>NW_026575020.1:34212547-36707547 GCF_905146905.1 Nyctereutes procyonoides
GCGGGTTTACTCCTCTGTGTTCTGGCTTCCTTGCTGGTAAAATGATGATCTCTCAGGTCCCTTTCTGCTTGAGCTCAGAGAGTCAGTGGAGTTACTTGTGCATTTCTGTGGTTATGGAAGTGAAACCATAACCTGGGGAGTGGGAAGGAGTAGTGTTTGTTCAGTGACGTTTCTGAAGCATGACTGTTGTGTATGCATCTCAGGATGTGCCAGAACAGAGCAGTAGCCTGGAGGACTGTAGTGGAAAATTACCTTCCAGAGGTTCTCTAGACGGCAGTGGCCTCCGGTAACACACTAAGTGTAAATGTTAATGAAAATCAAGTGATGCCCCTGTAATTCTAAACGGTTTCTATCCCAAGGCTTTGGCCTAAGTCCACATCTTTACATTCTGCTACTAGTTGTGGTTTCTGAAAATTGCCACTTTATTGTTGCCTGGAATCAGTTTTGTGATTCTCTCAGTTTTTTCCCCCCTAAATGAACAGGAACTTTGTCTAGAAGCCGCCCTGGGAGGCTGCAGAGGCTACGGGATGTGTGTCACACCTGCCCCCAGGAGTCATTGTCTGTAGGGGACTCATCTTGATTCCCTTTCTGGCTGTCTTACATTAGCCTTTTCTGGGCTGATTAGGTTGGTGTGGTTTGTCAAAAGCCTTCTGTAGATTGTAACCAGAGCCTGAAAAGGGCACTTTCTCTTCTCTTCCAGGAATGTTTAGTAGAAAGGAAATTGTCCCATATCATTTTTCTTCATGGCGAGTTGCACATTGGTGGTAGGGATGGAAGCATATCATTACAAGTACAGAAAGAATCTGATGTTACGCCTCCCCATTTTCTTGTCTGCCGTCCTTTGTGGTGGTGTGAGCCAGGGCAGAGCCACTAGATAATTAGTGCTTCTCTTCCGTTGGATGAGCCTTTTCTGGGCTGCTTCATCTTTTCTGCGGCTTCACTTGGCAGCCACACACCGATGCCACCTTACTCCATCGCCAGCCTAGATCTCTCTTCTGAGGTCTGACCCACGTAGCAAAGTGTCTGCCAGGCATCTGCACTGGGAGACTCGGGCCTATGAGGCTGGAAGCCCCCACCCCCATCCTGCTCCTGGTGCTGGGCCCCAGCCAGGTGCCCAGACCCTCATACCAGCTGACCAAGATCTATTTTGATTCTACCTCTTGAAAACCTCTTACTCTCTCCTTCCCATCTTGACTACTCTTGCCTGAGCCCAGGCCCCCATAATTGCTTGGGACTATGCTGCAGTCTCCCTGCTGATTTCCTGCCCATTCCTACCCCTTTGAATCTATTTTCCTCTCCACAGCTCCCCGGGGATCTTGAGAACGTAGACATCTGATTGGTTGCTCCTCAGTGGTTTCTTCCATCTCTCTTAGGATTAATGCCAACTCCCCAGCTGGCATTTGGAGACATTCTAGTCATTAAATTGAGGGGCCTGAGTCCTGAAGCAGACAGTCCTTTGGGCAGATTCCTTAGCCTCAATTTCCTGATCTGTACACGACATGCACAGGCCTGCCTCTTAGGGTGGCTGTGAGGAGTCCATGAATCCTACTCTTGCGTGTTTTACACAGAGCCTGGCATGTTGCCCGTTTACCATCCACAGTCCGGGTATAGGACTTCATGAACTGCCACCAGCTCACTTCTCTAGCTCCTGTCCTTCCTTTTCCCTTCTGGAAAAAAACAAAAACAAAAACAAAAACGCAAAACTCTTTATTATGGAAAATTTCAAATATGCACAAAGGTAAGTACAGTCTGGTTTAGTGGCAGGTGAGGCTCTGAGTACTTTAAAGCAATTCTCAGGCGGGTCATTTTATCACAAAACTTCAGGGTTCAGCTTCCTCTCTTGCCACTCTGCCAGTTCTCAGCTACAGAGTTAATCACAGATCCCCTTGGAGCCATGATTGTTTTTCATCTTAGGGCCTTTGCACATGTTCTTCTTTCTTTCTTTGGAAAGCTCTCACTCACCTTGGTCTCAGCTGAGTTGTTACCTCCTCTGGGAAGTCTTCTGAAATGTACCCAAATTAGGTCCCAGTATTTACACCTCTTCTGCTTTTCCCCTATTCTGACTTTTTATGACCCCACAAGATTAAGCCTCTTCCTGTACTAGAATTTAGTACAGGGAACTAAAACTGGGGAACCTCAGTTGGCTGGACTATAAATGGGCGTAATACCAATCTTGGTGCTAATCTGAGTTTCTAGAAAGTGTGCAGTTTCTGGTTCAGGTAGGATACATAGTGGCATTTAAAAAATAGTAGTTATTGCCAGTGCTGCTTCTAAAGGTATCATAAAACCATAGCTTCTAAATTTTTTCCTCTTTTCCTTTTTAGATTATTTATGTATATGTTTTTCCTTCTGAATTTGCTTCTGTTTGACTTTTTCAGGTTGTTGTTGTAGGGGAGGGATGGGGGTGAGTGCCAAAGGCTTTCCCCTGAATTCTCTGGCAGCCAGACCCTCTGCCAGGAATACCTGAGGGAGGGAAAGCTACGCGTCTGTCCGGTTCGAGCTGCTGCCTGCATTCCCCTTTTTTCGGCTTACTTTTGCTGCAGTCACTTCTTTGTTTTGGGAGGCTCCAGCTCATTGCAGTTTCCTGAACTTGGGAGAGCTGGTTTTGGAGTCTGTCCCCGGGCTCCGCCTTCTGCTTTTCCCTGCTGATTTGATAAAGTAAATAGAACTCCCGAATACCCTCACTTCTCCAGGGGACAGCTGATCCATCTGGTCAGTTCTGGCAAGTCAGTAACTTTTGTCTCCCCCTCCCTTTGTTGCACTGGTAAACTTACCACAATACAACCCTGTGGGTTGGAGGCTGTTTCTGAAACCCCTAGCTTCATTCATGGCTGCTCTTGCTAGCCTACTGGTTGCCATCCTGTCTGCCTGGAGCACTTGACACCTTCTTGACTGTCTTCTTTTTTAAAAGATTTTATTTATTTATTTATTTATGAGCATGAGCATAGAGATGAGCATGAGCGTAGGGATGGGCAGAGGGAGAGGGAGGAGCAGATACCCTGCTGAGCAGGGAGCCCAGTATGGGGTTCAATCCCAGGACCCCAGGATCATGACCTGAGCCAAGGCAGACGCTTAACTGACTAAGCCACCCAGGCGCCCCTTGAGCGCATTTTCTATCGCTTCCTCTGCCAGCCTGATGAAAATGTTGCTTCAGAGAAGCCTCTGGAATAATCGGGCAGAGCTGATTTTGTCTGTTTTTGCCCCATAGCCTCTCAGCAGCTGTACTGATCATACCATGCCACAGCTGCTTGCTGTCCAGGTCTGTCCCCTTTTCTCTAAGGTTGGGACTGTGGCATCATCTTTGAATACCTGACATCTGGCACATAGTAGACACCTAGTAATTGAGCCTTGCCTCCCTCCCTTCCCCACTCTGCCATATTTCCAAACATTCCCCAGGGACTCTACCTCCTTTGACTAAGTGTAGGATCTCAAAGGGACGTCAGTGATCTGGTAGGTCTTTGCCCCTCATTTTAGAGAGGGAGACTTCTCCAAGGCTCCTGCCAGCCCTCTAATTGGGACCCACAGTACTGGGAGCTTGGAAAAGGAATGTCAGCTAAATGTCCAGAGCACCAGAGAGGTTCCTGCAGCTGGTAAGGCCCATTAAAATACTATCTTTAATCTGCTGTTTTGCAGCCACTGAACCCCTGTCAGTGAAGCAGGAGCAGTGGTCAGTCCACATGACCCCTGGAAGGGAACCACTGGGGACAGGTGTGATTCAAAGACAGTTATAGCCTGTGTGCCAAGTGAGGGTGTGTAGGGCGCAGACTGGCCATGATGTGGCTCAGAGGAATTGCCCTGACTGCCATGCGCAAAGCAGCCCCAGACCCTGAGATTCTGCGAGGCAGGCACCTTCATCTGCCTTAAGCTTTGGATATGGTAATTTGGGATCTTAGTAACTGAGTGGCATCTTTGCAAGGCATGCCATGAAAAGAACAGGACTGCCTTGGCGCCCCGTACTGCCCTTGCTGGCTGGGGTGGCCGTGCAAGTATGGTTGTATAATGATAGGTGCCAGGCCCCACTTTTTTTTTTTTTTTTTCCCTTTTCGACAGGAATTGTCTTCTACTGAGTTCATGAGATGCTGTTTGCTCGTATCTTTCCCCCATTAGTGTGTGTCTATCTGTTTTAGGGTTGGAGAATTGCGTTGTACCCTAATTGTTTTTGGTCAAAATAGCAGTGATTTCTCTGATTACTGATAACTTGTTAGTAGTTGCCACCACTAAGCATTCCAGGCTTGGTTCTCTCCTGATAACTCTGTGTATGGTAGATTTTGGAGGGTTGGAGGCTATAGATTTTGAGTCTGTGCATGCATTCACAATGGTTAGACTTCTTATAAAATGCTCAATCTTAAAAAAATAAAATAAAATAAAAATAAAATAAATAAAATAAAATGCTCAATCTTAATAATTCCCAAACTGTGCTTTTGGGTAGTGTGCTCTTTTCTAGGAAGTATCAAATCCATCCATTCAGTGCTTACTTATTGAGTACCTGCTATGTTCCGGGCACTGTTCCAGACACAGCAAATTAAACTGATAAATTCCTGTCTCCCATCTATATCCAAATCTCTAACTTGATCACACGACTTGACTGCCCAAAGCACCTGGTTTAATAATAAGAGTAATAACGTTGGTCTTCTCCCCATTCCCCTTTAATTAGGGGCCTTTTTATGTCTCAGTTTACCAGTCTTTACCATCAGAAAGGAGCATAACTCATGGCATGCTGGGTGACTTAACTGGCATATGTAACTGATCTAGAACACTGTCTGAACATAGAGGAAATTGTGCTTGGAGTCTTGATATCTTAAATATCATCCTGTTTTTATAGCTTGGTGCATTTTAATTCTGTCATATGCTTAATGCAAATGCAAATTTATTGCTAGTAATATACAGTTTTCTGGTTTACTTGCCCTTGGCATGTCTCCTATTTGCCCTTATCCTGGTCCATTGTAAGGCTGCATTTGCTTAAGGGGTTCTCATTGATTTCTAGAGGACAGTAAATATGTATCTTATGTTTGTGTCCAGAGGGGGAAAAAACAGTCACTCAGCTTCAGAGTATGCCCTCCTTGCAGCTATTGACCTCAGACCTGACCCAGTTGGTCTGTTTCTATCATAAGAGAACATTCCGTGTGTTCTTCGTGATAATGCGTTAGTGATTCTTATTCACGCCTGGGTCTGTTTAAACTTCATTTAAATACCTGAAGTCTTGAGGAACGATTTTGCCCATGGGTGACAGTGGCCTTCTGTACTGGCTTCAGCACCTCACCCGGGGTCAGGCTGGGCCCACTGAGTGCACTGTGCTCTCTGATTGCTTGACTGCCTGCCTGGTTGTCCATCCAATTATTTCTCCATCTCACCATTTAAAGCCACGCTTTATAATTCAGTATGCTTCCTGCAGTTGAATGCATTGATTCCAAATCCTGCATCATCCATAGTGTCTGTGATGAGAATTAGAATCACCTGAGTTTCAGGAGAGAACAAATTCTCAACTTCTTCCCAGGGAGCAGAAAACGATTAAGTGACCATCGACGAGTTATGTTTAATGATTCAGTTAGATGTGCATTTGTCTGTTAAAATCACTGCAGTAGTCTCTGTATGTTATGGTTTCTCTCCACATTTCTCCACCTGCAAAATGAGTTTAAAGACACTTTTTTCCTTGGGGGATGAGTGCACTGAGCACCGGGCCAGCGCTTAGTAGGCACTCAGCAGTGTTCATTTTCCTTTGGTCACCGTGTATTCTGATCCACTGTGCCCTCCACCCTAAACATGTAACTCTTGCCAGGAGAAACATTCCTCTTTAGCTAGGTCACCCCCAGGCTTGGTATGGATAGCAAAAATGCTAGGCCTGAATGCCTTTAAGATGTTAAAAGAAACCACAGAGGATTATGGAGGCCAGTACTTTCCTATTCCTTGTTTTCCCAGTCTAAAACAGAGCAGTCCATGTTCATTTTAATTGCTTGGATGAGCTCAAACATTGAGATTTTAATGCATTTTCACAGTAGCTCAGACGGCGTAACTACATTATTCTGCTGGCAGTTCATTGGAATTCTTGGCCAAAATGCTGTACTTGGGGACCTCTGCTTATAAACCTGGGATGTGGTAATTTCCCAGCAAGATGTATTGTGGGAAATGTTGTGTTTCCTGTTGAGATTTCCTCCAGACAGTGAAACGTTGTCCTTCACAGTGCTGTAGTCATGGGCATGGATTGTTTTCGAGGAAGGTTTTCAAAGCTTTTGGTTAGCAGAGGTGTCTCGGGGGAGTTGCTTTTATTCTGATGAGTCACAGAATGGGAAAGGCCTCTCGAAAGCCTCCAGTTTGCTCTTGGTCCTGATGGAACATTGACGGTCCCTGTGCCTGGTGTGGGCTGGTGGGCAGGTCCCAACCACTGCACCAGCTGTCCCTTGCTCCCACCCTGTGGGTAACAGGCCAGCCTCACCATGGGTGACATGTGGAGAGCTCCGTCCAGTGGACAGCTAGAAATGCCAGACTCCAGGGTCGTTAAGGAAAACCAAAGCTGAACCAGGCAACATCCCTGCCTTCTGGCGATTTTGCTGAGTCTACACACCAGCCGCCCTAAGCCCTCACGTTTCTGGCACTATGCTTATACTGTGGTTTCTGGCACTTAGCATGGAGCCCCGTACAGTAAACACGGAGTGAGTGTTTGTTGCCAGATGGATGAGGGCATGCTCCCACCTTACTTTGGGCCATCTTGTATGGCTGGGTCATTTGCAATAGTCTCCTAACTGTCTTCCCTATCTCACCATCTCCAGTCTTTCCCTGCACTGTCAGAATGACCTTTAAAAATGCAAGTTTGATCACCTAAGTCTCCTGCTTAAAATGAGTCGAGGATTACTGTGGTAGCATTAAGACATACTTCATAATGTAGTTTGTAACGGTCTGAATGTGACCCCTGTGCCCTGGCACTTAGCCACCTTGAAGCACCATACTTAACCTTTTTGCCTTCCTTCCTTAACTCATCCTGTTTAAATGGGCTCCACACCTCCTTTTTTGTTTGGCTCATACTTTCTCATTTTTTCTCGTCTTTATAATCACATACTTGGGAGAGTCTTTAAGTCCCAAATCAGGGTACCTTACTGTGTACTTCTGCAGCCTGCACCGTTTCCCACATCATGGTGTGACTCCCGTTGAGCTATAAGTACTGATTGCTCGGACTGGGGACAGGGACACGTCTGCCTGTTTGCATTGTCTTTCCATTGGCCAGCAAGGCCCATCAGGAGAAAACCAAGCAATAGGACATTTCGAGTTAAATAAGTCACTTAATTATCTTTGAAGTCAATATTATAACTTCTAATTAACTGTGTTTTTGAGGGGAGAAGGTGGGGGCTTAGGTAGGATTTCAGGTCCTACTTTCTTTAGGCTTGGGTAGAGATGACTTTTAACCACTGTGTTTCCTGAGCACACAGCTGCTGAGATGTCTTTATTTGGTTTGTGCATTCCACTCACAGCTTGACTTGCTGAAGGATAATGCATATTAAGTTTTTTTTTTCTTTTTAAACTAGTTTGGGGATACAAACAGAAGGCAGATTATCTTGATTATTTTGAGGCAGATATGAAAAGGGCAAAGAAAGCATACAGTGAAAGTTATAGAGGTCCCTTATATTTAATTTAGTACTTGCTGCTTCTCAAGCTTGGAAACATTCCTCCTCTCATCAGCCCCGGGAGAGGCAGCCTAGTGTGGCCTTAAAAGCATGAGCTCTGGGGCCAGATTACCTGGGTTCAAGTCCTGCTTCTTCCCTCTATTGCTTGTGACCTTGGGCAACTTACTCCTGTTTCCTGATCTGTAAAATTAGATTGATAACATTATCTCCCTCAGGGTTGTTGTGAAGATCAAAAATCCATCCTATGTGAGGATCAGAAGCATGGGATCCCTGGGTGGCTCAGTGGTTTAGCATCTGCCTTTGGACCAGGGTGTGATCCTGGAGTCCCGGAATCGAATCCCACATCGGGCTTCCTGCATGGGGCCTGCTTCTCCCTTTGCCTGTGTGTCTGTCTCTCTCTCTCTCTGTGTCTCTCATGAATAAATAAATAAAATCTTTAAAAAAAATAAAAGAAGCATGGCTGGGTAGCTGTCAGAGAAGCTCCCTTATTGCCAAAGATTCTCTAGTAACACTGCATCTTTGCCTTATTTCACTAAAGAGGGAACTCCCACTCCTAAAAGATCAGTGACCCGCCCCCAGCCACAGGTGTAGGTGACCAAGGGGATTCATACATCATCTGATTCCCCGATCCATTTATTCTGTAGTCTGCTTTTGCTGTCTCAACAAAGTAAAATTTTGGGGTAGAAACTTCCAAAGATTTACTAACAATTATAGAATCTATGTTCCTGAGCATTTATATAAATCACAGAGGTCATTGTCAATAATTTAAGTATATAAATGGGCTGGCAAAGGAGAATCTCTTACATGAATCCTAACTCCCTAATTTACCTGTATTATGTTATATTTGCAGGTATAATTTTTTTTTTTATGGTATTGGCTTTAAATTTGAGTGGCTAAAGCATAACTGAGCTCTGAGCTCCACAAACCTTTAGGACCACAGACATGATATCTGATCTTGGTTATCACAGCACTCATCCATTCTTGTGGCTTTTGCTACCATGTGGCAGAGACAGCAGGGAGGGAATTTAAGCATTTGATTGTGGGGAGGGCCGAACTGCATATTCTGTGCCTGTTACTTTTCCACTCTCTCCCACTCTCACCTGTTTTTATTTGATAAAATATGTGTTATAAAAGAGGCCCCTCACAAAAGGCAGGAGTTCTCAATTTGGGGTTTGTGGTCAGGCCTCTGTTGGGTCCTTGAATGTATGTAGGCACACTTTCCAGGAGAATAAGCCTTAGCTATCCTCCAGGTTCTTTCAGAGGTCTATGGCTCCAGCAAGTTTAAGAACCACCACTATGGAGGAAGAGTATTTGTTCTTTTATTTAGCTGGTAAACAAAGCATTTTATTAATAAAGTATTTACACCCTTCTTTCAGTACAAGTTTTTTAGTGATTGAGCATGTTTTACTCTGAAAATTCTTATAGAATACTGAAGCTGAAACAATATAGTTCTAAAGTATGCCAAATCAACCTTCATTTGCAAAAACTATCTCCTACCAGCATAAGTATAAAAAGCAAAATCTTACAACAAAAATCAGAAGGTCTAGGAGAATTGTTCTTTTTATATCACGTCACCTACAACTCCCCCTGACCCAGCCTGGATTGATCCTGCCAAGGCTGGCTTCAGAGGGCCAGGGCCAGCAGGTGAGATTTTGTGTGTGTGTGTGTGTGTGTGTGTATGTGTGTGTGCGTGCACGCGTGCAAGTGTGAATGAGGTCTTCGTGGTTCTGGCTTCCTATCTGATCTGAGAACTTGTTTCTAGAGTTGTGTTTCAGCCTCCATCTCATGGCTTCACCATTTTCTTGCCCCTCCTTCGAATGGTCCTTCCTTTGCCCTCCCTTTTCTTCCCTAAAGTGTCTTTCTGTGTTGCAGAAGTGCTTGCAGACACAGGAGGCTCATATTGGTCCTAGTAGATGAAGGGTAACTCTGGGGCTGCTTTGGGGTGATGTGGGACAAAGGTAAGACTTGTGGATCCCTTCCTCTGAAAGAAAGGAGGAAAATGTTTCGAAACTGTATTTGAAAGTTGAATTTTGAAGCTGAGCAATGTAGTAAGATTGGTGGAGTCTGATGAGTTTCCTGCAGAAGCTAAGAGGGGGTGACTCTGTAATGAGGGATCCACAGAAACATGATAATTGAGTGGGATTGTGTAGTGGTCCCAGTAACACACACTATCTCTGTGTGCTCAGTCTCTTGGCCAATGGAAAGAAGGACACGTGTGAATTGGCTTGCATAGAGTTTGCGTGATGGCACACCCGTGTCCCCTGGGCATAGATGGAATCTATAGCCAGAAACCCAAGGTGCTGCTGTACAGCTTTTTTGTCCATTCTTGTTATTTGTTCCTGTGGCCTGGCTTCTTCTGGCTGTGTCTGTGCTGGTGGTCATGTGTTTGCAGTTCTATGGGATGGTGCGTCACTGCTACTTCACCCCGTAGCAGGGATCCACTAATTCTGCCACTCATCTCGACACTTGGGATCACATTTTTGCTCCTCACTTATGCTTTTACAGAAGGAATGGAAACTGAATTTTCATTAATTGGTTAATATTTTTTCCACCTCGAACCTCCCCTCCCTCCCAGGCAGGGTAGATATGTAGATTGAGTCCAGGCTCTGCAGTTTATTTACTGTGTGACCTTGGGCAGGCCCCTGGGTCTCCTTTGAGTTCAGTTTCCACATCTTTAAATGGGAGTGATAATAGTTCTTACCTTCTTGGGTGATCGGCATTAGGTAAAGAACTTACTAGCTCTGAGTAAGTGTAAGCTCTCAGGAGCTTGCTAACTAATAAACTGATACTAACCTGACGTCCTAATAACAATTCCCAGGGGGTTGGTAAGAGAGGGCATGAGGCCCAGTCACACATCTCAGTAGACAGAGATCTTGGGCTGTGTTTTGGGCAAGGCATATTAATGGCTGCTCCCCCCCCCAGTCTTTGCTTTCCCGAGGATTTATTTCCAACCATGATGTGTAAATGGCTGTGGGTGTTCAGGCTGTAATGGATCTTGTGTTTAAGGCTTCCATTGTCACGGCTCAGCAGAACCTCCCTCCGCCCGCCCCTCAGATGGCTCAGCGCGTGACTGCACCTCCTCTGCCCCCATCACCTGCCAGCTCCGATTTGGGGGCTGTGACACGCAGCCTTGGAGCGGTTGGCAGCTTGGCCTTAGGAGAAGCTAGGCACTGGAGCTTGCCAGTGCAATTTGTAATTGATTAATTTATTTAATCTAACTATCTTGTATAAACCTGAGAAGATAATTATGCACAAATTACTATTTAAACTTGAAACTTGTCTTCCTTTAACTAAGCCCCATGCTGGTCTATAGCTCTTCACTGAAGTCATTCTGAGGGTGATTCTTTCTCCTCTTGCCCTCCCTGAGATTCCAGCCTCTATCCAAAGTAAATACTCTTGAGTTAGAAGCTTTTAAGAGTGGGAAAGCACTTGTTTGGATTCTGATCCTGTAGATCACGTCTCACTTGTGGAGAACTGTTCTCTTTTATCTTCATCTGTGAGTTAATTTCATTTTCTCCGATGTAGTGACGATATGTCGTCCATCTACCACCACTGCTGCTTCGTTCTTTCAGATACGGCAGGATTTCCAGGACGAGGCCAGAGTGGGTTTATTAGTTCTTTTCAGGGATGGGAAGGCAGTGTGGACAGTGAGGAGGAGCACATGCACCAAATTCCTTCTGTTTTACTGGATGTAATGTGCCATTGATTGTAAGATGCCTCATTACTTTATGTACCACTGAGAAAGACAAAGCATGGCCATAGATAAATTTTTAAACACCATGATCATAAGATGCATCGTGATTTCAGAAGGTTTTAGAATAAGTGAAATATGCTATACTGATAATGGGGTCTGGTTATAAAATCCTTAGCTTGTCACTGAAGTTGTAGAGTTGTGCATTTGGAGGGCCCAGACGTTTTTGTCATATAATGCCCTTCACATGACCTTCCAATTGCTAAAAATAATATGCACTTTGCCTCTCTTTGCGTAGGGAGAGGGGACGAGAATCCCTATATAGTATGTGTCATATCACGCTTTTTATGTATGGCTCTCAAATGCTCACATTCAACATATTTTTCACTCAGCCTAATATAAAGATTTTACTTTCATAATTGGTGGCCAAGTCTTCTGTAATTCTTAATGTTAAAAAAGATAAGATTGGTATGTTTGATATTTTTTTCCCCTTGGGCACAGAGCATTCCATTTTTGTGAATATGGGGAGCCACAGTCACGACCTCTCCATCAGGGTCATCAAGGAGAGGCTGAGGAAGTTGAGGGGGTGCACTGATTTTTCTGGCATCTCAAAGAAGGATAAACTCAGTTTTCTGCCTTCAGAGGGCTTACCGGTACTAAATTCCGGGAGTCTTTTTATTTTGATCAGTAATGCTTGGAGTCACCTGCTAGAAAACCTCAGGTGTAGGCAGAATTTTCTTGTCGCTAAATTTGTATCTGGAAATTGAAGTTGTTGCCTCTCATTGGCTTCGATATGCGCTCATATTTATCGTAGAGTAATTGAAGTTTATTGAGGTCTCACCTAAATTATTTCTGATTATTTCAGGCAGAAGGAAACTGGCCACATATGCAGGGAAACATTTAAATGCCATACCGAGGGCAGCCCAGGTGGCTCAGCGGTTTAGTGCCGCTTTCAGCCCAGGGTGCGATCCTGGAGACCTGGGATGGAGTCCCATGTCGGGCTCCCTGCATGGAGCCTGCTTCTCCCTCTGCCTGTGCCTCTGCCTCTCTCTCATGAATAAATAATAAAATAAAATCTTAAAAAAAAAATGCCATACCGAGTGGGTCTGTGCAGCCCAGCTTTGTGTTCCTTCGTTAGGGTATATTGAGCACTTTCATACCTTCTCTGGGGCTGTGCCCGTGTGTGGTTCCCTCATAGAAATGATTGTCACAGTACATGATAGCCCAGACTCCCACCCGTGATCTCACTTGGTCCTCCCAGTGGCTTGTGAATCAGGCCAGTTGAACATGGCTGTCCCTGCTGGTTTGCTGAAGACCTCAAGGCTCATGGAAGGCCTTGCCTGAAACCAGACAGCTTTGAATTGTCCACAACCTGGGCTTTTTCCCTGACCCTTTAGAGTTTGAGGAGATCCAGACAAGCCCCAACAGTTTAAATAATCCTGCTTCATGGAATTGGCTGAGGATCATCACAGGTGATGCAGGCTTACTTTTGCCTTTGTCTAGACTCCTTTGGTTGCAAGGAAGAGATTCACTTGAGTTCATGGAAGCAAAAAGGGGGCATTTATTGGGTGTGTTTTGGCATCAGCAGGAAATAGAGCCAGGCCTTCCCAAGCAGTTGGCACCAAAAATCAGAGAGATATCAGGAACCAGAGCAACTGCTCAGCCAGCCTTGGCACTCCAGGACTGACCCATGGCTCCTGTCCTGCCTCTTTGTGTGTCTCTATCAGGTTTTCCAGTGCAGGCAGATGCTGACAGGTGCCCTTGGTGGAGTGGGACACCCTGGACCTCTGACTTTACAATACTTATGTTTTGGTGAACTGTGGGCCGGATAAAGAACCTTTTAGTTCCACACTCCAAGAGAGAGTCTGGAGTCCACTGTGTTTTTTCTGGTCTAATGACTGTGTCCACGGAGATAGGCCACACTCAGAGGAAGAGGTCTTGTGGAGGTAGCCCAGAGGCGGCCTCTGCCGTGCCCTCCGTTCCCACGTCTGTACCTTCCTCTGTTTGACTCTGAAAGTTGGAAAGTTGCTTTTCGAAGTGGCACTTACCTGCTGGGAAGGTTGGAATACTTTCCCCTAGCAGTACTCGTGTCATTGCTGGGACGGAAGATGGGTCCTTGCCTGACCGTCCACCAGCGTTGTCTGCTGTAGGGGTCGGAGTTCTATTCTTCCTCTTCCTTGTCATGACTGCACCACTAGGAGTCCGTTCAGATGTCAGAAGATTGATCTGAATTGCTTGCAGAAGCAGGGTATGTTTTAGGACTAACAATGAGCTGCAGAAACTGTCGTCATTGTCCTGTGTAACCAGGGGTCTGTGATGAACACAAGACATGAACAGCGCGCCGTAGTTACTGTGGTGGAAATGGGAGCGAGGGTTCTGCCTTTTCACGGGGAGGGTAAAATCTCAGCGTGAGCTCCGCAGTTGTGTGCCCTGTTGACTGGGCACTCAGGCTCTGTCTGAGGCCAGGTCACACTCTGCCTCAGCCACTTCCTCCCTGGGGCTCTTGTGGCAGACGGCTAACCCCTTTGTGCCTCCTCCTCTGCAAGACGGGCCTCACCACAGCAGCTGCCTCACTGGGTTGTGGCGCGGGTTCAGTGAATTGATACACGTAAAGGAATTATTGGCATATAATTAGTGGCATATAATAAGGGCTCAATAAATAGCCTTTTTTTTGTTTTTAAAGATTTTATTTATTTGAGAGAGAGAGCGAGAGAGCATGAACAGAGGGGAGAGAGAAAAGCAGCCTCCCCACGGACCAGGGAGCCTGATGTGGTGCTTGATCCCAGAACCCTGGGATCACGACCTGAGCTGAAGGTAGATGCTTAACTTACTGAGCTGCCCAGGCGCCCCAGTGCTTTTTTTCTTAGAATTTTTAATCATTACAGTTGTACTGGGGTGGGCGGATGCTCGACTGACATGAGATGTTTGTATTCTCAGTGGATTTAATGGTCCTGGCTGCTCTTGACTCTCATGAACGGATGGATGGGTAATGGGGAGTCCACTCTGCACTGACTTGAGTCCAGATGCTTTACCCTTCTTATTTTGTCTTGGAAGCAGCTTGTCAGTGCTACCAGTGAGTGTAAGGCATCTTAATAGCAGATTTCATTTGTGGTTTGGAGGATGAGTTGACCCACATCTAAATCCTTCTTGATTTAATCGTCTTTGCTGTCCTGTTTGATCTTGTAAATATTAATTTCGTCTGGTCGTATATGTGGTTTTCAATGGTCCCAAGGTTAATTACTGTATTTTGTTTATAAAGTACTCATAGAAGGGTAGGCACGTGGTGGAGACCTTACAAAAGCTCAATCCCAGTTGTGGCATGCAGACTTGCAAAGAGACTTGATGGGCATTAATAAGAAAATAACATCCAGTTCCTTATAGATTTGGCTTACAACATTCCTGTTGGAGTCTTCTGTTTCAAGAAATATTTAGGGTATAACGATTTTATACTGTTTGCTGTTTGTTGACAGAAGTGAGGAATACCTTGTCTTGTCTCCAAAGAATGCTCAGAGGGAACCCCAGCATAGGCATTTGGGAAATGTTTCCTGAGGGCCTACTGTGTGCAAGGCTGTGGACGCTCAACTCTTTGGGGGCCTAGAGAACACAGGACGCTGCCTTCACAATGCTTCCAGCACAGTGAGAGGAGAGGTGGGACACAGGTCCATGTGGCTCAGGGCAGCAGGTCATAATCACCTGGTAGGCACAGAGTGGTCCAAGGATCTTGTAGAGGAGACCATTGTGGGGAGTATACCCTAAGGAAGACTAGGAGAGGGGATGTTGACCTGCCCCAGAAAGATATCTGTGCTTTCAACAGGTATATATGGAGGGTAGGGAAGAGGACAGGAATCTTCCATTCTAGGTAGAGAGGACAGTTTGGGCAAATGTAAAAAAATCAAAATCTTAATAAACTAGACTTTCTAAACCTTTCCAATCTAAAAAAATTAGATTCCCATGCTACCATCTTGATTTGTGTGTGTTTGTTGGCCATATTCCCATATCATTCTTACTTTCAGTTACTTGATATTTTTTAAATAGGTTAACTTTTTTCTTCATACATTTGCTTTAAACAGGAAACTTTGTGACATTTAGTTATTTGTCATATATGTGTTCTGGTAGACATTATAATACATAGTAGTACTAAAGTGAAAAACTTTGTTCACATGGGAACTAGGCAGGAGTCACCTGGTAATCACCAGTGGTATACCTTCCACACTTCGGTGAACTCTGTATTTGGCTAATGAGACTCTGCTATTTGCCTGGAATGTAAGGTATGTGAAGAGAACAGTAGGAGAGGCTGAGCAGTGTGGTACAGGATTTATAAACCCACATTCTGGAAGTTTTGCCTGGGTTCATCGCCTCTTTTTGCCGTTTTCTAGCTGTGTGACTTCAGGCATATTGCTTAATGTCTCTGTATCTCAGTTTTCACATGTGAAATGGGGCTAGAAGAGTGGGTTATTGTGAGGGTTGACATTATGTCTATAAATTATTTACTATAAGGTTTGACACATAGTAAGCACTCACTAGAATGTCCATATGCCCGTGTGTGTGTTTTGAGAGGTATTTTTTCCTAATACCTACACACATCTCTGTCTCCTGCTTTCCCTCTTCCCCCATCTCCCTTTTGCTCTCTCCCCTCCCCCCTTCTTTCTTCCATTTCCCCTCCTTCAGATCTTTGGTTTTTATCCTAAAGAAATTCTTAACCTCCCTCCTTATTACTTTCTTTCCCCTTAACGTGTTTTCCTTTGTAGCCAAGCTAACAGGTTTCTGAGCAACCTTTTCATGGAATCATTAAGGGACATACTTAAGAAAAACTCCTAACGGAGCAGTAATTTCAGTTGGCCTGGAGTGGGGTGTGGGGAGTATCTCACTGCCCGGAGTTTGATTGGGCTTTGTTAATAGGAGATTTTTTTTTTCCTCTCTGTTTTTAAGCCTTGCCTTTGAAATGCTTCTACAAAGAGTTACTAGGCTTTATTCCTGATAGCCCATTATATACTTGAAAAACCTATGTATTGCATCACAACAAGGTAGCCACTGTGCTGAATTAATCTTTTATTATTAAACCTTGAAATAGGGACAGTTTGCAGATTAAATGTCAGCTCTTCTTCAAGATGTTTTGTTTTTGCTTGTGAAGCAGAAGTTTGTAGACAAATAGCTGATCCCTTGTAAAGGAAATATAAAAGAGTTAGAGTATCTTAAGGTGACTACTTCTGAGAGCCAACAGATTTGGGTACTTGCTGACACTGTTGTCTCCCTCATAGTTCCCTCTTCCTTGTGGCCCTCTGTCCCCGCTTGTCAGAGCTGTGCTGCATGCAGTTTGCTCAAAACGTGCAAAAGCTAATGCATGAGCTGGATGAAATTAGTCAGAAAGTGAGTGGCAGCCATGTTATTTTTGCTCTTACCTGTTTTCCTGGACCACAGTTCATTTTGTTCTATTGTTCATCTTTTGTACGATTGATCATAAGCTGAGTGTCCCTATCATAGTAAAGATAGCAAGCAAAGGGGCCTGCTTTGGCACCTTAGTCTCCCCTGTTGGAACTCTTCTGGTCTTAGTATGGAATGCGACATTCTCTGGAATCCAGAACAGTGTTCACCATCAGTATCTTCTGTGGTGATGGACATGTCCTCTATTGGGGTTATTCCACGTGGTAGCCAGTGGTCACCTGTAACTATTGAGCCCTTGAAAATGTGGCTAGAGTAACTAAGGAACTGAC
This sequence comes from Nyctereutes procyonoides, assembly GCF_905146905.1. Taxonomy (NCBI): domain Eukaryota; kingdom Metazoa; phylum Chordata; class Mammalia; order Carnivora; family Canidae; genus Nyctereutes; species Nyctereutes procyonoides. The sequence goes on from NW_026575020.1 coordinate 34,229,563, forward strand.
TTCTAAGTTTTACTAAATTTTAATGAAATTTAAGTTAAATAGAGGCACCCGGGAGGCTCAGTTGGTTGTGTCTGCTTTGGGCTCAGATCATGATCTTGGGGTCCTGGGATTGAGCCCCGAATTGGGCTTCTTGATAAGCAGGGAACCTGCTTTTCCCTTTCCCTCTGCCATGCCCCCTGCTTGTGCTCTTGTGCTCTTTTGCTCTCTCTCAAATAAAGTCTTTTTTTTTTTATGATTTTATTTATTTATTCATGAGAGACGTACAGAGAGAGGTAGAGATAGGCAGAGGGAGAAGCAGTCTCCTCACAGGGAGCCCGATGTGGGACTCGATCACAGACTCCGGGATCATGCCCTGAGCTGAAGGCAGATGCTCAACTGCGGAGCCACCCAGGCATCTCCAAACAAATAAAATCATAAAAAAAATTAAAATTAAATAGCCACATGTAGCCTATAGGCACTATATTGGATGATGCACATCTCAAGACTGGAAAGATATCCCGGACTATATAGATCAGTACTAACCCCCTTATTTATTTAACTGCACATATTTTCACAGGCTTGATAATCTGGCTCAGGGATGTGGGCGGAAGGTAGGACAGGACTTTGAAAAGTATTGGCTGTAACGATGGGATGGGAAAGAAAGCAGACCCTCAGTTAAAGGAATCTGTCTGTGACCAAGATAAGCCCTCTTTTCTCCCTCACATAGTCAGATTTTAGAACAAAGTACATGTGGCATTTGGGTTAATCCTTCTAGACACTCACATACCAGCTAGCTGTAATTCTAGTGCTTCCTTTCACACTCAAGAAAGCTTGCTGAAATGCAGATGAATGGCAGACATGTTACAGTGATAACTTTGAATCTGATCCAGTTTATCAGTAAATAATTGACAGTCTCATGTACTGTAGCTGATATTGGGAACACATTATTAGGGATGCATCTCCCAATTGATTAGAAAAGCTACTCTCTTGACACTTGAGTTGAGAAAGGATTCGTTGCTTAGAGTATTTGCAGCAGTGTGTGTGTGGGGTGGTGGTGGTGGTGTCAGATTTGTATATGTGTATGTGTTGTTGAGCCTGGGGTCCCTTGGACAAGTTCTGGTTGAGAAACATTGAGGCCGCTGCTGAGTCTTCATTCATCCAGTATTATCAAGTGCCTACCATATGCTCAGATGCTGGAAATATAGTCATGAAAAAAAAAGTCTCAAGGTCATTGCTCTTATGGAGCTTATATTCTGGCAGAGGAGACAAATAAAAATATATAAATAAAATTGGGCAGTTATAAGTGCTTTAGAGCCAATATAATGCAGGACGAAAGGCTGGAGAGACTGGAGTGGGGCTCCTTTGATGGGGTTGGGGCAAGGCCTGTGTTCAGAGCAGAGGCTCGATGGCAGTGGGGAGTCAGCTGGCTGCTGCCTGGGGGGAGCCTTCCTTCCTCCAGAGGAAACAGCAAGAAATCTAGCCTTGGAGTCTTCCAAAGGCATTCTGCTACAGTTGTTGCTGTTAGTATCTTTCACTGTCAAAAAAGATACTCTGCATCTGTAATTTATATTGATTTTCTAGTGTTCTTTTCCCTGTGAATATAGGAGGGCCTAGACCCCGTCTTTTTTTTTTTTTAATTTTTATTTATTTATGATAGGCACACAGTGAGAGAGAGAGAGAGGCAGAGACACAGGCAGAGGGAGAAGCAGGCTCCATGCACTGGGAGCCTGACGTGGGATTCGATCCCGGGTCTCCAGGATCGCGCCCTGGGCCAAAGGCAGGCGCTAAACCGCTGCGCCACCCAGGGATCCCTAGACCCCGTCTTTTATAGTGACTTCCTGTGTTGGACATTGCCAGCTAAATACGTCCGAGTCTCTGGTGGTGATCCCGTGGGCTATTGCCCACCCTCCGAGCCTGGCATTCAGACCCTAGCCTACCCTGACTGCCTCTCATCTCCCATCTGATGTCTCACATGCTTCTTCCTTTGGTCAAACTATTCAACTTTCTGTCCTTGGAACATACTTGTACTTTCCAGATTTCCCTTTGGTTGATGTTATGCCACTTCCGAAACACTATTTTCTCCCCTCTCCCTCCTCATCCTGAAGGTCCACCTGCTCTCACTTCTGGGATGTTTCCCATATCACCTGGTTGTGACTAGAACTCTTGTTTCCTGATTTGTAATTAAGTGCCATTTATATTACGTTATGAGTAATGCCCTGATGTTTGTTAACTTAGTAATACATATAATCAGTCCCATTCCACAGTCTAGGAAACGATTTATTTCTCCAGTTTCTTGGGCTTGAACTCAAGGACTTTGTGGTATTAGGCTTAGGAAAAGGAATAATTTTATTTTAGGACCATGCAAAATCTATGTGTGTATGTGTGTCTGTGTGTGTGTGTGTGTGTGTACACATATATATTTCCCAATTCTGGATTCTTTTGAAGAAGTTTTACCTTTTTTTGTTCTTTTTGGATTGCCTCCATTTCTTTCCAGCAGTGTTTTCCATTTGCTGCTTTTACTGAGGATTGAGTGTGTGGTTAGGGTAACGTGGGGTCCTGGGAACCGGTGCTGCCGACAGTTGGCTAACCAGAAAGGACAGGTGGGGTTGCAGAGTGCCTGAAGTACCTTGTTTCTTTCTCAGCCCTTTCTGACCGTAAGGGCTTGTCCTAGTATAAGCACTCTGTGATCCCACGTATGTTCTCAGTCGCACCCAGCACTCTGCTGGACTTTGAACCAGATCTTACCAGTTTGTCACCAAGAATCTCGAGGAGCCAGAGGAGCACGGACGGGTGACCTTCCAGCTCCCTGCACAATGTCTCCCTACACAGTGCTCTGGAATCACCACCTTGCCATTGCTCTTCTTCTGGCTCCAGATGTAAGCACATGCGTACAGAATCTCATCTCAGGAATATTGAAGTTTTTCCTTGATTTTTCCCACAGTCTGCAGAGCCTGATTTAGGGCCGCATCAGGATTAAGTAAGATTACCAGCATCTTCTCTCTGTCTCTCTTGTGTATCTTATATGAATGTGTCCTAATAACTATTGATATCAAGTTCATCCCTCAAGAAGCCAAGACCGACCTTTGGTGTCTTGCTGAGGTTGCAGTTTTATGATGTGTTTTTCTTGCAAGTAAAATCAATTGAGATAAACCTCAGTAACTTTTCCTGTACAAAAGATGGTTAGGCCATGCTATGGTAGGCTCCTCCCTCTACAGGGTACACTCCTGTGTCACCAGCAAGGTTGTTTCACCAAAATTGATTGGTAGATCCAATACTCTTAAAGGTCATGCTTAATCACATTTCAGGAAGATTGAAGAAGATACCAAATTGCCTGGGTGCCATAGTTGACTTTGCGCTCTCCTTCGGTACTGTTTGCTTTTAACAGCACAGCTCTAATTTACTAAGCGGCTACCCTAGTGCTTAAAGGGCAGAAACCCAGGGTGCATTTTTTATCCTGAAAATTAGTCACAGCTATTCTGCCATCGCTTAGAAATGGTCTGTTTTGTTCTTGGAAATCCTGACTTGAATGGATGACACCCCAGCATGTTGCCAGAGCCCTGCTCTCCACCCCGTTACCAGCATGTTGGATGAAGGACAGGCTATGGCCACAGAATGGGTTGGCTTCACGTGTGGTTGATGAGCCAGGCTGACGGGTCCAGAGGGATTCTGCTGTTGGCCTTTCATGTGAAGCCTGGTACTGTAGAACAGATGGAGGGGAAGGGGCCTCCTTGACAGTTTGGGAGGGTGGGGACCTTTAAGTTATGAGGAATCAAAAGAACAGTTTAGTTATTAGTGGTGTTATGTGTGACAGCTTGACATTCTGTAATTGTCCACAGAGACCAAGCTACTTTGGAATGGTGTTCTTGCAAATGTGTCATATTAATTTTTTTTTCCTAATAAGGAAGACTGGTCTGATTTGAATAGTTCTGCATAATTTCAGATTATTTATTAACCATCAGCAGTGGGGATGTTTTCCCTTGCCATAGTAGTTGACTGGAGGAGTAGAAACAAGAGTGATTGAGATTCTTACATTCAAGGAACATTTTTTTTCACGCTTGAGAGGAAAATTTTGGTTGAAAAATCTATAACGTGACTTAGTGTCTAGAGAGATAATTTGAGAATGTTTGCAAGATAGGGAAATTTTTGCATGTGTGTGGGAAGCAGTTAATTATTGTTTTCAAAGTAATATGTGCTCATTATCCCAATCTGAAAAACATAGAGAAATAGAAAGAAGAAAAAGTAATCTATAATCCTTCCACTTTTAGTTTAGCACTGTTACACTTTAATATTCTTTCTAGTCCTTTTTTCTGTGTAAATGTTTCTGTGTTTACCTTTGTTGTTTATTCTTCATGTATAATGAAAACTACCCCCACCCCATTTTCTAATATATCGTAAGAAAATTTTGATAATATTATGTGGTAATATTCCTATATAAGTATTCAGAAAACTTAAATTTTAAAAACTGTATAATGGGGATGCCTGGGTGGCTCAGTGGTTGAGCATCTGCCTTTGGCTCAGGGCATGATCCTAGGGTCCTGGGATCGAGTCCCACATCGGGCTCCCCATGGAGAGCCTGGTTCTCCCTCTGCCTGTGTTTCTGCCTCTCTGTCTCTCTGTGTGTCTCTCATGAGTAAATAAATAAAATCTTAAAAAAAATGAATAAATAAAATCTTTAAAAAAACAAAAACTGTATAATGTTCTACCATAGTTTCCCATTTCCCCCACCATCATTTCCCTTTTAGGTTGGACATTTAGTTTACCACTGTTACAAGTATTGATGGAATAAACATCCTGGTGCACAGTGTTTCATCTTTGTTTAGGAGAACTTTAGAAAGTTCTTAGAGGACATAAGGGTGCCCCTTGGATGATAGAGTCCCAGAAGTAGAATTATTGGGTGAAAGGGTATGGACTTTTTTTTTTTTTAAGATTTTATTTATTTATTTATTCATGAGAGACACAGAGAGAGGCAGAGATACAGGCAGAGGGAGAAGCCGGCTCCATGTTGGGAGTCTGATGTGGGACTCAATCCCAGGACTCTGGGATCACGCCCTGAGCCAAAGGCAGACGCTCAACCACTGAGCCACCCAGGTGCCCCAGGGTATGGATTTTTTCATTCTTCAGGATTTGGATGAGCTTTATTATAAAACCATAAATCATCGGTTGAACCACTACAAAGGTACAAAGTGGACTAAGTGGTATGTTACTGTGTGTGTTCTTCTATAAATTCCATTTGGTTTTCTGTATCTTCTGTTTCTTTGCTGAGACTTTCTGTTTTTCTATTCATTTCAAGAATGTTTGCCCTTACTTGTTGGAGCATTTTTATAGTATCCATTTAATGTCTTTGTAAGAAAATTACAACATCACTTACATATATACAAATGGAATATTACTCAGCCATCAAAAAATGAAATCTTGCCATTTGCAATGACGTAGACGGAACTACAGGATATTATGCTAAATGAAATAAGTCAACCAGAGAAAGATAGTTATCATATGATTTCACTTATGTGGAATTTAAGAAACAAAACAGAGGAGTGTAGGGGAAGGGTGGAAAAAAATAAAACAAGATGAAATCAGAGAGGGAGACAAACCATAAGAGACTCTTAGTCATAGGAAATAAACTGAGGGTTGCTGGGGGTGGGGGTAACTGGGTGATGAACATTGAGGAGGACACATGATGTAATGAGCCCTGGGTGTTATATAAGACTGATGATTCACTGAACTCTACCTCTGAAGCTAATAATACACTGTATGTTAATTAATTGAATTTAAATATGTTTTAAAAAAGAATATTCCAACATCTCTGTCATATCATAGTGGCATCTTTACATACATGTTTTGAGATTTTCCTTATTATTTATATGTCAAGTAATTTTGGATTGTATCTTAGACATTTTAATAGTATCTTAGGAGATTCTGTTTAAGTTCTTCTGGGAATATGGATATTGGTGGGGCAGGGGATAGAATTTGGATATTTTTGTTTTAGGAAGCAGTTGACCTGTTGAGTTTGGGTTGTCTGTTCAGATCCACCTTCTGTGAGTGGTGGCTTCACTGTTAGTTTCGTTTTCAAAGACTTAGCATGGCTATTCTGGTCTGTCTTCGTGTGCCACTCAGTGTCTGTGAGTTGGTGGTCATCTCTCCTATAGTTGAGTTGTTAGAGTCTGTTTTATGCTTTCTAGAGTCAAATCCATGCTTATATAGCTTAGCGATGAAGACAGGAGTTCATAAACAACTTTATGAGCTTGCTTCCTCAGGTACTTCTTTTTCTGCAATGTCTCTTGTAATTTCTGATTCTGTAGGTCTCTCCTTTCTGGTTCTTGGCCAGAAAAGTAGGGTTTTATTTGCCCTTCTAGGCTGTGTGCTTCTCCCTGTTATATTTGGGACAAAGTAATAAGAGGGTAGAGAGAATGAAAGCCAGGGAGGTGTGATCCTCTAGTGTCTTGGAACCACAGCTCCTCTGACCGAATGACTGAAGAAGGGAGTTTCCTTATCCTCAAGATGTTTGGCTGTCATAGCTGCTAATGCTGTTGTCCCCACCACTGCTGTGATTGTTTAAGGGCTGGGACATAAGAGAATGGCAAGGAGGAAGAAAACCAACAGGTGATCTTGTCCACTGTCTCGGAACTAGGTGACCCTTTCCCATGCCTTGAGCCAGAATTAGAGAACTGTTCTTGGGGTGTCTCTGTTTGCACTGATGGATACTTCCAGTTTGAGGCAGCATTGAATCCAGGCTGAGGATTCTGGTGGATAAACTTATCTCTGGTCAGTGGTACTTCGAATTCTGGTCTTCTTCTTTAATTCACATGTTGCTGTTTATTCCTCAGAATCCTCAAATAACTGCTCCATACATTCCATCTAGGTTTTCTAGCTGCAGTGGTAGAGAGGAAGGAGCTTGTTCTCTCTTCCCTGGACCTGGAATGAGAGATGGTTTTCTGTTTTTAAAGATTCTTGGTGTGTATTACAAGATTGCTTTCTGAAATGACTGTTACAAAATGACCGTTTACAATCCATAGCAATATTAGTTGGTCTGGGACGCCTGGGTGGCTCAGTGGTTGAACATCTGCCTTCGGCCCAGGGCGTGATCCTAGAGTCCCGGGATTGAGTCCCACATCGGGCTCCCTGCATGGAGCCTGCTTCTCTCTCTGCCTATGTCTCTGCCTCTTTCTCTCTGTGTCTCTTGTGAATAAATAAGTAAAATCTTAAAAAAAAAAAAAATTAGTTCTATTTCAATGTACTTTCACGAGCATTGGAAAAAATTGTCAAAATAAAACAAGAGGGCAGCCCAGGTGGCTCAGTGGTTTAGTACCGCATTCAGCCCAGGGCCTGATCCTGGAGATCCGGGATCGAGTCCCACATCAGGCTCCCTGCATGGAGCCTGCTTCTCCCTCTGCCTGTGTCTCTGCTGCTCTCTTTCTCTCTCTCTGTGTCTCTCATTAATAAATAAATCTTAAAAAAAATAAAACAAGAATACTCCCATCTGTACTTAGTTGATAGGTGAACCACAGCAGCTTACTGTGTTAGTTTGTTTCCTTGATTAGTACTGAGGTGAACTTCTGCTTTTATATTTATTACCTCAGTGTACCTCATTTCTTCTCTTCATTTGTCAATTTTGATCCATTGTCTTTTAATCTGCTTAATTTAGGCATTATTTTTATCAGAATTCATCCTCCCAAAATAATAACATAGTCCTCCCAAAATAATTCCAGGGCTAGTATAGGAGCTCCATATTGCCAGGGACCAAGGTTCCGTTTTTCTTGTTGCTTTACCATGCATGGCTTCCATTCCCAAGTTGTCTGGTGTGGCAGCTGGACCTCCAGCCATCACATTCTCATCTCTAGCAGGAACCGCTAAGAAGGTGAGAAGAAAAAAAGGGCAAGGGGGCACTTATCGTGAGCTCTTAAGGAACCTGCCAGAACATTTTGCTTATATCTTATTGGCCAGAACAGAGACACTTGGACTATACTTAGCTGCAAGAGTTGCTGAGAAATGTAGTCTTTTGGTTGGATAGCATTGGGTCCTCTTTAAAAACTTGGCATTCTGTCACTGAGAAAGTAAAGGAAAATGGATATTAACAGGCATTTAGAAGTGGCTGCCACAGTATTGGGGTTTTTTTGAATTATAAGATAATATGTTATAAAACAAGCAAGCAAACAAACAGAGGTCTAGAAACTAAACAATGAATAGTTGGGGTGGGATTCCCTTTGTCACTCTGATAGAACTACTTAACAGCTTGATGGACGGTCCTTTAGGAACTTCGTGCGGATGAGTATGTGTGTTAGATGACCAAAACCAAGAGTGGGATCCTACTAAACATAGCACTTCACCATTGCCTTTCATTCAATGATAGGGAGATAATCTGCACATACACCGTAGTGCGGTATCCTGTCGTGGGAATGCACTGTGTGATGTGTATACTCGGCTCCTGTTGATAGACAGGTTGCCAACTTATTTTCTACTTAAATGTGCTGCACGGAGTATTCTTGAACACACATCTTGGCATACTTTGTACAAATATTTTTCATTGTTGCTCTTTAAAACTATTAATATTAAGCCTTTTTTTGTTTTTCATGTATCTTCCCAATGTGTTGTTTGCCTTAGATTTTGTTCTGTTTTTTTTTTTTTTTTTTTTAACACACCAAAGCTTTTAGTGTTTGTTTAGTCAAATCTGTTGGTCCTTTTCTTTTTGTCTTCTGTCCAGACCTTTAAACTAAGAAAGTAGCTGTGAGACATTCATATCTTTTCCCTGCCATGCTTGTCTGTGGCTGATTTTCATACTTTTAACTCGAATCGATGTAAAATTACTTCTGGTGGATGGTGCGAGGTGACACTCTGAATCAACCTTTTTTCATGTTTTTAGTGCCATTCCACTGAATTAAATACATTTTATTTTTGCTTGTTAATGGCATGCTTCTCATTAAATGAAAACTGACCAGAAGTGAAAAAAAAGAAATATCTTCATTTGATTCTGTTCTACAGGTAATTTTCCAACCATGGGATTTGTGGGTAAAATAAATGTGCCCTGTTTTTGATCGTTTAAGCGGATACAGGAACTGTCCTTCAGATGTGAGGTCAGCAGATCCAACTGCAAAGCAGATGATTAGAAACAAAGTTCACTTGCAGACTGAAAATCATGGCGCAGTGGGCAGTCAGGCTGCCAGGAGCATGCAGGGGAGAGATGAAGCCTGCGTGGTCCTCCCTTTGCCCCTGGGGACAGGCCTAGGTTCCCCTTGCCCCTTGCCCCCCTCTTTCGCTATGCGTTTCTGATGAAAGACCACTGCGCAAGGTGGTGGTGAGAAGTAAGAAGAATGCGTTGACAGAGTGCACTCACCGGATGTCACACTGTGCTGGGTGTTTTTTGCTGGTCCCTGGCCTAGAAGCAGCTCTGTAGCAAGTGCACCGCTGTCCCCCTTTCACTGAGGGCACACTGAACCTGGGGAGGTGGTGACCTACCCCTGGGTCCCACTGCTGCCACGTGTTGGAGCTTAGGTTTCATCCGACTCCAAACCTTGAATCATGCTCACCTTTCCTTCTCCTTTTGTCTGTCCCATCCACCTCTCATCCTTCTTTCCCTTTTTCTTTTCCTTTCACTTATCTCATAGGTCACTGTTAAAAATTGCATTTTCAATTTTGAAATTAACAAATTAATTATAGAAATCTGGAAAATAGAGCCAATGTGAGAAAGAAAATACCTCTCCCAGTCAACACCCTCGACAACAGTGGATGTGACTGCCATTTTTGGTGTGTGTTGTCAATGCAGGGCATCAGCCTGGCTTCCTGGACCAGAGATGATGTTTGGATTTGGCCCTTTTTGGTTGCAGGGGTGGTCATTTATTATCTTTACTGAGGCCTGGGTTCTGGCTGCCGTGCCGTCCTGTCTGGTGTTGCTTCTCTTGCCCAGAAAATCTTCGTCCTGAGGTATAAATAAGTTCCTGACTGTTGGAATTCTTTTTCATCTATTAAGTTATAATGAAAGTCATTACTTCCAGTTTTACTCTTTCCCGATAGCATGTTTTCTTTTTTTTTTAAATATTTTATTTATTGATGATAGACATAGAGAGAGAGAGAGGCAGAGACACAGGCAGAGGGAGAGACAGGCTCCATGCCAGGAGTCCAACGTGGGACCCGATCCCGGGGCCCCAGGATCGTGCCCTGGGCCAAAGACAGGAGCTAAACCTCTGAGCCACCCAGGGATCCCCCCCGATAGCATATGTTTTCATTTGCTCTCCACTATAGGGGAATCAGAATAGTTTTTTCCTCCAATTTTTAAAACTTATGTCCCATTTCATATATAAACTATGATTGTTTTTGTATCATGAATATGAATATCAGAAGTTATTAATATAAAAAATAATAAAGGCAACACCTGTGTCCTCCCCCCTAGCTTAAGAAGCAGAGCTAGGGCCCTTGTGAGCCCCTCCCCACTAAACCCCTCTCCCTCCAGTTCCTCTGGGATAGCCACCATCCAGGACTTTGACTATTATTTCTTTTTCTTTTTCTTTTTTTTTAAAGATTTTATTTATTTATTCATAGAGACAGAAAGAGAGAGAGAGGCAGAGACACAGGCAGAGGGAGAAGCAGGCTCCATGCAGAGAGCCTGACGTGGGACTTGATCCAGGGTCTCCAGGATCATGCCCTGGGCTGTAGGGGGCGCTAAACCGCTGTGCCACCGGGGCTGCCCTGACTATTATTTCTTGAAGGCAGAACATTTTTATTCCTCCTTTTTCTTTCTTTTTTTTTCTTTTTCTAACATGGTAGATGGGAAAATTGAGCCTCAGAAGGTTAAGTGAGCTGCCCCAGGTCTGGCAGTAAAAATAACTGTGACACTAGCACCTAAATCTGGGACTTCTCATATGATTGTTATTTTTTTTTCTTTCTTTTCTGAAGCACTGGACTCCCTCTCCACTTGGATGTTGGTATGTTTTTCCTTGTCCTCCTTGCCCTCCTAAGTTTGTACAGATTTCTGAAGAGTAAATTCAGGGTGTTTGGAAGTAGAGCTTTTATTACTGAGAGCTTTATGTTTGCCTACTTCAAATGTAATTAAAAAACTACCTTGCAGGGCACCTGGGTGGCTCAGTGGTTAAGCGTCTGCCTTCCTTCGGCTCAAGGTGTGATCCCTGCACACACCCTGCGAGGGTGTGATCCCCACAAGGTGTGATCAAGTCCCATATCGACTCCCCGCAGGGAGCCTGCTTCTCCTTTTGCCTATGTCTCTGGCTCTGTGTGTCTGTCATGGATAAATAAAATCTTAAAAAAGAAAGAAAACTTACCTTGCCCCTCTGAAAGTAAGCTGGTGGTCTGTGGAATGTCTGTGCTAACCTGCCTACTTTGTTTCTGTATCTAGAGTTGGTAGAGATGGTGTACACCTGATTAATGGGAAGATGAGCACTCCTTTTATACAATGTCATGGTTCCAAATAAATCACCGCATCTTGGAAGATACTTAGCTAGCCTTTCAAAAAAATCAAATGCTGGGGATTTTCCATTGGACCTAGTCCAGCTTTTAATTTTTACAACTCACATCAACATTCGGATCACAGGTGTGCATTGCAGGTGGAGCCTACTAAATAAGACCTATTTAGCAGCAGTGCCAGGTGCCGCAGAGTCACTTACAGATCGAGAGTCCAGCTTTGGAAGAGCCTCACCCTCATCTGGGTTTTGCTTCAGCAACTCCTCAGAGCAAAGGTAGATCGTGGCCACTAGACTTTGGGTACTAGAGGGTGGAAATCATAGGGCTCTTCCATTTTGAAGGCCGCTGGGCAGTGGGGCACCGTGGTTACCAGTGCAGCCTCTGGAGACACACATACTTTGCCTTCCCACCCCTGGCTGTGTGAGGTCAGACAAGTGACTTCACCTCTCTGAGTTCAGGTTTCTCAGCTGTTAAACAGGGACATTGGTACACATACTCTTGGACGTAAGGAGTTTAAACAAGGTATAAAATGGGTCTAAATGAGATTGTTTATGTGCAGTGCATATCTCAGTGGCTGGTACACAGAATGCACTAGTAATTGTTGCTGGCAGTAGTGATTGCCGGTGTCCCCACTGTCACCATTTTGTAGAGGAAGACACTGAGTTTTCCAGATCTTATGCCACTCAGAGGCTGAGCTGAGACAGGAACCCCGGTCTCTGAACCCCACCCCCGCCCCCATCTGCAGGGGCTCTTTCCACCCCACCACCTGCCTTCCTCCACACCTCTCTCATCATTTACTTGTCACCTTCTCTGGCTCTCAGCAGTGCTGTTTCTTGCCTCCTCTCTTGAGCCGGCAGATCCTAACAACAGATGGTGCTGTTTTGAATTAAAACAATTTAACTCAAGATCCATCAACTGCCAACATCAAACACCCTTAAAAGAAGGAAAGAAACTCATTATCAAGAGTATTTAAGCAAAGTAGGTATTTAATCTATCTTAATCATTTGCATTCTTGAGAAGAAGAAAGTCAGTGGCAGCTGCCACCATAGGCCAGACCCCATGAATGTGCTTGCACATGATGGCTTCAGACAGAATTTTCCCCCTTTCTTCTTTGCCACGCAGTACTAATTTGGACTTCGGTCCTAAGTTTTGAAGCCACACTGAATATTTAAAAATTGTAAAACATAATCTTTTTTTTCCCTTTGGTCCGCAAATCCTGTGGCTGCACATTTTTTTTCAGTAGCAGGGGTTAGCTCTCAACTAGAGCTTTGTCCGATGCATATGAGCCCCAAAGCCCAGCTGACTGGTGTGGGGCTGTGGTAGCAGCTCTGGATGGGAGGGTCTGGATGTGCTCTGTGAACACTGCACTCTGGGGCAGGACAGTCACTTCTGCACAGAGCCCAGTTCCCGAAGGTAAATGCACATGTAATGCTGCCCCATGGATACTAAACCTTATTCTTTCAAAGCTTGGAGTCTGCAGGATGGCTCCTTGGGTCCAGATCACAGAGCTGACTGTGAGAGACAGTGGGTATGAGAGCCATGGAGACATGCACACACTCTAGTAGCGTCTATGCACCTTAGCCCTTCTTGAGCCTGGACTCCTCAGCCATCTGTGCACCACCTTGGGCTCCCCACTGCCTTTGTTCCTTGCCAGCAGCACCCCTGCTGCCACCCTAGTTAGGCACTGAGGGGTGCCCACGAGGTCTTGGCCACCCTCTTTTGACCTGCCTCTGTTCTTTGGTTCTCTCCTTCTCTGCCCTTCTTCTACTTTATTTGCTCGTTTTTGGTCCTTTTATTCTTCTCTGCTGCCCATGGTTTGGTCTTAGGACTAATTGCCCTGCTCCGCAGATAGATAGTGAGCTGCAGCCCCTGTGTCCTGACCCTTTGCTCTTTGGAGCAAGGCTGCCGGTCCCTTCCCTTGCCTAGTCTCAGCATGAGGTGAAATGCAAAGGTAAGCATCTTTCATCCCTGAACTTTGCAAAACCAAGAGAGTAACGGTGCCAGTGTTGGTACTGTGTCTCAGAGGCTGCTGGGGAAATCCTGAAGCTGGAGCCAGTGTGCGGGTATGCCGGGAAGTGCGGGCACAGCAGGAGTTGTAGGAAGAGGTAAAGTCTGACTAGTGAATATAATGCTTTGTCACTTAACACTTATTGGGACCATTGTGTCCTTGATCCACAGTTGAGCCTTGATGGGCTGGCTGCAAGGTCTGGGTGTCGTTAAGCTCTGCCTTCTGTTCCCGGCAGGGCAGGGCTAAAAGGAAACATGCTGCCTTGCTGTTTGTTTGCCGCATCCCACTTTTGCCCAATGTATGGATTTCAAACTCTATTTATAGCTTTCTCGTGACATTTGTGTGGGCAGGCTGCCGTCAGGTGACACCTTCTCTGAGTGTGGGACCGCCTCAGCTTGTCTCCTCCCTCCCCCCCATGTCCACCATGATAGACGTGCACATGATAAATGGCTCCTCTTGAGTAACTCACCATACAGCCTCTTACCTAGTTTGGTTTAAACCATTCTCCCGTAGGGAAATCCAGCAAAACGGTGACAACACTTGCTTTTTTAATCTTTTCATTCATTTCCCCGCCACAGCGAAGAGAATGAGGCTCCGGCGGCTTGAAAGGCCCAGGTTTGTTTAGTGTCGATTGGCCCATGTGTGGGGACTGGTACCAAGCACGACAGGATGAAGTCTCACCAGTAATCAGTTTGTATCTGACAGTGTTTGGAAAAGTGATGTGTAAGCAGCTGATGCTCGTGTGGCAGTATCAGTGAAATTTATTATATTGTAGGGTGTACGTGAGGGGGAATATATGTTGTCTGTTTTCTGTTTAGCAAAATGTCCTTTCTTTTTTTTTTATGGATTTTATTTATTTATTAATGAGAGACATACAGAGAGAGAGAGGCAGAAACACAGGCAGAGGGAGAGGCAAGCTCCACTCAGGGAGCCCGACATGGGACTTGATCCCAGGTCTCCAGGATCAGGCCCTGGGCTGAAGGCAGCGCTAAACCGCTGAGCCACCCGGGCCGCCCAGTGTCCTACTTTCTTATTGATACTTTCCCTCCTACTATGGTATTATGAAACAGAATAAGAAAAAAACATGGAATCATGAAATTTCAGAGCTGGAGAGGCTAAAGAGGCCACAGAGGTCCCTCTTTTTAAAGGGAGGAACCTGTGGTCACAGAGGTGAAGGGTGACCCCCCTGAAAGCTCGTGGAGGCAGGATCCAGTCTTGTGGGTCTTTGTCTCCCTGGCCCCGACATGGACATGGCATGTGATGGCTGCTTAGGGAGTGATTCTTGTGCAAGGGAACATGCGCCTCCTGGCTCCTCTTCTCCATCTGTTGTTGTCCGTGTGGACTCACTTAAAGTAGGGGTCCCCTTCTAAAATGTACACAATGTGGTCTTTGACATCAGGCAGCCGAGTGTGTCCACTGCCCTGAGAGCCTCTCGTTTTCTTCCATCAATACAGTGACATGGTGCCCAGGAGGAGGACTACTCTGTGGCACCTGATAATAACAATGGCCAGTGTTTATTGAGCACTTGCCGCGTGCCAGGCACTGTGCTAGGGACTGTGCGCAAATTAACACATTTGATCCCCTAACAGCCCTGAGGTGTGTGTACAATGATTATTGTTCTCTTTTTAGAGGTGAGGAGACCGGGGGCTGAGAACTTACCTTATACAACTAGGTGGTGGGGAACTGGCCCCAGAGCCATACCCTTCACCTTGTCTCAGAGCTCTCCCGCCTCTCAGCAGAGTGCCTGACACAATGCACACACTCGGTAGACGGCAGGTTTGGTGATAAAGTTAAAATATTTGTACATCAAATCTAATTGTTGTTGTCATGTTCTTACTTTGCTTTTGAGCTTGGACAGTTGTTCCCCATGTAGAAGTCATTAACCATTTATTCCGTGGGGAGTTACTCTGTTCTGTGGCATTCCTTGCAATTTAGAATTCCAAGTTGAAAACACAAAGACCAAAAGAATTCTGCTTAGTTAGATTTGAAACCATCATTAACTCAGGTTGACCTCCATGTTCTTGGTCTGGGCCTGCCATGGACTTGTTGGCTCTCCCTGCTTCTACAGTTCATTCTCGACCAGCCGCCAGAGTTCTCTAGCCAGGAAGGTCAGGTAATGTTACTCCTCTGCTTAAGGCCTGCAGTTCCTCCCACCCGACCCAGGATAAGAGCCCATGTGGCTGTGGTGCCCTTGGTACCAGCTGTGATCTGCCTGCCACCCCACCTCACCTGCTTCTTCTCTCTCCTTTGTTCTCCCTCCTGTAGCCTCAGCCTCCTTGCTGATTCTAAAACATGCAGGGCATGTTCCCATCTCACACCGGGGCCTCAGAGCTGGCCATTCTTCCTCCAGGTATCCCAGCATCCATATCCTCATTCTTAGATCTTCGCTCAACAGTTACCCTCTCAAGTGCCATATGTACCATTTGTAGTACTTCCCCCAGGCCCCTAACGTGCACATTTCAAACATGAACACGTTTCATTTTCTGACATACATATATTTTAGGTATGTAGAAAAAGAGTTTATTGTTTGCCTGGCTTCCTCTACTACTAGGAGGTGTTCTTCATATCCTTCGTGGATGTTTCTCAAGCACTTGGACAATGCCTGGCACATTTTAGGGAGCCGCCCATAAGTAGTTGTTGAATGAAGGAATGAATGACTGAATGAAAGAAATGGATGAAAACATAGCCTTGCTAAAGGCACTTTCCTCTTTGGGCCTTTGTTTTTTCTTTTAAACCAAATAGCAGCTTGTACTAGATAAACTGGCATATTCTCCCAACCGTTAACTGCTATTGATTCTTTGCATTTTGCTTGTGTTAATGTGGCCCTTAGCGGTCCTCCCTGCACCCAGGACATCATGTTCCTGGGGCAGGCCGGATTTAGCTGGTCGAGGAGGCAGGTCGCAGATCTTTGTTGGCTCTAGAGATCCGCATTCTCATCTCATTTCCGGTAAGGGAGCATGCACTGTGTCAGCCAAAGCACTTCTGCCCAGACCCCAACTGCTGTGTGTGTTGGGGGAGGGGGGGCTGCCTCTTTTGCCTTTTTTCATTTCGTGATGTTCCCCAGAGACTCTTTGCCAGGCTGTTCTCACCTCCCCACACCGGTGCGGCAGCTCCAGCTTGCTCTCAGTACCACTGAAGCCAGTCTGAGCCCGTCGTTGCCGTCGATGTGTTTGCATATTACACAGCCATCTGTTCTCTGTGCCAGCCAAGCTTGAGATTTTGAAATAGGAATTAGCAACCACTCCGTGGATTTCAATTGCTTGCTGTTTGTTTTGTATGCCAATAACTAGTCTTTCAACTGCTAGAGCCACTGTTTTAAAAGCCCAGCTTACTCGTGTTTTATGCAGGCGCCTTGGGCCAAATGAGGTAGTATCTAGGTACCTAACTGAACCTTGAGCTTGAAGAGCTTCTTGCCCAGCTGTTACTGTTCATGCTGCCTTTCGAATAGGTGACACTAAATCAAAAAGTCATTTCAGAAGGTTACCAGTGTATGACAACCCTGTATATAGTGAGCC
The DNA here is from genome assembly GCF_905146905.1 of Nyctereutes procyonoides. Lineage (NCBI taxonomy): Eukaryota > Metazoa > Chordata > Mammalia > Carnivora > Canidae > Nyctereutes > Nyctereutes procyonoides. The sequence continues at coordinate 34,246,471 of NW_026575020.1, forward strand.
CATAAATTAAGATTGCACTTATTTCAAATTTGCTTACATGCATTGTGACTAAGCTGACCATTCTCCATGGTGAATGGACTAATATGTGAGTATGACGGTAAGGGGCATGCTTATTACCCAGCAGAGTCTGTTATTACTACCAGCCGTTGTTGAGTGCTAAACCTGTTCCTGGCACTGTGATGAAACATTTCACACACACTTTCTTCTTTCGCGTTCTTTAACATGCCAAGCTCCCTTGCCTCTGCTTTTTCACATGCTGTTTCTTCTGCTGGAAATGCCCTTCTGGCGTAGGCTTTTAGCACCTGTGCCTTTCCTTTGAGGCATTTGTTGTAAAGGTCATTCACTTGTAGTTTAGGGGGTTATCTGTTTAAAGTCTGTCTATACTTCCAGTCTGTAAGCTCTACGAGGTTATCCCTGGCACCTGGCTCTGTAGCTAGAAATAGCATTGGTACTGTTTCTGCAGTGCTTTTGATGTGTTTGAGTTTTCACCAACAGCCCCGTGAAGTGTGTGCATGTTATTTATGTTCTACAGAACATATTGACCTGAGGAGACTGGGGTAAAGAGGTTAAAGCATTGGACCAATACCATCCAGGTGGTCAGTGGCAGAGCCAGGATTCAAACCCAAAATCATTTCTGCGTGCTCTGTCTCAATAAGCAGGGGATGCCGGCACTGGGGACATGGTAATTACTATTACAGTTAAAACACAATAACACATAAACCAAAAGACCTGTTCTTCTGAGTGCATCCAAATGCTTAGGAAAATGAAGTAGCCTTATTTATTAATGTTAGCCAAAGAATATTTTTGTTCTATAGCTTTTTTCAGATGTTTCCCAAATACCTCTTTTTCTGCTTTAAACAATCTAGCACATGAATTAATTTTGTACATTCCCCCCACTCCCTTTTGAGGAGCCTGCAGGTCTTTCAGAGCCATCACATCAGCCCATGCTGAGTTGGACTGGGAGGGGTGCTGCACAGCCCCTGACCGAGGACCCACGTTGGACCTTGCTATATTGTGTCTGTGCCTGGGTCAGGGGGGCAGTATGCTAGTTGAGTTCTGGCTAACTAAAGCTTTGGCCTGGTTGTTGCCCACACATGAAGAGGAGTCTTCTGCCCCTACCCCCACTGAGCCTTTTTCAGGAACCAACACAGATACCTGTTTCCCCTTTAAGGGGCTCCAGTGGTCTAGGTATTGCAGAGCTTCTCCTGTTGAGGTCTGGCCATGATCTTAACACTTCTCTTAAACTTTGTGTTTTGAAAATATGTCTAGCTTTCAGAAAAGTGACAAGAATAGTACACTGAACTCTGTACTCTTTACCTAGATGCACCACATGTACTGCCCCGTTGGTGCTGTACATGTTAGCAGTCTTACAAGTTGGCAAAGCATTGGAGGATAAATAAGGCTGCATCCTGACCTTTTATTCCCGAGGACGAAGGCATCCTCATCCACCGCCACAGTACAGTTAGTAGACATGCTCTTTTGAAAGGCCACTGTTCTGTCCTTGCTACCCTTTGCACATTCTTTTTTGAACTGCTGTTTGGAGTTTACTTTGTGGATGCACCATGACTGATTTTCCATCGAGGGAATTTAGATGGTTCTGGTCTTTTATTATTACACACAGTTCTACACCAAATACCCTGGAATGTGAGTATTTGCCTGGATATATAGTAAGTTTTGAGAGAAGAATCACTAGCTCAGGAGCAGCTGCCTTTACCATTTCGGCAGATTGGGTGCCTTTGCCCTTCATAGTACTTGTACCAGTGTACGCCAGCAGAGCCTAAGTGTCTCATACTCTGTATTATCTAGTTTTTAGGTCTTTGCTCATCCCTTGGGTGATCAAAAGCACATTGCCATGTTTTACATGTAACCCAAGTGCTGGAGGACATGTGTGCAATGAGAAGTGTCAAAAGGAGCATTCCTGTGTGGAGTGAATTTTGGCACACTGAACTGGAGAGAGAAGAGGTCCAGGCTTAGGACCAGCCACGGTCAGCCATCATGTAGTGATGGTGAGGCCAGAGACCTGCTCACCAACCCACACATGCCTGAGGGAAGAGAGACAAAGTAGGTGTGACACGTGGCTGTCATGGGCAAAGGCTCCCCTCTCTGAGGTCTAAACTGTTGAGGTGTGCTGGACAGATTGGTTGCATCTCCTCCTCTGTCAGGAGTTTCCTGGTTGCCTTAAAGATGTGCAGCATCCTTCAGGTCTTGGCTCAGGGAGGCCTCCCCTGACCACCCCGTTTAATGTTGCTACCTTCTTGCTGCTGCCTCACCCCGTCTGCTTTCCTGTTGCATTTCTTTCCACCCTTATTATGACCCACATCATCTTGCATGTTTTACTTAATCCTTTTATTATCTTTCCCATCCCCCCCCCACTGGAATGTGCTCTGCACAAGGGTGGGAGTTTCTGCTTTGTTTGTTGCTTTGCTCCCAGTATTGTACTTAGAGTAGTGCCAGGCATATTAGGTTCACAGTACGTATTTATTATTACTTATTACTGTTATTCATTATTGAGTAAATGAAATTCTCTTTGGCGAGGCAGTGCAGCTTAGTAATGAAACTTACAGTCTGGGCTCATTTGGACCTGAGATCAGCTGTGTGACTGGGCAGGTGACTTCACTTCTCTAAGCTTCCCTCCTTAAGGGTGAAGTGAGGTTCATTTCACCTTTATTGCATTATGAGGATTAAGTACCTGGCACACAGGGGACACTTAGAGGCTATTCTTACTCTTTTCGAAGTTATTTAGACTCAGAGTCTTAATTTGTCTTTTCTGTTTACACACTGCTTATTTGAGGTGAATGTGTATGTTTGTGCACGTGCGTGTGTGCTCTGATGGATTTATTATGCTGTAAATGAACTAGGCCACGTTCACAGGTAGTTTTAAGAGCTGAAGTCTCAGCACCAACAGTCCCCACTTCTTACAAGTGACAGTTTGATGGTTTATAATAAACACATATCTGTAATGTCCTCTTGCCCTGGGTCCCTTTCTTATTGACCTGTGCTCATAGCTGGACAGGAAAAGGGTGGTGGCTACAGTAAGTGCCTCGTTAGGTACTCTACCTGAACCCACCACATGCCATAATTAAGGTAACTAGTACATAAAAAGGAGGGGGTGCAGTTAAGTGTCTTTATGGTAAGGTAACATGGCAAGAACCCAAGCTGTCATTTTGGGATTCCAGTGTACCTGAAGTGAGGTATACTTTGGGGTTCTTCTGCAGGCATCTCTAGAGAACATTTCTCCAGTTGCATCCTTAGGCAGAGCACTATGATGGCTTCAAAGCCAAGGGCAGGCTTTGTCAGGAAACCAGTTCTTGGAGGAGTGAAAACCAGTTTGTTTTACTGTTCTAGGCTGAATAGGTGGCTTTGGTGACCTTAAGTCTGATACATTTTGATGAATTTATCATCTTGATTAGGCCATGTATACTTTTAAACTCACATTCCGTTTCTGCCTTGAATCTAATAAAGGTAACCACTTGTTTTCTGTTTCAGATCTGTTTATATTTATGAGAGCTAATGATATGTTATGCCTTTGGGAAGAAGGGAAAAAATACCTCCTGATTCTTGAGCTAGGGAGGGGCTGAGCAGTAAGCTGCATTCTTTATTCCCATATATTTAATAAAGATTGCAGGGGTAATCATGGTTCCACATCTATTCGTACAGGGCTGTGCATTGGTGCCGTGTTGCTGCTTCTGAGATTGGCACTGTTATATTATTAATAGTGCTGATCACACATGCCTTGCATTTAATATAGAACATAAGAGGCTCACCTAGCATGAACGAAAAGTCTCAAATTGAAAGTGTAGATGCTATAAAATTTTTAAAGAAGGGAATGTGTTATGGTTGAACTTTTGAAATAAGTATATTTTTGATCGCTAAGTTATGAATGTCCTTGGATTCTTGAGTGGGGGAGTGAGGGGTTGGTGGGGAAAAAGGAAGGTGTCTTCCTTTGTTTTTATGCCAGATAGGATCCAGAGACTTAGGGAGAACACTAAGGATCTAAGCTCCACTGACAAAAACGAAGAGGAAATAGGAAGGAGCTTAGGAAGGCCGCCGTTCCATTATTAACTCATCTGGTTATGCCAGTGATGGCAGAGCTCTCAGAACAGTTGGGGATTTGTATACACAAATATATGTGCTGAAATACCACGCTCTGATGACATTCGACGGAGGGTAACCTTTGATGATGAATTTTTTTGCCCTTTTTAGGGGAGTGGAAGGGGAGGTGGGTGGTACTTCATAAGACTCTAAATTTACCAAAGTTTTTCAAATTTAAATTTTCTTAGAAAAAATGTCAAATGATTGTAGATCCCAAAATGCCTTTGTTGGCATTTTAATGGTGCTTTTTGAGCCCAGTATGGTGTGCAAGTGAAAAGGAAAGCAGTTTCTTTTCTTGGTAATAGGGTATTGAATCTGAAGCCTCGGACCGAACAATGTCCCAGAAGTCTTCATGATTTATATATTGTATGTGATCTTTTCTTAAACATTGTTAACCTGTGCCCTTTACAGACAATACTGGGTCAGAAAATGTCAGGGGAACTTTGGATTGCTTTCCTAAGCGTGTGAAGAAAATTATTGTCCTCAAAATCCAGAGGCTATGATGGGCGTTCTTAATAGTGTGATATGTTTAGGGAGACAGAGACCATGCAGGAGGCTGCTTTTGGCTGCTGGGGAGTGAGCAATATTTGAGTGATAGTTTATTTCTACTCAGCACCAGTTGTGAGGTAGAAAATGTGTTCTTGTCGCTACCTGTCAGGCTGCTGGAGACGCCTGTTTCACTTGTTGGAAAGGTGAATTCTCAAAGCAGGAAGCCTCTTGAAATGCTTATTCACACTCAGACAATTTATCATGGGCCAGAAAGAAAGTTCAGCGTAGGGTGCGATCCCAGGCTGTGCCCACAAGGAGAGGGACCTCACCATAAGGCTTAAGGACAGGGTACAAGAGACCAGGAGGGAGGCTGGGTGGGAAAAAGCCCTTTCCTAGAGTGGATACAGGAGCACTGAACGCAGTGCTGGGGGGTGGCGCCCCTCCTAGGTGAGCTCTGGCTCAGGAAACCTGTCAGCTCCTCAAGTAGTTTCGATCTGCAGCTAATAACTTGTTCTGTACAAAATGTTATTTGCATAGGTGAAAATGAAAAAGTGTCTTCTTGTTTATCTTATCATTTAGGTCATTAAAAAAAAAAGGATTTAAGTGACAATGAGAAGAGAGACAGTTCTTTGGCAGAGCCAGAAGCGGCGTAACTATTTTCAACCCCCTGTGTTTTGAAACAACATTGGTTACTTCGGTTCAGCTCTTTCAGAAAGAAGGAAAAAATCAACTGTGTGGGCTTGATAGGTAATTTTGCCAAATTACAGTCCAAAGTTGAATTCAGATCTTTTCAAAAAGTTTACTTTCTTGGTAAACACCAACTAAGAACCTATAAAAAGGAGCCTAAAAACCATGATTTTATTTCATGCGGCATAGATGGTCTCTCATTCCTTTGCGTGTCTAGGATTTTTCCATTGTTTTCCATCTTTCAAGGTGGTTGCCATGATGATCTTGATTTGAAGCCAGGAGTGGGTCCTACAGGCTCCCAGCAGAGCGTTCCCTGGCCCCAGAGCACAGGCTACTTTGTCATGCAGCCACAGATTAACACCTCACCCACCACATCCACCTTCTGATGGCAGCACTCACCGGAGGAAAACGCTTTCCACACCTCATTATTTCTACAACCTGAGTGAATTTGCAAATTAATTGACGTGTGGGAGGGAAGGCATCTGCTATTGTAAAAACCTTTAACTGTCGCAGTAAACTTGTAATAAAATTAAGTGTTACTATAGGAAACTAATAGTCCCCAGGCGATTACACACATTTTGTAGTGTGCAGGGGCTCACATTTTCAGGACCTGCTTAACTTGGAGGCTCTGGGTCTCCCCCGCCCCGGTATAATTTTTATGTTCATCAAAGGAACACAAAAAGACGAATAAGTAATCCTATAAGATTTATAACAAAAGCATTAGTCCTTTGCCTGACTGTTCCGTGTGCCACTCCCTGGAGGCATCTCCTTTCAACTTATGTAGCTGTTTCTTTGGATACCTGCTGACATTTTTCTAAATAAGTTGCTTAGCCTGCTATTCTAGACATTATCTGTCCACCCCACTGTGAAAGATAATGATTTAACTCTCACATCCCACCTTCTTTCCATTAGTTTGCTTTAACTGATAATTCAGTTTTTATATCACTATAACTAGGAAGTGCCCTGAGCTGAGCCATATAGTGTACTATGATTGTTGTTCCTTCCTGTGAGGGCTTGGGGTGGAGGGCTGTCTTGCCTTTCAGAACGTAGATCTGTCCCCTGGTTTTTGGCTGTCCCTGAGCCTGAGCCTCTCTAGGTCAGCCTCTCCAGAGAGTACCCTCCCAGCTGCCCATGGGAACAGCCATATGGGTATTTAGAAGAGACTTAACCAGTACACCTGCTTTTATTCCCGCTCCACATGGACCCTCCACCATCCTGGGTGCCTCTACTTGCTCAGCCTTTGAGGGTTCTGCAGTCCAGTTCAGCTTGTTCTTTACTGACAACTTCTGCCCTCCTGCCACCCCCTCCCCATGTAGGGTGAGATTTCAGCGTTCTCCTCCCTGCTAAGGTAGTGCCAGCCTGTTTGCTTCTCGTCTTCTGAAATGAGGTCGGCCTCTCTTTCTGCTCCTGTCTCCTCCTTCTTGCTTTGTCCTTGGGGGCTGACACCCCACGTTTATTCCTTTGCTGTCATTTTCGTGGTTTGAGGAGGTAGTGAGGGTGAACGTGACTTCATTTTACCATGTTCGATATGAAGACTTCTGGCTCTTGTTTTACATAATTTTTGCTTTATAACAACTTTGTATTTTAAAAAGTACATTTTGATGGAATGGGCTTATATTTTCCATTAAGGTCTCTTTTTCACCGTATGAGTCTAAGAAATTTGTGCCGACATTTGCACATTGCTGGTTTGAAATAGAGTAATATGTCTCTCGGTCTCTAGTATGCTTTCTAAGAAGATCCATCTGATGCTAATATTTCATTATATAGCAGGAGGGAGAAATGATAAAATGCTGAGTTCTTGAGAAGAAAAGACTGACCTTTTTTCTCCCTCTTACAAACAAGCTGGCTTTGAAACCTCTTTCTCAGTGGAGCTCTATTCTTATTATGGCTGTTAGCAGTTAGCTTTTCTGGAGTGTATAGTTGAGGGCAAGAGTACCTGGTGGGAGATGGCAGTGTTAGAAGCTGAACTTTTCAAAGAAGCAGCCACTCTGTTAGAATTAGAGCCATTACCCTTGTGCTGGGACAGGGGAGAGCCCTGCGGCTGGCACTCTGATGAGGGGGAGTGCAGTGATGCTGTCCTGGCAGGGAGGGAGGGTGGCTCTGGAGCCAGTGCAGACGCCCTACTTCTCGGAGCAGTGGTGAGTGGCTGGCCAGATACTCACCAGGCTTGTGTCGCTTGAACAGATGCACGGTGTTGCAGACTGAATGTGTCCCCCGAAAATTCCTATTTTGAAGTCCTAACCCAGTGTGATTGTATTAGGAGTTGGGGGTCTTTGGAGGTAATTAGGTTAGCTGAGGTCTTGAGAGTAGCGCTCCCATAATACGATTAGTATCCTGTAAGAAGAGGAAGTGAGACCAGTGCTCTTTTTCTCTGTGGGCCTGCAAAGAACTGGTCGTGTGGGTACACAGCAAGGTGGTGGCCATGTGCAAGCCAGGAGGAGAGCCCTTACCAAGAACCTGTTAGCCCCTGGAATTTGGACTTCCCAGCCTCCAGAAGTGGGAGCAATAAATGTCTGTTGATTAAGCCACATGGTCTATAGTGTTTTGTTCTAGGAATCGGAGCTGACAAATGCAGACAGGTAAAGCCTTTTCTCATATCTTCCCGCCCTTGAAAACTAAGACCTAAGCCACCAATTTAAATATTCTACCTTTAGGGGATTCTTGTATTTTCTGTGTGGGAAATGCAGCCCATTGAAATCCACCTCTCTTGACTTTTGTGCCACCTTCAGCAGCAGTTCACACATGGTAGCCTGTATACCTTGATCTGTAACTTTGGACCAACCCTCCTCTTCTTCTTCTTCTTCTTCTTCTTCTTCTTCTTCCTCTTCCTCTTCCTCTTCCTCCTCCTCCTCCTCCTCCTCCTCTTCCTCCTCTTTCTTCTTTCTTCTTTCTTCTTCTTAATGCAAAATGCAGCTCACAAGCCTATTTCATACCTTATTAAAACATCATTTCCCCTGCCTTGTTCCCAGATTTCTGTGCTTAATCACAGAAAGGCAGCTTGTTCAAATATACATTATTCTTGTTTAGAAAACTCTGTTGGCTTGTCTTCCTTCCCACAACCCTCCATGTTTTGTAACCCTGTTCTTATTAAATACCATAATTTGCTCTTTGGAGAGTTATTTGTAAACTTAATTAACTGTCAGTGTCTGAGTTAATTTTTTCCCTTTAATTTCTGCCTCCCTGGTCATGGTTTCCCATACTCTGGCCTGTGTCTGTTAAAGACTTGGTAAATAGTTTTGAAATGCCAGTTGGTGATATATGGGCCTCTTTAACATTTCTTTGATTTATGTGCAGTGCTGTGGAAAAAGGCAAAGAAAGCAAATTATATGGCGAAAAATGTTGCCAATCTTCACTTTTTTACTCTTAGTTTTAAAAAGTACACTTATCAATCAAACCTGATGGATTTTCTTTTTTATAAAGATTGAAAATTTAACTATTTGAGGCCTCCTGCAGTGCATGTTCTGTATTTGCTTAATCAGATGGAGTTGAGTGCCAGAATAGGGCATCAGAATTCCAGAGCTCTCTGTGTCTGCTGTTTGTCCCTATGCTGCCTTTCCACCGCTCTTCAACAATATGCGCATCAAACAGCCAGATTCCCCTTAAGAGTTGCAAGGATGGGGGCCTCTTGAATGTTGGAAGCGTACTTCCTCCATGATGCAACAACCCTGAGTCCCTGTGATGGGGGGCAGACAGTGGCCACGGCCTTACATTAGCCAGCTGTGACCTGCCTGAAGTTTCCCCTCTCTAGCGAATTCTTGCTGGGTCCCAGGTAGAGATGACTTCTCAGATCCCTCAGTGAGTCACAGGTATTTCCAAGATTGTTCTATGATTGTATTCAGATGTCTTAATGCTGCTGCGGTGCTTCTTACAGTGCTGATTCCAGGGTTCCTCTACAGAGGTCCTGATCCAGCAGATTTGAGGTGGGAGCCTGCAATCTGTGTTTTTGGCAAGTGCTCCACACATGATTCTGATGCAAGTGATCTCTGGCTGTGCTTTGAAAAAGGACTTGAAGGTGTAGTGCCCTTTGATTGTACCCACTCCCTGCTTAGAACCTTCGGTGACAACCCTCCCCCAAGAGTCTACCAAATAAAATCCACAGAAGATGAAAAAAATTCATACCATTTGGGAGTAATATAGATTTTTAATTTGTTAAGGCAGGGTGTATGGGTCTGGCTATGCACAGTCCCTGCTATGCCTACTTAGCAGGGCATAGGTATTGTCTGAGTGTTTTCTTATTTATTCAGCAAGTATTTATTTATAACTCTGTGCCAAGCACTGTTCTAGGTGCTAAAGCTATAGTAGTGACTAAGATAGCTAAGGTCTTCGTGCTAATGGAGTTTATTGTTCTGGTGTGAGATGGAGGTAATGGAGCTTATTATGTTCTGGTGTGGGTTGGGGGTAGGGGTAGTGGGGAGGTAGGAGAGTTATGCACTAAACAAAGAAACAAACAATATGTACAAAATACCTAGTCAGGTTTACTATATGATTAAGATAAAAACATCATGGTGTGTGACAGAGTACTTGGAGGTTCCTGTAGTTTAGGGGGCCAGAGAAAGCTCTCTGAGAAGTGTAGGTTGAGACCTGCATGAGGAGAAGTCAGGCATGCAAAGATCAGAGTAAAGAGTGTCTCAGGTAGAGGGGACAGCTAGTGAAAGGGGCCCTAAGACAGGAGTGAGCTTTAGTGTTCTCAGGAAGCTGGCCAGAGTGGCAGGGGAGCAGTGAGCTGGTGTGGAGCAGTTGAATTCCAATGAGGTGGGCTGTCATGCCCTGTGCCCTGTAGACTAGCTGTGGCCAGTTGGATCAGAGATGGGTGCCTAGGTCAAAGGCCACCAGCAGTTTATGCAATACAGGCTTGCACAGGCACTGTGCTGGGTACCCTGCATTCTGCTGTGTGGCACGGGTTCATAGCTCCTGTTCCAGAGCTCTTGGGATCTGAATGTATATTGGATTTTAGAATATTTTGGGTTGGGGATCCCTGGGTGGCGCAGCAGTTTGGCACCTGCCTTTGGCCCAGGGCGCGATCCTGGAGACCCGGGATCGAATCCCACGTCGGGCTCCTGGTGCATGGAGCCTGCTTCTCCATCTGCCTGTGTCTCTGCCTCTCTCTCCCTCTCTGTGTGACTATCATAAATAAATAAAAAATTTTAAAAAAAAGAATATTTTGGGTTACTGAAAGGCAGAATGGTTTGTATACCACATATTACATTAATTTCTCCAGCAGGGTCTGGGGCAGCACCCTGTAATCAGCTATTGTAGAGCAAAATGTTAGACTATTCACACTAAGTGAGATAAATTAAGATTTAAATAGACTCACATCAGTTCCTGTCAATTTTTGCTGTCACAGGAGTTTTGGTGCTTACGTTGGGGAGAAAGCTTTTGACTTTAAGAACTTCCTATACGTTTTTGATATTTGGGGAAAAATGATGCTCTGAACCGGCAGATTCTTCTGCCAGACAGAAGACTGTCCCGTCTTCTCTTTCTCCTGTGTGAGACCCCAGGAGGCACTGAGTACATGCATTTGCACACTCGCACATTCACACAGCAGCAGGCTGAGGCGTGGACACGAGCAAGGGTGAGTGGAGTGGTGGTCTGCAGTAGAGCTGGGGGTGGCAGCAAGTGGCCAGGGGCTTAGTAGGCCTGGGCTGCAGGGGAAGAGGGGCTGGGGAACTGTCAGAACTTTTGCTGCTTTGGACACATCTCCGGTTTCTTCTGCCTCCCATGGAGCCACACAGCAAACCTTTATGAACTGAGCAGGTCTGCCCATTGCAGCCAGAAAAGGCTGAGCTGGCAGGAACACCCCATCATCTTCCTCTCTGTGTGAGAAAGGAGCAGGCAGGAACACCCCATCATCTTCCTCTCTGTGTGAGAACCTTGTGCAGGATTCAGAACCCGAATTCCTACCACACTGTGACATTTAGTTCTGATCTCTTTGCATGCTATATATGTATTTATTTATTTAAAAAATACTTACTGAGAACACAGAAAATTCTGGAGAGGCCGAATGGGGTAGTAGTTACAGAGCAGGGACCCTGGACCAGTCTCTCTAGATTCTGATCCTGACCCTGCCTCTTGGAGGTTGTGTGATCTTGGGCAAGCCACTTAAAATCTGTGCTTCAGTTGCCACTTAAAATCTGTGCTTCAGTTTCCTCCTTTGTAAAATAGAGATAATGGTACTTACCTCATAGGGTTGTTTATAGATGAAGTGAATTAGATGAATTAGAATAACAGCTCACAGTGAGTTCTATATACACATTGGCTATTATTATTATTATTATCATTATTATTATTTTTATGAGAGAGAGAGAGAGAGAGAGGCAAAGACACAGGCAGAGGGAGAAGCAGGCTCCATGCTGGGAGCTCGATGTGGGACTCGATCCCAGGACCCCAGGATCGGGCCCTGGGCCGAAGGCGGGCGCCAAATCACTGAGCCACCCAGGGATCCCCCGGCTATTATTATTATTATTATTATTATTATTATTATTATTATTATGCCAAGCACTGCTCCAAACACTGAGGATATGGCAGTGAAGACTGGGGGCTCTGTAGACCTCTCATCTACTCCTGTAGAGCTTACATTCTAGGCAGATCTTGACCTTATAGAAGCAGAGAACTTTTCTTTGTATATCTATCCATGTCCAGCACTACTCTCTGCATCCTACAGGCCTTCTCGTGCTCGAAAGGTACTTACTGAACACCTGTGTAGGCACCTGAGCCAGGCCTGTGGGGCTTATAAAATCATGAGACAGTTCCGGCTCTCTTGAGGCTTACAGTTCAGAAAAAGAATGAAGATAGATATACGAACAAAAATACTGTAATGTACAGTGATATAAAAGCCCTATAAAATGGGCAGCCCAGATGTCTCAGCAGTTTAGCACTGCCTTCAGCCCAGGGCGTGATCCTGGAGACCCGGGATTGAGTCCCACATCGGGCTCCCTGCATTGAATCCTGCTTCTCCCTCTGCCTCTCTCTCTCTCTCTCTCTCTCTCTCTCTCTCTCTGCGTGTGTGTGTGTGTCTCTCATGAATAAATAAATAAATAAAATCTTTAAAAAATAATAAAAATAAAAGTCCTATAAAAGGTGTTTCAGAAAGTCTTCTGGACTGGCTCGAACAAGCTTCAACTCTTCTCAGCTGTATGCCAGGCACTTAGGGAAAGACAGCCTATTTATTTGCGTATCGTGGATGAAAACGAAACACTGGATGTCGCATTAGTTTCCTGTTCTTTTCCTACCCCTGGTCCCAAAGAAGGCTCCTTCCCACATCTGAGATCTTCTTCTGGATATGATTGGTGATAGATGTGTTAATATTCCTTCATGGACATTCCCAGCTGGGTGCTTCTGATCCTCATTTTGGTTGCTTGCTTTGTTCTTCATAGCAGAATTTGGAGAGTTTGAGTAGGGCTTCAAAAATCATGGGAGTAAATTGCACATCAGAGCAGGGGTTCCAGCTTTATGGTCCAGCCATCCTTATACACTCGCCTTCCCCAGATCCACCCAGAAATAGACCTGTTTTTCACTGGTCTGTCTCCTCTAAGGTTAAGGTGGTGGTGGTGGTGTTGTTTTCGTCAGAAACAAGGCCTTCCAGTCACTGGTTCAATTACCCTTGATACTCAGTCTACTTGTTAATGGCCCAGAAACCTCAGCCTGTTAATAATACTCACAATTAACCTTTATTGAATGTATATTTTGTGCCAATCATTTTGCTCAGCACTTTCATATACTTAACTCTCACTAACTTTAAGACCCTGAGTGTGGTTTTGCTCAGTGAAACCCCAGATTGCTTCTAGAGTAATCAAGTAGCATTGAGTAGTCTCATCATTATCCCCAGTAATACAAGAGAAAGAACAGAGCCTCCAGAAAGTTGAATAACTCCCCTTCAGCCACACACTTAAGTGCAGGGGTGTGATTTATATCCAGACAGTTGACTACATATCTACATTCTTTGTTAGATTAACTATACTAGAAATCATGCCTCGGTCACATTGATCAGTAGAAAATTCACTCTGGCCTGTTGTTCATTTTAAACCAAAAACATGTCTACTCTTAATAGGTATGATTTATGTTTTTTTTAAATTCCAAACAAAAAAATCATAGCCTTATGTTTATCATAGGAAAATCCTGCCACTTAGGCTGACATCTGCTTTGCTTTTTCTGATACTACTCACACTTTCAAGTACTTGTAGACAGTTCCAGCCAGAACTTAAACCAACGAAAAACCTTTAACAGTCCTATAAAGAAGGGAACAGGTCCTGGGAGTCTGGAGAAAAGACTTTGATCTTCCAGTGCTGAGTACTTTGTGGGTTGAGTCAGAAGTGCTCTATAGCGACGCCTGGCTGGCTTAGCGATTGAGCATCTGCCTTCAGCCCAGGGCATGACCCTGGAGTCCCAGGATTGTGTCCCACATCGGGCTTCCTGCATGGAGCCTGCTTTTCTCGCTGCCTGTGTCTCTGCCTCTCTCTCTCTCTCTCTGTCTCTCATGAATAAATAAATAAAATCTTTAAAAAAGTGTTCTATAACTTGATTGTTGAATGCATCAATGTTGTACCACCTTTGTGGGCATTTAGGTTGTGTGTAGATTAAAAAGAACAACTTCCAGAGTATATTAGAAGGAGTTTCCCAAGTAATCTTCTGAATTGCTTTTTATTTAGAGTGCATACAATGTTTCCACAGGCCTCATATGGTCTTGGATTGTATTGAGAGATTCATTCAGAGTCGGCCAAGAGGCACCATCAATGTCATGGGTTCACCTCGATTGTACAAGAATTGAGTTGGGTTTCCTTCTCTATACAGCTGCTCATTAGGAACAGCCTCTAGGGTGCGTTTTTCCCTTTTTTTCGTAACACTAGTTTATTATCTGACATGTTTAGAGTGGCAGTATTTGATTAAAAGATGATGATTCTAATCCATTTTGTGAAAACTCAGTCATTCTGGCATTGTTGGAGGAGTAGAATTTCTGGGTGTAGTCACATCTGGTCATCACAAGAACGGCCCTATTTGCTGGGCACCGTGCTTAAGGCTTTTGCATGTATCTTATCTCATTCCTACAACTATTCCTCTACTACTTCCACTCCTGCTCTTTTCACTGAGTCCGACATGGTAGTTCTGGATCTTAGAACTACTCTCTACTTCCTCTTCTCCTTCCGAGTTTTCTCCACATTACCTTTCTCTCTTCCCTACTTCTTCTTGCTTCATGCCCTAAGTAGGTCAGCCAGGGGTGGAGGGAAGTCTGACCCATTCCTCCCCAGTTGACAGTTGAAGGAAGGAAGCAGAGGAAGCTGATGGGGGGCTACCTGGGACAGTAAGGAAAATGGTGCTGGGAGCAGAAATGGACATGTACTGACATTGGCATATAGTAGAGTTAAGCTCCATCTAAACCTGAATGGACTGGAAGGCACATAGAAATAATTTTTACTGCCCAGAAGTTGATGATAATCTAATAATTTTATATTTATTGGATTGGTCATTTAAAAAAAATCATCTTCACTGGTTTCTTGACTGAAATCTATGCAGTGATAACTGGGCAGATAATGAATACTTAGCATTCAGTGTCTAGATTTGTGATCTACAGTGGTTTTCATTTTATTCATTTCTCTTTTGGGAACCCCCCTCCCCCTTTTTGGAAGGGAACAAGGAAGAGAAATACCTATGTGTTATGTGAGAATATTCAGTTCTTCCCCCGTGCCTCCCCTATGAATGTTTTGGGAAGAATAACAAGGCATTTTGGTATGTCTGTAAATGTTTTGTGCCCATTAGGCCCCTAGCCTTGCACTGGGTTTCAACTAATACCAGGCATTGGACACCACAGGGAACCTTTTGCCCACCCCCCTCAGTAACTGCCTCAGTTGGAGACTTTTGGTGACTAGGGAAATGTTTGCACTTCATAAGTAATTTAAATTTCACCAGCATTGATTTTTACATGAGGAAGTCAAGTTCAGAACTGCATTTTCTTAAGAGAGGTATTTATAACATCATAGAATTTCAATGTTAGAAGGGGCCTTAGTTATAATCCTAGTCTCTTTTTTTAGACTTTCGTTCTAAGCCTTATGTGTGCATTTAGAGACTAGTATTCAGCATTTCTGGTGGAAGCAATACAGATAATTCGGGGATGTGTCATTCTTCTCTCTACTTCTGTCCTTAGTCATAACAGAGAGAGTCAAGCACACAAGTCTGTTTTTGTTGAGTATATAGTGTGTAAAGGGGTAATTGCTCTGGGCTGGTTCAAGCTTAGTTGGAGACAAGGACATGATGACCCATCTGCTGTGGACTTTTTCCTCTAGCAGGAGCACAGGTGAACAAGATGACACCATGTTGTCCTTCTTTGGAGGGCATTGTTACTATGCTTTTATGATCCATTAGGATTCTCTCGTGACACATTGTCACATTTGCCTTGATTCTGTGTTTCCTGCCTGCATCTTCAGTGGTCAGGTGTGCCTCCAGCATGATCTTCCTTATGACTCTGTGCATTGCTCTCTAGGAATGCATGGGGCAGACAGGACGAGGGCCTGGTCTGAGGTACGAGGTGAATAACAGAGACAGGGAGACATGGATTCGGGTATACCCTCATCTGTCCTTTTTCCTTCATTGCTTTCTTTTGTCTTTTTATTCTCTTCCTTTACCGATAGTTCCCTTGCTGCAGGCCCTCCATTTTTAGCCACATTCACAGTTTGCTTCGTTAGTGAATCTGCTCAGATGGGTGAGTGATATCTCTTCCAGCTGATTGGCATCTCTGAAGTATGATAATATGCATACAGCTGTAGTGTAAATAGGAGCAGTTGTGGAGAAAGGCCTGTGAGTAAAGGTGCGAGTTCTAGGACGAGCACCATTCTAAGCGACACTAAACATTATAGAGATTTAAGAAAGTAAAAGGCTGCTACCCATTCTCTCTGTTTCTTTGACAGTTTCTGAAGTTTGGACAATTGAGGGTTCATGTGCAGGAGAAAAGAAACCCAAATGGCATTTAGCATGTAGATGGTGCCACAGGTGGGCAGAAGCACAGCCCTGACTCAGGTCCTGCTGTCCTAGTAATTGAAAGGCCTGAAACCCAGCTTCCTAGTAGAGAACAAATAGGCAAATAAATTGGAAGCTTCCTTCTTATGGTTTATTGATGCTGTTTTGACCAAGTAAAAACATCATTTACCCATAAAGGCTCAAATCTAAGGTTGTTTTTCTTTCTTTCTTTTTCTTTTTTTTTTTATATTGGCTATTTGAAAGAAGCGTTAGGAGATAAAAGGAGGAAAGAAGCTAATACCATTATCTAATATTTAGATAAAAACCCTAAGCAAAACAATTAGATTTATGGTATTTTTCTGTAGCTGTTTTCCTTGGCATGGCTAATAACAGCCAGGCTTGCTTGTTTCTCTCCTTAGGATTATGTTCAAAAGAGGAATCAGAGCTTTATCGTGATACATGTTTTTTTTCTCATTAGCTGGAAACAAAATATATTTCAATAATGAGGGGCAAAGGTCTTGCAACTCAAAGTGGCAATGTAATGTTCCTGGTTTTGCACAAATATTGGTTCTAGTTTAATGGTTTAGAAGAAATAGGGATTGCATGAGTCTCAGACTGACTCCCACCCCGACTCCACCCTGCCACATCTGCATATCCCAGCTGTATGGGGTGTGACTTGATCCATGTGTCATATTGTCCTGAGATCAGTGCCCTGAGCTCTGGAGTGTTCCGTTGTATCTGAGAAGGATTTTCAACATACTCGTACCAACCAGCGCTGTTTTGGTCAGGGATCTGCAGGGGAGGTGACACGACATGGCCAATGTCCTTTATTGTACTTATGATGTATCACCCACATTCTCAAAGAGAACCCCTAAGTAAAAACAGATTATACATGTGCACTCACCCGGACAGGACAGTAAGAGAATTTATTAAAAAGATTAGGCGGTAGCACAGTTACCCCATCATAGAACAATAAATAGCAGAAATGCCGGGAAGGTTAAATGTGTAATTGCTGAGTCTAGAATTTAGATTTTTGGACAATATTGAGGTTTCTATGATTTCTTTATTTATTTTCTCCACAGTTTTTAGCCATGAGTGATATTAAAGCCTTAAAATGTTAGAATTTAGAACTTTCCTCAAACTCTCCACTTGAGACATGACTGGAATCAGAACGGAAGAACATGTGGCATCTCAGTGCCTAAAAGAGGTCCAAGTGAAGGAAGCAAATAAGGCAGCAGATGCCAGTGATGCTAGCTAACATTGTGCTCCCTGAACACAGCCTCAGTTCCCTGTCTGGGAAGAGTCTCTGTGCTGTCTTGCTGCAGCAGAGGTAACAAATATCAGGTCCTCCAGGTAGAAAGATGTAGCACACTTAACCACCCCACCCCACCCCCCAGCCCCTGGGACAAAGACTGGGGAGGTGGATCCTGAATGGCCTCCCTCCCCCTCAGGGTATGTGTGGCTTTGGGCCAATGACTTCTGTAAGGCCGCAGTCTCCTCTCCTATAAAAAAGGGAGGGGGTGGTGGAGGTTGGTGTCTTCAAGGCCCTTCTCTGACATTAGAAATCTCTGATTTGAAGTCATCCGAGTGTAGTCCCTATAGATACCTTTTCCTGAACTCAAGCCTGAATGCAGGTTTAGACATACCCACCATTTTTGGCAGTTAGAATAAGAGGAAGGAGGAGTTCCTTGTGGTTCTGCCATGACAGTGAGCCCCTACAAAGCAGTGTATTTGCTTCTGTAAGTGGCCAGCCTTAAGAGCACTTTCTGATGAGGCCATTCTGTTCTTTATGTTGGCTCCAGTGACAGGCCAGGTCAGCCCATAGCAGTTCCACTAACCTGCCAGTCCACTTAGCAGTTGACAAATTCATTAGCTTCTCCTGTATGCAGTACACTATCCTGGATACTGTTGCGAATACATAGTAATCAATAACAAGGTCTGCACCCTCAAGAAATGTCTCCCCCGGTGGCCAGCTTAGCTTCATTCCTGGACCAAGAAATAACACAAGGCTGCCTTTCCTGGCTGCCAAGTTCCAGTGATGGGCAGGAGCTCTGTGTTCCGAGAAGAGAAACTGGCCTGGAGGTAGTGGGGGAGGAGATGGTGGGGCTCCACAGCAGTTGATCTCTTCTTCCCCTCCCACAGCCCCTTGTCTAAGCCAGCCAGAATTTGTTTAACTTAGTTCTATCTCACTCCTCACCCGAAGGCTTTAGTTACCGGAAGTACTGGTGTATCTTGCTAGTGTTCTTAGAAATTCACATGTAATTATATGTAAAGTGATTTTTAAAAATAAAGCAAACTATGCTTTAAGGTTAGGAGAACTTTTTTTTTTTTTTTTAAACCCCTCCCTTCCCCCAAAAGAAACCTTTGGTGGATTTTTGAAAAGGAAATCATGATTTCTACAGTGGGGAGAATCAAACCTTGGTTGACCTGGCTTATAAATTTTGAGAATTTTGAATGTCAGGTTTTCTTAAAGTAGGATTCAGACCATATGGCATGGGTAGGATAATGTTGGAAATGAATAGATGCTGTGCCATGGACCCTAGGGAGGTTGTAGCATAGGTTTCAGCTTTTAAGTACTAGACCTAATTGAATGCCATGGGCTTAATTAGTATATGAATGTGATAGGTATGATGATTTTCTTTCTGTTTGCTCCTCAAACTTCTGTCCATTGCAAAACATAGCCTCTGTTTTGGAGCAGAGAGAAACATTCAGAACAATGTGGAAAATAGTAAGTCAAGTGGAGAGCTGACCAAAGGACATCGTAGCTCATCTAATTCTCTGAACCCAAGACATAAAGCAGAAACTTTGCATTTGAATCCTGTTTTTTATAATTTGTCTTAATCATATTTCCTTCCAGTATGTGTTTTTATTTGTAATTTGAAACATATTAAAGCTAATTGAATCTAGGCCTCAGAAGTTTTCTGTACAGAAATCGCTATCCAGGTGAAAAGGGTTGTAGAGCTTATTGCATGAAATTGTGGGGACATCATTTTTACCATTTTATGATGAAAACCAGATACCCATGTAACTCCTTTAGAAACCTAGAGGACAAACAGTGTATGTTCTCACTCATTTGGGGAATATGAATAATAGTGAAAGGGAATATAAGGGAAGGGAGAAGAAATGTGTGGGAAATATCAGAAAGGGAGACAGAACATAAAGACTTCTAACTCTGGGAAATGAACTAGGGGTGGTGGAGGGGGAGGAGGGCGGGGGGTGGGGGTGAATGGGTGACGGGCACTGAGGGGGACACTTGACGGGATGAGCACTGGGTGTTATTCTGTATGTTGGTAAATCGAACACCAATAAAAATTAATTTATTAAAAAAAAAGAAACCTAGAGGAATGAAACTTCAGAGCTAGAGGAGAAGATGTAATGCAGCTTTGTAGAGAGGGAAGTGAGATGTGTAAGATCACATGGTTCTTGTTAGTAGCAGAGTCTGGTAGCACATCTTCAAAGAGGATGCTGGTTACAGAGGCTGTCAGCCTGCACAGGAGTGTTTACAAGGACCTTACATGGTAACCCTTGGCGCTTTTGCATGTTTAATACTACTAAAACAGTGTTACTTTTTAAATTTTTTTAAAAAAGATTTTATTTCATTTATTTGAGAGTAAGCAAGCATGAGCGGGGGTGGGTGGGGCAGAGGGAGAAACAGGCTCCCCACTGAGCAGCGAGCCCCGACATTGTGGGGCGCTATCCCAGGACCCCCAGGATCATGACCTGATCCCAGGGCAGACACTTAACTGACAGAGCCACCCAGGTGCCCCAAGACAGTGTTACTTTAAAGAAAACATGCAGTATATCTAAGCTTTCCTAATTCTAAGAGGTGTTTTCCCTAACTGGTTATGAGTTGCTGAAATTTTCCCCATTATAGAGGTAATTAGTAGGTGTAATTGATTAGACAAGGCTTCAGGTTGAGAACTGACCGAAAAGTCCTAGATCAATTATAGACAATAGGAAGTTGACAGTAATAGCAAAATTGCAGCTGAGAGAAATGCCCTCCAAATCCAAACAACATTGAAATAGCTATTAGCACCGAGTGAAAGTTTACCGGTAAATACATGCTTGCCACACCAACATTCCCATTCCCAACAGGTGTGTGATGCACAAGTTAAAAGAATAGATTGTTTTCTTTCTTGCCGTCTTTTGCTTTATTCTTGCTAGTTAGTGGAGAAATGATCTCGGGTAGAAAAATCGCATTAGAACTTTGGTAAGTTGCTTTTTGAAATAGAGTTGTTTCCATGCCACAGACATTTGGAGCAAAGTATGTTTATTGAAATACATTTTTATAGAAAATATTACAGAACCTGTAATTGAAAACTTATGGCAGCATTTCGGGGAGTGATATGTTCTTAATGTTAATTTGTGGATTCGCTCTGAACTCCCTTCTGCTGTTTTAGAACCATTGGCTGAGTGAATGTTTTCCAAGAGTCTTTTCAGATCTAAACTGTGTTTCATGGAATCGAGTATTTGGTGCTTAAATAATGTATAAATCCAGTTGGACAGGATCTGCCTGTCAGTTTTTTTAACTTTGACCTTTTCTCCCATTATAAAGATGGTTCGGTAAATATTTAATGGGCCCCTTATAGATCTTGACAGGCGGAGCTGTGTTCCTGGAAACTGGGATACGTATATATGATCAACCAATGTCGCTTAATCACTATGAGTCAGTTTTGGAGGGCAGATATTGTTTTTTGGGAGAGAGGAGTCCTTCCTTCTCCGTGTACTCTTAGAGGTGCAGTGTATGTTGAGACTGCCCAAGATGGCAGAAGTTTTAACGGAACCCTTTAATAGACAGCCCCTCGCACGCATTTCTGCTCTTTGGGGTTTTTTGTTTGAGCAAATGATCAAAATGATGCCAGGTACGCAAAATCACCCTGCCACTCTGCATAGTTAGCAGGACTCTTCCACTCAAAGAGTCAGCAGGGCCAGAATGGCTGAGCTTGCATGGACCCTAATAAGATACAAAGAAGAAGGAGAGCCAAAAGGAGAGACGATTCCTTGAGCCAGGAGGGGACCCCTGCCAAGCTGTCTTTCCCTTTAATTCCATAAAGCCCCATGCATATTGCACTCATTGCAAATTCTGGTGGGGAAGATCGAAACCCAAGTCGCTGACATTTTGAAACATTGTCTTTCAAACTTGTACTGTCCCTTGCTTACATTGATTTCCCATTTAAGAAATCTGTAGGAGAAAAACAAATTTGAGCAAAATTCATTGGTCTAAGATGAGTTGTTTAAAGCCAAATTATGCCCCCCCCTCCACCCTGAGAAGAGGTCCATTTTTATTATGAATGTGATACATCTTTGTCTTGTATTGTGCAGCCATAAGGCTCCCACAGCAAATCAACCAAGTAAATCAAGAGCCTGTTAAAAAGCAATATGGATGCTCCAAACACAGACATTTCGGTCTTACTGGGTCACTGGAGATCTTCATTTTTATGGCCACTTTCAAGAAGTAGATCATTTCAGTTGGTTCTGTTTTCTTGCACTTTCTATTTGTATGCAGGCCACTGGCTTTAAGTGAGGCCATTTATTTTTTCAAAACATTATTACCCTTTGCGTGCATGGCCCAGTCCCTTTGATATGGTGGTCACCAGTTTCATTACCATGAACTGTAATGTAGCTGACTCTGCAAAGGAAATCTATGCCTTGGAAGAGCATTTTGAAAAGAAATTGATTCAGAGCTTCAGAGTGAATTACTATTTGTATGTTTAGTTAATTCTAAATAAATGTTTGAAGGACCTTGCCTAATTTGAGAAGGGAAGGAGAAACATATTGGATGTTATAAATGGTCTCAATCCAGATTCTTAGCTTGGCATTTTCTTATTTGAATGTTTTATTTACATCTGTTCAAAATTGGGATACCTTTCAAGGATAATTTTACTATTGAGAAATTGATGACAACTCTTGAGATCTAAAATACAAAAGTATGGGATTAAAAAAGGAAGATAGCAGTCATTGTCAGATGTCAGATTGGATATAAGCTTCACTTGGCAAAGAGTGAGAAAGATGAGTTATATTTTAAAACAAAAGATCCAAAAAAATAAAAATAAAAATAAAAAATAAAAATAAAACAAAAGATCCTGAATGGTAGCAATTATGGGGGGAGGGCAGGCTAACTGCAGTGGGACACAAGGGGACTTTCTGCAGTGATGGACATTATCTGTACCTTGATTGGGGTGGCAGTTTCACAAGTTATCATAAGTCATCAAATTATACACTTAAAATGTGTGCCTTTGATTTTATGTAAATTGTAACTCAAATGAGGTGGATTTTTTTTTAATGTTAAGTCCTGTTGGATTTAGAATTAGGCAGTGTTACTTCTCTTTCCCAATAGCGAAATGGAGGTCTAGAGAAGTAAAATGATGTGTCCTGAGTAACTTCGAAGCTCGGCAGTTTGTCTAGAACAAAGCAAAGGATGCAGGCCTAGAGCTCACTTGAGGGTATTTTGATCCTTCCCTGAACTGTATTGTTCCAGCTACGTATGTATAGAGTGTAATGAACTTTTCCATCCAGTTCTCTTCAGCGAGCCTATATCCATTTGTATGCTTTGTTGTAAAATATACTCAGGAGCTTATTCTTTTTTTTTTTTTTTTTTAGGAGCTTATTCTTAAGATAGATACTTGTATCTTCAGCACTGAAGACAATGGCCCAGTGGTTCCAAATGTTGAGGCTCTCAACACAGTGTGTTTCATATGTTTATGATAGACCATTTTATGCTCCAAGTTAATGCAGTAGACTACCCAGTTATGTGGTTTTTATTATAAGCAAGAGTTCCCAGAACTAATACTAATGAAAGTAATGAAAAATATGGGACACCCGGGTGGCTCAGCGGTTGGGCACCTGCCCTTGGCTCAGGGCATGATCCGCGGTCTCGGGATCGAGTCCCACATCAGGCTCCCTGCTTGGAGCCTGCTTCTCCCTCTGCCTACGTCTCTGCCTTTCTCTCTCTGTGTCTTTCATGAATAAATAAATAAAATCTAAAAAAAAAAAAGAAAAAGAAAGAAAGAAAGTAGTGAAAAAGAAGGAAGTAAAAATTACTTAAGTTCTGCTACTTAGGAATATACTGTTAACATTTTAATTTTTTTAAGATTTTATTTATTTTAGAGAGAGAGGGAGAGAGCACAAATGGGAGGGGTAAGGGGGAGAGAAAGAGAGAGAGAGAGGATCCCAAGCAGATACCCTGCTGAGTGTGGAGTCAGTGTGAGCCTTGATCTCATGACCCTGAAAATCAGCTGAGCCAAAATCAAGATTCACATACTTAACCCACTAAGCCACCCAGACACCCCTATTACTGTTAACATTTTAGAGACTGTCTTTTTAAGTGTCTCTCCATTTATAATGTAACCTGGTTTGTTTTTTATTCAACAAAATGATATCCTAAATTTCTTTCCACATCTTAACCAAGTTCCCAGTTATTGTTGGGCATTAGGTTGTCCCTGGTTCATCATTATGTAATGCTGTGATGAACAACCTTGTCCACGCTGCTTTTCCTATTACAAATACATTCCTTAAAGCAAAATGTTAGCTGCTGCATTTGCAGTGATTTAAAATGTTCTAAGGGGGTAAGATATATCAAGTATTGATAGTTTTATATCCCTTGGCCTGTGTTTACCAAATGGTATTTTTCTTCCCCTTTTGTTTTGTTTCTCTGTGCAGTTGCAGTACCATGCAGGTTTGGCGTCTGGCCTTTTGAATCAACAGTCCTTGAAACGTTCTGCTAACCAGATGGGAGTATCTGCTAAACGTAGACCGAAGGCTCAGCCCACGACTCTTGTCTTACCACCTCAGTGAGTAATGGGTTTGAAACAGTTATTTTGTCCTGGGCAAACTCTCCTTGGTGCTTATTTTTGGCTAATGGAAAGTTATTTTTTGTGAAATTGTTCTTTCTTTTGAAAAGGTACCTGCTAAGATTAGAAACCCAGCACACAGGTAACATATTTTGCATAGATCTTAAGTGAAGTAGTTATAATGTGGTTCATAATTGACATATTTTGTTTGTGACTTTTCCACCCAGGATTTAAAGATACCATAGCATTTTCTTTATATCCTTGTCACAT
Source organism: Nyctereutes procyonoides (assembly GCF_905146905.1). NCBI lineage: Eukaryota > Metazoa > Chordata > Mammalia > Carnivora > Canidae > Nyctereutes > Nyctereutes procyonoides. The sequence goes on from NW_026575020.1 coordinate 34,270,743, forward strand.
TCCCGAAGTTGGCAGAGCATAAGTACAATTGTCCTTATTTAACCGATGAGACAGTGGAGGAGCCCATTTTGATAGGCCACCTAGAGATTCCTGGGAGCAGGGATTAGAGTTGTGCTAGGCTCACTTACTCTTTTAAACTCAGAAACTATGAGCCCTCTTTTTTCCTAGTAGAAGAGATAAGAAATACTGTAAGGTTCAGAAATGTTACAGCTTGGTGATTGTTTTCACGTGTGCACACCACCACAAAGCTCCATCCAGATTAGAGCATGTGGCCACTGCTTCCAGAATCTCATGAGGGCTCCTCCCCATGTTCCCAGTCTGTATGTGCTGCCTCCTGACCCAGGTTCAGCAGTGTTCCACTTTCTTTGAATGATTAATTTTACCTGTTCTTTAACTCCATATAAATGGAATCACACAATATGTAATCTTTTGTTATCAGCTCTTTTTCACTCAGCATAATGTCTGTTATATTCATCCACATTGTTTATTCTGTTTTGTTGCTGTGTAATACTCTTTTGAATATGCCACAAGTGAGTCATCCATTTATCTGTTTGGTTATTTTGTGCTTGAAGCCCTGGTAGATGAAGGCCAAGGCTCACTCCATGTGGAATCAGAAAAGCGAACACACCAGTCTTTGCTGATAGCTTCTTTGTGAGTGTGCACGCTCCCCTGAGAGAGGCAGTACTCCCAAACGGCTTGGCTGGGACTTTAAACACATTCCCTAGACTGGCCTGCCCTCTTGTTGTACCCTCTTTTGGTTCCATCCTCAGTTACAAACTATAGTTCACACCTTAAACAAGGCAGGGGTCATGGGCACAGTGGAAAATCTATGTATAACTCTTGGTGCCCTCCAAACTTAACTACTAATAGTCTAATAGTGCCTAGAGATAAAATAATTGCTTAACATATATCTTATATATTAAATGTTTTTATACTCTTTTCTTACAGTAAATTAGCCTAGAAAAAAGAAAATGTTATTAGGAAAATTATAAGGAAGAGAAAATACATTTACAGTACTATACTGAAAAAAAAAAAGTCATGTATAAGTGGACCCATGCATCTCCAAACTCTGTTGTTCAAGGATTAGCTATACTTTTTAAAAATTCCAGTCCAGAGGAGTGTTTCCAGGTGAGACTCAATTGTTTGCCTTTATGCAAAACCCCATTTATTTTCTCTTTTATTAGCCAGGCACTGTCCTAGGCTGTGGGGATACACTCATGAGCAACACAGATGTGGTCCCATCTTGCTGAAGTTTTTGTTTGCTGGGGGATTTAAAAGACTTAAAAAGCACCCCTAAACAAATTAATAAATTAATATAATAATTTCTGGTTATGATTAGTACTTAGAAAGGAACATATAGGGTGGTAAGAGATGGGGTTGGGGAAACTGCATAAATTGGGTAGTTCAAGAAGGCCTCTCCAAGGAGGTGACGTTAGGTGGAGAGAGGCCAGTGGAGGGAGAGCTGGGAGGTCCCAAGGGGTGTCTCTGGGGATCTTTCCCTTCGCCGCTGGATACTTGCACCACCATTTCTTTGATTTTTCAGGTTTTCTTCACGATTAACATTTGCTTCCAGGATAAGATGAACATAACCAATTGGCCTTCAACAAGTTATTTTCTGCCTGGTGGATGCACAGGTGTACTTTTTTCAGGCACTTTGAGTGATGCAAGGCTGAGAGTTTTCACTCTTTGGTAGGAAACTTCTGAGGGAACAGTGTCTGTTGTTTCTCACATGTTGGTTTGGTGATCCTGCAGATCTCCAACTTTCAGCTCTCCAAAGTCTAATGGGCCTTATAACTTGTCATTTTCCCTGCGTGTATTGTCTACTGAGGTAAGATGTTTGGTGAGAAGTGAAAGACTTTCTAATGGTCCCATAAGACTGAAGCCAAAAAGTGTTTGTTACTAGCTCTCTCTTGACAAAAGTCAGCTCTTAGTCCATCTGTTCGCCATTTGTTCATTTGCATTGGCTTGAAACCTGTTTACAGGTGACATGCTATTATGAGGACACTTAGAAACTATTTTAAGCACCGAGGCAATCAACAGACTCTGTTCTTGTGCCAAAAAAAGGGAGGTGTTCACAACTGTCGTTATAAATTTATAATAAATCACTCAAAATACTTAGTTTCAAAGAGAAAAGTGGTTACCATGTCCTAAGAATACAACATCGGAATGATGTCCTATACTTAGCCTGTTTCCTGTGAAAATTGACTGCTGCCTTTTCACATCATTGAGCCTATAGGGCTCAAGCTGTCCCTTCAGAGACCTGTCCAGTAGGCAGGATCTATATAGCTAAAGGGCATTCAGGGCGCTTTTATGGAGCACCTACTACGTGCTATTTACTTTGTTAGAGTCAGGAATAGAAATACCACTAAGACATAGCTGCTAAACTCTGAATCATAAAAAAAAAAATTTCAATTAAAATATAGGTCACTAGTAATACATACTTTTTGCAGACCGTGAACAAACCAAAGATGACAAAAAAGGAAAACATAGTAATACTGTCACACTGAGAAAGTTATTGCTAAGGTTTTGGTGGATATTATTCTCTACCCTCTCTGCGTATATAATGTTTAAAAACAAGAAGGAACCTCCAAAAAGGACTGTATTGTAATGTATCACATCTCAACATTTATTGAATGTAGTTTTTAGACTTGAAGGTAGTGTGATTTTATCTGTGGAACGTTTAAATTTGCATATTTTTTTTTTTAATTTTTTTTTTTATTTATTTATGATAGTCACAGAGAGAGAGAGAGAGAGAGAGAGAGAGAGAGGCAGAGACATAGGCAGAGGGAGAAGCAGGCTCCATGCACCGGGAGCCCGATGTGGGATTCGATCCCGGGTCTCCAGGACCGCGCCCTGGGCCAAAGGCAGGCGCCAAACCGCTGCGCCACCCAGGGATCCCTTAAATTTGCATATTAATCAGCTCTGTTATAGTTGTGTTCTGTAGAACACTGCTAATTACAAAATTTTTATTACAGGCATGACATGACCATAAAACTAACTTTGTCATTAAGGAAATCCCTTATAAAACAACACCCAAACCCTCTAGGGATGCTGCATTAGTCATCTTGTGCTGCGTAACAGATCGCCCTAAAACATGGTGGTTTACAAACAGTAAACATAATTTCTTACATTTTCCATGGATCAGGAATCTGAGAGTAGCTTGGCTGGGTGGTTTTGGCTCATTCTCTCATAAAATTGCAATCAGGTATCAGCCAGAAATGCATCATCTGAAGGTTGGACTGAGGTTTGAAGGTCTTGTCCAGGGCGGCTCGTTCACCTGGCAGGCAGGCAGGCAAGCCCCCCTCCACAGGAGGCTTGAGTACCTTCATGACCTGGTGGGGACTTCTCCCAGACAAGCCATCTAAGAGAGTGAGAGCCAGGCAGAGCTGGTCCGTTTTATGACCTTAGCCTCCAGGGACGGAGCATCTGTTCCACCCCATCCTGTTGGTGAGAAGTGAGTCACTAAGTCTGACTGATGCTCCAGGGGAGGGGACGAGGCTTTCCCTTTTGAAGGAAGGATTGTCAGAGAATTAGTGGCTGTTATTTTGAAGCCACCACTCTTGCTGATGAGGAGAGTCATCACATAGAGGGAAGAATGGCTGAACCCATAAGCCCCATGTACTTAGTTATTCAGCAAATATTTACTCAGGGCCAACAAGTGTTTGGTTCTGTGCACTGTACTGGGGATTTGGAGATGAATAAGACAGAATTTTGACTTTCTGGAAGCTCTGAGCAGAAACAGAGGAACAAACAAGTAGCAGAGAATCCTAGATATGTGCCAAGTCCTAATGGCATGATCCCGAAGTGCTAGAGAAGGCCCATGGGGAGGGTGCTGAGAGGGACCCTCCACTTAGGGAGGCATACCCAGACTTACCCTGAATTTGTCACTGCCAGGTGAAGAATGGAGGCTTTACTTTAGTAAGAGAGCTTGATGCTTTCTTACATAGGCTTATAGAATTCTAAGGAAAGAGTTTCCTCCAGTGGAGGACCAGGGCTGGGCTCCATACTCACCCTGTTGATACAGTGACAGATGGGTTTCTGTATTGGCTTGTGTCAGCATTTGGATGGCAGTAAGACTATTGCAACAAAACCACTGGCTCTGCCTAAGTGTGCTGAGACCACAGGCATGGCAAGAATGCAGGAGATTTGTACAGTGTATTTGTTTTCAAAATGCAGTTGGCTTTAACAGTAGTGGTCTTTGAAGATTCTGATTTTCCCTTGAGTTCCCATAGGATTAGTGATTCATGGGATTAATGATTCATATCTTTCTCCTCCAAAGAAGCTTGTAAGGAGACAAAGATGTTCATGATGAAAGATCTTTTATCACGCGTTAGCATTCAGAGGGCACTGACGAAGCGACCTCACTTCTGTGATGCCCGAATGTTCACGTTGAGTCCATTGCAGAAAGGGCCCTGTCATTTTCAGAAAGGAGTTGTGTCCCTTCTTCCTGTGTAAATGTTATCAGGCTTTTGACCCTTATAAGATTAAGATCAGTTGAGAGTGGCTGTCTTACTTGGTTGATCTATAAGTTGCATATTGAGGTATCTGTGTATTTAATAGATGTCAGATGTGGCCATGTTTACTTGTGCTCTCTTAGTGGTCTCAACTTCATGACACATTGTCCAGTGCGCTTTTGTGGTAACATGGGATACAGGTTTTAATCCACATCTGCAAGCCGAATGGCCTGGCACACCTGGTGGTGGCCTGATGAAGTGCTGGCTCTCAGTGACAGGGAGGCAAGAGAATAGTTACATGTTCTTATTTTGCACATCAAGATGATTGATCTCACTTAGATTCGAGGGGAGAAATTGTTCTACACAAAGGTTATTTTTAAAAGTATTACCCAGTCCCCTAGAAGTTGTGTAGACCAGCGGTTTCTTTTGTGTCACATTATCCTTCGTGAAAAGGTCCAACCTGCTAAATTAAGGGCACTTTTCATAGGGTACCTTTCCTCTAGTCACTTGGGAGGCACTGTGTCCATGCTCCCAGCCAGGGACAGCCCTTCCTCTTGCCCACTAGGTCCACGCTCTCAGCTACTCCAAGCCCTTTATCAACTTGTCTCCTTTCTGTCCCACACCATCAGGATTTCCCTGTCTCCTGGTTTATTCATGGGAGTACGCAAACCCGCTTACCCAAACCCGCCTCCTATGGGAATACCTGGCTTATAATCCACGTCTTCCAGCTCCCGCCTCCTCTCTCCTCTTGACAGTGGAACTCCTGGAAAGAGTTGACCAAATACTTCTCTCCAATTTCTCCATCAGGCCACCACTGTCCTAATTTCTATACCTATACCCTAGTCGTACCTTTTCTAGAACTTCACATAAATGGAGTCATGTGGAACATGTTTTCTTTTGCTCAGAGTGATGTTTTGATGATTCATTTATGTTGTGTCAGTGGTTCATTCCATTTTATTGCTGATTGGTGTTCCTTACTGTTCATTGGCATCTTCCAGTACCATCTACTCAACATGCTGCATCTGTTTCAGTATTAACTCCTACCTTTCAGAGCGCAGGGAGTCTTCATACCCCTGGTCTTAGATGTCCTGCCTCAGGTTTGAGTAACAAAAGCAACACAAAAACAGCGTGCAGGGACAAGTGTTGCTGGAAAGAAATGCCACCAATTCAGGAGATAGCAGGGATAATGACACGGCATGTACACCTAGGGATGCAAGTGTTTGAACCACAGATTGCCTTTGGTAGGGCCTCTAATTTGGCTATGGGAATTTATCGGATAGAGGCTCATTTTCTGCCCCCACTTAGTACACTAATTCCCAGAAATATCATCAACTTGAAATTACACACGGTGCTTATACACATGATTGAATTCTTTCCAGGGTGTGTGGTAAATGCTGCTCCTGTTCTTGAAAGGCAGAGGCTCGTGTTGTCTTTTGCTTAATGTGAAACTGACAGGAATCACGGAGAGCAGAGCAGTGGCATAAATCTGTCCTTGGCGATAGTGATGAATGAGGGTGGGAGCTTCTCGTGGTCATTGATGTTTAAACTGAGCAAGGTGAATGTTTGCCAGGGTGAAGTGCAGCAAACCCAGAGCCTCTTCCTGTAGCTTCTTGGCCATTATCTTTTCTGTTGCTGATTTTCAAGACTTTTTTTTTAACATGTTTTTTTCCCTCAGCCACACAGATAATGAAGCTCTGGGTTTCTGTAGTTGCTTGTGCCATTACAAAAATATTGATATAGATGTTTGAGTCATGACTATGGATGTGATTCCTTTCAGGGATCTGATTTTCTTCCTGATTACTTCCACTTTGGTTCGCCTCATGAGGATCTTGATATTTTGTTGAGGGCAGAATTTGGTTAATATGTTGATATTAAATTCTTCAACATAGACAAAGATGGGAGCCCTGAGCAAGAATATTTGGCATCTCTTCTTACTGGAGTTTAGTTTGCCTCTGAGTGGACCAACAGTTAGTAAACCACGAGTGAGGAGCACACTGGTTCATTGCCATGAGCTTTAGAAACGCGCAGCATTGTGTTCTGAACTCCTTTCTCCAGGGATGCTCATTCCACAGGCTGACTCTTCCTGAGCTTGGGCGGGTGAGCAGAGCAAGTGTGCTGCCTGTATGGAGTATCCCTGAAAGGAGGTAGAGAACTTGGCGGTTGTGAATTTCCCGAGTTTTGGAAAAGTCATCAAAACTTGGGTAGGAACTCACTAAATCCTTCTTTCCCCTACTGGCACGTATTAAGTAACAATATTCATTAAATACCACTGAGAGGCTGTGTAATAAAGAAATAATCCCAGGCCTTGGTGGCTGTAACTCTCCAGAAGAGTTGAAATTGAGAATATAATTAAAGATTAAAACATTGTTTGCATTCTAGAACATGGAGAAATCTTTGTCTCCATTGCGGGACCATATTAATAAGGAAGAGATCAGTTTCCAATAACCAGCCTGGCAGAAGCTCATTTATTCACGTCAGTCGTGTCGAAGCCCTCTGACTCAGTGCTGCTTTTGCCTTTTCCCTACAAGCCTGGTGCCGCCTCAGGAACGGTGAGAGGTCCTGGCCCCATCCCAGAAAAATATACCCACATCTCTCCGGGGGTCTTGAGCTTGGACAGGAATATGTATACAGGAGGGGTTACTGGCACAGGGATCTTCGCTCCCATAATTCGTTGTCTCCCCCTGTTTGGTCCACAGTTATTTTCAGTGTCTTACTTATAGTTTTCCATACGAAGGTTAAAAGGCTGGTGGAAATGAGTGTGTCTGGCTCTTGTAAGCTTTTGTAATTGTGACTAGGAAAGTGGGGAGAACACGGCAGGCCAGCTGGACAGTGATGAAGAGAAGCCCCCCATAACCCAAGCTCCATGGAGCCAGCCTGCCCTGCTGGCCTCAGAGTCCAGGCCTTACCCGATTGCATTATAAAAGTTTAACTGCCCAAGCACCATTTCATTTGCTCCCTCTGCTTTCTTGTTGCTGTTCACATTTGTTTTCCATTTGCCTTGAAATAGAATCAAAAGGCATTTTGAGGCCAGTGATGCAGAGCCGTCCTCCTATGTGTCTGCGCAGTTGCCTTGTTCACCTCGCTCTCCTCATACTCCTCGCTCTTCAGAGTCTCTCATTTAGGGGCTCAGAGGAGACACCCTCAGAAATAGTCCTTGCAGTGTCCTTTCTCACGTGTGCTTATGGGCTCCTGCTATTGGCAGGTAGAGAATGGAAGTGTGTCTCTCAGTATGTCACTGATGGGGGACAGAAAAATGGGATCCAGTGACTGGGTAGGAAGAAACCTTCAGCTCAGAACTGCTGTGACATTTGACTTTGTGGCTCTTCCATGGCATTTGCCACTCATTGTCTGCCATGTGTTTTGGTTAGACTGGAAACTCCTTGGGAGCCAGGGCTCCCTCCTCCCCTTTCCTGCTTGGTCTTGTCTCAGGCACTGAGGGCTGAACAAACCAGTCCTACAAGCTAGTGCTCCTCAGGGCTACCCTCCCCCCACCCCCACTACTGGCTGATAAGGCTGAGAACATCTTTCTACAAGATGTTTACTGCTCATGGTACTTAGTTAATTGGAAGTGTAAAGCTTGGGTATTTAAAAGGCTGGGAACCAGGTGCCATTTGGACCGACAGAAATATCTTGGCGGGGAGTGGGGGGAGGATTTGGAGGTGCTGATCTGGCCCTGCTGAGTGAGGATGGATAAGATTGGCTCCAGAGGCTCGGGCAGCAAGCAGGATCTGAAAGCCAGGCAGAGGCCTTGTAGCATGTGCCCGCAGGGAGTGGAGGGACCTGGGGGCTCATGAGCAGGGGCCGGTGTGTGGAAGGTGGTATATTAGGAAGATTAATCAAGTAGCAGAATGCAGATAAATATGGTAGTCTTTTGTAGCTGTTTAAAAGATAATTGGTTCATGTTACTTATCTTTTATCCCCTCTCTTCGGGCAGGAGAAAAATCTCTGGGAGAAATAAACGAGGAATCCCTCATAAATATTAATGTAAAAATCTGTCTATGGAGAATAAATATAGGGACATTTTGTTTTAAATGCTCCCTGTCGCTGTGCTTCATTAGCATATATGTTGTAAAAGATCCTTCTCTCCCCTTGAGAGAACCATATTTAGTTCTACTAATAGCCGTGCACCGAAATCTGTACCATGTCAGGATTGTCATACTTTCGATGGACAGAAGTACTTTGCTGTCTTGCTTTAGCCAGAGGGTTCCCATACTCAGAAGTGTTGGCCTATGGCAGGAAGCCAGTAGGAAGTCCTGGATCCTGTCTTATTAGCTAGACCCTCCGTCTGGGCCTTTGCTTTATGCTGTCTGGTCCCCTCCTGTGTCTGTATGTACGTACATGTGTATGTACAAGTGCATGTGCGTTTGTGTGAGTATGTATGTTTATACTTTTTATATTATAAGCATTCTCCAAACACTTTCTATGGGCTAGGTGTTCATTTGATCAGGCTACAACTCTGAAAGTGCAGAAGTCATGCTGTCCATAAACAGGAGAAACAAAGTGAGTTCTGTTTGAAGCATGTTAAGTTGGAGGAACTCATAGGTCTTGAGTGAAATGATATGAGGGACTTGTGTCTCCATTCCCCCCTTTCTCAGAAAGGGAATGGGGATGGGGGTGAGGAGAACATGATAAAACTAGCTACCAACCTTTGAAACTGGGGGAAGAGAATATAATACTGTTGATGAGTTCATTATACTGTTTTATCTACTTTTATATTTATTCGAACATTTTCACAATGAATGTTTTTAAAATAAACATCTGCAACTTGCATTGTTTTTGGAGAAATAGTTTTGGTAATCTGTTCCTTAGGGGTGGTAGGAGAAGTCTCAAGAGTGGATAGAATCTGCCCAGGATCGAGGAGGGAATCCGGGTGGAGGTCGGTTGGGGAGGAGCCAGGGAGGAGCCCTTCCACCCCATCTCCCTGTCTGTCTTGGTGGCACTTCAGCCCCTTACTGCTTGGTTCTAGTCCTGGCCTCACTCTCAGCTCCTCTGTCTGTGTTTATCTCAGACCTAGTGTGACATAAACTAGAATTTAAGTCTCAGTGTCTTCCACAGATACTGAATCAAAGAGAAATTGTATAAAATAGAAAACTATAATAAAGAACTTGGCCATTAAGCACCCAGTCAAATGTGGCAGCCTACAGCATCAGTTTGAAAATTATATTTCATTGTATCTGCTAATTGCATTTCTCCTTTCCAAGGTGATTTTTTTCCAGGAAGACAGCTGTCTAGTGTGGTTATGACATCACTCTGACCATTACTGGTGAAGGAAGAGAAGAAATGGGTGGTTGTGTAGTACAGCTCATCACATATAAGATGGATCTTTCTTTTCCCTCTTTGGATTTTTATTTTTATTTTTTCTTTTAATTTTTTTTATTATTTATTTATGATAGTCATAGAGAGAGAGAGAGAGGCAGAGACACAGGCAGAGGGAGAAGCAGGCTCCACGCACCGGGAGCCCGACGTGGGATTCGATCCCGGGTCTCCAGGATCGCGCCCTGGGCCAAAGGCAGGCGCCAAACCGCTGCACCACCCAGGGATCCCACCTCTTTGGATTTTTAAAATCCATTTTTGCCTAACAAAGAGCCAGAGTCTCAGGATTGGTAATATTTCATACTATGTCACTCCCATCTAATGCTTTTGGGAACTGAAACTTTTTCTGTGTGTGTGTGTGTGTGTGTGTGTGTGTGTGTGTGTGTGTTTTAAGTCTTTCTGTTCTTTCTTAATAGAAAGTCATTTTGGTGGTCTCTTTTTCGTTGTCTCTCTCTGCCATGTAGGCTATTAGTAACCCATAGATTTTGGTCCAGAAAGTCTCTATTTAGGGTTATAAGTGATCAAGAAGCAGTGAGCCAGATTCTCTGTTCACCTATGCTGAAATCTGTTTCATGAGCTCTAACAAGTACAGTGACCTCAGTAAGCTGAGAACAGGCTTGAGTAGGAAATGGCTTTGTCTCTTAGCTTGAGGCTCTTAGGGCAGGGTGGACTTTGATCTGGTGACACTAGTCCCTCTGATAGTCCTCATTCAGGAATTTTTAATAAGAAAATGTGAAAAAAAAAACCCTGTTTTTAGCTCAGATTATACTTTCTTCTAGCTTCCTGAGATGCTAGGTGTATCATCTCCCCAAGTTTGTGTAGTGTGTCATCTTTCTGTTTGGAAGCAGCTTCTCAACCTAGATTAAGCTCTGAACTCAAGCCCGCTAGTCCTTAGGATGAGCCATCAAGGTCGGTTCTCACTCTGGGGACATTCTGCTAGCCGGGTGGTATAGGCATACCTCCGGGATACTGCAGGTTTGGTTCTAGACCACTGCAATAAGGCAAATATTGTAAAAAGTGAATCAAATGAAAATTCTGGTTTTCCAGTTCATATAAAAATTATGTTTACACTATGCTGTAGTTCCATTAAGTGTGTGCTAGCATTATTACCTAAGAAACAGTGCACATACCTTAATTAAAAAATACTTTATTGCTAAAGAATGCTACCTATTATCTGAGCGCCCTTGAGTTGTAATCACTGATCACAGATTGCCGTAATGAATATAATGTTAATGAAAAAGCTTGAAGTAGTGCAAGAGTTACCAAAATGTGATATAGAGACGTGGAGTAAATGCTGCTGGAAAAATGGAGCTGATAAGCTTGCTTAATGCAGGGTTGCCACTAACTTTCAATTTAGAAAAAGTACAGTCAAGTGCAGTCAAACGAGGTATGCCTGTAGTAGACTAGATGGATTCCCAAGCAGAAGGACCAGCCAGCCACATGTGGGGACTCCACCCTTCTCCAGAGATGAGGGGACCTTTCAAGCAGTGAGTGATTCCTAGCCTGGGCTGCACATTACAATCAAATGTAAGGCATGCGGTGCAAAGCCCCATCATTGATACATTTAAACAGCTCCCAGGAGGATTCTTATTTGCATCTGAGATTCAGAACCACTGCTTCAGGAGGGGTGTAAGGGACATTCCAGGGATGGGGGGTATCTTCGTACTATGTCATGTACCCAATGATGGGTACTATGAGAACCATCATCAGAACACCTCTAGGACAAGGGGAATGACTGTTGTGGGGAGACTTGGCAGAGCGTATTGCTTATGGCTTAATGCCACAGATGGGAACCTGCTAGAATTTAAAACTCAGAAGATGGTGGAGCCTAACTTGGTTGCTTCCTCATCAGCTCCTAGATGCAACCAGTGCTGCCAGTATGTGTCCCTGACCAGTTTAAGCCCGTGACCCTTGGGTCCACAGAAAAGACAGACTGGAGATAATTTTACTTTTCCTCTTTGGGTAGATTTTTAATTTTATATCGTGGTTTGGTCCCTCTCATTAAATTAGTATCTCTAAGCATGTTGCATTGTCGTTGAAGACGTTTTTCAATTTATTTATGTAAATCAGAACCATACATTTCAGTTCGTGGCAAATCTGATATGTAGTCTTCTTGTGTTACATTTTCTAACAGCTTTGTTGCACGTGTTTAAAGCATATAAAATGTGACATATGTGTATACCTGTGAAATCATTGCCCTACTTACCATTATTAAGATAATGAACATTTTCTTTACCCCCAACATTTCTTTTTTTTTTTTTAAAGATTTTATTTATTTATTCATGAGTGTGTGATACACAGAGAGGAGAGAAAGAGCGGCAGAGGCACACGCAGAGGGAGAAGCAGGCTCCATGCAGAGAGCCCAATGTGGGACTCTATCCCGGGACTCCAGGATCACGGCCTGGGCCAAAGGCAGGCGCCAGACCGCTGCGCCACCCAGGGATCCCCCCAAAAAATTTCTTTATGCCCTTCTATGATTCCTGCTCATTCCACAGCTCCATCCCCAGGTAACTAACTACTGGGCTGCTTTTGTCAACTATAGATTAGCTTGCATTTTCTAGAAGTTCATATAAATGGAATCATACAGTATATACTTCTTTTAATGCTACTTTTTTACTCAGCATAATTATTTTGAGATTTATCTGTATTCCATGTATCAGTAGATCATTTCTTTTTACTCCTGTATTACAGTCCTTTGAATGGATATGACCACACTTTGTTTATCCATTCATCTGTTGCTGGGTATTTGGGTTGTTTTTAGTTTTTTACTATTGCAAATAAATATTCATGTACAAATCTTTGCATGGACATATGCTTTCATTCCTAAACACTTAGGAATACAATATCTAGGCCATGTGGTAGGTGTATGTTTAACACCTTAAGAAATTGCCAAATTGTTTTTCAAAATGGTTGTAGTTCTAGTTGTTCCACATCCTCAACAACACTTGGAGGGCTCAGTCTTTTTAATGTTAGATATTCTAATAGGTGTGTAGTATCACATTGTGGTTTTAACATACATTTCTGTAATGACTAATGATGTTGAGCATCTTTTTACATGCTTATTTACCATCTGTATATCTTCTTCAGTGAAGTGCAGAGAAAAGGGTGAGGTCTGTTACATGAGAAGATACTTTTGAGAAAGATACTTTGGTGGCTTTGAAAAGATCTTAATGTAGATCCTACATAGATAAATTTTTACATATTGATTGATTGGTGAGTATTTGTGAAGTATCCTGTGTACTCATCATGCCACCAGTTGCTGTGGGGAATTCATAGGAAATCATAGTCAAGGACTGGAACACCTTGGAGTCCAGACCTTCTAGGTTTTACTTGAATGTTTCATGGTGTTTCTCCACCTTGTTCATCTTCTTTCCTATACCAGCTATGAGTCTAAAGTTGGTTGGTGCTGGGAACAGGCTTTTAATTTAGTTTGTCCTGATTTTTCTGGTAGGCCACCAGAGTCTAGACTCTTGCTACTCTTTATCTTTAATTGGTATTTATTTGCAGTCTGCTCTGCTTTTTAGTACTTTTTAAAATTCAGCAGATAAATCCATGACAATAATGCTAGCTACTGGATAGTCAGGGGTGAGTAAACCTTCCTTGTCCTGGAGAGACAAGAGGCCATTCAGACCCAAAAGAAGGACATAAAATTGACCCTAGGGAACTAGGAAATGCTCCCTGGAGGATGTGGACTTGGAAAAGTGAAATTCCCCATAAATGGACTTAAATACAATGCTGGTGTCTCCTGTTAGAACAGTCTACAACAGGCCCACTACCTGGTATCCCCAAAAAAGAGTCAACAGGAAGGGGCAGAAGCAAGAAGCTGTGAAGACAGAAGTGGGAGCTGCCAAGTAAGACCACCCCCTGCATCCTCACTCTTCTGCCCACTTTCTCTCCTGGAGCCCACCTCCCAGAAGTGAAGAGACGCCTGTTCCCAAGGAGACTTGCTGGGGTCCAGGCAGCTGCTTATCCCCATGGGGTCTTATTGATGCCATCTTCCATGTGTGCTGTGATGTGATTGGAAGACTGGAAAACTGCTATGAAAGTGGGCCGCAGACCCAGTCATGTTCCCTGCCTCTCCTCCTAAGGCAGGTGTCCTCCCTTACCCCTCTCATCTTTGTCTCTAGAAACCTTGTTTTTAACTCTTTGGTAACCATGAGAGACTCTACCAGGCCTGAGTCTCAGATCAAACTTGTTTAGTTTCTAGTCTCTAATCATGGTGGACACATAAAAATAGAATAGGACAGCCTTTTGGGATTCCCCTGTGTTCCCTGCCCACAGATGGCCTCTGCTGTGCATTCCTGAGCTGAAGCTTCTCATGTCCCTCTGCTTCTCTTACTCTGCTGTATCTGGGGCTCAGGCAGAGATATTCCTACATAGATGGCTCGGAGCTCTTCCAAAAAGCTCTTGGCTCCAGGGGCTTTCTCTTTGTGTAGTTGCCTCTTCCCACACAAAGAGTTAGACTTGCTGGGGCTTCATGTCTGCAGTGGAGAAGCTTAAGGATCCTTAACTACAAATTCAGTGGCTGGTCCCCTCTGCAACTCCCACCCCACTCACCTGCTCCTGCACTTATATCTCAGCGCCCCAGAGACAGTATCCTCTCAGTCTCAAGTAAAGTTTCCCTTTGTTTTTGTCCTTTGATTAAACCAACATAAATCCCAAGCACAGTAGCTCTAGAAAGATGTTCTTTTCCTATCTGGCATATAACAAAATACATGGAGTTTTTTTGTTTCTTGTTTTTTGGGTTTTTTTGGTAGATTTGTGCACCTTGGGAAATATAAAATAATTGAAATAAGTTAACAAAGCCTCCAAATTCCTTTTCCTTATCTTCACCAGAAATCCCATCTTTTCTTGTTCATTAGAATGTACCCCCCACTCCCATAGCATGGCATGCACCAAATGTGACTTTACATGTCAGATAGGGAACTAGACTAGGTTGTTATGAATAACTTCCCCTCTCCCCATTTTTTGGTACTTTATTTTTAACAAAGGGTACTTATCATTTAAAGATCTCCTAAGACCAAGTAGTTCAATGCAATTTATTCACCAGACATTTAGACAGTATGTGGTGCTGTCCTCCCTACCGAGGAACCTCTGATACTGTTGAGAGACATGCCTAGAGTGTCATGAAAACTCAGATCTAGAAGAGCAAGGAGACAGCTACTTCTCTGCCTTCATTTCAGTGTGAAGGAAACTCCACTTCAGGTAGGGAAATCTTTTTCACAAAGAAGTCACAGAGATTTATTAGTAGCAGAGTCAGGACCAGAACCTCTTGACTGTAATGCTCTGGCTAATACTCTATCACTGTGTCCCACTCTTAGGTGAGTGGGAGTGATAGGGAAGGAAAAGGGCGGGGGGGGGGGAGAGAAACAACCAGGATATTAAAAAATTGTGTCTTTTTGATAGGTAGTGTTTCTGGTTGGAATCATAGAATCGCCATCCCTGTTTTGCTATTCTGAGATTTCCCCGAGTGGGATACTTCACTGATTTCTTATTGAGTCTTGTTTGCAAAGCGGGCAGAAGCCACACGGCCCGTTGACTCTGGTTCTTTGCAGGTGGAAGAGGATGGTTTCGGCATTTGTGTGCTAAGAATTCCAGCTTTCTGCTTCAGCGTTCCTTGTGGCCCTGGAGCTCTGCCCTGTTAGCACTGCTTTTTGGCAGAAAAGCAATACTCTATCAGCCAGTAGGAACAGCTATTTCTGTTCTACAAATGAGCCCAGATTTATAGACTCAGAGTTCAAAGGAATAAGATGAGAGATCACCAAACTGAATCTACAGTGAGGGAGGAACCACCATAGGACTGGTTAACAAGGAAAGCGGTACGAAAGGCATTTATTTAGATTTTCATTTGTCCTCTGAGAGGTTCTGGTACTCTCCTTGATGACACTTAGGCTCAGAACTTGTGCCATCTCCCAACTGGGAAGTAATGGCACTAGGTGGATGGGCATTGAGACTCCAGAAGCCACAGCATCTGAGCTGTACAGGACAGAGTCGTGCCTCATATTCACCCCTGTCCCAGGCCAAGGCTTCCAGAAGCAGATGCTGAGATGGAATTGGGGATGCAGTTTATTTAGTAAGGATCAACACCTGTGAGAGAAAGGTAGAAGAAGCATGCTTGAGTGGGGGGCTGTCAGCTGTGACACAGGCCTGACAAAGCCTTGTCTACCCAGGAGATCTCTGGACTGGACGTTCCCTGTGAGAGGCTTTCAGTCTTTTCTTCTAGACCCTCAACATTCTGACCACTCACCACTGCCTGTGAGTCTGTATATCATCTAAACTTTGTCACTTATTTCTCCATACAAGACTGAGACCTTGTTGCCCTGCCCCACACGCTGTCTTTCCTGACCATCCCAAGTGAGTCTGCAGTATAGCTGCCAGGCATTGTTGCCTTGTACCCACATAACACAGTGGCTTATCTACAAAGTGAGCATGGACTTCTCCCTCTTCCTTTTGTTGATTGTATGGGGTCCCCTAGACAACTGTAGATACGGGCTTTGGGAGAAATGCTGGGCCCACCTGGTGGCTGCTATGGGGTCCTAAGCCCCTGGTTCTGCTTGTGCTCAGCCCCTACATGTGCTGCTTCCATCTTAGAGTTGATGGTTACTGGGCCGGCTCAACATTAGGACAACACCAAGAGAGGCCCACCGTGCATTGGGCTTCTTTCCTTGTGATAAGAGGTGCAAAATGCAACAATCCATGTTTTACTTTGGATAGGTATTAAAAACTGTGAAAGGCCTAAGACTTTTACTCCTCCCTCCCCCCTTGTAAGCTAAAATGTTACGTTATCACAGTGACATGGATGCTGGCAGAAGTCCTAGCAAAAGGAGCAGAGTGTCAGTAGGATCCTTTTGGCTCTTTAAACCTTATTCCCATAGGATTGATGCGACGGGGGAGGGGGGGCTTGATGGATGAGTGGGTTACATCATAGGAGGGAACTCTGAGCCTGGGGAACCCACTGCATTATAGCGGCCTGTAAGCAAGCCTATTCTTTATTTACGGAGTTATTACCTCATCCCTCAAGGCTGCTCACTGCAAACACAGCCTTGAGAGACATTCCAGATAAAGAGTGGTCGGGGCTTCACATTCTCAGCCCAGCAGATGTGTGGGCTTGTGAGAAATCTGTCTCTCAATAATGAGATGTCCTGGCATGTGTCTGGCCCCTGGATCTCTAAACATTTGATGGATGTAGAAGACATAACATGTGTTTTACCAAGGCCTCTGATGACTTGGGTGCCTCTTGCACATCTGACCTAATCAACATTATGTCATTGATGTCATGAATCACTGGGATGAATCTGAGGGATGTCTAGACATCAGGAGGGCAAAAGTTTGTTTTAAGGCAGAACTATAAATGTATTCTGTGTTCCATGGAACATGAACTATTTCTGATCTTTTTTGATTGGAATAGAAACAAATGCATTTCACTCAGTCAGTGGCTTTGTTTGACCAGAGGCTGTATTATTTTACTTCAGAAAAGATGGCAGATTTGACACAGTGGCCAGGATCAGGGCTGCCTCTGTGATCGAGCTCCCTGTGCTCTACAGTCTTCCTCCGGAATCTATCTGTTTTCTGTAGGGGTCAGACTGGCAAATAAGCAGATATGATGGAGACCCCTGCTTCTGCATCTTTTGGATCCTTCATGATGGCACTTGCCTCTGCCAGTGCTCTGAGATGCAGTATTGTTTTTGATTTACTGTCTTGGCTGGGGGATAGGAGTGGGACAGGCCAGGGTAGTATCAGACTTCTTGGCCTTCCCCACTCTGGTAGGTCATACTCCACAGACCAAGGACCTAATATAGTGATCATGCCAACTGCCAAGTATATCGATCTCAGTAATGTGCCACAAGATGGGTCTGTAGAGCCAGTGGATGAAATCACTATTAAGCCACACCTCGGCCAGGACTCCCTCGAGTGCCCTATGCTCAACAGTGGGGGTCGGGGGCGAGATATGATGAAGCTTCAGGTTTGTGGGAATTAGTGTCAATACAGAGAAGTGGCTCTCTGAGCCGATACTGACACTGAATATGCTGACAGCTGGAGGGACTACACACTCCACAGCTGGGCAACCAGGCCTTCCTCCTCAAGGGGATCTGAGAGGTGGTCTCCTTGTCTGCCACACCTTCCTCTTCTATGAGACTATTATTGTGGCTAAGATCCAGAATACTGGTCTTAATTCCTACCTCTTCCCCAGTCCCTCCCTCTTTTTTCCCCCCCAACATGGTAAGGGTTTGCAAAAAAGAAGCTTTGCTTTTTTTTTTTTTTTTAAATGAATACCAACTGATGTTAAACTACTGTGTTGTTTATTATCAGCAAACTTATGTGAGGAATACAGAGAGGCCTTGTTCTTAGAAATTCACAGTCAAGCTGGGGATTTAGAACATAGCATGTATGAAAATAAACAAGGAAGTAGATTAAAAAAGCAAGTTATTGAGTCTACTGGGGCTGAACCCAGGATTTCCCATTAACTCTCTGTGTGCCTCACGGCTGTTACTTGACTTCCGTCATCCCTCATTTTCTCATTGGTAAAAGAGGGATAATCATGGGGCAGGAGTGCAGTATCCACCATATGGTGACCACTTGGTAAGCACTGGCTGCTCATTTATTATGATTATTGTTATTTATAGTAATAGTAGCGTGACTCATAAAATGAATATTGTAGGCAGGAGTTCTGCTGGGCTTCCAGGGAGGGGCAGTGAGGGGCTCTGTGGTGGAGGCGGGCTCTGCAGGAATTATTCTTTGTGTGAATATGTGTTCCTTTTAAGAGTGGGCACCAAAGAGTTGCAGTATTGATAGATTAGAATGTTACAGATTTTTGTCCCTATTTGCATGCCACCATCTTCCATGTCTGTGTCCTGTGAAGTGCAGAGATTTCTGTTAATGGTGGTGGGAACAGGAATGAGGCTTTTCTTTTTTTTATTAGTTTTAAACTCAGGCAAAATTATGTCTCCCTTTGCATGTATATTCTGAGTATACGTGCGCGCGCGCACACACACACACACACACACACACACACACACACACACACACACTATGCATGGGAGGACATTGTTTTCTTTCCAGATAACGTCATGGGATTTGGGCAATGAACAATAATAAAATGTCGTAACAAAGGTCACCAAATGGACTTATAAAAGCACTCCTAACAGGCATTTTTGGTAAATGTCTTGGTTAGTAATAATTAATGAATCCAAGACACTGAAAAGATCTATGAGTTCCTTCCTGAACCTTCAAGAAAAATTAAATTCCATTTTATGTATTTTGTGTTGTGTATTTTATTGTAATTTAATTTGAAAATTATTAATTTATATATGTTAAGTGTGGTACCTTAAAACAGGAAGTTAGGTTGTGAATACCCTGGCTTTCTGTGAGAGGATGAATCAGTTAGTTATAGGGCTCACATTTGCCCTTCATGAATTTGATTCAAATCTTTGAGAAATGTGGGCAGGGATAAGTATCAAAAGTGTTTTTATTGCTTTTAATAGTGAGTTAGAAAATAGGCTGCTTTGGATTTCTGCAGCAACTAACAAAATTAGGATTTTTAAACTTGTTTTCTAATGGGTTCCTGGCTGGATTAGAGAATGTGGAAATAGCAGTTCTGCTTTAAAATGTAAACAGGGGGTGCCTGGGTGGCTTAGCTGGTTAAGCCTCTGACTTTTGATCTCAGCTCAGGTCTTGATTTCAGGGTCATGAGTTCAAGCCCCTGTTGGGCTCCATGCTGATGAGGCTCCATGCTATCTTTAAAAACAAAAAAAGCTCCCAAAAAGGTAAGTTCTGAATGGTGGTATTTGAGGGTATTTCTCTCTCAACAGGTGCAGACCTAGGTCCCTGATGGCACCTGCAATTTTTGAAATGCAGCTGTACTTGAACATAGCAAGCATCTGTTGTTTTGTATGGCTGCCTTAAAGATATTTGGGTACAAGTAGCAGTTATGAAAAACTGTCAGAATTTGTCTTGGAAGAGAAAGCAGGCTCTTCTTTTAGTGCCTCTGGGTTATGGTTTAAGAGACAGGGCTTCTTTGCTCTGCTCTTTAGCACACCTCCAAATGTCTCATTGTTCCCTGCCCCTGTAATGCCAATGACATTGATTAATGAACTGACCACAAATGTTTATGGATTTCCCACCCCGTGTCTGATTAGTGCAGCGTTCTGTGCCCTTGATTATGAGGAGCTTACAGTCCACTTGGAGGTTGAAATTCTTTTCAGAGGCAGATCAGAGAATATCAGTTCCTGATGATTTGTATAGTCTGTCCTTCATGAGACTCTTGTGAGCCAAAGTCCTCTGGAAATTATGATGTGGCCAGATCTCCTACTCTAGTGGAAATCCTAGATCAGATCAGAACTGAGGGCCCTGGGGCAGAACTGTAGAGCATGGAGTTCAAGGTGAACTCAGGGACCACACCCTGTTAGAGTGACACTGAAATCAATGGCCAGGGAGGCCATATGAGCAAAGAGTGGATCCAGAAGGAATAAGTCCATGGTTCTTAACTTTTTTTGGAATCACGGACCCTCCTTGTTTTTGGGAAATGTGTAGGATGCTTTAGTCAACATTTGTGGAATCAGCGTACTAGATACTATTCCATGTACTAGAGATCTGGGATGCCTAAACAGACAAGATCCCTGGCCTCGTGGAGATAATAGTCTTATGACCATAAAATAGGGGATACGGTTTCAGGACCCCAGGTCAAGAACCTCAGGGTTGGTCTGAAAGAGGGAATCCAGGTGGAGGCTCCTGGACAAAACAGAAGATGGCCAGCAGAGCAGGAAGGTTCCAGAGGTGTTGATTCTTTGGAGAACCAGAGTGGTTGGAGATGAGCTGTAGGTATTTATCTACAAGGTATCCAGGGGCTCCACCATGGGAAGGGAGAACACTGTTAAGGACCCTGACCCTTTGCAGACAAGATTGGATCTGGACTCTGAAGGAAGCAGAGCCTTTCTTTTTTTCTTTTTAAAGATTTTATTTATTTATTCATAGAGACAGAGAGAGAGAGAGAGGCAGAGAAAGAAGCAGGCATCATACAGAGAGCCCAACGTGGGACTCGATCCAGGATCTCCAGGATCACACCCTGGGTTGCAGGCGGCACTAAACCGCTGCGCCACCAAGGCTGCCCAAGCAGAGCCTTTCTTAAACAGAGAAGGTGTGGGGAGGAAATGTTGGGTGGGCTAGGACAAGGCAGTGAGGAAGATCAGAGGCAGGGCTGGTCCTGCAGGAGTAGCAAAGCCTGCTGCACAGTTTGTGTGTAAGTAGGAGCATGGGAAGGCCCTGACTCAAGTTAGATTCTAAAGAGTAGGGAGTCAATGACAGAGCGAGGCACTGCTGGTTCAGTTACTTTACAGGTGAAGATACTGCTTAGTAAGAGCGGGTGTTAAGATACAACTATATCATACTGGAGTGCATTATAGATGAATTGATAATGAATTTGTGTTATTCTTTTTTGAGAGAGAGAGAGAGAGAGAGAGAGAGAGAGAGCAGGTGGTGGGAGGGGTGAGGAGGGAGCAGAGGGGGAGGGAGGTGGAGATGGAGAGAGAATCCCAAGCAGGCTCCACACTCAGCATGGAGCCTGACATGGAGCTCAATCTGTGGATCCTGAGATCATGCCTCAGCCAAAATCAAGAGTAGACACTCAACTGAGCTACTCAGGTGCCCCCATGAATTTGTGTTACTCTGTTTTAATTTTTGAAAAAGTATGTTTATGTGGGGAGTGGGTAAAGAAAACTAGATGGCAGAGTATGGCTGATGGAGTTTATGAGACAGTTCTCTCTACTTTTGGATTTGTTCAAACATTTTCATAGTAAAAAGTTAATAATATAGCTCGTGGCATGACAGTGTGAATGATTTAATGCCATCGAACTGTACATTTGAAAATGGTTAAAGTGGTAAATTTTATGTTATATGTATTTTACCACATTTAAAAAAATAATACATACCTACAAAGGGGTAATATCAGACAGTGGCTGGCAGCCACAGACCTATTGCCGAGACCTCTTAAGATACAGTTTTAGAGGATGAAAGATCAAGGGAAATCTTGGGCTCTTGCTGTCCGAGATGGAAGTCCCAGGCAAAATATCAGAACCAGAGAAGCTTCCTCACTTCATGGTGTTGCTAAGGGAAGGCTCTGTCTGAATTAGTGAAGGCTGAATAATAAGGTATTTTCAAAGTGTTATAAATGTGTGTTCGTTTCTAATTTTCTCCAGTAACTATATAATTACTTATATAATTGCCATAGGCTTTGGTTTCTTCACCCACAAAATAGGGATAGTGGTATTTATGCTTTGTAGTTGTTAAAAAGTTTAAGTAAAGGGATGAATATTAAGAAACCCAGCACCACTCCATTGCCCCACACTTCTGCACATCTCCTTTCAAAACTAGGCTTGCTAAATTGATGGCTTCTTTAATGGACTGTACCATTTGCTGCATTAATAACTGTTCCTGTGTAAACAAGCATATCTAAGTGGCTAACAAAGAATATTTTCTCAATACTTACTCTGTCATTTTTTAAAATTAAAAAATATGAGCAATCACCATGCTAGAGAAAATTTTGAAAAAGGGAAAAAGTGGGCAGCCCCAGTGGCACAGCGATTTAGTGCCGCCTGCAGCCTGGGCTGTGATCCTGGAGACCTGGGATCGAGTCCCACATCAGGCTCCCGGCATGGAGCCTGCTTTTCCCTCTGCCTGTGTCTCTGTCTCTGTCTGTCTGTCTCTCTCTCTCTTTCTGTCTCTATGTATAAATAAATACAATCTTTAAAAAAAAAAAAAGGGAAAAAGAGCTTATAATTTGACCCCTTTGGTATCATAATCTCATTTTACTTTGCGACTGTTTTATTTACAAAAGTAACTTTCCTTAGATTGTTTTTTTAATAAAATTGTAAACCTAGAAGTCAGCCATTTCAGTCTGTGTCTTAATAGACACAAACTGACCTTTCACAGCACCTTTTCGCTGCACAGGAGCTTGAGCTGTGTCCTCTCCTTGTGTAACTGGGAACTCCGAGGGCAGGACAGCCACTGACTCACAGCCAGGATGCCAGCCCCCGACTTAGTCCCCTGTATCCTGGTTCCTAGTAGACTGCTTTCACCACTGCCTCAGTAGAATCTAGATTAATGAGGTTTTCTGCAACTTGTTGCAGTAAGGAGAGGACCAATTTCACTTGTAATTCTTCAGGACTGCCCATAGCATTTTAATTGCTTGCTATTATGTCAAAGTATTGTCCTCCTGGCAGTTGAGATAATGTAAACAGAAAGCAAGAGGAGATAGAAAATTAGTAAATTTGCAAGAAAATAAGAATGCTTTTGAAATACCTAAAAGACTGATTTAATATCAGGGAAACATTTTGATCTCATGCATTGTCAGGTGTGATATTTGGGGGAGGTAGTGATTTCTTTAAGACAGAACCTGTTTGGCATGACATTTCTCTGAGCTTAACACAGCTTGTGGAGTGAGTGCAAGCTCCCACCTGGCCACCTTCGCACCTGCTCCCCTTACTCACTAAGTAAGTAAATTGTTCTGCCAGCAAGTTTCCGGATGCATTGCATCATGTCAGTCTTCTGACTGTTGCTCATTCCCACAACTTTCTGCTCATTCTTATCTCCATGCCTTCATTCCTTGTTCCCAAACTTTCTGAAATTTTGGTTTCTGTGCCAGGCCTCTACTCATACACCTAATGGGGGAAAAATAAAAGAAGTTAAAATCAGCAAAAGATGCACTAATCAAAGGAAGGGACGTAACTTCTTTGGAAACTGATGGCCAGGGAAGGTATCACAGAAGGTTCTAGGAATCATTTTCCCACAGCACTCATTCATTGCCAGGGGACAGTAGAACAATGCTATGAAATCTGGATGGAAAGTTTGACCCAAGACTTTTCTATACAGCCAGCTTTGATTATACAGAAAGACAGCAGTTCTTAATAAAAGGGGGTGGGGGATGGAGCATGATTTCAAGGCAAGGCCCATGAGCCTTCTTTAAAAATCTACTCAGTGACAATCCAGGGAGTCAAGGGATCCATTCATTCATTCAGCACACATACCTGTTATGTACCAAGCTGTGTTCTAGGCACAGAAAATATACCAGTTTACATTATGGTGAATAATTGGCAGAGCCATCAATCATTTTAAATATAAAGTCAAAGCTAGATAATTGCTGGAAATAATACTGTATCAGAGGATAAATGTTAAAAATCATGGGAGTACAACAATATTTGCAGAGCAAATAGAATTGAGTTTGGGTAGGCAAATTCTCTTATCTTATTTGGGAGCCGGAGATATGTCTAAACTGAGACATAGAGTTTTAGGTGAATGATGTAAAATTAGAAAGAAAACTCCTAGAAGGACTTAAAAAAAAAAAAAAACCCCGCAGCACAATCCCCCCAAGACAATAAGAAAGACAATCCATATAACACGATGCGCAATGCTAACACAATGCAGTGATAGCTGAAAACCTAAAATAAGATGACCAGATTTAGACTACATACTGTATTTTCATTGAACACCAATGGAATAAATACCTGTTAAAATAAAAAGATTCAGATTGTCCCAGAAAACAAAAGCCTACCATGTACTGCATTCAAGGGATATTGAACAAAAACAGACCCTGCGTTTCTTACCAAGAAAAAACTAGGTTTGCAATAAATACTAGAGAAGTTTGAGGCACATGGTGTAAATGGCTGACCCTGGGAAGGACAGGAAGTGTTTGGAGAAACAGAACAGTAGGTGAAGACTGGGACTCCTCCTAGGAACGAACCCTCAACAGATCAGGGAGACAGAAAATCAAGCATGTGCAGGGGTCAGATATCTCCTTATTCTAGTTCGTAGCTGGAATATTCCCTCCCCCGGGAGCCCTTCCCTGACCAACCAATCTAAAGGAGTTCTCTAGCCACGTTCTGTCTTACCCCCTTCTTACAATCTTTGTAGTGCTCTTCACTCTTTATTGGTGTGTTACCTTGGTTTGTTGTTGTTGTTGTTTTGATTATTTGGCCAAAATCTCTGTGCAAGAAGGAGAGACCCTGATTGTCTCATTCCCTGCTCTAACCCCAGTGCCTATGACAGTGCTTGGCAGATGAATCATTCTTAATTTAACAGTGGATATCACTGTTCTTGGTGCTCAGAATATTTCAGTGAACGAAACAAAGCCTCCCACCCTTGTGATGCTTACGTTCTGGCCAGTGAGCATTGGGAAGGAAGACAAGCATAACAAATGAGAAACCTAGAGAACATTAGAGGTGATGGGTTTAGATAAGGTGATGGGTGCTGTGGGTGGGCGGGGAGTGGAGCAGGATAGGAAGAGCTAGGGGAGGTGGATTCCCATTTTAAAAAGAATGATGAGGGGAGATTTAGCTTGGGATGGGGACTTTTGAGCAAATGTGATAGAGCAGAGATTAGCCATGGAGGTCTCTGGGGGAGCTGTGTTCCAGGGAGAGGAACATGAAAGAAGAGGGAGCATTGCTCTAAGGTTGTAAAGATAGGCTGGGGCCTTGAACACCAAGTAAGCGTGCCTGGACTTTTCCTTGACAGTAGAGGTCAAAAACTGGCCCTGATCAGATATAGTTGAATCTGTTGGTGCAACACGAGGAATTTAAGCTGATACATGACCTTGAGCCAAACCACTGATCATGGGCAGTTTTCCCTTGGTATAATAGAAGCATTCATTCTTGTTTTATAAATTGTATTGAGGGGTACAATGTGTGCTCGTTTCAATTATTAAATTGTCCATTTAGAACATTTATTAGCACAAATGAATTCAATTATTTCAAATATAGAAGCAAAATATTTTGTGGAATGAAAATATATGATATAATTAGACTATTAATGAAAACACTTGCATACCTCTGCGTGATCGAAAATGAAAGCTTAGCAGTCTCAAAGGATGGTGCTAAATATTTACATATCTGTCTGAGATGCACATTTTTAGATGCTAAAAATATTCATTGTTAATGACTGGAAGGCAAGTCTAGGTTTAATGTAGTAATAAACTTCCATGTATTTGTCTCACACAAAAGTCAAAGCCAATTTTGTAAAGTATTCCAGGCAGCCTTTGAAATAAGAACTACTGCTGAAATAAAAGGACAGTCTTCCCAGGCAATTAGCAGTACCTATTTAGTGAGGGGAAAGTTTGCAGAATGACTGGGAAATGAGAAAGTTTGCTTGGCGGCTTAGCTCTTACTCTTTTAGTTTTGCGTCCATGTCTTAAAATCTTCCTTCTTAGGTGTACCATTCTTGAGGCATTAAGAGGAGACTCAGGGTGAGTTCTGTGAAAGCACAGCTACATTTTATTAGCTGAAGCAAGTCACAAGATCATCCTAGACTGGGTGGGGGGTGGGCGACACTGCACAAGAGCATAAATACCAGGAAGTGTTCCATTGGGGGCCATCAGTGGAGGGGTGACTGCATGGAAGGACATAAGAGGTGCCTAATGAGTGGGTCTGCGGCCCCCATTGATATTGCTGCTGATACACACGAATATATGTGGGATGGAGGAATTGGTCCTAGTGTTGGAAAGCTCCTTTCCCTTTTTCTCCTGATTGGAATACCCTTTTTCACCTTCCCTGTTGCTAATAAAGTGGGAAGAGAACAAATCAGTGGTCAAATTTGGTTGGAAATCTGAGGCCCCTTTTTGTTAGAAAGCATGGGAATTCCTTACCTAGCAACGTGCCCCTCTCCCTGAGGCTCTCTTGCTACCATTAGGTGGTAGGAAAATGATTCTGGGCCTGCAGGGCTGACCAGAGCCCTCCTTCCCCACTTTGCAGCATTGTTCTGTGATGGTATCAGTGTGAGAAATTGCCTTCCTGCTCTTGTGGGTGCAGACCAGCTTCAGCCAGCCCAGGTGGTTGTAAAGTCTGTGAGCCCCCTCTGAACTAGTTAATTCCTTCTTCTTGGAATAGCTGATGAAGGAAGATCTCTGTAGCTTGCATTGGTTAGAACTGTTTCTCACAAATGGCCACAGTTTAAAATAAACAAGCTGAGGGAGACAGGAATTTTGGATCATCTGTACCTTTTCTTGTGTATATTTGACTTCTTCATTACCAGAGATGACATTTTAGTTACATTTCAGCACAGGAGCCCAGACCCCAGGGGGTTTATGTAAGTCATATGTCAGTTTTGAGGGAAAACATCCTTAGCCATCATCCTGTGCAAAAATCAGAAGCATGTAATTTATTGTATTTGATCCAAAACAAATAGTGGTTTCCTTAAAACTTGCAACAATTGCTGTGAATGAACAAATGTTTATACAAGGTGTGAAATTAAGTTTCATAGAGTTGCAAAATGTGAGTCCCTGCCAGTATCTCTGAAATTATATTTATATATTTAGTAACAATGTCATTGGTGTATTTTGTTGCAGTTAGGAGCCCTGCTGCTTCAAGAAATCATACCCCTATCCAGATTTAGCTCTTGATAAAGAAAGCTGTGTTGATTTCTGGTGACAAATCTGCAATTTAATCCTTGCTTTTAAAATGTAAAAATTCTGTCAAAAATTTTGGGTGACTGAAACTCATATCCAGGATTTTAGTTCCTAATCTGTTCCATTGAACAGTTTCTCCACTAACAAGAAATTAAATTGTGTCTTTGCTGACTGCTGTCTGCTTTGAGAGGTGTCAGAACTCATTGAACTAAAGATGCTGTAGCAGTGAAGTAGTTAAAAAGCTCGACATTTCTTGTGCTTTTTTTTTTTCCCTTAAATGGGACTAGGCAGGCTAATGTTTTTATACAGTTTTTCCACAAAACAGTCAAAACCCATTTTAAAGAGATGGCTTCCAAGAAGAGCAGAATTCACAAGATGATTGAATATTGTACACTGATTTTTTTAAGGAACTAATTGGGAAGCCTACCTGTCTACTGTCAGATTCTTCCTGATAAGTGAAGAGTAATATATTATTTTGTACCCCTTACCTTTTTGCCCTAAGGTCCCATTTGTTCTATGGAAAGACAAAGCGCAGACACATGAAATAGCTGACTATGGCCATGAGCTGGTGCCTGCCAGTCTGTTTTCGAATTGCCTGAATGCTGGAATCTCTTAATCGTTGCAGCCTTCTGCTGATTACAGTAGTCATGGTTTGGGGTCAAAATCAGGTGTGCCATGAATGCAAAGAAATTTTTGCCTGGTCTGGCATTTGATACTTAATGAACTAGGTGGCTGGTTCCTTTCTAAAGCAGTTTAGTGCTGAGAGCTGCTGGTGCTGTGAATGGCGGCTCGCTCTCCTCTCCTCTCCCCTCCACCCACCCCCCTTTTTAAAGGCCATTTGTGCATTGTGAGCTTATAGATATACACGTCTATGCATGTATAGGTCTCCATCCCCTGAAGAAACAGCAATTTTCTTGTTGGTGATATATTTGTACTTTTGTTAGTTTGCAGACCAATAAACATTTAAAGAGGCAGTTTACAGTTTGAGCTGAGATTCTGAATTGGAGCTTCATATACTTTTATTATTTTAAATGAAAATTGGAATTGTCACTTTGGGCAGACCAAGTAGCTTATTAAGGTTTTGAGGAAAAAAAGAGACCCTATAGAATCCTGTGGGTGAGCGGATTTTATCAAATATCTATCTATCCATCTTTCTTCCTGGTGCCTGGTGCTCCTCTATAAGGAGGTAGCATTGTCTAGTGGAAACAACCCTATTCTAAGATAAGAAATATTCCAGTGTAAATGGCTCCACTACTGAGCAGAGATATTTCCATGGGGGTGTCACATGATCTATCTCCAAAATGAGGAGTTAGGTTAAATTGAGAGCTCCATTCATTTCTTCATTCAGCAGATATTTACATTGAGCACCTGTTAGGTGCCAGGCACTGTGCAAGAGGAATAGTAAATAGCACTAAAACTAAACCCAGGATTCCCTAAGTGATATTCTTTCAGTAATAAAATTCAGGGATTTTTAAAAATATTAAGTAGCACATAAGTAATGTAACTTAGTTGGACAAACCGATTATTTGCTCATATAAATCATATTCTAGTACAGAAAGAAAGACAAACTGTTAGAGGCTAAATTTCTGAATCTCTATAAAACAAGAGATTGCATCTTATCTGTCTTGATTCATTGGTTGGCTTGATGTTCTTTAAAATGATGAGGCAAAAAGGAAGGTGCTAGGTTCCACATTTGACCTAGATTGGGTGTCTGCGGCCTCCAGCTCTCTGCCTCCCCAGAGCCAGACAATACCTAGGGGATCTCCTGAGGTCCAAGGCCTGGGACGGAGGGAAACAGGAAACAGGAAAAGGCAAGTGATACAAGTGAACAGCCGTAATTGTGATGCATCACTTGCCTATTCAAACTTGTGCACCAGATTGTCTCCAGATACTGGTAGCTAGATCTGCCTATGTATGTGAAGTTTAGGATCATAACTCATTTCTGTGTACCAAGGTCTCTTTTTTGGCATAATTTTTAGGGTTTTACGTTATTAAACAAAGGGCAAGTGTTATGGGAGAAGTAGAGATGACCTAGCCATATTCAAAACAGCAATGAAATTTTCTTTGCTGTAAGTTTTTATTTATGTAAAGGTAAAACTGAATGAAAGATCCCTTTGAGGTGATTCATCCAGGTCTGTACTTGTTTTGAAGAGCAGTAGTGTGTCTCAACCAGTTTTGTTCCTACTTTGAAGAGACCAGGTTGTTTGCTTTAGAGTTCTTCATGGCTTGGGTTCTGCTGATTGCATCCCTGTGGTTTTGCTGGACAAGTTTCTCTGTCCTCTTTAGATGCTCTAAATTGCTAGCTGGCCCAAGAAGGTTGGTCAGAGTCCTGTTGGCTCTGCTTGATGTTTTGACAAGGTTGTTTCATTGATGGTAATGTCTTCATTACCAGAATGTCTCTATGTCCCTCTTTCTGATGATATTAGCAGTCGTTTATGCTCAGTGTCTAGATTAATTAGGGGACAGAGTGGTAATGTATTAATGCTCTCATTCTTTGTTCATCTATTGCTTCTATAAAGAGAAACTCCCCCTTATCAACTATTGAATTACCTGATAGGACAGGCTGATTAAATGCTTGATTTTGTCCCTTTATTTACCAGTTTTCAAAATAGAGTTGATTCTATAGCATCCTTCTATAATAATCAATTCACTTTTTTTCTAATTATTTTAAAATTAAGGTGTTTAAAAATTTTTTGGTTAGAAGCACTCAGGTTTGAGATGGCTTAAATGGTCTTTTGCATGGACCCAGAGCATCCCCAGGCTATTGGAGAGCTAATTCGAACTGGGTTCCAGAACCTTCCCAAGAGAGGTCAGTACACAGCTTTCAAAGGGAGGGAAGCCTTCTTCAGGAGCCAGCCAGCAAAGCACATTGGTCCACACCACTCAGAGGGCCTGTAAATCAGGTTGCCCTAATGTTGGTTTTCAAGGAATTGGAACACTCCTTAACAATCATCTAGACCAACATACTTTTACAGACGGGGAAAAATAAGGCCCAGGTAGATTGCCTAAGACTACAGCCATGGTGACAAAATGGCCACTAGAAGCCAAATTTTTCTAATTTTCACAGTGTAGTACTATTCCCAGCAAACAGGCTTTGACCAGACTGTCTTGGGTTCTAGAGCTGACACTTCCTTATTTGCCTTTTGCAGTTACCACTTGACTACTCTGTGGTAGTCACAGAGCAGAGACCCCCATCAGAGGACGTGTCACATGTGGAGTGTTCCAGCAGAAGCAGCTTTGACTAAAGTCCCAGAAACCATTACTAAAATAACGAGTGGTCTAAGGGTTAACCTTCCTGACTCCCAGGCCTGGCAAGGTCGTCAAGAATTCTGCTCAAATTCAGCATAGTAACTGACATCAAAGTAGTACAGCTGCTACTAGAGTCCCAATTAGTGCTTTTCCTGTTTAAATGGGGCTCCTGCAAGTCCAATCTTGAAATAACGGTTGTGATCAGGGTTTGGGAGAACAGATATGGGAAAGGCCTCTTATAATTACAGTGTTCTTAAAGCATAATGATCTGTTTTCCAGTCTTTTCTGATTAGATAATAGCATTGTACCTTCGACACAGAACCTGCTCAGTTTATTGCTGTGCTCATTTATTATTTGGTTGTGTGTCTTTGGATAGTTACTTCCATAATCACTGTAAATAGTTTATAGGTTTTTAAAAAGCAAGTGATGAAGCAAATTGGTCAGAAGTTTACTGTGTCAAAGGAGAAAAGGGACTTTGAAGATATTTCTTTGCTCACTTTCCTATATGGCCTTGTTTTTTTCCAGGAGGATTGGGTTTTGGGGTTGTTGGTTTTGCTTGTTTGTGTTTTTTATTTTTTTTAAGGTATTTACTTATTTGAAACAGAGAGAGTAAGCACTTGAGCGTGGTGGGGGTGGGGGGGATAGTTTTGCAGAGGGAGAGGGAGAAGCATACACCTTGCTGAGCAGGGAGTCTGATGCAGGTCTCTATCTCAGGACCCAGATCACGATCAGATCGGAAGGCAGACGCTTAACCAACTGATCCACCCAGGCGCCCCACCCACCCATCATGATTGGTTTCAAGTCATTGGCAAACCTAACAGTACTGGATGATTGGGTCGGTGATAGCATCTGTTCCCATTTGGTTGCAGGACTGGTCCTCAGAGACCTGGAAATAGCCCCATCAGTCATCTTAGTAACAAAATAACCTAATGTACCCACTGCCCAGTATCTGTTCTAATTTTCCTCTTTTTTTCTTGGCCTTTGATTTTAAGACCATAACTTATCATCAACTGATCAGGATAATGGAGAGGATAATTGAGTCTGCAACATGAAAGCATTTTAGAGCTCAAGTGTGGTTAGATTCCGGGACAGAGGGAGAGACAAGAGGCGGGGTCCTTCCTGGGCTTTCTCAGTTTGGCCAAGTGACCTCGGGCCCACCTGACTTTAGTTTACCTTAGTTACTTCACTTCTAACATGAGAAGTTGGACTAGCAGAGTTCTAACATTTCTTTTTAACTCCTCTCTATATTATCACTCTGGTCCTTAGAGAACATCTCTCTCCTGAGAAGACAGTCATTGCCACTACCAGTTGTTACCTCTACCCTCAACTCTGCCTTCTTAGAGGACCTGTCTGTTCCATACCCCACAGTCCTCCCTCACAGACCCTGTTGAGTGGAATGGCTCTTGGCCACCAAGTCTGTAGAGAATCAGGTAAAGTTAGCCTTGAGAGAGACAGATGGATAGATGCTGCCTAGACCCCTGCCCCCTCAGTTCCTAGGCTGTGTCCCTTGGAGCTCCTGGCAACTTTCCTGTTATTTGGGTCTGTGAGACATTTGGCTGTCCTGCCATTGAACTTCCCCTTTATCTTCCATTTGGTTTTATTGGATTCCTATTCCTCGCAGTTGATCCCAAAGACATCTGTATCCTCTCTATGCCCTTGTATTTTTCTGTGTCATTCCTTATCTCATTGAATGTGAAGTGTTCATGTTTCTTTTTGTCTGTCTAGGCAATGAATTCTTTGAGGGTAAGGATTGTATCTTGCTCATCTTTGCTCCTCAGCACTTAATGACAGTAAAGGATGTCGTAAATGTGGTTAAAAGAATAAATGGCTCTAGCTATTTTATATTTTTTATGAATAAATTGATAAGAATCATGTAAAAAGAAAAGTGGCTCTAGACCACAGCAGTTTTTTTTTTTAAACTGGACAACTGAAACCCAGAGAAATATTTGCTTAAACTTTATAAAGCTTATTTATTTAGAAGCAGAAACTAGATCAGAATTTGGGACTCTTATCAAACTGTGCTTCTCTGTAGCCATTGGTTTTACACCTCTTTCTTCTCTGTCAGTTTGTTCCTGGTGTTGTAGCATGGAGCAAAACCACTCTTTGTTTCTGCCCATTGTCTGTTGGAAGCATTAGTAAGCAGTGGGGTTAGCCGGCAAGATTCAAGGAAGAGTAACATGTCTGAATAGCCCACTAACCACATCCTACATGTTCTTTGTAACACAAAGGATGACTTTACAATATTAAAAATTAAGTGAACTTCTCATAATAGAGGTGTAATGCTAAGCTTTGCCATTTATTTGGTGATAAAATTGGAGATAGATTCCTTTTTAAAAATATTGGCTCTATAAAAAAAAATATTGGCTCTAGGATATTATAAAAACTTATTTAAGTATTCAGCAGACTTTCTCCAAATCACATATTTAAAGGATAAAAAATAAAAGTAACCAAAACAAGTTTTATAAGTGACTGCAAAGTAATTAAGTTTCTTTTTCTGGTGTTTTACATTGGCTTAAAGGTCAGCGTGAAAGTAGACAAGAGTTAAACTCAGAACTGAGTACACAGACAGCGTCACTTAGGCCATCGACCACCCACTCCCACCCAAGCTTTTCACACCTGAATTACACAGCTCTCCCTGGCACTTCTTGGCTTTACCAGTCTCAAAAAAATGTGGATGCCCTTCTGAACTGATGAGAAATAGAGGAGAGATCTGGAAAAGCAGCACTGAGGAAGTAGTCGCAGATGCAGCCGCTAGTGAAAGGACAAGTGGAGAATGCCCACTGGGACACAGCAGAGACAGTGGGAGAGCACCCACGGCAGAAATAATGTCTGGGAGCCGAAATTGGGGAGGCTATAAGATCCTGGTTGAGCATGATCCTCTGTTAGCCCATTCTTCGTTCCTGTGCTACACTTCTGGGCACATGGGCTGGGGAGCCCCGGGGAAGGGTGGTGCTGGATAGCCCAGACCACACAGTCAGGATGCCCAGATTCTTTGCCGAGCTCTCTCACTTACTGGCTGGTTGCTTCTCTCAGGGCCTGAGTTTTCTCATTCATTGAGAGAATTAAGTTCGGCAATCTCCAACGGCCCTTTGCCCTATAAAAACCTACCTACGTAGTTTGATATAATCAAACGTCCCAAGTGCCCAGGGTTGTTAAGATCTCAGCCTAGTAGTACAGGTGATAGTAGTAGTACTACTGGAATGGAAATCAGGATGTGGGCTCAGTATGACAGGGGACCCCAGGTTACCTCCGAATCTGGATGTCAGTTAAGCCAGGTACTTTTCTTCACGGGTATCAGAAACCCCAGTGTAATTTCAACAGTAGGACCATTTATAATAAGACAGTTTGTTATACAGCAAGTTCCAAGGTAGGGTAGCTCTGGGGGGAGTACTTAAGTTACGCCATATTTAGTCAAACCTTAGATGTCTCCAACTGTTAGATGCACCCTTGTTTTTCATTTTACTAAGAAAAATCTGTCAGTTAAACTGACCAACTGTTGATTACAAGACACATCTGATTTGATTTCAGAGGTGATTCAATGTGGGGGAAAATGTGTCTTAGAATCCAGGGAAATATGTAATTCAATAGCTCGTGGATATCATCTTTCCAGACTGCCATTCTGAACACGTTGGCCTTGTCAGGCCAGCCTCCTCCCTCAGATGTGGCAGCATGGCTGCAGCCCATCCAGTCACGACAAGGTAAAAGACATAGGTGGTTCTGCCTCTTCTGGTGCCCCTGTTACAGAAAAGGAAACCTTCCAGGGGAGCCTTGCAGCTGATTTCCACACATGCCCATTGGCATCCTAGTCGTTGCCAAGGGTTACCCTCGTTACCCTTGTTGTGGTTAGAGTCAGACTACTCAGGATTTACCCTCCAGGTGGGAACTGGGTCACCTTCCAAGGGTGGTACCTGTCATAGTCAGGGTTTGATTCACAAGGAGGAAAGAGGGAAGGGTAACTATTGAAGCAAGTATCCAAATAGGATTTAGAATTTTTCCAGATAGAAATTGGTGACAGGAAGATGGCTTATGATTAATGTCAGTGATCTTGCTCTGAGCATTTGGGTGTTTGAAATTTTATTGCTCTATTAAATTGTTTATGAATTCTGCTTTGGTAATTACTTTCTTTACATTTCAGTGGCAAAGTACATAATCAGTTTTGGAAAAATTATCAACTTTTTTAAGCTATGAAGTTTATTTCTAAACGTGTGCTGATTGATTATATTATGACATGATGCCCTTAAAATTCGTTTAAAAGGAGATACTGGATTACGATGTTTGGACATTTCTTATCTTTCTCCCTGCATACATATTTAGGCTTAATTTTATCATTTTTAAATGCTTTAAACAAAGGAACTGGGTGTTCTCAATGTTCCCGCTTTTTCTTTTTTAAAGATTTTATTTATTTGAGAGAGAGAGAATGCATGCATCCACCTGTGAGCAAGGAGGAGGAGGAGCAGAGAGGGAGGGAGAGAGAATCTGAAGCAGACTTGGAGCTGAGCGCAGAGCCTGACATGGGACTCCATCCCCCGACTGCAAGATCGTGATCTGAGCTGAAACCAAGAGTTGGACACCTAACCAACTGAGCCACCCAGGCACCCCAGTGTTCCCACTTTTTTATTTGGAGTAGTGTAGCTGCTTATTCTTGTTCTGATAGAGGTCTGGGAAAATGTAGACATTGTAGCCCACTTGCTGCTTGATACAGAAGCATGTTACCTAGCTTCCCCTCTCAAGCCTTAACCTGCGTGCCCACAGTACTTCTTGTCTTCTTCAGGGGCAGAGAGGTGGCCCATTCCCTCCACCTTCTTCTTAAAACTTTGAGTGACTTAGTTATTTCCTACTCCTCCCCTGTGTAGGTTGGTGCCTAATTTGTCCCCGATTTTCTAGATGGGACTGATGGAGCAGGCTGTAGGCGGCTCAGTGTCCAGTCAGTAGTAGCTTTTGTGGTATAATAGCTCTTTTTGTAGATATCACCTGCAGTCTTCTGGACCTTGTTTCCCCTGGAGCATTACTCCTCCTTGAGGCTCTCTTCATTCAGCCCAGGGACTTGGAACGTTCAGGGGAGGAGG
The DNA here is from genome assembly GCF_905146905.1 of Nyctereutes procyonoides. NCBI lineage: Eukaryota > Metazoa > Chordata > Mammalia > Carnivora > Canidae > Nyctereutes > Nyctereutes procyonoides. The sequence goes on from NW_026575020.1 coordinate 34,306,211, forward strand.
ACAGTTAGAGTCAAAGACAGCATTCATTCACTCCTTCGGCAGATACTTACCAATAAGCCCCCTTGTCTGCAAGGCCTGGTGCTGCATGCTGCAGATGACCCACTGCAGAGGTTACATGGGCAGATCACCTCCAACTTTGGTGCCCTCGGGAGGAAGATCTGGCTTTTGAAGAATTTACTCCTGGGGGTGACATTTCTTCTTTGCTGCCTTGGGGGTATGTCTGTGCTTTGTTCTTCAACTACATAGCTATCTCCTTGACTCTCTCTTTCTCTGTTGACAATACAACATCTCTGATAATCAGCATTTGATACAGGAATAACAGCAATGGACAGCTAAAGCTGTCATTCTCCAATAAATCTAAACATATTATTTTGTATTGAGGACTTGCTCCAACTGGAAATTGGAATATGAAGTTTGATCTTGCTTCCTATTTAGGGAGAAGGGACAGGTCATTCTAGTATTCTTTCCTCCAAAAGGATCTGAAATAAATATTCATTGGTTCAGACCTTTCATATTTGAAACCTTTAGGTTCATGATAGAACAGATCTGATTTGAAGATGTCTCTACCAGAACTCAGAGGGTTGGGAGGGAGACAGCAGTTGCTAACATGGATTTTTTTTTTTTTTTTTTTTTTTTTTTTTTTTTTTTTTTTTTTTTAGGTGAAGGAGTTTAGTAGGCCTCGCAGTAAAATCTCTTCTGTGAATTACCAGCAAAGTCTGCACATTTACGGCTTTATTATCTGTGTCGGGAGTGGCCTCAGCCAGGGTACATGTAAATCAGACTTCCGATGGTGATTTAAATCTGACATTGCTTTCAAAAATTCCTTTAGAGATACAGGCTCCTTTGCACAGAGCACCTTTTTAGAGATAACCATAGATGGTATGAAATTTTCTTCTCGTTTCTGGGGGAAAAGTTATGATCCCACAGATAATGATGACAAGACCAGCATCCAACAGTCAATGTCTCTTTTCTTCTTTTGGCCTCCCTTCCTGCCAATCTAGTCCATGAGCAGTATCTCCAACCCTACCCTTCTCTCTGTCATCACTCATGTGGCCTTGTCTCATACCAGGAGTCCTACAAACCCCTCATACTAGTCTCCCTGCTTTGATTCTTGCCCCTACACACAGCAGCCAGAGCAGTCTTTCATAGCATCAAAGCAGTTCTATCCCTAATGGTTAAACCCTCAAGCAGCTTTCCATCACACTCTGAAAATATTCCAGACTCCTCCTAGTGGTCCCCAAAGGTCTACATAATCTGGCCCCTGCCTGGTTCTCCAGCATCCTCACCATCCACTCCCTACCACCCCGTTCTAGCCACAGGCTCTCCCCTCTTCTGGAAGTCTCCATGTTTGTTCCCCCTCATGCCCTAGCACTATCTGTATCTTCTCCCTGCCGCGCTCTCCCCTGATCCCCACGTAGCACCCCTTCCCTTCTTTCAAGTTAACATGTGTTAAGAGAATCGTTAAAAAAAAAAAAAGAGAGAGAGAGAGTTTCCTGCATCCTAAATCATTGTCATTTGGATATGTTTTCTGTATCCCTTTTTCTTTTTTTTAAGATTTTATTTATTTATTCATGAGACACACACACACACAGAGAAAAGTAGGCTCCATGCAGGGAGCCCGATGCAAGACTTGATCCCGGGATGCCAGTTTCACACCTGGGCCGAAGGCAAGCGCTAAACTACTGAGCCACCCAGGAATCCCCTGTATCCTTTTTTCTTTATTTTTTTTTTAATTGTTGCTGCTTTAATATATATATTTTTTATTTTTAGGTAATCTATCCACCCTATGTGGGATTTGAATCATGACCGCAAGATCAAGAGTTGCATACTCTACTGACTGAGCCAGCCGCATGCCCCATTGCTATATTTTAAAGCAAATCTCTGGCATCATGTCATTTTATTTCTGAATACTTGTTTCCTCAGCATAAGGGCATTCACTTTTACAGTCACAATGGCAGTACCACACGTTACGAAATTAACAGTAATTTCCTGTATCATCTACTTGATCTATATTCATGGCTCCCCAATTATCTCGAAAATGTCCTTTCCCAGTTGGTGAATTTTTTTTCTCCGAACAGACTCCACATGATACATCCAAATTTTATATCCTTCTATTGTCTCCCCCTCTCCTCCACTTCTCTTCTGTGCTTTGTCGGGTGTCTCTTTGCTCTTATGTTTTTTTTTCATTGGGTCTTCATTTCCAAACCTTTCTTTCCCCTCATACTTCACTGAGTTTTCTTAGTTCTTTTTCATATGCTCCTGTTATCTGGCCATCTCACTTCTGAGAACTTTTGTTTCTCACTTGTGCTGGTTTTCAAATCAGTTAGTTTTCATGACTTCCTTTAGCTTAGTTTGAAATAATTGGTTACAGTTTTTATCTGCTTGCAGTCACTTTTTCATGGTGTGGCCTGCCTGTTCACTATCTTTTTTTGTCTTATACTATCAAGTAGGGCAGGATAATTTCTGTTGTGTCCCTGTGTGATGGATGGGCTACCCTATTCTGTGGAGGGTGGGTCCATGGACTAAGCATGGTGGCCAGAGTGGCCTTCCCAGCTCACAAAAGACATATGCACTGGTCTGCTTCTCAGAACTCCGTGCCTCCTGGGCAGTAAGTGTGCTGGGTGCCCATCCTTTAGGTGCTGTGTTTGCTACTCTGTACTTGCTCTGAACAACCTACCCTCCTGCCTTTTGGGGCTTCCTACCCTGTTCCATTTGACTGCTGCTCCTAGCACATGCCCTCAGGAGGAGGATCTGCCTTTCTGAGTGGAGGGCTGTTGGACAGTTCAACAGCCCAGGCAGCCCTGGCTGACCCTCCTATAGTCCTCGGTGAGCCCTGTCTCAGATGTGTGTCGTTATCTATACTCAGACCCTGAGAGAATATACTCAGTGACCCAGCTGTTCTCATACCCACTGCAGGACTCCCACTAATGTGGGGCCTCTCTTTTTGAAGGAGGGTATTCCCTGGTGGCTTGAAGGCTTTGTGGCCCATGGGGAAATCAGTTGTCCCTTTTCCCATCACACTACCCAGCCTCACAGCTGCTGACCCTGGCAATCCTACCCATTTGTATTTTGTGGTTTGTGGAAAATTTTTAAAATCAAGTTTTACTGAAGATTCATCCATCTCTCACTCTTCTAGTTCTATCTGATTTCCAGGAAGAGATTTAGAGATATTCTAAAATTATGCTGGCTCATCAAATTCATCACTTCCTCAGAGGCCTCCCTGGCCACCCTTGAAGTAGCCACTCCCACCTGCTGCCTTCTTGCCCCACCTTGAGCTGTGTACCTGATATGCATTGCCACCTGAGCAGGAACTTGTCAGTGACATCACATTCACTCCTGAATCCCCACTAGGCTAGAATAGTGGTGGCCCTGTAACAGTAGATGAGAGGTTACCTACAAAAGGCCCTGTCTCTCCCTGGCCAACTCAGAAATTATAAAACTTTTCCTAAAAACTGTAACCCTTTTTACCATGATTAATACTACCTTGAAAAATAAAAGTCTTTCTCTAAAATGTTTTGAAGGCACATAAACTTAAAAAAAAAAAAGCAAAAAAGAGGGGTGCCTGGGTGGCTCAGTCCTTCAAGTGCCCAACTCTAGATTTTGGCTTGGGTCATGGGATTGAACCTCATGGCAGGTTCTGTGTTGGGTGAGGAGCCTGCTTAAAATTCTGTGTCCCTCTTCCTCTTCCCACATGCGCACATGCACATACACTCTCTCAAAAAAAAAAAAAAGGAAAAAAAAGAAAGAAGAATTAATTTCATTTAAGATATTAGAAGGGCACCTGGGTGGCTCAGTTGGTTAGGCTTCTGAATCTTGATCTCAGTTCAGGTCTTGATTTCAGGGTCGTGAATTCAAGTCCTGTGTTGAGGTCCATGCTGGCTGTGGAGCCTACTTTAAAAGAAAAAAAAAAGATACTAGAATAGTAATTAAGTATGCACTGAATTAAATATCAAAAAAATTTAAAGTCAGGGCAGCCCTGGTGGCACAGTGGTTTAGCGCCGCCTGCAGCCCAGGGTGTGATCCTGGAGACCCTGGATCGAGTCCCACGTCAGGCTCTCTGTATGATGCCTGCTTCTCCCTCTGCCTGTGTCTCTGCCTCTCTCTCTCTCCCTGAATAAATAAATTAAATCTTAAAAAAAAAAAATTAAAGTCAGGCTTACCTGTCCCAGCAAAGAGCACTGATGTCTTAGTCTCGGCCTTTCTGCTACAGAGTCTCTCCATTGTGTTTATGTGTACACATATACATATACATATGCTATGGTTGAAGACAGAAGAGTAACTGTTACCTGAGACAATGTAAACTCTAGGTTCACAAGTAGTGCATTTCCACTCCAGCTCCATAATATGGTTGGAGGAAAGATGGACTTGGAGCCAGAAACAAAGCAAGATTCTTGCCCCACCTCTGCCCCTTCACAGTTATGCAACTGTGGATCTTCTGCTTAATGCCACTATGTTTCCTTCCATCAGCTCTGAATACTAGAATTCTTATACGCATCAGTATCTATTAACTTAAGACAGACTCTAACCCCAAGTACAAGTATGTTTTCTGGGGGATCCCTGGATAGCTCAGCGGTTGAGCACCTGCCTACGGCCCAGGGCGTGATCCTGGAGACCCTGGATCAAGTCCCACGTCAGGCTCCCTGCATGGAGCCTGCTTCTCCCTCTGCCTGTGTCTCTGCCTCTCTCCCTCTCTCCCTCTCTCTCTCTCTCTCTCTCTCTCTCTCTGTGTGTGTGTGTGTGTCTCATGAATAAATAAAAATCTTTAAAAAAAAAAACAAGTATGTTTTCTGAGTTGGAGTCTCTGCCATAAAGGCAACCTGAAATGCAGAAGCAGAAGTCATACCTTAAATCATATACTTGATTTAATTTTACAGTTATCCATTTGCAAGTAGCCATTGAGCATTTTCGTTGATTCACAGTGGCGGTGTCATGGGGGACACATTTAAGGGAGATTTCTTGGTGAAGTACAGTTCTGAAAATAGTACTATGTATTTCTGATACTTTTGAATTAACACACTCACAAATTGGAATGGCCCCGGGTTGCATTTTGAATAAGCTTGTGGCACATTGTTTGTTCACGCACAAAAATTCTTGCACAGAGTAAAGAACAGTATGAGAAATCATTCCATTACTGATAGAATCATGATGATTGCATACCATGTAGGGCACATATGTATGGGGCCCTGTGCCAGGCATGTCACATACGTTGTTACTTTGCCACATTGTAAGAAAAATATTACTATTCCTGTTTTATGGAGGAGGAAACTCAGATCCGAGAACTGTGCCACAACAACTCATGAAAAATACTTCCAGTGAGCGTGCGGATGGATAGTACTTACTAGGTGCTGTGTTCTATCCTAAGTACTCTGCATTTATTAACCCACTTAGTCCTTATGTATCCCTGTGAGGTCAGTACTATGGTCTTCTCCCCCCTCATCTGTTGGGAATAAGTCCTAAGACCCCCTTCAGGGGATGCCTGTATGTATTTACCTGTGATAGAGTTTAATTTCTAAGTTAGGCACCACAAGAGATTAACAACAGTAAACTAATAGTAATATAGAACTGTTATAATAACATGTTGTAATAAAGTTACGTGAATGTGATTTCCCTCAAAATACCATACTGTACTCACCCTCTTTGTGAGGATGTGAGATCATAAAATGCCTATGTGATGGGATGAAGTGAGAGGAGTGACATGGTGACATAATGTTCACTACTGCTGGCCTTCTGTTGATGCACCAGGGGAAGTGTCATCTGTGCCCGGACCATAGTTAACCAGGGGTGATTTGAAACCGCAGATAATGGGGGACTGCCATATTATGCATCTTTTACAAAGGATGAGGCTGAGGCACAGAGAGGGGAAATGACTTGGCCAACGTTGGATAGCTAGTTAGTTTCAGAGCAAACACCGGAACCTGGGCAGTCAGGGTCCAGAGTCAGGTACTTACCTGCTGTGTCATGATGCCCAATAGCAATGTGGTGACTCACAGACCCCAAAGTTCATACTTTGAACCTATCATTAGACCTATGCTAAAAGAGCAAAAAGAATCCTAAAAAATTTTAAGCTTGTTCTTTCTGTAAGGGACAACAATGAGTGTTTAACCTGGTGCTTGTGACCCAAAACCAGCAAAAATAAAACCTCTTCTGCTGGGTGTTGAAATCTCGAGTTAGGGACCATTATTAGCAGGAATGCACTCTTCATCTCAGGGGTCAGAGCCATATTTGAAAGTATATGGCCTCTCTAGATACCCATGGTTACTGAGAATCTGTGATTGTCACCTGCTGTCTTGCTAATGGTTGGTTACCATTACTGGAATTTTAATGTTTGAAAAATATTAAAAAGTGAATTCTCTGGAGGGGGTGGGAAGGAGGGCTAAAATTAGTGGCATATTTTTATGAGAAATTTGAGATAGTACTTATTGACAAATGGGAGTGGACTAGGCTTTGTTGTTTAAATGGAATCCTATTTTTTTGTTGTTGTTATTTGAACTGTTTCTTAACTTTAGGATTGTATTAAAGGAGTGAAGCCCAGTGATGCCTTTGAACCTAAGGTGTCTGAGAGTCTCCTCGACATGGAGACTCCCAGGAGATAAATCCAAGCTCTGCATCTTGGCTGGCTCTGCCCCTGTGCCAGCAGGAAGCCACCAGCAGCACCGACCTAGGAACCATAAAGGACAGAGAAGGGCCGAGATCAACGGATCCAACATGGCTACCTCACCTCATGGTTATTGAGCTGATTTCTTGGAAAGTCTTTAGTGGTTTTTCAACTTGAAAAGGACAAATCTGAAATAAATAAATTGATCCATTAACCTGTTACAGGAAGGTTCCCACTCTGCTTAGTTCCCCCAAATCATTTCAGATAGGGTTGACCAAGCCACGCTGTAATAGATTTTCAGGGTAATATGTGGACCATAAAATGACTGTTAACCAACTCGCTTTGTTTATGAGAGGCAGGCACTTAATGCTACTGGCCCGGTGCTGGAAGCACATTCCACTGTGGTATGTTTCAACACTGCTAAGTCATTGATCAGATGAAAATGACCAGTTAGCAAGTAACTGTTTCCTGGGCTGTAGGCTTTATGAATAATGTGTTCTTCAGTTAAAAACAGCACTTTAAGCAATTGTTTAAACCTAACCATTTGGGAATGAGGGAGACAGCTTCATGAATAATTTATTTTCAAAAGAAAAGATTAAGGGATCTCAACTTTTCACCTTCCAAAACCTTTTTACTGAAGTTGAAAATACCTGCAAATGATATAGATCCAGATAAACAACTCATCATATACATGATGTAAGTTTATATACTTTCACTTTTTAAAAAAACCTTCATTGGGAAAGGTGCATGCATGTAAATACAGTGAGTTTAAAAGAAGTGAGTATAGAATTGCTGGAAGGGTTGCAGGATTTCAGATGTAACATTGAACATGCATTAGCATAGTGCCATGGGAAAAGCTTGAAATATGGTTAATATGCCCTTGTATCGGAAAGGACTCCATCAAAGCAGACCAGTTTGATCCCTTGTGCTTAAATATTCTGCTTTCCACTTTGTAAAACAGACCACCATCTTATAAGAATTGTACGTCCTTAGTTCAAGGTTTAAATAAGAGAGTTTGGGGTGGGAATTAGGTACCAATAACATGATGGCACCCCCCCCCCCCACCACCACAATCCCTTCGTCTTGCTCTTATGTCATTAAAAACTCCCATGGTTTTGTATTTGTGGGCCTGTTATGTGACCACAGTGATTTGCCCCCGTGGATGAAATTTTCATTGACCATACTGACCTTGAAGAAATTAATCAAGGTGCAGATGAGCCTAGAGGCTGCTTCACACCACTCCCTCTGCTACCATCAGCACCATCACAACCACCACTGGCACCACTGACAGCTGTGATTTGTTGAATGATTAGTTGGCCTCAGGCCTATTCGAAGTATTTGATACCTTATTGAATCCTCACAACCTCCTGAGCTAGGTGCACCTGTAATGATTGTTTGCCTAAGTTCACCAGAGCCCAAGGTTTGCAGCCATTTGGCACCTCTGCTGCCCACTCTACAACCTCACAGTCAGACCACAAGTGCTCACACCGGACAGGCAGTTGGCACCTCACCCTGTCCCTGCTCGTGTTTGACCCTGTAATGGAATGGAACATAGTCCAGAGCCAAGAAATATGACAGTAGGCCTAACTGGCGTTGCTGTGAAAGACCCTCTTGCAGAGCGGGTCTTTTCTTCAGGTTGTCAGGGTAATGCATTTGGAAAATAGCACACATAGTAACAACAGCAAGGAGCCAATGCTTATGTAACAGGAAAAGAAACAGAAAAAAGAAAACTATAAATATAAAGCACAAGGCTTCAATTGGTACTCCTAACATTAATGAAAAGTTAAATTGTTTTCTTGTTAGGAATAAGTAGCTCTTTGTTTTTAAAAGATATTCATAAAAACAGATAACATTAAGTTTAGGCATCCAAAGACGTAGGCTGTAAGGTACCTGGAAATCTTTGCTAATGAGAAAGCGCTTCCTCCAGTAGCGGTGAGCAAATGAGGGCAGCTTGTATGGGGAGTTGAGTCTTGCACCTTACAGCTATTGGTATTAGAAATAGTTTTGCCATGACAGCGGACTCTTGATTGTTGCCATTTTTCCCCCCTGCTTGCTACTTCTGGAGGTTTTTAAAAAGCTCATGTTTAAGATGGTGGGCCTCCTGTTTGGATCCAGTCACACTTGAAAAATATCCCTTGAAATTATCTAAACTTAATTTCTGACCATTTTGTTTTAGAAATGCTAACCTCAGGGGGTCTTTGTTCTCTACACTAAAACTTAATCTATTTGGAAAAATTCCATTTACCCTCTGTAGAAATTGACTGGACATGGCTTCTGTGAATGATACGGTTGCTATTATCCCTGAACACCATAAAAATGAACTTTGAAACAGTTAGGTAGGACCCAAACAGAAAGTGATGTACGGCTTGAAAATGGTTTAGTTGAACATTATGCTCCAATATTTTATTGGCCATTGTAGCACAGGTTTTAGAAATATATGTTCGGTTTTTTAAAGTTTTATTTTTGGATTGGAAACTTTCTCACAAACCAAAATAGATGAATCAAGTGTGCTTGAATCAATGCTGAAATGTCATCACATCTGCGGAATGAAAATCATTAGCCAGTTGAAATCCACATGAGATGAAACTGTCTTCCTGTGTATATCGTCCAGCTTTTCCTCTTCTCTGAAGGAAGGAATGCTGAGAAGCTTTACAAAGGCTGGATCATTATTTTATTCTAAAAGTTTTTCAGAAAATACCAAAGCAGCTATTAATTGAGCATGGGGTAGCTCCCGGCATAGGCTGATTTGAGTACAGCCAAGCGTACATTTAAATACAAACTCATTATTTCTCCTAAATCTGTGCTTGAAAATAGATCAAGAAGATTTCCTAAAACCTTGTGGCATAATTTCAATTACACTTAAACTGTGACTAGAATTTACTATTGGAAAAGCTAGCGTAGATATGAATATTGTAAAAAAAAAAAAAAACAATGGGAACATACACTGAAAACTTTTTATACATGTGGCTAAAAGAGGCTCTTAAATCTGTCTTTTGGAAAGGTTTATTGGTTCATAATCTTTATTAGTAGCCACATTTGAAAGGTCTGTATCTAGGACAGATTCAGAAGGTTTGAGTTCTCATTCCAGCCTTGCCTACAGCCAGCCAGAAGGCTTTAAACAAGTTCCCAGCCCTTGGGTGCCTCATTTCACTCTCCACAGAATAAAGAATTTGGACTGTATGCCTCTCAGTTGCTGCCCAGCTCCAGAATTATGTGATTCCTTTGGGGGCTATTATTATAATAATCAAATCTGTCAATTTGTAGAATATATTTCCAAGCATAAATTGATTCTCTAAAGTCCCTTCATCCTCATGGAGTGGTGCTAGACATGGCAGTCTACACGTCATCTACAGAGAGCCTTAGGGAAGTACTGTCCCTGTGGCCATGAACGGACCCTGCTGATTTGGGTGTGAAAGGGAGGCAGAAAGCTGAATTCCCCCAGACTCCTTAGCTAGTTATTGAAGGCAAAAGTTCAGCCACACACCCTGCTGCCTTCATTACGCCTTGGAATGTAGAGGCCAGTGGTCGATCATTATTTACAGTGGATATCTAGGAAAAGTGCTATTTCCCAGAGCTGTCAGCAGGCCCTTGGAACCTTCATGAAAATGATGAAAAGTTTTGGGAGTCATGCTAATCAAGCTTAAATGCTTTACATTGTTTAACAACAAATAACATGCTATTGTTTTGAACTCAACAAAGAAAGAAACCTTTGAATTAAAGCTGAAAAATGTCAGAGAGCATTTCAGTCAGGGAAGAAATACTTTTCAGTGGTTGTGATGTGCATTACTGAGAGCCACCTTCCAGACAGCTTGCCTTTCTTTATTCTGAAAGGAGTCCCCATTGTGTTGATGTCTTGCTAGTTGTGGCATATGTGAGGCCATTGTAATGGACATGTGATGGGTTTAAATGTCAAGAGTTGTGCCCAGTGGGCAAAACCCCTCACTTATACCAGAGGGTTAAGGATGCTGCAAGGCAGGAGTTTAACCTCCTTGTTTTCATTCTCGTTTAGATCCAAACAGACCTCTCTAATGGCACATTTCTTTCATTCTTCTCAACTGTGGCAGGAATAACTCCACTCCTAATTAGGCAAGTGTCAAGTTTTAACCCCAGATACCTCTACAGGCGGTCATTTCCTTGCCTCTCCTGGCAGTGTCTGTACTCTGCTAGCAATCCTTCCACTTGGAGACTTTTGCCTAATATTTAACCTCAGTGTTCCTGCAGGAACTCTCTCTTATTCTCATTGACCAAGAATAATTGATCTATCTGTACTCGCAACTTTCATTTGCATTTTTAGGAGTAACTGATTCATCTCTCTCATCTCTGCTAAACACAAACTCTCTCCCCTTGTTACATCTGTATACACTTTGTTTCCAAAAAAGGATTACTGGTGTGTTCATCTTCCATGCATGCCCTCTGATTTGTCATTCTTTTATTATTACTCACATTGGGACTGCACTTGTTTTTACCCAAATGGAATGATTTTGTGTCCTTTTTCACATAATCCTCCATACTAACACAATTCTAAGCAGTTGATTTTAACACTGTTGTGTTGTTGACTCATTCACAGGGTGATTCACTGTAGTTCTCCTTGTCGCGGACAACTGTGGGATCTGAGCAAGAGAAAGTGACATTGTTTTATCATTATGAGCTGTGTCCCTAACTCTTAAATAATATGTTCTGCCCACTGAAATATTGTGTTTGCCCTTTTACAAGCATACACACATACACACATGTGCACCTACCCACCCACCCCTTCACAGATCAGAGCTCAAGTTACACCTTTATGGGTGCATATGGTGATATTTGAAGGATTAAATGGAGTGATTGATACGACACAACTGAGTCTGTCTGAAGTGTGTTCTAGTGGCAGATCTGTTTACAAGAGTGGGTGTCTGAAATATAAGAACTTAAGGACCTGGATGCTTACACTCCTGCTTGTACTCCTTGTATTTCTAAAGCTGTTAACATTTAAATAAATAATTGTTTTTATTTTATTCTGAGATCCTCAAGTGAAAGGCATATTCAAAACGTGCCCTTTAATTACACATGTTCTCTGAACATCCTACTCAACCACGTTAGAGCAGCCTACTCAGCCACAGTCAACATTCATTTGTGAACTGTAGTGGGCAGAATCCTTCCTGTAAATTTCCTTGATTACAAAATTATTGTTTCCTGGGGCTCTCGTTAAGATACTCCTCTCTAGTCCTAAGAGTTAGTTGCAGTGGTCTTTTCTGGTCACAGGTTTCTTCAGAAATTGCTAATAAATGCCCCCCCACCCCCCAGTGACAAAGGCAATGTGTTTTATGCAGAACTGTTCTTGGAATAGCCTGCTATTAAAATGCCGATGGGGGTGAGGGTGCCTGGGTGACTCGGTTGAACATCTGGCAGTTGGTTTCAATTCATGTCATGATCTCAGATCTCAGGATCATGGAATTGAGCTCCACGTCGGGCTCCACACTGGGCATGGAGCCTGCTTGGGATACTCTCTCTCCCTTGGCCCGCCCTCCTCCCCCCCACTCATACTTGTTCTCTCTCTCTCTCAAAAAAAAAAAAAAAAAAAAAAGAACAAAAAATATTAAATGCTGATGGGTTTTACTAAAATCTGTCAGGTATAGTAGATTCCAGTTATTCACAAAGGTTAAGGAATATGGTGTTCTGATCGATTTTTCTAGAATAATTACCATATGTACCATTCAAAGATGGAGAGTCTTTAGAACTGTGTAATTGTTTCTTTGTGCACATAGTACACTCTGAGGAAATGTATATTGAATTGACTAGAGCTAGAAGGACCGTGAGAGACCTTCCTCTTCCAAAGAAGAGAAAACTAAAGCCAGACAGGCTGGAAGAGCTGCCTGCTGCGGCCCACAAGTGAGTAGGAGAGCCAGGGAAGAGCCCTGGTGTTTTCACACCCCCTGCCCTACATACCATGGGTTAAGGACAAGTGATGGGGGATACAATGGCCAAAGGACCCCGTTTCTTGGATTCTGGGTGAGAGTTTGATATACTCCCTTACTGCCGTCATTATAAAACCTAGCATTACTGCCTGTGTGAAAGAGGTACTAGGAGATGTGCTAATTATTCGCATGCATCATCTCCTGTAGTCAGCACAACCACCCCCTGAAAGATTCTCTTATTATACTTGAAAGATGAGGGTTGAAGCCCAGTAATTTGCCTCACTTAGTGGAGCCAGGCCTTGAACCCATCCACTGGGGCTCCAGATCTCATGATCTGAACTACAACTACTGCCTTCCTAGTTTATTCATTGTTCCCTTTCAACAGGAAAAGAAAATATTTTCTATCCAAAAAGTGTTTTGAGGGAAATATCTTATTTTTGGTAGTGATGTACAGATCTAAATATACCCAAAATATTTTCTATATTCAAAAGCATGTGAAATGCTTAATAGTCCAGATGGGCAAATATGGAGGCCAGAAGGGCTTTGCTGTGTGAGGTCGCCCTGCTGAAAGTCGACTGCTGTGGGGTGTGCTTGGCATGTGGGGGCTGCATCTCCTCAGGATGGATTCATGTCCATTTTCACCAACTATAAAGATCAGGCCCAGGTTCCAAGGAGAAGACAGAAGTGACGATAAAATCCAACATTGTACCTGAGCCTTTGGGACTGGAACTTCCAAGGTGCTAGCTCTCACATCCATTGGAACTACGATGCCATTCCTGACTCCCTGGCACAGATGCAGCCACAGGACCAAGCAGACTGAGTCCCCATGGGATCCAGTCTCTTGCCTATCTCCCAAGACTTACCGAAAACCACTTCATTTGACTCCCGTCCATTAATATTTGAGATTGGTGCAGAGAATTCAATACATATTCTAAATGTTTTTTAAAAATCAGCTTTATTGAAGGGCAGCTGGGTGATACAGTCTGTTAAGCATCAGATTTGGTTTTCACTCAGGTCTAATCTCAGGGTCATGAGACCAAGCGCCACTCAGCTCAGAGTCTGTTTGGGTTTCTCTCTCCCTCGCCCTCTACCCCCCCACCCCCCATACCTCCCATGCTCATGCTTGCATGCTCTCTAAAAATAAATAAATAAAAATCTTTAAAAATCAACTTTATTGAAGTATAATTTACATTGTGCCGAATAATATTTCATTGTACGTATACACTACAACGTGGATTGATTTGGAATGTTAATCCAAGGATGCTTTTCTGGAATACATTTGGTCATGGTATGTTATCTTTTCTATGTATTTCTTAATATTTTGTTAAGGACTTTTGTGTCTTTTTTTATGAGGAATGTATTATTTGTAGTGGCTTTGTCTTGTTTCAGTATCAGGGAGGATACTGGCCCCTTTAAATGAATTGAGAAATGTTTCTCCTTTTGTTTTGTGAAAGTCTCTAAGATTCATGTTATTGCTTCCCTAAATTTTTTATAGAATTAACCAGTGAATCCATGTGGGCCTGGAACTTTCTTTATTGAGAAAGTTTTTGATAACAAATTCAATTTTTAAGAAGTAGATATAGGGACTCCTTAGGTTTCTACTTCTTAATCAGTTGTCTGATTTATATCTCAGGGACTGTTGTGTCATCAGAGCCATTGATTGCATTGGCTTGATGTCATTCATAATATTCCCTTGCTATCTTTCTAATGTCTCTGGAATCTGAGTGGTATCTCCTCTTTTAATCCTAATATTGGTAAGTTGTGTCTTTTCCCCCTCTTTTTTTTTTCTCTTTTTTTTCCTTGATCAGTCTAGCTAGGGATTTCTCAATTTTACTAATTTTCTTTCAGCTGCCTGCTTTTGATCTCAATGATTTTTCTCTACTTTTTGTCTTCTATTTCATTTATTTACATGTATTATTGCCTTTCTTCTCCTTACTTTGGGTTTAATTTGCTTTTCTTTTTCTAACTTCTTAAAATGGAAGTGTAGATCTTTGATCTTTTATTCAGTTTTCCTTTTCTGTGTAAGCTTTCCTCCAAGCATGGATTTGGCTGCATTCTACACATTTTCATATATTTTTATTATCATTCAGCTCAAGATATTTTCTAATTTTCTTTGTGATTCATTCTTTGTTTCATGAGTTGTTAGAAAATATGTTGTTCAATTTCTAAATATGTGGGAGACTTTCCTGATATATTTTTGTTACTGATTTTTAACTTGAGCTGTGGTCAGGGAACAGTGCATTCTGCATGATTTTTAGGCTTGTTTTAAGACCCACTTTGTGGTCTACCTGAGTGAATGTGCTCCTTGCCCTTGAAAAGTGTGTATATTCTACTGTTTGAGGTTGTAGAATATATATGTCGTTCAGGTCAAGTTAGTTGAGAGCATTGTTCAAATGTTCTGTTACTGACTGTCTATCTGCTTGTTCTGGTAGTACTAAGAGAGGCCTATCGTTGACTCTTTTAAGGGGCACACCCATGTAGGATTTGTTGTATCTTCTGGAAGAAATCCTTCTGAACTTTTATTTATTTTTAAAATCACTCTTATGACCTTCCTTGTTTATAAATGATGGGCCTTATTCCACTGAAGTTTTCCCCTTTCCCTGGCAGAGGGAAGTTTCCTTGAGATAGGGTGCCATGGCGACTGAGCTCGTAGGTAGAGCTTAGAGCAACAGAGGTGGTGTGGGTGAGTAGGAGGTCAAACAGATGGGCTTTGTTTCTCCTCTGATTTGCAATGTGTAAGAGTTTGTACAGGATTTGAAAAGACAGCCACAAGATTTCTCAGTTTAGAGAAGTTAAGGAAGTGTCATTTGTAGTTTGGTAAAGCCACTGTACACCTATAGAGGGCGCTCTCTGAGAGTTTGTTCAGGGCCTGCAAGCATCACTTACCTATCTCAGGTAGAATCCTAGCTTTGGCTCCACTGGGAGAAAGGTGTCATGGCACAATATTTTACTCCTTTTGGAGAGGACAGAAGGAATTTGGGGACCAGTGGCCATACATGCTGCTGCCTATGTAAAAGCCATTTTATTTTATATTACAGAGACCCTCTTCCCCCATGCTCAAATTGCACATTCTCAGAAACACGTTCTCATGTAGTCAGCTCCCATGGTGATTGATCATCCTCAGCCCTTGCTTCATGGGATTGCTGACCTAAACACCCTGGCATCTCTTAGGATGCTTATCCATTTCTCTGTCTTCAATATCTCCAAATGTATGCATGAAGATCTTTTTTGTGTGTTGTGAAGTTATGAAAGTGAAGGTTTATTTAGAATGGAAAAGAACACAATTTACAAAGATAAGCAAAATCTTTTGAACCAAGTTGGTTAATTATCTGCCTTTCTTTGAAGGGGGTTTCTCAACTCCCATCATTTACAGGCTACCTTTAAGATTTTTGCCATAACCTTGGTTATAACATTTTTCGTTCAGTAAACTCATTTTTAAGACTTAGCCTCATTCTTGGGACACCTGGGAGGCTTAGTGGCTAAGCATCTACCTTTGGCTCAGGTTATGATCCCAGGATCCGGGGATCGAGTCCCTCATTGGGCTCCCCACAGGGAGCTGCTTCTCCCTCTGCCTATGTCTCTGTGTCTCTCATGAATAAAAAAAAAATCTTTAAGAAAAAAAAAAAACTTAGCCTCATTCTGAAAATGGAATCACAGGTTTTATTCGTTAGTTATATATTTTTCTGTATACATATATTTTAAGATTAAAAATGAATGTCCATCTATGCCACCTAACATCACCTGATGTACCACTTTGTGAATATACATGTCACATTATAGAAACTGTTAATCTGGGAGAAAAGCAAACTGGTATTTCCGGTGGTCCAAGAAGGAATGCTCTGTGCTTGCAGCTCAGAGGCACTGATCCCTTTACAAAGAAAGAGGGAATGAAGGGAAGAGTAGAAGATGAGACCGGTATTGCTGTTTCTCAGGGGGATAATCCTTCCATTGTGATTCCTTTATTCTCTCTGTCTGCCATACATTTCAAAACTACCCATAGCCACAGTTAAAATACTCGAGGAAATATTTGTTAAATGAATGATGTTGAATTAAGTAGTAAGGAGAGGGCCCCTGGGTGGCTCAGTTGGTTAAGCTTCTGCCTTCAGCTCAGGTCATGATCCCAGGGTCCTGGGATGGAGCCTCCCTGCTTAGCAGGGAGCCCGCTACTACTTCTGCCTCTCCCTCTGCCACTCCCCTTGCTCATGCTCTCTCACTCTTGCTCTTTCTCAAATAAATATTAAAACTTTTTTTAAAAAGAAAAAGTAATAAGCGGAGGCTCTGTAAAGTTTTATTTTGTTACCAGCTCACACTTTTCCAATCAGTATTACCCTCAATTAATTTGAAATTTTTAATTATTATTATTCATGAGAGACACACAGAGAGAGGCAGAGGGAGAAGCAGGCTCCCTGCGAGGAACCTAGTGTGGGACTCAATCCTGGATCCCGGGATCATGCCCTGAGCCGAAGGCAGACACTCAGTCACTAAGCCACCAAGGTGTCCCTAATTTGAATATTTTTCAATTGGCTCTATTTCTTCTTCTAGTGGGGAAATTACAGGACTGGTTTTAATGTACATTTTACTTGAGAAGAGTCTTCTCATGTCCTGGGAGTTCACTCCAACAAGGGGGCTATTTCCAGTTTGAGGAGACTTTACAGAAGACTATTAGCAAAGGTGCCAGGTGAGTGTAGGGAAACCACGGGGATTAATGCAGTCCCCAGGCTAGTCCTTCTCCCAAGGATGTGGTTACAGGAAGCCAGAGTTAGAGTTGTGATGAGGGATCCCGTTCCTGGTGACTGTGCCAGCAGACTACATACCTTCACTGCCCTCACCTTCAACCTTCCACATCGCCTGTCCATGCCTCTCTTCCACCAAACCCATCCAGAAGCCAGAGAGAAAGGAGCCTGTTGTTGAGGTCCACGTGGCTCTGCCAGTTGGGTCAGGGAACACTGTGGAGGAGAGGGTTGGTCTGGAAGGGAACGGGTCTCTTTGGTCTTACTCCCACCCCACGCTCTTTATGTAAGGTGGTAGGGCAAGGGGCTGGAGGAACAGTAAACATGAAACATAGCGACTACCACCCCCCTGCAGCGAGAAACAAAATTGAAGTGGGTAGTCATAGCCAACTTGTGCCACCACCCAGTCCTAGTCCTCATTACCCACTGGTGCTCATACCTGTGCTAGAAGGATGATGAACCAGACCTTCACTGTGGTAGGTTGGGGTCCTTGGTATTTGTCTGTACTGAGTTGTCACAGCCACCCTCTGCACGTCCAGCTAGTGTCCCCCATTGACCAGACCCAACTGGAAGCCAGAGGTTAGAAGGCTTGTTGATGTAGCCTATGTGTAAGTAAGCCTCCAGAAGCACAGCACATAGGGAGGAGGGTGGAAAGGTGGTGTGAAGGGGCAGAAGAGGTACCCAGTCTCTGTCCCATTCTTGAAGCCAGATCTAGGTGCTCCATCTCACTTCCATCCAAAGCCCTGTTCCTGGATCAGCAACAGTTTTCCTTCCCTCCTGTCTGCTTTCCTTTGAAAATAAGGAAAAGAACTCTCCTTACTAACTACAGTGCTGTCGTGTGTTTAAAAGTGAGCAGGACACCAGAAAGAACATTCCCTTTAATGCTTATTCTTCAAGCAGTTTTCAGTCTGTGGTTGACTTGCTGGGGCCTTTATTCCTCTGGACTCAAGCAAAAGTTTCTTGAGAAAAAGGCAGTGTTTGTACATATACAAGGAACAGCTGATATTGCTCACTGCTTATTTTCTGCCAAGTGCTGTATATGCTCCGTTCTCATTTAATTCCCATGTGACTGGAGGGAGAAGGTGGCACTTTTACCTTTATATTACAGAGGAAGAAACCGAAGCATAGAAAGGCTAAAGTAACTTGTTTGAGATGAGGGCAGAGTGAGGTAGAGAGCGGAGCATTGGGGTCCGTGGGATTCCTAAGCCCCAGCCTCAGGCTCTGCTCTGCTGCCAGGAGTCTCCATGCAGGCAGGTAGCCATGGAGAGCTCGCTGTGTGCCAGTGTGCCAGGGGCTGGCGGAAGGAACAAGATGAACTGGGCCTCCCCTTCATGGAGCTTTCCATCTGGTGGGAAAGGTAAACCTTAAACAGTCAGTCCCGGATGTGTGGGAGAGACTGTGGAATGTACTACAAAGGCCACCATGAGTGATGGGACAGGGCCATTATTCTGCTGAAGGTTTGGGCCAGCAGAGAACCAGAGGGGGGTCAGATTAGGGGTAAGGAGCCAGGCAATGAGTGCTCCAGGCAGCCGTGTGTGGGAAACCGCTGAGTGCCCATCGAGAGATCCTTCCTGGGAAGATCTGTATCCAGTTCCTTGCCATTTGTCGTCATCAAATCTGCCTTCTAACCCAGGGGAAGAGAAAGAAACAACCTCACTATGTCTACAAACTGGTGGGTGGTATTTTCTGATTTAGAATTTTTTACTTTTACTTTTTATAAAAGGAGCAATTACAAAACACAGTTCTGCAGACTCTTCACTTTTTTATTTAGCCTCAATCCAGTCTGCTTAACCCAGTCCAGTCCATGGAATGCTTATGAAATGTGTATTAAGTACAAAATCATTGCAGGGACTGGAGACGAGTGGGCCTTGGACTCTCTCCTCAAGGAGTGATGGCCTGATGAGTGAAAATAAAACTTGTACAAACATATTTGTCCCAAGAGGGGAGAAAAAAGAGTTTTGTATTTTCCTGAAATGTGTTGGCTGTTTCTGGCCATTTCTGCATTTGCTTAATGTATTATTATGATTGGAATAAATTATGTGTTCAGCAATTGTTTGCATTGTCTTTGCCATCTCTCTTCGTGAAATCTACCACGTATGTTCTCAGGGACATTAAAAATCAGATAGGAACAGAATCTTGTTCCACATGTGTGCAGCAAATTCTGAATTAGTGGGACACGGTCACTGAGGACATTGCGAGGAGGTGCCAAACCTGAACGGGTCAGTCTGCACTAAGTAAACCAGGCCTCAGCTGTAACTGGGGCTGGGAAGGAAAGCTGTGGGAATTTGGGAAGGAGTATAGCTTTCCAGCATGCACTGTCTATCCTGACCTGCTCCTTGGTTGAAAGTCAGAAGCCCAGGGGTGCTTTCTCACGGTGTGAGCTGTTCACACATGCATCACTGCCCATCTGAGCTCCAAGTGTCATTTCACTAGATCTGACCAGAGATGACTGATAGAGTAACTATTGCTAATTGGTGTTGCTGGAAAGCTCAATATGGTTTTTTTCTTGTTTGGGTTCCCCCCCGCCCCCGTCTCTCTAACATGTAAGGGCTTGTAGAGGAGGTAAACGTTGAGTGAAATTATAATTCTTTCCAGGCTTAATACATTGTTTTAATGTTTTAGGAGAAACTGAGGCCCACAGCTATCTGAATAAATGTTTAGCTATTAATATAAGATAAAATGCACAACAAGTATTTCGTCCCTTCCTGCTAGCTGACAATTTTGCACATTATTGAGAGTTGCAAAATGAAAAACCCAATAGGAGAATAGAAGGAAATTTAATTTAGTTGTCCTGTTTTTCTGGAGATAAGCCTGTGGCCTTGAAGAAAAATGGCTTATAAGCAAGTGAAGTGCAAGCCCTATGAGGATAGAGTCCCTGAGTATTGCATCCCTGGCTCACATAGGCACTGAATGAATATTTACTGAATGGGAAGAAAGGAACTCATAGATTTTGTTTCATTACTATGCTACTGAAATTTCTCTGTTGTTATATAACAAGTCTAGGGAATGACAAAAATGAAATCTGCTTTTCCCATGGCATCCTTACAGACCTCAGGGAAGCAGTGTGATGTGCAAGAAGTGGAGAATCAGACATAGGTTCTGGGCTCAGCCCTGCCACTCAGCTGTGCTGCTTCCTTGGGCAGTCGCTTAACCTTCTTTTTTCTGTCACTTATAAAACGGGAGTTTTGGATTCGCCCTTCTTACTTCCCAGAGTTGGCGAGCAAACAAATGAGATGAAGAAACCAGAAGTGCTTTGAAAACTGGAAAGCAATGCCTTCTTTCTTGCTTCTCCTGAGTGTCCAGCAGAAAGCACAGGCAAGAGCCATCCATGCAGCCATCTGGTACTCACAGAAAGCCTTCTGTGGGCAACTCATTCCACTGTCTCTATCCCGAGTATGTAACAGCATTCCCTGAACACAGTTGTTTGTCGAGCACTGTAGGCACTCAGCATATATGCTTTAATAGATCTAATAGGGATACCTCCCTAAATCATGTGGAAGAAGAATTCTGGTTTTATGATGCTGTTTGCCATGTGTTCTAGTTCATATACACCTGTGAACTTACGAGACTGCTGCTTGACCCTCACGCTGGAAGAAGGAAAGTAGGCAGGTTCATTTCTGTGTTTCTGGATGTGATGGGTCTTTGTGCATTGATTTCAACTTGAGCTTTTGTCTGCTTGCCCTCGTGATTGTCCCATATTTGCTTGTAACGTATTCACGTAGTTCAAAATTCATAAGCTACTAAGAAGAGAACAGGAGAAAGCTCCCTTCCACTTCTCTGACTTGGTCACCAGTTCACTCTGAGGAAACAACTCTACCTCATCTTGACAGCGTCTCTGCTTAGATGTTGAGTTTCCATAAAGAGATTTTGAAGTTTCGAGTGTCTTTCCTTGGAAGAGAATAATAGGGATAGTGAAGCAGTGTGGTAAAGATGGGGCAGAAATCTAAGCAAATGCTCTTGTTCCTGCCTGTGATACGTTTAGTCTTGCCTTTTCATGTACAGTTGAGAAAATACTTTTAATTTTCTTGAGAGAATAACCGGAAGGCTTTCGCAGACATGATACAAATATCTTACAGATCTGAGAAGTTGGACCTCAGTTTCCTGTCTTCTTTCTTCAGCATTTATTGAGACTGATTGTTTAGTCTCCAGCAGTCTCATTCTTGCGGAGTAATTAAACAAACCCCCTTCTGTTCCCACCCACTGGCAGTCCTCTTGGACTCATCATTCTGGTCAGGTGTGGAGGAAAATCTTGAATCATTTTCAGATACTGCAAATGATTCCCTTTTTGATAGCTACTGGGCATTATCCTCTCCCTAAAAAGGTGGTTTATTAATATATGCATTCCTAACTTTCAGATTTTGTATGGGTGGAGAAAATGAACAGCATGTGTCGTACACACTGGGGTAGATGCTATTTAAATCTGGTTTGAGCTGCTAAACATCTCACTAACACGGGATCACTGGCTGGAGTCCAGGTTTGTTGGTTGTTTTTTCTTTTGAGGTGGGGTCAGACTTTAGAGAACCAAGCCATCTGTCCAGCAAATTATTTTAAGGCTCTTAATAACAAATAGTTTGTAATATATTTTAATGTGTGGAATAGAAAATTAATGTTTTGCAAAACTGATATCTTTAGAAATGTCTTCCACATTCTGTTTTGTTATCATTTTGGTATTGTAATCCCAATTTGGTAGCACATATCTTTGTACTAATGTTTTTGCAGAATTAATTAGTTCGTTAAAAGCAACATTTAAAACTGGCATGTCAATAACACAGTGCACTTCTTTAGAAGGCTTTTGCTTCTAAGAGTCATTGAGCTTCTACTAAAACAGATGCAGGGATTTTGTAGCTGCATATGAAGCTGTAAGACTTTGAAGAATCTCTCCTGCTTTCTTTGAGGTTTGTTTGTGGAGCTTTTCGATTGTTGTTGTTCGTGCTTTTCGGTGGCTAATGTACTGCACTCTCCAGCACCTCCAATCTTCATCCACTGCAGAGAACTTTGCATTTGAGTTGTTCCATACCTGCCTAGCCTGGGTCTCCATGGCTTACTTTTAATGCCCTGTCTACTTATTCAGCAAATATTTAAGGAATGTCTAGTGGGTCCCAGGCACCATGGCAAGGTGCTGTATTCGGCACTGAATAAAGCAGCCATGACATCCCATAGAGAATCCTTTTGAGGAGATAGACGCTAAGCAAATAATCACGAGAAAAACTGCTTAATTAAACTGGAATGGGAGCTACAGAGAGAATTAAAAGTGCCATAAGAAATGAGATGTAGGGTACATGACTGATGGTGGCAGCAGGGGAGGGCCAGGGAAGGCCCCCTGAGGAAGTGTCATTTAAGCTGGAGACCAGAGACTTGAAGCATGGGGCTGGACTGACCTGGGCATGGGGGCAGAGAAGTGGTTGTGGAAAGACTCTTCTAGATGGAGAATACAGAGTGTGCACGGCATGCAAGGTAGCGCAAGCCTTCTCAGGCTTGTGAAAGAAGGAGGCTGGCTAAAGCTGGACTGCAGGGCCTCCTCGATCCCCTTAGGACTTGAGACTTAAGTTCACCACCAAGCTGTGCCTTAAGCAGTGATATAGAAAGCAGGGACCTCTTTCTTGATACAAGCAGGGAGCTTCTGGAAAACACAGGTGATAAGGCTTTGGAGGGCAGAAATGGTTACTTGCCCTCCAGTGACCTCTACAGTCCCAGAAGTAGGTCCTTGACTTTGTTGGAAAGACTAAGTAACAGTGAGAGGCAGGTGTTTTATCACAGGCAAACAAAAACTAACCTTGGACTTCGTCATGGAAGCATAATTTTCAGATTACAAGGACTGTGAGAGTCATTGTTCCTTTGTATTACTTCAGTGTGTTCACTTCTAGGCTACAGCAAGTACACACATATTTCTTAAATGAAGGCAGCTTTGTTGAAAAATAAAACTGTTCAGAAAAGAACAAAGAAGAAAACAACATACCTCAATTCCAAAACAGGTCTAGAGCAGTTATTCTGAACTTGGGGTTCACAAATGGACTTTAAGGAGCCTATGAACTACAGACAGCTATATGTAAAATGCTATGCAGACATGCATTTTAGTTTTCAGTACCTTCGTAGAGGGTTCTGTGACCCAGGAAGATAAAAGAAATTGGAAAACCTGTTAGTCTTTTATGTGTTTGCAGAAAACTTTTAGGTTCTGAAGGTGATGTTTGTGTGTCATTCTACGAGGGCTGCCGTGGGGTAATTGGGTGCAGATGCTGGGGTGGCAGTCCAGCAGTCCAGGGGCTGCCTGGTGAGATGTGGTATGGGGCATTTATGCAGATCACCTCTTGGAGATGCTACTCATTCCTAGATTGACAGGTTCTCTGATAAGAGATCTCTGAGTGCCCAGTGTTCTTTAATTCTATGATTAAGGACATTGTAAGGAGCAGGCCAAGCTACTTGAAGACAATCAGAAAGAACAAGGTTCATAGGGCTTCAAAAATTGATGTTAGAAATCTGAGAATGGGGCACCTGAGAGGCTTAGTTGGTTAAGCATCTGCCTTTGGCTAAGGTCAATATTCCAGGATCCTGGGATTGAGCCCCACATCGGGCTCCCAGCTAAGAGGGGAGCCTGCTTCTCCCTCTTCTCCCCTCACACCCCTGCTCTGGCTTGTGCGCTCTCTCTCTCTCTCTCTCTCTCTCTCTCTCTCTATATATATATATATATATATATATATATATATATATAAATCTTTAAAAAACAAAAAAAGAAATCTGAGAATGGCATGATCATTTCTGATGCTACTGAGATGTTGAAGTCGTTGAGGTAGGACCTTAGTTCTAAGGAAGCCTTTAGAAACCTTAAGGAGAATTGGTTGGATCGCACTGGGAGAAATTGGATTGGAAACCACTGAGAGTCTGATTGGAACTGGAGAGCAGAACAGGAAGATTGGATTATCTAACTGCTTAAAGTTAACTTTCTGCCTGAAGATATCGAAGTTCTGAATCACACCTTGATCTGAACCTGTGATTTCTAGGAGTTTGTGTTTCTAGCCCGATTCTTGGACTATAAGCCAGTTTATTGGCCGAGTGCTTTGGGAGGAGAACTTCAAGCAGCTCTCCATTTTGAAAAGCCTCTGTAATGTAAATAGGAACAGCAATCTTTCCAAGTTATTACCCTGTTAACAGGTTGACAGATATGTGCAAATTGTGACTCACTGCTCAATTTGGCACTAAATTAATGTCTTTCCGCGCCGCGTCTGCTCAAGTGTAAACTAGTCACCACTGCTGTGTTACTGCTTGTTTGCCTATATTCCAAAGGTAAAAATTAAATGAATTTGATCCTGCCATAGAACGGAATGGAGCATATGGTGGACGTGTAGGAGGAGAGCACGCTGTTCCTACCTGTCCTCAGTCCTGCACTCAAAGTGGGACGTGACATGTTGCTGAGCTCTGCGCAGATGCTGGCGAGCTCACAGGCTCGGGAGGCAGCATCCCTAGAAGTGCTGCCAAGAAGGTGGTACAGCGAAGACCACCTTCCATGCCAACCCCCACCCAAGGCAAAAAAGGAAGTGTCATTCTGTCTCCAGCTTTTTAATTTGATGTTCCTAGCTTTCCTTATTTCTGTCAAGTTGCTAGTGGTGGATTTGCGTTTTAAAGGTTGGGTGTATCTGAAAATGAAATGTTTTGATTTTTGCTTCTAGGATTTAGACATTGTTTTCCTCAGTTAAAAACGCAGCTTTCTCTCTTTCTCTTTTTGGCAAACACATAATGTCACCTGTAAAAAGAAAATTTGCATCTCCTTTATGTTAGACGTGTGAATGAAAAACAGTCTCCTTGAGATTCATTTTTGCTTCATAAAATCTTTGGATTAAGTTTGCTGAGCTTCATCTGAGGTCACTGATCAGGGGAAGAAACCAAACATGCCACCCCAGACTCTACTGTCCTGTATTAACAGATCTCATAAATAAAGGAATCCAGAAGTGGCAGGAAACATTTGTTTTCTGCCCATTTAGAACTCTGCCCCCCACTAAAAGCAAGCAAAGTCAGATTCTTGGCGTAGAATCCTAGAAATCCACACGCTGAACTTGGTTTCTGGAATCTTCACTGAACCTACTCATTCCCCTACTTCCCTAGCCTATTAAAGAAACAGGTTTTCCAAAAAGCATTTTGAAACCTTCAAGGTGAAAGGTACAAGGGAGAGCAAATTATGATGTTATCTTTGTACTGAAGTCCTGCATATTCATTTGCATCCTCTTGTCCATATCTATGATGGTTATTGATTGAGGATTGGTTCCGAAGACATTGCCCGCCCCCTCCTCATTAGCATATACTTAGCAATGACCTCCAATCACACAGGACAGTGGATTTGTGCTTCCTGCTGAGTCTGAAGTAATTGGGTTTCTTTTTTTTTTTTTAAGTAATTGGGTTTCAACATACAGATTTAGAAAAGTATGTAAATACAGAAATGTTTCCAGTGACTTGGTGTAAACTTTTGACATGAAGTTTGTCACGTGTCTTCCACCATTTCAAAAAGCATCAGCAGTGATGCAACATGACTTAGCCTCCTCCTTCGTTCATCTTTTTACCTGTTTGTAGAGTTTATGCTTAGAGCCAAGGTTGTGTCATGAAGCTGTAAATCTGGAAGGGAACAGTGCAAGATGATATGCAGTATCTTGGTCTATTCCTTACCATCCAGGAAAGGTGGTTTCCTCAGCCATTTTAAAAATCAACAAGAATGAGAAGGGGCACCTGGCTGGCTCAGTCAGTTAAGTGTCTGACTCTTGATTTCATCTCAGGTCATGATCTCAGGGTTGTGTGATTGAGCTCCTCATTGGAGTCTACCCTGAGCACGGAGCCTGCTTGTCCCTCTCTGTTCCTCCCCCAGTTTGCACACATGCACATGCACTTTCTCTCTCTCTGCTAAAATAAAATAAATCTTTTAAAAAATCAACAGAATTGTGGAGGGTGGGGCACCTGGCTGGCTCAGTCAGTGCAGTGTGCATCTCTTAGTCTTGGGGTTGTGGGTTCAAGCCTCACATTGGTGTAGAGATTATTTTTTAAAAATCAACAGCGTAGGACCTTGCTTTTAAGAAATACCTTTCATTTTTTCTGAGCTAGTTCACTTTTTAAGGCCTTGCCCTTATCTTATGGTCTTTTCTAGAGGTGGGAGAGAACTGTTTGGTACTAAGTCCCTAAAAGCCCTTCACACACTTGAAAGATGTCCATATCCTGTCAACTCCCTTTCCCAGGAGCAAGTGGCCTTCCGCACCAGCTCTTCTCACACATCTCTACTCCAGTTTGTTGTAACTTACCACTGGGCCTTCTGTGGTTTCCCCTCCCTTCAGCTTCAAGTCTGAAACTGTACAGGACAGTCTCTAAGGAAACTGATAAGTTCATCAGTATGATTACTCCCTAACTTTCATAACTGACACATTGGTGTTCACTTTTTAACAAATGGCATTATGTTGTTTGCTATCTCATGACCCCAGCTTCGAACTAAAATCTTTTTGTGTTGTGAGTGGAGTTAATCTCCCTCTTCCCCCAAGAGAACATAGCTTATATATGTCCCTGATCTAATGGATTTATAATTTAATTCATCATATCCAATGGATACAAAATCCAATGCAAAACCCTTAATAGATAGTTTTGCATCTCAGCTATTGTATTTTACATCCCCAGTGTTGATTGGGTGGTGAGCACAAATGCTGGTACGATTTTATTCTCAAAGGATGTGAGCCAGACCTAGCTCTGTGAGTGCTGTGGGTTGGCATCATCACAGTGAGCCTCCACTGGTGGGGAAAATTCATCCCCCTAAGAGAGAGCATTTCTGCAGAACAGGCCCATGATGTTCCAGTGAGAGTATTTGTAACTTTCCAGCCCTCAATGTGTGCCAGACACCATACTAAGTACTTAATTTCAGTGATTATTAAACCTTAAGAGAGTTAGGTTCCATCTGAGCCAGAAGAAAAGACTCTCAGAGGAATGTCTCCAGGAAAAAAAAGAACTGACACATTGCTGGTATGTATGTCTGACTATAGTGAGAGAGGTCTTACAGTCAGGTAGAGAGTTCAAGGATGAAATTATAGTAGGCACATAGATGACTAACCAAGTGAAAATCAAGGCAAAACAAAAAGCTGTACAAATAAATAAATGTACTCATGAGCCACTGCGTGGCTCAGCTACTGAAAATATATGCAGAGATTTGGGGTGCCTGATTGGCTCAGTCCAGCTCTTGGTTTGGCTTGGTTCATGATCTCAAAACCACAATATTCAAAACAGTATGGTACTGGCACAAAAATAGACACGAAGATCAATGAAAGAGAATAGAAAATTCAGAAACAAACCCACAATTATATGGTCGGTTAATTTCCAACAAAGCAGGAAAGAATATCCAATGAGGAAAAGACTGTCTCTTCAAAAATGGTGATGGGAAAACTGGACAGCAACATGCAAAAGAATGAAACTGGACCATTCTCCTTCTCCATACACAAAAGTAAATTCAAAATGGATTAAAGACCTAAATGTGAGACCTGAAACCATAAAAGTCCTCAAGAAAAGCACAGGCAGTAATTTCTCTGACATCAGCCATGATATCAGCTTTTTTCTAGATAGGTCCCCTAAAGCAAGGGAGGCCAAAGCAAAAATAAGCCACTGGGGCTACATCAAAGTAAAAAGTTTCTGCACAATGAAAGAAACTGTCAGCAAAATTAAAAAGCAACCTATGGAATGGGAGAAGATATTTGCAAATGACATATCCGATAAAAGGTGAGTAACCAAAATAAAGGACTTACAAAACTCAACACCAGAAAAGGAATAATGCAATTTAAAAATGGGCAGAAGACATGAAATGACATTTGTCTAAAGAAGACATACAGATGACCAACAGACATACAAAAAGATGCTCAACATCATTGATCATCAGGGAAATACAAATCAAAACTACAATAAGATATCACCTCACACCTGTCTGAATGAATAACACAAGACAACAGATGTTGGCAAGGATGTGGAGAAAGGGGAACCCTCCTGCACTGTTGGTGGGGATGTAAACTGGTGCAGCCACTCTAGATAATAGTATGGAGCTTCCTCAGAAAGTTAAAAAGTTAAAAATAGAATTACCCTACAATCTAGCAATCTCACTACTAGATATTTACCCAAAGAATACAAAAATACTAATTCAAAGGGACACATGCACCCCAAATGTTTATAGCAGCTTTATTTACAATAGCCAAATTATGGGAGCAGCCCAAGTGTCCATCAATTGATGAATAGATAAAGAATGGATAAAAGAAAAATACACAATGGAATATTATTCAGCTGTAAAAAAAAAATGAAATCTTGCCATTTGCAACTACATGGATGGAGCCAGAGAATACT
Organism: Nyctereutes procyonoides; assembly: GCF_905146905.1. Classification (NCBI taxonomy): domain Eukaryota; kingdom Metazoa; phylum Chordata; class Mammalia; order Carnivora; family Canidae; genus Nyctereutes; species Nyctereutes procyonoides. The sequence goes on from NW_026575020.1 coordinate 34,334,767, forward strand.
ATGCTAAGTGAAATAAGCCAGAGAAAGACAAATAATATATGATTTCAATTACATGTGGAATTTAAGAAATAAAGCAAATGAACAAAGGTAGGGAAACAAAGTGGGAGGGGAACAAACCAAAAAACAGGCTGTTAACTAACTATAGAGAACACACTGCTGGTCACCAGAGGGGAGGTGAGTGGGGGGATGGGTAAGATAGATGATGGGGATTCAGGAATGCTTTTGTGAGGAGCACTAGATGTTGTACAGAATTGTTGTATCACTATATTGTACACCTGAAGGTGATATTACACTGTATGTAAACTAACTGGAATTTAAATAGAAACTTAGAAAATAAAATGAAAAAGCAAGAACTGGCATTAAAAACGTATGGTGGGGATCCCTGGGTGGCGCAGCGGTTTGGCGCCTGCCTTTGGCCCGGGGCGCGATCCTGGAGACCCAGGATCGAATCCCACATCGGGCTCCCGGTGTATGGAGCCTGCTTCTCCCTCTGCCTATGTCTCTGCCTCTCTCTCTCTGTGTGACTATCATAAATAAATAAAAATTTTTAAAAAAAGTATGGTGTAGAAATATGAAGGTAAATACCAGAAGAAAGCCCAAAAACGAGTTAGTCCTGAAAGTCAAAAGGAGGAATGAGAGAGTAGTATTTTTTATAAAAAGACTTATAAATCCCATTTGTCTTCTAGACTATATTGCACTGAGAAACCACTGTTGAGAAGTCTTTAGTACACTATAGGTTTGTGTTTGACTAAGCTTCCAGTTCATATGTGTGCATTTCTTTTTCCCACTTAGGTATGTAGACGATGTGATCAGCCGCATTGACAGGATGTTTCCTGAAATGTCCATCCACTTATCCAGGCCCAATGGCACATCAGCAATGCTTCTGGTAAGTTCTGCTCGACCTGTCTGTAGGGCCATGCGGAAGAAGCCTAGCCTCAAGATTAAGTCTCCAGCTGTGTGTCGTAGGATCCAGAGAATAGAGACTAAATCCCAACTTGATGGTAAATAGCATCTTTCTCTTCACTGGTATCCTGTAGTTTCAAATTTCTGCATGTTGAAACTTGGCTTTTGAACGAAATTGTGGAGCCCATCTAAGAATGACCCAAAGGAGAACTATACTGTAAGACCATTCTACATGTAAGTCTGTTCGTGATGTTTTGGTGAATCAGTTTTATATTGTCCCCAAGACAATAGAAATGCCCAACTATTAGATCCTGCTAAGGAAAACAACACTATTTTAAAAGAACCAGATTCAGGGTGCCTGGGTGGCTCAGTTGATTGAGCATCTGACTCTCAATTTCAGCTTAGGTCATAATCTAATGGGTCATAAGATCGAGCTACATGTTGGGCTCCACGCTGGGCATGGAGTCTGCTTGAGATTCTGTCTCTCCATCTGCCTCTCCCCCGCTCACTCATACACCTCCTCTCTCTTTGTGAAATAAATTAATTAATAAAATCTAAGAATAAAATAGAACCAGGTTCTACGGAAAATCGCTTCTAAAATCCATTATGTATTTGAAGAAAGTGCTCTGAGACCTTATCACTGATGATTTCCAGTTTGTTGTTTCTGATCTTGAGTTGCTCTGAGCAAGTTGGCTTCACACCCATACCACTGATATTCGCATTTTGCATAAATTCACCAAAGACGGGTGTGATTGGGAAATACAGTGGAATAGAAATGTTAAATTTTATTAGTAATTAGAAAGGCATAGAGACCTCAGGGAAGGGAAGCTTTTCTAATGTTGTATGTGATAATTATTTGAAGAATAATTTGAAGAATGCTTCTCTAAACACAGATTTGGAGGAGCCACCACGTTTTACAGAAAGCAGAATTAATCGAATTTACAGAAAGCCACCACGTTTTACAGAAAGCAGAATTAATCGAAACCATCGAAGCAGATGGTTTTTCAGGGGCATTGGGAGGTGAGCTTCAAGACTGAGTGTTTTTTGTGTCTGGTCAGTTGCTGCTGCTTTGGGGCCTTGTGTGAACTCCTCATACTTTAGCATTTTACTTTTGGAGTCTTATTATAGAGAGCCAGTCACCCAGGATGAGGTACAATTCACTCCAGCCATTCACCTGAGGAGAATGGGTTTACTCTGTGTGTGTGTGTGTGTGTGTGTGTGTGTGTGTGATTTTCTCTTAAGAAAGGAAGAGATGTGGGCTTATTAAATGTGTGTTATCTCTTATATGGGAAAGAAATTAGTGAACTTCATCTGGGTATTGTGCTGCTTTAAATTCTTACAGTTAAAAAACACAGTGTGAGGTAATACAGTGTTCTTTTAATGGAAAAAGAAAACAATTTGTATCTGTCTACAAAACATGTAATATCTTCTGTAATATCTTCTTTTAAATGTACAAATTGTCTAAATTTTAAGATCCTCCAGACCCAGCAGCTAAAACATAAATCCTGCTTTCAGCATACTTGACAGGGACCAGGGAGTTAATGAAGATAAAAATGAGAGCATCCTCAGTGAAATAGGTTTGTTCAAATTATTTCTGGGTCATTGAGCTTCCATTTCATGATGGAGACAGGGATTTGGCATTGAAGAGAATGAGCAAAGTGAAAAGGATCATAGGTAAGCAGGTCTAAGATATCAGAGTTACTTCCACCTGAGAAGGCGGGCTTTTATGTTACAATGACCTGTCAGCCCCATCTGCTTTCCCGTGGAGCTGCTGTTTTAACAGACCTATGAGGGAGTTTAAGGGCTCGATTCAGGGGAAGAGCCTCATTTTAGATGTGCATTTTCCTCCCATGCGTGGCTAATTCAGAATCTTCTATGCCTCTAGCCAGCTAGTTGTTACCTTCCTTAGGTGACAGAGGAATTCACATACGGTGGTGCATGTTGATAGGAACAGCAGTGAGAGACCTGATTCAGAATCAGATTGCTGGGTGGATAATCATACTTTCAACATCACTGCTTGGTTTGACTTTTACTTTCACAAGATGACATTTTATTAGGTTGCCAACCTCTGGCCCATTTGCGGCTGCCACAGACACCTTCTCTGAGGCCAAGGGACTTCTTACCTGGCAGAAGAGCAGGACCAGCAGTTCCTCTTCTGCCCTTGCTTGTCAGCGGCTCCCCATGACCTCAGTGGGAATGTTTGGGACCTGCACCATAGGCAGTTAAGGCAGCCCTGTGGGAGGTTCAGGCAAGAGTTGGAAGTGGTGTTTTCTGGAGATCAGTCTGCAGTGGGTTATATACATCTGGAGTACCGTGTTTTCTGGAAAGCTTTGGGAAGTGAGACTGACCGGGACAGACAGTCAAGGCTGGTGAAGCAGGACACACACGAACAGTCTCTGCTGACATTTCCTTTTACCTGCCTTGGCCAAGGCCCAAACTGCACCTGTGCTTTTTAATAAAATGATATTTCCTCTGGAGACAGCCAGGCTTCCTTGAGCACAATCAACAGAAACCTGCTCTGATTAATATAAGAAAACGTTTGTTTTTGTCTTGGTCTTGAGTTCTAATGATGCCAGATGCTCACAGACCTAAAGGTAGAGCTGATCTGCGAGGAGGAACAAAAATCAGGGTGGCTCCAGGGGCATCCAGAGCAGGACGATGGTCCTTTGGGGGGACACTTTGGCCCAAATGATTCGGCATCCACTGCCTTCTATCCTGTGCCTGTCTCTATGGCCTGGGCGAAACATTCCTACCAGACTTCCCTGGGCTCGTTCCTCCTCTGGGACAGGAGGGGTGTTGTGCCTTGTTAGCCGTGTGCAACTGCATGGAGTGGAGGAGATGATTCCCCAGCAAAAGAGAGGCAGGGCTGGGAAAGCAGGAGTCTGCATGGTAAAGTAGACCTTCACTTGTTTTCCTGTTACAAGTGAGAAAACTTGGGATGGGGGTTCACCTGGCCACACAACCTGGACACAGCTCCTAAGTCTCTGGGGTACTTTCCTCATCCTGTTGGTTACAGCTCTTAGTGATGGCAAGTAAGACCTGGATTACCAGGTCCTGAGCAGCTAATTTCTTCTTAAGGTTTTTTTATGATGTAATTTGATATTTACAAATGAATATGTGTAACGTATGGCAAATATAAAGCATAATGATAATAACCTCATGAGCTCACCTCTCAATTTAAGAAGCAGAGTTATGGTTATACCAATATATGCCTCTCCCCAGTCCCTGCGTCTCCAGCCAGAGTCACCACCATCCTGATAATCCTCCTCTTTTCTTCCTTTTAAATGCATTTTACAAGATAGGCATGCATACCTAAATAATATACAAATTAGTTTTGTTAAATTCTGAAATTCATAAAAATAGGGTCAGATTGTGTGTATTGTTTCTTTTCTCTCTCTCTCTGTCATGTGTGTGTGTGATTTCTGAGGTATATCCATGCTGGTGGTCATATCTGGTAATTGGATCATCTTCATTGTTGTGTAATAGTCCATTCTATGACCATGTACACTTTATTCTTTTTCTGTATGTGTTTGGGTTGTTTCCAGCTGTGCTTTTTAAATAATGGTGGCCTGAGCATTTTTACACATACACCAAAATACAGGTGGATGAATAACCAAGCTCCCGGGCTAGTGCTGTGGAGCAGACCACTTTTTCCTCAGGGCCACTTGACCTGTGAAACACAACAGCATGATGCCCCCACTGGCCTACAGGGGTGTCCAGAAATGGCTCCAGTTAAGTGACCTGTTTTTTGCGATCAACAGTTTCTGCTGATCTGGTTATAGATCTCTTCCAGTTTGGGTCTATGAGTACCAGGGGTGGGGATTTCTTTGTGCACACACATAGTAAAATGATGTAAAGTCATTAAACTCCAGAGCATTCCATGAACAAAGGGCAAGTGTGGTGATAATCCATTTTGGTTTCCTCCCCTCACCAAGCAGTCACTGCCAAGAAACTTTGTAGGTGTGCAAAGATCTGTAATCGGGAGCCACAGTCTATCATCAGGTTTTTCACAGTATAGAATGAGAAAAGGAAAAGGGAGAGGGTAGAATTGGTACTTTTTAAGACGATTGGAGTCAGTTTGGCTCATTGAAAGCAAAACCAACCTTTCTTTGTTGGCTGGAGGCACCAGGGCTTCAGAGCCCATGAGAACCACTAGGAGCAGTCACCTTCTGGCCTGGGCACTGTGTTTGACTTGAAGTACACACAGGTATCCTTTCCACACGTGTGGACCCCCAGAGAGTGCCTGTGTGGGAGGTGGAGCTAGAAGCCAGAAGGGAGGACCCGGAGGTGCTCAGGGAGTGTTTGCTGCATAGAAATACAAATGACAGATGAAAGTATCTTTCTCTTCCATATGTATCAGTTTGCCCATCTTGGCTACAGTGGGGACCTGCTGCTCAGGGGAGAGGCAATCAGCATGGGTACTCGTTTAATTCCAGAACTGTCAGAACAGTTATTGCCTTAACTTCTTCTGGCATCTTTATGCGCCTTAGGTAATTGACTGTATCCTGTAAACACCAAGTCCTAGCTGATGGGAAATATAAACTTTCAGCCTCTTACATAATCTTTAAATACATTGTGGCTGGCTCTCTGCCCTGGTGGGGGGTGGAGGGGGCTGCTTCAGTGTTGTGTAAGTTAATAACTCATGATATAATAAATCCTGTTTCCGTTCTGTAAGGGATGAGCTCAGCCATCCAAAAATAAATCTAGCTATGTTGATATTTAGCTTCAGTTAATCTACCACCTAACATCCCATTATTAATTTGCTTCAAACAGTCAAAATATCGTAAGAGCTTAACTGAATCAGAGACTAGAACAAGCAGCTGGCTTCTTTTGGCCTTTAAAATATTAATCTCTGATTTTTGACTGATCCACTAGGTATAGAAATGTAGAAAAAAAGAAAAAGATGAATCCTCAATCACAGTATTTGAAATATACACAATATTTAATAAACTAATATTTATGTTACATGTTTTACAAGAGATAAAACTTATTTATCTTTCTAAATATACATTTTAATTAATCTTTAATGTCTTTAATATATTCATGCCTTGCTTTTGAATGACACATCTTTTTTAAACCATTCAGACACATCTCATTTTGCTCTGTCAGAAGCTCTTGTGGAAGGAAAGACTGGTGAACAGCTTAACTAGCTTAACTATTCTAGACTTTGATTTCTCCACTGGGTTCCACAGTCCTCTAACTGTAGTAGACCTAAGAATCACCAGTGTACTTTGTGGGAAATGCACATCCATGGCAAACAGCATAGAAATTCTGATTCTGTTGCTCCAGGATAGAGCCCAAGAGGCACATTTCCCAGGTGCCCCACTGAAGCCTCACATAATCTGTGCAGCACGTTTTGACAAATGATTTTAAACCCATTGTGGTCTTGGAGTTCCAGTGAAGGCGAGTTTGTTTGGTAAGTCCTAGCTCTGGTGTCAGGCTATTTTATGAGCTAGGTTGCTGAAGCATTCAGTCACTTCCTCAGTAAATACTCTGAGCACGAGGAGAGAAAAGCATGGTTGTGGGTGCTGTTCAGCATTGACCAAAGTCCCTGTACTCCTGGAGCCTGTGTTGTGGAACGGGAATGGGTGGGACACCAACCAGTTGTTGCACAATATGATGGCAGATGAGGCTAAGGCTAAGGGGAAAGGAAGCAGAACAGGGGCTGGAGAGAGGCAGAAGTGCCGTGGGAGTAGGGCGGGGGTCAGGGAAGCCCTCCACCTGCAGGCAGTGGGGCGCAGTGCTTGAGCTGGGTCCTGGAGGGGTGGAGGGGCAGCACAGGTACAAAAGACCCTAACTGGATGACAGTGGGTGTGTTTGGATAAAACCAAGGAGGCTAGGATAGCCCGAGTGCCGGGAGCCAGGGGAGGAGAGGAGACTGAGGAAGCAGTGGACCAGACTCACAGATTGTGTGGAGACCTGGGATTTTTTAAATTTTATTTTAACTTAGGTGTACACAATTAAATTGATCATGATCCTTGATTCATGATCCAGACATGGCCCTCTCGTGTTTCTTTAATAATATGGTAAACATTAAACCTACCACCCAGCCCCAGAGCTAGGATTTATCTGCAACCCAAACACCTGGTGAGCATCCCCTCCCATCCCCTGCCTCTGCCTTGTAGGGAACTGTTAACCATCCCTTTGCTTATCATTCTTGCTTCCCTTCCCTTTTACAAGGGAAGCTTTAACATATACATATATATGTATTCTTAAATAATGTATTCTTTAACTTTGCCTGTTGTACTTAATTATTTTTAAAAGATATCATATGTTACCTTCAGGGACTTAATTTTTTCACGACATTTTTTTTTTTACTTAATATCATTCAAATAGTTGATTTAGCTATAGCTTATTGATTTTGCTGATATGAAATCTTCCATTATATGAGCATATGCTAATTTAGTTATCCCTTTTTCTATCAGTGGTCATGATTTGTTTCTGGTTTTGATACTATGAACAGTGTGCTCTGAATATTCTTGTTCATATCCTTGGTACCCTGAGCTCAAGTTTTTCACAGCACTCCTCCTAGAAGCAGAGCTCAGTTTAGGGTGGTAGTTCTCAGCCAGGGTGATTTTTGCCTGCTAAGGGACATTTGGCAAAGTCTAGAAACATTTTTACTTGTCACAACTTGAGGAGAGGGGTGCTACTGGCGTGCAATGGGTAGAGCCCAGACCTTCTGCTAGCCATCTTAGAGTGAAAAGGGCAACCCCCCACCTTAAAGGGCTGTCCAGCTTACAATGTAAGTGCCAAAGCAGAGAAAGCGTGCATTAGGGCATGCAGACATGTGATTACCCGTGAAAACACCAAAGAGTATCTCTAGATGGTTGCACTCATTTACACTCTACCAGCAATTCCGAAGTAGCAAAACATGTCTTTCCCAGACATATAAAGATTCAGATGGTGACTTTAGTTGACCTTCAGAGATTTCTGAAGGCCATTCGGTGCTGACATTCTATGATTCCACAGCAGTCGCTTTAGGAAGTTCCACCCACATGTCAACATTTTTGTCACAGCACAGAACATTATTGGAATTCTTTGTTAAATGCTTTTTTGGTATAAATGCCGTTTTATAAGATTTATTAAAAAATCCAGTCAAGAAATGGGCAGAAGACATTTCTCCAAAGAAGGCATACAAATGACTAAAAGACACATGAAAAAATGCTCAACATCACTCAGCATCAGAGAAATACAAATCAAAACCACAATGAGATACCACCTCATACAGTCAGAATGGCTCAAATTAACAACTCAGGAAACAACAGATGTTGACAAGGTGGCAGAGAAAGGGAAACCCTCTTACACTGTTAGTGGGAATGCAAACTGGTGCCACCACTCTGGAAAACAGTGTGGAGCTTTCTCAAAAAGTTAAGAATAAACCTACCCTGTGACCCAGCGGTTGCACTACTAGGTATTTGTCCAAAGGATACAAATAAAATATTTCAAAGGGGCTTATACATCCCAATGTTTATAGCAGCAATGTCCACAATGACCAAAATATGGAAAGAGTCCAGATGTCCATCAACAGATGAATGGATAAAGAAGATGTGATACACACACACACACACACACACACACACACACAGTGGAATATTACTCGGCCATCAAAAAGAATGAAATCTTGCACATTTGTGATGATGCGGATGGAACTAGAGGGTATTTTGCTAATAAGCAAAATAAGAGAAAGACAAATACCATATGATTTCACTTGTGGAATTTAAGAAACAAACAGATGAACATGGAAGTGAGGGAAAGAAAAATAAGAAAAAACAGAGAGGGAGACAAACCATAAAAGACTCTTAACTCTAGGAAAAAAACTGAAGGTTGCTGGAGGGGAGGTGGTTGGGGGGAAGGGGTAATTGGGTGATGGGCATTAAGGAGAGCACTAGATGTAATTGAGCACTGTGTTGTATGCAACTGATGAATCACTAATAATGCACTACATGTTAGCTAAATTGAACTTGAATTTAATTTTTTTAAATCCATTTTTATAGTTCTTCATTTTGGACACGTCAAAATTGCTTTACAAAACCTGATTCCAAAGACATTTTTTCCAAAGATCAGATCCTTTCTTTATGGCAGCAGCTCTCAGATTATGGTTTGGCACCAAGGGATCATAGAGACCCTTTGAAGAAATCCACAAAGTCAAAACTGTTTTTGTGGTAATACTGAGATATCACTCTCCTTTCTTACTCTTGTTTACTTGCACTTTCACGGTGGAGTTTTCCAGAACCTCTATCACATAAGATGATGTCATCACACCGACACCTATTGATTGGCTCCAGTAGTCTTTAAACATTTGTTTTATTTTTTAATATAGTAAATATTGGTAGCTGTATCCCACAGAAACAGAAGTTCCTTGAGGGGGTGTGTCCTCAGTGTTTTTCAAGAGCATAGAGAGGTCCTAAGACCAAAATGTTTGAGAACTGTTACTTTGGGAAGAAGTATATTCAACTAACTAAGCATGTTTACAGTAGTATGTCAAACTAAATTTCAGAAAGGTGGTTCCAGAAATGTTTGTTGCAATGGCAGTGATATGAATGGAAATGTATTAGTAATAGAAAACTTTGATATTAAAAAAGAAGTCAAAAAGTACAAGACAAAGGGATGGGGGACATTCTGCAGACAGCTAGCTCTGTTTCTTTGACATCAGTTACAGGGAAAAAACAGAAAGGATGGAATGCTGGAAAGTTTCAACAGCAATATGTGATGTGTAGACCTTGTTTGGATCTTGATTCAACAAACCAACTGTAAGAGAAGATTTTCTTAAGCAGTCCAAGTGATCTGGACATGGTCTAAATTTCAACCAATGCCAAGGAATTTTGGGTAATATTGTTAGGTGTGATAATGACAAGGACCATGAAACAAAAGGTCTTTGTTTTAGAGGTGGACACTGAAGTTTGTAGAACTGATATGAGATGATATACAAGGTATGCTTTAAAATATTGCTGCAGAGGAAGGGGAGGGATAGATAAAACAGTTGTGGCGAAGTCTTGATCATTTTTTAATCCAGGTGGTTATTAAGCAATCTCTCTTCCTTTGTGTCTGAACATGTTCACAATCAGAAACACTGTGAATGGCCATCTAAATGCAAGAGTCTCCACGAATTCTCCAAACAGTTCGGAAAAACAAAAATACAGCTACAGAAACCCCATAGTAAGCACAACTAGAAGACCAAAAATGCCCACAGTCCAAACTATGTGTGATTTAAAGAAAAAGAAAATGCAAACAAATCCTTGTGCACTATATTACTTGGTGTACTCGCTATTAGCCTTTGCTGAAAGGAAAATACCTCACACAGAAGAGGACATACTGTATAGTTGAATTACATGAAGTTCTAGAACAGGCCAAGACTAAAGTGGATAGGAACAATATTCCCCTGGGAGAGCTAGGGCAGGCATCGACTGGGAAGGGCATGAAGGAACATTATGTGGTGGGGCAGGTGTTCTGTATCTTGATAGGGATGTGGTTTATATGGCTGCATGCACTTTTCAGAATTCAGAGGACAGTACACTAAAGATATATACATTTCATTATAGGCAAATTTTACCTTACAAAAAATTTTAAATTAATGTTAAACTCTACTTAAGGATGTGCTTGCCTAAGTGTTGAGGGATGAAATACACTGACTGCAACTTACAGATGCATCAAAAAAATAAGATGAGTTGGTGGATAGATAAATGAATCTGTGATAAAGCAAGTAGAACAAAATGACAGTTACAGAATCTGGTTCATGGGAATATGGATGTTCACTCTATAGTTCTTTTGACTTTTTAGATATTTGAAATTTTTCATATTAAGATGTTGAACAAATAAACACCTCAACTGAAGACCTATCCCACCCCTAGGAAGCAAACACCCCAAAGCAGAAGAAAACTGTCGAGTATGGCACTCCAAACTGGTTTTAATACCCTCAAGCATTTGGGGAGAGACTTTTAAAAGTCCTCAAATCAGAAACTCAGAACAGAAATGAAAAGAATTTAGTATACTCTGGAAAACTTGGAAGAAAATGACAAAACTGTCTCAGATACTAAGACTAAATTTCAAGATGTTCAAGGAAAAAGATATTCACATGAAGTTTAATAAGGAACATTGAGGAAAGGTGGGGAAACAGCCAGAAGAATGATAAGGAGGCAAAGAAGTAGAATGGGTCAGGGGGACAGTGGTTGACATGAGAGCCAGGCAAAGAAGAAACAACATGGATATAATCTGAATCTGTGGAGAAGAAAAGCAACAACAACAACAACAAATGGAACAAATGGTCTCAATATGTAAGACTGTAAGAAAAATTTCTAAATTAAAGAATGGCTGAATCTACACATCAAAAGGGCTTGCCGGATGCTTGGGAAAATTGACCAGCAACAATTGAGTCTAAGATACAGACTAGTAATGCTAGCAGACTTCAAAGATGGAGAAAAAATCCTCAGAGCTTCCAAGCCAAAAAAAATCCAGTAACTTGCAAGATAATAATTAGACTGGCATCAGCTGTCTCAAAAACAATACATAAAACAAAGCAAGGATGGAGTGGTGGCATTTTCAAAGAAAGTGCAAATCAAGAATATATGTGTCTTTCAGGTAGCAAGACCAGGAAAAACCGTTTTAAACATACAGAAATCCTGTGCCTGTCAGCCCATCTTGTGGAATCTACCAAAGGATGAGATACATCCACCCAAGAGCTGAGTGGGGAGCCTGTGCCTAGGGACTGACAGTGAGCATGTGATGTGTTCAGTTGTTGAAGCAAGACTATGTGATAGATGAACATGAGAGGACACCATTAAAAATTGATAAGCAAGATACTAAAATGCTAGGAAAATAGGAGTCTACAGACATTAAAATGTATAGATACAAAGATAATAATGAGAACAAAAATATAAGCCTTCATGAATACAGTCAATCAGTCAGTTACTGAGAGAGCAAGCAAAGACAAACACCATCACTCACAGAAGGAAGCATTGGAAAGACCATGCACATGATAACTATGCAGTTATGTGACCAAGTTGACACCGTATGTATCAGTAAATGTAAATGAATTTAATGTGATCATTAAAAGATTTTTTTCAGTTGATATTAAAGTTCATATGGAAGAAAAACATGAAAGAAAGGATAGGAAGACACCAAAAAAGAACTGGTCTCTTAGGCATGAAAATATACTCTAAAGCTTCTCTAATTAAAACTGTGCGGGGAGGGGGGGGAACTGTGTGGCATTGGCTTATAGGTAGACAAACAGGCTAGTAGAATAAAATAGGCAAGAAGTAGATTCAAGTACATATGAAACTTTAGTGTATGATAATAAAGGGGCCTCAATCGTAGAAAGGAAAATGTTTTTTATGTGGCCAAAAACATAGTAAAATCAAGGCAGTTGGTAGTCTGGAAGGAAATATTTGCAGCATATATCACAGATACAGAGCTAACATCCCTAAGATCATTTTTTAAATCTTAAAAATAAAGGGGAAAAGACCAGAAATGGTATAGAAAATGGGGGGCGGGGGGACAGACATTCATGCCTCCCTCCAAAAAGACATAAAAATGGTACTTACACAGAAAAGATGTTAGCTCTTATGCATCAGTAAAGAAATGCTATTTAAAACTGCCCTGAGGTACCATTTCTCAGTACCAGACTGGCAAAAATTAAAAAGTATCACGGCACATGCTGGTGAGCCAATAAGGAAACACACGCTAACGTACGCTGCTAGTGGGAATGCAGAGTGATGCAGCCACTGTGGAAGGATTTTGCCGATGTTTCATACAGCTGTGTGTGCATTGTACCTGTTCACCCAGTGGTGTTTCTCCAGGAATTTACACCGATCACACACCTCCTACAATATGAACATGCATGTCCACAGACTTATGAATTACAGTTTGTTTGTAATTGTGAAACCCTGGAACTAACCTCCATGCCCCCACAGAAGAGGGGGGCTGCATAAATTATGATACGACCTTACCGTGGGGCCATGCCATTCCTGTTTTCATCTTTAAAAAAAGAACACAGAAGGGGGCACCTAGGTGGCTCAGTAGGTGAAGCATCTCCTGTTGGTTCAGGTTATGATCCTGGGGTCCTGGGATCAAGCCTCACATGGGGCTCCCTGCTCAGCGGGGAGTCTGCTTCTCTCTCTCCCTCTCCTGCTCCCCCTGCTTATGTGCTCACTTGCTCTCTCTCTCTCTGTGTCAAATAAATAAATATTTAAAAAATAAAATTGCCGGGGATCCCTGGGTGGCGCAGCGGTTTGGCGCCTGCCTTTGGCCCAGGGCGCGATCTTGGAGACCTGGGATCAAATCCCACGTCGGGCTTCTGGTGCATGGAGCCTGCTTCTCCCTCTGCCTATGTCTCTGCCTCTCTCTCTCTCTCTCTCTCTCTCTCTCTGTGTGTGTGTGTGTGTGTGTGTGACTATCATAAATAAAAATTAAAAAAAATAAAAAACTTAATAAATAAATAAATAAATAAATAAATAAATAAATAAATAAATAAATAATAAAATTGCAAGAGACCTCTATGACTTCTATGAAGTGATTTCCAGGATATATTGTTGGGAGAAAAAAAGCAAAGTGTAAGAATGTTCTTTAATATGCTTCCTTTTTGGTAAGAAAGAGAGGATATCAAATAACCGTCACCTTCTCATCTGAGGAGAAACACACATGAAAGATAAACCTGCAGTAAAGAAACTAAGGAGAAGTAGATGTGTAGGTAGGATGTGTGTGGGGAGGAGTGACATGACTTTGAATGTACCTTTTGTATAGTTTTGACTTTCAGAACCATGTTAATGTTTCACATAATAAATAAGCATTTATGTAATCATGCATGATTCTAGGATTAAAATTTGTAAAAGAAACGCTGTCCTTTCTGGTATAGAATTCATTGGGCGTAGCAAGGCTGTCCTGATATTAGATATTTCTTTAGTAAGTTTCCTCGTTTACTACCTGTGTTTACTGTGCCAGGCCCGAGCTCTGTTCTTTACGTGCTCCACCTTGGGACCCCATGCAGCCCCAGTCAGGACCCCAAGTGCTGGGTGGCTCAAGGCACGCAGCTGAAAGATAACCCCAGATCATCAGTCCCAGTGTGATGGTTCAGACCCTAGACTGCCTGACTCAGGAATTCAGACTTTCATTCATTTTTGAGAACTAACCTGAAGCTACCCCGATGTTATTTAGCTCTCTTCCAGTGTGACTGTGCTTTCCTGCGTGCTCATGATGCCACTTACCCTTGGAGTATCCAGCCTCCCTGTTGCCAGAGATGAATTTGGGACTCCACACACCAGGAATGGGAAACTGCACTAGGGCCAGAGGGAGGGGAGTGTGGCCTTGGTCATTTTTCTGGGCCCACTTAATTTGAGGTTTCTTAGGCAAAGCATATGCAGTGCTTCTGCTAAATATGCTTGGCTTCAGCTTTGAAAGCATGTGATTTTAAGGTCTGTGTAGATACAGTATTCTGTTAAAACATACAGATGTCATTTTGTGGGGGCTCTCTATCCTGTTCCTACTTCATCTTCTAAAATTATTTGTTGCTATAGTGACGGGGATCCTAATCTTGGTCTGTGACCCCCTGAAAGGTGATGAATTGGCTTCCAGAAATCTCTGCAGTTTTTATGTGCAGATGCACTTCCATGCCTTTTCCTGAGGGACAGGGGCTGTGACTTCCATTAGAAAGGGTGCCTGGTGCCTAGAGAAGACTAATTACACTTGTCTTAAACCCCAGCTAGAGCTCCGAGTCCTGTCTGTTTATGCTACCTGGCCTGTCACCTGCCTGCTGCAGCTTCTACTCTGTGTCCTCTTGTTTTATATTCAGTACATTTTAACATTTGTACTTCATTTCCAAGTGAGTTTCTGGTGGCTTCCAGTGCTAGAAGTACTGCTGTTAACAATGCAGGCCAAATAGAGGAAGCAGATGGATTTGATACTTTTAGGCACGAGAGTGGAGTGGCTTAAAAAGGGCTTGGGCATTAAATCTGGTTTTCAGGGGGATCCCTGGGTGGCGCAGTGGTTTGGCGCCTGCCTTTGGCCCAGGGCGCGATCCTGGAGACCCGGGATCAAATCCTACGTCGGGCTCCCGGTGCATGGAGCCTGCTTATCCCTCTGCCTGTGTCTCTGCCTCTCTCTCTCTCTCTCTCTCTCTCTCTCTCTCTCTCTCTGTGTGTGTGTGTGACTATCATAAATAAAAAAAAAAAATAAGGAGCCGAGAGTTGTGTTTAAAAAAAAAAAAAGAAAAGAAAATCTGGTTTTCAGTTTTCTGAAAACTAAGTCTTTAAAAACTTTTTTTTAGTTACGTAGTCTTTATTTCCTGACATAAGCATTTTTTTCCTTAGATTAGTTTCAAGAGCAATTTATACTATTTCCTTCCTTCCTTCCTTCCTTCCTTCCTTCCTTCCTTCCTTCCTTCCTTCCTGTTTTCAAATACCATTTCCTAGGTATATGCTCTATCTTTACTATCTGTAGCTATTAATTCAACATAGCCATTTCCAGAGGCAGCACAGTACACTTAACATCTGTCATTGGAATGTGTGTTTAGTTTGATAGTTGCCCTGATTCCCTAAAAATCCTTAGTCTAAATTAGTGAAAGCCCAGTGAGGCACCCTAGAACCATACCCCAAAATACCAGTATACTGGTAGTCATCAGCCATTTCTAATGATACCCTCTAAAGCCCATAATTCAGATGTACAACTTTCCTCAACACGTCAATTGCATTTGTCCCCCAAATATTGGGAAGTGTATTCCATCACCCTTAACAGGTGTATTTCGTTCGGCTGGCATTAACAATGGTGAATATAAATGTTGGAGAAAGCGATTCCAACTCCAAAGGAGTTGGATTTTACTTTAAAAATATTTTGAACACATTAAATGAAATTAATGTCTGGTAGAAACAGGTGGCGCTTAACTTTGTGAGGCAGGGTGAACAGTGGCTTGAGTGAATGCACTATACCACAATTAACTTTTTTTTTTAATTGTGTCACTCAGTTGTATCAGTGCTAAGTGTTGGTTCTTATTTCAGGGTACCTGATTTCCAGATTCCTTGTCTTACACCCCAGTTTGACAGCTCTCTGTTCCAGTACTTACTTGATTCTTATAACAGGTACTTACTGATCAAATACCATGTGAAAGATAACCCCAAACTGTCATCTCTAGCAAGGAGCCATCCCCATACACACAGAGTGCCACGTGCACACTTGCTGATGTACCGTCAGCCCTGTCTGGTGACTTCCAGCCAGCCCCTCCACCCATCTGCCCTGCTGTCCACTCTGTTGCCAGAACTCTTGCTGTAGCCATCCAGTTGGTCTCCTGGCCTCCTTGTTTCTGGACATTCTGCCTCCTGTCCATCTTCTACATCTGAGTGATCATGCCAAAGGGCAATTCTCACCATGCCAGTGTCCTACTCTGTTGGCTTCTTGTTGCTTGCAGGATATAAAGCCCTCCTCCATAGAGAAGCTTTATGGTCTCTATAGCCTGGCCTCAGTTTACCCTTCCGCCTCCCCCCCCCCGCCCCCACCTCTCTCCCCTCTGCCTGGGCATTCTCTGTGCTCTCTAATACTCCCAGTAGAGGCAACATTGGCATTTTGGATGTAACTGTTCCTCTTGGTATGAAGCCGGCTGGTGTATTGCAGAAGTTTTAGTGTCCTTGGCCCCAAGCTGCTAAACACCAGTAGCTCTCCTCCACTTACTGTGGCAGGTGCAAATACCTTCACATTTCTAGAGGCTCCTTAGGAACCACAGAGTCTCCAAATACTCCATACCAGTTTGTTTCTGTGTTTTGTGCCTGTCCTTCCCTCTGCCTGTGGCATTCTTGTCCACCTCCTGCCCTTTATGGCAAAACTGCTATGCATTCTTTAAGATTGGGATCCAGCGTTACCTTTCAAGAAGTCCACCCTTACTTCAGCCTGAGATAGTTTCTTCCTTTGTGCTCCTAAGCCCTGTTTATACCTGTATTAAAGGAATATACTGTGTACAGATGTCATGGATTGATCTGAAATGGGTCGCTTTGCTTTAAAATGCACTTGACAGTACCAACAATATCATCTAGTACATGCACAAAGCCCTCCTGAAAACCCTAAAGGGGGAAGCGCTGTGATCTGGCCAATTACCTACGAACATCTGTGGGTCCATGTTATTATGTGGCATTACATGGCTTTTGGTACTATATGTGGGGAACTTTACAAAGGAGGGTTCCCTTGGGGCTTCATAATCACCATAGGACAAAGAGACGACATAAATTATTTTTTTTGGTCTTGTTATTAGAAGAACAATGATACTGATCAATAGATTCTGTGAACCCCTTGCACCTTGTCTCAGAGTTTATATTTGACCAAATGGAGCCATTTCTCTCAGCGCCCACTGCAATCAATAATGTGAAGCAAAAATGATGTTACTCTTGCCGAATCATAATCTTTGTTTTGAAGAGTTATTAACACAGGAGCCCAAGCTGCTATTTCCTTTAGACAATTGGGTTGTCCTGTTTCAGATTTATACACCGCAATTGAATCTCATTAGCTCAGATATACACTGCATAGACCAAGCATGTAAATAATTGAAACCTTCCAGAGCTATATTAAATCTTCAACTGATTTTAAAAGCAGTTTATCTTGGCATTTTACTTTATTCTGTAATCCTAATCTACACAGTTGATTTTTCCTCTAGTTAATCTTTTCCTTTTGTCGGGGTGTTGAGATAAAACAGTTGCTCGATTCCAGTAAAAGTGACATACACAATTTATTTCCATTGACAATTGGATTAAAATATGAGTATGAGTCCACAGTAACATGGTCTATGGTATTACTAGTTATATAAATTGTATTATGTTTCATCTTAATTGCAATTAATTGAATGAATTGTGCTATGTGCAGTTATCAGAGCAGGTGGTCATCATCATCACTAACACAGCCCCTAAGCAAACCACAGTGAGGATGCAGGCTCTGGGGTCAGTGCACCGGGGTCCATATCCTGGCTGGGCTGCTGCTGACAGTGTGACCTTGAGTGGTTCCCTGGACTTTGCGGTCATTTCCCCTGCAGAATGGAGCTGCTCAGAGTCCTCTTTCATGGGGCTGTTGTGAGGACTACCTCTGCCACTACCTCTGCCTCTACCACTACTGTGAATCCAGGCAGCATGCTAAGAGCACAGTGAGGGCCCCCGGCTGCTGTGATTTCTGCTGGACTTTGTTGACAGTCATGGAATTTCATAGGTGTGGTTCATGACATAGTTACCATGATGACTGTTGATCAGAAACATTGTGAATATGAAATGAAAACACTTACCTTCCATTTTTGCCTCTCATTCTCATAATTGCAGCTAAAATAACACAGTGACAGTCTTTGTGTCTGCTTCTAAGGTGGCTACTTGAGGATTGTGCTCATTTTACAGGATGTAACATATTCCATCTCTCCAATTCTTTAAATTACGGAGGTGGGAGGTTTGCCCAAGTGGGAGTGTGGTTGGGTTTCGCCTTTTATCATAGCTGCTGTTATTCTTTCAGCATCTCCCCTCCTTTCCCTACTGATTAGTTCTCAGACTCGAACATTCCTCTTCCTCTTCCCAAAGCATCCATGTGTCCTGGGGCTCAGTTCTCAGACCTAGTCCCTCCTCTGTCTACGTGTTCTCCTTAGATGACCTCATACACCCATGGTTTTAAATACATTCTGTTAGCTGATGATGCCCAGGTTGACACCCTCAGTCCAGGTCTTTCCCTGGGCTTTAGCCTCCAGTTCCTACAGCTGCTAACACCTGCACTTGATGTGTGAGCAGTGGCTGCTGTGTCAGCCAGTGACACCTTCCTTCTTCCTGTTGCCCAAATTGGAATTCTTAGGTTCCCCTGCCTCTTCTTTCTCACCTGGCTTATTACAGCATCCTCCAACTGGCCTGTCTGCTTCTGCCCTGGCACCTCTGTCATCTCTGCACACCGCAGCTGGAGACTGCCTGGAAGACTCTGCTAGCTTCCCATCACACTTAGAGACCTCTTTGCCATGATCTGTAAGGCCCCCCATGAACTGCCCCATTTCCTGACACCTGCCCCCTGGCTCACTCCACTACAGACACCCTAGCCTTCTCATGGCTCCTAGAGCACATCAGGCCTGGCTCTCTTCTTCACTTCCTGAAGATTCCTATGTCTTCCCTGATCACACTGTTTTAAAATAGCACCCAACCCATCCGCAGCCACTCTATCCCTACCTCTGCTTTATTATACTTCATAGCATTTTCCATATGGCATGGTATTTATTAGCTCCTTGTCCATCTCCACCCACTGGAATATAAGCTCTATGAAGGCAGAGACTGCAAGATCCCCAGTGCCTGGAATAGTGCCTAGCCCAGGCTAAGTGCCCTGTAAGCGTTTTTGAAGTGCTGTTTTGCAGTGTAACCCACACCAGCCCTCTGAGATAGATACTGCACCAGAAGGCAATATAAATTGCTAGGGGCACATAGCGAATAAGTGGCAAAGTTAAGGTTTAACATCTGTCAGTCTGACTCCAAAATGCATGTTGTTTCTGCTATCCTACATAGTTTCTCATTTCTGGCTGTTCTGGGCTGCCACCAGATCTCGGGAATGTTTTTCTGCTTTTGAAGCCTCCCCATCTTGATTTTGGTCACCACTGTCATCAAATATTTCCTGCGTGCCTGGTTCCCACAAGGCTTGCACCTGTCACAGAAGATCAAAGATGGGGTGGGGCTTGGCGCCCACATTTCCACTCTCAGCCTTGAGCGCAAATCCCCCACTGTCATGTGAAGTCTTCCAGAAAAACACAGTATTACCAAATTCTTCCTTATTCTCACTCATTTCCCAGGCTCAGAGCTGTGCCTGCACAAAGGAGGCACCTGTTCATAGTTCTTGAACTAATGAACAAAAACCAGGAGCACAAATAAGTGCTAGGAGAGTTCAAGTTCTTTGTTTGTTTGTTTGTTTGCTTGTTTGTTAAAGATTTTACTTATATGCAAGAGAGTGAGACAGAGCACAAGCGGGAGAGGGAGAACCAGACTCCCCACTGAGCAGAGAGCCCAATGCAGGGCTCCATCCCAGGATCCCGGGATCATGACCCGAGCCAAAGGCAGACAGACACTCAACTGATTAAGCCACGCAGGTATCCCTGTTTGTTTTAATTCAGCAAAAACTGACTTGAGTACTGCCCATATTAGGCACCTTACCAGTGTACAGAGAGTTGCTAGAGTTCCCTGTGCTTGTTGGAAAGGTCAGTTTCACCCCAGCGCTCATGGGGTGAAGCATAGTTGGGCATCTGACTCTGAAGAATCAGGTGGGACTTATGCTGTGAGAAACCCACTGCCCAGTGGAAATACAGGCTGCAGGAGAGACGACACAACAACTGGATCACCAAGGAAGGGGTGAGATTTCTGTGAGCCGACAGAAAGGCTTTCCCTGAAGGGAGAGCTAAAAATCAAATGTGAGACTTGTCTTGTGACCCTAGAACAGCATGTCCCCACCACCACCATGAATGTAATTCTAATCACTGCTACCGTGATGTGCCTGCCATGTGTTCCTCTATTTGGCCCTGCATCTCTGAACACTTACTGATTGGATTTTCCCAACCAGCCCCTCCATGCAAGATGTTACTGCCATTTTATAGACAAGAACACTGAGACCAGTAGGTTAGACAGTGTGTTCAACGTCAGATTAAATGGTGGAGCTGGAATTTGAACAGAGATCCAAGAAGTGCCAAAGTCCTGGTCTTTCTATCCATGAGGAGGTCCCAGAGATTCAAAGAAATACAAGAAGCTCCCAGTACATGCAGGTAACTGGAAGAAATGCATTGAAATGCATCCAGTTTTTTTTTAAAGCTTCTTAAAAGAATGATGGTTTTGATAACATTTAATTTTGGTAAGAAATGCTTTCTGAATAGACTCCTGACTTTCCGATTCTATTTTCTTCTTTCACACAGCCTCTATCAAATGATTGTTTTGTTGATAAATTTAGTGTGCAGTTGGGACTTATATGTAGATTGTACCTACCCTCAAAGGGAGAGAGGATTTTATAGTTTCCATTCATTCTCATTAAAATCAGAACATTTGCATCTTAACTTTTACATCTTGTTCCAGGAATTTTAAGTAGTCTGATTGTATGGAAGTGGGTCGTATTAATTGCAAATGGGCTAGACATCTGCTCACTAACACGGGATGATTTTTTTTTAGCTCTATTTTGTTTTTATATATGATCTACCAGAGCGATTAAGTGAGGGCTGTCCGTGAAGCGGTTTCAAGACTAGGATTTTCAGAGACTTAGAGTGTAGCCATAAAAATAAATTTAAGAGTGAATCTTTGAAAGTTCTTGAACTGGGAGTAATTAAATATGTTAGAGTTGATAGATCTTTATCCACAGTGTATCCAGGAGCTGTTTTTGGTCCTTGAAGCCTCTGTGGGTCTCATGTGGGGAAGCCTGACTCCAGTGGGTTCCAGGCTCTGGGGAGGAAGAGAGGAGCAGAACTGCTGTCTTGTGTCTGCCCACAGGGAGCAAATGAGCAAAGATGTATGTCTCATTGGAAGAACAGGATCCAGATTGCTGTTAGCTGGTCGAATTAGGCTAGTAATCTAACAGTGTTGCCTGAAGTGGACTTCTTGGAACACTAATAACTCTTAAGGAAATTGATATGTGCCATAGGTTCAGGAAGTACTAACTGGTTAAATAAACATAGAAATAAGGTTCCTTCTGTTAACAAGTTCCTTCTGTTAAAAATAAAAGTTATTTTAACAAAACAAGTTGAATAGCAGAGAATTATAGTTTGGGACATGCAAACTATGGCAAAACCACAGACAAGTCCACCAAAGAAAGGAGAGGAACACTATTTTGTGATGAGGGAAGAGGACATTGGGAGGGGCTGTCTTGGACCGAAGGCTACTGGAGAAAAGCAGGAGCTCAGGGTGAGGGCGGTACC
The DNA here is from genome assembly GCF_905146905.1 of Nyctereutes procyonoides. Classification (NCBI taxonomy): domain Eukaryota; kingdom Metazoa; phylum Chordata; class Mammalia; order Carnivora; family Canidae; genus Nyctereutes; species Nyctereutes procyonoides. Next base: position 34,356,524 of record NW_026575020.1, read on the forward strand.
TCACTAGCTAAGTCGCTGGGGTAGTGAATTCCTCATAGGAGATGCAGCTTCCATTCTGTTGGGTCGTAGTCATGATTCCCTCCTGTTGCAGGTGTGCCTGCTGGGGTCTCTTAAGTGATAATTCTTCTGCAACTACTGCTGAGTGGTGTGGCTCCCCCTTCTGGTCTCCTGCCTCTACTTTAGTGGGATTTCCCTTGACTCATTTCACACTTTTTGCAGTCCTTTTCAGAACATTTAATGTTCTGTGAGTGCCATGAATGTTCAAGAGGAGGACAGGGTATACACAGTTTTCCAAACATGGTTAGCCATGGACCCTTTTTCATGGAATGCACGTTGGGAAATGTTGTCTTGGTGAACTTCCCTACTTATTTTTAATTTAGGAACTGAAGAATTCCGTTGATGCTGAGTCATACAGTGTAATGTACACATCTACTCAGGGAGGTTGCCACAGTCATGTTGCCACCCTGGACCTTTCAGGGCCTTGCTTTTTTTCAGAGTTGTGGTCCCAAGCCAGTGGTGCCACTGGCTCATTTGGGGATGAGGAGGGAAGTTGGGTCTTCTGTGTACCAATGCATTTCCACATTTGACAAAGAGAAGGTGGTAGATGGTTTAGCATCTCAGTGATTGGGAAAGGACAAGTGAACTAGGTAAAAGATAAAAAGAGTTCTAGAGCAAGTGACATTTTTCCTGAAGTAGTTTCCTGACCCTGATCCAGCACCAGTTACTTTTTTTTTTAATTTTTATTTATTTATGATAGTCACACACAGAGAGAGAGAGAGAGAGAGGCAGAGACATAGGCAGAGGGAGAAGCAGGCTCCATGCACCGGGAGCCCGACGTGGGATTCGATCCTGGGTCTCCAGGATCGCGCCCTGGGCCAAAGGCAGGTGCCAAACCGCTGCACCACCCAGGGATCCCACAGCACCAGTTACTTAGAGGGGCTCAAGTCAATGCGTGTTGTATGAATAAATTGTTAGGTGCCCCGAGGCCTTTGCAGAAAAGACCTAATGTTGATATACCATCATACTCCATTTCAGGTTAATTGCCAAATGTATATAATCTTTCACACCTCATGAAATCAGAGGTTAAAACATAATAACTTCTATTTCCACAAATAACAGATGTCCTTTTCATACAGAAAGATCTATGTGTACTGCCTTGCCTCAGAGCAAATGTTCCTGGGCATTATTATTCTAGTTGTGGGAATGGATTTTAACCGATTGAAACAAAACCTTTACTTCCATCTCTCAGAACTGGTAACAGAAAGCTTACAAATGTGAGAGATGTCGCCTGGTACCATGGAACCGAGCAAAGCCAGTTGACTCACAGGAGGGGTGAAGCTGCAGTCTGAACCCATGGCCTTGACCTCATTAACGTCAGGCATCTGAAGCACCAACATTATGATTGTGGTGCAGTACCTGTCTTAACTGCCCAGAGCCTTCTCCTGATGCCCAGCTGTGACGTTTTCCCGTTCGATCTCCACCTGCTGCCGAATAGGCCTTGTTACCCAAAGGAAGGATCGCTTGCTCACCCTTAATATGGGGAAATCATTTAGAGCACTTAATTTGTGTTGACTCTTTATTGGTGCACTATTGCAATTAAGTTAGATTAATGAAAGGTAAATTCCAGTCTATACATGAAAAAAGAAATCTCTTGTAAAGATCCTAATTAGTATGTGTGTTTATTTAGCCTCTCATGGTTTAATTGCATCCCATCTTGCTATTTACAAACAGGCATCATTAAAGAATAATGAGCATGTGAAGAGCATTAATACTAGCAGCAGACGAGGCAACTGGAGATTGGTGAGGAGCGAGAGGGACAGTTTGCATTCTTTTGAATGAAGGAGAGTGACCCTCTGAAGCAGTCTATACAGGGAGGACAGAGCAGACGTTGTGCAAGGCAGCAGCTTGTCCTTTGGCTACAGAGAATTGGGCTGCTTTTGATTTGTTGCTGCAGTATCATCTGTACGAGCGAGCACACACTCACACAGTCATCTTGTGACCTCGGCTGTTGTCTGTTGGCTCAGGTGGAAGCTTCCTCTTCTGCCCTGCTATGCAGGACACCTACACCTCACTTCCACGAGGGCTTCCTAGGATGCTGAAAAAGCTGTCCCAAGCGTGTGACAATCCTCATGGAGCTCAGTGCCAGTCCCTTTGGGAGCCTTTTTTTTTTTTTTTTTAATGTCCAAACGTAGGATCAGTTAAGAAATTGGTTTCTCCTTCACTGGCACCCTGGTATCTCATTCCAGTTTTAGGTAATTTGCAGTTGTTCCTTGAAGTTACAGAGCAGTCTTCCCTGTGGTAAGCGGATGGGTGAACATTTATATTCTCTCCCAGCCTGGCTTAAGGGTGGAAAACCTGAGATTCCAGACAGGATAGCAGTGCAGCAGAAGGAATCTAATAATGACAATAATGTTTTGTCTTTTTGCGAGACTGATTCAGGGCATAAAATAAATGTTTCTCATTCCTAAGAAACAAAGTATAGACATAGAAGCGGTAAATCTGAGGAAGAAGTGTGGCATAGGATCCTGGTCGCCTAATGCTTGCAGGAGAATAAAAGACTTCTAAATACCAGTGCCTCAGTTTCCCCTTATGTTACTGTTATCATTGCAAACAGTTTTGTGAATGTGTTCTATATAAATGCAAATTGCTGCTAGTCAGACTATTAACACCTTAAATTTTTCCAGGGATTCTTGGGTAAGGAAAAGTCCAGGGCTTAATTTATTTAAAATTGGGTTATAGGAATTCACAGTTTTCAGTACATTTTATGATTTTCTTCACACAAACTACAGTTTAATTTTAAGCTACCCTAAATAGAGGCCCCTTCTCCCCCCCCCCCCAAAAAAAAAAGTTTGCCGGTCTTCTAATTCCTGTATGTATTTAAGGACACAGCTAGCTGTGTTATCAAACACAGAAGGACCAGCCGGGCTCATGTGGATGTCTCTTTTATTGTCGTTAACGTGCACCTGTTCCATTTTCAGCTCAGAACTGTGGGGCATATTTTCCCATTCATATTAATTGGATTTTAAAGTGACCTTGTCCCTGTATTGATTTGAATTAAAATTTTCTACATCAAGGTCAAGTTGGCACACATCCTGCAGTCGAAATCTTAAAAAGCCAAGTGCTACCTAACAGGGTATCGACAGAAGAAGTGGAGATGTAGCAGGGCCGCACGCATGTGCCTCAGAGAGCACCATGGGTCCTGTTGGCATGCACGTGGCAAGCGGCAGATCTACTCTGGGATCACCTTCACCTGGACTTGCCTCTGCTGGGAAAGAGCATCCCTGAGCACTTCAGAGCCAGATCATGCCATACAGGTGTGCAGGTGAAGATGCGCTTTCAGCTCCTGTGCATTTCCATGGGCCACCTTGAAATCCAGTGACTAGGGATCCCTGGGTGGCGCAGCGGTTTGGCACCTGCCTTTGGCCCAGGGCACGATCCTGGAGACCCGGGATTGAATCCCACGTCGGGCTCCCGGTGCATGGAGCCTGCTTCTCCCTCTGCTTAGGTCTCTGCCTCTCTCTCTCTCTATCTCTGTGTGACTATCATAAATAAATAAAAATTTAAAAAAATAAATTTCACTAATTAATTATTAGTGATATTAAGTACATTAAAAAAAAAATCCAGTGACTATAGTGCTTACTCATGAACTTGAACTGTGGATCCTCATCTCCAGTCTGCCAGTCTAATACCTCTCCATCTGGATAGTTCAAGAGCACCTTAAACTTGACAGAAAGGAAGTAGTGTTCCCCACTCCTTGGTTTTCTCCTCTTCTTCCTCATCTCGTCTCGGTAAATAGCAAAACTGTCAGCCTGGTGCTCCAGCCAGAAGCTTCCTTAGCGTCTAGCTCCCTCTGTCTCAGCTCACATCTAGTCCATAGCAGTTTGTGTCAATTGTATCCTAAGTCCGTCTGCTTCTCACCATCTCTATTGGTATCACCCCTGCTCAGGTCCCCCCAGTTCCTTCTCTTGATCTTCTGTGAGCCAGCGAGGGGCATGTTTTGTAAAAGCTCACAGCAAACATGTCATTCCTCTGCTAAAAACCCTGCAATAGCTTCCCATTTCTCCCAAAGTAAACTCCTCATCAGCCTCAGAGGCTCTTGATGGCCAACCTGTCCTGCCACCAGCCAGTACAGGCCACCTTCTCACCCGCCGCACTGTCCTTCTCCTGAGACACCGGCTCTTCTCCCACTCAGCCTTCACACAGGCTTCCCCCAGCCCGGGCTTCTGTGCCCAGCACTGGACACAGACCAGCTGGGTTTCAGCCCAGCTCAAACCACAGCCCCATACAGTTGAAATGGTCTCAGGTTTGTTTGCAGTCCACCCAGATCTGCCCCCCGAAGAATGTCCACTTATGAGACGTTGTATCATTCACTCCCTCTCTAATCCTTAGAACAATGGGTGGCACATAGTAGGTGAGTGTCGAATAAATATTTGAGTGAACTGAATGATCTAAATGTCACTTTTTTCACACCTAGTTTTTACTTCATTTCCTTCAGAACTTCTTGCAAATTGTGTTTCTTTCTTTATATACTAATTTGTTGCCTGTTAGCCCTGTGACTGTGTTTCTCTCGTGTGCCTGATGCCTAGCCCATACATAACACATATCGAGCAAATATTGTTGGGTAGAAAGAGGGAGGGCAAGCAAGCCATCATCCACAGTCCAGGGCAGTTCTAGGTTGCATGGTGCGACTGTCCTTTTGTGCTTCCTCTCCACTCATTCATTCCCTCCTCCTCTTCCTCCACAGCCTCCTGGCAGGGGTGCTCTGCTTGTTCCCACTTTTTTCCATGCTCTGCAGACCAAATTCTGGAAGGACGCAGTTTAATTGGCCTATCCAGTATGGGCAGAACCTTCTGTTCCAAGCCACCACATAGGGTCAGATAGGGTCGCCCTCAGACAGGTACCTGCCCCCGGGCCTCCTCCAGTGCAGGAAGCACCTGCTTCCTTGGTGCAGGTAGATCCCGTGAGGCTGGAACATCACATGCAATGGCTTCCTTCCTGTCATGTTCAGTACAGGAGACGAGTAAAGCGTGCCTGTTGTTGAGGATCCTTCTTCAGATTTGGTAGGAGAAAGTCACCATTTTCAGTATGTTCAAGAATACAGGAGTCAGCTGCTCCTTTCATCAGCTAACCTGAACCCCACTGCATTCACATAAATCTTTCTGGAACTGAGACACCCTGTTTTCATGCAGGCTGTGCGTTGGTTCTGCACCCTCCTCTTTTCCCAGAAGAGCTGTTATGACATGGTTGAAGATATGTTTTATAAATGAAAGTAAGCTAAGTTTCATTTTGACAATTTTGGGGATTTTCCCTAACACTGCAGGGGAAGCCCAAAGGTAGCTGGAGACCCAGATCAGGGCAGACCGTCTTCCTCGGTTCACTGTGTTTTTTTTGACCTCATGTGAATTTTTGTTACTGTTTTTGAGGGGGACATGAAGGGAGCTGAGGTAGGAAGATATGGAGAAAATTTATGTGTAGCATGTGAAATAGGAAGTTAATTCTCAGGCCATCCTTCTCATGAAACGATGAGACTTGACAAATGAGTCAGTCCTCTCTGATGCTGTTCCCCTGCAGCCAGGGAGGGTTTGACTTCAGAAGAGAGGGATGGGTTCAGGAGGATCATGTACCCAAATTGTTAACATGTGAGTCAAATTCATTCATCAACAGAATAATCCAACAAATGCAAAATAAACCTCATCCTATTGGGCAAGGTGCTTAATAATTAAAAACATTGCTACCATGTAGCAAAGGCCAATAGTGACAGCCCCCCTCTTCAGGCACTTAATAGCACTAGCTGTCCAATTCACATAAAGGTTCCATTTCAATAATGAGAAAGCCAGAACTCCCCTGGGTTGCTTTTCCCAGGGCCACACTGCTCTCTGTATGTGGCAGGGGCAGAATTTGAACTTGAATCTCTGGTTTCCACAGCCCTGGCTCTTGCCCCTGCACCATGCTGCTTTTCCCCTATGACAAGGAGATCACTGGGAATAACCCAGCTTGACCACTGCTGGAGCACTTGGTCTGTTTTAATCATGGTACTGAGGCCACACATGTCTGGTGTCATTTCCTCTCACAACAGCCTTATCCGGGGTTGATAGGAAAGAAAACAGGGGCTTAACAGGCCAGGTAACTTGTCCCGGGTCACATTGCTGGGAAGGGGGAGAGCAAAGATCTAAGCTCAGGTCTCTTTCTCTCCTAGTGTTCATAAACGTGATTCCCATGCCTTCTTGCCTTGCTGCTAAGTTGAATTTCTGACTTTTTGGTAGACAGAATCTAAAGTTGGCTTATCTGCCTTATTTTTCCTGGGCCTTTGTCAAAAAGAAAGATAGAATTCCCATCTTGGGGCTGTGAGGACTCTATACCACAAGTCTAGTCCATACGTGGGTTTCTGGTTTCATTTTTTCCTTATATTGCATTTTGTTGCATTGTATTTATCATCGGAAGTACAACTGATCCATCCTGTTGAGCAAAATGAGTGACCTTCAGCGTGGGAGAACATCTGTCTGATCTATGGCAGCCCCTTGCTCTGACCCCTTGGTTTCCAAGTCACTTCGCCCATTTCTCTTTCATGATTGGGTTACTGGCCAGCACTTTGCAGTGCTAGTGGCCTCCTCTCGCAGGCCACTGACAGTTAGTGTATCTTTTGCACCTCAGCCTTGCCAGATTTTCAGCCTCTCGAGGTGGGTCTGTCTCCGTTTCCTCACAGCTATATCCAGTTTTAGTGTTTTCCTAGAAGGAAACAACAGTCCATCTCCCTCCGTACCTTAGTTTCCAGTTCCCCTCACTGCTGTGGCTTCTGAGCCTACAGCTCACCTAGCATGAGTGTCAGGACTACACATACCTAGCATCTATGCAGAAATCAAAGCACTAAGCTTTGTTTAAAAAACAAATCAGAAAAAAAAAACATGCTAAAATTAGATGGAACAAGTGCTTTAATAGGATTTTATTGATGGGATCCAGAATGTGACTTTAAAGCCATTTGTGAAGGAAACCGGGGGTCTCGTGAAGCAAGGTTTTGAGCTACGTACCAGAGTCCCAAAGAAGATAGCAGAGTGGCTGGAGGATTAGATGAAGCAAGACTCTATGGTCACCATTTCTTGTGATTTGGATGCTGGTATGGGGTCATGGGCTCCTCAAGGGAAAGGGAACAGTGAGAAGCATGCTTCTGGCTCTGCACAGAACAGCAGTGAAATTGGACTCAAATTTTTTGAAACTGCAGCTGTCTTCTATTAAGAATGACAGTAAGACACCTGGCTGGGCTACATCCCAGGGTTCTTCGAGGGGGGCGCTGCGGCCACCTGAGCATGGCCCTGTCCTTATCCTAGAGTCAAGAGGTGAGGCTGTAGTATGCAGTGGAAGACCCCCCAGGAGTTAAGGAAAAACCTGTGTGGCACTGAACTTTTTTTTCTAGGCCACATCTAAGAACATCTCTTGGAGGAATGTTCCATGTAATACCATCCATGAGTGCTCCTCTGTACAACCAACTCTACCTTTCAGAACATGTGCTAAATTGGGCAGGTGCCAAACCAGGCATGTTCTGATTGTGCCAGACAGCTCAGTGATGGAGCACACCATCCTCCCCAAAATTCTTCATACACCGTGAGCCCCACATTGGTATAGGACTTATGTGCCCTGCAATTAATCCAGGCATGTGGCAGTTTTATCACCTCCTTCAAGGCCGGAGCCATATTTGACACTTCTTAACCTCCTTTAGGCTTTCAGTTTGCCCCTTTAAAAATGGGAAAGTTAGGGAAAATGATTTTTTAAAATCCTTTCCAGCTCTAAGGTGTGTGATTCTCTAAATCCATGTCCTTGCCCAGGGCTTTACATGATACAGACATAGGTATTCAATAAATGCTTATTGAAACCATTCACTTTATCCTTCTCTTTATTTGGAATTAGTATGAAGAGGAAGGCCTTAATACACTGTACTGAAGAAAAATTGTTTCTGAGCCTCTGTAGAGGTGCCCCTCTGCGTCTCCCTACTCCCACCTTCTAAGTACGCTGTTTGATGAACCACTTAAAGTACAGCAAATCCCTTAAGGATACCTACATGTTAGACTTTTACTTTGATTATACTTGGAAAATAACTTTCATGGATGACCAAATGGTTGACTTATTCACCCCTCCTTTTATTAATATATCCCCTCCTCTGAAGCAGAGCTCAGCCATGCAGCCTTTGTCAGAATGACAAATACCATGCTACCCTCTTCGCCTCCCACACAGATGCTTTATGCCTGGTCAGGGGTGTGGTATCTTGTGCTGGGTTCCACATGGAAAGGAGCTTTTTGGTTCACTCACTTCCCCTCTCTCCTGGACACGCCCACCTCCCCTGCCTCTGGGACATGCCTGTCTCCTGGATACAGATACTGCTCAGTTTCCAAGTGCCTTTCTCCCTGCATCAGCACTGAGGGAATAAGCTTTTAAGTGATCAGTTTCTCTCACCTTGTAAGCTCACTGGTCTGCCAGTATAGATAACATCTCAACTACCAGCTTTGTTAAGTTCATGTTAGACAACAGTTGGTGGCAGAACAAAACTAAATATTTTTGCTGTTATTTTCAACTTTCTCCCCACTTTCCCTTCTTATCTTGTGACTTGCCTTGTCATCATAAACTGGAAATTCTCTTACGGGATACAGCCTGGCAGGTGACTGCTATGAGATCCAATAGAGAAGACCACCAATGCAGGCCCACCTGTCCAGAGCACAACTAACCTGACAAGCACCAAGGCAGTGACAGCATGGCCGAAGGCACCTCCCTAGAAAGGCAATGATGGGCTAGGAGGCCCACTGGCTTCTGATGACTCTTCACAACTTGCCATTTGAACACTCATGGGGACAGACACAGGAGAAGTAGTCAGGGAGCTCTTTGGAAATGTGCTGCTCAGTAATAGAAGTGTTTCCTTGGTAACAGCAAGCCCGCTTCATTACCAGATGGCATTAGCTTTATTTGTGGTATCCCAAGCAGTTGCTAAGAACCAGCCTATAGCCCCTGTCATTGGGCGTTTCACCTGTGACTGCCTGACATTGGCTGCTTTGTGGGATGATGTCCATTAGCCAGTATATGATGCATTGCCTCTACCAGAACTCCAAGGTCGTTAAAACCTGGTGCATCCAGTTACATTTGAAACTAGCACAGTCTAGATATAAGAGAATCCAAATCCTTGTAGAGTGATGTGAGGGCTGGAAAAAAACGTTAGAGAGTGCATTAAGCTCCACCTCGATGGAGCTTGAAAGGCTCCTGTGGTCCTTTCCACCTTACCATGCTCAAGAGAAACAAAGGCTAGCAGCTCTTGCATGGTGTTGTGCGCCACACCCATAGCTGTGTTTCACATGGATCAGTTCGATTGATTTCCCATGGGCCCCTCCATATTTCACAGCTAAATAAACAGGCATGGGCGGTGGTGAGACTTGTACCCAGTCACACTGCCCAGTGGCACATGTGGTACTGAAGCCTAATGCACTTGACCTGCACACTAGATGGCCTTTTTGGGGTGTCAGCAATGTGTGTCTTCATCAGCCCACATGACAGCTTCGTTCATGTCTAAACTGCCCTGATTCTCAGGCTTACTGACTTTCCACTCAGCGGTCATCCATCAGGGGCATGTTTTTGTTCATACCTGAGGGTGCAGCACCACTGTCACCCACTGTCTACAGCTCCCTTTTAGCCCCAGGTGCCACAGCAGAAGGGTAAATTAATCTCAGTGGCAAGTTCACTGAAATGGAGGTATCAACTGTTCTAGTTCCAGCTTTGATGTTAACTGGCTTCAAATGACTTTGCCTCCACCAAATCCCGACAAGGGCTTGGGCCAAGGAGCAGCAGTTGCCACTGGGAATGTATCCTGTACTGGGCCTGTTCTGTATCCTTGCTCAGTGCATTGTCTCACTGACCCCTCATGGTCACTCTGAGGTGGAGCTATCGTGATCCTCACTGGGTGAGAGGAAGCTGATGTTCAGAGAAGGTAGATGACCAGCCAGGCTTTCCAGCAGTAGAGCTGAGATGTGACTCCCAAGCGCAGCTGATTCCAGAGCCTCACAGTGTCAGGCTTCAAAGTTGTATATGTTTGTATACGTAATTTCGTTATGACCATGTTAAAAATTCCAAAAACCATAAGCCTATGTATATTCCTCCTAGCTGAGTACAAGGGTCCTTCCTGGATTTCTAAAAAATAAGAATGGACAAATTTCATAGTGCTTTACTGATTTGAAAGGTAATGGAGTTGTCCACAATCTGCTGTAAGCCAGTACAGGCACAAGCCATGGGGATGATCACTGTAAAATGAATAAAGGCTGAGGGGGGAGATAGAAAGGAGAATACAGACCTAATTCATACTCATAAAATGAAAAACAAAAATTTTAACCTGTCAAAATTCTTTGCCCCTCTTGCCCTGGCCATGGTCCTGAAATGCCATTTCTCACAGAAAAGAGCCAGGGCTGTGGAGGAAATGGCTGACTCGTGACCTCGGACATGAATTGTACCAGATAAGCCTGGACTGTCCTGTTCCAGATAGCCAGGAGCTGTCACAGAAACTAGAGTGTGTCAAAAGGACTCAGCCAGGGAGATGCCCATGGGCCACAGGACAATGTGAGCATCAGTAAGAATATCAGACTAATAATTATATCAGGTACAAAGACATCAAATATGTTTAAATTCATGAGTTTATAATAATGTTGGGTGGAAACTAAGCCATCTGCATTGGAAGGAAACTGGTGAACTGAAGCATTGTTTTCAAGACTGGTAAATAAAGGGAAAGAATGGAGTGTTTATCCTTCCTTTCCTGTGTAGTAAACTCAACCACTTAATAGCCAAATAGTAGATGGGGAGAGTTTTTCCTTATAAAAGTGTTCCAGCTAATAAACGAAGATGAAACGATCCTATTGGTATATGGCCAGCTGAAACCCCTGGTGAATTAATGGGTCAGCAGCTGCCCACATCACCTGCTGAGACACCCAAGCTAGCCCGCCTCCTGTTGGTAGACCATAACTGACCATGAACTCATTGTGCCAAAAGAAATCAAGCCTGAATCTCACCTCATCCCAATTTACAGGAAGTACAGGGAAAGGAGGAACATGTAAAGAACACCATGAGGATGCCATCAGCAAAATTCAGACTACAGAAAACTCTAGAAAAAAATGATCCAGTTTCTTCAGCAAACAAAAATGTGGGGGCAGGGGTAGAGACAGGGAACCTTCAGTCTAGGAGAGCTTCATGAGCCATGTCAGCCAATCACATTGTGTGGACCACATTCAGCTCCTGACACAAGCAAACTTATTTAAAAAGTGGCATTTACAAAACTGTTGGAAATTTGAACCCTGACTACTTCAGCTTTGATAGTATTGGAGAGTTCTTGTTGATTAAGTTGTGGAATGGCATTGTAGTCCTGAATTTTTTTGAGAGTCCTTTTAGAGACACAGAAGGATATGTTTACAGATGAAATGGTACTGTGGTTGTTACTGCTTCAGCATAACATAGGAAGGGAAAAGTAGGTTGAGGTGGAGATGAAACAGGATTTGCCAAAAGCTGTAGTTGAAACTGTGGAGGGAGGGGGCAGGTTGTGGAGGTTCTTTATTCTGTTTCACTCACTTTTGTATATGTTTAAATATGTCATAATAAGTGGGTTAGGGGTGCCTCAGTGGCTCAGTTGGTTAAGCATCTGACTCTTGGTTTCCACTCAAGTCATGATCTCATGGTCTTAAGACCAAGCCCTGTGTCAAGGCTCTGTGCTCAGCAGGGAGTCTGCTTAAGGAGTCTCTCCCTCTGCCCCTCTCCCCCTCACTTGTGCACACATGCTCTCTGTCTAGATTGAATGAATGAATACATAAATAAGTCTTCTAAAAATTTTTTAAATAAATGAGTTAAAGAAATTAAGTTGCTGCTTTTAGGAGGGGATGGATTTTACTTATTTTACTTTGTTTTCTTTTGATTTAATGGCACCTGTTACTGACAAGAGAGGAGTGAAGTAGGTACATTTATACCTTTGTAGCTGGCATAACCCTTGTGGCTCGCAGTTGGCAGATTGCATCAGAAACCTTAAAATATTTGTACTGTTGGCCCCGGTAATTGCAATTCTACAAATCTGTCTTCAGGAAATAATCCCAAACACAGCAAAAGCTTGGTGAACAAAAGTATGCATTTGTAGGCAAATTTATATCAGGGAAAACGTGGAAGCAACTCATGTCCAGTGATAGGAGAATGGTTAAAGAAATTATTAAATCTATCCACCCAGTAGAGTGCCATGAAGCACATACTGCCATTTTTGAAGACTTCTCAGCAGTAAGAATAATGCTTATGTCATAACTTAAATAAAAATTTGATTTGAAATTATGTATGTAGTATGTTATAACCATGTTTAAAAATTCAGAAACAAAAAAAAAATTCAGAAACAGTAGATCTTTTTCCCCTAGTTTAATTACAAAGTAATTGATTTACACCACTGTATAAGTTTCAAGGGTACAGCACAGTGGTTTTTTTTTTTTAAAGATTTATTTATTTATTCATGAGAAACAGAGAGAGAGGCAGAGACACAGGCAGAGGGAGAAGCAGGCTCCTTGCAGAAAGCCTGATGTGGGACTCGATCACGGATCCTGAGATCAGGCCCTAAGCCAAAGGCAGACGCTCAACTGCCGAGCCACCCAGGCATCCCAGCACAGTGGTTTAATGTGAAATGATGACCATAGTAGGTTCAGCTAACATCCATCTTCTTGTATAGATACTATAGAAAGAAGAAAATAGAAAAGGAAAAAAATGTCTTCTTGTAACTAATTTGTAGGATTTACTCTGTAAACAGTTTTCTTCACATCTGGCAGCACCACGAGCTGTGGTCATCATATGCGCATTGCATCCCTGGGACATATTTATCTTTTTTTTTCATATTTATCTTTTAACTGGACTTTTGGACCATTTGGCCTCCTGCTTTCACTTCGCCCTGTACTACCCTCTACCTCTGATAACCATAAGTCTGACCTCTTTTTCTATGAAATCTGTTAATCTTTGATAGTAAAAGGATTGAAAGGAAATCTCCCCAAATGTTAGTGATTTAAAAGAGCAGACTGAATGACTATTTCCTTCTTTTTCACTCTAATTTTAGGCTTTTCAATAACAAACCTATTTATTAGTTAAATTTTTAGTATTCATTAGCTTTAAAATACCAAAATTCACTTGCAAAAATAACAAAAAAAATAAATATAAAATTTCTAGTGTATTTAGTGTGGTTTTGTTTCTGAATTCCATCTTTAAAACCTTGACAAATGACAGAAGCAATTTATTGGTTAAAGTCAGCCAAACTTTGTTTTTTTAAGGAAATAATATCTTAAGTTATCTCTGCTTATTAGCAGAGAGTTAAAACAAGACAGTTGAAAATGGTGGCCCTGTTAGAGACGGTGTATTGGACCTCCACTGCAGCCCAGCCAGAGGCTGTTAATTTCAGTGCTTATAATTACAAAACTGTGAACTTGATTCTTTTCCTCCCTCTCTCCCTTCCTCCCTGTAGATTGCATGCAAACTAGAAAGAGTTACTGCTCCTACCTTGGTAGTTTGTTGACATCCTTAAGTAGGTGATATCCAGTTACCCAAGCAGTGACCCATTCAATATTACATGGTGTAGCAATAGTTGAAAGTACTGTACAGGAATGAGATGTTTTTATTAACCCTCTCTTAAATGTAAATAAGGGTATCCTCTCTGTTTCTTACCCTGTTTGTAATTCTGGACCATTTTAGGAATACAAAAATAGAGAGATCCTCTCAGCACTTAGAAGTTAATGAAGGAACCAGATGCTCAGAACGTTCACTGATATGCAGGACTAACCAAGAGAAGAGGAGGGTTGCTGCTGGGGACAGCCCAACAGCAGATAAGGGAGAGGGTGTCTAAAGGTGGCATCAGCAGCGATGGAGTTTATGTTGGGTCACACAATTAGGATTGGGGCAAGGGCTCTCGTCAGCCCATTCTGTGATATTGGAGCCTCATCGAACAAGCTAGACCACGGGTCCTGTTCTGAGTCCACCTCCAGGGGCTCACCTGGGGAATGAACAGTAGAGGCATAGCAAAGTAACCGAAGAGTTACATGAACCCCTAAAAGAGAGGAAGGTGCTATTTCTCTTCTTAATGCTGAGTCCATTCCAGCAAATACAACAGGTTACTTTTTCTCTGGCATTATATGAAATTGCACTTTTTTTTAGGTGTGTGGGTTTGTTGTTGATTTTTGTGGGGGTTTTTCATTTTGTTTTTTGTTTTTTTTTAATCCATAATATGTGCTTAGGTTCTAAGAGAGTAAAAGCACTTAATGTATATCCAGGATCATGTTCCTTTTTGGAGATAAAATTCAGCTACTTTCCATTTACCTTCAGAACTTACGTGGTATTGCTTCTCCACTTACTACCAACTATTATAAACAGATAGTTCAGCCAGGCCGGAGCCTTTGGTGCCTGTCTTTAATCTCTCTGTTGTATTCTCCTACATATTCCATGGGTGTGCATAGGGCCATGAGAGAATAGGAAAACAAATGCGTTTACCAAGTCCTAGGATGCCAGAATCTTAGGATAGCCTTTGAAAAAGATCATCTTTCTTAAGACAGAAAAAAATTAAAGGAAATTTTACTCTATCCAGCATATATTAAATCTATGGAACTTATCCTGAGATTTATAAGCCAAAAATATAAATAAATTCAGTGTAGTTACACTGCAGGAAGGCCTTGTTGCTCAAAGCCTGTTCCTGATCACTTTCAGATGCCTTCCCTCCAAGGGTTCTCCCATGTGCCCCTCAGCAACAAGAGGGAGAGGTGATCCTTTTCTCTTCACATAATCTTACCCAGCCTTATGCATTCTGCATGTTCGAGTGTAAGCTTTCATGTTTGCATGCATGTGTTTTGACAGGTGACCTTGGGAAAGGTGTTGAAAGTGATTGTTGTCATGCGGAGCCTGTTCATTGATCGAACAATAGTAAGGGGATATAGTGAAAATGTCTACACAGAAGATGGCAAGGTAAGCATTCTGGAGTCTTCTGTTTCATTTTGCTTTATTTTCTCTGTCCCGAAACAAATGTAGTAGAGTCCCAAATGAATGATATTAAACACTAGCAGTCATAGCTGAAATGATCAACAAGCATGGTTTATCAGTATGAAGATGAACGTTTTACAGAAAAACATTTCTCTCTCTCCCCTTGCATTTTTCATCAAGCTTCTGCTTTTTCCTTTAAGTTGATGCCCTTAGTTGAATTTCTAATTTATCACCTTAGACCCCAGTTGCCTCATTAAATGTGTCTTCTGAGGAAATGGATTTCTTTCTTTTTCTTTCTTTCTTTCTTTCTTTCTTTCTTTCTTTCTTCCTTCCTTCCTTCCTTCCTTCCTTCCTTCCTTCCTTCCTCCTTTCCTTTCCTTTCCTTTTCTTTCCTTTCCTTCCTTTCTTTCCTTTCTTTCCTTCCCCCACCCAGTAGTACAGTACATCAATAGCCCAGGGTTTGGCTTTTTTGGCATTTTGCTTTTCCTAGAACCATGAGGAAAATTCAAGGTACTTTGACACACAACCTGCTCAGGATCTTTTCCCATGAAATTAACAAGCAGCCCTAAGGACAGTGCTTATCTGCAGCAGTGCATACTAAACACTGCCATTGGAAAAATAGGTTCTTTCCATGGGTGATTTGTTTCATAGAAAGTTCACTGGCGTGAACCCCTGATTTCTCCGGACTGCACACTGTCCATATGGCTCTACAGAGAGCATCAGAGGATGCTAATGGGAGCTGACAGCCTTCATTTGTGTTGGCTTCCAGAGTGTAATGAGTGCTCCGCCTGAGATACCCACCCGGATGCACCCTGGCCACTTCCTTGCACTAAGCCTCTGTCTGCCCCTCTCTCCTGAGCGCTCCTTTCTCTTCATGAATCCCATTAAAATTTTTAAAGTATGCTATAGTACTAGCACTCACCACCCAATGGCCACATTATAATGAGGATAGGACGTTCTTCAGAAAAAGGTGACAAATGTAGCTTAGCACATAACAGTGTGTTAAATAAGAGCTATGACCCATAATGTGATGAGATTTGTGTTTTGAACTAGTAACCCAGCATCTCCACATCCCACACAAGTGTTGTCAACAAGGAAAGCTACTCTTACTTCAAGGACTTTGCCAAGTTCTCATATATCTCGCATTGAAAGCCAAAGCGTTCCTCAAGGGGAGATTTTCTTTTTTGGAAAAACCAAAGTGTCTTTAGAGCAGGTGTGGAGAATAAAGCGTGTCATTGGGGCAACATAGTCTGTGTGTATATGATTCGTAAACCCTGGCAGCATCTCTGACAAGCAATTCCAGACTAGTTAGCAGCAGAAGAAGTGACCCTGAGTCACTGGTCCTGACCGTATAGAGATGAGACCATATAGAGACCGTATAGAGATGTGGTTCTTGTTGCCTTTGTTCAAGGTTCACGACTTGTTAGTCACACCTGATATGAATCATAGCCCTTGTCCTCCAGGGATTTACTAGTGCCCTGGGGAGAGAAGGCTAGCAACATAGAAAGCTAATCAACAGTAGCGAGCGTGTGATAAAGTTACAAATTTGGGAGAGGGAGGAAGCATTTCTGATAGATTCTGAGGAGTGAGGGTTTACCTACTTTGCATGATCTCTTTAACACTGAATTTGATGGCCCCATTCTGGAAGCGTCCTAACCAAGCCATGTAAAGCACTTAGCACTTTGCCGCCTAGTCACCACTCAGTAAGGAGCTAATATCATTTTTATTCTGCACTTAAAACAAGGGACTTAGAAAGTTGTCACATTCATGTGCTTCTAGGATTTCTCTGCGGTTACTCCCCCTCATATGCTTCGGACCATTGTCTGCCCCCCACCCCCCATACATACATACCGTGGTTTCATGTGTCAGCCCATGGAGATCACTCCTGACCTGTGTCTAGGTGGGACCTCTCCTCCCCAGGTGTACCTCATGTTTAGCCCGCCCAAAACTTCACTTCTGAAAACCTTGGCTTCTAGAATAAATCCAAACTCCTTAGCAACACATAGAAATGCCAGGTCATCTGGCCCTCCCTTCCTTTCTGACCTTGTCTGCCATCATTCTGTATGCACATTTTGCCTTCCTCTCCAGTCTTTTATGCTACTTGGGGCTCCCACATTGCTTTCACTCATCTACAACCCCTGTGCCATTAGCCTGAGATGCTTTGTCCTCCTTGTCCACCAGACACACTCTTCCCTTCACACTGGCTTACTGCCATCCTCTTTCTCATCCTGTCCCTATTTTCCTAGGGGCTTCTTACATTAGCACAGGCTCTGGAGCTGGCAAGCCCAGGCTTGTGTCTGCTTAAAGCACAAGTTAGCCTCCTCATGAACACATCCTTGGCATTTTGAAGTCTTTTTCTAGGACTAGAATTAGTACATCATGGTTATTTGTTTACATGTCTATCTTGCAATTAATAAGCACACTAAGAGTACTCCACATGTTGGCCTTTTAGGTGTTGTGCTAAGCAAACTTTGCCTGCAGTGGTCATCGAGTCCTAGGTTCTGTTTAAATTAGACTCGTTCTCCAGATAAGGCAACTGAGACCTAGAATGTACAGCAATTTGCCTGCAGTCACACCCTACCAGCCTCAGACCTATCTGCCAAGAGCACTCAGGGACCCAGACCCTGTCACTCACGTGATGCCGTCCCAAGGAGATGCCACAGTGCCTAGAGTGCTGAAGAAGCCCAGGAATATGTGGAAGGGGACAATAGAGAAGCCTACTTGGGATGTGCAAGTGCTTACCTGGAATGGAAAAGTGGAGGTCCTCAGGGATGAGGACCAAAAGAAGCAGCAGAGCAGCAGGGATTGGAGTCATAAGTGCATCAGACAATGAAGGAGATATACACACATGCAAGGGCATACAGGCATGTGTCTTCCTAATGAGAGATTAGTGTGGGTTCTCTGTTCATCAGAAAGAAAATGAATGTGCCTGGGAACCTGAATTCTGCTATGATTCATAACACAAATGTGATACAGGAGGCCTCTTGCTGCGTTTTACAGCTGTGCACTTTGGCCTACGTGGTCAGCAGGGACCCTAAAACTGGGAATAGCAAGATCAAGAGGACCAAAGCTTTTGTTGTTTTAAAGACGCATTAACCACATTTGGCAGAGAAGCTCTCGGAACGACCGCTCTGCCCAGAATCAAGTCCTAGCCAATTTGATTAGCCCCTTGTTTTTTTCAGAGCACTTTGCAAAACCATGCAGGCATTATTAGTGTTCTATTTTTGAGTACTGATGCTGGTTTATGTGGATTTTATATATAGTTATATATGTGTAAGTGTAATTAATGTGTTGAAATGTCTAGCACATCCCAAACAAAATGTAACCTTTGGAAGGAGCTATTGGAGCTTGAGGTGTGGTCCTCAAGAACAAATTGCTGCTTGCAGTTCCACTGTTCCAAACATGCAGCTCTGCATTTGCTGAGCTGGTGCCTGAGTACTTGCCTGGGGGTGATTTGCTGCAGTCTAAAGCACAGCCACTGATATGTGGGCGTGGCTTGGAAAGCCATGGACTAGCTGGGGTCTGAACTTATGCAACTGCAGAAGTCTGTGTCCCCCAAACCCAAAGCAGCCAGCACATCCTAAAAGGTTTAATTATCCCTCTTGTTACAACAGCAACCCAGCGCCACCCTCACCACACACACATACCCCCCATTTCCAGAAGCCAGCAGGTTTTTTCCCATCAGAATCCCAGCAAGGCTATCGCTTTGCACTTTGCAGTAACTACCACTACCACTACCCTGATCGTCTGCCTCTTCACCTGGGATGCATGTTTTTGAGACCAAGTTCCAGTAGACTAATTTCTCTAATAAAATATAAAAATGCTTTAAAACTTACCAACTCGCTATTCACTGTAACCAGGGAGGAGCAGAGAGCCATGACTCAGCATGTTAAAAGGCAGATTTAAGTTGAATACCTGGCCATTGTCCTGATTTTATACCCGCCAGACTTAACTGAAAAAATAGAAGTGTCTCCGTTGAATTTATCTTATTAGAGGATTTAGGTTATGTTAATGCTATAGCTTCATTAATTACCCCATATCAATAAAAAAAAGGCAGCTTTTAGCCTCCTAGCGAAAGAGAGGAAAAGAAATAGTGGTATCAAAGGGAACCTTCAAAGACAGCCAGAGCTGTCTCCAGGGTAATTTCTGATCCCTGCATTCTTCCCACTTCAAAGTTGGATGTGGGGGGGGGGGGGGGCGAGGGGGTTGGGGAAGCTGGAATCTGATTTCTCTAATAAGTGTTGGCATCAGCCCCGTTTGATATTAGATGCAGGGAACATTTTGATTTGTTATAGCCTTTGAAATTGTTCAGACGACCTTCAGAAAAGCGGCCTCTTGTTCCTTCTGGGGGAAGGGGGAAAAGCTGGGGAAGGGGACTCCGGCCTAATTTGCACGCCGACGGTGCCCTGAGTTGTGCTTTCAGCAGTTTCTAGTAATAAATGTCTGTCCTGATCGAAAGTGAAAAGTTGAAGAACAACAGACCTGTAACACTAGTTCTTTGGGGAGACTTATTCACTTTTCTATTCTCCGGGGAGGAGTGGGTACATTAAGAAGGTGACCAGGTAGAAGTTTATGGTTTTGTTTTTTTTTTAAAGATTTTATTTATTTATTCATGACAGACACAGAGAGAGAGAGGCAGAGACATAGGCAGAGGGAGAAGCAGGCTCTGTGCAGGGAGCCCGACGTGGGACTCGATCCTGGGTCTCCAGGATCAAGCCCTCGGCTGAAGGCGGCGCTAAACTGCTGAGCCACCCGGACTGCCCAGAAGCTTATGGTTTCGAAAACTCGGGTTGTCATGGAGAAACATGCCACCATTGCTGGTTTATGGCCCTCTGCCCCTATGGACGCATCACCTTACAAGGTGAAGATGCTAATAAATAAAAGTTTTAAACATTGAAGGCCTGTGTGAAGCTTATGAGTTTTATTTGGAATTGTCAATTTTAGACAATTGATGGTATCTTAACACTATTTTTTGAAATGAAGAATCGGTAACTTTCTGAGAAGCTGCCAGAATTTTTACTGGCTGCTGAGTGAATTTCAGGGGTGATGATTGTCATATGAGCAGGCCTCGGAGCAGATTTGTCATGTTGAATTTCCTCAAGAGTACCACCCACCCCACCCCCCAACCACAACAACTGCCACTGCTTGTCGGGCAGGGGGACTCGAAGTCAGCCCTCCTGAATTCTAGCTGAAAGGCCATCTTCCTCCCAGGTTGAGGTCTGGGCCTTGTGGCAGCAGAGCTGGTTTTGAATTTTCTACCACATCCTCGTTGTGTGATGTTAGACATTTTACTTAACTTCTCTGAGCCTCTGTGTCCTCGTCTGGAAGTTGGGGATGGTTTCATCATCCTCATCCAGATGTCTGGGAGAATGCAACAGCCCTGTGTCCTCAGGCTTTGCACGCAACGGGGAATCTGCTTATCACTCTCCCTCTGCTCCTCCCCTCCTCACTCGTTCTCTATCTCAAAATAAATAAATAAAATATTTTTTTAAAAAAGTTAACACAGGTATAGTGCAGGCCAGATGTACTGTCCTCAGTGAATGGTGTCTGCCCTCATGCTGGCGATGCTGATGGCAATGGTCATTGTCATAGCTGGCATGCCCTTGCCTTCTGATAGTGGGCCATTCTAATTTTTCTTTCCAGTAAGTCAATTTGATTGTTACCATTCTTATTAGTCAAGAGGCCCTTTGACATCTTGATGTTTAACCTGAGAGCAAATATGTCTGTGCTAGAGCAATTGGTTATCTGTGGGGTTTGTTTCCATTTTACCCAAGAATAGAACACATTCCTACCCCCAAAATACTCATTCCAATCCCCAGAGTCCCAGAGGCTGCTCCTAAGACTGCAGATTCAGCCACCAATTACCATAAGGTTGGCTTTTCCATTTTAAGATCTAATGTTTGCCAGAATACTGAGAGGTGCTTTACTTTCTTTCCCTGACATTGTAGTTCAGAATAATTTCCTGTTCATCAGGCTGAAAGTTTACAGCTTCCAGAATGATCCTTTTTGAATATCACAGCCAGCAAAAATAAATTGGTAGCCATGCCTGCCTTTGCAGCAAATAAGCTGAAGCTAATAAATATTCACTTGGATCAGTCCTGGCTCCCTGAAATGAATTTCTGAAATCTTCCTGGCCCTGAGGAAAGGCAGAGCACTGACTCCAGAACACTCACTTACATGGCTTTCTTTGGCATAAATCTAGCAGAAAATCGAGTACAAACTGCCTGCTGCGCCTTCGCGGCAATAGGGGAGCCCATTGTTACCAGTTCCCATTCTTACCCGTGCGCACCTGGTACGTAGGGCATATCGTCTAACATCCTTCTGCCCCAGATGGCTGCAGCTATTCCCTAGGGCCCTGAATTATATATTTAAACCGCCTTTCAGAAAAGAGCAGCATGCTCACTTTGAATGAGCTTGCTGTGTTTTGAGAAGCTAACAATTAGGCTGGAGAGTCCACCTCTTAATTAAAGTTGTCCGCGTTTCTCCCTAGATGATTTCTCTATTAAAACATTGCGCAGATACTGAAGAGTTGGGGTTGGTTGTTGGTTTGTTTGTTTTTTTAAATAATTGTCTCTTTTAAATAAAAAGTATAACTTTTCAGTTTATATGGAGCTTCTTCCTTTTCTCGTTCTCCATGGCCCCATGTTTATGTCTTGGTCTGCCTACGTATGGTGGGAACAGGCAGGAAGGATAAACAGTGGAGAACCTCCGAAGAAACAGCTGTGGGCTTCAGATGGAAAGGGAGCTGTGCTAGCTCCAAGTTGAGACACTGATATTACTCTTCCTAAAATTTAGATTTCGAATCTTTGGCATCTCCCCGTCATCTTGGTGGTGATTTGGCAGAACTGAGGGATACAAAATATCATTCTTACTCATTCTGCACTCTCTGAATAATCTTTAAGTGCTGCATTTTTAAGCCGGAGGCTCCACTGTGGCACTGGGAACACAGTAGCAATTCGCATTCTCCCTGGAATGACCAGCCGGCCAGCAGTTTTCTTTCTTTTCTTTTTTTATTTTTATTTATTTATGATAGTTACAGAGAGAGAGAGAGAGAGAGAGAGAGAGAGGCAGAGACACAGGCAGAGGGAGAAGCAGGCTCCACGCACCGGGAGCCCGACGTGGGATTCGATCCCGGGTCTCCAGGATCGCGCCCTGGGCCAAAGGCAGGCGCCAAACCGCTGCGCCACCCAGGGATCCCGGCCAGCAGTTTTCTTCAGCGGAATTGACAATGTGGGAAATTCCTTCTGTTTCTTTTGAGGTTTCCTTCAGAGTTATCTGGAGGTAACATGTCACTTTCCCCCCTACAAACTGTTCACCTACCAAATTAAAATTCTAATACTTAAAGCCTTTTTTTTTTTTTTTTGATCAAGTGGCTTAAGGCGGGGAGCGAGGGTGGGGTCCAGTGACTAAAAGTTGATGCCACTTTTCTGGAGAGCAGGTTAGCCAGAGTAGGAGAGAGGGATCAATTAGAGGCTTCTCTGGAAATCCAGGAACAAGATGATAACACCAGAGGGGAGAGGGAGAAGTGGACCCATTCGCATGAACCTTCAGGCAGAGTTCTAGTACTTCTCCTGGGCTTGGATCAGCTAAACCTGGCACTCTCCAACAGCAGCCCTGCTGGAGTCCAGAGGGACCTTCTCGGAATCATCCAAACCTCCTCTGTGGCCTGAAAGTTCTCAAACACAGCGCAGTTCACAGGAAACTAATTCGGAGCAGGAAGAAGCCAGAGAGAACTGAATGCCTGTGGGCAGACTACCTTTCAATTCCAAGGACCATTTGCAACAAACCAGGTTTTGGTGTTTTCCTCAGAACAAAAACAGAACTCTAAACTTCCCCATGTCAAGTGCAACACTTCACTCCTGTCCTATTAGAGGAACCTTCCCGTGTGATTGTTTCTCGTGTTCCCAGGTGCTCCAGAATCAATAACACAACCTATAGACCATACAGTCGTATCCCAGGTTTCTACCTTGACCACTGGCCAACCCCAAAGGCAGGTTCCAAGAGGCCCATTGAGCAAGTATTTTAATTTGTTCAGCTCTGGAACTCATATATTGCGGTTGACTTGTTAGTACCCCTGGGATATACTGACTCTTCTGATCTGCCCTGTCCTTGAGCTATCCTCCAACACTGTATTGGGGACAATTCTGTTTTTGCTATACTTAACTCATAAATTCACAAAACAGTGAGAATGCATTGACGACTTATCATACAAAACTAAAGCAAAAGTCCTTTTGGTCAGAATAAGCCACTGACATGCCCTGTACAAGACCAAGTGTGGCCAGAGGAAGACTGGACTGAGTTGACTCCGAGCCCTAACCACGACCTCCAGCCTACTCCCTTGTGAACTAGAGGTGCCCTAGATCAAGGGTCCCTGGCCTGACTAGCCATCACAGTTACACCACCATGTGGGAACAAAGCTGAAACAGATGAACAAATTCTCAGGCCCACTGTAAACTTACTGATTCAGACACTCCAGGGGAGAAACCAAGGAATATATATCAAACAAAAAAAACAAAAATTCCCCCCAGCAGCTTCTGATGCCAGCCAAGTTTAAGCACTGCCAGGCCATACCATCCATAAAAAGCCTCTCCAGATTGCCGTGGACAGTTAAATGGGACCAGCCACTGGCTTGTTCTAGGGATTAATTGAGTGTGTGTGGAGGGCGTAGTCAGGTGTCTGGTGTGGAGCAAGTGCTCAGCAACTGGGAGCTGCTAGTTTTTCTCCACTCAGCGGGGACCTGCTGATGCCTATGATATGCTTGGGCCCACACCAGGACAACACAAGCAAAAGAAAGTTCCAGGTGGTTTTAAGTGCAATAAAAATTTCAAATTTTTGAAAAGATAAGACAACAGGTATGAAAATAATATTTTAGACAAGGTAACTGGGAAATGACTCTCTAATAAGGTGACGTTTGAACTGAAGAATGTTAGGAGGAGCCATGTGAAGGTTTGTGGGGAAAAAGCAATCTGTACAAAGATCCTGAGGCAGGATTGACATTGGCATGCAAGGAAACCATGGTAGGAGCCCAGGTAAGAAGAGGGAGCCAGGGACTCAGCTCATGTGGCTGTGGAACAAGTGCCTCATGCTAACTTCCCTATATCCCTTCTGTTGATTTCCTTGTAGAGTGGAAATTCTGGTGAAGAGAGAAGAAATTCAGGCAAGACCTTTAATATGCACATGCGATGCCATGATTCTGTTATTCCATAATCACATTTATTATTTCAAGCTGAATGCAGTAGTTCCAGTGTCATCTCTCCAAGTGTACAATTCTAAAATTGATGCTCATATTTTCTCCTTCCCTCCAGCTTGATATATGGTCGAAATCCAACTATCAAGTATTCCAGAAGGTAAGCTTTACTTTTCATTTTTTACTCAAGAAGCAGTAATGGAAATATGGATGCTCAAAGGTGAAAACATTGGTCTTAAGTTAGAAGCTTTTTTTTTTAATATTTTATTTATTTATTCATGAGAGAGAGGGAGAGACACAGGCAGAGGGAGAAGCAGGCTCCATGCAGGGAGCCCGATGTGGGACTCGATCCCAGGACTCCAGGATCACACCCTGGGCCCAAGGCAGGCACCAAACTGCTGAGCCACCCAGAGATCCCCAAGTTAGAAGCTTTTTAAAAACTGAAAAAAAGCCATACACAAAAGGCTGCTCATGGTATGACTCCATTCATATGACATTCTGGAAAAGATGAAACCTTAGGAACAGAAATCAGATCAGTGGTGTCCAGGCACTGGAGGAGGTTGTCCCCAGTGGGGGGTGGGAGGAAATGTGTTGGGTGATGGAAGTATTCTGTGTCTTAATTGTGGTGCTGATCATGTTCCCACACTCACAGAGCTGTACACCTACTGTAGAGGGAAACTGTACTTTCCTTCCTGTGGAGGGGAGGTTTCCAGTGAATCTCCATACTTCACTCTTGATCACCGAACACATTGGGGTTTGCCCCACAGGAACAGGACACAAGCTGGGTGTCCTACAGTTTCACTCAGCCTGACACTATCTACCCAGAGATGCAGACCCCAGTCACAAATTGGGTTATTGCCTGTCCTACTGGCAGTAGATCGGAGGTTCCCATGCCCCCCTTCCTTGGGTTCTGTTGGTCCTCCCGAGCAGCTCACAAAACCCAGGGAGATGCTTACTTAGGCTTACCAGTTTATTAAAGGACATGATAAAGGATACAGATGGACAGCCAGATGGAGCGACACATAGAGCAAGATCTGGGAGGGCCTCTAGCACAGGAGTTTTGGTCCCCATGGAGTTGGGGTGCATCATCACTCTTGTAGTGCTATGTTGGCCAGTCTGGAAGCTCTCCAACGCCCATAGTGCTGGGATTTGAAGGCGGCTTCCTCATGTAGACATAATTGATCATTAACTCGGTTTCCAGCCCCACTCCCCTTCCTGAAAGATGGGGAATGAGAGAAAATTCTAAGTGTCTAATTACTGTAATAATGGCGTGGCCTTTCTGGTGACCAGCCCCCACCCAGGTGCCCACCCAGAGTCGCCTCATTAGAACAAGGGGTGTCCCTAGTGTTCTTACCACTTAGGAAATTATTAGGGTTTCAGGAGCTCTATGCCAGGAACCATGGACAGATCAAAAAAACTATGTGTGCATTTTTTTCTGTTACCTCACACCAACAAAGGGTGAATTTTGCAGTATGGACATCATACTTTACCAAAAAAAATTAAAACACAGAGGCTTTTGAGTTGTTCCAAGCCTACTTGGTATTTAAGCTCAGTTGCTTAGAGCCCTGTGGTCTCCGTAGGTGCTAGTATGGGCTGAAGGAGGCAGGCTGGCCCTGTCCTCACCCTACCACCACCCCCACTTTACACTGCCCACCTCTTTTTCCAATGTAAGGCTTCCCCATGAAAGGCTATTTCAGAAATGTGGGAAGAAATGTGACTAGAGAAAATCCTTTCCCAGCTTCTGATCATAGAAGAGGGGCCCTTTCCCAGAGCACCCAGAGCAGCTCAGCACCTAGGGCTTACGAGGGCTCCCTCTGTCCCTGCTTTCCTCCAGCAGCACACACAATGGGATTGGTTGTGGTTTCATTCAGTGCCCCAACCAGCCCAGCAACAATCACTTACGGAACTCCTTTGCCAAGGGCCAGGCACGATGCTGGGTGCTAGGAATACAAGCGGACAGACAGGAAGGGAGGGAAGGAAGGTAACTCCAGAGAGTTACCTCGAGGACTGCAGTCAAGAACAACAGGAGGGGTTCCTGATGTTGGGTGGTCACAGGAGGCCTGTAGTGGGCAGGACCTAACCCGAGACTGGCCGCTCATGAGGAGGAACTGGTCATTTGAAAAGCCACAAGGAGAGATTCCCAGGCAGCAGGCTGTTTTTAATTGAGGTGAAATGCTCATAACATAAAATTAACACAATTCCGTGACTTCTGTAATGTTGTGGGACATGCCCCCCCATCTAGTTCCAGAACCTTTTCATCATCCCAAAAGGAAACCCTGTCCCCATTAAGCAGTGAGTGTAGAGCTCCTGTATCAAAGCAGCATAATGGACCAGCTCTCTAATGGTGTTTAATACGTCACTTCACATTGTTCCCTAGACCCCTCACCATAAAAGACTAGGCCGAGGACGGATGCCTACAGCTAGGAGAGAAGTATGAGGCCCAACGCCACACATTTAGGAGCCTGTGAAAGCATTAAAACTTCACGATCTGATGACAGTTGAATGCAACATGCTATCGTGAAGCAGAAAGAGAAGTTAATGAGAAAATGAGCGTAGTCACTAATAAGTAACCAATGTTGGTTTCTTAGCTGTACCAAAGGTCCCAGGTCATGACAAGTGTCAACAGTGGGGGAAACTGGGCTAGAGATACATGGGAGTTGTGCGCACCATCTTTGCAACCTTTCCAGTCCAAAATCAAGTTTATCCTGAAAACAAAATCCTCTTGACTCTTCTAACACTCCTTTACTCAGCTGAACTACCTAGATGCATAGTGGAGAAAATCACCTCTGACCCTCAGTCAGGAGCCTGAACGGAAGGTGTATGTGGTCATAGGTAGGCTCTAGGACAGGCAGCTACATTTGAATCTTGGCATTCTTATCTAAGTGACCATATACCTGAGGCATTTACTTGTTCGGCATACCTAAAGTCTCAGCCTTAAATACTAATAACTTTGTGCTGACTGCTTTTGTCATTTTTTTTCCCCAGCAGCTGGTGGAAAAGCATCCTAAAGAGAACACTGGTCATTATCCGCATCGTGTTTTGCTTTAGTAGTGAGGAACATTAAAGCAGTTTTGTTTTTTTAGCTGGGTTTATCTCAGTGTCCTCTGAGGTATTGCAGTGACTTACCTCCTCCAGGCCCCGCAGAGGCAGCCAGTGGCTTCAGGGAGCCAAGAGCACTGCCAACCGGAACTGGTCTTTTAACAATGTCCTGATTTCCATTCAAATACCCCTTGTGAGGGAGGGGCTTGCACATGCTGGCCTTTGCAGAGATACCTTTTTTTAATGTTCTGTGTAGAATTAAGTATTTTTAAATGCAAGCAGAAAGTTTATTAGGAGGTTGTAAAATGTGTGAAATACAGATTTGGTGAAGCATGGATGCGGAGAGACAGTACTGTATTTTTATTCTACCTCCCCTAAAAATAACCTGCCAAGCACTCTCTGTATTTGTTTAAAGCACACACTGAAGCAGGGTTTAAAATTCGATATTAGTTCAGTCGGAGAGACGTGGGCGCACCGGCCAGGTTCTCCCTCGCAGTCTGTGTGATGTGTTTGAAGCAGTGAGAGTGGATGTGTTTATTGGGATGGGATTTTACCCCCCTGGTGAATGACATGTTGTCTGTGTGTGGACAGAGCCCTTTCTGAGATTCCTTCAGCATTCCTACCTTCACCTATTTTTAACTAAATGGACTTGACCTGATACTGACCTGTACTCAATTAAAGAACCACAATTTGGGGATGGGAGATAGTGCTCTCTGATTACAACTAACTGCAGGTAATGAAGTCCTTTTCCTGTTCTAGGGGCAGGTAAGAGTCAGTGGATTAAGGAGTCTTCTGTCTTTCCTACTAAAACATTGTCTTTTGCTGTCAAAGGAAGGAATATACTGGAAAATAACATAGTACAAAATTAAGCTTCATCCTTCATCGGTAAAGCTTTCAACTAATCATCATCACACAGGAGGGGTTTGGGATTTTGTTTAAAAGAAAGTCATTGCCTTGCCAAAGATGCTGGTGGGAAGGATGGAGGACAGGTAGTGTGGCCTCATGAAAGGGCAGGACAGTACAGTGCCTGTTTTTCTGTTAGCCTCAGGCCGCGTTGGTGGACAGGGGACAGACTGCACAATGAAAACAAAGCTGGGACCGCTTCATCTGTGGCAGACTCCAAAGGCCTGGTGCGATTTATGGGTTGGTGGTTAGCATTTCCAACTCAAAATGCCAGAAGAGAAGGATTAGGTGGCAACATTTCTAACTCTGCTTTTTAGTCTTAGCTTTTTCTCAGAAATCCTATTTGCTTCTTGTCCACCCACTGGAATTTTGGTGTCCTGATCGATGTTCCTGGGAGCATTTCCCACAAAGACACTGCAAGTGTGTGGTAAACATCCCCTCCCGCCTGTCATCTGTCTGCTTACACTCATGTGCATGGACCAAGAGGCCTGGTTGTCTGCATTGTCTAGAAAGGCTCAACCTGGAACAGGAGGGAGGTGCTGTTTCAGACTAAAGTGACATGGCCAAGGAGGGTCCTTGTTGTCAAGTGGGAAGGGATCTCTCCAGCAGAACACTGTACCCGAACGTCCTCACCCTGGCAACCGGTGCCAGACCTGCCCCCCAACTCCCAAGATGGGAGTCCAGGCCACCAGCACCGACCCTCCTAGTACAGTTGGAGGAACTCTCTCCCAGCATTGCCGTGGTGTAGGAAACCAGGACTGCCTTTCTTTGGTATTCATTATGTGGTCGCAATCACTGTGGACTGTTTGTGTTTTCCTGCTCACAAGCAGCAATGGTGGCGGCCACAGAGAGAGGCTTGCTGGGAAGGTGGGACCCCTCCCAGGTCTTTCCCCTCAGTGTGACAAAGCAGGATGGTGGGAGGAGGGCTGCCTCACAGAGTCAGCCCCAGCTTATGCTCGCCTTTTTATTCATGGAAGAGAATGCCAGGAGCTAAGAGAATGGAAACACACACCTGTCACATTCTCCTCAGGCCGTATTTGCAGGACTCCCTGGGTTAAAGCAGGCACATAAGGCCCTGTCACAAGTCCCACCACGTGAAACTAAATGAGGCCTGCCTTTTGTCTGTGGTGGGGACTGTCAGCAAGCCCTGTCCCTCTTCCTCATTAGACCCCTTACCCCGGTGCAGGGAAGCAGCAGAGGGCTGGGGACAGCTTGCTGTGGGGCCGTGGCTGCTGACAGGCTCCCGTCATTTACTGCGGTGCCCCAAAGGCTCTGTGCACTTCATCCTAGGGCGAAGAGGCTTTTTATAGCCAGCGTGTCTCCAGCAGAGCAGACTCAGAGAATGGGACTTAGAAATAGGGGGCATCTGAAAGGGCAGACACACAAAGAGCCAGGAAGGGTTTCAGGCGTGTTCATATTTTTCTGACATTTAAACTCTGCAGGGGCAGTCACTGTTTTGATCTTTAACCTCCTCATTTCAAAACACTGCATTTTCATCCAGGAACTTAGGAAGAGTGAGAGAAAATCTGCAGCTACTTACTGCGTTAAGTCTTGGCAGGGACGCTGAGGAAAGAGGTGGGGAGCATGTGCAGCCACAGACAGGCAGGTGGAGACGAGAGAGGCAGTACCAGGAGCGCTGGCACGTCCTTTGTAGTGTTTTCACTTGGAAGCACGTGAGTCATCACCGGTGAACATCCAGCTCAGAGTCATCATTCCAGAGGCATCAGTGGGAAGAGTGGCTCTCTCGGGGCTGTGCCATCACAGAACATTGCTGTGGACGGGCGGGTTGTCTGGACAGCAGTGGCGAACGGCATTCTGGGCAGGCTGCCACTGTGTCCTTGCTTCAGTATTCGCTTACTCATACGTTCCCTCCCTCATTCATACTTGGAGACTGGCCTCCGACTCGCACAGACTTTGTTGGGGTCTGTCTACTGAGTGGCCACCCAAGGCTTTTCCATATAAGAGAGGGAGTCATCTGTAGAGGAGTCACTGATTAGAAATTTTGGATGCGTTGAACACCTA
The DNA here is from genome assembly GCF_905146905.1 of Nyctereutes procyonoides. Taxonomy (NCBI): domain Eukaryota; kingdom Metazoa; phylum Chordata; class Mammalia; order Carnivora; family Canidae; genus Nyctereutes; species Nyctereutes procyonoides. The sequence continues at coordinate 34,386,663 of NW_026575020.1, forward strand.
CCATAATTGAGTGCCTGTCCAAGTAGTATGTGATAAACCTCACTTGTCACTAATCCCAGGTCCCTGGAAAGGGAGCCATCCCAATGAAGGATGGTTCCCAGAAGACAAGACTACCTCTTTTGAATGAGGCTGTGTGGCATGTTTCTCTGGAGTATGTGTATCTGCTGCAGCATCGCACATCGCCAAAGAGACGCAATAAATAGTTGCTTTCCATCTCCATCTCTGTAATATCTAAAATTTCTCCCCAATGGCTCATTTACCTTCCTTTCAGAAAGCCCTCCTGAAGTGCCACAAAGACCTGGAAGCACTTGTGGCTGTAGCCAGAGTTTGAAGCCCTAGTGCCACATCCCCATCCTTTCCCTCACCCGATGCCCTGCTTAGGTCAGCCAAGGCCCCCACGCCTAGGAGGATTCTGCAGCCCCCAGAAAGGGGTCTCTTATGTTGTCGAAAGGACCTTGGCTTTTTCCAGATACCGTTGCTCTGACAAGTGCCCTTTCCTCTCAGATGCTGAATAACTTTCCTCAGGGAGGAGAACTTAGTTTTATAGACCAAATGTGGTGGCGTCTGGCTCTATGTTTTTGTGCATCCCATTGCCACCTCCTAAGTGTGTGTTGCTGCCCCCAGACAGATAAAACCCAGGGCACCACTGTCTTGTGTGAGGGCAAGTGGGCAGACTCCAGACGAGGGGCAGTGCAGGAGGAAGGCCTGCCAGAGCCCAGTGTCAGGCTGTCGGTGCACTTGGGGGACTGGGAGGTGGCCCACAATCCCAGGATCATTCCAAAGACCAGCCTCCCCTAAGCTGACAGCTGGGCTGTATTGACCAACTTGGATAAGCAGAAGGAAAATGTGAGTGTGAGCCCCCAGGGGCCCTGGGCCCTGAGCATGGCAGGGAGGGATCTGTCCATTCCCCCTCCTGCTGGAATTCCTTTTATGGCCACCTTTTCTCTTCAGGGGCAGCTTTGAATATTCTCAAGTTTCTAAATCCAGAATAGAGTGGATCGTTGGTTTTCCCCTTACGATACCCCAATACCTTCCGCCTGCAAGGCTCCATCCACCACCGCTGAATGTGGTAATGACCAAAAGTCTAGTTCAGGTCCCCACACATAGCCAGATTAACAGTTCAAGTGGAGCGGGAAGGCTGCGCCCACCCTACTGGTTTCTGGTTCAGTGCCTTAGAGGAGTCCATCTTGCTCCCAGAGCTTGGTTCTTCCTGAGGGCTCACACAAGCCTCAGTACAGCCCAGGTCAGAATCCAGCAAATATTTCTGGGCAGCCTGGCCAGCCACCATTGCCCGGTCCCCATTCCCACAGCCCAGCAGGCTGCGTCGCACTACAGGGTGGCTTCTAGCACCAGGCCTGCCCCCATCTCTCGGGCCCCAGTCCACATTCCCCATGGTGACCTTTCCTGAGAGGCATTGGCTGAGATCCATTCTGCCATGTGTTCAGGCCCCAGCCAACCACCGCTTCCTACGTGGTCTCACTCACCTCAGTCTCCCCATGTGTAAAATGGACATCATACGAGTACCTGCCTCACAGAACGGGGTGAGGTTGAGTCCACAGGCATGAAGTGTCAGGTGAGCCCCAGACTAGAAGCTCACCTGACACTTCTCTCAGGTGCTTATCAGCAATGACCACCCTCTTCTCTTTAGGAAGCTCTCCTCCTCCCACCAGTCTCTCACCTTGATGATCACTCCTCATGCCTCCTCGTGTTTCCACCGTCGCCTCTCCATGGTCTCTTCATCGTGGACCAGATGTGAAGACTCAGGTTCTGGCATCAAATTGGCCTGGATGTACATCCAGCTCTGCCTTGTGTGGACTGGCCAGCTGGCAATGTAGCCTCTCTCCGTGCTTCAGGTCCCTTGGCCACAAAAAGGGGACGTAATAGAACCTGCCTCGTGGGGTGTGTACTCTGAAGGTTCCACGTGAAGTTCTGAGCTCTATGATTGCCCAGAGGAAGCACTCAGTGTGTGACAGCTGCCGCTCCTCTCCTGGTCAGGGAAAGAGGCACAGAACTCACAGTCCATGCCAGGTGTGTGCGTGTGGCCCACTTTACCTTAGGTGATCTTTGTGAAGCCAACCAAAGATCGGCTGCCATGAGCACCCCACACACTACCACCACAGCACCCTCCCTCTTTTCTCCAGGCATATGATCTCGACTCCTGGTCAGAGAGTGAGCCACACGGGTAGTAAGGCACCTAGAATTACAACCACCCAGCAGTGCCCTTCGGGCAGCCCCAACATCCCAACACAGAGTCACAGTCCCAGGACCTGGAACATTCCCTCATGTCCTGGTGACCTCCTGTTTCCCTGCCCAGCGGGGCCTGGGCAGAAGGCAGCCAGCACGGTGTTGGCAGAGCCAACTCATTGGCAGGGCTCCCCCCACCCTGCTCTGCACACCGGCATCTTTCCCATACAGTTGCCTCAGCTTTGGTAGGGAAGTAGGTGGGATTGTCTGGATTTTCTTGGGAGCCCAGATGTCTTTGGATGTGTTTCTCTAACTGCAAGACTGTTCCTGCAGAAAATAACATCACACCAAGTGGGTACAGAACAGTTCAGGTATCTTTGGGGCTTGGACTTTGCTGGCAGCCAGCAACAGAATCTGGCATTTTACCATCTGGAAAGTGTTGAACTCTCTTTCGTTCATCTAAATGGAGAGCTTTAATTCCTTAATCCTGGGAAATGTCAAGGACCTTTTGTGTGCAGCTCCTCTCAGCCCTGCACAAGGGCTTTGGCAGAAGCTTCAGGCTGGTTGGGATTCTGGAGAGTTCCCTTGTGGCCACTCTGGCGTTTCCCTGTTCACCCAGACCCTCCTCCCTGCGGTGGCCCATGACCCCAGACTTTCCCACTCCCAAACCCCTCTTTCACTCTGCTCCCCTAACACCACTGGCCAAAAATAAATCAATAGAATCCTGTTTACATATCAGGGTGCTGTCTGGTGAGTGGCACCAGAGCAGAACCACCTCTTTGAGCACTGTCCTCTGCATACATGCCCTGAGGTAGGCCCAGCATGGCCTCATCCTCACGGAGACCACAGCCTGGGGTGAGGCAGGGCTCCTGGTCACAGTCAGGCAAGCACAGGGCTGGGGTGTCCACAGGTGCCGCTTGAGGCACAGGCAGAGGGGGCGGGAGGGCTTCAGGGGAGCAGGCTTATGGGGAGGGATCCTTGGAGCAGCTGGCAATGTGGGAGCATGTCATGGACCTGAGGGAGACAAAGCTGGGACCCAGGTCATCGAGGGCCTCACATGCCATTCCACAGTGTTTCCAAGTTCCCTGCAGATTCTGGGCATGTGCGTGGTTTATTGTGATTGTTTTTCCTCTGGAGAAAATCTGCAGGCAGTCTGCACTTGGACCCAGTTGAGGGGCTTCCCTTCAGGGCATCCGTGGCATCTTGGCTGCAACTTTATTTTTTTTTTTAAGATTTTTTTTTTTTAATTTTTATTTACTTATGATAGTCACACAGAGAGAGAGAGGCAGAGACATAGGCAGAGGGAGAAGCAGGCTCCATGCACCGGGAGCCTGACGTGGGATTTGATCCAAGGTCTCCAGGATTGCGCCCTGGGCCAAAGGCAGGCGCTAAACCGCTGCACCACCCAGGGATCCCTTGGCTGCAACTTTAAAGAGATGGGGGGGATGGCGCCTGGGTGGCTCCGTGGGTGAGCCTTCAGCTCTGGTCATTACCCCAGGGACCTGGGATCGAGCCCCCCATTGGGCTCCCTGCTCAGCAGAGAGCCTGCTTCTCCCTCCCCCTCTGCAAGTCCCCCTACTTGTGCTCTCTGTCTCTCTGTCAAATAAAGGAAGGAAATATTTTTTTTAAATAAAGAAAGAAATAGGAGTGAAACCCTCAAAACCAAACAAAAACTCCTTTATGGAGGCCCTAGTATATTATGTTCAATACTCTATAGACAAGGTCTCACACCCCTCTCAGGCAGCTTGATCTCAAGACTATGGCCACTTCTCCAGCAAGATGGAGCAGTAGGGTCCATCCTCACCTGTCCAGTCCCACCTGGACAGCCCTGCCTCTGGTCTTACCCCCCAGCAGCACCGCCAAGCCCCAGGGGACAGCTAGAAGCCCATCAAAGCCCGTGCAGATGGCCCCTTCATCAAGCAGAGAGGGAAGTATTGATCTTGTCTGAGTAATCCCCAGTCCCCCCGGACTGCGATGCTTTCTCCTCAGGCCTCCAGGCCCGGTGAACCCACAGCATACAAATCCAGGATACAGATTAGAGACTCGGGCCGCATAATAAAAACGAAACTGCCTGCTTCTGCTCTACTGTACTTTTATCCCGGTTTTAGAAGCATGTCCCTGCCCTGCCCCCCATCATCCCCAGCCCCCCAGCACTTTCAGGACTGACTTCATAGCATTCCCATTTTGAAATAATGATGGCTTCTCTTTTCATGGAATGAGTACTTCTGGGACTGTTTTAAATATTCTTCATAAAGCCAGTGCTCCTCCTCAGAGCAGTGTTGCTGGCAGGGATTACTGTCTCTTTAAACATTTAACACACGAGGTTCACATCTTTGACTCCTGGACCCACAGAGAATGTTCTCATTCCGAGATGTTCCCAGGGCCCCTCTCCTTAAGGGTGGGTCCGTCCTTGGCAGAACCCTGACTCCAGACTCTTGGGCTGATCTCCTTATGTAGCATTCAAGTATATCCAGTGAATGAAAGTAGTTCCTGTTTATTCTTTGACTTGCAGCATGTGTACAACCAAGTGGCACATGTTTGGCTTGTGCTGCAGAGTCTCTTTGAAGCCCATCAAGGTGGGAAGAGGCTTCTAGCACAAGAGTCATACTGTGCTGACAGCCTCCCCGGTTCTGAGCTGGGTGCTCCAAGCCCTTTGTGGCTGGTCCAGAAACTGAGGACTACAGGGGGAGGTAGAGGGTCACATCAGGGCAGGGGAGTAGGTTCCTGGAGTGGGACAGATCAGCTCATCCTTTTTAAAAGAACAAAGGGCTTTAATGTCACCCTGGCAGGCCTGAGGGTGGAGCTCAGAACAGGTGTACCCTCAGGACGTGTGGCCAGGCCCTGCAGCAGCGTCCACTGGGGTGCCAGTGATCCCAGCCTTGTGCTCCTTTCCCAGGGCCAGCGGGGAGAGTGATGCAGCCAAGGTCACCCCGATAATTAGTGATGAATCCACGACTGAACCCGGTCTCCTGACAGCTCCACATCACCTTTCCCAGCACGCCGCCTTTGGTTATGTTAATGTAGGCCAGAGAGAATGTTCTCTTCAGAGTATATAGAAGTAGGTATTGGCTGGAGGGAAGCCAGGATCTGGGTTTCTACCAGACAGCTCTTTTAAATAAGCAGCTCCTAAACACTTGGGTACTTAACTTTCCCTATTAATCTTGTGGGACACACTTTTAACAGAAGCCTCAGCTCTGCTGGCTTAGTGGGGGTGGCCTTGGGCCTCACGGGCTGTGTGGCAAGCATTTGAGTTGATGCCACCAGTGCCATGTAGTGGGAAGAGTGGCGCCCAAATGCCCGAGCCCAGGCCTGGCTCAGCACCCATCGGTGGGAAGCAGGCAGTAGCCCACAGCAGCCTGTTCATCCGTGATCCCTAATGCTGCTAACGTCACAGTCACCTTGGGGAGCTTTTTCACCACACCCATCCTGGCCCCCAGTGTAGACTTCCTTTCAGAAGCTGAGGGATGGTGCCTGGCACCATCTCACCTCTGCACTCCTCACCTCTGCTGCTCCACACAGTTTCCACTCTGGCCTGGAAGCCCGTACATAGGGAAAGTGAAGACTCTGCCCTTGGCGAGCCCAGGAATCCCCAAAGACAGGCCCTATGCCACCAAGTAATGCAGTATAGACAATCCCTGACTTACAGGGGTTCAACTTAGGATTTTTCTACTTTATGAGGTGCGAAAGCGACACACATTCAGTAGAAGCGATAGTTCGAATTTTGAATTTGGATCTTTTCTCAAGCTAGCAATGAGGGAGTCGTATGATCCTCTCTCATGATGCCAGGCAGCAGCTGCAGCACTCGGCCAGCCCCACCTCCATGAGGTGACCAACCTCCAGGCTGGCAACCATTCTGTGCATCACTTTGAGTACAGTATGTAACAGTAAGTTACATAAGATACTCTGCATTTTATTATAAAATCGGCTTTGTGCAGGACAATTCTGCCCAGCTGTAGGCCAGTTAAGTGTTCAGGGCATGCATAAGGTAGGCCAGGTTAAGTACATTAAATGCACTTTCAACTTAACAGTGAGTTTATCGGGATGTAACCCCCTGTCATGAGTTGAGGAAGATCGGTACAACAGACTATCTATCTATCTATCTATCTATCTATCTATCTATCAAGATTTTATTTATTCATGAGAGACACAGAGAAGCGGAGACTCAGGCAAAGGGAGAAGCAGGCTTCTCGCAAGGAGCCCGATGTGGGACTCAATCCTGGACTCTGGGATCACACCCTGAGCTGCCGAGCCACCCAGGCATCCCCAGACCATCTTTTTATTTTTTTTTTAATTTTTATTTATTTTATGATAGTCACACAGAGAGAGAGAGAGAGAGGCAGAGACATAGGCAGAGGGAGAAGCAGGCTCCATGCACCAGGAGCCTGACGTGGGATTCGATCCGGGGTCTCCAGAATCGCACCCTGGGCCAAAGGCAGGCGCCAAACCGCTGCGCCACCCAGGGATCCCGTCCAGACCATCTTTTTAGAAGAGTAAACTGCCAAGGAATGATAGCACATTGAGAGCTTTTGCCCCCTCCCTGTGTCCTGCTGCCCTTTTTCTGCATGCCGTCACTCTGTCCTTTGTTCTTCCCCAACAGATAAAAAAAAAACACCAAGGTCTTTGTGGCTGCCAGGAACCCTGGGCTCTGTGGGGCTGACCTTCAGCCTTGCTGGCCCTACCCCTGTCCTCTCTCCCCAACAGCTGACCAGAGACCACCAGTAGGAAGAGGAATTTGGTCTTGATACACTCTCTCTTCTGCATCCCCTTTATTCTTCAGCCTTAGACTTGTGTTTGCCCCGTTGCCCCCCTCATTCTGCATGGCCAGAGACTCATGAGATGCAGAGAGCTTCGTGTCCAGCCCTGTTGGGATGGGCATTTGGGATGTAGCAGCAGGCAAGAGGCAGAGGGAGAGTCGTGTGAGTGCCAAGAGCTGGGGCATGAAGTCCTCCCTCCCTGAGAGTTCTGGGGGCCATTCCTTTAAAGGGAGGAGGTGGCCTGGGTGTGCTGCTCTGGAGCTGCCTGAGTGGGCAGGTCACTTAACCTTGCTGTGACCACTCCTTCTCAGAAATGGACAGGCTCCTCACAGCGCCCTCCCACAGTGGTTGTGAGGATTGGGCAAGAGAAAGGGAAGACTCACTGTGAGTGGGTGCTGCTGTTCAGTGCTTTCCCTAAATTGGCACATTTAATCCTTGTCCAAGGTCATGTGGCTCATAAGTAACAGACAACACTCAGGCCCACATGGTCTGGCTCCCAAGCCCCGACGCCTCCCAAGCTGAGTGGTGTAGACCACCTCATGCGGGGCCGCAGCTCTTAACAGGCAGCTCTGCTTTGGCTTTGGCCAACACAACTCGTCATCTCCCAAGCACCCTGTTCCTCTCAGGTCCTGGAGTGAAGACGTCAGCCTTGCACACAATATGGTAGAGGAGCGTCAGGAGTCTTGTTTTGACTGGCATCTCCTTCACCAGAGTGTTGACTGGCAGCTGTTTCTTGAAAGATTCCTTTCTCCCCCAGAGCTTAGTTCCTTGCCAGTTTGGGTGCCCAAAGCCCTTCTCTGCCTGTTTGAGCTGGGGACAGAATCTCAGTACACCCAAGTTAGCAGAGGAGGAAGAGGAAGCTGAAAGTGAGATTGATAAAGCCCCTAGGATCTGTGATGGGCAATGGGAATGTCATGCTACTCAGAGTAACTCTCCAGTGGTGACACAGCCTTGAGCCAGAGGGGAAAGCGCACCCACACTGAGCCAGAGCATCTGCAGTGTTCCTTGCTTGGAGGTGAAAAGGGACACCTCTTGGCAAAGCCCCTGTGTGGCTGCTATTCACTGCTTTTTGGTTTTTGTTGTTGTTGTTGTTGTTGTTGTTGTTTTGGTTTTTAAGTAAGCTCTACCCCCAGCATGGGGCTCGAACTCATGACCCCAAGATCAAGAATTGCAATGCTCTATGGACTGAACCAGCCAGGCACCCCTCCCCACAGCTTTGTGAGTGGCCCTGTCTCTCCATGCCTGTACTTCTCCTGTCCTCACTGGTGTATTGTTACTTTCTTTTTTTTTTATTTTTTTTAATCTTTACACTATTTTTTTATTGGAGTTCAATTTGCCAACATATAGCATAACACCTAGTGCTCATCCCATCAAGTGCCCCCCTCAGTGCCCGTCACCAGTCACCCCCACCCCCCTCCCACCTCCCTTTCCACCAACCCTTGTTCGTTTCCCAGAGTTAGGAGTCTCTCATGTTCTGTGTCCCTTTCTGATATTTCCCACTGATATTTTCTCCTTTCCCCTTTATTCCCTTTCACTATTTTTTTATTCCCCAGATGAATGAGACCATATAATGTTGGTCCTTCTCCGATCGACTTATTTCACTCAGCATAATACCCTCCAGTTCCATCCACGTGGAAGCAAATGGTGGGTATTTGTCATTTCTAATGGCTGAGTAATATTCCATTGTATACATAGACCACATCTTCTTTATCCATTCATCTTTCGAAAGGACACCGAGGCTCCTTCCACAGTTTGGCTATTGTTTCTTGTCTTCTCCTCCCTCCCTTGCCATGGGCTCAGGGGCTGCTTTCATCTGTTCTCCGATGCTTTCCTAACCAGCACTCACTGGAGGGATGAATGGCCTCCTTTCCTCCTGAGGGGCATTAGTGCCCATCGTCAGTCTCCCCTGCTGGTCTGGGTGGCTTTCATCTCCCAATGGAATCTTATGAGCCGTACTTACATTACAGTGGGTCCCGAGCCTTCACTGGGCTAGCACAGAGTAGATTTAAATTAAATTAGTTAATAGCAAAAATATTTTGTTGCCCCAGGCCTGTTGTTTTTTTTTTTAATTTATTTTTTTATTTATTTATGATAGTCACAGAGAGAGAGAGAGGCAGAGACATAGGCAGAGGGAGAAGCAGGCTCCATGCACCGGGAGCCCGACGTGGGATTCAATCCCGGGTCTCCAGGATCGCGCCCTGGGCCAAAGGCAGGCGCTAAACCGCTGTGCCACCCAGGGATCCCCCTGTTTGTTTGTTTTTTTCAACATCTTGGATGCTGAAGAAAAAAAATAATTAAAAAAAAACCACTTTCTTATTGCAAACTGTAAAACAAGAAAACAGTGAAGGTAGAATGCTTTTACGGAAAGGAAAATCATCGTAGGGTGAATTTTCCCCGCATTCTACAGCCATGCCTAGCCTGGTGCTTTGGAGTTTGGTCACAGGAGCCCCAAAACCAGTAATGGAGAAGTTTGTGAGGAAGGGGAAGAAAATATAACAAATCTGTCAGCTTTGTTTCCTTCTATTAAGATGTCTGTCATTAGTGATGGGAAATTAAATGATCATACCAGCCCGAGAAAAAAAAATGCCATCGTTTGGCAGTTTAAGGGAGTAATTTATACTGGACCTTTTGAGAAAGTGGCTAAATTTGGCCGGGTTGCCAACCGACTAATAGAGAAGCTAATTAGGTGCCCTATCTGGGAGCTAGATGCCAAAACAGCAATGTGGCATATCTGGAGCGGGATCTAGAGCACATTTTCTGGTTCATTCAGTTGTTCTGCTCTCAAGTAGCCAGGTATCCAGCAACCACATTTACAAATCCCCAGCCTGCATTTCTGGTCTGTACTGTGGCTTCCCAACAACTTCACTGGGCTGAGACGTGTGGGCAGACGATGCCCGGACACCTGCGGCATGCGCCTTTTCAGAACCTGCATTGCTGGCTGGGGGTTCCTATTGGGAGGAATGGCCCAGGTTTGATTGGGCCTTGCAGTCTGGACTCAAAACACCCGCTGCACCTCACTAGCTGTGTGACCTAGCCATCTTCTCAACCTCTGGAAGTCACCATCTCCTCTTCTATAAAATGAAAACAAGGAGAGTACACCCACTTCAGTTATGCTGCTGAATTTTATATGTTGGTCATATAAAATATTCCGTGTTAAAAATTCTACAAAGAAAAGCAAAGAAAATGTGCAGCCAAAAAAGGCCAATATACCCCCAGCCTGGGGGCATGACCTCTGAGTGGCCAGTGTGACTGAGGAATCTGGCCCCAGGACAGGTGCTCAGGCTACTAAAGTGGCTGAATCTGGGCTTGTCCCAGGGGACTCCTGGGGCTAGTGATGAGCTGTTGAGGTAGGAGCACACCCAGAACTAGGGGATGGCAGCACACCAGCAAGCAGCAAGCCTGGCATCCCTGCTGTGACAGCACTAATGTGTAGGGCAGGGCTTGTTAGAAGCATTGTAAAATAAAATAGTAGGGGCTGCAGAAAGAATTCTCCAGAAATTCTTTCTTTTGTAAATTTCCCATGAAATGGCACTTGCCTGGGTGGTTTTATTTAGCAAGGGGTCTGGGTGGGTAGGAAGCAGCCTCCACGCACAGGGGCCGACCCAGTTTGCTTGGCTGTGTTTTGTAGCCATAATTTCACCCCACTGATCACCACCCACCATCTTGCCAAATTATCATTACTACTGTTTAAAAAAAAAAAAAAAGCATTGCTCATTTTAGAAAGCTGTCTGTCAGAAATGCTTAAAATAAAACCAGTCTGCGCTTGAAAGGATAAGTACCACTTATCTTGAAAGTCACTTGGGTAACAATTTCTCAGCAATGTTGGATACACGACCTGTAGCTATATTTTCAAGAAAGTGAGTACAAATGTCCCTGGTATGTGGCCTTTCGTGAGTGGACATTTTTAAGTTTTTTTCTTTATTCAACAAATATGTATTGAGCACCTGCTAGATGCCAGGTGATGTTCTAGGCCTTGAGAGGATGTAACATCAACGAGATGGGCATGATGCCTGTCCCCACAGAGCTAATCATCTTGTGGGTTCTCCAGCCACCAGGCAGGCCATGGAAGTCCAGCAGGGAAAGAGTACTCATCTGGCATCGGGAGGAGCAGAGGGGAGATGAGAGGCAAAGCTGTAGCCTGGCTGGAAGGGAGGTGCACCACATGTGTGGCCATTTATTTAGGGCAGGTGAGGCTCAGGTTCTGTAAGTTAGGGAGCCTGTACCCTCACGCTTTGGGGTGTGGCCTCTCTGACCTTGGCTGAACTGACATCTGGGAATCTGGTGAGTTTGCCACTCACCATGTGGAACCTGGAGCGGCCCTTCCAGTTTCCTTCCACTGGATTGCTTCCCCCCACTGCTGCTTAGGTCCATTGGCACGTCACATGGTGTCTTGTGACAGTTAGAAAACCAAGGAGCCTACACCAGGTAGACCCATGTTTGTTTACTCCTGCTCAACAAAACTGATCATTTATTTGGTAGGGTTTTTTTTTTTTTGTGGTTGTTTCATTTTGTCTTTTTTTAAGATTTATTTTTATTTATTTATGATAGAGAGAGAGAGAGGCAGAGACACAGGCAGAGGGAGAAGCAGGCTCCGTGCTGGGAGCCCAACGCGGGACTCCATCCCGGGACTCTAGGATGGCACCCTGGGCCAAACAAAGGCAGGCACGAAACCACCGAGCCACCCAGGGATTTTGGCTTTTAATCACAACATTCATAGTGACAAGAATTCCCAGTGAGGACAGTCAGCTAAACTATGATTTTGAACACAACTGTCAAATTAGGTATCATCTATTAATTTGCAGATCAATGGCAGGCATTAGCAGCTTGTGGTATCAAATTGCAGAACTACAGGGGATCTTAGATTACTCCTTTGTTTTTCAGAAGGGATGTTGAGACCCAGAGACATTAAGTAGTTGGATAGAGGTTGCTGGACAGCGCTGGGACTTAAGCCCAGTGTGCATTCTTTTTGGTCTCTGGGACCTCTAGTAGGGTCTAATGCGGTCATGCCCTCAGCCCCTACTTGGAGTTTGGGGACAGTGGGTATGACCCACCAGGATGCTGAAATAGGCCATAGCTTTTGGAGAGAAGACCACACTCTGAGTGGCAAGGCTCCTCAAGAAGAGTAATGGAAATGTGAGACTCGAAGGAAAGATCATCAGAAATTACCAGATGCTGGGTGACGGAATCATAAAATCTCTACAACTACAAATTGTGAGACAGAATGAAAATTGCAGGGACAGAAAGACCAGTTACCCTGCCAGGGACATCGGTCTGGTGTAAAGATGAAGTCGAATGTGGACAGGTGGAAAAGCTTCTCTGCATCCATGCTGTGTTCCCTGCTGTGACTTGGCTTAGAAACATTTCTGTGATCTGCCCCGACTTCCCCTCTCTGCTGGCCTCGGGCCACACCCCTCCCTCAGGGGCTATCCCCGGCCTGGGTTTCCAGTTGCTGGAACTCACACCTCTTGCCTCCAGACCTGGATACTTTGCGTCCTCTCTACCTACAACACTCCTCCTCCCTGGTCCCTGCCCCCAACTCTGCTAACTAATTTTTGTACTTGAGATTTTATTGTAGATATCCTTTTCTCCAAGAGACATTCAGAAGCAGATTGGTTTATCCTATAAAGAGAACACATTGGTTTTGTTTTCTCTGTGCTGGTTTCGGGTGGCCTCTGACTCCAGTTGCTATCCTTGGTTCCAGGTGACAGACCATGCCACCACTGCCCTGCTTCACTATCAGCTGCCACAGATGCCTGATGTCGTGGTCAGATCCTTCATGGTAAGTGGCCTTAAGAGCCGAATCTCCTTTGGAAACCTTGACTCCCTCCAGGTACGAGCCAGCAGATCAGAAGGTGGCTGCTCCATCTCTAGATCACCAGGGCCTCGTAATGGGAGATGGGCCAGCATAGAACTGAGTTCTTTAAACCGGGAAGGGATTTATGAGAAACCGTTTCCCACTTAATTAACTGGTGTCTTCTGTCATGCTGAACAAATGGTGGTTTCAGAAGTGATCTCCTAACACAGTTCCCCACATTGATTTAGTCAATAGATATTTATTGAGCTCCTTATCTATGCCAGGCCCTGTGCTTGGTGCTGAGTGGGTAGCGGTGACTAAGACAAATCTTACAGTATCCCCAAGACATGTACATTTTCAGAGTTGAAACTTGGGATGGGGAACGACCCTCCAAACAGCCATTGCACTGGTGTATGGGAGTCAGCTCCTGCCATCCTATTAAGTGCTGAGAATTTTGCAACCTGGTTATTTAAGCATGATACCTGGAAATTGAACCAGAATGTTTACACCACGAAATCAGCAAACACTACAAGTCAGGATTCCCTGCCACCCCTCAAGCCGATTCATCTGCACACCTCAGCCCAAATCTGTCACATGACCAACATTTGGCCCAAGCTGGCCCATCAGCCAGCTCCATCAGATCCTGGCAGAACTGGCAGCTGTGTGTTTCACATCATGCAGACATGGCTTCATGCTCTCACCTCAGTAGGCTCCATCTTTCACTGAGGCTAAAACTCCCTTTTCAGTTCACACTAGGAAGGCTGCCAGTTAGAGACCTACTCAGAAGACACCTGTTAGCAAGTCCAAATGAGTGTTGACAGCCAGGTGGAATAGTGCTTACCCGCTTCATCCCATCATGGTTTGCCTCAGCAAGTGAGCTTCTTAGAATACCTGCAGTTCATTTCTTGGAAGACACAAACCCGACTTATTGATCTGCTTCACGGTGCTAGGGAGGGTGAATGATCAAACCCAGGCACTCAGCTGGGGCCACACACAGAGCAGCTCTTCCTGTGTTGAGAGGACAATTCAGCTGACAGTCATTTCTGGGCAGCTAGTCTTGCTTTTTAACCTAACGTGTTGTCATGCCCGGTTTCCCTTTGGTAACTGACTTTGGGGTTGGGGGAGGATTTGAATTGGATCAGCACTGAAGGATAAATAGTTTAGCTGAGTGATCGATCCATCAACCTTCTCACATTTATTTCCAAACCCTCAAACACCTGGCCTTTAGAAGGGGGACAGTATCAATGGCCCATAGTCTGCCACCATGAAGGCAGCTGTGATGGAGATTGAAGGATTTGTATCAATACACTCGACCTACCTCTTCAAAGAACAATTTTCTCTCATCGATGTAATTCAGGACGACATTAAATGATGAGATTCATGTGCCCCTGTCACAGTGAGAAGTTGCTTAACTTGCCTATTGTTGTGGGTTGGGGTTTTTTTTGTTGGTGGGGGGGGTTGTTTTTTGTTTTGTTTTGTTTTGTTTTGTTTTGTTTTGGTATTGAATCTCCTTGAGTTTGAGAATTGAGTTATGTGAGTCTCATCCTTATGTATGATGCCTGAGAGAACTCTGCACTCTGAACCACTCAAGTGTGTATTTGCCGCTTATAATGTTATTTGGTGGCACCAGGTTGTCCCTGCCCTCCCCCAGGTGCATTGGGCCACGTTGTGACAGTGAGCAGTGACCTCTGAAATCAAATTAGAAAGAAGGCATGTTGACCTCAGTGGAGAGTTTGAACATTGTCATCAATGCAAAGTCTTCCTCCACACGTGTCCATGCCCGCCCCTCGGCCGGGGACAAGGCAAGGATCAGTGCACATATTCAGGAGCCACAGGGCACAGAAGTAAAACGTGGTTATGTGCAGCCCCGAGCCACAGGCCATGCTCCAGGGCATAGCTGCTCTTCCAGGAGCACTTCCTGCCCCTAAGAGGAGGAATTTGTATTTTAAAAACTCCCTCAGTTGGGGTGGGGGTGGGGGTGGGGGAGGGCAGTGCCAGAACTGAAAATCAGCAGCGTTATGACCTTGTGGATTCTGTATGCAGGGCTTTGTGAAATCACAGGCCACCTTTTGGGTCCCAGCCAACTTGAGTTCTCCGGCCTGGAGATCATTAGGCTTGACGGGAAGGATGACATTGGAAGCACCCAGATCCCATTTCTTTTATTTCTCTCTTCACTTCTCTTTTTAGACCTGGTTAAGAAGTTACATAAAGCTGTTCCAGGCCCCGTGCCAACGCTGCGGGAAGTTTCTACAAGATGGCCTTCCCCCGACGTGGAGGGATTTCCGAACCCTCGAAGCCTTCCATGACACCTGCCGGCAGTGACCAGCCCCAACCCCAGTCCTGCCTGCAGGCCCCACCCAGCACTTCCCAGACAAGCAGACCAATGGCTCGGACTGTCCTCACTGCCCAGATGCCAGTACCGCCACTCTGCCCCGTTTTCCTAGCAGCAAGTCGTATGTTAAGGCCAATCCTCTTGCAGAGCAGATTCCATCTTGTGTTGATGGGACACATTACACACTATAACTGGTATGTGGAAGGTAGAGAGGAACTTTATAGAACTCAGAATCAGGAAAATTTGCAGCACGTCCTTGTAAGCAGCTGGCCAGTTGATCCTCCTAGGTCTGTGTTCTAAATCATTTTCACGAGCCGTTATCATTTGAAAGAGCCCATGTTCATACATATTGTCAGGCTGGGTGTTTTGTTTTATAACTTTTTTTTTTTTTTTAATAAGCAGTAAACCTTTTATACCCCGGACAAGGCTTTGTCTCCTGTTTCTTAACGCACCTTCTACATTCAGTTGGGTGAACATGTGAGCAGATCTGGCCCTTTTGAAGAAAAAAAACCACTTAGTAATGTCTGCGTTTAAAACATTGTTCTGAGGACACATTTCCTTGCATCTTGCTTTTAGGAGAGAGGACAGTGTTGGCAAATACTCCATTTCAAAGACTTTTTTTGCAGTTTGAAAAATGGATTGTTCTTTTTGAGGAAAAAAGTGCACAGATGTTTCTTTTTGCTAAAGCAGTAACACACGTACATACCAAAAGGAAAGGAATCTGCCCATGTTACCAGCTAGAACACAGGTGAGCAGGCATGAGAGGGGTGCCTGGCTTGCTTGTACCATATTTTGTTCTAAATATTATAGTGAACAGATTCCAGCGCCGTCTGCCGAGTTCATACAGAGCTTTGACCCCAACACTGAAAGCCATAACCTGTTTATATGAAGAAGCATTGACCTGGTGAAAGTCTTGAAGGAAGGGGAAGTTTCCTAGAGCTTTCCCAGGCCAGCCTATGCTTCAGATGTTCTCTTTGCAATGAAGATGCCAGAGAGATACTGCCTTCTTGAGATGTCCAAAAGAATGGGTGGTTCCCACCTGGGTTCTAGTACCACTCAGGCCCTCCCTTCCTACCCCCACCAGGGTTAAAGGAGCTGAGGACAAAGAGGATTTAGTGAAAGGGAAAAGAAAGGATAAGACCATGCCATTCAAGGTGTGGTCCAGCACCATGGGGGCTGGTTAAAAACACAGAGCCTCAGGCCCTGCCCCAGACCAACCAAAGAAGATGCTCTGGGGGTGGGGTCCAATAGTCTGATTGTTAACAAGCCTGTGGGGGACTCTGCTATGGGCTCAAGTCTGAGAACCCCTGTTCCAGGAAATGGGCCTACTTTCAGTGCCCAGTCTGGGGAGGTGTGATGAGAGGCAGCGAAAATGAACATGTCCATACAGCCAGTGATTCCAGACTAAATACCGTGGTCGTCACATTCAAGCTGTTCTCGCTCATGAGAAGCACCATTATTTCCTGAACCATTAAGAAAGAAAAGCATGCTGCCAATTAAACCATGGCACAGGCCTTAATGAGAATCCTGTGTGACACATGAGTCGGTCACACCAGCCTTTCATGGCTCTGAAACATCTTTCATCTATTCTAAGGGGGCTGGCAATCTCTGCTGCCTGGAGTTTCATTGTTTAGTGGGGGACAGACGATCCCTGGTAACAGAACAGAACACTGCTTCACTGACTCACAGGTCTCTTCCCTCCTTTGGTCTCATAAGACACTTGTTTGTTGCTTTTTGAGAACATCCAGAATTGAGGACGTAGGATCTGTAACAACAGCTCGTGTCATTGCTGCTCATCTTTTCTAAGACATTTAAATGGCACATGGACCGGCCCCCAGGGGACTATAGTGTGCATTGTCGTGTGCAGTGATGACAGTATGAACAGGTTGGAGCACGTAGAAATGGCAAGTACGTCATGATGCCAGCTGGCTGACAGCACCCATCAGAGATGTGGAAATGGGTAGGTGGGGGGAATGATGAAATTATGGTAACAGTAGATCACCTTGTGAGAAGGCTGTTTGGATTTTTAACTGTTTGAATCCTCCTGATTGCCCCAGATGCAAGAAAGTCCCTGTTGGCACCAGGGGTCTAATCCGTTGCCAACCTCCGCATTCAGGAGAGAGAGCGAGCCGGCCTTGAGTTCAGAGCCTCGGGCAGGCAGGAGTCTCTGCTTAGTGACATTGTTCTCTCCATGGCATGTTTAGTGATCCCTTCCATTCGTGACAAATGGTGCTTTTTTCCCATTCACAGGAAGGCATAAAGTTTCCATTTTAAACAAATGTATTTAGGCAGAAAAGTGGGACCATTAAAGAAAAATATTAAATACCAGCACAAGTGGAGTGTGGCTATAGCAGAATGTTGGGGGGGCATGCACAGCCAGGGCCTGAATTCTGGCCCCCTGCCCACAGTATCACTGTTCCTTGGTAAAACTCTGTTCCTCTCTGTAAGGTGAAGGCTGATCGTGACCATGAGAAGGGGAAGCTGGGAGTGATTATAGATGAAAAAAGATTGGCCATGAGTGGATCATTCACTGTGGCTGGGCATTGCAGCCACATTGTGGGTGATGCATAGATACCATCCTGCTCCCTATGTTTTATGTATTTTTTCAATATGTTATATACATTTTAAAGTTTTTTTTTTCCTAATTAAAAGCGGAAGGAAAAACACAAGGACTGGGCCAGCGAGCCTTGAGCCTTTTCACTCTCTGGCATTCATGCTCTTCAGTCCTAAGTGCTGAAAGGAAACGTACCAAGGTCTAGAAAGGTGAGCAGGGCTGGAAGGGTGAATGCTTGGTGATTTAAGAGATAGACCTGAGGGAGACTGGCTTTGTGTGTGTCAACCAGTAAAATCCAGAGAACGTGTTGATCCAAAGTCAGCGAAAGTAGAGACTGGAGGTGAGTACGGACCAGTTCCAGTGTGGCAAATCACGAGGGGAGCTGGGAGCCATGCTGCCCCTGGGAGCAAGGCATTGGGCCCCAAAATTGTCCTTTGGTGCCTCTCACAGAGGGGAACGTGGCCACCACTGGGTACAGCACCCAAATGCTATTTGGCTGTCTGACGTGACCTCTAGGTCAGATTGAGGCATCGTATGTGACTTAATCATTAGCTGGCCAGCTCAGCATCTGCTCTGTGCCAGGCACTGCATCCCAAGGGGGTACATGGCGCTTCCCCTCAGCATCTAGACAAGGAATCAGGACAGGATCTCACACAGCGGTACGCCAGGGGCTGCATGTCAGACTGACCAGGTCATCGGGCCCTGTGGGCGAAGCCTCCTCTGCAGAGGCAGCGGCCCCGTCCCTGCCCTGCTGAGGTGTGTCACCCGAGAAGTGCTCTTGGCCCAAGCCTGGAAAGCTCTGTGTGGCAGGTGCTTCAGCAGCGCCATGCTTACCTGTACTTCCTGCCGGCCAGGCCACGGCTGGGGAATGCGGCTGTCGTTAGGAAGAGGCAGAGTGTGATGAGGACGTCTGTTCAGGGTTGTCCAGATTTTTTTTCCTGAACTAAATTAGGAAGTGGCCTTTTGGTATCGAGTGATATTTTTCTACTTCACACCCCTGACGAGAGCTGCCGGCACAAAACGATGAACTTTCGGTGTTAATGTGCAGACTTGCCGTTGCGTCCAGGCTGTCAGAGTGTGGGCCTGATGCTAAATCGAGAGCCTTGTCGGGTCACCCTAGGTGGGAAGAGAAGGATTCTCACAAGATCTGGAACCTGGAGAGCTTGACGGGAGGCATCATCAGGCCATCGAGTCCCTGGGAGAGAGGACAAAGTAGGGTGCCTCCCAGCTGCTGCATCTCCGCTGGCACAATCTCTGTGGAGGGTGATCTTGGTGAACTTTAATTGTCCTGCATTTGACAGGAAAGGGTAGGCCAATTGCACAGCACCTGCTCGGAGCTTGCTCAAGCCTGCGCGATAATGTGCATCCAGGATAAGTCCTTGTAGTCCATCTGTGTCTGCTGGGGGAATAATTAGGCTTCACTTTCTAGGACAGGCGGGCTTCCTTCCCCCATCTCTGCCATCCTTCGCCCGCTCTCATCCCCACCCCAGCTCCTCCAGTTAGTGGGAAAGAACCTCAAAAAAATCACTTTCAAGTTGAATTTTAAATTGCAGGTTGGCTGCTCCCTGTCATTATCTCCCTAGTGCTTGAGGAGATAAACCGCAAGGTTCACGAGCATATCCAGGTAAAGCACCACCTCGGCAGCTTTAAGATGATAAGTTACTCAAGAACAGCTCCATTCTGTCTCTGTGCTAATTGAGTTTGAAATTTGCACTGGAGATTGGCTGTCCTCCGGGACCACACGAGCTCTGGCTTGGTGCTGGCTGAGCAGGCGGTCCTGCCAGCAGCGGGCTTCGTTGGCACCGTGTTTGCCCAAGTCCCACAGAGGCAAACAGTCACTTGTCTCTCGGGAGGGAAGGGAGGAATGACGGAGGAGGGGGGACAGTGAGAGGGGCCAGCCGTGAGCTGGGGAGCCAGCCTGGGACGCCAGCGAGCCTTGTCAGCCTCTGCACGTGGGGCAGGTTGTTACTTAACTGTGCCGCTCCACTTCTCTGATTCCCAGCTCTCCTCTCCCTCATCAGCTGGCTTTCTTAATTACTATAGGAGTACATGCGTTCCTTTTATAGAAAATTAGATAATGTGGATGAGCAAAGGAAAAAAAAATATCCCTAATTCCCACTAGCAGAAGATCATTACCAGAGCACTTTGCTGCCTTTCTTCCCAGACCCTCCTATGGACATGTTTGTGTGTGTCTTTTTTTTTTTTTTTTTTGCCAAAACTGTGAGCACACTTTGTACTGTTTTCAAACCTGCTTTTTTTTTTTTTTCCATTTAGCAAAGGCTAAGTTGCTATAGCACAGATTCCCCAAAACACAGTGATGTAAAGAAGGCAGACACTTACTTCTCTTACGCTGCAGAGCTCAGGAGGGGCTGGTTCAGATCAGAGGGCTGCTCGGCTCCATGCAGTGTCTCAAGGATACTGTTCCTGCTCCCCTGCCACCACCTGACCTAGGACATGGTCTGCATCGTGGAAGCTGGGCCGCGGGCGCCTTTCAGGTTCATTAAAAGGGAAGGACACACAGGAACACGTGCCTGGTGTTCTACGACCCAAACCGAGCACTGGCATATGTTAGGGCCACTTGACTTTTTAGCAAGAACTGAGTCACGTGGCCGACCTGGCTGCCAGGGCCCCTGGGAAATGCATTCCCTAAGTGTGGACAGCTGCGGGTCCAGCAGAAGAGAACAGAGCCTGTTCCAACGGACCGCCAGCAGCCTCTGCAAGCTGGCCCAAACCTGCCCCCCACCTCCAGAGTGGGCAGCAGTGACCTTGCCCTCGGGGCTTTGCTTTGTTTTGTGTTATGATCTCCCTCCGCTGTGTGGCCACTGTAGTGTAGACAATGAATCCCTCTCTGGGCTTCTTAAGCTCTTTACATTGCAATAATTCTGCTTTCCCAGGAGGTTGCAAAGACTTGTGTAGGGAGGTCCCATGTTCCCTTCGCCAGCTGCCCCCTGCTCCCCAGTGTTCACATTTTACCACCGTAGTACAGCAGCCAAACCAAGAAGCTGGTTCATCCAGGCTTTACCAGCTCCGCACACGCTCTGTGTGTCTGTGCATAGCCTTGTGCACTACTACCACTTACACAGCTTTGTGGGACCACTGCCACAGCTAAGACAGCTCCCCACAAGGCCCCCTCATTCCATCTCTCCCCTCCCCCATCCCCATCCCGTGGCAGCCAGCCATCTGCTCCCCATCCCCACGACTGTCTTTTTCACCAGCACCCCACGCCCCGAATCATGCGCAGCGTGTCCTCTCGAGGTTGGCTTTTCTCCCTTGGTAGAATTTCCTTGAGGTTCATCCGAGTCTTTACATGTATCAGCAACCCATTCCTCTTAGTTGCTGGGTAGTGTCCTGTGCCGTGTATCACCACCCTTGAGCTGTTTATCCACGGGAGGACTTGTGGTAGTTTCCAGCTCGTAGCTCTGAGGAGTGAAGCTGTGGTGAGCACCCATGTGCGTGTTTGTGCAAGACCATCGGCTTCCGTTGCTGTGGGTGCCCAGGACTACAGTTGCTCTTTTTAGTTTTAATAAGTTTTAAGTTTTAGTTTTAAGGTTTAGTTTAGTTTTAAGTCCTCTTTTTAGTTTTAAAGCAACTGCCAAGCCACTTTCCAGAGGGGCTGTATCCCTTTACTTCCGGCCAGCAGTCTGCGCAGGATCCAGTTTCTCCACATCTTTACCAGCATTTGGTGTTGTCACTACTTCTTACTTGAACCGTTTGAAAGGTGTGAGGCGCTATCTCAGGGTGGCTTGTATCTGCATTTCTCTGACAGTTAATGCTGTTAATGATCTCACCACGTGCTGCTTTATTTGCCACGTGTAGCTGATCTCAGGTCAAAGGTTTGTGCGGCTCTTTTGCCCATTTTCCATTTAGATATTCTTTTAATGTTGCATGTGGAGAGCTGTTCATATATTCTAGGTGCAGATCCTTAGTCATGTGATGTGCTCGTATTGTCTCCTGGGCTGTAGCTTGCCTTTTATGCTCTTAATGGGGTCTTTCACAGAATATATTCCATTTTTATGAGGTCCAGTTTGTCAGATTTATCCTTTATGGATCATGCCTTCCATGTCGAATCTAACCTGTTGGGTTTTAGGCCACCAGTGTTCTGCTGTTAGGAATGTTGCCTCCACTGCCGTCCCCACCGCCGCCTCCTCCTCCTTCTCTCTCTCTCTCTCTTTCTCTCTCCTTCTCTCTCTCCCTCCCCCCACCCCCCGCCCTCCATCTCTTGTCAGGAACCTTAGTTGCCTTCTGTTTCAGCCTGTGCACTGGTTGGATGGTCAGAGTGTCCAAGGCCTGGAGACCTGCCCTCACTCACCCAGCAGGTGAGCGACAGTGCGAGGACCAGAGCCAGACTCCCCTCCGTCTGCGTGTTTTCCCCTCCTCCAAAACTTCGTGGGATAGCACCTGACCCACCATGTCATGATGAAATAGGTCCTGCTAGAGCACAGATTATACAAGACAGCATTGGCAGCGGTAGCCGTGTTTCTGTAGCTCAGCCAGGGGCCCAGGTAGCTCTGGTGAGGCACCTCTGCTAGGCATGGTGGGAGGCCCGGGGAGCTCTTCCCTCCCTGTCCTGGAAGGCAGGTATCTGCCAGGGGTCGGGTGAGTGGCTGCATGCCAAGTCCTGACACATAAGCAAGTGGGTGTGGGGTCTCTGGAGGAATATGGGGGGGGCCTCCTGGAGGAGATCCCTCCCCACACAGAGCTCCCGGCCTCGTGGATGTCAAGCCACCCAGAAACCCCACACTGATGGCTGTGCCTCGGGAAGGGGAAAGGGGGACACGGGTGTGTGTTGGATGTGGGAGCCATTTGCACGGGCAGACGGCCCCCGACCCCCGTGCCCTCAGGGCCTGGCCCTCCAGGCAGCACTCGGCCTGCTCAAGGACTCCAGGGAAGGGTGCCCACACCCAAGATGGGCGTCCTTACCCAGCACCCGGGCCTCAGGCTTGTTGCCACCTTCCGCTGTGAGGGCCCCATCCTAAAACATGGAAGGGGCAGGGCCTTGGGCCTGAGAGGAACAAGCCTCCAGGGCAGAATCCTTTCCCTTCCGAGAGCACCAGCGTGTTCCCACCCCCCAGCCTCTGGCTTGTTCTTCTCAACCCATTCTTCCTCTAGAAAGCCACATGGAGCTTGCACACAGGCTCTCTCTCTCTTCCCAGTTACTAAACAGGTGCCCATCCACAAAGCACCCAACAAAACTGCATTTCCTGGGTCCCTTGCCATCTCCATGGGGCTGTGGAATGTAAGCAGCAGTTGTGGGTCACTTTCAGAGCCAGAAAAAGGCCCGCATGTGCTCCCTCTTCCTTTTCTGAGGTGATATTGGAAGCAGCACACAGCAGCAGGACACGATGGAAAGATCCTGAATCCCCGAGGCCCAGCCTGGAGAAGGGCTGCCCGGGTGCACCTCCCAGCCAGGAGCGTCTGCAGGGGCTTCTGTGGGAGAGAAGCAAACTTCCAAACCTTTCATTGTTAAAACACTGAAATTTAGGATTTTTTTTTCAATAACTGGTAGTTTTATTTACCCCCAACATCATCTAAATATACTGGAAACAGGCCACAAATTTTAAAAATCAGATAAATGGCAAAGGTTACTATTTCTACTGCTACTGTATTTATTAGCTTGAGTGCAAATCATCTTTCACTTGGACTAGAAGAAGCCCACATAAAATGTCACCTCAGCCTGGCTGTCTCACTCCTCCAGGAAGAGTCACCCTCTTGGGCAGGCGTTCCCTGACCCTTCGCTGTGGAGGTGTGCATGTGCCCATCCCCTCCTGCCCCCTCCCTTAGTTCTCAGAGCACCCCTGGCACTGGACGTGAGCGGCATATCTTGTCATCCGCACCCCCACACGAGTGTGTTGGCAGGGCCCGGCCTAGGTCTATCTCGGGCACTGCTCTGTCCCCTTGCCCAGCATGGGCACGCGGCAGTCTCTGCCAGACTCTGACAAGAGGATTCTGCTCTGCTCTGAAACAGGTGACCGTGGGGCCAGTCACTTGATCACCCTGAGCCTGGATTCTTCGTCTGGGAATTGGGCCAGTGAATTTGGCTGTGCATGGGAGAAGCCCTACGAATGACCACGCCAGATGTTTATTGTGCACCTACTGGATGCCAGGGATACAGTTACAGGAGAGGGCCAGACGGCCTTATCAGCGAATCCTTTGCAGGCATAAACACGAATGCTATGGGGAGGTAGTCATCTGCAGGGGGCTGTTCCCTCTCCTGTCATGCCTTTGTGACCCCCTCCCGTCTCTCCTTTTCTAAAGAAAAGACTCAAAGAAGAATCCAGAAGTTTGACAGCTGTGCCATGGGATGGCCTGCCCCCTGCAGACTCTGCAGAGCAGCTTCAGCTGTGCAGAGAGACCATCTCTGAAGCACAAGAGATTTAAGACACCATTTCAAAAGTGCAGGTGTTCTGAAGAGAATGTCGGAATCACAGGCCACCACCCCACTTCCCAATCCTATCTGCATTTCTGCGATGATGTGGCACCTCCCTCCCTTGATTAGAACCGGGTCCCTTTTTTGCCGTGGCCTTTTGATATTTGACTTTGCACTCACTGCCCCTAAAGCTAATAGGCGCTGGCCTTTCATTTCCAAAGGGTAGTTGGTCAAATTAATGATCGCCAAAAGGCCATAGTTAATTTGCTGTCCTTCCTGTTTCTTTCCATTAGTTTGCAAAGCAGCAAAGTTCAAGAAAACTTATGAGCATGAAAGAGTAAGAATCTAATTAGGAGGCAGGCAGGTAGTTCTAAACTTTTCCAAAACTTAGAGGCCGCTGCCAACAGAAGGCTGTGAGACTGTGCTAGCAAGAGAAAAACGAGTTCACCGATGGCCGGGTCCTGGCCATGGATCTGACACACGGAGGCCTGGATGGCCTTTACGTGGGTGAGTGGGCGACACCATGGGACTTGTCCTCAGACCTCGTCGAGGGATCATCAGCTGGACCGTCCACACAGGCTCCAGGGTGCCTAGTTCAGTCTGGGGGGGGGGGGGGGAAGGGCTGACAGCACCGGGGATCAAGAGCAGCCTTGCCACTGCCTCCTTTCTCAGAATATGAATACTGATGACCCAAAGCAAGTGGAATACAGTTTATCTAGTTTTCACTTGTCCGGAGTGAAGACAGTTCACTGGCATTGCCAGCTAGGCCACAAAATATTTTGACCCACACCTTGCTGTGGGTCCTCACGAGCCTCGGCCTGATGAGGACTCAGTCCCCCAAGGCCGCCAGGCTCACACCAGCGATGCCATCCTACCACAAGCCATGAGTGTGAGTGGCACCTGCCCCTGTGAGAGCACATGAGTACAGAATCCAGACACTATGGTGGGATCGCCCCTCTTGGGATAAAACAAATCCTCGCTGTGCCTTCGAGGAACTACCCTACCTCCCCACACCCACCCCTACCATCAGTCCATGTGCTTTCATTAGATTAGCTCTATCAGTCCACCCTCTTTCCACCCCTGCTCCAGGGCAAGGAAATCCTGGCTAGTCTCAGTCCCAGACCCACCCGTCCCCACAAACACCCTTGCGGTGACTGGTTCAGGGATGGCATGCTATCTAACCTAACCGAAGACACACAGTTCCATCTTACTGGGGTGCTAGGAGGAAAGTTGCTGCAAATTTCCACCGAGCTCAAGCAGAGGGAGTTGAGATGGAGCTGGGTCCAGGAGCTGGAGCAGCCTCCTTCTGCCGGAATCCAGCTCACTCCTGTCTAGCTCCAGCCAGGGTGGAGAAGGGGAAGGTGCCTTTTCTTGCAATGGCTGTTGTCAGCGCTTAACATCCTGCCAAGGAGCAAAGAAAAAAATATTTAAAGGGCCCTGATCCATCTTCTGGATCAGGCAATGATAGATGAATTGGGAACTGAAAGGCAGTCAATTCGTAACTGGCAAGAGGAGGCGCTGTGTTAGGTGTCTCTGAGGTATTTACGAAGGATCTTGTATTCCTATCCTGGATCGATCTTTGCCTGGAGGCCATTTTTTAATTTGAGATTTTTATTTTATTTTATTTTATTTTATTTTATTTTTGCCATCTGGAGAGGCTGGGAATGAGAAACAGTTTTATTTTCAAACCCAGCAAGTTGTGGCTCTTTTACATTTCCGTTCAATTCACTTAAAATTTGAAAACTTTCCTTTTTAGCCCATCCTTCCCTCTCGTATTGAACTGTCAGCAGCCAGAGAAATGAAGCAGCTTCTTCCACCCTGTGCCTACGAGTCTCCTGAGGAGGATATCTGAGTCCCCGGGGCAGATCCGGGTTTCTGCGCCATCCAGAGGCCCAGCACTCGGGCTTCCCAGCACCACACAGGACACAAGTGCAGTGCCGTGTCCTGGATGGGGTCCCAGAGCAGAAAACCAACATGGGCAGGAAAAGAGGAGAAATCCTATTAAAGTCTGAGGGTTAGTAGTAATACATCAACATTAATTTCTTACTTTTGATAAATGTGGTCGTTGCAAGATATTAACATCAGGGAGCTGGGTGAAGGGTAAATGGGTCTACTGTCTTTGCAACTCTTCTGTAGATCTAAAACTATTTCCAAACTAAAAGGTCTGGGGGCGCGTGGGTGGCTCATTCTGTTAGGCGTTTGGCTCTTGGTTTTAGCTCAGGTCACGATCTGGAGGTTGTGAGATCAAGCCCTGCATCGGGCTCCGCGCTCAGCATAGAGTCTGTTTCAGATTCTTTCTCCCACTCCCTCTGCCCCTCCCCAACTCATGCTTGCTCGCTCTCTAAATAAATAATAAAATTGTTTTGAAAATAAATCAAAAGATGTGTCTGTTAACTTATGGCTTAAGAACACAACCACCACATACTTCGCTCACTGATGTCCAGTGTGGGCAGAACTTGGCGGGGAAGACTCAGTCCTCCTCAGCTCCACAAGGACCAGCTAGGGCTGCCCCTCCAGGGCTTGGAGGAGCTTTCTCCAAGATGGCTCACCTCCATGGCTACAGATAGACACCAGCCACTGGCTGGGGGCTTTGGGCCTTGGCTCTTCCCCTTGGACCTCTCCATGACTGCTCAGACTTCTTCACAACATGGAGCTGGGTCCTGAGCATTAGCATCCTAAGAAAACCAGGTAGACCCCATATTATCTTTCCCACCGTAGCTTTGGAAATTGTATAGCATCACTGTTAGCCAGTCACTGATGGCCCAGAGTCAAGGGAGGGGATCCAGCCCCCCACTCTGATTAAGAGAGGTGTCAGGAATGTATGACCTTGTTTGAAAACCAGGAGAGGGGCCACCTTTCTCCTTTTGTCCTCACACTGTGGGATATGGAACCTGCCATCTTGGACCGTGAAGTGGTCTTGGGAATGGAGGCCACATGTGCAGAGCAAGATAGAACATACTTGGTGTCTGACGGCTCCACAGAGCTCCATGCCAGCCCCATCTGCCCACCGCCAGGCACAGATGAATGAGAGGAGGGAAGTGGGTAGGTTAGGCAGCTGTTCCCTTGTCTCTGGCCCTCCCGGCCCAACCCCGTCCTGACGAACACCGCTGTTCCTGGCTTTCCTGGCCCTTACCACACTGCACATGCTATATTTATCCCAGTGAGTCTTTGATCAGAGTCTGACTCTGTTACCCCAGTAGGTTTTAAGTACATAGTAGGTATATGTTATGGACCTAAGCTTTTCTTTGGCTTGTTTCGTGGTCAACTGAGAGTTAAGATGATTAATGGAAAATCCCCCACCCCACCCCACCCCAGCCACCCGCTCCTGCTCTGGAGCTCAGAACCTTGCAGAGACAGCAAGACTCAAATATTAGGGTGCTGAGGGCAAGCTGGGTTGCTGATGACTTGAATGCGGTCGGGTAAGTTTCTGTTTTCTGTCTAGATAAAGGTTAGCGGTTTTACACTGCGTAGCATGAATAGCATCAGGACTTAAATGTCACCATTTACATGACTAATTCCATGTACTCTTCACACACTGTCATGTTACGTTTTGCCCCTTCCCGGGTGGCTCAACGCTCCCTGAATATATTCCGACTTCAGGATAGGCTAGAGTCCTCTATTTGCCTTCCCAATAGCCGCACTCCCATTCTTCCTTCTCATGGAGCTCCCAGTTTGAGCCTAGGACAAAGACTGCCTGTCCCAGCTCCTTTATAATAGGGGTGGCCATTGAGATATGACTCTAGCTACGTGCAACCACTGACAGGTGTTCCTGAGAAGGTGGTGAGAGGAAGGAGGTCGTTTCTGCCCCTTCCTCCTTCCTGCTGGCTGAAGTGTGGACGTGATGGCTGGCACTCAAGCAGCCGTCATGGACCATGAGGTAGAAGCCACAGGCTGGGGATGGCAGAGCAGCAAGACAGAAGGAGCCGGGCTCTCTGGCATCTCTGACATCCACCCCCGGTCGTCTTTTATGAGAAAGACCGGCTACCTCGTTGGTCTGGCTCTTGTGTCACAGCTGAATTCGATCCTAATTTGACACAAGGATATCTGATGGAAGTTGGCTTTTTTAAGCAGTCCTCTGTATGAGCTTGTTTTCCTGTGTCTCTTTCTCACCTTCCCAAGGAGCTAATTGAGAGTTCCAGTTAATCAACTGTTGTTTGTTCTTGTATGTGCTGTGTGTCGCAGGCACACAGAAGGCCCAGCCCGTGCTGAGAGCTCTCCTCCTCCTGTGTCACGTTGGCTGCCGTCCCCAAGATCATTAACGCCCCGAATCCATCAGCCTCTTTTGAGACCCGCACGTTTTCCGTGTCTGCTGGTGTTTAACACTGCTAAAGGTTATTGAATCCATCTTTAGTCAGGAAAAGCGATTTAATGAGCGTGTTTCTGCTTCATGAAGGGAGAGTGGCTGCACGCAAGTGCTCTGAGCTGCAGTCAGCCCTGTGGCTGCCCATCTCCTCCTTGCCGATTTAATTTCTCAGTCAGCGTTGGGCAAATAGAGCAAGCTGGCTTTCTCATGCGCTCCTCCCAGCTCCCCGCCCCCCGGCCCCTCATGCATTTTTCATCTCAGCTCCCCACTCCCTGTGCCCTGCGAACAGTATTGATCGGCTGATTAAGCCATCAAGTCACAGCAAACACCCGGGCCCCCACCCACCCTCCCTTGCACCGCCTGCCTCTCTTGCACGTTACAACAGGCAGAAGCTTCCACAGCCCACCCACCGCCGACCTCTGCATCCCCTGCCCTTATTTTGTGGTGTGGGGATAATGAGCAGATGAACTTACCAGAAAACAGGTCCTCTGCACCTGTCATCTGAATAGAATACTTTGAGGCTTTATTTTTAAGCCAAGCCGCTACACGTCCCCTCTCGCGAGGACCCCTGGAAAACTGAACTGCGTGTTGCATGTCTACTGCTGTGTAACAAACTGCCCTGGAACTTAGTGGCTGAAGGGAGAAACCTCGAACGTGGCACCGTTTCTGCAGGTCAGGGATTCAGGAGCGTCTTGGCTCAGGGCTTCTGCTCAGTCCCTGGAAGTTCCTTCCCCTCAACGTGGCAGATGCGGTCAGTCCCGGAGGGTTTGCTTGGGGCCACGAGCTCTGTCCGGCTCACCCAGGCGCTGCCCTCGCCCTCGGTAGCAGGCGCCTCCGCTGCGCTCTCGCCTCTCCCATGTCCTGCTGGCGCTCAGCAGTCCTGCCCCGGGCGAGGGATCCCAGAGAACACGCAGGACCCCTCACGGTGCGCTTTGTGACCTGGTGTCACCGAGTGTGCCTGCCAGCCTCCTCGGTCACCTCCACCTTCAGACCCTCGGCTCCGGCATCTGCCTCGCCCTCCTGGGCTCCTCGTCTCCCAGCCTGGCTGCTCCTTCCAGGGCCTCGAGCCCTCCCCGCCCTCACCTGCCCCGCCTGCAATGCCCCGGAGCATAGTCCTGTGGTCCCCGTGGACTGGAGGGCAGGGGCTGTCACCCGTGCACCCGCAGCCCCTCATCCGGGCTGGCTCTGGTGGGTCCATAGTGACCGAGTGGGGGAGCTCTGAGCTCACCTCCTGCCGGACTTCCGTGGCCACCCTGTAAAATCTACCTGTGTGTCCATCTGCTCCGGGTGGAGGAGCAGGAGAGGGAAACCGGCGCAGAGTGGAGGGACCTGGGCACCAGGACCAGGAGCTTCTTCCTGACTGTGCTCCTCAACTCCCTGGGGAGGCCTAGGGTCTGCCTCAATTCAGAATGGGACAGGGAGGCAGGATGGTTGGGCGGGTGTCTGTGGCTGCACACTCCGAAGGGGACAGGAGGACAGCACGGCACAGCTGCCCGCTTTGCTTCCCTCCCCGAGGCCCCACCCCAAGTCCTGCCAAGGAGGGAGCTCCTTTTCCTGGAAGGAGAGGCGCAGGGCGGTGGGGAGTGTGCACCTGCGCACGCGTACAGTGTTTCACCAGGCCAGCCCTGTGGTTCCGCGTGGCCCACGTTTTCCTAGAGAGAGACACAGACACAGAAGAGCCTCACCACTGATTTGTCCATAATCAGTAGCTATTTCCCAGGTTCTAACAGGAGTCACCCCCTCCACCCCCCTAGGTGGTTCCCCTAAACCCACATCGGTGGCTGTACATCACTGCATCTCTGTCTGCAGCTCACTGTCCCCCAAGTCCGTCCCGAGCCACCCCTGCCGTCCAGTTCATGGTGGCATCACCATGATCATCACCAAGCAGGACCTTTCGTGGCCAGTTTCGGGAGTAAATGGGAGGACATAGTGGAACTGACTTACAGCACCGACGCCACCGAGCATAGCTCTCACCAGGCATTTTGCAGCACAGTGCTTTGACTTCCCGCCCGTGTCCTTTCCCACCATTACTAAATACCAAGAGATATTCTGGTCCGAGTTCCCACTCCAAGGCCTGATTCATGCGGTTGTAGGTGCTGGGGAGTATGAGACTTGTCACCCTGCCACCCGTGAACGTGGATGGGCGGGTGACGCCGGCAGGAGCACCAGGAACGAAGCTGGCATTTGAGCTCAGAACAACTTGGCTCCGCAAACATCACCAGTGCCCCAGCTTAAAGCCCTCGGAAGCCACCCATGTGACCAATGACGTCACCTCCCATTTAAACCACTTCCCTCCCTGGTCTTCTTTCCCTTACCTCCATTTCTGTGTGTTTCTAACTGCCCGTACGGCACCCGGGCGGAGTCCCCTGCCTTTTTGAGGGCAGGTGCCCCTGAGCACCCCCGGCCCCAACAGAACGTTTTACCTGGTCTTTGGACAGCTCACCCCGTTTGGGGCCCCGGTATTTCATTTCCACCCAATTTTGAATCTATCTACTTGTCTTCCACCTTGACATTTGAGTTGGGACGGGCTTAGTCACACTCGTGATACCGTAGTGATAGTAATAATGTAGTAATAGGCCATCCCAGAGGGCACTGTGGGCAGCCCCGCGGCAGGCTGGCTTCTCTGGAAGCAGGTGACAGCTGAGATGGGATGCGAGACGTTTATCATCCATCAACACTCAGGCTCAGAGAGGTTAAGTCCCTCGCCCAAGGTCACACAGCTCAGGTGCAGTCACGCAGATTCCAGGCTGCAAGATGCAAGTTTACAGCTATCACCGCGCTGCCTCAAGTTGAATAGTGGGATTTTTAAAGATGAAATTGAGGTGAGTGGCCCTCCCTTATCCTAAGAGGCAGACACGGTGCTCCATCTGATTTCCTGGCTCCCTCCTGGGAGAGTTTTCTAGTTCTGGGTTGCCCTTTCCTCACGGTCAGGCCAGCCAGTGATGCCACCCCCTTCCCAGTCCCATCTTTGCGAGTGAAGCCCAAGGTGTTGTGTGGGCTTTTATCTTGTGTCTTGCTGCTGGACCTCGGGAAGGAGGGAAGGACACAGGCGTCCAGGCTGCCCTGGTACCCAGATGTTGGGTTTGCTGAGACTGTCAGGGAACACGGTGGGGAGGCTGAGCCCCACGGGATCCTGGGATGAGCCCCTGGGCAACCAGCCTCCGTTCAGGTGGGCATCATCTGTACAGGTCATGCCCCCCCCCCCCGCCAAGCTGCTGCTTTTCTGGGATTCTGAGTAGCTGAGGTGATGGGCGGAGGCTCTGCAGGAGGGAGAAGGGAGAGGTCACATCAAACCTTGCCACCTTGACTCCCTGGCCCCCCTGAGCTTAGTGAGGGGGGATGAAATAGGTGTTGTGGGTTGCCTAGGAGCCCGAGCTCACCCACCTTGCTCGGGGGAGCCCAACCTCTGAGTCCTAGGCAAACCCTGACCCTTTCACCTGCTCTCCTCCTCTTCCCGGCCTCCTGCACCCCACCACCCAGGACAGCCAGTCAGAGGCTGCCACCTGGCTTTGTGTTCTGGGGGAAATGGAGCAAAGGTTCTAAGCCAGGAGCATGTGTGTCTGGGGGCTACAGCTCTAGCCCAGGGTGCCAGTAGCCACAGCCTCCCAGCCGCCCCCCACAGCTTCAGCTTCTGCCATCCTCTGCTTCCCTGTCGATTCTGGGAGCTTCGGCTGGTGCTCCAGTTCCACCCTTTCCTGTACAAGATGCCAGAGTCTGTTTAGGCTGTTGCCACCAGGAGCGCTCACTCTCTGAAAGCAAGAGAGCTGTGACAGTGGCCAGCACCCCTAGGAAGACACTGGACATGTACACCTGCAATGTTCTGGGTTTTTTTTTTTTTAGATTTTATTTATTTATTCATGAGAGACACAAAAAGAGAGGCAGAGACACAGGCAGAGGGAGAAGCAGGTTCCCGGTGGGGAGCCCGATGTGGGGCACAGGACCCTGAGCCGAAAGCAGATACTCAACCGCTGAGCCACGCAGGCGTCCCACCTGCAATGTTTTATACAAATCAGCTGCTCAAGGTGGTGAGTTCCCTGTCTGGAGAGGCAAACAAGTGCAAGCCAGAGGAGCAATACCTAGCTTTTGTGCAGGTTCAACAATCACGTCAGATAAAAGTTCGCTGATTGCTAACTGTTCTTGTTTTGTCATTGCTGCTGGCCACAGCTTGTGACAGTAATTTGGTGTCAGTTTACGGCAAAACACTTGCCTGTTAGCCCAGTCCCATGTTTGGTTTTCCAGGCTGAAATGGAATGTCCTTCACGGGGAAAGAAAAGGGTGTGTTTGTCCTTGACAAAATCAGCATCATTCTACCCAGGGACGTGGGATGATGCTCACAGGGATGGCTCCGTCCCGAGCCACCTCCAGAGGAGCCCGGCTTTTGAAATGTGTGGATGTTTTGGGTTTTTTTAAGAAGAGAAAGTGGGGGGAAATAGGAAGTGAAATACCAGATCTGTTTTGTCCACCGGATAATCAGTTGTCACAAGAGCTAGAATTTCTCATGAAGCTACTGTGAATGGTTTTCCCCTTTCAGGCCCACGTGCTTAACAAAACTGCCTTCTCTTTCCCGGGCTGTGCGGGGCAGGGGGGCTCCCTGAGGCCTGGGGCAGGGGGGGTGAGGGAAGAGATCCAGAGACACGGGGCCCTGACCACTCCCACCGCTGGGAAGCACCATCCATGGGGAGAGAGAGGCAGGTGGCAGGCGCCCCGAAGCTGTGCCGGGCCTTCTTCCCCATGCTCAGCTCTGGGCTGGGTGGGCGCCAGACACCCCACTCCGCCGACGCCAGCTTAGGGCCTGCCTGGTCCCCGGAGCCTGCAAGCCACCGAACCGGCCAGAACCTCGGGCTCCCGGGCTCCTTCCTGGCATGTCCTCCACCCCCACCCCAGTGCCCATAGCCCTCCCTGAGTCTGAGTCCTTGAGGCCTGGAGCCTAGGGGAGTCGTCTGGCTTCCCCTCTGCATCTTCAGGGGAGCCTTCCCCTTGTCCAGAGCCTCACCGTGCACCGACTGATGAGGAAGTGGCCCCGGGTCACAAGCTAAAAAGTAGAGAAGGTGGGGTTCTGCCATAGAGACTGTGTGCCCAAAAGCTCTGCTGCTCCTGGCACGGGCCCTTTCCTCAGGATCATCCAGGCCAGGGGCGTCACCAGGCCCTCAGAGCGGGACAGCAGGCTCCGGGGAATTCAGAAGAGGAGCCTCGTGGGATCCCTGGGTGGCTCAGCGGTTGAGCACCTGCCTTCGGCCCAGGGTGTGATCCTGGAGTCACGGGATCGAGTCCCACGTCGGGCTCCCTGAATGGAGCCTGCTTCTCCCTCTGCCTGTAGTCTCTGCCTCTCTCTGTGTCTCTCATGAATAAATGAATAAAATCTTTAAAAAAAATAAATTCTTTAAAAAAAAAAAGAAGAGGAGGAGGAGCCTGAGTGGCAAGGAGGGCTTCCCGGAGGCGACGGCATTTGAAATGAGCATGCAAGGACAGACACAGTTTGAGCAAGGGAGCTGGGAGGTGCAAGCATCTGTGGGAAACCCGCAGGCTGGTCTGGGAGTGGCCACGGCTGAGTGCCTGGCACACCACCACCTCCCAGCAGGGGCCAAGGTGACCAGGACGGAGAGAAGGCCGGGCAGCAAGGAGGCCCCGGGTCTGGTGTCTGGCACCCCTCAGAGTAGGGAGGCGGTGCGAACTGGGTGCCTGGGCCCCAGGGTCCCTCCCAGCTCCAGGGCTCTGGGGCAGGCAACCCAGCCTCGTTGGCAAAGCTGTGAGATGTGGGGAGGGTCTGCAGCCTGCATCCCAGGGGTCCAAGGCCCGGAAGTTTCCCTGGCCCCGGGGTGAGAGGAGCGCCCAGGCACTGGATAGACTGTGACTAAGGGGAGAAAGGCTCACTTCTGTACTTAGAGAAGCTGCAGGGCGGGAATCTCGGATCCCTGAGTCACCACCATACTTTCTCGCTTCTTCAGAGGCTCTGGGAGGGGAGCCATGGCCAGCCGGACAGACGGCAGCTCCTCCAGCCTTTCTGGGGCTCCTTCCCCTCCTTCCAGAAGAGCCTCGGCCCTGGGAGATGATGGGCCCCTCGGGCCTGACACAGCCTTTCTTCTGATAAAGTTTACAGCTAAAAATACCTTCAGTTTTACACACAGCCTCGCCCTCCAGAGCTTCCTCAGACGGGCCTGCGGCCGCGCAGACTTTCCTGCCAACCCTGCTCTGTGCTGGGGAGGCCTTGACACCTTCCATCTGCCCCTCAGGCTCCCGCACATCCTTAGATGGCCAAAGCCTGCTCACGGCTGTGAGGGGAACAGTGAGGTGGTGGCCAACATGAGCCCAGGGGGAGAGGTGGGTCGCCTGGCTCAGGGGCCGGGGAGCTGGGGACAGTGCTCTGGGCCTGGGCAGATGACCCACAGTTCACCTCCCCAGGGGGACGAGAACTCACAATGTTAAAGAATAGACAACAAGCAAAATACCCAAGATGGGATGTGCTGGTCACACAGGGACTAGAGTGCTAAGAGCAGGCCCTGGGGCACCTAGGTGGCTCCATCAGTTAAGTGTCCCACTCTTGGTTTCAGCTCAGATCATGATCTTGTGGGTCCTGGGATGAAGGCTCATGTCTGGCTCCATGCTCAACGGGAAGTCTGCTTGAAAGATCCTCTCCCTCTACCGCTTCTCCTTCTCTCTCTCTCTCTCTCTCTCTCTCTCTCTCTCTCTCTCCAATAAATTAATAAATCTTAAAAAAAAAAATAGAGCAAGTCCTGATTCCTCCCCTCCCCACTGGGTGTTGTCGTCCTCATCCTTACCTGGCTCCACAGCGGGCACGGTTACTGCCTCCACTCTTGGGCGTGGCCGTGGCACTGGCTCGGGCCGGGGGATGTTAGTGGACCCCGAACACCAGCTTGACATGTGCCTGCACAGCGGGGCTTGTCTTTTGAACTCAAGGTGACCCACCTTGGAAAGAGCTGCCCCAGAACGAACACAAACACAGGTAGATCAGACCTGGATCTACCCAGAGTCAGGCCCAGCCGGGGCAACTGGAAGCAGAGTCAGCAGCTGAGCCAGCTCCATCAGACCTTCTGGAACAGATCCCCTGCTGTGCCACATCCCACCTCTCTATCCGTCAGCTCAGGGGAGCTGCTTGGACACCCTATGTCCCACCTGTAATACGGGCCTAATCAGCAGCCCCCGAATTACTTAAGGTAAGACCAGCTCCCAGACAAACCCCAAAAGATTCATAACATAACACAATAGAAATGTATTTCCCTGCACATTCGGGGTATCTACTGCTTCATTTTTTTTTTATAGCTACTTTGAAAACTATCTTAAAACAGCAACCGTTCTATTTAATCTCACAATTTGGTGGGTGAGAGATTCAGGCAGAGCTTGGCTGCATGATCTTGTGTTCCATGTGGCTTCGATTGAGATCACTCATGGCATCCTGCCGGTGGCTGAACTTGTCTGGAGGGTTCAAGACAGCTCTACTCGCCAACCTGGTGCCTCGGCAGATCTGCCTGGAAGGCTGGTCGCTGCTGGCCCTCTCCCTCTCAGGTAGTCTCTGGGCCTCTCCGTGTGCTCTCAGGGTCTCCCCTTGTAGTCGTATGGCCTCTCTCCATGGGCTCTCCAGCAAGGTGGACACTGCAGAAGATTGTTCAGAGTCCCAAGAGGTTGGAGGTTAGTGGGCCCAGAAGTGGACAGTATCATTTCCACCGCATTCTATTGGTCGAAGCAGTGATGAGGCCAGTCATGTGAGAGGAGGGCATTTAAATCCCTCCTTTCAGGGGGAGAAGTTCATGGAATCTGTGACCATCTTTAATCTGCCACACTCAGGGGAAGTGCAATCAGCATCCCAGAGGGGCTCTGCTCCACACAGTAACTCAGACACCCAGGCTAAAAGGCACTCTGCCATTTTCTGCATGTAGCTTCCAAGCTTGTCCTGGTGTCAGCATCCAGCTGGCAGATGCTGGCAAAGAGAAAGCAAGAGTTCCCACACGGTGGTCTGTGAGCCAGCCCTGGAAGTGGCATGGATGACTTCCATGCACATTCCACGGGCAGAGCTCAGCATACGGCTTCACCAGACTGCAAGGCAGGCCGGGAAATGTGTCTGGCTATGTGCCAGGAGGAAAGAGAGACAGGCTCGGCCAGGTCACTCATTTCCCTCTTGAAGTACTTGAGGAGTAAATGGCTCAGTACATGGAAGGGGAGGCTGGCACACCGTCAACAGCCCTGCATAGCCCTCCTCCGCTCTGCTGAACACATCTGGACATGTTGGGGCATGCATCGCATCTACATCACTCCATGGTCTACTTGGACGTGTGGTACCTGCCAACACCCCAGCATCTTCAAAGGGAAGCATGTCCTCGTGCATGGACAGCCATGGGTGTCCATACTGCATATGTCACAGCTCCTGCCTTAGCCCCAGCTGAGGGGACCAGGAGTGGCCAGGCCCTTGCTGGTCCCTGGCCCATAGAGGGCCCTATGTAGGCAAGAAGCTCTGCCTACATAGGCTGAACCAACCAGCCAGAGAGGAGCTGAAAAGATGTGGAGAGAAGGTCATGAGGTGGAGTGTGGGGTGGGAAGGGCCAGGAGCAGGCTGGAGTGATGTTGGGACCAGACACGGTGAGAAAGCAGAAACCAAGAACTACAGAGGAAAGCTCTAGAGAAGAAGGTAAAGAAGTGGGCTGGTAGCAGGAGTTCTGACAAGATGCAAAATGAGAAGCAGAAACCAAAAGACAGCTGAGGCATGTTCATGGCAGCTCAAAGACATGAAGACTCTGTCTCTGAGAAGCCGTCTTCCATCCTGCCCTGGCATGAGCCCCAGAAGATGTCTTGGTCAGGGGTCAGCAAACTTTTTTTTTTTTTTTTTGTCAGCAAACTTTCTGTAAAGAGCTGGATTGTCAGTATTTGTAGCTCTGGATGTCTGTCGAAATTGCTCAACTCTGCCAAAAGCAACCATAGGCGACACATAACAAATGAACGTGGCTGTGTACCAATAAAACTTTATGGACACTGAAATTTTTATTTCATAAAATTTTCACATGTCAAGAAATAGTCTTTATCTTTTGATTTCTTTTTATTAATGTAAAAGCATTCTTAGCTCATGGGCTGTACAAAACCAGGCATTGGGCCAAATTTACCCCATGGGTCATAGTTTTTGGATTCCTGCTCTTGGTTCATAAGAGCTGAGGGTGCCATTTTGTTTGGTCACCAGCACTCAAATCCCCTTTCTGGGTTAGCGGACAGCTTCCCTTATGAGGCAGAGCCAACCTTCCACCGTCAGAGCCAAACACACAGAGGTGCCCCAGACCCAGTCCATTGGCAGCATCCGCCCGACCTCCACCAGAGACAAGTGGTGAGAAGCAGAGACCATGCAGAATGGATCCCAGTGATGGGCAGTGACGCCACAAAGCAGGCACGATGGTGCCCAGTGGCAGCGGCAGCGAGGGTCACCCACAGCATCTGACCCCAGCGGCACTGGTGGCATTGTCACTGAACTGGTCCTGCTGGTTTCCATTCACCTGGGCTCTGAGCTGTGTCCTCAGGCTCCATCCAGCAAGGTTGTGCGCCCCGGTGCCCTTCTGATGAATCCACGTCTACTTAAATCAACTAGAGGCTACTCCCTTCGCTGATGAACAAGAACCCCAGTGGTGGATAGAATTTCTCATCATGGTTTTCTCTGGTGAATTCCCAGGATGGTAAAATGTGCTGTAAAGTTCTTTTCTAACACGTTTTTTTAGAAGTTATCACCTAAACATTACATGGTCGTTATTTCAAAAGGCAAGAGATAAAAAACGCCACAGAGAAGAAATTAAAGTTCCTCATAATCACAACACTCAGAAAGAAGCACAATTACTGTTTAGTGCAAACCCTGCAGATCGAGATCCAGATTTTCCCCTTCACTCACCGGCATCTTGTAAGCGTCATGAACTGCTCATAAGCGTGTATTTCTATCTCCTCATAAATAACTGCCTGATGCGCCATCGGATCCATGAAAATCTGGTGTGGCCACCAGTCCCCCACTAGTGGGCATGGGGGCTGTTTCTGGGTTCCATTGCCAGAGATAATGCTTGGAAAGGATGATGCCATGGGCTGCCCTGCGCCCCTTCCCCACCAATCAGATGGTGATGTCCTAACCTCCAGGACCTCAGGATGTGCCTATTTGGAAATGGACCTTTAAGGAGGTAATTAAGGTAAAATGAAGTCGTTGGGATGGTGTCCTCACAAGGAGGAGACAGGGACACACACAACACAGTCTGATGAGAGACCATGTGAGGACATGGCAGGAAAGTGGCCGTCTGCAAGCCCAGGAGGGAGGCCTCAGAAGATGCCCACTCTGCTTCCACCTTGATCTCACACCGTGAGAATAGAAATTTCTGTTGTTAAAGCCACACAGACTGTGGTACTTTGTTATGGCAGCCCTAGGAAACAAATACACTGTCCTTTTAACTCCATCTTTGAGTGCATTTAAAATCTTTCCTGAGGCTAGAATCACAAAACACGGATTACTAAATCAAAGCGTATACATGTTTCAAAGACTTTGTATTTCGAAATAATGATAGATTCACGGGAACTCGCAGAAAGAGTACAGAGCCTGTGGACTCTTCCCCCAGTGGCGACATCTTATGATTCTAGGGTACAGAATCCAATCCAGGAAATTGGCATCAGTACAGAGCTGTTGTGTGGCCCACAGGCTCCATCCAGTCTGGTGGAGGGGGGGGTCCCCCGAAAACCTTTCCATAGAATGATTCCTCATTCTTTTCGCTTTTGCATGCTATTGCAAATGTTATTTTCTGTTTCATTTCCTTTTCGTTTGTTCCTGAAAGAAGGAAACTGAGCAATTGGTCTTGTTTCTGCAATCTTGCCAAACTCACGAATCCAGGTAGTTCATTGTAGATTCTACTGGAATCTTAACATCTGTGATGATATCGTCTATAACGAACAGCAGTTCCCTTCCCTTAGATCCTTAATGCTTCTTTCCTTGCTTATCTCATCAGTCGGGAACGCCAGGACGATGCGGAATGAAAACAATGATAGTGGGAAACCCTTGTTCACTTCCGGTCTTAGCTAGGGGCGGGGAGGCTCGGTAACTTGCTCCCCACTGCGACGTCTGCCGCAGACTCTCAGAACATATATTTTATCAAGTGAAGGATGTTTCCCCTCCTCTAATTACTCAGAGTTGCCTTTTTCATGGATGGTACTGAGTTCCATCAAATAATTTTTCTGCTTCAGTAGAAATGATCCTACCAATTTCCGTCTGTATTCTATCACGACTGATTTTTGAAAGTTAAGCCAACCTTGCATTCCTGAAATAAATCCCACTTGGTTGTAAGATTGTTCTGTTTGCCTTGCTAGTATTTTTGTCAAGTATTTTTATGTCTGTTTTCAAGAGGACAGTAGATCCATCACATTCCTTTGTTGTAATGCCCTTACCGGGATTTACCACGAGGTTATGACAGCCTCATAAAATGGCTTGGGAAGTAACTCTTCCTTCTGCATCCTCCAGGAGATCTTGTGTAAGATTAGGGCGCAGTTATTTCTTTTTAAAACATTAGGTAGAATTCGTCAGTGAAGCCATCTGAAAATATCTCTGTCAGATGTTTTTTTTGATTCAATTTCTTTAATAGGTAAGTATGCTTTTTCTCACTGTGGTTTTGATAAGCTATGTTTTTAAAGTATTTTATTTCCTCTACATTTAATTTTCACATTTCTCAGCACACAGCCATTCCTAATATCTTCTCCAAGGCAGTGTAAATGTGAAACCTCCATATTAGTACCATACATTTCTGTGTGATTACCAGTATTACTCCGTAACACCTCGACCATAGCACTCGACAACTTATATCTGCGTGCTGTGTGCATGTGTCTGTTTTTATCACCCACCCCCTGATCCCCGAGCTGTCACCAGATGGAGCTCACTGATCAGAGAGACACATCACAGGCACTGCTGCCCCTGACACCCCTGAAGTGACCAAAGCAACCTGACTGCTACCGAGTGTCTCAGATCTCTTTGAAATGAAGCTTCCAGATGCCGTTTGCATTGAAATGCTGAAGGGTTCCCCAGGTCCACCCAGCCAGAGAAAGTCATTGATAGATTAGTTTGAATGAAGATTAATCAATAATTTATGCTGATGTTTTTCCTCATGCAGTAGGGAGACCCATTTTGATGTGATTTGACAGGGTCAGGCACACCTTGGTTTAATTAAACCTGATACAGAAAATTAAAAGAAAAAAAAATGCCCACCAACCCTCTGGCGATTGGTTGTCCAAGATGGACTCAATCAACAATCGATGAAGTGGGATTGAGGAGCAGATGGGGATGTGGAAGGAAAGTCCAGATTCAGCAGATGCCTCTGCGTGGCTGCCCTGATGGAGCGCAGCAAATGTAAATACACTTATTGGCATCTCCTCATAACGTGGCCTTTAGGAGGCAGGCTGTTTGCACGCGATGATGGATGGTTTTGCTGGCGGAAGTCTACGCCATGTCTGGAAGCCGGCACTGCAGAGGCCTCTCTTAGAGGATCCCGAATGCCGAGACTCACATCCCCAGAGCAGCCATGGAAAGAAACGAGTAGAAATTAATGGTCGTTGTCTTCCCGACAGACAGGAGACAGTCTCAGGATCTGGTGGAGAATCAGCATGAGGGTGAGACCCTTGGGGGGGACCCTCCACATTTTCTGCCTACACGCCCCACCCCCAGGCTTTCAGCAGGATCTCCCTTCTTTTTGTTATATTCTGTTAGAGAGATCCCGGCCAAATCTCATCCAAACACTTGGGATCTTTCTGAGCTAATGGAACTGCTCTTTCAGTTGTCATTCATAGCCTCCCTGTCCTCTGGACATGGGTGTAAATCTTTGAGGAGTTAGACCCCGAGTAAACTCAAGTAACTGTCCAACTCAGAATGGTATCTCTGCCCCAGGCCACTGAGGCTTGTTGCTGAGTCAGGCTAGTCACCTAATGTTCCCTCCCAGAGGACAGCCTCTCACTCAGGGGGTCCTCAGTCCCACCCAACAAGTTTGCTGGATGTGGCCAGATAGGTCTCAGAGCCAGATATAGGTCACAGATAAGTCCTAGGTGACAAATGAGTAGCACACAGACCTGTCTCCGCACCGCTGTGTCCACAGCAAACATTACTAATCTATCCCTGCATGTTCTCCTGATGCTAGAAGTAGGAAGCCCAAAGCCCAGCTTTCCCTGCCCATGCAAAGTAGACGAAGTTCTAGTTCAAAACTGGACAGGGAGGAGCAAAAGGTGGAGAGAGAGAGAGAGAGAGAGAGAGAGAGGGAGAGAGAGAGAGAGAAAAAAAAAAGAGACTTCGGACTTCAGCCCAGAAGTCAAAAGGAAAGTTGGAAAAGTCAAAACGAAAGTTAGGAGCAGGGAGGTTTCCATTCAGGTTCACATCTGGGGCTCTAGAGGGAATCACCTCCCAGGCAGCCCTCCGCCACCCCAGAACCCCAGTCAGGGGAACTCAGCAGCAGAGTGAAGCTTTCCCTGACACCTACAGCTCCTCTGAGGCCTGGGTGGGTGCAGAGACCCCCACACACCTGGAGGCAGCTAAGAGCCTGTGGGCCACTCTGGGAAGGGGACGAGGATGCTGCAGCAGATGCTGTGGGCCACATGGAGGACATGGGGGAGACACAGGGGGCAAGGAGGGCTGAGCCAACGCCAGAGCATCCCAGGGCCCAGGCAGGGGGGACCCACCAGGACGTTACCAACAGTATCGTGCTCGGTCCTGAGGGCTCCTGGTCAGCCACCGCCCAGGCAGAGAGAGACTAAGATGAGGCCACCCTGTGCCTGCAGACCCCTCTCCCCTCAGCTGCCGCCACATCACCTGCACCACAGGCCACCATTCCGGGGAGGAGCAGGGGGGCAGGGACGGCCTGGGAGTGGGAAGGACCCTTTGCCCAAAGCAACTGTTACATAGTCGGATCTGATTGGGTCTATGACATTGGGGCTCTGGGTTCCCAGGCTCAAAGCGGGCAGAGGACAGGTTTCCTAGTTTCCTTACAGCAAGCAGGCAGGTCAGGGAGGAGGTTCCCCTACCTCCTAGGTGAGCCATTTGGCCTCGCACATGTCCCCAGAGCCCCAGGCTTCCACGCACTCTTCCTCCTCTCCCTGTCCGGCCCCGGACGTTTCTGTGGGGCAGCACCTGGGCAGCACCCGAGGCTGCTCCGGGCCTCCACCAAGCACAGGCTCATTTATGCTCTCTGAAAAGACTGTCGCTGGAGGCTCCCCCATCCCCCAGCCCAGGGATGGACCGAGACCACTGGTGCCTGGCATGTCAACCTTGAGCTGCGAGACCCAAGGGCTAAACAGCTGGAGCAGCTTCCCCCTGGCTCATGTACCGCCAAGGCCCCCACAGCCGCCTGCCACCTGCCCCTCCCACCACTGGCTTCTTCACCTTTGCTTTATTTTTTTTTTTAATTTTACATGGCAACGTACCCATGAGATTTACCATTTTAACGATTTTTAAGCATGCACTCCAGCAGCATTCAGTACCTTCACACTGTTGTGCAAGCTCCCTGCTGCCGTCTCCAGAGCCCTTCGTCGTCCCAAACTGGAACTCAGCCCCTGGCACCCACCACCCTCCTTTCTGTCCCTGGGAATTGGACTGTTCTGGGTAGTTCACATCCAAGGAGCCAGGCAGTGTTTGTCCTTATGTGTCTGGCTCAGCACACTTCCCTACTTTGGGGACGCCTGAGTAGCTCAGGGGTTGAGCATCTGCCTTTGGCTCAGGGCATGATCCCGGGGTCTTGGGATGGAGTTCCGTATCGGTCTCCCCACAGGGAGCCTGCTTCTCCCTCTGCCTGTGTCTCTGCCTCTCTCTGTGTGTCTCTCATGAATAAATAAATATTTTTCAATCGCTGCTTTTGATGCTTTGGGGTGAACACCCGAAAAGTAGAATTGTTGGGGCCAGTGGCAAGTCTCTATTTTGAGGAGCTGTCGTACTGCGTTCCGCAGCAGCTGCACCTTTTCCCTTCTCACCAGGCACAAGGGCTCCAATGTCTTCACATCCTCGCTAACTCTGGTTATTTTCTGTTTTTTTGTTTGTTTGTTTGTTTGTTTGTTTTTAATAATAACTCTCCCAGTGGATATGAGGTGCTTACTATTGCTCTTGATTCTGGAAGCCCTGATTCCTTTCATAGACCCTTCTGTGTCTTCCTGACATTAGCCAGAGTTGTGTTCTGTAACCTGATGGGTCCAGGAGGGAAGCCTACATGTGCACAGAGCTGTGTGGACGGGGGGGCCGGGGGGGCCCGCTGTCCTGGCACAGGTAGCCCAGCTGTGTGCAGGGCCTGGGCTGGGGAGGGACCGACCGTGTGCTTGCACAGAGGATGCTCAGCTCTAAAGGAACACAAGACTGTTCAGAGGTTTGGCTTTGTGCTAGGGAAACAACACAGGCCCTGGGGTTTCAAGGTGCTAATTTAGAACTGGTCTAGGGTGTAGGAGGTGAGACTCCTGGGTGATCCACCCATGAGACAATGTCCTGCCTGTACTTCCTTGTTATCAGAGCCCATCTCCCAAATTAGAGTCTAAAAATGCCCAAACATCTGCGTCCCCAGACTTCCCACAGGTAGGCGTGGGCAGGTGGCCCAGTTCAGTCATTTGGGACCTGGGGTCTGTCAGAGGCCTCTGGGAAAGTTTTGAACCCTAACAAGAATAGCAGGGAGTTGCAGTTTTTTCTCCTTCCTCATGGACCTTATTGTCAGAAGATGTGACGTTTGGAGCTGTGGCCGCTATCTTGTCACCATGAGGCGAGATCCTATCGTCATGCTGGGTAAGTGGAAACATAGGACAATGTTAGGTCCTTGCCTGAGCTCCTGAGTCAGTCTCAAGTTTCTGGTTATGTGAAAGCAATAAGCCCCTATCCCTAAAGCCACTTTTCACTGACTATTCTATTACTTGTGGCCCAGCGCATTCTATCTGATACCGAGAGGATCACTGAAACAAAGAGTCACATATACAAATGCAAAATTCCAGCTGGGCTGCCTCCAGTGAAGGAGCTGTACATGGTGCATTTAATAGGAAGTGAAGGCCCAGTCAGAGAGGTCAGGACAGCCTCCCCAGGGAAGTG
The DNA here is from genome assembly GCF_905146905.1 of Nyctereutes procyonoides. Taxonomy (NCBI): domain Eukaryota; kingdom Metazoa; phylum Chordata; class Mammalia; order Carnivora; family Canidae; genus Nyctereutes; species Nyctereutes procyonoides. The sequence goes on from NW_026575020.1 coordinate 34,430,993, forward strand.
ACACTAAACAGAGGCCCGGATGAAAGCCGGCAGCTCTTGGGCACAGGGAGCAGCCCCTGGAAGCATGTTAGAGTCACTTGGGGAGCTTTTAACAGTTACAACATACCTCCCCATTCAAGTAAAATCTGAATTCCCAGGGCTTGGGGATCCAAGTGTGCAGCAGGCCTGAGAACCATGGACCACGGGTCCGGATGGCTGGCATGCAGGGTGTGTACGAGGGAGAGGCCGAGCACAGCCAGGCAGCCTGGCACGAGGGAAGGTGACCTCTGAGTCACAAGGACACTTACTGACCTTCCCCCAGCCGGCCACTCCCTGGCACGGGACCCTGGCAAAGTCACTTCCTCCATCTGGATTTCACATTCTTGATCTGCTCACTGGGGACCATGACATCCCATCCAACCCAAGCCACCCGGAATCTGGGGACTTTGGGCTGCACCCGGGGCCAAGCAGGCAGTGGTTCCTGGAGGTTCCCTTTCGGAGTCCTGGGATTCTGACCCTGGTGGGCTTTGGGCCCAGCTGTGCCCTGAAAGGCGGAGGTCACAGCAGCCACCAGGCAGGACAGCCCTGTCCCTACTGTCCCTGGTGCTGCTCTGTCTCCTGCTGAAGTGGGTTGAACCGTGGCCCCTGAAGATGTGACCACCCAGAATCTTATTTGGAATGAGGGTCTTTGTAGATGCAATTAAGATTAAGATCTTGAGATTGGCTTGAATCGGGGTCGGCCCTAAGTCCGAGGACACACATCCTTATAAAAAGAGAAGAGGGACACTGAAACACAAAGGACAGAATGTCATGTGAGGACAGAGGCAGAGACCAGGGTAACCCGTCTACACTGCAAGCGATGCTGCGGGTTGCCAGCAGCCACCAGAAGCCAGGAGAGTTGCAGGTGACGGATTCTCCCCCAGAGCCTCCAGGAGCAGGCCCTCTGCCATCACCCTAGACTCCGGCCTCCTGAACTGAGCAAGAAGAAGACTCTGTGGTCCCAAGCCGGGCAGTGTGTGGTCACTTGGCGTGGCAGCCTGGGGACACTCCCGCCACCCTCCCGAGCCTGCCAGGCCCCCACCCCCACCCTCCGCCCTCCCTAGTGCTGGGCCCCAACAGAGCAAAGCAGAGCATCTTGGTCCAGGAGCTGGACCACGGCCCCCGGCGGCCCGCTTGCCTGGTGCTGGCGTGGTGGGGAAGCCTGTGCTACGGTGGCTGCAGCCGCACCCACCCAAGGTGACCTTCTCATGACAAACCCGACGCTGGCATCAATTATTCACGTGGAGCATCTTGGAATGTGCTCAAAACACCCGGGCCCAGGCTTTTTGTTGTCACCCCCTCCCTTGCCTTTAAAGACATTTGTCAAATCCATGCCTGGCAGAGCAACAGAGAGCAGGGTGCCCGGGAGGGGCGGGGGGCGCAGTGCTGGCGGCGGAGGCCCCACGCGGGCCTTGAAAGCTCGCGTCTCCTCCTCTCAGAGAGAGCTGTCCGCCGGCCGCCGGGGCCTTTGATTCCTCCCTGACAGGGTGCTGACGGATTGATCTGGCGCCCATACATAATTCATGAGCCCCCGAGCAGCCGTGCATTCTGAGCAGGCTGTTCCTGGGCCAGAGAGAGGACGATTCGGGAGTGGGGTGCGGGAGGCGGGGCCGTCGGTGGTGCTGCTGGTCCCTCTCCTGCTGTGGCCACAGGAGGCACTTGGTCAGGAGGTGACGAGCTGCAGGGATGCTCCGGGACTGGGGAGACAGTCCTCTGGGATGTGACAACCACCTGTTCGTGGTCTGCCGTCCCAGGAGCTAGGGCTGCGGGGTGCGTGCCCGCTCCTCCCCACCCTTCCAGGTGGTCTACAGGGTAGGGGGTGCAGCCCCCAGGGGCCCTCAGGACGCAGTCCTGCAGACACCACCAGCTGGGTGACCTTGGGCGGGTCCCTCGGCCTGCCCGAGCCAAGCCCTGTGCCAGTGGAAGCACAGTGACAACACGCTGTAGGCAAAAGGCTCTGTCCCCTCACATTGGAGCATGTGGGGCTGTCACTGTTACAGGCGAATCTTCCAGCACACCATGCCCAGCTTCTGTTGCCTCCCTGGGGCTGGGTGTTGGCCCCACTTCCTGGAGAGTGGCCACGGGCGGGCCCTGAGGACCTGGATCGCACGTGGACTGGAGATACAGACCACGGCCCCACAGACCAGGAACACAGCTGCCAGCAGATGGAGGAAGGCTTTTCCAATGCAGTTTCTCAGAACCCCAGGGATATGGGCCCCGAAGGCAGCAGCAAACTGTCAGACCCAGAGAGGGCTCCCACAGGACCATACCCGGACCTCCACACAGAGTCCGGCTCAGGACTCCAGGGGACCAGGAGTCCTCCGGTCCTCTGGATCCTGAACCAGAGGAGGCCCGGGACTGCCGCAGACTGTTTTCCAGTTGGAGCATGGCTTGAGGTGTTTTTGCAAAACAATTAGGTTGTCGTCGTTTTCCCAGTATTTCAGTTTGGTTGAGGATATTGATTTTTTTTTTTTACCCCTTCATACTATTTATTGTTGATAGATTTTTTTTTGTCAAATTGCAAAAGTAATACTTCTATAAATGTTTATTCTCTTTTTTTTCTTGCTTTTCTGTATTTAATTTTTTTTAGCATGAAAAAAGCACTGTATATCTCATGCCAAAAGACATGGTAAATAGAGAAGCAGTAAGAGATCATGATATCTCACAATCCAGGATGTCTGGGTGTCTCAGTGGTTGAGCATCTGCCTTCGGCTCAGAGCGTGATCCTGGAGTCCTGGGAACAAGTCCCACATCGGGCTCCCTGCAGAGAGCCTGCTTCTCCCTCTGCCTGTGTCTCTACCTCTCTCTCAGTCTCTCATGAATAAATAAATAAAATCTTTACAAAAAAAAAAAAGATCCCCCACAATCCCTCCCTCTGAAGATGATGGCCACAACTGAGCGTGTTAGTCTGTGCCTTCCTGGAACTGTGTCGATGTGAACACAGACACACCCCTTTTATTGTAATTTTTTTTATTGTGGCAAAATATATATAACACAGAGTCTGCCTTTCTGACCATTTTTTAAGTGCCCAGTTCAGTGCCATGAAGTACATTCCACCACCACCATCTATCTCCAGAACTTTCTCACGTTCCCAAAACTGAAACTCCGTCTCCATTAAATACCGATCCCCATCTCTCTCCCCGTAGTCCCTGACAATCACCATCCCACTTTCTGTCTCTATGACTTTACCCCAGTTTCCTCATACAGAATTCGTCCTCACGAGGCATAATGTCCTCCAGGTTCATCCGTGGTATAGCAGGTGTCAGATTCTCCTTCCTTTTCAAGGTTGAGAGAGACATCCTGTGTATGAATTAAAATTACACTGCATGGCACAGACTGCTGTGCACCCACTTCTTTTTTATACCACTTTATTATTTTATTTATTTTTTTTTAATTTTTTTTTTATTTATTTATGACAGTCACACAGAGAGAGAGAGAGGCAGAGACACAGGCAGAGGGAGAAGCAGGCTCCATGCACCGGGAGCCTGATGTGGGATTCGATCCCAGGTCTCCAGGATCGCGCCCTGGGCCAAAGACCGGCGCTAAACCACTGCGCCACCCAGGGATCCCTATTTTATTTATTTTTAAAAATATTTTATTTATCCATTTGACATCATGAAAGAGTAAAAGCAGGGGAGGAGTAGAGGGAGAAGGAGAAGCAGGCTCCCCACTGAGCTGGGAGTCCCACATGGGGCTCCATCCAGGACCCTGAGGGATCATGGGCTGAGCTGAAGGCAGACACTCAACCGACTGAGCCACCCAGGTGCCCCTTCATACAACTTGAGATAAAAAACATTCTCATATCAGAAACTGATACTTAGCTTCTTCCAACTGATACATACATCGCACCAGTTATAACCTCCAGAAGCAGCCTTGGATTGGGGTTGGGAGCAGGAGGCCTGGGGCCTCTGTCAGGGGCAAGGAGGGGTCCCCAGTACCACCCCTGGGATCAGTGTTTCACTAGAAAGGCTAACAGGACTCAACATATAGCTGTAGCTCAGCAAAAGGATGTGAAGCAAAATCAGCAAAGGGAAGAGGCAATGGGACAAATCCCAGAGGAAGCCAGACATGAGCTTCCAAGAGTTCTCTCCCAATGGAGTCACACAGGACATGCTTCGCTCCCCTGCAGTGTGTTGTGACAACATGTGTAGAGTGATGTCTACCAGGGAAGCTCCTCCTCACAGGCTGGTCACATAGGTACCCTCTGCCTGACACATGCCAAACATCCAGACTCCTCGAAGGAAAGCAGGAGATCAGCAAACCTTGTGGTTTACACAAACAACTTAGGCACAGTGAGCCATTCTTATCAGTTAGGGAGCAGTGGAAGCTGTCCCAAAATCCAAGTTCCCCAGATGTCAGTCCAAGACCCACTTTGCAGACAGGCCTTTCAAAGGAACGCTGTCTCAAGCCTCCTGTGCTAACTCTCTTCTGTATGTACACCATCGAGGCCAAGGATTTTATTTTTTTAAGATTTTATTTATTCATGAGAGACACAGAGAGAGGCAAAGACACAGGCAGAGAGAGAAGCAGGTTCCCTGTGAGGAGCCGGATATGCGGAACTCGATCCCAAAACTTCAGGATCACGCCCTGAGCTGAAGGCAGATGCTCAACCACTAAGCCACCCAGGCATCCCAAGGCCCAGGATTTTAAAAGTCCAAGATTAAAAACAAAAATGCAGAACATCTGGCCTCCGAGGGCCTCTCATTCACAGGCCTGCTCAGCTGGGACAGAACAGCTGCATGTTTAAGGCAGGCACGTAGGAGCTAGGATTGGTCATTGTTCTAATCTTGTAAAGTAGCTGTAAGTTTCAGAGTAAGAAGAAGTCTGAGGAAGATGTGCAAGACCTCTATATTGACAACTACAAAACGCTACTGGGGACAAGTTAACAAGGGTCTAAGCAAATAGAGGAATAGACCATCCATTTTCATGGATTGGAAAACGATAATACTGTAAATATGTTCTTCTCCCCTGAGTAATATCTAACCTCAATGCCATCTCAATCAAAATCCCAGTGGGCTTATTTCTGGTGGAAAATGACAAGCTGATATAAAACATAAATGAAAAGGCAAAGGGCCAAGAAGGTCATAAAAACAAAAGGCAAGGTTGGTGGACTTGTGCTACCAGTTATCAGACCCATGATAAAGCCACAGTAATTAGGACACCATAGGATTGGCACAAAGATAGACAAACTGAGCAACGGAGCAGAGAGTTGCCAGAAGCAGAAGCTCCTCCCCACAACACCGTCAATGGGGCCAGCCTGGACAGAGAGAATGGAAAGGTCCTCTCAAAAACATGCCTCCTCACAAATTACAAAAAAAAAAAAAAAAATCAGATGGATTGCATATCTACATGTGAAAGGCAAAGCAGTACAACATTTAGAGGAGACATCTTTGTGACCTCCGAAGAGGCAAAGGTGTCTTACACAGGGTGCCAAATGTATTCTCACACATGAAAGAAATTAATAAATTAATAGATGGGACTATTGTAAGGATGTCCACTCAACAGAGGTGCCTATGAAGAGAAGGAAAAGGTAATCCACAGAGTAGCACTTATTTGCAAAATAAGGACCTGTACTTAGAACACTCCTACAAGCCAGTTAGAAAAAGACAGACATCTTGGGAGAAAAATAGGCCTGAACAGGTACTTCCCAGAGAGGCTAACCAGATTCCCAAGTGGCCAAGAAGCATGTAACAAGAACTCAACATTGGCCATTAGGGAAATGTGAGGGCAAGCCACGGTGTCGTGCCACTACACTCACCCCACCCCTCAGAATAGCCAAAATGAAAAAGATGGAGAATACTAAGAGTTGACAAGGATGTGGATCAACTCCAGCCATCACCCACTGCTGGTGGGATGGGGGTCAGAACATGACTGTGGAAGACTGTGTGCCAGTCTCTAACAGTGCTAACCATACACATACCCAATGGCCCAGCAACTCTGCTCCAACCAGAAAAGCACAAGCACGCTCAGGAAGAGACGTGCACCAGCATATTCATACTATCCCTGTGTACACCCACCCAGAAACCCAACAACGTGAGGTTGGGTGAAGTGTGGAGTTCCTCGCCAAAGGAATACTATATAGCAATGCGAAGTGCCCATCTGCCACCGTGCATGGCAATGTGGGTGAGTCTCCCAAACACAATGGCGCACATTAGAAACCAGGCATAATGAGCAGGTGCTGTATAATTCCACTTACGTGAAGTGCAAAGAGAGACGTGAGGGGCCTTCTGAGTGCTACAATCAAGGAAATGTTCAACTTTTAATGATTGTGGGCACAGTTCCTAGACTCCCAGGGAATCTGCACTTTAATATTTACCAAGGTCAAAATGACTTGGCAAAACCTCAATGCATGGGCTCTATTTCTGCCCTGAGCACACATTGTACATCTGTTTCATTTAAAAAAATAACCAAAAAAAGGAGCATTCCACACATAAAGATAAGAAAAAGGAAAGATAAGATTATGGTCCCCATAAGATTAAAGTCATAGAGCCCTGCATGTAATAGAAACTTAAAGTCTGAAGCTTTCTGAAATGGCCAATGATTTGTAACTTTTTAATGTAAAAAATGTATATAACCCTGCACCAAATGTTCCTTCTCTGGAGCATCTTTTGTGAAGATTGTGTATCCCGGGCAGCTGTCCCAACTTGGGCTCGAATGAAACTCTCTCTCCTTCTTTCAAGGATTCTAAAAGGTTCTAAAACATTCATTCCATTTGCATTGACATGAGGTGCTGATTACATGGGTGTTCGGTTTGTGAAAATTCATACACTCATGGGCACTAATGCATACACTCATGGGCCCCTTTTTATGTGTGATCTTCTTAAGAGTAAACAAAAATTTGGAGAAAGAAAAGATGGGGCATGGCCCTGGCTTACCATACCCCACCAGGGGCCTTCTTCCTCATGGGGCATTGTGACCTCTAACCTCGGTGACCTCAAAGGCGCCTTCATCCTGTCCTGTGAGGCCTCCACTAGAGTGCATTTGTTCTCAACTTTAACCCAAAATCATGCCAATAAGCCAGTCAATACCATGTTGTCTGTGGATCCAAGTCGCATTCTTATTTGCTAAATTATAAAGGTTCTAGCAATTTAAGAAGTCTAAAATCTTCTGGGTGAGACCCAGCCCCAAGTTCCAGTTCCAAGACCAGGAGTTCAAGAAGTACCATGGGAAGGAATTGGGAGGCCCATGCACATGACTCCCATGGGGTCAATGCCCCAGCTCCCCTCCTGACCAGGGGCTGGCATGGTAGCCTCCACACCCAAAGCCAGGCAGCCTGATGCCACCACGGATACATCAGAAGCAAAGGCCCCAGAGGCCAGCAGCCCTAACCCCAGCTCTGACTCTCACTGACAGCATGAGCCTCTCTGGGCTTCCATTCTCTCATCTGCAGTGCGGGACTGATAGCACTCTTTGATGGGGTTGTTGCAGAAACTGACTAGAATCACTTAGCACAGAGCCTGGCACAAGGCCAGCCCCTGGCAGGTGGTACCTGGCATCGTTAGTGTCATGATCATCATTGTTGTCTTTCCTACTTTTTTGTCCATTTCCACTTTAGATTTCACCACTATGGATGAGGACCATAGACTCTCCTTTCCTTCCTCAGACCCAGAAGGTAATACAAACTGTTAACCTACAAAATAAAACCACCAGGTACTTTACCATGAAAATGGGTTTATTCGAGAATAGCAGATAATTGCAATTTGGGACATGCAAGCTATGGCAAACCCCAGGCAAGTTCAACAAAGAAAAGAGAGGAATGTTATTTTGTGGAGAAGGAGGAGAACGTTGGGAAGGGCTGTCCTGAACGGAAGGCCACTGGAGAAAAGCAGGAAGGCAGTTCCTCACTGGCGAGTCACTAGGGTAGCAGATTCCTTGCAGGAGATGCAACGTACATCCTCGCTGTTGGGTCTGTAGTTGTGATTCCCTCCTATTTCGGGTGCCTCTGCTGGGGTCTGTGAGTGATGATTCTTCCTGTAAGTGACTCCTGGAGTGGCACAGTGCACGGAAGCTCCTCTTTCCAGCATCCTGACTCCATTTTCATGAGCTTTTCCTTTGTTAAATTTCACCAAAAAAGAGTAGAAAACCAATTTCTCAGATGAACCAATTTTAACCAACCTGGTCCACCTAATAAACTGGGTACAACATGCCGTTTGCTCATTCACTCCTTTCCAGTACACACCCCATCTACTCTCACTATTGCTAGGGCCTGGGCTGCTCCCAGCACCCACAGCGGGTCGCTGAGAAGCACCTCTACAGACTGCATGGAGGAGAATTTATTTCTGCAGCTTTGAGATGCAGAAGCAGCTCAAGGTCATGGGAGCCAAAGGCCGCCAGAGCTTGCATTTCATTTGGCTTTTATGAAAGTGCTGCACTAGATTCCAACAGCCCTCCTATTCACATCCCAGGGGAGTTCTGTGATAATATAGACCAGCTCCAAAGGTGTTCTCTGAAAAGGTTTATTGCAAACTCCAGCACTCTCCCTGTTGTGGGCTCCATCTAAAATCCAAAGTGCCTAAAGCCTTGAGCACTGGGGCATCACTGCAAATGCCCAGTGCACACACCAGCCAGATCCTCACAGTGCCCGGGTCCCTCTGTGATAACCCTGGACTCATCTCTAGGACCAATGGGCCTGTAAGGCCCCAGTGAAATCTGTGGACTTCTCAACTGCTGGGGCAGGAAGGCTTCTAGCAACTCAGGACCAGCAGGGCATAGCCAAGGAGGCAACGTGTAGCACTCAGGCTACTACTCTCCCACCCACACCCATGGCAGACATTGCTAATCGATCCCAGGGCCCTTTCCCACTGAGCTCAAGCATGGCTGCTGAATCCTTAGCACAGGGCTCCCCACCACCAGACAGACTCATGGGAGCCAGCCAGTGGAATGTCTACCATCCCCAGTTGGTGGGAAGGAACGCTGGTTCTGAGCTGCTCATTCCATGACCCTGATGTTCCATGGCTGTGTCAGGTCCGTGTCAAAGGTGCAGTCAGAGCCCCTGCCCAGAAAGCACTCAGCCCAGTCCTCCCCAGGTAGGAAGCACTCAGGGCTCAGGGCGCAGTGTTGCTGTTCTCTCAGTCTGCTGAAGGGCAGCCTCGCACCATCCGTGCCACTGAGTCAGCCTACAGCAAAGATCCTAACCCCCACCTGCCCTCCCCGTCCCTCCCTGCCCCCTACATGTCAGGTGCGTGCAGAGGAACAGTCCATCCACAGGTGCCAACTGGGAGCTTGGGAAGCTGCTCAGACCTGGCTCCCTGTGAAGGGCTGGCTATTCTAGAGATGTAAGATCGCCCACCGCCCCCCATACTCAGTGGGGCTGAGAGAAATCCGGGAAGGCTTCCTGGAGGAGAGGAGGGACATAGCCAGGGGATGGGGGACCATGGTCAGAGGAGAATGACGGCGGCCACTTGGTCATTTCAGTGCTTCTCCCACGGAGATGATGGCAAATCACAGCAGGAAGTGGCATCGAGGGAGGGGAGAGGAAACACTGGCCATTTCATGGGAACAGATCTGCTCCTTGGCCATGGCAGCAGGTGATGCCACAAGGGGGCACCACCAGGACCCCTTCCTCACTCACACTTAATGGCCAGGGTGGAGGTCCCTCTCACCCCCTGACTCTCCTTCTTTCTTGTCTCCATCCCTGCTGCTGTCCCTCCTCATCTCATTCTGCTCACCCGCAGGCGTGGGAGATGGGCTGCAGAGACACCTGCTTGGCCAGCTCCGCGCTCACGGTCCCCACTCAGCCCAGGCCCTGCTCAGCCTGCCCCATCCACCCACAGGCAGTGGCTGGCTCCCTCCCACTGGGTGTCAGCCTGGTGTCCCCCACCCTGCTGCCCCCAAGCTAGGAAGCAGGGGAGCCTGAGCTGGCTTCCCAGTGCCCTCCGCCTGAAAGCATTTGGAAGCTGCCTCTGGGTCAGCGCCAGAAGCTCACGCCCAGACTGGCAGGTTGACCAGGGTCGCCGCTCCTGCAGGAAGGTCCTGGAAAATTCTAGCCCTCCCACAGCCTCAAGTGCTGGCAATTCCAAGAGGCCCCCACCCCCTCTCCCACCCCACCCCCCCGGCTGGCCTGCTCCCTGATGCTCTGGGCTTGTTGGCCTCACTGGCCAGGGCCTCAGGAATGCCAGAGTGGCCCTGGGAGGAGGGACACAGCGACCTTGCCCAAGGCCCTCAGCCTCATGGGCCTCCGCTCCATCCGTGCTGAAGGGCAGTCTCGCACCATCCGTGCTGCTGAGTCAGTCTACCGCAAAGATCCTAACCCCGGCCTGCCCTCCCCGGCCCTCCCCGCCCCCTGCCTGTCAGGTGCGTGCAGAGGAACGGCTGGTCCATCCGCAGGTGCAGACCGGGAGCTTGGGAAGCTGCTCAGGCCCGGCTCCCTGTGAAGGGCTGGCTATTCTAGAGATGTAAAGACAGAACCGTGTTCGTTCTGTCTGCCAGTCCAAGGGCAAAAAAATTATGTATATTTTCCAAGGAACCGGGTGGTAGGAGCCTGGCCATGCCTGCCCCTCCCCAAGCCGCAAGCTGTAGTCCCTCAGCCTTGCTGTTGGGGCGACAAGGGCTGGAGGCTGATGAATTTGCCCAACACGCAGCCAGCTCCTAGGAATGAAAATAGGAACAGCAGCGGTGTGACTAAGGAACAGAGCACTGGCCACGGGCCGGGCCGGGCGCCGTGCTCAAGGCTGCCGTGCAGAGCCCTCAGCGCACCCCTCTGGGGGGATTAGCACCAATTATCACCCACCCTTTCTGGAGGAGAACTCAGAGAGGGTGAGAGACTTGTCCAAGGTCACACAGCTGGAGAGTGGAGGGGCTGGGACTCGGCACCTCATCCGGAGGGCACAGTGGCTTTTGTTCCCCTGTCTCCCTCCAGCTCTGTCCTCACCCAAGCCATTACCTCAACGGGCACAGCAGTCCCGGCCTGAAAGTATCCTGCCACAAATGCCACTCCTGAAATTCCCGTTATCCCTCAATTCCTTGGGCTGGTGGCTTCTCATCAACACTGCCTCCTGCTGGCGAGAACCCTTTCTGTGCCTTCACCAGGCTGTGACGAGGGGATCAGAGACCTTGCCCCAAGCCTAGAGAGGAGGCTGCTGCTTCTAGAATGTAGGTGATGGGGTTGGATCACCCCAGGGGGACACTCGCACAGTGCAAGGAAGCTGTGGGCAGAGAGGAGGAGCCCAGACTCTTTGGGATCCATTTCGTGCCAGGCAGTTTCACGAACATCTCATTGTGCATGGTACGGATTACTGCCCCCCCCTTACAGATGAGGAAACTGAGTCTCCGGCAATTGAGGGAGCCTCTAGAGTTTGTACTGCTGGTAAATGACCCAGCCGAGCAGCTCCTGAGGCCAGGCGAGGGGAGAGGAAGAGCACTGGGGAAGCCCCGGGAAGAGTCCCCAGGGCAGCATTGGCAGCCAGCACCGAGGGAGGACGTGCTGTCCCGCGAGGCGGCCAGTCCCCTCATTTCTCCCGAAGGCTGTGCTGGCTGTGGATGTGGGGTGGCCGGTGGGGGCGATGGCAGCTCCTCTCAGAATCACGGGGCCTAGTGGGGGCGCTGCCCCAGCTTGCCTGCAGCCCACAGCCCTCCAGGTCTCCGCACAGCCCCGCCAGCTCCGACGGCTGTGGGTCAGTCAGAGGAGAGCTGTCCTGCCCCCACCCGGGAGCAAGAGTGAGCGGTGCCCGGGCCTGTAGGACAAGAGATGTGGCAGGACAACTGGCCCCTGCTTGCCGAGCCCACCCTGTGCCGGGCTCTGTGCCTCGGGCTCCCTGTCCCGTGTCACCTCCTTGCCTCCTCCCACTGCCCTGTACAAGGAACAGGTGACAACACTTGCCCAGAGATGGGATGTCCACTTACTCAAGGCCACCACTAAGCCAGTCAGTGACAGAATGGAGATTCGAACCCAGGACTGGGCTAGAAACCCTCTAGACAACTGAATCCCTTGTCAGGAATCCTGACCATTCCAGGTAGCATTGGTTCTTGGCACCTGAGCCTTTGAACTCGTTCTTTCCTTTGAGCAAGGGCTCATGAGCACCTCTATGTGCCAGGCCTCACGCGGCCCCCAGGGATGAAACGGTGACCGAGTGGGACAGCACTATCCTTCAGGGACTCCTCCAGGACGGCAGGGAAGATGGTCCCAGGAACGAATGTGCCACCTCAAGCCGGGAGTCAATGAGAACCCAGGACACGGGGCCTTGGGCCAGCCGGAGGCTCAGGGAAGGCCGGAAAGGAAGCCCGGGGTTGACGTCTGGTCACCAGGCATCAGAAGAGAGAGGTCAGCAGTCAGGGGGTAGAGGGGAGAGCCCTGGGGCAGAAGGAAACATGAGTGGTGACGGGGGCAGGACATGAGGAGTCGGGAGCCTCAAGCCAGGGCGGCCAGGGTGGCCAGGGGCAGAGGGAGACGGGCTGGGCCGGTCTCCGGTCGAGAACAGTGAGGGTCCTGAGAGCAGTGGCAGGTGTTTGTCCGAGTGGGGGCATGGGGACAATGTGGTAAGGGCATTGGCTGACAACTGAGTGGTCTGCCGGGGGGTTCCCTGCACAAAAGGCCCCCAAATGGTCCTCTGCCGACTTCCTGTGGACAGCTGTTGTCTCTGTGCCCAGGGGACACGTCTTCCGATGCCTTCCCTGCAGCTGCCCTGCTTGACTGTGGGCAGGACGCACGCCCTTCCATGTCTCCTCCCTGCTGCCGCAGCTGCATCAGAGCAAAGCGCCTGGACTTTGTGGCAGTTCCGCAGACACACTGAGGGGTTTTGCTTGCCCTTTGCTGAAGTCCGGTCTCTGGGTGCCCGCCCCCATGAGCTGTACATCTTCCCACACGGAGAAGGAGGGTTCAGTCCAGCAGCAAGTATGCCCCTCTGCACCCCCTCTGGCAGCTGACCCAGGCTCCATGAACCCTGGGGCACCATCCAGTGCCACCCAGCAGCTGTGGTGAGGGTGCTGTCCCCCCGCAGAGCCCTGCTGAGAGGCACCACACACTCCCTGCCCACTGGCACTTGGGTGTCACTCTGCAGTTATTAATGACATGTGTCAGGCACAGACTTCGGGGGTTAGGGTCCTGACAGAGAAACCTCCAGGCAAAGAAAGGCTCGCCCTACAGTGGCCAAGGGCTGAGACTGCTGTGGGTACTCCCTTCCCGCCCCGGGCACCTTGGGGAAAGACGCGCCTCCCATCTGTTCAGCTCATTTCCTCCATCTCCTCGTTGCTTTCCGCCTCCTGTGACTAATTCAGAAGCCATCCAAGCTCCTTAGCTGCAGGATTCTAGATTCATCCTGGAGGCAGGACCCAACCCAGAAGGGCAGTCAAGAGGCCTCTCTTCCACCGAGGGAAAACAGAACATTCACCAAAACTCGTCGTTGAGCAGATTCATACTAAGCTAGTTTGGTGTTTTCAATTGGCCGGGGGCCTAGAATCCGACTGGCAGGGATGGAGCGGACAGATGGGATCCTATATGAAGCTACTGACTCATTCAACTTCGAAAGAGAAGAAAACCTTATTAGTCAATGTTTCAAAGGGCTGTGGCTTCACAGGAAGCTTCTCCGGCCCAGCCAGCTGGGGCGGCCTCCCCGGCTGGCACTGTCAGCTTTGCCTGGTCCTGGTGGGCACCTCCCCGCCTCCACCACCTCCCATCTCACCACCCCCCCAGCCGCTGCTTCCTCTCCCAGGGCACCGGTCTGCATGCCAGCCTCACGGTTGTGTCCCTGCTCTGAGCTCAGAGTGACCTGTTCTGGGTTGAAATGTCTGCCCCCGCCCCGCCCCAGAATTCATATGTTGTCATTCTAACCCCACGTACCCCAGAATGTCAGCATATTTGGACACAAGGTCTCAACAGAAGTAACTGAATTACAGTGGGGTCATTAGAGTGGGCCCAATTCAACATGTTGTCCTTCCGAAGAAAGACTTGCACACAGAGGTCCACACAACAAGAAGACAGTGTGAAGAGACGCAAGGAGAAGGGGCCCATGGGGCGCCTGGGTGGCTCAGAGGTGAGCGTCTGCCTTCAGCTCAGGTCGTGATCCTGGAGCCCCGGGATCGAGTCCCACATCGGGCTTCCCGCAAGGAGGCTGCTTCTCCCTCTGCCTCTGTGTGTGTGTGTGTGTGTGTGTGTGTGTGTGTGTGTGTGTGTCCCACAAATAAATAAATAAAATCTTAAAAAAAAAACAACCTACATTTAAAAAAATAAGTTAAAAAAAAGGAGAAGTGGCCCATCTGCAAACCCAGAAGATGGGCTGCAGTGGGTCCTCACCATCCTCAGAAGGGGCCAGCCCTGCCAGCACCTGGATCTCAAGCTCTTAACTGTCAGAACTGAGAGGCAATAAATGTCTGTTGCTCAAGCCACTGGGTTTGTGGTACTTTGTCGCAGCAGCCCCAGCAAACTCTACGCGACCTTACCCCGAGGCTGTTGATGCCCTGGGCTCTGCCGCCTGGGTGTTTCAGCAGGTGCTGGGACACGGCCTTCTGCTCAGCCCTGCCCAGTCCGATGCTCACCAGGCCTCCGGCCCCCCTGGTTCCCTCCGTGGTGCCCACTGCCATCCCCTGCCCCGTGGATTGCCCTTCTGCGGAGCTGGACGGGTGGTCGGGGCTTGATTTTGTTCAGCACTGTCATCTTCTGAAAGCCCTGGCCAAGGGGCTGGCTGAGCCCGGGAGCACCCCGAGCTTCCCCTCGCCCAGCGTCAGCGCACTTGCTATGTCCTGGGCTCTGTGCACACCATGAGTGATACCAGGATCAATGGGATGTGTTCCCTGTGGTTACAGAGCTTCCAATAATCCTCTGTATTTGTTTTCAAAGCGTATGCTTTCAGGAGATCAGTAAGGAAACCATATCACAAGGCAGGTATCACTGCGTGCCGGTGTCCACGGCTCACTGTTCCGAGCCACACGTGCCAACCATCCCGTGAGCCTTTCAAGGATCCTTTTAGGGCAGATCATATCACCCCATTTCAGAAATGAGGAGGAAGAGGCTCAGAGGGGGTGTGAGTTTGCAGAGGGTGACAGAGCTGCTAAGTGATCAAGCAGGATGCTGAAGCGGATGCTGAGACCACCACACATGCCGCCGTCTCCAGGCCCAGCCCACACGCTCTGGGGACCAGGAGGTACTCTGCCCAGGCTGGGCGACTCCCTGGGGCCTGGGGCTCTGGGGGTGCCCCTCCCAACCTCTCCCAGACCACACAGTGCTTCTGGGTTTGGCTTTGTTGAAAAAGTTGTGATTTTTCCTGCCGCCGGGCACGCAGAACCGTGGCTTCATTTTATGGGGTAGGACGTGGTTTTATGTACTCTGACGGTTTCCAATTCACTTTCATTTGAGGGTTGGGGGGCCGTGGATCTGTAGCCCTGCCCTTGCTCCTACTCCACACTACTCCACACTTGTGCCTGTAGAGTCCCAAGTTCCCAGGGGAGCAGCTGGCTCCTAGCCTCTACAGGACAATGACAGCGAACTACTATAAAAGTAAGAGTCCTCAGGAAGGAGAGAGCTCTGCTTAGGGGGGCTTCCAGTCCAGGCAGGCAGAGGGGCTGGGAAGGTGGGAACTGGTGAAGGCTTAAGGTAGGCAAGGGCACCCCTCTTCTGACTTCAGCAAAGCTTCTTTAGGGAGAAATGCATTCAGTCTTCCTTCCTATAAGAGAGGAAAAACCAAGGTCCATGGGTCCCAGTGAAAGGTTCTGGGCCAAGTGAGGGGAGGGGATCTCTGGGCCCCCCCTTTATCTCCCCCCACTCCCCCACCTGGCACTGGGAAGCCTCTGTGCCCCCACCTCGCCCAGCCCCTCCTCTCACTGGGTTCCCATTTCCCATCTTGCTCACTGATCCATTCAGGTCAGAGCAGAGGCCAAGCAGAGGGGTCACCGCTAACTATATGCTAATGACAGCAGGGACCAATCAATCTCCCCCTTAATCAGGCAATCAATGTGCACTGCAGGTGTGTCGATCCTGGCCTGTGACTCAGGGGTGGGGATGGGAGTGGGGGTGGAGCGGAAAGGAAGAGGAGGGAGGAGGAGAGAGGGGCAGTGCCCAGGCCCTGACCCCGACCCCGACAGACCCCAACCCCAACCCGCCAGGTGGGGGCCCTGAGCTCCTCCAGTCCTCCTCTCCTCTCCAGCCCAGAAAGAGCCAGCAGCAAACTGAAATCACTGCTCAGGAAAAGAACCAAGAAGGAAGAAAAAAAGGAAAAAAAAGACAGCATCTTTTTAATCAAAGCTCAGAGCTACAGCCACTAATGAATTCAAGGTTCTCGGAACCCCAGGGCAAGTCTGGGTGGAGAGAAGCCAAAAGACTTCCTCCCTCCCATGCCTCCCGCCCGTGGCTCCCCATCTACAGAGGCGAGGGAGGGGGCAAGCTGGGAGGGAGGGCGTTTAAACCTTCTCCCTGGAGGACCTCAGGTCTCTAGTCCTGCTGCTTTTTAGAAATGGAAGGGCCAGCCAAGGTCACAGCCAGGACAGGGCCTTTTCACCAGAGCTCAGGCCCACTAGAGCTCCTTTCAGGCTCCCTCTTTGCCTTGGTGCAGGAGGGGCTGTTCTTATAAGAGATGCACATGGGCCATTTCCTGGTCCTTCCTCTGAACGGCCCTCCTGTGCCTCCCCTGGAATTATGGTTCTTTACCCCCTGGTTAGGCACTTCCTGTGTGCCAGCTTGAGATACAATAGAGCACTGAATTCTCATAACACCCTAATTGCTGTGATTATGCCCATTTTATAGATGAGAAGACTAAGGCTCCATCAAGATCACAGAACCTGCCAACATTTCAGCGAAGCTGAGAGTGGGAGACACAGCCTCTCTGCCTCCAAACTCTCTTCCAGGGTGCCCCACGGTGGTTCCTGCTTCCAGGTCCTGGTTAGGGCAGCCCCACCACCTCTCCACTCCCAGGTGCTCTGATGCTGGCCCTATCTCTGCAATTCCTCAGCCCCCATCACTTGCTGCAGCATTTCCCCCCATTTACAGGTCCAAAGGTGTTTGGATTCAGATCCTGTTTTCAGAGTGTGAAGGCACCAGGTTCTGGCAGTTGGGAATTAGCCTGTTTGTTCCTTACTGGCTGCATTGTTATAAGTAAGCTGTTGCCTGTCTCTGGGCTCAGCAGGTGATGTGTGGCATGATCCGGGTCCTCTCCCCTCACCCTCTGTAAGGCCTTTCCTGTGGCTCACATACCCTCTTCAACAGATGAGTCACCTGAGGCCCAGAGACAGCTAACTTGTTCAGGCCACCTGGCCAACATGGCACAGTGCTTGAGCACATGGCTCTGCCCCCACAGGCCCTGCACCCTGCAAACCATGACAACCCCCTCACCTCCCCTTCATTCTCTTTGCCACCTCCAGAGACATCTGATTGAGAAGCAGGATGAAAGGCTGGTCTGAGCAGGAACAGGGTAAATGATGCTGGTTAAGGAATTCATGGCCTGGGAAGCATATTCCCAGAGCAGCTCGTTTCAGAAGCTCTGCTGTTAAGAGCTCTGTGCAGTGGGAACAGTGGGCAAAAACCGAGGTTCAAGGCCATACCCATGGAGGAGGAAAAATGAGCCTCATTGGCTTCCCCATCACGCCTGCCCTCCGCATGGCCCTCTGTCCCACCACATGCACGCGCACAACCGTGGACAGCCTTGGCAGGGCCCTGGGCGCCCAAGCTGGGTAAGATCTCAGCCCTGAAGCTCCAGGTTCCGGAGAAACCCCACCCACGGTGGCTTACATCAGGGGGCGTGGGCTAGGAAAGCTGAGAGAGCCCCTGGGAGCTGAGGCCAGGAAACACCCCGGCCTAGAGGGTTGGCGGCAAAGCATTAGACCTGTCAAGATGACAGCTATAGGCCATATTTGAAGTAAAAGTAATAAAATACATATGAGTCGAACTTAAAGTCATTTCAAGTCACTGAAGGGCAATATCCAGTTCCTCCATTGCACTTCGAGGGCTCAGTAGCCACGGGTCAAGAACCAAGGCCGCAGCCGGGAGATTTGCCATACACCCCAGCAATCAGGTACAGACACAGAACCTCAGAAGGTTCGATTGGACAGGTGTCTCTGGAGACATTGGGTTTCCTTTCCATAGGTTGAATCTTCCCGTTTCCTCCCTGGGTACTCATATGTCAGAATCCCAGGAGGGCAACCACAGGGGGCTCAGTGCAGTCTGCAGATGGGCACTGGGTTGCTTGTGCGGGCAGCTGTGCCCAAGGCACCAGGGCTGTGGGCAGGAGTTCCTCGGAGGGACGTGTTTCCAGGGCCCAGAGCATGGACAGTAAGAGCCAGAGAGAAGTGACACTGTATAGAAATGCCCCTCCAGGGCGGGAATGTGCCTCTCTGCTGGAGACTTCCTGTCGCCAGCCTCCCTCAACAGCAGGGACTGTCATCACATTTTATAGATAAGACTACTGAAGCTCGGGGAGTGGGGAGTCAAGTAACTTAGCTAGGATTGCACAGCCAGCAATTGACCAACCTTCAGGGTCAAGTTTCCTAAGATGATTATCTTGAGAACAAGGCTGTCTCTCCAAGACCAGCAGGCTGGCACCAGTGAGGGCCGCCCACCAGCTTCCCTCTCTCTACTTCCAGCTCCCCTTATTCCTTTATTGCCCCCTCAGAAGCAAAGGGCCCACACACGGCTCTGTAAAAGTCACACCCAGATCACTGCTGGGGGTCACCATGAACTCTGGCCTGGAGACAGGCCTGCTTCCTGAGGTGTGTGAGGCTGAGTGAGAAAATGGACTGGCAGCCATGGTTCTGTTGATCCCAGAATCATAGCTCCTTGCAGTATATATTCAGGGCAGATCGACTGCAATAGCAAGTAGCCCCCAAATCTGAGTGACTTGACACAATAAAAGTGTCTTTCTTGCTTGTGTCACAGTCCAATGGAGCTTATTGCAAAAGGGGACTAGGCTCCAAGGAGTCATCCAGGGCCCTAGGCTCCCTCCAACTGATGGCTACACCTTCCCCCAGAGCAGGAGCCATCAGGCTTCCTCTATAAAGGGCTAAATAGTAAATATTTAAGCATTTCAACCTATACATTGATCACACTCCATGCTGCCATCATGAAGAATGCAGACATGCACAACAATGGAAACAAGTGGGCATGATCATGTTCCAATAAAACTTTATTTACAAAAATAGATGGAGGGTTAGATTTGGCCTGTGGGCCATAGCCTTCCCACCCTTGCCCTAAAGCCGTGGAGACCCTCACTGGACCCTCTGCATCTGATGAAGAGACCAGGAAAGAGAAAGCTATGGGGCATGATGCAGGAGGTTTTGGGGTGAGGCTGGGAAGTGGCATACCTTGCTCCCACCCATTGGCCAAAACTCAGTGGTATAGCCCCAA
Organism: Nyctereutes procyonoides; assembly: GCF_905146905.1. Taxonomy (NCBI): domain Eukaryota; kingdom Metazoa; phylum Chordata; class Mammalia; order Carnivora; family Canidae; genus Nyctereutes; species Nyctereutes procyonoides. Next base: position 34,450,272 of record NW_026575020.1, read on the forward strand.
GATGAAGCTAGGAAACGTAGGTGTCCTGTGTGTCCAGGAGAAACACAGGCTAAAAGAAGCTTTCAGCAGTTACCTGTTTCCCCACTCCTGCCCCTAGTCCATGCTATCATCGCCCCCAGATAGGAGGCCTCCCTTATCAGTCTTTGGAAGCTTTAATAGCTAGAATGATTTTCCCGCATGCCCCTGAAACTGTTCTAGTGTGACCAAGAGGACTGAGAGGGCTGGAGAGAGGGGGCCATCTGAGTCCCCCGACCCCAGGGGAAGCCATCGGCCTCTGTCAGGTAGGATAAAACAATTACTGCAATCTGCTACCCTCGTGTTCAGAAGCTTGCATCATGGTCAACTCATTCATTCATCAGTTATTATGAGGTATTGAAGGTGTTACCATTGGCAAGATCTGCTTGAACCCTGCTCTCATTCACCCAAAAACCTATGGGTTTTGTGTTTGTTTGTTTGTTTGTTTGTTTGTTTGTTTAAGCTCTTTTATTACCCGTGACATGAACTAGGAGCTGGGTTAAGGGCATCACATACTTCTTAGATCATCTCCCCTAGAGCTCCAGGAGGAAGTCTGTGGTATATCATAAAGATGAAGCTAAGGTTTTGCCCTCTCCCTGCATCCACAGCTTTTGCCATGCGACTTGGCAGTTCTCCTCTGCTCTCACCCTGGAATCTTCAAGAGGCTGCCTTTTGCCCAAAGGGATTTTAGTAACTGATGCAAGCTGAGCTCCAAAATCTCTCATGTAAGGCGGGGTTGGGGGGCGGTGTTTCTGCACTCTCTCAGGCACTCTGCCATTGTACTCTGAACACACATAGACTAGCCTGACAGAGAATGAAAGCCACATAAGGCAGAGCCAAGTCTCCCAAGCCCCCAGAGCCCCAGACACAAGAGTGAACCCAGCCGAAGCCTGCAAAGCTGCAAGACCTATAGCCTACCAGCTGACTCCATGGGTGTGAGAAATAAGTGCTTATTGCTGTGTGCCACCAAGATTTGGGCGTTGTTTATCATGCAGAATCACTGCAGCAATAGATAACTGATACACTCTCATTCTCTCCATTTTGAAGATGGAAAACTGAGGGTAGGAGATGTTATGTAATTTTCTCAAGGTTTGACAGTTGGTAAGCGGCCGAGCCTGATTTGCCCCTGTATCTGTCTGCCCTTGCTGCTAGAGCACAAGCTCCATGAAAGCCAAGACTTTTGTCTAAAGATTTAATAACAGAAAGGAGAAAAAATGAGTGGGAAATATCAGAAAGGGAGACAGAACATGAGAGACTCCTAAGTCTGGGAAATGAACTAAGGGTGGGGGAAGGGGAGGTGGGCGGGAGGTGGGGTGAGTGGGTGATGGGCACTGAGGGGGCACTTGATGTGATGGGCACTGGGTGTTATTCTATATGTGACAAATTGAACACCAATAAAAAATAAATTTACAAAAAAAAGTATCAAAAAAATAAAAATAATAATGGGTGTTGAATTAAATAAATAAATAAATAAATAATAAATAAATAAATAAATAAATAAATAAGTAAATAATAAAAATCTCTGCCAAAAAATAAAAATAAAAAAATAAAGATTTAATAATGGCTTGATCCCCTCAACTATAATGGTGTATGGCACACAGTAGGTACCAAGATTTGTTCAGTGAGTGAACAAATTCTTCTTTTGAGTAGTAGTGACTGAGAGACCCTTCTTGTTCTCAGGAAACACATGGGGGTACTGACTCTTCTATAGCAGGGAGGGGAGGAAGCCACCGAACCAGCAATCAAAATCCCTCCATCAATAGGAGCCTGAAATCAAGGCCAACACAGGGATATGCTACCACTCAATCATGCACTTTGTTCTCCAGAAGGCCCAGGGAAACAAGGACAGAATCAAAGTGTAAGGAGAGAAAGTTTCTTTAAAAAGCACAGGGCTTTTAACATGATGACAGCCCCTTTGGGAAAGATGTAGGAAAAAGGGTATAGGGTGTAACTCAAGGGATAGGCTTGGAACAGGAAGGTTGCTGCTTGGTACAGGCCAGGATGCAACAAGCTGAGGCCAAGGCAGTGCCCAGAGGGACATCTTGAGGGATGGTGGGGAAGAGAGCCTTGATCAGGCCCCTTTACAAGCATTCTACTCACACCTCTTCACCCCAACCTTGCAACTCCAGGATCTCCCCCAGAGAGCCCTTACCCTGCTCACCATCAGCTCTGAGAGCAGAGGAAGCAACATTTTCTCATTGGCTGGTATTTAACACACACACACACACACACACACACACAAATTGATTTTCACTTATCTTATTTTCCCCATTGTGCACCCACGCTCTAATAACCTTATGAGTTCATCATGTTCCTGCTCCTGTTCCTTGTCAGCATTAATATGTCTCTAATTGTAAATAAAAATGCAGGAGTGCATAGGCATGCATGTGCACCTATCACTACACAAACATACATGCACACACAGAAACCCATCCTTGTGGACTAGCTTGGCTCTCTGGACGGTATGATGTTATCCAATGGCCTGACAAAGCAAAGCAGCCACCAGATAAGGCATGTCTATGGTTCACTGTCTCTTGCAAACTCTAGAGATCCAGCCTCAAAAGCCCTTCTTTTCTCCCTTGGAGCCCATGCAATTTTCAGAATACACCAGCATCTTTCTGAAAGCACAGAAGCTAGTGTCACCTATTGGTGGGGCCCCCAGAAGAGAAACAGGGCTGAGTCCTTTCCTAATTCTTCTTTAAAAGTTTTCATCACAGGCTGACAATGTCAGCTTACATTGCATTTATGCCTGTCTGTTCCAGTACTCATTGTAATGCATGATGCATGGCATGCAGAGGGTGCTCAATAAATGTTTGTGGAAATGAATGTAATTTCTAAAGTGATGAGGATGTTCTTAGAAGCAGGGGGAGGGAGCTTGGGTGGCTCAGCAGTTGAGCGCCTGACTTCGGCTCAGGGTGTGATCCTACAGTCCCAGGATCGAGTCCCACATTGGGCTCCCTGCAGGGAGCCTGCTTCTCCCTCTGCCTGTGTCTCTGCCTCTGTGTGTGTGTATCGCTCATGGATAAATAGATAATAAATAGATAAAATATTTAAAAAAAAAAGAAGAAGAAGCAGGGGGAAGGCTCCAGTGCTCTCTGCTCTACCCTGGTGAAAAACCTTGCCATCTCTGATTCTTCTAGCACTGATTCAGAGGTTCAGTTTCACCATAGAAGGCAGCAGAGTTTCAGTGTGTGTTTCAGTTATGGGTCATTGCTATGCTATGAATCAGATAGACTGGCAGTTAAGAGCTGGACTCTGAGGCCAGACAGACCTTTGCTTGAACCCTGGCTCTGGTGTATGTATGGCTTCAGGCGGGTTACTCAATCCCACTGAGCCTCCTATTATAAATGGTAATAATAATAGGACCTGCTTCAAAGATTTATTGTGTTCTCAGTGAGATAAAGCATGAAAAGGATCAACACAGCCCTAGCATGGCATTAGGGCTTGTTCATGGCGGTGGTGCTGCTGCTGCTGTCGGTGCTCATGCAAAGTCCAGGCTTAGCTCTGCTGAACAAATATGAGAAAAAACAAAAGCCAGATCCCCTGAGGACCCACAGTTGGGTGAGGAGGCAGAGAAAGCTTGTGGAAAACCAGAGAAGCATTTCTGCTAAACTTGGCTCTAAGTTTGGTAGGAGGTCAGAGGAGTGAGACAGGAGAGTGGGCTGAAGTGGTCAAGAGAGGCTCCCTGGAGGAGAAAGTACAGGATTGGGTCTTGAAGAATGTGAGGGGTGGATCAGATGATGAGGTGACGGGAAGGGGGGCAGCTAAAAGGCCTGGGGCTAAAAGGAATGGAATGTGTGCAAAGAGCTGCTGGAGAAGAGGAAAGGGTATGAGCACAGATCACAGGTCTGGAGAATGTGGTTGGTCTGGCTTTCACCACAAACGTGGCGTCAGATGCACAGTGGATGTGGGAGAGGTGCCCGTGCTTCCCACTGGGGGAGTTATTGCCTGGTGACTGCAATAATGTGAGAACAAAAGTCTCTCCTTCCAGTGTTCTGGCAATGGTTGTGTCGGACAAGAAGCCTTTGTTTGGTGTCACTTCACACCCTCTGCCCCATGTCCACCGCTTCTTTTCTCCCCTGGCTCAGAATCCCTGAAAGAAGGTGGCCAGGATTCACTGCGTGCAGAGGGGAGACAGCTGGCATCGGCGGTTCAGCACCACGGAGAGCGCCCAGGCCGCCAAGCCGCACCTTGATGCTCAAAGCCCAGTGATTTCCGTGTTCCCATTAAAACACTCCTCTCCTCTGGGTACTGGGTACTGCTCTTCTGCTATGCCCACCCTCAGATCTCCATTCCTGTCTTTTTTTTTTTTTTGGTATCTCATACTTCTTAAAGCCTAATTCTGTCTTCCAAGAGGTCAGCTGATCCATCTGCCTCACTCATCCCATAAGTATTTCCCAGTGTCCTGTGTCAGGCTCCATACTGACAAAGTCTCGGCTTATCTGCCAATGGAAGTGCATGTCAGTAAGAGCCTCTCTGGTATCAACCAATGTGCATTTCCCTAAGAGCTCCTGTAGCCCCTGGGTGCCTTTACCAGAGGCACAACTCCAAAGAAGTGAATGCTAGACACCAATCAGAGGACAGTTGCACCGGCCCAGTGCCCCATGAGTTATCAGTTAATGCAAAAACAGCTGCTGTACAGTGTGCACTGTTTTACTGCACCAGCCATTAAGGTAGATGCTGATGCACACAGTTTCATAGAAACTGTATGTCCTCCCTGCAAAGTGGTACCCTGATCACCTACACTTGACAAATGTACCCAGAAAATTGGGGCTGCTCTCCCCATGCCACACACCTGACAAGTGGCAGAGCAGGACCAGACACAAGTTTCTGACTCCAAAGTTGTTCTGCTCATTCTTCTCTTCCCTCTCTATTGGAGTTAACTTCAGATAGTCCTGTTGGGTTGAAATGCCATTCTTCTGGGTCAACAAATGGCTGAATAACAGAAATATCACCTTAATATTTTTCCATTGAGAACACCACCACCCCCCTGCCAGCTGTCTACTTCCTCCCAAAGATTCCAGGCCACTAGGTTTGGCCAGCAGGAAACTTCCCTTCTGTGGGCAGCCTGGGTAGAGCTTTTCCTCCAGGGCAACTGTCTGCTCAGAGGTGGCCCCGCTGAAACAGCCAGACTGCATGACCCTTGCAGCAGCTAATGAACACAGGTCACAAAGAGAAAAGCAGCTTTGTGAAATAATCCTTGATCTGGGAGGCTGCCTGGCATGAGTATGCAGCTTCATCAGAACATTTCTGGAGGGGAATTAATCATGAAGCTCAGTGGCATCGCCAGAGGTGGGAAGGGGTGAGGAAGGTGGTAGGGTTTGGGGATAGGGAGGATACTTCATGTCAATAATCAACACTGGAAAGAATTCTGTGAATATCAATGGTCTAAACACAGTCTGGAGGCTGGGTGAGGACACCAGAAAGCAGGAAAGGCCAGGCTGAGGGAGAAACGCATGAATGAGAAATCACCTATCAGCCTTTGCAGCTGGAGAAAAGGAGCATGACATTCATTCATTCATCTAGCCTTCTATTCAATCTGTTGTAGTCAGGTCTTCCATGTGCTGGCACCTGTGCTGTGGGCTGGAACTGGCACAGTAGTGACAGGACAGGTGTGGCCCCACCTTCATGGACTTGCAGAGACATTCAGAATCAGGGGTCCTGGACCTATTTCCCGAGTTCCCCCCATTTCCCCTGACCTCTACCATGTCAGATCATTGATACTTATTCAGACTTTGCCACGTGCCAGGCACAGTGCTGTGCTCTCCATAAACCCTGACAGGACGTTGTAGAAGTGGACACTACTATTCTGATATTACAGATCTGCGAACAAGGCTCAGAGGGGATAAAGAATTCACCCAAGGTGCCAGAGTCAATGGGTAGAGATCTGGGTTTCAAACCCAGACCAGTCTGAGTTCAGAGCTCACCCTTTTAGCCACTTCTGTTTCTCTAAGAGAACACAACTTTTTAATGCTTTGTCCAGACTCTAATTTCCTCAGCCTTCACATTCCCCCATCCTCACCTCCCCAAGCTCACAGCCCTGATGCACGGTCCTCTCAGCCCTCCTTAATCTTTTGTGTCCTCTCACTTGCTGTGAGGCTGGAGGATAATTAAGCAAAGTGAAAAGATTTAAAGGAAAGCTGAAGGTCTCTGAAGACTCCAAAAGGAAACCTCTGAAGGCTAAGGATGTGGGAATGTCTGCCCTGTCTGGACACAGGAAGAGCCTGATCCAGTCCTTGCTCCACACACCTGAAAGTCTCATCAAAAACACCAACATTGAAAGATAAAGACAACCAATAGCTGCTCATTTCCAATTATGATGGATTCTTTGCAGATGGGCTGTGGGTTGAATAGGATCCTCCAAAGTTCGTATCCACCTGGAACCTCAAAATATAACCTTATTTGGCATAAGGTAGATGTAATTAGGCTAAGCATCTTGAGATGAGAGCATCTCAGACCAGGGTATGCCTAAATCCAGTGACAGTGTCTCAAGAGGGACACTGAGAAGAGGAGAAGGTGATGGAGGCTGGAGGCAGAGGCTGGAAGGTTGGCATTACCAGCAGCCATCAGAAGCTGGGAAAGTGGCATGGGATGGATTAGCTCTGAGTCTGTGATGGGAACCAGCCCTGCCAACGCCTTGATTTCAGACCACTGGTCTCCAGAACCGAGAGAGAATAAATTTCTGTTGTTTTATTTTTTTTTTAATTTTTATTTATTTATGATAGTCACACACACAGAGAGAGAGAGGCAGAGACACAGGCAGAGGGAGAAGCAGGCTCCATGCACCGGGAGCCCGATGTGGGACTCGATCCCAGATCTCCAGGATCACGCCCTGGGCCAAAGGCAGGCGCTAAACCGCTGCGCCACCCAGGGATCCCCAATTTCTGTTGTTTTAAAACCACCCAGTTTGTGGCAGTTTGTTATGGCAGCCTAAGGAAACTAAGACAATGTCTGAGGCTCCATCCTGATCTAAAGAGTCAAGGACAGTCTCCTTAAGGAAGTGACATTTGATCAGAGACCTGAAGGGTATATAGGAGTCGGTGGCAGAGTACGTGCCAGGCAGAAGGACCAGCAGGTACAAAGCTCTGAGCCAGGAAGGAAGGCCTGAGGAAGGATCCAGAGGGCTGGTGCTCTGGGCACGGACAAGGTGATGCCGGATGTGTCTGGAGAAGTGCACAAGGAAACCCCAGTGGAGTTGGGGCTTCTTGCTGAGAGAAGCAGGGTGCTGCTTCAGGCTGGGAGTCCCACAGACCTTAGCGCCATGGGATCCGAACCATGCTGGTCTCTGCCCTGCAGTACAGGAGGTGCTAGCTAAATATTAGTTCATGGGTTCTGGTGTGTGTGTGTGTGTGTGTGTGTGTGTGTGTGTGTGTGTGTGTGTGTGTGTTTGGGGAGTGCAGTTAGCCACCAGTGTGTCTGTAGTGTGCATGCTGCCTCTCAGGACAGTGTGTTGCACATGCTTCCAAGCCTTTCTCCCTGCAGAGAAGTGGGTGGTGATCTGGGTTTCAAACCCAGGCTTCATTTCTCTTTTCCAGACACATAGTCTGGAAGCCCCCTCCCCATCCCTGCATGCATCCTGGGTCCTTTGTCCATGTTAGACAACCCCCCAGGTTCCTGTACACCCCCCCTCCAAATTCCTATCCACCACACTCCTCATGTAAACAGGGGACTTTCTCTCCTTTGGTCATCCTCAGACTGAATTAAAATAGCATTGCCATGGAGCCGTGTCAGAAGTGCCCAAGAAATTCCAAGTCTCCAGTGACTTCATTAGCTCCAGTGCCTTGAGTCATCCGAGCCATGGTGCTTTCTTGTCCTGAGCCCCTCCCCACCGCAGAGGGGTCCTCATTAGCTGGGAAATATGAACCACTTAGTAGTTCCATTAACTTGGCGCTTGCAACGTGTTCCATCTCTGCCTTTCTTCCCTCTCTGCCCCTTCACCTGTGGTTCTCTGCCTCTCCACTCATTAGCCAGAGGTGCCTCTGCGTGGTGATTTCCTCCTCACTCTCCATGTCTCTTCACCTCCTACCCCCTGCACAGTATCAGGATGCCAGCCCAGCCCACCTGGCACCCCAAGTCTCTGGGAATTGCTGAAGTGGGCATCACGTGAGCTGTACACCTGTCTGCTGTGACCACCACATGGCATCATGCACTGCTCCTCTTCTGCTGTCCCAGCTCCTGCTCATCTACTTCCCCTGCCCACAAACCTGCCTGGATGCCCCTCAGTGTTGCAGTGTACCCTGGGGAAGCAGCAGGGCTCCTGCCAAGGGGTGGGGGCACCCCTAGGGGCTTCCTGGTCTCCCATCCCCCAGGTTACAAGGTGCTATCATTGTCCCCTGACCCCACAGCATCATGACTAGGGTGCAGCCTGCAACAAAGGCCACCTACTCACCCCCAGCAGTGCTGCCTCCCACCGCCCTCCCTCTCAGGCACCAAGGGGCACCATCCTTCATTCCTATCATGCCTTGATGCCCCCTTTCCCCAACATCATAGAAGCTTCTCTCTTCTCTCCTAATCCTGAAGTAAAGGCTGCAGGGCGTGTGGGTGGAGAGACTCTTGTTATGCCGCCAGCACCCCTGGAAGGACAGCTGGTGTTCGCTGAGTGCAGGGGTAGAATCCCGGACAAAGTTAGAGGTCAGAAGGGCAAAGGGTAATCCTGCTGCCTCTGGTCCTGGGGGACTTCACCGTGGTCCCCACTGGATTAGATTGAACCAGTGGGGGTAAACTGGGTGTTGCCCTCATCCCAGGCCCTCTGTTAGGTAAAGAGAGAGGTTATAAGTAAGCAGGCCAGAGGACACCTGGGTGGCTCAGTGGTTGAGCATCTGCCTTCAGCTCAGGGCATGATCCCGGGGTCCTGGGATCAAGTCCCGCATCAGGATCCCCGCATGGAGCCTGCTTCTCCCTCTGCCTGTGTCTCTGCCTCTCTCTGTGTCTCTCATGAATAAATAGATAAAATCATATATATATATATATATGTAAGTAGGCCAGGATAGGGAAGAGGGATGAATCTGGGGCTCCTGGCTGGAGAACCACTGAGTTCTGCCTCGCAAACCCTGAAGGAGCAGCCACTTGGCACCCCAAGGTGGGGAAAGCTCCCCAGGATGCTCGAGACAGACACACAGGGTCACCACACACCTGCCATGGAACCTGCACGCCGCGTCACTGTGAAGTTTAGCATGATGGAACAGTGGGTCTGGGTCAGAAAGGCCCGGGTTCACAACTTGTTTCTGCTGCTTACAGGCTTGTGATTCAGCCCTTTGGGACCTCAGTTTTGTCATCTGTAAAAGGAGGAGGTAATAATGGCACCTGCCCCACTGCGTTGTCGTAAAGAATGAAACAAGGTGACCCACATTCGGTGCCCACCATACAGTAAGTACCTTGCCAAGGCTCGCTTTGATTGCCGCCATCACAATGGTATATGTGGGAGGTGGAGGTAGACATGTGGACATGGATGTGGATGTTAAGGGGGTTAACTTCCTGACTGGCATTTGAGCTGAGCTCCCGAGGACCTGGAAGTTTCCATCAGGTGAGAAGCATTTGCATCACAGGCGCATGGATTAGTTGGGGAGGGTGGGCAAGCCTGAGCGTGACCAGGGCTGCGAAGGGGCTGAAGTCTGAGGGACACCATTCACAAAGGACCCAGGTGAAGGGCGCCCCCTGGGGTTTTGCAAAAGCAGCCTTGCCTGGGCTGTGCTGGCTGGGCACAGGGAGACCAGCCCCCAACCCATGGAGAGCTGAAGCTGTGTGTGCAGGAAGGAGGTGGGAGAGCCGGGACTGGGAGCTTCCCGGGAGCAGCCCCCCCCCCCCCCCCCCCCCCCCCCCCCGGCATCCCTGCAGCCTCCTTACCTCACCCTGCGGGAGTGGCTGTGCTTCCTGTGTATTGCTTGTGTCCCCGTGGATCAGGGAAGCAATGAGCAAGCTTGCCCTCCCCTCACTCAGCTCTGGGCTCTGCGAGGCCAATTAAACTGCGTGCTAATCACCTACACAGGGGAGAACAGAACCAGGGTCAATGGAAGCAAAAATATCTCTGTGCTCCATCGTGGAGAGGGGAGCTGTCACCCCAAATCCAGCTCACACACTATTGCCTTCTAGGGTGGGTTTACTTTGCAGAAACACAGGCAGCTGAGCCTCACAGGGGCTAAGCGCCCAACCTGCTGGCCAACAAATACAGACGGGGGCTCCACTGGACCAGACGTGGGGGGCACAGCCTCACCTCATGGGGCTCACTTTCAGTTGGGAAGGAAGGCATCAAAAAGTCAGCCAGAAGGTTGACTAGGTTAGAAGGTGATTTGCTCCAAGGAGGAGACGAAAGCAGGGCTTGGGGGCAGGGGGGTCAGGAGTGTGGAGAGTTGTAGTGTTGAGGTTCTAGCAAAGCCTCGAAGGAGGCAAGGGAGTGAGGTCTGGGTAAAGGCCGCAGACACAGGAGCAGAGGCTTTCCTGGCCTCATGTGTTGGTGCCTCAGGGCTGCCATAACCAAGTACCACACATGGGTTGGCTTGATACAATGGAAAATGATTCCCAGGCCAGGGGGCCAGAGACCCAAATCAAGGCGTGGGCAGGGTCGGTTCCCCCAAGAGGACCTAGAGGATAATCTTCCTGGTTTCTGGTGGCTCCAGACTCTGCAGCCTGTGGACGCATCCCTCTGACCTCTTCCATGCCACGTGACCCTACTGTGTGTTTCTGTGTCTTTGCTTCTTTGTATAAGGACACCAGTCACTGGGCTTAGGGCCCATCCTGACCCAGTGTGAGCTCTTCTGGGCTAATTACATCCGCAAAGACCCTATTTCCAAATAAGACCACATCCACGAGTTCTTGGGAGTTACGACTTAAACATCTATTTGGGGTGGAGGGGTGACAATTAACCCACAGAACTTTGGTTTTCTTGAATATGGCTTCAGCCCAAGACTGGGCTTAGGTAAGCAGGTCACCCTTCAGGTCATGAGTCCATGATGAGGGTAACAAAATCCCCATTCCCAGTGCCCTCTTCTTGGGCCAGGCTCTGTGCTAAGCTGCCCACATGGACTCATAGGGAGTGAAGCAGGGCGTGGGGGTCCCATTTATGCAGTGGCCCTGTTCTTGGACCTATAGAGTTCAGGGGACCCTGGCCTCTTTCCCTGATAACCCCATATCCTGTGAGACCCCTCAGTCAGGGAGAGTCTTGGTCCCAGGAGAGTCCCATGGGCCACAGTGCCAATCATGGAACTCACCTCCTCGGGCTCCTGTTACAGCCACCAGTTTGGATCCCAGGGCACATTTCAGCAAGGTGGGAGAAACAGCCACCCCTGTCACCTGGGCTTGGCAGTCCCAGATCGTGCTGCGAGGAAGCGGCCAGGAGAGCCACTGCCAACCACTGCCAGCCACTGGTGCATGTTATTTCACCAAATCCTCTCATTCACCCCAAGTTAAGCATCAAAGTTACCCCCACTCTGCAGAAGAGGTAGCCAAGGCATCGAGCAGTAGCACCACGCCCCCGTCACACAGCTGTATCGAAGGGACCCAGCTGGGGCCGCTTCTTGCCAGCGCCACCCCCCTAGCCTGGCGCACAGGAGGCAGGCAGTTCACAGAGGCTGTGATTACTATTATTATCAGCCCTGATTCTCCTTTCTATCTGTATGTGTTTTGGCCTCCTGGCACCATGAGGACGGGGATCTGGATTATTTTTCCCTGAGTCCCAGCGCCCAGAAACATTTAGTGCATTCTTAAACATTCTGGGCCCTCGGAAAGGTCTATTATTCCCTACCATGATTCCACAGGGCAGCCTAGATGAGAGCTCCTTAAGAGCAGGGCCCTGATTCTAACCTCTTCAGTCTCCCAGGATGCCCAGGACAGTCCCGGGTCTGAAGAGCTCGAGCACATTGGCAGGAGCGCGCCTCAGAGCAAGAGACACCAAAGCAGGGGCTTCAGCACCCACTGTCAGGGTCTCTTTTATGAATGGGGCTCGTCTCTGCCCTGCCTGCCTCCCCTGGCAAAGCCAAATGAGCCCAAACCACTGGGCGGCATAGGGGTCCTCCATGTGGGAGGGAGATACCTAAGATGCTCCCTGAGTAACCCCCCCCCCAGGTCAGAGCCCTGAGCTAAGGCCCTCCTGGGTGCTGACCCCACCTCCTGACTATCCACCACTCCCTGCTTCCTGCACCCATCTCGCCCCTGAGCCTGGAATGCCCTCTCCCCAGTCCCTCTCTAGCTCCTGGATAACTCCAGGTTGGGCTTTGTGACTCTGTTCAGCACCCACTGGGGTAGCCAAAGTCCCAAAGGCTGACAACACCAAATGCTGGTGAGAAGGCAGATCAACCAGGACTTGCCTATGTTCTCGAGGGAGTGTAGGATGGAAAGCTACCTGGAGGACTGACTGGCCGTTTTCTATCCGATTCAGCATCCAGCTGCCCTGTGGCCTGTAATTCCACCCCTGGGTCTTTACCCAAGAGACATGAAAACGCATGTTCGCAGAAAGACTTGCTTGGGAATGTCCAGAGCAGCTTTATTTATGGTAGTATAGATGGGAGCATGAAGCAAGGCCAAATGTCCACCAGCAAGTGAATGTTTAAGCAGACTGCGGCCCATCCTCCTCGTGGGATTTGGCCCTGCCATATAACAAGGAACAAGCTGCCTGGAGGGTTCCAGAGATGGGCTCAGCAAGTGTGCGTGGTTTGTTTAAATGAAATCCTAGAACAAGCAAAAATGATCTATGTATTTAAAAGTCAGAGCAGCAGAGAAGGGTGATTTGGCTAGAAGGGGTGCTGGAAATGGTTTCCAGCACATTCTGGGTGGTGGTTACATGGGGGTGTAAAACATATCCAAGTGAATATGTGAGGTCTGGCTCTTAATTGCACCTTGAATACACATCAATTACATATGTGTGTCTGCGTGTGCACACATGTGTATAGACATCCCCAAACTCCCCCCACCAGGACCCCCTCCTCATGTCCACCCACACTCACCCCAGCAAAGTCAGGAGCACCCCCCAGCCCTCAGGGTGCCTCTGTGGGTCCTTTACACCCATGTGCCCCCCCTGAGCCCAGCATCGCTCCTGATGCCTGTGGGGGATCCACCGATTTGCTGAGCAAATGAGGAGATGATCACTGTGTCTTAATTTACAGTTGTAGCTGCAGTCCAGACCCAGGTTTGCATCCACAAACCCTGCTTCTACCTCCTTTTACATCGATCTCCATTAAACCCATATAGATCCATAAACTCAATTTCTAATGCGTCTGTATCACTAACTCCCTCCAAACCTCGTGAGCTCCTGGGACGGCATAGGCACAGGTCCCCACAGGCTGACAGATCACCCGCCTCCCCCAGTGCCTGCCCGCAAGCTCGCCTGCCCCCCCGCAGACCCTCTGCCCCCGCCTTCCTTCTGGTCTGGCTCCCCTTCCCAGCGTGTTCTCTGCTTCTGTTCTGAGAGACCACAGAGGGCTCTGGGATTCCAAGGTCAGGCTCTCTCTCATCTGGACAGAGCTGGGTTCGGTGTCTGGCACTGCTCCACGACCTTGAGCAAGTCATTTCTTCTCTCCAGCCTTGGTTTACTCATCTGTGAAATGGGATAATATTAGCTTCATAGGAATGTCAGGGGGACCCAGTGAGTTTTTGAGTGCAAAGCACTTAGCTGGGTGCTTGAGAGGAACTGGGCAGCCAGGCAGCCCCTTGCATCCCCCAGGGTTGTGCAAGTTGAGTGGGACTCCAAGCCAAAGACCAAGTGATTCCAGTCCCACCCACCCCTCACCCAGGTGGCCTTCAGTGGCCTTCTTGGCTCAGAGGGTATTTTCAGCTCAGGGGTGCCTGGCTGGCTCAGTCAGAAGAGCATACGACTCTTTTTTTTTTTTAAGATTTTATTTATTCATTCATGAGAGACACAAAAAGAGAGAGAGAGGCAGAGACCCAGGCAGAGGGAGAAGCAGGCTCCATGCAGGGAGCCTGACGTGGGACTTAATCCCCGGTATCCAGGATCAGGCCCTTGGGCCGAAGGCAGCACTAAACCGCTGAGCCACCAGGCTGCCCAGAGCATATGACTCTTGATCTCAGGACTGTGAGTTCAAGCCCCACGCTGGGTGTAGAAATTACTTAAAATAAATAAATAAAAATGTGGGACACCTGGATGTCTCAGCGGGTGAGCATCTGCCTTTGGCTCAGGACGTGATCCCGGGGTCCTAGGATCGAGTCCCACCGAGTCCCGGTGCCAGACACCGAAGCCGCTTATCCCTCTACCTGTATCTCTGCTTCTCTCTGTGCCTCTCTTTGTGTCTCTCATAAATAAATAAATAAAATCTCAAAAATAAATAAATAAGTAAATTTTAAATGGCATTTCAGCTCAGACCAAATAGCCCCAGGCTAATTTGAAAATGAGACTCTTGTGGGAATACCAAATGCCAGGGAGGAGCCGCAGGGTGGGCTGATGTCAGCCACAGAGGAGAGGGACGGGTGGGGAGATGTTAGTCAAGTCTAACATGTTTCCAGTTGGAAGATGAATATATTCTGGGGACTCCAGTGTAGGGCGTGGCGGCTATAGATAATGACACTGGGCTATGTACCTGGAAGTTACTGAGAGAGTGAGTCCTAAACATCCTCACCAAGGCAAAGAAATGGTAGCTCTGCAATGTGATTGAGGCATTTGCGACTCTGTGGAGACCATTTGGCAACATAGAAATTTCTCAGGTCAACAGGCTGTAGACCCTAAACTTACACAATGTTACATGCTAACTGTATCTCAATAAAGCTGAAGGGAAAAAAAAATTTTAGTACAAAAAATTGAAAGGACATCATTTTTTTAAGTCTTTTTTTTTTTTAAAGATCTTATTTATTTATTCATGAGAGACAGAGAGAGAGAGGCAGAGACACAGGCAGAGGGAGAAGCAGACTCCCTGCAGGGAGCCCGATGTGGGATCTGATCCCAGGAATCTAGGATCATGTCCTGGGCTGAAGGCAGACGCTTAACCACTGAGCCACCCAGGGATCCCAAAAGGACATCATTTTTAATGAAAGGCAATAATTCAAAATTTTAAAAAGCAGTTTACATGTTAAAAAAAATAAGAAAGAAAGAAAAGCAGATTAGAAATTGCAGAAACCGCCCTGACTGTGGGGAAAAAGGAAGAAAGGAGAACTTTGCAAAAGCAGATGGCCAAATGCCAAGTATGAAAATCCTGGCGGTTGGACGCAAGCGGTCCAAGTGGGACGTGGGGAGGCTCTTCTCTCTTTCCCAGTGGAGATGACAAGCCCTAGGCCACCATCTCTTTACCAGGCCCTCACCCCATGGCCTGGCCCTGGGCACACCCAGGTCTGTCACTTTGGACGGTGGAGGGACAGAGGCAAGATGGGCGTGATACCCCCCCCTGCCTGAGACCTGGGCTGTTGGCCAGGCTCCACCCCTTCCTCTGAGCTGTGTGACCTTGAGTAGGTCACTAAACATCTCTGAAATGTTTGTCTGTTTATATCTCAAGTCCCTCTCAAGGGTCCGGCACAAAAGCGATGCTTTTTGCAGACGTGGTATAGAATGAAGGACAGTTCCGGCTGG
This sequence comes from Nyctereutes procyonoides, assembly GCF_905146905.1. Taxonomy (NCBI): domain Eukaryota; kingdom Metazoa; phylum Chordata; class Mammalia; order Carnivora; family Canidae; genus Nyctereutes; species Nyctereutes procyonoides. The sequence continues at coordinate 34,465,789 of NW_026575020.1, forward strand.
ACTGTGTTCTGTGCTGACAGAGAGAATTGAGAAACTGAGGCACAGAGCTGCTTAGGGTTACTCCGGTCATAAGAGGAGCACGGAGACACAATGGCAGATTTCATGCCACATGCTCCAGGCAGAATCCCCACTGGCATCTCTATTCTCTCTCCTGTGGACCCGTCAAAGCCTTCTCTACATGCAGGTGTGTTTACCTGCCTAATAATCATCCAGGAAATACGTTTTCAAGAGAAATTAGGGGAATACAAAGAAGAGAGAAAATCACCCCAAATCCCAGCACCCCGCACCAACGTGGGGTGAGACGGCAGTGATCCCTCTGGGTGCTTCCAGGCATGTGTTCATACACACCCTTGTGGGTACAATTTTCCATGAATAGGATCGAGTGCCACCTTAGCTTCAGGCCAGCACTATCCACACAACAAAAATTGTGCACATCTTTGTACAGCAATAAAACACACCTCCAGGGAAGCCCGGGTGGCTCAGCAGTTTAGCATCGCCTTCAGCTCAGGGCCTGATCCTGGAGTCCCGGGATCAAGTCCCACATCGGGCTCCCTACATGGAGCCTGCTTCTCCCTCTGCCTGTGTCTCTGCCTCTCTCTCTCTCTCTCTCTCTCTCTCTCTCTCTCTCTCTCATGAATAAATGAATAAAATCTTTAAAAAAAAACCCACGCCTCCACCATCCTTTTTCCTGGCTGTATAATAGCCCATGGTGCCGACAGATCCTCATTCAATCAGTGTCCAGTTGGGGTAGAGATTAGTCGGTGTTTCTGCAGATACAAACACGGGCAGCAGGTGACACTCTTCTCGGAAACCCCCTGGGTGACAGGTGCTGGCTACTCCCAGGACGGCCTCCTTCCACCATCTGGTGGCTCCAGGCTTAGGAAATCCTTCCCAAGGGGGAGCCCAAATCTGTCTTCCAAGAACCTTCCCCACTGGTGCCAGTTCTGCACTTGGGGTGACACAGATTGTCCACCCCTCAGTCCCGGCCACCTGACCCCAAAGCCCACCAGCGTTTTCCCAGCCCTTGGCACACCCAGCCATTTGAGGGAAGGCCACCTCCCCCACTTGCCCTGGGAAGCCCCCCAAGTAGGTATGAAGTTTGCATGTTTAAAGGTCAAGAGCCCCAGCTTTAGAGCCAGACAGACCTGGATTCAGATCCCAGCTCCCATCACCTGTCTGAGCCTCACTGTCCTCTTCTGTGAAATGAGCTTAGTGACAGTACTGACCTCAGGCCACCTCAAGGATTTCCCGGTGCTGTCCCTATAAACCAGTGAGGAAAGGACTAGATAAGTGCTAGATGCTGATACTCTGCGCGATGGGGAGTCCCTGTCTGTGAGGATCCTGGAGACAAGCTCAGCGGCGCTGTGGGGCCCCATCAAGACACCCCAGCGCTGCCCACCCCCCCCCCGACCCCACCCCTGGCCATCAAATGCCCAGGACAAACTCATCTCTCGTGGAGGGGAGGACCCCGGCAGCTCAGGGAGGAGGGAGGGCTGCAGATGCGGAGCAAGATCAATACATTATTTAACAGCAAGAATGCAGATGAGGAAAAATTAATGAAGGGGCTCCCTCTGCCCTCGCCTTCCCCAGCCCCTACTCTTCCTTGACTTCGCAATTGCTGACAAATTCTCCAGAAAATATCAAAACAGCCTCCGGCTGGAACCTGCCACAGCGATGCACCGTTATCTATTATTGATGTAAACCTTGACAAGTTCTCTTTTTAAGGAAGGAGAGCAGGGGAGAGAGCTGCTAATCTGTGTTTAAAGGGATAGATTCTCGTATCCCCCTCCCCAGGGCTGCAGCCAGAGGAGCACCTGCAAACTCTAGCCGCCTCCATCCATCCCCCTCCCCTAACCGTGCAGGGAAGGGAGGCATAAAGACCTGGAGAGCGAAGGTCTGGAGGGGCTGATGCCTCTCACCAACTTCACCCAGATGGTGCCTCAGTTTCCCTTTGTGCGCATTTTCCAGGCCAGCAATTACTGGCACATCCTGGGAACAGCAGGGCAGGGCGAGGAGGACGATAGGAAGCCAGAGAGCCTGAGCCTCCACCTCAGGCAGCGGAGGAGAGGCATGCCTAAGGCAGAGGACCGTCTGCAGCGAACCAACCAACATCTCACCACGCCAGGACCCTAAGATCCGTTCTGCAAAATGGAGTGAGTTCAAAGCTGGGGATTTTAAATTTTTAACGCTGGAAATACTTCAATCATCTAGAAATCACTTGATGAACAGCTTGAGTTATCCAGGATATTGATGGGAAGTTAGAAAATGTTCCGAGAGGAGTCATCTCAAGGTTGCAAAACCCCAGCATCGAAGTGCATGCACTTGACCCACAGGGAAGTCCTCGGGTCCCATTACTCGTGTTCGAGGAGGTTTCTCACCAGCATGAGCTGTTCTTTTCTCTTCTTCTGGCAGGTTTGACACGGTGATACTTGGAAAGGGTGAAGGGGAGGGTAAGTCTTCATCAACAGCACCACTGGGCAGCAGGCAGCCAGACTGGAAGGAGGGTGGATAGCGCGGGATGAGGAGAGGCAAGAAGTGAAAAGGAAGAGCCATCTGGGGCCGTTTAGCGTGGGGGCAAGTGCCCTCGTGGGGCTTCCCATTTGTCAAGAGGCAGACATAAGTCTAACTTGTTTAAATTTAAAACAGTTCTAAAGAGCGCTTCAGGGAAATGGCATCTCTGAGAAATGTGAGATCACACGCTCCTCGCTGTGTTCACGGATGGTCACACTGGGCAACGGTCACACTGGGCAGAGATTGAGACTTGAAGCACGTAGCAGCCAGAGGTTACACAGTTGGATGTCTTCAGGGGGCAGCCGGGCCGGGCCGTATAAATGAGGGACACGGGAGGGGTGGGGTCCGAGGGGGTGGTGACTGGGACAAACCAGAGACCACCGGCTGAGTCTTGAAAAGGAAGCCGTCCCTGCGCGCCGGCCACCTAGCAGTGGAGGAATTGGGCCCACTTTTCAAAAGAAGACAGAAACAGAATTTTAAGATGAGATTTCCCAATTTGCAAACATGGACAACTAATTCCTAGTTTCTAAGACAATGTGAAGGCCAGACAGCCTGTCCCTGGGCGGAGCCAGGCCTGAGAGCCTCCGTGGAGAGCCTCTCAGCTGGCTGATGAGAAAGCACAGGCCCAAGGAGGTTTGCTGACCATGTGGCCGGGGGCCCTGCTTAGTGGCCTTGAAACCCCTGGGTGTCTTTTCTAAATCAAGGGTCTGGGGCACATGATGATAATATCAACTTGGCCTTGCTTGTGCTAAGTCCTGCACACGCTCTGTGGTGTGAGGCCCCCAGGAGAGCCCTGTGCTCTTCTGCTTCTGTCCGGGGTGAGATACAGGCTCAGAGGAGTCCAGCAATTCTGTAGGCTCACACAGCACAGTGGGCAGCGTGGCCCTGGGGGCCCTGATGTGACAGTGGGGAGACCCAGCCTAGGACTGGCCCATGTATTGCTTCACCATAAAAGGAGAATCAGGGGTGAGGGGCAAGTATAGAGCCGGTGTGGTGTCATATCTGTTTCCTGGTACTGCTCTAACAAACCACTACAAACTTGGTGGCTTAAAACAACCACATTTGTTATCTCACAGTTCTAGAGGTCAGAAGTCCTACAATCGGGTGTCAGCAGGGCTGGTTCCTTCCAGAGGCTCCCGGAGAGAATCTGTTCCCTGCCTCCTCTGGCTCCTACAGGTCATCTGCACACCTTGGCTCCTGGCCCCTCCCCCTGTCTTCAGAGCCATTGGTCCCATCGCTGGCCTCTATTGGGGCTCTGGCCTCTCCTCCTCTGACCCTCCTGCCTCTGTCTCATACGGACCTTTGTGATTACCCGCCCAGGTAACCCAGGGTTATCCTTAAATTAATCTCCTCTGCAGTGTCCCTTTGCCATATCAAGTCACAAACTCCCAGGTCCCCAGGATCAGGACACGGGCATCTTCGGGGAGCACAGTTCCATCTCCCACAGTGGTCTGCCCTGTAAAGGCCATTTGTCATGGCTGAGTGGAGGGGCGGCGGGGGGGAGGGATCAACAGCAGAGGGTTCTTTTTTTTTTAAGATTTTATTTATTTATTCATGAGAGACACAGAGAGAGAGAGGGAGAGGCAGAGACACAGGCAGAGGGAGAAACAGGCTCCATACAGAGAGCCTGATGCGGGACTCCATCCTGGGACTCCAGGATCACACCCTGGGCTGAAGGCCGGAGCTCAACTGCTGAACCACCCAGCCCAGAGGTCCCCAGAAGGTTCTTTAGAAAGCACTGACTCCAGGTTGAGGGCAGGCAGGTCACACTGAGGCTAGAGCAGCCCCTGCAGGAAGCCAATCCCTGAAGACCCCTAGGAGCAGCTCAGGAAAAGCTGAGTGGGGAGCTGGCACCCCCAGTCCTGCTGACCCCACACCCGAGGTCGGAATGATCATTATCCTGGGCAAGGACTTTTAGCAACCGTGTTCCCCCTGTCAACCCTGAGGGGTCACTCCCCAAGAGAGGGGCTGGGAGCTGGAACCCAGTGTTCCCTGTCCCTGTACCCCTCCTGGGCTGAAGGCCTCATCAAAGTCTGGCTCCGTGGCCCCAGTCAGCTCCGAGAGCTCTGGGGGATGGGCAGGGGGCACATGGCTGTCCCTCAGCCCATGCATCAGTCAGTGGGGTACCATTCACTGCTTCCTTCCAGACATATTGATCAAGCCCCGCTCTGGGCCAGGGACCCAGCTGTAAGCCCGGCAGATGGGGCCCGGGGAGAACTGTTGGTTTGGCAGGAGATATAGGTATTCAGCACATAATCATTTAATTGCAGATATGAAAAAGTGCTTTGGGGATATGGAATATTTGAGAAATGAGAGGCCTCAGGTGGTACATTTTCTGGGGAACTTGAAAGAATACTCTAAGAAGGTGGAGGAGGAGGGGGAGAAGGATAACTGACATCTCTCTGAAACGTACCACCGTCTTTCCCCTCTGGATACACCTGCAGCGATGTGGCCCAACCTTTGACCTCTGATGTCTCTGGGCCATGAGGTGCTAACCCCATTCTTTTGTTTCAGTTTCTCACCAGTTTTTCGGTTCCACATCTCTTTCCCCTCCACCTGACCACTGGTACTCTTCTCTCGGGGGAAGGGGCCTGGCTCCTAGAGTGGCCCCAACCCACTGCTCTGCTACATCTGGGGCTGGTGCGAGGACCTCCAGACAAGTCCCTCCAGGCTCGAGTAGAGCAGGGGAGCCCAGGGTCCTGGAAACTAACCAGGGCTGCACCGTTCGAGACCCGAGCCCCAGGTCCCGTAGCTGACAGTGGGCCATGGCCCTAGGCACATCCAGCCCCATCTCTGAGCCCTGGGCTCTCCTCCTGGAAAGGGAGAGAATGGATCATATACTGTCTGAGGCCCCTTGCTGCTCTGCCTTCCAGGCCCTTCCTTGATTTCTAAAAGGGGTCTCGGGGTTCTCACGCTGCCTTCCTGGACTGGGTTGTTTGCACTCTGGGCGCCGAACGGATGCCCCACAGGAATACCGGCATGAACAGCCCGTGAGCTGCCGCAGGAAGCATAGGCCTCACTGACGTTCTCAAATGATGCTCGCGGTAGGGCTGGCACCGGCCCCGTGGCCGTGGCCCAAGGCTGCAGGCACCCTGTGGGGATGTGCCATCCTGCCACTCTGTGGGGAACTGCAGATGCTCTGTCCTTGTCCGGGGCCGGGGCAGAGCTGAAGCTGGCGGGGGACTCCCGGGGTACCTTGACTGAGTTCCTATGCGGTTTTCATACCCCTGGAGAGTGAGCTGAGTGCGGCGGCCTTTAAAGCTTGCACCGGGGAACCTAACAGCTCTGGGTTCAAGTCCTACTCTCTCACCTGCTAGCCAGTGGCCCCTGGCAGTGACATGACCTATAGACTCCGTTTTCTCATTTGCACGAAGGGGGCGCCCACCACCCAGGGTTATTGGGGCTACATGAGATCATCGCACCCAGTAGTGTGTTTGGCGTGTATAAGTGCTCGGTAAATAAAGGCTGCCTATTGAAATGATTAAATTGACCAATCAGTCTCCTGGTTTCAAGGTCAGCGCTGAGAACTCACTGGCAGCTTTGGGGAAGGCCCTCACCCTTATGATGTGGGGAGGGCGGCCGTCCCAACGGTCTCCCAAGTCTCTCAGAAGCTCGCATTCTGTGACCTGTGCCAGCTGTTCCTCTCCTGTCCCTTCTCCTTCTGGTACTAGATTGTGGCTTTCTGGAAGGCAGGATAGCCCTGCCCATGCTACCCAGCAAAGAGTGGGTCCCCATCAGGACTGGCGGTCAGAAGTAGGTGGAGCTGCAGGTGGGGAGGTGAGTGTGACTTGGCTGGGACAGGAGAGATGGGCAAGGTCACCATGATAAGGGGGGCACCAGAAGAAAGGTCATCCTTGCCCCTAGGCCAGCGGTCATTCCTCTGAACATCTGGACCCAACTTTCAGATAAGCCAGAAAAGCTCCCTGGATTTAAGAGCTTACGAAGAGTTTAATTAAAGAAACTCATTGTTACTTTTGAAAAAAATTAAAAATCCCTCAGACTCCATTGATTCTCCTTTGAAAGATGTTTGCTCATTCAGGCCTAGAGGGAGGAAGGGGACTCACAAAAGGACATGCTTGGGCAAGAGGCCCGGCTGCCTGGATCTGCAGTCTGGTGACCAAGCCCTGCCACTCAAGAAGGGTTCATCTCCTCGAAAGATGACTGTATTCAAAGAGGCCTGGAGATCTTACTGGCCAGTCCCCAGGGCCCAGCTGGCCAGCCTGCCTTCTCCTGCTGTCATTCTGTCTTTCCTCTCTCCCCAGGGGAAGCTGGGGTGGCCACAGTGACATAGCAAACAGTCTGGGCCTTGGGCGAGGAGCCCAGGACAGTGAGCCCTGTCTGCTGCTGGGAGTCTCCTGAGACCTCACAGATGGCCCAGCTGACCTCGGCATGGTGGGAGTGCTGGCCCAGTGAGGCTGGGCTCCCAGACAATACCACTGCACCCCCGAGTTATAGAGGTATGGGGCAAGGCCGCTACTCCCAGCCCCCTGCCTGACTCCCCCTTTGGCACCCTTTCCACCACCGCCACCTGGGCTGCCCTGGGGCCCCAAGCTCTAGGGTTGGCCATTTGACTCCCTGTGCCTCTGGAAATGGAGCTATCTGTAAGATGGGGGCTTTCATGAAGTCATAGGGAGAGACCATGGGGCACTTGGAGTGCCAGGGGGGACTCTGCATGTAAAAAGTGGCAACCCTTGGGTATGGGGGGGACATTGGAAAATGTGGGGCATCTCTGGGACATCAGGAGCCAAGAAGTAGCCAGACTCTGAACAGGGAAGAATCTATGATCTGGAAACCAGGCCACAGGCCCCTAGCTCCTTCCCTCCCTGAGAAAAATGGCAGCTCATGAACCCCAAATGGACCTAGTATCCTTTTTTTGGTCCAATCACCTGGGAGAGCAAGTTGAATCAGTCCTTCTTACCACCTGCCTGGTCCCAATTAGCCGGGGACACAGGCGGAACTCTTGGCTGGGAACCCAACCCTGAGATGAGGGAAATGGGTTCCCAGAGGCTTTCCTCAAACAGGAAGTCACTCCCAAGGAGTCCCTGACAAGTGGCATCTGTCTGTGGCTGGGGAGTCTGGAAGAATGGGGGAGGGGCATGGCTAGCCCAGTTCAGCACCTTGTACAAGGCATCCGGTTTCTGATTTGGCAAAAGGGCATCATAAACCACCTGCCCTGCAGCACTTTTTTTTTTTTGCATTCTTAAATTTAAATTCAATTTGCCAACATATAGCAGAACACTCAGTGCTCATCCCATCAAGTGTCCTCAGTGTCTGTCACCCAATCACCCCATCCCTCCACCCACTTCCCCTTCTGCATCCCTTTGTTTCCCAGAGTTAGGAGTCTCTCATGGTTTGTCTCCCTCTCTAATTTCTGCCCTGCCTTCCTCTCAGCGTTCCCCGCAGTGAGGCCAGCAAGGGGACACCACATGTCCAGAAGTGGGGCTCCCTCCCTTGGACTCCTTGCCAAGAGCAGGCTATCAGCTGTCTACCCGAGGCAAGGACTGAAGCAGGCCTTCACATACAAAGCTGTTCTAAATATGCAGGTTTAATTTTTATTCAAATATGGTGAGGCCGATGGATGGGAGGCAACTGTGCTGAAAATCTAGTTTGCTATGCTCCCAGATCCCAAGAGGAGGGAGCAGGCCATAGTATACAGGGCCACACAGGGAAGCACCGGAGTTAGGCAGGAAGCAGAGAGGGTGAGGGAAAAGCATAGGCAGGATGCTTCCTGGTGGTTTCTGTGGGAAAGACAAGGCAAGGCAGGGTAAGCAGGTTTAGGATTGACTAGTTTAAATCATTTCAGTGGGCTACAGGGCACAGGAGGCTATGTGGCTGCCCCCAGTTATCTGGTACTTGGCCCTGGGGTGATGGGGGCAGGTAGATAGTGGCCCAGAGCACAAAAGCCAGATAAGGGAGTCTGAGGGCAGGGACTGGGACTAGGTTTGCATATGAAGGGCATGACTGTGGGCACATCCTTTATTGTCTCCAGGACTTGGCTAACCCCGGCAGGGGCAGTCCCTCTAGGGTCAGTCAGCCCCAAGTAGACAAAGTATCCACAATACATAAAATCAAAAGGCACAATTATATTTTATATCTACAATACAGAAAGTTAGAAGTCTGGACAGAGAAGCCACAGGGCCCAGCTCTGACCCCTCAGAGGGTCCCATTTGATCCCCTAAGGAAGGGCTGGGGTGCCCTGAGGAAGGATGCTGGCACAGAGCAAGTCAGCCCAGTGTCCATCCCCAAGGCCCACTCCCTCCACCTGACACACTCTCGTTCAGCTTTCAGTCCTGGCCTGTCTTCCCCACCGGAGTGGCCTGGTCTGGCAGTGCCCAGGCCAGTGAGGGGAGCAGAGGCTGGCAAGGGCAGCTTCTGACATGCTTCATGTAACCCAGCCGGTGGCAACAGGGGCTCAGGAGTCAGACCTGGCTCTGAGACTGAGCTTCATAGCTGGGGCACCTGACATAAATTACCTAATCTCTTTAGACCAGTTCCCCATTTGCCAAATGGGACTACTGAGAACACCATCTTCTAGGGGTGTGCTTGGGTGAAGCGAGATGGGACTTGCAAAACTCTTAGCACATGGCTTAGAGGCTGCCCTCAGTAAGAACTAGGTAATAATAGAACTAAATAATAATAATAATCATTTATAGGTCCTTTATGATCTGCCCATTCACCCTCCAGCCTGGACTTTCCATGGCTTCTTCATGCTCTACACTGTCACTTGCCCCCAGACCTTTGCACATGCCTTTCCCTTTGCCCAGGATGCTCTTCCCTGCTCTGCTTCCCTGACTCCTTCCCTGGCTAACTCCCACTCTAGCTCGGATGTTCTCTCCACCAGGATGTCTTCTCTGCCCCCCACCCCTGGCCTGAAGAAGTGTCCCCTTCAGAGATACCCAGCACACTCTGTCCCCACCCCCAACAGGGTACTCATTGGCCACACTGGATTGTAACCGCCTGCTTTCCCAGTGAACCAGCTAGACTCAGAGGTCCTGCGTTTTATTCGTTCCCTGTGGCAGCCGCTGCTGGGCTCCTAAAAACAACAGAAAGAGTATCCTCTACAGTTCTGAAGCCCAGAAGCTCAATTGTCAGTCTCACTGGGTCAAAATCAAGGTGTCAGCTGCGCTCCCTCCTCCCTCTAGGGAAGATCTGCTCCCTGCTTCTTCTGGTGCTGGTGGCCAGCAGCGGTCCTTGGCTTCTGGTGGACGTCACTCCAGCTTCTCATCCCCTTCTCTGTGCACCCCACATCCCCCTCTGCCTGTCTCATAAAGTTACCCACGATGATATCTAGCGCCCACCCGGATGGCCCAGGGTGATCTCCTCATCGTTAAGATCTTTAACATAACCACATCTACAAAGACCCTTTTTCCAAATAAGATGTCATTCAGTCTTTAGCCATATAAGGTAATATTCACAGGCCCCAGGGGTTGGGAAGTGGATACAGGTTCTCTCTCACTTTTCAAAAGTTCATGTTACGCCACTTCACTTTTACAAAAATGCCTGTGTTTGCACCTGGTTTCACTAAGTGAAAAAATTCAAAAAGGATTTTTGCTTTTACCAAAAAAAAAAAAAAAAAGCAAAAAGCAAAATAGCACCCAGCATATATTTTTTAGTGAGCCATTATAGAGGCAACGCACACCCAGCAGCGAGAGTGGCCCCACCGAGCCCCTTCTCCAGGACCTACACTCAGCAGCCCAGCATCAAGCTGCCGTAGCTTTGAACTGCGTCCGTGAGCATCTGTGCTTTATCTCAATTTATTTCATGTATCCATTGCCAAGATATACCTCAAGGTATCAGAAGAGCCTAAGAGATTGTTTTTTGGGTCTGGAAATGCCCACAAAATTTTCCATGTAAATTGATGGTAATTGTTTCTTTACCTTACATCATCGTGGCTTTCGAAAAGTTTCATAGGAACACACCACTTTGAGAGAGCAGAGGAAGCCCGTGTGTCTTTGCAGGGCCCCAGCTGCAGCTGACCACAGGACTCACAGGTCTCAACACATACCTATTGTTGGGCTGGGTTGAGGCCGTGGAGGGCAGGGTGGCAAAGACTTTCCCCTCGGCCAGGCTGGATGGTTCAGGACTCATGCCTCATAAAACTGGAAAGAGCATTTCATTCAAACCCCACCCCCATTCTCCTCTTCTTTTGAAATGCAGACAGGGACAGGCCCAGGCTGACAAGCTCATTTGTGCCCACGGTACCAGAGAGCAGGTTCACAATTTTGCCAGCCAGAGGCAACACAGGCCCTGTCCATCATCCCCCCACAGGTGCCACTGGGTCCCAGCAACAGAGAAGGGGTGAGGAGAGCCTTCCCTGGCCACTCGCACTGGCCTCCTCGCAGCTGCTGGCTTCCAAACCCCACTTTTGTGACTTCACTTTGGAATATTGACTGTATTCCCTGCTGGCCTTCCTTTTGTTACTCGGGTTTTTGTTCAGAAGAGTCCTCCCTGAGGCAGCCTAGGTCACCTTCACATCCCGCCGGCCCTGCCAGAGGGTCTCCTGGCTGCAGAGAAAGGCCGAGAAGAAAGGCAGGACCCTGGGGAGACCCCAGTCGATAGGGGTCTTTCTTCTGGCACAGTAGCAGCCCGGCGGCAGCCCTGGATTCCAGGCAGAGGTGGGGAGGCGCTCCGATGCCTTGTGAGGCTGTGGCTCTGCAGACGAAGAGGCAGAAAAAGAGCTGGCCCCTGCAGAGGACCAGAGCTGGGGCAGAGCTCACTGGGCCACAGGAGCTTCGGCCCTGGCCAGGTGGGAGGGGCAGAGCAAGAGCCAGGGTCTGAAGGCCCAGGGCCCTCGGGATAAAGTCAGGCTCCTGCTACGGCAGTTGGCTTCTGGGGCCCCAGGTTTTGAGTTCTGGAGCCAGGCAGGCCTGGGTGACCTTCTGGGGCAAGCTACTCCACCTCTGGCCTCAGTTACCATGTCTGTAGAATGGGGCTAATAACAGGGCTTTCCCATAGACTACAGGAGAAAGGACTCAAATGATAAGGTACTCAGCTCACTGCAAGATCTACTGTCCCTTGTTACTATGACAATAACATCACCAACTTTGCTGCTCCTCCACGCACACTCTGCACCCTGGCACTGAACTTCCCTCTGCCCCTGGAAACTTCCATGCCCTCCCACTCTTCTGGGTGTATGCACATGTTGTGGAATCCTCTCCCTGATCCCCTTACCCAGCTCAGTGTCACCTGCTCCAGGAAGCTTTCCTGGGTTGGGCGCTCAAGCTTCCTGCCCCACCATGTGGCCCCTGGCGCCGGTGCTTCCTGCAACCCAGCACTTCTCAAGGTGGATTGATTGGTTGTGGTTGGCTGTCTGTCTCTCCCACTGGGCCCTGAGCTCCCCACAGGTGGGAGCATCTGTCTTGTGCGCCCTTGTATCTCTGGCACCAGGTGCCCAAATGAATGACACTGTGGATCACAAATTAATAAGCTTGGCAAAGTACAGAACAACATCCCAAGTGTCAGGACTGATTATGACCAAGTAAGGGCTGACAAAAGTCCCAGGCGCCTTGGGGTAGGGGTGTTGGAGAGGACAGCCTTGTGCTTGGGGTTTTCAGGGGAAGTTAAGATACTTCCTGAGAGAGTGGATTGTTTCCCACGAGGCTCAAGAGTCTGCATCACCAGCAAACCGGGAGTCAGGTCCCAAGTCCCCCGCCTCTTCCCTCAAGGCTGATGGGCTCCCCTTTGATACGTAGTACAGAGGACTTTTGAGGGAATTCACTGTGATGCTCCAGTAGTATCATGACCCTAGCACAAGGTCTGGCATGGAGCAGGTGATCAATTTTTTAAAAGCAACAAATGTTATTTTTTTTAAAAGACACTGTAAATCAAAAGTATGCTTTACATCTTCTCCTTGCACTTCTTTAGCTGGCGACCCCTAATATGCAGTTCATAATTTCTTCCCCCACAACATTATCTTCAAGATAATGCATTCAATTTATAATTTATTGGGAGGTTTTTCCCCCCTGAGACAGACATCTTCAAGTTTTGATCTAAAGGATACAATCAACAAAATTAATATTTAAATCCAGAAAACTCCAGCTTTGGTGACTGATCTCAGGGATTTGAATTGACAGCAAGACTTTTAGACTTTCTAGGCTCTGCATGAGGCACTGCATTTTATATGAATCTCATGGGCCAAGGAGGCCAGGAAAAGTGTCTCCCCCAACTCCCTCACCCCCTAGCCAGAGTGCTCAGTGAGGAAAGGTGCTGTTAGTTATTACTCAGGGATGACAGACATGAGCCAGGACAGTAGTGGGCAGATGGGGAGCTCTGGTCCCTCTCCTGAAGGCTCTCATCACTGAAGAGTCCAGCCTCCTCCCCATGGAGCCACACCAGCCCCAGAAACCTCTCATCGTGTCTTGATCCAGATCCACTAGGCGGAATGTTCCACTCTATCTACAGTTTTGTCCATTTTGTTCAAAGCATATCCCCATAAAATGGCCTAGGACGGTGCCTGACCCATGGTCATGCTCAGTAAATGTATGTTGAATGAATGAATGAATCAAAGTTGACGTGCAAGAGGAAGGCTTTTGCCAAGCGTGCCAAAAATGACAAGTTTTGTTTTAAAGTCATCATTACCTCTGGGACACCAGGGTGGTTCAGCCAGTTGAGCATCCGACTCTTGGTTTTGGTTCAGGTTGTGATCTCAGGGTCATGAGATCGAGCCCACATTGGGCTCCATGCTCAGCACAGAGTCTGCTTCTCTCCCTCCTCCTCTGCCTCTTCTCTTTCTCTCTCGCTTTCTAAAATCAATCAATGAATCTTTTAAAAACTAAAAGATAAAGTCATTGTTACCTCTAATGTATTTCATCTCTTTGGGTTTTCCTACATGTACCTTCAAATGTGTGTATGAAAACTGAGGTTAAAAAAATAAACAGCAACCAAACTGTCCTTCAGTAGATGCATGGATAAACAAACTGTGGTCTGTGGTCCTGTCAACGGAACGTGACTCTGAACTATGGAGCCATGAAAGTTGCATGTGTGTTACTAAGTGAAAGAAGCCAATCTGGGAAGAGTACTATCTGATTCCAACCGTGTGACATTCTGGAAAGACAGCGCTATGCAGACGGTAAAAAGATTCCTGGTTGCCAGGGGTTAGGGAAGCGGGAGGGATGAATTAGGGCAGTGAGGCTACTCTGGGTGATGTTATAAGGGTGGATTCATGTCACTACACATTTGTCCAGAGCCACGGAATGTACAGCAGCAAGAGTGACCCCTGATGTAAAGTATGGACTCTGGGTGATAATGACGCGTCACTGTAGGTTCGTCAATTGTAACAAATGTACCTACCACTCCAGAGTGGATGTCCACAGTGGGGCAGGCGAGTGTGTGTGTGTGTGTGTGTGTGTGTGTGTGTGTGACAGGGTATATGGAAAATCTCCAGACTTTCTGCTCAGTTTGGCTGTGAACCTAAAACCACTCTAAAACAAAACAATTAAATCCGGATTTAAAAAAAAAAAAAACAGTTCTTATTCTTATTTTCTAGCCAAAATTGGAATAAGTGTAGGAACTCTTGCTCCATCTCAACAAACCACCTAAGCCCCCTCACATTTGGGGAAACATGTGCTCCCTTGCCTGGGGTGCCCTGCAGCTGTCCCCTGTCCCTCTTTTAAAGTACAGCTCCTTGTTCAAAATATGAAATATTTTGGCTTCATCCCAGCTCCATGTGCTGGGTCCCCTCTCCCCTCACAGGACAGATATTCGTCTGAGTGTGATATGTTTGTTTACTTGTTCTTCTAACAGCTTTGTTGAGGAATAATTGACATACACATATTTAAAGTGTTCACTTTCGGGGCACCTGGGTGGCTCAGTGGTTGAGCGTCTGCCTTCAGCTCAGGTCATGATCCCGGGGTCCTGAGATCGAGTCCCATATCAGGCTCCCCGCATGGAGCCTGCATCTCCCTCTGCCTGTGACTCTGCCTCTCTCTGTGTGTCTCATGAATAAATAAATGAAATCTTTAAAAAAATAAATCAAGTGTTCAGTTTGATAGTTTCTATGCCTGTAAACTCATCGCTATCATCAAGATAGTGAACATACCTGTGATGGGCTGAATTGTGCTCTTCCAAAAATTCATAGGCTGGAGTCCTAACCCCCAAAACCTCAGAAATATGACCAGGTTCAGACACAGGGTCTTTAGAGAAGTGATTCAGTTAACATGAGGTCACTAGAGTGGATCCTAGTCCAACATGAGTGGTGACTTCATAAAGAGAGGAGCCCAGGACGTAGACTCATAAGGAGAGGAGCCCAGGACATAGACTCGTACGTACAGAGGGATGACCGTGTGAAGACTCAGGGAGAAGGAGCCAGCTGTATACCCAGGAAAGGGGTCTCAGGAGGGACCTCTGTCTGTTGTTCAAGCCGCCCAGTGGGTGGTGCTGTATTACAATGGTCCAGCAAACAAAGAGGATGCCTCTCATCCCCCCCCCCAAGTTCCCTCTGCCCCTTTGTGGTCCCTCCCAGCCCCCAACATCCCCAGAGAACAACTGACCTGCTTTCTTTCCCAGACTTCTTTTCCTCAGCATCATTATGTTGTGTGTGTCAGTAGCTCAGTCCCCTTTTTTCCTAAGCGCTAATCCAGTGGATTGATCTGCCATAATTTTTAAATTAGCGATAGCCAAAACCTGGGGAAAAAATCCAGATGCCCATGAAGAGATGAATGGATATTTCCTTGTGACTAATTTCTTTTTCCTACTTGGAGCGGACACTGCATGAGAGCAGGCACTTTGTTTATGGCTATACCCACAGTATCCAGGAGCCCATGCCCGGCGCACAGTAGGCCTCAATAGTGACTGCATTAATGCTTTAAAGGCTCATTCCATGGAGAGGACGTGGCCTGACCCCTGCAAGCAGGGACACAGGTATGGGGTGCCTGGGTGGCTCAGTGGTTGAGCATCTGCCTTTGGGTCAGGTCATGATCCCGGGGTCCTGAGATCGAGTCCCACATCAGTCTCCCCACATGGAGAGTATGGGGCTTGAGCCATTGCTGCATCCCCAGCCACAACCTCATTCTCTAAATGGCAGGCCTATTGCCTCACATCCCCCCTGTCCACCATCATCCCCCACCCTGGGAGGATCTAGTTCTGGATCAGACACAGGATTTACCCCTCTGGGAAGCTTTCCTGGCTGTTCCTGCCTGGAAGGAATTCCCCTTCACTTATGCTTCTAACCCTGTGGTCCAGCTGGTTGGTTGCCCACTTGCTGACCTTCTTATTCATTCAACAAATAGTCACTGGGCACCTGTCATGGACACTGCGCTGGACACTGGGGCAGACAGACACGGAACTCACAGTAGAGTGGGGAAGCAAAAATCAAACGAATACTGTATCAATCCTTCACTTAGATCAGCTATCCTGTGCCAGGAAGGGCCAGGGTCCTGGGGGACAGCGGATAATGGTGGAGGAACTTAGTTACCTTTGAGGGCTGTCTTAGGAGTGCCCACCTGGTCAAGACAAGGGTTGAGAAGAGACCAAGCGCTGTGGGATGGAGTTGGGGGGCAGGTCTATGTGCATGTGCAGAGGCTTAGGAGAACAAAAGCATGGCCCGTTGCCATGGTTACGGGAGGGTGTGTGTGTGGTGTGGCCTGGGCCCAGCAAAGGAGCACCAGGGAGGCCCAGGGCAAAGATGGGGATTTTGTTCTAAGCCACATCTCTCTCAGTTTATGCTGCAGTCTCAGCCGCATACAGGCCCGGAACTGAGCCTGTATCTTTTTCTGGCCAGGATTCACTTTTGTGTGTTGGGATCCTTGATTTCCTTCCACTGCCTATGCCCCCAATGCACCCAACACTATGTGGTCCATATTAGGCAGATAATGGACATTTCTGGATTGATGGGTTGCTGATGCGGATTGATCAGCTCATTCTTATGTAGGGGAAGGGGAGACTTCGTCAGGAAGGGCACTGCATCCTTTGGGGACAGTGGCATCCAAAGAAGTCCCCACAGAGAGAAAGAGACTCTCCTTCAAAGCTGGGCTGGTGGAGAGTTGACTCACAGGCAAAGTGGTGTTCCTGGCTACACCACTCTATTCCCAGGGGAGTTAGGGGTTATTAAAAATAATCCAATGTGCTGGTGTCTAAATTCACCCTCTTTCTTATATACCTTGAGAACTGCTTAAAGTGTAGAATTTATTCCAATAACCTGGGTTTATCCTGCATTCAAAGGAGAGGGTTGGGAGCAGAGGCCAGAAAAGGATAAGGAAAAAAAGAATGTATGTCTATATGATGCTCATTTTCCTTTTTGACATGGGAGTATCCCCTTCCTCTCTCACTTGTTCATAACACATCCTGTCCCACCAGACCCCAGTGCCCCATCCCTGCAACACCACACGGTTGCATCGTTGCTGTGTTCTCTGAGAAATACCACAGCTCTGGGCCAGGGAAGGGATCAATGATGTCACAGGGGGACCATGTGGGAAACCCCAGAGGGAAAGGTAGGGCTGCCAATCCAGACTTCATAGAAAACCTGGGAACACCAGAACTGGATGTGGGGGTGAGGGATGCCTGAGACTCGAGAAAGGAAGTCTTAGATTGAAAACAATGACAAGAACAAAAAAAGAATTCAGCACCCAATTGGGAAGAGGTAAATTGAACTTACCAGCTAAAAATATAAATAGGTTCAAGAAAGGTTTTCATAAAATATTTAAAACTAAAAGGAATCTCAGGAATTATGTAGTCTAGTGGTTTTAAACATTTGTTTGGTTAATTTTAGCAGCAAACGTCTTTTTTTTCAGAATAAAATGCATAAGGCTTATTAAAGGTGCTTTGGCAGGAGTGGGGAGGAGGGCTTGACACCACGGGACCCCACGCCTGCTGCCCTGACCCCCAAGACCAAAAAGCACTAATATTCTTCTACTCCCTTACACAATAGGGGAAGAAGCAGAGGTTGAGGGGGCTGATGGGAGTCCCTCATGGTGCAGGTGACATCAAACCCCCCAGCATGATGATAGCAGTACAGATGGGGTGACACCATGTGTGCACAGTGCCTCAGGCCTTCCAGGTGGCCACTGAGAGTTGCCCTGCCACTGAGTGGGGGCTCTGTGGCCAGACTGCCTGAAATGCGGTAAGGGAACCTCAACCTGGCTCCTGCAACTTGGGCAGGTCAGCATACCTCTTGGTTTCCTCCTCTGTCCAGTGGGTGTAATGACAGTACCTATGGTGGCAGGTGATGGTATGAAAGAAGGGCTCAGTGCATGTGGAGCAAACCGCAGGACACCCAGCACCTGCTCAGGGGCTGAGAGACCTCAGGCGGTTGTCATTCTTCTCACCTTTTCCCTCTTGGGCTTCTCGAGGGGGCAGCTGTGAGGATTATGTAGGAAAGAATGCTTCGGAAGCACAAGCCGGGGTCCAGCCCAATGTAATACAGTTATTACCGTTAGTGTCACCATTGCTAATGCCATTACTAGAACTAAGCCTCCCTGGTGACCCACAAGCTCCCTGGTGACCCACGAGGTGTTGATTGCCATTTTACAGGTGTGGAAACTGAGGCACAGGGGGTTGAATGAGTTTCCCAAAGTCTCAAAGGTAGTGAGTGAAAGAAGCCAAGTGGTCCTTGGACTTCCTCCCCAGGGCTCAGCCTGCCACACCACCGTCTGAGGTGCGGGAACAAGTGGGCTCTGGAGAGTGAGAATAGAGACGGGCGGACCCCTGTCTGCTCCTGTCCCTGCGCCCTGTGTGGGGCGCGCGCTGTCCTGCGGGACTGTGCTGCCCTCTAGTGGCTCCGCACGAAGGCTGCTGGCCAGCAGCCAGGTGGTCGAAAGGGGCGCTCCTCGCTGCCCATCTCCTGGAGCTTCGGACTTGTCACCCAGTACTGTAGGGGAAGGACCACACGAAGGCGCCTGCTCAGGACCAATGTCACTCACTGCCAGAGCAGCCTACAAGAGCTTACTAGATCCTGGGGAGAGGATGTGACTAGAAATCAGACTGGGTCGGGGAGCAACATAGAACTCTTGTTTAGGTGCCTGTGCTCAGATGTGCAGGTGTGTGTGTGTGTGTGTGTGTGCACCGTGTAGTGGCAGCACAAATAGGTGGGAAGGAAAACAGAAAGACAAAATTCCAACACCTACTGTGTCCCTCGTCACCTGCAAATCCAAGCAGCACTGGCATTTAGGGAAATACTGGAACTCCTTCCAGGTGTATATTTTGCAGCTGCCTGCATCAGCCTCACACGTTCTAAAAGCCAAGAGGCAGGTGGGAATATAAATTGATACAACCACTTACGGGGATGTTTGGAAGTAGCTACGGTAGCCGATAGGCACATACCCTAAGCCCCAGCAATTTCCATTCCTCTGTGTGCACCCGAGAAGCCAGAGACACACACACTTGTGTCCACTGCAAGACAGGCACGAAGATGTTTGCTCACAATGGCTTTAGTGGTAAGAGCCCAAACCTGGAAACAACCCACCGGTCTGCCACAGCACAATGGAGGAGCAAGTTGTGGCCATCCTATGCCTTTCAGGTGGCGAGCTCATACAGCAGTGAAGAACTACGTGCAAAGCATAAGTGAATCTCACAGACACAATGTTGAGCTTTCCATTTCTATGAAGTTCAAAACCAGACTATATGTGAATCTTGGTGGTAGAGGTCAAAATAGTGGGAGGGGAGGGGGGAGGCGCCGGGGGGACAGGGAACAAGAGAAATAAGAAGAGACATAAGGGGGGAAAAAAAGAAGAGACATAAGAGGACCTTGGGGGGGTGTTCACTGAAAATGCTCTAGATTACAGGATGGTTGGCTGTGTAGGTGTGCGTATAGGGACCATTTCATCGAGTGTGTATACTTAAGATTACTCTGCTTTATTGTTTGCCTGTTAAACCTTAAAAGCAATCTAGAAATAAAATGAAGCCAAGAGACAGCAAGGAACAAGAGGGATGGCAGGCTTGTTGCTCTAGTGGAGCAGCACAGAGTCGTGGTGACAGGGATTCTGAGGGCAGGTGGACCTGGGGATCGCCGTGGGGCCTCACCCAAATCATCTCAAAGAGACGGTCCCAAGTGTCCTGACCTTTATTTGTTGTTTCCAAAACCCCAGAGGATTCTCTGAGATGTCTTCTTTTCTTGAAATATACTTAGCTGAGTTCCTAGTTCAGAGCTATAGGATAGGATTGGGGCTTCTTTGCTTGCACCCCCCCATCTCTGCTCCCCCTTTTTTGCTTATCTGTGTTTTTACGTTTCTTTCTACGATGAAAGCATTCTAGATTTTTGTAATATGAAAAAGAGCAATAAAAGCTATTTTAATTACAGAAAAAAAGCTGTGAGTGCAGATTCTGGTTTGTGGATTTGGCAGAAAGGCACATTTGGTAGCAAAGGCAGACCCTAAGAGTATGACAGTCATGTGGGGAAGAGGTGGGGACTTCGAGCCTTTTGTCCAGAACTGCCCCTGCCTGCTTCATCTGTCTAAAAGGCAGCAGCCTTTTTTATTAATGCGAAGGCAAAACTATAGCGTGACTTCATGAATCACTGGGTTTTGGCATTCTTCGAGTGCTTACTCAACCAAGTGACTTTCTCTCCTTGGCTTTATAACAAGTTAGAAGGCTCAGAGCATCTTTGGTGACAGTGGCTTTGATGGTCGTGGGTTAGAGTCAGGAGCTCTGTCTTCTGGTCCTGGCCCTTCCCTTGACCACATGGTACTCTGCAAATCACCTCCCTTATTTTGGTTTCCCTTTATCTGGCCTTTCTGCAAAGGCATTGAACTAGAGTATAAATATTTTCTCCCCGTCTCATGCAAGTGGTCACTATCATTATACTGATTTGACAGTTAAGGGCACTAGTTTAAGAGCATTTAAATAATTGACCAAGACCATCCAACCCATAAGTGACAACATAGGGAGTCAGCGGCCATAACTGGTTCTCTGCCACCAAGCTGACACTCCCTCTGGTGTTGACTATAGGGGTTCTCTTATTCTGCCTTTCTGGGTGTGGTAGATGGGGGAAAATTAATTTTTCCCCTCTAGGAAATGAGAGATTATATAGTTTATTTTTAAGAGCAACAAAACTGAGGATAGAAAAGGTTTCAAGAAAGCATCTCAGGTAAAGATTAAAGGAAATGTCAGCAAAACTAGGATTGGTTGATCTTTTTTAAGCATAAAGTATTGTCTTTTTGTTTAAAAAAAAGAGCAGTCTATGTGATGAGTTGATGTATATGCCTCTCAGGAGTTTGGTAAACTAGGGAAAGTGTGCCTTTGGTTCTCATTCTGACACCCTGGATTGTATGTAATATAGAGGTTAAATTTATCCAGGATTTATTGGCTGTACTCTTTCTTAATTTAAAGCATGGATTAGGGGATCCCTGGGTGGCTCAGCGGTTTGGCGCCTGCCTTTGGCCCAGGGCGCGATCCTGGAGTCCCGGGATCGAGTCCCGCATCGGGCTCCCAGCATGGAGCCTGCTTCTCCCTCCACCTGTGTCTCTGCCTCTCTCTCTCTCTCTCTCTCCCTCTCGTCTATCATAAATAAATAAATCTTTAAAAAAATAAAAATAAAAATAAAGCATGGATTAGTGAGGAGAGGAAGGGATTGTTAGAGCCAGAGGATGAACCTGCCAGGGAAAGTGTGAATTGATACACTCTGTCTAGAGGACAATATGGCAACATGTATCAACATTTCACAAATGCACATTCCCTGACCCAGAAATGTCACTTCTGGCAAAGATATATACGCAAGAATGCTCATAATAACCAGGCTTATAATGATGACAATTAGAAATAACGTAAACCCTAACAAATGGAATTGGCCCAATAAAATATGGCACATCCACCCAGTGAAATACAGCGCAGCTTTCATAAACAAAGATGTGGGAACTGGTAACAGTGGTTGCTCCCAGGGAAGGTGGAAATCTACTTTTCACAGGTCTAAATATTTTAGTGATTTAAAAAAAAAAGTTTTATTTTGAGATCACCATAGACTCACATGCAATTGTAAGAAAAAATACAAAGAGATACTCCGTACCCTTCACCCAATGGTAACATCTTGCAAAACTATATTGTTTTGCAACATCTCGACCACAATATTGACATTGACACAGTCAAGATACAGAACATTCCTGTTGCCACAACTATGAGTTATTCGTTCATTTGTTAATGCTGAGTGTAGAGAATATGGTGTATATTCTAGATACCAGTCATTTATCAGATATGTGGTTTGTGAATATTTGCTTATCAGTCTGTAGCTTATCTTTTCAATCTCTTAAAAGAGCCGTTAGAGCCAAGTATTTTTCTTCCTATTTCTTCCAAAAGTTATATACTTTCATGTTTCACATTTAAATCTGATCTACCGTGAGCTCATTTTTGTGTAAGATATGAGACTTACGGTGATGTTCATATTTTTGCCTGTGGATAACCAGTTGCTCCAGGACCTTTTGTTAAAGAAGCTACCTTTCCTTCACTGAATTCTTTCTGTGCTTTTTCTGACAGCGCAGATATTTTGTCAAATATCAGTTGGGCATACTTGCGGGGATCTGTCTCTAGGTTCTCTATTCATATGTATTATCTATCAAAGATTAACTTTAAAACCGCATTGATTATATAATTCCATACTTATTAATATGGGGAAGTGTCCATAATACATGGAGTAGAAAAAAATCTACGCAGTAGAATCTAACTTTTTGCAAAACTTATTTAAAAGAATGTACATTTGTTGGGGCACCTGTGTGGCTGGGTCCATTGAGCACCTGCCTTCGGCTTGGGTCATGATCCTGAGGTCCTGGATCAAGCCCTGCATTGGGCTCCCTGCTCAGGGGGGAGCCTGCTTCTCCCTCTCCTCCCCACTCATGTTCTTTCTCGCTATCTCTGTCTCTCTCTGAAATAAATAAATAAAATCTTTTTTTAAAAAAATAAAGAATGTACATTTGTGCATGTGCATGAGATCAATTCATAGGAAAGACCCTGAAATAGTGTTTTCTGACCTGTGTTCCTGGTCTTCCTCTGTAGGGCTTAGGGGGAGACTTAGTTAAACAAAGTTGAGTTTGGCACCTTTACCCTGCTGATGAACTATGATCTTTGGGAAGCAAAATGCAGCTCTCCTCAGGGACTTTTGACTATGGAATCCCCCCATCTTCCCCTGCAGGGCTCCTGTTCAAAGTGTTTTCCTTTGGGAAACTGATCTGAAAGGCTCTCTGACAGAATATTAACAGTGGTTATCACAGAATCGTGGGATTTAGGGTGGTTTTCCTTTTTCCTTTCTCATCTAACTTCCATTAGCTTAAAAAAATTTTTTTTGCAACAAATAGGTGTTGATTTTATAAATGAAAAAGGTAATAAAGATGTTTGGGGGGTGAGGGAGGACAACCAGGTGCCAGAGGACTAGAATGGAGAGGCAGATAGGAGTCAGAATCAGGAAAGAAACCCAGGCTGGCAACAGCGCATGGACAGCGCTGCCAGTTCACTGACAGGAGGGAGGGAGAGGAGGATGAGGGCCAGAATCCCCACGGGCCTCAACAGTGCTGCCTGGTGATGGTGAATGTCGTCCTGCTTCACACTCCCAGTGTGTCCTTGGGAAGACCTTGCAGTGCAAGACAGGGGAGGAGCAGAGGCTGCTGGGAAGAGCAGGTCCTGATGCCACCCACGTGGGGGTGGGGGGAGACAGAATGAAGGCATGTGGAAGGCTGAGGGCTGTTACATCTCTGAGACTTTGCAGAATACTATTTTGATTAAGTAAGCATGGAGAAGAGACTCCTGCTAATTATATCCAGAGACAATTCTTTTTTCAATTTTTCATTTATTTATTTATACCCTGCCTTGTTCTGGGGAGGAAAAAAATACCCGATTAAGAATGGCTCACAGAGTTCATAAAATAAGACAAGATAGCAGAAAATTAAACGCAGATGGAAGAGAGGAGAGCGAGGATGGGTGCCAAGTAGAGCCAGCAACAGGCTTATTCTTGGCTCACTCCTCATTATCGAGATGAAAAAGATGGCCCGTGGAATTCCTTACATGAGCTGGGGAACCCAGGGACCACCACTCGACCAAGCCCAAGCCTGTAAGATGTACCCATTGTGTGGATATGCACTTGATGTTGATACTTCAAACCTGCCTCTGTTTTTTTTTTTTTTTTTTTTCTGCCTCTGGTTTTTATTGGTGACTCTCAGGTTGTAGAATCACTGTGAGGCCAGAGCTGAGATTTGGTACATAATCTGGCATTGAGGTACATATGGCTTGAAGACCAGGGTTCTCTCAGGAGGAGAGTTTGGAAAGGGATAAAGCCAATTCTCAAGGTGACTTGCCCTCACACCCATTAAAATGGCTGTTATAAAAATAAAAAATAAAAACAGAAAATAACCAGTGTTGGCCAAGATGTGGAGACATTGGAAGCCCTGTGCACTGCAGATAGGAAAGCAAACCGGTCCAGCAGCTGTGGAAGACAGTGTGGTGGCTACTCAAACAAGTGCCAATAGAATCACTGTATGACTCAGCAATTCCACTTCTGGGTTTACAGGTCTTTCTCAACTTATGATGGGGTCATGTCCTAATAAACACATCATAAGTTGAAAATATTGTAAGTTGAAAATGCATGTAATGCACCTAACCTACGAAACATGTGGCTTAGCTTGGCCCGTCTTAAACATGCCCTTTACATTTACAATAGCCTGCAGCTGGGGGATCCCTGGGTGGCGCAGCGGTTTAGCGCCTGCCTTTGGCCCAGGGCATGATCCTGGAGATCTGGGATCGAATCCCACGTCGGGCTCCTGGTGCATGGAGCCTGCTTCTCCCTCTGCCTGTGTCTCTGCCTCTCTCTCTCTCTGTCCTCTGTGTGTGTGACTATCATAAATAAATAAAAATTAAAAAAAAAAAACAAGGGGATCCCTGGGTGGCGCAGCGGTTTGGCGCCTGCCTTTGGCCCAGGGCGCGATCCTGGAGACCCGGGATCGAATCCCACGTCGGGCTCCCGGTGCATGGAGCCTGCTTCTCCCTCTGCCTATGTCTCTGCCTCTCTCTCTCTCTCTCTCTATCATAAATAAATAAAAAAAATTAAAAAAAAAACAATAGCCTACAGTTGGGCAAAATCATCTAACACAGAGCCAATTTTATAACAAAATGTTGAATATTTCATGTAATTTATTGAAAAATGTATTGAAGATGAAAAGCAGGATGATTGTATGGGTGGTTATCCCCCATACATTGTAAGAATGGTTATCAGTGTTTTTAGCTGTTTACTCTCATGATTGTGGGGCCCAGAATCACTGTGAGAGTATCGTACTGCAGGTCACTAGCCCAGGAAGAGATTGAAATTCAAAATCAAAGCATGGTTTTCTACTGAATGAGCACTGCTTTCACCAAAAAAACAAAACAAAACAAAAACAAAAACCAAAAACCGGTAAGTCAAACCATCATAAGTAAGGGACTATCTATATAGCCCCAAAGAATCAAAAACAGAGTCTTGGAGAGATATTTGTATAGCCGTGTTCATAGCAGCACTATTCACAGTATCCAAAAAGTGGAAGTAACCAAGTCTCCATCAAAGAATGAAAGGATAAGCAAAATGGGAGATACGGGCACACACACTAGAATGTTATCCAGTCTTTAAAAAGAGGGAAATTGGGGCATCTGGGTGGCTCAGTCGGTTAAGCATCTGCCTTCAGCGCAGGTCATGATCTCAGGGTGCTGGGGTGGAGCCCCTTGTTGGGCTCCCTGCTTAGCAGGGAGTCTGCTTCTCCCTCTCCCTCTGACCCTCCCCCACTGCTCATGCTCTCACTCTCTCTACCCCTCTCTTTTTCTCAAATGAATAAATAAAAAATATTTTTTTTAAAAAAAGGAGGGAGGGAAATTTCTGACACCTGTTCTAACGTGGATGAACCTTGAGGACATTTTGCTGAGTGAAATAAGCCAGACACAAAAGGGCAGGTATTATATGATTTTGCAGACATGAGGTGCCTGGGGAAGTCAAATTCATAGAGATGGAATGTAGACTGCTAGGTGCCAGGGGCTGAGGGGAAGATGAAAATAAAAGTTTCAGGTTTTTTTGTTTTTTTTTTTTTTTAAGATTTTGTTTATTTATTCACGAGAGACACAGGCGGAGGGAGAAGCAGGCCCCATGCAGGGAGGCCATGCGACTTGATCCCAGGGCTCCAGGATCACACCCTGAGCTGAAGGTGGCGCTAAACCTCTGAGCCACCCAGGCTGCCCAAGTTTTCAGTTTTCAGAACTGAAAACAACGTTTCAGTTTTGCAAAATGAAAGAGGTCTAGAGAAGGATGGCTGTGGTGGCTGCACAGCAGCGTGAATTTGCTTAGTGTCCCCTAACTGTATGCTTAACAGTGGTTAAGATGGTGCATTTTTTTGTCCTGGTGTATTTTACCACAAGTTTAAAGTTGAAAAGAAAGAGGAATAACTTGACTTCCAAAAGGAAGCTGTGTGCTGGGAAATGTGGGACCGCCTGCTGTCTGGGGATGAGACAGAGAGCATGGGGGCCAGAGAGGGCAGGTGGTCAGTAGACTCCCTAAAACAGGGGTATCCCAGGAGATAATTTTGTGCTAGCAAGTCTCCCTGCTGTTTTGGCCAGCTACAAAGAATCAAGATCTCCCAGAACCAAAGAACTCCTGCCCCAGAGAAACACCCTGCAGCCATAGTGATTGTTGGCTTACCCAGCAAGTATTCATTGAGCACCTGCCATGTGCCAGGCCTTGTGCACAATGCAGATATACTTGAGACATCTCCCTGTGGATCTGAGATGCGTGCCACAAAAGAAAACAAGAAATTATAAAATTGAGATAGGGGCAAGAAATACACACCTGTACGATTCTCTTATATAACATTCCAGAAAAGGAACACTTTACCTGGATGGCTCAGTTGGTTAAGCGTCTGACTCTTGGTTTTGGCTCAGGTCATTATATTAGGGTTGTGAGATCGAGCCCTGCCTGTATCTGGCTCTGCTCAGCTTAGAGTCTGCTTGTCCTTTTTCCTCTGCTTCTCTCTCTCATAAATAAAAACTTAAAAAAAAAAAAAATTCCAGAAAATGCAGAGGAATCTAGATCAACCGGAAGCAGAACTGTGGTTTCCTGGGGCTGGTGGTGGATGAACAAACCTACTGCCAAGGACACGAGGAAACCTTTGGAAGTGATGGAAAATATTCTATATCTTGATTGTTGGTGGTGATTTCACGGGTGTGTACATCTGTCAAAACTCATCACATTGTGTGCTTTAAAGAGATATGGTTTACTGTGCATAAATTCATTTTGTTTGATAAGCTATTGTTTGGTCTGAGTGACCAGCTACAAGGTGGTGGATTTCTCAGAGGTCACATTTCAAGTAAAACCTGAGGGATGAGAAGGGCCATCTGGACAAGGATGGAAGTAGGAGAGGATGGGGGAAGAGTGTCCTCGGCAGAGGGAACAGAATGTGCTAAGGTCTGGTGACAGCAGGAGAGCCCATAACATCAGGAAAGCCCAAGTGGCTGAGGACGCCCAGAAGGTCCCATGCACACCTGGTGGTTTGGTGAAGGAGAGCAGACTGGAGATGAGAGCAGGTGGTTCTGCTTTGTCCCGAGGTTGATGGGGGGCATCTGGAGACTGACACCATCATGTTAGCACCAAGAAGACCTCTCTGGGCACAATATAGAGAAGAAATTGTGAGGAGGGCTGGCATGTAGGGCTCACCAGGGCACTATTGGAACAATGCAGGCTGGAGGTGATGGAGGTCTGGGTGAGGAACAGGAGAGTGGTGATGGGGTCGAGGGGAGGGGAAGGTCTTGGGGCATTCGTAATCGAGTGAATAGGCCTGAAAGAGAGCAAAGGCAAGGTGGATACCCAGACTTCTGAACTGGGCAAACTGTGGCTCGAAGTGGTATTTTCTTAGTGGAAAATCCTGGAGGGTTTGAAGCAGGGTTAGGGTATGAAATGCCAGGTCCAAGTTTGGACACTCTCAATCTGAGCCGCCTACGAGACAGCCAAAGGGAGATGTCCACCAGCCACGGGGTACAGACCTTGGGAGATGCTGGGCTGAAGGCGCCAGGAGGCAGACAGGCAGACAGATAGGATTAGAACCGTGGTGGCTCCGGCCCACCAACTTCCCAAGGAGGCTCACAACCCCATCCTCCAGCCTCAGGGTCCTTTGGAGTGATCGTGCCAGCTCCCCCGAGAGGTGCTGTCCATGTCCCACCCCCTCATAACTTCGGTTTCCAGGCTCTCAGGCCAGCTGCCATGTTCGTAGGGCATCTTCCAGAAGGCCCTATGCTTCGAGAAACCCAAGCCATGTGG
Source organism: Nyctereutes procyonoides (assembly GCF_905146905.1). Lineage (NCBI taxonomy): Eukaryota > Metazoa > Chordata > Mammalia > Carnivora > Canidae > Nyctereutes > Nyctereutes procyonoides. Next base: position 34,493,471 of record NW_026575020.1, read on the forward strand.
AGAAGCTCTGGAGAATGGGAGGCCACCTGGAAACAGAGAAGAAGTTACAGCAAAAAGAGAAGGGCCGAGGAGCACTGAGGCACCAACACATGCCTGAAAAAGCCAACTTGCTAGTGGATCCTCTAGCTCCATCCCAGCCGAGGCTGTGAGGACCAGACACTGGTTGCCCAGGAGAACTCTTCCTGGCCCACAAAAGCTGCACAGATTTAAGCCACTAAGTTTGAAGGTAGTTTGCTAATCAGCAATGTAGGTCGTGTCGACAGCAGCAGGTGGGCTCATTTCGGGAAGCAGGTGGATGGATGGAAGGTCCACACTCGGCCGGAGAATAATGCCCGAGGCAGCAGGGTAGCATTTTGAGGTACGAGCAGTCCACAACATTGCCTCTTCTTCATCCTTACTCCACTCTCTCCTTCCCGATGCCGGGAATCCAGCTAGCATAGCCCTCCTGGCCTCTCTGCCCATGTAACCCTGGGAAGGAGCAGATGCTTGAGCTCCCTAGTGGGTTTGGAAGGAGAAAGTGGGTACATGTGACTATGCCCTTTCCTCCTTCTTCCTCAGGAAGCACAGGCTGTGCTCTGACCCCACACCAAGCTTTACAGAGGTGGTCCCGAAGCTCCCCCAACCTCCTCTCTCTGGAACTCTGTCCTGTAAACTCTGGCTGCTTTGGACTTCCTGAACTCATAGCTCTGTCTCCTTGACTCAGGGAGCCCACCATGCTCTGCCTAGGGTACCCCCTCCCTGCACTGCAGCCTGGAAACTATCTCCAGGCATTATTATGCTGGGGCATCTGTAAGGCTCAGCTCATTTGTATCCAGCCCTCAAGGAGCACTGTCCTTTCTTTCTTCCTTTACTGTTTAACCTTGATCACCTTATGAAGTAGGTACTCACCCCTATTTATTATTCCCATTTTACAGATGGCAGCATCAATATAAGGCAGGCACTAGTATTACTCCCATTTCATAGATGAGTAAACTGAGGCCCAGAGAGGTTGAGTGACTTGTACAAGGTTGCTTGGCAAACAGCAGGACCAGAACTTGGACCTGGTTCTTTCTTTCTCCAAAGATCCTGAATACTATATATACTCCATTACGTCTCCAAACGTATGCCATATTCAAATAGAATTGTTCCAGATCTTTCTCCACTGCCCAGGTTATTGTGCTTCTGAGTCCTTATCTAGAATTATAGGAAATAAGATCCTGCCCTCCAGGAATACTAGCATGAATGCACACAAGATATACCAACCTTGATATTTATTGCAGTTTACAAGTTTTAAGCATTGGAAACAAACCTAAGTGCCCATCAAGAAGGAAATGATTAAATGCATTTGATACATCCATATAATTAAATGTTGTACAACTAATGTTAAAAGTATCAGGTTAGGGACTCCTGGTGGCTCAGCGGTTGAGCGTGAGCATCTGCCTTCGGCCCAGGGCATGATCCTGGAGTCCTGGGATCGAGTCCCACATGGGGCTCCCTGCATGGAGCCTGCTTCTCCCTCTGCCTGTGTCTCTGCCTCTCTCTCTCTGTGTGTGTCTCTCATGAATAAATAAATAAATAATCTTTAAAAAATAAAGTATTAGATTGAAGCAGGCACCTGGGTGGCTCAGTAGATTAGATGTCTAACTCTTGATTTCAGCTCAGGTCATGATCTCAGAGTTGTGAGATTGAGCCCGCATCTGGTTCAATGCCAGATGTGGAGCCTACTTTTTTTTTAAAAAGTATCTGATCGATTCATATGTATTGCGATGAAAGGTATTCAATATATCTATATGTATGTAATTCAATGAAAAATTCAAGTCACAGACTATATGGCACATATAGTAGGTTTAATGCTGGAGCAAATTCAGTTCAGTTTAATCTCTGGCTCATGTCACAATCTTACATACTACGCAGGTCCAGGGGCAGGTGCAACGCTGTGCTGCCGGCAGCCATTCAGGGACCCTGACTCCTTTCATTGTGAACATCACGACAGCAGAAAGAAAGAACAGAGGATCAGGTGTGGGAGATTTTTATGGGCCAGGCATGGCAGAGGTGATCATTATTTCCACCACCTTCCATTGTCTGGAACTTGTACATGAGGCTACCCCTAGCTGCAAGGGGAGGCTGGGAGAGCTCGTGTAGCTGTGTGCCCCCAGCAGATGGGCTTGGGGAGCATTTAGCCAGCCTCTGTTATGCAAACTGATATGGACCACACATAAACCCATTCATGTAAAAAACCAGAAGTATGTATTTTTAAAAGGGAAAAGTCTGGAAGGATATACATTAAAACTGTTATCTCTCTTGAGTGAAAGGGAGACTTTTGCTTGTATTTTGTCTGTTATTTTTTTAAACGATGTCACATTATGCCTGAGCCCACACCTGAGAGTTTCTGCGATTAACACTTAAAGACTTGTAAAATGATAGTACATTGCTTTTTTAAAATGACTTTAGGCCAGTTGACCACGAGGTGTTGGAGTGGTTAAGGCAACAGACTGCTAAATGGTTTTAGGCCAATTGAGTTTAGGAATTTAAATGTTCACTAGAGGGCAGGAGAGATGTGCCTGTGCCTGGACTGTTTGCTAATAGCTGTTTACTACATTTCTTGCACAATTTCCTCATTCAACAGGCCATCTGTAACATTTACCAAATTGTTTAAGGAAATGACAGCAGCCAGGCCTCACACTGGCAAGCTTCAGCTGTGGGCTCAACTATCTCATTTTAACCTGATTCTCAAGGCTGTGGTTACCTTATGCGTCCTTAGAGAAAACACATCTGTTTCATACCAGCTTCTGAGCACTCAGAGCAAGGATCCTGTTAACTGGCCCTAATCCCCACTGGCAAGAGAAAAGGCCAAACGTACCACGAAGCCAATCTGTTGCCTGCTGTGCTGGGGTCAGTCTGGGAGAAGCCACATTTAGATTGTGGAGTGATGTTCAGACATCTGTCCCCGCCTTTTTGAAGATGTCTGTGGACATTTCCCCAGTTCCCTGAGCTCTGGCACCAGATCAGGATTAAGCTATTTGCAGGCTTGGGCATGAGGGAATGTGGGGCCCTGGTGCTCACATGAACAAATAATGAGAAAATCTCAATGAAAACAAAATCACTAATGCCTTTAGAGTTACTAAAATGTTTGTCTCCCCTGTTTGCACTTTCCTAGTGCTCCAAATTGACATGAATCCTCCCATACCCAGACAGCATGGTGGGCATCCTCTGCTAGAACGTTCATCATAGCCAGTCCCATGGGAGAGCTGGCTGGGACCTGAGAGTCCCCCTATTCCCAACTCCCTTGAAGCTTCTAAAGACCAGAGCCCCAGTCTTGTTCATCTTTGTTTTCCTCATGAGGCCCAGTGCACTGAGGACATACACACTACAGGGATGGAATGAGATGGGATGGCATGGATGGCATGGCATGGGATTGCATAGGACAGCATGGCATCAGGATGAAAAGGGATGGAATGGGATGACATGGCATGGGATGGGATGGCATTAATGGGATGGGAAAGATGACATGACATAGGGTGGCCTGGCATGAATAGGATGGATAGAATGGGATGGCATGGCATCAGATGGGAGGGGAAAAACAGTACGGCATGGGGCGGGATGGAAAGGAAGGGAACAAAGAGCACCATGTAAAATACTGTGGGGCATGTACAGATAAGCCGAGTTAGGGAGGTTGTAGCACAAGAGTGAAAACATGAGTTGGAGCAGGCTGACCACTTACTAGGAATGGATCTTTGTGTTACCCACTCAGCCAAGGGGGGTTGATAGTCACCGTAGAGGACAGAGAACTGGACCCACAAAGGTAGACCCTAGCAGGTGTGTTTGTACTGTAGAACCTCACCAGCCTGCCCATCCTGATTGGACCCCAACTGGAGCCAGTTCTGGTCTGTGGGCTGAGGTAGGAGAGGAGGGGACAGGGAAGTGGGTGGATAAGTGACAGGGGCTGCTGCTCAGGGGCTGCCGCTCAGGGGCTGCCGCTCAGGGGCTGCTGAGGGCTGGCACTTCAGTCCTACCTCTGAGACACCCCTGTGCTTTTCAGTAAATTCTTCTGTTTGCCAAGGCATTATTAAATCGGTATCTGTAACATGTGACACAACACTCTCCGATCTAGACCCCTGCCCGCCCGGGATTGCTGTGAGGATGGAGGGGGTACCTGAGCCCACACCTGCCACAGGCAGCCCTTGCTACCATCACCGCTACTGTCATGCACTCTGCCTCCTGCTTTGATCTGCAGGCAAACTGCAGTGAAGCGATCATCTCCATCCTCAGGGAACTGTTTGTAGCTGGGGAGTCCGGGCACATACCTGTGAACTCATTGCCGACCGTCCAAGCTGAGCCCTGGAGCCAGCAGCCCCACTTTCCCCATTTTCTGCCTTCATCTCCGTTTTCTGATTCCTCTTGTCCTAATAGCCTAAGATGGTCTGCAATTGCCCGGGCGAGAATGTGAACCTTTCAGAAAGGGCTCCGCCTCAGATAGGCTATCCCAGCAGCCTCCTGGCCACCTGCCTAGCCATCCCTCCCCCTGTGGAGCCCGAGAGCTCTGCAGCGGTCAACTAGCTTGTCCCTCCTGGAATGTTGGGAGAAGGCCATGCGAACACTCATGCGGAGGTTAGCCGATCTCCTTCTATCTGCTGGAGTTGGTGCCACAGCAGATGAGCCAGCTCTAGTCCCTGGGCTAATGATGTATTTCATTTTCTATGTCTTATGTTTTGACACCTTAAAAACCTGCTGGCCTGGGAGAGACTGTCTTCCCAGGGCTGGCCAGTTCTCAGAGATGGGAAAGGGGGCACGCCTTTTAGCGCCTCTGATGCCCCAACCCAGGATTCCCCCTGCCCTAAATCATTCCAGGGCCAGGCAACTGGAGTACCCCCCAGCCCACACACAATTTCCCAGAGCCTGTTGGGATTATTCCCACTAGTCAACCCTAAACTGTTTGCTCTTCCCTGCTGTGCCTTTCCAGAAGAAAGCCCAGTAAAGTCTCTGGCCTAAGCTTTCCCCCTCCCTGTTGCTTCTGCCCCCTGCCCCCCAGACTACCCAGGTGCTCCACACATGGCCCTACCAGGGATGGGGTGCCCCTCCTCCTGGGAAACACAAATAATACATTGCCAACAGCATTGGCCTCCCCTTTTTGCCCCTCCCCAAGTCACCTCTGTGAATTAAAATCCCAATGGGTAGAGATACCTGGGTGGCTCAGCGGTTGAGCATCTGTCTTTGGCCCAGGTCGTGATCCTGGGGCCTGGGATCGAGTTCCACATCGGGCTCCCTGTAGAGAACCTGCTTCTCCCTCTGCCTGTGTCTCTGCCTCTCTCTGTGTCTCTCATGAATAAATAAATAAAATCTTTAAAAAATAAAATAAAATCCCATGAGTACAAATGAGCCGACCCCTGCCTGTGTGGACTCATGCTATCCTGAAGGCAACAGACATTAAACAGATCCAAGACACTAGAGCACCCCAGAGAGGTTGCAGCGTATGGGAGAGAAACGGGATGCCGAGAGCCTCTCAGCCATCTGAGATGGCGAGATGGTCATCTGCGGGCTTTGGCCCATCCGTGTGCCTCCCCCCAGTGCCGCTTTGAGCATCCATCCTCCCCCTCACCCAGATGCTAGTCCTACAGCATCCAGTAAAAGCTTTCCTGCACTTGCTGCTGTTTACTGGCCTGGCTAATTTATATATTCTACTCCCTCCCCTGTGGTAACTGGCCCGAGATAGGCTTGCGACCCAGACTAGGCTAATGAGCCTGCTGGTTGGTGCCCAATTGGGCCCGTGTGTGGAGAGACACCACCCTACTGGGGAAGAGAGCCAACCCAGGGATGCAATGCTGTGGTTTCAGAGCCTCGAGGTGGCTGTGTTGGTCCTGGCCTGTATCCCTGATTTGCTAGTTTTGATGTCCAACAAACTCCCTTTTGCTCTAAGCAAGCTGAGCAGGCTTTCCAACCCTGAAATCAAGCTTCCTGACCAGTATAGGGAGCTGGCCCCTTTGGAGGGCGGCAGGAAGGGTCCCCCGTAAAAGTGGCAGATCGAGAAGTGAAAGATGACTAGGAAGCAGCTGGGTGGAGAGGAGAGAGAGAACACGGCACACAGGATGGGCAGCATGAGGGAAGGGTCCCAGGTGGGAGAAACAGGGCTTCAGGAATTTATTTGCTTCGTTAGCCTGTGTGTGTTGTTATGGTTACGCACACCTTTGATGAATAACCCTCGTTAAGTAAGATCTATCCATAAAGTAATCTATTGTTTGAAAATTCCTTGCCGTTTGATATATCATGAGTCATTAAATATATTTGGTTTTGCTCTCATGAACCTCTGACTGGGCCTATTTATTTATTCAGTCTAATTTTCTATTTTGCACCTAGGATTTTGGACCTAAAATTCTGGCCTGACTCAGCTCGGAAGCCTAGAAGGCTTGGAGCAGCTTTGGGAGTGTCAGGGAGGTGGGTGTAGGGCCAAGGGCCAGTTTTGCCTGGCGATGCAGCTGCCAAGGGAGCTGAGTGGTGCCACTCCGGCTCAGAGCAGCCATTCATCAGCTCAAAAAGAGAAATGAATTTGTCAATCTTTGGCTTTGCCTTTGACCCCCCAGAGGGCTGGAACTGACAACTCTAGAAATGTGGCTGCCATCAGTTGCAGAATCAGTAAACCCACCAGAGTATGCAGGGAGATGGAAATAGGAACCTCTTACAATGTCAGCCACCTCTTCCTTCTCCCTGCACCTCTCCCAAATCCTGTTCCTATCACCAGATTATTTAATTTACCCATGTGGGTGTGTGCGTGTGGGGGGGGGGGTGGTGGCGGCGGCGGCAGGCAACAGGAGGGAAAACTAGCTGAGTTGGTTTTGTGTTATTTCTTTGCATTCCAGCTCGGGCCAGGACAGCGAGCAGGACGAAGGAGATTTTTCCACATGCGAACATCCCTTGTGAGGCTAAAATTTGTTACTATGATGTATACCTGCATTATGTGAGTTAACTTTGACTCCCCAAGTTGGAATTCTTTGGAGGAAAGAATCAATCATGCATGTTTTCATAGGACACAGCACCCAACACAATGCCTAGCCCTAGTAGGAGTCCTGATTCTTGAATCAGTGACTTTTACTTAACTAGTCACCATTCCAGAAACGGTCCACACCTGAGCTCCAGATGGGGCGAGGCATAAAAAGTCCCCATCTGCAGATCAAATGAGTAGAGCAGGCAGGGGTCAGTTATCCTAATGGGTTGGGCCCAAGCCTTGGCATGAAAGAGCCTCTGGGGACACTGAGCCCTGGGTGGGGTCAGGCCCAGACCTGGCCAGGTGGCTCCTGCCCTCAGGGCGTGCTGAGTGTCAGATGGGGGAGAGCAGGGGAGGTCAGGTGAGTCCAGGAGTGGGAGCCCCTGGGATGGCAGGGAACACGGAGTCTGCAGTGGGTCCAGCCTAGGCCTGGCCGGGTGAGTTGCCGAGACCCAGGTGATGGACCTGGCCGGGCCTGTGGGCCAGCACGGGGCTCTGAGCCCCGGGTGGGGTCGATCACAGCTCCAGGCATGAAGGTTAGAGTTCTGGAAAGAGGCAGTGCGTCCCGCTTCGGGGGGCGGCGGTGGGGGTGGGGGTGCCGAGCTCCGGACAAGGGAGGACACTGGACTCTGGGTTGGGGATGTCAGTCCCTGGCCCGGGCTTGGAGGCTCCCCCCGCCCCCCCCCCCCGGGGGAGTGCTGTGTCTCCCGCGGGCGGGTCGGGACAGGCTCCCAGCCACGAAGAAGGTGCTGAGAGCTGGTTGGGGGCGTCATTCCCTGGCTGTGGCGGGGAGATTCTGGCGGGCGGAGGCCCCTGAGTCCTGCGTGATGGGCGCAGCGGGTGGGCGGGGAGCGCGGCGCCTCGGCTGAGGGGCTGAGGGGCTCGGGTCCCGCGGGCACCGGGTGGTGGGTCTGCGGCCGCGGTGTGGAGCGGGTCCGGTGGGGGCGCGGGCGGGTCCCTCGCCCTGGCCTGGACGCTCCGGGCCGGCAGGGGGCGCTGCGTCCCACGCCAGGGCGGGCTCCGCGCGGCTCCGGGCCGGCAGGGGGCGCTGGGCTCGGGGCGGCGCGGCGGGCGCCCGGCAGGGGGCGCTCTGGCCGCGGCGGAGGCGGCCGGGGCGGGGCGGCGGCGGCGGCCGGCTGCTCGCGGGGCCGGGCCAGCGGCGGCGGCGGCGGCGGCGGCGGCGGCGGCGGCGGCAGGGGCAGCGGAGGAGGCGGAGCGGCGGCGGCGGCGGCGGCGGCCCCGGGGGCGGCGGCGGCGGCGGCGGGGGCGGGGGCGGGGGGCGGGAGCGCCGCCGGCCGAGCGCACAGGCCGCGGCCCGCGGAGCCCGCCATGCCGGCGCGGGTGTGAGGCGCGGCGGGCCAGGGCCGAGGCGAGCGGCGGCGGGGCCCGGCCCCAGGAGCGGCGGCCTCGGCCTCCGGCGCAGCCCGGAAATGTCCGGCCGGCTGGAGAAAGCAGGTGAGCGCGGGCGGCGCGGGCGGCGCGGGCGGCGCGGGCGGCGCGGGGGGGGCGGGCGGGGCGGGCGGGGCGGGCCTGGCGCGCGGCGGGGGAGCCTCCGCCCAGGCCTGGGGCCGCCGCCCGCCGCCCGCCGCCCGCCGCCCGCCGCCCGCCGCCCGCGGGCGCTCCGGGGCCGGTCTGCGGGGCGGGCCCGCGCGCTGTCCCCGCCGCCGACCCCCCCCCCCCCCGCGCCGAGGCGACCCGCCGCCTTTGTGTGCTCCCGGAGACCCCGAGCGGCCCTTCCGGCCCGTGCAGGGCAGGAGCGACCCCCGGTCCGGGGCGGCCGCGGGGGGCGGGCAGGCGGGCAGGCGGGCCCGGGGCGCTGTCGGAGCCCGCGCGGCTCAGCGCCCCGACTCGGGACTCGGGGCTCGGGGCTCGGGCGTCCGGGCGGCGGCGGCGGCGGCACCCCCGAGCCGCAAGCCCCGGAGCCCCGGAGCCCCGGCGGACGCGGACGCGGACGCTGCTCGGAGCGCGGCCGGGCCCCGGAGGACGCTTCTGCCACCTTGACCGAGGGTCTCCACGCCCCGGGCTCCGCGGCGCCTCCCGAGTGTCGCTTGGGAAGCCCCCGCGGTTCTGGGTGACGGGGGCTCGGGCCGGCTGGGAGCCTGGGCCCGGGGCTGCAGCGCCGTGCCTCGGGCGTGCGCGGCGCCCACCCAGAAATGTCTTGGTTGGTTCAGGGACTCGGTGAACGGTGCCCCAGAATGGTGGGTACTCCCGGGGAGGTTGGCTTAGAAGTGTGACGCCAGTGGGATTTTCTCCGATTGCAAAGAGACGTTCATTGTCAGAAACGTGAAAGTTGCGGAAGAGTGAAAAGTGAGCCAAAAAGCACCTGTGAGCACCCCATGGGCCGCTTCCTGAAGCCCAGACCGCGCGGATGAGGTGAACCGGCGCTGCTGTCCTCTGTCCTCCGAGCACCGAGGCCTAAGGCCGGCGTAGGTCCTCCCGGCACAGACTGGCCCTCTCTGGGCACCGCCTCCTGCTGCGGGCTGGGGCTGCGGCTGGGGCTGCGGGCTGGGGGCTGCGGGCTGCGGGCTGCGGGCTGCGGGCTGCGGGCTGCAGCAGATGCAGAGACCGCTACGCGCCTGCCTCAGAGAAGCCCGCCCGAGGCACGGAGAGCCCAGCTAGCCAACACCCCACCCGCAGGCCGCCTGAAGCGCACCGCCGCGGGAGCCCGGGCCTGGGCCGCGGGAAAGGGGGGCCTCATTGGTGAGGCCGTTGGGGGCGCCCTTTGTGCTGGGCTCCGTGGAGAGGGTAAGGGGTCCCCAGGTGGAGTGGAGACGGGGCGGGGGGGGGGAGGGGGGGCAGAGTGGAAGGGGCCGAGCAGGGGGCTGCGGGGCACTCAAGAGGCAAAGCAGGAGAGTTCTGAGGTTGGCAGGAAGACCAGGGCTGGCACTTCATGTGGAGCCAGCAAGAACTCCATCCTTGTGGTATTAGGCCTTTGGCTGTGATTCACACACAGCCGTCAGGGGAGATGAGGACGCTCCTGGAATGACAGGCACATCTTCCCGGTGGTTTCTGCTGATCATTGTAGGTGGACTTCCCTTTGCACTTCCACGAGATTTCTGTTGGTGTTTTCTAAACCTCCTACTCTTATAAGCCACCAGCAGCGTTTCATTGAAAAGAAAGGTCCGTGGGGGAAGTGGGGACCCCGGTTAGCAAGCAAGCAGTCTCTGGTAAGTAACGGAGCCTGATTGTAGTAAGCAAGTCATTGTCCGCCTCTGGGGGAGATCTTTTTGAGACTGTCCCTCCCGCTGCTCTGGAGTATACTGACTTACTCATTCGGCAGAGCCTGGCTGTGGGAGGGGTCATGCGCATCGCCTTCCTCTGAGACCCTACCATTTCTTGGGGATGCAGAAAGGCAAGCCTCAGTTCGAGCTGTCCCTGGTCCTCTCTGCTCCAGGCCCCATGTGGGATCAAGACAGTCTGGGTTCCAGAGGGTGGCAGAGGGTCAGCTTCTTGGCTGGTTCGGGGCCTGTCCAGTGAGGCTTGGTGGAGGAGGGTTGACATTGAAGGACCCAGGAAGAAGGCTAGGGCGAAGGCTGATGGGTCAGGGAGCTCCCTGGAGTGAGCTTGTGGGTAGGCCTGGCAAAGACAAGAGGTTCTTCCCAAGAGCTAAAAGGGACAAGGGAGGGTTCTTCCCAAGCTCTGGACAAGGGAGGACACTGGACTCTGGGTTGGGGATGTCAGTTTTGAAAGGCCACACTGGCAGGAGATGTGTAGCTGCCCCAAGGCCACTTTGGGGGAACCAGTGATCTTGGTTCTGGTCCTGCACACAGGCATGATGCGTCTCATTTTGTTCAGTGCTTCCTTCCGGCAAGCATATCATGTGCGGACTGTTGATGTTCCCTGATGTTTCTGGAGCTTAAATGCCTCTTCTGCCTGTGAACAGAGGTAACTGGCTGGTGGCTCTGGGCTGGTTTCAGTCCATAGACATGTTGTGTTTGATCCATACACATTGTTGAAAAAAAGAACTAGTGGCCAGTATTTAAAAATCAGGAAATCACTCACATATCTCAGCTTTCTGGTTCTCCTGAAAAAAGAAGTAGCTCTAAGGCCTTGTTTCGTTCATACAAGGCAGCATGGGCGGGGGGGCCCCACCACTCCTGCTGCCAGCCACTGCTCTGATTCCTGTTTCCCACTTGGGCTGTTGACATTTGAGTCTGTGGCCCCTTCCTTGGAGAAACCATTTGTGTTTGTTTGCTTTTCATCTGGACTTTGAAATCTTTGCCCCATTCCTTCATTGATTCATTCCTCGGTCCCTCCATTCGGCACTGATTTTGTGTAGGCTCCACACGAGGCTCTGGAGATGGCAGCGCTAGACTCAGTAGACATCGCAGTGTATAGCCCAGGCACTGGCTCTGGCAGTGTGGGGAGCACGGGGGAGCTCAGGAGGGGTCACATCAGGCTTGTAGGGGTGGGTCTTGGGGAGCCAGTTCTGTGAGGATTTGAGATTCAGAGTGAGACTCGGGTGAGTTGAGTTAGCAGGGTGCAACAGAGGGATGGGAAAGAAGGTGGCTTCAGTTACGCCGTGTTCATCAGAGTCTCTCTTGCTCATTCGTGCCTTCATTCCTTCACCAGATAGTTGATCCAGCATCTCCTAGGGGCCTGGACCTCTTCTGGTCCTTGGAATACAACAGAGATCTCTGCCTCCTGGGCCTTACCTTCTCACCAGGAAAGATAATCAAAGTATATACGTGATATGAAGATGTAAATTATGCAGGTGTTTGTTTTTTTAATTCTCTTTCCCTGGTCTGCGTTCCCAGCAGAGCAGTCCGTCTAGGAGTTTTATCACTCATCAACACCCTTGGCCAGCCCTGTAGGCTCCCTGTGACCCTGAGCTGTTCACTGGGGCTGACATGGTGGCAGGATGACCAGACCAGTGCACCGCCAGAGGACAAAATAACTTTGGCATCTCAGATTTAAGTGTACATTTTACAGATGTGTGAAGAGTCTTTGATTAGAAAGAAAATTGTACACCGACTATATTCACAGTAACTTTCTGTCATTACATATTTTTAGAACAGAGGAAAGATGCAAGTACTGTCACATGAGGCTGTAGACTTTTGGCCTGGTAAAGAGTTCTTGTAGATCAGCAGTCACTGTATTTTTATCAATTTTAAAGCTTCTTTCAAATTTTACACTTCCTTTTCCCCCCACAATTAACAGTCTTTGTGGTCAAAATGAATCCAGTCAACAAATACAACATTTTTTTATGGCACCTGGTAGTCCTTCATTCACTCACACCTGCAACACTCAATTGAGTCCCTCCTTGTTGGCAAACACCGTGACACCTCACAGTGGCAGAGTCCGCAGAAGGCTGGCCCTTCCAGGGTCACAGTCCAAAAGTAACATCAAAACAGTCTTGAACATCCCTGCAGTGTCTTGTGGTTTTGAGAATGCAGTGAGGGACCCAGTCATCTCACTCTGTTCTCAGGACCGGCCCTGGGCGGGGGACGGGGTGGGAGTAGTGGGTTGTTTTGCACCTGAGGGCAACTAAGATCCTGGGTAGTTTGGTCACTTTTGTGGGGGCGGGGGGACTATAGCCCCATTGCAGTACAGTGGGGAACCGACCCCAGTGGTCCCCAGCCGCCTTTCTGCCTTCACAGAGCACTGCTTAGAGAGTCTCTATGGTGCTGGGGACACAGTAGCTTTCCATCTTAATTCCTGTTGATGTTTCATTTCTTTTCTGATCTTACCAAAGGCAGGAGGGGGACCTCAGTTAAATTAAGGTAGGCCCAGGGCAGTCTTTAGGCTGCATATGAGACTAATGATACCAATAACATTAGCAGTCCTATCAGGAGAGGACTAGTATGAATGCAGGCTATGTTTCACAAAATTAGCCACAGCAACCCCAAAGGTTTCCTGGTCTCCTGAGCAGCTGTTGGCAAGAGGTGGTTTGAATGGGATTCCTTGTAGCCGACAGACCTGATAGGAGGCCTATAAAGATGAGTCATGTATGAGCTTGCAGAAAAATCATTTCCCAAATTAGCCCGGATTGCAGAATGCCTTGAGCATTCTGGGGCTGGGTCTTACCTCAGGCCAGCTGGATGTGTTCCCCGTTGCCATAATAAGATGACGCACTGGGACGAGCAGCGGGCCCAGTAGCATCGCCAGCCACCCCGCCCGTGGAGCAGCCGACTGGGTGACTGGGCGCCACGCTGCTGGGACAGGTGTCCCTCTGATCCGTCACCCACCTTGCCCCAAAGGCTCTTTTATGATTAAAAAAACAAAACCCATGGTTTGTGAGTTATTAAGGGATTTGTCATCTTAGTTTCTGGCTCTTTGTTTTAAGCCATTTGACTAAAAATTGGAGGCCTGTCATTGTGACCTTGGGGAGTCCTTTCCCTTTTCTGGTTCTCATTTTCTCCATCAGTGCTCTGAAGGGTCAGGATTCTGAAATTAGTACTTTCCTGTTTTGTTTGAAAGCAGCAGGTCCTCTTCTATTTTATTTTTTTTATTATTTTTTTATTTTTTTATTTATGATAGTCGCAGAGAGAGAGAGAGAGAGGCAGAGACACAGGCAGGGAAGCAGGCTCCATGCACCGGAAGCCCGATGTGGGATTCGATCCCAGGTCTCCAGGATCGTGCCCTGGGCCAAAGGCAGGCGCCAAACCGCTGCGCCACCCAGGGATCCCTATTTTATTTTTTTTTAAAGATTTTATTTATTTATTAGAGAGAGAGAGAGGCAGAGACACAAGCAGAGGGAGAAGTAGGCTCCATGCAGGGAGCCGGATGTGAGATCCTGGGTCTCCAGGATCACGCCCTGGGCTGAAGGCGGCGCTAAACTGCTAAGCCACCAGGGCGGCCCAGCAGGTCCTTTTCTAAACCTAAGGGGGCCGTTAGATAATGGGTAATGGGAGCCACTTTGAGGACAGTGAATCTTACGTGCTCAGCTGTGGCGCCAAGGATCCTTCTTGGGTCCTCCACCAAACAGTGTGAAAACCCACTTCCTAGCTGTGCTCAGCCTCCTCTACCAAAACCAGCTAGCTCTGGTCTCCGAGTGCCTTCTCTTCCTCCAGCAGATAATGAATCCCATGGGAAGGCCCCAAATAAACACTTGGGTAGAATGGTATTGTTTAGCTCATTCAGAAACCAGAGCCTTGCTTTCCTTCCTGAAAGTTAAAAATCAACAAATACAGTCTTGACTAGAGCATTAGCTTCTTGAGGGAGTGTGCCCGTCTGGTCCCCCCCACAGGCTTGCCTGTGCTGCAACTAGAATGTAGAGGGTGCTCAGTAATTACTTGAAGAATGAATGGATTTAGTTGATATAATCATAGAATGAATTTAGGTCTCTGATTCCAAGTCTCAGAATTATTATTATTTTTAAATATTTTCCTTTTAAGTAAACTCTACATCCACTGTGGGGCTTGAACTCACGACTCTGAGATCAAGACTCTCACACTCCACTGACTGAGCCAGCAAGGCTCCCCAAAATACCTTTAAATGGAGCTTCTGGGTTTTGAGTTGCCAGTTAGAATGTTTCTTGGTGACTTAGTAAGACCTGTAATCTGATCAGAAACTGCAGATAGTTGGGGGTTTGTGTTAACCATGTACATTGATGGCTGTTTTAGTTCAGTTTCCTGAGTGCTTTGGTGAGCTTTTTCCTCATCTCATAGTGAGACTGAGATCAAAGTCCCAAAACACTCAATTGAGAAAGCTCTACAACACAATGAGAGACTGAGCCATACTCAGCTCTGACACTGTGATGGTCAGGCAGCTGCCGACCGGTCTGTGCGGGTCTGTGGGACGCAGAGGGATAGAGTCCTCTCAGACAGTACTCGTGTGCATTTAAACAGTTGTGACTCTGCCTCTCATTTACAGACCACTGGCATACGCCAGTTGTTCTGCTCAGCCTGCTGCCCACAACCAGGTCACGATGAGTCCCTGCACCTACTTATTTTTGTCAGTTGGCCTCTGAGTGTTATTTAGGACACGCTGCCTGCACCATCAGCTCTGTTTATGGTACATGCTCCCTGAGGGGGTAGGAGAGCTGTGGGCTGGTGGGGTTTTCCTGGCTCCCCCTTTCTTCTTTGTCAAAGGCCTTAGGCAGAATCTCTCATGTCATATCCTCCTCCTCTGTGGGCAAAGATGCAGTGGAGAGATTTACCTACCGGATTGAAAGTCTGCTATCTGATGGTCACTGTTCCTCTTCCTCCCCACCTTTTTCTTCCAGGCTGTGGTTCTGAAGATTGATGATGGTTCTCTGAACCAGTCCCGACTGCAGTCCAGACTGCGTCTTTTTAAAATACTGTTACTGGCCCTCAACAGCTTTGACCCTCTGTTCTCATTAGTTCCTCAAAGGTGATCTTTCTCCTTGCTTTTCACTGGCTTGCTGGCACCACACAGTCATTTTACTGCAAATTAAGTTTTGTGATCAGCAAACTCTCCCCCACTTTTAAAGCACGGAAGAAATGGAGTTGTCAACCACAGGGTGGCTTGTGGTGCTTCCCAGGGTGGGAGACAAAAGGGCGGAGTTCAGGCATTCAGTTTCTAGCTTTTCAAAAATTTGTGCCATCAGTGTGGACTTGACAGATGTGGCTCCCAGCCGCATGCCAAACTGTTGAGAATGGCAGCCCGCCCATGGCCTCCTTGAGCAGGCCTGTGATGCTGGCAGGCTTTGGGAGAAGGTAGATGTGGATGTGGAATGAAAAGAGGGACAGCGGAAGTCCAGTGCAATGGAATGGATATGAACTACCACTTAGTTGGCCCAAAACAAGCAAACAAAAAAAACTCCAAAACTTCTGTTTGGAAACAGTGGTTCTATTTATTTGCTGGTTATGGATAATCCCTCTCCTTCACACAACTGCTTGTGAATAAATAGATGGATGATTGTGCATAGGTCATGGATCTGGCTACTCTTGGCTCCTCCTCTCAATAATAAGTGCAAATAATAACAGCAGCTAACTTTCATTGAGCACTTACCACTGGTACATTACCCGTACCAGTCTCCTCTGTGCTGCATGCTTTACACACGTGGTCTCATTTAATCCTTACAGAGGAACTTCTCTTTCTGCAGAGGACGAAACTGAGACACAGAGCTTTTCTTTTGTGCCTAGGATCCTGAGATCCAGAATAGCTGAGATTTGCCCATGGTCGTGTGCTCAGTGGAGGCCAAATTGCGACCTCAGCCCATATGACTACTTCCCATTTATCTGTATTTTTGTTGGCTGTGATGACATGATTCTCTTGACTGTTGTGATTTGGGTAGATATGAGCCTCCACATTTCCAGGGACCCCGCTGCCACTGAGGCAGCCGCTAGTCACTAGCTGCTAGACACTAAAAGTGCCACTAGATAATGCTAATGGGGATGTTGGAGGAGACATTGGACCTGGCTCTCCTGGTCGCTCCAGCTCATGAGGAGGGACCAGGAAGGCCTGCTTCATGCTGGGTGACCTGGGGCAGATGACTTAATCTTTCTGAGCTTCTGGCACCTCTGTTGTAACCCAGTGGAGTGGACAAAACCCATCTCTGGACCCTTTCTTAATGCTGATTCTTTGTGAGCCTAGTCTGCAGTATTAAAGGGGGGAGGGCGGAGTTAGATGTATTGAGTTGTTTCGTTGGTTTTTAATGACACTGATACTGCGGGGCACTTAACTGTCGTCACAGTAAAACTTACATAATCCTTTATAGCTTTCAAAACACTTCTGTAGACATGAGGTGTTTTGCTGTTGTTTGGGGTTTTGTTCTTTAGTTATGATAAAATATTGGAGTCATATGGCATTTTTAATCTCTGTTGAGGAGGACAACAGCTCACAGTTGCTGGATATTTCCTGTGTGCTAGGCACTGCTAGGAGCCTTACCTTTAGATAGTGGATGATTTGATTAGTTTTGTTCTTGTAGAGAGAGCAAAATGACAGGTATTGTGCACATTTGGCAGTTGAAGAAAGGGAGGGGACATGGTGAGAAGTGACTAGCTGAGATCACGCTCTGAGTGGGAGGCAGAGCTCTTCTCTTCCCCTCCTCCTCTGCTTGTCTTCCCCAGATCCAGAGTCTAGTGCTGGTCCTCTACAGAGCCACCAGGAGGCTGGCCTGAAGCCACCCTCAGTGTCTTTTCTTTGGCATCCCCTGGGGCTTTCCAGCCCCTCTGAGGGCCCTGAAGGTGTGTCCATATCTCTCTACAGGGTTTTGAAGTAGCTTCTGGTTTCTCAGAGGTGACTAAAAAAGTGAATTTGCTAAAAATATTGTATGAGAATCTGCTTTGGATGTGAACAATACAGAGAGGTCCTTACTTGAAATAGCTCCATCCGCCCACCTCCCCACCCACCCACCATCCACCCATCTATGTATTAGTGGCTGAGTACTCCCTGAGTGCCAGTTGTCTGCCAGGGCAGGGAAGGGTACTGAGAAGATCAAAGGCATCTGTACCCTTAGGGAGTTGACAGTCTGGCCACCACCTGTGCTATGTGCAGGAGACTTTTGACTTAGGCTTTCATACTCTCAATGTTCATCCATGTTGGAAGCAGCCTGAGCCCAGCCTGGAGGTCAGGAGACCCGCCTCATGGGCCCCAGCTCTGCATGCAAGCACCAGATCTGTGCACCTCTGAGCCCTCAGGCTCCCCATCTGCGAAATGAGAGGCTGGACTCAGTTTGGAACAGTGATGGAGGCATGGGCCTCCGAGTCCTACAGCTGTGGATTGGGATCCAGCTCTCCCATAGGATGGGTGTGGGATCTTGGATGAATTGCTTTGCCTGTGTAAGTCTCTGTTCTATTATCTGTAAAATGGAGAAAATCATAACCAGGCCTACCTTATGGTCTTGAGGAAAGATTAAATGAGATGATATACATAAAGCGTATTAGCAGAGTCTTGACACATTAAGTGCTCATAAGCATTAGCTTTTGTTCTTCCCTAATATCCTCTTCTGCTCTAAAATGACAGTTTCTTTAAAAAAAAAAATCATATGTAGGTGAAATTCAGACCTCTGTGCTCATGGAAGATGGGGAGCAGGCTATTGAGGTATTTCCTTCCAGGGTGTCTCTCTCTCTCTCTCTCTCTCTCTTTTTTTTACATTTGAGAAAGCTGAATTCCAGGGAATAGATTTTTGTAACTAAGTAATAAACCTCCAAAAAGATCATTTATAGGGGGAATAGATGGCATTTCATTTCAACTACACATGGCCCTAGCACATGTGGGTAGATTGATGATAGTCCTGATTATATTCTTTTTAAAGTCTATGTAGAAGGAATAGGCCCATCTTCATGGGTAGCAGCTTATCTCAGAGTCACACTGTATCTTTGCTTCCTCCCAAGTTTCTCCTTGCAGGGGTGACTCTCAGGATTCATTAAGCCATCTTTGTTCAGCTCTGAAGGTGAAAGGACCCAGTATGGTGTTTTTGTCTTGTGACAGTTAAAATGCCACAAGCTGTTTGAGGTCCTCTTGTACAAGTCACTTACAAATCGTGTTGAACGCCATGAACAGGTGATTTCATACCCTGATTTTTCTTCCTTGATAATTTTTTGCAATTAGGATAAATTGAGAAATCCTAATGTATTGTTCTGAATCTCCCCTCACCTGCGTCCCCCTGGGCTCTTGTGACAGGTGAAAGGAAATGTGTACAGTGTCCTTGCAGGTTTGTCACTGCAGCTCACTCAGCACAGGGCTCTTTGCAGAGAGCCCAGAGACCAGTCAACCCTTTTCACTCTCTTTAATCACTGGGTCCTGGAGCTACAGAACCTCTCACTTAATTAGCATAACCACACTAATTTGTGCTCCTGCCTCAGCTTGTCAAGAGTGCCTTACAAATATTAATTCTCTGAGCTCATCAGAAAACCAAAGGCACAGATCAAAAGCATGCTTTCCTGCATGATCTATCCTTGTTTTTTCTGTTCACTGGGAGCTGTCTCTATTAATTACCCTAAATGTGCAGGGTTGTAAACTGCAGTTTTTATATTTGACCAAGATAGGAATTGGGCTAAGGACCTGGACCGCATTTCAGCCCTGTTTCCTAGCTCTGGCTTGGTAGGTGAGGAAATTGTGTGGACTAAAATCACCATGGGGGACATACCACTAGGACTGCTTGGAACTGAGGCATCTTTGAGCGATGGAGAGAACTGGCCTGAGTGTCTGGCACTGTCACTGCCAGAGGCCCGCTGTGCCCTGTGGGGCAAGCCATAATCCCTCCCTGGACCTTGGAACTAGAGTTACGATTCCTGAATTTTTGAGTTACGATTCCTGAATTTTTTGAGATCGTTAGGTCCTACTAAGTATCTGGTGGAAGCTCTGTAGACCCTGTCCCCAGGGAGAAAGATTCATTTACGTGTTGTGGACGTGGTTCTGCCCACTCTAAATTCCTTCTACTGTAGGAGAAATAATAATTAGCAAACACTCCACATCTCGAAAAGCTTGAATGGAATCTCACGTATCCAAAATAATCAGGACTTAGTTTCTCCTAGTTCAGTCAGACCTGGGTTCAGATGTAATAATTACACATTCCTGGAGTTTTGTGAGGGTTCCACGAGATGATGCATGTAACTGAGCATAATGTCTGTGTGGAAAAAAGGAGAAATTCTTTTGCAGGGCACCTGGGTGGCTCAGTGGTTGAGCATCTGCCTTTGGCCCTGGTCATGATTTTGGGGTCTTGGGATTGAGTTCCACATTGGGCTCCCCACAGGAAACCTGCTTCTCCCTCTGCCTGTGTCTCCGCCTCTCTCTGTGTCTCTCATGAATGAATAAATAAAATATAAAAAAAAAAAACCCTCTTTTGCCTTCTGCATGAACATTTTTTTTTTTAATTTACATGCAGTAAAACTGACCTTCTTTTGGGTGTACGATTCTCTGAATTTTACCTCATCTCTAGATATGTGTAACCACCATGACAGCCTTGCTGTCTCTTTGGTTCCATCTTGCTGTCTCTTTGTGGTCAGACCCTTCCCCTACCCCTGACATCCAGCAGCCATTGATCTGTTTCCCATCCTTGTAGTTTCGCCTTTTCCAGAACATCACCGAGTATGTAACTTTGGAGATGGGCTTCTTTTACTCAACATAGTGGCTTTGAGATTCATGAAGTTGTTTTTATCAGTATTTTACTCTTTCTTATTGCTGAGTAGTATTCCATTGTATACACATAGTCCACGTTTATCTACTTAAAATTTGACCTTGGTTAACAACTAGATCTGTTTTCTGGAAATAGATAAAGATGGCATTTGATTAACAAAAATCAGGCAACCCAATTAAAAAACTTGAGTAGACATCTCCAAAGAAGACACGCAAATGGCTAATAAGAACATAAAAAGATGCTCAGCATCATCAATCATTAGGGAAATGTAGATCAAAACCACAAATGCCACCTCATGCCCATTAACATGGCTGCTTTCAAAAGGGAAAAAAAACAGGAAATAAAACACGTATTGATGAGGATGTATAGAAACTAGAGCTGTTGGCACAGGCTGCCATCCTTCTACACACACAGCTCTGGAGGCATACCTCTGACCCTGGCTCTAGGGCTTGCTGAGACACCTTCTCCCTCAGTTCCAAGGTTCTTGGCACTCTAGTTTTTGCCCTCCATGTGGCATAGTGGCCACAGAGATGACACACAGAGATCGCCTGGGCAGGGAAAGGCCCAGAGACTTCATGGAGAAGAAGTTGGGACCCAGTTACAACCAAAAACCTGGTGAACCCATCCCAGCTGAGGGGACCAGTCATTGAGGAAAGAAGCCATCTAGGTTGTTTCATCCATGGGAGCAGTTCCTCATTACCTAGAATAGAGTTGATATAGGACATCTCTGTGTATAACTCCAGATCCTCTCAGGCTTACCTGTCATTTAATCTAGCCATTGCTGCCCAGATCAGTTCTGCATAGGCATCAGCCAACTGCACATGGGTGTCACATGGCCCCTCTCCAGGGCTTCTCTTTAATGCTGCAGTGTGGGAGACTATAGAAATCTACTTGGCATGCACAACCCAGAAGTGCCAGGGACTTAAAACTTTTTGAGGCAAACTGACCGGTAAAGATGAGAACCAGTGGACAACTGCTTTTTCTTTCATCGTCAGATCAACAGTCTGAAGACAGAGTACCTGAAACTTTGTCTTCAACTTCTCAGAAGGTCTGTGGGATTAAGGAAAGATTTTTTTTTTTTTTGAGTGGAGCCCAATGGGGTGAGGGCCTTGAACTCAGGACCCTGAGATCAAGACCTGAGCTGGGATCAAGAGTCAGATGCTTGGGACACCTGCGTGGCTCAGCAGGTGGGCGCCTGGCTTTGGCTCAAGTCGTGATCCCGGGATCTGGGATCGAGTCCTGCATTGGGCTCCTGCGGGAGGCCTGCTTATCCCTCTGCAATGTCTCTGCCTCTCTCTCTCTCTCTCTCTCTGTCTCTCTCATGAATAAATAAATAAATCTTAAAAAAAAAAAAAAGTCAGATGCTTAACTGACTGAGCCCCCCGGGCACCCCAGGCACAGATCTTTGATCATGTCTCCTTGTGCTTGCCCGTGCCTCATTCCTGCCCTCTGAGGTCACGCTCTTCCACTCCTCAGTAGTGTTTGGACATTAAAAAAAGAAATTGGAACCATTGCGCACTATCGGTGGGAATGTAAATGGTACAGTTGCTATGGAAAACAGTATGGCAGTTCCTCAAAAAAATTAAAAATAGAATTACCATAAGATATAGCAGTTCTTCAGAGTATGTAACCAAAAGAAATAAAAGCAAGATCTCAAAAGAATATTTGTATACCCAGGTTCATAGTAGCATTGTTCGCAATAGCCCAAAGGTAGAAGCAACTCAAGTGTCTAATGATGGATGAATAAATAAAGTGTGGTGTATACACACAGTGGAACATTATCCAATCTTAAAAAGGAATGAAATTCTGACACGTGCTTCATCATGGATGAACCTTGAGGGCATTATGGTCAGATGAAATATGCCAGTCACAAAAGGACAAATACTGTGCAAGATACCTAAAGGTAGGGATCCCTGGGTGGCGCAGCGGTTTGGTGCCTGCCTTTGGCCCAGGGCGTGATCCTGGAGACCTGGGATCGAATCCCATGTCGGGCTCCCGGTGCATGGAACCTGCTTCTCCCTCTGCCTGTGTCTCTGCCTCTCTCTCTCTCTGTGACTATCATAAATACATAAAAATTAAAAAAAAAAAAAAGATACCTAAAGGTAGTCCAAATCATAGAAACAGGAAGAGAGTAGAATGGTGGTTGCAGGGGCTGAGGGAAGGGAGAATGGGGAATTATTGGCTAACAATTTTTTTAAATTTTTTTTTATTTATTTATGATAGAGAGAGAGAGGCAGAGACACAGGCAGAGGGAGAAGGAGGCTCCATGCACCGGGAGCCCGACGTGGGATTCGATCCCGGGTCTCCAGGATCGCGCCCCGGGCCAAAGGCAGGTGCCAAACCGCTGCGCCACCCAGGGATCCCTTGGCTAACAATTTTTAAGTTCAGTTTTATAAAACAAAATTATTATGTGGCTGGATGGTAGTGATAGTGTGTAACAGTGTAAATGTACTTAATACCGTTGAACCATGCACTTGAAAATGCTTAAGATGATAAATTTTACATTACGTATGTTTTACCACAATTTATAAAAAATTACTATGGTTAACATATTCTTCAGCATTTATTTACATAACCATTTAATCTTAAATATCTTTATAAGTTATATTAAAATGTTAAAAACCACTATGGCAAATGACAGGTATATTACTGGGCAACAGTGCTCATGGTAAAAATGACCTCTGGTTTAATCCATTGTATCTTGAGCTGGGAAGAACTAGAGCTAGTTTGTAAACACTTGTGGGACACCATACTTTGGGATTCCCTAAGTGCACTGTGACTCCTCTAACTGGGCATATCCCTTGAGGAGACCTGTGTGATTATGAGATTTGGTTCCTATGGGGTAGGTAGCTTTTAAGCCAGGATGGTTCCTGTACCTACCAACCATGGATCTTGTTGACTTGGACCTGAGCTTCTCAGCTCTGCCGGGCTCCTTCAAGGACAGCTCACAGAGGGTACTCTCCATGCTGTCCCCTGGCAGCCTGTTGTTCCCACCCTGTATTTATCTGAATAGACCAGTGCCAAGGGCAGCCAGTGGAAGCCCAGGGAGCCTGAACGTGTGGTTGAGCCCCAGAGCCTGGTGGGTGTTGTAGACTGGCACATGGTGAGTGCTTAGTGCATGTCAGCTCTTAATAAAGACTCTCACGCTCCCCCGTGGCTTCCATCTGAGACTGCCTAGATACCATTGTTGGCACGTACTATGAGTTGACAACACAGATGGCGTTTACTCCAGCACCATTTGGCAGGATTCCAGGCTATCGGCCCCATTCATGAGACGGTATCACTGACCTGGTGGGGAGGGAAAGATAATCTATAGAGAAGCGAGGTCAAGTCTTTCTCCAAGAATTTTAAGGCCAGGCAGACTCTGTTAGATGAAATCGTGCCTCCATTTGGAATTGCCACCTCGAGATTGCCATGACAGGGTCTCTGATCCCATGGGTATCATTAACATGTCTCTGTGAATCTGGGATGATAGGCAGTTACTGTGTTGTTTTGATACTATGGCACCAACACATGTAAGACATATTATTGACTTAACACTTTTCAGGAAACAAAAAAATACATTGGCAAGATAGATTATAAAAGAGCATACCCTGATTTCAAAAGTAAAATCATAAAGAAATATACTATCTTAGATTCAGGGAAATACAATGTGAAGCATTGACTAATTTTTTTAGCTGGTTTCTTGAGCACCTACTGTCTACAGTTCATGGCAGTAGATGCTGGGGACATGGTGGTACATAAGTCAAGGCCCCTATTATTCTCATGGTGCTCACTGCAACTGGTTCAGCCTCTCCTCTCCAAGTAACACCTAGCCTTTGATTGAAGAGTCAGACTCTGGAGCTTATAAATGTAGCTCCATTCTAATCTCACAGTTAGGTGTCTGGACACCAGAGGAAAATTACTTTGAGGATCACTGTGTTCATGTAGACTGTGACAGATGGGGTGATGATCACGCATTCCGGCTTACACCTGCTGTCCTGGCATAGTTATTAATAGCATCATCCCTATCACTCTCAAGAGTGTCCTGGTTTGGATGGGAAAACACTGAGGGAGGCATCATTTACAACTGCTGAGTTTCACATTTGTGTTGGAGAGGGTCTTGGTTTGCAGTGAGAGAACTATTTCAAAACTAGGGTCTGTTCCAACACCGGATCAAGCCCAGAGAAGCCACAGGAGGGTCAGCTGAATTTGGTTTGGGTCCCATTCTCCCTGTGGGCATCTGCCACTTCGTATGTTCCAGTCACTCAACTCATGGGAGCATCAAAATCTGGGATAGTTTGGTTTTTAAAATGATAAACATGTACATAAAACAATCAGAATGTGTTTTCCTTATGAAAATTAGGTTAACCAGATCTTAAATTAATATTCTTTGGAATGGGTAGAAAGGATGTTAGTATTTTTGTCAAGCCTTACAAGGAAAGTTGGAAAAATAATTATATAGCAACACCAGTCTAGGTTAAGTTGGACTGGGATTTTGTTTTCCGTGTTGCTATAGAAAGGAGTATGGGGATTGAACTTTGGTAAGAAATTTCATTTTTATTTAAGTGATATATTTGATATTTATTGAAGACAGTTGGTAAGACAGGAAGCTTTGCATTTACGATAAATTGGTAACTTGCTGCCTGTTATGGTAGCAAGTATTGATGACAAGATCCTCTACAGCCGATGGTCCGTGTCCTGAGGACCTGTGAGTCTCCCAAAATGCTGCCCACCTTTTGTAGTGGGTCTCAGACTTCAGCACCTGAAGGTGCTGGGCTCCAGCCCCCAGTTTCTGATTCACTAGGGCTGAGGTTGGCCTGAGAATTGGCATTTCTAACAAGGTCCCCAATGATAATGCTGCCAGGAGGGTGAATGAGTAGGGGACACCCTCAAATCACTGCTTACGGTCAAGTATGGAGAGGATGGAAGGGGTCTCCGGAATTTGACCTAAAATGTTGTCCTTAGAATAGTAGAGGAGTGAGGATATAAGATAGAATTTCTATGCATTGATGCCGGGAGCTCTGCTACACACCTATTTAACCATCTCGAGAGCACTGCTGGGAGGTAGTGCCCCACTTTATAGATGAAAAGATGAGGCCCAGAAAGGCTTATGTGATTTGCCCAGCCGGCACATGGGAGAGCTAGGCTGAAACTGCTGCTCGCTGCTCAGTACTGAAACCCTCATAAAATGAGTAAGTGTCAAAGGCATCACAGAGTGAAGATGATTCCAGTAATAGAAGCACGAGTGAACAGTGAGAGAGTGACTGTGTTGACACCACTTCTACTTGGCAGCCCATGCTTTTGTCTGCAGTAATAGGAGGTAAAAAGCAGTGGTCTAATTAGCTCTGACAAGATGGCCAGAAGATTGACAGTTAATGAAGAAACTCTTTGATGAATCTCACAGTAAATGTATATTGTGCCTCAGAATATTAGCTAATTAATTAGGTTGATGTATTAGCCATTATTAGCGAGACATTTAAAAACTACACATCTGGAACTTGAAGACCAAGTGCAAAAATTTAGATGATATTTAAAGTCACCCAGCATTCACTTTAGGGCTTGAAACACGTGGTGGTGAGTGTTTCCAAGCTGCTCCTGAGTTGTCTTACTGTATACAGGTGTCCTGGTAACATAAAGACACGCCCATCTCAGCCCTATTCTGGAGCACCTCTTTGAAACTCCTAGGGCTGAGTCCTCATTTCTTCCTCAGCAGTCCTAGCCTCATGTCTTTATTGTTATTATTATTTTTTTTATTAATGAGAGACAGAGAGAGAGAGAGAGGCAGAGACATAGGCAGAGGGAGAAGCAGGCTCCCCCTTAGAGAGCTAGATGGGGGACTCCATCCCTGAACTCCAGGATCATGCCCTGAGCAGAAAGCAGAGCTTAACTGCTGAGCCCTCCAGGTGTCCCTAGCCTCATGTCTTTAAGTGCCATCTAAATCCTGATGATTTCCAGAATCTCTATTTCTAGCCCCAAACTCTCCTCTAAACTACAGACTGCCCACTTACTATCCCCTCAGATGTCTCTCGGATTCGCAGGTAACACTCATAGACCAGAGCTTGTTGTTCTCCACTTCGCCCCTTGCCTAACTGGCTCCTTCTGGGGTGCCCATGACAGTAAATAATGCCATTTTTGACCTAGTTGTTCAGGCTCGGAAATCCTGGAATCATCCCTGACGACTCTCCCAACCCATGTCCCATGCTCTGTCAGTCCTCTGGGCTTGCTTTCGATGTACCTGCTTCCTCTCTGCCACTTACTCCAGGCCACCGCTGTCTCTCCTGGACTGCAGAGGCCCCTCCTAACTGACATCTTGGTTTCCACTCCTGCCTCACAATCATCCAATCTTTATTAAACTGCCAGAGTGTTTGCTAGATCAAATTAGGTCTGTTCAAAGTTGCCAAAAGTTCCTCTCAGGTTGTGCGGTCAGTCCACGGTCCTTACCAGGGCCTGTGGCGTCCTATGCTCTGGCCCCCGAGCACGCTTTTGAGCTTTTCCTTCAAGTGTTCCTGGAATATACCAAGTATTTTCCTGCCTCTGGGCCTTTGCACTCACTGTTCCCTCTACTTAGACTTTATTTCCCCTGGTAGTGTGGTGTGCCTCCCCGGAGCCCGTGGTCAGCAGCCGCATCTAAATGCTGTATCTGTCATTCACTGGCTGTGTGCCTTGGAGAGTTGCTCACCCCTCCTCCTCTTAAAATCCGTTTTGTCATAGGAGAAGTGGCCAGTGTTTGGGTTGTTGTGTGCTCCTGACGGGAAGCACTTAGATCCTAAGTGCCAGGGAACCCTGGGCTGCCCTTCTGTATGTGTTTCTGCCCTGACTCCTTCTGGCTCTTGTTTGTATGTCAGTCATAGGGGCCTCTCCAGCCATGGTCCCCTCAGGCCAGCCTTTTCTTTTCCTTTCCTTTTAATGGAGCATTTGTTAGCTGCATTTTGCAATCTTTTCCCTTATCAGGAGGTAAGGTCTTGTCAGGTGCCATTTCCCCAGATCCCAGAGGGTGCCTGGTGTAGAGCTGAAGCTCACTGATTTTTGTTGAATGAGTGGTTTTAAAGGCCCATGTTGGGTGTGGGCTCAGCCTCTTACTAGAGGGGTGTGCTTCTCAGAGGGCTCGGAGAGCCTAACTAGGGGTGACTCTTCTCGTGCCCATCCGGCTCAGTGTAGAGGCCGTGGTGAGTCATTTACTTAGTCAACTAAGTTGGGTGAGACTCTGTCTCTGGAAGGCAGGAGCTGTAGAGGGACGAGGGCTGGCAGAAGGGGCAGGAGCTTTTTTGCAGTGAGGGCTTTGCCTCTTCTGCCACTGTCATGGCCCAAGCAAAGCAGGGGTCGTGGGACCCCATTATCGTTGCCCACCGAGAGTCTGCTGGATGTTGACTATTAGGTTTCCATTGCTTAGCTGGAGAGGAAGGAGGTGAGGCACAGTGCTGGCCAGCAGGAGTGGATTTTGGCATGGAATTGAGTCCTGGGCCAAAGTCAAGGCCCCAGAGTGGGGAATATGGGAGACAAAGTTGGGGAAGGTAGTTTGGTGGCGAGACTTCACAGGGCCTCGAATGCCAGTCCAGGCACTTGAGAATTCCTCCCATAGGTATTCTGGGAAGCATGAAAAGTTTAAGAAGTGTTCTTCACACATATTTAAACTTTTCCTGAGTATTTTTTGAATATCATGAAATAAGTGGCAGAGAGGCGAATTACTATTGCTTACTTAAAAGAATAGTTTCTGTTTCAGTTCCTGGTGGAATTCTACAATTAGGGGTGTGGGCTTTCTCCCTTTCATGTTCTATGGGTTAGATTTTATTCCTGGTGCAGTCCTGACTTTGAAGAGCAACAAATGAGCAGCTTCTCGAGAAGGCTGGCTGCTGGGTTAGCAGTGAGGGGCCTGCTGGGACAGCCCTTTCTGTAGTGACCCATTCTGTAGTGACCCAGCCTGCTCGCTGAGGTCTTCAGAACCCAGAAGCCGTCTCATGGGGATGCCTGCAACTGGAGGCTTTGACCCCCTGTGTTTTGCAGGTAGGTTAGACCCCAAGAAAGGTGGAGTGGCTGACTTTACAGTTCATTTCTGTGGAGTGTCACTTCTAAGCCTCCCCAACAGAAACAAAGCAGCCTTGTTTTGGATACAGTATCAATATTCAGTGAGGTTTAGTACTTTGTTGTTGTTGACACACCCCTGCCAGAAATAAGGCAGTGGTAGATATGGAAAAACACCAGACAAGGAGTCTGTGATTTGAGTTCTCTGCCTGTCTGTGAAACCTTGGGGAAATGTCTCCCTCTGTGGATCTCAGTTTCCTTATTTTGGAATGAGAGAGTTGGACTGGCTCTGTGGTTCTTAACCTTTGGAATTCTCTCCCTCTTTTTTTTAATTTTTATTTTTTGAGAAACAGAAAGAGCATGAGCAGGGGGTAAGGGCAGAGGGAAAGTGAGAGACAATCCCAAGCAGACTCCGCACTGATCACAGAGCCAGACGTGGGCCTCCGTCTCAGGATTCTGATATCATGACCTAAACTACAACCAAGAGTTGTCTGCTTAACCGACTTTATCACCCAGGCACCCCTTAACCTTTGCATCTCTTTGAGACTTTGATGAAATCTGTGGACTTCTCTTCCCCAAAACTGAACCTTTGTGGTTTGGCCAACACTTTAGGAGCCCCCTGAAGCTCATGAGATGACCTATAAGGTCCTGCCCCACCTGACCCCCACTTTACCTCCCCCCATTCATGTACCTCCACCTACGGCAGGGCCTTGCACGTGCTTCCCTGCACACAAAATGCCCTTCACCCCTTGGCTTGGTCAACTCTTGCTCATCCTTTGAGTCTCACCCTTCCCTGACCTCCCAGATTAGATTAGGTTGCCCTGCTAGACATGCTTCCCTTACCCTGAACTCAGCACTGATCATACTGGTAACTAAGTGGATGCTAGCACATGTCAGTGTTGGTATTTATTGGGTGAATCCCTGAGGTTCCTCTGGCTGTGACATTCAGTGACTGATCTGCGAATATGTGAATGTGTCTTAAGAAAATACTAGTCTGTGCTTCCTGTGACACACAGCACAAGATGTGCCTTTGCCTTGGATGATTTCCTCTAGGACTGGGCAGGGAAGTCACTTCAAAGCAGGGCCTAGAGGGCTCAGAAGACTGGCTCCCAGACTTTCTGCCTTCGTGTTCTGCAGGGCCAGACCTCCAGGCTGGTCATTCCTCTTTGTTTATGTCCTGCACTGAGCTGGAACTCCCACTTGGAACCTTCCCACAGTGCTTGGCGCTTCCTCATATTGTTGTATTTTTCTCCAGAGGGGAAGTGACCAACATCAGACTTTCCTCCTAGCAGACAAAGTCCATACGCAAAGCCTTATGTCAGCTCTTGGGCACCTGCTTCTGTCTCCTTGCCTCTTGGGGGAGGTGAATGTGCACATTATAGCAATCACCTTTCCCTGTTATTTCTCTCTTAATTTCCCTCAAGAAGTGATCAGTGCCTTGCAGGACCCCCTGCGTCAGGTTCCTTCTGAATCCTGTATGTCTGGTAGGGAGGGGAGGATTCTCTGTAAAATGTCTCATTCAGAACCTTGGTTTCTGACTTCTTATGGTATTACCTTCCTGGTTTAGGTCACTTTCCATAATTGAAATGTTACTCTGATGGTGCAGATGTTATAAGTGAAATTTTATTTGCACTAAAGGAATGAGGAATTTACCAGAATTTTGCGACGGATCTCACCCTGATATGGGGGGAAAAAAACCAGGGTAAATAATTTCTCTTTAACATATCTAAAGCTGGATGTTTACAGTTAATAAAATAATAAAAACAGCAAGAGTCCCTCTTCATTAAGAGTATCTGCCACCTGCCAGGCACTTCCTTAAACAGCATGGTTAACCTTTAAACTGTCCTATGAAGTAGGCAGCATGATTGTACACATTTCACATAAGTGAAAAAGATCAGGTCCAGGGAGGTTAAGTTCTTGTTGCAGAGCTGCCCACCTGGGAAGTGCCCACAGATTCAGATCAGGCCAGCTTCCCTCCAGGGCCAGCACCTTTCCCGATCTCCTGCCTTCTCCAGTCATGAGGAAATGGGTAGTGGCTTTTCTAGCCAAGAGTAAAGATGGAGCTAGATCCAGCTGTTTCACCAGCTATGTAGCCTTGATCCCCTCCTGGCTTCATCTCTAAAATAGAGGAGAAGTTTGGTGGACCCTCCCCTTCTGTGAGCGATTTGGGCTTTTGGTAGTGATACCTCAAGGGGTAACTGATAACATGTGGCCAAGTAGGTCTGATTCTAAGCAGTTCATACATCCATGTCATCCTTGAGGCATTAGTGCAAAAAATGGAACCACATCATATCAGCAGTGCAGTGAGCGTTCTACTGGTACCATTTCATTGTTGATTCATCTCGACTGTTAGAGTCCCATGTTGCCTCCCTAATGTGTGGACTGGAGATGGGTCACAAGTACATTTATACAGTGCTTTCATAAGAAAATGCATTTTGATTTTTTTTTTTTTTTTAGATTTTAGATTTAAAGATTTTATTTGTTTATTCATGAGAGACACAGAGAGAAAGGCAGAGACACAGGCAGAGGGAGAAGCAGGCTCCATGCAGGGAGCCTGATGCGGGACTCGATCCCGGGACTCCAGGATCCCAGGACTCCAGGATCATGCCCTGGGCCGAAGGCAGGTGCTAAACCTCTGAGCCAACCAGGGATCCCCAGAAAATGCATTTCGAGACAGAAACAGCTGATTTATTGATGAATCTTACAAATAAACTAGAAATTTCTTTGAGAGAACAGCTTTGAAATGAGGACCCTATGGTTCAGCTGCTTCTCTAGGAATCCCCAAATGATTCAAATGTAAACTTTCTAGAGGTACGTAAAGATAAATAGAATAGCCTGTTCTTAAGAATATCTCACTAAATCTCAAGCTTGGAAAATGTTTCTCACGGCACATCCCGAATTGGTCCGTTTTTAACTTTCAGCTTTTTGGCCACCCAGTTCGCTACTCCTCCCCCAAGGAAAGGCAGCATTGAAAGTGTTTGGAAGTGCAGTTCACTCTGAGGCCGCTGCTGTGCCGATGAGTAATAGAGTGTCAAAGGAAGGCCAAGGAAGAGCTTCCTAATATAGATGGACTGATGGGGAACGGGGACCCACCCGTGGGGCGATAACAAGTCTTTTCTTCTGGCTTCCTCCCTGGAAGCAAAGGGAGTTTGAAAGGCAGGAGGCAAGGACTGCTCTGAACAGAATTCAGATTTTTCTTGGAAGGGTTTGCCAGGGCTTGCGAGGTGATTGGGATGTTGGAGAGATGAAGTCCCTTTCAGCCGGCACCTTGGTCCTTACTCCCTGTTCAGCAAAGACCTCTAGGCTTGGGAGGACCCTGTGAGCTCCTGGCTTTAGAATGGGCAATGCTGCTGAGAAACAGAAGCCCCGGAAGCGAAGCCGTCTGTGCCCCTGGAAGCAAGGTAAGCAGGCCCTGGGCTTTGTCTCCAGGAGAAAGGAGGCAGCCTTGCATTAGGATATTTTGGCTCCGCACCAAAGCTGGAACTGCTTGGCAAACACCTTCCACACCACAAAGGCTCTGTAGGTCAACATATTTTAAAGAAAATTAACAGACAGCTCTCCTGAGGATTAAAGTGATCTGTATCTCAGTGTGCTATCATAGCCTGGCTGAGAATGAAGTGCAGCTCCAGGTTTGTGCTCACTGCAGCATGTATCTGCCAATCGAAAATTCTAAGCTTTAAGAAATATCCCAAATAAAAATCTTGATAGCCAGGAGCTTGAATCTTTTGTAACAGTTTGGTGAGAGAATGTTATTAATAGCTTTTAAATATATATCGTCCTTCTTCCGAAGAATTCAAAGTACTTTCTGTTGGAAATCTCCGGTTAACCTGTCCTAGATGCCCGTGATACTGGCCAGCATCGACTGACCGTACTGGATGTCTCTTAAAGGGTTTGTGTTAGTGTCAGTCTTGAGGAGGAGGAAGCCAATGAGACCACAAGCACTGCCATGGCACACCTGAAACTGGGGACGCATTTAACCATGTCCCAGGGCAACTTAGTTTTCCAGTGTACTGAGCTGCTTTTTTCACGGTCATTAACCCTGCAGCCCAGCCGTAGGCCTTCGGGACTTCAGGTCTTGGCTTTTACCTCCACTTGCCACAGAAAGCAGAGCTAGCACTTGACCAGCAGCAAGACAGTTTGATTGCACCTGTATATATATATGGATATGTGTTTATGCGGAAAATGTAACCTGGAAGAAATCTATGGAAATGGTAACAATAGTCCTCTGTGGTCAGGTTATGGGTAACTTGTTCTTTTTAAAAGGGAAAAGTAGGTAGGCTGCTTATTTCATGTCAAGTTCCTGTCCCTCTGACTTTCCGTCAGTCATCCTTTGTCTGACATGCTACGGTGAAAAAAGTAATCACTAGTGGTCTTTGGGTCCTGGTTTGAACAAAATAGTGAGAAAGACATTTGGGGGACCATTCAGGTAGTTTGATATGAACTGGGTAGTAGATGATATCTGGGGACTATTGCTGATTTTATTATGTATAATGATGGTAATGAGTCATGCAGGAGAATGTCCTTTTGGATAGTCATGCTAAAGTATTTAGGGGTGAAGCATTATACTGTCTATAATTTTATTCCAAAGTGGTTCAGGTGAATGAGTGCATATATACATACAGAGAAGCAAAATAGTATAAGTTTGACAAGTGTCAGAATCCAGGTAATTGGGGCACCTGGGTGTCTCAGTCAGTTTAAGCATCTGCCTTTGGCTCAGGTCATGATCCCAGTGTCCCAGGATAGGGCCCACATCTGGCTCTCTGCTCAGCAGGGAGCTTGCTTCTCCGTCTGCCCCTCACCCCACTCATGTGTGCTTTTCTCTTTCTTTCACTCAAATAAATAATACATAAAATGTTAAAAAAAAAAAAAAAAGAATCCAGGTAATGGTTCTGTGAGGCTTGTTATACTTTCTTTAATGTATTTTTACTAACCAGGAAGGGACACCATTACAAAAATGGTTGCTGGTTGCATCACAGTACAGTATCCTTCAGAAGAATGAATCTCAGCAGACATGGTTATTTACTGAAGTGGATCAGGATCCAGGACTTACTCAGTGCTACATGGGTTGATATCTCTAGCCACTAACAAGAAAATCATAAAAATCCAGTAATTCAGAAGCACTACTTTTATAACAGGAATTTAATATATTTACTTTCAGATAATCTCTGGTGTTTTTTTGTTTTGTTTTGTTTAGAAAAATGTATAAAAGTTCTTGAAATTAACCATTGGAAGCAGCCTGGTTTACAGGCAAAATTAAATTAGCCAGCCTCTGTGTTTTATTTTACAGTTTGTGTTCAGTAGTTTCAATAAGAGGAGCTGTGGGAGCGTGGTGAGTAATAGCAGGCATTGCAAGGTTCACTGTGAGTTGGGGTAAAAGAGAGAGCAGCTCCCTGCCCTGATTTCTGAGTCTGCATGGGTCCCATTGACCCGGAGTACATTTTGGCCAGTGTTGAGATTCGTTTATGCAGTTTAGACCCTGGGATAAGGGTTTGTTTCCCTGACCCCGAATCCAGGGAAGCCCTGCTAAGGACCCGCAGTAGCAAGGGTGTGGAGCAGTCCTTCACAGTTTATCTGTTTGGCTGCGTCTTTAAGGGTTGTTGATGTTTTAGAAATGGGATTTTCGAGCAATATTTAGGAATCAGATTTTGTGAATCCCAGACACCCCTGTGACCCTCATCTGAGTATATTTTCCATAGTCTACACTTTACATGGCTGTGAAATCTCAGTGGATGATTGATGACTCCATGCTCCAAGGCAGAACAACAGGGTGTCAGGGTCTGCTTTTGGGCCAAGTGAATGGGAAACACATCTTTGTGTGCATTTGGTGCAAACAGCTCAGGCTGCTCCTGACTTCTCCGTCCTGTCTTGTCTGTTGCCCTGTAGTGGCAGGGGCTCCTGGGAATACAGACTTTTAACCAGAGCCAGACATTTGTGATTAGGAGGGTCAAGCCCAGAATACATTTTAAAAGCAAATTTAAAGGAAATCATTATTTGTCCTTTAAGTCATTTACATTTCTGTTTCCAGGTTGTATGCCTGGAAAGTTGAAAAATTAAAGTGACAGAATGCTAGTTCAAGAAACATAAATCTTACCACCTCTGCCAGCTGTCACCCTGAAGAGCATTTTATATATACCTGGTAGAGAAATGTCTCTTGAATGATTTTAAACAGTGTGCAATGCCCATCTTTTGAGGGGACTGACTTTTATACTCTCTGACTCTTATTCTTGATTTTCTGATGGCTCTCAGAACCCAAGACATAAGTAGAAAACAGTATAGCTCTTTTTGGGTTTTACAATACAGAGTGTTTGCGGTGGTTAATAAATGTGAGTCGTTTGTAATACCGTAGTGAGTTATAGCAGGCCCCTCATGCCAAAAAAAAAAAAAAAGTATGGAAGGTAGGATAAGACAGTGGCTTCCAGTGTGATCCTGGGATTTCCAGCCAGCCAGGGCTCTGCCTCACATTTGCCGTTTGTAATCCCAGATCTCCTCATTCCCTCACTGCCCTCACCTCCCACAGCTTCTCCAAATGACTGTGTCTTCCTGTGTGATTTCCTTATAGCCCTCACCACAGGTATTTTTTTATTGATCTGTTTATACACTATTTGATTGTAAACCGCCTGAGGGCTGTCTGTTGGGATCATTGTTCTTCTATCTTCCACACTAGTGCAGAGCCTGTTGCTTGTTAATTGGTGCCCTCCAGGAGTGTACTTGGTGACAAAAATCCCGTGCTCCCTGGCTGGCTGTGTTACCACGGGTATAAGTGAGGAACAAACGGCAGAGCTTGGTTCCTGGTGCATAGTAGGTGCTCAGTAAATGCTAGCTACCAAAGCTGGCTGGTATGTGGTCGTTATGTGGATCTGGAAGTGTTTATTCTTTGCCTTTCTCTGCTCAAAGTGCAGACTTTGGGGTTGAAAATAGGTACATCTTCCTCTATTCCACAGCAATTCTGAATTTACAAAGAGTTCAATCTATCGATAATTAATCACATTGCAAAAGATTGCTTTACAAAAAGCGCTGAAATCATAGTGAACACTTAGTTGCTGATTCATTGACTCAGGTACCTGGTGAAACCTTCCATTTAGAGCTAAATTGAACTCTGAAATACGTCTGCCCTCTCAGAAGAAAAAAAAACAAACTCTGCCCTCTCAGAAGACTCATTCATTCGTTCTTTTTGAGAATTAATTTGAAGGGTTGCTTACAGTGGTCATTTTGGCTCTTGGGAGCGTAACCGGGGTAGAAGTTTCCTGGGGGATTAAAAATTGCAGCAGTAATTGCAAATTGAATTGTTATCTCCTTCAGAAATCCCAGCAGCTTGGGGCCATACCAGCCTGGTAGATGGAAATGTTGATGATTTGCATGTTTGTACACAGTTGGGCGTGAGCTGAGCGAATGAAATTAACACCCTCCGTGGAAGAGCTGAGGGTGAGAAGTGTCTTTTCCTGGGCCTGGGGGAAAGGAGATTGGCTGGCAGGGGGTGGGGGTAGGGAGTCCAGGATGGATTTGCATTAATTCCGCATGTTCCTTGGTCCCTCTGCGGTAGAGGCAAAGACAGCATTGTTTGGATTCCAGTGAGCAGTGGTGTTGAGACTTGCCACTGCAAGCTAGGTAGTGAAGAAGCATCCGGGGCCGCTGGTAATTTATTTTGATGGCTTTTCTGGCCAAAGCTGAAGCCGGCCCACCTCCCACCATTCATTTTCTGGTCTTTATTCCTTTTTTTTTTTTTTTTTTTGGTCTTTATTCCATTGCTTTGGGGCCACAGTGGTGTCTGGTATGAGCGTCTCAGCCAGTACACCAGAATGTGCGAGGGCTGGGTGCTGCACTGGGGCCACCCAGCTCAGTGCCTTCTAGCTGAGTGAGGCGAGCCATGTGACTTCATGTTTCCGAGCCTGTTTCTTGGTCTCTACATGAGATTAATAAGAACGTCTGTGTCGAAGGGCTATTGAGAGATAATCCGTGTTCCAGCCCTCAGTGGAGAGCAAGCACTGAATGTATGATAGTAATTCTTACTACTATACATCCATGAATGTGGGTCAGGGGCCTGGCTCTATTCCACCCCCAGCTAGCCATGAGAATTTGCCTAATTCTGCCTGTTTCCTTCTCTCAGTTGTAAGAGGTTACATGTCAGGTGATCACAGAGGTGCTTGTGAGGTCTGTGAGTCAGTGACCATCTGCACTGGCCACTGCTGTTCCTGTCTGCAAGCTCTCTGGGTGTTCAGCATCTGGAGAAGTCATCAGTTGTGCTGGCATTGTGGGCAAGGGGTTTTTTTATGGCGTTGCATTTCTTTAGAAATGTTTATTGCCAAACCCAACATAATTGAGCTATTCTTGATTTTTTTTTTAAGATTTTATTTATTTATCCATGAGAGACACAGAGAGAGAGAGGCAGAGACATAGGCAGAGGGAGAAGCAGGCTTCGTGCAGGGAGCCCGATGTGGGACTAGATCCCAGGTTTCCAGGATCATGCCCTGGGCTGAAAGCAGGCACTAAACCTCTGAGCCACCCAGGCATCCGGAACTATTCCTGATTAACTAGAATATTAAACTAATCAGGATAGTTCATTTTCCTGTTTTGAGTAACCGTAGTGTTGAGATGTGTTTTTTCATAATGACATTGTGATTAGGAGTATGGACTCTGGAGCCTGGATACCAAGGCTGAATCCTTGCTCCTCCACTTGCTAGTTGGCTGATCAGGGTGAGTTAGTTAATTTCTAGACCTCAGTTTTTTCATCTGTAAATAGTACCCGTAAAATGCTTAGAACAGCCTGGTACATAGTATGTATCCCGTGTTTATTATTGGTTTTATTTTTGGGTTAAATACAGAAGAATTACATTTTATTTTAATTGAAAAGATGTTACTTTATTGAAGATTGTAAAAAATGGACAGATGCAAACAAGAAAATGCATGTTGAGCATCTAAATCTAAAGGGCCTGAAACATAGTGAGTGAGCAGAACAATTAGCTGTTACAATTAATCTTTTCCAGAGTTGCTGCACATGAATGCGTGTTTTTCAGAATTGCCATCATGTGCAAATCGTTTTTTTATTTCATGCTTCTGTGTGGTCTTCATAGCTACTGAAATGACTGTAACGTTTCCATTATGTTAATATTCCATAACTTACTAAGCATTTACCTGCTGCTGACTTTTGAAATTATTTCCCCTTTTTGCTGTTACAATAAGTAGCTTCATTCATATATATATTTGTGATTCTGTTTGATAATTTCCTTAGGATAAAACTGCAGTGTAAAATTCCCAAGCCAAGAATGTAGGAATAACTTTAAGGCTCTAAGGAATGTATCTGTCAGTATTTTCATGAGTGATCAGTTTATCTGTTACCCAAAAGCACCTCAGCATTGAGTATTATCATTTTGAAATTGTTTCTCTTGTAAAACTTATATTTACTAATGCTATAATGATGAGTTACGATATGGCATGGGGCTCAGAGATGAGCATGGGAAGTTCAAAATCCATTATCAGCGTTACGAATCTGGTTTTGTTTTAAGATTCTGTCTTCTTTTTTTTTAATTTTTATTTATTTATGATAGTCACACACACACACAGAGAGAGAGAGAGAGAGGCAGAGACATAGGCAGAGGGAGAAGCAGGTTCCGTGCACCGGGAGCCCGATGTGGGATTCGGTCCCAGGTCTCCAGGATCGCGCCCTGGGTCAAAGGCAGGCGCCAAACCGCTGCGCCACCCAGGGATTCAAGATTCTGTCTTCTTTCTAATAGTCCTTTGCATGGGACTTGACTCAACCTCTTTCAAGTGTTGAGTTTCATAGAAAAGAGGCATGAGATTTTATTTAGGGATAGCCATTTCCCATCACAACTTTTTGTCTTCTGCCTCCCAGGGAGCAGTGAGTATTAAATAATTCAATTTCCTCATGTGGTGGGACAGAGTGAGCCCACAAGAGTTGTTAACATTGTTAGGGTAATGATTACCGTTAGGCAGTGTGACTAATGACCCAGCTCGTCTTCATCTTAGCTTCTGTAGGGCTTGCTTGGTACCATTTTCTCCCAACTGCCTGCATGATGGGCCACCAATTCAGTTGTTAAAATCAGCATACTGCTATTAAATGGCATGCTGCCAAGGTGGTTTGAATCAACAAATGCGCAGGCATCGGAGTGTTGGAGTAAATGTAGTGGACGAAGGTGATGTCTAAGTCTGTTCATCGGCAAGGCTCTAAGCCATGCTTGCATGTGACCATAAGTAGAGTGGGTGAAAAAGAGTTTTGGAAGCAGTTTATTTACCATGCTAATGAAATCACAGATGCCTTGAGCTAGAAGAGAATGATAAAAAAAGTTTCTAAGATGATTCCCTAGTTTTAACCAATGAAGGAATCGAGGTTTAGAGAAATGAGGTAACTTGTCTGAAGTCCTGCGGTTAGTTTGTGGCTTAGCATCTCCTGTGTTAGGATAGTAATATACCAGTGGTGTAATAACATATGTAATAAAGATACAAGACAGCACAACATATCCTGTACATTATGACAATATATTTTACATTCATGTTATATGTTTTCATGCTATAGAATATAATAATATATTCAATTAATTGTGTATATGACACATTGTATACTGTATCATACATGTGGTATACAATATGATACAATCACATATACAATTATTAATACAGTAGTAATATGTTGGGATATAATGTTACAATAATGGTGATGGCTTCCTGTGTGCCAGGTGTGGTACTAAAAGATCTGTATAGAGAATGGACTTCCATAAATCGATTTTTTTGTTAGATCAGATGTAGGAAATGGAAACATAAGTGTGAGGAATTTTTCTCGTGAGAAGTGTGGGGTGTTGTTTTGGGTGCGGTAAGAAAAGGGAAGGAAACTTGGCTTTGTCATCAGATATTTCCAAATTTAGAACAATATCCCTTAGCCTTTGGCTTTAGGGTATGCTTCACTTTGGGAACATGCATACAATACATTTCCGAGTCTGACTACTTTTCCAGCTGTGGAGAGGCTGTCACTATTACCTTAGATCATAGCAATGGCCAATGGCCACTTTATATCCAATTACATTTTGGCAAGTGCTTATAGGGCACTTGATTTCAGGAGTCACTTCATGGTGAAGTACCAGATGACTATTTCTGGAGACTTTGTGGACTGCAGCCAAAGGGGGTCATCTAGGTCAGAGACAGTTCAGCTTCGTAAAGGGCCAGCCAGTGACTTTTGTAGATCTTGCAGGGCCAAGAGGCAAAATCAAGATGATTATGTAGGTACTTAAATAACTAGCTAAAATGAAACCATCTCAAGGTGTGGAAACCATTCTTTACTTCTCAGACCATAAACAAGCAACCTGCATCAACAACCAGGAGGCTAGTGGGTTTCAGGCTACAGGTAGAAGTTTGCCAGCCCCTGATCTCTGGGGTCTTTTCTGGTCTGGGTGCCCTCTGCTGTCATTGTTATGACTCTGGAGCTCTGAAACTGGTCATTCATCAGTTACCCAAAAAATTCTTTAAATTTTTAGGCCAGAAGAAGACTTACATATCACCTTCTAGCTGCCTCATACAATCAGGATTACTTAGCGGAGCCTTTTGGCTGCTAGTCTTCTACACACACATTTCGGTCTTTATTGATAAAAATAGTCCTTCTCATCACCACAGGGATGAGAAGATAGATGACAGAGGTTTAAAGAACCTGGTGCTATTGAATATAGACGCCTTAAGTAGTCTTCCTTTACTGTTAAATGGGACACTATACTAAAAAAAAAAAAAACCCTCCCATTTTCTATAGTCATTCAGTCATTGATTGATGGGTGTTCATCCACTCAACAAATATTTATTGAATGGGGCCTGTGTCAGGCACTGTTTTAGACACAGGGAATGCCTAATGAAAAAACAAGGCCTCACTGCCCTCTGGATTTTATAGTGTATATATAAACAAGTAAAATATACAGTCTGTTTGCTGACAGGCATTGTATAGAGAAGGCAGGGAAGGGGATAGGAAGTCCAGGGCTGGAGGAGTAGTGGGCAGTTTAGGAAGGTGGAACGGGAGAGGTACTCAGCAGTGAAGAGTGGGAGCTGCAGCTGAGGAGAAAAACTCTAGGAGAAAGAGTAGCAGGTGCAGAGGGCATGAGGGAACCCAGGCCTGTTGAGGAAGATCATAGGCCAGCATGGCTGGAGTATCGGAGAAAGTGATAAGAGATGAGGTCAAGGAGTAGCAAATCACGTGGGGTCTGGGAGGTGATTGCAAGGAGCTTGAATAGAGAGCCAGTGGGTTTTGCAGAGGGCCTGAGCATTCTGCCAGTTATAAACACAAGAGTGCCAGTGGAGCAGATGGAGTTTGGGGGTGGAGACCAGGAGTTGGGGTTTAGAACAGTTTGAGATGTTCAGTTGAGTTTGAGTTGTCTTTTAGAGACCTAGAAGTAGATGGCCATTAAGAAGTCCAGTGTAAGAATCTGGAGTTTAGAAAAGCCTAGGCTTTAAGTCTTTGACATAAAGATGTTGTTTAAAGCTATGAGACTGGGTGAGATAACCAAGGAAGTGAGTGAGAGAAGAGACTGGAGAGCCCTGGAGCATTCCAGCATTAGGAGGGTGAGGAGATGAGAAAGACCCTCCCGTAATGTAGGAGAAAACCCTGGAGCCTGTGGTGCCCCAGGAGCCAGAGGCAGGAAGTGTGATAAGGAGAAGGGAACCAGGGGGACAGGATCATGCTGATTGAAGTCAAATCACATAAGGACTGAGACTTGACCATGGTGGTCACTGGAAATGTTGACATGAGGTTTCATTGCATTGTTGGGAGTGAGGAAGTTTGGAAGAGAATGGACTGAGCATGGCCAATTCTTTGAGGGGTTTTGCTGCAAGGGAAAGCCAAAGGAGCCAAGGCAAGGTGGTAGTTGTTGAATGTAGTAGGGCCAGGGGAAAGTTTTTTTTATTTTTTTTTAAGATTTTATTTATTTATTTATTTGAAAAGAGAGAGCAGTGGGGGGGACAGACGGAAAGGGAAAAGCAGGCTCTTCGCTGAGTGGGGAGCGCAATGTAGGACTCAGTCTCAGAACCCCGGGATCATGACCTGAGCTGAAGGCAGACTGCTTAACTGACTGAGCCACCCAGGTACCCCCCCAAGGGAAAGCTTTTTAAAAAGGGAAAAATAATGGCATAATTGAATGCCAGTGGGAAGGACCCAGTAGAGAAGGAAAGTCTGATGGACTGGGAGAATTGTTAGACCAGAGAGAAGTCACAGTTGCCATGGCAACTTCCTTATGGAGCACTGCTCCTGCAGGTGGTCAGCACTACCACGTGACCCTGGTGTTTAGTGAGTAAAAACAACTGATTATTTTTTCAAAGATTTTATTTTATTTACTCATGAGAGATACAGAGCGAGAGAGAGAGAGAGAGAGAGAGAGAGAGAGGCAGAGACACAGACAGAGGGAGAAGCAGGCTCCCCCTGGACTCCAGGATCAGGCCCTGGGCTGCAGGCGGCGCTAAACTGCTGCGCCACCGGGGCTGCCCAACAACTGGTTATTTAGTTCATGCTTCTGCAGATGGCAGTTGAGGCGGGGGTCCTTGTGTGTCTGTGGTCAGCTGCCGGGAGGGCTCATTCCTGGGCCTCTGGCAGGCTAGCCCCCATCACTCACCTGGCATCCGGCAGGTTTCCTATGAGTGAGGTATGCAAGGCCTCCTTCTTGAGGCCCAGGCTTAGAACCAGCAGTGTCACCATCAGCTCATGTCACTGGTGGAAGCAAGTCCTAAGGCCAGTCCAGATTCAAAGGAGAAGAGAGAAGGACCCCACCTCTTGATGGGAGGTGCCCGAAGTCATCTTGCAAAGAGGTGTGGAGTGGGGGGGGGGGACACTTTGGCCATTGTTTGCAAACAGCCCCCTCTAGCTGTCTGTGCGTCTGATCCTCACAGGATTCCTGCGTTGTGGGTGGTATTCTTTTCACCTAACAGATGGGGAAATGGCTTTGGTAACTTGTTCGAGATCACACAGCTACCGAGTGGTGAGTGGTGGTGAGTGGTGAGTGGTGGTGTTGGGACCCAAACCTTTGTCCTGATGGCAAAGCCCCTTTCTTCCTTGTTCTACCTTCCTGACAGTGTTGGTTTACAAGAGTGGACTGGAACATCATGTCTTCTCTTCACTTGTTTGGCAAGGGAATATTTTTGTCAATGATTATTATCTCAGAACGGACTGGGGGAGGTGACTATCATGTGTGATTTATGTGTTTACTGTCTGGAGATGAGACACCTTTATTTATTAGAATCCCATTGAGGACACAGTGCTGTGTGTAATTAGGTCTTTTGTTGACAGAAATTCACGTCTCAGCTGGACCCTCTGTGCCCTTTGATAGTGTCTCCTTTTGTCCGTGGTACGCTGACCCTCCTGTTCCTCATAAAAGCCCATCCAGAGAGTCACCATTGTCTACTAGGCCTCTTGCAAACC
Organism: Nyctereutes procyonoides; assembly: GCF_905146905.1. NCBI lineage: Eukaryota > Metazoa > Chordata > Mammalia > Carnivora > Canidae > Nyctereutes > Nyctereutes procyonoides. Next base: position 34,535,807 of record NW_026575020.1, read on the forward strand.
CCCTTTGCCTCCGGGCCTTCTGACGTTATGTCTGCCTTTATCCCTGACTCCTTCTGCCCTTGATGGCGTGACCCCTGCCACTAGCTCAGGGTTAGCCCCTGTGCCCAGGTTCTCCTCCCTCCAGAACATGTCATAATCAACATGTCTCTCTCAAACAGCTGGACTTCAAGTTCTCCAAGAGCAGATGTCAAAAAGCAGAACAAATAGCCTTGGCATCAGAGAACTTTGGCGCTGCCCCTGGTTGTGTAGCTTTGGGTGAGTCATGTTCCCTCAGGTTCATGAATCTGAGAACAGACCACTCAAAACAGGCTCTGCTCATGTCACATAGGGAACCCTTGGTCTAGAGCACAGTTCTGTGCGCAGTGGCTTCGTGCGTATCCTGGGTCCCGGCCCTGTGTGTGTCTGAATGCCCTGCAGTTTGCTGCAGCCCTCATCACACCAGTGTCAGAACTCTGGGCTACATGGCTAGTGCAGCTACCCTCCACCTAGTGCACTGGGAGAGCAATTGGAAAGAAGGCTGGTCTGGGTGCTGATCCTATAGTCTCAGAAAAAATGGTAATTTTTTATTATTTATTTATTTATTTGTTTGTTTATTTTTGGTATTTGGTTTGAAAGCAAAAACCACAGTGAAAATATTTTTTAAAAGCTCTCTTTGGAAAGAGGAAGCAGATATGTGAGTCATTAGATGAAATCAAGCATCTCAGGTCTCTCTAACCTTGCTTATGGGGAGCCTTGGGAGCTTTGCCCTTCTTTAAAGCCCCTGGTTAGGATCCTGTGGAGCTGAGAGGAAGGAGGGCTTCTCTCCATCTACTGTGCTTTCTGCAGGCTCGTGCATGAGCGTGGGATTCCAGATGCAGAGTTGGTCTTTATTCTTGTATACTTGGCTATAAGAGTGAATAGTCCTGCTATTTATTTATCATGTAACCTTGGGGAAATTACTTAATTTCTGTCAGCTTCGATTTGCTTGTCTGTAAAAGGAAGGCAACTAACAACACCTTTCTGACAGAGTGTGAGGAGGAGTGAATAAGGGAGCATTTGGCATAGAGCTGGCCCTCAGTACATCTCAGCTGTGACTGTAATTATTATATAAGGGTCACATGTTGTTTATGTTGTAAATCATTTGTTAAAGATGTTTCATACTTCCATGATTACTCTCTACTTTCAAGATGTATCCTTCCGTTTCTTATTTATTCATTCACTGAGTTTTGTTTATTAAGCACCTACTATGGGCAGGGTACTGTGGATTATTTTCTTCCTGCTGAGGTTCGTTTCTTAGTAGTTGACATTATAATGCTCAGAGCTATGGTTTGCTATGCACCTATGTCAGTAGAATGGTTTACCCAGGGGTCAGTTTCTAAAATCAGGGCATAAGGGGAGGATTGTGTATAGACAAAAATCACCCTGAAACCCCTTAAATCTGTAATACATCAATGGGTCATCAAACTTTTCCTATACAGAGCCATATACTAAAAATTGGCTTTGCAGGCCGCATATGGTCTCTGTCACATATTCTTCCTTTTCTGAGCATTCCATAAACAAGCCTTGTCTACGTGAACAGCCTGTGGTGAGCAGCCTCCAAGACAGCCCAGTGTTCCCTGCCTCTTGATATATGCAAGCCCAGGTGTAGCCCCCTCCCGTTTTGTCCAAGGTTGATCTTGTAACGGTGTGACAACTGCAGAAGCAGTGCATGGTTGGGGTTTCTGACTGTGGGTGGGTTCTGCCTCCTTGCCACCTTGGATCCCCTGCTCCGGGGAGGGAGAGGCAGATGCCAGATGGAGAAGAGAGGCCCCTGTTAACAGCACGGGTGTGGGTGGGGTGGGGGGGGTGGTGAGCTTGGAAATGGCTTCTCTGGCCCTGGCCAAGCTTCAGGTGATGCAGCCCTGGCCAAGACCTGAGCCGGGACCCCTGGCTCATTGAAGTCATCCTGTCTGTGGGTGATAATAAAATCCTCAGCAGTGAAAGGGGAACACTTAGGAATTCTAAAGAATGCCTTCCTGCCTGCAAAGTTCAATCAATTCCTCTAATACTAAGTATCTATACCTTAACCATGTCACCAAATCTGCGTATGGATAGGATTAGTTATGTTACCTGAGAGTAAGATGCACTTTTCCCAGTAGGGCAGACATTGAAGAACATCACACAAGAGCCCCAGCTCCCACCAAGGTCAATACTGGGGGCTAACCCTCTAGTTTGAGCTGACGTGCTCCCAGGCCTTTCTACACTTTCGCTGGTGGCTCATTGTGGCTGCGCTACCATCCACCAGCACACTCGTCACGGAAAGCTTGTGCTCCCCCAGTGAAGGGCTCCAGATGGCCTTTCTCTTTTTCTGATTCACCCAGAGGACCTTCTGTACTTAATGACTCTTCCCTGGGCAGCTGGCTGTTGACCTATGTCGTGTGGCCTGCTTTGGAAATATGAGCTGGGCCAATTGGTTCTGGCTCAGGAATTTGATCCAGGAGTTAGACTGCGTCATCACTGGTGGGCATGTGAGCTAAAGAGGCTTACGGAATCGGAAGCAGGCAGCCGTGTTATACTCCCAAATTACGAGGGAGTAGTGGTTCAGAAGAAGTGTCTCGTGCATGTATGTAGCAGATGCTGATTTGAGCCCTCGCTGTGTGCTGGGCATTGTTTCAGTCTCCTAGGTTACCGGCCTCCATCCTCGTAGAACTCAGGTTCCCAGCAGGGGGAAGTGGACAGTGGATAATACATAGTATACATTAGAGGGTCACAAAGAATGTGAGGAGGGGCAAGTGCCATAGGAAGTGGAATGAGGGCCATCGGGAGTTCCCAGGCCTGAGGGGTTCGATTGCAGAGTTAACTAGGGCACACAGGGGCGGCCTTGTTGGGCAAGGGAGATGTGTGTCATCTCTTGGAGGAGGAGAGGGCATTGACCAAGTAGACACCTGAGGGACCAGCCTCTCAGGCAGGGAGATTAGATAGGTGTGTTCAAGGAATAGCAGGAAGCTGGTAGGACTGGAACAGACAACAACAGCATATCAGGCCTGGAGGACCGTTATAAGGGCTTTGACTTTAATGTGAGAGAAGCAAGGAGCTGTTGTTGCAGAGTTGGGAGCTGAGCAGTGAGATAATTTGACTTAGGCTTTCCTGAGATCCCTATCTTAGGAATCCCCTATCTGCAAGGGAAGAAAGGGGAGCCAGGGCAGAGGCAGGGAGTCCCGCTGGCTGCAGATGCAGTAATCCAGGCCCGTGCAGTGCAAGTGGTGGAAAGTGGTTGGATCCGAACATATTTTGAAGACTAGAGCCAAAGGAGTCTCTTACTGCTTGGGTGAGGGTTGTTAGGAGAAAGAAAGGAGTCAAGGACGACCTCAGGATTTTGGCCTGAGCAGCTAAGTAAGGATGGAGTTGCCATCAGTTCATTAGGGAAGGCCAGTGGAGGAAGATGGGAGGTCAGTTAAAAGTGCCTTCTAGATATCCGAGGGAAGATACTGCACGGCTAGCCATAGAAGTCTTGAAAGGAGGAAGATCTGGACTAGAGGTATAATTTGGGAGTCTTGGCATAAAGATTGTATTTAAAACTGTAGGAGCGGGATCCCTGGGTGGCGCAGAGGTTTGGCGCCTGCCTTTGGCCCAGGGCGCGATCCTGGAGACCCAGGATCGAATCCCACGTCGGGCTCCCGGTGCATGGAGCCTGCTTCTCCCTCTGCCTGTGTCTCTGCCTCTCTCTCTCTCTCTCTCTCTCTGTGACTATCATAAATAAATAAAAAAATAAAAAATAAAAAAATAAATTAAAAAATAAATAAATAAATAAAACTGTAGGAGCGAGGGAGTTCCCTAAGGGAGTGAGAGCCTCAGTGGAGAATGAGGCAGGTGCAGAGAAGCAGGGAGCAGCAAGAGATGAGGAGTGCTGGTTCTCAGGGCTGCCCGTCTCCTCCATTCTTGGCCTTCCAGACAGCTGGATGTTTAGCTGTCTTTGGATTTACAAGAGTCTTCTCGTGTTCTTATTTATCACAAACCTTCCTTTTTGAACTTGAACATGTTCAGTGGGTTTCTGTTCCTTGCTGCTGAAGAGCCATGGCTAAAATGGTGATATCAGTCCCCATTTACAGGTAGGAAACAGGTTTGGGGTTAAGCTTATTCAAAGTTATCCCATGTGGCCTAGCTGAAACTGGTATCCACCTCCTTCTGGCTCCAAAGCTTGTGCCAAGTGTACTGGGATCTCATTGTTCCTGAGCCATGGGTCACTGTTGTGTGGTGTATGTTGTTTAGTGTCATCTGAATGGTTTAAAGTGTCTCATGCAGCCTGAGAGATTGTGACTTGAGCTTGAAATCTCAGGAGTCCCATTGTAATGAAAGGAATTGAAGCACTGAATGGTTAGTTCATTGAATAATTTTTCTTTTTCTTTCTTTCTTTCTTTCTTTCTTTCTTTCTTTCTTTCTCTCTCTTTTTCTTTTCTTTTCTTTCTTTCTTTCTTTCTTTCTTTCTTTCTTTCTTTCTTTCTTTCTTTCTTTCTTTCTTTCTTTCTTTCTTTCTTTCTTTCTTTCTTCTCTTTCTTCCTTTCCTTTCTTTTTCATTCATGAGAGATACAGAGAGAGAGAGGCAGAGACACAGGCAGAAGGAGAAGCAGGCTCCATGCAGGGAGCCCCACGTGGGACTCCATCCCGGGTCTCCAGGATCACGCTCTGGGCTGAAGGCGGCACTAAACTGCTGGGCCACTGGGGCTGCCCATTGACTAATTTCTTTTTTCATTTTCTATCAGCAACTATTACAACACCTGCTCTGTGTCAGATACTATTAAGCACAAATGTTTCCAAACCTGAGTTCCTCATCTGAACCACAGAACACAGAATTGTTTGAGTGACTGTTTTCTCAGATCTTCCAGGGATGGTATACAACTGGTGTCATTGTAGATACAGTGGGGAGAATTATCATTACATCCAGAAGATGCCTTATGGTCTTAGGCTTCATTCTCTCTTGTTAACTGTCCTTAGTTGAGAAAGGCAGAAACCCAACAGCCTCCCAGGTTGATTCATAATTACAGACCAGTAGCTACTATGGAAGGTCAGAGTTGAGATCTGCAGAGTTAAGTCGAAGTGAACCAGGTGAAATGAGGTGGACGTGTGTGTGTGTGTGTGTGTGTGTGTGTGTATGTGGTTGGGGGAGGGGGAGGACACTGTCTAGATGAAGAAACCATGTGTAAAGGTCCTGAAGCAAAGGGGTGGGGGGGAGGTGCACTCGGTGGAAGGTGATGTGGAGCCTTTGTTGACAAAAAGCCATCAAATGTTTTAGGTGATGTATGTGTGTTTGTAAAAGATTGAGAATGGAGATTAGATTTGTGCTCTGACAAGATTACCCCAACTTCAGTGGGAAAATGCTCTGGAGCAGCAAGACAGGACCTGGCGGCTGAGTGAGCCATCTTAGCAGATGATGCCATGTGAACGGGGTGGTGGCAGTGGACAGATTGACTGGCATTTGGAGGGTGAATGGACAGAACTTGCTAACGATGGGATCTGAAGGATAACAGGATGTGAAGTGGGTCAGGGATGACAGCCAGATTTCTGGCTTGTGTTAATGGGTGGTCACCATCCACTGAGATCAGAAGGCTGGGAGGAAACACATTGTTATTTATTTGGTTATTTGGTTTAAATAAATAACAGTGAATTATGGTTCCTTTAGGGCTTTTTCTATTTTTGTTAATCACAGGAACAACTCTTAGTTGCAGGTGTTTGCAAGTTAGTTCTCCTTGAAGTTCTTAACTTGTGAGATGTGAAGGGGCTGTTAAAGGGAGTGACTTGCAGGGATAGTGCTCCAAGCCCATCTTGAGAGGTCCTCCCCTTGCCTGGCATGACATCTCTGGTGCAGCTCCTCTACGGAGCTCTGCCCAGGGAGATAACTGTGCATATCCTGACCTTCAGAAGGGGTAAGAGTCTTGGCTATGGCTCATTTTTTATTTCTTTTCATGGGCAGTTGGGCTCCTAATGAGAATGTTTTCCATTAGGAGGTCCCAGGAAGTCTCCATTCATGAGTGACTCACATGAGTTATCTGAAGAACTGCTATGTTGAGCCTGCTTCTCTGGATAGCTAACACTTGCTACAGGCAACCACCAGGGTGTTGCCATCCAGTGATTGGGACCCATGATGGAGTATCAAGGTTGACAAGTTGGTTTTTCTATCTATATGAAAACTAACTACTACTTTTAAGTCATGTGGGTGGAGACCTCTTGGATGAATGACACGAAGAGAAACTGGGCACGCTCTGAATTCTAAAAAGCATCACTAGAAACTGGTTGTATAAATAGGCTGATAGCTTTCCATAGCTTTGCTTCTTCCAGTTGAGAAAAAGTAGAGGAGACCATTTTACACTTTATTCTTGAGAAATTTTTTTAAAATGAAATCTAAGGGAAACGTACTCAGCTGAGAACAGGCTGAGGGGAGGGTGAAGAGAATTCCCTGCGGAGGTTACTTGATTGGCCACTACAGAATTGATTATTAATTGAATCCATCACTTGGGCTTGTCTTCTCAAATTTTCCAGTCTTGTTGAGAAGCCAGTGGCTATAAGTTTGATTTAACATGTTAAACCAAATGCAACTGAGTAAATGAAGATCTAGTTGGCTTTATTGAGCATTAATGAGTAGCATCCCATCTAGCAAATAGAAAGGAGCTCAGAGGAGCTGTTTAAAATGGAAGGCTTTTATGGGCAGGAGTAGGGTGGGACAAGGAAACTATTAGTAAAAGAAAAGAAAATTGTTTCAGGCATTGGTCACCTTCCTTTGGGGGAAGGGTGGTCTGTCATGCAGATTACCTTTCCAGGGCTGATCAGGAAATTCCTGATTGAGTAGTTAATGGTCACATTCCTGATGTTGCATCCTGGTTTGCCATCATGGGGGCCAGTGACTCCATTTGGGGCCTGTTTTTGTTTCTCTCTTTTTTAAAAAAATAAACATAACTAATACTATTAGTAATTTTATTACTTTTATATGGTTTTGAACCTCAGCACTTGAAATGTTTGGTTTCTTCTGTATCTTCCTTTTAACCAGAGCCGCCCCCCCCCCCCCGCCATAGTTTAAATAATTACAGTGTGCCTGAGCAGTTACATTTAAGTGCCAAGAATCAAGAGTTCCTCGGGGCTGAGAAAGCATGTGATGGGACCAAATCTTTCCCTTCATTCAGCAAATATTAATGAGGACTTTCTATGTGTCTAGCACTATGCTGGGCTCTTGGGGATACAACGGTGAGCAAAATAGACATAGTCATGCCTCTCATTGCCCAGTGGAAGAGAGGCCATCAGCCTAACCAGCAGTACGGTGGGGTGGCCACAGGATCTCTGACTTAGTTACCTAGTCCAGGAATGTTTCTGAAAGGAAACTGTTGCTTAAGCAGAAGGAGTAGAACATATTCTAGATGGTCTGCATGGCGACTTTACCTTGATTCCAGGGCTGGTCTGGCAACTCTTTGTATCGATGCCCAGGTGTATAGTGGAGTTATACTTGATAGAAGCAGAAGGGTTGGGTTTGAATAAAAGTACACAAGGCCATAATTTTGTATAGTCACAATTACCCTTGAAAATCCCAGTTGAAGACTAACAAGGTCATCAGGTATCTTTCAAAATTAAAATAGGATGCTATTTCTTTAGGGCAGTGGTCAGCACCCCTTACCCCCTTCATTAGGTACAAATCCACTTGGCTCCCTAATTTTGTAAATAAAGTTTATTGGAACACAGCCACATTCATGTGTTTACAAATCATCTGAGCTGCTTTCCCACTAAAATGGCAGAGTTGAGTAGTTTAACAAAGACTGTATTCCCACAAAGCTGAAAATATTTACTCTCCTGCCCTTTAAAGAAAATGTTTGCTGATTCTAACATTGAGCAAATGTAGGAATTCATTTTATATTTAGGCAGCATGTTCTAAAAATAAAATTGTTATCTTTATTTTTTTAAAATTTTATTTATTTATTCATGGGAGACACAGAGAGAGAGAGAGAGAGGCAGAGACAAAGCCAGAGGGAGAAGCAGGCTCCGTTCGGGGAGCCCGACGTGGGACTTGATCCCTGGTCTCCAGGATCAGGCCCTGGGCTGAAGGTGGCACTAAACCGCTGAGCCACCAGGGCTGCCCAAAACGGTTATCTTTAAACACCAGAGTCCTGCTAGTGAGGTGAGATGTTCACACCACAGAAGGCAAGAAGGAACCAAGGAACCAGTCATGGAACCTCTCTTGCCTTCCTGTCACCTGGGGTCATATGCTTATTAACAGAAGAGAGAGAGATTTGCCTAAAATATTTATCCTTCTCCTCTCCCTTTCTTTCTGTTTTGCTGTTTTTTTCAAGAGCACATCATTGGGTTGATCTGACATCAGTGGAATCCATCATATAACTCTTTGTACTTCAAATGTGGTGGGCTGGTGAAGAAAAGAACAGCAGACTTGCAGGTGATGTGATTCTACTACCCAGAAGCTAAAAATGACATCAGAGTGATTTCAGTAGAGAAAAATGGTAAAGAACAAGAACCTAAAACAGTGTTCTGCAGCTCTCCACACTGTGTTCATATTATACTGGTGATGCAGTCTCAAAAAAACAATTGTCTATATGTTTTTTTTTTTTTAAAGATTTTATCTATTTATTCATGAGAGACACATAGAGACACAGGCAGAGACATAGGCAGAGGGAGAAGCAGACTCCATGCAGGAAGCCTGGTGTGGGACTTGATCCCGGGACTCCAGGATCACGCCCTAAGCTGAAGGCAGACACTCAACTGCTGAGCCACCCAGGTGTCCCTGTCCATATGTTCAACCAGTATGGTTAATCTCACTGTCTGGAAGGTTTTAGTTTTATTTGCATTAGTTTATAAATGTGATTTGTGGGTTTTTTTATATATATATATTTTTAATTTTATATATATATATTTTTTATAAATGTGATTTGATTTGATAGTTGTAAAGAAACTATAATCATGTGGCAGACAGACTTTCAGATGGCTTCATCATTGCTGTCTCCTCATGTTCACACCTTTGTCTAATCCTTGAGTGTGGATAGACCTATGAATAGGTCCAACCAATAGAATATGGCAAAGGTACGGGCTGTCACTCCCCTGATTATGTTTTGTTATATGAAACTCTAGCTAGCAGACATACTCTGGAGACATTGTCCCTTGGAGAAATAAGAGGCTCCATGTCGCAAGTTGCTGAGGGCAGCCTCTAGCCTCCAAATAGCAATAAGCCAGAGCCCTTAACCTTATAGCTGCAAGGAAATTAATTCTGCCAGCTACCTGAGGGAGCTTGCACACAGTCCCTTCCCTAGGTAAGCCCCCATGTGAAACCTCAGCCCTGCCATCACCTTGACTGCAGCCTTGCAGAGGACCCATCCAAATGCACATCATCAGACCTGGAGCCATAGAGTGACATGATAAATGTACATGTTTGTTATACAGCAATAGAAAACTAATACAAAGCATGAAGAGTTTATTGTTACTGGTTCATATTGAACATTATAAAAATCCAAGCTAATTCCAGGAATTTGCAGTCAGTTTGCCCCCCTCCCCCTTGAAAGTTGTCCTTAAATTATTGGGTCACTTGACCAAATTGGAATATGAATGGTAGCTTAGATAAAAGTATTGTAATGATGTTAAATTTAGTGATGTTGACAACTGCAGTGCAGTGATATAAAAGAATATCCCTATTCGCAGGAAGTATTCATTGAAGAATTGAAGGGAACACCATGGTATGTGTGAAACTTACTCTCATACGGTTCAGAAAAAAACCATATATGTATTGTAAGTATGTCTGCGTGTGTGTAGTGGTTAACCCCCTGCTTTTTAAAAATCAGAGAACATCTAGAAAGTTTTTCCTTTTTTTTTTTTTAAAGATTTTATTTATTCATAACAGACACACGCAGAGGCAGAGACACAGGCAGAGAGAGAAGCAGGCTCCCTGCAGGGATCCCCATGTGGGACTCCATCCCAGGACAGGGATCACGCCCTGAGCTGAAGGCAGACAGTCAACCGCTGAGCCACCCAGGCATCCCTAGAAAGTTTTTCCTCATAGGGTAGAGCATTTTTTGCCTTTTGCTTTTACTTTTCCTCTGTCGACCTCCTGAAGCGGAATGGGCTGCTAAAAATATCACTTGGTATTTGTTATTTTGTGCTGTGGCAGAAGAGGTTAGCAGATGCAGGACCGCCAAGTGCTGTGGTTACTTACATAAAAAAAAGCTTAATTCTCAGGTAAACGTTTTCTCCTTCACTATGCACAACAGCCCATTGTTGTTGGTGCCATAGTTTGTCTCCATTTGCTAGTGAAGGTGTTAAGCTAATTGGCCATTTTTTTCAGAGCTGGTTAGTGCTGGAGCCAGGCCGGACTGCAAGTCCCACCCACAGTCCCGTCCCTGACTGGTTACCACACACCTTCACCCCAACAGTGCCGTTCCCACTCTGATAAAATGGCCCCCAGGAAGAGGCCGGCCTACAGCCAGGACACCGAGCCCACACCAGTCTGCCTTCCCAGGGGAACTCTGGTCACGGCCCTGGCAAGCCCGTAGTGCTTCCTTGTCCCTGTGTTGTCTCGCCGGTGGATGCACCGCTGGCTCCTACAGTGGTTTCTGTGGCAGCGACAAGGGATGGCTGACGAGATGCTGCTGAGAGGTGCCCTGGTGATGCCTGGTCTGTGCCATGGTGGGAGAGGCGGATGCCCCGCACCAGCCCGCCCAGCGTTATACGCAGCGCACATGGGGGACGGGGCCTGGCCTTGTGCTCCCAACGTTAGCCCCAGATGCCCCCCCACTCCCCGCTCCCTTCTCATCCCCCTCGAGCTCCCACTTTGGGCCTTCTTTACTGGAGCTTCAAAGGACAGCCGTCCTTCCAGCCATATGTGGGGGCCATATGGACGGTGGCATTCTTATTCTCCCTCTTCTGCCCGTGATGCTCCTCCAGGCTGAAGAATTTCTGACCTTGTGATTTGCCCGGAGCCTGCCGATCTGTTTTGTCTACCCACTGCCCTTCTAGAGAGAGCTTCCTTATCCAGTTTTCCTCATAAGCTGGGTAAATGGTACAGCCACCCCTACAGCCTCGCTGTGTCATCTTGCCTGCCTGACTTGAGTGCTGAGCTCCTTGAAGAAAGGTTCTCTGAGGAGGAAGTGGGTTCCTGGTTCTCCGGCCCCACCTTCCCCAGCTGTGGGCGTTGGCCTCCAGGGAAGCTGCCTTCCGCACCCTGAGGGTCTGCCAGTACCCGGAGTGTGCTCCATCCTGTGGGGACAGACCATGTCGGGACATAGTCATCCGTGCTTTAACCACACTGAGTTGAGGCCCCGGAACCCAGTGTCAATGTGACTGACTTCTCACTTCTGCCAGAAATAGGTGGGGAAAACCTCTGTTTCCATTAGTTCTTTAGGGCTGTTTTCTGTATTAATTCGGGGCTGTTGAACACAAAAGACAGGGCTGTATTAATAATTGAGATTCCCTAAGAAATGTATTCACTAGTGAAGGTGTTAAGCTAATTGGTTAGCTTGGGCTATTGATTTTTTAAATAAGAACAGATGTTAAATGGCTGCTTAAAGAACATTGCAGGTAGGGTAAAACCAAGATTGAAGACCCAATTCACAGTGTTACTTTCCTCCCTGAAAGTTCTTTTGGAATGTCATACCAGGAAAAGTGTCCCTCATCTGTTGAGCTCATATATTTTCTTTGAATGGTCAGATTAACCCCTCTTGTTTACCTTTTTACCTTCACTACTAGGAAACTCAGAGCCAACCAGCAGGGGCTCCGTTGTAATAAATCTTGTGTTCCAAGCTTCTGATTCTGTTCTCTTTTAAACACTCTTATTTGTTTGTGGTTAGTGTTGCCTAAAGAAATACATACAGTTAGGGAGAGAATTGCTTTGTCACTTTGTGCATTAGTTCTGTGGTTTGCTTTGACCCCGCTTTTGGGTAGAAGCAGCTGTATGTTAGGCCCGTTATCAGGTATACATTCTGACCAATGTAGACAAGAGCTGGGTAAGAACTCTGATGTCTGCTTCTATTCAGAGGAGTCCAATCGCATGGTACTGAAGTATCAACTGAAGACAATTTCCTTCTGACCAAGACTGACTCTGGGACTGACACAGATCAGAGATGACTCCACAGTGTGTGTTCCCGACGAACACCAACAGCTGGGCCACCTCTTTGCCTCCTGGCCATGCTTCCTTTGCCCTCTGTGGTCACTGGACAGAGGGGAGAGGAGGAAAATTCTTAGCAGATGCTTTTAGCAGGACCCCTAGGCGTGACAGAGGAAGCTAATTTTAGTTCCATTTTTAACGTGAAGGTAGTTTGGCTGCGTCTTTCCTCTTCGGGTAGAGCATTTTAGCTTTTGTTTTTGCTTTTGCATTTCCTGTGTATACCTCCCAAAGCAAAATGGGCTGCTAAAAATGTCACTTAGTTTTTTATTTTGTGCCTAGAATAACATTCAAGACTTGTGAACACTGTGAGTCACTAAAATAGTTTTAGGAGAAAAGAAATGTTATCTGTGTTAGTCTCTAGTTCCTTCTAGAAATTTTCCAGTGGATTTTGTAGGCTTATTTAATTGGACATACTTGATTTCTTTCATCAGTAGCCACATAATAACATTTGCTGGCACCTTGCATCTCTCCCTGTATGCTGAACAATTTATCTTTATAAATACTGTAAGTTTTGTAGGAAGACCATGGTTAAAGAAGAAAGAAACTGGAAAACAAGCCGTGTTTACGTCCATCATCATTCGAGCTGACACATGTACCTGTCACAAAGTGGGCTTGGGCTTGTGCCCCACATGTCCCCAGTGTCTGGCACATTGTAGATACTCTGTCAGTACTTATTGGATGAATGAAGTCAGTACAGTACAGGCAGGGAAAGGTTAAAGAAGGAGGATTTTTTTTTTTTTAAGATTTTATTTACTTATTTGAGAGGGGAAGAGAGCACAAGAGCAGGGAGGGTGAAGAAGCAGACTCCCCACTAAGCAGGGAGCCCGAAATCACGACCTGAGTCGAAGGCAGATGCTTAACCAACTGAGCCATCCAGGTACCCCAAGGATGATTTTATGAAACTAAGTAGGGAAATCGGTTAGGCCAGTAGGTCTCAGACTTTGTGTCAAAATCACCTTGAGGCCTGGTTAAAGCAGTTTGCTGGGCCCCACCCCCAAAGTTTCTGATCCAGTGGGTACAGCTTGGGGCCCAAGAGATTCTGTTTCTAACCATTTCATAGGTGAGACTGCTATTGGTTCAGGACCACTCTTCTGAGGACCATTGATCTAGGCTTATTGCCCTTCTTTTCCAGATGAGAAAAGAGACTTAGAGAAATTGTGCTTTGCCTAACTGACCAAACTAATTAGTGGCACAACCTACACTAAAAACCAGCCTCTCACTTCCTAACTTCCAGGAGAGAGAATTGTATTCTGATGTCCCTAAAATGGCAAACTGCTAAGGCAACCACATGCCCTAGTTCCTTTCTTGGGATTTAGTTCCAGGTAACTGACAATTTTGGGATGGGACAAGAGGTATTGTTCCAGGTATTAGTTAATTCTATAGACGTGCCTTATACCAGCTGCACAATTGTGACCAGATGACATCCACCACCCATCAAAAGGAAGTGGTTCGTTTGGAAACCGATTGAAGCTCTCTCATTGTTGCAGTTGTGTTCCTGAAGTCTCTTGCCCAGCTTAGAGGTTTTAGCCCAGCTCTCGTGCTTGGTCAGCTGTGGATGGGACACAGTACCTCAAGGGGAAGTCAGCCACCTACATGGGTGATTTCCCTGCAGCACTGAGGTTGGGGTGGGAGGCACACTCTCAACAGATCCCTGGACTTCTGAGGCTCGTTTACTCTTGGCTCTTTTCTCTTTCCTCTGAGTGAGATGCTAAGAATCTGATGGGCAGGCAGTCTTGGAGCAGAAGCTGTTCAGTCTGGGTAGAGGAGGTTATTGTAGGCATTTCTTGCTCATGCTTTTCTCTTTCATTTCCCATCCATCATGTGTACTGTACTCTAGTGCCACCCTCCCAGCACCTTCCACTCTTACAGATGTGCTCACTGGTGACACTGAAGGAAGACACTTTAATGTCATGAGGAAGAGAGTGAGCTTGTAGTCCCAGTGAGTGGAGTCTGAGCACAGACTGTTTCCCAGACACGGTATAACTCTGGGCCTGGTTTTTTTCTCTGAGCCTTAGGTTCTTCATCGTGAAATGGCATTGAAATACTGTCCTCCTGTCAGGGCTGGCAGAGCCCTGGCAATAAATTGTGGGCTATTTTAAGGAGAACATGGTGTGAGGGGTGCCTGGGTGGCTCAGTAGGTTAACGACTGCCTTCAGCTCATGTCATGGGCTCCCTGCTCAGCGGGGAGCCTGCTTCTCCCTCTCCCTCTGCTTCTCCCCACCACTCTTGCTCTCTTTTTTCCTCTCTCTCTCTCTCGTAAGATCTTTAAAACAAAACAAAAAAAGAACATGGTGTGGAATAGATTGCATTATAGGCAATACTTGACCAACACTTGCCTTAAATTGCTCTTTACTCTCACTTCCTGTGGCCTCTGTCAGATTAAGGACCATTCCTGCACATTTGGATTTTGCCTTGTGACAATTTGCTATTAAGACAAGGTTGGGGGGAGTTCATTTTGTCTCAACATCACCAGCACATTGGTAAATCATCTTTTTGAAAAGAAGATGATTACAGTGTCTGCTTTCTCAAAACCCTGTAGATAGGGTGTTTAGATTTCTGAATTAACTGTCATAGCCAGTGAAGAACAGTGGGCATCGAACTCTGTGCTCTATCACCCATATAGAACGTACTTCCCAGCACCACTGGGGAGGCCATCAGGCTCCTGGATCCAGCAGGACTTACCTGCCTGACCCAGCTGGCCCTGCTCTCTCTCCTCACTCCCTCCCTCTGCCATATTGACCAGGTCTTCTGATTCACGTTGATCCTGCTGACCCAGGGCCTTCCAAACATGTTTTTCCCTCTGCCAGAAACACTCTTCCTCAGTCCACCCTCTCTCCCCCTGCCCCTCATACACACTCTAAAGAAAATGAAAATCTGGCCAACTGCTGCAAGTATTTCAGGCTTCAGTTTAAAGCAGTTTCTTTGTGGGGTTGAGTGTGGGTGCCCACATGAAAAATGCCTTTACAGCACCCTTGCCTGCCTTGCTCCCGACCCTCTCATCAGTGTCCCTGGTGGCCTCTGGGGGCATCCAGACCACGTTCCAAACATTCACTGCTTGCTCTCCAGTTGGGTAAGGGGGCCTCAGCCCACTTTTGTAGCCATCATCACACTTGTGCTGTGTTTCAGGTCTCTTCCCTGTTCCTCCTAAGCATTGGTGTCATGTCTGCCTGACTGCTATATCCTGGGCACCGAGTGTTCAGGGCTTGAAAAATGCACGAGGCCGTATTACCTCATACAGTCATTCTCCACTGGTTCCTTTCTGTACAAAAAAGAGAGAGGGAATGTGACAGGATCTTCCTTGGCACACACCCAGCTCAGACTGGACTTTGTGTATAGGGAGCCTTCTTCACTTGGGGCCATGTGGAGGCCATCCTAACCTGAGCAGGTGGGGCAGTACCAGGAGACCCTGAGATTCACCAGACTGGATGTCGTCAAAGGGCTCACACTTCCCCAAGCTCTACCATGCCTGAGCTGGGAGAGTCACATCGCTGCCATGTGCCACTCATGGCTGCAGCCCTAGAAGGGGAAAATCACATAGGAGAAAAAATTTGTCTTAAACTAAGTGTGGAGCTCTAGATTTCTTTGTACCTTGGGGAACAGCCTGAGTAGGGGCCTCTCATACTTGGGGGAATTGACTCCAGGTCAGCTGTATAACACAGAGGTATAAGCTCAGTTTTACCAGGCTGCCTTTTTTGGGTAAGAGGTCAGAATTTTAAGGCCAAACAGTGTTCCAGTAGGTCAGACAAAAGAGGCTACTAATTTGAGCATTTCAGAACTGGCCGGGCCATAGATGGGTTTGGGTTTACCGCCCACAGAAACGAGTGTTGAAAACAAAGTGGCCAGCCTGTTTGAAGCAGCCAGGCTTCAACTGAGGTTCAGGACACATCGTTATGTGCTAATATTTTTGTTTTGATGAAAAATTTAAAAACACTACTCAGCCTCCATCACAAAGAATATAAAAATATTATTATAAAGAAACTAAATGTATTTCAATCCCTGCTTTGTGGTGATACTCACTTTGTAAAGAGAGTTGGAACCAAAAGCACTTTAAAAGATGACCTTCAAAAATGTGCCCAACTTTCTACAGAGGGTAGATTATAGATTCAATCCACTGGTTTTCATGCATTTTTCAAATGTATCCACTAGCTTTTTTGGAAGCTGCATATTTTTTTTTAAATTTTTTTTATTTATTTATGATAGTTACACACACACAGAGAGAGAGAGAGAGAGAGAGAGAGAGATCGGCAGAGACACAGGCAGAGGGAGAAGCAGGCTCCATGCACCGGGAGCCCGACGTGGGATTCGATCCCGGGTCTCCAGGATCGCGCCCTGGGCCAAAGGCAGGCGCCAAACCGCTCCGCCACCCAGGGATCCCGGAAGCTGCATATTTTTATTACTAAGGTGTGCTTAGTTCTGAAGACATTGTGGCTGACAGAACAAAAACTGTCTTTAGGAGTTTTAAGTCAGGGTGAGTACAAGACAGGCTCAGGCTCCTGGAAGGAAATGAAGTGACACGTTTTTCTCCATGGTCACTTGGTAGCTCTTAGAAATTCTTGGTTGAACACCATGGGACCTTCCCCTGCCGTTCCTTCTTCCTAAGGAATGGTTTCACAGACCATGTAATAGGAACCTGTGCTTGGGCCTGCCAGGTCCTCAGCAGATTCCTTTCCTTCCTCGTTGGCTTTGTTTTCCTATCTAGAAAATTCAGGGTTTCCATCTTAAATATAAAAATGTGGTTATCAACTTAGAATGCATTCTAAGGACTTTAAATATACTTCTGTTTTCCACCAAGAAAACCATTAATTCATGAGTTGGGGTCACCATAGAATAGGGGACCCAACCTTCTAAGCAGAGTTTAGGCCAGTGCCCTAGCAGCATGGTAGCTTTTCACCCAACCCCAATCTTGGACACTGACACCTCAGCCCCTCCCCTTTTAGCGTCTGCATATTTAGTCCAGGTTTGCTTTCTGAGAGAGAGAGATGCATAAGCCAGGGGCTGAGGGGCAGAGGGGGAGAGAGAGAATCTTAACCAGACTCCACACCCAGCACAGAGCCTGACCTATGACCCTGAGATCATGACCTAAGCTGAAATCAAGAGTCAGACGCTTAACCCACTGAGCCACCCAGGTGCCCCAGGTTTGCTTTCTTCTGATTGCAAATGTGGACGTATATAGTTGTTTTGTATATGCTTATGACAGACACCTTGCCATTGATCCACATATCTACCCTCGTGAGAGTCACTACCTTAGAGAAATGATGAGAACAAAAACCATTTTTTTCCAGCACAAAGTAGATGCTAAACAACTATTGCAGCCAGATATACAGCCATACTTGCAGCCAAGTATGGCATACAGCAGAAGGAAGAGCAATGATTGATCACTTTGGTCCACCATTTCTGGGTGAAATTTGTTGTCTGAAGCACTCGTGCACACAGTAGGTCTTCAGGAAATATTAACTGGCTTACTTATGCTCTGAGCCTTGTAACAAAGAGACGTGTTTCAGCCAAATGTCCTTCCCTGGGGTGGCTGGGACTAGTAGTCACACCTTCCCCTCAAGCTCCATGACTGTGCTAGACCTGTTCTAGGCACAGTGTTCACATATCCATCTCCCTATCAGAAGGAGCTTGTCCCAAGGAATGTTTTGATGTGAGATTTGAACTTCCTTGTCAGAGTCAAAGAATATACCTGCCTGTCACTTTGTGTGTGCACTTGGCTCTGCTGAGCTTACAGAGCCTCCCTATCTCCCACTCAAGATTTGGGATTTCTTAACAGTTTATCTCTTTCCCCCAGACCTTTGTTTCCTTGAAGGACTAGTTAAAGCCCAGGTTCCTGGGCCTCACCCCTAGAGATCTTAAATCATTAGGTCTGCCTTGGGAGTTGGGGTGGAGACCTGATATCCTAACCAGCTCCAAGTTGTGTAGATGCTGCTGTTAATGACCCAGACCCTCCACTCCCCTTCACTCTCAATTGGGGGGAAGATTAAGACACTATTTGGTCATAGAATTAATTCATAGGATTATAAAGTGAAATAGAATTTAAGTCTTTTAGATTTTTGATATGCTTTGTGTACTTGATCACAGTATTTCTTACTGTGGTTTGTGGTCAAAAAAGGCTGGAAAGCCACCAATCGCCACCACCTTAGAAATGGCCCACCTGCCGGTGCTGCACCTGTGTATGATCCTTAGTTCCAGACCCAGAGTAGGAGGCTCAACCAGTGTCCTGGACTCCAGGAGAGGACTGGATTTATGGTCTTAATTGCCCCTGCAGGACCCTTAAGCTACAGCAGCTCCTCATCATCCTAGTGAGGAGGACATACAGTGTTCTCACTAGGACATTGAATGTTCTAGTTAGAAAGTCCTCCATCTGACTCTCCCCAAGGAGAAGGGCCTTCAGTGTTTCAGATTGGTTGTAATGGAAATAAATGTCATGAAATGATATTTAGCCTTACTGTCTTGGTGCCCTCTGATCGCTTCTATTCAGTTTCCTGTTTTAATTCATGGAATTGGTTTGGGTACCTGCTAATGGGGTCGTGACTTGGGAGTAAATGTGAGCAGAAGGAATAGACCACATGTCTCCCCATGCATGCAGCCAATGCCCTTTCTGCTAGGCTCACTCAGTTCTGTCTCTCAGAGATGCCTCTTACCCAAGGCAACTCCGTCTCTTCACATTTGTCATGGTCATATCCCATTAGTGTCTGCTTGGCTTGCAGCCCTAGGGCTTTCTTCATGAACTTTTTGTGTGTCTTCCAGGAAGTAAACCCTTTATTTTTAAAGCATTTGTCTTGCTATGCTAGGTGTTGGAGCTCTGGGTATATGCCATTACTTCTCTGTTAGCTTATAAACTGTGTGAAGGCAAGAGCCTACATTCCTGTTCCAGGGCCAGATGGGGCCAGGGCCAGGTCTTTGGTGACACCAGAGCCCAGCATGTGTCCAGTGGAAGGGGCTCAGCCAAGTTGTGCTTCTTGGGTCGGTGGCCATGGGGCCCCAGTTAGATTTCTAACCTTGTTGCACCAGGAAAGCGCATTCTAATTCCAAGCAGCTGACTTTGAAAAGACCAGTCTCTGCCTCCTTCTCTTTCCCATGTGGCTTGTGCTTGTTCTTCCTCCTTGGTGTGCTGAGACGGAGGCCGCTGCCTCTGGAAAGATTTGGTCCTTTACAGAGAACTTCAATTCTAGGGGTACATAAAGGATACAGCTGCTCAGAGAGAACAAGATTCCTTCTTGAAAAATGCGCAGTGTGTCCTGCTTTGAGGATTCTAGAATGAAGCAACTGGATTTTTCCTAAAGGCACTTTTTGGAATGGAGGGTGCTTTTGGAGGGTTCTGAACAAGAGAGAGACTTTGGAGAGAGTTAAAGGAATAGTATTTGACTGAGTCTAAGACCTAGGAAGGGAGATGATGGCCAAGCACCCAAGAACTGTCTTTTAAAAACATGTACTGTGATCCCATTTTGTTATCAATCCCAGACTGTAAAGGTATAAATTCGTGAGAACTGGGAGGCCTTTTTGACTTTGGAAAGTCCTTTTCTAATGCTTCCTAGCCAAATGACAATTCTATCCATCACACAAATACAATTCTCCCATTGTTTTTGGACTTGTTTAAAAATAGCATCTTGAGGGCAGCCCAGGTAGCTCAGTGGTTTAGCGCAGACTTCAGCCCAGGGTGTGATCCTGGAGGTGGGGGGGTAGTATCGATCCCTGCATGGAGCCTGCTTCTCCCTCTGCCTGTGTCTGTGCCTCTCTCTCTCTGTGCCTCTCATGAATAAATAAATAAAATCTTTAAAAAGAATAAAATAAAAACAGCATTTTGGGTTCCATCTATAATCCTACCTCCCAAGGTGAGAGAGCTGGTACTATACCTTTGGCCTCTCCCCCTTAGGCTAAGAGACTGCCTGAGATTTCACCACTAGGAGTGTTTTTAGCCTGGGAGCTAGCACAGTGAGAAGGTCTTTGATCTGCTGCTGCTGCTGCTGCTGTGAGGGAGCCACCTTGGTTTTGGACTTTTCCAGAAGGGTATGATTCATTTTTATAAGCAGTGCTGGCCTGAAAGTCTTGTCTTCTGCTCTTGTGGTGACTTGCTTGCCTGGGGATCAAAGTTGTGAACATACCTAATAAACAACATATTTGCTAAGCTTTCATTTTGGAAAGAGGAAGGGGAATCTAATGCCGAGATGCACCATCTAAGTTGGAGGCTGGGGGGAGGGACAAGGTAGTGGTGCACACAGCCAAACAGAGTCCTGTGTCGGTGCTGGTTTGTAAGAAGTGGAACACTGACCCAGAGACAATAAGACTATTCATTCGTACCAGGGACAAAAGAATGAATGAGTCCTCCTTCCCCCTGAGCCCGTATTCTGCTTAATTTGAACTGTCTTTAGGGTCCTTACTTACATCTCTCTCCCACGTGAGGAGACTGGGGCTGGTGTGTAAGCTACACTGGGTTCATATCCAGAGTCTCTCACCTCTCAACCTGTTTCCCTACCTTGGTGGGTCACTGTGAGGATTAAATGAAAAAGGCTCATGAGGTGCCCAGAGATGAGCCCCAGACCTCACAGTGTAAGACGGGTCCCAGCCATTGCTATGTGGTTACTCAGTACCTAATGCCTTCTGTACACGGGACTGAAGCATTTGGAGATAAATTGGTTTGGATGTCAGGCTTTAAGCCAATGAAATTCTGGCTTTGACTAAACAGCACAACTTCAGATTTTAGTCGTAGATTTGAAGGCCCTCAGAGCCTCTGGCGGGTGATGAGACTGCCTGTGGCTCTAAGTATTTCACAGAGAATTGCTGGCTGTCACCAGTACTGGAGCGGGCTCTTTTTTTCTGGCCCTCTATGTGTGTTTACTTATGACTCTGAAGTTGTCTCATGAGGAGGAGAAGTGTCTGGGAGGTTGGATGATAACTTTTACAGCCATTACTGAGGGAGGAGCCCTACACTGGCCTGGTACAGGATACCTGGGCCCTAGCCTGGGGGCACATCCAGTCCCAGGGCCTCCTCTTCCTCTGTAGGAGACTACAGAGGAGACTACTGTCTGAGGCTGACTCAGGATCCTTTCAAATTCTCACACCACATGGAAGCTGAGAGCCCCACCACTCACTTGGCCCCTCCCCGGGGTGCTACCTTGGCCATTACTGTGGAGAGATTGGGATTGGTCAACACTTGATTCTGAACGTATAGAGCAGAGTGGGATTGCTTCTTTTTTTCCCCCGTGTATGTCTGGACCATCATACACAATAAATGTTTCTGCCAGAGTAGGTGCCCTGGCTACAAACATGTTTGAGAACCAGGAACAGAGGGCCAGGGTCTATGGAGAAACACTCATCAAAGAACAGCTGAGAAAGACCCTTTGTTCATTTTGTTCTAGAGAAAAATTCGCTGCCTCTGGTTGGGTGAGAATAAAGGCCACCTCTCTTTCACCCCCACCCCTTACTGCCCTCAACCCATGTGCCTCGGAAGCCAGAAGTATGCCTTTGAAGAAGTGGTCATTTTCAGATCCCTCTATGGTGCTCAGAGACTTCTGTGGCCTTTTCCACACCAGCACCTGCTTGCTGACTCTGATGCTTTTTGTTGGTCCCCACGTGAAATGCCTGCAGCCTGGAGCTGTTCTTGTAAGCCCAGCTCCTTCCTCCTCCCCTGAGGAGTAGGCTGGGTTTTCTTTCGGGGGTCCTGGGCCACAGAGCACTTCCACAGGCCCCTAGAGCTGTCCTCCTTCCAAGAGGGCTGTGAGCAACCAAAAAGCCTCTGCCTTTGCTGGGCCAATCTCCATCCTGAGACTCCTCACTCTGTGTCCTGATGGAGGACTTTCCCAGTTCTCCCCATGGGGTTAGGAGCTGCATAGAGGGAGGAACCATGTCTTGCTTCTTTCTTGACCCTAGCAATTTGCAGATGTTTGGCGTGTAAAGATGTATGGAATGAATGAATGAGTGAGGGCATGTGGTTGCCCCACGGTGCCTGCTCTGTTATCAGATGCTGCCTGTTTCCCCAGGTGATAGGGGTGGGGAAGGACTTTCTAGGTGACCCTTGTCCCTTTACTTCCTTCGCTGACCAGTGAGTGCCTTCCAGAGTGCTGGGGCTTGTGGCTCTCCTCTCTTTCCCTTGTTGCAGGGAAATAAATAAACGTGTGCTTGGTGTCAGGTGAAAATGTTTTTCCTCTAGAAGTCCAGAAGGTAGTCTGACAAATAATGGGTTCTCGGGGTTCCTGGGCAGGGCCAAATGTAGCCGAGGCTGACAGAGCCCCTGTGTGCCAAAGCCTCCACTGTCCCTAAGCACCTGTGACCTGTCATCGTGGCCTGGCCTTCCTACCCCCAACTCGGGCTGCTTTGCTGGTGACATGGTGCTAAAAAAATATGCCCTGAGGCCCTTGAGGAGCATTGTTTGAATTCTAAACTGGCACCAGTCCTGACGTGCAAGTTCCTCTGAGGGACAGAGGCTGCTCCAAACAACTCCACCTAAGGGACAAAGGTCAGGGTGGACTCCATTTCCTATTGTAGCCAGGATCCTGAATGACGTGGTGTGTTGTGGCCCTGCTTACTTTCTGCCCAGGGCAGTGGTAATGTTTACTCAGAATAAACTTATCCCACTTTGTCGCATTCCCTCCCCATCCCTTCTCTCTCTCTCCTCTAGAAATAAAACTCTGGACAAAGTGACTAATTCGCATCTTCTGGATGTGTATGAAGTCTGTGACTTTGAGAATCTCTAGACCATTTCCAAACAGTGATGGGAGTAGGCCACCCTGGGGTGTGTTGACCTTGAATTGTTCACAGCACATGTCAGGGCTCCTTGCCTTGTCTGTGGTGTGTGTGTCTGTGATTTATGGGTTGGGGGGCGGTACTAGGGCCTTGGTTTCCTCATGTGTCAAATGGTAATTAAAACACTTTCCTTCCAGTAGTAGTGTGAGGATAGGGGCAACCTAGAGCTCCCCACACAGTCCCTGACTTGTAATGGGGTGTTTAAAATGGGAGCTGCTGATCTAGCCATTTGATTAGACTCCAGGAGAGAAGCAGCTCTCAACCCTGGAGGCTCCCCTTTCATTTCTTCTTGGGATATCTGTCTGATACTTGATGAATATTTGATAAAGGGAGTAAGTCTTGAGGAAAACTCTTTATGTGGATTTATTCAGAGCCCTCTCTGACAGTTGTATGAGAGGGGTTGTGGACCTCTGAAGGGCTTTGCTTTTCATTCTGAGTGAGAAGAGATGCCACAGGAGCGTTTTGAGCAGAGGGGCAATGTAACAGGATTTAACTTTTACAAGGATCACTCCAGTTAGTGGGTTGAAAAGACTATAGAAAGGCAGGGAGCAGGGAACTCTTGGACGTATGGTAGTGGTTTAGGCACAAAGTGACTGTGGCTTAGGTCAGGGTGTCAATGGTACAGGTGGTTACGGTGGTGAGATTCTGAATATACTGTTAAGGTGGGATTCACAGAATATGCTGAAGGATCAGATGGTAGATGTAAGCAGAAGAACAGAGTCAAGAATTTTGACCTGAGCTACTGGAAGGGTGAAGTGTCATGTCTACCAAGACGTAGTGGCAGCAGGTTTGAGAGGGAGAATCAGGAATACAGGTTTGTGCTGTCTGGTCTAGACATCCAGGGCAGTGACCAGGAGCTTGTATGTAGAAAGAGACCACTCAACAAATAAGCAGCGAGCACCTCTTCTTTGTCTGCACATCTGTGGTTCTCATCTGGTTTCTCGGCTTCCTATGTCATCTCTGTGCTACCAGTGCCCACATGTATACCTCAAGCCTCCATCTGCCTCCTTAACTCAGACTCATTGATGGAACTGCCTAATTCAAGTTCCTGTGGATATCTGCAGAGGAAGGTTCCTCAGTCCCAATCTATACAGGGCCTGGCACAGATGAGATGCTCAAGTATTTGTTGAGCATGAATATTGTTTATTTCATAGACTAACCTTATGAATAGGTATGGTTGTTAATACTATACAAAAATCCATCGATTCAGTCTTGGTTAAAAACAAAAGAAATTATAAGATACACATGTGTTTACATTAAGTTCTTTAAATTTTCCATACAATAAGGGAAAGGAGATTAGAAAACACTTATTTACTGGTGATTTAAGATCATAAAGATACTTATATAGGTTCTTTTATTATTTTTACAAAGATGAAATTAAAACTTCCAAAGATATCCACAGATTTTTCCTGAGATATTCAGTGGCAAGTTATTTGAGAAGACACTCATTCTGGACTATTCATGGTTAAATACATTTGTATGTTTCACGGACTAGGATTTCCTTGAATTGTAAGTGCTCTGTTAATCTGACCCATGTGAAAATTATGTGGACTCTTTTAGAACTTTAGGCCTTTGTGTCTACTTTATTCCAACTTTTTATTGATGTATACCATGAATCAGAAAAAATATATCTGGCTTTAAGTATGTAATTTGGAGGATTTTCACAAATTGAACACCAGAGTGTAATTAGCTCCAATCAAGAAATAGACTGGGGGGCTCCTAGGTCATCCTTGGTTTCAGCACAGGTCAGGATCTCAGTGTTTTTGGATTGAGCCCTGCGTTGGGTTCCATGCTCAGCCCAGTCTGCCTGAGATTCTCTCTCCCTCTGCCCCTCCCCATGCACATGCACCTGCTCTCTCTAAAATAAATAAATCTTTAAAAAACAAAAGAAATAGACCATAGCTCACTCCCTCCTGTGCCTTGCAGCATACTCCCCCCACCCCAAGTGTAACTGCTATCTTAACTGCTGAAATCATAGATTAATGTTGGCTTGGTTTTGTATTTGTATAAATGGAATCATACCAAATGTACTTCTTTGTGTGTGCCTTCTTTCTAGATTTGTAAGATTCATCCATATTTTTTATGTGTAGGTGTAGGTTGTTACTGCTGTGTGGCATGCCACATGTGCAGGTGTCTCAGTGTACCCATTCTGTCAGCGGGCATTTGGGTGGTGCTGCTTTGAATATTCTGTATATGTGCTGCCAAAGCAAGCACTGCTTTGAATATTCTGGTACTTCTTGTGTTTTCATGTGGGCATTTCTCCAGGGTACACACCTGGAGTGGGATTACCAGGCCCCCAGGGAAACTTGTATTAGCTGTCTGGATTCATCCCTTCCACAGTGGCAGGTGGACCCTGCCCATTGCTTTTCATCCTTGTCAACCCTTAGTGTTTCCTATTTTTTCTTTTTATCCATTCAAGTGTGTATGTAATGGTATCACTTTATGGATTTTAATTGATTATTTCATGATGACTTTTGGAGTCGAGTACCTTGTCATCTGTTTACTGGCCATTTGGATATCCTCTTTTGTGAGGTGTCCATCCAATCCCAAATCTATTTTTAATCATTACCAGTTATGCAAAGAGATCCAAAATGGTGGCTCTGTCAGATTTAAGCCCAAATCCAAGTTGAAGCTTGGTTTCTTCTATAGGTCATAGACCTAGCCCCACTCTTGCACCCTACCCCTTCCGCCTCCATCCTGAGCCTCACTCTTTGGTTCAGTCCCTGTTGGTCTACATCCAACTTAGGCATCTGCATAGTATCTCACCTTTGACCTAACAATGCCATTTCTAGGGGCCTATCTCATTATACAGGTGCCTACAAAG
Organism: Nyctereutes procyonoides; assembly: GCF_905146905.1. Classification (NCBI taxonomy): domain Eukaryota; kingdom Metazoa; phylum Chordata; class Mammalia; order Carnivora; family Canidae; genus Nyctereutes; species Nyctereutes procyonoides. The sequence continues at coordinate 34,561,468 of NW_026575020.1, forward strand.
TTAGGCATGAGAGTATTCATCAATTCAGCATTGTTTGAAGAGCAAAAGTTAAAAACCATCAGCCGGGAGACTGGTTAAATAGGTTTCAGTGGAACATTTATTCAGCCATTGACTCTGCTCCTGTGAAAAAATGCCCACAACATATTGTTAAGTTGAAAAGTATTTCAGCTGTGCCATATGAGGGATTTTTCATTTTCTATGTTAGGTATTTTTGCAGCGCTTGGATTTTTATAACAAGGTTGTTCTGCTTGTTATAACTCTACAGCTCAGAGTTACCCAGAGATTGTCTGAACACATGGAGGATACGAACAGACTTTCATGTCAGAAGAGGCTTGGGTGTTGCAAAACTCCCAAGTAGTATTTTCCCTCTGTTTTAACATGAATAGTTCTATATTAAGTAAGACAGAGGATCTTTTCATATGGCAATTGTTGGAAAAAATGAAACATCAGGTTGCTTTCCGTTCGACTGGGCTGTAGTTATTTTTAGCTAAGTGTTGGCAGAGGTCTGGTGATGTTATCAAGTAACCGTAGTGGCTTCCATTTATTGAGCATTTGCTATATATCACGTCCTCGGCTAAATGCTTGACACACAGGATCATGTTTAATCCTGAGGTTATGCTTTTCTGTAGGTGAGGAAGTTGTAACTCAGAGAGGTTACAGAGTTTGCCTGTGTATACGCCTGAGCTTGGGTTAGAACAGAGACTGCCTGACTCCAAAGCCCACGTGCTGCCTGCTGTGCCCACAACCCACTCAGCCTGAACTCTTGTCTTTATCTTTGCATTAGTCTTTAAAATTTTAAATAAGTAAAAAACTGAAGTCTTAGGTTTATTTTTTTTACGATTATATTTATTCATGAGAAACACAGAGAGGCAGAGATATAGGCAGAGGGAGAAGCAGGCTCCCTGTGGGGAGCCCGATGTGGGACTGGATCCCAGGGCCCTGGGATCATGACCTGAACCAAAGACAAACGCTCAACCACTAAGCCCCCCAGATGCCCCTGAAATCTTAGGTTTAGAAAAGTTCTTCCTGGCTCAGCCGGTAGAGCATGTGACTCTTGATTGTGAGTTCAAGCCCCAAGTTGAGAGTAGAGATTGCTTAAATAAAAAAACAAACAAAAAACCTTAAGTTTTAAAAGAAGAAGCTACTTCTCCACTCTAGTCCTTTTTACATATTTGGGAAAGTTGGGGGTAGTGTGGATTGGGTAGGTAGCTTCGGATGAAACTTGTGTAAGTGGACAAATGGAGATCCTTCCCAATTGTGCCACAATTCTGTGCCCAGTACACTGGAGATAACAAGAAATTGACACCACAGTGTTTCTTAGGATTGGCTGCAGTAATTTTGGAACTGCCTCAAAGTGTTATCCACCATGACGCAGACATGTGGTCCCTTGTCTGGCTGATATTTAGAGACTGCCCTTATCCAGAGCAGAATTAAGCCCTGACAGAAACCACTGCTAAGTTGGGATCCCAGCTGCTGCTACCAGTGACATTTGAAAGGCCAGTTGATATGTACATTTGTCAACACCAGGCAGAGACCTTTGTTGGGCTTGACTGAAGGGCAAATTGAAAATCTAAGAATGAAATATTGGTACCTGGCAGACTACTCGGGAAAAAATCGGTGTGACTTTTGGGGCTTGGGAGGTTTTGTTGAGATTTGATTCTGTGAGCAGGCTACGTGCCTCTCTTCCAGCCTGTCCTTCCTCTGACATTCATCTGATAGCTGGATCTGCATCCTACAGTGGTTGCCTAAGAAAGTGTCTGCTCTTAGTAACATCACGGCCATTTATACAGAAATTGTGAAGCTATGTAAGCCACCCTTCCTCTGGAAGAAATGACTAGCAGATTAGTCACTGAGAGTTCCTGACTGTCCATGGTATAAATGCCATAATGAGCAGTGGTCTGAGGCTTTGATTTCTTAAGTTCTATCAATGACTTTTGAAGTTGCTCTCACAGATTTGATAGATTACAATAAAATAGCAGTTTATGGCATTCCCTTGTTATGTGAAGGAGGGTTTTTGTTTCCTTTGGTCAGGTTTGGCCATAAAGGTAGTGTAGCAGTCTGATAATCCCAGGTGTTGGTGGAGATAATGGAGCAACTGGGACCTTAATAATGGATTTGCAAAGTGGCACAGCCATTTTGGAAAATCATTTGGCAAAAGCCATAAAATTAAATCTGGTACATACTGTATAGTTAGGCAGTTCTATTCATAGGAAGCTCTTGCATGTGTTCCAGGAGACATATATGAGAATGTTCATAGCAGCGTTGTTTATAGAAGCTGGAAACAGCCCAGTGTCCACTGAAAGTGAAAGCTCTTACATATACTTCAGCACGGTTAGGCATCAGACCTACCACTGAGTGAAAAAGCAGGAATGTAAGAAAATTTACAATATATTTCCATTTATATAAAGTTCACAAAGCTGTCAGTTAAACTATACTTATAGATATAAATTGTCACAAAAAGTAAGAGATGATAAGCACAAAAATCAGAATCATGGGGACTGCCTGGGTGGCTCAGTTGGTTGAGCGATGAGCTCTTGGTTTGGGCTCAGGTCATGACCTCAGGGTCGTGGCATAGAGCCCTGTGTTGGGCTCCATGCTTATTACGGTGGAGTCTGCTTGGGACACTGTCTCCCTCTCCCTCAGCCCCTCCCCCCTGCTCACTCGTGCTCTCTCTTTCTCTTAAGTGAATAAATAAATCCTTAAAAAATAATTAGAATCATGGTTACCCGTTATTGAGAAGAGAGATATGATCACAAACGGAATGTGGTGGCATCAGTGGACTTGATAACTTTCTGTTTCTAGAGCTGTGTTGTCCGATGTGGCAGCCACCAGCCACATTTCAAGTACTCAGTAGATGCAAGGGCTATCATGCAGGATGGTGCAGATACAGAATATTTCCATCATTGCCGGAAAAGTCTATTTGGTAGGCTAAGTTGGTGGATACTTGCATTTAATTCTAAGTGGTGTGTGTGTGTGTGTGGAATTTTTCAAAATTTTGCTTTAATTTTAGTACTAGAAAATCTCTAAAAACATACAAAATCTGAAGTGTAACTTTCTAAGCGAAAAGCCAGGAAATAACAAGGGAGTGGTTGATAAAGCTCCCTGAGACTCCAATAATAGTGTGGGAGCATCTCTTTGGCATTGGCCTCCACTCCAGATGATTGATACACTTGAGGGACTTGAGAATAGGGGCAGGAAGTATGTGTGTGTGCGCCAGTGCGTGTCTGATGCTGTTGGCAAGATCACCCCACCAGAGATACCACCTATCGCTTCCTTCCGCACTGCTTTCACTGGTCATTATAGTACTTGATCAGCACTCAGAAGCATAGTTTGAGTAACGTTTCAAGTCACCTGAAATCTATGTTGTCAACCCATTGTTTCAAGGAAAAGATGACAAGCAGCCTCCAAGTCCAAAAGTGTTCTAGTTTGTGCTGTCTTCTATTTCCAGTTGAGGAGGTTCATTACCACTACAAAGAACCTGCTTTCTCCACTTGATTTAACACATTGTGTGCTAAAGGTAGCTGTTTTTAGTCTATTAAATACTCCCAGGAGAGAGATTGATTGGTAGATGCAATTCTTTCTTTAAATGCTGATAGGAGGGGATCCCTGGGTGGCGCAGCGGTTTGGCGCCTGCCTTTGGCCCAGGGCAGGATCCTGGAAACCTGGGGTCGAGTCCCACATCGGGCTCCCGGTGCATGGTGCATGGAGCCTGCTTCTCCCTCTGCCTGTGTCTCTGCCTCTCTCTCTCTGTGTGTGTGTGACTATCATAAATAAATAAAAAATTAAAAAAAAAATAAATGCTGATAGGATTCCCAGCTGTGCCCCAAAACAGACTAGAATTTCAGACCGAGGTAGGTAGGATGCTATAATACACTTCCTGCCTTCAGTTTGCTTCGTTGGCCCTTGGATCAGTGATCAGTACTGGCTCTGCAAGTGCAGGAACCTGAGAGTATTTGGGGGGCCCTCCATGCCTTCCTTGCACACCCCAGTTCCGCCCTAGTCATGATGGCAGAGGTGTGAATCTGGCCTGTCAGTACAGCACCTCAGGGTAGCAGACAGGCAAAAGCGGAAGTTGGCTTGCCCAGCCCAGGTCTCTAGAGGTCTTTGGCCACCAAACAAACCATGCATCCTGCCTAGACTTCCCCATTTGCATCTGCTTTTCTAGCCCTACTTTCAGTCTTAGTTGCTCAGGGTGGAAGTTGCACGGATTAGTACATCTCTCTAACATCCCTTCAGGCTTGGAAACCTGCCTGGTCAGTGCTGTGACTGTAAGGATCCTGAGGCAGGCAGCAGTACAGACAGGTAGGGTAGAAGAGCCAGATGGAGACTTCTGGTCTGTGCTAGGGGAAAGGAGGATGGCATTTGTAAGGCCCTCAGTTTCTTAGGCTCATCAGTTAAAAATTCAGTGCTGTACCATAGCCTAGTTCAGATCTGTAAGCAGATAGGAGCTGAGAATTCAGTTTGATCAACCCTGTGACCCATCCAATTTATGTAGTTGGGTTAGTGCCCTGTGCAGAGGCACTGTGTGCCCAGCCCTTGGATAAGAACCTCAGTGCACTAGCCACAGGCAGCGCCTCATTTCTTCTTTATCACACCGGCCATCTCACGAACGTTATCAATCCCTTTGAAGTATTTTAACCCAAACAGTCTGACTACAGAGCTCAACCTTTCACCACCATATGTATTAGACTGGTCACATCATTTTGAAGTATGAAGAAGAAAGTATAAACTGTATAGGGGACCTACCCTGCTTGGGTGGGGAAGAAGAGGCAAAGAAGAGGAGAGGTAGAGAAACTGTGCCATGCCAGTTCACCTGCTTTGAATCCCAGGGATGCCTGGTGTATAAGGACAGGTGCTGAGAGCCCCTCCTCACCCTACATTGAGCTGTTCCATATGAGGAGAGAGGTGCACCAGCTCCCTGAAGATTTCTATACACTGTTGGGTCCAAGGAGGGCTTCCTGCCAGCAGACAAACAGCTACAAAATCATGTTTGGTTTGATTCTGCATGTGAGCAAAGGTCAGGCTCTGGCTTTTCTCTTTGGTCCAGAGTGCAGTGGGCTTCTAGGAAGTTTGCAAAGAGCAGATAGATTATCTGAAGTTGCCAGCTACCTAGAAGGCCTTTGATGCAGGAATTGAACCTTGTCCCAATGAAGCCACATGCAGTAATAATAGACACAGTGACGGGCCTGTAGCACAGGGTGCTATGTCATTTATTTAGAAGAGTGTTTTAGTAAGTAAATAGGTAGAAAAATTGAAGGGGGGGTGCTTTGTAGTTTTAAAACTACAGTTCTTTTCTTTTTCCATTGCAAAGGGTCATGTTCTGTTCCCTAATTTTCAACCACTTTCAGGTATTTTCTGTGAATTTTATATAGTATCAAAAAAAGCAGTCCTTTTTGTGGAGTATTTTCTGATTGGTTAATTTGTTCATTTGTTGAATGAATGTTTACTAAGCATCTTCTGTGGGCCAGGTACCCTGTTAGCATTGGGGATGTAGGCATGAACAGGGCAGGTATGGTCCTCACTGAGTCTGCATTCTTGTGAGGAGACAAGCACATTAATTAATGACTTGATAAGATCATTTCCGACACTGAAAAACACTGAGGTAAATGGTGAAATGAAGGAAGTCTTCAGTAGGTTTTTGCTTTTCACATATACAATTGACTCATTTAAAGTGTAGAATGCTGTGTGTGTGTGTGTGTGTGTGTGTGTGTGTGTGTTTAGAATTCACTGGATTTTTGTGCAACCATCACCAGATTCTAATTTTAGAATATTTATTTCTCCCCACCAAAAGAAATCTCATATTCATTAGCAAGCCATCTCTCCTTCCCTCTCCCATTCCCTTATTCTTAGCCACTAATCTACCTTCCATCCCTATAAATATGCCTGTTCTGGACATTTCAAAAAATTGGAAGATACAATAAATGGTCTTTTGTGACTGGCTTCTTTCACTTAGCATTATATTATCAAGATTCATCCATGTTGTAGCAGGTGTCAGGATTTATTTTTATTTTTTTATTGTCAGGCAATATTCTGTTGTATGCTTATGCCACATTTTATTTATTCATTTATGGACATTTGAGTTATTTCTACCTATTGATTTGTATGAATAATGCTGCTGTGAACTTTTGTGTACGAATCATATGGATACATGTTTTCATTTCTCTTGGGTATATGACTAGGAATAGAATTGTTGGGTCATCTGGTAACCCATATAGGAGGGTTCCAGTTCCCCAACCATCACCAATACTTTGTTATTACATGTCTTTTTTTATTAATATCTAGTGGGTTTTAAGAGAAACTTAAGTTGGTTTTGGCATTTCCCTGATGATTAATGATGTTGAGCATTTTTTCTTATCTTTATTGCTCTTTTGTTTATCTTATTTGGAGAAATGTCTATTGAAATCCCCTGGTCATTTTTAATTGGATTATTTGTCTCCTGTTGAATTTTAAGAGTTGTTTATATTTTCTGTATGCAGATCCTTATCAGGTATATGACTTGCAAATATTTTCTCCCATTCTATAGTTTGTCTTTTCACTTTCTTGGTGGTATCATTTGTAGCACAAACATTTTAATTGACATATAGTATCATATTAGTTTTAGGTGTACAGCATAATGATTTGATATTTGTATGTATGGCAAAATGATCACCACAATAAGTTTAGTTTAAAGTTTTACATTTTGATGAAGTCCAGTTCATCCGATTTTTCTTTTGTCACTTGGATTTTTGCATCCTAAGAAACCATTACCAAACCCAAGATCACAAAAATTGTATCCCTGTGTTTTATTCTAAAAGTTTATAGTTTATAAATAAACTGTTCTATAGTTTATAGTTTTAGCTATTACATTCAGATCTTTGATCCGTTAATTTTTGTATATGATGTAAGATAAGGGTCCAGATTCATTCTTGTTCTTTTATATATGAAATATCCACAGTCATTGCCAGCACCATTTGTTGAAAAGAGCATTTATTCATCCATTGAATGGCCTGACACCCTTTTAAGAATTGATTGGCCTTAGGGATGCCTGGGTGGCTCAGTGGCTGAGCATCTGCCTTTGGCTCAGGGTATGATCCTGGGGTTCCAGGATCAAGTCCTACATCAGGCTCCCTGCATGGAGCCTGCATCTCCTTCTGCCTGTGTCTGCCTCTCTCTCTCTCTCATGAATAAATAAATAAAATCTTTAAAAAAATGTTTTAGAGTTTTTAGTGTATGTCTTGCACTTGTGTTAATTATATGCCTCAGTATTTTATTCTTTTTGATGATATTATCAATGGAAGCTTTTTTTGTTTTGTTTTGTTTTGTTTTTATTGACATATAGTTGACATACAGTGTTATGTTATACTAGTTTCAGGTGTACAACATAGTGATACACTTGTGAGCACAGCATAGCACGTAGAGATGCTGTGCTCACAAGTATCGTTACCATCCATCACCATAAAACATTATTACAATATCATTGACTATATTCCCTATGCTATACTTTTAATTCCAACAACTCAGTCATTCCATAACTGGAAGCCTGTGTGTCTCCCTCTCTTTTTACCCCATTTTGTCCATCTTCCTATCCCCCTTCCCTCTGGCAACCATCATCAGTTCCCTGTAGTGTAAATGAAAGCTATTATTATTATTTTATTCATTCATTCATTCATTCATTCATTCATTCTAGAGAGAGAAGGAGAGGGAGAGAGAGAATCTTAAGCAGACTCTGTGCTGAGCGCAGAACCCAACATGGGGCTCGATCTCACGACCCTGGGAGTCATGACCTGAGCCAAAATCAAGAGTTGGACATTTAACCAACTGAGCATCCAGATGTCCCTAAATGGAAGCTTCCTAAAATGTTGTTTTGGAGCATTCATTTGTACTATATAGAAATCCCACAAACTTTTTTTTTTTTTTTGAGAAACAAGTGAAAAATTAGGTTTATTTATTTATTTTTTAAAAAGATTTTATTGATTTATTCATGAGAGACACAGAGAGACAGGCAGAGACATAGGCAGAGGGAGAAACAGGCTCCCTGTGGGGTGCCCAATGCAAGACTTGATCCCAGGACCCTGGGATCACACCCTGAGCCAAAGGTAGACGCTCAACCACTGAGCCACCCAGGTGCCCCTGACTTTATGATTTTTAACTACCTTAAATACCTTGAAGTAAGTAGAATCACACATTATTTATCTTTCTGTGGCTGGCTTGTTTTGCTCAGTATAATGTCTTGAAGATTCATTCATCCAACAAACTTTTGTATATTGACTTTGTATCCTGTGACTTTACTGAATTGGTTTATTAGTGCTAATAGTTTTTTAGTGGATTGCTTGTGATTTTCCATATATAAGGTCATCTACAAATTGAGTTTTTTTTTTTTTTTCATTTTAATACAAATTGAGTTTTATGTCTCCCTTCCCAAGCTAGATGGCTTTTGTTAGGGTACTGGAGTACAATATCGAATAGGAATGGCAAGAATGGACACCCAGGGCTTGTTCCTGATCTTGAAGAGAAACCATCCAGTCTTTCACTGTGTTCCAGAAGATTTTGAACTCCTTAGTGCTATTTCAGTCTCCAGTGCCAACTCTGAGGCCTTGCCCATGACACTTACTGCTATTCCCTAAACTAACAAAAATCAGAAGGTTGATTCAAAAGAGCCTTTCTTTCCAGTTCATTCATCCTACACATCGCGATTCTACTTTAATATTCTTTCTTCTTAGTTCCCTTAGACTTTGGTTAGCTCACCATACAAACTCCATGGAAGACACTGGAAATATTTGCGAGTTCTTTTTCCATAGCTATTTTGACTGCCTTTGACTTCCACAATTCTGAACAACCTAATTTACATGGAAATTGCAGAAATTAAATTGTGTAAGCAGAAGTGTTTCAATAGATCGGTCTTTCTTTTCCTTTGCAACTCTAAACAGCCAGGGAAAATTTGTTTAGGGATGATGCTTGTCTCCACAAAAGGTCAGTGGAGCACAGCTCCTTCCTACCCTGCTTCTAACCATTAGTACCCTCTTTGTTTTCAGATTCTCAGCGTTCTCACCTCTCCTCCTTCACCATGAAGCTGAAGGACAAATTCCACTCACCCAAAATCAAGAGAACGCCATCAAAGAAGGGAAAACCAGCTGAAGTTTCTGTGAAAAATCCGGAGAAGCCTGTTAGTAAAGTAAGCCAACTCTCTCTAGGTGTTCCTTCTGGCCTTCGCCTACTTCGAGCAGTATGAGTTTGTGCTGTTCTTAAGTTCATTCCCTGGGGATTCAACTTTCAGTGCAGAACACCTACTCCATAGCATTCCATGCTTCCAGGCAGGGGCCTTCAGCATCCTTGTAAAATATGAGCCTTTAGGATGGTGAGTGTTTCTCCTGTTAATCGGAGTCGAGTTCATTCGGCAAGAACAGTTCCCCTTTTCCAGATGTGTTACCCTCTGGGCATTTAAAACAGCTCAGCACACCATGTTTACACCCCACAATGCTGCCTCCCTTCCCCAGACAGCCCCATGTTGCCCTGGCACGCACACACTTGGAGGCTTGTGACATACAGAACATCCTTCATTTGGCTTTAGGGCCCATGCTCTGAGACATGCCAAATCCTTGAAGCCCGGCCAAGGATGTCCTCAAACACGAGTAACCTCAGCAGTACCAGTCAAGTCAGATATGTCGAAACAGCGGTAGATGTTCACCAACCCCTCCCTTCAGCCTCAAACGGCCATTTCAAGCTCTGTAGGAATCCAGGTTTCCTCTCTTCCAGGAGGCAACAGACAGATTTCTACCAGAGGGCTACCCTCTCCCCTTGGATCTGGAGCAGCAGGCAGTAGAATTTATGTCCACCAGTGCTGTGGCTTCCAGGTCTCAGAGGCAGAAGGTCAGTGTGATGCTAAGAACAATTGGGTTTGCCTTGCCTTCTACTGCAGAATCCTGGGCCATGGTTTTGGGGATGGAAAGAAAAATCTATTGCAATATCCATGTGTTCGAGTGGGTGGTGACTATGGGCTTCATTGTTCAGGAAATAGTTCAGGGGCCTTGGGTAAAAATTAAGAGTTTATCCAAGCCCCTGTGGTCTTTGGAGGGAGCTCAGCACTCCATGATGAAAGCTTGGGGGTCCTTTCCAGGGTTGGTTTGGGTGTGCTCCTTGGGTCCAGTGCGTTCTGGGGGAAATGGGTGAGTCTCATCTCTCAAGACTAGCTCTTCTTTCCTTGAGTTACTAAGATGACCTGAATAGTTAGGACAGGGAGGGGCATCTTCAGTAAAAGGTGCTGTGTTAGATGTCTAGCAAGCCTATGTGGTGAGAGCACACAGAACCAAGTACTCAGAGCCAAGCACTCTCAGAGCCAGTGATACCTTTTGTGCCGCTAACATTTATCCAGGCTTTTCCTCACCCCATGCTCAGTGCTTTATGCTTTTACTCTCTTACTAAACACTCATAATAGTCCTGAGAGATGGAAACTTATTTTGCAGAAGTGGAAGCTGAGGCTGTAGAGGTAGGAAGCATTGGCCACCGTCACGCAGGAAAGGTAGTGATGGCCTGATTTGAGCTCAGGCCATCTGACATGCAAGTCAAAACCCTCGAGATGCTATGTTTCCTCTTTATGAAAGCCAGAATTTATTTTTTGAATGGCCCACAAATCCAAATGTTAACTCTCACACTAAACATAAAAGGAAAATTAACTTTAGCAATGTAAAATAAAAATAAACCTTGTAGAGAAATATAATCCTAATGCTCCAGTGATTGTCCACAGCATAGTGGGTAGTAGAACTGTTGTCACAACCATCAATTAAACGTCACTGGCAAACACTGACCCATTATATAAACATAATTCTTGAATTTTGCAGCGTACCTATATTTTTGTTTTTATTTTAACTAGCAAAATATCTTAAAATTCTAGTTAAAAGTGGAGAACATTAAAGTTCGAAGTCCAGAAGTCTTTTGTCGAATAACCCTGTTTCCTGCTTCATCCATTAGCAAAAGGAGGCTGAAGAGGAAGAGTAAAATGTTCAGTGTTTGCCAGATTGATGAAATTCTGCACTGCAGAGGAGGAAGAAAGTAGGAGATTTGGTGTGCACCATAGAGATTTTTCTGGTTTAGTCTGTTCAGCAGCTCCTTGGAACTGAGTTTGGTCAAACGAACAAAAACCCCAAGCAGAGCATCCGTGGTCATGTAGCGCTAGTGCAGGCAGCCCAGAATAACATGACTTAGAACAACCGTGTCTCCTAGTCAACTCTGATAAGAGACTGTTTGGGCCACTCGGTTCTTGGAATTTTCCCCCTTCCTTCATTACTCCAAGAGAGGTCACGGGGGAACATTCATTGTGAAAGTGTCTTTCACTTGTGTGCATTCCTGCAAATGCCAGGGGACATTGGCAATGTCTGGAGACACTTTTGGTTGTCACCACTAGAAAGGTGAAGCAGATGCTTCTGGATCTGGTGGGTAGAAGCCGGTGATGCTGGTAAACATCCTACACAGGACAGCCCTCCTCACAACAGAGAATTCTCCACCCCAAAATGTCAGTAGTGCCAAGACTGAGAATCCCTGTTGTGTAGCAGGGAACTGAGGGTATCGCCTTGGCCCAGGGAAGAATGTTACTCTGGTTTGGTTACCCTTTAAGAAGGGTACCCTTTAAGAAGGGCTGAATTACCCTTTAAGAAGGGCTGAATTACTCTGCTCTGCCCCAAGTCAGCTGTCCAAAATGACCTGGGTACAAACCTGTTGTTTAGTAGAAGCTCACAGGCAGACCTGGAAGTATTGGGGAATCTGCCAACATGTGAGAACTTAGAAGATGCTGTTGGAGAAATCTGAAGATACATTCATCATTTGCTGTCATTATTATTATTTTTTTTAAGATTTATTTATTTATGATAGACATAGAGAGAGGGGCAGAGACACAGGAGGAGGGAGAAGCAGGCTCCATGCCGGGAGCCTGACATGGGACTCGATCCCGGGACTCCAGGATCGTGCCCTGGGCCAAAGGCAGGCGCCAAACCGCTGAGCCACCCAGGGATCCCCATTTGCTGTCATTATTAATTACTAATTAGCTCTTACTTCTTAGAGAATATTTCCATATATGTTCTCATTTTAATCCCAATTTATATGTATGGCATTCCCTGTTTATTTTTTTAATATTTTTTTTAAGATTCTATTCATTCGTGAGAGGCACAGAGAGAGAGAGAGAGAGAGAGAGAGAGAGAGAAGAGAGAGGCAGAGACATAGGCAGAGGGAGAAGCAGGCTCCATGCTGGGAACCCGACATGGGACTCAATCCCAGGTCTCCAGGATTGCACCCTGGGCTGAAGGCGGTGCTAAACCACTGAGCCACCCGGGCTGCCCTTATCTTTATTTATTTTTAAGTAGGTTCCACACCCAACATGGGGCTTGAATTCATGATCCTGAGATCACAAGTCATATGCTGTACTGACTGAGCCAGCTGGGTGCCCCAGCATTCCCTATTTAAATATGTGGGAAATTGCAGCTCAGTCGATAGAAGCATAGATTTAGATTCATCTACAGTTTACTGAGGGACTCTCTTTGCCCAGGCCCTGTCCTAGGTGATTTCACATCCTGTCTTATTTACTCATCATAACTGCATGCACAAGCTTTTATTATTCCTAATATACAGAGTTTGGGCTCTGGTCCAAGTTTCCTTGATCAAAATCTGGTTTTATTTTATAAACTTTGTTGTACATTCTCATTCACTTCCCCACATCAGGCTCTTTAGATTACCCAGATTAGGTATTATCCTCCCCATTTTGCAGATGAGGAGCCTGAGGCCAGTGGTTCCCCAGCCCAGCAGTGGCTTCGGGTCTCAGCCTCCCCCAGCACCACTACCCTTTTCAGGTGTGTGGCCTGATGGTGGTGTCACCCCCACAGCGGGAAGGGATGCCCTGGTGGAGACAGGCACCTGCCTCAGAGATGGTGCAACTGGGAGCCTCCAGCAGAACCAAGTTTTTGGGTTCCCAATTCTAGCACGTGCTCTGTCTAGGTGTCTCTCTGTAAACTCTTCTGACTGCTGGCTGCATTTTGCAAGAAGCCCAGAGTTGACCAGCCATAGATAGCTGTTCAGGAGCAGAGGTGCTGTGAATGGATAGTGCTCAGAGGCCATTGATTCTGGAAGTGTAATTTGCTAGACAGTTAATGGATAAGACCTGATGCTGCTAAGTTGATGGTTCCTTTAGTAGGAGCCCTGGGCAGCCTGGCTCTTCAGTGGCACATTTGATCTCTCTGCAAATGACAGGAAGATTCTTTTTGCTCAGAAGTGCCTTCCTTCCCCTTTTGGGTGCCTCTCATCTCCACGTCAGCCCCTTTCTCCCTAGCAAACCTGATGACACATTTTCTTATAATGTTTCCCGCTTCCTCCCCATCTTTCGTCATCCCTGGCTCCAAACACGTCCTGATGTGCTGAGATGGCAGGGCTGTGGTCAGGGACCCTCTAGCCAGACTGGCCAGCTGGGGTTTCATCACATTGATGTCTAAGTATAAATCCTTCATAGTCACGTTCTCTCTGGCCCTGGCAGGTAATGACAAAGCAGAGAGCTCTTGTCCATGAGGTGGGAAACAAGAGCCTGGCCTCTTGGAAACACAGTAAATAAACATGTCTACTCGTGAAAAAAAGAAAAAAGGTGAGAATAAAGAGGCCAGTGATAGGGGCAGGGAAGGGTTCCCCCTCTTAGAGAATTTCATCTTTGAGGTCTACAGACCACCTTTGGGGAAGTACCCCTTTGAGAGAAAGTGAATCAGGTCTTTGGAAGTTGACTGACCGAAGAATCTATCTACTTCATGATCCCATTTATATATCTGTCTTTTGATATTCCTACACGTTAAATGCCTCCAGTGTAGAACGTTTTAACTAAACCTTCCCCATTGTTTAAGAAGAAAAGAGCTAGTGTTCTGAATCATCATCACTTATTATCTATCATTTATTTATAGATTATTGTTTAAATCAACTTTTTCTAGAAACATTTTTCTTGTCTTTGGTTGCTTTTATTTATGTATTCACTGGACCCCAAAGAGCCCACAGGTGGCAGTTTTCCTCCTATACAGCGATGATAATTTGCAGTGGACATGCGATCAGTTTTACTTGGGTGTATTATCCATTTTGGGATTTAACCATTTTATAGATCGTCCTTGCTCTCCCTTCCCTACCAGCCAGTTGGGACCTGGGTCAATGATATTAGAGCCAATAGAGAGGGAGGTTGGGGAAGGGAACCAAGGGGGGGCAGTGTGTGCCCACTGACTGGATTCGAGGTATCCTGTAGTCAAGGAGAAAAAATTTGGGCATGGGAATTTGCATACTGGTAAGTTCAGGGCTCTGTATTTTATTTTCGTCCTAGCTGGGCTTTCTTCAGGAACAGGGACTGTTGAATGCTGTTATCATTTGCTACACGAGTAGTGATTGAATCATTGCCCCCTGCTCTGGTTTCTTCACCTTTTCACCCCAGAGCCATCCCCCCTTTCAAACCCTGGGTTTTCTAGACCCTTTGAGAGAGCCATGTCATTTCATTGAGTAGGGACTACATCTTTGGGTTGAATGTGGGAATCTCATGAGGAGTCCTGGGAGAATGGGTTTTGGACATAAATGGCCTCTGACTGTCTCACCTTGGGATTTCTTGATTTGATTTACTGGATAGATAAGCACCATGGGACCTAACTGTTAGTTCTGTAAGCTTCCTATAGCCATCAGCAAATTAGTCCTCCCTATGCCTAATGAGATTAGTGGTGTTAGAGGAGTGTGGTTAGAGGAAGAGAAGCAATTTTCAGAACCTCAGGCCACATCAGGCTCTGAACGAGGAAGGGAATTCAGGAGTATCTAAATGAACTGTCTTGGTCCAGGCTCCCTCCTCCTTCCTTCAAGACTAGCCTCTCTCCTGACTGCAGACCTTAGAAAGTAACTTGACTTTGTTTCTGCAATAAGAAGCCTTTACTGTTTGCATCGATCTCAAGCTAGTTTATAGGAAATCATACTTTATTTTTCCAAAACAGCTCCCATTAATCTTTCTTCTCCCTCCTTATGCTCAACATCTCCTTTCAGAACCTGAGCTGGCTGGAAGAGAAAGAGAAGGAAGTTGTTAGTGCCTTGCGCTACTTTAAGACTATCGTGGACAAGATGGCTATTGATAAGAAGGTACTGGAGATGCTGCCAGGGTCAGCCAGCAAGGTGCTGGAGGCCATCTTACCCCTGGTGCAGAGCGATCCTCGAATTCAACACAGGTGAGTTTCCCTGAACTCGTTGGCTGTGTCAGAGCAAGAGAGGCCTCTGAGTGTCTTGGTTTGGGAGCATTTCAAAATATGGGCTTCTGGGAATAGAGAAGAGCTCTGGGAGGGAAAAGAGCCCTCTCCCTGCCTTTCGCGGCTATGAATGGATGTTCTCCCAAGGTTAATGTCATCGCTCATGAAGCCTTGACACCAATGGAGATCTCTGTCCTTGCTAGGGCTGTAGCCACAGAAGTCTGTGGTTGTTTCTTGGCCTTAGGTCATCGGCAGTAATCAGATGGATTTGGATACATTTCTAGTCCCCTTCCTTACCCATGGCATATAGAGACATTAAGCCCTATTAACACCTAGCCTGGTAGAGACCTTGACTGCGTAGCTGATTAGGCCAAAAGAGGTAAAGAAGAATCCCATTAGAGCATGGATTCATGAAACATTTAACTGTGGCAAGCCAGGCTGTCCCAGACAGTGCCCAGAGTCACTGGAAGCCAGGTATGTGGAGTGGAGAATTGCTTTTGTTGCTGGAGTGCACTTTTCCCTTGAAGGTTGGGAGCAACTTGCCCCCATCTCTGTTGTTAAGTACAGAAAGGAAAGGAATATTAAATGTAGTCTTAAGTGAGAGCCTAGCAGGCGCTTTTTTCTTTGAGAGGCTGTCAGATGCCTACTGGCTTGGTTTTTCTGGTACCTGCTCAGGATAAACGCATCTCTGTTTTCAGGTCCTTGAGGTAGTTTAATGTTCATACAGCCCTGTGAGACTGAGCTTTTATGAACCGCTTTCAGAACTTGGCAGCGAAGTGCATGGTTTTCTTCTTCTAGGAGATAGTGCAAACAGTGTCTTTATTTCTAAGAAGCTCTTTGCCCTGGGCCTTCTGCCCTGGAGTCTCAGCTGACCCTTGTGGATTGTACTCTTTGAGTCAGTTGGTCATGGAGGATAAAACATTGGTATGGCTTTGCCCCGCTACAGTCTTCACTTCTCTAGGCTGTGCTCCTGGCCCAGAGGAGGAGCCTGAGAGTCCTGTTGTGCCCTACCTAGGTGTCACACACTGAATGATTTGTGTGCTGGTCTCCAGACTGAGGACTGTCTCTCTCTAGTAGTTAACTTCGTGCCCAGCTCATAGAAGGGCCCAGTGCTGTTCTCCTTTGAGGGGATGTGCCCGACGGTATACTAGGGTCAGATGTGTGGATGGCTTTTGATGCACTGTTCTCCTGCACCTCTACTTGTGTGATGGTCTCTACCACGGAAGAGTTAGGACCTAGTGGAAAAAATCAACTTCCCTGTGTGTGATAAGGCACTAATTTTATGGTACCAAGTGGCAGCTCTGTTGGGATTTAAAGGAGAGAGTTAGAGGAGAGCTCCATGGCCCAGTTAAACTTCCTGGAGCAGGAGCTGCTGGAGCAGGGCCTGAAGGAAAGGTGAGAATTGGACTGGCCATTGGGGTAGGGGAGGGAAAAGGAAAGCAAAGGGCTGGCAGGGCATGGGATGCTCCTGGAGGGCGGGGACACAGCAATCATGCCAGGAGAGTGTGACCACTTTGGGGCATTGACCAAGGGACAGTGGGGAGTCGGAGCTGTGCCCCGCCAGCCTCAGGTCGGGTGCTGAGCCTCCCTGGGAGAGTCCAGCGAACAGTGCATGTGTGTGGCTGCTGGGACTGTTGCTCCTGGAGCGTTAGCCCGCAGCTGTGCCTGGGAGGTTCCTTTCTAGCTGCACCAACACTGGAGGAATGGATCAGCGATAGGACAGTGGTTTGGGGGCATTTTTGGTGTATGGTGATGTTTTACAGCTATTTTGTAGTTGACAAAAATGATTTCATGTCTAGAGCATTTTCCTAGAGAGAACCAAACACCTGGATGTGGCTGTAAGGAGCAATGACTCTCTTTTTTTGGTAGTTCTTTGGCTGATACCACTTCCAGGACTTTTCTTCCTGAAATTCTTGCAAGGTCAACTGATAGTATTTTTCTTGGTCGCCCTGACAGCTCTTCCTTGAAGTTTCCTCTTCGATCCCTTCTGTCATCTCGTTCCTCCAGTGCAGTTTATAAGCTGGAAAAGTGTCTTCCTGTCTTCTCTGCAGAGCTTTCTCTGTGCAGTGTGTCCTAGCTGATGGGCTTTTGGTCGCCCTACCCTAGGGAGCTGGGACAGTGGTGTGCTGGCTTTGGAACAAACGGCTGCATTGCTGAGTGTAAGCAGTGTTGGAAGGCGCGGAACACCCAGAGACGGTTGAGAACAAAATCCATGCTTGCCTTCAGTATTGATGGCTTCGCTCCATTTCAGAAACTGACCAGTCACTAGTCCTGTGGATATTTTCACAGTCCAGAACCCTCCTTCCTTTTTAAGGCCTTAGCCCCTGACACAGGCATCTTCTGCTCCCAAGCTAATTCTGTGAAGCGTGGCCACAGTTGCCAGATTCGTCAAGTGCCCTCAGGGAAGCGTTAACCATCCGGTGCAAGTAGAATTTAAGTAGTAGGGGAAAGCATCTCCCCACCTCCTTTTCAGCTAATCCTTGCTCATAGCTCAACAGGGTGATTGGCACTTTGGTGGAATCCCTCACGGGCACTCTGGCAGAAGGCAGCCAGTCCTTGTTCACTGAGACTCCCCTGGTCCCACCTGGAGGGAAAAGGCGGGGTTGCTTGGGGGGGTTGCTAGTGGTGCGTTTCCAGCACCTCCAGTCCAGCCTCCAGGGAAGACTGAGGTCCTGTCTCCCTCCAGCAACTCTCCTTCCCAAGGGAGTAGGTCCAACACCCAATACTTATCACTCCTGTCGCTCTCTGAGGCAGCCAAACCCTGGCTCTCCCAGGGCCCCTTTGGTAAATTGTTCTTGTTTCTAATGGGACTCAAGGCGTTGCTTTCATTCTTTGACTGTTCTTTTCTCCTGTTGGAACATGCACAGAGTGGAATGACTGGCTGAATGGAAATTGTAGATGTCCTGGAAAAACTTTTTCCTCCTTACCTGATTTTGAAGAACTTCTCACTAGAGCATTGTTTGGTTCAGATTTTTTATTTTAAATAGCTTTGTTTTTAGAACTTTTTTTTTTAAGATTTTATTTATTTGAGAGAGAGAGACCGTGTGCACAAGTAGGGGGAACAGGAGTGGGAGAATCAAGGCTCCCCGCTGAGCAGGGAGCCCCACATGAAGCTCGATCCCAGGATGCTGGGATTATGACCTGAACTACCCAGGCACCCTTTTAGAACTTGTTTTAATCATATCTTACAATATTATACTTTTTTCTCAAAATTCTATCTTTGGCCCCTAAATGTCTACCTCACTTTTTTTCTCTACCCACTTTTTTTTTCAGTGGAGGAAGGAGAATCCCCCAACTTTTCCATATTTTTGCTCTTCCTCTCTTATAATGTATAATATTTAAAATGGAAAAATAATCTTTTCCATAATTTTTAGAGAAAATTATCTCTAGTTATTCAAAACTGTGTAGGAGATCTAAAAAATCTACATTTGGGCCTCCCCTCTCTGATCATTGAGATGTCCAGAAGTTGCTGGGCCTTCTGCTCTGTGTGGGCATCCCAGTGTACAGTGGGCACCTCCCCCTCTCCCCCCCCCCCCCCCACCAAGCCACAGGCCTCCTCTCCTCTCATCTGTTGTCTTGCCATGCTTTTGAAATGGAGCACTGCTCTGGCATGTCTGCCATGGAGATGGTGCAGAGGATGATGAAGCTGAGCCCATGGTAGAAGGAATTCTAGTGAGTTACAGATTTGTTGGAGCTTATGTTTAGAGGCTGTTTCAGTAAAGGATCCTGCTTGCTAAAATCTGCAAACCTGTTGGCTCCTTGTGATACATTTAACATGTTCGTCTGATCAAAATAAGAAGCGTATGGTGCTTTAACTAATGATTAGCAGCGAGGAGGAGGGGAAAATAGGACACTCCTTAACAGAGGCCAGAATCTTGCAAGGGAGGGGTGAAGTTTGAAGAAGTATATAAACTATAGCGATGGAATTTTTATGTTATATTTGGGAAATGAAAAAAGATTTTATGACACACTCAAATATAAAGCTCTGTACAGCATTTGTTGGATGTAAGGGCATAGGTTCAGGGGGTGGGGACAGTTTGTTATCAAAAAGGAGGTGTGGCTCTTAGAAAAATTGAGAAACGTGCCCTCATCACCAATAAACTGGTTCTGTATTAAACAGTTCTGTGTTAAACAGTCGCTGTTTAATGTTCCTAACAAACTCTTCTCTTCCTCCAGCTCAGCCCTCTCCTCCTGCTATAGCCGAGTGTACCAAAGTCTTGCCAACCTCATCCGTTGGTCTGACCAAGTGATGCTGGAAGGTGTAAACTCAGAAGATAAAGAGACGGTGACAACCGTGAAGGGGGTCATCAAGGCGGTACTGGATGGAGTGAAGGTAGGCTGCAGGCGCTAGGCCTCCCTGCTGAACATCTGTCACATGAGACCTTTCTCCCAAACTGAATGCATTAAAACAACTGTCTTCCAGTATCTCTGGTGGGGGTGTCCTGCTCTGTCCCATAGCCATTTACTTCTCTCTGCTACAAATGGCTCTTACAGCAATAGAAACCTTTGGAGTGCATATCTCTATAGCTGGAAAAGCTGCCAGAAGCAATCAGCATTTATTGAGCATGTATTAAATCTTCAGTAAGACTTTATATTACAGCTCTGGCTCTGCGTGCTTGCCAGCTAGACAAAATGCAGAGGAAATTGGTTTTGCATTGACTTTTAGCAAAACTCTCAGCAAGTCAGATGCTATCTTTTCATGTTCTAAGAACTTCTGGGATTCTTGGTAGAAAAGCAGGATTGAGATGAGTAAGAAATGAAACTGTCTGGATTTGAAATCCTTGATGCGATCTGTGACTTTACTAGCCAGGGAAGTTGGAAACAGCACAGTGGGAAATTATGAATCATAGTTAAGGTAAGAGGTGAAAGCCATACTGGAATTGGGGTCCACAAGACAAACTGTAATTGAGAGAGTAAGTCCTAGTGGGTGAGGAGCGAGGCAGAATGTAAGCATGAAGTGGATGAGGGTCTTTGGATCAGGATTAGGGCTGTGAGCAGTGGGAAGGAAAGTAGAGACCTACTGTTTCATGAGGCCATATTATATAGCGGAAAGAGAAAGGACTTAGCCTTGGACTCGGCTGGGTTTGAATCCCAAGTTCACTACTTACTAGTCTGTGAACTTGAGCAATTTACTCAAAGGCTCTGTACTTAATTAACTCATCTGTAAAATGGGTATAATAATTGTGCCATATACCCTAGGGTTGTGGGAAGTATTAAATTAATTACTACATATTAAACTTTTATTTATTTATTTATTTATTTATTTATTTATTTATTTATTTATTTATTTATTTTCATATAAAGCTTTTAGAACAATGCCTGGCACATACTAAGCACTCAGACTTTAGCTTCTTTTTTTTTTTTTTTAAACTAATTTTGTGGTGCTAGGTGTGTGCTTTAGAAGCTAATCTCTTGGCTTGAGGGAATTAAAAAAAACAAAAAGCTGTGTCATCCTCCTTCCTACACTCCTCAGTCCAAAACTATAGCTGAGGTATTTTAAAGAATTCCTTCTCTACTCATCCATGCTG
Source organism: Nyctereutes procyonoides (assembly GCF_905146905.1). Lineage (NCBI taxonomy): Eukaryota > Metazoa > Chordata > Mammalia > Carnivora > Canidae > Nyctereutes > Nyctereutes procyonoides. Next base: position 34,582,196 of record NW_026575020.1, read on the forward strand.
GCAGATTCCTACAAGCTGCCTCCTTAGACAGAAGTTCTGAGGGAAGGCTAAGAAAGCATTGCTTAACGTTATGAATTGCTCTAGAATGAATTGTGTTGATTGGGGAAGTCCTTGTGGCTGCCTGCTTGCAGCACCATGTAAGTAGCCGCCGTGTCTGCTGGAGCCATCATGGAGTTCATTTAGAGGGAGGCTTGGCTGAGTGGCACCAAGTGCCACCTCTGATGGCTCCAGGTTTTCTTTGTTCCCCAGAGTGTATTAAGTCCTAAGCCATCTGTTTCGGCCAGTGAGACTTAAGCCTTGAGTGGCTGTCGTGCAAGACCTTATGTCACTTCCCAGATTTTGGAGCGGTCATACACATTATCCCATTTGATCTTCCCTGCAGCTCTTCGAGGTTGACAGGGCAGAATGAGACGTGACCTGAGTCACACTTCATCAGCAGAGTGTGTAGAGTCCTGGCTCACTCACCCCTGACTCTTCCTGTCCAGGGTTCTGGAAATGCTGTTATTGAAAATTGTTATTCTGCAGGTGACATTGTTCAGGTTTCCTTCTGCCAAATTATATTGAGATGTTCGAAACAAGTTAGAATGTCCAAAACAGGGCCAGCCTGGGTGGCCCAGCGGTTTAGCGCCACCTTCAGCCCAGGACCTGATCCTGAAGTCCCAGAATCAAGTCCCACATTGGGCTCCCCGCATGGAGCCTGCTTCTCCCTCTGCCTGTGTCTCTGCCTCTCTCTCTCTCTCTCTCTCTCTCTCTCTCTCTCTCTTTCTCTCTCTCTCTCTCTCGTGTGTGTGTGTATGTCTCTCATGAATAAATAAATAAAATCATTAAAAAAAAAAGAATGCCCAAAACAGATGAGATGGAGTTTCTATGTATAGAGCTTTGTCATGTTCCCAAGTCAGTTTCCATTATGGAATCATTAAAGTGCCAGAGTATCTGTTAAAAGCAATGTCTAAAGAAAACATTTCTCTGATTTTTCAAATTGACCAGTGAGAGAGAGAGGGAGAGAGAGAAGCTGACAGATTATGAACCCATCAGTGTCTGGAAACAAGTAACTTTTCCGCAATTGTTTTTAAAATACTTCACCCAGAATGAAGACTCTCTAGGTGATGAGCTCTGTGAATGCAGTTCCATTTCATTTACTCAAGAAGCATTTATTGAGAACTGCCTATGTGCCAGGCAGTGTGATGGCGTTGGGAATGTTGTGATAAAGCTGGCATAGTCCCTGACCTGATGCAGCTTAGAATCTAAAGAGGGAAAAGGATGACAGAGTTTGTAATCTCTAATTATAACTCGGATGAGTGTTACAAAAGAAAAATGGCACATGGTCTTGTCTGTTTGGGTGACCTTCCTTTTTCAGGGTGGTCAGAGACTCTTCTCTGAGGGAGAGACAGGCTAAAGCCAGAGAGGTGTGCAGGAGTTGGCCTGTTCCTGAGAGCTTGTAATAGTTGGAATCAGTCCAGACACTGTAGGTTGGTGCATGTCCTTGGGGCCTTATAGTAACAGTAGCTAACATCTATTCCCTCCTCATGCTCATAACAACTCTGAATGTGATGTGATTGCCCTCTCAGTTATGGGAAGAGACTCCAGCAGATGTTGGTCAGTGGCAAGGTCTTACCTCACCCCTGAGCCTGCTGGACCCCAGGCCCTGTGCCCTCCCCATCACCCTCAGCTGCCTCCCATGAGAGGGGCCAACTATGCTCCTGCTCCCCACAACAGCTGGCCTCCAGCTTCTCTCCCTGTCCCCATCAGGCTTAGGTCACCTTATGAGCCTGTGTCCTACTGCTGTGAGAGCCCCAGTTGGCTGGGAGGGAGGGGACCATGCAGATATAAAATAGATTTGTTAGGGTGTCATCATCCCACTTGTAGGAGAAATGCTGGCACATTCCTTTAAACTGAGTCACCGTCTTTCAAGTAACTCACTCAATTGTTAAATGGAATTCTTTTTTGAAAGGTTGAAGAAGCATTTTAAAACAGGATTACTTTGTTTATTACCATTTATTATTTAAAGCCCTGCATAAATGTCATTTGTTAGCTCTGTAACCTTCGGCAAGTTACTTCTGTGAGTTTCAAGTAGGTTTTAAAATATTTACCCTGAAGAACTGAAGAAAGATTAAGTAAGGTGATGTATATGAAGTACCTGGCAAGTGCTGGGTGCCCAGTAAACTGGGTAAGTACTATTAACCATAGAAATGCTAATACCCAGGAAGACTCAGCTCACGTTTACCAATTCTTGACAGTGGTTGTGGCTCTTCTCCACGCATCTTCAAAAGACAGACCTGTTATTATCTGATCTGGCCCAGGCAGGTGCTCTGCTCACAGGGCCCAAGGCTCAGAGAGTATGATGACTCCTCAAGGAAAGAATGTGAAGGCCCTAACACCTGGCTATTGGGAACCGAGCCCCTCGAGCTCCAGCAGGTGACCTGGGTTGTCCTTTTGAAACCAGCACCCCAGCTCTCCCTATCTGTGCCATCTAAAAGTCAGTTTCTCTTCTCAGATGCACAGTCTCTTACTTACCTCCCTGGCTCTGCTTCGCCCTCTTTGCAGACTTCCCAGGGATGTTGGTTCTCAGAGCCTCTTCCCTTGACCTCTAGCCCCCCAACCCCCACCCCACACTATTCACACTCACACTTTTATTTTGTTAACCTTTTCAGGGTTCCTGGGCTCAGTCCATTAAGTGTCTACTTTTGGCTCAGGTCATGATCCCAGGGTCCTAGGATCAAGCCCCACATCAGGCTCCTTACTCAGTGGGGAACCTGCTTCTCCCTCTCCCTCTGCTCCTCCCCCCTGCTTGTTCTCTCTCTCTCTCCTCTCTCTCTCAAATAAATAAACAAAATCTTAAAAAACAAAAAAACTTCTCATGCTCACAGCCTTGGAGGAAAATTTAGAATACCTGCAGTTCTGTCATTTAACCATCACCACCCAAAATTGGACTTGGTACCATGCCAGACTCCCCTCATATATGTTAACCAAAAAAATAAAACAGCCAGTTATTGTGCCAGCAGAATAGGTTTATTCAGGAATAGCAGAGAATTACAATTTGGGACATGCAAGCCATAGCAAAACCACAGACAAGTCCAACAAAGAAAGGAGAGCATTATTTTATGGAGAAGGAAGAAGACGTTGGGAGGGGCTGTCCTGAACAGAAGGCCACTGGAGAAAAGCAAGAGCTCAGGGTGAGGGTGGTTCCTTACTGGCAGAGTTGCTGGGGTAGCAGATTCCTCGTAGGAGATGCAGCATCTGTTGGGTCTGTAGTCATGATTCCCTCCTGTTACGGGTGCCTCTGCTGGGGTCTGTGAGTGATGATTCTTCCTGGAATTGATAACAGTGGTATGGTTCCCCTTTCTAGCCTCCTAGCTCCACATTAGTGAGGTTTCCCTTTATCAGTTTCACTTACAACAGGAATATTTTGAAAGAAATATTTTTCTGACTGTATCGGTTAGGATTAGCTTTGGCTGCAAGACAATCCAAAATAATACTGGTTTTTAAAAGATAAAACTTTATTTCTCCGTTGGGTACAAGAAGTTAACAGATGGGCAGTCTGAGGCTAATGATGTTTTTACACAATGGTCAGGCATGTGATCTTCTCCTCCCTTGCTTTCCTGCCATCCTTAACATATGGATTCTACCTCCTGGTCCTGAGTGATTGCTTAGTCTCCATCCGTCGTGTCTACATTCCAGCCAGCGAGGAGAAGGAGAGAGTAAGAAGGTGTGCCTTCTCCATTTAAGGATGCCTCCTCAAAGGCCTCACAAAATTCACTCACATTTTATCAACCAGAACTTGGTCACATGCCCAGCTGAAATTTTGTCAATAAGGTAGAACATGTAGTATGGGCAACAAGCTGTCCCTGGCACACTGACATCTCAAATGAGCCATCTCTTTTATTCCTCATTCAGCTGCTTTTTAAAATCTTTGATGAAAAATGTCAAACGTTTGCAAGAAGAAAACAATATCATGAAGCCTCATCAACATAGCTTCCACAGTTGTCCTCACTGCCGGTCATGCTTCTTTTCCTTTAGTACCTCTTCGGACTCCCTGGATCATCAGAAGTAAATCCCAGACATCTGTCCTTGTTTTTGGGTTTTTTTTTTTGTGTGTGTGTGTATGTGTGTGTGTGTGTGTTTTTTAAGATTTTATATATTTATTCATGAGAGAGAGAGAGAGAGGCAGAGACACAGGCAGAGGAAGAAGCAGGCTTCATGCAGGGAGCCCAACGTGATGACTCGATCATGCCCTGGGCTGAAGGCAACGCTAAACCTAAACCACTGAGCCACCTGGGCCGCTCGGGCTGCTCGACATCTGTCCTTTGATCTGTAAATGCCCTAGTGCATAGCTCTAGGACAAAGCAGGCTTTTTCTGTGAAAGTCCAGGTAGCAATTATTTGAAACCTCTTAGGCTACATGTGATTTCTGCCACATATTGGTCTCTGTTGCATATTCTTGTTGTTTGATTAGTATAATTTTTTAAAAGGAATCTATTTGAGAGAGAGAGAGAGAGAGAGAGAGAGAAAGCGAGCATGAGCAGGGGGGTAGGGATGAGGGAGCAGAGGGAGAGGGCCAGAAGCAGACTCCCTGTCCAGTGCAGAGCCTCATGTAGGGGCTTGATCCAGGACCCTGAGATCATGACCTGAGCCGAAATCAAAAGCCCGACACTTAACCAACCAAGGCACCCAGGTGCCCCCTTAACAAAGCATTCTTACCCAGAGGGCCTTACAGACAGCAGACCCTGGGCTGGACCTGGCCTACATGCAGGGTGTGGTTTTCTACATTATTCATTAATATGTACCTAATGTTCCCTTTTCTCTGTGTTTTTGTTCTTACAACTTACTTGTTTTTTCAGAAGGGATTACCACTGCTGAAAGTCTCCCACATTCTGGATTTTGCTGATTGCATCTGTGCAGTGTTGTTTAGCATGTTCCTCTGTCCCTTGAATTTCCTGTAAAACCAGAGACTGAATCAGATGCAGGTTTTCATATTTTGAATACTTCCTAGGTGCTACCCTGCACCTTCGACAAGAGGCATCTTTCCATTTTTGATGTTAGTAGTCACTGATGATTATTGCATAGGTCTATTCATTACTTAGCTGGGATACACTTAAATGGCTAACTTCCTATGTCAATTTATGGTTATCCTGAGTTATAATTCTCGGAGAAAAGACAGGATCAGTGAGTGCTTCATTCCTTCCCTTATTGACCAGTTATTGAAATAATGTTTGCTGGCATCCTTTAATGTGATCAGTGAATTGAGCTTTTTTCTGATAGTATTTTGAACTCATAGATGGAGTCAGGCCAGCCAGGCTCTAGTACACTCAGGTTGTCACTCTTACTCATACCCAGACCCCATCTTGGGCTACTGACAACTTCTTCAGGCTATTTCCTGAGTTCATTGCGACATGACCCTAGAGGTCTTTGATAGTTTTCTTACTTTTTAGTATGAAAAGATAATTCCAAGATCATCTGATACTTATTTTGTTTGGGTGTGGTGGTGGTAGTGGTGGTAAACAGCTTTATTGAGATACAATTCCCGTACTGTAGATTTCACTCACTTACCCTATACAATATAGTGATTTTATTTTATTTTATTTAGTGATTTTATTTTTAACATATCCACAGATTATACCGACACCACTGTCAATTTTCGAACATTTTCATCACCTCAGGAAGTAACCTCATATCCTTTATGTTTTTCCCATACCTCCTCTCCATGTCTTTCCATCCCCCCAGCCTTAGGCCGACACTGATCTACTTGCTGTCTCTATGGATTTGCCTGTTCTGGACATTTCACATAAATGGAATCATATACTCTGTGGCCTTTTGTGATCAGCTCCTGTTGTCAGCATAATGGCTTCTGAGTTATCCATGTTAGAGCATGTATCAGTACATGCTTTTCTTTTTATTGCCAAATAATATTCCATCATGTGGATATACCACATACTGTTTTTTCATGGACATTTGGACATCTGAGTTGTTTCCACCTTTTGGCAGTTACGAGTAATGCTGCCATGAGCACTCCTGTACATGTTTTTATGTGGACATATATTTTCCTGGGAGTGCAGTTGCTGGGTCATACAGTAACTCTACGTTTAATCTTGTATTTTCTAAAGCAGCTGCATCATCTTACGTCCCCATCAGCAGTGTCTGTGGGTTCCAGCTGCCCCAGCTTCTCCACATCCTCGCTGCTCCCACCTGTCACTTTAATACAGCCGTCTCAGTGGGCATGCAGTGGGATCTCATGGTGGTTTTGATCTGCACTTCCCTGAGGGCTAGTGATGTCAGGTCTCTTTTCATGTACTTATTGACTGTTTATATATCTCTTTGGAGAAATATCTGTTTGAATCCTTTGCCTAGTTTTTAATTGAGTTGTCTTTTTATTTTTGAGTTTTAAGTCCTCATCCATTTTTTACCACAGAACTAGAACCAGCCGTTCCTTGAAGGAGCCCTGATTCCCTTTGCTGGTAAATGGCATTTAGAGACCATACCGAGGGGCCACGTTCTCATTGCTACTGTTTGGTCATACAAAACACATCTGGAGTTTTTACTAGTACTTCCAACTCACATTCAAGACCACCAGGGTTTTCACTTAACCTCATCAAACTCGCGTCTTAATTTTCTTCCTCCCACACTGAATTTGAGGTCTCCTCTGGCTGCCTTGTCTTTAGACCGTTTGAGGAATGCCAGGCAGTGCCCTGAGGCTGGACCAAACCTCTGGGAGCTGGCTTCAGGAGTCACTTACCACCCAGCCCGCTTGTGCACCTGGCCTGCTGAGCATTGCCTATTCTTGGCTGCACGGGAGGAGGAGGACACTTGCTCTGCTCTGTTGCTGCCTCATACCCCTCATGCTTTAGATGTGAGTAGGAAGGTCCCTATTTGTCACCCCTGTGATTTCACTCTGCTGCCTCAGTACAGGAAGGTCCCCAGTGGCAGCCCACAGTCAGTGTTAGTGAAGAACCTGTCTGCAAACAGCTGATCATTAGAGGTGCTGTGTCGTAGCCCCTCTTGCAGGCCCAGAATGTGACAGGGGGTCGAGTGAGGCAGGAGCAGGCACAGCAGGCTGATGGCTATAGAACAGGAGACTTTTCCGTCACGGTGTATGAGCCCCTGGAGGGCTTCAGCCGCAGTGTGGTGTCCTCATGGTGGGGACAGCATGGCAGTGAGCCTTATGATGTGAGTGTTGCCCACAGACACACCCATAAGGAACTCTTCCTCCTGCAGCCCACGTCTTCTGTGTCAGGCAGGAACTTCGTCTCGGTGCCAAGGAGAAGACGGGAGCAGATGGGGCTGTCTCTCCCTTACTCGAGTGCCATGGCTTGTATTCTGAATTGCTGAAGGTCACTTAAGATGGAAACAGCTCTGTGAGCATTTTCAGGATGAATAAGTATGATGCACTTAGAAAGATACGTTTCCAAATACCTTTTGGCTTTTGAAAACTGCTCATCAGTGAACTGGTAGCTGTCTGGTTTGCAATTGCCAGCTGTGCACACACAGTCTGGTACTGTCTCTCTGGGTCTTTTCAAACCCATGCCTCAGGAGGATTCAGAATCTGACATCCCTCAGAAATTCTGCCTTTAGTAGGAGGAGCTGGGCACTTGCCACATTATAAATGGTCTGCTTTGAATGAGATGAGGGTTGTTGGCACACTGTGTGCCAGGTATGTGCACCTTCTTAGGATTCTCATCTGTCTTAGGGTTCTCATCCAGAAGGTGGAGGGGGTGGTAAAGCTGCCTGCCCCCTTTACACCCACTACAAACCAAGGCCAGCACACCATGGAAGGGAGAGTTACTGCAGTCGTGTCATTGTTTTGGAATTCAACATACACTCGCACATATGTGCCTGCCATTCCGTGACTCTTGTGCCATTGCTCAGTAGTTGAGTTCACACAGCTGCCTCCCCAGAAAGATGACATTCTAATTATAATTGCTCGTGAATCAATGAAGAATTAGTGGAATTTTTCTCGTACGTCAGCAGATCCAAGTATGCAGGCCTCTATTCTTTCACCCTGCGTGTAGAAAAGAGTGAGCATGGATGTGCAGCTTCCAGGACACCCTGGTCTAGCCCTCTGACCCCTCTGATACTGTGATGCTCTTCCCTACAGCCTCTGACGGGCTTCTTCTCCCCTCCCACTATGTACTGTTTCTCCTCATCATGTCATCTGTCTCTTATTTTTCTGTCGTGTCCTATCCGTAATCACCAGCTAGGCAGCTGGTCTTTATCTGTGAGATATTATTTGACTTTACGTTGTGGTAACACATTGTGGTAACAGGAACATATGAACATTCTCCTTTCTTCCTCTAGTACTTGGCTCTCAGAGGTCTTCTCCATAATTCTCTAGGAATAGGCATTGGCTGTCACGGGGTGGGGTGGTGCTGATTCCAGCTGTACTGTGTATCCCTTTGGTTGTATTTTTTTAATTAGCATCTCAGAAGTAATGTTCATTATAGAAAGTGTACAAAATGCAAAGAAACAAAAAACAAGAAAATAAGTGGTGTTTTATAGGCATACTTTTCTTCTAGAAATGTATTCTTGGTTCTGTTTTATTTCTGAAACATACTGTATACACACACATACACATGCATGCGCATGCTCCAAAGTGCCACCTGAGGCTATGTTTCCACTTAACATTGTATTGTGTTGTTTTTCCATGCTGTCATATATTCTCGTGAGTTTGTCTTTTATTGGCAATGTAATGTTCTGTTTGGTTCTATCATAATTCACATAATCAGTTCCTAGCATTAACTGTTGAATTATTGAGTATCAAGTAGTCTGATATTATCTATTACATATAGTGCTGTGATGACCATCCTTTGTGGCTTATTTTTTGCATACCTCTATGACATTCTCTATGACATATTATAAAAAGACATATTTAATTTGGACACATACTGACAAATCATCCTCTAAAAAGGCTGTTGAAAGCATTACTCTCACCCACCATGTATGGAAAGTTCGATCTCATCACCATCAAAGCTGGAGTCTCTGATGATTACTGAGCACTGGTGTGTACATTTGTGAGTTTCCTCTCTCATATTAGTTTTGGTATGTTCAGCCTTTTCCTCATTTTTGTGTTTCCGAAAGAATCTTTGCTCTAGGGAGGATATTAACTCTGCCTTAGCACATATGTTGTGATTCCTGCGTGTGGCATTTTGAGTGTGAAGAGCCTTTGCAGTCTGATTTAGGGACATGTTGCTGTTGCCCTCTTACACCCATTGCTGCCTCCTCTGTAACTTCAGAAATAGATACTCATGCTGGAAGCTCCACCGCCACCTGCAACACAAGTAGGTCTTACCCAGATGTCCATCAACAGGAGAATGGATAAAGAAGTGGAGGTTTATCCATGGCTGGGAATACAACTCAGCAATGAAAAGGAACCAGCTAACCAGCTACTTGTGCCCTGCTGAGCAAAAGAAGATGAACAGAATAGTGACAGAGTAGGACTGCAGAGGTTAGGGAAAGCGAGGTGGGGCTCATAATGAGTGCAGATTCTTCTGTAGACAATGTGAAGTCATAAAAGCAGCTGTGCTGGTGGTAGCTCATTTCTGTGAGCAAAAAAGCCATCAGGTTGTCTGCAGTCAGTCAGTGGCTGAATTTGTGGCCTGTGAATCAGATATCCATATAGCTCTTCAGAGAAAGATGGACGCAGATAAGGACATACTGCAATGGTCCCATTTCTATCAAGTTCTAGGCAAAAGTAATCTAAGAAATAGAAGTGAAACAGTACTGGGGTGGGGCAGATGGACCAGAGAGAGCAGCGGAAATGCTCAATGTTCTGAGTGGTGCATACATGGGGATTTGTGATCATAAGAACCCATCAAACAGGGGTAAAATGCATTCTAATTGCGGGGTTGGGGGGCGTGAGGACAAGTAGGTCCTGATCTTTTTTTTTTTTCTATTTTAAAAAATGTTTTTTCCAAAGTCCTGTCTCTGCTGGGTGATATACCGTTAACTTTCTGTCCCTTGACAAAGATGCCAACCAGTCATCTCTGTATACCAGCTGCTACCACACCCAGCACCAGCTCACTTTGGGAAACCACCTTCCCCTCACCAGAGGTTTGCTCATTAACATAGGCAGCATCCTGCATGTTGTATAATGCAATGACTTTTAAAAACTAAAGAATAGTTCTTGCCCCCCACAAGCTGACTGGGAATCAGATCCACTGGACTTTATTTTGTTACTAAACTTAGTCATTTTGAGACCATGGGGTTTGTCATTTCCCCCTTCCAAGAGGAAGTGCCATTATGCATTTGAAACTTCTCTACATGTTACGAAGGTATTTTTGGAGGTTGGGGACATTTTGGAGAGTCATGCAGATTATCTAAGTCAAATAATACTGCATTTCTGGCGCGTGGGAAATCTGTAGGCACAAAAGACTAAGTACTGGAGGACAAACGAGTGACCTGCCTTGTGGTATATACCAAGCAGCGAGGAGCTTTCTTAGCACCTCATGCTTCTCTCTTGTATGGGGTCTAGGAGCTGGTCAGACTTACCATCGAGAAACAGGGGCATCCATCTCCAACCAGCCCAGTGAAACCCAGTTCCCCAGCCTGCAAACCGGACGGGTGAGTTCTGACTAAACCCTCCAGTCACTGTGGTCACCTTGGGTCTACACTTAAGAAAGAATGGGAGCTAAAGTAGGTAGGCTATTTTGAGGCATGTGTTCTTTTTCAGTGACTTGTGGGTGAGCACCTGTATTACTGTAAAATGTGTACAGCTCAAACACGTTTTGAAGTAGTGCCCGATCTCAAGGTTAACTTATAGTCGTTGGGGCTCTTTCTCCGGATACCATGTGAGTGTGCACGTGACCACACCTGTACTTTTCCAGAGCAGCTTCCTTTCATGATTGGAAAGAACTTTGAAGGCCTGGGTTTTGGGGATTTGGCTTGAGAGCTTTTAGCTTTGTCAAGAAAATAAACCGAGGGCAATGTGGACGGTTCTTAAGGCCTTGCAACAAGTACTACTACAAGCCCCTAGAAAAAATATAAAACATAAATTTGGAGCCTTTGGAGAGCCTTTAGACCATGGAGTCTGAGGCTTCCTCTTACAGACAAGGAAACTGAGATGCAGTCAGGAGGACTTGGCCAGGCTCCTGCTGTGTGTTGGTGATACACCCAGACTCAAAACCCATCTCTGCTGTGGAGCTCCAGACACAGTGTCCAGGGCTCCTGCCCCTCGGCCCGGTGCCCCCCATTATTTCCATGCTCGGGTTCCATTCCACCCCCCAGGACCTCTGTGTGCTCTGTAACCTTCTGTAATCCAAGTTCTTCTCATTCTCCAGCCAGTCTGAGCTCCCCCTGACAGATCGCGAGGTGGAGATTCTCAACAAGACAACTGGTATGTCCCAGTCGGCCGAGCTACTCCCAGACTCAACAGATGAGGAGGTTGCGCCCCCTAAGCCCCCCTTACCTGGCATTCGGGTGGTTGATAACAGGTAATTGTTTTTCTTGCACCTTCTTCTACTATGATATAATCTATTGAAAGAATAGGTAGATGAACAAAATGAAGACAGTGCCATTAGGTCAAGAACTTGGAACCAGCCCTTTGCTCTTTGGAAGCCTTAGAATCTTGATCTTTCTTGGGAAGGGCATCTGTGGAGGATGTGAGCCCAGCCCCAGTACCTTCCCTTGCTACACACTCCAAGAACTCCCCTTGGAGTGCCTTACAGTGTTAGTACAATTTATTATAGAAGGATAAGAAAGGATTTTTCTGATTTTTGGTTTTTTGGCATTGATAGGATTTACTTGGGCAGTGATGGTGTGGGACAAGAGTTGAAAGTGTAAAAAGTAGGTGTAATGTGTCTGATAATGAAAGAATCCCACATTCTGTACCCTAATATCTTTTTAAAGAGCTTTTGGGTTATTCGGTTTGATAGAATTTCTTGGTCTGTTTCAGTCCTCCACCAGCATTGCCACCGAAGAAAAGACAGTCAGCTCCATCCCCGACCCGAGTGGCTGTTGTTGCCCCCATGAGTCGAGCCACCAGTGGCTCCAGTTTGCCTGTTGGAATTAATAGGCAGGTAATGTAGCCCCATCTGGCAAGGCAGAGGAAGGCTTTAGGTTTGGGAACTTTAATCCTGAAGCTAAAAGAAACCCAGTGGTCTTCAGCTCCTAGCACTGAGAGGATCATTCCTTCTCTTGACAGGACTACAGGACCTGGTAGAAATTCCCACATGGCCTGGGGGGGTGGGGGTGGGGGTGGGGGTGGGGAGAGGAATGGAGAGACTGGAGCTGAGGAGTGTCTCCTGAGGACATCTGAGCCTGGCCCCAGGGCCCTCGCTTGCCACACAGTCCCAGCACTTGTAAAAGCTTCTTTCTCAGAAGTCACAGACATGGGTTTTTATTGCTTACATCAAAGACAGGCTTTCCAACCGGGTGTCTGAGTTTGGCAGTCTCCTTCCCTAAGTAAACGTACTGATTTCTCTCCCCTGGACTCTGCCACCATTTCTCAGAAGTGACTTGGGCTTTTTATTTTTCCACATGAGGATTTTGATGTGGACTGTTACACACAGAGGCGACTCTCAGGAGGCAGCCACTCATACGGCGGAGAGTCGCCCCGTCTGTCCCCCTGCAGCAGCATAGGCAAGCTCAGCAAGTCAGATGAGCAGCTGTCCTCTCTGGACAGGGACAGCGGCCAGTGCTCCCGGAACACAAGCTGTGAAACACTAGGTGAGTCCCAGGCATCTTGGTCATTCCTCCTGTTTCATCATCTTTTGGTGGCTGCTCTGGGGTCACACGGCCCTAGCCAAGTCATTCAGAACCTGTTTTCTCATCTGCAGAGTGAGGGTACCAATATCCACCTCTCTCAAGGAAGTTGAAAGTTTGGATGAAATCACATAGGAGATCCTCAGATGGTAGCCGTTATTATGGTTAATCTGTCAGTGTACCATCTGACTCCCTTTGCCAGCATTAAGAACCATCTGTTCAGAGCTGTAGATGAAAGGGAGAGCCCTTGACGACTTTTGACAGAGGGTGAAGTCAAGTGACCAGCACATGCTGACCTCCTGGTTGGTGCAGAGCATGTGCCGTGGGGGCTGGAGGAAAGTCTAAAAGGCAGCTTGCGAGGAGATTTCAAGAGCGTTAAACTACTCATGTCCCATGAGCTGGACATTTCACTTTGAGAATTTATTGTAACATGATCAGAGATTTATAGCAAGATTTCTATCCAAGGACATTAATCTCAGCATCACTGGGAGTACTGGTAAACTGGAAGCTAATGACTCAGCGGTAGGAAATCTTTTTTTTTTTTTATTTTTATTTATTTATGACAGTCACAGAGAGAGAGAGAGAGAGAGAGAGAGAGAGAGAGAGAGAGAGAGAGAGGCAGAGACACAGGCAGAGGGAGGCTCCATGCACCGGGAGCCCGATGTGGGATTCGATCCCGGGTCTCCAGGATCGCGCCCTGGGCCAAAGGCAGGCGCCAAACCACTGCGCCACCCAGGGATCCCCTAAATCTGATGAGTTGTCATATATCCACTTGGTAGAATAAATATGTAGCTCTGAAAAATCAGTGACAATACACTAGATAAAATCTAAGACCATGGACATCACAGTTTCTCAGTTGGATTTAAAAAACAAAAAATCCTAGGGGGGAAAAAAGACTTTTAAAAATCCATCAAAATGTAAACAGAGGGCAGCCCGGGTGGCTCAGCGGTTTAGCACCGCCTTCAGCCCAGGGCATGATCCTGGAGACCCAGGTTTGGATTCCATGTCAGGCTCCCTGTGTGGAGCCTGCTTCTCCCTCTGCCTGTGTCTCTGCCTCTCTCTGTCTCTCTCTGTGCCTCTCATGAATAAATAAATCTTTAAAAAAAAAAAGGTAAACAGATACTTAAATTACGGGACTGTGGATGATTTTTATTTTCCTGATATGGGGTTTTTTTGGCCATATTTTCTACAGTGGTCACACATATTTCTTTTCTTTACAATAAGAAATTAGGAAATTACAAAGAACAGGGTAGCAAACAGTCATTTTCCCACCTGCTTTTACTTTTTCAGAGGGAGAAGAATGGGCAATATACAATAAAGCATAGAGATGAGATGGGAATTATGTTTGCATTGCACACGAATAAAAGGGATTAGGAAGAGCAGAGAGTTGGATGGTTTCTTTCTGCAGGGCCTTGTGGCTAATGGGTATGTTTCTCCTGTTGTGAACACAGATCATTATGATCCTGACTACGAATTCCTTCAGCAAGACCTCTCTAATGCAGACCAGATACCTCAGCAAGTGGCCTGTAACCTTAGCCCATTGCCAGAGTCCTTGGGAGAGTCTGGGTCTCCATTTCTTGGCCATCCTTTCCAGTTGCCTCCAGCACCTGGCAGCTGTCCCCAGCCAGAGGGGCCCTTGGCCCCAGGACAGCAAATAGACATGCCACCTGCTCTCCCTGAGAAGAAGCGCAGGAGTGCGGCCTCCCAGACCACGGACAGCTCTGGCTGCAGGATGTCCTACGAGCGGCACCCCTCACAATATGACAACATCTCGGAAGATGACCTGCAGAACCCAGCCTCGGTCCCGTCCGTCCCCTTCACGCCCTTTGCTGCTATTCTCCCCTTTCAGCAAGGAGGGTCCTCAGCCTCTGTCGAATTTGTGGGTGATTTCACTGTTCCTGAATCAACAACGGGTGACCCAGAAAAACCACCTCCTCTACCAGAGAAGAAAAACAAACACAGTAAGCTTTTGTCGAGCTGTTGTCAGGAAGCATACTTTGTAACCTAAAATAGTATTGCATTTTATCTGAGCATTAGGCCAGAATCAAACCAGTGGCCTCGTAATTTCATAAAAGATGGGGCCCTTGGTACATGGACACTTCAGGAGCTTTGTTTTCTTAGTACTGGTGATGGTTTTTAGAGCCTGATAAGCCGGCCTCTCCTTATGGCCTCTTAGATCTTAGGCCAGGCCTCCACAGAGTCCGAGTGTTTGGCCAGAACACACAGCAACAAAGAGAAATGAATGTCACAGCTTCAGGACAGCATAACAGTGACATCCGGGTAAAGCAGGATGGACGTTTGAATTTAATTAGAACTTACTACGCCCACAGAGGGGTTTTCTGAATATCCCTGACAGCGTGTGGGGTTAGAACTCTTTAGAGAGTTCCCTGGCCACCCCCCCATCCCCATTGCAGACATGAAATGTCACGTAATGACTTAGAATCTGAGGAGGCCTGGTTGGAGCTGCTGAGGATATTTCTTAGGCCAGATATTTTTAATATATGATGTTATTAGGGCTGGGGAGGGGAGGCTGAAATTTTAGATTTTTGTAGTTGGGATATTTTCCAACTGTAAATTGGCCATCAAATTCCTAAGTAGTGTCCTACAGGAGATTGTTTTTCTGCTAAACTGCTCCCCGTTGCCAGTCTCTTCCTGCTCTGCCCTGTCCCCGGCTCCACTAGCACAATTCTGTTCCGTCTTTCTTGGACATACTGGCCATCACCATTTGGATGTGTGTGTAGTCATCTGGGCCATACAGCCCCAGGGCTCCCTGGCCACAGTTGAAGCGTCCAGCAGAACACTTCTGTCGACTAGAATCGACTCTCCATTCCATATTCCCAAATGAGACCATCCAGTTGGCTCCAGCTAGATTGGGGCCCACCCTCAAAGACAGGGAGAGTGGTTAAAGGCAGCAAGGGGTAGCCCCAGGGGCAGCTGGGTGGGCCTTGTCCCCCAGCGGGAGGGAGAGGTGGCTCTGTAAGGCCACAAGGCTGAGGTCATTCCCCTCTGTCCTTCGCTCGTGAGAAACCAGGGCACTACTAGAGGGATGGCCTGCAGCAGTGCCAGGGCATTTCCCTCTGTGCCTCTGCACAGACATGTGCAAGTGTCTAGAGAGCTGTTGGCCTTTCCCTTCCACCCGCCTTACCTGGACTTGAGCAGCATGCCACTCTGGGCTCACACCCTTTCCTCTCCTTTCCTTGAAATTCTCTGAACCCAGAACGCAGGGTAGAATTGCATCCATGCAAACTGCAGCAGATGTGTGGTATTACTGGGCTGTGGACTAGGGGCCTCACCTTAGGTTCTAGAGTAGGCACAGGCCATGGCCCTCATGCAGAGCTGTAGAGAGGAGGAGGGGAGCCATCCACTGTTCCCTTTCCAACAGCCTCAAGTCTCCGGTGGCTGAAAATATTTTCTATTAATTTAGACATCTATTTTTAGACTTTATCTCTTCCATCGGTGTCTGGAGCACTTTGGTCTGAAAACCTTGAAAAATTACTAATAGCTTAAGATGTGGTGCGCCCTGGGTGAAAGCTTCACACACCACCATATTTAGTCTTTATACCCTGGCCCCAGGCAGTGATATTAGCACGGTTTATAGATGAAGAAACTGGAGTATAAAGGAATAAGCCTTGCCAGGATCAGCTGGCAAATGGGTGGCAGATCTGGGCTTCAGAGCAGTCCTGTGTTTTCCCAGCACAGTGCACTGCCTCCCACCCTAAGGAGGAAGGGATCTGGCCCTCCTTTGTGGAACCTGTATGGGTTTCAGTAGTGACCCTCAGGCAGTAGGGAGTCTTTTCTTGTCCCCTGTGAAAGGACCCCCAAACTTGAGGCCTGGGCCTCCTCTCCAGTCCACTTTTCACTCCCCAAGGGGACCCTTTGGGAGTTCTAGTCTCTGCCCTGGTGGAAAACTTGCAGAGTTGCACTGAGAGAAAGGAGGGAGATAATCATAATTCCTTATAATTGGCTAATGCTGGACAAAGCTCATACATCCACAGTCCTGATATCATAAAGTGTCCTTCTTTGGGTCGTACTGACATCCTGAGGGCCCTCAGCCCCTCTTGCTGAGGGTGGACCTTGAGCCCAGCAACGTTCCTAATCACTGTGCACAGTCCTGGATGCCTGCTGGAGTGCCAACCTGCCAAGCATTCCCAGTGATGCAGGCTGCTCACTTCTTTGAGCTCCTGTGCCAGCTACCTTTGAAACAGACCCAGTCTTCCTTATTTCTCAAAGGTTGTGAACCTCACTGCTGTGTCTGTGCTCAGTTAGCAGGTCTCTGCAAGGACTTCCACATCTGGAAGTCCGTTCTTATTGAAGCTTCCTGTTTCAGCAGGCAGAAGCTTGCATTCAATTCAGTCTTTTTTAGGGAGCACTGGTAGGCATTTGGGATCCCCTTCAGAGGCTTGCATCTTCTCTAGAATCTCATTGTGTTGGGGGTGCAGCATGGAAGAAAAACATCATGGTGAGCTACACTTCCCTTCTGGCAGCAGTGCCCTCATGAGCAGGACTGCCTTTACCTACCTGCCTTTTAGGGCCAAGCTCCGCTCAGTGCTTGGGGAGCAAAGACATTCTTATTAATTCTTTTAAATAAAGAAGATGACTTTGAACCTCTTCCTTCAGTGAAGGGCACCAGAAAGCCATCCCTGGAGAAAGGCATTTCCTCTCTAGCTTGACCACAGTTGAGGGTCTCCAGTTAATCCCCCAACTTTGAAGTTATGTGAAAATACAGAACAAAGCCCTGCAAAATTGTCCTACTTTTTATTAATATCCAACAGGTGCTCATAGCACTTGCAACATGACCCAGGAGGATAGCACCCAATCTTGGATGATGCCTTTGACCTCTGCCATCCATGACTGCCACACACACACCTAAGTTCCTTTGCTTCCAAACCTGGGACCTTCTTTCTTCCCAGCTCCCGTTGTCACTAGTTCCCCCGTGATGCATGTGTAGCTCTGTAAGTAAACTGATCAGCCCTCATTCCTAACTCACCAGTCAGGGAGGCATAACAGCATTTTCCCTTCAAACATGGGCATGTTGGCGTGCACAGGGAATTCCCTAGCTCTTGGGAGCTTCCTCCAGCACCAAGAGAACGAGAAAGGTGGTACTGCATTTCAGGCCAGCCTCGACCTAGATTTTGCTGTGCGAAGTGTTGAGTTCAGGTTCTAGTCCCACAGAGAAATGGGGTCTGGAGAAGGCCTGCTCACACCCAGCCGCCCAGCCTCACAAGGGTGCCCAAGGGCCAGACACCATCAGCAACAAGTTGCTGCTCTCCCCAAACCTGTGCAGTCTACAGAAGGGCGTGGCTCTGGAGTTGGGGCTCCTGTCGGTAACCCTGAAAGTCAGGAGTAAGGTGCACGCTGAGGGCTCCACGCCTGCCTCAGGAAAGGGCGCCTGCAAGGATGGGTCCCTGAGAAGTCATTCCTCCTCAGGTAGGGGAGGCCCCCACTGACATCTGCTGCTGGGGTTTCCGGCTGTGATGCTGCATGGCTTAGGCAGAGAGCCTGCCCCTGGGCAGCCACACAGCTCCAGGCAGTTCGACCATGAGGAGGCAGCGAAGCATCAGATGCCAGGTGGCAAGGGCTGGGGTTTCTGAAAGGATGTGTAGGGAGGACAGAGTGCACATGTTTTAATTCAAGCACGCCTTTTCTCGCTGTCTGTCCCTCCCCTGAGGATGTTCTAGAGCCTCTCAGCTGAAAGGAAGAAATGGAATTTAGTGGCTGTTACTTCTTGTTCACCCAGTGGGTGCTCTATGAGACCCACCCAGGGCTGTCACCTGGTTTAGCAATTCACTCAATAGGAACAGATGATGTGTGTTTCATTCACTCATTCTCTCTACAAATATCTATGGACACCTGCTGCATGTCAGGTACTGGGCATGGCCCCTGCCCCCCAGGAGCTTCAGCTCTCCAGTGATCAGCAGTAAATCCTGTGGCATCTGGTTTGAAAATAGATCCTGAATCAAATCATCCTCATCACCTCCACCCATAGCACGATCTGTCACCTAAACAACCACAGTGGCCCCAGAGCTGTCTTCTCGAGACAAAGCAGCTCTAGGCAGGCCCGGAGGGGAGCCCTTCATGGGTTCCCAATGGCCTGGCAGCAAGCCCGCCTCCTTGCCCTGTTCCCTCAGCCTCTCATGACCTCCCAGGCTATCGCCTCACTCCTTCTAGTCTTCTGTTGCCGTGTTCTGCTCACCTGGTGGGCCCCTGGCCCAGCCTTAGCCTTGGTGTAGGAGGTCTCTTGTAGCTTATCCATATTCTGGAGAAACACCCCCAACTAGCTCACTTCACTGTTTTCTGACTCCTGGAGGTGGTGAGCCTCACATAGGCAGAGGACTTGCTTGCTGGCCCCTGTGTAATCCCAGCACCTGTGCCAAGGGGTTCATAAAATCATACACGTGGGACAATCCCACAGGTGGCTCATTGTAGGAGGGGCTGAGAGGACACCGTGGAGGGATAAGGAAGGGCTGCTGGTCAGATGGCTGGTGAGGAGCTTCTGGGGAGGCTGAACCACAAGGGTGGGCAGAGCCTGCTCAGCAAGCCTGGTCGGATGAGGGGAGCAGGGGAAGAGCATGTGTACACACCCCTGACCATTCCAGGCAGGGGAGGAAGACCACACGCCAGGCGCCTGGGATCAGAGAAACGGGCAGTGGTGCCGAGCCTCTGCCGCGACCAGGGGCGCCAGGAAACCCCCAAGGCTTTTCAGCAGCAGGGGGTGTATGCTTTTTAAAAAACAGACTATTTTTTAAAGCGGTTAAAGACTATTTCTTAGAATAGTTTTAGGTTCACAGCAACATTGAGCGGAAAGTACAGGGAGTTCCCACATGTCCCGGCCTCCCCCACTGTCACCTCTCTGCCAGAATACTGTGTGTTAGTCACCCAGCCTGCACGGGTGTGTCACCATCCGCCAGAGCCAGAGTTTATGCAGGGCTAGCTCTTGCTGTGTGTGCAGAGGTTTGGGCCTGTGGGCAATGTTGTAGTCCTGCAGGGTGGTGTCTATGAGGACCTCTGTGGGCCTGGCCGCGCCTGGGGAGCAGGGAGGGGCCTGCTCATGGAGGGTGGCCATGTCTCCCACAGTCACCCTCCCCAGTAACACTGGGGCCACCCCACCCCCACCCTCTCTCTGTATTACAGTGCTGGCCTACATGCAGCTGCTCGAGGACTACTCGGAGCCGCAGCCATCCATGTTCTACCAGACGCCACAGAACGAGCACATCTACCAGCAGAAGAACAAGCTCCTCATGGAGGTGTACGGCTTCAATGACTCATTCAGCACCGAAGCCCCGCAGGAGCTGGCACCGCCCCCCGCCCTGCCTCCCAAGCAGCGGCAGCTGGTAAGCCACCCTCTGCCCTGCCCCACTGCCGCCGTGACCCTCCGCTTCCGCCAGCCCCAGGCAGCCGTGGACCACACCGCTTCCCACGCGGGCGCTTTCATTTCCTCCTGACAAGCTTCCCCATCTCCCCACCCTGGGGGTGGTGGCGCCTTTCTCTTCCAGAGCAGGCCCCCATGCAGCTGGGCCTGGCTTGTACTCAGAATGTTTGCTTTCTCTGCTGACAGTCTCTTGTATTTTTCCTCTCTTCTTTGGCTCCAGTATAGACCTCCCAGAAAGGAGGGACTCAATCAAGGCACAGGGCATGGTCTGTGTACGGCCATCTGTGGACTTGATTTACATAATGGCCCAACTACATAGAGTGACTTACATCCCACCCTGGCCAGGGATGGCCCCGTGGAAACAAGCTCTATTGAAGCACGATGGCCTTAAACAGAACCATTCTGTATTCCAGGCATGGTGCCCTACCTCCTTTAAAAACACTCCTGTGTGAGGATTCCCTGTAGGTAATGAAGCCCAAGTCAGGGCAGGCTGTCCTGCATGGGCCATGTATGAGATTCTAGGACCAGGTAGGGGCGCAGATCAGGTGTGCCTGCTGCACGCCTCAACTCTGTTCCTACTGCTCCCAGTTTGCCAGCCTGGCAGACTTCGGTCAGGTGGTAGGATCCAAACATCTCATCTGGCCCTGCTTCCCAGGAAGAATACACCTCAGAAAGGGATCCTTGACCTATTCAGAACTGCATGTGCTATTTTGCTCCTCGGCTGGTCAGCCTGGTAATGTTTTCCCCACAGAGAGGACCGTCCATCTTCCGTCCTTCGTGAGTGGATGCAAAGGTGCTGCCCTGCCTTTTCTGGGAAGCAGCTGCCAACTGGACAGCCAGCAGTCTGGGTTACTCCTTGAGCCCCCAGTCTGCCCCTGGGTCCCTGAACCTTCCTGCATGTGGTGAGCTCAGGGACTGACTAAGCAAGGCCTGGAGTTGGCAGTTGTGTGTTCCAGGCCTGCCACTACCTAGCCATGTCTCATGACTTGCACTTAGGGCCTCAGTTCTTCAGCCACCCTGCCCGCCACATAAACACCTGAATATGCCCCAGTGTGGGTCTAAATGGCTCAGAAAGTGTTTCAAAAAGGGATCTTTACCATGGAAACAGAAATGCCTGCCCCAGGGTGCCCTAACTTAAAATGTTTGGTCTAACAGCTAAACTGGATTTTGTTGAGATCTGCAACACTCTCAGACCCTCCTGCCAGTGCCCACAGGTCTTCATCAGTCATCCTGGGGCATCTCCTCTGCTCCATGGAGCCCGTAGGCTTCACACAGATCCCTAGGGAGCACTCTTGGCCTTGGAGCCTGTGCAGGAGAGCCACTGGGCAGTCCCCATGCTGGCAGGGCAGGAGTGAGGGGCCTAGGAGTAGAGCAGACATCCTGCTGAATGCCTCCCTGTGGAAGCATTGGGGCTTTGGTTTGGTTTCACATGATCCTCCCCTCAGCCTCTCACCCCCATGTTAAGTGAACTGAGGCTGAGAAAGGCAGAAAGACTTAATTGGAGCCCACCCACCACTGAAAGTAGAAGATGAGGGACCACGCCCAGCTGACTGAAGCCCAGGCACTGCTGTGACGTGCCCTGTGCCTCCACCTGGCATGCCCTTTCTCAAATGCAGATGCAGAAAGGACTGTCTCCATTTCTCCAGCAAAAATAGTAGTAGTAATTGTGCCTGTTAGCCCCTGTATAGTGTGGGAGGGACAGTTCCAAGTGCTTTACACACACACTGTCCCCATTTTACAAATGAAGACCCTGAGCCACAGAGACCTTTAAATAATACCCAAAGCCAAATAGGTCCCAGATGGTGAGGCTCAGGGTCAAAGCCAGGAGGTCTGGCTCCAGGAGCGTCCTCTGCGGAAGCATGAATAACTGCATGGTCCACTCCCCACCAAGGAAGAACTTGAGGCCCTAAGTCAATGGAAGAGCCAGACTGGGAGCCAGGCCCTCGGGGTTCTGAGCCTGTTTGGCCTCTCCACCTTACCACCATTGGACACAACTTGTGTGAAAGTTAGCTTTTTAAATCCACCACAAGGAGATGAAGCAGGGCATGCTCTTGTCCAGGTACACCTTGGCAGGCATCTTTGATTCCTGAGTTGAGCCAAGAAGCCATCCCTCTCCAGAATGTCCCAGCAGAGTTAGGTAGCAGCCTGCGGAGCCTCATGTGTACTTATCTGACTGTTCTCTGCTTTTTTCCCTCCTTCCCTGTCTTCTCTCTCATCCCTTCTGTCCAGCAGGCCTCCTATGCTGCTTCTTCCTTCTCCTCTGTCTCCTACTGTGTCCAGCAAACTAAAGTGGCCTTCACCCCCGAGGACGGCAGTGCCACTCAGGGCATCAGTGTGTCCGTCTCTAACTCCTTTCTCAGCCGGCATGGCAACTTGCCTGTGCCCTCGGTGAGTCACTCCCTACTGTTCTTTGCTTGGAAACATGAGTGCCATCTTTCATTTATCACCTGTGCCTCTTGTCACCTGTCCTGCCACCCAGCCCTGGCTCTGTCCTCACAGACCCTGTACCCAACGGGAAAGGGCATGTGTGGTTGGTTCTCTGTGGCCCAAGGACCGTGTGAAGTGTTGGGGTGGGGCAGGTTGGGGGTAGGGATGGGGAAACATTAGCAGCCACACTCATTACCACTCAGGCATAAACTGGCAGAAATGTCTTGGCCTTTTTATTCTGATCTCCCATTGAGCTCTGGGTCAGCCCTATAAGTGTTTTGTATTTAGAAAGAAGTATTCCTCCTATGGGCACCAGGGCCAGGGAGAGCACTTTAGCAGGGCACGACGGAGTCTAAGTCTGAGGAATGTGTTGGTTAACCTTTCCTGTGTAGCAAACCACGCCAAAACTCAGTGACTTTAAGAACGACAGTACCCGTTTGTCACTGCTTAGGACACAGGTTGGTAGGGTGACTGCCCGTCTGATTTTGACTGCCCTCACTAACATCTCTGGAACCTCAGTGGGGACAGCAGGCCGATTTGGCCGTGATCTTCATGACCCTCCAGCCTCCATGAAGCTAGCCTGGGCTTGCTCCTGTGGCAGCTGGCGAGTTGCCAGGGGAATTGATGGGAGGATGCGAGGTATCTTCAGGCCTAGGCTCAGAACTGACACACTGTGCCTTCCTAACATTCTCTCCATTGAATCATAGGGCCTGTCTGGGATTCCTGGAGTAGGGAGCTAGACTCCGCCTCTTGGGGGGAGGGGGCTGCTGCTCAGTCACCTTGCCGAGGGACATAGCTATGCAGCCGAGGGAAATGGGTGCAGCCTTTTCTGTAAAGTTTACTTGTTTACTTCTGAAACTTATAGGACAGTAACCATTTGGGAGGCACAGTGCTGCTCTGTTGCCTTTCGCTGGAATCTGCATCTGTCAGGGATCCTAAACAGCTACCATTCTTCCTTTAATCTGCTGGGACTGAGCAGCAGGACAAGAGCTTGGATGGGGCTGTGTTTGGGTTCTACTTAAAATCAGTTTTGCCTTTGGGTAATTTACCTATCCCTCCTGGCCTCCGTTTCTTTCCTTTGAGATTATACTTATCTCCTACTTTGTGATTGTGGAGATTAAGTAAAATCATAAAAGAAAGCTGATTATTATAGCTCTTGCTCTTAGAGTTCTAGGTTCTAGTCTCGGCTCTGTCCTCGTTCTGCACATGACAGCTTGGACAAATGGCTTCACCTACCTGGACTTCCTTTACCCTCTACAACCTGGTGACTGGTTGACCTAGTGACTCTTAGAGACCTAGCCAAGCTCAGGTTCCCAGTGTGGTCTTGTCTGGTTTCCATCTTTGGGAACCACCCATCCAGAGCCCAGGCTAAGATGGTCCTGCCTGCTGTGAGAAATGTGTTGTTCCTTTGGGGGCTAGAGCCTAACTTTTTAGAGCCCTCAGGAATCCTGTGTTTGCTATAGAAATGCTAAATACCCCTCCCTCCCCACCCCCGGCCCCTGGCACACAGACATCCTCTGTTTCCTCAGCAGGCACTTCTAGCAAGCTCCTTTCACAAATCGTGCAAAACTTGGCCTTTACACAATCTTGCTCTTGACTGTTTTTTCCCCCTCTATGAACAGAAAGTAAGTGTGAGTTATCCTAAGAAAGTGTCTACAACGTCCCTTTTAAACAGTTTGAGGTTGGAAGGCTGTCAGTGAGCTGAACTGTTTGCTACAGAGTTGATGAAAGTTTGAGGGCATTTCATTTAAGTTTGGGCATGAACGTGTCATGATTTTCATCCCTTGGGGGCAGGTGAGTCTCAAGACACCATGCTTTGGAAAGACCGCTTTCTCCATACCAATTCCACAGTGCAGCCCAAGGGAGTGAGTATGTAAAGGTGCTTTTATATTTTAAAAGGAAAGTCCCCCAGCCTCCAGAGCTGTTGGTAATGGCTTGAATGTTTGGAACATTTGACATCTGATACGCTGAAACTCCAGAGAAGTGGTTTAGTGCAATGCCAACATATTCTTCATGTGTTCTCTGCTTACATTCTGAGGTGAACCCCAGATGGAGGGCTTTGGATTTCTCTCAGAGCGGCCCTTTATTCCTGAATCTCCTCATTCCTGGGCCTTTGTCATCCTTCCAACATGGAATCCTGAAGGGTGCCCCTTAGGAATACAACAGTTGTCAAATCTGAAGACACCTGACTCTGTCAACGACCTGTTACTTCTGCCAGGGAGAATTCTAACCATTAAAAACCTCTTGGGATATCTGGGTGGCTCAGTTGGTGAAGCATCAGCCTACTCTCAATTTTAGCTTAGGTCATGATCTCAGGATCATGAGCTTGAGCTCAGGTCGGGCTCTGTGCTGGGCGTGGAACCTGCTTAAGATTCTCCCTCCCTTTCCCCCGCCCTCCACTCATGGGCGCACTTCCACACGCGTGCTCTCTTTCTCTCTCTCAGACTCTCTCAAAGAAAAAGAAAGGAAAGAAAACCTCTTGAATTAGAATGGGAAAGCTGCATTGACAAAGCTTAATTGAAGTAGGGGCTCAGGGGCACCTGGTGGCTCAGTGGGTTAATCCTCTGCCTTCAGCTCAGGTCATGATCTCAGGGTCCTAGGATGGAGCCCCCCCCCCCCCCACGTCAGGCTCTGCTGAGCGGGGCACCTACTTCCCCTCTCCCTCTGCCTGCTGCTCTGCCTACTCGTGCTCTCTCTTTGTCAAATAAATAAATGAAGTAGGCACCCAAAGAGCGTCTTGTTCACTCTTCCCATGTTCCAGGTTGAGTTTAATACAGCAAGCACAGGGGTTCTCCTTGTGCAGGTCAAGCAGCAGGAAGGATCTGGAGCAACTCATGGCCCCCTCATCTTCAAGAAGCACTTTGGTAGGCAGACTACAACGAGCATCCAAAAGGCTCACACTGAGGCAGGGTATGAGTAAGGCCAGGAGAGTCATGGGCCATCAGTGGAAACCCCTGGGCTGTGGAGCCAAGGCAAAATCAGGCAGAGCATCATGGGGAAGGTGGCATTTGAGCTGTGGCCTGAAGGACAATTAGGATTTCAGGGAGATGAGGGATAAAGGGCAGGGAGAACAAGTCCAAGGTGTTCCACACAAAAGGACCTACCTGGAGGATGGGGACCAGAAAGCCCAATGTGCGTTAAGGAAGGTGGCCTCAAGTGTCAAGGTTATGGGCGAGCTGGCTGAAGAGTGGTGCCTGTAGCCGGCCTTCCGTGTGTCCTCAGGGTTAGTACACCTTAACTGAAATGGGCTGCTTCCCCAGTTGCTCCCTCCTGATCATGCTCCCTAGAGGTCAAGCCAGGGGATGCCCACTCTCGCAGCACCTTCCACTGCATCTGCTCAGCTCTCTCGTCCCACAGAAGTGCTGGCTCACAGTCCACAGACTTGCCCAGCTCGTGCTGCATACCTAGGAAACTGGAACATCTGTGCAGACAGGCATCCAGACCTGATGTGGGGTTTCTGGGGGACATTACTCCTAGTTTGGTAGAAGAAGGTGTTGAGGGACATGAGGATTGAGTGAGAGGTGGGAGAGATGCAGAGAACCACACACAGCCTCCCCGAGGTCCAGGGAGGCCAGGCCCCACTTCCTGTTCTGATTCCACTGGGCCTTGGCAATGTGCCTGGCCCGTGGAGGTGCCGGAAGGTGTTTCAGTGATGTGCCTTCCTACAGATGGCTCTCTGATGTGACACTAGGGTCCTCCGCTTCTGTCCTCAGACCCTCTCTTGGTCACTGGTAGCCCAGGGCTACCTGCCGTGTTCTTACTGCTGCCCCACCACATGGCTGCACGCCTTCCACCTCCACTCCAGCTCTGAGTCCAGCTCTAAGTCTCCACTCTGCACTGAGTTCCCCTGTGCTGTCTCTCCTTTCCCTGGCCCTTCTCTGGCTTGTCCTGGTTCTGGTTTTGAACACTGGTCTTGTGACTCTAAAAAGAATCTTAAAAGTTGGATGGGGTCTAGATGTCGGAGAAATCCCTTTCCTCCGCGCCTTCTGGTGCCTAACTTTGCTGACTGCAAAGTCACTGAGAGGTCTATTCAGATGCTAGGAATCTGTTGAAATACTTCTTTACCATCTTAGTTTCCAGAATGATTCTGAATAGGTAAAACTTCTTTGAGAAGAACTTGAGAAATATCCATAATAACTGTCCTTTGTTTAAAAAAAAATCTTTAGGACAGCCCCAGTGGCTTAGCGGTTTCGTGCCGCCTTCCACCCAGGGCATGATCCTGGAGTCCCAGGATCGAGTCCCGCATCAGGCTCCCTGCATGGAGCCTGCGTCTCCCTCTGCCTGTGTCTCTGCCTCTCTCTCTCTCTCTCTCTCTCTCTCTCTCTCTCTCTCTCTCTCTGTCTCTAATAAATAAATTAAAAATCTTTAAAAAAAAAAATCTTTAGGGTAAGAAAGTCAAGTATGTATCATCCTGAAAACTTCAGTGACAAAGGGCAGGGGGTGGGTCCGTAGAGCCACAGCTGTCCCGTTCTGGGAAGATGGTGATTCTCTACGTGTCCCTGGGTTTTCGCACCTTGGCACACATGCTCTCACTGGAGGGCCTGCTGCATAGACCCTGCTACTCTGCCGTGTCATCCCCTCATGGTGAAACAGCGAGGGTCCACTCTCCGAGACATGTGGCAGTTCCCCAGGTCCCACTGTCACACCTGTCCCTCACCTTTTCTGCCTTGAGCAGTAACCCAGCAGCTGCCACAGACACCATGGGCTAAAAGACTGGTCTAACGGCCAGACAGGAAGGGCAAGGGTGAAGGGGAGACAGTGGAGTGGTTAAGGGGAAGAGAGTGGCTGGGAGAGAATCAGACCAGAGTCTATGGGCTCAGTTGGCTTGGCACAGCACACTGTCTTTTGCTGGAAAAAAATCAGCCCTTGCCTTCCTTACCTCTGTCCCTTGCTTCTTCTTGAGGTCATCTTATCTTTATGGGTTCCTGCCCTGCTTAGAGAGGAGAGCAGGGGAGCGCCCACAGATAGCACTTGCTGCCCAGGGTTGGGGAGTATTTCTCTGAGCTCCATCTCTCCTGGTGAGGCTCCATTCCACCATCCTCCCAGACTTGCCAAAGGTTTCCTTTGGAGTGGCTCAGCATTGTCAGCACAGGAGGAGTGAGGGGCGAGCTTCATGCTGTGGGAGAGCCCCTGTGAGCCCCTCTCTCACTCTCCTGCATGCTCCTCGGCCCTTGGGGGCTCAGGAGCCTTTTGGTGTTTCAGAGCCTGGAAGCTGTAGACCTTCGTGCTCAACCCCTTTCTTGGGGACCTTACCACAGAGTATAGTCTGCAGCTGTGAGTGCAGGCATCTCCCTAGACTCGGCTCCCTGGGATTAGGAATTAGATCCCACATGCCTAACGGGTACCAGCCAAACCCCTCTGCTCCAATTCTTGTTATTTCTTTTTTTAAAAGATTCATTTATTTACTTGATAGAGAACATGTGTGCAAGTCAGGGGAGAGGGAGAGGGAGAGAGAGAATCTCAAGCAGACTCCTTGCCCAGTGCAGAGCCCAACATGGGGCTTGAGCCCATGACCCTGAGATCATGACCTGAACCAAAATCAAGATTGGACTCTTAACTGACCAGCCCCCTGGACACCCCATGTCCTTGTTATTTCCATGAATGTTTCCACTGAGTTGCCCAAGCAAGGATATGAGGTATCCTCTTCCCTCCCCGCTACCACATACACAGCCCCTTTACATGTGGCACGCATACCAACTCACTGAGCCCTGCCACACATCCTAGCATGTGCCCTGAGCTGGTCTTCTCCAGCCCTATCACCAGTGGCTCCCCTGCTCCCCACCCCCGGCACAGCCTGTGGCCTCTCTCCTGTCTTCCTGCCACCACGTCCCTTTCTCAGCACTGGTCAGACTCCAGTGTCCCCTCAGCATTGCAGAGCCTTCTGCACCTTCGCCAGCTTCTGCCCACCTGTCCCCATGCCCGTGCCCTGCATACCCCCCACTTTCTCCTGGCACTGACCTCTCGGCCCTCCCACACACACTTGCTCTGTCTTCTCTCCCCCCTTCCTGAGGTCCACTGTGTTTTTCCTTACTTGCTCTATAGACCTGAGCATGCCATCCCCACATGAGTAGGCCTCCATTTCCTCTTCAGCAGTGGGAGCTTCGAATTGTCCTGGGGAGAAGGGCAAGGCACACGTAGAGCATGTAATGTAGTATAAGGCACACAGCCAGTGTTCAGTAAAGAGGGAGGCATTATAAAAATACTTATTATCACACTGGGAAATTGTTTCTTGCTTTGTAATGTTCAAGTTCTTTTTTCTCAAGGTCATAACCCTCTGAGGGTAAGGACTGGGCTTATTATGTGCTTGTGGACTCAGTATGTAGCTCAGGGCTGAGCCGGCAAGTGGCAGGTGCTCTGTGATGCCAGACCACCGGGGAGGGTCTTACTTCAGCCAAAAGCAGTGAGCAGTGGCCGAGGAGGCATCTAGCTCTCTTCTTCCACCCACCACCACATCCATCTTTCCCAGCATGCCCACATTCCATTACGACAGCATGCTGCTGACTCATCCACTTCCATGCATCAGACACACTGGTCCCAGGCTGTGGCTGAAAACCCGACCTCTTCCTCATTTTCCTTCTCTGCTAACCCATAAGGTGCTGACTGCTGGTTCTCTGGCTTGAGACCAGAGCTTGGGGACCCTTGGGCTTGGAGACTTGCAGAAAGAAGCAGCCACTGTGACTCAGCCATTTCTGCCCCTCATTTTGAAGATTTCTTGCTGCTTTTTTGGTGATGCTCATGGCATTTTGGATGGTCAGTGCTCTTGGATTAGCCGCAGACCTAGGATTTAGTTTACAGGCCCTTGCTGCAGGCATGCTTCTGACTCTATCCATGACAGTCTAGCTGGTCTGGTACCACAAGGACCCCCTTGGTCCTTGTGATGGTCATATGGTGACATCGTAGACTGAGGGTGCTGTCCACACGCTAGCCTGTGCCTTCACATTTCAGGCTGCTTATCTACTTATTGAAGGACCCTTCCTCACTGCTCTGTGATGGAGTGCTTATTCCACTCTAGAGATGGGGAAACTGGAATAGAGAGGCTGAACCGTTTCATATATTCAGAGTCTTAACTTAGAGTTCAGGTTAGCATCCAGATCTTCACTGTGAAAAAGTGTTCAGGGCACCCCGGGTGGCTCAGCAGTTTAGCGCCTGTTCTTCGGCCCAGAGCATGATCCTGGAGGCCCGGGATCAAGTCCCACGTCAGGCTCCCTGCATGGAGCCTGCTTCACCCTCTGTGTGTCTCTGCCTGCCTCTCTCTCTCTCTCTCTCTCTCTCTCTCATGAATAAATAAATAAAATCTTTAATAAAAAAAAAGAAAGAAAAATAGTGTTCAGGTGATGTTTATGAACTGCTGAATTGCCAGTAAATAGCGGAGACCTGGCAAGGCAACGTGAAAAAGAAAAGCCCGTACCTAGAGTGGTCATCAAGAGGAGGGTTTTCGTCCTTTGTGTTCTGACACATTACAGAGCTACAGGCTCTAAATAGAGTTCTAAGAATAAGTGTAAATTAGAGTCCCTGGCATGCTGTTTAAATCCAAACAGTAAAAATAGTTCAGTCAGATTTCTAGAACTGAATTCAAATCATTTTTGAATCTGTACTAAATCTTTCCATAAGAGTTGATGCTCTTAAGGTCCATATTTAGTGAGAATACAGAGCATGCTAAAATGTTTGGGAGGTTTTTGCAAGAATATTATTAGCCATGAATCCATTAGCCAAAATCTAGTGTTTTCAAGGAAGATCTTGTTATTCAAGTTGCAAAAATATGTCACATGAGAAGAAATGCTATACATTTCCACTTTTACCCATCCTACTACCTAAAACTCCCAACCAAAACATTTTTGGTTTGTTTGGGTTTTCCTTTTTTTTTTACATCATTTGTTGTAAAATACTAATTAGAATTTTCAGATGGTTTTTAAAAATAGATTCCACAAGAAATTTATTCAAAAAGAGGATATTTTTTGGATCCAGTGTGGTGCTGATGTTGCCTTTCTTTGATAAAATGAATACTGTCCTATCCCTCATCCAACAGGGCCAACAGAAGTGCCTCTCCTGGCCAAAAGCAGAGACAGATCTAAGGTGCAGGTGTTGGTAGCAGAGACCTCAGAATCTGCCACTGGGCTTTGGAAACTTACCCTTTTGACATTATGTAAACCACAGTTGTTATAAATGAACACAAAGGCACCAAAGAAGGAAGTTGCTTCCAGATGTAAGGTAGACTCCAAGAAAGGTTTTGGTAAATAAGTAGTTGACTGGGACCAGGAAGGAGAGAGGAGACAAACATCTAGCAGACTTCCCCTCAGGGTGCCACAGGGAATAAAGAGGAATGTTATCAAGGGTCCTTCCTGGTGATTTTCCATCCCTTAAGAGCCAAAGCAGGCGTGCTTCCCTCCAAGAGATCCGTCCCCTAGAGATGGTGGAGGGTGTTGTGCAGTGGCTGAAAGCTTGACTTCCTTCCAAGAGAAATAACGTAGCCCGGTGTTGTGTTGACACTCACAGTCTCTGGTTTAAAGGAAGTGTGAGCCCAGGACCAGTGCTGAGCTGTGGTTCCCAGTGAGTCTCCGTATGGGAAGGAAGCCCAAACCACACTAGAGCAGCAGCTGCCCTGGGGTGTGTTTTCTCACAAATGATGGAGACGAATGTAAGCCTGAAAACCAGCAGTCCAATAGCTTATCTGTGTTGGTAAGCAGCATCCAGAAACACTGAAGTCATAAGCCTTGCTGGAGCCAAGAGTATGCAGTAATGACCAATCTCTGGCAACTTCTGTGCTTCCCAGACACTTTACGACAGTAAGTCCATTCACTCAAATGATTGCCTCTACCCATAATTGGGAGGGCTGAAAGTTCCTCAAAGCTCGGAGCACCAGTCACTGCAGCTGCGGAGCCAGCGGAGTCATTGGCCTATGGCTCTGGCCCTTGGCTGCTGGCACACTCTCTGCCTCCCCTGGCACCCTCATTCTTCCTGACAGTCACAGGAATTAAGTGGAATGTCTGTTACAGTGAGGAACCAGAATTTTGCATTTAAAGATCTCTCTCCCTGCTTTCTTGCCAGCACAGACCGCATCCCTAGTCATTTTTCATGCCAAGACTATAATGGAGATAAAGTGTCTTTGAAAATTGACGCCTGGCCAGCTTTGAGTATCTTTGTGTTCTAGCATGTGTGTGGCCACCCATCAACCTACAGGGTCGTCAGCCATCGTTTCTCCACCTGGAAGACTCAGGGCAGTTCATTCACGTGTCTGTTTTGAAAAGAGCAGGTTACCAGTTTGTGCATCTCTTGTGAGGGCAGATGTCTCTGCATCCCTGGCTTGTATATCAAGCCTTGGCTCGCTGCCTTTGCTTGCTGGTCATCACAAAACACTTAGCCAAGGAGATCTCCCAGCCAGGTAGTAGGCTGTATCCCGCCGATCCATAGGATTACATGTTTGGGGCCTATCACACACCCAGAATGTTCACGGAGTGGGAAATCCCCTGTGCCTCTCTTAGGAGCCAAGCTGTGTGTTACGAGGTGTGTGGCCAGCCTGTTTCTTTATCTTTGTGATAAGAATCATAACAGCCCTTCATGTAGATTAAATGAGAGGATTCATGCAAACCCTAAGCTCCTCATCTGACCAGTAGGCATCACCACCATCGCTAGACAGTTGTTGCTGGTGCTATGATTGATGTGTGTGTGATCAAGGCTGACATTGGGAGCCAGGCAGCCCTTCCTGCTTTCCTTTCCGGGGACTTGCTCTGGCACTGCTAGATCTTCTACAGAAATCTGCAATCTCCCAGCCAGGCAGCTCCCCTCATGGTATAAAATCCTCAGCCCAAACAGTCACTCTGGCTATAAATAAAAATCCCTGCCACAGAGAGAGCAGCAGCTTTCTCTTAGAAGCAAAGCCAGGCACCAGCCAGGTCCTAGAATAAACTCCAGGCGGTGATGAAGTGGTGTTTCTGCTCAGTGGCCAGCCTGCCTTGCTTCCTGCCCATATGAACAAATGTGATCTTAAAGGGCCTGGAAATACTCTTCTGGGATATCTATAGAGACCCGCCTTATTGACAGTGGTGTGACAATGAGCCCCAGTGTGGCCCTCCCCTGTGGAGTTGCAGGAGGGGCACTGAGGGTGCTTTGTGGCGGTTAGAGAACGGTGCCTTGCATCTCCCCACCCCCTCAAAGGTATTTTTCAAGCTTGGCTCTTGTCCCAGCAGGACTGCATAGCTGGAATACCAGAGCTGCTCACTGGCTGGAGCTGCTGAGGGAGGGAAGGGCAGGCCCGACTGGGAGGCTTTGTCCTAGAGATGCAAGCCTCCTTGCTTTCTCCATGGTGGCTGCCCCTCCTCTGCATTGCACATCCTTGGGGCATCCATCCTTGGGGTGTCTGGAGCCTGTTTCCTGACCCCGGTCTCCCACTGCGGCAGAGTTGGGGGGGAAGCTAGTCTGTTCGGCTTCCACACTTAGAACCCAGACACTGCTGCGAGGCACTTCCGTTAGAATACTAGAGTCGCTTCCTTTCTAGTCTTCATTCAGTAAAAATGTAGTAGACCCCGCTAAACACCTCAGCTCTGTTGTTTATAGCGGTTCCCAGACTGGTACTTTGGAGGGCGAGGGAGGAGAGCAGACAGTCTTGTCACCCGCCAGCACTGCACTCAGGACTCCCAGAGCATCACCTCAGTAAATCTGCACAGAGATCCTCTGAGAGAAGTGCTGTTGTTTTCATCCCTATTTCATTTATTCCTTTTTTTATTCATGTATAATTAACATACATTATTCCATGTTTTCATCCCTGTTTTAAAGACTAAGAAACCAGGGTGCCTGGCTGGCTCAGTTGGAGGAGTGTGCAACTCTTGATCTCAAGGTCGTGAGTTCGAGCCCAATGCTGGGTGTAGAGATGACTTAAATAAATAAAGACAAAGGAATTTTGGTTATGTACCCAAGGTCACAAGGGTAGAAAGAGATGGCCCAGAGCCTCATCTGTGTGACCTGGTGAGTGTATCCTTGGCAATCACCCTTGTACCATCTCCTGGAAAGAGCACCTGTGATGTGTGGGAGTCTGCCACCCTGAACTTGTCAAATCAAAGCTTGTTGAGAAGGTGCTATCAGACCTGATACATCTTGTGATCACGCAGGAACCGCTTATAAAGATATATCAGGTGCTCAGTTACTGCTGTGCTAAGTGAATTTACATCTGGGTGGGGGGTGGTCAGTGAGTGTCAGGACTCCTGAAAGAACTGGCATATGTCTCTGTCTGTTCGAGCTGCTCTAACACAGTTCTGCAGACTAGGTGGTTTATACACAACATGGTTCTAGAGGCTGTAGGTACAGCTGGTGCCCCCTTCCGGTCACAGACTTCTTGTTGTATTCTCACATGGTGAAAGGGCAAGGCATCTTTCTGGATCCTTGTTTATATGGCACTAATCACATTTATGAGAGGTCTTAAGAGCCCCCCAGAGGTCCCTACCTTCTAATACCATTATCTATGGGGTTAGAATCTCAGCATATTAATTTGGGAGCCACAAACATTGGGCAGCAACATTGAACATTGATCTTAAACTAGCTGAATTCACGTGCAAGGGATAGGCATCTGTCAGCAGATCTCATGGCAACGCCTGCCCTTGGAGATGTGTAGACAACAGATCTGAGAACCTGGCTCCTGTTCTCACGACTGAAGCCATTTCCTGAGATGGCAACGTGGGCTTCTCTCAGGGTGGCCTCCTAGGACTGGATCCTACTATCTGTCCAGTGGCCAGTGCATTCCCACACTGTCTTCTGTAGCCTTTCCCAGCCAGTGATAGAGGCTCACTATAGCAGAGCGTTCACCAGGGATGAAATAGAGAGTCCCAAAAGCCAAACACTTTACCCCACTGCCATCCCCAGAAAGGCCTATGGTAAATCCCCCAGGCCTGGGTGGTTCCTGGAGTCAGTGAAACGTAGCACTGTGGATGCTCGGGCACCTCATCCCCCAGTATGAGAGCCTCAGAGCTGGAGGTCCCCTCATCCAGCTTGTTTTAGAAAGAAGGATGGGCATGGAGCTTCTTACCAGGAAACTAAATCCTCAGTATCTCTCGCTCAGAGCACGGATGGCATTTCCCACTGATTCTTTGACCACATACAGGCTTGGTCTTGATTCTGGGAGTTAGATGGGGAAATAGAATGTGTAAGAGTGAGTAGGCACCATGGCCACGTGTCCTGAGTCTGATGTAAACCAGCTGCGTGAGAAAGGCACTCTGGGGCCCTGAGTTGTGGCCACTCTCAGTCCAGGGTATGGTGTAGCTTTGCCAAACCACTTAAGGATATGAGTGGCTTTAATCTCCTGTTTAAAATTTCATTTCTTCCTCCTTTTCCTTGTCTATGGATTGTGAAAATCCAGTGGAAAAGGCAGAGAACATTTGAATGAGCAGTGTGCACATTTGTGTTGCACTTGGCTCTTGTCAGATGCTGGCATCAGTAGCACGCAAGTAACCCTAACAAGGACTCTGGATACAGACCCTTTCACGTGCCCCTATTCCATTATCCCGTGACAGCATCAGGTTGTTGGACCCTTTGTGGGACATGGTGACGTCCTCAGGTTCTGAGCCTGGTGGCCCCTCCCACAGCAGAGCCCAGGCCTGGACCGTGCTCAGTGACACTAAGAAGCTGCGAGTGTTCACTGTCCCCCCTCAGCCTGGCTTCAGATTTCTCTGAAATCTCTAGGGTAGTTGATACCACCCTAGAAGCATTGCAAGACCCTTTCATTTTTTTTTTTTTTCAAAAAAAAAAAAAAGATTGCGTAAGAAGGGACATGAACTCATCGAAGTTTTTAGCATTTTGATAGCACAGTCCTTCCAGCCATTTCATTTTAAGGCCTAACCCTTCCCTTTGAGAAGCATTTCAGGTGGGTTACAGTATTTGAAAGGCTCCAGTGTTTGATTTTTAAGAGAGACAACCAAAGAGATTCAAAATGAGTGAATAGGACCCAGGTGTCCACACACATGGAATTTAGCCACAAGGTTCCTGAAGGGACAGAGGCCCAGCTTGGGTTCTGTGGGTTCAGTTCTCTAACAGCAGAGAGTGGGACCACCTGTACGGCACATGGGGCTTACTCTTCTTTGGGGGTGCCCACATCCCACTGTTGGGGTGTGGAAGGTGGCACTGGTCGGTCCTCGTGCCTGGGTCAGGGAACCTCAGGTAGAGGGTCATGGGGGTTGGTTTGGCCTGATCAGTGGTCCTCATTAGAATTACTGTGAGCAGGCTGCACCGCTCAGCCGAGTTAATCTAATGACTTTTTCTTTTGTCTGTTTTCTTCTTTCCATCTTCCTGTTTTTGTGTTTGTCCTCCGCTTTGATTCTGTAGTATAAATCTGTGTTTAGGTCCTACTCCCAGGATTTCGTGCCTCACAACCACGCTTCCGTTCAGCCTTTCCTTCCGCCTACCTCCTCTGCCTCTCCACACTTCCCAACTGTTCA
The DNA here is from genome assembly GCF_905146905.1 of Nyctereutes procyonoides. Taxonomy (NCBI): domain Eukaryota; kingdom Metazoa; phylum Chordata; class Mammalia; order Carnivora; family Canidae; genus Nyctereutes; species Nyctereutes procyonoides. The sequence goes on from NW_026575020.1 coordinate 34,618,099, forward strand.
CCAGTCTCAGAGCTCTGACTTAACGGTGCCAACCGTAGCCAGTCTGCCTCCCAGCACCGTGGACGGGCCTCTCTCGTCTTCTCAGGAGAGCAGCTTTCACGGGAACACTGTCTGCCTTCCTTCCGAAACCTCTTTCACTGACTCGCCCCAGACGCCTTCGGTGAGAACTCAGCGCCCCCCCCACCCCCACCCCCTGTTCACTCGAGGCTGCCCGTGAGAAGGCAGTATGGCTGCTCAGGAGTTGCCCCCCCCACCCCCCCACCTTCACCCCTGATAGCAGTGAGGCTAGATCCAGGTCCTCAGAGGGTCACAAGGTGCAATAGTCACCTATCTGTTTCCAGAACAGAAATGGAGCCTTCCATACAAAGTTACCATCAGATGAGGAATCTGATTTTCCAGAGACGGGTTAGTGACTATTTAGGGATGGTCATCGTAAGCACGAGACAGAAAATGCTCCTGGTTTTTTGTTGGGTTGTGTGTCGTTAGGGTTGTCGTTACCAACACCTTTGGAAGACAGATGCAGACAGAGAACTCTGACAGTGGTCAGAGGTGGTTGCCTCTGTAGTTGTGTGGTGCTGATGGAGGACCTGCCTGTTCGTGCTCTTACATTCATGGAGCACTTCATCCAGGCACAGGGCTGCTACTTCACAGGTGGGAATGGACACAGGACAATGGGGCAGAGTGAGTGTGACCCAGCGGGGCAGCTGGGGGCAGGTGGACGCGGCAGCGTGCTGACCTGTATTGTGTTGCCTCTCTCCTCTCTCTCCTTGACCCTGGGTTCCCACCGCAGGCCCCTCTGTGACAGCGCAGAGAGGGGTGTGTCTCCTCAAGGGCAGTTTGAATGGCCCTCGACCTCTTTGTAGAAGAGCCAGCAGGAAACTTGCATCCTCTATAACGCAGGGGCAGGAGGTAGCAAAAGTGGTAGTGGTCTCTGGCCTGGGAGAAGCCTCCCAAGGAGCACTGAGTGTCCCCTGCTGCCTTCTTTCCCTCCTCCCAAAAGGAGTGTCCAGGTCAGGGCCTGCCCATAGGCTGCTCTCTCTGAGCCATGCTGGCTGGCGAGGGGGCCTTTCACATGTGCATTTCCTCTCATCCTGTCTCCCCCAGAGTGAAAGCACCAGCGAGGAGGCTGGTGAGGGTGAATACGTCAATCTATATTCCTCTGGCCAGAGCAGCAGGGAGCTGGCTCATTGTGGAGGAGTAAGTAACCTCAAGGCTGCCTCGTGCATGTGGCCTGACCTGGAAGGGTTGGGTCCTGCTTCTGCCTGGCGAGCCTCCCAGTCACTAGCAGGCTGGGGCCCCACAGCCTCGCCGAGAACCAGCATGGCCTGGTGGGGAGAGGATGTGGCTCCTGGTGGAGATCCTCCCTCTGCTTTCGCTGCGTGTGGCACTCTTCAGGCCTGGCCAGATGAGTCTTCTGGAAATCTGTAGAGGCAGTATGGTGTTGGCCTGGCCACACATCAGTTGCTCTCCAGGATTTCTTTCTATCCCATCTTCTAGTGTTGAGGTCCATCTTCTGTCCCCTACCCAGAAGGCAGGAGCCTTCTCTCCTACAACACCAGGCCTCCTGAGCCTTTGCCCCCGCCTCCACCTGCAGCACGCTCCTTGACCCCCACCCCAGGAACAGTTTTTGAGGAAGCTGGGTGGGTCTGGCAGGAAGCTCCTGCCGTGTTAATATACATCCCTCCTGAGAGTGTAGAGAACTACCTGATGTGGCCACCCTTGGTCAGCTCCTGTCCTGCTTGATATAGCCTTTCTGCTGAGCAGTCAGCTTGCCAGGTTTTGCTGCAGCAAAACGTGAACAAATTCAAAAGCTTCAAAAATAATGAGTCCCTTGAGAGAGGTGCCATGAGGACTCGAGTCCTCCCTGGTGATCAGCTCACAGGGCCCAGCCCATTAACAGAATGGTCACTCCTGGTGAAATGCCCCCCCCCCCCCCCAGCAACATCTGCACGGGATCTTAGATGTCCACACAAGGCAAGGCCAACTTTAGTTAGCAAGTTAGAGAACATGTGGAGATTTCACTCTGGTGGGATTCCACCCTGTCTGTGGAAACAATTTCTCCCCTGGTGTTCCCTCCTCACCTGTCCCCTCTGGTGACCTGTGTCCCCACATCGTCCATTTTAGTCTCCACAAAGTGAAGCCCGTGGCTCTCCTCCTCCACCCATGACCACACTCGGTGCCACCTTTACCTCAGAGCACTATCCACGAGGATGATCTGTGTATTCATGCCACCTTGGTCTCTGTTGCAGCCTCAGGGGCAGACCAGGGATGTCAGATAGCTGTGTTGTCACTGAGTAGGGTGGGCCCAGATTCCTAGGGCCAGGCCACTGGAGGAGAGGGGGTTGTACTCATGCGCTCGAGCAGCTAGACTCGTTGGAACCGTAACTGAGAGGCAGTTGAGCATGGCAGTCGTGAGGACTTGGTTTAACTAGGAAGTCAGCAAGGGTTTGCCGCATACTGGCAGGGCCCAGTGGTTAAGGACACAGGTTTTGGAGGCAAACAACCCTGGATTTGAATGCAGGCTGCAGCCTTCTAACCGTGTGGTCTGGGGCAGGGCCTTTCATTGTTCCCAGCCTGAGTCTGTGTATGAGTGGGCACAGTGACACCAGTGAATGGACGGGGTCTGGGTAAGGGCTAGGTGAGAAGAGGGACGAAGCTCTTTGCGCAGCACCTGGCTGAGCTTGGCTGAGCTTGGCCGAGTAGCGGCAACGGTCACCATTCTTTCTTCCAGAATGTGCTCCAGATGACTTCATCCAGGTTGGCAGCTGACATAGGTCCTAACTAGGGGCACCTTCTACCGTCCACGAGGGCAAGATGCTAGTCCAAAGAGGGCCTTGCACCTGTGTAACTAACCGCATTCACAGTTACCTCGTTTACCTCTCAGATTGCTCCATAGGAACTTGAGCTCCGAGGCCACTTCAGGCAGGAATGCTGAGAAGCAGATCCCTCAACTTGGGGCACCTATCACAAACCCAGCACTGACTTCTCTTTGCAGGAGTCACCAGCTATGAAAGATGGACATCCCAGAGACCCCTCGTCGGTCAGCAGCACACCTGGGAAGGAGAGCAGAGACAGCGACAGGTAGGAAGTGGGCAGGTAGAGCAGGTTCCCTGAAAGCTGCAAGCCCACCCGGAGTCTGCCTCTCCTTCTGCCTCTCCCCCTGCTTGTGCTCCCTCTCTCACACTCTATCTCCCTCAAATAAATAAAAATCTAAAAAAAAGAAGAGTTGGACACTTAACTGACTAAGCCCTCTGCCCATCAGCATGCCAGGCTGCAGAGCTTTAGGTGTGCCTCCTCTCTCTCTTCTTTCTTCTGAGTCTCAGAATTATAAGTACTCAGGGAGAAAACATGGCAAGGACAGAAATGTGTGAGCAAACCCAAAAAAATCACTAATAATCCCACCCTTAACACCATTGGTTCTAGCATGCCGTCTGCTGTTATTTCCTGATTGTGTGCTCAGATATTACCTACTTTAAAAATTATCCATGACAGTGTTTTCTTTTTCCAACCCCAGGCCAACCGTCCTCGGCCTCTTCTAAGTTCAAGTGCACTAAGGGGGTGTAAAAGACTCCCCCCAAAAGAACACCTTTTTATTGTGAGTTTCTAGATGGGGTGTGTATATTGTGTTGTCAGACCACTTGAAAGTAAGTTACAAATGTGACCCTCAGCCCCTAAATACTTCAGTGTGCCTCATAAAATGTTTTAATTTTTTTTTAAGACTTATTTATTGGGGCACCTGAGTGGTGTAATGGGTTGGGTGTCTGCCTTTGCCTCAGGTCATGATCCCAGTGTCCCAGGATTGAGCCTCTTGTTGGGCTTCCTGCTCAGTGGGGAATCTGCTTCTCCCTCTCCCTCTGCTCCTCCCCCCCCCCCCCCCCCCCCCGCCAACTCATGCTTGCACCTGTACTCAGTCTGTCTCAAATAAATGAAACCTTAAGGGAAAAAATTTGAGAGAGCATGTGCATGTGGTGGGGGGATGGGGAGCAAAGGGAGAGAAAAATCACAAGCAGATTCACCACCCAGGACAGAGTCTGACATGGGGCTCAATCTCACAACCCAGAGATCATGACCTGAGCCAAAATCAAGAGTCAGACGCTTAGGGGCACCTGGATGGCTCAGTTGGTTAAGTGTCTACCTTTGGCTCAGGTTGTGATCCCAGGGTTCCCTGCTCAGCAGGGAGTCTGCTTCTCCTGCCTCTCCCTCTGCTTGTGCTCTCTTCCTCACAATCTCTCACCCTCAAATAAATAAATAAAAATCTTAAAAAAAAAAAAAAGAGTTGAACACTTAACTGACTAAGCCACCCAGGTACCCTCTCCAAAAAATATTATATTTTATTTTTTTTAGATTTTTTATTTTTTTAAGATTTTATTTATTTATTCATAGAGACAGAGAGAGAGAGGCAGAGACACAGGCAGAGGGAGAAGCGGGCATCATACAGAGAGCCTGACATGGGACTCAATCAAGAGTCTCCAGGATCACGCCCTGGGCTGCAGGTGGCGCTAAACCGCTGCGCCACCGGGACTGCCCTCCAAAAATAGTTTAAAAGCCTACTGGATTACAATACCATTATCATACCTAAGGAAATTTATAATAATTCCCTCATATCATCTGATATGCAAATCATCCTCCACATCCCCACTTCTCCCTCAAGTTAACGTGTGTAGCTTATTTTTGGGGAACCCAGATCAGTCAGGAGTCAGCACATTTAACTGTACATCTTTTTAAATCTTTTTAACGTTTTTGAGTATTGGCACCAGTCAATTGGCACCAGTCAAACCTAACCAGGTTTAGAAATATGTAGTAAATTTCTCCACGTGCAGGACCTGCAGATCCGCTCTGCCATCAGCAGCTTCATTTTGGCATCATCTTCTTAGTGAGATGTTCTGCAAGTTCAAGCTTTTCTTCCCTCTCTAGGCCAAGGTTCAGCTACCTCTGGGGTTCTGGGCACAGAGCTAGGCAGTTTCCACTTGTTAAACCTAAGCATAAATTGTGGAAGAGGTAGTAAAAATAAAATAGCAAGAGGCAGGAGAAACAATGGAAAGCCTATAGGGGCCTGCTGAGAAGGGCTGTCCGCCCAGCCCGTGGCCACTCTTCGGTGCTGTCCCCCTAGCATCTGCGTGATCTGTCTGCCCAAGCTAAGATCTCCCCAGCTATTAAAAGATGGTGGGTGTTGTAGTTTAACACCTAGTAGCAAACAGTGTCTGTGCCAGGCAACAGGAGCTCACAGGTTCTGCCTCCAGCTGCTTTGAACCCAGGGACTCCATTTTTCAGAGTTGCAGATGGCCCTCGTGAGAAAAAGCAGAAGAGTAAGCACATTGACAGCTTAGAAACAATTACAAAAATGTTGTCCTCCCTCCACGAAGGCCAGTTCGCAGACTGGACCCGAAGGGACACAAAGCAGATGATTCTTCCCAGGACTGTGTGTGGTTTTGATCTGGGCCATCCTCGTCTTGCTGAAGACACAAATTTTTATGTCTCAGATACCTAGGGTTAAAGTGTGGCCTGTGACCAGAAGGCCAGTCTGTGTGCCTCACAGGATCCCTGGTGAAAAACATCAGAATGAAACAGGAATAAGGAAGAAAATGCTGGGGGGAAGCAAGGTGCCTGTAGACCCAGGATCTGTCTGTGCCCAGAATGCCCCTCACCACCCTGCGTTCCCCCTCTGATGGCAGTTCTCTCCTCTCCCCCTTCATTAGCAAACTCTTGCTCAGGGCTATGGGTCTCAGCTTGTCCATCCTGCCGCAGGGGCCTGCTGCCCTTCAGACTGGCTGGGTCTTTCTGCTCCTTTTAATGTCACTCTCTCCTGCTCAACCCAGCACCCCAAGGACAAGGGCCAGTCTGCCTGGTTCCTGCTTCTCAGTACCACAGAAAGGTGGCCCTTAGAAAAGACTTGAGGAATGGTATTAATAGCCATGCGAACTCTCTCCCAACCCACTTGCCCTTTTGCTGTCCTGTCCTTGGGTGCCGACTGTGCATACTGTGGCCTTGACAAAGAGTGACTAATACCATCACTTATTTAAATAGCTCAACCTTCTTGGCCTCCTTTTCTTTTTCTTTTTTCTTTCTTTTTTAACAAAGTAGGCTCCACCATGGAGCCGAGTGGCAGAACTTGAACTCATAACCCTGAGATCAGGAACTAAACTGAGACCAAGTGTCAGATGCCTAGCCAACTGAGCCACCAATCTCCATCCCTTCCATTTACAGACAGAGCATCCACAGAGAGCAGGAAGTGTCCCAAGGTCACACAGCTCATCAGTAGCAGTGCTAGAAATCCAGTCTGCATCCTAGCTTCCAGCCCCCTGTACTGGAGGGTGGGAAGTGGCATGGGCTTCACATTGTAGCTGCAGTTCTGTGAGGACCTGCTCAGAGGTGATTGTGCCTCAGTAGCCCTCATGCAGAGGGATGTACTATCTCAGCCCCCTGGTATCCCAGACCCTGGGGCCTGTTGGACACTCGTGACACAAACTACTTCTCTCTAGGGCCTCAAGGTCACCAGATGGTTCAGAGTTGGCTCGGTTGGAGGAGGAAGTGGATGAGCTGTCCCTCATTGACCACAATGAAATTATGGCAAGGCTGACACTCAAGCAGGAGGTGAGTACAGGCCTTGTGCAGTCTCTCCATAAAGAGGGTGAAGGGGCTTTGAGGAGAGTATAACCTTGAGGTATCTCAGATAGGACCCAAGTGGCACCACTACCTCAGGTGGCCACCCCACATTTTGTGGGCTTTGCACACAGCATTTATCCTGGCCCCATGCCTGGGCCACTGGGGGTGCTCGAGGATACTGGGCAAATAGATGGACTTTTAGAAAAAGTGTACTGTCCCTTTCCCTGACACTTTTAGAGAGTAATCTCGGGCAAGTCACCTAACATCTCTAAGCCCCAGACGACAGGAATCTGGAGGAGATTATAACAGTGAACCCTGTGTAGTGTGCTCAGCACAGAGCCTGAGCATGGCAAGTGCTCATTCGCATAAGCTGCTTCACATTATTATTGACAATAACCCACTGCAATTTCAGTGGGAGACACAGGCTGATTAAGAAATCCCAGGCCTGGCCACTGCGGCCACCTCTGCCCTGTGCCTTGTCAGGAGGGCCTTGTGACAATTCTGGAAACACAGAGGAACATCTTCATGTGATAGCCTTGAGCCACTCCTAGGGAAGTGACTGTGTTTCTGGGCTCCAGCCTCAGGGCAGCACGCACACACACAGATGCACAGACAAGCATGCGGATACTGCCCTTTGCGCAATGCTGGGCTGTGCCGAGCGGAACAGGCCTGGTAGGGGCACTGAGGCAGCCAGCTTCTCTGCAGAGAGAAGTGATGTTTCACGACCCTTACCAGGAATTCCTTCTGAAAAATTGGGTCATGGGCATAGCTGCCTTCACCCTTAGATGGAAATTCAAGACATTTTAGGACTTTGGAATCTAAGGGTGAAAACAATGATGCCCTAGAGATGCCTAGAGAGGCAGGTACACCTCCAAAATTAAGGGCCGTGAACCCATGGGGGCTTGCAGGGTTGATTTCCTTCAGGATCAGAGGCAGGGGGTGTGGGGCTCTCAGGCAGGCGTAGGCTGTGCTGCCTGGGCTCCCATTCCTGGCTCTGCCAACAGCTCTCTCTGACTCTGGGCAGGTTTATGAGTTAAAGCTTCTCTGCCCACATGAAAGTAAAACTTATTCCTTAATTGGCAGATGGCAGCCAGTATTATGTAGGCAACGTCAGGCATAATTGAACGTCTTTGTGACGCTTTACACTCCTCTAAGGCCTCCCTGTGGCAGAATTTGTGACATTATGACAAGTGACTTCTTCCACCTGGGGAAACAGATAGAAATTTAGGGCGGCTTGCTGCAGTTTTAGGAACATGAATGTACTTGGAAATAGGCCTGCCACCTCCACAGTCTTCTTGGGAATGGCTGGTGGCAGTCATGCCTGCCTCCCTGTGGGATTCCACCATACCCAGCACAAGAACTTCCGTCCTCACCTCTCTGCCCCCTGGGTTGGTGAAGAGAGAGAGATTTAATGGTGTCATTGTCCCTCAACTTGACTGTGACCCAGTGCAACATGCCCTGGTGTGTGGGCAGCTCTCAGATGAGTTCTGGTGTCTTGTCTGCTGAGCACGGGGTGGTGGGCGGGCTGGATGGTCACACCTCTGCACTCAGCCACGCTCCTCCTGGGTGAGGAAGAGCAGAAGGAAACAGGACCTGGGGTCTCCACAGGGCAGCAATTTGATCATTTCATCCCTGCCTAGGACTTCCTGATTTGACTGTCTCACGGCCAAATTCTGCTGCATGCCCTCCTTTGCTTTGTTGTTGCAGGGTGACGATGGGCCAGACGTCCGTGGAGGGTCTGGAGATATCCTACTGGTGCACGCTACTGAGACAGACAGGAAAGGTGCGGCAGCACTCTATGCAGTGACCCTGGTCTCTGTCACAGCTCTCAGAGTGGGCTGGCCCCACAGCCCTGCCAGATCTGGGGATCAGAACCTGGGCCTGGTACTCCAGAACTGTACAGAGAGCCCACCCTGGGGATGAAACCAGCCCTCTCAGTGTGAGTCTTCCATGGGTGAAGGGTAGTGATGACCCCAAGGACCCTCAGGGCCAGCAGAGGGTGAGTTTCAAGTGCAGAGCTTGGCCAACAATATTAACATTATGAGAACACATAGGTAGCTGTTTCTACTTTTCCTGATGTTTGACCCATTATGTTATTCCAGATACTAGACAGGATTTCACTCATGGCCTCCACAAGGAGACCCTGGCATGTGTTCTGTCCAGAAGCCTTAGTCTTAAAGCAGTGGTGGCACTGTCATAGGATGGGGTTCTGACCCTCAGCACAAGGCCACCCCATTCAGCATACTGATCCACTGAAATGGCTAGAAAAGCAGGGGATCTACTGTTGGGTGGACTCTGTGCCAGCAAAAGAACAGTCATTCCACATCTTGTTCCGGCAGGGAGAGGGAAAGAAGATGCCGTGACTTTGACCTCTGTCAGGAAGGGGAAAGGGCGCTGCAGAGCCCACACTTGGCCCCCCCTTCACTCCTTTTCTTTCTATATCTTTGAAAGTTACTGAAAGGTGATGTGACAACAGTATTAAAGTCAGCTATGTAAAGAATTAAAACATCCCAATCCTGAAACCCTAACCCACCAATTTTATTTTTATATATGACCATTTCCCTCTTTTTACATATTTCCCAAAATATGTTAAATTATGAAAATAGTACAGAAATGGTCACGTTGCAGAGAATTTGAAAAATAGACCAGCTGTTTGAAGAGGTCCCCAGTGGTCAGGGAGGTGCACAAAGCTGACATGAGGCAGTGTGCCACACAGGCCTAGTCAGGAAACAGTCATTGTGCTTTTCTGCAGCAGACCATCCTCCACACCTGCCTGGGCACTAGCCTCAGCTGGACAAGAGGAACAGTTTCAATTTTATCCAAAGGGCTGAAGTGGGAGCTGGCTCCTGTCCTCAGCTTTGAGCAGCAAGCTCTGCTGCTCCCACCGGGCCAGAAGGAGCCCCGTGGGCAGGGCAGTCAAGAGCCTTCTCATTGGCCAGCAGTCCCCGGGAAAGGAGGCACTGCCACCAGCTGAAGACTCCCAACTGGCCCCACCCTTCCATGGCACCTGAGTGCCCACTTGTGTATGCCAGCAGCATGCCAAGCTCTGCCCCTCCAGCCTTAGCCTAGATCTCTTAATATGTGGAAGTTCCCAGGGTTTTTGTTCCTGGGCCCTGCCATCTAAAGTATTACCTATAATTTAGCTTCAAAATTCTGCTGAGGAGTTTGAATTATTTTCTCTGTGCCCATGATTAAGATTCTGAATCATCAGAGTCTTAGGACAGACAAGCAGCTCTTGACATGTGGTCAAGGATGGCAAATATGTGAGGCAGGCATCACTAATCAGTTGTTCTTGACTCCAGATTTGGTGTTGTACTGTGAGGCCTTCTTGACCACCTACAGGACCTTCATCACCCCAGAGGAGCTCATCAAGAAGCTGCAGTACAGATATCCTTTCCTGTGGCCCTGAACCCTGGCCCCACACCTCACACCTCTCACGGCACAGAGCCTTGGGAGCCAGCCAGGAGAGAGGGCCTTTTGTGCATGCCCACACAGGGAACTAGGTGGCTATGGTTGGTGCTCAGCCCTGCTCCATTGTGCCCCAGCTTTGTTACCTCAGGCCAGGCTTTATCTTCAAGCCTCGTTCCTTGTCTAAGGGCTGAGTGAGATGACATGAAGTGCTGGATCATGGGTGTGCTGCCTGACAGCAGTTGTGGTCACTTAGGAGTCCTGAGAAGGAGGTAGAAAGAATTGACACACCCTAAGACAGAGGGAACACAAAGACCCCGGCAGAGACCCAGGTCACCAGCATCTGTAGCTTGCTAGCTGAGCCCCAGGCCATTGAGGTGATGAGTCCCAAGTGTGTGGGGCTTAAGGGAGTCAAGACTCAACAGCCTCAGGGAAGGCCACAGCCACTCCGCCTGGTGGCAGATGCAGCAGTGGACAAAAAGACCACGTCCAGACCCAATTTGCTCCTACCCTTCAACTGTACAGCCCCACGGGCTCACCCTTTCAAGGATGACTCTGTGCAGTAGCAGTCAAGGAAGACCCCAGGCCCTAGGACCCACTGTCATGGACTTCCTCTCAAACTTGCCCCTCCTGTGGAGGCTAACCTGAGCAGCTGCTCTAAACAGTGGGCCAGCCCCTGGTCCCCTGTTCCAGGCCACCTCCCCCATTACAGCCCGTAACTGCTGTTGGACAGCTGTTGTGCCTGGGGCAGGAAGTCTGAGTCCTCCAGGCTGTCTCCCTTTTCTGTGTGCCCTGAGGCTCGGCTTCTTGCATCCTCTGACCCTCTGTCGCTCCTTTCACTGTCCCCGTGCCCCAGCCCTAGAGGACCTCGTCCCTCAGAATTGAAGTGGACAGTCCCCACTGCAGAGACACATTCCCTACAGCCTCACATCACATGTTCAGTTGCTCACAGTTGCTGGCTCTGCAGGTGATAGTAACTCTCACACGCATGATGCAAAGCCCATGCACATGAAGGCTCACTCAGCTATAAAACCACTTGATATATCATTACCATGTTATATATGCCTTTATATTACTGCCTATTTCATGATCCAGGAAACAGGCTCAGAGAGAGTAAGTGACCGGCAGTTTGGTGGGAGAGTGGCCACCCTATGCACACAGCACACACTCCTGAGCTCAAGTTCCCAGCACCCACTCTGCAGCAGGCTCTGGGGACAGTCCTTGGTGTGAGGGTCCTTCATGAGCACCCAGAGATCTCTGGAGAGCAGGAAGGACAAGCCAGAGCAGGGTCTGGAGAGTCCATGGTGACCACAAGAGGATGGCAAGAATCTATGCCCTCTGGGCAGAGACCACGACCTTGGGGAAGAGCTGGAGGTGGCCAGGTGTGTGGCTGCTGAGGGGTGGGGGCGTCTGAAGCCACCCAGAGACTCTGGGAGGGAACTTAAGGCAAGAGTGCCGGAAGCACCTCCCCCAGAGACCAGGGGCTTTAGGGCATGTGGTTTTTAACCACCTTTTTCCACCTGAGCCTCAGCCAGGCAGCCTGTGGCATTTCAGTAAGTCCCACAGGAAGCTTTGGTGGGAACTGACAGAAAGGCAGGGCCTCGGGGCACAGGGGAAGTGGTCCTGCAGGCATGGCTGCGGGGGAGGGTATCTCACTCCCAGGGTTTCTGCACATCACAAGCACCCGGTAATTGGCAATGGGGAGAAGTTCACCCTCCCCTCCCATCACCCCATCCCTGCTCACATGAGAATAGCTTTCCCTAACCTACACTTCACGTACGAGAAGTTCTCTCCCTTCGCCGACACCTTCAAGAAGCGCGTCAGCAAGAACACGTTCTTCGTGCTGGTGCGAGTGGTGGATGAGCTCTGGTGAGTGCTTCTGCCCACGAGGTGGCAGGGGGCCTCAGGCACCCCAGGACTCCCCACTGGGGCTGCAGGTTTCCCTGCTGAGATTGGGGCATCCTGGTTCATTCCATCTGCTTCTCCTGGGCCGGGTATCCGCAGAGACCCCTGCAGCTCTGGATCCAGCTTGCTCCTGCCCACCTGAACAAGACCATTGGAGAGAATGATCCAGCCACGAGCCATGCCGGTCTCCTCGTGGAGGCCATCCCTCACACACCAGTAGCCATGGCAGCCCCCTCCTGCTCTCCTCAGCTCCGTGCACCCAGCCCCCCGGCCCTGACTCAGCACCCACTATTACCATTCACTTAACAAGTGCGCATCCAGCCAGTCCCTCTCCTAGGTCTGGAGAGCCAGGATGAAGGAAACCACAGGCCCCCTCCTTCAAGGCATTTCCCTTCTGAGGGGAGGCTGGCCTCGGCCCCAGAAGGCACAGCCGTGAGACCGGCATTTACAGAAAGCCTTGTGTGGAGGGAAGTCAGGAGGGTCCTGCGGGCAGCTGGTCAGAGGGGCCAGGGGCTTCCCCCAGGGCAGGATTTGAATGGGGTTGTCTTGGTAGCCCAGGCCCTAAGGTGTGCCCTGGTGCTTGTCCAATGCCAGTGAGCACTTGCTGAGAGCATGGCAGTTACGTGTCACTAGTGGGACTACTCCCGGGGCTTCCAAGGATACAGGCAGCCGTCCAGACACCTTTTCTTACTCTCTTCCTTTAAGAGGTCTCCTAGCCCTGCTGGTCCCTGCCACGTGACCCTCGGGTATTCTAAGGTGGATTCTGGGCCCAGTGGCAGCAGTCCTCTTCCTGTGCTGTGTCCCTGTGCCCTCACTGTGTGGCCCTTGCTCCTCTAGCCTAGTGGAGTTGACAGAAGAGATCTTGAAGCTGCTCATGGAACTGGTCTTTCGCTTGGTGTGCAACGGGGAGCTCAGCCTGGCCCGCGTGCTCCGGAAGAACATCCTGGACAAGGTGGACCAGAAGAAGCTGCTCAGGTGTGCCAACTCCGACCAGCCCCTGGCAGCCAGGGGGGTAGCTGCCAGGTGAGCCACCAGCTGCCCCCCCCGCCCCCCCACCCCCCCCACCCCATGGCTTCTCCAGCCCACCCCTGGCAGGAGTTGTGCCTGGTAGCTATCTCTCCACTCCGTTCACCCTAGTGTCCCTCCCTAGTCCTGTTCCCGCCAGGCTCTACGATGAGGTGTCTTATGGACAGCCCAATGAGTTCCCCAGGGGCTGGGCCTCTTCTCCAGGGTCATGATGTGTGATTAAAAAATAAATAAATAAACAAACAAACAAATAAAAATAAAGCTTTGCACAGTGGCAGTATTGAAGCCAGTGAGGTTTATCTGAGGCTCAATTATTGCTAATTGAATTAAAAAAACAAAACAAAACACTTTTTACCAGGAAGTGAGGAGGCAAGGCCAGGGGTTGGTGGAGGGGGTCACTTACTGAGACAGGCAAATACATTCTGGGCTGTGGTTAGCTCTTGTCTTCCCAGCACTAACGTGGCAGCTGTGAATTCTTGACCAGCCCCCATGCCATCCTGAGCATTCCTAAGAACCTGTATATGGGCTTGTTTGTCATCGAGTGTGAGCCTTCATCTCTGTGGTACCATCTCTATTGCCACTGGGCCCCGGCAGTGGGGTCAGGCTGCATTCTCTGGCAGCACAGTTGTCCATGGGAGCCACGGGACCCACCCAGCAGAGGCACCATGGTCACCAGCAGGAGTGCGGTCTCGTCTTGCCCTGCCATTGATCAGCTCTGAAGCTGCCATCCTCCTGCTGTGAAGCAAGGCTTGGGGCAGCTGCTCCCTCTGGCGCCAGCTTCTGAGGCTGCAGAAAGGCAGTCAGCCAGCCCCTGCCGTCCCTGTCCCAACTGCTCATCTCATTCCTCTGTCTTCCAGGCCAGGGACTTTGCATGACTTTCACAGCCATGAAATAGCCGAGCAGCTGACACTGCTGGATGCTGAGCTCTTTTATAAAATAGAGGTATGGCGTTAAGTGGGGCTCGGGAGAAGGCTGTCCTTTGCCCCTGGTGAACAGCTGCTTCCTTTCCCTAAGGAGGAGAAACTACCCATCGCAGGGCAGCCAGAGGGCCCCAGCTCCAGCCAATCTATTTCCCTTTTCAGATTCCTGAGGTTTTGCTTTGGGCAAAAGAACAGAATGAGGAGAAAAGCCCCAACTTGACCCAGTTCACGGAGCACTTCAACAACATGTCGTACTGGTAAGGAGTGGCTGTGCAAAGCCCCAGTTCTCTATCGTAGCACATCTGGCTGGGTTCCCATGCTCTCCTTCACAGAGCACTCCAGTGGCAAAGGGGAGATGCCATTTTCATTCCTCCCAGCTTCTTCCAAGGCCCTGGGCATTACTTGGGAACTGCAGGCAGCAGAGAGCACGCTGGATGGGCTGCCGCCTAGAGGGCTAGTTGAGGAGTCTGAGACCAGGAGGAGTGCCAGGATCGATTAGTAGTGTCTGCCATAGATGGCAGCAGAGGCAGGGGTGTTGACTGTGCCATCCTGCACTGATCACAGCCCCCCCACACACACCAGGCAGCCTCAGGGCTGAACATCACCTGCTCTCTGCCTGAAAGAGTACATTCTGTTAATACTTTAATTAGGCCTGAATTCTTAAAGAAAAATGAAGCCTAAAGGTATGTTTATACTATAATATGAAACAGAATAGTTAGCTTTTCAAGATGGGACTTAAAGGTGCCCACAGTCTCTCAGCATGAACCAAGGATAGTCAGAGCATAGCAGCCACACAGCCCCACACTGTGCCCAACCCCACCCTACACCCAGTTCACTACTGCCACTGACGTCTAACATTTTTTAAATGCTTCAAGGACTGTTTGTCGAAGGAAACTTGGGTCATCTCCCTCTTTGCTGGCTTTTCTCCCCACTGCATGAAGTGCTTTGCTCCTCAGCAACGTGAGCTTGACCATAGCAAACTACCATAGGACACAATGGCGTGTAGGGCAGACGGAAACTGCACACAGCCCTGAGCCCAGCCTCCAACCCAGCCCCCTGCTGGGCACACACCCCCCCCCTCAGAGCCATGGTCCTCCGGGTGTGCTAAGGGCAGGTACCCCTCAGTGGAGCCAAAGACAAAGCAGAAACAGCACTCCCTCTGAGTGGACTGGCAATGGCTCCAGCCCACAGTGAGGTCCTCGTGCAAGGCTGGCTTCTTAGTTGCTGCTCTGGTTCTCAAGATGGCTTCCTAACCCACAGGCTCCTGAGCTAGTCCTGAGGCCATGGGAAGAGCTCCTGTGATGCTTGGTCAGCACTTGTCAGGAAATCTCTACTTTGGTACTCCAAAAGCCTCCATCTGCACACACAGCCAGGCATCCCCTTCATGCCATGTAACTTCTTGGCCTGTCCCTGGGATTGCTTTGAGCTCCCCAAGAGCAGAGGCAAGGGCTGTACTTGGCACCTCGGAAGCCGTGGGCATGCGGTGCAGGTGTCCACATCCCTCTCCACCAGGACCCCTTAGGTCAGCTCAGCAATCTTTTCCCCTTTGGTTCATGCAGGGTCCGGTCAATAATCATGTTACAAGAAAAAGCCCAGGACAGGGAGCGGCTGCTACTGAAGTTCATCAAGATCATGAAGGTAGGGGGATCCCTGGGTGGCTCAGCAGTTTAGCGCCTGTTTTCAGCCCAGACCCTGATCCTGGAGTCCTGGAATCAAGTCCCACCTCAGGCTCCCTGCATGGAGCCTGCTTCTCCTTCTGCCTGTGTCTCTGCCTCTCTCTCTCTCTCTGGGTCTCTTATGAATAAATAAATATTAAAAAAAAAAAGATCATGAAGGTAAACCATGGATGCCCTCCCCAGACTCTGCTCCTTCAGGCCCTGCTCAGAGACCCCAGGCCTACCTCACGGCCTCCTCACCTCTCTCCATAGCACTTACGGAAGCTGAACAACTTTAACTCCTACCTGGCCATCCTCTCGGCACTGGACTCAGCTCCCATCCGCAGGCTAGAGTGGCAGAAGCAGACCTCAGAGGTGAGTGGCTGGGAAGGAGGAGGCGGGAGGCCCACCTGGCCCCTGGCAAGCCAGCTGTTGGGGAAGGTACTCAGATTTCTGCTCTGTGGCCAGCCACCCCCACATTGGTTGCTGTAGCCCATCTCCCATCTCTGGGCCCAGAGGGACTTCATGGTTGGTGCTGGGGTCGTCCACTCATAGGGTCCTCCCACCTGGGCTTCAGGCCTGTACCTGGGTCCCTGCTCACTGGTGCCTTCCTTCCTTGCACCCATGCTTCTGCAGGGGCTGCTCTGGGCTAAGGGCTGCATTAGTCCTTGGGGACATGCTTTGAACAGGCCAGACCTGTTAGATGATTTCTTTAGGCTAACTGCCAAAGGGGAAAGGATGGGGTGGTCTGCCCATTCTAGGGTCAGGGGGATCCCCTGAGGAAGCATCAATCCACCAAGACCCACACAGGAAGTATTTCCTGGGAAGGACGGGAATTCCTGTCAGAGGCAACAGAAGAATGTTCCTCAAGCAGCCGGACAGACGCCGGCGTGGCCATGTCACTGGGGAGGAGACCCGCTCTGGACCATGAGGGCCTTGGGGTGGCCTGGAGAAGTACCTTGAGAAGAGAGGCAAAGCTCTCATGGGGGTTGGGTGTCCGCTGGGCCACCCAGGTGTTATCTCAAGGGTAAGACTGTTGTATGGAGAAGTGTGGGATATTCACCGTGGCTGCCGCTGAAGCACCGGGGAGGTCCTGAGAAGATGACACACCAGGGTGAGAGGCAGCTAACGGGGATGGGCAAACAGAGAATGGGACTGGCCAGAACCCCACATCGCATGCAGAAGGGAGCAGTGGCACCTTGCTGAGATCCCCTACCACGCCTAGATAGCTATGTCTTGAGTGTGATGGGGAGCCAAGGCAGACTTGGAGCCAGGGCTGGCACCCTGCAGGAGGCCAAGCTCCAGCCCCGGTACCCACAGTGGGCATGAGGTGCTCAGAGCTGTGGTTCTGCAGCACGCACAAGCAGTCCTGGGGGCAGTTTCTCCATAGAAGGCCTGGTCTCTCAGGCAGGGCCCAGGGCTATCTCTGGGGTGCTGGGTGAGGGCTTGGTCAGTGAGGAGGTTGGAACTGGTGCCCGAGCACCATCCCGGCCCTCACACGCTGTCCCTGTTGCCCAGGGCCTGGCCGAGTACTGTACACTGATCGACAGCTCGTCCTCCTTCCGCGCCTACCGGGCCGCCCTGTCCGAGGTGGAGCCGCCCTGCATCCCATACCTGTAAGTAGAGACCCCACTCCAGCCCACATAGACCAGCCCCCGGGGGCTCTGGGCGAGACATGTGTGTAGATAGAGAAACCCTCCCTTGTAGATTTCCAGCTTAGACAGTTATATTTTTAAACTGTGTAATGAGGAGTGTGTTTTATTTCTAAACAGAAAGGAAGGGTCCGGTGAAAATGGTCCTACTCTCCCATCTCCCAGTCCCACATCTGTTTCCTTCCCTCCTCCGCCAGGAGGGCGATTTCTCTCCCCCCTCCCTGGCCCCAAACCCTAGGGGTCCTCAGCTTGGCTGCACCTTACAGTGAGCTGAGGGCCCTACCACCAGTCACCCAGGAGCCCTGAGAGTGTTTGCCCACGTGTGAGCCATGGACTGGAGGAAATGGGTTTGGGGAAAACAACCTTAGTCACATAGCAAGGAAATAGTGGACAGGGTCAAAACTACACAGGTCTGTTACCAGAGCCCTTAATAAGCTGGCAGATAATTGAGAATCTCCATAAAGGGGTAGAAGACTCTGCAGTGGCCCGGTGGGGGCTGCCTTTAAGTCCCCTGCCTTTCTGCCCTCACTGCTTCCCCCTCAAGGGTAGACAGCTGGGCTCCTGAGTGTGTCATCTGAGCCCCGTCACTCACCCTATGGCTTCACATCCTCTTTAGTGAGAAGTACTTGTACCAAAGAGAAGATCCCCCCATGCCTCCCTCTCAAGTTTTGGGTTTGTTTTTTTGTTGTTGTTGTTGTTCATTTATTAATTTTACAAGGCTCTCATAGCAGAGCTGGCTTTCCCAGGGACCCACAGTTTCTAGGTCAGGAGTTCACACTGGAAGAGACCAACAGATGCCAGATGTGCTTTCTGGAGCAGTAACTGGACTTCTCCATCCTCCCAGGGGGCTTATCCTGCAGGACCTCACCTTTGTTCACCTGGGAAACCCAGACTATATTGACGGGAAGGTGAATTTTTCCAAACGGTGGCAGCAGTTCAACATTCTGGACAGCATGCGGTGCTTCCAACAAGCGTGAGTATTGCCACCTGTGGGGCAGGGCTGGGGCCACACCGGAGCCCTCAGCACCTGGCCCCCAAGCAGAGAGAGGGGAGGTGATGAAGGAGTGAGGGGGGCGTGGCAGAGGAATGGGGTCTGCACCCCGAGATGGTGGCCAGCCTGTTCTCTGCACACTACATACTGGGAGCCTGCAGGACATGGGCTTGCGAGATGGGGTCTTCCTGGGGCAGCATGTAGAAGGGCGCCCAGAATGCTGCAGCAAGCCCTCCCCCTATGAGGAGCCCCACTGTCCAGGGCCTGCTCCGGTAGCTGGGATGATGCACGTGGCCCCTCGGGGAGGTTTCTGGCCCCTGCTGGCCCTGACTGGAGGCCCCCCCCCACAGGCACTATGATATCCGAAGAAACGATGACATCATAAACTTCTTCAATGACTTCAGTGACCACCTGGCGGAGGAGGCTCTGTGGGAACTCTCTCTGAAAATCAAACCTAGGAACATAACAAGGAGAAAAACAGACCGAGAGGAGAAGACCTAGAAGCAGGTGCCGCGAGCGAGGAGAACGCTCAAGAGAGGCTCTGAGACCGGGAGGGACTTTGGACCTGTCCCCGGGTGGGCTGCACGGGTGCCGGCCCCAGGGCCCAGCCCACCCTCCACTGTGCTGGGCAGGAGCCCCAGCAGCTTCCTGCTTCCCTCCTCCGTGGGAGCGGACGCCAGGCCCGCAGCGGAGCCAGCAGGCAGGTCTTGTTCCTGATTTGTGAACCCGTGGTTTGGTTTTGGTTTTGGTTTCTGCTTTCACTTCTGTATTCCCCTCTCCCACCTTCTGCCTGGGAGCAGCACAGGGCAGTCAGCAGACCATGGAACGGTGGGACTCTTCACCCCTTCTTAAGTTCCAGGGTCCTGGGTCTGTTGAAATGACAAGTGAGTGGAAGACCCTCAAAAGGTCAGTGGGGGCTGTACTCCTGGTGACTTCGAACGAAAGGGACTTTCAGTGGAGTGGGCAGAAAGCAGAGAAGACCCAGGGAGGCTCCTTTAGCTTTCCCTGCCCTGCCCTGCTTTTTAAAATGCAAGATGGTGTGAGCTTTGGTTGGGGCCAGAAAGGTTCAGCCGGTAGCCTTTCAGTAGCCCTGGAGCCGGTGCTCCAAACTGCCCTCTCCCTGTCCCTTCGTCTCCCTGACCACCTGTCGCTCTGGGGAGCTGGGAAGAAGATGGAGCAAGGGAGGACTTCGGTTTATGAGCTGGGGCCAAGAGCTCCTGGGTGAGTTATGTCGGAGAGTGGAGGGGCACTTCTGTCCTGGGGAAGGCCAGCGGCCCCTCCTCCATCACTTCCTGTGTGCCTTAAACTCCAGCTTCTGTCCCCCTGCCCCATGGGCTCCCCTCCTACCTTGCTCCATCCCGCTGGAGCCAGGAACTGCTCCTCAGGCCTCTCCACCAGTGCTGTGGGCTCTGCCCAGGGGAGGATGGGATGTCCCCAAGGGGGCTGGGGTCGACGTGGCTATGGAGGGGGCCATGGCTCCTACCCCAGGGCAGGCTTGCTCTCTCCATCCTCTTCACTGGAAACCATGCTCGCTGGTAAGGTGGACAGTCAGAGGCAGGTTTGCCTGGAAGTCCCCTCCAGGCTGCTGCCCACCCCCTGCCCCATGGGTCCTGGTTTGTGTGACTGAGTGCTCACTTCTGGACAAATGCCAGGATCCAGCTTCTTAACCATGTCACTCTGAGACCTTCATAGGTTTTGAGCGGCTTTCTTCACTCTTGTTTTGGGGTCTTGTACATAGAGGGGAGAAGATCCATGAAGGGCCAGCGATGCCCCCTCTGGCAGCAATCTGGCTGCAGCAGGCCGAATGTGTCACTTTCTTATTTAAAGCGTGTGGTCGAGGTTCTTCAGCAGTGCTGGGGTGGGCTTGGTGCCCACTTTGAGTCCCCTCACTGCCGTCTTGTCCTGTCTTGCCTCGCGCCTGACCCAGTTCTGCTGGATGCTGCTTTGTGTGTGGGGGCTGCTGGGGCGCCAATACTAAAGTGGAGTTTCTGCCTCACACACCTGTAAGCAGGTGGATGTAGGAGTAGAGGGGCCTTTACCTGCCCTCCCCTCTCCTCTGGGAGCCCTGCCAGGTGGAAGGAGGCAGTGCCGGGGTGGGGGGTTGGGTAAGGGAACAAGGGGCTGGTGTGTCAGGGTGGCCTCTGGGTGAGAACCACAGGGGCCGTATGTGTTTAACTTATTGGCTGACAGGCTTCCCATCCTCCACCTCCTTAGGACACCGTCCAGGTTCTGGGATTGCCCAACCCCGTGCCAGCACTGCAGTGTGGCTGTGATCCATCTGTCTTGGGGATCAGGACAGGGTATTACCTGCAGATGGGGCTGGAGCCAGGGAAAGGGCAGGCACATGCCAGGTCAGAACGAACCCAACTTTTCAGAAGCACCTCCCTTTCCCCCACACCTCCCCCGTGTTACATTGTAATATATATATATTCCCACTAACCTGGCTGATAGTGGCATCTTCCTGCAGACATTTCAAACCTGTAACTTTTATATGAAAGGAAAATAAACACCAATGAAAGCTGCGTCCAAGTGACAATCGGAGCTGCCCCCCCCTCACAGGCGGGGCTCTGGCACACTTAGGGTGCAGGTCGTGTATCCCAGTTCCCACACCCGAGTGCTACTGTTAGGGGAGTTTGGGAAGGGTGGACAGAGGCCACCAGCCTGTCTAGAATTTTCCCTCCTCAGTTTTGTGCTCGATTACTGCGCTAATCCTCTACTGCCCCCTAGCATCCGTTTCTAGGGTGGCATTTGGGGTCACAGAGGTACCTAGAGCTACTTTTCAAAGCCCCTAAAGCATGTCTGAAGATACACCTTTATAATTCCATCCCCATACCACCCCAAGGCAGCATGCACAGGCTTGGAAACAGCCCAATGGGTTCCAATCTTTTCTTTGTCTGATATGGGCTATGGCTCCTCCACTCATGATGAGCCGTTGGACTTAATCCCAGCCTGTGTGTCATCCCCTTTTGCCATCCTGCCTGTCTCCCAGTGTCTGAGAGGTAGGGCCATCAGCTGCTGAGTCCTCTAGTAGCTGCCTATACCAAGAACCAGCCTGGTGTGGCCCTCAGCTCCCTGCAGGTGACTGGAAGGTCACAGGCCAGGTACAGACATCTGAACTGAGCTTGCCAACCAGAACCACAGGGCATGGCTGCTACCACCCACCCTGGCTAAATGCCTGGGTTCCACTGCCACCTTCAGAGGGGACTAGGAATCTGCATACTTAACCCAGCAAAACTCAGGATGCTCAGGTGACCTGTGAATGACCCTTCTCTCGCCCCCACCCCATTCAGATCTCAGCCATTGGGTGGTACAGGGCCAGTCTTCTCGGGGTGTGATGACCCCCACCCCATTCCCTCCAGCAGAGTGAGAGGCAAACCCTACACATTCATTTAAACCATCACTCATTCATCAATTTGTTTTGTTCACTAGGGGTACATGATTTAGGAACCTGGTCGGGGAGGGTTTGGGTCATTCTGGTCCTGCATTTGCCAGGACATACTGGAGGGCCTTCACCCTAGGCTACTAAGGGCTCTGGTCCTGGTTCTGCAGCTGATATGCGAAGTGACCTTAGGTAAGTGGCCCCCTCTCTGCGTCCTGGTGTTCCAGGGGCTAGGAGAGAGATAACAACAGCTTCTACCTCATAGGTCTGAGGCGGCTCAGTGAGTTAATCCCTGGTACAGGGTCAGGCAGGCTTCTGCCAGTGTCATCATTTACACGTGCGCCACACACACAGAGATCCTGGGTCCTTAGCATTCTGTAGGCCAGTTTACGTCATTCAGCCCTCTTAACCGAAAATCCCCACCAGTGAACTATTCCAGCCATGCTAAATGCTACCGAGAGGAGGTACTTGACATTAAAGAAATTAAGTCAGTCTGATTTGAAATCCACTCATAGACATTTCAAGTCCAGACAGGCTTACCAGCAATTCATGCCAAACAAGTAGCTTTAGTCTTACATGCTTGCCCCTGAGAACAGAAGAGGAAACACCTCTTGACTCGTCTGGAGTGAAATACAGTCTTGACATCAAACCCAGATAAGAGTAAGGAAAATTGTAGGCAAATATTTGTGTAAAACTTCTAAAATAATCTTAGCAACCTCAAACCAGCAGCGTATAAAAATCAGTACTCCCTAAACAAGCTGGGTTTACCCTCAAATGCAAGGATGGACTATCAGTAAGCTGGTGAATGTACTAGACACCTTATTTGGCTGCCCCCATCTGGTGCACCTCTCCTTCCTGGGCACAGGAGAGACTCTGCTTCCCAGCCCCCCTGCAGGCAGGTCCATGAGGTCTGAGGGGCCACATACATGTCACTGGGGCTGGGAACTCAGCATGTGTGCCACCCTTCTGCTCACTCTTTCCCCACCGTGACACACTTAGATTCCAGATGTTGAAGTGGCAGAGTTCCAAGTAGAGAGAAACCAGACTGAGACCACCCCAACTGCCCCATACTAGACTTTACATGAATAAAAAAATGAACTTGTGCTAACTAACCTACTGAGACTTGACGGTTTATAAATTTTCACATGGCCTAGCTGCTCCTGAATGTACCATATTAACAAAGGAACACCACCATAAAATCACCTCAGTAGTCAGGTCTTTGTTAGAAATGCAACACCCATAATTTTTGTTTAAAACTCTTAGATAGAAATTAAGAACTTCCTTAATCTGATAAAAGTTACATTACAAAATCCTATGCAGATGTTATACTTAATGTTAAAATACTCAGAGCATTTCCTTTAAAAACAAGAATAAGTTAAGGATCCTACTATCACTTGATTCATTGTGCTGGAGATCCTAGCCAATGTTGCAGGAAAAGAAAAATAACAAGATTACCAAGAAAATTTACCAGGCTGCCTGGCTGGCACAGTAGAGCATGCAACTCTTCATCTCAGGGTCATGTGTTCAAGCCTCAAGTTGGGCATAGAGCCAACTTATAATAAAATTTAGGGGCTCCTGGGTGGCTCAGTCAGGTAAGCATTCAGCTCTTGATTTCAGCTCAGATGATGATCTCAGGGTTGTAGGACTGAGACCCTCATTGGGCTCTGTGCTGGGCATGGAGCCTGCTCTTGGGATTCTCATTCTCTCTCTCTCTCTCTCTCTCTCTCTCTCTCTCTCTCTCTCTCTCTCTCTCCCTCCCTCCCTCCCTCCCTCCCTCCCTCCCTCCCACCTTGTGCGCTCTCTTAAAAAGAAAATAGAATCTTCCAAGGTAGTTAGCAGTACAGTCTGATAAAAAATTGAATATGTTCCTACATAGTCAACAATTAAAAACCAATTCTTGAAGACTCACTTATCGCTAGCATCACAAGTCTTAAGTGAGACCTTTGTCCTCCAAAAAAGAGGATATAGCAATAGTAAATACTTTTGTACCCAACATAGGAACACCTTTATACACAGCAAATACTAATAGACCTAAAAAGGGACAAGAACAGGGATCCCTGGGTGGCGCAGCGGTTTGGCGCCTGCCTTTGGCCCGGGGCGCGATCCTGGGGACTCGGGATCGAATCCCACGTCGGGCTCCCTGGATGGAGCCTGCTTCTCCCTCTGCCTGTGTCTCTGCCTCTCTCTCTCTCTGTGTGACTATCATGAATAAATAAATAAAATCTTTAAAAAAAAAAAAGGGACAAGAACAGCAATAGAAGAATACAGGATTTAAGTACATCACTCACATCAATGGATACATAATCCAACAGAAAATCAATCAGGAACCATCAGACTTAAAGGACATATTAGACTAGATGGACTTAACAGAACGTTCCATCCAAAAGCAACAGAATACACATTCTCAAACATGGAACATTCTCCATGGTACATAAAATATTAAGCCACAAAATAGTCTTAATGGATTTAAGAATATTGAAATCATATCAAGCATCTTCTCCAGCCAGAATGGTATGTGGAGAGTAAATAACATGCTACTGAACAACCAATGGGTCAAGGGAGAAATCAGAAAATACCTTAAATGAAAATGGAAACACAATGTACCAAACATATGGGGTGCAGCAAAAGCAGTTCAAAGAGGGAAAGTGATAGGAAAAAAACTAAAATAAACAACTTGCCTTTAACCTTAAAGAACTAGGAAAAGAGCAAATGAAGCCCTACGTTAGAAGAAGAAAGGAAATCCCAAAGATCAGAAAGAGACAAAAAGACACAGAAAAGATCAATGAAACTAAGAGCTAGTCTTTTTTTTTTTCTTTCTTTTTTTTAAGAGCTAGTTCTTTTAAAAAGATAAAACTGACAAGCCTTTAGTTAGATTTCCTGAGAGAATGCTCAATGAAAAATGTTACCGGGGAACGCCTGGGTGGCTCAGCAGTTTAGCGCCTGCCTTCAGCCCAGGGCGTGATCCCGGAGTTCCAGGATCGAGTCCCACATCAGGCTCCCTGCACGGAGCGTGCTTCTCCCTCTGCCTGTGTCTCTGCCTCTCTCTCTCTCTCTCTGTCTGTCTCTCATGAATAAATAAAATCTCTTAAAAAAAAAAAAAGAAAATGTTACAGCTAAAAAGGGGGAGGGAAGGGGCACCTGACTGGCTCAGTTGATAGAGCATGGGACTCTTCAGGGTCATGAGTTCAAGCCCCATGTTGGGTGTTAGAGCTTATTTAAAAAGAAAAAAAGTTACAATGGATACCACAAATACAAAGGATCATAAAGAGACTATTATGAACAATTATATTCCAACAATTTGACAACCTAGAAGAGCTCAATCAATTCCTAAAAACATACAACCTACCAAGACAATCATGAAGATCTAGAAAGTGAACAGACCAACTACTAGTAAGGAGATGGAGTCAGTTCACCAAACACTTTCCAACAAACAAAAGTCCAGAACCAGACGGCTCCACTGGTGAGTCCTACCAGTCAGAGAACTAATAGTCCTCCTCAAATGCTTCCCAAAAATAGAAGCGGAGGGAACACTTCCACACCCATTTTACAAGGCCAGCATTACCCAGATACCAAAACCAGGTGAGGATGCCACAAGAAAAAAATCACAGGCCAGTCAGTGGCCCTGATGCACACAGATGCAAACATCCTCAATAAAATGGCAGCAAACCAAATTCAACAGTACATTAAAAGGATCACACACCAGGTCCTGAGTGGAATGGGATTCCAGGGAGGGTTCAAAATACACACAGAAAACCCAATATGATACACTCACTACATTAACAAAATGAAGGGGAAAAAAATCATAGGATCATCTCAATAGGTGCAGAAAAAGTATTGACAAAAGTCAATATCCATTTAGGATAAAAACCCAACCAACAAAATGGGTATAGAGGAAACACACTTCAACATAAGGAAGGCCACGATAGATGCCAAGCCCACAGCTAGGATCATACTCACTTCTGAAAAGCTGGAAGCTTTTCCTCCAAGAACAAGAACAAATTGAGGATGCCCACTCCCGTCACTTTAATTCAACATAATTCTGGAAGTCCTAGCCACAGCAGTCAGGCAACAACAACAACAGCAACAAAAATAGAAGGCATCCACACTGAAAAGGAAGAAATTAAAGGGTCATTATTTGCAGATGACATGATATAATAACTAGAAAACCCTAAAAGTTCTGCCAAAAAAACTTAGAACTAATTAATGAATTGACTGAAGTTGCAGGATACAAAATCAATACACAAAATCTGTTGCATATCTGTCCACTAATAATTATCAGAAAGAGACATTAAGAAAATAACACATTTACAGTTGCATCAAAAAGAAAATAGCTAAGATTAAATTTAACCAAGGCGAAAGACCTGTACTCTGAAAATGAGAAGACATTAATAAAAGAAATTGAAGACACAAATAAATGAAAAGCTACCCTATGCTTGTCAGTGGGAAGAACACTGTTAAAATATCCATACTACCCAAAGCAATGCACAGACTCAGTGCAGTCTGTATGGAACCACAAAAGACCCTGTATAGCCAAAGCAATCTTGAGAAAGAACAAAGCATCACACTCCCTGATTTCACACTATATCACAAAGAGATTGCAATTTAAAAAACAAAACACACAGATCAATGAAACCGAGAACCCAGAATAATCCCATGTATATATGGTCAATTAATTTATAGTGGAGGAGCCAATATCAGACAGTGGAGAAATCAGAGTCTCTCTAATTAATAGTGTTGGGAAAACTGAAGAGCCACATGCAAAAGAATGAAACCAGACCAGGGTACTTGGGTGGCTCAGTCAGCTAAACATCGGACTATTGATCTCCACTCAGGTCTTGATCTCAAGGTCATGAGTTCAAGCCCCATGTTGGGCTCCACACTGGGTGTGGAGATTACTTTTTAAAAAGTTTACACTAGGCCACTTTCTTACACCATACACAAAAATTCACTCAAAATGGATTAAAGACGAATTAAAGACCTGAAACCATAACACTTCTAGAGGAAAACATAGGCAGAAAGCTCCTTGCCATCAGTCTTGACTATGAATTTTTGGATTTAACACCAAAAGCAAAAGCAACAAAAGTAAAAACAAATGAGATTACATACGTCAAACTCAAAAGCCTACACAGCAAAAGAAACCATCAACAAAATGAAGAGCCAACATACTGAATGAGAGAAAATATTTGCAAATCATATGTGATAAGGGGCTATTATCCAAACTACATAAAGCACTCTACAACTTCATAGCAAAAAACAATCTGATGGGAAAAAAAAATGGGCAGAGGAGCTGAATAGACATTTTTCTAAAAACTCACAAATGGCCAACAGGTGCATGAGAAGATGCTCAACCTCACTCATCATCAGGGAAATGCAAATCAAAACACCTGTTAGGTGGGATGCCTAGGTGGCTCAGTGGTTGAGCGTCTGCCTTTGGCTCAGGGTGTGATCCTGAAGACCTGGGATCAAGTCCCGCATTGGGCTCCCTGCATGGAAGCCTGCTTCTCCCTCTGTCTCTCATGAATAAATAAATTTTAAAAATCTTTAAAAAAAAAAAAACACCTGTTAGGATGGCTAGCATGAAAAAGAAGAAATAACGAGTGTTTGTGAGGATGTGAGAAAAAGGAATCCTTGTGCTCAGCTGGGAATGTAAACCAGTGCAACCACTGTGGAAAACAGTATGGAGGTTCCCGAAAATATGAAAAGTAGGGGCAGCCCTGGTGGCTCAGCGGTTTGAGCGCCGCCTTCAGCCCAGGGCCTAATCCTAGAGACCCAGGATCGAGTCCCACGTCGGGCGTCGGGCTCCCTGTATGAAGCCTTCTTCTCCCTCTGCCTGTGTCTCTGCCTCTTTCTCTCATCTCTATGTATTCTCATGAATAAATAAATAAAATCTTTAAAAAAAAAAACAAAATAAATATGAAAAATAGAAGTATCATATGAGCCAGTGATTCCTCTTATGGATATTTATCCAAAGATGACAAAGGCACTAGTTCAAACATGCATTGCATGTTCTGGTGGTTGCCAGAGGCAGGGAATGGCAGGCAGGCGAAATGGGTGAATCAGAGGGTCAAAAGGTGCAGAACCTCTGATTATAAGTCATGGGGATATAATGTACAGCATGGTGACCATAATCAACACTGTATCACATATTTGAAAGTTGCGAACAGGGTAGGTCTTAAAAGTCATCATCACAAAAAAAAAAAAAAAAGCTTGTAACTACATATAGTGACAAATGTTCACAAGACTTAATATGGAGATCATTTTTGCAGGATATACAAATATTGAATCCTTACCTGTACACCTGAAATGTGCTGTATGTCAGTTATACCTTAGTATATGAATTTAAAATGGTAAGTTTTTATTTTAAAAGACTTTTAATAAGTTGAGAGATACACATCTTTTGTGAGTAGGAAGATAAGCTTTCTTAAAGGTGTCAGTTATTACCCAGTTTCAAATATACATTTGAAAGTGTTCCAGAGGGGACACCTGGGTGGCTCAGCAGTTGAGCATCTGCCTTTGGCCCAGGGCGTGATCCCAGGATGCTGGAATCGAGTCCCACATCGGGCTCCTTGTGGGGAGCCTGTTTCTCCATCTGCCTGTGTCTCTGCCTCTCTCTCTCTCTCTCTCTCTCTCTCTCTCTCTCTCTCTCTGTCTCTCATGAATAAATAAAATCTTAAAAAAAAAAAAGAAAAGAAAGAAAGTATTCCAGAGAAATTCCAAAAGATGTCATATGGTCCTTAACAAGTTTATTCTAAAAATGTGTAAGAATTTCTACTTCTGGCAGCGGCAGACTTGGTAATTCAGACCAGTCCTCCTGCTAGGAAAGCTGTACAAAATAGTTTTAGTCACTGCCTGAATTCATTAGAAAGCCAGCAGATAAATGAATTATTGGGCCTGGATTCAGGAGGAGACAAACCCAGAGAGGTAAGCCTGACATTTGGAACTACATAGTAAAGGCACCTGCCAATTCCAGAAGAGGTAGCTGAGAAGCTCTGTAGCACATCTGACCGGGAATTTAGGGACACCTGGGAGGCCCGATCAGTGAAGTGTCTGCCTTTGTCCCAGGGTCCTGGGAATGAGCCCCATGTCAGACTCCCTGCTCAGTGGGGAGCCTGCTTCTCCCTTTCCCTCTGCTCGTGCTCTAAATAAATAAATAAAACCTTAAAAAAAAAAAAAAAGATAAAATAAGGGACGCCTGGATGGCTAGGCAGTTGAGTATCTGCCTTCAGCTCAGGTCGTGATCCCGGGGTCCGGGAATCGAGTCCCATATCTGGCTTCTCCCGCTGCCTCTGTCTCTGCCTCTTTCTCTCTCTCTGAGTAAATAAAATCTTTTAAAAATAATAATAAATTAATTTTAAAAAGTAAGAGAGTCCAGAACTCACCATGCCTTGAATTGAGAACCCAAAGAAGCACCCTCCAGGTATAAAGGAGACTATGAGTATACTGGCCCTCATGGGGACTCAGCCCACTTCAAATCATCTCACTCAAAGTGCACTGCTGGCATCCCAGGCACCTGCCAGAAGCAAATACAAAGCCTCACCAGAGGAGATTAACATCATCCTAGGCTTCAAATTATTTTTTTAGTTTTTCATATATGATAAAAAATAACCAGGAAAGCAAGAAGACAAGCAGCACAAACAGAAAAAGGCCCACAGCAGGGCATCTGGTGGCTCACTCGGTTGAGCATCCAACTCTTAGTTTCGGCTCAGGTCATGATCTCAAGATGCTGGGATCAAGCCCCACATCAGGCTCGGTGCTCAGAGCAGAGTCTGCTTAAGATTTTTCCCCCCTCCCCCTCTGCTCTTCCTCCCACCATGCTCACACACTCTCTCTCTCTGTGAAATAAATAAAGATATAAAATCTTCTTAAAAAAAAAAAAGATCCACAGGGGCTGGGATTTTGAAAGCACAGTGTCTACTCTGTTCTAGGAGTAAGACAAGATTGAGAATTTTGGTGAAAAATTGGAAAATATAAACAGAGGACAAGTAGAAATTCCAGAACCAAAACAGCCAATAAGAATTCAGCAAACATGTTTAACAGAATTAATGAACTGGAGACAGGAAGAGCTACAGGGAGAATGAAGCACCAAGAGAAGAAAGGACAGACACCACAGGTCAGTAGAGACCTGGGTGTGCCAAGTCTAAGTGTGACAATCCAGAAACCAATATTGCAGTGAATGTTAACTACCAAACATTTAAGAAAAATTTATGAAAAATAAAATGTTTAAAATACCAAAGTGTAGGCCAGCCCCGGTGGCACAGCGGTTTAGTGCCGCCTGCAGCCCAGGGCGTGATCCTGGAGACCCTGGATCGAGTCCCACGTCAGGCTCTCTACATGGAGCCTGCTTCTCCCTCTGCCTGTGTCTCTGCCTCTGTCTTTCTCTCTGTGTCTCTATGAATAAATAAAATCTTTAAAAAATAATAAAATAAAATAAAATACCAAAGTGTAACTGGAGCACCAGAAGAAAAGGAAGGATAGAGCAGAGACCATGTCCAGAGCTCCATTATTTGTAATAGCCCCACATGGAAAAGATCCAAATGTCCACCAACTCATAAAAGGATGAACTAGTGTGTTGTTTCCATATAATGGAGCCCTATTTAATAAGAAATGACCTGCCCTGCTACAGTGTGGATGAACCTCAAAAATATGGATGTGAAACACTGCATATTCCATACTTTTATATGAAGTGTGCAGAAAAAGTGCATTTAGAGACGAAAGCCAATTGGTGGGCACCTGGGAGTACAACAGAGAGACTGCAAATGGGCATGAGGCATCTTCGGGGAGATGGAATTTTTAAGAACTGGATCATGTTGATGGTAACTTTACTAAATAGAACTGTGCACTCAAAATGAGTGAGTTTTAGGATCTGTAAATTATAGCTCAGTAAAGCTATCAAAAAAAAAAAAAACAACCTCCAAAACTGATCATACCAGTTAGCAATTTGCTGCTTCTCATGCCCAGGTCTACTCTTTACTTGCATTTCCCCTTTGTGGTGTTTTGTCAGTGAAGAGCCCTAGAGGGACATGGCAGGAGGGAGGGGGTGTGGCTGTGATGCCCATTTCAGTCTTGCTCTGGCCACGTGGCTGTAGGAGGCACGTGTGGAGAGCCCTCCAGTGGCATTCTGCCCAGCCATGCACCCATCCCCTACAGTCTCAGCAAGCTTACAGCTTGACCCTGGCCTGATGACCATCTCACTGTGGCCCCCCCAGATGTGGATCCTGCACACTTCAGGACTTGTGCCACCCTGCTGGCAAGTAGGTTCCCAACTCCTCATGCATGCTCACCTACCAGCGTTGGATTGTCTGTACCTCTAAGGGCTCCATCCTGCTCATCCAGCTCTGACCCAGCTCTGGTCTGGGCAACACAGTGAGTTTCTTTACAGCCACACCATCTCCAGTGACTTCTGAATCCCAACCCTTGGAAACTTGGCCTGACGACCATCTCATGTTTGCCTTCTTTAGGTATTTACCTTCAGCCCTAGGGTAACTTTATCATTCTCTTTATACCTTCATAGTTCTCTCCTGTCATGGTTAACAATTATTCATATTAATCTTTCTCTGTTCAAATTACTCCATTGTTTATGTCTCCTGATTGGTTGGTCCTTGACTTAAAAAAAAAAAAAAAGCAAGCCCTAGATTCAAGAAACCTTATGCCAAGCAGCATCATTTTAAAAAATATGTATCTAAGCACAGCATGGTTAAACTTCTGAAAACCAAAGGCAAAAAGAACATCTTTAAGCAGACAGAGAAGCAAAAAAAGGGCACATTATCTTCAAAAGTACAACAATTAGACTCAACAGAAGCAAGGAGACAGAAGTCAATGGGAATGAGATCTTCAAGTGCTGAAAGAAAACGACCAATAACCAAAATTCTGTATCCACTCAAAATCTTCCAAGAGTGCAGATGAAAATCAGGATATTGTCAGCCAGAAACAGGATTCGTCCTCAGACCTACACAAAACAAACAACCTAAAATCATGTTTTTAGGCAGAAGGAAAATAATCCCAAATGGAAGATCTAACATGTAAGAAGGAATAAACAAAACACAGCCAATAAGCAGATAAACCTAAATGAGCATCAACTATTTAAACTAAAATGAGGGCAGCCCCAGTGGCGCAGCGGTTTAGCGCCACCTGCAGCCCAGGGTGTGATCCTGGAGACCCGGGATCGAGTCCCACGTCAGGCTCCCCGCATGGTGCCTGCTTCTCCCTCTGCCTGTGTCTCTCTGCCTCTCTCTCTCTGTGTGTGTGTCTCTATGAATAAATAAATAAAAATCTTTAAAATAAATAAATACGGTGGCTCAGCAGTTTAGCACCACCTTTAGCCCAGGGCGTGATCTTGGAGACAGGGGATTGAGTCCCATGTCAGGCTTCCTGTGTGGAGCCTGCTTGTGTCTCTGCCTGTCTCTGTGTCTCTCATGAATAAATAAATTTTTTTTAAAAAAAGAGAAAATAAATAAATAAAATCATTAAATAAACTAAACAGGAGCACCTGGCTGGCTCAGTCAGTGGAGCATGTGACTCTTGATCAAAGCCCCACGTTGGGTGTAGACATGACTTTAAAAAAGAAAATTAAAAAAAAAAAAAACCTAAATGGACTAAATTCTCCATCTGAAAGGCCATCAGACTATTTTTTTTAAATGTACATGCCATTAACGAGATGTATTTATCTTAAATGTAAAGGTACGGAGAGATTGAAAGTAAAAATTGGGATCCCTGGGTGGCGCAGCGGTTTAGCGCCTGCCTTTGGCCCAGGGCGCGATCCTGGAGACCCGGGATCGAATCCCACGTCGGGCTCCCGGTGCATGGAGCCTGCTTCTCCCTCTGCCTGTGTCTCTGCCTCTCTCTCTCTCTCTCTCTCAATGTGTAACTATCATAAATAAAATAAAATTAAAAAAAATTAAAAAAAAAAAAAAAAAAGAAAGTAAAAATTGGAAAAAATACACTCCACAAATACAGCCCCCGACAAAAGTTAGCATAGCTACTATAAATAGCAGAAGTAGTAGACTTTAAGGCAAAAGGTATTACTAGTTATAAAGACACACTTGAGAATATATGAAGTACATTCAACCAAAAGATTTAATGTTTAAATCTATATGCATCTAATTACATAGTCTCAAAATATCTAAAGCAAAAGCCAACAGAACATGATGAAACAGACAAATCCATGATCCTGCTGGGAGGTTACACACACAGCTCTGGGGGACATGTAAGAAATGACTATAATCTTACACAACGTTTCCCAAAAAAAGAAGAAAATGAGAAACATTTCCAAACTCTTGTGATGAGGACAAGAAAACTCTAATACCAAAACCATAACAAGGATGAAATTACAGACCATTTCACTCATGAACACAGATGCTAAACTCCTAAACAAAACAACTAACTGAATCTAGTAATACATAAAAAAGGATAATACATCATGATCAAGATGGGTTTATTCCAGGAGTGAGAAGTCACTTTAATATTTGAAAATCAATGCTGATTCACCACAAAATAAATCATAATTTTCTCAGAGGATACATGAAAGTAATTTAGTAAAACTCAATATGCATGCACAATTTTTTTTTTGACTCTTAGCAAACTAGTAATAGAAGGGTAGTTCCTTAATCTGAAAAAGCCTATCTATTTTTTTTAAAGGCATACTGTTGAAAGCCTGCCCTCTGAGACTAGGAGAAAGGTAAGGCTGCCACTCTGGGCACCTCTTTCCAGGATTGTTCTTGGAGTCCAAGCTAGCACAGGAAGCAAACACACACACACACACACACACACACACACCTGGTAAAGGTTAAGAAGGAAGACAACTCATTACATGTAAATAATACTGTGTAAGTAGAAAATTCAACAGAACCTACCAATAAACTATCAGAATTAGTAAGTGAATATAGAAAGATTGCTAGATAAAAAGTCAGCAATCAAGAATCAATTGTATTACTATATACTAACAAGTAACAAAAGATGTTAAAATGACATTTATAATAGCGTCAAATCAAATACCCAGGGATATGAACAAAATATGTACAATATTTCTGCACAGAAAACCACAAAATCAAGGGAAAAAAATTAAGACCTAAAAAAATAAGGAAATTCACCATTTTTGTTGGGAAACTGTAAAGATACCAATTGTTCCCAAATTAATCCATAGGTTTAAAGCAATCATAGTCAAAATCCCACTCTTTATTTTGGTGAAAACTGACGAGTTAATTCTAAAATTCACTATAAATACAAACGATTTTAAATGGCCAACCCCTTTTAAAGATGGCAGAAAGGCTTGACCTTCCCAATACCAAGACTTACTGTCACACCACAGTAATGAAGGGTGACACTGGAACAAAAATAGACAAGTGGACCTCTGGAGTCTAGTCCAGGTAGGTGAGAGATCCAGGTGTGAAAATACACCACCAGTAAAACTTCTAGATCTAGAAGACAATATAAGAGAGTATCTTCATAACGTCAGAATAGGGGAATTTTTCTTAAGCCACAAAAAAGCATTATCCATAAAGGAAAAGATAAATTTGTGTATATTACAACTGAGCACTTCTTTTTATCAGATGACCCCACAGAGAGTGAAAAGGGAGACTACAGGACTCATTGCCAGAGTCCATAAAGAACTCTAGCTTGATAAGAAGGCAGGCCAGCATAAAAATGAGCACGGGTCTTGCACAGGCGCAACATAAAAAGATGTCATCTTGCACATTATAAAAATCGTTTGTCATCAGAGAGACGCAAAGTAAAGCCACAGTGAAACACCATTACAGTCTCACTCCCAGCAGTGCTTAAACTAAAAAGACTGACAAATACGGGGGTTGAGGACATTGAGCATCTACTGCCTTCCTCCACTGCTGGGGGGAATGCAGAATGATGCAGCCCCTTGAGGGTGCAGGTTGGCAGCATCTCCTTGCACTTTTTAACAGATCCCCAGGGGCCTCAGGAAAGCCTTTCTTTACCAGGCTCAGGTCAGACACCTCAAGGTCCTGCTAGAGCAACTAAGAAAATATACATATTTTAACATCTCTGAAGTTGTGATGCACCTGAATCCATTTTCCCTCGGTTCACTCAACATTTCAGACTTGACTAGTGCCCTCTCTTTCGTGGCACTTTGGCTTAGTTGGTAACTACACTGTCTGCTAAATGCCTCCCACGCTGGACTGGAAGCTTCAGGAAAACAGACTATCGTCCTTCCCTGCTGCAACCCCTAAAACTGGAATTGCCAGGTCAAAAGGCACGCACATTTTTCAGTTACTTTTAATTACACGACTCACGAACACATCTCTATTCTAAAGTGCAGCAATATATTGCACAAACCCTCCCCGTCCCGCTCCCTCCTTGAAGCTAGCCACTGTCAGCAGTTTAGAATGTATCCTTCTAGACTGTTCTTTGCATGTACATGCATGTGAATACATGGTACGCGTATTATTCAGAGGCCAACTGTCTACTTGCCACAAATACTGTGGCAGCGCACGCACCAGCAGTAAATGAGAGGGTCTGTGTTGCGTCCCTTGCCAAATCTGGATGTATTCTATCAGTTTTTCTCCAATTTGGTAATAGAAGCCACTGGATGGTTCAGATCTATATTCCCCGGATATACTGTCTTTTGGGGTGGTTTTCCAGATACAAGCATCCTCCTCTCCATCCCGCCCCAGCACCCTGAGTTACAGACCTCCCCCTACTCCTTCCTCTGTCACCAGTGGAGGGCTATTTTACAGTGAGCTCTTTAACCCAACTGGAATTTATTTTTACATGCAATTATAAAGAGAATTCTTTTTTCCAACCAGATAACCAACTCTGCGTATTATGATCCTTCCTTGATTCTCCCAACTTAAATGCCATTTTGATCAGATATTAACTTCCTATACACACTCAGAATGTTTTCTGAACTTTCTATTACTTTTCACTGATCTGTCTTTGGGGCAGAGCCTTGATTATTGTAGCTTTGTGGTAAGTTTTAGCACCAGGGACCAAAATTCCCCCTCATTAAACTTAAAAAATTTTTATTAGCAATTTTTGCACATTTTCCTTCCACATTAATTTTTTTTCCTTCCACATTAATTTTAAAAACGCTTTTGCCATAGTTTAAAAAGTTCCTATAAGGAAACCATGTTCCTTGTGGGAACTTAATTAAATCTCTATGTAAGAAGGCTGAATATCTTTACATTACACATATTCCTATCCAGATATTTAGTCCAGTTGTTTGTTTTAGTCTTCTGGTATTTTTAAAAATCATTCTTCATTTGGATCTTCATCTTTCTTGTTAAATTTATTCCTAGATTTTGCTGTTTTTATCACTATTGTGTGTAGAATTTTTTATTTTTTTCTACTTTTAGCTGATTATTGCTGTTGGCTATTTGTAGATTTTATATCCAACCATTTTACTAAGTTCTCTTATTCTGATTTATTCTAATTTTTTTCATTGACTCTTAGATATTGTAGCTAGAGAATCATTGTCTCTTCTAGTTTTTATACTACAAATTTCACTTTGCTATTTTTTACATTAACTAGAAGCTCACTGGGGGGATCCACCAGCTTTATCCTGGTTATAATGACTTTTAATGGTTTTAATAATTTCCCACTTAACGTGGCATTTGCTCTCAGTGCCTCTTTCAGCTTTAGTATCGCTGAGAGCTCATTAGAAATGCAGAATCTAAAAAAAAAAAAAAAAATGCAGACTCTGAGGTCCTACTGACTGAACCAGAATCTGCATGTTAACAAGATCTGCCTGGTATTTCCCACATAAAGTTCAAGGAACACTGGTCTAGGTGATTTCTTTCTATCCCGATTTTGAGTTTAGTAAGAAAAGCTGTGGCTGCTGAATTCTACCAAACTTTTTGGCATCTATTGATCCCAAAAATTGGATTCCTCCTTAGTGGCTGCCATGCATTCTAGTGTCTGATACCCTAATTCTGGGCCAGCCCTGCACCCTACAGCAGGAGGCCACCTTTCAACCCCCCAAGCATTGTCCTCACCACTTACTTCCCCATCCATGTCTCGGGCTCCCCAAAGCATCTCCAGGTTTAGACGGGTATTCTCCGCTTGAGGTGCCAGGGCTGTGAGCAGCACACAGTGGGTGCTCAGAAGTCACGTGATTTTTTTTAAAAAATATATGGCCTAAAGGCTCCAATGCTTGCTTTCTTTTTTTTTTTTTTAATTTTTTTTTTTTTTTAATTTACGATAGTCACAGAGAGAGAGAGAGAGAGAGAGAGGCAGAGACACAGGCAGAGGGAGAAGCAGGCTCCATGCACCGGGAGCCCGACGTGGGATTCGATCCCGGGTCTCCAGGATCGCGCCCTGGGCCAAAGGCAGGCGCCAAACCGCTGCGCCACCCAGGGATCCCGAAGTCACGTGATTTAACTCGATCTGTCATCCTTGTATGGCTGAGCGGACGGGGGAGCCGGGGGTGGACTTCCTCCTCTCCATGCAGATGACTTTTTATCTTGTTGAGTCACAGACCTCTGAGAACCTGGACACCTTCCCAGGAAAACAGCCATTAATGGCTTTCCCTCCCTGCTTGTTGGGAAGCTCCTGGCTGTCCTTAAGCCCATGGTAAGACCCTTGCTCCCTGCTCTCCCAAAACCTTTGGCTGTGGGACATCCTACAGAAATCCCCACCAGCAGTACCCAGCTGGTACTGGGTATTCTGAGGCTTCACCACAAGCCAGGCGTTGTGCTGAACACCCACGGGGGCTCCACTGAGTCTACCCACAACTCCAGAGGGCAGATGGTACTGCCAACCCATTTTACAGATGGGGAAAACCCAATTTCCTCAAGAAACCAGAAACTCGGGATCCCTGGGTGGCGCAGCGGTTTGGCGCGTGCCTTTGGCTCAGGGCGCGATCCTGGAGACCCGAGATCGAATCCCGTATCGGGCTCCCGGTGCATGGAGCCTGCTTCTCCCTCTGCCTGTGTCTCTGCCTCTCTCTCTCTCTCTCTGTGTGACTATCATAAATAAATAAATTTTAAAAAAATTAAAAAAAAAAAAAAGAAACCAGAAACTCCTTGATGGCAAGGTCTGATGTTTTATGGCTGGGGCCTGGACCAGCTAGAATGTCACTGTTGATTACGAGGCCTGGCTGGGAAGCTGCAGGGGCCTCCACGCCCTGTCCCCTAAGCCCCTTGCCTCTGCAGACAGTTCTGAATCTGGTTAAAATGGACCACAGCTGACTGGACCAGGGTGCCAGGTGGGACTCAGGGACATTCACACATAGCTCTATAGGCCATCCAGCAGTCTCTAGGGTGACCCAAGTGCTCTCTAGTCTGGGTGGCCCTCACCACACAGGACCAAGCTGACCCTCCTTTGGTGGGCAATAAAGTTAGGGACAGAAGGAGCACGCAGATGACAGGGAGGAGGAGTGGGGCAGAGCTGAAAGGCTACCGACAAAAGGAGGAAGTAGAGGGCAGGGAGGAGGGGAGAGAAACTTCTGGTAAAACAGCCCCATGAGAAGTGGGTCACATCTCAGAGGGGCCACACAACATGAGCAGCAAACAGACCCTGGCCAGACCTGCCTTCATGCAAACAGCATCTCAGAGGGGGGGCAGCCTCAGGAGCCCCCAGAGCCCAGCTGGGGACCAATGTGCCACTCGCACTGAAAGTGAGCCAGAAGTAGCGACGTGAAGCCCTGCCCAAGGGGTTGCTTTTTGTTTATTGACCAGACACAGTGGCCTTGGTTTCTGGACATAGTCAGCATGAGAGTGCCTGTCTCCTGGGATGGGGCAGGGGTCCAGAATGATCGGCCAGGAGCTACCAAGGAGAGAAGACGCCACTCAACTCCTCCACAGGGAAGAAGAAACACCAGCAGCTTTGCCCTACAATCACCAGGCAGGTAGAGGAGGCTGGAGTTTGCAAGGTCCTTCCAGATGGCTCCAAGGACAAAGGGAGCTCTGGTCCCTTTGATGGTCTCCCGGGTGTAAGGTAAAGGCAAGGGCTACAGAGCCCAGCCAGCACAGTCCCAGAAAGAGTTTAGGGGGATGCACAGAGGCCCAGGAGCTCTGGTGTGCCCCCATCCCACAATGAGCCTGGGCTCTGGGGCCAGTTCAGGTGAGGACACTGCCTGAGGCCACCTGTAGCGGCGGAGGCCTAGCTATGGGTGTGTTAAGGGTGACAAATCCCACCTTCTTCTGGCCCTGGGTTCCCTCTGTAGGCAACAGATAGCCACCAGCAGGGATCAAAGTCCACAGAAACAGTGTGTCCAGGTTGGGTGTCCTTGTGCGTCCTGGCATCTCCAAAGGAGCCAGCAGCTCTCAGGGGAGGTAGAGTGCCACCACCACATAGATGACCCAGCTGGTGGACACAAAGACCCCGAAGAGCAGACTGAAGAGCACGAGTGAGCGGGCCTTCCGGGAAGCCTCCTCAGCCTGGGCCAGGTCCCCCCGGCTCAGGGCAGCACGGGTCTGCAACGAGACGGAGGCAGGGAGTGGACATGGAGCTCCCCCAACTCCCACACACCACCAACAGCGCTGGGGCCCGGTGCACAGCCTGGAATGCTGGCACCCTGAGATGCTCAGGACCTGCCCGGGGCCACCATGTATGAAGGAGGCCACGGCTGCCAGCTCTGGGGCACCTACCTTGGGCCCGGCACAGAACCATGCCCTTGGCCTCACCTACAGCCCTCACAACAATCCTAAGACTGGGGTCCCTGTTGCCTCCACTTTGCAGATGAGAAAACAAAGGCCCAGTGAAGGGCCCCACCCAGGGCCCCACAGCTAGTGGTGGAGCCAGAACTCAGAGGCAGGCAGGCAGTGGCCTCCAGACTCCCACCTCTGAGCAGTCATGAGAGCTGCCTTCTCCACAGCATCCCGGCTTTATGATGGAGGAGCCTGACCAGTGCGGGGAAGTCAGGGCCACAGCCAGGTCTGCTTTGGGCAGAAGCCCCCAGGGGCCTGCCTACTCTGTTTATTGGGACGTCTTCACAGTGGCATCACTTGGTCCCCAGGGACCAACCCCATGCCTGGGAATGGTCAGGAATATCAGGAGGAAGGAAGGAAGCTATGCAGGGGATGGATGGATGGATGGACGGACAGACAGACGGACAGGGGTGGATAGACAAGGAAAGATGGATGCGTGAGTTATTAGATAATAGAGGGGTGGGTGGAAGAGTGGATGGACAGATGGAGGGATGAAAGGAGGCTAGGGAGGTAGTCAGCGGATGGACGGTGGGTAGACAGGTGGGTAGCTAGATGGCTAGAAGGAATGCGTGCACGGACAGTCTCTACCCCATTAAACACAAGTCCCCACTGAGGCAGGCAGTTCCTTGGGCCTTATCAATCATTCACACCTTTGTTGTAAATTGGTTTAGCCAAATGTTCTGGAGTAGATCTCCAGTGGTACGGAGCAGACAGGAGAGGGGAGGAGTGGCCATCCAAGAGGGCTCCCCGGACAACTGAGCACTGATGCCCCAGTTCCTGGCACCCTCCTGAGATCCCCAGGGGCTGGGACAGGGGCTGTGTGGCCCCCCACCTACCTCGTGGGAGTAGACGATCGCAATGAGCCCCGTGAGCAGGCAGCAGAAGAGGGTCACCAGCACGGACTCCATCATGTAGTCCTTGGGCAGGGGCCTGTGCTCCACCGCGGTGGGGGCTGGCAAGCCAGCCACGGGGCTGTTGTACTGCGGGGACAGAGGTCACCACACTGCGGTGAGGACACAGCCAACCAGGGCCATGGAAGGGTCCCTCTGTGCACTCCCCCACACCTGGCTCCCACCCAGTGAGGCTGTGGGTCACTGAGAGGTCAGGTCGGGGCCCCCCTTCAGCCCTCTTGCTGTGCCCCCCACCTGTCACCAGCCCCTAGGGGTCTTCTCACTTCTGGCCTCTACAAACTGCTCATCTCCATATCTCCCTGCCCTGACTGGGCTCCCATGGGGTGAGGGGGCCTCTAAGCTCTTCCCCACAAGCACCCAGGGGCCTTTCAGTGTTTCTAAAAATCTAATCAAGTCATCTCCCACCCAAAGGCGCTGAGGCCCTCACCACAGACCTCCTATCCTGCCCTCCTAAGCTGACCCCCACTACCCCCAGGCCTGTGCCCAGAGCGCCCCTCCTCCTCTTCATCTGAAGGCTCCTCCTCATCCCTCAGAACTCAGCTCAAATGCCCCCACCTCTGGGAAGCCTTCCAGGCTTGCCCTCTCCCCAGACTGTGGAAACCTTTCCCTTTCCTCATCTGGGCCCCGCAGCCCAGCTTGTGGTCACCTTTCATCATGTGTGCCAAGCTCTCCCCTGGGCAGGGCGGCAGTGGCGAGTGGGGGCAGCGAGGGGGGCCGCGTGGGAAGTGGGCGTGGTGCAGGGGGGCCCCACTCACCACCGGGAAGGGTGTGAAGAGCGGCGGCGCGGCAGGTGCTGGGTACAGGGGCGCGGCCGTCGACGGCG
The DNA here is from genome assembly GCF_905146905.1 of Nyctereutes procyonoides. Classification (NCBI taxonomy): domain Eukaryota; kingdom Metazoa; phylum Chordata; class Mammalia; order Carnivora; family Canidae; genus Nyctereutes; species Nyctereutes procyonoides. The sequence continues at coordinate 34,658,984 of NW_026575020.1, forward strand.
GGTACAGGGCCTGGGGCGAGGGCCCGGGCTGGAAGAGGACAGGCCCCTGCGGGAAGGGCGGGTAGAGCAGGTGCACGGCCTTGGGGTCGGGCGGCGCGTAGGGCGGGGGCTCGCCCACGAAGCCGATGTTGGGCACCCCGCCAGCTGCCGCCTTGGGCCCCTGCGGGGCCTCGCCTGTAGCCTGGGTCTGGGGAGCGGACGAGGCCGCGGCCTCGGCCTGGGCATCTGCCGGCGGGTCCTCGGGGGCCGGGGAGCTGCCCCCACCCGCGGCCACTTCCTCCCTGGGCCCTCCGTCCTCATCCAGGAGCTGCGGGCGCTGCGGGAGCTGCGGGGGAGCGCAGGGCTCCGGGAGTCCTCGGGGGATGCGGGGCCGCCGCCTCCTTTTGCGTCTGCTCCTGGGAAGACAGGCCAGGTGCCGTGAGCCCCCAAGCACCACGGACCCAGTGGGACCCCTCCCCCACCCCCAGCTACAAATCACAGCCCCTCCAGGGAGAAAGTCCCAACACCGCTGCCAGTCCCCACTCTTCCCAGGGGGAGGCTGCACTCAGGTCTCTCCCCACTGGGTGTTGGAAGAATCTACCCAAAGTATAGGGGTAGGAGGGGAAAACAGGTGCCGAGGGGAAGGTGCTAGCTGGCAGTCATGCAGCCAAAGCATCCCCAGGCTGGGACGGAACACAGGCCTGACCTTGGGTCCAAGGCTGCCACTGGGGAGCAGTCCTGCCCCCCGCCCTGTCGCTGGTAGACTGGACAGGGAAGGGTGTGTCCAGGGCAACCCCTGAGAGCCGATCTGAGGAGACGATCTGAGCCAGACTCCTGGCTTGGGAGGCAGGGAAGATGGGGTGCTCCAGAGTAGCCGGACCCTGGCTAATGGACTGACCTCAAAGAACCAGGAAGTCACCAAGGGCCAAATGCCAGCTGAGGCATAGAGGGGACAGAAGCCCGAATGGGGGTGGGGAAGAGGCAGAGAGCAGAGCAGTAGGTGGGGAAAAGTCCACTAGCAGTGGAAACTGAGAGCTCAGAGGCCCTCGATTGCCTGGCTGCCCATCAGCCCTGGCCCCGGCCATCAGCACCCCTGGGATAAACTCCTGTGGAAACCATAAAGGGAAAGCTCACTAAGGTGGCAGCAGGATGCCAGATGAGAGAACTGCTCACCCCCCACGTCAATTCCAGGAAGAACTGTTAGTTACAGACCCCAGCAGGCACGCCTGCAACAGAAGAGGAAGAGGACTACAGACCCAACAGTGAGGATGGATGTTGCATCTCCTACAAGGAATCCGCCCTGAGCTCCTGCTTTTCTCCAGTGGCCTTCGGTTCAGGACAGCCCTTCCCAACATCTCTTCCTTCTCCACAAAATAACACTCCTCTCCTTCCTTTGTTGGATTTGCCTGGGGTTTGCCGTAGCTTGCATTTCCCAAATTGCAATTGTCTGCTATTCCCAAACAAACCCACGTGTGCTGGCAAAATAACGGACTTCTATTTTTTAGGGTGTCACTCCAGAGGTACCCAAACAGGTTCTCCAAGTCTTTTTTTTTTTTTATGATAGTCACAGAGAGAGAGAGAGAGAGAGGCAGAGACACAGGCAGAGGGAGAAGCAGGCTCCATGCCCCGGGAGCCCGACGTGGGATTCGATCCCGGGTCTCCAGGATCGCGCCCTGGGCCAAAGGCAGGCGCCAAACCGCTGCGCCACCCAGGGATCCCAAGGTTCTCCAAGTCTTGAAGGGACCCTGCACCTCCCGAGAGCACCCTGGCCAGCTGAGTACCCCTAAGTATCAGGAAGGGCCTGTAGGAGAAACCCTGGTAGGTATACAAGGCTCCACAGTAGAGTGGGTGGCCCAGGGCCTGGCTTTAGAGGTTTATTTCCCAAATGTCCTTAAAGGTTACAGGAGGCAGAGAGAGAAGCAGAACAGCTGGAGCAGCAACAGCTCAGGAGAGGTGGTAGGAGCCCTGCTGAGATAGCCCACCAGTCCCAGGAGGCCTTGGAGGGACTGAGTTAGAGGCCAGGGATCCTCAGAGAAGGGATCCCCAACAGCAAGGAGTGCTGAACTCCTGAGAACTCCCCACCCACCCACTCCCAGCAGCCAGGGTGTCACTCACAGGCCTGCGGTGGGGTTCATGCCTCCATACCCTCACCCATGCCCACCTGCTATCTCCGTACTACCTGAATCTGGACGGGACACGTGACATGCTTTGGCCAACAGAATGCCAATAAACATCTCCCGGGGGTGCCTGGGTGGCTCAGTCAGTTCAGTATCTGACTCTTGATTTTGGCTCAGGTCATGATCTCAGGGGTCCCCCTGCTCATTAGCCCTGCCACCTGTCCACCTGGTGCAGCGCCCCCTCTTCCTCAGTCCCTCCTGAGCTTCCAGCATAAGGGGGCCAGTTTTGGATCATGCCAGAGTGGCTCCCAAGGAGCAAACAAACCAGCACCTAGAAAGGAAGGAGCTGCAGAGGGGATCCCCTACTTGTGTGAATCGGGGTGACCAATATATCTGTTTTCCCAGGGCTTTCTCAGATTTGCTACTAAAACTCTCATATCCTGGGAAAACCCTTAGTCTCAGATAAGCCAGGGTGATTAGTCACCCCAGACTGCATCCACACAGATCTTGGACTCTCCCCCTCCAAGCTGCATGTGTAGGCGACAGACCTAGACCAGCATAAAGGACAACCAAACCGGACCACCAAACCAGCCAGGAAGCAACTAACCAAAAGCAATAAGTACACACCTATCAATAATTAACCTAAATGTCAACGGGGAGGGGGGAGTCGGGGGGCACTGGCAGGCTCAGGTGGTTAAGCCTCTGCCTTAGTCTTGGGTCACGGTCCTGGGGTTGAGCCTCATGTTGAGCTTCACACTCAGTGAGGAACCTACTTCTCCCTCTCCCTCTGCCCTCTACCTCAATGCTCATGTGCTCTCACTCTCTCATTTCCTCTCGAATGAATAAAAAAATAAAATCTTAAAAAAATAATTAACTTAAATGTCAATGGCATAAATTCTCCAGTCAAAATACACTGAAAACCTGAAAGGGGAAAAAAAAGACCCATTTATATACTGCCTACAAGAGACTTGCTTAAGATGGACACACACACGCTGAAATTGGGATGGAAAAAGGTATTCCGTGCAAATGCAGACCCCAAAAAAGCTGGTGTAGCTGTATTTATATCAAACTAAACTTTAAAACAAAAACTGTGGGGCTCCAGGGAGGCTCCGTCAGTTAAGTGCCTGACTCTTGATTGTGGTTCAGGTCATGATCTCGGGGTCCTGGGATTGAGCCTCACAGTAGGCTCCATGCTAGGCATGGAGTCTGCTTGAGATTCTCATTCTCTCTCTCTCTCCCCGCCCCCCTTCACTTTTCCCCAATAAACACACACTCTCTCACACTCTCTAAAAATAATTAATCAACATAAAGACTACAATAAGAGACAAAGAAGGGTATTACATAATGATACAGAGGTCTGACACAAGGATATAGCAATTATGCTCCCAACGCAGGAGCACCTAAATATACAAGCAAATATCAACAGACCAAAAGGATGAAACAGACAGCAATATCACAATAGTATGGAACTTCAGTACTCACATACACCAGTGGATAGAGCATCCAGAGAGAAAATTAATATGGAAACATGAGCCTTCAACACGTCAGGCCAGATGGACTTAGATCTACACAGAACATTCCACCCAAACCCAGCAGAATACATACCACTCCCAAGTGCACAAGGCACATTCACCAGTATAGAACGTATGTTAGGCCACAAACAAGTCTCAATAAATCCAAGACTGAAATCTTACCAAAGATCTTCTTGAACCACAGTGGTACAAAAATAGAAAGCAACTGCAAGGAAAAAACTGGAAAATTCACAAAAGCGTGGACAATCAACAACCTGCTGCTGAACAACCAGTGAATCAAAGATGAAATCAAAAGGCAAATTTAAAAATACCTCGTGACAAGTGAATATGGAAATACAATGTCCCAAACTTCAGGGATGCAGCAAAAGCAGTTCTAGGGGAGAATTTTGAGGTAATAAATGCCTCAATAATAAAAAAATAAAAATAAAAATAAAAAAAACAAGAAAAATCTCTAATTAACCACCTGACTTTACACTTTAGGAAATTAGGAGAAAAGATGAAGAAATGAAGCCCAAGGTTAGGAGAAGGAAGGATACAACAAAGAAGAGAGTAGAAATAAGTAGACTAGAGACTAAAAAAACAAAAGATCAATGAAACTAAGAGCTAGTTCTTTGAAAAGATAAAACTGACAAACGTACAGCTAGACTCACAAAAGGAAAAAGAACTCAAAATCAAAAACAAAAGGCATTACAAAGATACCACAGAAACACAAAGGATCGTAAAGAGACCATGAACGCCAACAATCTGACAACCTAGAAGAGCTCAATCAATTCCTAAAAACATACAACCTACCAAGACAATCATGACAATCAAGACGATCTCCTAGTAAGGAGATGGAGTCAGTTCACCAAACACCTTCCAACAAACAAAAGTCCAGAACCAGACGGCTCCACTGGTGAGTCCTACCAGTCAGAGAACTAATAGTCCCTCAAATGCTTCCCAAAAATAGAAGCGGAGGGAACACTTCCACACCCATTTTACAAGGCCAGCATTACCCAGATACCAAAACCAGGTGAGGATGCCACAAGAAAAAAATCACAGGCCAGTCAGTGGCCCTGATGCACACAGATGCAAACATCCTCAATAAAATGGCAGCAAACCAAATTCAACAGTACATTAAAAGGATCACACACCAGGACCTGAGTGGAATGGGATTCCAGGGAGGGTTCAAAATACACACAGAAAACCCAATATGATACACTCACTACATTAACAAAATGAAGGGGAAAAAAATCATAGGATCATCTCAATAGGTGCAGAAAAAGTATTGACAAAAGTCAATATCCATTTAGGATAAAAACCCAACCAACAAAATGGGTATAGAGGAAACACACTTCAACATAAGGAAGGCCACGATAGATGCCAAGCCCACAGCTAGCATCATACTCACTTCTGAAAAGCTGGAAGCTTTTCCTCCAAGAACAAGAACAAATTGAGGATGCCCACTCCCGTCACTTTAATTCAACATAATTCTGGAAGTCCTAGCCACAGCAGTCAGGCAACAACAACAACAACAACAAAAATAGAAGGCATCCACACTGAAAAGGAAGAAATTAAAGGGTCATTATTTGCAGATGACATGATATAATAACTAGAAAACCGGGGATCCCTGAGTGGCGCAGCGGTTTGGCGCCTGCCTTTGGCCCAGGGCACGATCCTGGAGACCCAGGATTGAGTCCCATATCGGGCTCCCGGTGCATGGAGCCTGCTTCTCCCTCTGCCTGTGTCTCTGCCTCTCTCTCTCTCTCTCTGTGACTATCATAAAAATAAATAAATTAAAAAAAAAAAAAAACTAGAAAACCCTAAAAGCTCTGCCAAAAAAACTTAGAACTAATGAATGAATTGACTGAAGTTGCAGGATACAAAATCAATACACAAAAATCCATTGCATTTCTGTCCACTGATAATGAATTATCAGAGTCACTAAGAAAATAACACATTTAGGGGCACCTGGCTGGCTCAGTTGGTGGAGAATGTGACTCTTGATCTCGGGGTTATAGGTTCAAGCCCCACTTTGGGTGTAGAGATTACTTACAAATAAAATCTTAAAAAAAAAAAAAAAAAGAAAAGAAAGGGACACTTGGGTGGCTCAGTGGTCGAGCGCCTGCCTTTGACTCAGAGCATGATCCTGGAGTCCTAGGATCGAGTCCCACATCAGGCTCCCTGCATGGAGCCTGCTTCTCCCACTGCCTGTGCCTCTGTCTCTCTCTCTGTGTCTCTCATGAATAAATAAATAAAATCTTTAAAAATAAATAAGTAAAAATTGAAAGAAAGCAAGCAACTCATTTGCAATTGCATCAAAAAGAATAAAATACCAGGAGTATGGGGGTGGCTCAGACAGTTAAGAGTCTACCTTCAGCTCAGGTAGTGATCCCAGGGTCCTAGGGTGGAGCCCCACATCAGGCTCCCTGCTCAACTAGGGGTCTGCTTCTCCCTCTTCCCCTCCCCCCTGCTTGGATCTCTTCTCTTTCTTTTTTAAAAGGACTAAAATAACTCCCCTCGAAAAGAATAAAATATCTAGGAATAAATGTATCCTTTTTTAAAAATAAACTCTACCCTCAACGTGGGGCTCAAAGTCGCGATCCCAAGATCAAGAGTTGCATGCTCCACTAACTGATCCAGTGTGGTGCCCCACGGAATAAATTTTTTTAAGGGGGCAGGGACAGAGGGAGAGGGAACAAGAGAATCTTAAGCAGACTCCAGGTCCAGCTTGGGGCGTGATTTCACAACCCTGAGATCATGAACCTGAGCAAACTCAAGAGTCTGACACTTAACCGACTGAGTCCCCAGGCAGTCCCCCTCCCAGGAATAAATTTAACCATGAAGGTAATAGACCTGTACACCAAAAATAAAATGACATTAGTGAAAGAAAATGAAGACAAATAAATAGAAAGACATCCCCATGCTCATGGATTGGAAGAATTAATACTGTTGAGGGGTCCCTGGGTGGCGCAGCGGTTTGGCGCCTGCCTTTGGCCCAGGGCGTGATCCTGGAGATCCGGGATCGAATCCCATGTTGGGCTCCTGGTGCATGGAGCCTGCTTCTCCCTCTGCCTTTGTCTCTGCCTCTCTCTCTCTCTCTGTGTGTGTGACTATCATAAATAAATAAAAATTTAAAAAAAAAAAAGAATTAATACTGTTGAAATGTTCATACCACCCAAAGCAATGTACAGATTCAGTGCAATCCTTATCAAAACCTCAATGGCATTTTCTAGAGAAACGATGCTAAAATCTGTACAGAACCACAAAAGACCCTGAATAGCCAAAGCAATCTCAAGAAAAAACAAAGCTCGCGGCATCAGACGCCCTGATTTCATACTATATCGCAGAGATTTTAATCTAAAAACAAGACACATAGGAAATAACAGGTGTTGGCGAGGATGCGGAAAAAGGGGAATGCTCTTCCGATGCTAGTGGGGATGCACACTGGTGCAGCCACTCTAGAAAACAGTATGGAGGTTCCGCAGAAAGTTAAAAGTAGAGCGACCCTATGATCTAGCAATTGCACCATTAGGTATTTACCCAAAAGATACAAAAATACAGATGTGAAGGGGGACCTGCACCCCCAATGTTTAGAGCAGCAATGTCCATAACAGTCAAACTATGAAAAGAGCCCCGATGTCTATGACTGATGAATGGATAAAGAAGAGGTGGTCTAGGGGCACCTGGATGACTCAGTCGTTAAGAGTCTGCCTTCGGCTCAGGTCATGCCAGGGTTCTGGGATGGAGACTCTCACTGGGCTCCCTGCTCAGCTGGGGACCTGCTTCTCCTTCTTGCTTTGCTCTTCCTCTCTCTTGGTCTCTCTCTCTTCCAAATAAATAAAATCTTAAAAAAAAAAAAAAAAAAAAAAGGAAGGGGCACCTGGGTGGCTCAGTAGTTGAGCGTCTGCCTTTGGCTTGGGTTGTGATCCCAGGGTCCTGGGATCGAGTCCCACATTGGGCTCTCAGGGAGCCTACTTCTCCCGCTGCCTGTGTCTCTGTCTCTCTGTGTGTCTCTCATGAATAAATATATAAAATCTTAAAATTAAAAAAAAATGTGGTCTATATATGTGATGGAATATTACTCAGCCATCAAAAACAAAATCTTGCCATTTGCAACAACATGGATGGAACTAGAAGGTATTATGCTAAGCAAAATAAGCCAGTCAGAGAAAGACAAATACCATATGATTTCACTCACGTGTGAATTTAGGAAACAAAACAGATGAATATATGAGAGGCAAAAAAGAGAAACAAACTGTTAAGAGACTCTTGACTAGAGGAGCCTGGATGGCTCAGTCAGCTAAGTGTTTGACTCTTGGCTTTGACTCAGGGTTGTAAGCCCCACATCAGGCTTCGCGCTCAGTGTGGAGTTGGTTTGGGATTTCCTCCCTCTTTCTCTGCCCCTCCCCCAGCTCACATGCTCTCTCACTCTCTCTCTCAAACAAGTAAACTAAAAAAAAAAACCAAAGAAACAAAAACAGGACTGCTGGAGGGGAGGTGGACAGGGCAATGGGTTAAACTGGTGATGGGGATTAAGGAGGGGCCTTGTGATGAGCCCTGGGTGTTGTATGTAAGTGATGCATCACTGAATTCTATTCCTGAAACCAATATGACCCTATGTGTTAACTAACTAGAATTTAAATGTAATTTTGGAAAAAACAAAAACAAAAAAGCCAGACACCTGGGTCAATGAAACAGAGAGCCTAGAAATAAAGCCATACATATATGGTCACTAAACTTATGGCAGAGAAGCCAAGAATGTACAACAGAGAAATGAGTCTCCTTAATAAACAGTGGGGAAAACCAAACAGCCACATGCAAAAGAATGAAACTGGACCACTTTCTTCCACCACACACAAAAATTAACTCAAAATGGATTAAAGACTTGAATGTAAGGCCTGAAACCATAAAATTTCTAGAGAAAAACACAGGCAGAAAGCTCCTTGACATCAGTCTTGGCTATGATTTTTTAGATTTAACACCAAAAGTGAAATGAAAGCAACAAAATAAGTGGGACCACATCAAACTAAAAGGCTTCTGCACAGCAAAAGAGACTGTGCACAAAATGAAAAGGCAACGTGCTGGATGGGAAAACAGTGCTTGCTTCGGCAGCACGTATACAGAATGGGAGAATGTATTTGCAAATCACGTGTCTGATGAGGGCTTGATATCCAAAATCTGCAAAGAATTCATCCAACTTAATAGCAAAAACAAAACAAAACAAAACCATACAATCCAACTAAAACATAGATAGGAGATCTGAATAGACATTTCTCCAAAGCAGACATCCAGAAGGCCAACAGGGGCATGGCAAGATGCTCAGCATCACTCATCATCAGGGAGATGCAAATCAAAAGTGCAATAAGATGCCCCCCCATACTGGTTAGGATGGCTAGCATGAAAAAGAAGAAATAACAAGTGTTGGTGGGGATGTGGAGAAAAAGGAACCCTTGTGCACCGCTGGTGGAAATGCAAACTGGGGCAGCCACTAGGAAACAGTAGAGCCTCCTGAAAGAATTAAAAATAGAACTACCAAGGGGCGCTGGGTGGCTCAGTCGGTTGAACGTCCAACTCTAGGTTTCGGCTCAGGTCTTGATCTCCAGGTTGGGAGATCCAGCCCCGTGTCTGGCTCCGGACTCAGCGTGGAGCCTGCTTAAGACAGCTTCTCCCTCCCTCTTTGCCTCTCCCCTCGTGCTCTCGCTCTCTCTCTCAAATAAATAAATCTTAAAAAAAAAAAAAAAAAAACACCATGTGATCCAGCATGCCACTTCTAGGTATTTATCCAAATAAATTGAAAACACTCATTCAAAAAGATATGTGTGCCCCCATATTCACCACAGCATTATGTATAACAGCCAAGACACGGAGACAACCTAAGTGTCAACCAGCAGATGACCAGGTGGGGACACACACACACACACAATGGATTATTCAGCCATAAAAAGAATGAAATCTTGCCACTTTCAACAACATGAATGGACCTTAAGGGGTATATGCTAAGTGAAAGAAGTAGTTAGAGAAAGACAAACATCAAGTGATCTCACTTCTATGTGGAGTCTAAAAAAAAAAAAAAAAAAAGCCCATGATCACAGAGAACAGACTGGTTGCAGTTGCCTGAAGCAGAGGATGGGCACATGGGCGAAATGGAGAAAGAGTGTCAAAAAGTATGAATCTCCAGTTACGCGATAAAGTCATGGGGACGTGACGCGCAGCACGGTGACCGCTGTTAATACTGTGTCATGTATCTGAAATAGCCAGGAGACAGGATCTTAAAAGTTCCCCTAAGAAAAAACTTTTGTACTAGGTATGGTGATGGATGCTACCCCGAGGTCCCATGGTGGTTGTTAGGCAACATAGGGGAAAACCGAGTGCACGCACACTGCACGCCTGACACCAACACGATGGTACGTCAGTTATACATCAATACAACACGGAGGGGAGGGAAGGAAGGGAAGAAAGATGGAAAAATAAAGAAAGAGGGGTGCCTGGGTGGCTCAGTCAGTTAGGAGCCCGACTTTTGGTTTCAGCTCAGGTCCTGGCCTTAGGGTCGGGGATCGAGTCCTGTGTTGGCTCCACGCTCAGAGGGGAGTCTGCTTGAAGATTCTCCCTCTCCCTCTGCCCCTCCCCCTGCTTGCACTCTCTCCCCCACGCAATAAATAAATAAATATTTTAACAAGAAAGAAAACTGGACCACAGCTGGAAGCATCACAACAGAACTGGTGATCTGAAAGCAACAGAGGATCGCCTGCTAGAACGCCACAAATCAACATACCCGGGAATTAGAATGAGGCTAAGAATCTACACAATCTAATACTCACGATGACTGGGATACGAGATGAGACAATTTGCTGCACAAAGAACCAGGGCGATGTGCCCAGTCCTATGGGAAAAAAAATGGATCAGCAGAGGCCCCCCAAGAGGACCTACGTGCGGGAATCACCGGAAAGGCAGCCATCACCACCTACTCCAAGAGGTAAAGAGAAATGCACTTGAAATAGTTCTCAACAGAGAATTAGAAATGATTTTTTAAAAAAGGAACCAAATGGAAATTTTCAACTGACGCATATAATGTCTGAAATTAAAAATTCATTGGTTGGCTTCAATTACAGAATGGAGGTGACGGGGGGGGGGGGGGGGGGAGACCAAATCTCTGAATGTGCAGAACAGAGAGAAGAAAAGGAAAAGTGGAAAAAGGAAAAAAACAAAACAAAACCTCAGTGACCTGTGTGGTAACACGAGAAGGTCTAAAAAGATAGGTCAGGGAAGTCCCCGGAGAGATCTGGGGGGAAAACTATATTTGAAGCACTAAAGGCGCCACACACCACAAAGTTGGTGAAAAACAAATCTACAGATTCATAAAACTTGGAAAATCCAAAGCAGGGACTCTGAGGGGGGAGACTATGCTTAAATTCTTAGAACCAATAATAGCAATGAAGTCTTGACAACAGACAGAAGAAAATAAGAGACCTCGATTTACAGGGCAACGATGATTTGGATTTCCATAACACTCAGTAGACAGCCGTCAGGAGACCAGAGGCCAGGATCTCACAGTGCCAACCCAGAAACAGAGACCTTAAGAAAACATGCTTGAGGAATTAAGGTATGTATTAGTCTTCTAGCATATTCTTTAAAAAAAAAAAAAAAAAAGATTTATGAGAGAGAGACAGAGAGGCAGATACAGGTAGGAAGCAGGCTCCACGCAGGGAGCCTGACGCGGGACTGGATCCCAGGTCTCCAGGATCATGCCTCGGGCTGAAGGCGGTGCTAAACCACTGAGCCACCTGGGCTACCCTCTTCTAGCATATTCTAACGAAGTAGCCACACACACAGTAGCTTAAAACCACCCATTTACCTCACACCCATTATCATCACTATGAGTGGGAAAAAAACAAAAAGCCAGAGACAAGGATGAAGAGAAATTGGGACGTCATGCATCACTGGTCGGAATGTCAAATGGTGCAGCCACTGTGGAAAAACATACAGCAGTTCCTCAAAAAAAGTAAAAAAGATAATTTCTAGATGATCCCATAATTCCACTTCTGGGTATGTATATGTCCCCAAAGGATTGAAAGTAGGGGCTCCAAGAGGTATGTGACCTCCCGAGTTTGTAGAAGCAGCATCCACGACAGCTAGAAGGAGGAAGCAACCCAAGAGCTCTACTGATGGATGAGCCGAGAACAGCCGGGCTGTCGCCACAGGATGGGATATGACTCAGCCTGAGAAAGGAAGGCGATCCTGACACGCTCTGTGATGTGGAGTACCTGTGAGGACATGATGCTGAGTGACATAAGTCAGTCGTGCAAAAAGACAAATACTCTGTGAGTCCATCGACATGAGGTCCCTGGAGTCATCAAACTCAGAGGCCCCAGGAGCTGGGGTGGGGGGCACAGGGAGTAATTGTTTAATGGGGACAGAGTTTCGGTTTGGGAAGATGAAAAGTGTTCTGCAGATGGATGTTGCTGATGGTTGCACTAGAAGGTAAATGCACTGGGGCGCCTGGGTGGCTCAGGCGGTGAAGTGTCTGACTTCGGCTCAGGTCATGATCCTGGGGTCCTGGGATCGAGCCCCACATCGGGCTCCCTGCTCAGTAGGGAGCTTGCTTCTCCTTTTATTATATATATTTTTAAAAGATGAATGCATTGAACATAACTTTCAAAATGATACATTTTATGTATATTTTACCAGTTTTTTATTTTTAAGAGTTTCTTTCTTTATTTGACAGAGAGAGAGAGCACAAGCATGGGGAGGGGCAGAAAGAGAGGGAGAAGCAGACTCCTCGCTGAGCAGGGAGCCAATGAAAGTCACAGACTGCAAGAGAAGGAGTAAAACTCTCCTTGTTTGCAGATGATCCACTTGTTACACAGAGAATCCAGGAAATCCACAACGATTCCTAAAGCGAATAAATGGATTTAATATGGTCAAAGGTCACAAGGTTAATAACATACAGAATCAATTATGTTCTTATGCACTAGTAGCAAATAACTGGAAAACAAAATTAAAACTAAAATCCAACTCACAGGGCAGCCTGGGTGGCTCAGCGGTTTAGTGCCCACCTTCAGCCCACGGCATGATCCTGGAGTCCCGGGATCAAGTCCCACATCAGGCTCTCTGCATGGAGCCTGCTTCTCCCTCTGCCTGTGTCTCTGTCTTTCTCTCTCTGTGTGTCTCTCATGAATAAATAAATAAAATCTTTAAAATAAAATAAAATAAAATAAATAAAATAAAATAATAAAATAATAAATAATAAAATAAAATCCAACTCACAGTAGCACCAACACAACTATAAGATAACTGGGGATAAGTTGAACCAATGAATTCCAAAACATCTACACTGAAAATTATAAAGCACTGCTGAGAAATTTAAGTCTCAAACAGAAAGATATATACCATGTTCATCGTTTGGAACATTCAAACTATTAGGATAACAATTTTTCCCACATTCATCTATAGATTCATCGCAATCATATTCAAAATTCTAGGGCAGCCCCAGTGGCGCAGTGGTTTGGTGCCGCCTGCAGCCAGGGGCGTGATCCTGGAGACCCGGGATCGAGTCCCACCTCAGGCTCCCTGCATGGAGCCTGCTTCTCCCTCTGCCTGTGTCTCTGCCTCTTTCTCTCTGCATCTCTATGAATGATTAAATAAAAATCTTTAAAAAAAAAAAAGGATTTGTATCTGAAATGTGTCAGGAATTTATACAACTCAACACCAAAAAAAAAAAAATCCAAACCACAAATAATCTGATTATTTACATCTTCGGCCCATTTTCAGATGTTTCTCTGAAGACATATGGACGACCAACAGACACATGAACTGATGCTCATCATCACTGACCATCAGGGAAATCCAAATCAAATCCATGAGATATCATCTCACACCAGTCAGAATGGCTAAAACCAACACAAGAAAAAGTATTGGCAAAGACATGGAGAAAAAGACTCTCCGAGCGCTGTTGGTGGAAATGCAAACTGGTACAGCCACCGTGGAAGACAGTGTGGTGGCTCCTCAAACAAGTACAAAGAGGGGCACCTGAGTGGCTCAGTTGGTTAAGCCTCTGACTCTTGATCTCAGCTCAGGTCTTGATCTTAGGGTCATGAGTTCAAGTCCCCTGTTCAAGCTCCCCCTCCCAGTGTGGAGCCTAGTTAAATAAAAATAAAAATAAAATAAAATAAAAGGTAAAAAACAGCACTACCTTATGATCCGGGAATTCCGCTACTGGGTATTTACCAAAGAATACAAAAACACTAATTCAGAGGGGTACACACACCCCTATGTTTACCGCAGCATTATTTACAATAGCCAAACCATGGAAGCAGCCCAAGCGTCCATCAGTAGACAAATGGATAAAGAAAAGGTGGTAAAGAGAGAGAATGGAATGTTACTCAGTCATGAAAAGGATGAAATTTTGCCATTTGCAGTGACATGGATGGATCTAGAGTGTAATTCTCAGGGAAATAAGTCGGAGAAAGACAAATACCCTATGATTTCACTCAGATGTGGAATTTAAGCAACAAAAGAAAAGAACAAAGAAGGGGAAAGAGAGAGAGAGAGGCGACAAACCAAAAGCCGTACTGTTAACTCTAGAGAACAGATGGTTAGTGGGGAAGGTGAGGGGGTGAGACAGGTGATGGGGATTAGGACATGTACCTCGACAAGCACTAGTTGTGGAATTGTTGAATCACTAAACTGTACACCTGGCCCTAATAGGACACTCCATTAACTACACTAGGATTTTTTTTAAGGCCAGCATTAAAAGAGAAAATCATCACTAAGGACATACAAAGCCCCAAGTCACGGAATGGGAGAAAATATTCATGACACATGGATCAAACAGAGGAGTTGTGTCAACGATGCCTAACACTCTCACGGCTCAGTAAGTCAAATGTCCCAACGAGAACATGGGTGGTTGATCTGCGAACACTTCACCAAAGAGGATATTGAAAGGATCGATAAGCACATCCAAAGATGCTTGACGTCATTAGTTACCAGCAACGCCATCAAAATTAGAAATGCCAACTCAAACCAGGAGGCATCACTACACACCCATTAGAACAGCTAGAATTCTCCACTAACGGAGAACCTGACCCGCTGTGGTGCGTGTGTAAAACACCTGCCGCTCTCAGACACTGCGAGTGGGAAAGGAAAGCAGTGCAACCGCTTTGGGAAACACTTCAAATTTTCCTTTAAAAGTTAAGCACGGGGGCACCCCAGCTGGTTAAGCGTCTGCCTTCGGCTCAGGTCATGATCCCAGGGTCCCCAGATCGAGCCCCACATCGGACTCCCTGCTTGGCAGGGAGTCTGCTTCACCCTCAGCCTCTCTCTCCCTCAAGTAAATAAGTAAAATCTTTAAAAACAAATAAATAGGGATTCCCGGGTGGCTCAGCAGTTGAGTGTCTGCCTTCGGCCCAGGGCCTGATCTTGGAGACCCAGGATCGAGTTCCACATCGGGCTCCCTGCATGGAGCCTGCATCTCCCTCTGCCTGTGTCTCAGCCGCCCCCCCCTCCCGTGTGTCTCATGAATAAATAAATATTTTAAAAACAAACAAACAAATAAATAAAAGCTAAGCATACACCTGCCATAGGATCCAGCTATTTCACTCACGGGTATTTACCAAGAGAAATAGAAAATGTGACTAGGCGGAGAATCGTTCACAAATATCTGTAGCAGGTGGGGAAACCTGTGCACCTGTTGTGTGAAGCCGCTCAGTTTGGGCTGGTTCGTTACACAGCCAAGCAGACTGATGGGGGGGGGGGGCTTCCTCCCCAGCCAGGGCCCAGGTGGGGGGAGGGGTGGGAGTGAGCCTGGGGAGTGGGGAGGAGCAGGCACAGGGCAAAGGGAGAGGTGACAGTGGCTTGAGCAGAAGGCAGGGGTGTGCGCGGCCAGACCCAGCAGGACTGACCCAGCAGGACTGACGGGCCACAGGGCCGCCAGCAGGTAGAGCACCGTCGGAGTGCCCAGCACCCACAGCCCCCTCATCTCCTCCGGGCTGGTTCCATGAGGAGCTGGAGCTCAGGGCCCAGGCCACCAGGGCCGCTTCATCTCCCTGTGCCTCAGTCTCCTCGTCCTTGCGGTGAGGATTGCGCCTCAAAGTGCTCACCCCCACCAACTCCTGCTGCCTGAGGCTGGGAGGAGACCCCGGGAGGAGGAAGACCCCAGCCAGCCCCCCAGCCCTGTAGAGGCCTCCAGCTATGCTCCGGGGCCTTCCAGGGCCCCAACCTCACCACCCCCCAAGGGCTGGGGTTCTTGGATAAGCAAGTCTACCGGCAGAGACACCACTGGGGGGCGGGGGAGTCGTGTCCGCTGTCTACAGGGGAGGCTTCCTCTAGCCCAGAGCCACTGGAGCCCCAAACCCCATTGTGTGTCTGTGGTGCCCGCAGATGCCGGGCCAGCCAGCGCTTCAACCCCACAGGCCTCCGGTGAGCGCCCCCTGCCCACCGGGTCCGAGGCTCGAACAATTCCGTGCACCAGCCCCCGGAAGAGAAGGCGATTTCAGCAGGCTCAGGCACCTGGGGGCTGTCGAGGAAGCTTTGCGGGCACCCGGCCAAGTGCTTGCTCACCGCATCGCCCTGAACCGCGGACGGGGGACACCGGGACATCAGGTGCGGCCCGCGCAGGCCGACAGTCCCTGCGCACGATCGCGCACCGGGCGCCACGTCCGGCTGCGCCACCTGAGGCCCCTGACAAACCCCACAAACCTCGGGTGCCTCATCTGTGAAATGGAAAGAGCAACGGTCACTTCAAAAATAATGACCGTGAACTCGCGGCCCTCTCTGTCCTAGCATCGTGGGTCGTGGTCAGGTGCGCCCAGCTGGCCACGGGCCCCTGCACAGGTGCGGGGAGGGGGGCGGGAGGCGGGCGGCAGGTCCGGGGCGCCAGGTGCAGATGCGCTGCGGAGGCCGGTCCCTGGCGGAGGCCGGTCCCTGGCGGAGGCCGGCCCGCCGCTGCCCCAGTTATCACAGCAGAAGCCGCAGCTTCCCGGGGCCCCCGCCGGGGCAAATGCCTGGCCCGATGGCGCGGAGATAGCGCTGCTGAGTAAATAAATTTGCTGGCGGAGCTGCTGGGCCCGCGGCCTCGAGTTCTCGGGTTCTCGACACCCGAGCCTCCGCGGACATTCCAGCCGCGGGGGGGGGGGGGGTAGGCGGGGGCGGGCCGCGGGGCCGGGGGGGCCGGGCGCATCCCCCACCCGGGGCTCCGGGCCCCCGCCGCCGGCCTGGGGCCCCCGGGGCCAGGGCTCAGTCCTGCGGAGGGGGGACGGCGGAGCCGTTGGAGCCCCCGAAGGAGCCTCTCCGCTCAGTCCCCGCACCCCGTCCCGCCGCGCCTCCCTCCCCGGGCCCCTCTCCGTCCCAGCCCGCCCCCCCACACCCCACCCCGGCCGGCCAGGGCCCCCTGCCCTCACCCTCGCCCGCTTCGGCGTGGCCGGAGGGGCGGACAGTCACCAGGGGAGGGACGGGGCGCGGGGGACGCCAGGGGGAAACGCGCCCCAAATGGCCTGCGCGGGGCACCTGCCCGCCCTTCCCCCGCCCCTCCCGCAGGGGCGCCGCCCGCGTTGCCAGGACTTCCACAGCATCCTCCCGGTGTGCCCGGTTCCGGAGGGGGGTCCCCGGGAGGAGCCGCCGGCCGGCCGTGGCGCGGGGACCCCGGGAGCGCTCACCTGCGTCCATGGCGCACGCCTCCCGCCGCCGTCGGGCCGGGCTCGCCTGGGGCCGCGGGCTCGGGTTTCCCGGAGGCGGCTGCGCGGCGGGTTAATGATTGACCGCCCGGGGCCACCTGCGGCCGCGCGCCGAGCGGGGAGGCGGGGAGGGGCCGGGGGACCCCGCGCGGGAGGGGCCGGGACCCAGGGCGCCCGGGGACCGCGGCTGCCCAGCCCGCCTGCCCGTTTCCCGCCGCCAGAAATGCCAGAGAGAAGAGTTTCGCGGGCCACGTCCTGAGTGTGAAACCGCGAGTGTGCGTGTCCGCTGGCCGGCGGGCGCCCCCGGGGCCGGTGTCCGGGGAACACGAGGAAGGCTCCGCCGGCGGCCCCACGCGCTCCGCGGCGTCCCGCTGAGCCCCCGGCAGGAGGGGCCGGGCGGAGGTGGGTCGGACAGGAAGCCTGGGGGTGCCCGCCACCGGGGTGCATCCTCAGAAGGGGATTTAAAGACCGTGAAAGTGACTAGCAGTTGCCCTGCTTTTCATCACGACTGGCATTCCCAAGGCCATCAAATATATTCAAGATTTTTTTTTTTCAGGATTTTAATAAATTTGCTTTAGGGGCACCTGGGTGGCTCTGGTTGAGCGGCTGCCTTCAGCTCAGGTCGTGATCCCGGGGTCCTGGAATGGAGTCCCGCATGGGGCTCCCGGCCCGGAGCCTGCTTCTCCCTCTGCCTGTGTCTCTGCCTCTCTCTCTGTCTCATGAGTAAATAAATTAAATCTTTAAAAAAAAAAAAAAGGTCTTAGTTTTTATTGTGCTAAAAGGTAATGGACAAGCTAGGGCAAAAAATTAAAAAAAAAGTTAGCAATGTGCCAAATGATTCTAGCACATTAAAAAAAAAACAACAACAACAACAGACACTTTGTTTGACACAGGGAGAGCACACAAGCAGGGGAAGGGCAGAGGGAGGGGGAGAAGAAGGGGCCCTGCTGAGCAGGGAGCTCCTTGCCGGCTGATCCCAGGACCCTGGGAATAGAAAATCACCATGAGAACAGCCCAGGGATCATTGCCACAGGCCAGACCCACCAACAGATGCTAAACTGAGCAGGTGAAAGTTGTTTAAGCAGAAACTCTATCTGGATGGTCTCGAAGTGCCTCCTTCAGAATACTTTCCAGTACAAAGAAGGACAGTAAGTTTACAGTGGAAACCCTAGCAGATGTCCCTGTAGCCAGGGATGGAGATTAGCATCACTAGTGACACCTGAGGATGTCACGTGCCCCGGTGTGAGGCCTGCTCAGCGGAGGTTCCCTCCCAAGGACACAAACTCCATCACACCAAGAGAAAGCCTCAGGGGCACTGGGCTGGCTCAGTCGGTGGTGTGTGACTCCTGATCTTGGGTTGTGGGTTCGAGCCCCACATCGGGTGTAGAGATGACTTAATTTTTTTTTTTTAATCTCTTAAGAAAACCTCAGACAAATCCATCAGAGGAGCATTCTACAAAGCATTTTCACGTTTCACTTTCTTTGCACAGCAAGAATTTCCATTTCGTCTTTTTTGGCAGATTGTATTGTTGGACCCTGGCTCACGGGTGCCAACGTGTCCCGGTGGACGCCCCAGAGACCCAGACCCCAGACAGGCAGATGCAATCAGCAAGAGGGTTTATTGAACGTTTGCGCAAACGGGCTCTCCGCCTCCGAGGAGGAAAAGAGCCCCATTAGCAATTACAGGGATCTTTTAAAGGCAAAAGGAAAGAAACGCCTAAAGACAAAAGAACCGCGGGAGTCGCATAGCATCCAGGTTGATTTCACAGAGGGTCAACTTGAACCTATTCAGGGACATTCCAATCAGGGTGTGGGGGGAAATGGTTTTCTTATTGTGAACAGAATGCTTTTAGTTGCTAAAATTTCAGGAAGGCGCCTGGATGGGCTGCCTCTGGGTTAGGGCTGGCCCTACTTACAAGGGGGGAGGTTTCTTCAGTATTTTTATTTAAGATTTTATTTGAGAGAGAGAGAACACAAGCAGAGGGAGGGACAGAGGCAGAGGGAGAAGCAGACCCCCCACTGAGCAGGAGGCAGACACCACCGACTGAGCCACCCAGGCGCCCCTGTACATTTTAAGTAATCTCCATACTCAACATGGGGCTCGAACTCACAAACCTGAGATCAAGAGTCACATACTCTACCAACTGAACCAGCCAGGCGCTCCCCACCCCCCGTGCCCCCCATTTGGTTCTTTTAAGTCTACAGTTTTTTCCTATATTTTTTCTGTTGTTACATTAGTCCACGTGCTTCCTCTTCCAATGGTTTTTAAACTTTTCACTTGAAAGTAATTTCAGACTCAGTGAAAAGTTGCATGGGTGACACACATGGCGGGTAAGGCTTTCCTGGCACATTTTCCTAGCATGGAATCTACTCCAGGACTGGGCGCTGCATTTAGTTGCTATTCCTTCACTTTTCTAGACCTCTTTTAAAAATCTTTCCAGGGCAGCCCCAGTGGCGCAGCGGTTTAGTGCTGCCTGCAGCCCAGGGTGTGATCCTGGGGAACCAGGATCAAGTCCCACATCAGGCTCCTTGCATGGAGCCTGCTTCTCCCTCTGCCTGTGTCTCAGCCTCTCTCTCTGTGTGTGTGTGTCGCTCATGAATAAATAAATAAAATCTTAAAAAAAATAAAAATCTTTCCAAATCAGTGTGCCGTCACTAGTTCCTCAGACATGACGGGGCCCCTCTGCCACATCAGGGGACTGTTCCGCGTGTGGCAGGTACCCCCAGGGCCTTTGTCACCGTGTGAATTAGCCTGCATCTTCTCAAGGCGCCCTGGGACGTGAGACAGTTCTGCATCAGCCTCCATGGATCCTCACCAAAGTCACCGCCATGGACCGTTTTACAGTAGCGTCTCCTCTGGGGCTTCTGCTCCACATGCGTGGCCATGCGCAATGCACCCCCAGGGCTCCACTTTCTTAGGGGTGACTCTACCCAGAGCCACGGGTATCGTGGTTGGCTCACGTTCACCAAAGGGCAGTCTCTTTCAGGCTCCAGCTGTATGCAGAGAGCAAGTGGCTTTGACTCCCACCCCCAAAGCATAGTCTGGTCCTGGTCCCCCCACAGGCAGCTTGGCTCCAACCCCTGCTTACGAGGACCTTCCTCATTCAAGGGCCTGGCTGTCCTATTTTCCTGTCTTAGAACAGAGATTATGCACTTCTCAGTGTTGGGAGGGTGCATGGGTGCGGATAGGGGTGTGTTGACTTTCTATACCTACTAGCTCGGCAATCTTGACTGGAAGCCTTGGGCCAGTCATGTGATGATGTCTCTGTGCCTCAGTTTCCCCATCAGGAAAATGCAATAATAATAGTAGCCATATCATAGGGCTGTTGTAAGGCTTTACAATTGTGTAGAAATCACGATTACATGATTGTGTAAGATATGGAACCAAACCTTGTTTATCATCTCACTGTCTACCCACCGCCCTGGGGGACCAGGGGATCAGTGCTGGAATATGAAACCACTGCCTTCCCCGGGCAAGGGGTGATTTCAGCGTGCATGTGTGTGTGCATGCACACACACACATTTTCTGCAATGAGCATGGGTTACTTCTAAGATTAGGGAGATGGAGTAAATGCTTCTTCACACACGGCCTCCTGGGGCGCCTGGGTGCTCAGTCAGTTAAGTGGCCTTGATGGTTATTTTGGTTCAGGTCACAATCTCAAGGTCCTGGGAACAAGCTCCGCTAACAGGAAGTCTACTTGAGGATTCTCTCTCTCCCTCTGCTCTTCCCCCGCCCCCCCCCCCCCGCTTGTGCGCGTGCTCTCTCGCTTTCTCAAATAAATAAATCTTTTTTTTTTAATTTTTATTTATTTATGATAGTCACACACACACAGAGAGAGAGAGAGAGGGGCAGAGACATAGGCAGAGGGAGAAGCAGGCTCCATGCACCAGGAGCCCGACGTGGGATTCGATACTGGGTCTCCAGGATCGCGCCCTGGGCCAAAGGCAGGCGCCAAACCGCTGCGCCACCCAGGGATCCCAAATAAATCTTTTAAAAAATAAAAACATGGGAACCTGGGTGGCTCAGTCAGTTAAGTGTCTGCCTTCAGCTCAGGCCATGTTCCCAGGGTCCTGGGATGGGGCCCCATGAGGGGCTCCCTGCTCAGTGGGACTCTGCTTCTCCCTCTGCCCCTCCTCCTGCTTGTGCACATACTCTCTCTCAAATTAAAAAAAAAAAAAATTACCAAAAAACTGACACCTGGTCAGCTCTTTAAGTGTTGAGTACCAGCCTGTGTTCAATAAAAGCTTAGAGGGATGCCTGGGTGGTTCAGCGGTTGAGCATCTGCCTTTGGCTCAGGTCATGATCCCCGGGGTCCTGGAATCAAGTGCCACATTGGGCTCCTGGTGAGGCACCTGCTTCTCCCTCTGCCTGTGTCTCTGCCTCTCTCTCTGTGTCTCTCATGAATAAATAAATAAATAAATAAATAAATAAATAAATAAATAAAATCTTTAAAAAAATAAATAAAAGTTTAAAGATCTACTTGGAATGGACATTTTTGCAGGTGATTGGGCTGGCAAAGGGGGTGGGGAAGGAAGGCAGCCTTGGAGGGCAGGGGGGAGGGTGAGGAGGAGGACAGGGACAGAGAATCTCAGAGGGTTCCTTTTACCAGTCCTGCCTCATTTGCTTCTGAGAAACCCAAAGGTTGCTCAACCCTGTGCCCAATCCAGCGACAACAAACATTTACCGTGGGGAGGGGAGGCTCAGCCCAGCGAGCCAGCCGGGGCCTGCCCTCGTGGGGCTTCTGCTCTGCAGACCAGCATCAAGCAATTGCAGAATCCACAGCTTACCTGCAGCTGTGTCGGGAGCCCCCCCCCAGGAGAAATGCCCAGGCCTCTGAGGACCTAGACGGGCCCCGCTTCATCCAGCTGGGGAGGGCTGCTGGGAGGAGTTAGCCCTCCAAGGGGAAGGATGCGACAGTGGGGAGGAAGGGTCCAGGCCTGAGGCTTGGGGGCAGTCAGTGAGAGTCAGAGAAGCAGTGGTTGGGGACTGGCCGGCTTGCGGGGTGAAAGACGCGCTGGCTTTGTGGTCTCCGAGAACCAGTTAGCCTTGGAGGGCAGTCTCCCGGGGCCTATAAGGCCCCCGAGGCCAGAGCATCAAGAATACCAAGAAAATATGAAAATATAGTTAATGTAATTGGCCCTGTGAGGAATGGATGCCAAAGAGACGAATACAGAATGGAAGAACACCCAGACCAGGCTCCGCCTCAGGGCCCTTGGTGTGCTTTCGGCATAAAAGCAGCTTATCAGGGGTGCCTGGGTGGCTCCGTCAGTTAAGTGTCTGCTTCTGGCTTAGGTCGTGATCCCGGGGTCCTGGGATCAAATCCTACATTGGGCTCCCCACTCAGCGGGGAGCCTGGGTCTCCCTCTGCCTCACCCTGCTCATGTTCTCTCTCCCTCATTCACTCTCCCTCTCAAATAAAAAAAAAAAAAAAGAGAGAGAGAGAGACAGAGAGAAAGAGAGGGAGAAGCAGGTTTCTAGCAGGGAGCCCGATGCAGGACTTGATCCCCCGACTGGGATCATGACCTGAGCTGAAGGCGAGCCACACAGGCATCCCTCAAATAAATAAAATCTTTTTTTTTTTTTTAAGATTTTACTTATTTATTCATGACAGACACAGAGAGAGAGGCAGAGACACAGGCAGAGGGAGAAGCAGGCTTCCTGCAGGGAGCCCGACGTGGGACTCGATCCCGGGTCTCCAGGATCACACTCCATGCTGAAGGCGGTGCTAAACCGCTGAGGCACCGGGGCTGCCCTAAAATCTTAAAAAAAAAGAAAAAAGAAAAAAAGAAAAAGAAAAGAAAAGCAGCTTATCAAAGCCCCACTCTTTGGTTTGAATTGGCCAATCCAGCCCTGGCCCGGGACTCCCAAAGCACCTCACCCGCAGACCCAACAAAGGCGTGTGCCCCAGGTCCTGCCTCTCTGCACTCTCTGCCTTGACCTCCCTGTGTGGCCCCTCCAGGAAGGCCCTGTACTTCCTCCAGGACCCATCAGCAATAAACGTCTCTATTTCTCTGTGGTCTATTGCAACTCTGCTCACCTTTTGGCACCTGTGTTCCACTTAACGAATGTTCATTTTACAAAGTCATAGAATTGCCCCATTTGGGAAAAAAGTAAATGCAGAGTAATTACATAACTGCCAGAGGTCACACAGCAGAGGCAAGGTTGACGACTCTCTCAGCGCAGAACCTGGCCCCCAATCCTGCTGGGAGCACTAGGAGCAGAAAGATGGTCCTCTCATTTTTTTTTTTTAAGATTTATTTATTTATTTATTTATGAGAGAGAGAGAGAGAGAGAGGCAGAGACACAGGCAGAGGGAGAAGCAGGCTCCATGCACCGGGAGCCCGACGTGGGACTCGATCCCGGGTCTCCAGGATCGTGCCCTGGGCCAAAGGCAGGCGCCAAACCGCTGCGCCACCCAGGGATCCCCGGTCCTCCCCGTTTTAAGCTCCTGCGTGATTTCCTCTCATGCGCCCTCATCCTCTTCAGTCTGTCCAGGTCACAGACTCAGGAGGTCCCAGTCCCCTTGCACCCCTGCCCCCTGATCAGCAGACGCTGCCCGTAGACCCTCCTGAGATGGGTTAGTGCCTCTGAAGTTACATCAACAGCGACGTTGCCTGGTGTCTGCACTTACTGTGATCTCTCGATTTCATGCTTCATCATATATTCAGGCAGGGCTCCCAGGGCATTAGGAGCTGCATCTACAGTCTTGGTGCTTTGGGGAAATACACAATCTGAACCCATCAGCATTATCCTCTCTGTGCAGGTGCCGCGGGGTCAGGGGTACCCAGCAGGCTGGGTCTCACAGCCCGGAGTCAGAGGTCATGGTTGTCAGCAGCCCGTGCTGAGGAGGTCAAGGAGGCGACACCTGCTGCAGGGGCGGCGGGGAACCCCGAAGGCGGGGGTGGGGGCGTTAGGAAACGGTCGGCCCCGAAGGAGGCCCGGCTGCAGCGGGTGAGGGAGGCAGCTCGCCGTCGGGGAGGACGCGGGGTGGGAGCAGGAGCCCCGCCGCGCTCTCGGGGTGGCCGCCTACGAGGCCATGAAGTCGGGGAGTTTCCGACTCCGGGCTCAGGGTGCTGACTTGCGGCCCTGGCGCTACCCTTGCCCCGGCCGGGCTCTCCCCTGGCGGGGGGCGGGGGGGCGGGGGGGGGCATCCCCGACGCCCCAGGCCCCAGGGGCGCGGACGGAGGGAACTTCGCGGTCTCCGCCTCCGCTGCAGAGGCCGCCGCGAGCGTGCAAACCCCCGAGCTGCGCTGCGCAGCGGCTTCCCTCCGGCTCCCACCGCAAAGCTGCGGCACCGGGCCGAGCACCGCCCAGCCGCAGGTGAGCCGGCCTGCCCCGCGCAGGCGCAGCGCCCTCCGTCGCCTCGGACTACAACTCCCGCCTTGCCCCGCGCGCTCCCGCCGACGCGCCGCGCCGCGCCGCGCGCCTCCCGGACGTGGAGCCCCGGGCGGGGGGCGGCGGCTGCTTCGGGGAGGCGGCGGGAGTCGGGAAGCCGATGCGGGCGGGCGGAGCCCGGGATGGCTTCGGCTGGAGGCGGCGACTGCGAGGCCGCCGCTCCGGAGGCGGACCGCCCTCACCAGCGGCCCTTCCTGATCGGGGTGAGCGGCGGCACCGCGAGCGGGAAGGTAAGGGGCCGGCGGGGCCGGTGCGACCCCCGACCCTCGGGCCCCCGGGCGGACGGCCCCGCCTCCTCCAGGGCGGGGGGCGGGGGGGCGGGGGGCTGCGGCCGCGGCGGCGGGCGGGCGGGCGGGGGGCTGCCCTCGGGCCCCCGGCCTCCCCGCGGGCCTCGCCCCTCCGGGCCCCGGGCGCGGGCTGCCGCTGCCAGTGCCTCCCGGGCAGCCCCGGGGGCCGGTGGGTCAGGTCCGGAGGCCAGCCCCGGGCAGGCGCAGCAGGGCCAGGCGGGAATCCCGTGTGTTCCCAGTCCACCGTGTGCGAGAAGATCATGGAGCTGCTGGGCCAGAACGAAGTGGACCACCGGCAGCGGAAGCTGGTCATCCTGAGTCAAGACAGGTTCTACAAGGTCCTGACCCCAGAACAGAAGGCCAAGGCGTTGAAGGGACAGTACAATTTCGACCACCCAGGTGCAGCAGAGGACCCTGAGGGGAGTGAGGGAGGGGGAGAGACCAAGGGGCTGGCGGGGCTGCAGAGAGACCCCAGTGGTGCCATGAGATTCCTGAGGTGGCCTGAGTCGGATCGGAGCTGGAGCAGGCTGTGCCATTAGGTCAGAAGGAACTTTGCCTGGTTCTCTGCGCCCTGAGTGGCCCGGCGGGAGCTGCTGGCTCCCGCAGTCGGAGCCAGTCAGGAAGTCTTTGCTGTTGGAGGGGCCGTGGGGACCACTGCTCTGCCGTGAAGTCACGGAGAAAGTCCCCCACCTTCCTGCTGTTTGGGGTCCTTTGTATACAGCAGGGCATTTCCCCACCTGCCCCCGGGCAGAGTCCTTGAGAGGGGAGCTGGGCAGGCAGTGGGTAAACAGGAGGGCCAGGTCTGGTCTGGCCCGATCAGGGGGCAGGTGCAAATGGGGCAGATAGATGAGGGGAAAGAGCCAGCCTGTCCTTGCCTGGCACTGCTAGAAGATTCCACCCTGTGGAATGAGGCTCCCATCCTCATTTCTTTCTCGGGGGACATGGTGGGGGAAAGGCCTGAGGAGCACCAGTCGTGGTTAGTTCCCAGAAATAGAAGCAGGTGCCTAACCCACCTACCTCCCAGTGCAGGCCGAGCAGGAAATGCCCAGTTCCAAACTTCTGCGTAGGATAGCAGCCCGGGTGGGTGGCCCTGCGAATGTGAATGGGGGTGGGGGGAGACACGGGACTCTCAAGTCCACATGTTCCCGAGGGTCGCTGGGCTGCCTGACCCAGACGCAGAGGAAGTTCGCTCCCGTCCCCAGCACAAGGACACCTGGATAGCCTTGCCTCTGGTTCCATTCCGGCAGATGCCTTTGATAATGACTTGATGCACAGGACTCTGAAGAACATCGTGGAGGGCAAAACAGTCGAGGTCCCAACCTATGATTTTGTGACCCATTCAAGGTGAGCACAGTGACTCCTGGGAGAGGGGCCGTGCAGCAGCCTTGCCCTGGTGGTTTCTGTGCACAGCCCTCCCCCGTGCTGTGACCTGTCCCCCTCCGCAGTCAGTACCCTGGGGTGGGGGTGGGGGACTAGAGCGATGGCACCTGGGCCCCCACCTTCCGCATGTCCTGCAGTGGCACCCGTGTCCTGGTCTCGCCTCCCAGGTTAGCGGAGACCACAGTGGTGTACCCTGCAGATGTGGTCCTGTTCGAGGGCATCTTGGTGTTCTACAGCCAGGAGGTCCGGGACATGTTTCACCTGCGCCTCTTCGTGGACACGGACTCCGACGTCAGGCTGTCGAGAAGAGGTAGGATGGCTGCGGGGGCCCCCCGTGCCCCTGGACGAGGCTGGCCGCCAGCCCTGACTGCCTCCCTCCTGCCTCAGTTCTCCGGGATGTGCACCGCGGGAGGGACCTGGAGCAGATCCTGACCCAGTACACCACCTTCGTCAAGCCAGCCTTCGAAGAGTTCTGCCTGCCGGTACCCCTCTCGCTTACTTGGGGAGCCTCCTTTTCTCCCTTTTCAAGAGGACTCTCGGCGCCCTGTCCTGTGAGCGCTGAATTACGGGTGAACAGGGTCTGATTTATGAGCGGAGAAGTTTGCTTGTGACACCCCCTCGCAGGGCCTGGGCTCGGCTCTGGGGGCGTTGTCTGTAGGTCTCCCTTCCTCCGCGCCCTTGCGTCCATGCAGCTCACCTTCCTGCTGCAGGGTCACCCTGAGGCCCTTCTGCTCCTAGCCCGCCTGCTTGCCGCTCCCTAGGGCACCTCTGCCCGGTGGGGCTCTTTGCGCTCTGCATGCCCCCTCAGCATGGGGCAGAGCCCAAGTGCGTGGGGGGTTGGGTCTGTTCACGGCCCATGGGCACGTCCCTGGCATGTCGTGGGCACTTGCTGACCTCACCCACGCTGCATGTGTCTACAGGCTGCTCTGGGCTGGCACCCGGGGTCCTGTAGCCACCTCTTTCCCTCTCCTTTCCAGCTCTTGCTAAATAATCTAGGACTTACAGGAAGCCAGAAAGGGAAACTTAACTTTTTTTTTTTTTTAAGATTTTATTTATTTATTCATGAGAGACATAGAGAGAGGCAGAGACACAGGGGGAGGGAAAGGCAGGCTCCATCGGGGAGCCCAATGCAGGACTCGATCCCAGGACCTGGGATCACGCCCTGTGCCAAAGGCAGACGCTCAACCACTGAGCCACCCAGATGTCCCAACGTTTTGCTTCTTAAAAGTAAAATACAGCACAAGGGAAGCAGAAGCAGCTTCCTGCCTCAGTCGAGGACAGCAGTGCTGTCTGCCGCTGTTGGTAGAGAACGTTTGTTATTTTACATTCGTGTTCTCTGAAGCATCTAGAAAATGATGGGAAAAGTACGTTGATAATCATACTGTTAGTCGCAGAAAAACATTTGGCAGAGCAAGTAGTTTAGAGTCAAACTCTGGACAACCCAGTCCGACCTGGTGACCCTGGGTGACCCTGGGTGTGGGCTGAGCCCCAGCACCATCCTCACACTTCCCACACACCGAGTCCAGCCAGGGTGATGGTGTCCCTCACCCCTATAGCCCTTCTCCCGCCCCGGCCAACCCCACCAGAGCCAGCCCTGGCCCTCTTGTGCCCATGTCTTCTGTGGGTCCCTGCTGCCCGCAGACACAGCTGCCCTGGGATTGGATCCCCACCTGCCTGTGTGGCTCAGGGCTTTCTCGATCCCGGTCCACACACCCACCACACTCCGCTCAGACCGCTTTCTTTTCCTCTCCCTTGGCTTTGCCTGATTGAGGTTTGTCCCCCTCAGTAACATCCCTTTGGAGTCCCCTTGGTGGCCCATTCTTCCTGGTATTTCTCCCTGCCCTTACCTAGTAGAGCACCTGCCGGGGATCAGGTGGGAGTGCGGGCCAGGTACCACAGATGGCCTGGCTCTGCTGTCCAGGGTGTTTGCTGCTGCCTGAGCTGCTCACTGCTCCAGGCTTCTTGCAGAAAGGTTCCTAGTGCAGAGGAAGGAGGTCACGTGTTGCAAGAGGATGCCACACGTCACTTGGCTCAGTGAATCGTTAACGCAGAGAACTGTTCCTGTGGTGGGGTTCCAGAAAAGCACAAGCCGGGAGCATTTCGGAGATGCCAGGAGAGAAACACGTCTTTTCTGGCTGCCCCACCTTCTCCTCCTGCCTCACCCCTGCCTCCCGCCACCCCCCCCCACCCGTCTGCCACCCCCAGGGCTACTGTCCCTCCAGTGAGTCTAGCATCCCAGAGCCAGAAGGCCCTGAGGGGACAGATCCTCACAGGATCCTTTTTGCCTTGCAGACCAAGAAGTATGCGGATGTGATCATCCCTCGGGGGGTCGACAACATGGGTAAGAATCAGGCCTAAGAGCTGCCCCGACTCCTAAATCAGCTCCCCAGAGCCCCGAAGCAGACCTTGCCCTGTGCCAGCAGTTACGCTGAGGTGATGAGAGTTGCCTATCTGCAGACGTTTATGGCACAAGTTTAAAGAATACCTAAAAAATATATTTTAAAATTGCACATTGTACACTTTTAACTGACCTCCTCTTGTTTGTCAGCTACATCTCAGTAAACCCGGAAACAGATATTTATGTTGACAGGGACTCACTTGTGAGCAGAAAGTATTTTACCCAGGCTCTTGGTTGACAGAAAGCCTCACAGACCAGGTCAGGAACCTCGTGCTCCTTCCCTGACATGAGTTTTTCTGTGTGCCAAGACTTGGCGCCCTGGGGAAGCCTCCCAGGGGGGCCTGTGCCCCCGGCCCTGAGCACCGTGTGAAGGTGCAGCCTGGTGAGCTGACTGCAGGTGGCTCGCTGGCCTGGAGGCCCCAACGGGGAGCGGATGTGGCTAAGCGTGCTTGTCTTTGCTACAGTGGCCATCAACCTGATTGTGCAGCACATCCAGGACATCCTGAGTGGCGACATCTGCAAGTGGCACCGAGGGTCCAATGGGCGGAGCTACAAGAGGACCTTCCCTGAGCCCGGAGACCGCCCTGGGGTGCTGACCTCTGGCAAGCGATCGCACTTGGAGTCCAGCAGCAGACCCCACTGAGGAACCCCAATAGGCCATGCTCAGGGTCTGGCCCACCCGCCCCATAGACGCTGCCGCTGCTTCTTCTCGGCATCATACGGTACAGACAGGGTGGTGCGAGGATCACAGGGTCCTCCCTGTTGCGGGCAGACCTCCCGTTCCTCATGCTTGGCGGGATGTTGGCAGGCCCCCCGTTTTCACCTGCTTCCTCACGTTAAGGCGGTTAAAAGTCTGAGTTACTGGGAAACGCCACAGAATGTGTGGTGAGCCTGTCACGCCTCTTGGGGACATGGGGCA
Source organism: Nyctereutes procyonoides (assembly GCF_905146905.1). Lineage (NCBI taxonomy): Eukaryota > Metazoa > Chordata > Mammalia > Carnivora > Canidae > Nyctereutes > Nyctereutes procyonoides. Next base: position 34,688,641 of record NW_026575020.1, read on the forward strand.
CAAGCCTGCACACTGTGGCTGTCCTGGCGTGTGTGACACCAACCTAGAGCAAGAGAGATTCTAGTATGATCTGGTTCCCACACGTGACTGAAGCAGAGGTTTGAAGAGAGTACGTCATGTCTCCCTCCCCCCTTGTTACACATGCGAATGTTTCGTTATTTACCATGTTAGTTGTGACCTAGTAACCGAGTTTCGTGCCCCACCAGCGGGTGTGAGCCAGTGTGGCACACACTGATGGAAGGAGCTACAGGAGCTTTCCTTCCTCCCGGGCTGTGCGCCAAGGCAGGAGCCAAGGAAGGAGCCCTGGGAAACAAGCTCTCCTTAACCAGCATCAGACGCGGGAGGCAGCACCTGCTCCCTCAAGGAGGGCGGGACGCAGGCTGCTGGGTGCTGTGTCCACACACAGGCCTGCTCGGGCCTCCGGGGCTGGGGGGGCTGTGTGGACAGGGCTTCGCTGGGGTAGCCTGGGCCCATCCGGGGCATGCCGTCCAAAGCCAGCTGGCCTCCTTGCACACACCAAGTCCATAGCTGCACGAACGGTGCCTGCAGTCTGCGTTGTCCTGGTTTGTCGCCCTCCCAGACGGCACTGTGTGTATGAAAGTGACACTTTCCTGTTGCCCCCCGGCCAACCTGCATGGGCGATCCTGGTTTCCTTCTATCGAGTACTAAGTGTAGTTACACAGATAGGACCTCAGTTGAGTTTGGCCGAGCTCTATGCCCTCTTGGAGAGCGCATCAATAAATAACATCAAACACCGATGCCAGTTTGTCCCCTTTTTAATTGTACACAGAAGGCAGAGTCAGGACAAGGACATGTAAGGGTGACAAGTGCTGCTGGCTCGTGCGTCCCAGCCGAGTCTCGCGGGGGCAAGGGCCAAGAGTCGGCGGCACTGTGGTGCACCAGGGTCTTTGTGCAGGGATCAGAATCAAAGGCCTGTCACTCAGAGCAGAGACAGCTATGGCTCAGCATTGGATCCAGTGGGCGCCCAGGGAGGGGACCAGGCCCAACACCAGGACTGGGGCCTCAGCAGCTTCAGCGCTAACTCACCCCACGGCTGCCTGCTGCCTTCCGGTGTCTCTTACAAGTCCTATGCTAGCCCTCGATGTGCCCTGGTTCAGGGGGCTCTAGTGGCAGTGGATGCAGGGGCGTGTTCTTTATCACCTGGGAAACAGAAACTTGGCTCAAAACTGCCCGCCTATCAGCAGACTGAAGAATGAAACCACCATAGCCCAGCCAGTCCACCAGGCTTTGGGGCAACTGTCAAAGATGAACACGTTTACGAACGACCACTCTACCTCGCCTGACCCCAGCCCCCACTTTTACCGTTTGTGTCCTGCTAGTGTTTCCGGATCAAGATGTCCCAGCTGTCTTTCCAGCGAAGGGCCTTGAGTTCACTGGGTGAGAGTGACTTGTCCCCGTAGGTCAGTGGGCGCAGCGTGTTGAACACGTGACAGGCACAGGAGTACCAGGCCACAACCAGGGCACTGAAGAGGCTCCTCAGGAGCTGGGACCTGTGGGCACCAGCAGAGCATGGGCACGTGGGATGTGGCTCCTCCTCACCACGATGTGCATACAGCCCCTGCCTTTCCACCCTTCTCACCCCTGCCTGATGCACTGAATGTGACCCTTCCTGTGCACCTTCCAGAATCTCCCATCTGCACTCGGATGCCAGAGTAGAGTCCCTGTACCCAACATGATCATATTGCAGCCCTCCCGAGAGGCTCTGTAACTCCCGGCCCCCCAACATGCTGAGGCCACCCCCTTTGGTCCAGCTTCCAGAACTCACTCTGGTTTACAAAGCTTTCTGGTTCAGTTCTACTGCACACCATGCAACCTGGCCAATTCCACTGGCTGTCCCAGAGCCATAAGCACCCTTCCCCATCTCCCACAGCACCCCCTGCTCTCCCAGCCTCCCCAGCCAGCCACGCCTTCCTCCCCTGTGCCTCCTTTGTGACCTTAAGCCCTTCCACGCCACACCCAAGTCAACACTGAGGACTCCCCTGGAGCCGGTGCCCCCGAGAGGTGTGGCTGTGCAGGCCCTGTACCTGCACAGGTGGTCGCTGACATGCTGCAAGACCACAGGGAGCAGAAGGATCTGGAAGGTGAGCGCGGGAAGGTAGTGGTAGAGGAAGAGCGTCTTCTCCATCATGAAGAAGGGGAGGTAGTTCACTGCCCAGCCGCCGGCACACAGAGCCCCGGCCAGCACCCAGCGCAGCCAGGAATCTGCAGGAGGAGGCCGCCCTGAGCCAGTGCTGCCGGCCAGGGCCTCCCTGCAAAGATATTGGCCAGTCCCACGAGCTGCTTTCCTCATCCTTGAGGGACACTTGCTCTCCATTTCCCCCACCTCCCGCCCCTTCCCGTGATGTAAGGACCTCCTATGGCTTCCTGCAGGGTACTCACTATCCAGACCCCCTGCACCGTACCAGCCTCCTGGGGGCCCCAGCTCTGCCAGGATCAGCAGCAAGTGGGGCCGGAGCCGGACTGTGAGGGTCTGTATCTGTGCACCCGCCTCACCCACTGAGGCGGGCATCAGCAGGAAGAGTAGGCACGGTGCCACACTGCTCCCGAGGCCTTTGGGGCCCACCCTGCCCTGAGTCTTTATTCCTTTTGTCTCAAGATGGTCTGCAGTGGTTTCTGTTATATAAACCACCGCCACCTGAGTAACTTGGCACCCGCTGGCCCCTCTCTGCCATCCAGCCATTCCAGAGCGTGCAAGTGCTAAGGCTGTGCTCACATCCTGGGGTCACAGCAATCCCTGCCTGGTCCTTACATTTCCCCGAAGAAGCCTCTAACAGTGTGGGAATACAATGGCAACATTTTGTCTCTAGGTAGATAAAAATAGATTTAAGCTCCTTCCACGAGGAAACAAGGTCGCCTTAAGGCACAGGCTCCTGCTGAGTGAGGCAGTGAGTGTCGCCCATCAAAAGCAAGCTGCAGGGGGATCCCTGGGTGGTGCAGCGGTTTGGCGCCTGCCTTTGGCCCAGGGCGCGATCCTGGAAACCCGGGATCGAATCCCACATCGGGCTCCCGGTGCATGGAGCCTGCTTCTCCCTCTGCCTGTGTCTCTGCCTCTCTCTCTCTCTGTGACTATCATAAATAAAAATTTAAAATAAATAAAAAAAAAAGCAAGCTGCACTAACCCTCAGGGATGTCGCAGATACTCCTTCGGCGTCTGAGCAGGTACCAGAAGAAGAGCAGGATGTAGACCACCATGGCGAGGCTGGCCGAAGCCCAGATCACAATGTTTCCAAGCAGGTGGATCTGAGCCTGTGAGGGCAGCGGGAGGCACTGTTGGCCACCGGCCACTCAGAGGGACAAACCCTCGATGACGCTCGCCTGCTTGCCAGCCTTCAGCCGAAACATGGGTGCAGGCTGGGCCTCCAGCCCACGGCTGATGGACGTGGCTATTCCCAATGAGACTCCCCCAGGAAAAGTGCTAAGGTCCTCGATTCTGTAAGTGGAAACACAACTGGGAGTAGCTGACATTCTTGCTTTAACAACAGCTGCTCGCAGATGGCTAACCCAGGGCCTAAGGACTCAGCTTCACAGCCAGTGACTGTGACCCTGTCTCCACTGGAGGCCATGGGGGTGGGGCAGAGAAAGGGGAGCGTTTTCAGTGTGAACTCATTTGGGGAGTATCTGTGGAGCGCCAAGTGCCAGCTCCAGGCCTGTTCGTTCTGCGGGTGAAGAGGGACAACGCAGATGTGAGAAAGCTCTGATGAACTCAGCTGCTCGCGCTCTGCACAAAATTAAAGAGGGATAATTTTAAAAACCACTTTTGTCAGGAAAGGGGGAACAATGTGCTCCCCCAAAGTGGTAAAGCCCGGTTTCCCTCACCACGCAGACGTGTCAGGACCTTACTCCTCACATCTGACGGGAGTACTGGCCCCGTGCTGCCCCATCCATTAGGCAGGGCCTGGAGACAGCGAGGGCCAGGGTGGAGGCAGGGCTGCTCTTCACGCCAGGGGAGTCTCCAGCGAGCGCTCGACCTGCAGCCTGCACGAGCGCCCACTTACGCTGGTCCTAGGGTGCAGCCAGTAGGCGATGCTGGTGTCCAGGGTGACCCAGTCCAGCGGCGAGGAGCTGTACTTGTGCTCCGAGTCATCACTCTTTGCCGTAAGCATCCTCCACTGCAAGAAGGCCAGAGGCTGAAGTCGAGTGGCCAGCCGGACATCGTCCTTGCTCAGGGGCTTGTCGGAGGGGCTGGGGTATCCAATTTCACATTCATCTGGATCATATAGCCCAGGTGGCAGCTGAGCCCTAGTCCCCAGGCCCCCAACACCCTGACTGAGGGGTAAGGGATTGAACTTGGTGCTGAGGATGCTATTAGATTCAGGACCGCGAGATTCCAATCCTGACCTCTCTAGCGCTCCATTATGTTGACGTTGGTGCACTCTGACCTGACCTGGGGGGTTCCAAACATACTTTGGCCATGTGGCAATGCAACATCGCCTGGTTCCTGACTATTGTGCCCGCAAAGCCACAGGCCCGGGGCCAGCAGAGTGGTGCTGGCCACTAATGGCAGAGGAGAGGAACCCTCCCTGCCCGGCCACGTCCCAGTGTAAAGGCTGACGACGGGAAGGGAGGGGCTCTGCCGAGCACAGTGCTCTGTCTGGAGAGGAGCCAGCTCGCCCAGGCAGAGCCATGCTGCCCCGCCTCACCTGCAGCTCCAGGAACCTGGCCATGAAGCTTAGGTTTCTGCTGACATCCATCTGTGCCGGTGAGTGCAGCTCCAGCTCCCTCTCCTTTTGCTCCTGGCCTAACAGAAAGAGGTGACCCAAAAGAACACAGGAGCGGAAAGTCAGGGGGCTCACAACAGAAGCTGTCAGCCTGGAGCAAAGCCAACTTCCCACTTTTCCAACCGACCCACATGACTCCCTTTGGCTTTCCCCACCGCGCGATGGCACCCATCAAATCCAGATCTTTTCACTGGGAAAGCTCAGCTTGCACTGCCTTCTGGTGGCGAGACCTCAGAGTGACAGCTTCGCTTGTTTCAGGCTCAGCTCAGCAGAGCACGGACAGCGTGTCTGGTCCCCCCAGAACCACAGCCCGCGGGGGTGGCATCTCGGTATAGCAGCAGCAATGGCAAGCCCGTGGGCTGGACCGACTCACTTTTGCCATATCGATGTTCCTCCACATTCCACACCATGCTCTCGTGGTAGCCCTGGGGCAGCTTCTCCCCAACGACCTCCAGCTGCTGGAACCCCCAGTCTGGGAGGTGTGCGCCGCTCAGCTGGCAAAACCGGGGGGAGACAGGGTATGACATGGAGGCCCCAGGCCTCAGCTCGTCCCCAGCCCGGCTACCCGGTCACTTTGTCCACAGCCAGTGAGGGTGGCAGCCTCCCCTCTGCGGGCCTTGCTGCGTTCCAGATTCAGTTCTGAGCAGTTAAAGCCCTCCTGAGTGCAGGAGACGTGGATGTAGGGTCCACTAAACTGATTTTGTGAGCCCCCAGCCAAGACGGGCAAGCCCAACACGGTGCCCTTTTACCTTCAGGACGGCAGAGGTGTTCACGTGCACCAGGCGGACCTCGGACAAGATGGTCTTCCAAACCTCTGTGTCGGATTCTCGGTTTACAATGTCCTGTAAAAATAGGTCCTGTGGATGAGCCCCTTCTTTCCCCAATTTCCTTATGTATCAAGTGAGGACCAGTCACCAGACAATGCCGCTGCCCAGGTCTGAGATCAGGGGCTGAGCTCTGGGGAGCTAACAGGATGGCACCCCTGACCTCGTGCCGGGACACCCACACAGCAAGGTGCTGGTGTGGCCGGGGGTGGGGGCACCACCCTGCCTTCTCTGACAAATGCACAGACAGTCTGGGTGAGGGTCAGAGGTGGTCCCCAAGAGGTGACTTCGGAGGGGGGCCCCCGTGGTGAGGGGGCTCTCACTAACACTGTGAGAGCACTTGGCCTTGTCCTATCTTAACTTCTCGCAGCCCTGCGATGATGTGTGAGCACGTGTGGCTGTGGGCGAGAACCAGAGGACCCATGGGCTCGGCAGGAGCATGCAGGTGGCCTGGCCACAGGCACACCCTGCGTCAGCCATCCTCCCTCCTTGCTAAGTGAGCTGCAGTTCCTGAAATGTGGGGCTTGTGGGGCTGAAGGTGAGGAGGAGTGAGGAGAGGGAAGAAAGGGGACAGGGAGGAGGAAGGGGGAGGGAAAAGGAGGGAAAGGAGGGGAAGGAGGGAGGGGGAGGGGAAGGAGAGGAGGGGGAGGAGGGAAAGGGTGGAGAGGAGTCGGAGGAGGAGGAGGAGGAGGAGGAGGAGGAGGAGGAGGAGGAGAAGGAGGAGGAATCAGCCACAGACCACAGGATGGCAGAAGGGCAGTGGGTGGGACATTCAGTAGAAGTCCCCGGGGAGAGCTCCCAGGGACCAGGCCTAGGACCACAGCGCTCCGTCCCACGGGGACAGCCAAGGAGACTGGGGAGAACCAGAAGGGAGGCAGGCGCGTGCAGCAGAGAAGGTGCCCCCCACCCCCACACACAGTCCAACGGCAGCCTTGTGCCCTGGCTCTGCTGGGGGGCCGCTGAGCACACTGTGCCAGTCATACCGAGAGAACCTGAAGGGGGTCAGGGAGGCTGGTGTGGGGTGGGCAGCTGCTGCGGCAGTCGGAGGCTGGAAGGATGGAAGGAGAGCCAACCTCTCGTCAGAGACAGGCCCCAGCGCATTAGAGCACTCACTGACGGGAGCTGTGGTTGTACTCGTCCATGAACTCACAGTGGCGCCTGGGCCCAGGAACAGCACTCTTTCCTCCTGCCGGCTCTCCCAGGACGCCGCGTGCAGGCCTGGAGAGGGACTCTGGGAGCAGCATGTGCCCCTGGACACTCGAGGAAAGGCCCTCATAGGCCTGGCTGCCTCAGGGAAGTGCAACCCCAAGGAACCACCCTGGCTGGAGCCCCAAGCCGTCCCTGGGGAGACCCTGGGACCAGGGCGCTGGTTCACACCAGGCTTTACAAGAGGAGAGGTGGCCGGGGGCCCTGACCCTGTGGGTTCAGTGAATGAGCCACCAAGTCAGAGGGAACCTTCACCTGGCAGGCCACGAAGGCCATGGGAACACCAACCAGCTGTTCCACAAACTCATCCCTCCCACATAGTCCTCCTCCACAAAAACATGGAGGACTTTTTTATGGGCTAAAAAATCACTAATTTACATCTGAATGACAATTATTCTCAACAGTGGTTTTGAACATCCTGTGTGAGAAAGGATGTGTCCCTGATGGCCAGCATGATGGGCTTCCGGCAGGGACTCACCAGTCTCCAGAGGTTCTGGGAGGGCATGGAGATGTTGTAATCAACGTAGCAGGACACCTCCTGCGAGTGGGGGCTCAGGGGCGCCGCCACGTCGTGCCTGCAAAACCAAACAGTCTTGTGGACGGAGCTCCTCACTCAGTAGGCCTTGGGGGGAAAATCCACTTTTCAGAACTGGAGCCAGCTCAGCCTGACAGAGCACTCGGACCCAAGGGCGCCACCTGATGCCATGCTGATACACGAGACACTGAGACGGCAGCAGCTCCCTGGGAACCACACCCCAGGGAAGAGGACACGTGATGTGCTGTCCAAGAGACAGGAATCCGCACTAGGTGGGGGTCGCAGTTCCACCACAGAACAACAAACCAGGCCTCAGAGCAGGGTGCCCACTGTCCTGGGAGCACGAGGACGCGCACCCAGCAGGCCCCTGACAGCTGGACCTTGGAACCATCTGCAGTACTGGGAATGCTGTCAGGGGCAAGGTGCCCTCGGGGTCGGTGACCTCCAACGTCCACAAATACACACCTCCCTCATTCACTCGGCTGTTACACTTTATCCTACTTTGCGCCAAGCACTAGGGAGGAGCTGGAGACCCCATGGTGAGCAAAGACAGTCCTTATGGGCAGGGACCTTCACACAGGGACAAGACAGTGCCGGGCTATGTGGCGCTACCAGTAAAACCAAAGCACCCAGGAAAGGCTTTGAGGGGACATTTCAGCTGACATGTGACTACAGCAAGTGAGTCAAGAACACTCCTGGCCCATGGGAGCTGCACTCGATCACTTTGGGACAGCAGGGCGGCCTGGGCCCTGGAGTCAAGGTCCCAGATCCCAAGGGACCTGCAGCCCAGGAGAAGTAGGGACGTTATTCTGAGTAGAAGTCACTGGAGAACTTATGGCCGAGAAAAGAGGCCGGGCCTGTAGACTGTGTGTGTTCCCAGGGTGCCGCTGTGGGGTGAAGGGCACAGAGGCACGAAGTCGGGGCACAGGGATCCCGCGTGGACTGGGCCATGGCGGGAGGGCAAGGAAGAAAGAGAGGAACTGGGGTGGTGGCTGGGCAACTGGCTCTTTCCAGGGAGAAGGCCAGAGGCCAGGAGCCTGCTGGTGGCTTTCACAGGAAGTGGGGACTTGGGGCACAATCTGGGAGTCAGGAGGAGCCGTGAGATGACCCAAGAAGCTGGGATGGGTGGTGGCCCAGGAATGTCTATATGCAGAGATGGCTCAGGTCAGGTAAGGGCCAAGAACCCACACTGAAAGACCCTTCCTGACCCTAATTAGCCAGGATCGAAATCCTTCTTGAATTCACATACACGGTAAGGGATTCAACCTTATGGAAGCACCTGCACTTCCTTTTGTGTGAGCAGCACTCCCGTGCTCCCCCTCATTTATCAAAGCTTCCCCCACTGGGCTTCCCACTGCGGGGTGGACCCCTCCATGGGAGCTCCCAGGCTACCCCGCTAAGGCTCCATTTCCGGCCTACTCTCCCTGTGCTGCCCTCACTGGGGGGGCCCTCCAGACCCTGAGCACCCATCAATCGCAGGTCACAGTGCAGGTCCGCCCCAAGGCAGCAAGAACAGCCGTGGGGCCTGCAGCAGGGGGCGGGCTGTGCTCTGGACAGAGAACCCCAGGGGAGCACCCAAGCGAGGGAAGAGGGCGAGGGCAGGCACTCACGTGTTGAGGAAGCGGGTGGTCATGCCGTGCACCAGCTGCACCACGTCCCCGTGCCGCACGGGCCTCGGGGGATTGTTCACCACCAGCTGGTGCCTGCGGAGACAGAGGCCGGCAGGCTGGCACGCGCGCCGCACAACGTAACGACACCCGCATTCTCCCATCAGGGCCAATCTGGCCCACTCAACCGGTGCCTTATGCGAGATCAATTCATGTAAAAACAAAACACACACGTTTCCTAAACTCCTTTCTGAAACCCAAGGTCTCTTTCCAAGCTTCCGAAAGGGACTCCTGTGTGCCATCACCACATTATGGTTGCTGTGTGTCTACAGACGGCACAGTGACAAGCACAGCCGTGCCCCCCAGAAATCCTTCTAACACGTGGACTCTTTTGTCCACACAAGTGTACTGTGGGCCCTTCAGGGTGGTGCCAACATGGTCAAACAGCCAGAGACAGCCCGCCACCCTCGTGTTACTGCAGGAAGTGGCAAACACGACAGACAAGACAGTGTGCTCATCAGCCATCCTGGCTGTACTGCGATGGACGCAGGAGCCACGACAGGGAGGAGGGCGGCCAAGGCAGCTTCCCAGAGGAGGGGACCGTCAGGTTTTAAGGAGTCGGCTGGGCAGGACTGTTCCAGCCTGAGGGGCAGCAGAAACGCGGGGCAGGGGGAGCACTGTGAGCATGGGCCAGGTGCAGAGCGGGAAGGAGGCTGAGAGCTGCAGGCCACCACCAGGGGTCTGGATGACCCTGGAGGGGTAATGGAAGCTAGGAAGGGTTTCAGCCTTTCAGCAGGACCATGACCTGCCACAAGTGACATTTTAAAAAACCACGCGGGGCCGCAAAGCTGGAGTGGGAGGAGAGAGTTGGGGAGGCGGCAGGTGGTAGAGATGGAGGCCAAGATGGTTCGAGACCTCCTATGCAGGTGGAGTCCAGAGACCAGGGACTCTTCCGTCTGAGGCCTCAGCAAGGGAATGCCTGGGGATGGGGGGAAGCACAGGGAGCGCTGGCAGAGGAGAGTCTGTCTGGGATGTGCCTGGGGAGTACCCAGGGGAGATACTGGGTGGGCAGTTCACTGAGGAAGCATCAAACCCCTTGACCATGGGCTCATCAGCGCAGAGCTGCTCTCGAAGCTTCCAGGGAGGAAGCATACAGGGAGAAGGGGCCACGAGGTGAGCCCCACTCTGGAGACCCAGGACCTGCACGCACCTCCCAGGATCCTTCACGATCCACCAGTTGTTGACGTCTTTGAAGGGGTAACAAGTCACCTGCTGCTGGTGCGAGCTGCCTCGGCCGTTCTCGTATCTGTGTGAAGGAATCAACACAACACTGCGTCTGGTGCGCAGCAATCAGCCTTTCTCTCGAGGTTCCTGCAAATACCACCCGGCAAAGTGTCTGGGTCAAAACAGGGATGGGCACGAAGTGTGGGTCTAGGAAGGACTGGACAATGGGAACCTAAGCAGCGCTCCAGGCAGGACAACGTGCTCAGCATGCGAGTCACAGAGCAGATGAGTGACAGCCCGGGCCCTCTGCTCCCTCAAGATGCTCTATTTCATACATAGAAATGACAAGATTCGTTGGTAATCAGAATCTGAGAGCTCAGTGTCTGTCTCAGAAATTTACAAAGAAAACTGGTAACAGCAAAAATACAAAAAAAAAAGCAAACGTGTTATGATCTTCTATTTACAACAGTCACTTTCCTTACATCATGGGGTAGGTGCTCTGGTGGGAATGAAGCCAGCAGGGCACAGGTTTGCCAAAGACATTCTTCAGAGTGACCTGGGAACCGTAGGCCACCTCCAGGGGCTGACCCTGCGTGATCCGGGCTAGTCCTCCCTAAGACAAAAGCAAAAGGTGGCAAGTGAGAGCCTCTCCAACAGGCACACCTCCATGGGGGGAGGGGGGCGTATTCGGGGTGGTGGCAGTCATTATTATGTCACATTATGACAACGCAGGACCTACTCTGTTCAGGTTACGTTACTGTAATCATAACACAGCTGCTGTGGACTGGATGCTGCCTCCAGGGCCAGGCATCCTCCACCCTTCCACACACACCCTCAGTTGCTTGGGCATCTTTGGAGAAAGAGCAACCCTGTAAAGGTGAGACTCTCAAATAACTCTTTTTTTAAAAATGGGGCACCTGGGTGACTCAGTCGGTTAAGTGTCCAACTCTTGGTTTCGGCTCAGGTCATGGTCTCAGGGTGGAAGGATTAAGCCCCATACCACAGTGGGCTCCACACTCAGCAGGCAGCCTGCTGGAGACTCACTCTGTCTCTGCCCTGCCCCCTGCTCATCCATGTGAGCACATTCTCCTAAATAAATAAATCTTTAAGAAAAAAAAAAAAAAAAGGTGAGAAAACTAGCATTGGGATGAGCTAAGAAATTTGCCCAACATGGACACCTGGCTGTCAGCAGAGCCAGCACTCAGGAGTGCGTCCATCTGCTCTCCTGTCCTCACCACCCCAATCGGTACGTTTCACTATCTCTGCAAAAGTCAGTAGGAGCAGGGGGATCCCTGGGTGGCGCAGCGGTTTGGCGCCTGCCTTTGGCCCAGGGCGCGATCCTGGAGACCCGGGATCGAGTCCCACATCGGGCTCCCGGTGCATGGAGCCTGCTTCTCCCTCTGCCTGTGTCTCTGCGCCTCTCTCTCTCTCTCTCTGTGACTGTCATAAAATAAATAAAAATTAAAAAAAAAAAAAAAAGTCAGTAGGAGCGAACGCCAGAGTCTGGCTTGTCCTGTGAAGCATGTGTACCTGTCCCGAGGCTGCAGGACTTCATGATGTCCAGAGGCAGGTCACACTGAAGAGCTGACCCCCTCGTCTATTTCCATACCATCAGCACACACAGAATTAGCTTAGAAAAATACTACAGTGGATTCTTCACATCTTGATTTGGTTTTCCTGCGAACCCTTGATGATGTTTACATAAGAAAAATCTGAGTCTAGGGGCACCTGGGTGGCTTAGTCAGTTATGCACCTGCCTTCAGCTCAGGGCATGATCCTGGGGTTCCAGATGGAGCCCCATGTTGGGCTTCCTGCTCAGCAGGAGTCTGCTTCTCCCTCTGCCCCTCCCCGTGCTTGTGCACGTTCTCTCAAATAAACAAAATCTTAAAAAATAAAAAACTCCAAATCTACTCTTGTCCCTTCTCTGAGGTGGCCACGGCACCCTGTCTTACCTCCAGACTGGCCTGGAAAGCACTGGACATGATTTGATCGTGGGGCCCAGAGCGGTAGACCAGGATCAAGTGGACGTAGAAGAACAGCAAGTACATGAGGGTGGGGATGACAAGCAGAGCGGCGGCTCGGGCAAGCAGGTGACAGAGCACACAGACCTGCCGGGAGCCAGAGGGCAGGTCACATCCCACCGCTCGGGAAGGTGCACCCACTTCACCTAGGATCTCAGGGAGTCAGCAGCAGAGCTCTGGGCTCCTCGAAGCCGCTGGTGGGAGGCTCATAAAGGCCCGTCTTCTTGGGAAGCCTTTCTCCCCAGATGCTCCCATCACACTGACCCTCACCCACCCAGGGATGGCTACGTGTCCCGCCTGACTGCGACACCCACGTTTGACAGAGTCTGGTCTCCGATCAGGTGCCAGGCATGGACACTGGCAACTGCGAGCACGAGCAGGTATGTGAAAATACCCATGTACTTGACGCTGAAAAGACATGTGAGAAAAAACATGAAAATAAGGCAGAGAACGAGGAGGATACGAGGGCTGCCTCCAACCCACAGACCAGACTCACCCCACCGCACAGGAGCAGGCCACTCCTGTCAGCATCAGCCAAAACCACCAGCTCAAGGAGAAGGGCCTGGGGTCAAAGCAGAAGAGCAAAGCTGGGAACAGTTCGTGAAATATCGGGAGAAATATCACGCAAGAAGGCACATTCCTCAGATCTCTCGGGGTCAGCTGGCTGTCCCGACAGTTGGGACAAGAAAAATGAACCCTCGTCTCCTAAATATTATTCCTAGCAGAATTTTTCTTTTCGGCCAGAACATTTTCCCGGTTAGTTTAATTTATACAAAAGTGAGAATGTATTTATGACATCAGGAGCTAAGGACGAGAGACAGTCTGCAAGTAGCTCCCTGAAATGAAAAGCCCTCAGACCTTCTCAGGTCGACAGGCCACTCAGACGCTTCTTTCTCATTAACTACGAGGGACAGGTCCCACTGTGCATACCTGTGTTTTTGGGAGTTGGAGAACTTCAGGTAGGATAGCACAGCCAGTAGATTAAAAAATATTAACACTGACTCCAAAAGCATGAGCCTTGACTGCGTGATGAGAGCGTTCTCTGTTGGAAAGAGGGCATGCGCGTCAGCTGTCAGGCCACAGGGGCAAATGCAGGAAGATGGAAGCACCCATGGAGAGGACACACTCTAAAGTCACAGAATGTGGCCATGGGAAGTTCAGGGTTGGGTGGCTGGAAGGGGATGGGCTCTAGAACCACGAAGGCAAGTTCTCAAGGGTGAATCATGCCTAGTGAGGCCTGTGTGATGCTGGGCAAGTCACTGAACCTTTCCGAGTCTTTACCTTTCTCATTTGCAGAAAGAATACCAACTTTGTGGGGCTGCCCTGGGTGCAAAGACCTTACCCCAGCTCAGGGACTCAGTGAGAGGAGCCACTTGACACACCCTCATTCTGCTTTCTAGCCTAACTTCCCATCCAACTTGGTTTCATTTGCTCATAAACCTGGGCCAGACTCGGCAGGAGGTGGAGGGAGATGCTGGCGGAGCACCTAGTAGCAGTTTGGGCAGCCCTGATTTATACGGCCGCACGTGTGTGACCACCCAGTTCCACCACCCCACACCCAGGGAGTAGGGTGACTCCCAGAGTCAAATCTGGACACTCTGGACACACTCCCTTCCATCCTGTGAGTAGGAGACCCTGCCGGGCCACATAGACAAAGCTCACGGGCTCTCTGGGACGCACGCTGAAACATAACCAAGGCCAGTGCTGGGTTCTTCCCTGTGTGACACCAAAGCAGGCAGAGGTCTCACCGATAAGCATCAGCAGAGCAGCCCCCATGGCAGCGCAGTGAGAAAAACCGAGCTCCAACAGGATCTGGTAGGCCATGGGGATCGAGAACGCCCCAGTGAGGGCTGGCAGCAGGCGCAAAGACCACACGGGCACGTTACTGCTGTATTCTGGAAAGGCAACCACAGCAGAGCTGAGCGTACAATGCACCACCCCCTTCCTATGCTGCAGGTGTGTTTTCAAACACAGTATCATGTTCACGGACCCTGAAATGCAAACTGGCAAAACTAGGGACCACATCAGGAACAGAGTGGGCAAGCTGCAAATAAAAGCTTTGAAATTACCTAAGTGTAGTCAATACCCAGCTCTCGTTAAGCACAGAAACAATGCCTAATAAGTCTGAAATTAGTGCTTTCCTTGTTTATAAATGGACTCCAACTTTCCCCCCAAAACACTGAGCAACGTACAAAATTTACGTGTACAAAAGATAACTGCAACCAGATGCCACGTAGAGTGTGCTATGTGTTCTGAAAACTAAGAATAAAATACATGCTAGGATTAAACACTAAAGTGTTTATCACACCTTTCTTTTGAAAGGTCTTCCACTTGTACCAAATCTATCATACCCTGGACAGATTAAGAAATCACAGCTGTAAATCCCCAGGAAAGCCACTACCTCTCCATTCTAATATGTGCAAAGTAATAAGGGATGTGAAAATGACTTTTTACCTGCTCCGATCCTGTTCCACAAAAAGTTACCATCGAATCCTCCTAAATAACCTGAAACAGAAGATCAGTCAGCAACTATCCCACTCAGCAAATAGTTGGGGAATGCCAAACCATGGCAGCAACGGGGAAACAATGATAAATAATTAGATGTGGCTTCTACCGTCAAGAGATTTCACTTATGAGTTGTATTTTATTATTTTAAAATAAGTTGCCACAATTTTACTTATTTATTTATTTAGGTATTATAAATAGGCTTTACTTTATTTTTAAGTAATCTTCATGCCCAGCATGGAACTTGAACTCACAACCCCAAGATCAAGAGTCGTGCATTCCGCTGATTGAGCCAGCCTGGGCACCCCTCACTTATAAGTTTTAAAGGGCTACTTCTCTTACTAGTGAATCCTACCTCCTAAGGCCAGCAGCATGTGGCCAAACGGTGGTCCACTGCCATCCAAAAAGAAGATCCGCTTCATGTAAAAAGAGATGTACTGCCCATAATACACTTCGTCAAAACTGAAAAGCAAACCCACATGATATTCAACTAGAAATCTTCACCAAACAACGGTGAAAGGGTAAATGTGTACCTGCTTCCAAACAATGTTAGAGAGCGCTCAGCAAAGGTCAGAACTTTTGCCACAACTGCACTGTATCCCCAAATACTAAGATATGTGCACAGCATCATCCACCCTCAAGGACAGGAGACCAGCTACACACTCAGGTTGTCTGCCCAACACAGACTCTATTTACCCTCCCTAGTTTTATTCAGGGATGTGCTAGCAGGCAGCCTCCTGAAAGGCCTCACAGACCCAAGGCTATGTCTGTGGCTAAGGGTCAGAATCACACTTGGTCACCAAAGGAAACAGGTGCATGTGTGAAAGGGAGTCACCCAGAAACCAACCGCAACAAATGTTTTCAGACATTTAATGGTACTGTCCATACAGCTGTCAATTTCTTAGGCGTGATAACTTCAATACAGTTTTTAACAGTTCTCATGTTAGAAATATGCCAAATTACTTAAACATATTGCTTATGACTTGCCTCAAAAAAAAAAAAAATCCACTGAAGCTGAGTGATGAATGCACTGGTTGGGGGGGAGGGTGTCATTACACTATTCTCCCTACTTTTGTGTGTATTCAATATTTTCCGTGATGTAAAGTTAAACAAACAAACAAAAAGGATGCACGTTAGCCACAAAGGGAACGGCCCCGTGGTACTGCCAGCAGTCATCTCTCCTTGGAACAAAGAAGACACTCGAAGGTCAACGGTGACTCACTTCCAAATCTAGCAATCTTCCACCCTCCACCTTTGATTTTAGAGGGTTACCTAAGACTGCTGCACCTGTTTCATGGGCCAGATCTCACCTGCTAGAGAGCTACAGGGCAAGACGGGATAGGTGGACTCAGCAGGGGGACAACCTGGCCTCTCCTCTGCCAAAAACACCCATCACTGAGAAGCCTAGAAGTCTGCTTTCCCACTTCTGCTGTTCAGTAGGGCACTTTGTCACCAATGCACCAACGAATGTACAATTCTTTCCGATTCGCCCTGAAGGGGGTTGTCTGGCTTACACCACAGCCCTCGGATAGGCGAGCTGCCACAGGCGGCTCAGTAATCCCACTGCAGTCAGAGCCACAACATTCAAGTTGATGTCAGCTGTCACCACCACAGGGCGCTCCAAAAATCCCAACATCCCGTAGGGAAGCAGGTCCCGGAGGATGCCCTGGAAAGGAAGGGAAGAGACGGCATCAATAAATAAGCAGCAGCCTCGAGGGCTCACCGATGCAAGGAAAAGCCTTTGCAATTCCCATGGCTCTCAGGTGCACCGCGAAGAGCCGCGCGTTCTGTGGGGTCGCTCAAAGCCAGGGCAGCGGCGGTCAAGCCGGGTGCGAATCCGGGGACGTCAGGACTGAGTATCCACCCACGCGACGAGTCACGACGCGAGCACCAGAGCCCCAGCCCCAGCCCCAGCCCCAGCCCAGCCCGGCGCTCCCCGAGGCCCCCGGCCCCTCCCCCGCCGCAGCCCACGCCCCGGGCGCCCCTCGCTCGCCGAGCCCGCCTGGCCCCAAGGCTGCCGCCACCCTGGGCGCCCGCGTCCGGCTCCCGGCGACCCCCCCTCCTCGGGCCCGCCCCCGCCGGGCAGGACGCCGGCACCCACCCCAAGCCGCGCACGCACGTCCCTGGCGCCCCAGACGTACTCTCGTCTCGAGTGCCCGCAAAGCTGCTCCCCGCGTCCGGCTCCGCCTCGGAGCCGCGGGGGAGGAGGGCGCCGACCGTTAGCGGCTCTC
Source organism: Nyctereutes procyonoides (assembly GCF_905146905.1). Lineage (NCBI taxonomy): Eukaryota > Metazoa > Chordata > Mammalia > Carnivora > Canidae > Nyctereutes > Nyctereutes procyonoides. The sequence goes on from NW_026575020.1 coordinate 34,705,533, forward strand.
GCCGCTCGGCACTCTGCGCCGCCCGCGGGCCGCCTGCTCGACGCTCGACTCGCCGTGCCTGCGGAGCCCTACGCAGCAGCGGCGCGCCTGCGCCCCGGGCCGGAGCGGAGCCGAGCGGAGCCGAGCGGAGCCGAGCGGAGCCGAGCGCAGCGCAGCGCAGCGCCTGCGCCCTGGGCCGAAAGGGCTCCCGGGTCCCGCGTCCCGGGTCCCGGGCGGCGCGGAGACGCGCTCCTAGTACGTCGTTACCGGCCCAGGTGTTCCAGGAGCCCGGTGCCCCTTTTAAAAACAACACAGCGGGGGCAGCCCTGGGGGGGTGGCTCAGCGGTTTGGCGTCTGCCTTCAGCCCAGGGCGTGATCCAGGAGTCCCGGGATCGAGTCGCGAATCGGGCTCCCCGCAGGGAGCTTGCTTCTGCCTCTGTCTCTCATGAATAAATACATAATTTAAAAAATAAAATAAAATAACCGCGGGCCCCGGCATCCCCCCACCCCCGGTCTCAGGCTCCCCCGGGCCCCGCCGCCCCGCCCAGGCTCCCGCGGGCCCCGGCATCCCCCCACCCCCGGTCTCAGGCTCCCCCGGGCCCCGCCGCCCCGCCCAGGCTCCCGCGGGCCCCGGCATCCCCCCACCCCCGGTCTCAGGCTCCCCCGGGCCCCGCCGCCCTGCCCAGGCTCCCGCGGGCCCCGGCATCCCCCCACCCCAGCCGCCGCGCGGAGCCTGCCCTGCAGGGGACTCCGTGCCTTTGGCCAGAGGAACGCGGGACCAGACGGTTAACCGACGGGACCACCCTTGTCCCCAGGCTCTCTTCCTGATCCTTTCGTGTTGTGTGTGTTCATCTCACGGACAGAACTGGTACCGCAGGGTTAAGAGCCAGAATTACGGTTCTTCACTTTGCAAGACTTGTTCCCCCACTTGTGGTGGTCAACCCAGCGTTAGAGAACACGGGTTAAGAATGTAGGGTTACTTGTGTCTTACTCATGCCTTGACCCCCGAGGCAGGGGCTTCCCTGGGCCCTGGGAGGAGAGGTGCTGGCTCCTGGTGAGTTCTCCTGGTGAAGTTCAGGAACCAACCATCCCTAGGGGCTCGCTGTGGCCCCTGCCCCTGCCCAGGACCCAATAATGCCAGAGAGGCGCAGAAGGAATCTGCACAGAGGCTTTCCTTATGGAAAGTGTTATACGTGGGGTTAATTTGTTTCCTAACATTCTTAACTGGTGCCCATGACCTCTTTGAATCCACACTACCCCAGGAGGTAGGTTACTGTTAATTTGACGTTTTACAGTTGAAATTGTGACTCCAAGGGGTGAAGTGCCCTTCCCAGTCATGCAGTTGTAGGGCGTGGCGGTGGGGTGGGGATGCAGAACCGAGGATCGGCTGCTGGGACTCAAATCCAGGCTCCCCATCCCTCACTCTCCCATGCCTGGACAGCTCATCTTTCCTACCCCAAAGGGCAGCAAGATCCTCTCCCCTCTCAGCAAAGGGGTCACTATGAAGTTGCAACAAGACATGAGAGGAGGAAAAAAAAAAAAAAAAAGACATGAGAGGAGGGATGCCTGGCTGGCTCAGTTAGTGTAGAACATGTTAACTCTTGATCTTGGGGCCATAAGCTTGCTTAAAAATTAAAAATAAATAAAAACCATGACAAATCAAATGCTTTCTCCTCTGACCTGCCCACTTCTCAAGGGAAGTAGGGGGAGGGCAGAGGGCAGGCAGATGTCCTGCACACCTTAGTATCACCCACTGGGAGGGAAGGAGGGGCCTTGCTAATGCTCATCCATTTGGAAGATGCACCCTATCTGTGGGTTTCAATCCTTTCTCTCCTCCCCACCTTGCTTTAAACCAATTCGGCCGTCACTCCCAATTTCCACATAAGCTGTCCGAACATAAGAACTCTTCCATCTCTCCATCTCTCTCATCAAATGACAACAGAAAATCGAGGGACACACAGCCTGAGAAAGCATGTTCAGCTCTAGGGCGTTTTTTTTTTCATTTTTTTTATTTAAATAAGGAGAATTCTTTCATATGGAAAGAGCTAATACAATCACATATTTGAAAGGAGAAACAATAGGTACTGATCCGGAGGGAAGGGCAAAGGGTGAGTGTGCCACCATGGCCTGCTGAATCCATGATTCCATTTCCCATCCAAGGCAAAAGCTTCCCCAAAAATATATAAACAAGCTACACTTTACACCTTTAGCCATCGTCTGCCCTTTCAAATATCTGGTCTACGTGAAAAGACAAAGAGGAAAGGCCAAAATAAAAACAAAAGGGAACAAAAACAAAACAAAAAAAAACCCTCAAGAACAACAAAAAACCCAAACCCTTTTTACTATGCAAGGCATGAGGTCAAAAGCTTACAGTATCCCCTTTAAACAATGGAAGAAAGTCATCCACGGAACCTTTATAGAAATTTCCACCCTGAGGCTTCGTAGCATGCTGAAGACAGGGTCCCAAGGACACTGCCACCCAGCCAAGGTGGGAAATGGTGAACAGCAAGGTGAGATGCACCTGGAAGATCACTAGCCCAGTATGCACTGGTGGTCCCCAGAGGGCATGGCTGGGGGACAGTGTCTGACCCCAACACTGAGACACCCTGTCCCAGGTGATCTCTTAGATCCATCTCACATTTTCAAGCAGGAAGGGCTGGCTTTCTGGAAGTCTGCATTTCCCATTCAGCACAGAACATGACAAAACACAAACACTCTAGTGTCCTCGGTTGTCAAAGGCCATTTCCAACAGACCCAGGCTTGCTCTGCAAGAAGTGAAAAGGGACAAATACAGGTTTGGGAGGCAACATGCAGCTACTTGGTGGAGGGGAACCGAACAGCAGGGAGGGGCTTTACCAGGTGGCCACATTGTCTCAGCAGGCCATTTCTGAACACGGCCATGCACCTGTGTGCACACCCTCAGCCTCCTGGGCCCTGAGCACCAGTCACAAACCTCATCACCCATCCCAAGGGCAGATCCAGAAGACAGGAGGGTGAGGGCATAGCTGGAGAGACCCAAAGTCAATATTTAACAAGATTCCCCAATATTCCCTAGAAGTGGCTGGCATGGCCACAGCTTTGGAACTCAATCAACTGATTTCTGAATGTGTAAGTCATCCTCTGTCTTCCCTCATAAGGAACCCAGAGCCAGAAGTGAATGAATTCTGAGTTTGAAAACAGTAATAATGTGGATTAAAAAGGGGGAAGCAACAGTAAAGAAAACCAGACCAAATATAACTGGCAGAGAAGTTTCCAGGGGGTGTACTCGACCCCACTCTGGGATTTTCACCCCAATGAGTAGGTGACACTGGACAGACACTACTGCAGGGTTACTGGTTGCTGCGCAACGGGCTGTACCACCAATGGCCAGGGCCAAACTGCCAGCATCAGGAGGGAGACAAAGGGACAGCAAGGGGGCTCTGACACTACCCACCTCCCCCTGCCACTAGTCTCATCAACAGCAGAAAGGTAAATGTCATCTTTACCTGCTCCCACCAACGGCCCTGTGGCATCTTGGCAGAGGCCTCTGCAGGGAGGTGTGCTCTGAGGATGGGGGTTTGAAACCACAAGACCCTAAGCTCTATTACCTTGAGCTTGGTTCTAAAACCACATGAAAAGAAGAGATATTGCACCTTAAAACCTCTCTGCACTACAAACTGCATTTCATCAGACGGAGGAAGGGACGGGGGGTGGGGGGGTGGGGGGGTTGGACAGGCCCTCTGCCCTAAGCCCAATTTAAAACCTGTATCTTAGTGGGAAAGACACTGCAGCTCGGGCACACAGAGGTGGTAAATGCACTGAACTTCACATGCAATTTCCTGGCCTTTCCTGCACAGAATAATTCAGACATTATATATAAATAGAGCAGTGAAACATTTACTTTTTTCACCTAGACCTACAACATCAATACATATAAATAAATTCTAGTGTTTTTTGTTTTTATTGGGGAGGGGGAGGAGAAAATACAGGGGTGGACAAAAGGGCTGGCGAACAGGTGACCTTTTGTTTTTATTTTTTCTCAAAACAGGAAGTACTGACACGCTGACGGCTGGTTCACCTGAAGGGTACACCTTGAGTTTGTCACAGCATCCTGGGCTGTTCTGTTGAATTCCAAAATGAGAAAACCTCTGTTCCTTTTTGATGTACAATGTGCACCAAAATTAGGTGTGTGAGCCCGGCCATGTTTATGAACATACAGGCGGTGGTGAATGTGTGTGGCTCCCGTAGAGGGAGCCGGGCAAAAGAGGCAGGTGGCAGCAGAGGGGAGCGCCAGGCAGGGCAGGTGGTCACAGGGACAGCAGTCACACACTTGCAGGGGAGAGAAAGAGCAGATGAGCACACAGGGCAGGTGAGCGCAGGCAACTCAAGGGAGCAGCCCTTGGTGAAAGGACCTCAGAATAAAGCTTCAGGCCTGAAGATGACCAGCTATAGTAAGAAGCAAGGTCTGAGGGTGGAGGTAGGAAAAGGGACACAGAAAGCTGCAGATGAAGCACTAGAGCAACTTTCAAGAAAACTGGGCCTCTCCGGATGACACCCCACCCTCCCCACAGACGTTGGCACTCTGGCTGGCAGGGTGTGCCCGTTTCCTTCAAGCAGGGAAGAACGACAGAAGGTTATGGGTGCCACACCGTCCCTAAGGCGCTTCTCTCCACCCAGCTTGTACGCTAGACACAGAGCTCAAAACCACAGGACGTCACACCCCTGTAGGGGCCCTGAGGCTGGACCTGTGCAGGGCTCCTCCCCACTCACCTACTGCTTGTCCTCTGAGCCTGGTCCTCCTTGGAGCCATCGCTGGTGGCAGGCAGCACCTAGTTTAAGGACTGGCTGGCTGGTTAGTTACTCTGAAGAGCATGTACACTCCCTGCAGGTTTCCCTTCCCCTATCCTTGGAATGACAACATCAGGGATGATTTCTTTCTGGGTCTTATTTTAAAAATAAACAACAAAAACCCAGTATCAAATGGCTCACACAAACATTTTGCTAGCGGCCACTGCAGAACGACGGTCAGACCTGCGACCCCCGCCCCCTGCAGACCTCACCCCAGCCGTCTGGGAAGATGGGCACCCAGCGCCCAGCTCAGGCCTCTCTGTCCCAACCACCTGGGTCTGCCAGTGGGAGCGAAGAAAAGGAGAAAAAGGAAGCCCTGGTGGCAGCCTTCCAGGCCACACACCTCGGCTACAGACCCCAGCAGACAGACGTCCTCGCGGCCCTGTCCCCAAGGGAAGGGGCCTCACAGGTTCCAGGGACGAGCTGCATGAAAGGTGGCAGGACAGAGGAATCCAGACAAGAAGGAGACAGCCTCAGGAAGAAAAGAGGAGGGTATGTCACAGAAGGCTTCAAGGAAGGGCGTGCGGGTCACACAGCAGCCCCCTGGGTGTCAGAGCCCCCTGGGTGTCAGAGCCCCCGACACGGAGGCGGTCAGCTCGCACCGTCCAGGCCGCACTGGCAAACACCAGTGATTCTGTATCTCCACGATTCACCTTAGGTGCCCCGTGGTCAGCATGTCCACTGGCGTTAGAAGAGTCCAGGACAGAAATTGTGTGTCATTCTTACGCTAAAAACGCCACCAGCTTCACTGGGCTGCCCCTAAACTCCAGAGGTTATCAGGCCAGGGACTGGAACCCACCGTGACACTGACCTAACTTCCCTCTCAGTCACTCTCCCGAGCAAGGAGCTGCCCACTGGCAAGCCCTCCACGTTTCCTGCGAGCACCCGCACCGGCTGACTCACTAAGAGCGTACGGGGGGGTGGGGGTGGGGTGGGGGGGGGACACGGGGACGGGGACACCTGCCTTAGAGTCCTGTTCAGGAATCGCAGTGACAGACCAGTGGACCAGGCAGGGGACAGGTGGAAATGTGGTCCTGGGACAGAGGGAGGGGGTGGCAAAGAAGTATGAAAGTTCAGCTATGCACACATAGCTTCGGTTTTTGTTTTCTTTTCCTTTCTCCTTTGTAAAAACTTTAGCTGCTTTTTAAAACAAAAAGCCTCAAACTAAAATGGGCCCTGCTGCCAAACCACTGTGCCTGGGGCCGGGAGGGGGGAGGGAGGGGAGGGGAGGAGGCGGGGGAGGGGGGTGCAGAAAGCACCCTGGCGGTGGGGTGGGTGGGGCGGGGTTTTCTGGCCTGCACAAAGGCTTGAGTCACTCCACGGTCACGGTCACGGTGGAAAGGAGGCGGGGACAACGTGGGGACAGGGTCAGTTTGCTTGCTTGTTTGCTTCATATGAAAGCGAGCAGGTCAATGCCACATATCCACGGGGGCAAGCTGGTCGGACAATGGAGCTTTCAGGAGTGGACAAGGGAAGGAAGGTCTCTCAGTCCGGGCCGGTGGTTGGACGGTGGATCTCCAAGATGTCCGCGTGTCTGGCTGCGTCAGAGGTCAGGGCCGAGCGGCAGCCCTGCGCTCAGGGGGGCGAGGTGTGGCCCAGCACCTTCAGGCCTTGCTCTCTTCCACCTTGACCGCCCGAGGCTTGATTGCTCCGGTTCGCTTCATCTGGGAGGTGGCGGAGGGGGCTTCCTGCAGCTTCACGGCTCCCAGGCTGGCTTTTTCATCCACTCGTTGTTTGGCCTTTGGACAGATGAATGGGGACAGTTACCCTTATGCTGAAATGTCCATCTGGACACACAGCTCTCACCACCCCCACCTGCTCATGAGTCACAGAGAAAAGCTACCCTAAGAAGCCCATCCTTTGGTGGAAGGAGCAAACCAAAGAACTCCCTCCTCTAGGAAGGACACTGGCGTGAGCTGCTCTCTCCCCTCCCATGGGTGCTGAGGGCAGTGGTTCAGAGAGGCAGGAAGATGCCGGGTCCTCTGGGAAGCATTCTGTGATGCCCACAGGTTTCTGCAGGAGCAGCACGTCCAAGGCTGACCAGAAGGACCTTCTCAAATCCGTGCACCCCTTGGCCCAAGGGGAAAAAGCCCTGGAGCAGCCCCAACACCCCACAAGTCAGAACTCCTGAATGTTTGCCGAGGGGCACAGGACCACTGGCTGGGCTTGGTCCATCCCTCATCTTTAACCCCCACTCCCTTCTGACTCCCACTCTCCAGAAACCTTTCCCCAGGACCCAAGTTTGGCCTTGAGATCCTCAGTCAGGGTCCCATTAACCTGCAGCTCTGCACAGGGGATGTGTCACAGAGTGGCTGGGCTCAACTATGCCCCTGACCAGTGTGTGAACTCTGCAAGGAAGCTTTAGCAGCTCGGTCCAAGCAATTCAGGGAATGACCCTCCAGGGAACCAAGTTAGGAGGAGTGTAATGAGTGATCAAACTTCCGCCTCCACCAGCCAGGAATGCGGTTTTATTAAAAAGCCACGCCTGACATGTGTGAGCTCTGGAGCCCCATCACGTTTTACAGAGTGGCAGCCGAGAATAGTGCCTGAAGGCAGAGACACTGAGAAGCCCCTTTTGCTGCAAAATGGGAAAGCGTCATTCCACATGTACTCCCACCCAGCCGAGACAGAGACGAGACACAGCACTTACTAGAGCTAGCACGTGCATGCACGCACACACGCGCACGCACACACACGCGGCTTCTACAGCTGACCCACAGACCTAACCGAGTCCCAGCGCCTTCACAGCCCAAATCGCTAGGGAGGCAGAGTCCACCTTCTGGCGCCACCTCCTTAGAGGAATCCGCATCCTTCCTTCTCTGCAGGACAAGGAAGGATCCAGACGCCCGTCAAGAGGAGAAATGCCTTGGCCAGGAGGGACTCAGGCTGCCGGCTCCCGGCGCCACGCTCTAAGCGCTAGGGCATGTCTCTCTTTATAAGAGGAGCACTCAAACGGGTTGGACAGTCCCTTCTCTTTTGGCGCTTGGAGACGGGCCTAAGCGTCCAGGGCTGGAGGGTCTGGAAAGCCATCTTCTACCTGTTGAACGTAGTGTCCCTGCACAGAGCCCATGTTAACTGCTGATCCAGAGGGCTTCCCACTGGGGCTAGCAGAGCTAGGCCTGAAAAAACCAAAGGCAGGGGGTGAGAACACATGCGTCGCCAGAGAAAACGAGTCAAGCCTAGCACACGGCGTGGCCCTGGCTTGGGCGGCGCCCTCTCCAGCGGAGGAAAGCCAAGACTTCAGACAGCCAGGGTGCAGGGGGCACCAGAGCAGCTCGCAGAGACCCAAGGGCACAGGGGCCGAAGCCCCGGCTGTGGGTAGATACTGACCGGACGAGTGAATGGGCACTACCCGTCTCTCTGGGCCTGGAGGGTCTGGAGGGTCTGGACCGATGGGACTCTGTGACCCAGACAAATGGTCTACGAAGCTGATTTCAGAATGGTGCCAAGTTTATTCCTAGAGTTTTCACTTTTTAGACAGTGGGTGTGGGAGGGTGAGTGGAAAGAGAAACCAAAAGGAACAAAAATCTTTCAGAACATCTTTCTGAATGTATCCGTTGACCAGACAACCAGCTCTCCTGGATGTTGCCTAGGTGCTATGTGGAAGAAAGATTCTGTGGTCAAAAGCTTGAGAAGTGCTGTGTGCGGGAGTTCATCGGGACGCTGGACAGTGGGGGAGCTCAGACCCTGTGCCGAGCAAGACGATCCCAACGAGCACACCCCTAAGTATCTGACCAGGGAACCCTTTTTTGGCAGGGCACACCTCAGAAGCCCTGTTTCCAGAAAACCTGGGAAACACTGCTCTATAAAAATACACCAATTTTCCCCCCACTACAACCCCAACAAAACAGAGGCTATTCGTGAAGGCTTCTATGTTCTACGCGTTCTTCAAAGAGGCCACTGCTGTGTCCCAACCCTGAACAGACATGGGCAACTTTTGCTGTGTGAGCATCTGTGCTCTGGGTTTGCCTCTGGGACCAAATGCAGCTCAATGTCACCCATGGCGACAGGGGGTTGACAGCATTTGTTTATCCACAGAGCTTCCTTCCTTATTCCAGACTACAGTCGTCATTCTGTGTTGCTGTCTTTATCTTTCATACAGTTCTGTTATTTTGGCCTATGTGAAAAATATGGTCACAACACAAAACAAATAAACAAAAATAAATGAAGCCAAAGGGTAAAGTAATAGAAAAGATGATGGAAAGGGGGAAACGTCACACAAATGCCTCTGGAAATGCAGGTGGAAGCATGGAATGATGGGAAGGACGGGGTGGATGGGACAGATGAGGACCCAGCCTCAACACTTCAAGAGCAGCGGGGCAGAGTGGCCACAGCTGCAAGACCGGAGATGGTGCTCTGATCTGCAGACGTGCTCCCCACTCGGAGAGCAGCTATACGCCCCTAGAGGGTTCTCGGGGCACCCTGGAGCCGGGCCGCTCACCTCTCACAGAGCGCCATGAGTCACACGTCTGCTTTGCTCGCTTACAAACAGGAGGATGCTCCAAGCATCTCCCACGTGTAACAAGAGCCAACCGCACCTGCCCATGGGCCCCGGGCCAGAGCATGCTGCCTCCCCGTCCCTGCCACTCTTCCTCAGGGGCAAATAGGTAAGGCCAGAGGTTCTTTAACTTTCTAGTATAATAAGTAATTCCACACCGGGATTCATGCAAAGCCACCTCCCAATCCAGCTAAGGGACCTGGGACAGTTAGTTACTGGAGAGGCAGAGGCAGAGACCGAGACCAAGGACGCAAAGAGAAGTGGCCAGTCCACATGGCCCCACCAAGGCCAGCAGCCACAGGCCCTCATGGGGCCAGAGGGCCAGTGCAGGGGGCCTGCAGCCCCAGGAAAGGAAATTCTCCTCGCCTTCCAGGGAGTACACCTTCCTGGTCAGCAAATCCTTTGTAAAATCTGGTGGGAAAGCCGTGAGCAGTCAGGTCAGGCCTCACACTATTAAAACATCAGCTTACTACCTTTCCAGAAAGCTCTCCCATACCAGGACATTTTATTATGATGACTAAAAGCAGAATCACTCTGCTAGTTCACTAAAACATGGTTCACTTGGTTCACTAAAACATGAAAGTGTCCCAGTATTGAAATTTCAAAGTGGCCTCAAAGGGAACCCTGCCACAGTGCCCTCCCATGGCTCTCCCTCGCCCCCAAGACTCTTCTGAACCATGGAGTCCCATCTAGACCAAGTACTTGGGTGATGCAGCATCCGACCCCCACCCAGGGCATTTCTTTACCTGTAAGTCTGGGGTGATGGCACAGAGCCTCCTGAAGGAACATTCTGTTTACTGTCGGCAAAGTGGAAGCCCTTCATCTCCATCTGAGAGGACTGGAGACACCACAAAGGTATGATGAGTGGTCATTTGATGGCCCTGTGCTGCCTGGCCCTCACTGAACCACCCTCGTGCAGAGACACTGAGAATTTCCAGCGGGGAAAGGGATCACCTAAAGCAAACTGCACAACCCCTCCCCCTCCCCCTCCAATCTAGGCTTGAGAGGCTTCTTGGAACCAAGGACCATCCTGTTTTTGTTCTCTCGAAGTGGGGTGGGGAGAGAGGACTGTGCACCACCACCAGGATGGCCATCAGCAGAGCCCCTGAAGCCGGGGAGGAATGCAGAGCCTGGACCCCAGCCCTAGACACACTCCATGGGGATGTCTGGGACGGTCTCTGAAACGACCCCACAGCTCCCCTAGCCAAGAGGCTCCAGACATCACCACGACACACACCTTCCCTTCTCCTCTGGGTGTCGGCTCATGTTGCTAGCTTGAACCAAGGTGGGGAGAGGTTGTTGTGCCATGGGGTTCCTAGAAGACTTCACCACGAGCAGGAAACCAGTGGTCTGGTGAGGCCAAGAGCTAGCTTGCAGCCCAACCTCTGGAATTTTCTGCCCCAATAGCACTTCCTGACTTAGCTAGCAAGGTTTCTCCCAGGCACGAGAGTCCTCCTTACCTCTCTGCTGGTGTTAAGGACCGAAGGCTGGGAGCCGGGTGGAAGGATTCTTCGGGGGGCCCCGACAGAGAGGCTCTGCCCCTGTGGCAGCTGGATGGACTGTGGTAGAATCAGAGGCTGCTGCCCGGAGCCGTACCGCGGCAGAGGCAGCTGGGAGCCAGGCAGCGGCATCGTCAGCTGCTGGGCGACAGGGACAGTCAAGAGGAGGAATGGATGTTGATGAGAAAGCCACGAACTACTGTTTACATGTGTCCCCAGGAGAGGACACACATTATACTGCAGGTTGTCATTTTAAGAGAATTAAAGCGTGGCCTCTGCACAGCAATATAGGGTCTAGATTTCTGCTAGGGAATACCCTCAGAAGTAGGGCAAGTCTGATTGCTGGAACCAGCAGGTGGAGAAGACAAGCTCAGGGCCGAGCCAGCAGGTGCTACACTGTAATATGCTCACAGGGGACAGGAGTGGCTCCTCTCCAGGGCTGCAGAGGGCTGTATGCACCCAAGGGAAGCACCAGGACACTGTCAGACCCAGGGAGCAGGGAGGACAGAGCGTCATACTGGACACAGACCCAACATGGGGAGTGCGGGCAACAAGCCCCTTATGCGTTGGGGGAGTTGGGCGGGAAAGAGTTAGGGAAGGTCAGGAGGCTTCTTAGGAGGTAATGTCCAAGCAAGTCCCCAAACACGAACACTGGATGGATTTCTATCTACATACTGCTTTGCAAGGCAAAAAAGGGAAAACCCCGTTATTGTTTTGCCTCTAAAGGGTATGGAAAACTCAACTGAGTTCTGGGGTAAAGGGTTCCTGGAACTGGAGACTCTTGGATCCTTCTGAAGACTATTATAATAACAGAACATGGGGGAGAAGGGAATGGTGATAGCAAGCTCTAAGGGACTGCTTCTCAAGTCCAGCACCAGGTGGGTGACAAGGACAGGGGGGTGCCTCAGGACTGAGGCAGGGACGCCACTTGTCTCTCAGTCACTTTCCTCTTCATCCCCCTGCTTTGAGTCCACGGGGGGGTCAGAAGGATCTATTGGAATTACATCACGGAGACAAGTGGCAGCCAGAGCCTCAAGACCCCACGCTCCTCCTTGCACACAAGAGTGTGGGACGAAGAGGAGGATGGTTCTACACTTCTGGAGCACTGGCTCCCCATGTGGTATGGCCAAAATTGTGTTTTAGGGGGAACCTCAGCTGCTATGTTGAGAACAGATCATTGGGCCCAAGAGTAGAGCCAGGAGATCTGGGAGGAGCCCCCACAGGAGCCTGGACAGGGTGGGGTGTGGAGGGAATGAGAAGTGGCTAGATTCTGTACACCTTCCAAAGATAGAGCCAATGGCACTTGCTGAAGGATCAGAGGGGATGTGAGGGGACATGGGGACCTACAGTGACATAGATAAGACAGCCAGAAGGACCAGGAGAAAAATCAGGTTTTGGACTTGATGCCTTCACACATTATGTTTGATATGCCCTAAGACACCAGAGCAGAGGAGACGGGTAGCCCACAGGTGAGAAAATAAATACCTGGTGGGACTGGGAAGACCTAAGTCCCTTGATGGGACTTTGAGCCATAGGACTAGACAGAGGTTGGAGGGCAGAGCCTAGGGGGCACCAAGAAATCACAGACCATGCAGGTGAGGAAGAGGGGGTTGCCAGGATGGCAGCGCCTATGAACAGAGTGAAGAACATGACTCCAGGTGTCAGGAGCATCCCTGAGTCAAATGCTGCGGATGGGTAAGCAAGATGAGGGTAAAGAATAACCATCAGGAATTGACTGGTGTCCTTAAAAAATTTTTATGGTTTTGTGTTTTTAATAAGGGGAATAATAGAGTTGGCTGGGTACGGCCCTTCGTTGTGCCCACAGCACACGTGATGTACATAGGAAGGAGCTGGAGCCTGGCTGGAAGGGCCTTCCCCAAGCTCCGCCAGCCCACCCCTGTGGCAGGAAAGCCCTCAGGCGGTGCTTTGTACAAGATCTCTTGTTTCATCACTGCTTCTATTTCTCTAGTGACAGGGTAGCGGTAGAGGGTGGTCAGGAGAAAGTTGCAAGTCTGAGACGGGCACTGGAGGCTGGGGATTGATGGGGCCCGAGTACAGGGGCATGGAGACTCCCGAGGGTGGCTGTCGGGGCCTGGCGATAGCCAGGTAGCCCAAGCAGGTCTGGTTTTCTGTAGGCACAGACAGCTGTGCAGACACAGGCCTGGACCTAAGTGAGAGCACTGGAGCAGAGACAAGGACAAATGCAATGGGCGGCACCAATAAGCTGGCAGGGAAGAAGTGAGCCCACAGGGGAAGGTGATCAGGTGGCCAGAGCTGCGTCGCTAGTGGGGAGAGCTAGCAGAGCAGGGGTGGGCATGAGTAAAACCCTTAAACTTGAGATGGTGGAAAAGGTACAGTTTCTGGCATTGACAAGTCCCGACAGGACCATAAGCACAGCGGAGCCCTGGTGGCAAGGGGCCAAGGAACAGAGACCAGGCTATCATCTACACACACCAAAACCACCAGCAGTTACAACAGGAGCTATGCTGGAGAGACTGAGCCAGGAGCGACCCTCAAAGTTGTCCAATACTACTGACGGTCACAGGAGAGGAAGACATGAAGCCAAACGCTGGATTCATAATATGGACTCACAGTAACATGGAGGCCAGTGGAGCAGTCGACAGTATGGGCTCCAGGGCTGGGGGTTCTGGGGAGAACAGAGGGAGAGCTGTCCAGAAGCATCAGTATGCCAGGAGAACATGCACCCCATCTCCAAGCCCCCCAGGATGAGGGCGGGAGAGAGGCTGTGGGAGGAGCAGTGCTCTCAGGGGATAAATAGGACAGGAACGTTCCAGAGTGGCAGAGGACCTAGCCCCAGTTCTAGCAGCCCAAGGACCAATCACAATGGTTACAAGCTGCACATAAGTCAGCAAAATCAAGAGACAGATAAAAAGGAAAAACAGTCACAAGAGAAAGAGGCCCTAGTGTGCTGGGCAGAGGAGATGGAATTCCTGACCTGTGGGAGCTGGGAGTCCAACAACTGGGAGGCGCCTAGGCCCGCAGCCTGACCCAGCTGGCCCTCGTAGACCAGGGCTTGGTTTCCACTCATGGGCTGGTAGGGGGAGCCGGACTGGGGCTTCACCATCTCCAAGGGCTGCATGCCTGGGAACGCCGAGTATGGAGGCTTCAAGGCTGTGCCTCCAGAGAGGATCATGGTGCTGGGTGGTGACAGGCTGGGATGCATGTACACCTGAGATCTGCAAAAGCCAGACAGATGGTGGGTCAGATGTAGGAGCACACCAGTGGGTCTCAGATAGAAGCACGCAGCACGATCCCCCAGAGAGCTTGCTAAAATCCACACTGCTAGCCGCCCCCCTGCCCAGCTTCTGACTCAGAAGGTCTGGACAGAGCCTGAGAATCTGCATTTGTAACATGGACCTAGATGGTGTGGATGCTGCTGGTCCAGGGGCCACAGTTTGAGCATCACTAGATGACACATCCAGGCTGTACAAGGCACAGGAAAACCTATGTGATGCTAAAGGCATGGGACTTCAGACACATGGGAAGAGCAGACCATGGGTGGAGGCAGGTGGTGGAGGCAGGCAGGAGGACGGGAAGATGGAGAGGGGCTGTGAAGGGGTAGGACGACGTGGGAAAAAAAAACACAAGGCCCATGGAGGACCATCATCAAGCCCACGCAGCTCCTGCAAGAATCATTAATGACTCTGAAGTGACCATGATCACCACCTCCCCCCACCAACCGCCCCAAAGCAGAGGCGAGGAACGGCAGCTCACAGGCCATAGAGGTGGAAGCTTGTGTCCCTGGCTGCATCTCACCTGAAGGGCTGTAAGGAGCTGAAGATCTCCTGAGCCTGGGAGGCGGGAAGCCCGCCCCTCAGTCCCAGCTGGGCTGGAGCCTGCAGAGATGTGTGAAGGGAAAGAGGGATCTGCTGGGCAGCGGCAGCCTGCGGAGGGAAGCCAGGCAGGTAACTGGGCAGGTGACCTTGGGGGCCCTCTGAGCTGCTCCCCACCCCGCCCCACCCCTGTCCAGCGGCAGTGCAAACACTGCCCCAAATGCAAACTGGGGCATGTCCTTCTGGTGCTTTCCTTGCTCTTGGGAAAAAGCAAACAATTGGGTAACAATTCCAAACCCTGGCACGTTCCTATCCTGGATTCTGTACAATAGCAAGAATGAATTCTAGCTACGGTTATCAACAGAGGCATGTCAATGGTAAACAGGACTCCTACATGAAGAATACATGCGGTACAATCCAGTCACGTGAAGATCAAAATCTGGTAAATCTAAATGATGTAATAATTAAGAATATGTTTCATAAAAAGGTTGGGACAGGCCAAGTCCTCTGTCCCCAAATCTGCTTCTGCCCAAGGGCCCCACCGTCCTGGCACACAGTTCTGTGGGCTGCTGGACCATCAGAAGGCTCCACTCCAGCTTCAGGAGGGAGACTTCAGAAATCCGCCCCTTGCAGCACAGAAAATACGCCCATCCTGCATGAAAACAAACACCTGCACATTTCTAAAACTACCTCTTTCTAATGCATCCATGCCTGGGAGTCTAGGCTTTTCTTCTCTTCATCAGAAGGATACCTGATACCAAAGGATACCAAAGAGAATTCCGTTTCAGCTAATTCCCCAGCTAGGACACAGGAAGAGCTCTGAGAGAGGGAGACAGAGAGTCTGGAGCACTGAGCTCCCCTCCTCTTCCCTGTCTCTCCTGTGTTCATTCACTGAATGTTTCCTGGCTGCTAGGACAGGCTGGGAGCTGGGCATTACACGTGAGGGACACAGGAAGCCAGACAATGAACAAATCAATGAAGGAATTAACTCCACTGTGCGTTGCACCCCCGCCCCACCACACCCTGCCCAGGCCCGCCTGGCTTGCAATCATCACCTGCTGGTAACTCTGCTGCTGAGGTATCGTTTGAGGAACCAGCCGGGGCTGACTTGCAAACACATGGCCATCCAGGTACAGAGGCGGCAGGTGGTTGCCTGCAAACAGAATTCCAGAAGACAGAATAGGATCAAGTCTCACTGTTCCCAAATGTTTGCACATGCATGCTTTTCCGGGGAATTGGGAGGGAGTGTGTGCAGAGCCTGCTCAGCTCCCTGCTGGTGGCCCCTTACTCTAGCAGCCCCACACCGACTCACCCACTGACAGCAGCTTCAGGGCCCCAGAGCAGGGGCAGGCTCCAGCCTACCCTTCCTACCCAACCCCTGGCCCACCAGCCCACACCTTCGGGAGTGGCTCCACTGCAGCCCCCGGGTTCTCTGTCCCGCTGCGCTGAGTACACAGTGGAGGATCAGAACAGTTTCCTGAGACTCTGTAGCTGGGCCCTCAAACCCTCACCTTTCCCTCTGGGCACCAACATGGTGGTAAAAATGGCTACCACTTACTGAGGGCCTGGCTGGTACAAAGCCCTTTCCCGGTATGACCTCATCTCATCAGCTAACCCATGGAGAGCCAGTCTTCTCTCATGGAGAAGGGACCACAGCAGAGGGCTAAGCCACTCACTGGCAGAGATGACATAGCCACTGCATGTGACCTGGCTCTGACTCAAAGCCCCATCTCTGCTTGCTCCTGGTCTGCTTCCCAGGGCAGGGGAGCAGAAAAAAAAGAAGGAGGGGCAAGTTATCTGCAGCACCTGAGAAGCTATGACCATTCAACCCAGAAACAAGTTCCTTCTTCTGCAACTCCTTAAGTCAAGCAATCCAAGTTGAGAGAGAGAGAGAGAGAGAGAGAGAGAGAGAGAGAGAGAAGGGAGGTGAGTGATCCCCCAGAGCTGGTTCAGGCCAGGGGTGGCATATACCTGGGAGAGAAGCAGAAGGCGCGACCGAGGCCACAGGCATGGGCGGCATGGAAACTCCCCCGAAGGAGCTATAGTTCACCCCGGTGGAGGCTCCCACAGACGACGGGGGCTGGATGCCTGAGCCCCCGCCTCCAGGAGAGCTCTGCTCTGGCAAACTGGGCGAATTTTCCCAAGCCTTGCGTGCAGACTCCATCTGAGAAGCCAGGGGAGTGGAAAAATTACCACCAGGGCAGCAGAGGCTAGTACAGCAGGGGGGTGGTGCTTCCTGCTTCTGTGCAAGCTAGGGCACCAAGGTGGGACAACCCCCCCCCCCCCACTCCTCCGGCTCTGTGCTGGTGATACCTTCAGGGTGAGGTCGGCGGTGGGGAAGGACATCTGGGAGAGGCCAATGGCCCTCTGGATGTGATGGTCGCGCCGGAGGATGGGAATACTCTGTGTTAACCCCGCCTGGAAGGAGACAAGAAATTGTGGACTAGGCACAGATGCAACATGACAGCACACCAAAATATACCTTCAGCTTGGGCCACATGCACTCGACACACCGGGGATGAAGCTGCCAGCCACAGAGGCACAGAGATCGTGTGTGTCTCCTCCAGACAGCTGCCTTCACAGACTCCCTCCATGGGAGCCCACAGAGAGCGAGCCCCACACCCCCACCCATGGAGCACTCCACTTCAGCAGGGGCAGCCGCGCCAGCAGAAGAACTGTGATCAGCTATCAGCACAGAGGCAGCAGGACCTCACCTGGAGATCCCCAGGTCCTGTCTCAGCTGCCCTACCCAAAAACTGAAAAAAGAGGCCCTTGGGAACATTTCTTCGGGAATGTGGCCAGTAGACCCTCCCACACACGCCCAGTGCCCATGGATGTATTATAAGGATCCTGAGCAATTGCTCAGGATGAAGACATCTGTCCCAGGCACTATCAAACATACGTAACCACAGACCTTGGAAGATCAGAGGATCACAGAATGCCAAATAAGCCAGACCTCAGGAATTATGTTCTCCCATTTTAAGATCACAACACCAGGATGTGGGACATTTACACAACTTGCCCAAAGGCATGCAACCAGCTAGAAAAACGTGTCATGCCTCATACTCAGGTCAGGCAGTTGGTCCCCTCCTCTGGCTTCAGAGCCCCCCTGGGAGGTTTCCTCTGTTCTTTCTAGGGCCTGCCAGAGTAAAGAACAACAGAGCTTGGGGTGGAAACACACTCACATTACTGGCCAAGGCATCCTGAAGTTTGACAACCGGATTTCCCGCTGGACCAGAGGCAGAACCAGGTGGCAAGCTGAAATCGGAGTCCTGGAGAGGAGGAAGAGCCCACTGAGATCATCCAGCCCACCTTTCGGCAGAGACACACGTTAATTTGAGCCACAGTCTCCATGACTCAAAAAACTGACTGAACAGCAATCACCAGATGGTACCCAAAACAAGATGCCACCCTCTGACTCCCTCTGTGCTCCCTGCCTATGCCCACTGACCAACCTGATGGGAGACACTGAAGGTAACCAGTCTGCTCAGCCTGAGAACCTAGCTGCTGTCAGTAGAACCATCTAGAAGGCAGCTAAATAACACCTGCTTCGTCCAGCACGCCAACATGCTCCCCCAGAGTACTGTTTGGCTCCCATCTCCCTGCTGTTTCTTGGGTGACAAGCCTGTCTCAGCACCCACCCCTTCCTCTCCAAGTACTTAAAAAAAAAAAAAAAAAAAAGGTGGGGGGGTGGAGGGAAGGAAATAATCCAAGCCTCACTTTTGGATTGACTCCAAATTCAATGGGCGGCACCGGCAGCACAGAGTCCACGTGAATCTCAACCCCGTTAACAGGCGGGACGACAGCCCCCTGCAGCCGCTCAGCCCCCTCTGAGCCCTTTCTGTTTTTCAGAGAACGCTCATTGCCGATGGGTCCTGGTCTGTGCTCCTTGCTCTGTCCTGAGCCTTGTTCTGAATCCTTGGTGGAAAAGCAGAGACACTGAGAAACACAGACCAGAAGGACCCCAGTCCCCAGCTTCTGAGCCCAGAAGAGGGGAAGACAGGACGACAGCCCCTCCTGCCCTGGCTCAGGCCCATGAGTGGACTTCCAGCTTACCTTCGGCTCAGGCTGTTTCTGAGCTTGCTCCTTGTGGCTGTCGGCCTTGGGCTCCAGGCCAGGCCCGTTCATGTCCTCTGGCTTCAGAGTGCCGTACGGGGAGCTGCGCTGTGAGGAGGTCGCAGACGACTCCCGAGACTCAGCACTCAGGTCAACGCCGCTGTCCCCCTGGCTGCTCTTAAAACCCTGCTGTGCAAGCACAAAACAGTTTAGGAACCTTGACCCCCAAACTCCAACATGGGACCATCCAGGAAGCAAGACCAAGCACGTGACTGAGTCGCATAGCCACCCCCATGCCTGTCCCTTTTAGACTTTCGCCCTCACCGGCCGATGGTGCCCAACAACTGAAGACGTGATCGAAACCACAAGATATTCACTGGACACCAGAGACATGGCTGTCAAACTTATCCCCTTGTGACTCAGGTCTGATAGACCAACAGCCACCACAGGCTTGCAGATGAGGCCCCGGTTGCTCACTGTCCAGGGTTATTCACCGCTCTTCCCTTCACACAGGCACCTCACCCAGATCAGGAGTCAGGACCTGTGGCAAAGGTCCCTGGGCCAGCCTCACAGGCTCTGGTGAGGGAAGCTGGCTGGGCAGCAGGTACCCGAGGCCCAGGATGACCTGGCCACAGAGGCAGTGAGCAAACACACAGCCCCGAGCAGCACAGCAGCCACTCACCTCAGCAGAGCCGGGCTCGGTGCTATTGAAGGCAGTGGCGGCTTTTGTCCATGAGTCGTTGGCTGGAGGCTGAACAGGGAGGGCTGCCCGAGGGAGGAAAACAGAGTCAGGGCATCACAGAGGAACCCCCTGGCTGGAGAAACAAGCCCGGGTGCGGCTGACACACCCCCAGGCTGCTCCCTGCCCTCCCTGTCCCGTACACAGCATGCTGGAGAACAGATCTGACACAGAGGAGCTTGTCTGCTAGCCTTACCCAACTTCCTAGCATCCTCAGACATACTCTAACAAACGTGCTTCATTTCCCTTGTTGACTACATGCTCTAGTAAGCACGCCGGCAGCTTCTCACTCACACTGGGGAAGATTCTCTAGTGCTACCCCTGCAAAGTGAAGCTTTCATTTAAGCCAACTATTCGTTTCTACAAGCCAGCAGCTCCCGCAAAGACTTTCAAAGATTCAAGCAGGTATTATTCAATTCCTGTCAGCTCAGGGACCACGCCAAGATTCCCACAAAGCCACAGGCCCCATGTTATGTACACAAAACTTGCCATGCTGTTTTCAGATCCAGGGCCCCTCTGAAGCCGTGCAGGGGCCCCTGGTCTGAGCAGCTGATGAGGCGCTATGGAGTCCTGGTGGCAAAGGCCCGAGAGTGGAGGCAGCTGGAGTCTAGTTTGCTCAGAGCAACAACCTGGCAGGTATTTGTGGATGTTCAGAGTGTTATAACCATCACTCACATGTGCTACCAAATCATCTGATGGCAATATTTTACTTAGACGTCATTATACTTCCAATCAGAGTTGGATATCTTCCAATGTTATTCTGCAATGTGCTGGAACCAAGGTTTTAACACTAGGAAGGTGACAGGCCATGTGGTAAAACTCAGAGAATCAACACTCAGAACCCAGAAGTGTGGCTTTCTGTCATGTGGCTCTGGGGTCAAGTCACTGAGCTCTGAAGCCTCGGCTACTTTGTGTAACACCCTGGAAGTGGATAATTTCTCAAAGCTCCCCTGGGAGGCATCACGCATCCTTGTTTTATTCACCTGTGTCCTCCACAGGGCTTTGCCCAAAGTAGGCAGTGAAGAACAATCTGCTTGATTAAAAAAGTTTTGTATTTTAAAATGAATTACCAGAACCATAGCATTGGATTTGAAATTCATTTTAAAAACTCAGGGAAACAGGGGTGCCTGGTGGCTGTGTTAGTTGAGTGTCTGCCTTCAGTTTAGGTCGTGATCCTGAGGTCCCGGGATCAAGTCCCACAATTCAGCTCCCTTGCCTGGCAGGGAGCCTGCCTTTCCCTCTCCCCCTGCGTGTCACTTCCCCCTGCTTGTGCTCGCTCTCTCTGTGTCAAATAAATAAGCAAGTCTTTAAAAGTTCAGGGAAACAAGTATTTTAAGAAGTAAGATCCCTTCACTATCTCGCTCGCTACAAGAGCCTGAGGAGAAGATGACAAGAGCCCCTGGGGTCAGGGCCGGTGTAGATGGGAAAGCTTCTCTCTTCTCCCTACCAGTCACCTGTTGCTCTCCCACAGGTAAGAAGAAAAGATAACTGACAGGGACAAAGGAGTCGGGCCATCTCCCCCAGCAGCTCTGGCTGGTCAGGGGCAGGGCCTCTCCTTGTCCAGACCACAAGATACACGGAATGGTGTGCTCCTGCCCCCAGTCTCAGGCAGGGAGAGTTTCCTTCTGTGCAGGGACTATAGCAGCAAGTGGTGCTAAGCTGGCCTCTTAACAGTGTGGTCCTGGAGAGGAGGCAAGAGACAGGTAAAGCTCCACGTGCATTTGCAGGCCCAAAGCCGGATGCTCCCCAACAAGAGACCCCAGGCCCAGGGGATGGCTGTGGGCCAAGGAGCTGAGCCTAAGCACCCAACTCTTACCCTGGCTGCTGCTCTCCCAAATCTCAGTGCCCAGGCTACTTCCGGGCACAGTCACATCACTCTGCTCCAGGCACAAGTTGTTTTGCTTTTTAGCAAAGCGAGGAGGAATACGGGAGGAAAGACTTCGCCCCTTGACAGGCACCTAAACAGAAAAAATGGTGATGGAGTCCAGCCTAGACATAAGGCATGAAGAATGACAGGTTCTTCCCAGAGAGGGGACCCTGGGGCCCCAAACCACCCCATCAGAAACTGCTCCGGAGGTGCTGGGACTCTGGTCTCTTGAGACCTCAAGCACAGGTAAATGGCAATGCCAACAAAACAATCCCAGAAAGGGCTGACAGGCCGGTGGACACAGACCCCCAGGGGCCAAGTGCACAGTGCCCGGCCCTGACTGCCTTGGAGTACAGGGTCTGTCCCTGACCCTCGTGACGCCCTGAGTGACAAATCTCATCCCACATAGGCCAGAGCAGCGGGAGGAAGGTGGGCTTGGAGGGGCTGACAGCAGTGTGCATCCTGCTCAGACACATTTCAGCTGTTGTCACCAGAGACAAATCACCAGCTTTGAGAAGAGGGATGCTGCACCTACTCCCACAGGGCAGCAGTGGTGGTGGGTGCTGGGGCACAACACATGCCACGTAAGCACTCTCTCCTTCTCCTCTTCTATCTTGGGCTTAATTCACAGCTCTCTCATCTCTCTGGCTCTGGGGGTCTCGGTGCAGGCCCACCCTCCCCTCCTTCACCCCCCACCCCTTACCTGTACAGCCTGCTCCTTCTTCCTCCTCTCTTCTTCCAGCAGACGGCGCTGCTTCTTGGTTAGGACCTCGATGAAACCTTCACCCGCCATGGGGCCTACCTCATTTTCCTCCCCAGGGCTGGACCCGCAGTTTTCAATGATGGAATCTGAACCCAGATTTCACAAGAAGAGACAGTGTTTCCATTCACCAGAAGAAAGGATAATGCAACCCTATCAGCTCTTGATATCTAAGGATGGTTCAGCTCAGAAGGCTGGACAGTACCTGGCTTGATGCCTCTAAGGAGCATTGTTTGCAGGGTCTATGGAAATCCTGCTGGGATCTCTACACCCTCCCCACTACCCCTCAGCACACGGTTATCCCAAACCAGGGACCTGAGGAGCACTCCAGTTAAGAAGATAGTCTCTGGAGACAGAAGCTCTGACGTCTCAGCTCTACTCCTAACCAGTTGCATGACCTGGACAAACCACTCAGCCTCTCTGGGCAGCAAGTTCCCAATCTCTTTGAACTGGGACACCTCGGGGTACTCTGGGGGTTGGCAAGGCTGTGAGCAATGTGAGGGCAGGAATCCTATCTGTTCTGCTCACCAAGGCAGCCCTAGCACTTAGCCCACCACAGGCCCAGAGGCTAGGATGCTCAGAGAAGGGGGAAGCCCAGCAACCTGACAGAGGCTGCCATGGCCCTCGGTGGCCTGGGCTCTTCTTCCCACTGAAGAGGCGAGGAGACAGACTCACTTCCATAGTTCAGGTCAAACTGTTTCATGGTTTCTCCCTGTTCACCCGCCCTCTGAGCAGCCAGCTTGGCCTCCTTCTCTGCCTTCTCACAGGAGGCTTCAGGGATGTCCGATGTGGCATGGGCTGCCCGCTCCAGGGCATAGTGGCTGCTCCCACCGCTGCAACCAAGACCTCCAGGCAAGGCCTCATCTGGGGACCTATAAAGGAAGGAGGATTTCATTAGGTCAGAAGTGACCAAAAGCTGGGGAAAGGGAAAAAAGGAGAATCTGCATGTGCACACAGCACGCACACAGACACAATGCCCTGACCTACAGCAGCCCTCTGTTGAGTCGAAGCTGCTCACCAGCAGCACTTCGGCCTGCTCATGGGGAAAACCACTCTGCCCCCATCCCTTCCAGGGCTCAGGACCTCTGTTACTCCCCACCACATGCCAGACTCAGCAGGCCTGCACAAAAGAGACAACAGAGGGGATGCTCCGAGCAGAGCCTCAGAACCTTCTGCTCCTGGCACGTGAGACTGGCTAGCAAGGCTAAGCTAGCCTGACACCTAGAAGGATCAGCGTCCTCTTAGGGTACCTTCTCTGGGGCTCTGAGTTAATCCCACCCCAGGTTTCTAGTCCTGGATTCTAAGGAGGTTGGGAGGCAAGAAGCAGCCTTCCTCAGCCAGAGGCATGACCTGCGTGTGAGCAGGAAATCAGGTCGTACAAATGACTCCCTGCACATACCTTCCCCTTTCCCTGATTCTGGGCAACCTGCAGGCAATGAGCCGCCACACCAGCAACCCGAAAGACCTCTAGGTTCAATGAGAGATGCTCACAGGGCCTCAGGCAGCTCACTCCCTTGGGCTACTACATGACTCTTCCGACAAGGAGGCGGTCAACCCCTGAAGCGGAGCCACATCTCACTGTCCCTACTGGGCCAGGAGGCCAGCCGGCCCACCAGGATGCTGGGTGACAGCAGACCCGGGGCAGAGGGATCTGGGAGACTGTGCCATGCACAGGTAGTGACTCTCACCCCAGCAGGGCAGCAAGGCACATATGGAGGCTGAACTTTTGGGGGCACTGCTGGAGCAGCCACCACAGGACCGCTAAGGTGGGGACCACAACAACAACACGCCACAAGAGAAGCACACAAGCAGTGCAAGAGCAAGTGATGGAGACGCTCACACAAAATAATGGCCTTGGTGGGCAGTCGCCCTCCTGGAGCATGACAGAGGAACAGAGTCGGGGCACCTGACACACGGCAGGACACGCATGCATGGAGTGCTGCTTAAAAAAACGGGTTTAGTAACAGAACAACAGCAACAGAAAAGAGCCCGGGGTTGGGTTTGTGTTTTACCTTTTGGCTTTCAAAGGCGTCCCATTCTGTTGGCTCTCATAACGGGGAGAAGTGTCACCACCACCTGGCCTAACGGCCTTCTCCCCAAACCCCCCCGGCTCCAGCTTTCGGCTCTGCCTGTCGGCCAGGGGCCTCTGGCTGGAGAAGCTCCTCTTGGCCAGCTCCTTCTTCTCGCCCACGGCAGCCCCAGGCAGGCTACTGTCCACCTGCGGGTCGGGCTCGACCCCGGGGCCCTCATGCCGCTCCCGCCTCTCACTGAAGTCACTGCTCTCAGAGGCTGTCTCCCATTCCTCGTTGGCGTGATCAGACGAGTTCTGGTATGAGAGCTCAGGGGACCCACTCTTGTCCCCAGGGCAGAGCTTGGGCCGGCCTGGCCATGGCCCTGCCAGCAAGTGGGGCTCCTCCTCAGGCCCCCACAGGCCCAGGGATTCCCGCTCCTGTCGGAGGCGCCGGAAGCGCGGAGGCTTGTCCTGGCGTGGAGGGCGCCTCCTCCGGAAGGGCCGGTTCTCTGCGCCCTCTGAGTCGGCTGCATGGTCATCAGGGAAGAAGTGCCTCTTGTCCTCTGGGCGGCTGTCCTCGAAGGCCCTGGCACCAAATGAGTCCGAGTGTCTGTAGGCATCGGGGACACAGTCTCTGTCTGCAGGTCGCCGGGACCCGCACGTGTCCGGGGAGCCATACTCCGGCCAGGAGGCACCAGGGCTCTTGCTCTGCCAGTGGGTGGCCTCTTTGGACACGAAGGTTCTTCGCCCATAGCCGCAGCTGCTTAGCCGCGGAGGGAGCGCCCGACCGAAGGTGCGAGGGCCCCGGCTCTTGGCTTCGGGGCCGCCAGGGTCCTCGGAGCACACCTTATTGGAGCGCCAGGAGTCCCTGAAGTCGCCCTTCCTCAGGGTGCTGCCCTCCCGCTCCAGAAGCGAGCCTTCGCTCCCGTTCTCCGAGCCTCGCTGCCGCCGCCGCTTTGGAAGCTCTTCGTACTCGGAGCCCTCACTGTGCGTCTCACTGGCGATCCGCCGCCGCGGCTTGGCCCTAGGGAAGTCTTCGGGCTGGCCAAAGTCCCGCAGCCCCCGGCCACGGCCGCTTCTCTGGCCACTGCTGTAGATGCCCCGAGCCCCGAGCACCCCCCCACCGCAGAGGCTGGGGCCACCCGTAGGCCGCCCGCGGAAGGTGAACTCTCGGAAGCCACGGCCCCGGCCCCGGGCCTGTCCACGGCCCCCAAAGGCTTGCTCCTCGTCGATAAAGATCCAGTTGTTCCTCTTCGTTGGGGGAGTGTCGCTCGACTCCCGGGAGGGTCTGCTCTCCCAGGCCCTGTCGGGCTTCTCGTCCTCTTCACACCTGCTGGCCTCGCGGCCCAAACTAGCTCGAGCAGAGCCCTGGTCCTCCAAGGGGGAGGGGGAGGAATTGGCCAGCGCGGGGTCGTTCTCTTCATCCTCGTCCTTGTCCGCCGTGCGAACCGGCCCTTTCTCCTTAGCCACACGGGCACTGTCCTCCCCCAGTTCCTGCTTCATCTTCTCAAGCTCCTTCTCCTTGTCCTCTACCTTGAGGGCTTTCAGGACAGGCTTCTTGATGGGTCCTGACCTCCGCGTCCTGCCGGTCTGCTCCTGCTGCTGGCTGCCGGGGCCCCGGGGCTCGGATGTCCACTCGGGCTCCAGGGACGGCTGTTTGTTGGGGCTCCCTTCCTTCTCCCAGGAAGAGACGTTAAACGACGGCTCCTCCCGGAGTGCCCCTTTCTCGATGCCGTTGACTGTGTCGGTGGCCTCTGGTGGATGGCTAACATCCCAATTGCTATACTCTTGCTTTTTCTCAGCTGGGGCAAAGTCGGGCTCCAGTGGGGAACACCTGAGGTCTGGGGTGTGACGCCCAGGAGCACCTGCTTCCTGAACATTTTCTTGGGGTGGAAACAAAAGCTCCTGGCCTATTCTTTGAGAAGAGACACAGCTGTCAAAGTCTGCTTGGGCCTTCTTGTCAAAAGCACTCAAGAACTCCTCCCCTCTCTCCTCAAGGAGATCGCGCTGGGCACCTACGCCCCCTGACCTTCCGGGTGAGGCAGAGTAAGAGCTTTCATTCCTGAAAAGGAACCAGAAAAATCAGTCAATGTGATTGGAGCCTGGTTCCTGGTTTCCATGCTGAACACAGAGCTTAGTTTTAAAAAGAAAAAAATTTTTTAAAAAAGAAAACGAAAAAGAAAAAAAAAAACATAAGCACCAACATTTGCTCTATCTTTAAACGTGTCTCAGAGCTGCTGGGCCATGGGTTGCTGGGTGGCCCCTGGAGTCCAGAGTGAAGAATGCGGTGGCTGCTGGTGGACTCAGGGTGCCACCTGGAGGCAGAACAGCTGGGGTCCTCCGGTGCAATGACAAGCTGGAGCCTGGGAGTCCACGGAGAGTCTGGGGCACTGGGCCAGCAGGGTGTGCTTGCTTCACTTTCACAGGAAGGAGCCACGACCCGGGCACTCGACCCTGCTGGACCCACCCCTCACCCTGACCCAAGGTTCCACAGATCTGCCTCTGACCCAGGACCTCTCCTCAGCCGCTGCCAGTCTCGCCAACAGGTAATCGTCTCTCATACGGAGGCATTCAAGCAAAACTCATCACATTCTCCATCCCCGGAGGGCATTGCCAGTCCCTGTAAAGCCGCCCTTCCTCTGGGCAAAGCCTCCGGGGACAGAGCTTCACCCAGAACCCCTTGCAAGCAGGACACGGAGATTCTGCCTTGAACTGCAGGCCAATAGGGCCAAGTTTCATCTCACCTGACATGCATGTCCATGGCCAAAGTGTCATTCGATTTTGGCTGGGGAAGCGAGTAGCCCTTGCTCTGCAGTGCCATGTAACCCTCGGGGCTCCACACGGGGGCTGGGTCGAGGGTGGCCACTTTCCTTTCTTGCAGTGAGGGCACACAGTTCTGGTCCTCAGAGCGACAGCCAGTCCCACTGAGGGAATCCTGGGGCATCAGTGGCTTCATCAATCCTGAAGAAGGCAAAGGCAAAGAACTTGTCTGTATCAGCTCATTCAGAGAGCCATGCTCAAATCTCAGGGACAACCAGAGGCTCAGAGGAGACAATGGTTACCCTGTCATGTGGACACAACACCCCACCTGCTCACCATCACTGGGCTCACCAAGTTTTCGGACCTCAGAACCTCTGAAAGCACACATGCATGCAATATGAGGTGTCCAAAAGACCCGTTCTAAGGCCTGGCCCACCCGAGGTCCCGGGTTCAGAGCTCCGTGTTGAATCCACCAAACTGGCAAATGGAAACTGGAAATAAACTAACTGGAGAGCTCCTCCTGTCAGCAGAAGGCATAGAAGGGCCAATTCATCAGCCACAAAGGTCTGTGTGCAAGCACAGACGCCTTAAGTCTCCTGCATACATACATGTGAGGAAGAGGAGCTGCAACCCAGAGTGCTTGTGTGGACAAAGGGCTGGCGTCTGGCTGCTTAAAAACTCAAGCAAGAAGACTTGGGAAGGGATTTTGGTTTCAGTTCCTTTTTTATTTTAAGATTTTATTTTTTAGTTCTCTCTACACTCTACGTGGGGCTCAAACCCACAACCCCAAGATTAAGAGTCAGATACTTCACCGAATAAGCCAGCCAGGTGCCCCAGTTCCTTCTACTTCTAGCCCCATGATTGACTGCAATACTCCACAGTTTTGTACAATGAACGAGAGCAGAGAGACCCACATATGACAACAAACTGTTAACTGGCCTGAGGTGATTAAGAGACAGACAACACCTGACGGTGGCTCTGTCAGTTGAGTGTCCAACTGACTCTTGGTTCCAGCTTAGGTCATGATCTCAAGGTCATGGGATGGAGCCCTCCATCGTGCTCCATGCTTAGAGGGGAGCCTGCTTGAAATTCTCTCTCTCCCTCTGCCCCTCCCCCTGCCTCAAAGAAATAAATCTTTAAAGGGGGAGACATACACTTCACCCCACCAGATATAAGCTGGATGGGGAAAGTGTGGTCCCATGGTCTCTCTGTCCATATTGATCAAGTGGGGGAGGGTAGAGGGGGAGGCAGTGCAGAAATTAAAAGTCTTATCGGGCCTAAGTCCTTGGAGAAAAGATATGATTTTTCAGATACTCTCTTCACAGCGCTTATTAGCAGTCATGCACTTTGTTGTGCCCATCTTTTAGCCATAAAATGGTTCTAAATTAAGCCAGTGGGTTTAAAGCTTTCTTGTAGGTATGGAGTGCCCTGTTCAAATGCCATTCCATTGATACAGGAATCCAACATATAGTGTGAATCAAGTGGTAGAGACCCTCTCTGAACTCTAAAATTACATACCACTCATTAAATACTGATTATGAGGCACACTAAAGCGCTTGATACTGTACAATGACTTATTTTTGGCAATGTGGCAGCTCTTACTACCTGAAAAACCCTGCTACCACAAATACTCTCTGCCACAAAAATGCTGGGCAGAATGTGTCAAACATTTCATCTGTAGGGATACCTGGGTGGCTCAGTGATTGAGTATCTGCCTCTGGCTCAGGGTGTGATCCCAGGGTCCTGGGGTCGAGTCCCACATTGGGCTCCCTGCAGGAAGCCTGCATCTCCCTCTGCCTATGTCTCTGCCTCTCTGTGTCTCTCATGAATAAATAAATAAAAATCTTAAAAAAAAAAATTCACCTGTAGAGGTTCCCAAGAAAACGGGAAACCCCCAGGGGTTTGAAACCACAGCCCCAGGCCAGTGCCACAAGCTGGTGCCTCCTGGACAGGAGCAGGGAAACACACTTGTCAGTCCCAGCAACTATGGGCTTCTTCAACACAGGACAGCACAGGGGATGGTGTTTTTCTGGATAAGGCAGAGAGCTGTAACTGGGACGCTGTTCAAGATGGAGACTCTCAAAGGGTAAGGGCCTCAATTACAAGGCAGATTTAAAAATACATGCTCTTTAGTATACAGGAACAACTAAGTTTGTGTCTTGGCCTGGGCCAGTTAGGGAAAGACAATTTGCTGCTAGGCTGTGTAGGCTTTCATGCAGTCTAGCGGGAGGAAGGTTCAGATTTATACCCCTACAGTGGCTCAGAAATTTCCTAAGTTAGAGTAACAGGTGGTTCTAGGCTGGAAGGAGAAGATATAAAACCATCCTGGAGGAACTGACTCTCCATTCAAGCCATACTGGATTCCTACAATAAATAAAGTTCTATGAAGATGAACTCACAATCCAAAATTACCAGCAATGTGGGAAGCAGCCCACCATGAGCCCACAGCAGGCCACAGGGTTATATGCCTCCCTAAGAACTTCAGATAACAGAATAATAAAAATGGAAATTATGTTTTAAATTATAAAAGCACAAAAACTAATTGAGAACTTAAAAAAATATGCATACACAAAAAATAGATTTGATTTGATTTTGGCTCAGGTTATGATCTCAAGGTCCTGGGATCAAGTCTTACATTGGGCTCCATGTTCAGAGAGGAGTCCACCTGAAGACTCTCTCTCTCTCTCCCTCTACCCTTTCCCACTCACCCATGCACTCTCTCTCTAAAATAAGTTAAGTAAATCTTTTTAAAAATGAAGATTTGAGAAAAAAAAATTCCAGTAATAAAAATATAGTCACTGAAATTAAAAACTCACTGGACAATTAAAAAAAAAAGTAGGGATCCCTGGGTGGCGCAGCGGTTTAACGCCTGCCTTTGGCCAGGGCGCGATCCTGGAAACCCGGGATTGAATCCCACGTCGGGCTCCCGGTGCATGGAGCCTGCTTCTCCCTCTGCCTGTGTCTCTGCCTCTCTCTCTCTATCTGTGTGACTGTCATAAATAAATTAAAAAAAAAAAAAAAAGTAGATTGGACATAGCTGGAGAGAAAATTGACACAACACATTGAGACAGAACCGCAAGAGGCCAAAGAAAAAGAGATCTTAAAAACAGCCAGAGAGAACCAGGGCCCAGCAGAAAGGCTCCCACAAAGAAGGGTGGCAAGAAGGTGTTCTGCCATCAACAAGGTAGTAACCAGAGAATATACCATCAACATTCACCAGTGCATCCATGGAGTGGATTTCAAGAAGCACGCCCCTCAGGCACTCAAAGAGATCCAGAAATCTGCCATGAAGGAGATGGAAACTCCAGATGTGCACAGTGACACCAGGCTCAACACAGCTGTCTGGGCCAAAGGAGTTAAGGAATGTTCCATACTGTATCTGTGTGTGGTTATCCAGAAAATATAATGAGGATAAAGATTCACCAAACAAGCTCTAGACACTGGTTATCTATGTACCTGTCACCACGTTCAAATATCTACAGTTAATGTGGATGACAACTAATTGCTAATTATCAAAGTATAAAACTGCAAAAAAAAAAAAAAAAAAAAAAAAAAAAGGCAGCAACCAGAGAGAAAACAGAGCAGATTACACAGACATGAATCACTCAGCACAACAGGAGCCAAAAGAAAAATGAAATACAAAAAAAGAAAAAAGAAAAGCAAAATGAAATACTATCTTCTTGGTCCTGAAAGAATTGCCAACCTAGAATTCTATACCCAGCTAGAGAAAGGGGGTCATAAAGACTTTTTCAGGCAAAGAAAACCTACTGCCAAAAACATTTCCTGAAGAACTCAACAGAATGTACTTCATGAAGAAGCATGTCACACCCAGATGGAAGGAAAATGCAAGAAAGAGAAGGGAGCAGAGAAACCAGTAGACAGAAGCAAATCTGAACAAGCACAGGTTGCATGAAACAACAAAAACAATAATGACTAATTTGGTAGGCATAAAAACAAGGAAGTAAGATTCCAGGGAACGAGAGAAAGATAGTACCGATGACATCATCAGAGCTCAGGTTAGGGATGAGGATGCTGACGGGCCGTGGTAAGTCAGCGGTGCAGGTGAGAATGTAGCTAACAAGGGACAAACAGAACGCAGAGCACAACAACATAAAGAAGAGGAAAAATTGATACAAAAGAAAGGAAGAAAAAGAAATGCACAGAAAGGCAAGACAAACAGGAAAGCATAAAATAGGAGAGTAGGAAACCCAATGTACTAATCCCCAAGATCTAATGTGAGGCACTTTGGCAATTAAAGTCAGAGATTTTCAGAGTGGCTAAAACCATACGTGCCTTTTTTGGACAAGGACCGATTCCCCCCAAGAAAGGGCTCAGAGAGGCTGACAGGAACAAGATGGAAAAAAGATTTCAAATAAGCACTTGTCAAAAGAAAACCAGAACGATGACATGAAGATTAGACAGAGTGGACATCAGAGGAAGGAAACACAGTCAAGGATGGTGGGGTGTACATGACGACGAGGAGAATGAGATGTGTCATGCCACACCTGTCTGCTTCCAGACAGAGAGAGCAAAACCTGACAGGCTCAGGGACTGGACAGATCTGCAGCCACACCAGGAGACTTTCACACATCGCTTGTGGCGGGATAGATGCGTGCCACACCACACAGTCAGCATGTTCCGTGTCGTAGGCCACATCCAATTGGAGGATAGTATTTTCAAGCAAACCCAGAATGTTAAAAAAGAGATCATGTCAGAGCCTAAAAGAAAATCTCAACAAATACCAAGCAACCTAGATCAGGAGATGGCTGGCACCAGGAAGCCCTTGGGTGAAACCTGACCTGCCACCTGTTCTTTAAAAATAAAGGTTTACTCGAAAGCAATCAGACTCGTTTAATTACTATCGTCCTTGGTCATTTTTGTTCTACAGCAACAAAATGGGAGTAGCTGCTCAAAGCCTAAAATATTTACTATCTGGAATTTATAGAAAAGTTTCCTGATCCCCGTGTCTGTATCGTGCAATGTCACCTGATCATCAAGAAATTATATTATAAATTAACACCATAAGGATAATCTTAAATTTCTAAATATTTGGCAAATTTACAACATACCCTTAAAAATCATCAACCAAAGAAAGGTAACAAATCAAAACCAGACTAACATTTAAAACTGCACAATAAAAATGCTGTACCTATAGTTCAGGTAATACTTAAATACAACAAAAGGTCAAAAATTAATGAGCTAAGTATTCAACACAATTATTTAAAAAGAACAGAGACATTTCAAAGGAATTAATGAGGAAAAGAACAGAAAGTAATGAAATAAAAGTCAAATAAAACAAAGGAATTAAGAAATCCAAAAACTGCTAATTTGTTAATTTTTTTTATTTTTCAAACGTTGCTTTTTAAAAATGGCATTACACAAACCTTGGGAAGGACAAATCAAGGTCAAAAAGAAAGAGAAGGCACAAAGAACAATAAGAATGGAAAGAGACAAAAAAAAGGAGAATAGAAAGAGATAAAACTTCAATAACAAAAAAAAGATGGACAAAACAACACAGCAGGAACATCAGAACTAATTAAAACAATGTATAATGCATGACCAGAAGGACTCTTCACCGAGATTCTGTGTGAATATACTACAACCATATCATTCCCACTTTGCAAACAACAAAGTTAAAATTCAGACTGAACCTGTGAGTTACAGAAGAGGCCATATTAGAAGCCAGGTGGGTCTGATTCCTGAAGCAACACCGTTCCCCCCCGCACCATCCTGGACTCTACTGGCATGGCCCACGGGAGCATGCTTACCTGAGGGATGGAGGGCAGAGGGGTAGAAATCCACCGGGGCGCGAGTGGGCGGGATTCGTGGGTCCATGTAGGAAGG
Organism: Nyctereutes procyonoides; assembly: GCF_905146905.1. Taxonomy (NCBI): domain Eukaryota; kingdom Metazoa; phylum Chordata; class Mammalia; order Carnivora; family Canidae; genus Nyctereutes; species Nyctereutes procyonoides. The sequence goes on from NW_026575020.1 coordinate 34,738,167, forward strand.
CATCATCATCCACCTGGGATCAAAACCCAGCATCTGGGGATGGTGAGGGTAGAAGGTGCGCTGTGGGTGGGAAGGTGGAGGGTATACCGGCTGCCAGTGCTGCATTTTGTACAGCTGCTCCTGACCGGGGAAAGAGATCAGGTTAGACGGGTGCCCCAAGGCAGAGACCATGCCTGTGTGTGTATTCATGGGCAAACACACACCCATGTACATACAGCACACATATGCATGCTCACTCACACGCACATACCCACTCCCCTACGCGCCCCCCACAGCACACAGTCACATCAAGCCCGGGCTTCAGGAGTCTCTGATGGTTCCCCACAGCTCTCCGTGGAATAGCCCGAATCCCACCAGGTCCCATATGAGCTGCCCTACCTGCCACTAGCTTCACTGGGCATGACTGCCTGGCTTTCTGTGCCATGTGGCTGCCTGCCTCGTGGGGCCCCAGTAACACACTGGGCCCTCCACCTAAAAGGCTTCTGCTCCCTCCCATCCTGGCTCACACCTCTGCTCTTCCTTCAGCTTAAAACACCGTTCTTCTGGGCATCCCGCTGAAAGACCCCGGGCAGGATCAGGCCACTGTCCTCTCCTCTGCAACACTGGTGCTTCTCTGTAGCACTAACAGGTTATTATTTTATATTTCTGATTTCCCTTAACAAAACTGTAAGAGACTACAGGCCAAGTTCACTCTAGTATCTACCCATGCCTCCTACCACCAATCATGGCACATAGAAAAAAAAAATCACTGCACAAATGAGTATCAGCAAAACATTCAAAATCAAGGACCTAGATCTAGTGACGGTTCACTTCCAGCCCTAACCCCATCGTCACCGGCGACCTCCAGGGCTGCCCTCACAAGTGCACCCAGAATCAGCATTCCAGCAGGACTCAGGTGCAGTCAAGACAAGAAGAGCTGCCCGGCCATGTCTTCCCAATCTGCAAACAAGAATGCCTGCCTGGCCTGCATTCGCCGGACAGCTCTGCGGGCACTCACTAGCACTCAATAAACACAGCTCTCGGCAGCAGGCCTCCACCCAGAGCTCCTCCTCTGTCTGGACCCCAGGCCCCTAGGGAACCGGACCAGACAGTCAGTCTGCCAGCCTCCTTCGGCTGCCCTGGTGCTTTCAGACTCCTTTCTATTCTTAAGGAAGGACTTACCCATCCCCACCCCCCACCCCCCAGAAGTGTTACGTAGAGCAACTCTTACTGCTGCATCTGGCTGGAATCACCCCAGAGACCTTCCTGATCAGTAATTCTCCACCAAGCCTGTGTGTAACTGTACAACACTGGCTCACGCTACTACTACACTGTCAAAAGCACAACGTCACCTCCCGTTTATAGCTCAGGACCTGGTGAGCTTCTGAAGTATCTCACAGGGGCCCAGGGAAAGGAAGATCTGAGGTGAAGGTATTAAATGCAACTAGAAGAGATTCTGGAGAATCAGCTGAAGAACCTGATTTGTCTCCCTAAGGCACACGTGTTCTGAACCACGCTGGCTTGTTCTTAACAATGATTTATTGCACATCCAGCTGCTAAGCTATGTCACATCCATGTTTCATCTGTTTCCCACCAAAGTGCAATGCACGTCAGTAATCTTCTGTTCCTCCGCGTATCACTCCTCATCAACGAGTGCTCCAGCCAGACCACAAGAGATTGGTATGATGACAACCATCACCCAGGCCATCCTTCCTGGGGCAGACAAGATTGCTTCTACGATTTATGAAACCCTAATAAAGAGAATACTGCTAACACCGATAAGCCAGGCTGTAGGTGCCATAAAAGCCTCTCTGCCATACTAAGGCAGGAATTCATTCCTCTTGGCCCATCCAAGGCCACACTTGACTAGAGAAGTTGCAAGATCAGGATGCGAATCAGTTCAACTCAACACCTACAAACCTACGTCCTTAACCAAATGCTAGCACACCTTCTGACAGCTTTCCAAGCCCTCTGGGCCTCCTTACTCCCTGGGAGGGTCCCAGGATGGACAACACTGGTCTAAGGAGAGGCCACAGTGAACTGTTCTGAATGAAAAAAACAGTCTTCGGCAAAACTACAACTTCAGACAAAGCCAATAAGCTACTAACAACGGTTTTATTTATTCACAGGAGAAACCACTTGGAAAAATAACATATGGCCAGGGCTGATCTTCTAAGGCTGTATGTTTTTGGTGCAGCTCCTGACACCCCTGCCGGGGATGGGGCTAGAGGAGGGTAGATTTCTGTTGGCTGTTTTCACTGAAGGGGGAGGGGACATCCACTTAGCAAGCAGATCTGTGTACAGTGACCCTGTTTACCTGCTGCTGTTGCTGCTGCTGCTGGCGCTGGAATCTGGGAGGAAGTGACTTCTGGTACTTGCTGAACTCCTGTGCAGGGGACCCAGCCTCCCTGGCTCCCTCCTCACTGCTGCCACTCTGGGCCACAGCTGGAGGAACCATGGGGGCTTCTTCCAAAAACGTGTTGGTGGCTCCCTGGGCAGAGAACTCAGGAGAGCCTGGAGGACAAATAACCAGAAAAATGGCTACAGTGAGCTCACTGAAGCTGGACTGGCCAAATGTTTACAGCAAATGGTTGCTCTTATTGGCATGGACATTCCACTGCTGGACGATTCACAGCCCTGAACCTTGGCACTGGGCTAACCACCCCGCATGCATGAGCTCACAGACTCCCCATGATGCCATCCCTTTGGAAGCAAAAAAGCTAAGGGTCGAAAGGTCAGGTGAACTGCCAGAGGTCACACAGTCAGTGGTGCAGCTGGGATTTGGTTCCAGGCAAGAGAGGCTTTATTGAAAAGGACTCCGATAAACCAGAGCAGCCACCAGCTCAGCAACAGCCCACATCCATCAACTGAGCAGCAGGAGTCCTATCCAAAGGCTGTGTGGCCCAGCAAGTCACGGGCCTCTCCTCACCTGCTTCCTCATCAGTAAAGGGAGGAGAGCAATGCTGTTTACCCCACAGGCCTTTGTGAGAATTAAGTGAGATAATCCATGCAAAGCACTTAAAACACTGCCTGATCGGTAGCTAGCGCTCAACACAATCTCCCATCTTGGTTCTCTCTGAATTTCCTTCTTTCTTGCCCCTGTCTCAGCTTTGCAATTTTTTTGGGGGGGACCCCAGCTTTACTGAAGTATAACTGACATCTGCATTCTTAATTCTCCTGCAGGGGATGATGGAACCCCAATGCAAAGCCTCAGGGACCCAGAGGAACACTGCAGAAGCACAGGACAGGCACACATGCAGCACCCAGGCCCACCCCAAGCACCAGTCTCAACTGACCAGGCTCACACCAAAGCACCCGCCTTCCTGGCCTCTCTCCACCGCCCCATCTCAGCAAGTACAGAGGCTGGGCACAGGCTGTGCTAAGACTTCTGTTCCTGGCCAGAAGGGGGCTGAGGACCAGCAGGTCAGGAACGAGACTCATCTGAGAAGCTTTCAGGGACTGAACTTTTTATCAGATCCTTCCCTCCTAAAGAGTTGTTTTTAGTTCATTTAAGAATATCACAAAGAACAAAGTCGGTGGTACTCTTGAAAACTGCTGCAAGAGCTACTCTCCGCCACACAGTGCTGTTCAATGTCTCTTAGGGAGCCGTGTGATCCATCCTTTGCAGAATTAACGCCAGGAAGAATGTACTCTAACAAGCAGGCGGGCTTCTCTCAATGTCACAAAGGCACATTCTTCCTGATTTTCTTAAATGAACTGAAAGGACCCTGTGCTTGTATTAAAGCCCTCCAGCACCCGCATCTTTGGTTGAGCAGTGGCAGAAAGAGAACAGTGATGAGGGTAATGGGGACAATGTTGGTTATCAAGCATGCTTTCCGTATCTAGAAGCTGTGCCAAGCACTTTCTGTACTTTCTGTCCCGCGGCCCCTCAGTGTGCAGGCAGGTACATACTATTTCCATCCTGTTTTACCGATGAGGAAACAAGCGCCAGGGAGGCGAAGTGTGTAGCCTCCCACTTTCAGAAGCTGCAACAGGATGTGAGCCCAAGGCCAGAACTCAATGACCAGAGCTTCCCAGCATCCCCTGCTGTTCGCCACAGGTTATGCTAGGAAGCCAGGAAGATGCAAACAACAGAGCACCGCCAACAGCCCAGGGTGTCCGGTTCACAGAACAAGGGCCCAGCACTTACCTTTGCGCACAGCAGGGCCATTCTCCTGTGGGGGCAGCTTCTCGGTGCCTGGAGATCGAGGTACTTCCTTCTCTGCAGGCTTCTGGGCCTCGCCCGCCTTCTGAGCCTGCTTACACTTCTGGTCCAGCTGCTTGAGCTTGGCAGCACAGGCAGCCAGCCTCTCTTCGCGGGCTCGGCGCTCCTCCTCCTCCCGGCGTTTTCGGGCTCGCTCTACAGCCTCCGACATCTCGGACTGCACAAATTTCTGCCGTGGGGGTGGCTTGTCCTCTTTGTCCTCAACAGACTGTTGCCGGAACATGCTGCCCATCGAGGACTTCTGCCAAGAGAATAAAGTCAGATGAAACAATGGGCCCCAAGCCCAGGAGATGGGCTACCCCACCATCAGTTCTCATTCCCAAGACCCCTGAGCTTCTTCAAGAGGCAGCAGTCACGTGTTCGGTGGACCTGGGTTTCAATCCTGCTTGGTCTTTTACTAATCTGCAGTGACGTCTAGGCAAGTGCTAACGTCCTAAACCTTAACTCCTCATGTGTAAGCTGGGGATAAAGGAGGCCCCTTGGGACAGTGGATGTGCAACAAAGAACATGCTCCACACCGCAATCAAGACAGCAAACAGTGCCTGGACATTCTGGCCACTGCTAACACGCACACAAGATTAGGGCCTCCACGGCCAGCAGCCAGGAGCAGAGACCCACTTAATTTCCTACTTAAGTTGCAAATGAGCTCTCCTCTTTCTCCCATGAAAATACCGAAACCTCCAGGTATAAAGGGAGCAAGAAATTAAAATTCAGTCAGAGAGATGGCTTCAAAATGACTCTTCACAGAAAACATCTATTTTGGCCACTTCATCTACTCTGGATCTCTCACTGGTTGCTAATTACTACTGGGAAACCAGTAGGAAGCCCTCTTGATGTTGGGAAGGTTTCTCCCCAAGCTGCAGGGAACAGAGCTTCATGCGGAATACATCACAGCACAGTTGATGGGCAAGTATAAGGGAGCACCAGTCACTGAAAGCACAATAAGGAATGACCATCCCAAAACAGAGCTTCCCATTCTGGGTGCAAGCGACAGATGCGTACAACGGTCATGAGTCCTCAGACGTAAACAAACAAGATCTGTGCCTTTTCTAGTGCACTCATGAACCCTCCACAAAAGCACCATGTAATACATTCACTGCAACCAAGGGCTTTTCTCCTGAAAGTTAACTTCTTATAATCCAGGGACAATAAGGACAATCAGAGAAGATTAGGAACTTCTAACTTGGAAGCATGATAGTACTTTCACACAAGGTAACTGGGGCCAAAGCACATACTTTCCTTTCCTATTGCCCTGGACTAGGCCTGTCCACACTCTGCAGTGCATACATGGTGGCATGTCGCCATCACTATCATCTACCTCACCCCCCAGTGCTCCTAGAAATGAAAGGACAGAATCAAAGGGTACATGGATCGCCCCGCAAGACTTCTGAGGTGCCTTTCTGAAGTGCCCCAATATTAGCTGTCATTTAAAGACCCAGTCCTCTGCAAAATATTGGAACTTTTTAGAAATCTGAATGCATAAAATTATACAGATTTTTTTTTTCTTTGTTGATTCACCTAACTCACATTGTTGTTTATGAGAAGGTCAAAGTGAAACCTCCTTGGAATACTGAACAACTCCAACACAGGAATGAAATTTGGATTAATTACAGGGTAATTTCCAAGAATAGCTGTCAATTTTGTTTTCCCTGTACCTAGCACAGTGCCTGGCACACAATAGGTGCTCAAAAAAAAAAAAAAAGACTAAAGATAAAGACATTTTCATTTTATAAGATGTGGAATCAGAGTCCCTTAAATAGCAAAATGCATTAAAAATGGCAATTCCTGATCCTGGGGACCAGGGTGCATGGAGCCTGCTTCTCCTTCTGCCTGTGTCTCTGCCTCTCTCTCTGTGTCTCTCATGAATAAATAAATAAAATCTTTAAAAATTAAAAAATAAAAAATGAAAATGGCAATTCTGGGATCCCTGGATAGCTCAGCAGTTTAGCGCCTGCCTTGGGCCCAGAGCATGATTCTGGATGGAGTCCCAGGATCAAGTCCCACATCGAGCTCCCTGCATGGAGCCTGCTTCTCCCTCTGCCTGTGTCTCTGCTCTCTCTCTCTCTCTCTCTCTCTCTCAATCTGTGTCTCTCATGAATAAATAAATCGTTTTAAAAAGTGGCAATTCTGTTATTGTTGTTATGCCAAATGTATTTAAGTTAATGCCTTTCTCAGACCTAACTCTGTGCCTCCTGAACAATCAGTCTCAAAGTCATGAAGTCTGGAACAATAAGGCAGGCATCTGGCACCAACAGTCTTGGTGGTTCAGAGCAGGTGGTCAGAACGCAGGCAGGGAGAAGAGGGTGTCCATGTGGAGATGTGGCTAGTGTGGGAGTTAGAGCCCAACCAAGCACGGTGAGGATTCATCATAAGGAGAGGTGGCCCAGCAGGGAGATTCAGGGTATCCACGTGGTGCTGGGACTGGGTTGGGGGGCACTGACAGCTGAGTGGGCGAGGAGGGCATCTGTGCAAGGGAGAGAGGATGGGGACAAAAATGGGAGACTGGTCACACACAGGGGGACTGATCAAGTAAGTGTGAATACTAGGGACAATGGGAAAGTGGAATTATAGATACAGAAGGGGAGAGAACCAAGTTGGATTGTGTGGAACCAGAGGTATCACTGTGAAGTCATGGTTCTCCATACAGATATAGAAATAATAAAGATGTTGGGATCCCTGGGTGGCTCAGTGGTTTAGCGGCCTGCCTTCGGCCCAGGGCGTGATCCTGGAGTCCTGGGATCGAGTCCCACATAGGGCTCCCTGCATGGAGCCTGCTTCTCCCTCTGCCTGTGTCTCTGTCTCTCTCCCTGTGTGTCTCTCATGAATAAATGAATGAAATCTTTAAAAAAGAAATAATAAAGATGTGAACATGTATATATGTGTACACATATGTATATCTGTATATACATACACACATTTCCTCACCCTGTCCACCAAGAAGGCCTAGGAACAATAACACGCCAAAAGCAGTGAGCACTTCCCCTAGGACTCACATATTGGTTTCTAAATATCATAAGGGCTGATCCTTGATCAAGGCAAGGACAAGACAAAATGACCTTGGAAAAGCTTGTCCCGGGGCACCTGGCTGGTTCAGATGGTAGACCAATCATTCGACTCTTGATCTTGGGGTTGTGAGTTTAAGCCCCACATTGGGTGTAGAGATTACTTTTAAAAAAGATTGGAATTAAAAAAAAAAAAGAAAAAAGAAAAAAAGCTTGTCCAATCAGAAATCAAGGAAACTGCTCAATAACGAGTGGGACAGAAGGACAGATGCCAGCTTAGAGAGGTTCCTGCGAGCCAAATAAAAAATACCTGCAGCTCCAAAACAACAAAAAGAACAGATTATAACCCACTGATAAAAGTAAGTAAACTCAAAGTTCAATGAGAAACAGGACAGTCATAGTCTCAAAGTATCTCCACACAATTTCTTATCAGTTACAAACGTGAAAGAGAGAAACTCCATAGAGTGAAATTGGGTGGACATGAAAACCTTAGTCAAGAGATCAGAGTGAAGGTTGTCAGAGCATGGACAGAGTGGAATTTCCTGTCACCTGGTGGGGCACAAGCAAAAGAATCAGTGTCATCTCTGAGACATTCTAGCCAAAAATGGAAACCTTGAACCCAGTCATGAGGAAGCACCAGATAAAACCAACTTGAGGTGCATTCCACAAAATAACTGGCTTACAATCTCCACAAATGTCAAAGTCATGAAAGTTAAGGAAGGCTGGGGGACTATTCCAGAGTGAAGGCAGCATGTGATTCTGAACTGGATTCTTCTACACAAAGGATACTGATGGGACAAATGGTACAAGTTGGATGGAGTCTGAGAATCAGATGGCACTGATGTATATCAATGCTAATTTCCTGGTTTTGACCGTGGTTATCTAGGAGGCAGAAAATAAATACAAGTGTTCCGTGGTGACAGGGCCTGACCGGGCTGGCAACTTACTCTGCAAATGGTTCAGAGAAAAATATTCTTTGTATTATGCTTCTAACATTTCTGTAAGTTTGTGACTATTTCCAAATTTTAAAAGAAATCTTTTAATGAAAAATCAAGAGAGAGAAATGTCCACCTAGGACTTTTCAGAAACCTAGCCACTGAACTCAGTGAAGTACAAATGCATAGGACAGACAACCAGATGACCTGTTGTACTGCTGTCTCAGAATTCTAGTGAGATGAATTTGAAAAGAGCATGTGTTTGTGTGCGTGTGTCCCCAGTTCCCAGCTAACAACAGGCACAGAACCCCTCCAGTGACTGTGGTACCTGGTAGTCAGGGCCGGATGTCCAGCTGTGAAGCTTCCTGGAAGGTGGTTGAGGTTCTGGCACTTTCCGGACGACACGGGTCACACCCACTGTTTCGCCCCAGTCCTTTCCTTCCTCTTGGGGACGTTTGGCATCAGCACTGTCTGCAGAGCTCATGGACAACTGACGCTGCCGTCTGGGGTCCCAACTGCTCCTGGGACAGACCACAGCAAGGATGAGTTTTCCTAGTCAGCCCAAGCATGGTTTGGTCTTACCCATCAGAGGGCCTAAGGAATTGGGGGAAGCCAGCCATCCATACACCAGTGTCCTTCCCTGGAATAGATCTACCCCACTGTGTGTGAGAGGACAGACCCAGAACACCAAAATCCAGCACTAACATTTACCAAGTCACTCTTACACACAAAGCTACAGGTGGGGCATTCCAAAGCCATTACTTGGTTTATGGGAAAATAAGTCCTTACTCTCCCATTTTAAAGGGCTGGTAACAGAGTCTCATAAAGGTTGGGGAGTGGTCTTCCCAGGAAGAGTGAACAGATCTGAACCCAGAATCCCAGATGAAGGTCTTTCTCCTTAGAATATGGCTCCTTCCCTGCGCTTTGCATAAAGGAGGTATTCAATCAATTTTCCTCCAAATAGCAAAAGACAGCTCACTAAATGATGCCATAATACAGAGAGCAAGAGGAGGAAGCCAAACAGATGCAGTATGATAAAGGGGAGAAGGGATTCCAAACAGAGGCTGGAAGGGAGTGGAGATCTGTGCAGTGCTCACCTTAACATGCTGCAGGAGCAACCAAGGCACGAGGGCAAAATGTGTATGCGGTGACCAAGCACATCTTTTGTGTAAAAAGAGCCCCAGACACACATCAAGGAGTTCAGAGAACAGCAGGGAGTCAGGTGTCGTGAGTATGTATGTGTCTGCATGTCTCCATGTGCACACATGTAGGGAGGGTAGAGGGAAGATGAGGCTGGTAAGGTGGCTTAGATCACAGCAGGGCAGCAACCACTCTTGACTCCTGATACCACTTTGAGGGGCGCCAAGACCACACAAGGCTCCTGACCCACCAGGAAAGATGACTAAGGCACAATGTGGAGAGAGAACACAAACCGGCTAGCCTCTGAATAGTCCAGAAAAGAAAGGATGTGGTCCCAATGGCCCAGAGACAATGAACAGGAAGGGACAGGGTCCAGGGGAGTGTCGGGAACCCATCATCGACAGGGAGACAAAGAAGATGTAAGGAAGACCCGGGAGCCTGGAGCAAGACACTCATAATCAACCCAAAGAACCCCCAGAAAAGTGTAGGTTCAGGGAGGGAATGCTTTAGGGACTCTCAATTTGAGATATCCTTGGTCACAGCCAGCAGTAAAACTGTGTCCAAATCCACTCTTAACTCGTTCAGTTGAATACTTCATTCACGTTAGCTATAAGAGATAAGGAACAGAGTGTCCTACTGCTTCTCGAGTCTGTAAAATCTTATGTCATTCCTTTTGATTTAAATTCTTGCTCACCATTTCTTCTGGGCTTAGTGTCCCAAGAACTGACCCACAGATATTTCTCAAGTGCATTCAAAGCTTCAGTTAAAATAAAACAGTATTAAAATAAGTTAGAGAAACTTCGATTAGTTAACTGTTTGTGGATAGGAGAAAAAGTAGCAGAAGGTCACTGCCCATTCCTTTTAGAAGAAGGGCTCTGAAGCAACCGACACGGAATACAAAGAAAAAGAGAGGCAGACTCAACTATAGACATTTGGTTATTGACAATAAAGTCGACAAATGGAAACCCATCAAAGCATTAATATCTAAAGGATATAAAACACTAATCACATTTTAAAGCAGATATAATAAGTCTAATAAATAAATATACAAAGGAAATAAGCAACTCCATACAAAGGAAAGCATTCATGTTTGCTAGTATCCAAGAAAATAGGTCAAAAAGCAAATTAAAGCAGCCATAGGTATTATTTTAAAAGTACTAGCCAGAGGCACCGGGGTGGTTCAGTGGGTTAAGCATATGCCTTCGGCTCAGGTCATCATTCCGTCCTGGGATGAAGCCCCAAATCAGGGCTCCCGGCTCAGCAGGGAGTCTGCTTCTCCCTCCCTTGCTTGTGTGTGCTCTCTCTCTCTCAAATAAATAAATGAAATCTTTCCAAAAAAAAAAAAAAAAAAAAGCTCCGTCAGAGAAGTCTGGCTGGCTCAGTTGGTAGAGCATGCGACTCTTGATCTCAGGGTTAAGACTCCAAGCCCCACATTAGGGGTTGAGTTTACTTTAAAAATAAATTTTAAAAAAAGTACTAGACAATCAATCTATTGCTATTAAGACCAAAAACTAGAGGGACCAAACTACAATGAAGTATTTTCCAAAGAGCATTATAGGTAAATTAGTCCAATGAAATGATCTAAAAAAGGCAGAAAAAAATGAAATGGTCAAGTAAGTTCAGGAAATATGGTATACCCCACTCAGCGCCTTCTCCCACATCTCTCAAAGATCCCCCAACATGCTCCAGCACACATACCCTTGGCTCTGGGCAGCCTTGGAGTAAAGCAGTAAGTTGAACCCCATGGTATCCCAAACTTGCCTGGCCAGAGAAACCTTTCTGGGCACCAGATTCATAAGTGATCAGTGGAACAAGTGGTGTCCAAACTCATTCAGGAAAATACTGGCACAGTGGTTAAAACCACTAGGACTCAGCCAGCCAGCCAGCCAGCCAAGCGTGCCGGGATGCACACTCTGGCTCCAGTCCCACACAGCTGTCCCATCAGCAGCATGGAAACCATATCTGCCCCTATGAGGCTGCTTGTGACCAGGAAATGCACTTGGCGTGGTGACCAGTACACAGCTGTGCCAATAAGCACTGATGCGTGTGCATCTGGCTACATTATGAAGGATGGGGGGATCCTTACCACTTAGGCCTGCCATCCTTCCCAACTTCTTCCTCCTCTTCATCATCACTGAACTTCAGTTTCTCTGAGTAGTCCACTTCCTCATGAAGGCCTACAACAGGGAGACCAAGAAAGAGCCAAGTCTCAGCAGTGCTAAGAGCGCCATCCTGGGGGTTTCCTCCAGTCAGGGCTTATACTGGCTCAATCGAGGGGGAGGGCAACCTGGCCAACCGCTATCATGACGGACACCACGGATAAGGTGAGGGACAGCTATGGCTTTGGGTGACAGCAAAGCAGCCTGGTCAGATTAACCTTTCCACAGATAACAGGTCTTCAATCTGGACAAAATATCTTACAAATGCAGTAAAAGGTATGGAAGGGTGAACAAAATAGCAGGCAAAACTAGACAGGGGTCCAACCAGGCAACAAAGAGACTTGGCCAATGGGATGTATGAGCTGCTGCTGTGCCCTAGGGCACTGCCCGGGCTCAGGGGCTCAGGGGGACAGAAAGTGCCCATCATCAGAGAAGTGGGCACACAAAATGTGGGAGATACAATCAGGGGAACAGTATTTTGGCCAGGAAAATGAACATGAGATGTATCTTGAAAACATGTTCAGTGAGAGAAGTCAGACACAAAAGGTCACACACACTACACTGTGTGCTTCCATTTATATGAAATGTCCAGAATAGGCAAAACCACAGAGAGAGAAAGTAAATTAGTGGTTGCCAGAGGATGTGTGTGGGGGTAGGGGGTAACTGGGAATGCATGCTAATGGTACAGTGCTTCTTTTGTGGGTGATGGAAATATTCTGGAACTAGACAGTGGAAATGGCTGCACAAACTTGTGAATGTACTAAAATTCACTGAATTGTGGACTTTAAAAGAATGGATTTATGGTATGTGAAATTTGTTCTACAAACTGTATCTTTAAAAAAAAAAAAAAACAGAAAGTCCAATATAATTACAAGGCAGATTTGATGAAAAAGTGTTTCCTTTCAACACAATTGGGTTGAAAGGAAAAGGATTAAAGAAAAAAAAAAGACACACATGAAAACAGTAACACCAGAGCAATGATTTTAACATAGGACAAAAGAAACTCGCATTTCTAGTGATATAGGACATCTAAAGGATCAATATATGTCAGAAAAATTAGAAATGTGCATATGCCTAATAACAGCTTTGAAACCAATGAAGCAGAGAAACAGATAAATCCAGTCACAGTGGAGAATTCCATACCTCATTTTCAGTACCTAAGAGAATTAGACAAAAATACAAGTATATAAGATCTGAAGTACACTTCAACCACCTTGACTGTAACTAAATTGATATTTACAGACCATGATGGTCAACTGCAGAATACACTTTCTTTTCAAATGCATTTGAATTATGTCCTGTTCATAAAATAAGTCTCAATAAGTTGAAAAAAACGAAATCATACAGTGTATACTCTCAGACTATAAAAGAATTAAATTAAAAATCCAGAAAGCGGGCGATCCCTGGGTGGCTCAGCAGTTTAGCGCCTGCCTTCGGCCCAGGGTGTGGTCCTGGGGTCCCGGGATCGAGTCCCACTTTGGGCTCCCTGCATGGCGCCTGCTTCTCCCTCTCTGTGTCTCTCATGAATAAATAAATAAAATCTTTAAAAAAAAATCCAGAAAGCTTTAATAATTAAAATGAACAGATAAATAAAATAGAAAACAATCCACCAAAATGGAGAAAATTAAAGCCCCAAACTTCCTCTTAGTAAAGATTAATAAAAAGAGTAAGTTGTTGGCAGAAGTGAATAAGAAAAAGAGAGAAAATAAAAATTGCCCAATTACTGGGAACGAAAGACGGGCTATCACTACAGTGCCCACGGACATCAAAAAAGAAAAGGAATGCAATCAGCAACTTTATACCAATAAATTCAACTCAAAAGAAACAAATCGGGCAGGCCCGGTGGCCCAGTGGTTTAGTGCCGCCTTCAGCCCAGGGCATGATCCTGGAGACCTGGAATCGCGTCCCACGTCAGGTTCCCCGCGTGGAGCCTGCTTCTCCCTCGGCCTGTGTCCCTGCCTCTCTCTCTCTCTGTCTCCCATGAATAAATAAATAATATTAAAAAAAAAAAAAAAAACAGGGATCCCTGGGTGGCGCAGCGGTTTGGCGCCTGCCTTTGGCCCAGGGCGCGATCCTGGAGACCCGGGATCGAATCCCACATCGGGCTCCCGGTGCATGGAGCCTGCTTCTCCCTCTGCCTGTGTCTCTGCCTCTCTCTCTCTCTGTGACTATCATAAATAAATTTAAAAAAACTAAAAAAAAAAAAAAAAAAAAAAACAAATCGCTTGAAAATATAACTTATTAAATACTGACACAAAATGACAAAGAAAATCTGAGCACCTCTATAATCAATAAAATTAAATCTATTATCACAAAAGTTACCACAAAGAAAACTCCAGGGTCAAATTATTTCACTAGTGAATTTTTTTTTGATTTAATTTTATTTTTTTTTATTTATGATAGTCACAGAGAGAGAGAGAGAGGCAGAGACACAGGCAGAGGGAGAAGCAGGCTCCATGCACCGGGAGCCCGACGTGGGATTCGATCCCAGGTCTCCAGGATCGCGCCCTGGGCCAAAGGCAGGCGCCAAACCACTGCACCACCCAGGGATCCCTCACTAGTGAATTTTATCAAGCATTTATGTGAGAAATAATACCAAACTTACAGACCTCTTCCAAAAAGTAGAGAAGGAACATTTTCCAACTCATCTACAAGCCCAGCATAACCCAAGATCAAAACCAAACAAAGATATTAAAAGAAAATCAGAGACCAGTATCCACCATAGATGTAGACACCAAGAACCTTCATAAAATATAAGTACACTGAATCTAGGCATACAAAAAGGTGGAGCAATAGGAATTTAAGGTTGGTTTAGCATTATAAATAAATAATTAAGCAATCAATCCAGTCCTCTAGATTACCAAAACGAAAAAAAAAATCTTACGATCACAGACACAGGAAAAGTTATTCAACAAAGTTTAATATCCATTCATGATTTAGAGAACAAAACACTCAGCAAACTAGAAATAAAAGGAAACCCTTCAATCTAATAATAAAGAACACCCAAAATCCTATAGCTGACATAAGATTTAAAGGTGAAACACAAACACTTTCTCCCCAAGATCAGGAACAAAGAACTTGAACACTGCACTGTACTGGAAGTACCACACTGTATTTAAGCAAGAAAAAGAAATAAAAGGCATATAATCTGAAAAGAAGACACAAAGATGCCCCTATTTATAGGCAACAAGATGCTTTATGTAGAAAATTCTAAGAAATCAACTAAAACTAATCAGTAGGATTCAGCAAAGTGCCTGGTACAGGTCCATACACAAAGATCAACCGTTTACAACACGAAACAAAAAAATGAAATTACATTTTAAAATCAATGCCAGGGAATCCCTGGGTGGCGCAGCGGTTTGGCGCCTGCCTTTGGCCCAGGGCGCGATCCTGGAGACCCAGGATCGAATCCCACGTCGGGCTCCCGGTGCATGGAGCCTGCTTCTCCCTCTGCCTATGTCTCTGCCTCTCTCTCTCTCTCTCTATCATAAATAAATAAAAATTAAAAAAAATAAAAATAAATAAAATAAAATAAAATCAATGCCAGGCACAGCAGCATCAAAAAACACCAAATACTGGGGATCCCTGGGTGGCTCAGTGGTTTAGCGCCTGCCTTTGGCCCGGGGCATGATCCTGGAGTCCCAGGATCGAGTTCCACGTAGGGCTCCTGGCATGGAGCCTGCTTCTCCTTCCGCCTGTGTCTCTGCCCCGCCCCCTCTCTCTACATCTATCATAAATGAATAAATAAAATCTTTAAAAAAGGGGGGGGGGATCCCTGGGTGGCGCAGCGGTTTGGCGCCTGCCTTTGGCCCAGGGCGCGATCCTGGAGACCCGGGATCGAATCCCACGTCAGGCTCCCGGTGCATGGAGCCTGCTTTTCCCTCTGCCTGTGTCTCTGCCTCTCTCTCTCTGTGACTATCATAAAATAAAATAAAATTTAAAAAAAAAAAAAAAACACCAAATACTTAGGATAAACTTAACAAAAGATGTTCAAGACCTCCACACTGAAAACACTGAAACAAAGCTAAGAGTAGTCAGATTCAACCAGTTCGCGGATGGAAGATTCAAAATTAAGGTATTTATCCAGCAATACATTCAACATAGTCCTAACCAAAATGCCTGCAGGCTTTCTGTAAATACTGACAGGCTGATTCTAAATTTATATGGGAATGAAAAGATCTTGTAGTCAAATAACCTTGAAAAAAACAGTCAATCTTGAAAAGGAACAATGCTGGAAAGCTTACAGTGCTGAATTTAAGACTTACTATAAAGCTACAGTGTGGTATCGGCATAAGGAAGAATAAATACATTAAGGAAACAAACAGGGTCCAGAAATAGACCCACACTTATCTGGTCAATTGATTTTTGGCAAAGGTGCCAAAACAATTCAGTAGGGAGAGGAAAGCCCAAACAACAAACGGTGCAGAACCACTAAATATCCTTACGGATGAAAACGAGCCTGGACTCCTAGCTTATGCACAAAGATTAATTCAACATAGACCACAGACCCAAAAGTAAGAGTTGAAACGATAGAAAATAGGGGAGTATCCCTGCTGTCAAGGAGAGAAAAAGATTTTTAGACAGGACACAAAAGAAATAACTATAAAACCCCCCAAATTTATAAATTAAAATTCATCAAAATAAAACACCTTGGGTCATCAAAACAGTGCTAAAAAAAATGAACAGACAAGGGGTGCCTGGGTGGCTCACCTGGCTAAGTATCTGACTCTTGCTTAGTTTCACCTCAGGTCGTGATCTCATGGGTCCTGGGACTAAGGCCTGTGTTGGGCTCAGTCTACTTGGGATTTTCTCTCATTCCCCCTCTGACTCTCCCCCCACTTGAATGCTCATGTGTGCGTTCTCTCTCTCTCTCTCTCAAATAAATAAATCTTAAAAAAAAAAAAAAAGAACAGACAAGGTAGGCAAGAAATGGGAAAAAATATTTGTAAGACATTAAGTTGCATGGGACTTGTATCTGTGACTTGTATCATGCCACTCAAAAGAAAAAAGAAAAAAAAAAAAAGAAAATACACCAGAAGCCAAATAACACATGAAAATTTGTTCATCATCATTAGTCATCAGCAAAATGCAAATTAAAAGCATAATATGACACCACTACACACCCACTAGAATGGCTAAAATTAAAAAGACTAATCACGTGGAAGTTTGTGAGGGCGCAGAGAAACCTGGTCCTCAAACCCTATTGCACAGCAAGGAATGTAACCTGGCACGGCCACCATGGAGAAAGGTGTAGGTGGGGCCTAAAAGGCCCAATCAAGCACCTTCCCTTTGACCTAATAATTCCACTCCTGGGTATCTGCTGAACACAAATGAAAACTTCGTTCCTAATGGAACCTCGATCAGAGGAGGGGAGGCCCTGGGTAAGGCCGGGGGAGGAAGGCTGGCTGGCAGGGGGAAGGTTCCACACCTTGATGAGAGGTGTGCCACACATGTGCATCTCTCTGTCAGAACTGCGCAATGAAGATGAGCATCTTTCAGAGTAACTAAAATTTACTTGGAAGCAAAGACACAAAAAGAATCTTCAGAGAAAACAATTGGGCTGATACTCGTTGAAGCTAGGGGATGTGAAGCTGAGGGCTCACTACCCCATTTACGCTTTTGTTTAACTTTTCCATTCTAAAAAGTCTTTTGAGAAAGTGAACAAAATCTCCCCACATCTAAGAGCAAGACCAAAGACCAACAGAAGACAGGGCTCAGTGAGGAAGCAACGGCTGGCAACGAGCCACGGACGGTGCCACTCCAGCTTGCTGAGGGCCACACAGCCACCTTGCTGCCCGGCAGGCAGAGGCAACCCTGGCCCTGAAAGCCCCCGACCCACCTGCCCAGCCGTCATCAGCGTCAGCGTCCAGGTCATCCAGGCCCTTCAGGTTTTCCGCATTGATGATGGTGGGCCGCGGCGCCCGTCCCACCAGCTGCCTCAGCGGGCGGATGGGGCGAGTTGTTCCCAGCCTGTTTTCTTTTCTGCCAAGGGCAAAAAGAGTAAAGATCTGGCCTCACATCAAGTATACAGATGCAAGCAAAACCTAATACTTTTCCCCAATATAAGTCCAAAACTGCAAAGGTTCATGGTTGCATTTAAGACTTAAATCCTCTCCTTTGAAAAGAAACCTACAAGGAATAAACACAGCCCAGAGAGCAGTTCTGGCTCATTTCGTAGTTTCATATCCTCAGCGCTAGCACCTAGGGCAATGGCCACAAACTCATGCCAGGACTTACAATCATAACCCAACCTCATTCAGCTCCAGATCCCAGCCACCCCACCCACCCAGGAGCTTGGAGGTGGTTTCAGGTCCACTGTGGTCTCGAAGACAAAGCACCTTCATATGTCAGCCCATTATCTTGCACAATGCCCCCAAGCGGGGTG
The DNA here is from genome assembly GCF_905146905.1 of Nyctereutes procyonoides. Taxonomy (NCBI): domain Eukaryota; kingdom Metazoa; phylum Chordata; class Mammalia; order Carnivora; family Canidae; genus Nyctereutes; species Nyctereutes procyonoides. Next base: position 34,755,992 of record NW_026575020.1, read on the forward strand.
GAGAGAGCCACTCTCTACAAATGTGACTATAATACAGTAGCCTTACCCATCTTGGTCATTCATCTGGAATTGTCTAAAGGGAACACGGGGTTCAAGACGGAGCTGGGGAAGGGGAAAAGATCCTCGTTCCACTGTACCCTGGTTCTCTGATGACTGCGGTGAACACATCTGAAACATAACATCAATGAATAGGATTTTCTGATAATGGTTCAAATTCTAAGTTCCACCTGCATTAGAATTTGCTTTGGAAAATGGAAACTGGGAAGAAGAGACAGGCAAGTCTTGGAACTGCCCGGTTCATCCTACCCCCGTCTCCCCTATCTCTTTCCTGCTGTCAGGAAGTACACCTGGGGACTTGTGGTGTCTTAGGCAATGCCTGCCTCTCCTTGCTCTAAAGAACCAAGGCCGAAATAATATCCACATCACCAGGGAAAGCAGCCGAAGACCCTTAAGATTTGAAAAGGGGCAGAGAAAAACGCTGAAGTAATGGAAACTTTCAAGGTAGGGCTTATCAGGGCAAAGACACTGGGAGGAAAACTGAGGTGGACATTCAACCACTTAGAGGAGGTTCTGCTGGACACGAGCAATCCAACTTCATGGGAAAAAAAAAATGCATACTCTGAAAACTTACAAAAGCAGGAAGCATGTCATGGTATGTAGGTGGGTGGTATACATTTCCCATGAACTGTGAAGCCCCTTTTCGGACAGGCTGAGCCGGGCGGAGAGAGGGGTCCTTAGAATCGCTGGTACATGCCGAGGAGGGGGCTCCGTCTCCCGCACTCGAGTTCCTGCTGCCCAGCTCAGTTGGGGAGGCGCTCAGAGACGTGGCAGAAATTATGTTTCGCCCACCGCCCTCCCTCCAGCTTGTCACATCTGGAAATTGAAAGGGGGCAAAAGGGGAGAGGAAAGAGGAAGGGGGAGGAGGGATTGTGTGAGGTTCTGAAGGTCGAGGGACCCCCTCATTCACCAAAAACAAAAACAAAAAACCCAAAAGTGAAGAGTCAAGTGGTCGAATCTGCCAGGGAAGGTGGAGGGCAGACACCTGGCCAATGCGTACAAACTTGCTGTGGGAAGTCTGGTTGTAAGAGAAATACAAAGCAAGGTCCATTCACAGAGAAGGCAAGTGTAAACAAGACATGGTCTTCGCTGGTCAACAGAAACCACATATATCCACAGATCTAACACACGAAGAAATCAGGACAGCCCCAATAAAAACAGCCTTGGGTCATTTCTCCCACAAACACTGACCCATCAGGATCAGCACTGGGCCCAGCATTGGGCTTTACATTAAAACTGAGGTAAGTCCTGGGGCACCCGGCTGGCTCAGTCAGTAGAGCATGCAACTCTGGATCTCAGGGTCGTGAATTGGAGCCCCATGTGTCACGTAGAGATGACTTAAAAATAAAACCTTGAAAACTGGTGTTAAGTCCTGACATGTTTCAACTCAGTTTCACAGTGACACCTCTGCTCAAAGATTCCACAGTTCATAAGACAAAGCAGAGCCCCTCTCCCTCCAGTGGGGGCATGAAAGGGTCCTTGGCCCCACCCCCCAGGCCTTCACCCCCACTTGTTCTGCTCGGGCTCAGGGGGCTCTCCTGCAGCTCACAGTCTGAACCCGCCAACCTATCTATCCTATTAAGATGATGTTCCCCCCACCGTCAAACTTAACAAGTACTGGGGGAATTAGGGGCAAAGGAGAAATCACATGAGCCCGCTCCTTTTCAGCCAATGTATGGTTAGGAATTGAAGCATGAAGTCCTTGAGTACTTGAGACTAAGAGAAAGAGATAAAGCACAGAAGCCACAAAACCAGAGTTGGCTCCCAGCAATTCAACTGCCTTGAATACAATCTTGGGCAAGTCCTGTGATTACCCTTCTGGCCACACCTGCTTCTTCATCTTCTCAAATAAGGAGATGGAATTGATCCCAAAAGCAGCTTCTAGTTCTAAACTTCTGTGGTTCTACAAAGCAGCCCGGCTTGATCCCGGAAAACTACAATTCTTGGCTTGAGGAATTTAGTTACATTATTTGGAGCAGATGAAATAACCCAGACACAGGCCACTGAAAAGGTAGTATGCTCCATTAGAGTCACCTATTGATCATTTCACTTACAGGGTGCCAGTTCTGACACTGGGATGCCTTGCAGATTAAGACAAACAGACAAAAGTCCCTCATGTTTCAGGATCTATTCAAGCCCTCCCTTCCCCCATCCGTCCACAAACAAACAAACAAACAAACAAACAAAGAGCCATTTCATAATCCCTAGTCAGAAGAGATGGAAAATCTCTTCCCCAGACAAAATCTTAATCTCTAACCGCTCAAGGCCATTAAAAAAAAAAAATTACCTACAAGTATTGCTATATGACCCTGCCAACTCCTTGGCCAGACCCAAGATGAGGGGACTGTGGAGACCAATCCTAGGCTGGCTACAAAACCCCAGAGGAGGATGTTAAAAAAATAGATATTCTAGGGCACCTGGGTGGTTCAGTGGTTTAGCATCTGCCTTCGGCTCAGGTTGTGATCCTGGGGTTCTGGGATCGAGTCCCATAACAAGCTCCCCAAAGGGAACCTGCTTCTCCCTCTGCCTATGTCTCTGCCTGTGCCTCTCATGAATAAATAAATAAAATCTTAAAAAAAAAAATAGAGATTCTAATTTGGCTGGGGATGGAGAAGGGCTGGAAATCAGACTTTTCCAAACTCCCCAAAGGATCCAGACAGGATTCAGCAAGGTTTAGGAGCCCCTGGCTTAGAAAACCAGCTCCAGAATCAGGGATGAAGCAAATGGGCCCTTGGTCCTTCTGTCTGATGACAGCACAAGGGGAGACAGACAGGCTTGGCTCAATTCAGAGGAGGAGAAAAGAGGAGCGACCTCCAGACCAGCCTAGGGAACAGGTGCCACAGGCAGGGGACAGGCACAGGGTCAGTAAGCATACTTTCCAGACAGAGAGCCTGGAGCCTGGGAGCACCAGCTCGTTGAGAGTACACATGCCACTAGAAGGCAGAAGGGCAGCCTACTGTTTCCACACGTGCCCAGACAGAGACCACAGTGCACTTACTCTGAGGGCGGAGGCTTGGTCCTGGCCCATACGACAGATCGAAGACGCCCCTTTCCTTGCCAGCCTTGTCCTGCCCTCCAGCTGCTTTCAGCGTCGGAAACTCCTCGGGAGAGAAGGATAACAGTCGGCTTGAGCCCCTTAAACCTGTCGAGAAAAGCAGAGGGCTCGGTGAGCGGCGCCGAAGGGCCTCTGCTGCCCCATGGGTCGGAAGCCACGCTGCCTGGATCCCACCTGGAGCCTGCTCCTGTTAAGTGCGCTCCCCAGGGGACAAGGAAAGCCAGATGCAGATGATCTGCTGGGCTGCTGACAAAGGATAAGGGAGAGCAGATCACAGCTGCCCCAGCCCAGAGCCTTCCCCACTCCTAAAAAAGGGCAGGAGTCTTCAGGGAAATCAGCCCAGGGAGGTGAGCTGTTTTCGTGTGGAGGTAATGGCAGCAAATGGTCCCCCCCCCCTCCCAAAGCCTCCACCCCAGATCTACCCTCGTGAGCAACAAACATCTCAGTCCTGTGATCCTGGGATCTGTTTATTCCTTCCCTCCCTCTCCCATCCACTCCCCAATGCTATAGGTTCTTTGGAGAAGAAACCTTTCCTTAACTTTGTGGGAGCCCCTCCCAGCGCTTAGCATCAGGAACCTGAAATCATCTTTCAGACAAAATGGTGCCTTTTTAGGGTCCAGGGTGGCATTTGGTGCTTTTATCTGGACCAAATGCCCAGCACCATATAAACTTAACACAACAGTGGCAGTACACAGCACAATGTCCAGCCATGCTATGCCTGTTCCCTAGACGGCAGAGCCCAATTCCCACCCCCACCCCCGACCAGTATCATTCTCGGAATTACTGATTCATGGGCCCGTGAACTACGGCAGGGACCTGGCCAGAAACACGCAGCTGGGATTAGTGCAAACGCAAGAGGCAGCAATTCATTCACTACTCCACTTAGTAAAAAGATCCAGGGTCAAATAAACCTGCCAGGGGGACAACCTGACAGACAATCTCCAAGTGTCACAAAGAAACTGCCACTGTGTGAGGGGGCCTTCGACTCACAGTTGCTTGAGCATTTTTTAACAAAAACCACTGACAAGGAGGATATATTAAAGCTATGCTTTAAAAACACAGATTGGAAGCTTAAAAACAAACAGTACTTTTTTCTGCCTTAGCAGTCACGAAGGTCTCACTCTACATGGGAATTAAACTTGCCCTCCACAGATAAGAAAGATAAAGGGAAGAACTCAGAATCCCAGACTAAAGCAGTAGCACTCCTTACGGCTGCAGTGCTCTTTAGAGCACGTTCACTACCAATCCTTTGGGCCATGTGTTCTCTGCCGTTGAGACTCTGAGGCAGGAACATGAGGGACTTTCCTAGGGTTCCAGGAGCCATCAGCAAGGGACCACTGCCACACCAGAGCCCACAAGTCACAAGCCTCTGGTGTCTGTTTGCACCAGTCTGGCCCCCTGGGGCTGATCCAACTGAAACAGGCCCAAGGCCACCCAACAGACCACATGGAGGGGTCTATCGACTCAGGAAGAGTCCTTCAGAAGTGCAGAGCCATGAACATGTTTGCGAGCAACACTGTCAAGCACCCATAGCCCCAATACACCATGGGCCTGTGGCCACAGCACAGGAGGCGAGCTGGGGGCTGCTGCCACCCCAGTCCCCTGCCTGCACCATGGACGCCTCTGTCCCTCCTCCTGGGCTCCTGGGTTCTACTGCCTCCCCGATGATGAATGATCAGTCAGATGTTCTCAAAGGATTTTGTCATGTTCTGGAATTAGTTTCTAAGTCATGGCTTAGTTTGTTTTGTTTTGCTTTTAGACATTATTTATGGGATGCCTGGGTGGCTCAGCAGTTGGGTGTCTGCCTTCAGCCCAGGGCATGATCCTGGAGATTCAGGATTGAGTCCCCCATCAGGCTCCCTGCGTGGAGCCTGCTTCTCCCTCTGCCTGTGTCTCTGCCTCTCTCTCTATGTGTGTCTCTCATGAATAAATAAATAAAATCTTTATTTGCCTGAACTGAAAGGAGATGCTTAACCACTGAGCCACCCAGGTGCCCCACATCTTAGTTTTGATAGGAAATACAATCACAGGATCAAAAGAAGCTGGAGAAAGGTATGAACAAACCCTCCCCCACTCCCACGCCTGTACCCCCACCTGCCTACTTCCTACACCCTCAGAAAACAGGCTGCTTCCAATTCTACTCCTCCCTTCCTCTGAGGCTTCCTTCCAGAGATGCTTTTCTAATGCACATACATGTTTTAGAAGTATATTTTCCCTCATCAGAATTTTTTTCATGAATGGCAGTAACATACTATACATACTACTCTGCACTTTTTTTCACTTAAGAATATATCATACACCCTAGAGAGTTTGCCAGACCCATGGAAAAGCGCTTTTTCTCCTTATAGGCTAGTAGTAATTCGTGAAAGCACCAAAATCTGATGGACATTTCAAGTGATTACTTCCAATCTTTTGCTATTACAATGTTGCAATGATGGGGCGCCCGGGTGGCTCAGTCAGTTAAGTGTCTGCCTTCAGCTCAGGTCATGATCCCAGGGTCCTGAGATCAAGCCCTGCATGAGGCTCTCAGCTCCATGGAGAGCCTGCTTCTCCCTCTGCCTCTCAACTCCCTCTTTTTCATAAATAAATGACATATTAAAAAATAAATGACATATTAAAAAAAATGTTGCTATGAGTATCGGGTATATATGTCATTTCTCACACAGGCAAGTATTCTAGGGCAATTTCCGCACAGTGGAACTACCAGGTCAAAGGGTGAGCTATTAGTATCTGGAGAGGCAGGACCAAGCTGCCCTCCACAGGGGTTGTGCCAATACACACTAGTATTTTTTTAACTTCTGTAGTTCTTCTTAAATACAAATTAATACATTTGATTTGCTTAAAGTTCTAACCTTACAGAATAAAGGCTTTAGAAAGCAAAGACCACTGTAAAATCAGTCTAATGAATGCTCTTTATAAAGCCTCTTTAAAGAGAGCTAATTATAGGGAACTATAATACTTGTCACCGCCCCACTCATCCCCCCACCCCGTGCTTGTCTTGCCCCCTTTACCTCATCCCACAGACCAGAGAGTCCATAAAGCTCCCTTATACATATGCAGGCCAAGCTCTCCTGCCCTGAGCTCCTCTGGAACTGGTGTTTGACAGCACTTTGGCACGCTGACTGATGTCCCCACCGGAGATGGGGACAGAACTTCCAACCATCCAGTGATTCCCATCCAGAAGGGGCACATGCGCCGGGCAAGGAGGGGAGAGTTCGGGACAGGCGAGACATTAGCCAGGACTGGGGGCAAAGGGTACAAAAGACAGCCAGTGCTCTTCGCAGAAGAGCGAGCAATCGTGCACTACTCTCACCAGCAGCCCTCTCCTTCCAGCGCAGAGGCATCATCCAGGTTGGTTTGCAGTGTGCTGGACATATTTGAGCTAACAGTAACAAATTAGGAGGGCTCAGGCAGATGTATCTATATCTTTGGCTTCTCTCTAAAGCACTCACTGAGCCTGGGCCTGCATTCTCAGAGAGGGCTTTGGTCGTTGGGGGTGCGGGGGGTGCAGGGGGCAGAGTCTGGCTGCCCTCTCTGCTCAGGTGAGCTCTGAGCCTGCCTAGGAAGCCCTCTGATAGGCTGTTCAGCAGTCACTGAAAACTGGGCACCCTCCCACCCCACTTCCCTCTGTGGAACTATCACAGCTGTGGCTCTGCTGGTGACAACTTCCAAGTGCTCCAGGTCAGGCACGACATAAACAGTAACAAATACTGTGTAAGCCATGAATGCTCCAGTGGCACCATCCAACACCAAGCAGCTCAATTCCCAGGGCTGGCTTATTTATAAACCCAGGCCTGAAGCTCACACCACACCTCGCAACACCTCCTCCTTGATGGCCCAGGAGAGAGGAAGCAGACTCATGTCAGCCACACCGGTGAGCAGGTATCTGAATTCCGCCGATGGGATAGCCGACTCAGAGCCGACTTAGAGCAGCAGCCGACTCAGACCAGCGTCCAGCCTCCCCACATACCCCAGGAGGAATGTCTTTCCTAATAACATTCTCTGAGATCAAAGAGCTGACGGACTTTGTGGGGTCAGCACTCCCACCCCTGGGGCAAAGGTAAAGGCTCCAGGGAACAGAAGCTCACTCAGGTGAGAAATTCCACAAAGCTTTAGGCCCAGGGCTGCCAAGACTCAAGCCCAACAGTCTAGAAAAGGTACTCGTCCCTCCCCACACACCCAGCCCAACACCACCCACCCACACTTACCACCTTCGTGTCCTGCTGGCTTTCCATTCAGCTGTGCCCATGACTTTGGTCCACCTGGCACTGAATTTGTGTTCTGAAAGAAGGAAGGAAATGAGAATAGAGCTGGCCCAACCGGCCTGCTTTCCACCCAGCTTCTCACCTGTGCGATAGCCAGGGCGTTGGGAGCTGCCAAGCCCACGGCAAAGGTGAGGATCAGGGTGGAGGGGACATGGTCAATTCACGTAGCCAGTCCCACAGCAAAGCCAGGACTCAAAACCCCACGTCCCCTTCACACTGCACTCCAGAACACTCTGTCAGGTCACCTCTCGCACCCACACAGCTACTATGCCTTGCTCAAGAGATAAAGACTAGATCTCAATTCCAGCATGTGTCCCAAAAACCGTGCACCACTAATAGAGGAGCATCAGCATGGGAAACCCAGCATGCCTGATCTTTCAGTGGATGGGCCACTACGCTACTTTCCATAATTACTGTCATTCTATAAGACACAACTATTCAAGTGAGGCCTTCCTCTTCCGCTAATCTGGACTTGCCTGGCTCACATGCAATCCTCAGAACTGTGTGGAAAGCTCACTGCAGGCAAGGCATTATGCTAGGGACACCCTGCCTGAGCAAACCCTCCCACTCTCTGGGAAGGTTCTAGTCCTATTCCAAATGAGGCTCAGAAAGGAGAGATTAGTCCCAATTAGGAGAGCAGGACAAGGACTTGTCCCCGCTCAGCCTGTGTCCCAAGCCCCATCGAGTCCCCAGCCACTGAGCCCACCTGCCTTTCTCCAACAACATCAACCTAGCAGCCTTCCTCTTCCAACTGAAGGTAAAAATACATAAAACTGGTGCAGCATGATGTTTCAGCACTTACTGGGTCAGACCTCACATTAAATTATTACTCTTTCCTGTCCCCCCCCCTCCCACCACCCGCATCACCACACTCAGGGCTTAGATGGCCATCTCTCTTGCTTTCTGTACAGAGCAGACCAGGTCTAACTATCCATTTATTTATTAGAAGTTGCCCTGAGTGCCTTAGGATGGCCACAGGCCCCTGCACACAGACCACAGAAAGGATGTGCCAGCGATGTAACACGGCAGCACAGCTAGGGCTGGCTGGTCCCCCAGGAAGCACAGAGCACTAGGGCCCTGCCGTCCCACAGCCTCCCAATTGGTGTCTACAGCCAGCACCAAGATGCCCCTGCTCTCACCCACCAAAGGCATCAAATGAGAAGAGGATGGCTCCAAGGCCAAGAAGCGTTACTAATACTGCCACCCTGCCATAACTCTGACAAGAGCAGATATGCTGTCCTGCCTCTGGGGCGAGGCTTTGGGGGCTGGGAACCACTGGGAGTCCCTTCTCACCGCCACTATGTGGGAAGAGCTGAGCCCTGGGCAGGGTGACCAGCATGCTGGCCCCAAGACAAGGCTCTGACCCTCAGCAGATCTTCTCAACAATGCCAGGACCACACCAGGTGCTAATCCAGACTCTACAGCACCAGGGTACAGGAACAGACACATTTTCAGCAGCTCCAATGCGGAGTCTGACATACAGCAAGGCCTGTAAAACCAAGGCTCCCCTCAATCTCTTAGCTTCAAATTCCAGGAGACAGATTCAAACTCAACTCTGTCCTCAGACTAGGCACCAGGCACTTGTAGATTCAGGCCAATGAATACAGAGCTTCCCATGAATGTAGACTTCTTTTACCTTTTTCTTTAATTTCAGTATTCAGTGTTGGGTGGGGGAGGTGCCCTCTGGCAAAGCCATACACTCTCCCCAGTGGTTGGAGATGACACCTCAGACCTTCGGTTGCCCAGGGAATAGTACAAAACCAAAATACAGTAGTGCAGGTTGTTTTCCAGTGAGCTGCTAAATGCTAGGTATCTGTCTACACGTCTTGTGGTCTTCTAAAAGATCTGCAGATGTCTCATCTAGATTTCTAGCTCCCAGCTAAGCATATCCTCCTGCTGATCCTTGAAATCCAGATACCAATGGACTGAATATATTATGAGCCCTTCCTTGGTTAAATCCCAACTTTCTGGGATGCCTAGGTAGCTCAGTGGTTGAGCATCTGCCTTAAGCTCAGGGTGTGATCCTGGGGTCCTGGGATCGAGTCCCCCATCGGGTTCCCCGCAGGGAGCCTGCTTCTCCCTCTGCCTATGTTTCTGCCTCTCTCTATATATCTCTCATGAATAAATAAAATCTTAAAAAAAAAAAATTCCTGACTTTCTGTTTAGGAAAGCACTATTGGGGTGTGTGTTTATTTATTTATAAGATTTTTTTTTTTTTTTAAATTCATGAGAGACACAGGCAGAGGGAGAAGAAGCAGGCTCCATACAGGGAGCCCGACATGGGACTCGATCCCGGGTCTCCAGGATCATGCCTGAAGATGGCACTAAACCACTGAGCCACCCAGGATGCCCTTATTTTTTAAGTAATCTATCTCTACACCCAACCTGGGGTTCAAACTCACAACCCTGAGGATCAAGAATTGCATGCTCCATGGACTGAGCCAGCCAGGATCCCCCAGGGAGAATACTTTAAATGCATCAACAAATAAAGGGTCACAGATCAGTATTTCCCAAAGTGTGTTCTTAGACACCAGTCTCTAAAGATGCTGGCAAGAAGTCCGACAGTAGGGGATCCCTGGGTGGCGCAGCGGTTTGGCGCCTGCCTTTGGCCCAGGGCGCGATCCTGGAGACCCGGGATCGAATCCCACGTCGGGCTCCCGGTGCATGGAGCCTGCTTCTCCCTCTGCCTATGTCTCTGCCTCTCTCTCTCTCTCTGTGTGTGTGACTATCATAAATAAATGAAAAAAAAATTAAAAAAAAAAAAGTCCGACAGTAAAGGAGCTTGCTTAATTTTGTTTTTCAGCTCACCTGACCCCCAACCTTTCTGTGGTCCCCATGGAGCACAACCACAGGACCCTGATCTAGCCTGTAGTTCGCCCAGTGACATCACCTCAAAGTAAGTCACCAGAAAGCAAATTGGGTGTTTGTACTCTGTTCTGGATGTGGAGTCTTTCTCCCAAAGCTGCAGATTCGAGTCACCTCATGGGAACCCTGACAATTTCCTGTGCTCCTGTCCCATGGCCACCCATGAGGCTTGCTTCTGGAAGGAGCAGGTCATACAGCACCTACCTCCTGGCTGCTCGGCTGTGTCGGCTTCTGTAAGCTGGAGACAGGCCTCTGCAAACCCGGCTGCGGCAGCGACTCCGGCGGCGGAGAGCCCGTCACACTGGAACTAGACAAGGTAGGGGGCATCAAGGTCAGGCAGGCGTGGGCACACACAGGCCCCTCCAAGCCTCCAAAGGCTCAGCAGCAGCATGTAAGGTCCCCGGCAGACTAACACTGCAGAGCCCATGAGAAGCTGGGCCCCATCTGAGGCCTACCAGTTGCCATCTGCTGGGCAGGACAGTCCTTGGCCCCTGGCAGAGCTTCTCCTACAAAACCTGGTGGCTTCACTGTACACAAGTGCTGAAGGAGTTGCCAACAGGGAAACTGAGTCAGCCCAGGGAAGGGGCTTGAGCCCCATATTCCTGACCAAGAGCTCCCAGCAGTGCGAGGCGGGCAGGGGCCTGATGGCTTTGAGATGTGATTTTTCTTACAGCTTATAAAAGAAATATATGTCCAGAGTAAAAATAAATTTATAAATATATATAACACAGAACTTGTCACGATCTCATCCTCCAGAGAGAAACGCCAAGCAGATTTTTCTATATAGTATTTTTTAACATGAGTGGGATGACACCACACATACAATTTGTAACTTGTTTTTTACTTAACATATCTAATGTGCTTTCTGGATAACACACCTATCTACCTCTTTGTTTTAGTGACACAGTACAACTGGATGGGCCACAGTCCCCAATTTTTTTCCCCAGTACTGGCAAAACTGTGATGAACACTTTTTAATACATATCTTTGTACACTTTTGTGCATTCAGTAGTCTAAGTTCTTAGAAGTGGAACTGCTACGTCAAAAAATATTTTTAAGTTTAAAAGCTATGGCTGGGCAGCCCTGGTGGCACAGCGGTTTAGCGCCACCTGCAGCCCAGGGTGTGATCCTGGAGACCCTGGATCGAGTCCCACGTCAGGCTCTCTGTGTGATGCCTGCTTCTCCCTCTGCCTGTGTCTCTGCCCCCCCCCCCGAATAAATAAATAAAATCTTTTTTTAAAAAAAGGCTCAAAAAAATAAAAATAAAATAAAAATAAAAATAAAAGCTATGGCCCAGGGATCCCTGGGTGGTTCGGTGGTTTAGCGCCTGCGTTTGGCCCAGGGAACGATCCTGGAGTCTCAGGATCGAGTCCCACGTCGGGCTCCTGGCATGGAGCCTGCTTCTCCCTCCTGTGTCTCTGCCTCTGCCTCCCTCTCTCTCTCTCTCTCTCTCTCTCTCTCTCTCTCACTCTCTCTCTCTCTAATAAATAAATAAATCTTTAAATAAATAAAATAAAATAAAATAAAATAAAATAAAATAAAATAAAATAAAAGCTATGGCCCAGCACCCTCCAAAGATGTGTCAGTCAACAGACACTCCACAAGCAACAAGGGCTGTGAGGAAGATATCTGCTCACCCAGAGCCTTCCGGTCACTTGTTCTACACGATGAAACCCAAGGAGTGCAGGAGTCCACTCAGCCAGTCTCCCCCAATGCCAGGGGCTCACCAGTAACCCAAACACCACACACACACACATACATGCTTCCAAGTTTACACGACCCAAGGAACTCACATTATTACAAAATGAAGGCCAGTGATCTCCACTCACTTCACCTTCTACCTACAACAGAAGAATCTAGGTAGTATCGCTTCTGTGTTCTCCAAACCTAAGCAAGGAGTCCCACACTTGCAGCCTTCACCCTGTTACCTCCCTGATACCCCGAGAGAGGACATGGCCCAGGGCAAAAGAAGACCAGTGCAGAGGACAGCCCCTTGTCCAGTGTTCTGTCTTTACCTTGTCCTTGGCTGACGTGCATCAGCATGACTGGCCTCATTCAGGTCTTCTGATCCTTTCTGTGCCAATGACTCCAAGACCCCACAGAGGGAGGGAGTGACACCTTGTCCTCTCTCTCTCTGGAACTTCTTGTGGCAGAGGCATTTCAACACTTAGGCTGATATGTACGCTGATATCCAACTCACTATAGACTCTGTAGTGTCTACCATCTGAACAGAATGACAACAGTAGCTGACACCTGCCACACACATCCTCTACACCGGGTACCTGACCTGTGTTACCTTGTCTATTTCCTGAAACCAACCAGGTACTATTCCTACTTCACAGAAGGACCCTGGAGCTCACAAATCAAATAATTCCCCCAGGTTCCATAAAGCTAGTAGTAAGTGGCCTGGCTGATCCTAAAAGTAAGGCCTTACCATCAACCTATATGACCCCTAAACAAACCATTATAAAATTTCTAAAAACCGCTTTCAGACTCTATTTTGGTTATTACTACTTTATGTTCATCTGACTGAATTATTTGCTCACTCTGTACATCTTATCTGAAGTAATTGCAGGGAGGTTTTACAAAAGCTGCCATGGCTGCGGTACCTGGGTGGCTCGGTCAGTTGAGCGTCTGACTCTTGGTTTCAGCTCAGTTCAGGATCTCAGGACCCTGAGATTGAGCCCCATGCCTGGCTCCGCACTGACCACAGAGGTTGCTTCGGATTCTCTCTCTCTCTCTCTCTCTCTCTCTGCTCCTCCCCCCTCCCAGTCCCAGTTCCATTCTCACATGCACACACTCTTGCTCTAAAAAAAGCTACTGTGGCCATTTCCAGTAAGAGAAAGGGACACTGGTTGGAAGACGGTACTCTAGGTCACTTTTACTCTCTGGATCCTGAGCATCGGCAGCCAAAGCACAAGAGATTGAGGGCACGAAGATGTAGGAGCCCCCAGACCATTTTGTTCTCAGTCCCCAACAGGCAAACCCTAGGAGCAGTGTCCTACCAGCCAGCCCTACTCGTGAGGTCCTGTGCCTCTCTGGTCCCCTCAGTACAAATCTCAAATCCCCTCTCCTAGCCACCCTCATGGCTGGCTGGTGCCCAGCGGGGAAGACTCACAGTAGAAGGAGCTGAACACAGGCTCAGGTGGGAGGTTACATACCTGAGGCAGAGTTAGAACCGGCCCCACCACGCAACAGCAGCCACAACAGTTGTTCTGTTGCTCTAATGATGATTTTTGTGCCAGACCCTGGGCCTCCTAAGGCTCCCATAAGTGCTGTGCTGGCAGTGGTGTGAGCCTACTGGGAGGCTGCATACCAACCCTGAATAATGAGGATTCTGGATTGTTTTTCTTAACTGGGTCTGTTTGGAGCAACTAACTAGAGTAGTCTATGTGGAAAGCTGCTGGCCCTGAAACTGGGAAGACAGCCTCCTCCCCCAGCCAGAGTCCAGCATTCAGGGACTACCACCAGAACAAAGTGCTCGAGCACCTCCCCTCCCCACAGTGGCCCTTACTGGCTCAGGAACTGACACTGAGGCATTGCATAAGCTCCTCTGGGGTGATGAGGCCCTTCCTAATAAGGCACAGGGGACAATGGGCCCTGGGGACAAGGCAGCCCACAGAAACCGTGCTGCATCAGCTCCAAAAGCCAGGAAAAATGAAAGCAGGGAGAGAGAAACAAGTAAGCAGCAGGAGTCAGGGCAAAAGAAACTTCCTCTGGGTTCTCCCAGGTTCTCCAGCTCTGCCATTGCCTTCTGCAGAAGGAAAGGCAGCACTCTATGAGGCTCCAGCTCCCCACCCACGCCGGCCCCCTCTGCTCTCACCTCTTTGGGTCTTGCTGATCCTGCTTGTTTGCCCATCCCGTCCCGTCCTTGGGAACTATAACGATGTTGGGGTCGTTTCCTCTGTTCTCAGACTTCAAGCTTGGCAGGTTTGCAGGCGGTGGCATGCGCCGGGCTGTGGCAACCTTCCCGAGACTCTGTAAGCCATGTCTAGGAATAACTACAGGAAGATAGGGGTGGGGATAGACAAGTTTCAGAAGCAAAGAGGCCGGTCAGTCAACTGCTCTTTCAAGCTTTAAGCAATGATGACAAAGACAACCAGACAGACACAAAGGGCAGCCTGCATGCAAACAGACCAAACAGTCTGGGAGCTGCTTCAGCCGTTTTACAAGCCCTTTGCCCCAGCCTGAGCCATGGGAGTGGCTGAGATCTGCACAGGGGCTTTCCTTTTACTAGCAGACAGGTGCAGGCGCAGGGAGTCTATGCCATGGGCAGGGAGCCAGGCCCAGAAACCTCCACCCCACATGGTAGCCACCTCTCTGCAAGCTGAGGCTGCTTGGGCAGGATGGAAAGGGTAGCCTTCGTCTGGCCCCAGGCCGGGCATGAGCAGAAACCTCCACATTCTCCAAATGCTCCCAGGATGTGTGGACAGTACAAAGTTTTCCCACCAAGTTCTAGAATGTCAGAACCAGGAAGCCTAAAACAGGGTAACTAATGCAAATGAAGTTCCAGTCTACCCATGGTGGGGAAAAGGATCCCAGCTTCCAGGAGATAAGACAGAGAAGGACACAATCCCAGGGAGGCAGAGTCAGGATATCAAGCTCTGAAATCAGACACCAAACAGGAGCAGGGGAGTGATTCTGCATCCCCAGAACTGCCAGGTGACCACCGCACACCCTGAAGGTAGTCTGACCAGGTGGGGACTCTGGGTCTTCACTGTTCCTGACCTGGGGTTTCTCATGTACAGAAAAGCATAGAGAACTGGCCTCCACACCCGTTCTTACCTGAGGATCTGACCGCGTCTACTGATTTTCCTTTATACTTATCAAACAGGCTGAGAGTCGAATACTTGCTTTTCCCATCCTTGCCCTTGGTTATTTGCCCCAAACGATCGGACATTGCGATGAAATGTCATCTAGTAAGGAAATTTTTCTCGGCACCGCTCCTGATCTGCCTTTAAAATGAAAAAAAAAAAAAAAAAAGAGAGAGAGAGAGAGAGAGAGAGCGCACATTAATCCACCAGAATCCCTGAGCCGCTGGACTGAATTCCTCAAGGATCAGAGATCTCCTTGAAGGCCCAAAGGAAGCCCTGGATTCTATCCCTAGAAAAATGCCCTTACCACAAACAGGCAGCTTTACTCACATTTAAAGAGCATTTTGTTGTAGGTACCTTCCCCACCACCAACAATAAGAAGTCCTATTCTGCCTGAACTGAGCAGAGTTGACTGCTCACCAGCAACACCGAAATGTAAACTTTTCCACCCTGAGTCCTGTTGCCAAGTCAAGGACAGCTCTTCAAGACGGAAAAATTGCTCATCCCTGTAGCACATCCACAGAACATCAAAAATAAGGCAGAGTAGAGGAGATACACAACCTGCTTATGGAAGGCTGTTCATTTCAAGGATGAGCTAAACCAAATCAAAGGGAAACAACCAAAAACAGTAAGTCTTCAGGAACAGCTGGGTGTGTGCAAACCAAAGAACCAGCATCCAAAGAAAAAGCGTCTGCTCAGGCAACACAAGCAGGGCTCTCTGGGGTGCAGACACAGAAGCAGCAGCAGCACCCCCCAGGGAGAGACCACGGAGGTGGAGGGGGGCTTACTGGCTCCATTGCCCCCTCCACTTATAAATCTTGACAAGACAACCAAGAAAGCAGCACCTTCCTTCTGCCACACTCTAATTTCCTACAGGCTTGTACAAGTCTATTAGCATGTTACTCACTCATTCAAATACTGAGTGTGTGCCTGCCAAGGGTGAGTGAGTGCCACATGGCAGGCCCTGGGGACTAAGAGCCTCCATGTCTTTTATTCTATTACTCAATGGGTTCTTGGCTATAGTTCCTAAAACTTGATCAGGAAAAATCAACTTGTAAAAGCAATCATTACTTCCCATTGGAGTTAATGTATGGGGAAGAAAGCTAAAGCAGCAACCTGGACATCCAGCTAATACGGACGTCAGAGGTAACTGTACAAACATTCATTCAGTGATAAGAAAAGGCGCCTGGTGGTAGCAGCCACAGCATGGTTTGCTGCTTTGTCCTATTTTGAAGTCACACAGGCCAGAAGGAATACATACAGTATGCTGGTAAAGCATTCTGTACCTTTAGGGATGACTTTACGATAAAATCCTATATATTATGATCCAAGACTTTATAAAAACCACAGGGAGCAAATATCACTTACAAAATGGGGCCAGAAAAAGGGTAACAGTGACATCACACAACTCCAGGCACACGGAGAGTAGCGCCAGGCCAGGCCAAGGGCGAACCAAGCTGGTTCTTACACAAAACCAGGTACCTCCATCCTTTCATTCATTTGATTAAGTATTGAAAATGAATGAAATCTGTAGGAGAGTCAGCCTCAATGAAGACATAAACCACAAGTGCCCCGAAGTGCTCAAAGCTCCCAAGAAGCTTACATGTCAGAGCCTCCCCTACAGTGTCTGCCTCACAGGCCAGGAGCAAAAAATGACCAAGGACAGAAACTGGCCCAAAGTGTCCAAATTCTGATTTTGGTGCCCCAGGGTTCCATAACACACCCCTTTATTTTTAAATTTCCCTACCCAGAGCTGGCTCCAGTGAGTTTCTGCTCCATGTCCAAAAGTCATAGTAACAGCTGCATTCTTCCCCCACACTGGACAGCAAGCCCCTCAGGACAGGGACTGGGTTTTATTTTCTTCAGAATAACCGGTATTTAACAGGCTCTCAAATGTAAATCAACTTGAAATTCTCCATTAGGATTGGATGAGGTCTAACATTTATATACTTCTATCAAATCAAAAGATCATTCAGATAGGAACATGAAACACACACACACACCCCAACACATTATTAACAGAAGCCCTTGAGATTGTCACCATGGTGATGGCAGCATGTGGCCCCTGCCTCAGAGCTTACAGTCTGCAACAGCAAATGCTGGTCAGCATCCCAGCCAATGGCCTGTGTTTTTTATAAGCCCTCAAACTAAGAATGATTTCTTTAAATCATTTTTCACAGTTGTTTTAAAAAAAAAATGAATATGTGACACCCTACATGGCCCTCAATGCCACAAGGAGAAAAGGTTTGCTGACCTCAGATCTGAAAGGTAGTCTTGAACAAGCACTTTCAAGGTCTCCAGGTGGGAAATAGCCTGGCCGCCAGGGAGAAGCCCTACTTTTCAGGGAGGGGGCAGGGCAGGGCCCACCGAAATGGGGAGGTACCAATGCAGAGCAGATAATTCTGTGGACTGTGATGTGGACTGTGATCAAGACACTTCGGGACTTGTTTACTTAGCACTCTTTTTACAAACTCATGTGGCAGGCCACATAACCAAAAAGTTCACATCCTAATTCCTGGAATCTGTGACTTCCTTACCTTACACAGCAAAAGGCATTCTAGTGATATGATTAACATAAGGATCTTGAAATGGGGAGATTATCCTGGATTATGTGGGCAGGCTCACAGTAATCACAAGGTCCCAAGAAGGGGGAGCAGGAAGGCCAGAGTCAGAAAGCTGTAGCATCGGTAGCTAAGGCTGGAGCACTCTTCATGGTTGGGAGGTGCCATAGCAGAGGGCTGCAGGTGCCCATAGAAGATGGGAGAAAGCAAGGAAAAGATTCTCTCCCTTCCTAAGCCTTTGGAAGGAACCAGCCCCACCCACATCTTTATGTAGCCCAGTAAGACTCACTTCAGACCTCTGATCTCCAAAACTGTAAGAGGATAAATTTGCAGCATTTTTTTTTTTAAGATTTTATTTGAGAGAGAGAGAGAGAGAACGCGCTAGGGAAAGGGAGGGGGAGGGAGAAAGGAGAGGAGAGAGCAGCAGACTCCCCACTGAGCAGGGAGCTAGAGGACATGGGGCTGGATTCCAGGACCCTGCAATAATGGCCTGAGCTGAAGGCCAATGCTTAACGGAATGAGCCACCCAGGCTCCCCTACATTTGCACTGTTTTAAGTCACTGGATTTATGGTAACTGGTTACAACAACAGAAAATACACTCATTCAGTAGGCTTTTATCAGGCACTACCATGCTCCCAGCACTGAGCTCGGCCTGGGATGCTGCAAGCTGGACCCACCCCTCCATATGTCCAGCCCACAAAGGTGATGCGACCCACTCAGGGTCACCAAGCTAATTAATAAAAAACCTGCCCTAGGATTTTCTGCTTTAGCACAATATTGAAAAACGGTACCCAGCAGCTACCTCTCTGTTGTCCCTGACTACAGCGCTCACCTGACCAGTCACCCTGCCAACATTACTGAATGAAACCAGAATACACTTTGCAGAATCACAGATTTAGCACTGTTAATTTAAATTCAGACAACTAGAGTTCTTTACTGAATTAAAAACCAAACTGA
This sequence comes from Nyctereutes procyonoides, assembly GCF_905146905.1. Classification (NCBI taxonomy): domain Eukaryota; kingdom Metazoa; phylum Chordata; class Mammalia; order Carnivora; family Canidae; genus Nyctereutes; species Nyctereutes procyonoides. The sequence continues at coordinate 34,774,567 of NW_026575020.1, forward strand.
CAAAGGCAAGAGAAGGAAAAATTATTATTTACCAGCCACTCTGGGCTATCCAATTTCCACGTGAAATCCTAACGTGCTTTGCTTCTACACATCAAATGTCTTTTAATTCTGAAACTTGACCAGAAAAATCCTTGTTTCTACAGATTGTACTAAAAAAGTCTCCCTAAAATCTGTTAGTACAAACTTCTTACAGTTCATTAATACAAACAGACCTTCCTTTGATTCTGCACCACCTGGGCCTGTGGGCAGAGGTTAGAGTGAATGCAGAGAGCCTTCCTGGGTCTTCTCGGGTCAACGCTTCCCACAACTGACCAGTCCCCACCCTCACCCCACAAAGGAGGCCAGGAGCCTGACCACATTCCCACTCCTGGTCCCCCAGGGGGAAAAAAAGCTGAAGAAAAACCTGGAACAAATGGGATCCACTCTCCTAAGAACTTAGAATTGTGTCTAAGGCTGTTAATTGGTCAACAGCTGTTGCTTGACCCCAACGAGAAGTCCAACCATTCAGCAAATGCTATCTGAGTGCCTACTAGGTTCAGGTGAAATGCTTCCCACCCCTGGCAACCAGCGTGCCTCGGGGAAGCCAGAACAGGACACATACTGTACATGCAATTTGGGGAAGTGCCCCCTCCTACTTTTTAACCAAGTTTTGCACCTGTTGGCGGATTACTGGCCTCCCTTGCCCTCAGTTTCCCTGTCTACAGAATTGAGGAGCCAAAACAAGATTTCACAAGTCCCAGCCAGTTCTAAAACTCAAACAACGTCAGCATTAACACCCCAGAGCCACAGAATTACAGATGATTTATTGTCAAAGTAGCCACCTCTTACCATTCATCCAGGACTGGATTCTCTATTCCCACCTAAACCCGGGATGCTAACAGGCAACTAGACAGAGCCACCGTTGCTGTGGAAACAGCATCTGTGGGGGAGGGGCCGCACACTTTTCACTTTAATGCCCCTCGGTTGGACAGGACAGAGGGAGGAGCTTCCAGCCTCAGTTTCCTTTAGAACAGGAGTCCACAAGTTATTGTCTGCCCTAAGAAGAATATGCAGCAGAGCCCTAAAGGGCCTACAAAGCACAGACTACTTACTACCTGGCCCTTTACAAAGTAAGATTACAAACACTGGCCTTAGAGCATCAACATTTCTTTCATTAAGCCAGATTTTACTGGACACAAATATACTCATTCGGGTATTCCCAACTACACACATCTCCAGTGAAACTGCCAATCCTTGGGGTCTAGCCCAGCCCTACACCCATCTGGCTACAATGCTTGCCCCTTGTTTTTTCACAAACATCAGGCCAGGAACACTAACTGTTAGGAGCAGTTTGAACAGCTCACAGGTATCTGCTGAGTTTCTACCAGACACACACACACGCACATGCACATGCGCACACGCAATGCTTCACTGGTCTCATCAGATGGCAGAAAAGTGCAGGCAATTATGTGAGTGTGTGGGGCACTTGGGTGGCTCAGTGGTTGAACATCTGCCTTCAGCTCAGGGCATGATCCCAGGGTCCTGGGATTGAGTCCTGCATAGGGCTCCCTGCAGGGAGCCTGCTTCTCCCTCTGCCTGTGTCTCTGCCCTCTGTGTCTCTCATGAGCAAATAAATAAAATCTTTTTTAAAGAAATTATGTGGGTGTGAATCATGAAGCCGGGTAAGACGAGAGAACACGTTTCTAGTGGGTCAGAGGTGTGTTCATTCACACCTGACTCACACCTGGACCCATGGGACAAGTACTGGCTGAGGCACACCAGGTCCTTGCAGATGTGCACAGACCAAGCTTGGCTTGTGGCCACAGCTTTCTCTCCCTTTTGTAGGTAACAACCAATTTTTTTTCCCAAATAACACCTAATTTGGATCCTGAGTATGACATACATAGCAGAAACAGCCAAGGGTGCCGTGCTGGCAGGGGTCCTGGGCCCACCCCCCACGTGGTAATCCCACTCTTTCCCACAGCAGCCACTCTGAGGCTCGGCAGGGAGGCAGGCCAGGGAAGCCAGGAGCATTCTGAAAAGGGCTGGCCTGAACGAAAAGATCACCATTAGGCAGAAGAAAGAAGGCCGAGAACGCACTGAAGACAGCTTTGTGTTACAAAGAAAAGGTCATTTAAAAGCAAATGCAGGTCTGCATATTCTAGCAAGTCGTCTAAAGATGCGCTCTGAGGGGCCCTGAGGGGGGTCAGGGTTTGCTGGAACAAAAAGAACCAGAAGACTGGCCCACAGAGGCAACCTAACATCCAAGCCCCGCCCCTCCAGCCAGCAGCCCCGCCTGTCACACAGGTGACTGAGCCTGCCCCTCATCTGCTTGCCAGAGGGAAAACCTCCCCGTACTCATTTTATCAAAAGCCCTTTCAGAGGACAGGATTAATCTCACTCTGCTTGGGTTCGGGCCAGTGTCAGACGCCCACCTGGCCAGGTGATCTGGGCAGGCCTATAAAAGCACCAGGGAAGCACCGCAGCCATACATCCCACATCTGCTCCTGAGAGCCAGGCACCCTGCTGAGCACCCATGTGCCCTCACTTCCGGAAGATGCTACTGCCATCACCCTGCTTTACAGAGGATGCCAAGGTGTTGTCCAGACAGAGAAGTAAATTGTCCCAGGTCACTAGACTACAAGACATCAACCCTCTGGACCTGGACACACCACCAACACTGAGAAAGGGCCTATCGTGTGCTTCCACTCCGGCCCTGCTCCCCCAGTGCAGTCACTGAGTGAAGACTCACGATCCTCTAGAACAGTGAGGCACAAACAGAAGCCCTCAACCCAAGGTGAAGGAGGAACAAAAGGGGAATGTCTCTGTATAGAAGGAACGGAAAGATCCCACTGTACACAAAATATATCAAAAAGCATGATCCGACAGGAATGGAAACTGAGAGCAGGCTGGATAAATACTCGAGAAAACCACCAGAGGGGCCAGAAAGCATGCAGTCATTAGTCAGTATACTTGTTAAGTCTCAGTCAAACATGAAGAACCAGTGCCACAAAATCCAGGGACAAGATCAAGAAATAATTCCACCTTTCACCAACATCCCAACATCTGGCAAAAAAGAACTTAAATTTACAGGAGGCCCCACACCCCCCTACTTCAAATTCTCAGGCACTTACCATTATGTGTGCCTAGAATGTGGTGTCAACAGAGACTCTATCCCTCTATCCCGTATTTCACAGAACACGTTTTCTGTGAAAGGACAGATAGGTTCAGCTTTGTGGGCCAAGGACCCCACCTCAATTGCCCCAAGTCCGCCACAGCAGCACAGAAGCAATCACGGACAACACCAACAAAAGGTCAAGCTGTGTTCCAATAAAACTTTATTTTTTTAAAGATTTATTTATTTATTTTTGATAAACATATATATATATATAGAGAGAGAGAGGCAGAGACACAGGAGGAGGGAGAAGCAGGCCCCATGCCGGGAGCCCGACGTGGGACTCGATCCCAGGACTCCAGGATTGCGCCCTGGGCCAAAGGCAGGCGCTAAACTGCTGAGCCACCCAGGGATCCCCCCAATAAAACTTTATCTACAAAAACAGGAGGCAGGTGGATTTGGGGCTTCAGTTTGCTGACCCTTGGTCTAAAGGAAAATGATACGTTACAGTAAGGCGAATTCTAGCAAAAGAGATTCACATATGCATTAGGATGGAGCAGGAGCTGGGAGGAGAAGTGGGGTGGGTGGGGACTCCTAGCTGGGTTGTGCAGGGGAACTCCTGCTGCCTCCCTTAGCAACAGCAAGGGCCAAACATTCTGCCCAACTCCAGCTTTCAGAGGTTCCTACAGGGCAGCAGTCAGAAAAGCAGGGACTGGTACTTCTGTACCCACCAGCTGGGAGGGCCCCTGGCTGTAAGGAGTGGGTTTGGGGGCTGTCTGCAAAGCAGGAGGCTGGGCCTTATCCAGTCCTTCCACCTGCAGGCAGGTAAGCTGTGAGGGGTGGCTGCAGACTACAGCATAACCCTGAGAGCAAGCTGCTTGAAAAGAAAGTCAGAGGAACAATAAAAGGATGATAATGGAGTTTCCTGTCCCCATGTTTGTAGCCACCACCAGAAAAGACACCCCCCCCCCCATCCCCAGACAGCACATTCAGGAAGCAACAGAAATTAAAGATAAGAAACAGGGACCAAAGCATTTCCCCAGCCTCCTCCTCTGCACACTTGGGCTTGTAAACCCCATCCTGACTCCCTGGACCACACACAGGCTCAGCTCTCCCTCCACCAGGGCCTAGCCAGAGCAGGAGCCCCTGCTATCACACCTTTATCATGATCTCACTGTGCCACAGACAAGCCCAAGCCTCCAGCCCACCATAATGGCCCCAAACAGCCCCCTCATCTCATCCTCACCCCCCACCAGTCTCATCTCTCCAAAACACCCGGGGTTTGCATCAGGCCTCCGCCCCACGCTGGCTGTGACATTAGGCCCGTTTCCCCGTGGATTAAACAGAGATGAATATACTATTACCTACCTCCCAGGCCCGACGTCAGGAAAAAATGAGAGAAGGAACACAGCACACGTGACCCAGTGCTTGTGTGCCCTTAGAAGGTTCTTGGCCAAAGGCAACTGTCACACTAGCTCCGCACCAGCTCATCTCTCAGGCTGCCCAGCTCCACCATCAGCCTTGCACATGGCACTCAAACCTCGGGATGCCTGTGTAAGCAGCGAAGCCTTCATCTTCCCCACCACTAGGTGCCCAGGGGCCCAGGTGCTGGCACGCCTGGCACCTTTTCCCCTCCTCCTATGACCCAGGGACCTGTCCCCACTCTGGTGCATGAAGGCTAAAGGGCCCCAATACAGAGTGCGGGCCTTCAAAACCACCAAGAGAAATCTGTTAAATGTTTAGGATCTGTTGGTGGACCCCTCCTTCACCCCCATTATGAATTCTCAGAGGACAGAGATACACTTTAACTCCCAGGAAACCGTCTTGAGATAAATAACTCCTATATTCTGTGGCTACGTTTTCAACAAGATAAAAACTGCTGTGGCTTCAGGGTTTCCCACCTCAGGGCAGCAAGCATGGGTATTCGCTGCAATCACACACTGTTGTTATAACAGACAGCTTCAAGGAGGGGGTAATCCTAGCCCCACTTCATTGTTCATCCATAACATTCTTCAGTAACAAAAGGAACATAGGCTTGATAGAAGCTTAAACAAAAAAATACAGAAAGTCGTCACAGTCGACCAGCTCCCGGGTACCCCAGCAAGTCTGCGTTTGCCAGCACAAGTCCCTACACTCAGGGCCACCTGCCTCCGGCTCCTCTGTTTTACTCTGCTTTTGTTGTCTATTTCCAAAGAGTTCGACAATGAAGGTCATAAAACGCTGTTAACTAAATTCTAAACTGATGTGCTATTTGCTTAACAAAATTATAAAAATGATTCTAAGGAAAGCTTCCAGAGGGCTGCTGGCAGGCCAAGCACAGGCACGCAAAGGATGAGTCCCAGCAGTGACTTTGTTTACACCCAGAGCCTTCCCGAAGGAATGACATCACTGTAAGGGCTGGAGTTGGGCTAGCAGAGGGAGGATAGCTGGGCAGGAAGTGTCAGTCTTAGCCCAGTGGAAAGCATTCCTCCCACCTTCCCAAAGCCAGCGTCCTCACAAACCCACTGCTACACACATACAAGAGGGTGGAGGGACAAAAGCTGGTTCTGACAACTGCCAAAAAGCGGCCACCACCAATGCCGAAATGCAAGGCTGCCCCTTGGTGGCCTCTGGGGCAAAGCCTCGCCACCCCCTCTTGCAGGCAGTGGCTCTCTACAGACACACAAGGAAATACCACCTCAGCCACTTCCGTTTGCTCTTTTACACACAGGGACAGAAAGTTTACTTGAACAGGCTGTGGGAGGACTAGAAAAGGTGGTCACAAGGTGTGACACAAACACCGCTTGTTGTACTGGAGGTAGTGGTTACTCCCCTGCCAACCCTCCTTTCAGTGCTCAGCCTCCCCCTGCAGCCCCTGCAGCTTCCAGCTCCCAGCCTTCTCAAGGGTCCTGGAGGGGCAAGGACAGAGTTCACTCCCCATATATGCAAGGAGGTGGGGACAAATGGCCAAGCTTCCCGACCAACCCTTTCTTCTGGGCCTTGCAACAGTCTGCAGACACTGTAACAAATAGTAGCACTCAATGCTTGACACAAAAGCATAAGCACTGTGGATGGGGGGGAGGGGTACGCAGAGCAGCAGCAGAGCTGTGTAACTGACAAATACATACCTACTATTCAAACACACAAATGTTACTGTGTATCCACCTATAGAGGTACACACATCCCTTAGTTCAATTCCGTTTAATTCAAGAAATGCTATTTAGGATGCAGGGGTGTTCTGGTTAAACAAGGCAAAAGGACTACCAGCATTTATAGCTCACTCTTCCAATATCTCCTAAAATGAAAATAAACAACAAAGGGCACCCAAAAGTCAAGGACAATTTTGGCAGACAAGGAATAGTCAGTGGAAACAGATCTCACAGACTGAAGGATCCTACAAACAGGACTGGAGAGAGCTCAGGAGGCCCTGAGAGGGGGTGGGTACTTCTTACTGGGATTTAACCAGGGGAGGGTTTCTTGCAAGATCCCCTCCCACTCTGGATAAATTAAACAAGGTAAGTCTAGACTTGACTTGAGAAGACAGAATCCAAGGGGGTGAAGGTGAGGAAAAAAGCTAAAAAAAAAAAAAAAAAAAGCCTGGTGAAAACCTGAATCACAACTCCTAAGCAAGCCTGGGTCCCCCTCTGCCATCAGCCTCACTGCCAGGTGGCAGACAAACATACTCAGTCCCTCTCTCAGGGTTCCAGAAAACAGGCAGCCTCCCTCCCACTTACCCTACAGGGAAGAGCTCCCCCACTGACCCACCCACTCAGGACCCAACCAGCCGCAGGTGCCTGACACCACAGATATGCCCATGACCACAGACATCCAAAAGCCTTCAGCGAGAAGGCAGATACCAAAAACAGAGACAAATAAAAGAATCAGGAACCAAAGATTTTTAAAAAGGAAAGTAACATAAAATTAGGATTCTCAGAAAATTAAGAGAAGATACTACACCTATGCAACAGAAACAAGACTTTTTTTTTTTTTCCTTAAGGGGCAATCAGAAAAAGCCCTAGGAAGTACTAAATATATGATAGGCCAAAACCCACCATTTCACATTAATCATGAGAAAAATATCAGACAAATCTCACTGGAGAGACATTCTAGAAAATACTGGGCCAGTACTCCTCAAAATTTGTCAAGGTCAACAGAAACAAGGAAAATCCGGTAACTGTCAATCTGGAGGAAACCAAGGAGGCATGGCAACTAAATGTGGTATCTTGGAACAGAAAAGCACTTAAGGGGCAGCCCAGGTGGCTCGGAAACCACCTTCAGCCCAGGGCCTGATCCTGAAGACCCAAGATCGAGTCCCACGTCAGGCTCCCTGCATGGAGCCTGCTTCTCCCTCTGTGCCCTCCCCTGCCTCTCTGTCTCTCATGAATAAATAAATAAATCTTTAAAAAACAAAAGAAAAGCACTTAAGGTTAAAAAAAAAGAGAGAGAAAAAAACCTGAATAAAGTATAGACTTCCGTTAACAACAATGTATCAGTGTTCATTACTTAGTTGGGACAAAGTATCATACTAATGTTAGAACTTTGTAACAGGGGAAGCAGCAAGGTATACAGACACTTAAACTTAGTTTTTCTATAAATCCAAACTATTCTAAATGTTTTAATTTTAATTTCAACAGAAGAAATGAAAGAAGATCAAGGAAAGCTCAGAAAAAATAACAAGGAGTTGAATGCTGGTATCCCCTCCCCTACCCCAAAATTAAAGGATGAACCAGGAATCTAAATTTAACTAGGAGTGATGGAAACGGAGGGGGAAATTTTATCAAATGAAAAAGAACATGAAAAATCCCCCAGAGGTGAGTACCCAAGCTTGCAAGGGCCCACCTAGTGCTCAAAATAACAGATACAAAAAGAACAAAGTACATTAGGAATAAGGAGAAGAACCCAAAAGCTTATGAAAGCGCCCTGCACACGCGTGCTCTCTCTCTCTCTCTCACACACACACACACACACACACACAGTCCAGGGAGGAACAATCAGAATGGCAATGAGGTCTCAAGAGCAACAATGAGGCATTTCTGCACTTCTCACCAACATCTTTCCCCTCCCTGGATAATGATGTTCAATCTAGAGTTTAATACTCAGCTGACCAAGTCAAGTGTAGGAATAGAAGACAGCTGCAGACTCACATATGGGAGGACTAAAAACATACACCCTCTCAGAAAGTTGCAGAATATACACAAATGAGAGCAATCCAACACAGAGGCAAATGTCTCCCTTCCTCCTTCCTAGAGGAAGTGATCTCGTTCTTCCCCAGCACTCTGAGGGCTCCCCCACACCCACCTGGGTCCAGCAAGGCTATATGACCCACCCAGACAAAGATGCCTCTTAATGACAACATGGCACAATGGACCGACCAACCAACTGGAAACCTGCCCCCCTCTGGACTTCCACATACCTGAGGCAATAATGTCCTCATTGTTTAAGGAAGCTTAAGATAGCTGCAGTTACTTGATGTTCCAACTGTCCAACTGAAACATGCATGGGATCCAGGAAACAAGTGATCCAACACAGAGGGAAGAAGCCCCAGAAATGACAACAAAAGACAGCCCAAGATGGCCTCTGTACAACAGGCAAGAGAGCAGCCTGTCCTGATGAGAGGACACAGGGCTCCAGGGGGTAAACAGACTCACAGATTAATGTATTTGGGCAATTAGAAAATTGTGTTTGGGGCAGCCCCGGTGGCTCAGTGGTTTAGCACCGCCTTCAGCCCAGGGTGTGACCCTGGAAACCCAGGATCAAGTCCCACCTCAGGCTCCCTGCATGGAGCCTGCTTCTCCCTCTGCCTGTGTCTCTGCCTGTGTTGTGTTGTGTGTGTGTGTGTGTGTGTGTGTGTGTGTCTCATGAATAAATAAATAAAAGCTTTAAAAAAAGAATGAAAGAAAATTGTGTTTGTAAAAAAAGGAGAGGATACAAGTTTTAATGCCATTCAATTTATCAATTTATGTGTTTTGGTCATGTCTTCTATGTTCCACTTAACTGTGTTTTACCTGAGATCGCAAAGATATTCCATTTTCTTCTACAAGCTTTACTGTCTCATCTTTCATGGTTAGCTCTCATCATCCATGTAAACATGATTCTGGATGTGATTTGAGGCATAAGACTCATCGTCCCAGTGCCTTTTTTGAAAAGGCCATCTTTTCCCTTTGTCATGTGGCACCTTTGTCATAAACTGACTACTTTGGTGAAATTGGTTTCAAGATCTCTGTTCTATTCTATCAGCCTATTGTCTATTTTTTTGAAGACACTGTGCTGTCTTCTTGACCACAGCTTTTATGAAGTCTGGAGACATCTAGTACAGTAAGTCCTTCAGCTTTGTTCTTCCTCAAGAATGCTTGGGTTATTCTTGGCTCCTTGCATTTTCATATAAATTTCAGAATCAGCTTGTCAATTTCCAAACAAAACAACAATAAAAGAAAAGCCTACTGGAATTCTGAATGGAATTACATGGAAGCCAGAGTTCAAATGCAGGAGAACTGACATCATTACAAGGCCATACTCCCCAGTGTTGGCGAGTAAGGCAAGGAAAACTCTCCCCTACTGCCAGTGGACATGCCAATTGGTAAAATCACTGGAAAACTGGCAGCTGTCTGCTGAAGCTGAACATGTGCCAACCCTGCAACCCAACCATTCCATTCTAGGTCTGTACCCAACAGCACAAGTACATCTACACATCCAGGGATGTGTGTACAAATATTAACAACAACGCTACGTGTAAGAGCTCAAAATGGACACTAACGCAAGCTAAAAGCCTACCACCACTAGAACAAATCAATATTATATCCACATAACAGAAAATTATTCAACAATGAGAATAAATAAACACACAACTATGTAGATGAAACTCACAGGTACAATGTTGAATCAAAGCAGCATATACAAGAAGCAGAACAGAGAATCATTTATAAGGGTCACAAGGCAATCCATAATGAAAACACTGACTGGCAGGAACCTACTACACACAGAGTAACTTCAAAGGGAGGGGTGGGAATCATTGCATGTAGAAAACACTGGGGGAAAAATCTCTACACCTTGGTGGATCAAGCCAACTCAAAATAGAAAACAGAGGATCTGATTGAGGTAGATCAGCAAACATGTTCAAAAAGTGACTATGGGGGGTGCCTGGGTGGCTCAGTGGGTTGGGCATCTGCCTTCAGCTCAGCTTGTTCCTAAAGGTCCTGGGATCCAGCCTCACATCGAGCTCTCTGTTCAGTGGAGGGCCTGCTTCTCCCTCTCCCTCTGCCTGCCACTCTGCCTACTTGTGCTCTCTTCTCTGTCAAATAAATAAATATATATTTTTTAAAAAGTGACTATGGACACCCTGCTGGTTCAGTCAGCAGAGCATATATGACTCTTGATCCCTGGGTCATGAGTTCAAGCCTTGCAGTAGAATTAGAGATTACTTTAAAATCTTTAACCCCCCCCCCAAAAAAAAGTCACAAAATATGAAACTTTAAGTAAACACTCAAATTCTGAAAAGCAAAAATCTCTGACCACAGTGCAGTAAAACAAGACATAATGAAAGCAGAAGTAAAAAATAACCCTACTGGTTGGAAAACTTAAAAATCTCTCTTAAAAATTTTTTTGAATCAAAGGGAAATTCAAAACTATCACTGCAGAATATCTAGAAAAGTAAGAGAGAAACGAACACTACGCATCAAAACTTGTAAAACAAAGGCAAATTTGTACTCAGAACATTTAGCAATCTTTTTTTTTTTTTTTAAGGATTTTATTTATTGGAGAGCGAGCATGCACACAAGCAGGGAGGAGGGTCAGAGAGAGAAGGAGAAGCAGACTCCCCACTGAGAAGGGAGGCCAATGTCAGGCTTGATCAGAGGACCTGAGATCAGGACCAGAGCTGAAGGCAGACACTTCACTAACTGAGCCACCCAGGCACCCCAGCATTTAGCAATCTAAAAACCTTAAATTTCTTAACAGTATCCAGTTCTAGAAGTTAGAAAAAAAGACATGATGGGGCTGCCTGGGTATCACAGTTGGTTAAGCAACTGTCTTTTGGTTTCAGCTCAGGTCGTGATCTCAGGGTCCTGGGATCAAGCCCTGGTTGGGGCTCACCACTGACAGTGGAACCTGCTTGGCATTCTCTCTCCCCCTCTGCCTCCAACCCTCTCTCCCTCTACAAAAGAAAGAAAAAAGACATGACTAAATGCAGAGGGAAACAGAAACAGGGGATCCCTGGGTGGCTCAGCAGTTTAGCACCCACCTTCAGCTCAGGTCATGATCCTGGAGTCCCAAGATCGAGTCCCACATTGGGCTCCCTGCATGGAGCCTGCTTCTCCCTCTGCCTGTGTCTCTGTTTCTCTCTCTCTCTGTCTCTCATGAATAAATAAAAACATAAAGATAAAAATAATAAAATAAATTTATAAAAAGAAACAATACATTTAGAAAGCCAAAAGTAACTCAATGGATTTAATGACTACATTTGAATAAAGCAGAATTAAAGATAGTTCTTTGAACCAAAAATAAAATAAACCACCGAGAGAAAGGTATGTGTATCTCATTTTACAGACAAGACACTAAGTCCAAGAGGTTCAAAGACTGGCCCAAGGTCAGTTGCCCACTACAAACAAGTTAGGGCGTTGTAACACCTAAGCTTGAACCCAGGGCAACCTGCCATCTAGGTCTGCTCCAAAGTGCGGGCAGTCAATGGTCCCCAGAGAATGACCACGTGGTCACCAGAATACAACGCCCACAGTACTCCTGGGCTCTGCCAGTACTCCTGAGGCCATGGTGAGTGTGGGGGTCAAGTGTGGCCTGAGGTGGGGTCGGGGCAGGCACCACATCAGTGAGGGAGTCTAAGAGTCCTAGGGCCCCAGAAGGTATGGCAGCTCCAGGCTCCTCATCCACAGGGGTCTGTCTTGAGTCTCCAAGCCACAGTATATGCTGGATGTTTTCTGTGATCCTTGTCATCACTCCTGACCAACTTAAACTGTTACGGGTCCTTTCTTCATGGGCCATGGGGTCAATCCCTATATACCCAGCTCTCAGGTGTCAGCTGAAGCCTACCAAGGACTCTGGCTAGAAATCTCCTTGCAATTTGCAGAGTTCCTGGCCTAACTTATCTTTTGAAAATGCAGTTAATTTAACAACAACAAAAAAGACAATTTGGAGATGGGCAGTTGGATAGACGTGTGACACGCAGGCCTCTCTCTCCAGGGTCAAAACTTAACAGGGACCTGGCAAATCAAAGGAATACACACACACATACCTGTACTTCAGTTTCTCCTTCCTTTTCCACCACCAGATAGAGAGTGATAGCCAGTGAACAGCACTTTGCAAATGCCACCAAAATCTAGGTTCTTTATTGTAAAATCTGATTTAGCAGAGAACAGGAGACGGCATTTTTATCAGATTGTTCTTTCTAACCAGATCAACAAAACAGTTTCCGAGGGCCACTGACAGATGCACAGAAACACATGACTAGCTCGGGTAGATGCCCGTGAACCATCAGGGCCCCAACACCAGGAGCCAGGGCGCTTGGGATGGGGCTGAGCAAAATACAGAGCTTGGCAGAAGCTCCTGCCAGGAAGAGTCAAAAATGTACCAGCTGCCCAGTCCTGGCCCCGACCACGCTCCACGAACATGTATGTGTTTTACATTTATGTGGGTTACCTTTGCAACTATTAGATGTTACAAACACACATTCAGTATGACAAATTCTTTTTTTTTAAGATTTTATTTATTTATTCATGAGAGACAGAGAGAGAGAGAGAGAGAGAGAGAGAGAGAGAGAGAGAGAGGCAGAGTCACAGGCAGAGGGAGAAGCAGGCTCCCTGCAGGGAGCCCAACATGGGACTCAATCCCGGGACTCTAGGATCGCGCCCTGAGCCCAAGGTACACACTCAACTGCTGAGTCCCTCAGTACGACAAATTCAAAAAACACTAAAGTAGGCAAAGTAAGTCAGTCCAAATCAAAAGATCATCACAATTAACCTGAATGATATCCTTCAGGCTTTTTCTCAGCTCACAGAAACCTAGCAGCAGCTGATGGTCTGCCAGTTTTATTGTACCAGTGTGGGAAGTTCCCCGATTACACTAGAGCTCACTTTTTCTCTTGGTACAAGAAAATACACACCCATCTACCTCATCCTTTTGAATGCCTACAGAGTAGTTCACTGTTTAGCTGTGCCACATTTACCCACGCCCCCACGGATAGATACGGAAATTATTTCCAGCTGTGTACTACTGCAAATAATGCTACAACCAATATCCCCATGCATACGTCGATACATCCCGGGCTAATATTTGTGGACCATCGGACATTTCTCTGAAGCATATTTCTAGTTTGTGCCCAAGGAACTAAATAAAAGGCAGGAAGGGGACCCCAGGCCCTTCCCCAGGTGAAATACACATGAGGCAGATGTCCTCCAGCAGCCAGAGCCCTGGGGATGCAGAAGACAGCTCACTTACAAGATAACAAGGCCTCATCCATCTTCCAGCTGTGGCCCTCCTAAGGCCCTCCACAAGGAGGAGGCAGAAAAGAGGCAACGGTGCCTTCCTGACGAGCCCCAAAGAGACTCCCTGGCAATGAACCATTCCACCTGGAGGTAATGGTGCCCTTTAATCCAAGCAAGCAAGGAAATAGTTCACCAGGCTGGCTGAATCACTGTCACAACTGCACAGAGGATCCTCCTAACCACTGCAGAAATGGCTGCCCTATCGCCCCCACAAGGTGGCCACAGGTGAAGGAAGAACAGGCCAAGGTCACTCTGTTCTGTGCTATCTCACTCATCATGTCACATCAACCCAGAGCCAAGCCACACGCACTAGGGTGTCTGCTTACACAGAGATGGTCCACCAACCACGCAGTCCCCAGAAATCCACCTTTTTTTTCTTTGACGGAAGTAAATGAAGAAACCCAAATGTGCTGAAGGCAAGGGGGCTGAAAGGGCAAAGAGTTGGTTTAAATGATCTCCAATAAAGCCCAAGGGACTGTATCCCCCCAGAACCCATGGGCTATTGATTCCCCAAGCCTCACACGCTACAAGAGACCTGGGAAGATTACGGTTGCTGGGCCACCAATCAGTGAAGTAACAAAAAGGAAGAACCCAAAAAAAGGGACAAGTGTTCCCAGGGGCTCTCACAGGCATGCCAACCTTGTCACTGCAGCACAGATGAAAAGAGGAACAACGTGTGCGCACACTGCAAACACACTTTATTCACTTAGTGTTTACAAGTCTCACAGAGATGTTGATGGAACTCCATTAATGGAACACTTCTCACAATATTCCGGGGCCCTCCCAGCTCCATCTGCACACCCCCCACGATTCCTAAAATGCCACCCCCTACCCTAAACAACTCCACACCAGAGTGTGTGGCCCACCTGGCCCCCCAATTCTTGTGACACCACCAAATCATACAACCTGAAGCTCTCTCTCTGCAGGGCTGCACTCACTGCTTAGATCTACTCTAAGCCATGCCCCGTACAGTGTCATGACTCATCCAGGGTGGCAAAGAGCCACAATGGCCTTTTCTTTTATTCCTCAAGAGAACAAGAAAGGACCTCAATGATTATGCTGGGGAACCATATAGAAAATAAAACATCTTGTACTTGCCTATATTTACATTAAGATATACCTATAAGGGTACCTGCTTGGCTCAATCAGTTAAGCATCTGACTCTTGATTTTGGCTCAGGTCATGATCTCAGAGTTGTGAGATGGAGCCCTGCCTGAGCCCTGTGTGGGGCTCTGCCCTGGGTATGAAGCCTACTTAAGCTTCTCTCTCTTCCTCTCCTCTGCCCTTCCCCAACCCTCTCTCTTAAAAAAAAAAAAAAAAAAAAAAAAAAATTATACCTATGAACATTCATATGCATAAAGCATTCCCATTAATGGAAGACAAAACTGTTCTCAAGATACCACCCATCTCTTGATCTGAAAAAGGGATAAGTGGGAAGGAAGAAATGACTCATTTTCTCTACTTTGTGTATTTCTAGAGTGGATTTTTGAAACAAGCCTGTATTGTTACTGATACAATGTTTTTAAGGTCTAGGTAAACTGAACAAATACAGAATCAATGTTTTTACACTGTTTCTGAGCTGAGTAGGGGCCACAGTCATCGCAACACACTAAGACGGGATTCATCCCCATCTGACAGGAAACCAAGGCTCAAAAGGGTAAATAGCACTTGTTCAAGCTCCTAGAGCAAGTAGATGTGAGTGAAGAGAATGAACACTCCTGTTTGCCTGATGCCCAGTCAGGAGGAGTCAGGGTTACATAGCCCAGCCAGCTGCAGAGCCTCCCTTGCACCCATCAACTGCCTGAGCACATCCATCTTTATTCTTCAAGACATTTACCTGAAACTCCCCAAGAACAGAAGAGACTCAGCCCAGGGCAACAGCAAGTGACCCAACGCCGCAGTGAGGTGGTATTTACCTCGGACAAAGAGAAGGATGGCAGAGAGTGCTCCAATGCATCTGCCCCTCAGGGAGGTCCTTGGTTAAGGTTTCTGAGCTCCTGGAGGTGATGGCAGGGGCTATCTGATTTGGGTCTAAGTCTTCTGCACAGAGCACAGGACTTAGCATGCTATTAGAAACACTAACATCTAGTAAACAAATGAGCCCCAAGTGTATAAGCCTGCCTACTCCAAACCCCTAGGCCCTTGGCTAGTACTGCATCCAGGAACCATTAATAGCTACTGTTTATTGAGAGCCTGCTTGCCTTGTGCCAGGTTCCTTATAAACACTTCGGCAGACGACCCATGAATCCTTCCCCAGTTCTAGGAGGAAAGCATTACTACCACATTTTGCAGACAAGAATAACAGAGACTCTGAAAGACTAAAAATAAGCTTAAATCACCCAGCTCACAAGTGGTGGAGCCTGGGTTTGAAGTCAATGGACCTCAAAGCCAAGGGCTACTCTCCATCAGGAAAGGAGCAGGAGGGGGCAAGGCACGACCACCTCTGCATGTGATTTGTCCAAGTTCAAGCTAACGATAATGACCCTCAAGGGCCATTCCCAATTGTACCTCCACCAGGAACTTTCTCTCACCAGAGCACAAATCCTTCCCAACGTGGCCTGATGAAATACCATCCGGGCATTTTCAGGGTTTTCAACTCTGCTGTTGCTTCACCCAGGATGTGTGATTTCTGGGAATAATCAGATGAGGAAAGAAAGGCCCTAGAGGTGGAGTGGTTCAGTAGGCTGAGTGGTTCAGCAGATCTGCATGACAGCTATTATCAGGAAATGCAATAGAGGGTTGGCCTCCAAGTAAGTTCCACCCATAAGAAATATTAACAGCAACAAAACCACCAAACGCTGCAAAATGGGAGCCTCAGAAACCTCCAGAGACTAGGCCCCAGTGTGTAAAGCCTGGAAGAAAACATCTGTGCCAAGAGGCTACCTGTGCCTCTCTCCACAACCCAATTCTGGCCTTCCCCCAGGGAGATGCCCAGAACAACTCCTGCCTTGGCCACTTCTGTACTGCAAGGCCACAGTGAACACTGCTTCCATAAGAAAACCTAAGATCCTTCACGGACTATAGCAAGCCCAGAACACTAACTGCTTCTGATTTGGGAAGTGTGCTCATCTAAAAGGCTATTCATTTAGTAAAGTCGACAGTCCAGAAACACCCACTCTCGTATACTATTGTTTATAAATTGACACCATTTTTTGAAGAGAAATTTAGCAGGATTCTTACCCAAATGCTATTCAACTGGAAGAGTCCACGCTGCAGAAACACATGCTATTATACAAATTATATGTTTCTCAAGAAAAATTTGGCAGAATTTTAGCAAAATTGTATAATATCCAAAAATTAGAAATAGCCCAAATGTCCAATAAGAAAGAGGTTAAATCAAGTATATCCACAAAATACCCTCTGCAATTGCTAAAAAAGATGATGTAATACATCTGTATGGACTGTCACAGAGCATACCAAGACATTTTATTAAGAGCAAAGGGAAGCATGCTCTTAAGAATATAAATGCGGGGGATCCCTGGGTGGCTCAGCAGTTTAGCACCTGCCTTTGGCCCAGGGCGATCCTGGAGTCCTGGGATTGAGTCCCACATCAGGTTCCTGGCATGGAGCCTGCTTCTCCCTCTGCCTGTGTCTCTGCCTCTCTCTCTCTATGTCTATCATAAATAAATAAATAAATCTTTAAAAAAAAAAGAATATAAATGCGTGTGTAGGGATAATGTGCACCACTTTTCTTTTTTCTGGAAGGAATGACAAGAAACTTCTCATTGTGGTTTCTCCTCAGAGAAACTGGAGAAGAGCATGTTACAGCTTAAATTTTCTAACTACCTTTTTTATTTTTTCAAGATTTTATTTATTTATTTATTTATTTATTTATTTATATTTATTTATTTATTTGAAAGAGGCAGCATGAGCAGAAAGGGAGGAGCAGCAGGGAGGGAGAAGCAGACTCCTCACTGAGCAGGGAGCCTGACAAGAGGGTTGATCCCAGGACCCTGAGATCAATAACTTGAGAGGAAGACAGATGTTTCACCGACTGAGCCACCCAGGCGCCCCTCCAACTACTTCATTTTAAAAAATCAACTGGAAATACCTGGGTGGTATTATAAACCATTTTTGGTTTTTTTCCTTCATGTACTTGTAGATTTCTAACAAATTAATCTTAAAAAACACAGAAAATGTGATAGATCTGTATACATTAATACAAAAAATTCTTTTGACACATTTAAAAATGCATATTGTGGTACAAGAAAAAGTAGTGTGATCCCATTTTTGTTTTTTAAAAGCCTACCTACAAAGGGCTGTATTTATACATGCATTCAGAGTCTGGGAGGAGAAACACACCGAATTGTAAACAGTAGTTACTGCCTGGGAAGCTGGAGGGAAGAGCTTTCATTTTTCTTCATACGCTTGCTTTTCTTTTTTTAAATGAGTATGTATACTTTTGCAATTAATTTTATATCAGAAAAAAAAATTCCACTTTCTGCTTGAGGACAAGGTCTCCACTGTCCCCAGCTACTTCGGAACACTCAGCCCATTCACCACTAGGGCAGGTCAGCCAGGCGGCAGTGACAGGACCCCTCCCAGACAGGACGATGTTTCCCTACCGCCCAGGACAGAGCGTTTCTTGAAGCTCTGGACTGTATGTAAACAACACCTGCCTAAAAAAGCTCTGGAAGACACAAAGGAGCCGTGGAAAGAGTGCCGGGACGACCTCCTTTTTCCAATTGGTCCTGCAGCAATGCATGCCATCATTCTACACAAAGACATGATCTCGAAGCACGGTGGGAAAGTCACCCCCGGCTTCCCAGGGCTAAAATCCTACCTACCCTCCCCCAGGCTGGCGACCAGCCACAGCAGAGTACTCACATAACAGGTTCACATCCAAAGGGCTGTGACGCTCTGGAAAGCAGGCTGACCCACAAGCTTTCTACTGCAGCCCACACATTTCTGATTCCGACTTAGAAACACACTTTTAAGGACGCCTGGGTGGCTCAGCAGTAAAGTGTCTGCCTTTGGCTCAGGACTGATCAAGTCCCGCATTGGGCTCCCTGCAAGACACCTGCTTCTCCCTCTGCATGTGTCTCTGCCTCTCTCTCTCTCTCTCATGAATAAATAAATAAAATATTAAAAAGAAAAGAAAAGAAACACTTTTTTTTAAAGATCTCCCTATTTTATTTTATTTTTTTAAAAGATTTTATTTATTTACTCGTGACAGAGAAAGAGAGGCAGAGGGAGAAAACAGGCTCTGTGCAGGGAGCCTGACGTGGGACTCAACCCCGGGGTCTCCAGGATCACACCCCGGGCTGAAGGCAGCTCTAAACCGCTGGGCCACTGGGGCTGCCCCAAGAAACACACTTTTAATACTTCAGGGCTTGGCATACTGTTTACAATGGGTGCTTCTTCCTTTTTTTTTTTTTTTTTAAGTTTTTGGGTTTTTTTTAAGCAATCTCTACACCCAACGTGGAGTTCAAACTCACAAGGCTAAGATCCAGAATCACATTTCCACCAACTGAGTCAGCCAGGTAAGGTTCCCCAACAGGTGTTGATTCCAAGTCTGCTACATTTTTCCAGAATGCCCTCCCTGACTACCCCATACCCAGGCTGAGTTGGCCTTGGCTCCTCAGTGCACTTCCACGAGAACCTCTTTGGCAGCTCCACCCCTCCTGCATGTGGGCACCCTCCCTGTGTCAGACACAGAGCACAGAGACCAAGGGAAGCAACAGAATTCTGCTTCATGGCCCACACTCTCTCACTTGCTCCACTGGGGAAAATGTGCCAGTCAATACACAGGCAAAACTGCATTTATGCGTTGTCATTCACTGAGAAACGAACGGATAAACACAGTATGATATGTGGAACGCAACGTGGAATATTATTCACCAGAAAAAGGAATGGCGTGCTAAGGCCTACTACAGCATGAACTTGGAAACATGCTAAGTGAGATAAGCCAGACACAAAAGGGCAAATATTATATGACTCCACTTACATAAAGACAGACAGACAGCAGACAGTGGTTGCCAGGGGCGGAGGAAAAAGCAATGAGGAGTCAGTGCTTCACGGTACAGAGTTTCAGTTTGGGAAGGGGATACATTTCTGGCGCTGGGTGGCGGTTGCACAACACTGTGAATGTACTTAATGCCACTCAATCCATACACTAAAGATGGTTAAAATGATTAACCTTATGTATATTTTACCACAATAAAATATTTTTAAAAAGCATATCTAAGATAAAGTTGTGAAATCAGGGGCACCTGGGCGGCTTAATGGTTGAACATCTGCCTTTGGCTCAGGTTGTGATCCCAGGGTCCTGGGATCAAGCCTTGCATTGGGCTCCCTGCTCAGAGCCTGCTTCTCCTCCCTCTCCCTCCGCCTGCCACTCTGCCTTTTTGTCTGCTCTCTGTGTCAAATAAATAAATAAATAAATAAATAAATAAATAAATAAATAAATAAGATCTTTTTAAAAATAAAATAACAATAAAGTTGTGAAATCAGGAGCGCTTGGGTGACTCAGCCAGTTGGGCATGTGACTCTTGGTTTCAGCTCAGGTCATGATCTCAGGGTTGTGAGACTGAGCCCTGAAACAGGCTCTGCACTCCACACAGACGCAGAGTCAGCTTCAGATTCTCTCTCCCTCTCCCTCCCAACTCTACCTCTCTCTCAAATAAATAAATACAATCTAAAGTTGTGAAAAGAACCACAAGTAACAGAGGCAAGGAAATAAACATGGGAGGGTGATGACAAAGTAAGGTTGAGAAGGTCCCACAAGTCTCTTCAAGGAGGTGCTTGCCTTCTCCCCACGGGACCATGAGCTCCCAAGGAAGGCAAGCATGACCTTCACATCTCTGTGTCCCCAGAACAATAAATGTTTAAGTAAAGACTCTTGTTCAGACTCAACTCCATACATGGAGTAAGACCCCAAGCTTCACTAGCAGAGGGCTGAGCCAGGACCAAGATACTCAGAACTTAGTGGCCCAGGAAGGAAGCCACCTGGCTGAAGTCAGAAGTGACAAGGCTAAAGGCAAAAACCCGTACGGTGCCACACAGAACTAAGGGAGGAGCCTGTGTTCTCTCTGCCCTGGAAATGCCACTTAGAGGCATTAATCAGCAACGTACACCAAGATTTACATGTGAGAAGACACCCTAAAAATCTCTTTACAAGAGGGAAAAGTGGGTAACAACAATCAAATATCTATCAGAGGACTAAATAAATCATGGCATGCCATACAAAGAAAGCAATTACACAACCATTAAAATACATTTTCAGGGTGCCTGGCTGGCTCACTTGGCAGAGCATGCGACTCTCGATCTTGGGGATCATGAGTTCAAGCCCCACGTTGGGCATAGAGCTTACTTAAAAATAATAATAAATTTAAAAATGCTCTCAGTAATTTACGAAATACACTACAACATTAGGAACTATCAACTGCGAAGGGTATATGGAATATTTTTCTAATTCTGAAAAAACACACACATAATCAAAGGAAATACACTAGCATTTACTGTCGTTCTCTCTGGATGGCAAGGTTCCAGATTATTTGTATTTTTATCCTTATTCTTTTCAGTATTTTCCATTTCTTTTTTCTTCAGCAAAAATATTACCTTTATGAACAGGGAAAAAGTGCTTACAGGGCCTTCCTCGCACAGTGTCCGGCACATAGCACAGGCCCAAGGAGTATCTGTTGCATGACAGTGACTTCTGAAATCAATAAACAGCGCTTTCTCAACAGCACCAAGAGGAAAAGGCCAATGGTTTTCTTGGAGAAGAGGAAGAAAAGAAACAGAGCAGAGCTACAAAACCAGCTGCAGAGGTGGGAGTGGAAGGAAGTCCTCCCAGAGACAACGTGAAGGACGGCCAGCAACTGAGATAGCCAGCAACTTAAGATAGACCTCGTTCTGCCCACAGACACCTCCCTCTGCAGGCAGAGCTTTACAAGCTGGCGCCAGCATCTTACGGCAGCTACCTGGCCCCAAGCTCAGGCCACACGGAAAAAAAAATCAACAAGTACAGCTAAAAACAACACTCAACCAAGACTTCTGGCTCAAGTCACCAAGGCAAGCCTCCCTCCTAGGGCAGAGATTTCCCACAGGCCAGCCACAGAGAGAGAGAGACAATGATCTCTGTATCACCGTTGGCAGAGCCAGGGTCTTAGAGCTCCCAGGTGAGGTGGCCTGGTCCAAATGGCACCTTTTAATCCTAAAAGCTGGTCATAAACAATTTTATTTCATCAGAAATCTCACCATCTTTCTCATCGCTCTCTCTCTCCTGAGCACCACAACCAATGCTTTTATTCCTTTGTCCAAATGACAGACCAAAGGTTCCTAAAAGTCTACAAGACCCCCCCCCCATGGGACTTTCTTAAGAAAGAAATTGAGTTATGACTTGAAAAGCAGACAGTCTAGTTAGCTCTGAACAAGCCATGAGATTTCAGAGCACAAAGTCCAATAGATCTCTGCTGAAAATTTTATTTTTGAAGGGGAGCGTGTTGTTTTAAAATCCAGTGTAGACAGGCCCCATTTAATATCTGCTTGACCATAGCAAAATATATATACACTTGATAGTAGAGAAACTTCATTATCAAATTCAGAAAGAACATGCATTGGCCCACCTGGCCTACTCTGGTTTGAAACTGAAACCAACATAGAAATGATCAATCTTAAATGGTAGAATAATGAGACATAACCAGCATACAGCCATTAGCAACATGAGTCAGTACTTTGTGCAAGCCAAAAAAAAAAAAAAAAAAAAAACTTTAAAGTACAATAAAATAATCCTTCTTGAAAAAAGAGAACTGAAATTTAAAAGTGGTTGGGGGATGGTGAACAGGCATAACAAAAATCCCTCAGCCAGACCAGGCAAGCAGACCGTGCTGGAACAAGTTCGGACTTGCCATTCCTGAAATTCCACTCTCCCAGGGTTTTCTGGCTCTCCCTTCCCAAGCTCTTTACCCATTTGGGCTCCAAGGAGACTAGAGAGGACCCAGGCTGCTGTAGGCAGCACCCTCTCCCACAGTAGCCTGAAACAAGGCCCCTCCATGCAGCCTTGGAGAACTGAAAATTCACAGGTAAACCAACAGCTTGCTGGATAGGGCAGTGCATTCATCTCCTTTCCTAACCAGCTAACAAACAGTCCAGAGCCAGACCCGGCCAGAGTGAGATCAGATAGAAAAGATAGGCCGAGAGGAGGGAAGCTGGGAAAACTGAAAGAGTGGCATGACCCGGCTAAGATGTCTCAGTTCCATAGCCAGTGGACCTGGAGGAGGTTCCAAGGAGATTTAAAAAAATAGAACACAACAAAACCAAGATGGTCGTGGGAATGCCAAAATGTACCAAAACAAAAGCCTAGTAGTGTGCAGAATCACTATCAGCCCAAGCAGAATGTGTCCAGGGCCATTTACAACAAGCTACAGGTGTGGCCCAGAGCTAACTTGGGTCTCAAGCCCTCACCTTGTGACCAAGACTGGGGTCAGTTTCCCCTGTTATTAGCCTCGTCCTTCCTGTGCTCTCCAATAAACACCCTGAGCAGCCTAGCTCTCCGTGGCCATTCAAGTGCTTGCAGGGAGTAGTAGTCGTGATATAAAAATACTAGTTAAGGATTGGAGATGGGGTGGGGAAGTCACAGTGCCATCAACCAGGAGAACAGGAGAAAAAGATCAGGAATTTGGAGCAAGAACCAGAAAATAAGGCAACCAGCAAAAACAACCTACATTTTCATCACCCTCCTATGGAAAGAAGCAGTTTGCTACAAACTGAATGTGAAGCTCACAAGAGCCCCAACAAATACCCAAGTAAGGCATTAATTATTCCCATTTCACAGATGCAGGAGTTGCAGCTTAGAGACTCGCATAAAACCAAAATCCAGGCTCCAGGAGACACTTGCCCAAACAAGCTCCACAGGAGATTATTTGCCATTCCCAAAGGAGAGCAGCCATCCTCAAAAGGCAGGAGTCCCCAGCCTCTGTTTGTTGTTCTCCGTATCTTGCACTGTTCTAGATCTGCCTTAAACCAAGCAGTAGATGTGCCCTGGAAGGGACAAGCACCAAAGACCCAAGGATGGTGACTTACTGCCACACAGGCCAGTTCTGGGGGCTCGATAGGCTAACTCTCTCCCATACCTGCCTCCCCCAGAGGCCCAGCACTGAATAACCAAGTGCCCAGAGATGTTCCATCATGCCTCTCAGCCCAGCACCTGTGGCTTCCACCAGTTGGATCGGGCCAACCCAACGGGTGGCATTGCAGTGGCTCAATTCCATTCCACGGCTTGATAGCAGTTACAGAAACAGCAGAGCAAGAAACAACTATTAGACACTAACTGCATGCCACGCTCTTCTAGGTCTTTCACCATCGCCCTAAGCCTGTAAGGTGGACAATGCACTACTGATACCAGTGAAGGCTCTCTGAACCCTGGATGTCCCTGGCAGACGCAGGACTCACACCCCAAAGCCTGGGCCTCCCCAGTCCCTTACAGCACACAGCACTCACTGTACACAGACAAGGCTAAAAGGGCTGCAGATGGATTTGGAGAAACCGTGCTACGACTTCGAACAGATGGTCGCAAAAACCAAACTGGATCACGTATAAAACCACATAAAATGCATACAAAATCTGAAGGGGGTTAAAAAAAAATCAAAAATCTCTGGGCCAATTTAACCATCCTGGAAACCAAAGGCTTCTAAAGGTCTCTGCCTGGCAGCCATTTAGCAAATGACCCAGTCGGGGGAGCCTCCCCAGTCCCTGTTCTCCCCACTTCCCCCAAGCTAACCATTCCCTTGAAAAACACCTCCCCTTCTGGCCTGAAGGTGGGCTCGGACCTCCCACGACATCTAGAAAGCGAGGGAGTAAAAAGAAAACCGCCTTCCCACGCTGTGTGGACGAATCCACTCCGGAGGCCCACGGCTTCAACTGTGCTGTTCCTCCCGGGGGGGGGGGTGGGGGGGGCGGGAGGAGGAAAACACACGCGCGCGCACGCACACACCCCGTCTGGCAAGGCCCGAGCAGCGACATCCTGTTTATTATTTAACATTCTCGGCAGCAGAGCGTTCAGGATCGGGAAAATAGCCCCGACGCTCACGCACGGAAGCCGCGGCGGCTGCGAGCCCCCGGCCCCGGCCCCGGCCCCGGCCCCGGCCGCGGGATTCCCGCGCGGGGTGGTGCCCGGGCAGGTCGGCCCCGGGAGCCGGGGGGCGCGGGAAGGCCGCTCCGTCCCCTCCAGGGATGCGCCCCGCCCCCGCCCCGCCCCCGCCCCGATCCCGCGCCCCGGCCCCGGCCCCCGCCCCCCCCCCCCCGCCGCCCGGGCCGCGCGGCGCCGCACAACAATGGCGAGCCCGGCCCGGCCGCCCGCCCGCCCGCCCCCGCCGCCCCCAGGCCGCCCCGCCCGGCCCCGCGGCCCTCGGCCGGCAGGCGGGCCCACCGCGGCGGCGCTCGCGGACGGAGGGCGCAGGGCCCGGCTCGCCGCCGCCGGGCAGCCGCACCGAGACAAAGCCCGGCCGGGCCGCGCCGCCGCGCCGCCTCCATCTTAGCGCCCGACCGCCGCCCCGGCCCGGCCCGCCCCCGCCCGCGCCCGCGCCCCGCGCCCCGCGCCCGCCGCCCCCGCCCCCGCCCCCGCCCCCGCCCCGCCGCCCCGGCCCACCTGGTCTGGTTCCGCGGGCGCGACTGGGCCGGGCGATGGCGGTCGGGCGGCGGTCGGGCGCGGAGGCGGCGGGATGGCGGCGGATTGCGAGGCGGCGGCGCGGCTGCTCGCTCGCTCGCTCGCTCGCTCGCTCCCTCGCTCCCTCCCTCCCTCCCTCCCCGGCTCGCTCGGCGCTCGCTCGCTCGCTCGCTGGAGCCTCCGAGCCTGTGTCTCGCCGCTCGCCTCCCTCTCGCGCTCCGCTCCCCGCCCCCCGCCTGCCGCCGCCCCCGCCTCCTCCCGCCTCCTCCTCCCGCCGCCGCCCGCAGCCGCGCCTCGGCCCGCGCAGCGCCCCCTGCCGCGCCGCCCGGCCCGAGGGGGGCGGGGGAGGGGGAGGGGAGGGGGAGGGGGTCCCGGAGGGGCCGGGAGACGGGGGCTGGGGTGGGGATGGGGTCCCGGGAGGGGGGAGGCGCCGGGAGGGGGGGGCTGGGGTCGTGGGGAGGGGGAGGGGCCGGGAGAAGGGAGGGGACTGGAGCGCGGGAGGGGCGGGGCCGGGCCGAGGGAGGGCAGAGGGCTGGGGTCCCGGGGCCACGTGGGGGGAGGGGCACGAGAGGAGGGGCTGGGGTCCGGAGAGGGGCACGAAAGAAGCGGGGGCTGGGGTCCGGGGGGACGGGAGTGGAGGACAGAGAAAGGGGGCCGAGGCCCCAGGGAGACTCCAGGGAAAGGGCACGGGAGAAGGGGGCGCTGGGGCTCCGGGAAGGGGAAGGGGGTTCGTGGAGCGGGGGAGGTTGGGGGGGCCGGAATTGGGGCTGGGGAGACTGGGGGAGGGAGCGGGGAGAAGGAGGTCTGGGAAGCGGGTGGAGCACGGGACTGGGGCCCGGGGAAGGGGTCCTTGGGACGGGGAAAGGGAGGAGGCCCGGGGGAGGGGGTTGGGGCCCGACGGGGAGAGGGGGGTGAGTGGTCCGGAAGAAGGGGGGCTGGGCTAGAGGGGGGCCTGGGGCGGTGAGGCCCCGACGGAAGGAGCGCGGAGCGGGGGGCGCGAGCCCGCGTCCCCGCCCCCTCCCCCCTCAGAACTGCCGCGCCTCCTGACTGACAGCGAGCCTGGATTTTGTTCTGCGGGGTGTACGGGGAGAGGAAACAGAAACAATACATTGTTAACGCAAAAGCAAGGTTGTTGCACGATGAAGATACTTTATCCGTTTTTTGTCAAATGAGAAATAATAAAGCAGTCGTCTTCGGTGTGATTGTGTGAATGCAAAACAAAGGGTCTGGGGGGAGGCACTCCGCTCTTGGTCACCTCTGCAGGCTGAGGTCTGGGGACCCAAGGAGAATTCTCGCTTTTTATTTTCGAAAGATTGGCAATTAGGAAAACAAACGATGTGCAGAAGCAAAACAACAGAAAGAAATGTAGCTGGGCCCTGGAATCCAAGTCACCAGCCGCTTGTCTCTGGCACTTGTTCACCTACAGTTTACGCAAGAGCCACAGGCCGTACCCTGTGTGCCATGGTTTGGAGCGGTGTGTCTCATTTTATCCAGCCCTGGGGCAGATGTTATTTTTCCGATTCACAGGCGAGAAACCCGGACTCTGAGGGGTTAAGTAACTTGCCCAAGGCCACACAGCAAGACCCTGGAGGGAGGTCGACAGGCTTCAGCCCAATTACAAGGATAAGGGTTCCCAGGGCTGCAGGGCACAGTGCCTGGCACACAGTAGGCGCTATGTAAATATCGGCTGGTTTGTTGAAAGGAGGATTGAGTGGCTCTTCGAGGCTGGTGGGTAGAGACTTGCCAAGAATAGAGTTTTTATCTTTTTTAATTACCTGACAAGGGAAAACAGAAGATGAAAAACTTGAATCTTGAGTGCTCTGGGAAGACAGGAGGCTATACTACAGACCCCAAAGAGGGTAAAAGTCAACAACAGCTCTGCTCCCCAGGCAGGTCTGGAAGGGGAGTGACGCCCTCTGGGGACGGGAGGGCTGCTAGGTTCCAGGGAGTTCCAGGGCAGCGGCCGCCGATGCTTCACTCTAGCAAAACCCCAGGATCTGGCTGCATCTGGATCCCTTCCCCCGGGTTCAGGAAACACTTTTCTTTCTGCACTTCCCTGTGGTGACGACAGCAGCAACCATGCTCGGTACCGTTTACTGAGCACCTTTTCTGGGCCAGCCGTGTTGTTGAGCACTTTACAAGAGGTAACTCAGTACTTGGGAGGCAGTTATTATTGTTCCCACTTTCTGGATAAAGACACTGAGGTCAGAAGTTAAGTGGCCTTAGTTAAGGTCACAAATTTGGCTTGGGTGGTAGGGCAAGGGTTTGAGTACAGTACTGCCCTTCTTTGAAGTTTGAAGCTTTCCTAGGAGAAAGTACAGCTAAGATGCCCGAGCAGGTAGGGACACCCCGGGGGGGCTCAGTGGTTAAGTGTCTGCCTTCCGGCTCAGATTGTGGGTGCTGGGATGGAGCCCCACATCAGGCTCCCCACAGGGAGCCTGCTGTTCGCTCTGCCTATGTCTCTGCTTTTCTATGTCTCTCATGAATAAATAAATTAAATTAAATTAAATTAAAAATTAAATTAAATGTTGCCCGAGTAGGTATAGGGACTGGCTGTCTGTGGACTGAGACTGGCACCTGAGCTTTCTCTGGGACTCTGAAGATGCCTGTCCAAGCATTCCCAGAACTAAGGGCCCAGAGAGACCAGAGGGGAAAGAAAAAGAGGGAGAGAGCCAGCATGGGGGCTGGATCAAGGCTCAGCCCAGGAGACAGCCCACAGCGTAGAGGGGGACATTCAAAAAGACATTTCTCATATCATCAAAGTTACTATAAACATCAACTGACCAGAGTGGGACTCCTGAAAGGAAGGAGTGGACCAAGAAGGGCAAAGCTGGGGAGAGTTGGCATGAGCCAACTCATGTCATTTGTGCTATTCTTTCTTTCCTTTTAAATATTGGGAAACTTGGGATCCCTGGGTGGCGCAGCGGTTTGGCACCTGCCTTTGGCCAAGGGCGCGATCCTGGAGACTCGGGATCGAATCCCACATCCGGCTCCCGGTGCATGGAGCCTGCTTCTCCCTCTGCCTGTGTCTCTGCCTCTCTCTCTCTCTATCTGTGACTATCATAAATAAATAAAAATTAAAAAAAATAAATAAAAGTTTAAAAATATTGGGAAACTTTCCAACTCTGCATATGGGTGGAGACACCTCTTCAGTCCCCACCCACCCCTACCGCTGAGCAGACAGGGAATTTCATCCGACCCTAGAGACCTAATGCAGATTGTATATATAAATAATTTTATCCTGGGCAGCCCAGGTGGCTCAGTGGTTGAGCATCTGCCTTCGGCCCAGGGCGTGATCCTGGGGACCCAGGATTGAGTCCCATGTCAGGCTCCCTGCATGGGGCCTGCTTCTCCCTCTGCCTGTGTCTCTGCCTCTCTCTCCCTCTCTCCCTCTCTCTCTCTCTCTCTCTCTCTCTCTCTCTCTGTCCCTCATGAATAAATAAAATAAAATAAAATTTTATCCTTCCTGAAATGTAGTCACTGAGCTTTGTTACATGGAAATTTCATATTTTGGTATAATACTTAGAAATGTATTTATCTCTGACTTTGTCGCACCGTAGTATGACCAGATGTGGATCGCCTTCACATTAATTTCTGGTAGAATGTACAAAACCCTGCCAAGGTCACATTCTGGTCTGTTGCTGTGGTGGTGGTAGTGGTGGTTTTTTAACTCATCTGGAAAGCTGTCTCCTTTTATGTTCTCTGTCTTCTTTCTCTTCCCTGTGCTACGGCTGCTCCCGTCTCTAACCCCCAGCCCACTCTGACGTTCTCTTGATTATAATCCCCGTCTTGCTGGTGGTTGTCATTTCTATACATACCCGTGTGTCCTACAGGACTGGGAGCTCATCCGAACACAGTCACTGAATTATTCAGTTTTAATTCCCCAGCACCCGGCATACAATCAGTGGCACACAGTAGGTGCTTAATGAGAGGTTGCTGGGGATCCCTGGGTGGCGCAGCGGTTTGGCGCTTGCCTTTGGCCCGGGGCACGATCCTGGAGACTCGGGATCGAATCCCACATCGGGCTCCCAGTGCGTGGAGCCTGCTTCTCCCTCTGCCTGTGTCTCTGCCTCTCTCTGTGTGACTATTGTAGATAAATAAAAAAATAAAAATAAAAATAAAAATAAATGAGAGGTTGCTGAATGGAAGAAGAACAAATTTAAGGGAAGAGAGAATTGAAGACTCAGAGAAGGAATCTATCTGACCTCTGCTCTGCACCCTGTCTTGTCAGCCTCAAAAGGGAGCCCCGGAAGGTGTGCATGAATCCCTCCATTGCCTGGAGAATCTGTGGCTTGGCTGAGCCTCTTTCATCCCCTTGTCAGGGACAGTTCCATTTACTGAGCACTTTCAGAGGGTGAAACTAAAATGCAGACAGGCTTTAGTGACAAGCCCGAGTCCACACAGGGAGCTGATGGCAGAGTTGAAAGAGAGAAGGGCTGGGAGAGAGAGTGCACACCTGCCTGCCAGGGGGAGGGAGGCGGGCTTGTCGTGCCAACACCCTCTTTCCACGATACACAAAATGCCCTTCTCCAGGATTTTGTGAGTTAAAGTCTATCACTATCCCCATTTTACAGATCGGTAAACTGAGGCTCCAGGACATTCATCTGCCACTGCCTGGTTGTCAGATGCTTGTGATATTACTGTGGTTACTACTAGAGGCTTTTGAGTCATCCAGACTCCAGAGCCAGTGCTGGCCCAGGCACGGAGCCCGGGGGCAGCCCCAGAGCCTCTCCTGTGGACCCTGACTTGGCTTCAAGGCAAGCCTCCCTCCAGCCACTCCCAGCCTGAGTGTTGTCCACACCATGGGCATGCCTACCAACG
Organism: Nyctereutes procyonoides; assembly: GCF_905146905.1. Taxonomy (NCBI): domain Eukaryota; kingdom Metazoa; phylum Chordata; class Mammalia; order Carnivora; family Canidae; genus Nyctereutes; species Nyctereutes procyonoides. Next base: position 34,804,556 of record NW_026575020.1, read on the forward strand.
TTGGCTCCACCACATGTAGAAGCCCAGCCAAGCTCACCTCAGCTCCCCTACACAGTGGGGCTCATCCCAGATAAACCCAGAAGCAGGCGCTGGGCCTGTGCCCTTTCCCCAGGCTGGCCCCTAGTATGGAGCCATGGTGAAGAGGGCAGGATTTGGGGTCAGACCAACCTGACTTGAGTTTTGTCTCTATCCTCATTTACTGTGTGCCTTTGGACAACTGACTTTAACTTCCTGAGCCTCTGAAAATCGGGAAGGAGGTTTGGTGTCAAGATGGGATGAGATTATGTGCACTGGTTGTCAACACAAGCTGGCATCTGGCAGACACTGAGTGCACGCCTGTTACTTTGGTGTTTCCTTCCTATTATCAGATCAGAGAATGATGTTCCTTGTCAGTCATTCATTGCTGTGTAACAAACAGCCCTAAAATATAGTGGCTTAAAACAACTTATTTCTCATCATTTGGGGGATGGTTCTGCTCCAGCTGGTGTTGACCAGGATCAATCATGCTGCCACACTACACTGTCTCTTCCTCCATGAAGTATCTCATCCTCCAGGATTCTCCATATGGTCTCTCTCCAGCAAAAGATTCTGGGCTTCCTTTATAGCGTGGCGGCTGGATTCCAAAGAAGTAAAAGCAGAAGCAGACAGGCCTCTTCAAAGTGTTACTTCTGCTGCATTCTCTTGGTTAGAGTGAGTCACAGCACTAGCTCAGACTCCAGGGGGAAGGGAAATAAACCCCCTCTTGAGAGCAGGAGCAGCAGAGGTGCACGGGGAGGGAAAGGCTGCTTGGCAAATTATTTGTAGATAAACTTTCAGGTTCTCAGGACCTCTTGCTTCCCCCCACCCCATGCCTTAGCCAAACCTCCATCCATCCTGTCCAATGAAGACATTCCATCCAACTGAACAAAATGTTTACTGAGATCTATCATGGCCAGGCCAGTTGGAGCACTGAGAAATGGCCAGAAGAGAAATACATGGTCCCTACACTCAAGAAGCTCCCAAATTAAGGGGCGCTCAAAAGGAAACAAAACTGCAGTAAGAAAACCTGATCTGGGGATGCCTGGGTGGCTCAGTGGTTGAGCGTCTACCTTTGACTCAGGTTGTGATCCTGGGGTCCAGGATCAAGTTCCACATCGGGCTCCCTGCACGGAGCCTGTTTCTCCCTCTGCCTGTTTCTCTGCCTCTCTCTGTGTCTCTCATGAATAAATAAATAACATCTTGAAGAAAAAAGAAAAACTGACCTATTCAGCTCTCACCACCTGCCAAGCACAGGTCTGAGGTGGGTCCGAATTATCAGGACCTAGTTTCTGACCTGATCTGGTGCTTCCTCGTGCCCCAGTACTTGCAGAAGGACACTGCTGACATGCTCACAGCTAGGCTGCGATACAACCAGGAATGTGAGACCTACAACTTGTGTAGTGACCATGTGTTCCAGGATTCCTGGAAGGGCCTGCTTTCATATTCACTGCACCTGTTCTCCAAAGTGCAATGTACTGATGAGAGGGAGTGTAAGTCTCTATTTCAGTCATCTTAACTGGGGAGTGGGGGGTGAGGAGAATAATAGCTCAGGGAGAAATGGATTCCACCTGGGGAAAGAGGCACCTTTTTGGTGCAGGTACTCTGGATGCCAGGCTTTGAAGGAAGAGAGGAGTTTAATCACGGGAGACTGGGCATGAACATTCCAGATGGAGAGGCCAGCTTGAACAAAGGCCTGGAGATTGGAGTTTCTGGGCACTGGGAGGGGCCCACAGCCTGGCTGGTGGCCATTGGAAAAGTGGCCCCATCCCAGGGAATGTGCATTCCAGTAGGGATGGGAGCCTTGAGCTAAAAATACTATACTTGGGTCTGAGTACACAGCAGGGGGCCCTGCACAGACCTAAGGACTCAGACCACAGTGGGCAGCATCTGAGTCTCAGCACCCAACACACAGAGACTAAAAGCAGTCTCCTCTAAGGGGCTTGACCATAAGGAGAGTCCAGGGCACTGAGCCCTGACACCTTCTCTTCACATCATACCAGATTCTTACAGATTTGCCCTCCTCTTCCCACCAAGGGGAGAGACACAGAGGAGGTGGGGAGGAAAAGAGCCAAGACTGGGGATAAAAGAAAATTGAAGGTAAGACTTAAAATTCAGTAACTTCAGCTGAGAAAAAGCAGCGGAAAATTATTGAGGGGTGCAGCTCGAAAAGACAAAGGGAAGAAAGGACGAGCCAGCTCTCCCCAGAGGTTCCCAAATAAAGAACTCAGACGGCAAATATCAGCCAGATATCCCACAGGCTCCCTTTTTGTACCCATGGCAGAATGGAGGTCTATCTTTCCAATGAGCCGCTTCAGTGTGTTCCTCAACCTGGAGCTCCAGGAAGCAATCCACACTAACCATGGGAGCTGACATGGGAGGTGGAAGTGGTGCAATGAAGCAGGGATGAATGAGGGCCACTGGCAGGAGGGTTTAGTAATAGGTCTCGCCCTGTGTGGCCACTATATCAGAAATGTAGATACTAAAGAAAGAATAGATCTCAAAATCTAACCTGATATCAAGAAAGAGAAGACAGCCCACAGAATGGGAGAAAATATTTGTAAACTAGATACCTGATAAGAGCCTAATCTCCAGAATGTATCAAAAACACCCGCAACTCAACAACAAAGAGACAACGCAATGAAAAAAATGGGCAAAGACACACAAATGGTCAACCAACATATGGAAAGATGCTCAACATCATTAGATATCTAGAAAATGCAAATCAAAACCATGACAAGATGCAACTTCATACCCACCCAGGATGGCTATAATCTAAAAGATGGACAGTCACAAGTTTTAGCAGGAATGGAGAGATACTGGAATACTCCTACAGCGCTGGTGAGAATGTAAATGGTGTAGCTGCTGTAGAAAACAGTCTGGTGAGTCCTTTTTTTTTTTTAATTTTTATTTATTTACGATAGTCACACAGAGAGAGAGCTAGAGAGAGAGGCAGAGACATAGGCAGAGGGAGAAGCAGGCTCCATGCACCGGGAGCCCGACGTGGGACTCGATCCCGGGTCTCCAGAATCGCGCCCTGGGCAGTTGGCAGGCACCAAACCGCTGCGCCACCCAGGGATCCCCCAGTCTGGTGAGTCCTTATGAAGCTAATCATAGAATTATCCTACAACCCAGCAATGCCACGTGTAGGCATTCCTAAAAGAACTGAAAAGAGATGTTCAAACACAATGTATACATGAATGTTTACAGCAGCACTATTCACAATAGCTGAAAGGTTAAAATAACCCAAATGTCCATCCACTGATAAGTGGATAAACAAAATGTGGTAGATCCACAGTGAGGTATTATTTAGCCATTAAGAGGAATGAAGTACTGGCCCACAGAACAACATGAATGGATCTTGAAAACATTATACAAGAAAAAGAAGCCAAATGAAAAGGCCACATATTGTATGATCCATTTATATGAAATTCCCAGAATAGGTAAATCCATAGAGACAAAAATCAGATTAGTGTTTGCCCAGGGCTGGGGGGAGGGGAGTGACTGCTTAATGGGCATAGAGTTTCCTTTTGGAACACAAGAGTCCTGGAACCAGACAGAGGTGATGGTTGCACAATACCATGAATGTGCTGTCACTGAATTGCATACTTTAAAAGTAGTTAAAATGGTAAGTTTTACATTTTGTGTATTTTACCACAACAAAAGATAATCTAATTTGAAATGGCACATTTGCAGGGATCTTGGTCAGTTATGTTACCATCATGTGTTCACCCACATACCATTTAGATTTCCAAACTTCCAGGTGATATTTAAGTTTTAAGGGTGATGAACAATTTTCTATTTCTTTTTTAAAAATATTTTATTTATTTATTCATGAGAGACATAGAGAGAGAGAGAGAGAGAGAGAGAGAGAGGCAGAGACACAGATAGAGGGAGAAGTAGGAGGGAGCCCAATGTGGAACTTGATCCTGGGACTCCAGGATCACACCCTCAGCCAAAGGCAGATGCTCAACCGCTGAGCCACCCAGGCGTCACAACAATTTTCTATTTCTAAAAGTCTCACTTATCTGAGTCCAAGATGAGATGGGGTGTTTATTTTATTTAATCTTTTTTTATTTATTTATGATAGTCACACACAGAGAGAGAGAGAGAGGCAAAGACACAGGCAGAGGGAGAAGCAGGCTCCATGCACCAGGAGCCCGACGTGGGATTCGATCCCAGTTCTCCAGGATCACGCCCTGGGCCAAAGGTAGGCGCCAAACCACTGCGCCACCCAGGGATCCCTGACATGGGGTGTTTAAAGCCAGGGGCTCTTCCACAAATGACATCTGGGGAGCCTCCTGGGTCAGCGTTGGGGCCAGCAAAGCTGACAGCTTACACGGTGATCCAGTGGATGGCAGGTCCTACAAATGAACAGGAGCTCCTGGGAGAGAATTCACTCTGAGGGAAGGATGAGCCCATTTTGATAAACCAGAGGCTTAGGATTTGAAGGGAGGTGGCTTTGGACTGCTTGGTTGTAGTTCAAGACTGTGGAATGGCACTTCACACCAGCTATCACACTGGCTTGATGTAAGGCTCAGATGACAGTACTCATGAAACACTCTAAACAGTTTATAGCACGCAGTAAACACCTTCTGGGTATTAGAATTCCTTTTCAGTCTTAACACAAACCAAAAGAGGTTTTGTTTATATGGGTCATAACCATCTCTATTTGCCATGTTAGAACTTAAAACTGAAAATGATTTTAAATATTTATTATTTAATTAAAAATAATAAACCCCTTAATATTAATACTATGGTTTATGAAAATAATTCGATTATCCAAAACATCTTTTTTTTTTCCTTACCAAGGAAATTGGCATTAAAAACATTTTAAAAAAATCTGCGTAATGTCTGGCTTAATGGAAAACAGCTGGTTTCTCATAGCTGCTTCTGATTTCAATCTATTGTGAAATGTTTTTAGGTTGAAGTATATGAAGAATATGCAGCCTGACATAAGGACACTGTTGGAGAAAGGAGGGCCATTTCAATAGCCTTCTCAGATCGTTGTGGATAATTATTTTTTGACAGTGCACCAAAACTTGACAAGTTTTAGTTTCTTGATGACAATCTTGAAGCTGAAACCATAACAACAAACTTTCCTTACTCTGTGATCTCGAAATCCATTTGTCTGTCTTTCCCTTTCAACTAGATCCTTTAATCATTTTGTAACCTCATGCATTGGTCATTTGCAAAATATCAATTCACTGACTCATGTAGGTCTCCCAAATGCTGAGAAATTCAGTTTTACTTCAAAATCATGTTTGTTAACATCACTACCAAATCTTAGACACTAAGTAGGAAACTTTCAAGCTCACAATGGCTGACATAAGTTTTCCAAAAGTCTGACTTCTGCTTAAGATTTCAAATTGCATCATTGGCAACAAATCCTGGCAGTTGCTTTCCTTGAAGTGACAGGCTCCCTGTATTCACTTTCTTTTCAAAGAAAAGAAAAAGAAAAAAAAAAGAAAGAAAGAAAAGAAAAAAGCCTGTCTTGTCTGAATAACCACAGTTTGTCAGATAAAAAAATGGTGGCCCCTGAAAAAAGCAGCTACTTCAACTGGCAGCTCAATCCTCCAAGTGCTTCTCTTGGAGACAATCACTGTGCTTTGGTATGTGGCAGAAAAGTGCTTTTTGTGTACTTCCTATCTTGTCGGACAAAATACTATAAAGGTATATGCTCAGGGTTGAGATTTAATAAAATGATTTCTACTTACTTCATCAAGGACACTCTAGAATAGAACTGGCTTTTATTTTTTTCTACAAGAATATGGCAACTGAAGAAGGCAATGGCTACTAGTACAGTCTGGAATGACTGTCTTGATTCATCCTAAGGTGCCAGCTGTTTCACCCACAATCCACACAGGGAAAAAGGCAAAACTTTGAAAATAGTTTTGACCCTTACAGGTCCCTGAGGCTCACTTTGAGTTATTTATGAGCACATGACTCATAGTAGGAGCTCAAAAAACATTTTTTGAATCTTGAATAATGGCTTCCTCCTACCATGCCAAGCAATGTGCTAAATGTTTGACATGCATTGTCTTATTGAATATAACATCCCCATTCTACAGATAAGAAAAGCAACACTTGGAGAAGATAAGAGCCCAGACAGCTAGTGATGACCAGATCTAAGAGTCTAACCCAGTTTTGTCTCATTTCAAAGTTTATACTTTTTTTTTAAGAGAGAGAGAGAGAGAGCGCAAGCTAGTGCAGGGGGAGGGGCAGAGGGAGAAAGAGAGAGAGGGAATCTCAAGCAGGCTCCACATCCAGCATGGGGCTTGATCTCAAGACCCAGAGATCACGACCTGAGCTGAAATCAAGAGTCAGATGCTTAACCAACTGAGCTACCCAGGCACCTCTCAAAGTTTATGCTCTTAACTGCTGGGCCACACTGAATCTATTTGACAGCAAAAGCTTTGGTCATAAGTTAGATCGAAGGGGGGAAAAAGGAAAATAATTAAGGAAAGTTTAAGGAAATTTTGTAATTAAGTCTGAATAACTAGGCTGCCTAGATGAATCTACTGTTTACTTCCCAGCCAACAAATGGAATGATGACACCCTGTCCCATTGGCCTGGGCCAGAGGGTTAGTGGCTGATTGCAAGGCTGTTCTAAAGAAGGTGTGTTAAGGGGACACCTGGGTGGCTCAGCGGTTGAGCATTTGGCTCAGGGCATGATCCCAGAGTCCTGGGATCGAGTCCCACATTGGGCTTCCTGCAAGAAGCCTGCTTTTCCCTCTGCCTGTGTCTCTGCCTCTCTCTCTCTGTCTCTCATGAATAAATAAATGAAATCTTTAAAGAAAAAAAAGGTGTATTAAGAATGATGGGTGGTGATCACAGCGAGTCCCTTTTCACAAGGGGTGGGTATAGAGGTTTTCATAATCCTAGTGGAGCACCTGACACAAACAATAGCTGGGGATAGGGTGAGAAGGACATGCCAGTGGGGCCCAGGTGTAGAAATTAAAATATAACAAGAATAATGAGTTGGTTGGGCTTCCCTGGGCTGTGTCCCCACAGGTCAGGACCCACATCTGGAGGAGCTCACCAGGGTGGCAAGCAGTGGCTTTTCCCAGGTGTTCTTTCCCTGTCCCACCCACGGAGGCTGAGCTGATTCACTCCTGTGCAATTCCTATCCCTTCCAGGGGAGGAATTAACCAGTGAAAGACTAGCTGCCAGTCTTGCCAAGGGGTTCATGAATGCCTTCGGCCATGTTCCTTGGCATTCCAGAAAGTATTCTGGCCCCCTACTGACCTCTCCAGGCTTCTCTCTGCCTCCTCACTTTCCAGAGTCTTAGCTTTCTTTCCCCTCCTGACTTGGTACCTGTTCTTTCTGCCTGGAGTAACCATCCCCCATGCCCACAGAACCTCCTTTGCCTGGGCGAATCCTACTCAACCCTCAGGCCTCAGCTTGGACATCATTTTAAGAACCCTTCCCTGTGGGTGCCCACCTCCAAACTGCCAGAGCAGCAGCCTTCTTACCTCTATCACTTGGTCAGCACCAAGACCTGGCATACCATAGCTTACAAGACAGAGCATGAAGCAAGCTCACGCACCAGTGTTTCACATCGATAACACTGTTTCTCTTACTTGCCCATTAGACTGTAAGATCCCCCGGACTGAGATGGTGTTTGCATGTTCAGAGCTGGATCTCTGAGTCTCATACAGCGCCTGGCACAGTGTAGGAGCTCAGTAGATATTTGCTAAATCAATGAATGAGTGGATGAACAAAGGAATCCATAAAAAAAAAAAAGGAGGAGAGAGGGGGCACCTGGCTGGCTCACTCCACTAAGCATGTAACTCTTGGTCTCAGGGGATGATGAGTTCAAGCCCCACGCTGGGCATAGAGCTTACTTTAAAAATAAGTAAAAAAGGAAAAGAGAAGGAAAAATAGGTGGGATAAGAAATCGTTGAAGGAGAAAACACCTTTTTAAAAAGGGGGACCTGGGTGGCTCAGCGGTTGAGCATCTACCTTTGGCTCAGGTCATGATCCTGGGGTCCTGGGATCGAGTCCCACATTGGGCTCCCCATGGGGAGCCTGCTTCTCCTTCTGCCTATGTCTCTGCCTCTCCTTGTCTCTCATGAATAAATAAAAAAAATCTTAAAAAAGAAAAACCAAAAAACTTTTTAAAAAGATTTTATTTATTTGAGAGAGAGTGCACACAAGATGGCCCAAGTGCGGAGAAGGAGGAGCAGGCTGCCCATTGAGCAGGGATCCTGATGTGGAGCTTGATTCTAGGACTCTAGGATCATGACCTGAGCTGAAGGCAGCTGTTTAACCCACAGAACCACCCAGACACCCCTAGAAAATAACTTTTGCACCTGCCTATAGATACTTAACATTCTTGTCATTCCACAGGTATTGACAGAAGAACTGGGCTTCATGAATGTGAGGCACAGGGCTGAGGGGGAAGGCACAGAAAAGATACAGGGGCATTATGATCTTGTTGAGCAGCAGCGTGCACACACATTGCCCTCACAAAACAACACACCCTCAAAAAGTGCAATTAATCTTGGGGCAATGAAGCCAGAAATGCTAAGGGTTAAAAAGAAAGCAAAATAAATAATTATAGTACAGCAATAACAGAAATGACTATGTAGGGGCACCTGGGTGGCTCAGTCAAGTATCTGACTCTTGATTCTGTCTCAGGTCATGATTTCAGAGTCATGAGATCGAGCCCCACATGAGGTTCTGTGCTCAGTAGGAAGTCTGCTTGAGATTCCCTCTCTCCCTCTGCCCCTCTCCCTGCTCTCTCTCTCTCTCTCTCAAATAAATAAACAAATCGTTTAAAAGAAAAAAAAAAGAAGAAATGACTATGTATTAGGTTGACTACCAGCTGTGATAAGCAATCCTAGCATTTCAGCGGTGCATCATAATAAAAGTTTATTTTTGAGCTCTATCCCAAGTAAGTGTTTTCCTGGTTGAGCTGCTCTGTTCCAAGAGGTGTTGCAGGGATTCAGGAACCTTCTTTGTTCTGATCCCACTACCACTTTCAGCTGTGCAGACAAAGAAACAGAGAGAAAGGCAAGCCTGCAAGTGTGCCCATCACTCCTGTGTGCCCACATTCCATTGACCAGAACTGTCTTGTGCCCCTCTCCCTACCCCAACTGCGTGGGAGGCTGGAAATTGTAGTCTAGTGATTGCCCGGGAGGAGAAGGAGGTGGGGATTGCTGAACACAGGTCAGTCTCTGTTACAGGTCTCCTTTACTGAATGAGCATCTAATAAATGTCAGGCACTGTGCTGAATAGGTTACATGCATGCTGTCATTTTATACTTACTTCAGCTCTTATTTACAGAGGAGGAAACCGAGGCTTAGAAAGTTTTGTGGGTTTTTATAATATTTTATTTACTTGGGGGGATCTCCGGGTGGCTCAGTGGTTTAGCCCCTGCCTTTGGCCCAGGGTGTGATCCTGCAGTCCCGGAATCGAGTCCCACATCGGGCTCCCTGCATGGAGCCTGCTTCTCCCTCTGCCTGTGTCTTTGCCTCTCTCTCTCTGTGTGTCTCTCATGAATAAATAAATAAATTCTTTAAAAAAAATTTTTTTAACTTTTATTTATTTATGATAGTCACAGAGAGAGAGAGAGACCCAGCCCCAGAGCCCCCAGGGGCTCCACACCGGGCTGGGAGCCTGTTTGGGATTCTCTCTCCCTCTACCCCTCCAGCTTCGCTAAATAAATTTAAAGAATAAACTAGCTCTCACAGGCGGTCTTAAAAGATCCTTGCAAAAGGACGACCACAGGACCTCCCAGCTTAGGTAACGCCTCCGCCTTCCTCACGCAGGCGCACAACCTCGGCTTCACGGAGTGGTGGGCGGGGCCTCGTGGCCACACCCCTTCTCTTTTCCCCGCCTTCCTTGTTTCTACTGGAGGCGTTATTGGCTGCTTCACTCGCGATTGGGCGACGTTGTCAGAGGGACGCGATTGGACGAAATCGCCGCCTCTCGTCCTGTGGCTAGCTTCCATTGGCTGAAGTGCTGCGGGGGGTGGGGTTTGCCCAGCTGTGTCTGGGAGGCTGGGCGCAGAGGGGTCGACCCGCGCCAGGTGGCTGCTCTCGCTTCCAGGTGCTAGGAGTAGGGCTGCTGGGGTCCCGGGGCGGTCAGGCGGCGAGGCCTGAGGGGCCGGGAGCGTCGGGGTCGCAGTCGAGGCGGGACGTGATCGCCCCTCCGCGGAGGACCGGCCAGACGCGGGCGGGACCTCTGGTGGAGGAGATGGCAATGACTCAAGGTGTGGTGGACGCGGGACACCCTGCCGGGGCCCCAGGCCTGCCAGTGGGCCTGGGAAGGCATTATGGATTCGGAAGCCAGGATCGGAGGCTTCTGCCCCAGCCGATGCAACGGTCCGGCCGGAGCAGTTGCAGGAAATTGAATCCTTCAGGTGGAGCATCTGCGGCTGAAGGACCCTCACGCCGAGATCCACGAGCAAGAAACACATCAAAAAGCTGATTGCTGACAGCGAGCCTCTCAGCTTACAAACTCCTCTTGAGAGTCAAGCGGGGGCGGGGGAGGGGGCCGGGGAATTAAAGACATTTGGCCAAGGGAGAAGGATCTAGGAAAAACGTGACCGACAGAAATCTGTCCCCAGCTTCTTTAGTCAAAGCTCTGTGACCTGTGGGCAAATATTCCCTGCCCGAGACATAATAATTGTAGAAGAAGAAAGAACATCTGTGGAAATGAGCTCATCTGCAGAGATTGTCCTGAAGTTGTTGAGGAAGTTAACACCAAAGACTCAAGAAATCTGTCACTACAAAATGCCAAATGTTTTTGTGCATCAAGGGTTTTTTTTTTTTAATTTTATTAATTTATGATAGTCACAGAGAGAGAGAGAGAGAGGCAGGCAGAGATACAGGCAGAGGGAGAAGCAGGCTCCATGCACCGGGAGCCCGACGTGGGATTCGATCCCGGGTCTCCAGGATCGCGCCCTGGGCCAAAGGCAGGCGCCAAACCGCTGCGCCACCCAGGGATCCCGCATCAAGGGTTTTAAGAGTTTATTTATTTGAGAGACAGAGAGAGCGAGTGTGTGCACAGAGGGAGAGGGAGAAGCAGACTCCCACCCCAGCAGGGAGCCTGATGCAGGGCTTGATCCCAGGACCCTGAGATCATGACCTGAGCTGAAGGCAGACACTTATCCTACTGAGCCACCCAAGCACCCCATGTCAAGATTTTTATCTGTGAGATGCTTGAGGCCCAGGAGAGATTGGGCTGACTTTCTGAGAGCAGGTTTTCCACAGGCCTACTGGAAGTTCTCTGTGACTCACAGTGGGCCTTGCTATGTGAGCAAGACACTGGCAAGAATGGCAACAGCAACAGCTAGAAAATTGGGCAAGTTCCATGTTAGCAGAGATAAAGCGACAAGAAAAGATGATGGTAGATCCTGTGTGTGATGCCATTTGATTATATTTAATAAACTGAAGCTTGCTTTTCTGTCTAGTGAAAATCCCTGCAAGACTACCCTCTGCTTGTTGACAAGGGTAACAGACCTCATGATACTAAGAGGTGAAGTCCCCTAAGTCACTTTCCTGATCAAATCTCCAAGGACCCATGGAAACAGTGAGGTTTATGCATATGAAGAAGTGCCACATAAGGTGACCCGAACAGCATTCTGCCTTTGAGTCCACTTGAAAGTACTCCCAAGTCAGGTCATTAAGAACATTCTAGATCATTAAAATATATCTGCGGGGGGGGGGGGGGTAAAAACACACAAGATTATTCTGTCAGTATAGAATTACCCAAAAATGAGCTGGAATTTTTACTTAGGTCAAGCTGCTAAATAAAAAGTTCATTGTGTTCTTCAGAACCAGCAGGGGGCATGCATGCTGAAATATTAATCATCATAACTAGTACTGACTATGCAAATAGCTAATTCTCTCAGTGTGTATCTAAGGCACTTTGCAAGTGGTTTATGTGCATTAGTTTGTCAAATCCTTACAATAATCCTATGAAGCAGATACTATGATTAGTCCCACTTCAGAAAGGAGGGGATAGAGCTAGACAGGTTGAGCTATTAGCCCAGTGAGGAAATGACATAGCTAGGTTTGAACTTAAGCAACTGACAATGGATCCTCTACCTTAAGCCATCATGCTACACGGGTCACCTCCCCAGGATGGCACACAGGGACAGGCCCTGGCAAAGAATGATGTTCACTTTATGCCATAGCACGTTTTGTGTAATCTCAATAGAAGTTAAAATATTAGTGTTTGCCTTCTCAAAATGGATCCAGTGAGAAGATTATTAACAGTAATGAACGAGAAATATTATAAAATGTAAGGATTTTTGATCCCACAAACTATCCATCCTGACCAGTTAATTGGTAATAAGTTACAGCACGATTTGTGACTAAGGCTGTTTCAAAACAATATCTCAAGAATAATATTGATTATTTCCCATAAATGAGCTTTCCAGATCACCAAAATTAGCCCTTTAAATTCCAAAGTTGTTTTGTTTTGTTTTGTTTTTAGGTAGGCTCTACAAGATCAAGACCTGAGCAGAGATCAAGAGTCAGATGCTTAACAAACTGAGCCACCCAATCACACCAGAGTTTTTGTGTGTTTTAAATAGCAATCTTTTTTCTTTTTCTTTTTAAGATTTTATTTATTTGTTTAAGAGAGACAGAGATAGGGAGAGAAAGCATGAGCCGGGGAGGAGAGGGAGAAGCAGACTCCCCGCTGAGCAGGGAACTCGACACAGGGTTCCATCCCAGGACCCCAGAATCCAGACCTGAGCCAAAGGCAGATGCCCAACTGACTGAGCCACCCAGGTGCCCCTAAATAGCAATCTTATTTTTTTTAATGTCTTTAAATAGAGAATCTTGGATATAGTTAACCTTTTCTTGATTGCTTAGCACTGCTATTAATATTTATTATCAACCCATGCTTTAATAGAATTCTGTCTTTTTGGATTACTGTTACCTTTATATCAGGCTGACGGGCCTGTGGCCATAGTCTGTCTCAAATAATACTTTTCTCCATCTCTACCATCTCCACCCTTATCCCTATCAGCGTGGCTGATTAATGCTTTGTGCTAAAAAAACCAAATAAGTTTATTATGAATTGTATTTTTATTTATTTATATTTTATTTTTTAAAGATTTTATTTATTTATTCATGAGACACACACACACAGAGGCAGAGACACAGGCAGAGGGAGAAGCAGGCTCCATGCAGGGAGCCTGATGCAGGACTCCATCCTGGGTCTCCAAGATCAGGCCCTGGGCTGAAGGCAGCGCTAAACTGCTGAGCCACCAGGGCTGCCCTGAATTGTATTTTTAAAAGATATTATAATTTAGCATAAGATCTTTGTGACAGTGATTTCTTACCCCTAGATATCCCCCCCCCCTTTATTTCTGGTTTAAGAATATGCTCTCCCCCTCTCAAATATCTCTCTTAAAAAAATAGATAAATAGAAAAAAAAAGAAAAAAAAAAAAGAGGGGCACTTGGGTGGCTCGGTGGTTGAGCATCTGCCTTTGGCTCAGGCCATGATCCCAGAGTCTTGGGATCAAGTCCTGCAACAGGCTTCCTGCTCAGTGGGGAGCCCGCTTGTCCCTCTGCCTATGTCTCTGCCTCTCTTTATGTCTCTCATGAATAAATAATAAAAAATCTTAAAAGGGGCAGCCCGGGTGGTTCAGCGGTTCAGCGGGTTAGCGCTGCTGTCAGCCCAGGGCCTGATCCTGGAGACCCGGGATCAAGTCCCACTTCGGGCTCCCTGCATGGAGCCTGCTTCTCCCTCTGCCTGTGTCTCTGCCTCTCTCTCTCTCTCTCTCTCTCTCTCTGTCTCTCATGAGTAAATAAATAAAATATTTTTTAAAAATCTTTAAAAAATTAAATGAAATCAAATTTAATTTAAAAATAATGTGATTTTCATTAAGATTTTATTTTTGGGATACCTGAGTGGCTCAGTTGGTTAAGCATCCGGCTCTTGATTTTGGCTCAGTTCATGATCTCAGGTTCATGAGACCGAGTGCCTTGTCAGACTTTGTCAGACTCCATGCTGGGTGTGGAGCCTGCTTAAGATTCTCTCTCTCCCTCTCCCTTTCCCCTCTCCACCATCTCTCTCTCAAGAAAAAAAACATTTTTTTAAGTAATCTCTACACCCAATGTGGGACTTGAATCCATGACCCCAAGATCAAGAGTTGCATGCTCTACTGCCTAAGCCAGCCAGGTGCTCCAAGAATGTGATTTGTAGATCAATATTGCTGGAAGATTGGCCAGCAGATAAGCAGTTTACATATGTATTTACCTACTAGTTACCTGGCAAGAATTCCTCACAATATAAGTTGGGAGATTCCTTTATTACAAAAGACTAAATTACTCTAGCTGCTAGTGGTTGGCAAGAACATGGCCTGATAGTAAATATTTTAGACTTTGAGGGTCATGTGGTCTCATTGCAGCTGCCTCACTCTGCTATTACAGCGTGAAAGCACTACAAACAATAAATAATCAACAAATGAGGGTGGCCGGGCTCCAAAAGAACTTGACTTACAAAAATAGGCAGTGGGCCAGATTTAGACCAGAGGCTGTGGTTTCCCCCCTCCTCCTCTAGCATTTGATAATCTGAAGTCTTTTGCGATCAGAAGTTGGCAAAATACTTCACAGAGTATGTAATGATTCCCTTCAGATGGGTAAAGCACCAACTCCTGGGAAATCATGTTAATATGCTGCAGGAAGGAAGAAAAAGCTCTGTCCTGGGTCAGAGAACAGTAAGGACCCCATGGTACCTGGGCTTAGTGAAAAGTCATTCTGAAATCCACTCATAATGTAAAAAAAACTGTAGTAGAAAGTAAAGTTGATGGGGCGCCTGGGTGGCTCAGTCAGTTAAGCGTCCAACTCTTGGTTTCCGCTCAGGTCATGGTCTCAGGGTCCTGGGATCGAGTCTGCATGGGGCTCCCCACTGAGCAGGGAGTCTGCTTTTCCCTCTCCCTCAGCCCCTCTCCCTCTGCACCCCGCTCCTCGCTCCTACTCCCTCTCAAATGGATAAATAAAATCTTAAAAAAAAGAAAAAGAAAGTAAAGTTGAAGCTCAGTATTCTGGTCCTTAACGTTGTTACAGAATATGCCAAAGAATGGTGGTTGAGTCCTAAACGTTTCATTTCCTATGCAGGGGAATTCTGCCCTTTGTTTTATTTTATTTTTTTAAAAAGATTTTGTTATTTATGCATGAGAGACACAGAGAGAGAGAGGCAGAGACCCAGGCAGAGGGGAAGCAGGCTCCACGCAGGGAGCCTGACGTGGGACTCGATCCCGGGACTCCAGGATCACACACTGGGCTGAAGGCAGATGCTCAACCATGGGGCCACCGAGGGGCCCCCTTTCCTTTATTTTAAAGGGCAAAAAAAAAAAATTACCATTTGTATGCAGTATAGCTGATGGGTGGCAAACTTCTACTGGGTCTCAGTACATCTACTTTTTAAAAGATTTTATTTACTTATTTGAGGAGGGAAGGGGCAGAGGCAGAGGGAGAAGCAGACTCCTCACTGAGCAGGGAGCCTGACTTAGGGCTCAATCCCAGGACCCTGAGATCATGACCTGAGCCAAAGACAGACACTTCACCCACTGAGCCACCCGGGCGCCCCTATTTTGTTAGCTTATACCTAAGTACCCTGTGGGTTTTGGTGTTGTACACAGGACCTTTTCCAGTTCCAAGTGCAGTCACTCCCTGCGGGTACAGGAGTGAGCCTCTGTGAAGGAGTCAGTGATCCACTTTTCTGCTATCCATTCCCCTGAGTAGTTAGTTCACTGATAGGACGGATCTCTGTGGCCGGTAGGATATTACGGAAATGACAGATTGTGACTTCCAAGGTTAGACGGTAAAACATAAAAAGTTGCCACTTTCTGCCTTGCTCTTCCTCGGTTCAGAGGACATCAGGGGGGCCGATGGCGAGCCCGTATGGCAGGGAACGGGGCCTCTTGCCAACAGCCAACCCTGACTTGCCAGCCCCATGATGAGCTGCCTGGGAGGTGGGTCCTCCCAGCCTGGTGGAGCTGTCAGATGATGGAAGGCAGCTCTAGCCAACATCTTGACTAACATCTTGAGAGATCCTAAGCCTCATTCCAGCCACATCTGCATTTCTGACTCATAGAAACTGTGTGAGATAATCCAATTTTGTTGTTTTAGTAAGCTAAATTTTAGGATAATTTTGTTATGCAGCAGTAGAGGTACAGCTGACTCTCGTATGTTGACCTTATATTTTGTAAACTTGCAAGACTCAGTTACAATAAGTTCTAGTAAGTCCCTTGTAGATTCTTTGGGATTTTCTGTGTGGACAATCATGCACTCTGCCAAGGGAGGCAGTTTTATTCCTGGTTTTCTGATCTGTAGGACTTCTATTTATTTGTTTACATTATTGCAATGGTAGCAGCAGACATCCTTGCCTTGTTTTTGATTTTAGGAGGGAAGGATATTCGTAGATATTCTTTTTTTTAAGATTTTATTTATTTATGAGAGTCACAGAGAGAGAGAGAGAGGCAGAGACACAGGCAGAGGGAGAAGCAGGCTCCATGCAGGAAGCCTGATGTGGGACTTGATCCCGGGTCCCCAGGATCACGCTCTAGGGCTGCAGATGGCGCTAAACTGCTGAACCACCCAGGAATCCGCTTGGTAGATATTCTTTAGGGCTGAGGAAATTTCATTCTATTCCTAGTTTACTGAGAATTTTTTTTTTTTAAATTATGAGTGGAGGTTGGGTGGCTCAGTGGTTGAGAATCTGCCTTTGGCTCAGGTCATGATCCTTGGGTCTTGGGATCGAGTCCTGCATCAAGCTCTCCATAGGGTGCTTGCTTGTCCCTCTGCCTGTATCTCTGCCTCTCTCTCTGTGTGTGTCTCTCATGAATAAATAAATAAAATCTTTTTAAAAAATTATGAGTGGAGGTTGAATTTTATCAAAGGGAAAAGCAAGTCACAGATTGGGAGAGAATGTTTGCAAGCATATATCCAACCAAGAACATGTATCTAAGATATATAAATAACACTTCCAACTCAATAATATTAAGATAATTCAATTTTTAAAATGGGCAAAAGATTGGAACAGACACTTCATTGAATAAGACATATGGAAGAAGCTCAACATCATTAGTCACGAGGGAAATGCAAATTAAACTCCAGTACGTTACTACTTCACACTCACTACAATGCCTAAAATTATTTTGAAAAACAAAAACAAAAACAAAAACCTGCCACCCCAAGGGTGTAGAGACCTCTCACACACTGTTGGCAGAAATGTGAAATGGCACAACCACTTCAGAAATCAGTTTAACAGTTTCTTAAAATGTTAACCCTACACTTTCCTGTGGCCCAACCATCCTACTCTTAGGTAATCCCAAGCATATGTCCACACAAATACTCAGACCCAAATGTTCACAGTAGCTATAACAGACAGAATAATGGCTCCCTAAAGATGTCCCTGTCCTAATCCCCAGACCTCTGGTGGTTACCTGGCGTAATTTTGCAGATATGATGATTGAGTCAAGGATCTTGAGATGGGGAGATGGTCCTGGGTCATCCAGGTGGGCCCATTGTAATCACAAGTCCTTTGAAGAGGGAGGCAGGAAGATCGGAGGCAGAGAGCTGTGACATCGAGACCATAGGCTGGAAGATGGAAGAAGGCCCTGAGCCAAGTAATTGTCAATGCATTCACCATTTCTGAATCTCAAAATAAGTGAATGAAAGAGGTCAAAGAGTACATGACATGTGAGTCAATTTGTATACAATTCTAGAAAATGTGACTGGATCTACAGTGACAGGTCAGTGGTTTCCTGGGGATGGGGGAAGGAGAGTGACAAAGGAGCCCAAGGGAACGTGTGAAGGTGGAGGAGATATATTGATGTGATGATTTCATGGTGCATATATACATCAAAACACATCAAACTCTGTGCTTTAAACAAGCAGTTTACCTCCATCAATTTTTACCTCAATAAAGCTGTAAAAGGACAATGAAGCCATCTAGGAAAAAGCAAAGAGTAACTCAGGGTGGCAGTGATGATGAAAGTAGAGCTACAGAAAGAAAATGTCAGAGCCCACCCTTCTTCCAGTTATAGAGCTCTAACGAATCCAGAATAAGATGTGAGTTTTCAGTCAATCTCTCTCTCTCTCTCTCAAGAGAGCAGAGGGGCAGAGAGAGAAAGAGAGAATCCCAAGCAGGCTCCATGCCCAGCACAGAGCCTGATGCGGGGCTTAATCTCATGACCCTGAGATCATGACCTGAGCTGAAACCAAGACACAGACACTTAACCAACTGAATGACCCAGGTCCCCAGCCAATCTCTTTTTTATTGTCTTAAGATTTTATTTTATTTTTAAAAGATTTTATTTACTTATTCATGAGAGGCACAGAGAGAGGCAGAGACAGGAGAAGCAGGCTCCATGCAGGGAGCCTGATATGGGACTTGATCCTGGGACTCAAGGATCATACCCAGAGCTGAAGGCAGATGCTCAACTGCTGAGCCACCCAGGCATCCCAAGATTTTATTTTTAAGTACTCTCTACACCTACCACGGGGCTTGAACTCAAGACCCCGAGATCAAGAGTCACATGCTCCACTGACTGAACCAGCCAGAGGCCCCAGCCAGTGTCTTTAAAAGGAGGACCTGACCCTGGGCGTAGATTGGCCTTGAGATGTCAGGTTATACAATATTTAGCCATTCTACGTTGCAAAACACATCAACATCAAATGTGCAGACAAACCTCTATAGTTTTTCCAAGAACATTGAAAGCTATGTCATCATCTATTACTTCCCCCAAATTTCTTTAAACTTAATGATAAATGTTTTGAAGGCTTTTTGTTCTTGAGGTCTCTTAATAGCAAAAGCAGAGACTCAAGTACCATTGGGAATCTTTGCTCTTCCTGCTGTGGTAAAACTGTCTGTAGTAAAAAACGTAAAAAAAACGTTAAAAAAGAAAAAACCAAGTTGGCAAAGGACTAAAATGTATTTCTTCTATTTTTTTTATTTCTTCTACTTTTTAAAATGTTTTTCTTGGGGGCATCTGGGTGACTGAGTGGTTGAGTGTCTGCCTTCACCTCAGGGCATGATCCCAGGGTCCTGGGATCGAGGCCCACATCAGGATCCACATGGTGAGCCTGCTTCTCCCTCTGCCTGTGTGTTTGCCTCTCTCTCTGTGTGTCACTCATGAATAAATAAATAAAATCTTAAAAGAAATGTTTTTCTTCATAGCAAATATAGGAGGCAGAAAGGGTGGCTGACAGCACATCCCAGGCCAGAGGAGGCAGTGCAGCATGCCCGCGGGCAAGTGGGGGTTACAGGTGTTTTCAGGGTGTCTCTGCTTTATGGCGCTTGCCCGATTCTGCTCCTCTCATGAAAGACCAAAGCACTACTTTTGAATTTTTGTCAGTCTCCAAAGCAAAGATGAACTGGAGAAGATCTAGTCTCAGCAGTAAAGTGAGTCATTTAATAAAAACAGTGATTCATGGAAAAAACACATCCAACTGTGTGAGAATAATTATTGACAGAGCAGCTGCTTTGGACTGGAGCAAACCAAGCATCTTGGGGTGCAGTTATTGAGATAGCAAAATAAAAATCACTCGGTGTATCACTCCTGGGGAAGAAATGAAGCCAGAAGTACACAAAGTACAGTTTATTTTATTTATTTTTTAAAGATTATTTTTAAAAGATTTTATTTGTTTATTAATGAGAGAGAGAGAGAGAGAGAGGCAGAGACACAGGCAGAGGGAGAAGCAGGCTTCATGCAGGGAGCCCGACGTGGTACTCGATCTTGGGTCTCCAGGATCACGCCCTGGGCTGAAGGCAGTGCTAAACCGCTGAGCCACCCAGGGATCCCCAGTTTATTTTATTTTATTAATTTTTTATTTATTTATGATAGTCACACAGAGAGGGAGAGAGAGGCAGAGACACAGGCAGATGGAGAAGCAGGCTCCATGCACTGGGAGCCCGACGTGGGACTCGATCGGGTCTCCAGGATCGCGCCTTAGGCCAAAGGCAGGCGCCAAACCGCTGCGCCACCCAGGGATCCCTAATTTTTTTTTATTTTATTAATTTATTTGTTTTTAAGTTGGCTCCATGCCCAGTGTCAAAGCCCAATGCAGGGCTTGAACTCACCACCCTGAGATTAACAGTTACATGCTCTACCGACTGAGTCAGCCTGGTGCCCCCAAAGTATGGCTTAAATAGTAGAATCTTCCAGTGTTTTTCAATAAGGAAAGGAATGATCATCAAAATGTTTACACTACAGATAATTTCATTGGTTATCCCAAGGCAAAGAATACACATGGACTACTCAAACTTAAACATGAATTTTACATTTTTCTGGGATCCCTGGGTGGCACAGCAGTTTGGCGCCTGCCTTTGGCCCAGGGCGCGATCCTGGGGACCCGGGATCGAATCCCACATCGGGCTCCCGGTACATGGAGCCTGCTTCTCCATCTGCCTGTGTCTCTGCCTCTCTCTCTTTCTCTCTCTGTGACTATCATAAATAAATAAAAAAAATTTTAAAAAAATTTGAATTTTACATTTTTCTTTTACAAAAAAAAGTCACTTGTTTCAAATTTACTGGCCTTTTCAGCGATGACAAGTGTGCCGCCCAACAGATCCGTCATAATAAACACATACACACACTATCTGCACTTTGAGGCAGAAGGGCCAATTTACCAGAGAATGGTACAAAAATTATTTTTTGACAAATTTTTGCTATGGAGAGGGCATTATGAAGGATGGACGTTTGGAATATTTCTAGTATTACATGCTTGGTTCACACATAAGAGCTCTTACATCTGCAAATTTAAATAACTTGGAAATAGAGTTTTCTGATCGGTTTTAAAATATCCCAACAAAGAATGTAAGTGGGTTTTGGATCTACTTGTTAATAACACAAAAATGTGACCCCTTTTAAGTTTGTCAGGACAGTTAGTTGACGTTGTGGAAAACGAACCTTTCTTTAGCCCAAACCAGATATTCGGTGTGGACATCTGCTCATCTCATGGAGAGACTACCAGATATTGGTCTCTTGTAACAGTAAAACACCTTCTAACAAATCGTCTTATAAACACATGCGCACAAATCAAACTGAAACCTCATGGGAGCCTCTAGATCCAACTCTTAATTTATAGGAGAAGCAGAGCACAAAGGCACATGCTAAAGTTTATCTAAAGGATGCAGTCAGCACAGTCCAACAGCAGGAAACTCTCAGGACAAATGGCCACATTTCTCCAACAAATGGCTAGTGGGCGCCACATTATGGATTAAATGATGTCCCCCCCAAAACTAGTAAGTAGAAGCTCTAATCCCCCAATGTGACAGCATTTGGAGATGGGGTCTGTGAGGAGGTGATTAAGGTTACATGAGGTCATGGTGGGGTGCGGCTTCAGTGGGAATTCTTATTTTCAGGTGTGATATTGCTGCGGTGGACGTTTTTAAAAAGAGTCTTGATGTTGGAGAGCTACAGGTAGAGTTATTTGTGGATGAAATGATACATTTGCGGTTTGTTGTAGAATAACGTAGTGGGGATCTCCTGACCTGCTCAGTGTTAGAGCATGCAGCTCTCAAAATCAGGTCAGGTTCTTGAGTTCAAGCCCCACATTGGGCATGGAGCCTACTTAAAGAAAAAAAAAAAAAAGAATATCATGAAAACAAAGGAGTGAGCCACCCAGGCATCCCTATACCTAGGTGTCCTGATGAAGTGTCAAGGACATTAGGGCTGAGTGTTGAAATAAGCTGAATTGTTTGTGATAATCCTATAAAAGTATTAAGCCAAGATTTTGAAAAGATGAAGTCTGTTATTATATTTCTTATTAAAATATTAATACCATTTAAGAGAGCCAAATATTTTGTGTGAGCCATTAAGAAAGTAAAATGCAAATTGTTTTTTAACAAGACTATTTATTGGGACAGGGAAGGCTGGTGATTGAGTCAGGTGAGTGCCAACTCCTGATCTTAGCTCAGGTCTCGATCTCAGGGTCGATCTCAAGCCCCATGTTGGGCTCCTCACTGGGCTGGAAACTACTTTAAAAAATACTATTTATTTTATCCCACTCTTTAAACTTAGTTTTTTGGTGGGTTATACAATATGTCATATTAATATGGTCAAGGGGGCACCTGGGTGGCTTAGTGGTTGAGTGTCTTCCTTCAGCCCAGGGCATGATCTTGGGGTCCTGGGATCAAGTCCCACATTGGGCTCCCCACAGGGAGCCTGCTTCTCCCTCTGCCTGTGTCTCTGCCTCTCTCTGTGTCTCTCATGAATAAATAAATAAAATCTTTAAAAAATATATGGTCAAGGGTTTCCTCTAAGACATGCCCCATGGAGGACAGGAGCCCACAATGCCACTGCTCTGGAATAGCTCCCCTGGGCTCATCAGGCTGCCTGGCCGTCCACCATTGGTGACTCAAGCCTTTCCTGTGGGAAGGTTTCGGGGTGCTTGTCCAAAGTCCGACATCACTCCACAGCTGGGATCAGCACTGTCTCCTACCCCTCCACACACGCAGGTGGGTGTGAGTGGAAACAACCCACAAGGCCGGCTAAGCAGGTGACTGGCTTCCCCTCCTTCCCACTTGTTTCTGTAGCATAGAAGCAAACACCTTAATCTCCTGCCCTAACCCAGGATCAGACTGAACTAGCAGAGTCCAGCTTCAGGCACCAGTCAGGTTCTGCAGGAAGCAGAAGCAAGACAAGTTTGCTGCTTTTGCCACTTCTCCACACTGCACTGCAAATCGTAGCCGGAGCAATTAGGCAAGAAAGAAGTAAAAGAACACCCAGATTGCAAGAAAGAAGTAAAACTATCTCTATTTGCAGATGACATGATCCTGTACATAGAAAAGCCTAAGAAGCCACACAGTCTCTCTCTCGGTACCAATACATGAATTCAAAGTTGTAGGACATCAAAGCAGCATACAGACATCAGTTGTGTTTCTATACACCAGCAATTAACAACTGAAAAGGAAATAAAGAAAGCAGTAATTTATTTATTACAGCACGAAAAGAGCAAAATACTTAGGAACACATTTAGCCAAGGAAGTGTGTGAGTCTTGCACGTTGAATACTACAAAACATCGCCAAGAGTAATGAAAGGAGACCTAAATAAATGGAGACACAGGGTGTTCTGTTCACTGATAGTAAGACTTCATCTTATTAAAATGATGATACTACCTGGGGCACCTGGCTGGCTCAATCGGTGGAGCATAGGACTCTTGATCTGGGGGTTGTGGGTTTGAGCCCCATGTTCAGTGGAGAGATTACTTGAAAGCAGAGTCTTAAAAAAAAAAAGATGATAATCTACCCAAAGCAATCTACTGATTCCATGCAATTCCTATCAAAATCTCAATGTTATTTTTTTTTTGCAGAAATGGAAAAAATCCATTCTACAATTCTTTTTTTTTTCCATCTTAAAATTCATATTGAATTTCCAGGGACACAGAATAGCTAAAACAATCTCAAAAAAGAAGAACAATGTCAGAGGACTCACGTTTCCTGATTTTCAAAACTTACTATAAACTTGCAATAGTAAAAGCAGGTGGCACTGCCGTGAGGTTAGACATTTAGACCAATGGAATAGAATTGAGAGCCCAGAAATAAGCCCTCACATCCACAGTCAATTGAGAATTTTTTAAAGATGTATTTATTTATTTATTTACTTACTTACTTACTTATTTGAGGGTCAGGGAGGAGCAGAGAGAGAGGAACAAGCAGACTGTGCTGAGTATGAGCCCAATGTCTGATTCGACCCCAGGACCCTGAGATCACGACCTGAGCTGAAACCAAGAACCAGACAACCTACTGAGCCACCCCCGCCCCATTTTAAACCTACTCCCTGTTTGGTGCACCGAAGGGCCTGTGTCAGTGTCCTGGGGCTGTTGTGATAAAGTATCACAAACCCCGGGTGGCCCAGTAAAACAGACATGTATTGTCTTCACAGTCCTGGGGCCAGAAGTCTGAAATCAAGGTGTTGTCAGGGTCTGCTCCCTGGAAGGTGCCAGAGAGGGAGCTGTTGCAGGCCTCTTGGGGCTTCTGGTCCCCCGGCTTCTGCCTGCAACCCTCTGATGCCCCAGTTCCTTGTCCTCATGTGGGGTTCCCCTGTCTCTTCACAAATTTTCCTTCTGTGCGCGTCTGGTTCCATGTCCACGTTTCTCCTTTATATAAGGACGCCGTCCTATTGGGCCAGCGCCTGCTATAACGACCTCAGCCTAGCTTGGTCACCTCTGTGCAAAGCCTATCTCCAGATAAGGTCATGTTCTCAGGTCCCCGGGGGGGTGGTGGTTAGAGCTTCTGCATATCTTTCATGGGCAGCACAATTCATCCCATAGCTGCTAAGAGCAAAGACATCCCAGTAGCAATGGGCACATGGAACCCTCAGCTCCTGGAGCTTTGCCTTTGCCACATGCCTTCCTCGGATGAAACGCCAGATGCCACATCCACCCCTTGAACACCCAGCTGAATCTGAGGCAGGTGCACAGGAGCAGGGAGGGTGAAGGGCCCTGTACGAGTCCCCACCTGGGCTAGCCAGGGGTCCCCGTGTAGCACACACTGCACAGGTGCCAGATTAGAGGAAGATGGGCAGCACCTAGGCCAGCTGCCTCACACTACAAAAGGGAAACTGAGGCCCAGAGGCCAAGACTGGCCTCAGAAGCCCACAGAAGGTGCCAGAATGAGGGGGCACAGAGGGCCTCGGGTCTTGGGGTGGCCTGTCCACTGGAGAAATGGGAGCCCGGCTGGCAGGAGAAAGGGACGGGGTGCGTGTGGGTGGAAACTCTCCCCTAAGGCCATGTTGGCAGAGAGTCAGAGCACTGGGGATAGCTCAGGGAGGGAGGAAGACAATTGTGGAATTCAAGGAAAATCTAACTGAAGTGTGAAGTAGGATTCAACTCTCTTCATTCTACAGCATCATCTGCCACTTTCCAAACCCTTTAGCCTATTTTACTTTTCTTCACAGAATCTCTCACCTGAAAGACTGCATGTGTGTTTACCCATCTCCTGTCACCTTTCTCCCACTTGTGATATAAGCACATGTTGTCGTTGCTGAGTCCCTGATGCTAAGGACGTAATACGCGCTCAGTAAAAATCTGCAATATATACTTTTAAGTCATCTCTCCTCCCAACCCGGGACTCAAACGCACAACCCTGAGATCAAGAGTCACACGTTCCACTGACTGAGCCAGCCGGGTGCCCCTGCAGACTGGAGACTAGATCTTAGTGAAATACTTGGTTCAGCAGGGATAGAGTTGCAGAATCATGATAATCTCTGGTTAGTTATTTATTTGTTTTTACCAAACTTATGATGTAATCATTTTGGGGAGGTGGGTGTAAGTGGCAGGGGTGGGCGGGGATGCAGGGAAGGTAGCCGTGGAAGTAGGGGGTGAGGTCAGAAGGTTAAGTCCTTAGGAACCGTGATGGGAAGCTAAGAGGTGATGTTTGAACTGATACAGC
Organism: Nyctereutes procyonoides; assembly: GCF_905146905.1. Lineage (NCBI taxonomy): Eukaryota > Metazoa > Chordata > Mammalia > Carnivora > Canidae > Nyctereutes > Nyctereutes procyonoides. The sequence continues at coordinate 34,829,941 of NW_026575020.1, forward strand.
AAGAAAGATCTGGGTAAATGTGTTTTTAGGAAAGATGGAGGAGATGGTTCAGGGAAAGAGCTGGAAGCCTGAGGGATGTGCCTCGGGGGACTGGCCTTGGGATGTAGAGAGGATGAGCAGTTATTTTCCGGGATGAGGCTTTTTTTTTTTAATATTTTATTTATTTATTCATGAAAAACACACAGAGAGAGGCAGAGACACAGGCAGAGGGAGAGGCAGGCTCCATGCAGGGAGCCCGATGTGGGACTCCATCCCAGGACCCCAGGATCACATCCTAAGTTGAAGGTAGATGCTCAATCACTGAGCCATCCAGGTGTCCTTGGGATGAGGCTTTTTAAAAAAAAAAAATTATTTGTTTATTCATGAGAGACACAGAGAGAGGCAGAGACACAGGCAGAGGGAGAAGCAGGCTCCATGCAGGGAGCCCGATGTGGGACTCGATCCCGGGTCTCCAGGATCAGGCCCTGGGCTGAAGGCAGCGCTAAACCGCTGAGCCACCCAGGCTGCCCTGGGATGAGGCTTTTAATGTACCTTTTTTTTTTTCCTTTGCAAACTCTGTTCTCTCATTACCTTGTTAAAAACAAGCCAGTAGAATTTAGCTTGGAGGAAACAGAGACTCTCCGGGTTGGAAGAAGCCCTGGAGTCCAGCCGCTTGGGGTCCCTCTCCAGGGGGCTCACTGCCAATACGTGGGCATGTCAAGTGGTCACCGCTCTGCATCAATACAACCAAGAACTCACTGCCTCCTCTAGGGAGTCATGGGTCTGTGCCCTGCAGAGCTCTGCTCCCATGTGGCCTGTGCTCACTGGTCCTGGTTCTGTTCTGAACAGCTTCAGAGTCAGAGGGGGTTTTCCTGGGATGGGGGAAAGGCACAGATGCAGAGTGAGGATGCTTTCCAGGGGAGGCAAGCCCCCAGGAGATCCCCAGCAAAGGAACATTCATTTGAGGACATAGGGGGCTCAGCCTCCGGGAGCAGGAGGTGCTTGAGGGCTGGGAGAAGACAGGCTGGGTCTGCCGTGGGCCAATGCTCCACTCTAGAAGCCTTGGAAAGGGACCCTCAGGGACTCAGAGCCTTACCCTCTGAATCCGCAACTGTCAGGGCCTCTGGCTGGAGTGTATCAAATGGTCCCTGGGAGCTGGTGGGCAGGCGCCTGGTCACTGCCGCTTCCTGAATGCCAGCCTCCGGTGCCTGGCCTTCTAGGCTTCCTGTCTCATTTGTAGTTGAGGTCTCTGAAGATCAGGGAGGTTGTCACTTGTCCAGGCTAAAGGGAGCAGGACCCAGGACAGAACATGACAAAGTCATTGATACCAAATCAGGCAGCCCTGTCCTATGAGTGTCAACGGGAAGGGAGTGGGTCTCCTTCCTCTTTGCCTGCCCTCCTGAGCATCACAGGGGCTGTGAACTTAAGTCGATCAGCAAGGGCACGTTTTGGACTCTTTGGGGCTGGGAAGCAGTGAAACCGGCACAGCCCAGGCAGGGAGCCCCTGCCATAAGCACCTTTGCCCACTAGAGAGCACTGCGGGACAGAGACCCGGTGGCGGCCAGCCCAGCCAGCTGTCTGGAGAGGGGGCCCTGGTGACAGGGGAGGAGCTGTCACTCCCCAGATGGGCCCTCTCTGACCACTACCTCCTTGGGTCCTCACTGCAGATCCAGAACTAGGCGCTCTTCAGACCTCCCACTTCACAGATTAAGAAACTAGGCTCAGCGTTGGTACGGGATGGGATTTGTGCCAAATCCCCAGTTGCCACCAGGGAGTGGGGGAGCTGGAGCGTGAACTCTGACCCCGGAGCACCAACCATTGACCACTTGACCCCATCCTCCCCCATGCTTCTCAGCTCTGTCTTTCCTCCTGGGTGCCTTCTAGGTGGTCTCCTTAACCTCAGTGGGATTCGTCCAGGCATGGGGAGAGGTCTCAGGAACGCAAAAGAATCACTGCAGGGAGAGGCAGTGACTTGTGGGGGGCGGTGGACAGGAGGGTCTGAGGAAGGAGCTGGGGCTGTGGGACCAGGCGGAACGTGCGGAGAAGATCCCAGGCCGCAGGGCCGGGAGTCCTCCCACTGCGGCCCCTGGCAGAGCCGGGCCCCCTGGGAGCCCGCCAGGCTTATTAATATCCTGCTGAGTCAGGGGGCTCTTGAGTTTCCGCATCACAAGACTCAGGGGCTGAGCGTGGCAGGAATATTCTTGACTCCCTGCTGCCCTATCTCTCCCACCTGCCCTGTCTACCTCAGGCCAGAAGCCCCATAGCTCTGAGCTGTCATGCGGCCTGGGAACAAAAATTCGGGGAGAGGATGATGAGGGTCCATAGGGTGGTGACCATGACAGCAGAGGGGGCCAGCCTGCAAAGGACGAAACGAGGCAGAGATGCCAAAGGACAACTGCCCCTGAGGGAGGCCTCCCAAGTCCTGGTCCTCGGCACCCCTTCTCATCCCAGCTCCAGGGGGTGCCCTGCAGCCCCCATGCAACACCCGCATTGCTGCCTCAGGCCTCCACACAGCCCCGCAGGGACAGGCGGAACTAGGATCATTTCTAACCACCAGGCCCTCAGACTTCCTGAGTCATAATCTAAAAATTATTTACTGAGGACGTCCCAGGCTCCAGGGACGAGACACACATGTCATCGCCTCAGCTTCTTCTGTCCTCACATCTCATAGGTGAGGACACTGAGGCCCACCAAGGCAAACCCCCGGGCCACTAAATGACAGAGCCAGGCCTCCAGGCCAATATGGCTGATTCCAGAGCCCTTACTCTTTTTTTTTTCTTTTCTTTTTTAAGATTTTATTTATGGGGCACCCAGGTGGCTCCGTCAGTTAAGCATCTGCCTCAGCTCGAGTCATGATCCCAGGGTTCTGGGATCGAACCCTGAGTTGGGTTCCCTGCTTATCAATGAGTCTGCTTCTTCCTCTTTCTCTGCTCCTCCCCCTGGCTTGTGCGCTCTCCTTTCTCTCTCTCAAATAAATAAATAAGCTCTTTAAATAAAAAGATTTTATTTATTAATTTGTTGAGAGAGAGAGAGCATGTGAGTCGGGGTGGGGTAGAGGGAGAGAGAGAAAGAATCCCAAGAGACTCCCCACTGAGCACAGAGCCTGATGTGGGGCTGGATCCCACAACCCTGAGATCCTGACCTGAGCTGAAACCAAGAGTTGGATACTTAACTGAGTCACCCAGGGGACCCCCAAATTCCCCTTCTAACTGCCTCTCCCAGGCTGTGCTCCCTGCATGGGAACCAGGAGCAGCGGCCCCTCCCCTCCCCATACCCGGGACCCAGCTTGCGTCAGCGGCAGGGCTGCGGCTCTGGGTCCTTTGGACTAAGCCCTTATCACTCAGCTCCACGCATCCCAGGGCCCGTGACAGGCAGCCATCCGTTATGACCGCCGGCCCCATTATCTGGGCACACATTCCCAACCGGCCTGTTGTCAAGGAGGGGGAGACAAAGCCTCCCACTTTGTGGCCCTTCTTCAGGCTTCTGTCAAGTGGTGAGGGGATGCTTGGGGGGCAGGACGGGGTTATGGAAACAGGGAGACCTGGCATTCTGCTTGCTTTTTCAGCCAGCTTGGGAAAACACCAGGGGTTGGGCTGCAGGGCCCTCAGGCCTGGAACCTGATCCTCCTCAGGGCAGGGGAACCCAGGCTGGGGTGCTGAGTGGGAGGGACAACTGCTTCCTTGGAAGACCAGAGGCCTGAAGAGCCAGGATGGGGCTGGTGAAGAGGGCTAGGTGTCAGCCAGAGGCTAGAGGATTCCTCTGGAAGGTTCTCGAGTGCCTATCTTCATCACCTGGCTGGCTGGTCTCATGAAGCCTTGATTTTCTCACCCTTCAGCTACTGATACCTCAAGTCTCACTTCCTGGGCCATGGGGCAGGACCATGGCCATGTGTGTGAGGGCCTAGCGAGGAGCCTGGCACCCAGCAGGCACTGCTGGAAAGCTCTGTGGGCCACCCACCTGCGTACCTTTATCCAGCACTAGCCAGCAGCCTCTCTATGTGGAGAAACATCTCAGAATAAGGTACGATCCTTATGTGGATGAAGAGACCGAGGCCTGGTCACGGAGCTGGCTTGCCTGGGGTCACACAGCTCTGAGGGGAAGAACCAGGCCTGGATCCCAGGCCATCTGACCTCGATGCCTAGGCTCTTCATCGCTGTGGTTCCCAGCTTTCGGATGAACCCTTCACCTCATCCACACAGCAGGTGCTCCAGCACGGAGAGCTCCCACCCACCCAACCGTGGCCACGTATCATCCACAGGAGAAGTTCTGTGCTTCGGTCACAGGTGAGCCGCCAGACCCGGGCCAGGCCCTGTCTGCAGCCCGAGGACACGCGGGGCAGCAGACCTGCAGGCGAGGCCGGCTGAGCCCCAGCCCCTGGCATCCCTCGGGGCCCGGCAGCAGGGCAGGTGCGGGAAAGCGTTGGGAGAAGGCACAAGAATGCTGACAGCAGAGCAGCCTGGCCATTCGGCGTGGGGGCGACCTGCTCAGGCCATGTCATCGGCCCTTGAAGGTATTGTGGCTCAGCCACCAACAGTGAGAAGCCTGGGACACCGTCTGAAGAACAAAGCATGGGTAGCCAGGTGCTGGGGTTGCGGTGGCGGGAGCTGGGCCCAGGGTTGGGGGCAGCTTCAGGTCTCGAGATAGGCCAGGCAAAGATGCAGGCAGGGGTGCCTGGAGGCCAGGTTTCCATGGCAACAGTGCCACAGAGGTACCCCCACCTCCAGCAACAGCTGGGGACCTGGTGGAGCTGGCTGGCTTCAGGCCCCAGCTCTAAGCCTGTCCCGGCTGCAATCAGAAGCAAAGCGAACCCTCTCTGAAAGATGCCCTGGCAGGGCAAGGCCCCCAGGGTGTCCCCAGATTGAGATAACTGACATACTGGAGGCAAGTCAGCAGGAGTAAGCGCAGTCAAGGCCTGTGCACAGGGGAATGGTCAGATCCAGAACCAGAAGGGCCAGGGTGTCACCTGCACACAGCACTCATGGGCAGGTACACAGCAAGAGGGTAGAAAGGGGGGACCAGGAAAGGACAGATTTAAAAGGCAAATAGGAGGTGCCTGGCTGGCTGGCTTAGTCTTAGTTGAGCATGTAACCCTTAATCCCGGAGCAGTGAATTCGGGCCCCGTGCTGGGGGGAGAGATTACTTAAAAAGAAAATCTAAAAATAGAAAAAAAAAGCACAAATGATACTTCTAGAAGTGAAAAATATATTTCAGATAAAATCACTGTCAATAGATTAGACTTGAAACAAAAGCAAAGTAAAGATATATGGGAGTTTTTTTTTTTTTTCTTTTCAGGATGCAAAGTAGGTGGGGAGGGGAAGCTGAGAGAGACACAGGAGTTAGGGAGGCTGGAGCAGGGTGGTGAGGACCTTACACTCACAGCGGAACACAGCACGGGAGTTTTCCACCACCTGCCTGGAAGGAAGCCCTTCAGGACTAGGAAGATGATGGGGGCACAGAAGGCCCAGGAAGGAAGGGCAAAGAAAGCCCCAATGGCGTAGGTAAGGGGAAACAGACGTGGCACAGAACAAGGATTTCCTCTGGGGCTTCAACCAAGAGACTCTCCTGACTTACTGGACAACCATGGAAGGCAGATGGGGCGGCTTGAAGGTACAGACCCTATGCCTTCTGGGAGACAGACTGGCCTTTGCAAAGTTTAGTTTTATATATTTTTATTTTTTAAGAGCTTATTTATTTATTCATGAGAGACACAGATGGGAGGGAGCCTGATGCGGGGCTCGATCCCAGGACCCTGGGATCATGACATGAGCCGAAGGCAGATGCTCAACTGCTGAGCCACCCAGGTGTCCCTGCAAGGTTTATTTATTTATTTTTTTCCCCTGCAAGGTTTAGACTTCAAATCAGCTACATGCAAGCCAGCATTTGGGCAGCGGCAAATAAAGCAACAGAAATAGTATGCATTTAGAATCTGAGAGATAGAAATGAAAAGAAAAAAACCAAAAAACTCAATTCAAAAAGAGACAAGAGGGGGTATCTGTATGGCTTATCGGTTAAGCATCTGTCTTTGGCTCGGGTCACAATCCTGGGGTCCTGGATCGAGCCCGGCATCAGGCTCCCTGATCCAAGGGGAGCCTGCTTCTCCTTCTCCCTCTGCCTGTTGCTCCCCTTGCTTGTGTGCTCTGACAAATAAATAAATAAGATCTTTAAGAAAAAAAAAAGAAACAGGAAAGATAGAATATATAGACAAAGAAAAAAATAAGGTGGTAGAAATAAGTCCAAATATATTCATAACAGTAGACACAAGTAGACTAAACTCATCCCTCTCCCTCTGCTCCCCCACCATGTTCTCTTGTGTGCACATGCTCCCTCTCTTTCAAAGTAAATAAAATATTTTTAAAAATGTGCAGGATGCACAAAACTGATCCCTCAAGGATCCTTTCAAGTTTAAATGCTTAAATTAAAAGAAAGGCTGAGGGGCACCTGGCTGGCTCAGTCAGTAGAGCATGTGACTCTTGGTCTCAGGGTTGTGAGCTCGGGCCCCACATTGGGGGTAAAGATGACCAAAAGAAAAGAAAAAAAAGAATAAATCTAATGAAATATAAGAATTAGGCAGAAAATGATACTGTTTCATGAAAAGACAAATAAGAGATAATGCATGTTAAAGATAAGGAGGCCTGGTAGCATGAAGATGCCAAGAAATGCAGGTCAGGCACCTCGGGATTCTGGGACCCTCTCTCTGTGCAAGTGAGGACAATAGTAGGCAGCTTAGGGGGTTTGGGGAAGTGTCAGCAATCGTGTCTTCGAGAGGCTTTCATCGGTGGGGCTGCTGTTATCAAGTTTGTCTGGACTTGGAGATAGCGGTGGGAGGTGAACTTGGCTCCCTCTGGCTCCCCCTTGTTTTGTGGGGCAAGGGTCAGGGAACAAGGACTGGTCTGTGAGCCTGCTCAACCCCACCCTGGTTTCCATGCCCGTCTGACAGCCTCCTGTCTGTGCCCACTCTGCCAGTTACAAGGAACAGAAACCCAGCTCCAATCCCTGCTGCAGACAAAAGGGACTTGATCCCCTCTCCATGGGGGGCAGGACTGGAACCCCAGCGATGGGGGGCACAAACAAACCCCAATCAACACATGTTAGAGATGCCAAAACGGAGGCTCCGAGCAGTCAGAGACTTGTCGAAGTTGCGCAGACCCACTGGGCCAATGGAGCTACGGCCTGTCCTGCTGACCCAGGGCCTGGCCTGGGCTCACGCGCAGGAGGAAACGCCGCTGAATTAACAGCTAATGACTCTGCAGCTGCAAGACTTGCACAAATGGAATAAACACAAATCAGTTTCCCAGGGGCAAGCCTTCTCTCCTCCTCACCTGCAGCAGGGTGGTAGCGTTAGGTACCCTAGTTCTTCCCCGACCAGCCGGAGCAATGAATCCCGGGACTTTTGGGAAGGCTCAGATGGACGCCACTGGCTTTTCCAGCTGAGAGGCCTGGAGGTCAGGGTTGCTGATTCTTGGCTTTGGCTGTTCCGGAGTCACCTGAGGAGCTTGGAAAAAACCCACCTTGTGGAGACCACACCCCAGGCCAATTAGCTGAAGCTCTGCAGTTGGGCTTCCTTATTCCTTTCCATTATTGGAAGCCATGGCTCTGCCCTATTCTCCACATCCTAAGAGAGGCCACCTGCTTCCAGGGACCTTTTACTTCTGTCTAGCAGCAGCACGATCTTGCTCTCAGCATTGCAGGCCGTGGACTGCACGGGGGAGGGCCGCCCAGCACGCTTCAGGTCCCTGGATAAGGGAAGGGCAGATAACAGGGATGGGTAACTTGCAAGAAACAGAAACAAATGCAACAGCTAACAGGCACCCGAGAAAATGTTCAGTCTTTGGATGAATTTGCTGGGGCTGCCACTGCAAAATCCCCCACACCGGCTGTCTTGAGCAACAGAGATACTCACTGTTGCGCAGAGCACACATGTCATTTCCTGTCTCTAACCTTGACGGGTTATGTTGATGTTTCCCCATTTATCAGGCCAAGGTAGTTCCTTTCCATTTCTGAATCGCTGAGAAGTTGTTATCACAAATGTATTGTGCCACTTTTACAAATAAAAGTTCCATCCAGCAACTATTAAGATGATGCTGTGGTTGTCCCTCCTTTAGTCATAAATTAATGTGATAAAGTAATGACACTGATTAGTTTTCATAGTAAACCATCCCTTGAGGTCTCAAGAGAAAGCTAATTCCGTTGTGTATATGATGTGTTTTTAGGCACTGTTCAATTCAGCAAAGGTATGTGTGTATGTATTTATGAGAGAAAGAGAGAGAGAGCACAAGCAGGAGGAAGCAGTAGGCAGAGGGAGAAGTGGGCTTTCCGGTGAGCAGGGATCTCCCCCTACCCCTTCCCATGCAGGGCTGGATCCCAGGACCCGGAGATCATGACCTGAGTGAAGGCAGATGTTTCACACCTGAGCCCCCAGCAGCCCCTTCAGTCAATATTTTAGTTGTATTTATGTTTTACCTTTATATTCATGAGTGAAACGTGACTGTGGTTTTCCTTTCCTGCGCTGTTCTTGTCTGGTGTGATTACCCAGGTTAGACTGGTCTAGGGAACCCTGGTGGCACAGTGGTTTAGCGCCTGCCTTTGGCCCAGGGCGCGATCCTGGAGACCCAGGATCGAGTCCCACGTCGGGCTCCCGGGGCATGGAGCCTGCTTCTCCCTCTGCCTGTGTCTCTGCCTCTCTCTCTCTTTCTCTCTCTGTGTGTGTGACTATCATAAATAAATAAAAATTTAAAAAAAATAGACTGGTCTAGTTGAGAGAGTTCTTTCTCATCTGTTCTCTGCAGCAGTTTGCATAGTATTGCAATGATCTGCTCCTTAAAGGTTTGGTAAGGATCACCTGCCAGTCATCCAATCTGGTGTCGTCTGTCACTGTTCTACTCCTTAACACAATCTTTGAAGAAAAGGATATTTAATTCTCTAAGACTTTTTTAAAAAAAGATTTTGTTTATTCATTTGAAAGAGAGAGAGAGACAGCACACAAGTTGAGGGAGGGACGGAGGAAGAAAGAGAAGCAGACTCTCTGCTGAGCAGGGAGCCTGGCTCAGGGCTGGATCCCAGGACTCCCAGATCATAATCTGAGCCAAAGGCAGATGCCCAACCGACTGAGCCACCCAGATGCCCCTTTACACTTTTTTTTTTTTAGATTTTATTTATTTATTGATGGCAGACACAGAGAGAGGCAGAGACACAGGCAGAGGGAGAAGCAGGCTCCCTGCAGGGAGCCCCATGTGGGACTTGATCCCAGGATCCCGGGATCATGCCCTGGGCTGAAGGCGGCGCTAAACCACTGAGCCACCCGGGCTGCCCAATAAAATCTTTTAAAAAAATAAAGAAACATGTGCACACACTCATGTACACTCACTCCTGGGTATAGCAATTCCACTGGCAGGAATTTGACACAATAAGCTAACTGTGCAAAGAGGTACAGACAAGGGCTGTCACCATGTGAACTTGTACTTACAGCAAACCTGCGAGTCTACTTTGATACCCATTCAAGTGGCTACATTGCAGACGCAGGTAAATGTGGGCTGGAAGGTGGAGAAATTGGATCCCTCACATCCCGCCAGTGGGAGTGTAAACGGTCAGCTCCTATGGAAGACAGGTGGCAATTCCTCCAAAAGTCATACACAGAATTTCCCCGTGCCCCAGCCCTTTCATTCTGAGTTGGGCTCCTGGAAGGACTGACAGCAGGTGCTCAATGAACACTTGGGCACGAACGTTCACGACAGCGCCGTTCACAGCAGCCAGAAGGTGCAAACAACCCAAGAGGCCATCAGAGGATGGATGGGTAAACAGAATGGGGTCCATGCACATGATGGAATATTATTCAGCCACAAAGAGGAATGGAGTTCTGACACCTGCTACAATGAGGATGGACCTCGAAGATACCATACCTAAAGCTGCCAGACACAAAAGTCGCATACTGTATGATTCTGTCTGCATGAAGTGTCCAGAAGAGGCAGATCCATAGAGATATAGAGACAGAGACCGAGACAGAGATAGAGGGCATCCCTGGGTGGTTCAGTGGTTGAGTGTCTGCTTTCAGCCCAGGTCGTGATTCTGGAGACCCGGGATCGAGTCCCATGTCAGGCTCCCTGCATGGAGCCTGCTTCTCCCTCTGACGGTGTCTCTGCCTCTCTCTCTCTCTGTGTGTGTCTCTCATGAATAAATAAATAAAATCTTAAAAAAAAGATAGAGAGAGAGAGAGAGATAGAAAGTAGACTTGTAGATTCCAGGGGCTGAGTGGAGAGGACACAGGAGCTCCCAGAGTAGGGAGCTCCCAGAGTAGTAGGCATGGGGCTTTATTTTGGAGTGATAAATGCGTTTTGGAACAACCTTGTGTATTTATTAAATATCCCTGAATTTTACACTTTAAATTCATTAATTTTATGGTATGTGAATTTCACCTCAATTAAAAAAAACAAGCTGATAATATATGGCTCTTCCATATCGGGGGTCACCATGAGGCTGTTATAAGTGGAGATCAATTAATTATTGATGCAGGAAGATACAATATGTCAGTGAACGAAAAAAGTAGGTCACAAAACCATAGTGTGTAACTGCTTTTTTGGTCAAAATACATCTATATTTTTATGAATGCATAAAAAATGTCTCTGAGGAATAACCAAAAAAAAAAAAAAAAAAGGTTTGCTTTTGGCTTTCCACTATGTGCTCATTTTTAAATAATGAAAATGCATTCTTATGTAACCCCAAAAAACAGGCTAAGTAGGGAAATAGATGCTTTCTTAAATTCACCCTGTTCTTTGTGAGGCTCTCAGGAGACTTGTCGCACATCTGCTGGCCTGGAGCTCAGGACTAGGCTTCCTCTCCTATAAAGGGGGGTGGGGTCACATGGGGAGGGGCAGGTCTGGGTCTTCTCCTGGGACCCTCTCTCTGTGCCAGAGTCTGCCTAGGACCTTGCTCACTACTGTCCCTCGGGCTGAAGGCTTTCAGCTGAAGAAGGAGGGTTTCGAGAGCCCCCGCCCCCCCCCCGTGTGCTGACTCTGACTCCTCTGTCACCAGGGGATGCAGTGTGGGATGGAGCAGAGGCTGCACTGGGCCTCCAGGGGCTCAGATTGCATCTCTGACCCCAACTGGAGGTCCCTCCTTGGGGCCAGGCCCAGGCCTTGGCTCAGGGTGGGGCCCTTAGCAGGGCTTGGCTGCTCCTGCCAAACGTTGCAGCTGGGCTGTTGGTGAGAGGTGCTTTCTCAGGGTCCCAGCGAGCTCTGGAAGTGCTCCCTCTCCCACCAGCAAGCCTCAACCTGGGCCAGGCTATTAGCCTCAGAAACAGGTGGGGGTGGGGGGCGGCCCAGAGTTGTGCCACAGCCAGGAGAGAATTCGTGGGTCCGATTACAAGACGCAGGAAGGTCTTGGAAATTCTGCCTGAGAGATAGCATGTCCTAGGCTGGGCCTGGGGATTCTACTGTGTTCAGGAGTAAGTGTGTGTGTGTATGTGTGTGTGTGTGCGCACAAACATGTACATATTAGGATTCCAAGACAAAATATAGGACACCCAGTTGAATTCGAACTTCAAATAAATGTTTTTTTTTAGTATAAGTACGTCCCAATATTGCATCTTGCATTTTTATTTGCTAAATCTGGCAAGCCTGATACATGTGCAAGTATTTGCATGTGTACATTTGTGAAAGAGCACATATATGTTTGTATAAACACAGGCAAGGCCAGGTGTGTGTCCATATGCACGTCAGAATGCAGGTGTAGAGGTATCCTTCCATGTGAGCCTGTGTGTACCTCATTTTCTATGTGGGCGTGTGTGTAAATGTATGTGCATGAATGTGAACGGGTGTTTCCACATTTGCATCTACATATACCAAAGCCTGTGAGGCCTTAGACGTGGAAGTGTCTTTGTGTGTGCAGGTTACAGAAGAGTAAAGCTGGGAGCCAACTGAGAGCTTTCCCATGTGTGATCTTACATGGGAGGAAACTGAGGTCAGCTGGCCGGCCCAGAATGCCTGTGTGCACGTGTGTGCGTGTGTGTGTGTGTGTATGTGCGCGCACGTGCGAGCTCTGTGGGGCACGGGAGGGCGCTCTGCGCTCTGACCTCAAGCCAGGCTCTGCGGTCCAGCATCACCATGTCCCCACAACAGCCCTCTCATGATGAGGCCGGTTTCACACCCAGGATGAAGTCAGGGGGAGTGTGGCCGGGGCACCAGCCTACGCCTGGACACGTGTGCTCACACGTGAGTTACATAAACGCCGCAGGCCACAGTGGCCGCCAGATGTGCGGTGTCTTCTTGGAGCCAGATGGCAGCTGATCCAGGAGTCCGTGCATTTTTCTAACTCCTGCTGTCCTTTCTCTTGTCCCTTCTGGAGGTTTCCTGAGGCAGAGAAGGGACTGGGGACCCAGGGACCCCCGGCAGAAACCAGTTGCTTCAGCTTCCCCTGGGCGGCGGCTCAGGATGCTGGGGAGGGATCTGCAGAGATGCTCCTTGCACAGTGCTCTTCCCACGCCACTGCCTGGAAGCTTCAGGCCCCTCCAGCGGGGGGTGGAGGGGAGGGGGGTGCACACCAGGTCCCAGAGCTTGTGTTCCAGACCTGCCCCCAGCCTGGCGAGCGTCCCAGTCTCCCCTGAGCCTTGCTCTTCCTGTACTGATGGGCGAGAGCCAGCTGATCTGCTGGACGCCCTGCATCAGGGCCCCGGCAGCGTCGCTGAAGTCCGAGAACGAAGGCCTCCCCTTGGCGGGCAGACCCCCACCTTCCTCCCGTGTCTTCACCGGGTCTCCCTTTCCCGTGTCCGTGTCCAAATCTCCTCTCCTTGTGCACCACCTGCCCTGCTGGACTCGGCCCATTCCCTGACGTCATTTGAACTTCATCACCTCTTTCAAGACCCTGGCTTCAAACACGCTCACATTCTGAGGCCTCAGGGGTTAGGACTTCAATGTACTCATGTAGAGGGGGCAGGGACACAGTTCGGCCCATAGCAGCCACTGTGCTGTTTTCCAGAGGCGGCTTCTCCCACCCGGGCCCTGCATTGTCAGGCAACAGTTGGTGGGGGCCGTCAGAAACCCCAATTTATGCCCTTTATCTTGACATAGGACAACTTTCCCTGAGGCCAAGGAGATGCTTCAAAGTTCCATGTCGAGGGGACCTCTTCAATCCCGGCCACCAGCTCCTTTGGAAGGAGGGCTCAGACGACACAGAAGGGACGTAGATAGTTCAGGGCGCTCAGGGCAAGAGGGGTTGGCTCCCGGCCCCTGCTGCTGTGCCCTCCACCCACCCGCAGGGTGGGAACCAGGGAGTCTGGTGGTTGAGGGGCAGGGGCGGCTCCACAGAACCCCAGGCACTTCGTGTGGCCCAGACCCCCGGGCTGAGCCTCCATGTCACCGGCTGTGAAGGTGCTGCTGGGCTGGGTGATTCCAGAGACCTCAGATTTGAGGCTTGGCATATATTCTGGGAGGGGGACAGTGAGGCTCTGGGCCCCAGCGGTAGGTGGGGCTGGGGGTGGGCCCCAGGGGGGCGCCGGGGCCAGGCTCCCATCATTGCCATAACACATCCCTGAGAATTTAGGAATCTAAAGTAACTCCGACCTACTGCTCTACCACCTGGAGCAGTCAGGAGGCCGCACCAGCCTCCTGGACGCTCAGGCTCCAGACTTGGATCAGGGTATGACAGGGCTGGTTCCTTCCAGGAACCTCCAGGGCACCGTCCGTTTATTTCCTGGCTTCTAGAGGGCTTTGCTTCACCTTCAAGGCCAACAGGCTGAGCCCCAACGCTGAGCCCCTGACCTTTCTTCCCACCCCCTACACATTCAAGGGCTCTTGGGATGGCACTGCCCGTGCCCCCCCCCCACCGACCCAGAGGAGCCCAGGTATGCTCCCCATTCAGGGTCAGCTGTAGAGCCATCTGGATTGCGCCCGAGCTTCTCCTTTGCAGATCCCCATTTTACCCATGATGAGGCCTGGTGCTCTGGCCTTCCCCAAGGGTCTGCCCCCCCAGTACCTGCCCCCAAGAGGCCAATCCCAGTGGCCTCTCCCACCCATGAACTTGGACCCGGAGGTGCAGCCCCTCCCCAGGGAGGAGCAATAGCAGCAGCAGCAGCAGCACGTTTTTTGCAGAGGGCAGGAGCGCAGGGCCCCAGAGCCAGCACATTCTCTGAGTCCCAGCGCAGGCCCCGCCCGCCCCTCCCACCCAGCTCCGGCTCTCTGGCCCCCCTCCCCCAAATCTCCCCACCAGAGTGAGCAGCTGCTGTTTTGTCCCTTTTCTGGGGCTGGAGTGGAGTTCATCCCTCTCGCGGGACTTGAACCATAGTGACCATGGTCACAGAATCCCTGGAGCCCTGCGGTTGCCATGGAGATGGGAGCAGGTGATTAGATGGAACTTGCGCTTTCTCACCACCCTGAGAGGTACTTAACTATCTCGGATGCTCCTGAGGGCTTTCCAGAAAAAAGGCTCTCACAGGGAAGGATCTGTGGACAGATCCTCCACACCCCTCCCCGGCCCGCCCACCCCACACCAGGGTCCAGCAGCCAGCCCACCTTGGTCCCACCGTGACACGGGCACACGCCCACCCCTAGGTCCCTGAGCTCCTGCCCTGTCCCAAGTGCCCAGGGAGCACACGTGGTCCTCTCCAGTGGCGCCATGGCCCAGGAGCTCATTCTTCCCTTTGCAACCTCTCGTGGGCCAGGCCTGAGCTGAGTGCTCCGCTTCCCTTGCTCTAATGCTCACACCCTCGAGGGGCAAGTATCATCCCCATTTTATAGAAGTGAAAACCAAGGCTCAGAGGGGAGGTGTCCTTAGGCCTCTGCTTTGCCTTTGCCTTATGGCACAAGAAGCCCCTGAGGGCCGCAGTGGGCACCTTCTCCATCAGAGAGGCTCTGCCCAGACCCCACCCAACATACTATGGCCCTGGTGACCCCTTGGTCACAGCGACGTTAGGGACAAGCCACATGTTCTTGCTGTTGGTGTCACCTGGACCTTAGCAGATCCTGCTCAGCGAATGAAATGACCTTTGCAGGTTTCCGTGGCCGTGATTCTTGCAAGTGGTCCTGGATTCCCAGGTTCAGTGAGGGGAGGACTCTGGGTGGACGGGACGGAAAAGAAGAAAGCGGGAGGTGGGAGAGCGCTGGGTGAATTGGGGACCAGAGCCAACTTCCAGGAGGGGTCCAGCTGGCGGCGGTGGGCAGGGGACGGAAGGGTGGCGGAGGTGTCATCCTGACTGCTCCGGGGGCTTGATCCTGCCGTACCTGACCTCCAGCCTGGGGCAGCGGTGGGGGGGTCTGACTGAGGCAGACTTCAGACTATAAGGCAGTCCCCCAGATTTGACTTTGTTTTTTAAAACAGTGGTACATCTGAAACGGATGTAACATTGTGCATCGACTATACTTCAATAAGTAATTTTTAAAAAGCCCGGGGATCCCTGGGTGGCTCAGCGGTTTCGCGCCTGCCTTTGGCCCAGGGCGCCATCCTGGAGTCCCGGGATCGAGTCCTGCGTCGGGCTCCCTGCATGGAGCCTGCTTCTCCCTCTGCCTGTGTCTCTGCCTCTCTCTCTATATATATATCTATCATAAATAAATAGAAATAAATCTTTAAAAAAATTTAAAAAAATTAAAAGCCAACCCACCCTTTGCCTGCCACTTCACCCTGAGGTTGATGGGTGCCCTGCTCTTCTGTTTTCCAGAGGGCTTCCCTGCTCTCAGGCTGCTCAGGCCTGGGTTCCCATCTTGGCTCACTACCTCCCAGCTGAGTGGCTCTGGGGAGGTGACTTTCCCTCTCTGAGCCTCGGGCTTCTTGTCTGTAAAACAGGACTAAGTCCCCTCCCCTCTCCTCCCCGGAGTCAGTTGTGAATTGAAGGGTCGGCTCCACAGAGTGCTGGTCTCTGAGAGGTTAGGATAGAAGGAGTGTCTGAGATCTGAGGGGTAAAGAAAAAGCAAATAACATCAATTCTGCACAGACTCAGAAAAATAGAAGAGGCCAGCATCACCCTGATGCCCCAAGCAGACACAGACAAATCAAGGAAACAGCACAACCCTCCCTTGTGGATACAGGGCAGAAATCCTTAACAAAACCTTTATCCAGTCCAATCTAGCAATATTTAGAAAGGGTGCTGTGTCTTGAGCCCTGGAGTTTGTCTTCGGTTTGTGGGATTGGTTTACCGTGCAAAAACCAATTCTTACAATTCACCAATTCTTAGAATTCTCTTATAAAAAAAAAAAAGAGAGAGAGAGAGAGCAGTTATGTGCTTTGGTCACAGAAGTACATTCACTCTACCCGTGTGAGCATGTGCACACTCTCTCTGGTTCCATCACTGGGGCTCTGGAAGCTGCCCCCAGCCTCCCCTGCCTGCCCACACCACCCCATGGGCTCTCCAGGAGCAGTGGGGCGATGGTGGGTCCCCCTAACTCCTCTCCCCCTGCTCTGCTCCTGTGGACTCCCTCAGCGGGGTCCACCCAGGATGCCAGGGTGGCATCCCTGAGCAAAGACCTTCCACCAGGCTCCTATCAAGGGCACCCCTGAGTCACCCATGACCTCCCAGGGACCACTGTCACCCCTGACAGCATAGTACAAGAGGGCTCTGAGAGTGCCAGCATTGGCCTGAGCCTGGGTGTCTAGCACCCAGTGTCTCTGACACCCACAGGGTGTGCCTCCCAGACAAGACTTCTTCCCAGGGGCCTTTGCTCTTGACCAATTGTTAGAGACTCCGGATTCCACATCCCTCCCTAAGCTCCAGGGGGGTTGCTGAGAGTCCTCCATTCCAGAAGCCCCTCCTCATCCTAAAGACCCAGAGACCACTCCCCACTCCTTGCAGAAGCAGAGCCCCTGGGGACCTGTGTCTGTCCCTGCTGGGGATGTGGGCCTCAGGGGGCAGCAGCCCGTCTCCAGGCCACAGCTGGAGCAGGATCCCCTGTGAAGGACCAGTTTCCAGGGTGGGGCCGAGGTGGGGAGGGAAACACCCTCACCCCCTCTGCTCAGCATCTCATGAACTCACCACCTAGGAACATCTGTGGTACATGCCGCTTGTATTTTAAAGACTCCGGAAGCAGCCAATGTGCAATATTGGAAGTTGGGGGTTTTAATCGTAGCAGCCAGGCCGGTTCCGGGGCCCAGAGCCCCTTCAGGGAAAAGATGAGGTGAAGGTGGGGGGCCCAGAGCCACTGAGGATGGAGGGGAGGGGGGGCAGGCCGGGTGGGCAGGCCAAGGGCTATGGAGGTGGGGCTCTGGGTCCCGGGACCCCCCACACTGTCCATCCCCAGCGGCTGGGCCCCTCCACAGACTATCCCCGTGGGTCCCCGCGACCAGGCTGAGAGAGGAGGGTGGTTCCCCCCCAGAGGACCCTAGGTGTTAGGGGTCCAATTGTGGCCCCCTCAAAGACATGTCGACGTCCCCACACCCGGTACCTACGGCTGTGACCTTCTTTGGAAATAGGGTCTCTGCAGATGTGATTAAGATGTGGGTTAAAATAAGTCATCCTGGCAGAGGTGGGATGTGATGCAGCTGACCGCTGTCCTCACAGGCGGAGACGTGGGCAGGAGGACGTCCTGCCGCTATGGCAGGGCCAGGAAGGGCTCCCCTACCTCACAGGCAGGCGGCCTTGAGGACCCCTTGATTTGGGGCTTCTCCCTCTGAGTCTGTGAGAGACACATATGGCCGGGCTCGGGCTGCGGGGTGGGGGCACTTCGCTGCCGCAGCCCTGGGACCCCAACCTGGGGGCGGGCAGCCAGGTCGGGGCGGGGGCGGGGCCAGCGGCGGGCGGGGCTGGGGGCTGCCTCCTGCAACCCCAAGGTCCCCCTCCACACCCCCTCCCATCCCCCCCCACCCTGCCTCTAGTTCTCATCCTCTAGTTCTCATCCCCACAATGGGCGGGGCAGTGGCTCACATACCGGATGCCTGGGGTGCTGGGAGCTGTGGAGCTCCCACCCCAAGTGCTGGCTCGGGGGAACCCTGAGCCTCTGCCGCAGCCTGAGGGGTCTCCCCCCCTGCACTCTGGGCACCGCAGGCACAGGCCAGGCTCCCTCTCCTCTGTATCCCCTCCCCCCACCGATGCCCAGAACACACTTCCCTCCTTCCTGGCAGGCCCTCCATTCCCTCCATCCCCTCCATCTTCATCCCTTCCATCTCCTCCATCTCCATCCCCTCCATCTTCATCCCCTCCATCTCCTCCATCTCCATCCCCTCCATCTTCATCCCCTCCATCTCCTCCATCTCCATCCCCTCCATCCCCTCCATCTCCTCCATCTCCATCCCCTCCATCTCCTCCATCCCCTCCACCACCATGCTCACTCCCCCTCCCTGGGACCCTGTCCCCATGCCCCTGGCTGGGCTGAGCTTCCCAGGGGCCTCTCCTCATTGCTGTCCCCAGGCTTGCCTGCATTTTCCTAATGGCTATCCTCTGTGTCCCCTCCCCTGCCCAACCCCCAGAACACACTTCCCTCCTTCCTGGCAGGCCCTCCATTCCCTCCAGCTCTTCCATCTCCTCCATCCCCTTCATCTCCATCCCCTCCCACCAAGCCAGGGAGTCCTGAGACTGGAGAGAGAGAAGGTCTGGAGTCCCCAGGGTAGGTCCCTGATGGCGTCACCGTGGGGGCCTCCTGAACTGTTCCCAACGCAGGCCCTGGGCAGAGTGGTCAGTGCAGAGCCCCGGGGGACCAAGGGGATCCCAGAAAGTGACCTCAGGGAGAATGGCCGACCAGCCTGGAAAAGTCTAGGAGCCCCCTGCCCCCTGATCATCCTGGTCCTTCTGGGACTGAAGAAATCCCACCCTTTTATGTCACCAGAGACCCTCCTGCCTGGAACTGTGCACCACACGAGGAGAGAGCACGCAGGACAGGCTCTGCTGCACGTCATCTGTATTGTCACATGAAATGAGCATCCATAATGGGTACTTGGAAATGACCTATCAGGTCACATGGAGTCCGGCCCCTGGGGGCCAAAGTGGCACCGATGCCCATGGCCCTGGGCTCTCTGCAGACAGCATGACACCAGGCCTCCCCAGGAGCTGGGCGAGGCCCACCTGCACCTCAGGCCCTCCGGTTCCTGGGCAGCATCTCCCAAAACATGCTTGAGGAGACGGTGGATCTTTGGGGCTTAGTAGCGGTTCCTCAAGAAAAGGGGTCTGTGGTCAAATAAGTTGAGGAAACACAGAGTTCAACCAGGTTCGACCGGAAGCATTTCTACAGGACTTGCCAGAACCTTTATGACAACAACGGCGCGAATGTTCAGCATGGGGGCACAGTATGCAGCATTTCCCAAGCTTATTTGACCACAAAACCCTTTTCCTTCCCAAAGCGTCTTGCAGATTGGCATCTGGCAGTGTGCCCTCGGGGAAGTGCTGCCCTAAGCTATCGATGACCGTTAAAGGCAGTGGCACCTGTGTTGGGCGGCGGGCCGGGGTGTTTGCCAGGCGTCGTGCTGTGGCGGGACAGCCAAGCTCTCAGCAGTCATGACAGCGAAGGGAGAGGACGGGATGGGGCCCCGCTCCTGCCACTGTGGTCCTTGCCTCCTGCTCCGCGGCAGAAGCAAAGCACAACTGTCCGTCCCACGGGCCCCCTGGCCTGCCCGGAGTGGACATCGATCCAAGTGAAGGAGCGGGTGACACCCGGCCCTCCCGCCCCTCTGGCCCTCCAGGGGGCCTCCGACCAGGATGGGGAAGATGCGGCTGCCGGTTCGCGCGGCCATCCCCCGCGGGCCCTGCTGCTCCCACCACCTGTCCAGGGCCACCCCGTGTCCTGGGGCCATGGGCGGGTGGCTCACCAGGCGGAAATGAGCATCTGGCAGGTGTTGGACGACATCCAGACCAGCTCCACCAGGCGGAACTGGAAGTAGCCGATAATGAAGCCCGAGATGACGTCCGTGATGTGGTGACGGCCGATCATGACGCGCGACAGGCCCACGCAGAAGGCCCAGAGCACCAGCAGGACACGCAGGGGTACCGCCAGCACCAGGTGGCTGAGGAAGAACTTGGACACCATGGCCGCGCGGCTGGCGTGGCCGGCGGGGAAGGCGTACACGTCCATGGTGAGGTAGTCCAGGACGCTGGGGCTCGTCTCGAATGGGCCGCGCCTCTTGATGAGCTTCTGCACTCCGGCCACCGTCATGATGTCTAGGAGCAGGGCTGCAGGCGAGAGGGGGAGGCCCGAGGGACGGTCAGTGTCCCCTCACGCCTCGGCACCCCCACCCCGTTCCAGACGCACAGACTCCTGGGCACGTTTCCACCCCAGGGCCTTTGTGTGTGCTGTTCCCTCTTCCCTGGGATATCCACCTGGCTCACGCCCCCCAGGCCTGGGAGGAGCAGCCTGCCCTCCACCTGTTTACCGAAGCCTGCCACCTTCTACCCCTCCCTGACCTATTCTTTCTGACGGCATTTCTCAGCCCCGACACATCACACACTTTCTTAGCATTTCCCTTGTCTTTCTTCCCTGATGCCACAAGTGGTCTGAGAGGGTCCGGACCAAATTTGTTCACAGAGCTCAGGAAAGCTGCTGCGTGAGAGTGTGTCATCGCCACCGGCCCCTGGGAGGGCCTTGGCCCTGACCCACTGCGATTGTTCTGGCTGGCAATTGTTCTCGAAGGACCTCACTGAAGTCCCTGCAGTGTTGAGAGCGGCATCCGGCCATCCCTGTCTTTTTTTATTTTTTAATTTATTTTTTAAGTAGGCTCCATGCCTAGTGTGGGGCTTGAACTCATGACTCTGAGATCAAGACCTGAGCTGAGACCAAGAGTCGGATGCTTAACCAACTAAGCCGCCCGGACGTCCCTCCATCCCTGTTCCTTAAAAGTGAAATTCCTGTCACTTACCATGAACCATTTGTAAGTGTACAGTTCAGTGACACTCGTACATGCACAGGGCTGGGCAACCGTCATCTCTACCTGGCTCCAAACCATGCTGATCACCCCGAAAGGGAGTCTAGTGCCCAGGAAGCAACCGGTCCCTGTCCCCCTCTGCCCAGCCCCAGTTGCCACTCATCTGCTTCCCATCTCTATGGATTTATCGGCTCTGGACATCTCACACACGGGGACTCATCCCGTGGCCTTTCGTGTGTGGCTTTCACCCCGCGGCAGGGTGCAGAGGCCCATCCCCAGGGTGTCAGTGCTTCCTTCCCAGGCCTGAATGATCCGCCCCTGTTTGGACGTACCATCGTTTGTGCACCTGTCCATCTGCCCCCGGACGTCTGGGCTGCTGGCCTCCTGGCTGGTACAGATGTTTGTGAACCAGTATTTGTCCAGTGCCCGTTTCCAGTTATTTTTTTTAAGGATTTTATTTATTCATTCATGCGAGACTCAAAGAGGCAGAGACACAGGCAGAGGGAGAAGCAGACTCCTCGCAGAAAGCGCAATACGGGACTCGATCCTGGACCCTGGGATCACGCCCTGAGACGCTCCACCCTTGAGCCACCCAGGTGCCCCCCGTTTCTAGTTCTTGTGGGCATGCACCTACGGGTGGAGTCGCTGCATCATATGGTGACTCCATTTGTCACTTTTAGAGGGACCATCACTCTATTTTCCATGGCAGCTAAACCCCATTTTCCAGAAAAGGAGGAGACAAAGGCTTGGAGATGGGAGTGTTGATCCCTGTGGCTCCTCCTCCCTGGAGGGGGACTTAGTCTCCCTCCTCCTTCAGGCCTTGGCTGCCTCCTCAAGGAGGCCTTCCCTGACCAGCGCGTTCCCCGCACACCATGTCATTCACCCAGCTGCAGCTAAGGAACCCTCTGGCTGATAGGACACAGCATTGGCTCCCCCCACCTCCCCGCACCCCTCCACTGAGGGGGGCGCCGGGCTCTCTCGTTCACTGGTTTATGCCCAGGGCCAGGCATGCAGTGGTAGCAGTCTCTACATGTTAGTGGAGTCACTGGCCTGGGGCGAATGGCCAGGGGGGTGAGCTCTTCTCCCATCTGGGAGCATGAGGGAGACCTGGGTCTTCACCATCCTGCCTCCCCACCTGCCCACTCCATGCTGTGTAGCCTTGGGAGGGGTGCTCTGTCTCTCTGTGCTGTCAATGAAGCCACCATGCCAAGGATCCAGCTTCACTCAGCTGATCACAGCGGCAACCAGATAGCCAAGGTGATGGGGGTGGGGGGCAGGACCTCCGAGAAAACCCTCCCCACCCTTAGAGAGGCCCATGGTGGAAACCCTGATGAGATCACAGCACCCAAGCCCCGCTTCCGGTGACAGTGAAGAGGAAACCGGGCATCGTGGCATGGGGGCAAACCCCATGAGTGTCCAGAGACCTGGGTTTGAGTCTCAGCCCAGGAGCCTCCTGGCTGTGTGACCTTGGACAAGCCACTCACCTTTCCTCACCAGGACGAGGAGATCACAGACAACCACCTCCTGCAGGGGGTCGGTGGCAGGTGACCAGCCATCCGGGGTTTGCCCGCAACACAGGGGTTTCCCAGGACACAAGACATTCGGGGCTAACACAGGGAGGACCCAGCACGCCATGATGTCCCTGGCCCACCAGGAGGGTGGAGGAGGGGGGAGGATTGCCACTATTTGATAATTCACTGCAGCCTGACACTGGGAGCTTTCCTGGAAACGGCCGTGGATATCTAAATTGTTGGCCTGCAACTGCTCTCACTCAGACTCGGAGAAAAATCCACCCGACTTTTGAAAAAAAAAAATGAGGCGGTAGGTATTCACTGTAGAAAGTTTACAACTTAGAAAACAAAAAGTAAGATTTTTAAATCACCTATAACCCTGCCACCCAGAGGTTGCCACCATTCCGGGCCCTTATCCATCTATAGAGCAGAGATTTGATAACAACTCTAAGATGCTCTACATACTGTTCTGTAACCTGCTTTTCTTTAAAAAATTTTTTAAGATTGTATTTATTCATTGGAGACAGAGAGAGAGAGAGAGAGAGAGAGAGAGAGAGAATGAGGAGGAGGGGCAAAGGGAGAAGCAGATTCCCTGACAAGCAGGGAGCCCCACGTGAGGCTCGATCCTAGGACCTGGAGACCATGAGCTAAACCATGGCAGACGCTTAACCATCTGAGCCACCCAGGTGCCCCTGTAACCTGCTTTTTGAAAGTCTGGCCACGTCCCATGTCCCCCTGACTCCCACGGCTGTGGCAGATGAAGCCCCATGACATATTTATTTAAAGGTCCCAGCACTGGATGTTCAGATTGTTCCCAAATTAACACTGCGTTCCCTGGTTAGTATGGAATTTCTTGGCTTTCCTTCCCCGCCCTCCACAGGGTTGCTGCCTGCTGTCTTGGTTTGAGATCTGAATCCCTGGCCTCTCCTGGGCCTTCCCCTCTCATCAGCCACCCACTCTGGGACGTGCTTGGTCAGAAGCAGGAAGCAGTGGACGGAGAGGCTGCAGGCCTGAGGAAGGAAGAGCCTAAAGGAGGGAGGGAGCCTCATTCTACAGGCGCCCACCTCACATTTCCATTGAGACTCATTCCTGGGAGGTGGCCAGCTGGGGAGGTGTGTGACCAGCCAGCCCACTGACCCAGGTGGAGGCCAGGCCCGGGCCGGGAGCCAGCTGGAGCATGCGGGAGGTCACATCCCAGCAGGAGAGAGGGACCAGGGCCTAGAGGCCGCTGACCCCTGGAGTGGCTCTCAGCCTGATGTAGCAGCAGAGCCAGGAGGCCAGGCAGGAGGGGGCAGTTCTTGGGGTAGGCGTTCAACTCGTAGCTTCCAGGATCAGGATGGGGTCAATTAATCCCTACACTAATTAGGGATTCCCCCCTTTATGGGACCTTGACCTTGACCCACTGACTTGGAGCAGGGTTATCATAGGACATGGTGAGCTCAGTACCTGAGAGGCGTCCAGCACGGCCTGTGTGCGCTGGTCGATGGCATGGGCGCTGTTATTATCACTCAGTCCCAGCTGGCCTGACCCTGGAGGCATCAAGCAGGTGCATCAGTGAAGGGCTTTCCTTCTCTGAGGGCCCACCAGGGTCAAACTTACCTGGCACAGTTCAGAGACCTCCGTCATTCAAGGGAAGTCAGAGCGTCCAGGGCCAGGGCTATCCCTGGTGCTGGGGGCCGGTGGCCAGCCACAGTCTGGGTGTCAGGTGGGCTGTCAGGGTCTAGGGGGTTCATGTGGACCAAGATCAGGTACTGAGATAGAGCCAAACATGACACTAGCCACTGGAAGACACAGTTATCTGTCCAACTTGTGACCAAGTTTCTCAGCCAAAACCCAGGGCTCATCAGCTTGGCAAGTTGTCGCTGGTTTGAAACCTGCCTTCCCTGACAAGTGTAAGTCCTGGCACAAGTGTCCATGGAGGAAGGCAGGAAGGAGGGAGCAGCGCTGGCACCTCTAGGCTGCCCAGGGGGTGCCCTGGGCTCAGGGCCCCACTCAGATTTGGCGGCTAAAGGCAAGAGGGACCCCAATCTCTCCACAAGCCCCAGCTCTCCTCATGGGTGGTCAGGGTCCACAGGCCAAGAACTGAGCTAGGTGTTTGTTGCAGCAAAGTGTTTCCCCCAGTGAAAGCATACACAAAGGCTCAGTAGATGAAACAGATGACAGAGGTGGCCTCGTGGTGAGGCTGGAGGCCTCGGCTCTGGGACCCTCGCCTGCCCCCTATGGAGGCCTGGAGGTTGCCTGTGTCCCAAGATTTAAAAACCCTGCATCTGGGCCTTTGGGAACCTGCTGCTATTTCTGGGTGCTTTGGTCTCTTGAGGCCATAATGAGGTAGATACTACCCCTTTGCCCCATGCCCCTTGAGAGACTGTGGGGCCAGCCTGGCTGTCCCCGACCCCTGTCCCACTGTCCCAGCCCATCCTATGTCTTGTTCCTTCATTCATTTGACCTCCAGTTCTGGGATAGGTCAGGCGGGGCGGGGCCTGGGGCCGGGTAACCGGGCTGGCAGAATGCCACCTGGCCGAGGAGGAGGTGGGCGGTGAGCACTTCTAGAGTTGCCGTGCAGGTGCCCTGGGCCGGCAGTGCCCCTTCTCTGCACCGCAGCCGTCTGGTGTTGGGGCTGCACGCTGAGGAGGCAGGGCGGCTCCCCAGCCAGCCGACAGCCTTCCCGGGGCCTCTCCTCTCCTCCAGCTCCACCGCCAGCCCTCCCTGTGACCGTGATTCTGACACCGTCGGCTCATAATCTAGGGCCCAGAAATAGAAGCAAGTGGCACCATCACTCAGGCCTCTGTGAGTTCGCTCACACGGCGCTGTCAAGTTCCCTGACCTACATTCCTCCTGGACTTGGAGGGCGGGCGGTGGGAGACCCTTGGGGAAGCTCTGCTTGGTGGGACACTTGGGGGGTAAGGGGCAGGAGAGGAGCCGCAGCCTGGGGTCCCCAACAGCTAACCTGAGCTGAGCCGAGATACTCACCTCCCTGGCCTCCATGTACCTCTCCTGGCCTCTACTCACCTCCCCCGGCCTCTACTGATCTCCCCCAGCCTCCACTCACCTCGCCTGGCCTCCACTCACCTCTCCCAGCCTCCGCTCACCTCCCTGGCCTCCATGCACCTCTCCTGGCTTCTACTTATCTGCCCCGGCCTCCACTCACCTCCCCCAGCCTCTGCTCACCTCCCCTGACTTGGCTCACCTTCTCTGGCCTCCCCTCCTCTCTCCTGGCCTCCACTCACCTCCCCTGGCCTCCGATTACCTCCCCCGGCCTCAGCCAGGGCAGTGGCGGTGCGTGCATATGGGCTCCAGAACCAGAGGCCAGCTTCAATGTCAGCTGCTTGAGAGTTGTGTGACCTTGGCATGTCCACCTGTCCAAGCCTCCCTCCCCTCATTGACAAAATCCCGGAGGCTGCTCCAAGGGTTGCTTGCAGGAACGGCTTTATCAATGGCTCCTGGGACAGGATTTGGCCTCCCCCCCTCTCCCCTCATGCCCGTCCTGGTGGCCATCTCCACACTCAGACCCTCTGAGCAAGCTGGACTCTGAGACACCCCAAAAGTTATTCCCAGGCCCTGCTGCCCTGGCAGCCTCCCAGCCTCAGAGCGGGATGAGCCCTTGCCTCAGTGCCTACTGTCCTCCCCCGACCCAGGGACCCTGGGGTCCTGTGCTATGCAAGGAGCCAGGGGGTTGTGGGGTTGCAGGGGCGAGGCAGGGACCAGAGCTCTCTTAGAAAAGAACAGCTAGGGCAGCCCGGATGGTTTAGCGCCGCCTTCGGCCCAGGGTGTAACCCTGCAGAACCCGGATCGAGTCTCATGTCAGGCTCCCTGCATGGAGCCTGCTTCTCCCTCTGCCTGTGTCTCTGCCTCTCTCGCTCTCTCTGTGTCTCTAATAAATAAATTAAATCTTTAAAAAAAAGAAAAGAACAACTCTCGTGGGGGATTTGGAATCGGCTGCTCCTGAGGTTTCTAGCCTGCCTGTGGCTAGCCGCTTGAGCGTGTGCATGTGTGTGTGTGTGTGTGTGTGTGTGTGTGTGTGTGTGTGTGTGTCTGCCTGGAGGCAGAGGGATGGCTGGGGTGACCTCTCATGGCCCCTAGGGAGCACCGGCTGCTTTCCAGCATCGGGGAATCAGGCTGGGCAGGAGGTGGAAAGCAGGAGTCCTGGATTAAACAAGGAGCAGACTTGGGCCCCTTGTTGGCTGGTGGGGGGACAGGTCTGTGGGCCGTGACTCCCACTAGCTGAGTCCAGGAGGAGGGGCCCCAGTTCATCTGGCCTGGGGGTCAACCCAGGAACCGGGAGACCAGCCTGCAGTGCTGTGGGGGCAGCATAAATGGGCCTAAACTTTCCAAAGGGCGTTTGGCCTCAGACTTAGAAGCCTTTACAACACCTCTCCCTTGACTCGGCTCTTCCGCTTGTAGGAATCTCTCCCCGGGGAAATAATCAGGCATGTGCATCATGATTCACAGTCAAGGATGTCCACTGCAGCATTCTTCCTAACACTGAAAACTGCATCAGCCCAGTGCCCTTGAGTAGGAGACGGATGGGACACGTCGTGGTCAAGTCTAGACAACGGTGTGCTCTGAGGCCACTGCCAGTGATGAGGTGGATGTGTATTTATAGCCACCGAGGGAGCGTGGTGAGGTTTTTTGTTAAGTGGGAAAGGACGAGCACCAAACAGTATTTACAGTAGGATGCCATTCTTATAAAAGAAGATGTAAATGTGCTTATGCAGAGAAAAAAAAATATCTGGAAGGCACCACACTGGTAATGGTGCT
This sequence comes from Nyctereutes procyonoides, assembly GCF_905146905.1. Classification (NCBI taxonomy): domain Eukaryota; kingdom Metazoa; phylum Chordata; class Mammalia; order Carnivora; family Canidae; genus Nyctereutes; species Nyctereutes procyonoides. The sequence goes on from NW_026575020.1 coordinate 34,856,949, forward strand.
TTTCTCTAGGTGGGAAGACGAAGATGATTTTCATGGTCTTTGTGAATTCTGCATTTAAATTCCTTCTTACCATGAACAGGCATTACTTGGGCACATTTTTAAAAAGTTATTTTTACAGAGGGTGCCTGGGTGGTGCAGTTGGTTGAGTGTCTGACTCTTGGTTTCGGCTCAGGTCCTGATTTCAGGGTCCTGGGATCAAGTCCCTCATCAGACTCCACTGGGTGTGGAGCCTGCTTGAGATTCTCTCTCTCTCTCTCCCAGAGAGAGAGTCTCAAGCAGATTCCCTGCTAAGGCGGAGCCTGATGTGGAGCTCAATCCCAGGACCCTGAGGTCATTACTTGAGATGAAATCAAGAGTCTGATGCTTAACCAACTGAGCCACCCAGGCGCCCTTCAAATAAATAAATCTTTAAAAAAAAAAAGTTATTTTTACAAAAGGACAAATATTGCATGACAGCACTTTTATGAGGTCCCTAGAATAGACAAACTCACAGAGACAGAAAGTAGTGGTTACCAAAGGGTAGGGGATGGATGAGGACATTCTGCCAAGTGAAGTAAGTGAATGAGGAGTTCTTTATTATTGGGGACAGAGTTTCAGTTTGGGAAGATGGAAAAGTTCTGGAGGTGGATGGGGGTGCTGGTGGCACACAATGTGAATGCACTTAATGCCACTGAATTTTAATGTCACTGAATTTTGGCACTTAAATATGGTTAAAACGGTAAATTTTATGTTGTGTGTATTTCAGCACATGCACACAAAAGTTATTTTAAGAACCGTGCTGCATGGTTCCAGCAGGATGTGGCTCTCGGGAAGGCACACAGTGAAGAGAGGGTTGGGGTGGGGTGGGGGAGCCCTGAGAGCAGGCTAGAAGCTTCCACTCTTTTAGCACTGGGACCTCTGCTCTGTTGGTGTGCATAGTGTGTGCACGCATGTGTGTGCATGTATGTGCACATGGCCAGCACCTCTCTGACTTGGGCAGCCCCTGATGGCAGCCAGAGCCATGCCCCCAGCCTTGGGCACAGGAGGGCAGAATGAGGGCCCTAGCCTGTCTCTATCTCCCCTGGCCTGAGCAATCCTGAGTGTGTTCTCTAACTTTGCAGGTTTCCATTTCTCAGCTGAAGGATCCAGATACTAAAGCTGGCTTTACTTATCTCTGAAGATGGTCGGGGCACAAGGAAATCAAACTTACTGGCCTTGGAGTCTGAGAGCAGCATCTATTCATTCAGCTGAGTGCCAGGCAATGAGCCTGCCCAATTGTACATGGCCGCAAGGGCAGCTGTCAGGATGGTGCCTGGGCAGGGGGCAGCTGAAGAACCCCTAGGGGGACCAATGTCTCACTGAGTCCCACTGACACATGACAAGTGAAGGAAGGTAGAGGAAGGCTATTCTACCCTTGCAGAGCTGGCAGGGAAGGCCAGGGGCAGCCTAGGTATCCATCAATTAGGGACAGGCTCTGCAAGTGTCAGGGAGGGTCATTACCGAGCCATCCCTGAGAGCAGGACCCAGTGGGTGGTGAGGGAGAGCTGACACCACACATGACACAGAGGGTCTGCGCAGGGGGCTGGGTGGACACTGGGGTACTGCAAGGCTGAGGGGCCAGTTCTGGTTTCTGAACCTTCAAGCAAAGGGACGTGGGGCTGAGACCATGGTCCCCAAAGGCATGACGTTCACAGCCCAGCAGGTCCTTTGCTTCCCATGAGAAGGAGGCCAAGCTGGACAAAACACCACAGGAAGTCATTCGAGAAACAGATGATTTGTCAGCATGTGCACAGAATTAGGGTGTCACCCGGTCCAGAGGCCCATGCAGCGGATGTCACTCTCAGGGAGAGGGTTTAAGGGACACACTTATTTTTTTCGCCATCTGTCCTTGTAATGTTTGAATTTTCCTTACTGCAAGAATGTATAGGTGTTCAACATCACTAATCATTACGGAAATGCAACTCAAAACCACGAGATACCACTTTTCACACTCACTAGGATGGTTATTATCAAAACCCAGAAAACAGTAGGTGTTGGCTAGGACACAGAGAAATCGAAACACCTGTGCATGGCTGGTGGGAACAGAAAATGGTGCAGTGGCTGCGGGCAACAGTATGGGGGTTCCTCAAAAATTAAACACAGAGTTACCATTTAATCCACCAGTTCCACTTCTGAGTATTTACCTCAAAGCACTGAAAGCAGGCCTTGAACAGATACCTGCACACCTGTGTTCACGGCAGGCCTATTTGCAATTGCCAAAAGGCAGAAGCAACCCAAGTGCCCACTGACAGATGGTGGATGAGCTGGGTGTAGTTTACCCACACCATGGAATATTATTCAGCCCTAAAGAGGAAGGAAATCCTGACACCTGCTACAACATGGAGGAACCCGGAGGATATTACACAAAGTGAAATAAGCCAGATGCAGAAGGACAAATATCTTATGATTCCACTTTTACCAGGTCCCTAGAGAAGTCAAGTTCATAGAGACTGAAAGTGGGATGGTGGGTGCCAGGGGCTAGGGAAGGGGGAAATAGGGAGTTAGTGTTTACTGAGGGCTGAGTCCCAGTTTGGGAGGAGGAAAAAGTTCTGAAGATGGGTGTGGTCATGGTTGCATAACGTCATGAAATGTGGACTTAAAAGTAGTCAAATGATAAGTTTCACATCATGTATATTTTTTCCACAATAAAGAACGATAGATAAGGGCACCTGGGTGGCTCAGAGGGTCAAGAGTCTGCCTTTGGCTCAGGTCATGATCCTGGGGTCCTGGGATCGAGCCCCAGGTGGGGTTCCCTGCTCAGTGGGGAGTCTGCTTCTCTTTCTTCTTTTGTCCCTCCTCCTGTTTGTGCTCTCTTTTCTCATATAAATGAAAAAAAATTTAAATGATATAGAAAAAGAAGAAGGTAAGTCTTCATATTCAGGAAAATCTCAATGAAGTGATCATGGCAATAAGACATGGAAGCCGCTGTCCACCGAGGACAGGCCCAAGAAGAAACCAGATGGGCCTGGGGCACCTGTCACATGGCTCCCTTTGGGATCATCGAGCTGAGTGCTGTGGCCGGAGGAGACGAGGGAGGGGACGAGGCATCTCACAGGTGTCTAGAGCCTGGAGGGGCCCTGGGACTGCTTTGGTGATGGCGAGGATGCTGATAACCACTGGTGCACAAGCACCGACTGGCATTAGTACCCGCCAAGCTTATGTGTATTCTTAGGTGAAGTAGCCCAGCCACCCATTTGACAGATGAGGAAAACAAAGCTCAGAGAGGCAAAGTTCTTTGCCCAAGTTCCCACAGCAGGGCTAGAATCTGCACCCAGGTCTGGCCGATGCTGGAGACTAAGGTTTTGCCAGCTGCATCTAAGATCCTTTTGGGTTTTCTCTCCAGACTGGGCAGCCTGCCCTGGGGGGGGCACAGAGTAGGGGCACCATAGACAACTTCCTCCTGGCCCAGCAGCTGGAGCCCCCATTTCCCAAGGCCCCCGGGTTTTCACCTCTGAGGCCGTATAGGTGGGGCCTCCACTCCCAGCACATGGGCTGCCCTGGTGCTCAGGGTGGGCAGGCAGGAATGCATGGAGCCCCCTCCCCTTCTGGGCCCTGTGGTTCCCACAAGTGGCATTGGACACCTGCCGAGGATGTTCACTGGCCACCACAGTGTCGGGGGCTTTATCAGCTTCCCATAAGCCCCGGAACCCCCTGGACAGACTAGGAAACAGGCTCAGGGATGGGACCTGGCTTGACCAAGTTCACAGAGAGAGAAAGGGTCAGAGAAGGACGGAACAGAGCCCAGCCTGACTTGGAGCCTGTGCTCTAGGATTGAAAGCTGCCGCCCCCAGCCACCCAGAGGCTGAATGAGAGACAGAGCCTGCAGTTTGCCCTCCGTGGATGGGCTGCTCTCCCAGGTGCAAATTGGCATCGGCGGCCCCCCTGTCAGGCTGGGCCAGAGCTGTGGGATGGGAACCCACCTTGGCTATTGGCTGGAGTTTCCTCCCATGGAACTCAAGGGTGTGGTCTGCATCCCCTCAAAGTGAGCTGCACCTGCAGGGCACTTGGCCTGCTTGGAGCAGCTGCCCTAGAGAGGCTGCTTTGTGCCAGGCCCTCATTTCTGCGTGGTCTGGGTAACTAGATACAGGAGCAAAGGGGCTGGTGGGTGGGAAATGTCCCCTTAGACCCTCTGCCCAATTCACTGCATATCTGATACTTCACCTCCTTGCTGTGTTCACACTTCTGGAATAGACTGGATGGTTCATCCAACCTCTAGACTACAGTGGTTGGGGAGGCAAGGGGTTTGTCATCTGGAGGGTGTGGCTTTGGTTCCTGGGCCGACCAGTAACACCTGTGTGGGGCTGGCCCATCCCTTGACCCCTCTGAGCCTCAGTGAACTCATCTGTAAGTGGGTATGTTAATATTTATCTTATTAAGTCACTAAACATGTTTTTAAATTATGAAATACAGGACATTCGTGGCATAGTAGCTGGAACATGATAAAGCTCAATAAATTCCTATTCAAGAAGGGAGGCATCTCGAATCTTGGTCTTCTTTTTTTTTTTCTTTTTTCTTTTTTTTTTTTAAAGATTTTATTTATCTATTCATGAGAGATGCAGAGAGAGAGAGAGGCAGAGACATAGGCTGAGGGAGAAGCAGGGTCCATGCAGGGAGCCTGATGTGGGACCTGATCCCGGGACCCCAAGATCACGCCTTGGGCCAAAGGCAGGCACTAAACCGCGGAGCCACCCAGGGATCCCCTGAATCTTGGTCTTCATCCTCTGAAGCAGACACTCTTGTGCCCACAGCCACTGGTTGCTAGAATGAGCCAGAAGCCTCATCTTAACAGGCTAGAGCTGCTTCCTATTCTCACTACTGCCCCATCTCTGACTAGCTGCATGACTGTGGCCAAGCCACCTCTCCATGCCTCAGTTTCCTCCTCTGTACAAGGAGAAGAATAACTGCCTCTCCCTCCCAGGGCTGTGTGAGGATTAGGAGCGATAATGTGCTTTATGTAATGCTGGGCACACAGTAAACACCGAACACATTCCCAATACAGCTTTACCACCTCCGACATCACCCAGAGAAGGGACGTGCGGACAGGGTCTAGGGAGCAGGCTCGAGGGTGCCTCCTCACCCCTGTCCTTGGATGTCAGACACCTTAACCCCCAACACAGCTTACTTGAACCACCACTGTGACTGGGGCTGTGACAGCTCCAGGGAAAACTTGAATAATGAGTGTAGGGTTCTGCTCCTGGAAGCCCCTGGCCTGGTGCCTCAGCCACCCTACTCTGTCCCCCCACTCCCAAGCCCATGGCACTGTGCCTGGAAAGGGCACAAGCCTGGATGTCAGGCGAACCCAGTACAAATCCCCAGCTCTGAAGCCTTGGCCAGGCTGCTTTATTTATAGGAACCTCAATTTCCTAATCTGTAAAGTGGGAGTGATAATTGCATCAGTCATGTGGGACTATTTGCAGAAAATATCAAGTAGTGTAAACAATGTAAAAATGAGAACAAGAAGACACTGAGGGTGCCCGAAGCATCTGTCTGATTCCTCCTCCCCAGGTCCCACCCAGAGTGTCCAGCCCCAGACCCTCTGAGACCCGAGCAGGGAGGTACAGGTTATCATTACCTTCCTGTAGGGCCACAGCTCTCAGTGGTCCAGCCTACATCCTCATCAGTGTTTGCTCAGCCTGGGACTTCCGCCCGCCTGTGCCCAATATGGTAGCCACGCTGGGAGGGCCCAGGGGATCAATGTGGGCCCAGCATGGAGGGTGGAAGCTAGGGTTCCCCCCAACACCTTGAGGATCTGGAGGTGCCTGGAAGTGGGCAGGATGGGGCCGGTGTCACCTTGTGAGTGGACCCACCTCGTGAGTGGACCCACCTTGTGGGTCCCATGTGGCATCTGGCACAGGGCAGTATGAAACTGAAAGGTGCTGGTGTCAGAGACTGTGGTAAAACAAACCAAGGACCAGCTCACCTGACCTGCTCCTCCAGCGACTCATCTAGGGAAGCAGTACAAGTGGCCACAAGTGGGCAGAGCCAAAGACTGGACCTCCTACTCCCCCACGCCTGGGCAGCTTGCAGGGTCTCTGATCCAAGCAGAAGGGGCATGGGGGCAGCTCACAACAGCTGTCTGCAAGCAGCCTAGGACCTCAAGCACCCCAGCCTGTAGGGTAGAAGTTGCCCTGCTCTAGGACACTTACCAGGATCCCCACCCCAGGCCCCCCACCAGACTCCTGACGGCTTCAGCCTCTACTACTCCCTCCCTTCCACTCATCTCTGGGACAGCAGTGCACTCTGGTGAGCTGGGCCTCTCCTTGGAGGTTCCCACAGGGCTTCCACATTCTTGAGGCCCCCACTTTGGAGGGGGCCCCTGGCTGCACCTCCCAGGTTCTCTCATTACCAAGCTGGAGGCTCGCCTGTTTCTGGGGCACCTTTCCTGCCTAACCTCATTACGTCATTCCAGTAGGTTTCTGATGGCCCCACTCATCCTGGCCAGGATGGGGTGGAGCAGGCTCCCTCCCGGGGAGCCCGACAGGGTGGGTGGCGGACAGCGGGCACACTCACCCAGGAGCAGATTCATGAGCACCTCCTGGCCAGCCAGCGTGCTGCTCTTCACCAGGCAGAGGATGGTACCCCCGATCCAGGGGATGCCGTGGCCCGTGATGCCAATGAGCTTGACCATGGAGCGGGCGCTGGCCCAGGACGCCGCGCGGCCGGCACACACCCCCAGCCGCTTGGACATGCAGATGTCAATGGCCAGCAGGGAGTTGAAGGCGATGCCCTTGAAGGAGGGGTTCAGCTGCATGCAGTCCTCCTCAGGCAGCTGCTGTGACTGGCGCCGCTCGCGGGCCCCCTCACCAGGGGGCGGGGGCTGTGTTGAGGGGCCCGGGGCCTTCCTGCCGGAGCTGCGGGACTCCGGGGCCCCCTTGGGGGGCTGGTTCAGGGACAGGAACTCTGCCCGGTTGAGGACATTGTTGCGGTCCCGGGCCCGGGAGCGGCTCTGGGAGGCTGGCATGGTGACGCTCACACGGCGAGGGCCGGGGCCAGCCCGGCTGCACGGCCTTGTCCCCGAAGACAGGAGCTGCCCCGAGAGCCGCCACCACTCCCTGCCTCCTTGCCTCCCTGCCTTCCCCGCAGCAGCTGTTAAATATAGAGTAGAGGGTTGCACATGGCTGTTTACCTCTGGCGGCCACCCGGCTCTGAGGGGACGTTAGTGCCCGCTGGGCAGCCAATCGAGCCCACCGATGCAGGCCAGCGCCAATGGAGCCACTAGGGAGGCCGACCCGTCCACAGCTGCGGCCTGGCTGCCTCAGGCCTGGGCTATTTAAATCTTCCAATGGCTCACTCCGGGGGACCAGGGGACTCTGGGAAATGTAGTCCTCCTGCTGCTCTGGCCTCAGCTGGGCCCCAGGCCAGAGGCCCAGATGTGTGCCCCGGACTAACCCCTGCTTTTCCAGGCTCCCTCTGAGCAGTGCAGACCCCCGTGAGCCAGGCCTGCCTGTCCCCCACCCCGGCCTGGGCACTTGGACCTGGTCCCGTGGACGGGACAGCAGAGCCAGGTCAGAGGCCTGTTTGGGCACCAGACTGAGTCAAAGACGTCACTGCCAGCATCATCTTGGGTCTGCTGGGGCCAGGTCCAGCCCCTCCCCTCTGTGACAGCATTTCATTAAGCTGGCAGGCTGAGGTTTTATTTTTATTTTTTAATCAGTCTTGAATTTGGCTTGCATGCATCAGAGTCCAATCAAATGGCAATCTGCAAGATCTGATTTCTGTTAGAGGGAGGGCTAATTGATCGGTTGGTAATGGATCTGCCCCTTGGAGGCTGCCTCCGCTACTCAGAGTTCTGCGAAGGACAGGGACACTCCAGCAGACACTCCGGGAAACCCAATAGTTGTCAAACAGCCAGCACCACGTGAAGGGCCAGGCACGTGCAGAGAATGTCCATCCCTGACCCCGGAAAGCCCAGTTCAGTGGGGATTAAACAAACAACATGTATATGATTACAGGTGTAGAGATGTGGGGTAGGATTACAGAACCACGTCCTGGGTTTGAATGGGGAATCGTGTGGGGCTTCCCCAGGAAGGAAGAACAGGTGGGAGGCCCAGGTAGGGGAGAGCCTACCCCACATGGCGTCTGGGGGGCCTGTGTGGCTGGTGCATAGTGCAAAAGGGCAAGAGAGGCTGAGAGCCCAAAGAGGGCAGACCAAAGGGCCTAATCGAGGATTTGGGGTTTGAGTCAGGCTTCTCTGTCCCCACCTGGGTGCCTGGAGGAAATCCAAGTCTCCATAGCCCTTTTAGGGCTGACTGGGCCTGGACTCAAGGGAAAGCCATTAGTAGAGGGTGACCAGAAGAGTCATGAGTGAATGCCCTGGTCTCACAATTCAGGGGAGCCAAGGACTGTCTGCCCAGCTGGGATTGAGGCAGGAGGCTGTGACTTTCCCTCTAATCGTGAAACCCCGGGCCCACTCCAGACACTGCCCAAGGGCAGTAAGCTTCCTGGGGTGGGGTGAGCCCTCTCTGGTTACAGGGCACCAGTTGTGGGCTCCAGAATCTGACAGATGGGGGGATGATGTTGGCTTTGCCACCAACTGGCTGTGGGATCTTGAACAAGTCACTTGGCCTGTCTGGGCCTTGGTTTTTCCACCTGTAACATGGGAATAATAGTGTCTACCTTTCAAAAGCTATTGTGAGGTCAAGGAGATGATGTTTTTTCAATGCTGAGCAGGGTCCCTGCCACATAGTTAACCTCCAACTCCATGGGTTAAGAACTCATCCTGTTTAACAAAAAAGGCACAGTCCTCTCTCCCCTATGGGTGCCCCCTTCAGAAGGACCCAACACCAAAGTCTGGCCCCTATGCCATACCTGTTGGTGTGAAGCCAGACTCCAGGAGCCCCCAGTCCAGGGTTCCTTCCAGACTTCCTGGCATTCCTCTTCCAGAGTATTCCATTCAGACCACACGGCTACAGAGGATGTCCTAGCCTCTTGGGTAGCAGCGATGGCCTATACTGCCTCATCCTGGCTCCTGGGCAGATGCACGTGGAGATATGTTCAGAATGCATGGATAGTGGCAGTATAAGGAGCTATGTGCTCTAACGTATTCACACCCTATAACCAACCTTCCTGTGAAGATGTGGTACCACTTCTATTTTACAAATGAGGAAGCTGGGGTTCAGAGGTGGAGAAGGCCTCCACCAAGAAGCCTAAAAGAGTGGAGGTTCAACTCCCACAGAGTCCCTGGGGAGGAACACAAGGACTTCCAGACAAAGATCCCTCAGACAGCAAGGACCTGGGTGTGCTCGCTCAGTTCTCCACCAAGGCATTCATCTCATTCCTCCTCGGTGGGGCCGCTGACCTGGGCCAACCCCAGGAGGGGAAGAGGAGCCCATCCCAGATTGGGGCTATTAATACCCAGAGGTCTGTGTCAGCATCTCAGTCTGGTCAGAGCTGCCAGCAGATTCTGAGGGCCACAATGGGCTCTATGCTGAGAAGGCCCATGAAGTCCAATTGTGCTCTACCCTGGGGGTGGTTAGGAGTGGGCTCTGGAGTGAGACAGCCCCAGACCCTGACTCAGCCACCTCCAGCTTAGTGACCACAAGGAAGTCCTGTGAGCCCTCCTGTCCTCTGTTCCCCACTCTGGGGGCTGGTGGAAGGATGGTGTGAGGGGCTCACTCAGCCTGAGAACTGTTTCTCCCTCTGTAAGGTGGGATGACCCTGCTCACATTGCCAGACGGCTCTACCCCTTTATGAGGCCCTACCATAGGCCACACAGTCCCATGTCTCAAGAATTCTCAGAATTCATTCATTCATTGAATCAATGTTTTCATTGATCTCTTCCTGAAGTCTAGTTGCATAGATAGGATATACACCCCTGAAATAACTAGCTAGTTTATAAAAGTTTACTTCCACCAATTCCCTTATTTTTTTCCTTATTGTCAAGATATCACATGCTTACTGCAATAAATTCAATAAGTACAGATGTTATAGGTACAATTCTACTGTCAGGAGACCACCACTGTTAACATGAGGGTGGTCAGGTTATAAAGGAGTTCTCACTTGTCTCACTTCTAATTATTGAAATATTTTACAAAACTAAGTATTGCTTTAATAATCAGAAAAAAACATATTTTAAAGATTTTATTTATTAATGAGAGACACACACAGAGAGAGAGAGAGAGAGAGAGAGAGAGAGAGAGAGAGAGAGAGAGGCAGAGATGCAGTCAGAGGGAGAAGCAGGCTCCTCGCAAGGAGCCCGATGCAGGACTCAATCCTAGGACCTGGGATCATGCCCTGAGCCGAAGGCAGATGCTCAACCTCTGATCCACCCAGGCATCCCAGAAGAATATATATTAAACAAACTGTATCTATCTATATATCATATATGCACAAATATACACTTAAAATATGGTTGTTTTGGGGCACCTGGGTGGCTCAGTTTGTTGGGCATCTGCCTTTGGCTAGGGTCATGATCCTGCAGTCCTGGGATCAAGCCCTGCATGGGGCTCCTTGCTCTGTGGGGAGTCTGCTTCTCTCTCTCCCTCTGCTTGTGTTCTCTCTCTCTCTCTCTCTCAAATAAAATCTTTAATATCTTTAAAAAATCTTTAAAAAATAAAATAAATAAAACTCATTAAAAAATAAAATATGGCTGTATTATATGCCCTTATCCTTTTCACTTAATATAAACCTGGCCATGTTTCCATGACAACTTGCCATTTTTCAATGGCTGCTTGGCATGTTGTCGTGTGCATGGACCATACTTTATGTAAGCAACCCCTTATTATTATACATGTAGATTGTTTCCATTTTATGATGATTCAAAACTATTCTGGCCTGGCCATCCTTATGCACACACCTCTGTACACCAAAGTAGAATATAAACATGTGATTAAAGTGGCAAGTGCCATGTAACAGCATGTGCTCAGATGCATCCCCAAAAATCTGATGGGTCAACCTGGTCACTTACTGCAGTACCCAGACCTGGAAAAGCATGGATTATAGACACTTGCAGCCAACAGGGCAAGTCCACATCTACCCTTTTCCCATGTTAGAGATGACGAAGAGCAGCCTAGGGTGGTGACATGACCTGTGAGGCCACAGAGCTGGTCAAGGCCAGAGATGGGATGTGGGCTGGCTCATCCTTGTAACTCTGAGCCCTCCAGGCTGTCTTTCTGGCCACATGTCCCACAGCTTGGCACTCACTAATTCACTCACCTATTCGTGGAACACTCTTCGAGGACTGCTATGCACCAGGCATCCCTCATGCAAGGACCAGTGGGAAATGCAAAGGTGACTCAGAGGTGGCCCCATGCCTGCAGACCACCTGGCCTCACCGGAGCCATTGCCCTACCTGGACTGTGGTCCACACAACCCAGGACTTCCTGGTCTAGCCCTGTCAGTTGCTGAGAGAGGGGCCTGGAGGAGGGTGAAGCCCCTTGCTAGGGCACAGCTGGTAAGAAGCAGAGCAGGATTCAGACTCGGTCTCAGCCTAAAGCCTTTGGCCCTAACCACTTGGATACACTGCCTTTCTCTCCCTTGAAAGGAGAGGTTTTCTGGCAGCTTTGTGAGACCTAGAGCAGTTTGTATGTAGCAGAGATTTGTTATCTGTTTAGGAGATATTTACTACTATTTACTACTACCACTAAGCGTGTATCATTAACTTCTACTCTGCACCTACTGGGAACTAAATGTGTGTCCCTGAACTGTCACAGCAAGACGGGCTTTTAGTCTTCATCACACAAATGGGAAGATCCAAGCTCAGAGGGGAAGGGGTTCTATATGGGTCATCGAGGGAGCCACAGGGGTCCCCCAGGATTCAAACATCACCCCAGTACCCCTAATCCTCCTCTCTTCTTTTCCTTGTCCCTTTCTAACATCTCATAACACTTATTCTCTGTATTTATGACTTGTGTCCTTCTAGCAGTGTCAGCCCATGGGGCAGGGACTATCGTCTACCTGTTCTCCAATGGGCCCAGGGGACGCAGCCAGTGCCTGGCACATAATAGGTGGTCAATAAATATCAAATAAATGACTGTTTCTAGAGCCTGGGCTCCAATCTACTACAAAGATACAGAAGGCCAAAGGAGGCCGGTTATTTGGGGTGATGACCCGCGAGTGGAAGGGGAAGGGAGTGGCGGGGGTGGGGCGGGCGTCGAGAGGCGTTGAGGGAGACGCACAGCTGGAGGGCAGCGGAGCGGGGGAGGGGCAGCGGCGGCGCCCGCCCGGAGGGGGAGGGAGCCCTGCGCACCGCATTTCTCCCCGCCGCCTCCCCACCCCGGGCGCTCCCGCCCAGATCACTTTCGCAGTTCGCATTTCCAAGGCCGCTCCTGGGTTATTTCGGTCGGGAAACCTGATCCTTCGCGGGGTTTATTTTAGCACCTTGGAGAACTCCCAGTGCCGCACCGATCCCGGCCGCACCCACCCAGCCCGCTGACGCCGCCTCCCGCCGCCTCGGGGCCGCGGGGCAGGAGGCGCGGGGCGGGGGCAGGGGGCAGGGGGCGCGGGGGCGCGGGGGCGGGCGGAGCGGCGCCTGCACGCGGAACCCCCACTCCCGCCGAAGCCGAAGCCGAAGCCGAAGCCAAGGGGGCCGAGGGCGCGAGGGCGCGGCGCCAGGCGCGGGCCCGGGTCTGTGCGCGCTCTGGCCACTGCCTGACCTTGGGGCGCCACCGAGCCTCTGCTCCCCGGCTGGGCGACGGCTGTGTGGGAGGGCAGGACGTTTGACGCCCAGATCTGGGGCTTTCTGAAGGCTCCGCTGAGGAAGCCGGACCAGAGGGACCGGGAGAGTCCCTACCCGGGACCCCCAGAGGGCACCCCATCTTTGGAGCCAGGCTGGGAGAAGCAGCCCCTCACTACCCTTAGGTGACCTCCATGTGGCCAGTGGAATCTCCATCCCGCAGCTTACCACCTCCCGCCCACCCCAGCCCAGAAATAACACCCAACAGGCCTGCATGCACACACGCACACTCTCACAGACACTCACATTCAAAAACACGCTCAGCTATGCTCACCATCACACACCCATCCACAGACACAGGCTCATATATACCCTCACAGAGGGACACACACACCATCCTGCACACTCATACACCCACATGCTCATACAGACATACCCTCACACAAGGCACACACACTGTCATACATGATAGCACACTTGCTCATTTACACCCACACCACTTATGTTCATCACACACACACACTCATGGGCACATATAACACCCGGGGACACACACACACACACACACACACACACACAAAAACTGTGACATATATCCTCCCACAAAGAGATGCACAAACCTGTGCTGTCACATACACCCACACCATCACACACTCACACCCTCAATCACACACCCTAACCTCCTCTACTATGCTTACTACACACGACATCACACCCCTCACACTGCTGGAAGTGTTACCTTCACCCTATCCTTCCCCAAGCTCAACACTGGACACACACAAATCAAAACAATTTACTCTGTATATCTGATTTACAGCAATCAATACTTATTTGTAACCATTTCAAGTATGAATCTGTACTTATATATTATTCACATTAATTCATACCTCCATTCATTATTCCTGGATTTGCCCTGACGTCTCTGTGGCCCACGGGACGTGAGTGCCATGGGGACCACGCCTGCAGTCTGTCCTGGCCCAGGCTGGGTCCCTAGTGTCCTCTGAGCGCCCAGCCGAGCACAAATGTCCAGTCAGTACTGGGGAAGAAGGCACGTGCGGATGATGGAAGGGCCATCTGAGAAGTCACAACCCTAGAAGAAAAGTGGTTCTGAATGTCTGGCCGGAAAGGCACTTTGTCTCCAGATGGGCAGCCACGCAGGGCAGTTGGTCTTGCGCCTCCCAGACATTTCTCATATCATACCACTGCCTCTTAATGGGGAATGATCTAGGATCCAATATGGGGACCCTCTCTGACAACCAGTTCCTGCTCACTGGGCCAGGCCTGAGCCCACTCCCTACAGAGGTGGGGTGCATCAGTGATGTCAGGTGGGCCAGCAGCCGGATCCACCTCCTGGCTCCCAGTGCCCTGCCTCCAGCCATCTGTCTGGCCTTCCACCCCTGCTCACTGTTTCCCCGGGTGGACATTCCAAGCCTTACCACTGGCTTCCAGTCTGGTCCCAAACAGTTAAGGAGAGAACCCTGTTTCCCAGGGCAACAGAATTCCAGCATTAACATTACCATCTGCAGAACAAGGGCTTTTCCTTCCTGGGAAATGCCTTTCTAGTCCCATGATGACCACACCCTTGGAGGCCAAGAGCTCTTGAAGGACTGGCTTTGGCCTTGAGACACAGGTTGGCCAATGAGGGAGAAGGAGCCTTGAGACTATGGCCATAAAAGCCCCCAACCCCCACCCCCAACGACGGGGGACACCAGTGAGCAGCCTGCTACCTTGAATCACTAGCCTCTGGGTCTTAGCGCCAGGCTGCTGAGTGCAATCCATACCACCATCTGCCCCACCCCCACCCTCCACCCTCCCGTGTCTCAGCTACAGGATGGCATGGTGTGTTCACTGTGGAGAGCCATGAAGAGGATATGTGTGATGGTTTACAGTGATGCTCATGAGGAGAAAGCTGCATCTTCCAGGTCTTTCCGCAGACCTTGGGGAAATCTTGGCTTATTTGGGTTGCACATGAAAACCTAGCTGGGCAGGGTGATGTAGTTTTGATCTCTGATTTATTGTATGGCTGGTTTTCCATGGCCTCTCTGGGCCAACATGCCCAGCCAGAATTGATGGACCATACTTTGGGTCCCCAAGTTGGCATTTGGGGAGTTCATCTCCGGGCCGGCACTGGGGCTGTGCACCCAGTCCTTCTCTCCTATCCACTGGAGACTTTACGGAAGATTCTAGGGAGACCAAGGTCTTGGGGAGGGGATAAGGTCAGCGAAGCGGGGGGGGGGGGGGGGCAATGCAAGTGTCCCTATGGTGTTGGGTATGTTATCACCAGATGTCCCCTTCCTCTGTTCTGCAGATGCCAGTGCTTCACACACATGTGGATGCACCCTGGGCCTTCCACATATGCTGAGGCAGCCATGGGTGTGTGCCCAACACCCACAGAGCTCCAGAAAATGCTGAGCAGGAGAAAGACTGAGTCAGGAGGCTGGAGGGCCAGAGGGGCCTGAGAGTTGGGGAAGCAGCCAGATCGTTCAAGGGCCCAGCAGCAGCTAGGACAGGGTATGTGCAAGAGCCCAGCCCGGAGAGACCCTCCATAGGTCAGGGCTGGCTTGCGGGGAGCACTTTTCAGCTCAGAGCCTGGCAAACAGGTCCACAAACACTGCCTCAGCCCTCCTCCCACGAAGCTAGCCTTCACAAAGAAAGGACTGCATGGGTGTGTGAGTGTGTAAGGGGAGGAGTCTCTGGGGCTGAGCTTAATAGGGAGGGGGCTTCTATTTTGCAAGAGTCCTCACCCAGTGGGCACCTGAGCACCTCTTCCCGCGGGACTCACGAGAGACAGGGATGTCTAGGGGTCAGTTCCATCCTGTTCAGAGGGGCTGGCCCCAGCTGGCAAGGGCAGCATCCCCGGAGGAAGGAATTGAACGGGCTTTGGACTTGGCCAGATCTGGTTGGGAATCCAGACTCTGAAGAGCTCCTGTCCCCAGCCCCCCCACGGTCTCTGTATAGCCCACCTCTCAGGGTCAGTGTGTACTCAGGCAGCATCATCTCTAGGGGTTTGGCTATTTATTGAGAAGGTTAAGGCTCTGGCCTCTGTCCTTTTCACATCAAATGAGAAAAGTGTGCAGCTCAGCACATGTTCACAGAGCACCCAAGTCCTTGTCAGCAGAATGGCATCTGTACCTCGGGGAGTACCTAGCCAGTGGGGTCTGCTCAGTTCAGGGTACTGGGGTGATGGGATAGACATCCCCAAGGGATATCTTACCTGCATATAAACTGAATTGCATAATAATCATCTGGTGGCAAAGGAGGTGTTGAGGGCTGTAGTGAGTCCCAGAAGGGCAGAATGCTTTGGGAGAGACCAGTATGCATTACGAGGCCAGGGAAATCATCCTGGAAATGGACATTTACACGGGGTCCCTGGGAGACCTGTGCTGTCTGGGGTTCTACTCTGCAGCAGAAAACAGGTCATGAGGGCCACCTTCCCTGGGTCTCATCAACAGGATGAGAAATAAGGTACCTGTGGTCTAGGCTGGTGTTGACATGTGACAGATCACCTGACCTGGCTGATCATCCCTCAAAGAAGAGACCTCAAAGTGGCTGGAATCCTCCCTCTCCAGCTCCTGCCCTCACTGGCACTCAAGATGCTCTGGCTAGAGAATGGCCCAACGACCTGCTCCCCAGCTGGCTGTGGGGACCTTTGGAAGTCAGAATCACGGGGGGGGGGGGGGGGGGGGGGGAGGCAGAGCATTGCTCTAATGTGGCTTGCCAGGTTTTCTGATGTCACAAACCACCTGGCCTTTCCCTAGGGGAGTAAATTGTAAGTGGGGGTGGGGCTATTGGCCTGAGGTCGATTAGGGAGGTTCACAGGGCTGTCCAGGGTCAAACCCTCCTCGGACCTCTGCACTCAGACTTCTGGGGTTCCAGTATCAGCTGGGACACCTGCCAGGGTGGGGTATCAGGCATGTCTCTGGGGTCCCCCAGCTTTGGATTCCTACTCTGTGAAGTACCCATAAGAGACCTCCCTCTGGCTGCTGGCTGATGAAGTAATGAAGCTTGTATAACACTGATCACAGCTGGGACCCAAAGGGCCTGATCACCTGTCAGGGGGCCAAGAGGCTCAGTCCCAGGGATCCTATCCCCAGACTTCTCTACCCCAAGCCTCCCGGCCTGGAGCCTCCCAGGGCCCCTGCACTGCTTCCGCCCAGCCTCGGCCTCACCTCACCGTGGCCAGGAATACTAGGACCGTGCAATACCAGGACCTCCCCAGAGAGGCTGCCCACCTGGACCCGAGACAGAAGCTGAACTACACTACCCAGAATTCCTGGGGCGAGCCAAAAAGGAAATGTCGTTTATGCAAGGAGAGGCTCAGCTCCCCACAAGCTGCAGAGGGAGAGCGAGGGTGGGGGGGGAGCCGGGGAGAGGTTTAGCAGGGGGAGGGCGGGCTGTGTGCGGGGAGCGAGGGTGGAGAGCAGGGCGGGCGGCGAGGAGGAGGCGGCGCCGCCCGCCGCCGCCGCCGCCGCCTGCGGACCTGCATCCTCGCGCGGCCGGCGAGCGGGTGGCGGTGCCTGCGTGCGCTGCGCTCCGGCCGGCGGCTGCGGGCGGACGCGGGGCCAGGCCGGCGCAGGGGCTGAGTTTCTGCAAAGTTTGACCTGGTTGCCTTTCCGATGCTGCGGCGGAGCGAGGCAGCGCGGGGCGCGCCAGGCGGCTGCGGCGCGGCGCGGGGCTGAGCGGCGGTAGCGCGCTCACAATGATCATAAAATAAGGCGGGCGCGCGGGGTGGGGGCGAGAGAGCCCCGAGCCTCACCCCTCCGCCCCCGGCCACCCCGCCGGCAGCCCCGAACTAGGAGGAGGTGGCGGTCGGGGGCGCCCACGGCCGCCCGGGACCCCAGTAGAGCCAAAGGACACTGCCCGGGGGAGGGGGGGACGCCCCGAGGACGAACCCGCGGCGGGGGCCGGGGGCGTCCGGGGCCCGCGGGGCGGCCCGAGGGGCAGGTGAGTCGGCGGCGCCGCCCGGGTGGGGGCGTGCGCGCCGAAGTTCCCCGCGGCGGCGAGCGCGCCCGACGCGCGGGGGACCCGGGGCGGCTCGGGGCTGGCTGGGGGGGGACAGAGGCGCCCGACGCGGCGGGGCTGGGGCGCTGCGCCCTCCGGGGTCGGGGGATCCCGGCCGGGTCAGACCGGTGTGCGGGGTGACACTGCGCCCCCAGGGGGCCGGAGGGACCCGGCCGGGGAAGCGGAGCCGGCGCCGGTGGCGAGGTGGTGGGGGCTGTGCCAGGGCCGGCAAGTCCCCGCGGCCCACTGCAGGGCCAACCGGTCGCCGCCCCCACTCCCGCCACGCCACCCCTGGGCCGGGAGGGTGTCAGCGGAGATGTCACGGGCGGCGATTATTCGCTGGTGCGCGCGGTCGTGCAGCCGCCACTGACGGGGCGGGCGGGAGCTGGGGGGGCCGCCGCCTCCGGGGAGACCGCCCAGAGCTGTGCCGTCAGCGCCGCAGCCCGCGCCCCGCGCACACGCGTCGCCGCCTCGCGCGCCCCCCGCAGCAAAGTTCGGTTCAACTTTGAGGCGGGCCCTGACGCCCTGTCCCTTCTACCCCCGCCAGGTCCGCGGCGGCCGCGGCGAGCCAGGCGGCGGCCCGAGTGCAGCCCCGGAGCCCCGCGCGGCGGCGGGCGGCGGGCGGCGGGCGGCGGGAGGCGGGCGGCGACAGCAACCCAGCGGCGGGGGGACGCGGTGCGCCCGCGTGGGGGCGTCGGCCCGCGCCCGCGAGTGGGCGCCCACGGGGACCCCGCGGGCGGCGGGAGCCCGGCGCTCGCCTCCTGGAAGCCGCGGGTCGGCGCCGCCCCCGAGGGCCTCCGCGCTCCGACAGAAACTGCTCTTCCATTGATTGGGCCCGGTCGGGCGAGCGGCCGGGGCCGGGGCCGGGGCCGGCGCGTGTGCCCCGAGCGAGCGCGTGCGGAAGGCGGGCGGCCAGGAAGTCGGACTTGTGCAGCGAGCGAGCGGCACCGGCAGGGGGACGAGCCTTCCCCGTTGATGTGTCTGCTGGCGTTCGCCTTCTTCGCCCCAAGACTTCAGGGAGCGTCCCCGGGCTGCGTTCCCCGCGTGTGAGGCACGGAAGGGCTGGATGTCTGAACAACATGATTATCCATTAGCCTCCAGACTTTCCCTTTTTTAAACCCAAAGAATATCGGTGATTTTTGTCCACTGCTAGCAGAAGAAGAGAGAACCTGGGGCTCTTGAAATGCAGCAAAGTCCTTATTTATAAACAGGCCCGAGATAGTGATATGCAAACCCCCTGCACTCAGTGAATTTTCTATCCTATGGATATCGGTCTTGAGATTTGAGATTGGAGAGCAGTCCTGTCTGCGCTGGGTCTGGCAGCCTCCATCCTTTCAATGCCCAGTTTCCTCTGGGACTGCTGGCCTTCCCTGGAGATCAGAGCTGTACTGTGTGCCATGGGCTGTATTCAGAGCATCGGGGGCAAAGCCAGAGTCTTCCGGGAAGGCATCACGGTGATTGATGTGAAAGCCTCTATCGACCCCATCCCCACCAGCATCGATGAGTCCTCCAGCGTGGTGCTGCGCTATCGGACGCCCCACTTCCGTGCCTCGGCCCAGGTGGTCATGCCACCCATCCCTAAGAAAGAGACCTGGATTGTCGGCTGGATTCAGGCGTGCAGCCACATGGAGTTCTACAACCAGTATGGGGAGCAGGGCATGTGAGTATGGCCCAGGTGCAAGTTTTAGGGGGCTGCTCGGGGTGGGGACTTTGGAGGCCTGGGGTGTGGGGGCTACGGGGCTGGAGAGGGGCCGGAGGGAGGCTTTAGGCAGATATGGAAGTGGCCTCTGAGTCCTCCTTGGCCAGGTGATCTCCTCAAGGGTTTGCCTGTTGATTCAGACTGGGGTCACCGGCCCTGGGGGTTCCTGTGTCCTTCCCTGTAAGATGCTGAGAAAGCAGAGGTGCATTCCACCAGGTGTCTCTTTGGCAAACAAGCATGCTGTCCTGGGGCCATTCGAGAGGCTGAGGCTTGGACCCCAGGCTCAGGCCTCCCAGGGAGGCAGCTATGGCGGACACTCGGAATGAGAATGGGGGTTATTCGTACAGTGCTCTGTGCTGGGTTTGATCTGGTCTCTGGAGTGTTTTCATAGGCACATCGGGACCTGGGGGCACGCTTTGCTATTCCTACAGTGTATGCTGTTTCATTTGAGAGGGTGGCTAGTTTTAGAAATCTAGTTTGCTTCACGGAGTAGCGTTTTTCTCTCCCCAAGGCAGGAGGCCCTTCTATGTAGACATCCAGTGTCAGTGTCCAGAAGGCTGAGAGGAGCCTACTGGCCTCTTCTCTCCAGCCTGGTCTCCAGAATGTTCCCAGGACAATGCATGTCACGGTGCAGGACACAGGAGGCCTGAGTCTTCTTTCCTGGCATGTTCTCTGGCCCCAGAGATGGTCATCCCCGGTATAGACAGAAAGGAAAGCAACTTAGCTTTCACAGCCGCCCTAAGATAGGACGGTGAAAATAGCTCTTTTGGAGCACAAGTCTCTGAGAGAGCTAGGCAGGCCCTGAGGGGAGCCCCCCACCTGCGCCTGGGCCTGGCTGTGGACAATCCCCCTGTAGCTGGCCTCTCGGGGTGCATGGCCTGCACACTGCTTCCCAGTTCTTCCAGGTGAGGAGTGGAGCAGGGGATTCCCTGGGAGTTGGACCCTTTCACTGATTTCAGAGCATCTTGGGTGACCCCCGAAATTAGAGGGGGTGAAGAGGGGATGGAGGGTGGCAGGATGCCAGATCTTGTCGGTTCTCCACTTAATGACTCCTGGGGCACCTCTGAGGTTGGGAGGGAAACAAGAAGGAGGTGGTAAAGTATAGAACGAGGGTGTAACCAAGATCACCCCACAGAGGTGCATGGGGGGGGGCATGTCCCTTTGTCAACCTGATGTCTATACCCAAAGCCTTTTAATTCTCAAAAGTGGCTGGGAACCCAGGCGGGGGCTGACTTTCCATTGTAAGAAGGGAAACCTGACTCTTAGTTATTCAGTGTGGACTTTCTGAGGAAGCCTTACTTAAGCTGGAAGCTTTCTTGGACTTTGTAGAGGATCTGGGACAACTGACAACACACAAAGGTTTTTTCTAGGGCTTTCAGGTGAAGCTCGTCTTCTTCCCTAGACGTGGCGGGAAGGCAGAGGGTCTTTCGGAAAGATAACAAGTGAGCAAGTGAGTGAACGGCCAGGAGGAAGGAAGTGGGGAGAGTTGCTTGCGGGGGGGGGGGGGGGGGCAGCGGGGGGTGGAGGTTGAGACAGACACAGTGTGCAGTGGCGAGGAGCAGTGGTGAGGAGCAGGCCGGGCCTGAGGCTGGAGACCTGAGATGACTTTTCCTTTCTGTGCCAGCCCTTGGTTCCTGGTTAGAGGTGCCTGGTGCACACCTAGACTGCAGTCAAGCAGACCTGGGCAGGAGTCCAGGCTCTGCCACTTTCCAGGGTGTGACCTTAGTCACTCTGGCCCTTGGTTTCCTTGTCTGCAAACAGGGCCAGTTACAGCCCTCCCCCTCCCCCCGCCCCCCCTTATTGTGAGAATTAGGGGAGGTGACATTTGACGGGTGGTCGGCACTGCGCCAAGCCCCGGGTTGTCATCTTAAATGTTGTTGTTACCGTGACCATCATTCTTTTAACCCCAGGGGTGAGCCTTCAAGTCTGCAAGGCCTTCAGAACCCCAGCTGAGACTGCAGAACCCAGACAGGTGCAAACCTCTCCTGGTACTGAAGTTTCTTTGGAGCCCGGGTCTCCCTCTTTGACACAGCGCCCACTTTTAAACGTTTAAAAATAGTCCAAGTCATGGATGATTTGAGTTTTCGGAAGTTGAAGGCCGTTGTCTTTGCTCTCCTTTGGCTTCCCTTATGTTTCCTTGCCCCTCCCTGTGGCACCTCTTACAGCATGGCAGTGCATTGGTGGAGGGGCGGCCTGTGTTCCCTAACCCATCCTTCTTGGGCCCGAACTCCCAGCCTGGGCAGGACTAGCCCCTGAGAGAGGGCAGAGACTAAGGCTCCCTGGCAGGGGCCATGTGCACCTATCCCTCCCGGGCTCAGGCCCAGGGGCAGAAGAACCAACCACGCTGGCTCTGGGGCCCTGGCTCCTCACTTTGTGCCATGTGTCAGCTGTCAGGGGGGATAAGGAAAGAGCTCCCCGTGAGAGGACAGCTCTGGGTGATCACCCTGTGGTTGAGACCCTGAGTTGGAAGCGGCTCGACTTAGTACTAATCGGTGGAATCGTATTAAAAAGTGGAATTACCAGAGAATGTGGCTCCTCTGATCTGTGGGCAGAGCTCGGTATCCAACCAGCACTCTCTGGAAACGAGAAGGGTTCCTTTAGAGAAAGCCCGATGTCTGCCCCTTCTTGAGTGTAAATGGAAGCATTTTAGGTGCTTCCCAACCCCAAACTCTGCTTTTTCATATTTATAAGCCCCGAGATATGACAGAAAGAGAGGGGTGGTCAGGTGGGATGGAGCAGAGACCACAGGCGGGCCACAGCTGCCCCCATCCTGCGCACTGCAGACTCTGCCCACCTTATGCCAGGAGCACTCCACCCCTGCTGGGATGGCCAAACTGTCCCCGGACATTGCCTGTGTCCTCCGGAGGGGTACAGAGTCACCCCTGACTGAGAACCACAAGACTAGACCCTCACAATCGGAATAATTAAAATGAAACCCACGCCCTGGGCCTTAGTGGTCCCGGAGAGAGGGCAGCCAGGTGGCAAAGGTGAAGGTGAGGGCTTCTGTCCTTTACAAATGGGCTTGTATTCAAAATATTAATTCCAAATACTTAACCAAAGCCCGTAATACCCCCTGCACGTTATCCCTGCTTAAAATTAATCTCTAATCTAGGAGAACTTTTTAGAATGACATCCTGGGTTTGAACTATTTGAAGCGGAACAATCATGCACACCACCTCAGTAATACCCTGACTCCTACAGACGAGAGCTATAAAATGGCGAGTCTCTCCGTGCCAGCTTCACAGGATTCTATATGGTGTTCGTCCAACCCACATTACTTTAAAAGCCACCTCCCCTCCAAACTGTTGGAGACACCTGCCTCCACAACCCCATCTTCCACGATTCCTCAACCGCCACCTGTCAGCTGGCACAGCCTTCTAAGTGACAAGTCACAATTTCTAGCCTGTGTGGGAGACGCTTCACATTGTCCCTAGCTTGCCCTCCTCTGGAGCCCCCAGGGAGGCTGGCGCATGGCTGAGGCCAAGGCCAGGGCTAGTTGGGGGTGAAGGGGGGGAGAACAGCTCCAGAGAGGGGCACTGTGGGTGGACGGTGCCACCTCCCCACACCCTGGTCTGGCAGGATGTGGATCCTAGTGGACCCCGCACTAATGCTGCGAAATTGGGGCTGGTCTCTTAACCCTCCTGAGCCTCTCTATTCCCATCTAGGAGGTGGGGAGAATGGTCCTTTCCTCCCTGGGTTGTTGCGAGGAATAAATGAGATGATGTGTGGTAAGAGCTCAGCACAGTGCCTGGTGCATTCCGTGCACTCCGTCCATGGGCCTGTCAATGGCAGAGCTACTACTAGTGCATTATTAATCCTGCGGTGTCTGGCGGAGTCAGCAGAAAGATTGCTGTAGTAGAGCTGAGCTCTCTTCTGGGTTGGGTTTCGCAGACCCGCCTATGGTGTGAGAGCCGTGAGTGATGAGACCTGCAAGGAAGGGTCTGTCCAGCCAGAACATGTGGTGACACCTGCCGTCAGGACCCTTTGGGAGGCTGGTGGGAAGGAGCCTCAGGCGGTGGGGTGGATATAGTGGAGCTGGGTGCTGTACACAGCTGCCTTGGCTCCCCTTCCTCTCTTGTCTCCCCAGGACCTCATGGGGTCCTCTTTTTATAACAAGGAAACAACCTCTGAGAGCTGAGGCCACTTGCCCAAGGGGTCTTGCTCTGCTCCAGCAGGGGACCATGTGGCCTCTTCCTGCAGCCGCGGGCCCGCGTAGAACAATCGAGGATGAAGCTTCCTCTCTGGGACCGGAAGGCGGCCTCCCCCAACTGCTGGGCCCTGGCGGAGGCAAGGGCGGTGTGCGGTGTGCGTAGGAGAGGGAAGTCCTTGTTTCCAGGCTTTAGGGTAGGAGGAAGTGGGGGGATGGCCTAGGCAAGAGAGAGCTCCCCATGGACCAGCCCTGGCCAAGTGATAGCCCCAACCCTCACCTTCCGAGTGCTGAAAACAAAAGCTGGCTGCTCCCGGAGATGTGCCAGGGGGGACCTGACAGCCATAGTAATCAGGGAAATAACAAATTAAATCCTGAGATCCTCTGTTGTTTGCTGATCAGATCTGGGTAAAAATGAACCTGATCATTCATGCCCTATGTCAGGGAAGGGGGAAGTGGACAGCCTCATGCGCCGTTTGCAGGGATACAACATAGGCAGCTTCTGGAAGGTGATGAGTTTGGCTGGATCTCAGACAATTTCAAACATACATGCCCTTCAGTGCTGTTCTGCTTGTAGATTTTGTCTTATAGAGACTTGGAGCACCTGGCCCTGTGCCTGACATACAGTAGGCGTTTAAAAAAAAAATTTCCTGACCCAAAAAAAAAAAAATTTGCCTAATGCACAACAGAAGAGCCAGGGCATAAGGATGTAAGTATGAGGTTGAAAACTCCAGCACTGTTTGTAATTGCAGAGAGCCAGGCGCCACTCAAGTGCCCACCTCGGGGTCAGGGACTTACAGTCTGTGTACAGTGCAGAAGATGGGGAGACCACTGTGAAGGATGAGGCAGAGACAGAGCTGCTGCCATGGGGGAACATGATCATAGTGTTGCATTTTCTTTCTTTACAGAAGTTGTAAAATATGTGGGGTAGAAACCCATTTTTGTTAAAAAGAGAACCCCGTGAGTGGGAACATGTACTGTGTGTCTGTGCAGAGAGAGGTCTAGAAGGATGTTTACCAAAGTGTAATGTGGTGAGTAACCTCAACGAGGTGGGGGAAGGCATAGAAGATACGGCTTTTGCTTCTCACTTTATACTCTTCTCTACATTTTTTTTTTTTTTTAAAGAAAAGCACAGCTTTTGGGACACCCAAGTGACTTAGGTGGTTGAGTGTCTGCCTTTGACTCAGGTCATGATCCTGGTGTCCTGGGATCAAGCTCTGCATTCGGCTTCCTGCTCAGTGGGGAGTCTGCTTCTCCTTCTCCCTCTGCTGTCCCTCCACCCAACTCATGCTTGCTCTCTCTCTCGCTCTCTCTCAAATAAATAAATAAAATGTAAAAAAAAAAAAAAAGTAAAGCACAGGTTTTATAATTAAAAACTCAAGTTATACAGGCACGTTGGTCCTTTCCGGGGGGCTGGGGTCTATGGCCTGGACAAAGAGGAAGGCCATGCCCCAGAAGGATTGGAGTTTGGGGAGAACCCTGGGAGCAGGCAGGGAGGGGGGACACCTCCAGACCCTTCTTCAAAGAGCAGGTGCCTGGTGGGAAGGGGCCAGCCCAGTGGGCAGCCACATGGGGCAGAAGTCGGGAAATTGGGTTCCCAGTTGCAAACTTTTACAGAATTTACACTTTTTGCAAATTGTACAAAACTGTGAAATCTGTAAAACTGGTGTGTGTGTGTGTGGGGGGGTGCAGAGATAAGCCCTAAGTGCCCATATGACCCATCTGGGGCCCTGAGGCCAGTATGGGCAGAATAGCCTTGGTGCAGGCAGCCCTCTTGCCCTCAAGCCTCAAATCTTTGTCTGTGAATGAATTTCTCAGAGCATCCAATGGGCACCATTGTGGGATATGAAATAATATTTAAGTGAACTCAGTTAAGCCTAAGTATAATTTGAATTTAAAGCAACATAATTATTCTAATTATATTAGAGAAAAAAATATATCTAGCATACCCAACACATTATTTCAATGTGTTTCTTAGGAAAAAACTAAATGTAGTTTTTAAAAAATGATTGATTTTAAAGAAAAATTTAAGTGACTAATAATACAGGAGATATGTAGACAGGACCAATATGAACAGAGATGTAAAGTTTGGAAACTCTGCTCTGAGGCCTGGTGGGCTGGGCCAGTCTGGCTCTGGGGTTCAGGACTCAAAATGCAGTCAGAGCCCTGGGAGAGGTGGGGAACCCTTGGGGTGCGAGGGGCCATCCATTCCGGGAAGAGCGCCCAGGACCGGCTCACCACCTCTGCCTGGCATGGGCAGGGCTCTTCCTGGAGCCAATGGGAGAGGTATGCTGCTGTCTCCCAATATCACAGAGGTACAGGTCCCACCTGCCCTCCAAGGCACTGCCCTGGGCATCCTTGGGTTCCTTCACCTTCCACCAAGGGGCCTCTGCCTTGGGCCAGTCCTGGCAGGGAGCTGGGCCTGGAGCCACAGAGTAGTACTCCCCAGCCCTCATGGTTGCCCGTCAGCACAGCACAGCTTCCATCCCTCCTCAGTCTCCAGGGAAGGCCTTTTTTTTTTTTTTTTAAAGATTGGAGAGAGAATCCCAAGCAGACTCCCCACTGAGTGTGGAGCCTGAATCCGATCAATCCCAGGACCCTGAGATCATGACCTGAGCTGAAACAAGAGTCTGATGCTTAACTGACTGAGCCACTGAGGCGCCCCGAGGGAAGGCCCTTCTATAACCCCTTCAGACTCACATTCTCGGTCAGTTGGGCCACTCAGAGCTTGTGTGTGTATGCATAAATTCGTGTGTGGATGTGTGTCTGTGTCCGTGTGTGTGTCCATGTGTGTATGTGTGCATATGTGTGTATGCATGTGTTTGTTGAGTGAGGGTCTGTGGGAGCTGCTGGGGAAGAACTCACTGCAGCTGCAGGTTGTGGCCTGGTGGCCTTGTGGTTGTGTCACCTTGAGCTAGGCCTCTACTGTCTGCAAGCCTCTTCTATAAAACGTGCTCTCTGGTCTTGGCCCCAGGGTGGTTGAGGAGAAGCACTGTATGGACGGATGTATATGCCCCAGATGCCTAGCATATCCAACGTGCTTAGGGAATGTGACCACCGTCACCAGGTATCTCTGCAGGGGTGACCCCGTGCTGGTAGTGGCTATTTGAGTGGCAGCTGTTCTAGGTGAGACAGTGCACAAATACAAGCAGCTTGAGGCACTCTAAACTCAGTAAGGAGACCCCCTTATGGGGCCCAGGCCCAGAAGGAGAGACTGGGCAGGCTGCTCACAGTCACTGACTCCAGGCCAGGCACCAGAGCACATCCTGGAAGCCTGGCCCCTGCCCTCTTGAAATCATCAACAAACGATCACATGATTATTTAATCAGTCCTGTGCCTATTCCAGGAAGCAGCAGGACGAGGACTGAGTGGCATCCAATGTGGGGCCACTTGGCCTTGGGGGTAGGGTCAGGGTGGGCTTCCCAGGGGGGCTCCAGGGCTGAGCCATGAGTATCACTGGCTGGCACAGGAGGAGGAGGGGCACTGCTCCTGGCAGAAGGCCCCGTGACAGGAGAGGCATGACCCATTAGAGGAACTGAGAGTACTGGTGGGCCTGGAGCCTGGGGAGGGCATGTCTCTGTGTGTGTTGTATATGCACATGCACACGCAGCACAAGGGGTCCTGGGGTTTGACTGCATCAACTTTAAGGGCCACGAGGAGCTGTGGTAGGTTTAACAGGGTTGGAGGCAGGGATGGTAAAACAGATTGGTGTTTTTATTATTATTTTTTTAAGATTTTATTTATTTATTCAGGAGAAACAGAGAGAGAGAGGCAGAGACACAGGCAGAGGGAGAAGCAGGCTCCATGCAGGGAGCCCGATGTGGGACTTGATCCCGGGTCTCCAGGATCACGTCCTGGGCTGAAGGCAGCGCTAAACCGCTGAGCCACCAGGGATGCCCAGATTGGTGTTTTTAAAAGATCACTCAGGCTTTTGGGGAATGTTGCAGGAGGGCAGGGGTAGAGGCTGGGAGACCTGGGAGGAGGTCCTGGCCAGGGTGAAGGCAAGGAGAAATGGGGCATCCAGAGGTGAGAGGAAGCATCAAGGATGGTGCCAGGTGCCTGGAGGGTGCAGGGACCTCCGGTTTGCTCTGCAAACAGTGATGATGGGTGCTCTGCAAATGTTTGGTGAGTGGATGACGGATGGGGACTGCTGCAGGAACAGGTGTGAGGGAGGCTGATGTGATGTGAGCAGATCCCAGAGCATTCTGAAGTCCAGCTTCAAGCCTGGCCTTGCCTGCTGTCCTTTGGAGTCACACACTTATGAGGACGAAGGCAGCAGTGTGACAGGCGGCCCACGGCAGCAGGTCAGTTTCCTGGATGTGCAGACTGTGTGGTTGTCCTGGGCCCGGACTCCGAAGGGCCCCTAACATGGTTCAGTGCTCTGCTGTTGCCGCATGGAAATTCTTAATTTTTGAACAGATGATACTGAGTTTTTGCTTTGCACTGAATCCCCCAAGTTCTTTAGCTGGTCATGCCCGGAAGACAGCAAAAGCCAGTGAACAGATTAAGGGGGTAGTAGATGCAAGGGAGACCAGTGTGTTCTCCTCACCTGTGCAAAGGTGGACATAAGCCACCCTGGGATCTGGAGAGAAGGCTGATGGGGGCAGATGGGATCAAAGTCTGTGAACTGTGGGCAGAAACAGGTGCATCTGCACTTAACAAAATGCCTCTACCCCTAGTCGATCCACTGGCTGAGCACTTGTGTGTAGGCGTGGTCCTGGGACACTTGCTCACACCTTTCAGTGGCCTCTGTGTAACAAAGCCTACCTAGAGTATCTCTGCTGTGCAAAAAGGAGAAGGTTCAGTGTGTGCAGGGCCGCAGCCCCTGCTCGCCCCTTTGTGCCGTGGAGCAAAGGATGGAGGGTCTGCCTTGAAGTCCGATGTCATTCCTAGAGGACGCAATAACTATATGGAATCCATTCCCTTTCATGCATGTATGTCCAAAAACTGTAACTGAGGCCAAAGAAGCTTCAGGTCAGTCAGGGCTGGCACCCCTGTAAATGTCTCCCTCAGATGGTTTCTGGAAGCTTCCATGTATTGCCATTTATACTGATGCATTTAATCATCACAAAAACCTTGCAAGGTGGGTAGGATTATCAACAGTTAACTTATAAGAAAACAGAGGATCGGAGATTTGTGACTTAGAGCTTGTCGCTGGATCGGGACTAGATCCAGGCTGGTCTGTGTTCCCCAGGATCTGTGCTCTTACCTGAGCTCCCCGACCTTGCCAGGGGTGTGGTGGGGTGGTGAGTGGGACTGGGACTCCTGGGAGCGGAGACAGCCCATGTTGGCCTGTGATGATTTGAGGACAGATGCCTGGGGGCCTGGTTCTGAGTAATACCCATGTGAGACACGGCTTGTCTGCCAGCTCACAAGGACCATCACCTGGCTGTGACCGAGCCAAGGCTTGGGCATTTGGGGCTTGGGGGAGGGAAGCAAACCTGAGGCTGGGAGAGAGCACCTTCTGGTGCTGATTCCCACCCCCTCAAAACAAGCCAGCTCTTGGGCAGTGAAAGGGGGCCATGGAAGAGCAAAACTCCTTTTGTAACTTTACTCTCTGCCTTATTATTATTATAATTATTAATTATTATTATTTGAGGGCTTGAACTCAATGACCTAAGCTGAGGGCAAGAGTCAGAGGCTAATGGACTGGGCCATGCAGATGTCCTACTTTCTGCCTTAAAAAAACACAAACCCTTTTGCAAGTGATTACAGCCACTGTGAGAGGACAGAGGGGGTGCCTTCTGGCCATCTGGGTACAAGTGGGCCAAAGGCATGGACTTCTAAGAAATCCAGGACAGGGGCCCTAATCTCCTTCTCTGGCCCATGGCCCCTACCTGAGAGGGGAGCCAGATCAGCAGGCTCACCCCCGCCACCACCCGCTCATGGCTGCTGTGGCCTGGGGGCCCTTGGTGGCTGGTGGGGACTTCAGACATGGGAGGTCGTCTGAGCTGCTGCCCCAGTTCCCTTGGACTTTGATGAGCTCAGGGCCCCGGGCAGGAGGTGGCCTAGTAGGCAGGTGTTACCCTAATTTGTGACTTTTTCAATGAAATAAACACAAAACAGAAAGGAAATAAGCAGGAAAATGAACAACATCGCATTCCTATTCATCCCTCACAGAGGGGCCCCAGATTTGCTAATTGCTCATATTAAATGACGCATTTGGGTAGAGGGGTGCATCTTTTTATGGTAATGCGATACACCTGACGAAAATGGCCATCTTAACTATTTTTTAGTTTGGTGGCATTAAGTACACGCACATCATCGTGTGTCTGTTTCCAGAAGTTTTCCATCTCCACCTGGAACTCTGCACTGTGAAATGTGGACCCCTTCCTCCCCCGCCCAGCAACCACTGTTCTGCATTTTGTTTCTATGATTTGACCACCCCAAGGAGCTCATATATGTGGAATCATATGGTATTTATCCTTTTGTGTCTGATTTATTTTACTCAGCATGATGTCCTTGGGCTTTAGACGTGTCACAGTACATCACAAATTTCCTTCTTTTCTAGGGCTGAATAATATTCCGTGGTGTGGCTAGACCCTGTTTTGTTTATTCATTCTCCTGTCAATGGACACTTGGGTTTCTTCCACCTTTTGGCCCTCGTGAATAATGCTGCTGTGAACAGGAGTGTGTTTTGTGAAGTAGTATATCCTGGAGAGCACTGCTGGCCTACTGGGTTGTGCAGGATTCTGGGTGGAAAATGTCCTGAGCTTTGGTATTATAGGTGCTCAGGTGGAAGCAGTGCTGGACGAAGCCAAGCTGCCTGGGTCCTGGGCCCCACTACCGGGGAAAAAGCCACCCTCACCCCCGGCTTTGTTGTGTCTGTCTGGCGGGATGGACGTGATTGTTGATGAGTGTCCGAGGGGTGGGCTCCCCAGATGGTGCTGTCCCCTTGGCCACACGGGAGTGAGTGTCCTCGGAGCTATTCGACAGGCTGGCGTCCTCTTCTGTCTAGGAGCTATTATTATAGGACTAGTAGTAATGACCGATATGAGATGATGCAGGAGAACAGGATGTGGCTTTGACGGGGGCTGTGTCTGGGGGAGCCCAGACGTGACAGTGGATGTCTGTTTCTCGTCTGGCCCCCCGGGACGTAGCCTTGTGGGTGGCTGACTGAGTAAACTGGCCTTCCTGTCCTCAGGTCCAGCTGGGAGCTCCCAGACCTCCAGGAGGGCAAGATCGAGGCCATTAGTGACTCGGATGGGGTGAACTACCCCTGGTACGGCAACACCACAGAGACATGCACCATTGTAGGCCCCACCAAGAGAGACTCCAAGTTCATCATCAGCATGAACGACAACTTCTATCCCAGCGTCACATGGGCCGTGCCCGTCAGTGAGAGCAACGTGGCCAAACTGACCAACATCTACCGGGACCAGAGCTTCACCACGTGGCTGGTGGCCACCAACACCTCAACCAATGACATGATCATTTTACAGACGCTGCACTGGCGCATGCAGCTCAGCATCGAGGTGAACCCCAACCGCCCCCTGGGCCAGCGTGCCAGGCTGCGGGAGCCCATCGCCCAGGACCAGCCCAAAATCCTAAGCAAGAACGAGCCGATACCACCCAGCGCCCTGGTCAAGCCCAATGCCAACGATGCTCAGGTCCTCATGTGGCGGCCCAAGTACGGGCAGCCACTGGTGGTGATCCCGCCCAAGCACCGGTAACAGCCAGGGTGCCCTGCTAGGCCATAGACTCAAATAATAACACTGCTCCAACAACACCCACACGGACTCTTCAGTCATTCAGCAAAATACAACCACTCTGCCTTCTCGAGCGGGCGGATCTCACTGTGCAAATGCCCCGGGATGGCCTTCCCCAGCCCTCTTGGCACCTGCTTCCTTTCGGGGAGGGGGAGGCCCGGCCGGGACACCCAACCCCACGTCCCCCCTTCACCTTGAGTCTCCTTTCCTGGCAGTTTCTATCATTCACTTTGCAAAACTCCCTGAAACAACTGCTTTTTCAGTTCTTCTTCTCTCTCTCTCTTTTTTTAAAAACACCTCTTTAAGAGGTTCAGGGGCGGGAGGAGGCGGAGCTGGTCGTGACACTGACCGGCACCTGCTGCTGATTTGTGAGTGGCGGCCCCCCATGGCAGCTCCCCTCGTCCTCTGTCACGCGGCCTTACCTAGACTCGCTTTGCCAAACTTTTGCCTTAAGCTAAATTTAAAGGAAAAAAGCCCAAAACAGACAAAGAAAGCAGGATCTCTTTTCTACCAGATTATTTTCGGCTACAGGTGAAGGAGGGGGCAGGGCCAGGGAGCAGAGAGGCACCTGTGCCCTGCTCCCAGGTGTCCTGGCAGAGGGGCAGGGGGACATATTTAGACCTAAAACCAGCTACTTGTTCTTTTATTTCTGCTGAAACTGAGAGTAACCATCTGCAGAGCCCCTTCTCTCAGGCTCTGGTGGGAAACCTCCACCCCACCATACCTGCAGAGGTACCTGTGCGCTCTGTTGGGGTAGATCTGCTGGGGCTGCTTCTCTGGTCTCTCTTCTGTCAGCCTTAACTTGCCTGGGGTAAATCTGGGAGGAGAGAGAGAGGGTTGAGCCTCAGTGGTTCTCGCCATCTCAGTCCTCAGCACCCAGCCACGGATGCGTCCGTCGGCACATCTAAGGGTTTATAGCTTTTCCTTTTCTGTCCACACTGGCCCCAAATGCCTGGAGGGCCACCTTGAGCCAGATTTAGTCTGAAGGTAAGGAAGGCAGGCAACTTTCCTACTGGCTCCTTCTCAGGGGATGCCCCTCCCAGGTACTCTGGGAGAAGCTGCAGACAGGTTCTGGGCACCAGTGTTGGAGGTGGGGGGAAGCTGCCGAGGGGGGCACCCAGGATAGGCGGTCCTGGATCTGGGGAGAGGCCAGAAAGGCCATCACAGGTGCCCCACTGTGAAGCAGACCAGGGGGTTGTCGGGGGTTACATGGGGACATAGTTGACAGGCATTGGGGCCGCTCCAGAGGCTGGTTGACAGTGTGGCTAGTCCAGAGGGCCACTATCCCTCGGTTCCAGGGCCCTGCAGAGCCCTAGGATGGTCCTGAGCGACACTAAGCTTTCTTAGTAATGTCTGCCTTGATGCCTGCCTGCAGATGGGGGTTACCCCACAGAAGCCCCCTTCCTCAAACCTGCTGAACCCCACAGCTACTTTACCCAGCCCTGCATTTGAATTAATAATACCCAAGTACAGAAAATCATCAGAAAAGAAAAATAATTCATTTCTGCTGCAGATGAGCCACTTGTAGGAGTCCCAGTGACAACGTGGGAGGATGTGGGTCACCTTGATCTGCTCCTTTATCCACGTGGCATTGTAACTTAGTCAAGGGGTGCTTAACGTCCCATCTGTCTCCCAGCCCTGCTCCTGATAGCAGGTCCACAGCTATCTTGGAACAACCAGACCAGAAACACGTCTGTGTCGCCAGTGTGCTGCATGGGGAACCCCTTTGTCAGGCCCAAGATTTTCCCCTGGAAACTGCCTGTTCCCCTGGGTGTGTACGGAGACCCCGTCACCCAGAGAGACCATAGCCTCAAGTGAGGGGGGATGATGGGTCCCAGCTCTACCTCCCAGGGAAGGGCCTGGGAGGGGCTAGGCTGCCGGCATCCTGCTGCTGTGGACAGGACCTGACCTCCTAATGGAGCGGCCCTTCTCTGCACTCAGGTCTTTCTTGCACTAAAAAAAGGAGGAAGGGCCCTGGGTGAGGGGTCGGAGGCTGGAGTTCAGGTTCTGGGTGGGGTCATCACTAAGGGGTTCTTACTGCCCTAGGGGTGGGAGCAGGAGAGGACAGTAATGAGTGGTCCTGAGCTGTTGTGGGCCGAGTCCCTCAAACATGTACCTGCTGAGTGTGAGCAAGCCCTCTTGCCAGGGACCAGTGCTGTGCCCACTAGGAGGGGGCAAAGCTACTCTGGCTGCCTCCCCTGGCCTATTGCATGCCTGGGCCCCAGCTCACCTTGCTCCTTGACTCATCCCGCCCCTCCTGCACCCCTTTCTCTCTGACCCTCCTGGCCCTTCTGGAGACAGGGCTGGAAAGGCCCTGGAGAGGCCGCAGGTCTGGCCCAGGACACTGGGCTTAGCCTGGGTCTGGTCCCTGGGCCTCCTCCCTATCAGGAGCACAGACACTGGGCTTCTCACCTGGGTCCCCAATCCCCCTGGTGTCCCTCTCCCCTGGTGTGGACACACTCCTCCAGCAATAAGGACTATCCGTGGTCATGGAGAGTACTGTGAAAACAAACCAATGCACTTACCAGGAGGCACAAGACTCTTGAAGAATATGTAAAATTAAATTTTTTTTAAAAAAGAAACAACAAATCTTCACAAAGAGAAATAAAATGTAATTTTAAAGTAGGCCTGGCTAGGATCTGGATGTTTATAAAGTGGTGGTTCATTTCGGGGTTGATGGCCATGGGAGTGAGGGTGTTTGGAGGCAGGTCACTTTGTTCATGCATCCTCTGCTGCCCGTAGCCCTGGGACCTCAAGTTCCGCCCAGAGTGCCCCTGGCTGGTGCCCCGTGTGGAGGAAGGACAGCAGGCTTGAGGTGGAGGCAGGACATGGGGGCAGCTCGGCTTTTTGTCAAACCGTAGAAACCCATGTGACGAGGGGGAGTTAGTGTTCAGATGGGACTTGCAAACCCGTCCTCACACGGAAAAACGGCTGCCAGGACAGTGTCAGTCTAGAACGTGGCTCTGTGCCCTGCCCACAGCCAGCAGCTGATGAAAGGTGGTGGCATGGAGTCAGGGCCCTCATAGTAAACACTTTTCTTCTAATGAGAACTTTCTTGTGAAAGGTTGGGAGAGGATGAGCCCAGAGGTCCTAGAGTGGGTGTGGGCTCTGAGGTGGACCATGGATTCAAGGCAATTTGTATGGGATTGGGGAAGACACTGAGCCCCTTTGAGCCCCATTTACCTTGTATGGGAAGCAGGGATTCTCTGAGTAGCTGCCTCCAAGCTGATGTGGTAAACATATGTGGTGAACATTCTACTTGGTCTCCAGGTGTTCTTAAGGTCCCCATTTCACAGATGGCGGAGCTGAGAGACAGCAGGAGCTGCCCAGGGCCACGCATCTGGCAAGAGGCAGAGTCAGAGTTTGAACCCTGGATGCAGAGCCCAAACCCTTATCGCTGCATACCCTCAATCATGGCATGTTGCTACAGAGCATACATTTGGTGCTCAATAATTATCATGACTATTAAGAAGGCCCTGTGCCTTTGACTCCATCCATCCTGGGCTCCTGAGGAAGGAAATGCCTTTCTCCCCTGCTCCCCCAGGAAGGTTTTGTGCAGCAATCAGTTCCCTGATGCCCACAGTGAGTCCAGCTCATTCCATTTGAGGAGGGGCTAGCCGGTTGGCTGCAGACCACAGGCTCATCCTCCAGGGTTGCCGGTGGCCCCTCAGCATTGCTACAGAGGACAAGGGGCCCCCTTTCACTCTGGGCATTAGGGATTTGGTTTCTTCTCTGGGTTTCCCACATTGCAACAACCCAACAGCATTCTGCATCCTGTCTCCTGGATCTGAGACACCAAAGCAGGAAATTGCATAACAGGCTCTGCTGGCCGCCCTCCACCCAGATGGCTTATGGGTGGTACAGTTCACTGCCGTGGTTTGGCTTTCGGTTGTGGAGCTGGCTCCTGAGCTCTGCCTGTTAAGAGATCATGGGGTATGTGTGTGTGTGCGTGTACGTGTGCATGCATGAGCAGACAACAGAGGTGTGGGCATAGCCAGCGGCGGGAGAAAGCCGAGCTGGATCACATCAGGATGAAGCCAGAGTTGCTCAGCCATTTGAACCTTTGGGCCAACATGCAGCTGAGGATGGACGCTCAGATGGGAGCCCTGCATGGGGCTAACGTTCCAGAGGGGAATGTGCCAGAAGGGTGGCCATGAGTAAAGTGGATTCCAAGTGGCATTTGGTCACACAGTGGAAGCCCTCCCACCTCTCAAGCTGATAGCAAGTTAAATTTAGACGTCCCAGACTGGGATGAGACACAGACACCAGACTCAAGCCAGCTGTCTCAAGCTTCCCTCCAGGAGCAGGGCCTGGGAGAGCTGGCTGTCTGGGCTGGGCCAGGCCTGCCTTCCCTGTGATGTCTGAGAGAAGCAGGCATGCTGTGACCCCACTCACAGCCTGCCTGTCACCTCTGGTTCCTTCTGGGTGGAGTCCAAACTCTGGACTTGGGCTCATTGTTGGTTAGATCTTGAGGCCACAGAGGAATCCCCACTTGCTGGGCCAAGAAAGAAATGGCTTAGTGGGAGCTGGAGAGGGGTGACAACTAGAGAGGCTCTCAGGCCCCTGCACATTTCTACTGGCCCACGTGTACCTTCTCACCTCTGGATTGATTTCTCTCTTGGCCATCATCTGTCCTGCCTGGCTGGCCCCACAGACATTGTTTCTCACCTGGTTGGGGTCTGGGCATCCTATTATGGCAAATATTGGAGGTAGTAACAAGTTGCTGTGCACACATGCCATCCAAACCTACCCACCCAAATCCTTAGCACACAACTTAGTCCCACAGGGATGCACATCCAGAGTGAGCGCTCTGGCGCTGGAGGGCCCTTCCTGTCACTGCTGAGCATGTAAGACTCTAAAAGGGGAATTTTCATAGATGAGGAAACTGGCGCTCAGAAGGGGCTGAGGGACTAGCTAGAGGTCACTCAGCTGGGAAGTTGCAATGCCGGGCAGGTTTCAAATAGCCATCTTTTGACCTTGCTCAGTCACTGCTTTTTTGGCTACACCACCTCCGGCCTCTCTGCACTCTAGTTCTACCAGACCGCCCTGAACCACTCTTCTGCTGACTGCTGGGCAGAAGGCTCCTGGCGCGGGGCTGAATGCAAGTCATCAGCAGGGCCACTGACACTGGAAGATGAAAATGATCAAATGCAAAAAAACACATCTGGGTGAAGGAGCTCCGTCTCTGCACTTGTGTCCAGAGAGGCCAGCCCGCACAGCCGACATGGGTCCTGGCAGAAGTCAGTCCTACTTCTGTCCAGGCAGGGCCTTCTCCACTGGTCCATGCAGACTGGAAGGCAGAGGCAGGATTAGTTTCTCCACCGGCCTGAGCCCAACTTAGCTTCTAGCGCCTCTGCCCTGCTTCATATTTTATGGTCCCTTTTTAATCAGACAGATGACGGGTGGCGGCACTGGGTGTTTACAACAAGTAAGACGCAGTTAGAAGCCCTGCGCTATTCTTGGCTGCCACTTGTCTTGCTGAGTGAGGTCGGCTGGTTGCCTGACCTCGCATGCCTGAGTTTCCTGATCGGCAAGCTGGGACACGCACACCTAGCTTGCCCTCCGGTCCAGGGCCAGCAATGCGCAGCAGCTGTTAACCCTGCCCTCGGGGCGGCCTGGGGATGACCATACTGGATTGGGGCTTCCATGAGAGACCAGAGACTCCCCTCCTTCCACATGGCTCAAGTCACCTGCAACATCCAGACCACAGGACTTGGTTATCAGGATCCTTAGACCCTCCACAAATGCATACTGAGTGCCAGCTGGTCAGTCAGGCAAGAGGATTTCAATGTTATTTCCACAGCTGAATCGAGCTAGAGTTCACATATCAAACAGCTCACCCGTTTAAAGTGTACCATCCAGTGTCTTCCCAGAGCTGTGCAGCCAGTACCCCAATTTTGTAATGTTTGTACCTCATAGGGAATTACTGCCCCCAATGCCCCAGCCCTAAGCAACTGCCCATCTCCCTCCTGTCTCCATGTCCCTCCCAGGACATTTCATGGGAAAGGAGTCACTCCATGTGTGCTTGCCTGTGCCTGGCTTCTTTCCCTTGGCATGGTGCTTTCAGGGTTCCCCTGTGTTATAGCATGCACTGGCACCTCCTTTTTCACGGATGTCCTCCTGACCATCTCTGTGGGTGAGGTCCTTTGCTAGGTGTTGGAGAAGCAGCGGCTTGGTGCATACTGTTCCCAGGAGCAAGTGGTCTGTGATGATGGGTCTGCAGGAGACCGACAGGTCTGGAGGGTCAGAAGTGGGACCTGGAAGATGGCTGGGACCTGGAAGATGGCTGGGTTCTGGGCCACGGGCGGGAGAGAGAGGGGAGGAAAGGTGTTGCAGCTAAAGGAAGGAGAGTGACCAGGGCAGGGCCCAAGGCTCTGCAGGTTCCTACCACCTCCGCAGGAGAGGGCGCCACTGACACTCCTTTGTCCAGTTAACTGCGGGTCTAAAGGTTCTGTCACTTGGGAATGACCAAGAAGATTCTACGAAGGAGAGGAAGAGTCCACGTCCCTGCAGGTCAGGAGGGAGTTCTCTGAATTCTGGGACTGCATGTCCTCTTACTTCCAATAGGCCTGACTAGGGAGGCAGGAGGGGGACACGGTGAGGCCACCTGGGTTTGCAGGCCTGCTCTGCCCTTCCCTGGCTATGTGACCTTGAGCAGGTAACCTTTGATGTTCTCCATTCCTTCAGATGTGGAGTGAGGGTGGAAATGGCTCCTCTTCTCATAGGACTGTGGTGGGTGTCCAATGGTTAATGGATACAAAGCAACTGGAACAGTACCTGGCACACAGTAGGTACTCAGGAAATTTGACCTATTAATACTGGTAATCCGTGAGACTCTGTTTCCTCATCTGCAAGAGGGGCTACGATGCTGTTCTCACAGGCAGGAGGATTTGGTGGGATGGGCAAGCCCCACCCTTAGCCCAGGGCCACAGTTGTTAGCTATTATTGACCGGGTAACTGGATGTTGAAATGATTTTTTCTGCCCCAGTTTCAGCTGATGAGGAAGGTAAGAAACAACACAAGTGGAACCACCCCACCCTGAGCCCCCGGCACAGGCCACCCACACTGGATCTGCCAAGGTACCCAGGAGCACTTTGGCCAGCCCTGGCCCAATCCCTGCTCAGGCATGTAAGTGAGGCAGGGTCGCCAAGGCGGGAGAAAGGCCACCCTATGGAGGGCTGTTGGTGCCCAGTGCGTTCCTCAGGGATGGCTGCTTCACTCTAGCCCCTGTCCGAGATGCCAGTCTATGCCCACCTAGCTCTGTGTGGACTTGGCCTCTACCCACCAGGTGCTCAAGGCTCAGTGAACATTCATCACCATCTCTAATGTTGGCAACTATCCCAAATAGCTTAGAGGCATGGTCCTGGAGTCCAGCTCTCCTGCTGGCCACCTTGGCTTGTCGGTTCATTCTGAGCATCATCAGTGTCCTTAGCTGAGAATGACAATGTGGATGGCCTATTATTTATCATTACTTGTGATAACATACCCATAGAATGTTCGCCATCATTTTTAAGTGTGCAGGTCTGTGCCATTAGCTCATGTGCAACCATCACCACCCTCCTTCTCTGGAACTTTGTCATCTTGCACAACTGCAACTCTATACTCACCAAAAAACTGCTTCCCTCTCCCCAGTGCCCTGGCAGACACCTTTCTACTTTCTGTCTGGATCTGATGGCTCTAGGGACCTCATATCAGTGGAATCATAACTTGTCTTCTTGCGACTGCTTTACTTCACTCTGCATCAAGTCCTCAAGGTCCATCCATAGAGTAGTATGTGTCAGAATGTCCTTCCTTTTCAAGGCTGGCTATGCCTTTCAAGGCATTTCTGTCTCGACTACCCAGAGGCCTCCTGGGATTACAGCCTACTCCCCGCTGCTCACAGTGAGTCATCAATACGCCAGTAAATTATAGAGCTGTGCAAGGAAGTCCACGTGTGGTTCATTTTGGAAGACTTCCCTCCCAACTAGTTAAAATAATAAAATTCCAAGTGCTTAAAGAGATAAATTTTTCTCATCCAGAATATTCACTTATCTGGAAAATGCTATTTTCCACAAAATGAGGCTATTTCTATGTATGAATAAGGAGGTAAGAGTAGGAGGAAGCATTTTGGGAAATGCTGTAGTGTAGCTGGACTTTAGGGTGAGCTTTGAGAAGGTCCTTTACTGTATTCTCAGGGATAGGTGTAAACTTGGGCTTCCCCCATCCTTTTCATCTGGACATGGCTCATCCCAAGAGGTGGTGGGGACAGGAGGGGGACCCAGAGGCTGTGGTCAGGGTGCTCCCACTTGACCACCAGCTGACATCCTCATGATGAGTTACCGGTAGAGGCATCTGCCCTGATGTTCAGTGATCATTTGGTTTGGCGGCAGATCTGGCTGTCAGCAATGGAAAATGAGGTCTCTTTGGGACTTCTTCTGATCAGTGAGGAGTTCTGCACTGCAGGGCCTCAGAGAATAAGGCTGGCAGCTGGTGAAGTCTGAAAACCAGGCACCAGCCTTTCACTGCAGAGCAGTGGACTGAGTGGTTAACATGGCACTTAGGATGTTGCTATGTGTGAGGCAAAGGGATTTCCCTGTAAACAGTCTGCCACTTCCTGTAAAGGTTAACGAGGGGAGGCTGGCATGGCCTCTGCAGCTGTCCTCTTGACTGACAGCACCACACCACAGTGATTCTGCCACATGGACGTGTTCCAGCTCCTGATTCATGAAGAGAATCCAACCCCCTGCTCCCGACAGGAAGCTGATGATCCTATAGGAATGATGGGTGTGGTAAATGGTGGGATTGGCATAGCTGATGGTTAGATGGCCAGGGAGCCCAGAAAGCTCTGAATCCTGCTCCCTTCCTTTTTAGCTGGACAGAGTGGTCCTGAAATCCAGCCTGAGAATCCAGAAAGCTGGGTCCTGCCGAGAATCTCCCCCAAACTGCCTCTTCACCTTTGTCAAAAATCAATCATATGTGTGGATCTGTTTCTGGACTATTTTGCATAACTGATCCTTTTACCTTGACACCAATATCATGTGGTCCTAAATCCTGTAGCTTTATAATAAGTCCTGCAACTTTGTTTTTCTTCTCTGAGGCTGTTTTGGCTGTTATGAGTCCTTTGCATTTCCGTATGAAATTTAGAATCAGCTACAAAAACAAAAACAAAAAGATCATGTTATCAGTGAACAAAGTTTAATTTCTTCCTTTGTAATCTGGATGCCTTTTATTTCTTTCTCTTGCCTTGGTATATTGGCTAGATCCTCCTGTGCAGTATTGGAGAGACAGAAGCCGTGAGAGCAGCCATTCTTGCCTTGTTCCACATCTAGCATTCTTTCACCATCACGTATGATGGTAACCGTAGGATCTTCTCAGATGCTCCTTATCAGGCCAAAGAAATTCCCTTCCACTTCTAGTTTGCTGAGAGTTTGTTAGGAACAAACACTGGCTTTTATCAAATGCCTTTTCTATATCTATTGAGATGATCATATGTTTTTTTCTTTTTCTTTTAATGGCTGTTTCTGTTAATGTGGTGAATTATATTGATTGATTTTAAAATGTTAAACCAACCTTGAGTTTCTAGAACAAATCCTACCTGGGTCACTATGCAGATCCTTCTTATACAGTGTTGGATAGAATGGCTAAACTTTTGTTAAGAATTCTATCATCTAGGGGTAGCTGGGTGGCTCAGTTGGTTAAGCATCTGACCCTTGATTTCAGCTCCGGTCATGAGCTCAGGGTTGAGATCGAGCCCTGCATTGGGCTGTGCACTGGGTATGGAGCCTGCCTGAGATTCTCTCTCTCCCTCTGCCCTTCCCCTCACCCAAATAGTGATTTTTACATCCATCTTGATTAGTGGTTTGTTTGTAGTTTTATTATATATCTTTGTTGGTTTTTGGCATCAGAATGCTAGCCTCATAAAATGAGTTGGGAAGTATTCTCTTCCCTTTAATTTTCTGGAAGAGTTTGTGTGTAAATGTATTATTTATTCCTTAAATACTTGGTAGAACTTACTGGGGAAGCCATTTGAATATGGAATTTGTTGATGATAAATTCAATTTCTTTAATAGCTATAAGGCTATTTATGTTTCTTCTTGAGTGAACATTGATGATTTGTGTTTTTCAAGAAATTTTGTCTACTTCATCTAAGTTGGATTTATTAGTATAAAGATGTTCCCGATTATCCTTTTAATACAAATATTTTTAATGATGCCACCTTACTCATTACTGAAATTGGTAATTTGTGTCTTTTTTTCCTTGATCATTCTGGCTAGAGGTTTATCAATTTAATTGATCTTCTCAAAGAACCAGTTTCATTGATTTTTCTTGTCTTATTTTGTACCTTATTTTATTCATTTCGGCTCTCTTCTTCATTATTTCCTTTTCCTGCCTATCTTGGGTTTCATTTACTTTTCTTTTTCTAGTTTTTTAGATAGCTTTCTTCTTTTTAAAATATAGGGATTGGGGCATCTGGCTGGCTCAGTTGGTTGGGTGTCCAACTCTTGGTTTTAGCTTGATGATCTCAGGTAGAGGGATGGAACCCCACATTGGGCTCTGTGCTCAGTGTGAAATCTGCTTGGGTCTTTCTCCCTTTCCTTTTCTCTCAAAGTCTCTCTCTAATAAAAAAATTTTTAAATAAAATATAGGCATTTAGTGCTATGAATTTCCCACTAAGTACTGCTTTAGCACCATGAATTATGATTGGTTGTACTTTTATTTTTCAGTTAAAAAAATTTTTTAGTTAAAACTATTTTCTTATTTAAAAATTTCAAGTCACAGGTTATTTAGAAAATGTTATTTAGCTTCTAAATACTTGGGGATTTTCCAGCTATCTTTCTGTTACTGACTTCTAATTTAATCCCACTGTGGTCAGAGAACATATTTTTTATCACTTGATTCCTTTCACATTTATTGAGACCTGTTTTATGACTCAGGATATGGTCTGTCTTGGTAACTGTGTATACTTGAAAATAACATATATTCAACTGATAATGAATAGAGTGTTGTATAAATGTCAATTATGTTCAAGTTGGTTGAAAGCATCATTCAAGTCTTTTAGAGTCTTATTGATTTTTCTGTACTTCTATCAACTGTTGAGAGGGTTATTGATTCTGACTATAATTGTGGGCTTATCTATTTCTTCTTGCAGTTCTAATGGTTTTTCTTCATGTACTTTAAGGCTCTAAGGTCCAGAAGCATTTAGGATACACATACTCTTCATAAACTGACATGTTACGAAATGACTGTGTCTTCCCTGATAATATTCTGAGCCCTGAAATCTATCATATTTAATATAAATATAGCCACTCTGGTTTTTCAGAAAAAATTTATGTTGGCATGGTATCTTCTTCTATTCTTTCCTTTTTAACCTACTTGTATCTTATATTTAAAGTTGGTTTCTTGTAGGTAGCATATAGTCGGGTTTCACTTTTGTATCCAATTTGACAATCTTGGCATTTTTTTTCAATCTTGGCATTTTAATTGAAGAATTAGACCATTTACATTTGTTGTGATTATTGATATGGCTGGGTTTAAATCAGCCATCTTGCTGTTTGTTTTCTATTTGTCCTATCTCTTCTTTGCTCTTTCTCCCAGCCCCTGCTTTTTTGCGTTCTTTTGGATTAGGTTTTATGATTTATTTATAACTCCTTTGTTGGTTTATTAGCTGAAACTCTCTGTTGTACCATTTTGGTGATTGGTTTGAGGTTCACATACACATCTTTAACTTACCATCGTCTGTCTTCAATTGATGTTATACCACATTAGGGGTAGTAGATAAACCTTACAACAGTATACTTTCATTTCTTCTCTCCCAAACTTTTTGTTATTATTGTCATAAATTTTTTCTATATATGTTACAAACCCCATAATGCATGGTTATTATTTTTGCTTTAAACAGCTATCTTCTGGGATCCCTGGGTGGCG
This sequence comes from Nyctereutes procyonoides, assembly GCF_905146905.1. Taxonomy (NCBI): domain Eukaryota; kingdom Metazoa; phylum Chordata; class Mammalia; order Carnivora; family Canidae; genus Nyctereutes; species Nyctereutes procyonoides. The sequence continues at coordinate 34,900,040 of NW_026575020.1, forward strand.
CAGTGGTTTGGTGCCTGCCTTTGGCCCAGGGCGCGATCCTGGAGACCTGGGATCGAATCCCACGTCGGGCTCCTGGTGCATGGAGCCTGCTTCTCCCTCTGCCTGTGTCTCTGCCTCTCTCTCTCTCACTGTGTGCCTATCATAAATAAATAAAAAAATTAAAAAAAAATAAACAGCTATCTTCTAAGGAGGCTTGAAAAATCCCCTACAAAATATTTATATTTACTCATGTAGTTACAATTTCTGGTGTCTTTCATATTTTCCCCCCATCTCCTCCCCTTTTCAGGGACTCTCGTTACACATATTAGGCTGCTTGAAGTTGTCCCACTGGTGAGTGATGCTCTATTTCAACTTTTTCAGTCTTCTATGTGTGGTTCATTTTGGATCATTTCTATTGCTAAATCTTCAATTTCACTAATTCTTTCCTCTGTAGTGGATAACATCCTCTTAGTCCCATCCAGGATACTCTCATCTCAGACATAACAGTTTTCACCTCTAGTTTGGTTTGGGTCTTTTCTATGCCACTATGTAACATGCTCAATCTTTCTTCTAGCTTCTTAAACATATAAAATATGGGGCAGCCTGGGTGGGGGGTTCAGTGGTTTAGCACTGCCTTCGGCCCAGGGCCTGATCCTGGAGTCCTGAGATCGAGTCCCACGTCAGGCTCCCTGCATGGAGCCTGCTTCTCCCTCTGTCTGTGTCCCTGCCTCTCTCTCTCTTTCTCTGTGTGTCTCTCATGAATAAATAAATAAAATCTTAAAAAAAAACATATAGAATACAGTTTTTTTTTTAATTTTTATTTATTTATGATAGGCACACAGTGAGAGAGAGAGAGGCAGAGACACAGGCAGAGGGAGAAGCAGGCTCCATGCACCGGGAGCCCGACATGGGATTCGATCCCGGGTCTCCAGGATCGCGCCCTGGGCCAAAGGCAGGCGCCAAACCACTGCGCCACCCAGGGATCCCTAGAATACAGTTTTAATAATGGCTTAAAAGTTCTTGACTACTCATTTTATCAGGTGTCACTTCTGGATCAATTTCAGTTATTTGATTTTTTTGTGTTATAGACCATATTTCTCTGCTTTTTGCATACATGGTAATTTTTAAAAAGATTTTATTTGAGAGAGAGAGAGAGAGAGAGAGAGAGAGAGAGATGAGTAAGAGAGAGTGTGCACTCGCATAAGCAGGGGGAGGAATAGAAGGAGAGGGAGAAGCAGACTCCCTGCTGAACAGGGAGCCTGATGTGGGGCTTGATCCCAGGACCCTGGGATCATGACCTGAGCCAAAGGCAGATGCTCAACTGACTGAGCCACCCAGGTGCCCATCATACTTGGTAATTTCTGATTGGATGCTGGAAACTGAAATTTATCTTGTTTGGTATTGGATATTTTTGTATAGCAGTAAGTTTTTTTAGCTTAGTTCTGGGATCTAACTTGGAAATAGTCTGATTCATTTGGGTCTTGCTTCTAAGATTTGTTAGATGAGATCAGAGTGGAATTTTGTTTAGGACTCATTTTTCCTTGCTACTGAGGCAAAACTCTTGAGTACTCTATCCAATGCTCGGTGAATTATGAGGACTTCCACTTTGGCTGGCAGGAACCAGCACTATTTTCTGCCCTAGAACTCTGAGGATTCTGCCTCTAATCCTTTCATGTTGCTTTTTCTCCAGACACAGAATACCTCAAATGGGCACACTGATCAGCACTTAGCCAGTACGTGAGAGACCTTCTGCAGAGCCAGGGTCCAGAGTCCTCTCCGTGCAGCCCTCTCCTCTCTTCTCTGATATCTTGCCTTGTGAACTCAGGGGGATTACTGGGATCCACTTGGACTCTCCTTCTCTATGCTGGTCTGGAAATGTCCTCCAGACAAGAAACTGGGGCAACTGTAGGGCTTACTTCATTTGTTTCTTGAATCTCAGGGGTCAGTATCCTTTGCTGCCTAATGTCAACTATCTTGAAAACTGTTTTGAATTTTTAGTTGTTTCAGAAAAGAGACTAAGTCCAATATCTACTAATTCATCTTGCTGAAAAAGAAAAGCTCATCTTCATTTACTTGGGAATGAAAAAAATCTGTGGGTCAGTGTCACCCATTTCTATATTTTCTAGAGGAAAAGAACTCAGAAATAACAAAGACTTAGAGGAATCAACTTATTTAAAAAAAAAAAAAGTATCACTGGGGAATCCCTGGTGGCTCAGTGGTTTGGCGTCTGCCTTTGGCCCAGGGCATGATCCTGGAGACCCAGGATCGAGTTCCACGTCGGGCTCCCTGCATGGAGCCTGCTTCTCCCTCTGCCTGTGTCTCTGCTTCTTTCTCTGTCTCTGTGTCTTTCATGAATAAATAAAATCTTTTTTTAAAAAAAGTATTACTATAGCAATTTCACAAGAATGTTAATGATTACTAAAGAGGAGAGCAATAGTAATTCTATAATTCATTAATTCATCCATGGACAGCAACCAGAAACATGACCAACTCAAGGCAACAGTGAGGCCTGCAGGAAAAAAAAAGTGTTCCCCCATCCCCCCAAACTGCAAGAATTCCAAGCTCTCCTTACAGGTACTCATGAAGAAGCACCTCATGTTGCCAAAAATTGTACAATGCCCACACACCTCAACAGGGACTTAGAATTCCTCATAGACTTTCCCCATGCTTTTAACTTGTGAATAGCTACACTGGGTACCCCTTTCTAACTCAATAGTCACTTCCTTGTATGTGAAAGAAATCTAAGGAATTCTGTATTGAAGAACAGACTTTCATCTTTAGATCCATAGACCCTTATAGAGAATGCTGCCCAAAGCCTTGGGCACTTGGTCCATAAGAAGTAGCTCTGAGACCAATAGTTGAGATACAGAATGAGGGTTTGGCTTTAAGGATGAACAGACCTTCCACTGCCCTTTGCCCTCTTCTACTTCTCAAAGCTTATGTTAACATCAAGGAGGGGACAAACCCATAACCAGAGTCATTTGACAATATTAATAAACTTACAGTGGTAACAGATCACCTTAACATAGGTCTCCAAGGTCCTGTTTCCTGTTACAAGGCAGCTAAGCCAAGTGTACCTCAAATATTCTATTTGTTCTTGACAGAAGTTTAACTGTAAGACAAAATGAACATCACTGATTAAGAATCTAATTGGAAATTGAATTGGCTTTTAGATTAGAATAACTCTAGGTACTCAGGGGAGTTGCTCTCATGCCCTGATCAACATTACATGACCACTTGAGTAAAGCTGAGTCCTTTCTCACTCCAGACCATCCAATCTAATCACTTCGGTATAAAATACTCTTTATAAGCAAGACAAGCCACTAGAAAGAAAAATGAGTTGCAGAGAAGCCCAAGGTGCATTCAGGCGTTCTGGCAAGTGGATGGACACCATTGTGAAAAGGCTCATCTCTACAAGAAAAATCAGACCATAGGCTTCTTCAGACGAAGGGTTTTAATTTCTGTGTATCATTACCGGGTTCCAATTTCAGGCCCAGTGCACTTTGAGACCTCACTTTAACACGGACTGCTGAAAAGTGAAATCTCACCTTCATAGGTGCCATTCTATTGGGGAAAATTGTGCAGAGAGGGCATTAGGAACAGCCAAAGGCAATTAGGGATGGATCTTGGTAAACAGACAGAGGTGGGAAGAAGCAGAACCTGCCTGGTTTGCACCTTTGAGCGATGGGCACTGTTTTCTGAGGCCAAGCAACAGCCTCCAATGGACCATGAGTTCCTGCTACTCCTCAGTCCCTTCGGAGACCAGAGGGACCCCCAGTTCAGCAGATCCCTGTGATTTGACTTCCAGTAATTGATTTCTGTGGCTAAATATGTGAAGATAAATATTTACCACAACAATTTTGACTGTGGATATTTTCCTTATCCAGTGAACATTTACTGCACAAGCTGACCCATCAGGGATATCTTTTAAAGTTGTAATATGCTGAGAAAGATTTTACCTCTGGCCAGTCATTTCATTTGGGAGCATAAAAAGCTAACAGAGCAAGTGACTCAGATCTTGCAACAGACTCCATTTTAGTTCTTCAACTGTGGCTATATACTAACAAGTATGAGAATCATTATGTGCAGTAAAAGAGAAACAGGTTAGGAATGGGGAAATTCGTATTCTGCTCTCACTCCAATAAATAACGATAGAAGTACTACCAGCTTTATGTACAATGTCTCATTTAATCCTCCACACATCTAGATGAATGTATTATTGCTCACCCTTTCTATAGATGATGAAACTGGGGCTCAGAGGGGTTAAGGGACTTGTCTGAAGTCACACAGCTAGGATGGGATTCTGGTACAGACAATACCCATGGTCTTAACCAATAAACTCTATTTGCGAGACTTGAGTTACTTTTGTCTCCATTCCCTTCTGTATTCAAGGAGGGAATCAAATTGGCTCATCTTCAGTCCTAAAATGCTAGGCTTCTGTGGTTCCCACATGGGCCAGCTTTGCTATGTGACAGGTCCACAGAAGGGACCGCCTCTTTCTTGAACACACATCTGACAGCCAACAACACACTTGGTGAGAAAAGGGCCTGGGAGACAAGTGCGTGGCTGGAACTGCCAGATGCAGCATGCAGTAGGACAAAGCACGATGTGCCTGCTGTGCTGATGGCGTCCTTATGGGAGCCACATGCAGAAAGTATGACACGTCAATAAATGCCTTTGGATGGTGACCACTGGTCCCGCCATCTGTGATGCTGACAACCACACGGCAGTCTGAGCACCACTTGGCTTGGATGTCTCAGAGATGACGTTTGTTCCTGTTTCCAGGATGGCTCAAAATGAGGAAAGACAACCCTATAGACAAGAGTCAGAAGTCAGCCAGGCCAGATGCCTGAAGCCCTCACATGGGGAAGAGGCTCCAGAACTGAATTTAGCTGTGAACAATAGCTACCACTTGATAAACAGAGTCTTGGCTCCCTTGGGCCCTGGGCGGGGTGTGGGGGTGGGGGTTCGCACTGTCAAATCACCCGTATGTAGAACCTTGAAAATAATTATAGCAGTTTCATTTCCCTACACTGGGACACATCTTGTTCCCTAAAACACAGAAAATGAAAGTGATTTAAAAGCAAACATCTCAAGACTTGAGAATTCTACATGCTTCTGAAAATGCTGGCTGGTACCATCAAGCTGTTCGTTCAGCTAATACAGCCCCTCCGTCAGCTGCAGCCAGGGACGCCAACTTCAGCCTGGTGGCCCTCCTGGCTCCTCCTGTGCCCCCTCTGGCCAGGTGGAGAGCTCTGGGATGTTAAGATTAGCAAGGACAGGGCCAGAGAGGGGGCCTGGATAAGGTGTGAGCTGTGTATATCACTGCTTTCCCTGCAGCAACAGAATCTGTAGACCGAACGTTGGGGAGTATGGGGGCTCCTTTCCCTGGGGCCAGCCCCGTGCCCTTCTAGGCCAGGATGAGGCTGAGCAGGGGACACAAGGCCAACGGGTCTTTCAGCTGCAGGCCCTGCCTCTCCTTTGGGAGGGAAGGGAGTGCTGTTGGTCAGCGCTGGGAGAGATGAAGACATGTGGGCATGTGCCCAGTGAGGGGCACTGTGGCTCATCTGCCAGACGTCCAGGGGCTCTGCCAGGTACTGTCATTCGTCCTGTGCACACCTGCCCTGTGCAGTGGGTGCTAACTGCCCCATTTTAGTTTGGGCCAGATGACATGACCTGCTCCAGCTGGTGTCAGAGAGCCTCATGCCCAGATGTCCCCATGTCCGGTCTGTGCTCGTCATCACCGGAGTGCCATGGACAGCTGCTCCTGCTCCAGTCCCAAGCCAGTGCCTTCCTGGGGCCACTGCAGTGAGGGCTGGTGGGGGCTCTGGTCAGCTTGGGCAGAGAGCACTGGGAACCAGCCCCCAGGCCCTGCTCTAATACTGCCCTTGCTGTGTGGCCCTGGTGTGATTGGCTCTTGGCCTGCCCCCATCCCTTGCCATCTCCTGCTGGGGTCTGGCTGCTGGGAAAGTCCTAGCTTCTGTCTGGGAAGTCATTCCGGGTGGCACTGATTCCACAGTTCCTGACTCACGCTGTCTTGGTGCTGGTAAGGGCTTGACAGACAAGGAGGACATGGCCCTTGCCCTCTGGGAACTTTTTGGAGGGAGGGGGCAGGGGACAGACTAGATACAAATCAAATGACTGATTATACAATAGTAATTGTGACGCATGCCTCAACATAGTACAGTACGACAGGAGAAAAACAGGAGCTGTTGTATCTGATGAGGGCTGGCGCTGGGGTATAGAATTATCTAACCTGAGCCCTGTGGGCGAGTGGGAATGGCAGGAGGGTTCACTGCTGCAAAAACCAAGTACTTAAGCCCCTGAGGTGGGAAGGACAACAGGCCATCTGAAGATTGGAGATGGTGCAGAGGGGCTTTGAGAGTCAGGAGGATAGAGAGGAAGGAGGGACCAGATGCGGGGCCTGCAGGCTGGTGTAAGGACTCTAGACAGAATGCCAGGCCAAACTGTGACTGTGGACACCTCCGGAAGAGTAGCAACACCTCTTCTGTGTCCTTCTCGCCCAGGACCAGCTGGGCCAACAAGGGCAGAGGCAGTGCTGGTGACGCTGGTGGGGAGACACTGTGATGGGACAGAGCCTGGCTTGCTGCCATGTGCTTCGAGGGCTCCTGCCTGCACCCCCCTCCTGCACACAGGCTTTTTCACTGCAGCTGGTGATCCTGGGCCGAAAACAATGTGGAGAATCTCCGGCCAGGGCTGTGGAATGGAGGGGATTCTATTTATAAGCAGAGAGGGGCTGAACAATGGAGCAACTGCCACCTCAATGGGTCTGCGGGCTGACCTCCTGTGGGACTCTGGAGAGCCTCAAAGCCAGACCCCGGAAGAGACAGCGCAGGAAGGAGGGGGATTAGACAGCTCAAGGGCATGACGCCAGCTGCTTCCTCTGGGGTCCGATCACCATCAGAGAGCAGCTAGTAAGCCCCCATCTGCACCTGGTGTGTACCAACATGAGCTAAACTGATTCAGCCTCTGTCCCACCTCCCTCCCGGGGGTTGTAGTCTAGACAGACGATGACCATGTACGAGGCTGGAGCCAGCAGAATGGGGGCAGGTAACCACATGATAGTCAGAACGTTTGCTTGGTCTGTGTCCGAAGTTGGCTCAGGTGCATGGGGTAGGCTGGGCAGGTGCGTAAGGGGCTCAGCAGTGTCCTTGGCACAAGCAGGCAGGTATTTCTTCCAAAATAATGACTATATTGGGGAAGAAGAGCCGTGAGAGCCAATGGTGGATGGCCCGGGCCTTGGGTAGGGGGCACTGCTTGGGTTCCTTCTGGCTCTACCAACACCTGGCTTAAGACTCAGCAAATGACCGAATTCTCCTGGCTTCCTGCTCTCATCTGGAAAATGTGGGTCACAGTCTCTAGCTTGTAGGTTAAACGTGAAAATGCCCATGAAGTGCTTGCGATAGACAGTACGTGGCATATAGTAAATCTCTGGTGAATTATCACTACTATTATAATTGAATGCAAGAGAGGAATGTATGTTAGAAACACAACCCACAGGAAGCAAGCTATGCTTCTGTCCCGCGACACCAGCAACGAAGCAGCTCCCAGCATGAGTTCCAAGGCATCTGGCTCCAGCAGAAGGGCTCCCAGTCAGAAAGATTTGGGAAATGGCAGGCTGTTCCATCTCACTGAATTACAAAGCAAATTTGCATATTAAAGGCTCAAAAGAGGTCTTTCACTATGAAAATCTGTTAAATTTTGTTCTGTCCGTTATTTGACCTCTGTCCAACTTATTTGACCACAGAGCTCTTTGTTTTGGCTGAACATGAACTTCCCACAGGAATCACTTCAAACACAGAAGTTTAGGGGCCAACATAGTCCTAGTCCAACTGCTGGTTTCACACGTGAGCAAGGCAAGAGCGACAGGCCAGGGAAAACAGGGGGTAGGAGGGAGACACGGATCCTGACGGACCAGGTAGGGGGGTACACCTGCCCCTGCTGCCCACTCGGCAGGCAACACTGAGTAGTGCCGAGTGGATGCGTCAGCCTGCGCTCAGGGGCGCTGGCCAGGTGTTCCGTGAGACTGTGGCTGGAGCCCACGGGATGATGACACTGGAGGCGAGGGAGGGACATAGACTCAAGCTTGGGAGGCGTGGGGGCACCACTCCGCCTCTAAAACCTTGTCATAACCGGCTACATGGAGGGAGGAAGGAGGGGGAGGACCCATATCGGGAGGCAGGGTGAGGTCAAGAGGTGGTGTTCAGGAACTGACAGTCCACCTGTGCTGCAATATATATATATATACAGAGAGAGAGAGAGCACGCACAAGTATGAGCAGATGGCCCAACAAGCAGCGGAAATAGAAAATGAGTGTCTCTCGTTGACAATTCATAAAGATCCTTTACCTTGGATTAAAGGCAAAAAGAAACACGTCCAAGGGAGTGAGGTTCTCTTTCAGACGCTCCTCTGGAGCGGAGAATATTTCTAGTTATTGCAGTTAAAAGGGCTCTCAGAATGTGTCCCACAGATGATCTGCGAAGCTTGTTAAGAACATATCCAAGGGCCCACATCAGCTCTCTGATCAGAATCCCAAATTAAAGTTGAGCACTTCTGTGTTAGAGCTTCATTAAGTGGGGGATGATCCTTTACCCAACGGGGTCCTGTGTTTGATGACAAGAGGCTCAACAGCCGTGTGGAAGATACCCCCCACTCCAAACCGGGGGAGGCTGAGGCAGGAATCTAGAGCTCTTTACCCTGGAGGTAGGGCAAGGTCCTTTGAGGTGAGAGCATTCGTCTTCATTTAGTGAGAACCTGCTTTGTGCTGGGTGCTCTCTGTCACTTCAACCTGCACATCCCTGCAAGATGCACTGCAAGACCGGCCTTCCAATCTCCATCACCACCAAGGGAAAGGCCCTCAGGACACCAGGAGGCTGCAGACCTTGTGTGCTTCTGGTGACACAGCCCCATGAGGGTTAGGAGTGGGTCAGCCTGCCCAGTCCACACCCCTCCTGCAGCGCCAAAGACCTGACCCAGAAACTTCTCTGGAGAGTTGCCAGAAACGGAGAGCAATGCTGAGGGCAAGCACTAGGATGCTAACACAGACAGGCAGGACAGCAGTGACGGGACCTCTGCCTCAGGTCTAGAGGGCTTCACAACCGTGGCAACACGCCAGGGGACTTGCACGCACACCTATCTTGTTATTCAGGTTCTCCTGTCCCCAAGAAACCCATTTTCTGACCTTTTATCACTGTATCTCTGTGTTGTTATCTGAAGCACCAATTACAACTGTATGACATTTATGTCTAGAAAAGCCAAACAAAACACAACCTTGCTCATTAAACTGTCTTCCCTTTTTCCTTCCTGCCTCCTGGGCCACCCCAGCAGCCAGCAGGGCTGCCCACCTCCCCACTGCAACTGATGGTGCCATGAGAGTGGGTGGACCTCCTCCTGGGCTCGAGCAGCCTCTCTAGGCCTTTCCCCTCATGGGGACCCAGGCCCCACACTCCTGCGGCTCTTCAGGAAAGGCTCATGCCCCTGGGAGCTCAGGTTTCAGCACCAGCATGCAGGCCCTGCTCTGAGATGACCCCTGCCACCTACTAGTGTAATCGACCCCAGAAAAGGCCGGCAGAGAGGCTGAGGCACCGGCAGTGCATTCCTCTGTGCTGCCAGCAGACAGCAAGTGGCGGGGGCGTTAGTGGGTGGGGCACAGCTGATAAGGACTTCTGGAAAGATGTCACCTGCCACCTCGATGGAGGATTAACGCAGAGAATTCCAGGTCAAGGGTTTAGGCGGAACCAGCTTCTATTTATAAAAAAAGAGCCTCAGGGGGTAAAGAGGAGGGCAGGAGACTGGCTGGGTTTGGGTGCCAGTCGGCAGGATGACCTGCTGAGGCCCAAGTCAGCTCTCATCACCTGGCCCCCTTTAGGGTGAAGCCCTCCATTGCGAGCTTTTCCCAGGAAATCTGAGTTCCTGCTCTCAAGATGGCTCCTTTGTAGGAACTAAAGAGGGCGCAGGCAGGGGGAACAAGCCCCACGTCTGGCAGTGTGGATGTCATGGGGGCTGAGCCCAGCTCCACAGCTGAGGGGCCTCGTGTGACAGCAGGGGGATGGGGGTGGTGGCGGGATATTCTTTCATTCCACAAGGTCCCAAACGAGTACGTGTTAAAGAACTCAGATCAAAGCTGAGAGAGGCACAGATAGCCCCTACTCTTCCTAGGCCACAATGGGAGCAGGATACATCATCACCCAGGGGGCACCGGGGACCTAATTCTGGTTTGGGGTTCCTGGAACCCAACAGTGCTGCATGATGACACTCCTCTTCTGAGGGCCCCAAGAGCCACTGAGCTCAACACCCTGGGGTGTCCAGGCCCAATTTCAGGCCTACTGAATCACAGTCTGCAGGCCTGGGGCTCAAGGGCCTTTACTTCACACAGAACCTCTCAGGGCCGGATCAGCAGAGCAGGCGGTGACGGTGATGCAGGGGCACTGCACCCATGCCCACCCACCCCAACAGGCTGACCGAACCAGTGAGATCACACTGGCTGTAATGTGACAGATTCAATCACATGGAAAACTTTTATTAAAACATTTTAAAATAGAACTTTCCAATATGTAAAACTCTGAACAATCCTTCCTGACTCTCCCCTGCTGTGACCTAGCCAACGCACGGTTGCATCCTGGCCTGAAAGACGACAAATCCTCCCGTCTGCTTTAGATGTGAAGCAGTTCGTTTGTCAGCAAATGCCTAGGACACCATAGGCCTGAGAAGTAAAACATGCCCAGACCCAAAAGATACGGCATTTCACACACTTTGATAAGACTGAAGTTGGGGCCCCTCTGCCATTCTGGCAAACACGTGGCCACAGTGTCAGTGACAGCAGCGTCGTCTCAACTGCAGGCCTGTCCTGGGGTTATCTACACTGTGGTTAACAGACAGTGGACCAGGCGGGGTGACCGATGTCACTGTCACTGGAGATAAAGGTGCTCTTCTCCATCACTCTTCTCCAGAGTCAAAGAAATCAGCTGCGGGACACAAGCACCCAGAGCCACCTCGACAAGATGAGCTGACGGGGCTGGTCCAAGGGCAGTGTCCTTGTTATCAGCATGCACTGGCCTGTTTTCCACGCTCGCCTCATGGCTGCCTGTACTTTGATTTCAGGTGCCATGAGCTCTTCTGACTCGGCTGATGCCCGCACAAGGGAGTTCCCTGCCCTTCACCCAATCACAAGGCTGGTGTCTCCAGGGTCCGGATGTCCCACAGGAGCAAGAACACGAAAAGGAGATACCCAAGTTATGGCCTTACAAAGGTGGCTGGCCAGCACGCAGTCTCTTCTGTAGGCAAGGGGCAAGGCTCGAGGAGAGTCGGTGTCATAGGAGAAGCTTCCACCCACCCTCTTCATGCATCCATCTCCGATGCTGCTGACTTCTGGTGCCAATCTTGAAGATATATACATGGCTGGCTGGCTGGAGGCTGGGAAGTTTTCTCAGAGCCACAGCAATGAGGAAACCCCTCTCCCAGGCTGTGACCTGACAAAACCCACATATATTCAGCATGGAAACAGACCAGAGTTTAATAGTGGGGAGGGGGGCGGTGGGGAGAGGGCACCCATAATAACCAACATGAAATAGAAAAGAAATAAACAAGCGATCAAGCATCTCAAGAGTTTTGGTTTCTGCTGTTTCTGTCTGGGTGTGTGTTTCAGTGCGAATGTCCACGTGGAGGACTGCTCCAGTGTGGCTCAGTGAAGAGGAGCTGAGAACGTGGTTGGTCTCAGGATTGGAAAGGAACACGGACACCCACTCAACTTCTCCAGCCACCAAAGCCCTGGACAGACCTGTAAGGAAGCACCGGGAGAGAGGCAGGTCAGTGCCTGCTGAGGAAGGGCTCCGAGGCTCATGCAACCACCTGAGGTCCAAGTTCAGGACTCTGAATTTTTAATGTCATAGGATTCCTCACAGAAGCACAGAGCTAGGATCAAAATATAAGACTGGAGGCCCGTAGGCAGCACGAAGCTCCTGAGACACTAACAGGGAATTAGGGAACAGCATCTCTCGGGTCCTGCCCTCCAGTCCTTGCTCATCGGAAGGCATACTCCTCTCTCTTACACATGGCTCCTGAGGAGGCCAGGCCTGGCACCTCCTGCTACACTCCTGCTGAGATCAGCAGGTTCACGAAACCCAAAACCTGCTGCTGAACCCCCATGCTTCCAGGACAAGCTTACAAAGCAGGAAAAACAGATACAAATATACAAATAGAGCAAAAGTTAGTAGTGTAATATTTTCACATACCACACACTCCTCCCTCATTTAATGGCTGCAAACTGGAGGTGGATACTTACGAGTTAGATGATCCAAAGCTGAATACTGAAAAAGATGGGAAGGGTGAAGTGAGTGCATGCACACATGCACTCAAGAGGCGCAGGGGCGGTCCCGGGCCCCACCTTGTCCCTCCCTGCAGAGCCCTGTTGCCCCCCATCTGAGGTCAGCGGAGGGTGGGGGTGGGGAAGAGGTGAGGAGCCTTCTTGGCATTTCAAGGTTCTTCTCTCCCCCACGGCCAGTGTGGGCTGTGGGTCCCTGGCATGGCGCCTCCCACTCAGCTGCTCTGGGGCCACACGGACCCCTTTCATTAGGAAACCATGGTTTCCTTTTCCCATTCACTTGCTGCTGCTTGGAGAAGCAAGACACTTGGGTACTAGGCCTGGTTCTGTGGCTTGCCCTTTGGCCCTTTGTCCAAATGGGCCCCGAGGGGGATTTTTTTTCTTCATTTGTAAAGTAACAACGATGCCTCACTTCTGCACCTCATAAATGTTGCAGAAATAAAACCAGAAGAACATACGTATTCCACTATCTGAAGAAGCGTGGGTTCAACAAATCAGACATTTTGTCCAGTCTTTACATCTTATCTTTGGCATTTGCCACCTTGGATTTTTAAACCAAGATCTAGTAAGGCGATTATTATTATGGGTTCTTGTCTTGAGAGAAAATCAAGGCAGTCATTTTTTCCTTTGGTAAGAAATGGCACATTACATGTCTAATTAAAGCCTAAAAAGAACATTTTGTTTTTCACCCACTTTCAGCCTTTAAAATACTAAACAGAATTGTCAGGTAAAAACCACTCAATTCTTGGGTGGGGGGCAGGGTGTGCAGAGAGGTGGGGGACATTTATTAAGGAGAATGCAGGAGGGATTACAGTGAGGGAACAGGTCTGGCCACCTACCTCCTGTGCTGGATCCAAAGCCAGAGAATCCCCCACTCTGGGTCCCAAAACCAGAAGTCTGTTGGGACAGTGATCCGAAAGTCGGAGCGTTCTGACTTGCGAGGGTGCCAAAGGATGTGGTATTGCTGCTGCTCCCAAACCTGGGTTCCAGTGAGAAAGCAGATGGTGGTTAGTGTGGCCACGTTGGCACCTGCTGTCCAGAAGTCTCAGGCCTGCTGTGGCAGGCCTCAGGCTACACGATACACAAATTGAGGGGACGTGCTTGGTTTAGACTAGTGGTCTCTCAGAAGTGGAAGGCTAGAGCCCAGAGCAAATCTCAGCTTTGGGAAGGAAGACAACAGGAACACAATACAAAAGCCAAATGGTCCGGGGTTTTAGCTTTTTTCCACTGTCTGGAAATTCCAGGTTATCTGGAAATGGAGCAGCACTATAGTTTTTCCTCTATCTCCAATAGTTCTTGGATTTCAATAGTTCTTGGATTTCATCCCATCATTTTAGTTTCTTGTTTATCAACAACCTTCTTCTTCCAGTTATTTGTCTTTAGCTTCTTTCTGGATCTTGACTCTATGGACTTTTCACAAGGTGATGGGTCTTCTGAAAGCAGACCCTTGGGGTGGTCCTGACTGGTCCTGCTCTATTCCTACTCCTGCTCCGGGCCTCCCAGGAACAGTGGGAGCTCCTCAGATGTTGGTCAGGGGCAGACATGGACCTGGGAAAAGGTGACAGAGTCACCTCATAAAAGAGTCAGTATTTGTCAGCCTCTTTGACAAAATGGAACTAACCAGTCAGGATTTGTGTGGGTGAGCTCCCTCCCAAGGCAGAATATGATACTTTTCTACTAGTAAAGAAAATAGCAGGTTTCAGATAAATAAATAAAATCTCAAGATTCCTAGTCAACCCCAAATCCTCCAACTTTGCAGTACTCTGTGCTGGGCGGCCACTGGAGACATCAGTGTCTGTTGGAACCTGCCAAGAATATTGGTTTAAGTTGGTCCAAACTCTGCTTTAAAAGCTTTTCTTAATTTTAATTCTTGGGGTTTCTGGGGGGAAACTTAAAGGAATCATTAGTTTCTACATGAAATCCAGGAAGCAATCTATCAACTCACTTTCTGGAAATTTGCCAGCATTTCCACACCAATATCTTTCATGATATGGGGGGAGGGCATATGAGTAAAAACATACTTTAGTTTACTTTCAAGATAAAGATGCTATCACCTTGTCTTTAAGATTCACCCCAAGTAGCCCGACAATTCCCCCAAACAAACCCCTCATCCCCTTCCCATGTCTTGAGCTTTAAGCATCCTGAGTCTTGTGCCCAGTGCCAGGACAAGGTCCACCAGATGCTGATTTCAGACACTCATATGTCCTTTGAATGAGGCACTTTGTAGTCATCACCACATATATTTTATTGGGACTTTGTGGTGTGGTGAAGGCTATTTATTTTCTCCTTGGGGTTTTGGCAACCAGACTGAATTTCTGGGGCCCTTAAAAGCAAATCCCTAATATGGCATTTTCAAGTGAGGATGTGCACAAGGCAGTAAAAAAGCAGCTCTGAGAGCTAAGCTGTCGCTGAGACTCTGAAATGTGTGGGGTGCCCAGTTAGTGCCCAGTGTGGAAGCTGGCCCATGGGACTGGGACCCACACACCCACTATGGGGGTCTGGAGTGGAACAAAGGACACAAGGAACAGTTTGCTCAAGGACGATGGATTGGACGACACCACAGTCCCATGGAGAAAGAATGTGGTGAAAACTATTCACCTTGAACTCCCTAACAGAAATCACCACACAAGAGGCAGGCCTGGCTATAAAGAAGCTAGGATGGGACTGTTTTTCTTCCTTATATCATCCTTTAGTTCCACCAGAACAGGGCCTGCCAACCAGTACTCTATGTTTTTGGCTAATGGCAACACAGCTCGCATCCACTTGCCTACTTGAAAGTGTCTAGCTTAGAAGAAATGAGCCTTCCCAGAGAAGGAAGAGGCTTCCTGGACTGACTTGTTTGCTGATTTTGAGGGAAGCGGGCTTCAGCTCAGTTAAGAGTAGGGAAAATGCAAGAACTGTCCTGCCAAAATAGGCATGCTGGGCCCCAGTGCTTTCTCAGCCGTCCCCAGGTCCATCCCCGGGGGGGCTTACCCGAATCCTCCTGCGCTGGCAGCCGCAGTACCCTCTCCGAACACTTTGCCTCCCGTCGAGCCCAGAGGGCTTGTAAAGGCTGGGGCTGAACCGAATGCTGGCACCCCTCCAAACCCAGGGGATCCCCCAAAAGTAGGAGGGCTGCCAAACACTGGAGCAGCACCGAAGCCACCTGAGCAAAACAGAGGCAAACAAACAGAAACAGGGAAAAAGAAAGGAGACAGGAAGAGAAGACAATAAATGGTGAGAAACCAAATCAAAAGAGGAAGGAAAAAGGGGAAAACAGGTTAGAAATTCAAATTAAAATAATTGTGACTTCTAAGTACCGAACCACCCCCTCCACTTCTAGCAGAAGGGTGGGGTCCACCAGGGGAGCTCCCTGGAGCTCTAAGAATCCAGCAGACCCTTGTTTGTCTATGAGACCCTTGATCCCTCCCATGGGCAAGGTGGACGTGTTAGCTCCCAGTCTCGTGGAATCAGATTGTCACCAAGAACCAGCCTGGTGCATTTCTGACCCCTTCCCAGCCCGACCACGTGGTTCTGAGACTTCTCACTGAAAAAGCATTCTGGAAAACTCTGGTCCCTGCCTGGCTGTCAAAGATGACAGATGTTGTTACTATCACAACTCAGGTAGGGCTTCTAGCTTCATGAAAATCCACATTCTAAAGCTAGAGCCTCAAAGTCTCCTCTTGGGGAGAACCTATGAACTGGGTTACAGAAGAGATGGAGAGGCACACAGCACTGGTGCTCAGCCAGGGGCTTTTTATTTATTTAAAGCCTTATGGCTCTCACATCTCTCCACAGTCTCTCTGCACAGAAAAATTTCTTAAAAATGCTTTCTCTCTGTAGTCAGGAGCAACTTCTCAATAAAAAAGCACACTGAATTTCCTCTCTGGAGGAAGGCTGCTGGACAAATGTGATAAAACAATCAATCAGCCTTGAGGAGAGCCATCGGAGTCCCTGACTGCTGAACGGGGGCTGGGCGGATGGCACATGCGCAGGCCATCGTGCCAAAGGGCAGGTGCTCTGAGGTGGCCCCCTTGGATTGGCGGAGATGCATGCTGGGCGGGGAGATGGACTGTCCTTCCCTGAATATTCCTTCTGCTCTGGAGAGGGTTCCCAACCCCAAGATACTGTGTACCTTATTTTAGGCTATGAGCTGAGAACCTCAGTGTCTGTTGAACAGAATGGAATAAACTGGTAAAAGAAAGGTGCTCTAGAACAGAGTATTTCTTAAAATGAGTGCTGGCCTAAGGAGCTAATGTGCTAAAGGGGATGACAGTGGCCTTGGTGCAACGAAAGAGGGGCCAAGGACACTCTTCTCACGCTTTGTGGAAAGTGAGTCCTGCCATCAGAGGCACGTATCAGGCCTTCTTCTTCTTCTTCTTTTTTTTTTTTTTAAGATTTATTTATTTATTTATTCATGATAGACATAGAGAGAGAGAGAGGCAGACACAAGAGGAGGAAGAAGCAAGTTCCATGCCGAGAGCCCGACACGGGACTCGATCCCGGGACTCCAGGATCACACCCTGGGCCAAAGGCAGGAGTCAGGCCTTCTTATGTAAGCACAATCACACTGCAAACTTCTGCTACCTGAATCAGGAAAGATCAAACTCTGGGCAGGAAAAGCTATTAGCTGAATTCTTTCATTATTTGTTGTGATTCACTCCTATGCTTACTTATCATTCCTAGTGAAGATACTTTTTGCTAAGGCTCATGTTTGGGTTAACATTCTAGATTTTCAAACCATGAGTGAAATTCCAAGCCATGATAATGGAGACTGTTGGGTTACAAATATAAGAGAGTGGAAAAAAAAAAAGTGCTAAAAAACCCTTGCAGTTGAATTATTTAAGACCGATCATAGATCTAGTTACATTTTCTTCCTAGACACACACAGCTGTACCTGGTGCCTTGCGCACAATATTACTCTGACTTCTTGGTGGAGGGTGAGTGAAATAAGAGAAGTCACAATGATACAGAAAATAAACTGGACTGGGGAGAGGAGGTGAGACACACACAAACACACACACACACACACACACACACACACGCACGCCCTCCCCACCCCCATATGCACACCCACCACACACACAATCACATATCACACACACACACCACAGACACGCACCATATACACACCTCACACACACCAGATATACGCCCCCCACCACATATACACCCCCAAACACACACCACATATACACCCCCACATACCACATACACACCCCTTATACATCCCCATACACACCACAGACACACCCCCCAAACACCAGACACACACCACACACATATCACACACACATACACACACACCAGACACATCACATATATAACCCCCCCATGCAACACATACCAGACACAACCACACATACCACATATACACCCCCCACATACCACAGACACACACACACAACATATACAACCCCCCACACCAGACACACACATACACACCATATACATCACACATCACAGATACATATATCACATATACAACACATACAAACCACATACAAACTGACACCACATACACACATACATACCCCCTATATACACCCCCCACATACAGATATACCACATACACCCCCCCACATACACATATAACACACATACCACATACACACAATGCCCCCAAACAACAAACCTGGGTCATAGCTAAGTGAAACAGGAGGAAAATGATCACTCTATTATTTTTTGGATCTAGGCAACTCACTACTGATGCTAGGAAGGGTTCGACTGTATTAGATGCCATATTTTCATGATTTTCTTCTCCAGAAGAAACAGAAATTTGCTAATAATCAATGATAATAAAACACCTGACTTACTGAGGGCCCTCTGTATGCCATGTCTAGTGCCAGGTGTTACACAACACTTTGCCTTAACTCTCCCAATAAACCCGGAGTCCCTGTCTTGCAGGGGAGGAAACAGGCTCAGAGAATATGTTATTTGCCTGAGATCAGCCAGCTGATGGTGGCAGTCCTGGGACTGAAGCAAGGGCTTTGTGACTCAAGAGAGCACCTACGACTGAACTGCATGTGTCACCCTGCCTCTCTCCACCGCAACCCCAGCAACAGGGCAATGGAGAGCCTGACAGGCTGGGAACGGTGGTCTGGGCCCACCTCTGTTGCCCTCACAAGTAATCTCCAGCACTATTATTTCCTAAGGTAATTGTACTGAGGGAGGATGGACACTTTTGGAATTTTTCAAAGACCCATCAAAATGACCCATCTAAAATCTGTCTTAAAGCAAAATGCCAACTGTGATGTCTTAGGCATTTGTATTGCCTGGGCAAGAAGGATGACTCCTTTATTTAAAGCAGCCTTTCCTTATGCTCAAGACTCTAGCACCTCCATCCACACCAGAAGCCCCCTGAGAACTGCCAATAAGTCCTGCAGGGAGAGCCAAAGTGCCAGAAGCACAGGGGACATGGGGTTCCTCTACCCTTAGTGTCACCTCTGTTGCTACCAGTTCATTCATCCCCCGTAGCTTTCTCTGTTGGAGTCTTCAGTCTGAGGCCTTTCACAGGGCAAAAAAACAGGAAAAATATTCGGAAAGGTAGAATATATTTTCTCTAAGATTAAAAAAATAAAAGCATAAGATTCTCAAAGTCAACTGGGACCTGATTCCAGAATAAGAACGACATATAAGAAAAACACTTGAATAAAAAAAAAAATTATTCAGTTCCTTAAAAAAAAAAAAAGACGCCTTGATGATTAATGGATTAAAATTTCTCAGTCAAATGTCTGCTTTGTTAACTAGGACTCAGAGCTTTGTAGCTTTTTCATTTTTAAATCATTCACTGTGAGGAAGGGTGGGGCCAATATAAAGCTGCGATGCTCATGTCTAGTGCCTTTTAAGTTCTAGGAAGAATCAAACACTGCAACCAAAGACTAACCCACCCAAGCCACAGGTCTGAGTAATGGAGCACGATGTATGGAAACCACAGCAATTTAGGTTCCAGAAGGTGGGATTCCAGGCATGGAATGTGGGACGGTCCTATGTCAGAGCCACCTATGCATCTGGTCCTTGGTAGGGTCCTTCCTCTCGAACTCACATAATTTTAAAGTCTCCCATACACACAAGGAACAAGCATCCTGACCTCTCACCCTTGGGGAGTCTGCTTTAAAAAACTCCTTTCTCTGCAAACATCCTCCCCCACTCTGCCACTGATCTTTTTTGGGGAAAAAAAATCTTTTGACACAATTTTCCACGCAACAGGGGCAGGAGTGCAGACCCTCTGAAGATCTGAGACAGAAAGAGGACAGAAAGGCAGTTGACAGAAATGAAGTGTTTTTTTATCTACATATTTATTGTTCCTTAAATTCTGAAATTACAAATGTAGTATATGATATAGAAAGTCACACAGTTCACAAAGATATACTTTAAAAGTAATGCTGGGATAAGAAGTAGTGCTAGCATGCCCTTTACTCTGGAGTCCACTGGTGTGTTCTAGCTGTAAGAAGTAACTACGCTGTATACTTGCAGTAAGTGGATGTTGTATGTGTACATGTAATATACTTATGTATGTTATGCTAAAAAAAAAAAAGTTTTGAGAAAGAGAACAAATGAAATAGACCCCAAAACTAAGCAGATCATCTGTCTTGCCCATGACCTGGAATGGGACCCAAGCTATTCTGTGACTTGGGTGCTTTCTTGTTTATATTTTAGTTATCACTGTCTTGTATGTTCTCCTACTTTGGTTGCTCTGCACTTGCTACATATTTACATTCTTGCTTTGGGCATGTCTCAGGAGACCTAGAACAGTGTTAGGAACACAACAGATGCTCAGTAAATATAAAAATGAATTAGGGAGGAAAAGTCACTTCATCCATACTCAATCCTACTCCCTTGAGAGCCACCCTAGAGATATCTCCTTCCAGGTGTCCATGCATATGTAAATACACATCTAAAAATCACCACAGCTATTAAGTATCAGAGTACCTGTTTTATTTGGAGTAGAGAACCCGAAGCCTTGGGATGCCACACTTCCTCCTCCAGAGCTGAAAGTGCCTGCAGGTTTCTGCTCCCCAAACGATGAGCTGGCAAATCCACCAAATGTCTTGGCCCCACTGTTTCCGAATAGATTAGAGGTATCTAAAGAAAGGAGGAACATGTTGAGGGAGGTCAGAGGTAGAAAAATGTCCTTATCTACTTGGAACAGAAAAAAAAAACTGCAGCTAGGTGTTTGAGGAGAAGCAAATGACAAGTCTGGGACTCAAGGGAGCTGGGCTGTAGTGAGCACCTTCTCTGATTTGCCCACATGTTAATAACAAATTCTTAATCTCTGGGAGCCCAGACTCTGGATTCTAGGGGAACACCTTCCAGGGAGGGGGGTGCTGCAACAGGCCCAGCAAAGAGGCTCCTTTGCAGAAATGCATCTGTACCCCCATGGGGATCAGGTCTCTCTACCAGCTTCCCATGAGACTGTTTTCTCCTGAAGAATAGGGCTTGCTTTCATTCATCTCCTCCCATGAAAACCAACTTCACGTTTTGTAGAGCTAGAGGAAAAAAAAGTCAGAGCAAATCCAAACCATGCTTAATGGCTACCAGCTTCCCGATTTTATAGTCAGGTTGGGCCTCTTGGCTGTTGCCGGATCTCCTCAAGGAATGGCAGCAAAACAAGAAAAACCACAATGCTCCTAACTCTGATCTGGGGGGGGAACTAAAGATATTATGAAGAATGTAAGAGGTAGCAAGACTTCCAGTCTGATTTCCTTTTCCTAAGCAGTTCAATGAAGCCCTTGACCTTTCAGATGGTTATCTAGGTGGGTCACTCCCTCTACACACTGAATCCACACCAAAAATGAAAGGAATAAAGGAAATGAACTCCTAAAGACCAAGATGGGTAAGAAGTGTTTTGCCTGTTACAAGAAATGCAAATCTGACCAGTAATGCACAAGTAGCCAAAATTGTACCCAAAATTGTTACTTGGGTAACACAAACAGCACACCAACAGGAGTTTTTCTTTCACCTTTTGAGGGGAGAAGGTAGAGACAACTCACACTTCGCTATCATGTTTGGGTGGGCATTTTGTTAAAATAAGTTTGAGCCCAAAGGCGGTGGGGTGAAGCTGTCCTGAAATGGGGTCAAGGCTCAAAGGCACAGGAGTAAGTGGGGCGCTGAACTGATGCTCCTGGTAGTGACAGGGCACATGCCACATTAGCAAGTGAGAAGTGTAAACATCTATATGAGGCCAGTATGGCCCTGAGCTGATTAGGTGCTTCCAGTGAAGGTGATGGAGGGAAGGGGAGGAGATGAACTCACTCTCAAAGTCCAGGTATATGAAAGTGTCCCACCTCGAACCTGTCAATCCCAAGGTCCTCCATCTCACTCTGCTGCCAATCCTACCTAGGCGTGAGATGCGACTGCTCATAGTTGCAGTTGCAATGCTCTTGATCTACAATCCAGGAACTGAATAGCTTACCTCAGGGACATGACCACCTTGAATTTCTAGGCACCAATACATGGAACCCCCGGCCACCACATGGTCATTTGCTCTGTGAAACTCCTGGTGGTGGGCAGCCCGGGTGGCTCAGCAGTTTAGTGCCACCTTCAGTTCAGGGCCTGATCCTGGAGACCCAGGATCAAGTCACACGTCGGGCTCACTGCATGGAGCCTGCTTCTCCCTCTGCTGGTGTCTCTGCCTCTCTCTCTTTGTGTCTCTCATGAATAAATAAATTAAATCTTAAAAAAAAAAAAAAAAAAAAAAAAAGAAACTCCTGGTGGTAGTTGGAGCACCTGGCCTGGCTAGCAGTGTGCCAGGCACTGATGGTGGGAGGGGTGCACAAGCTCCTTTTCATCATCCTCATACATGGTACCACGGGATTATCCATTCTTCTATTGCAGAGGGACTTGTAGGTGGAATTTACAAAAATGTCCTCTTGAACAGCCTGAGCTTTCCATCAGGGAGCTAGCTTAGAGGCCACATTATATCTTGCAGTGGCAGTACACTCGACAATGGTGATGAAAAACGGGCTCTCCAGCCATTCCTTTTACTTGGTACCTCAGGAACAGAGACTGCAACTTTCCGACTTCATTAGTACTCATGTGGCAAAAATTCCAAATAGCAAATCAAGTCAAGTGCGAGATTTGGGGCTAGCTCTCCTCTTGGAGAAATCTGAGACACAGAGGTGAAGTGATTTTACCAGGATGATATTGGGAGACTGAAATGCCTGAAGTCAGAGAACACAGAAGCTTCTAGGCAGATTTACCCCTTCACCTTGGAGACTCCTCTGTCTGAAGATGCTCATGGACTTTACAGTGGAGTACACAGGTGTTCTGCAGTCAGCCCTGGCTCAGGCTACCTAGTAGCTGTGGGCAAGGACTTCACCTTCCCAAGTCCCAGTTTCTTCTGAGATAAAATGGGGACAGTGAGGGGGGAGAGGGTGTCCACATGGCTGCGGTGAGGATCAGATGAGCTGACGTGTGCAGAGTGCCCAGTTGGGCCGATGGCAGATCCTCTCCTTAGGATACAAAACTTCCTGTTTCTTTAACTCCTCCTCCTGCTACATCCCACTCGTTCAACATAAGAAGACACAGAGCAGATCAGTGGCAAAAAACAGTAATCCTTTTCATTTTGCAAAGATCATGAGTTAAACCAGTCAAGTTGTAACAGTTTTCGTTCACAGTCTCAAGAGGAGCTCTACATGTTGAAACGTTTTAGGATTTATTTAAGCTGCTCTGAAGCAAAGTGGCATTAAACGAGGTCTGCTTCTGTTTCCACAGTCAACAACGTGCTGCTCAGTTCTCTTAGTGGTTCTAAAATAACATAGTCCCTGGCTCTGGAAATACAAGTAAGAGGTATCTTCGTTGTTGGAACAACATATCATTGTAGTAGATACCTCTTCACTTGTGGGCAGAGCAGCCCGGAGAGAGCCCGTCATCACAGAGCTGTTTGGTAGCTTCTACTCTCCAGGGTGGCAAGGCTAGGGACAAGTGGCATCTGCTCTGGGCCTCCCCCTGCTGGCACGACATGGATCCTCTGGGTCCTTTTATTTGGCAAAAAACACTTGCATGACCCAACATTGGGGCCAACCCTACTTCAGTTAAATTATATCCGGTATAAATTTGATATAAATACCATCACAAAGACCAGCTCCCATTTCCTTCTGCAGGTCTAGAGTCACCAATTAGAATTTCACACACACTGAGAAGGGGGTTCTCAAGAAGCTCTAGTACAGGATTTTTTTTTTAAAGATTTTATTTATTTATTCAAGAGAGACACAGAGAGGCAGAGACACAGACAGAAGAAGCAGGCTACATGCAGGAAGCCGGATGTGGGACTCAATCCCCAGACCTGGGATCATGCCCTGAGCCAAAGGCAGCGGCTCAACCGCTGAGCCACACAGGCATCCCATCCAGGATGCTTTCTAAGATTTTTTCCAGAACAGTTGTAGAGGGAGGCCTTGCAGGCCCAAACAGATTCTTCCCAAATGGCTTCTTTATCCTCACCCAAGTATGTCTTTCAGGCCTCTGGACAGATAGAATGTGCTGAGAATGGTTCTAACCAGTGTCCTCAGCACAACACTTGAGGAGGCAGTAAGTCCTGACAGGTGACAATGTACAGTGGTGCTGAATTTTAAGTGGCCCCAGGGGTTAACAGTGTATCTCAGGTAGTCTCTGGGGAAGACAGAGAACAGAAACCTTTACAAGGTGGGAGTTGGATAAAGAACATGCCAACTCCAAGCAACAGTATTCCCAGCTTGTCTTTCTCATTGAGGGCAGAGGTCTAATTATTTCTCAGGGCTAAAGAGGGCAGCTTCAGGAGCGGGTGACCTGGGGCCTGAATGTCACAAGGGAAACTGCTGGTTGCTCAATCTGGGCTCAGATACCTATCTGCAGGGGAGCGTGTTCGATGCCACAGAGAATGAGCCCGAGGGCTGTCAGACAAGACACACTGGAAAGAGGATCTGTGCTCTGCTGCAAGGCTAGGAAGAACTCAGGAGGCAACAGGGTAGATCAGAATTCTGGAAGCATACTCAGATGAAACCCTGGCTGCTCCCCCTAACTGCTGCTACTTCTGTAGGTCCAAAACCCTTCTCTGAACCTATTTCCTTATTGGTAAAACAGGGAAAGCCACACCTCAAAGTACTGTTGTAAGAAATGGTTAGTCCAACTACACTGAGCATCTAGCACATAATAGATGGTCCATAAAGATCCATTCTCTTCATGTCACATGAAGGAAGCCCACATGAGGGCTGTGGGATTCCGGAGAGAGAGAGAGGTCACTGTGGACCCCTATGACCCTCAGGTCAAGCTGCACATGGGCGCAGACTTACAGTCACCCTTAAAGGAAGGGGAGGTTTGGTGGGTGGAGTGGAGGGAGCAGGTGAGCCCTGCCCCTGAAGCCGGGAGTAGGGTGAGGGGCGTGTGTATGAAGGTCGGCCAGCAGACAACCTGGCCAAAGCAGAGGGAACATGTTAGGAGAACAGAAAAGAGTGTAGGAGCAGTTCACAGAGGGCCCTGACTGCTGACTTCAAGTAAGTGGGAAGCTGCCAGGGGTTGTGTGCAGGGAGAATGGTGAAAGCAAAGCAGAGTTAAAAACACTCTACTTGGTGTGAATGTCCAGATGCCTGGGGAGGAGGCTGGAAGCAGGGAGGGGGATATGGGGACTGCTGTGATAACCTAGAGGACAATGGGGGACATGCCTCCAAGGACAGAGAGAAGCAGCAGCAAAGGAACCAGTGGAAAGGCAGGAAGAGAACCAGGAGAACCATCTATATGGCCTAGGACAGATGTTGTGCTCCAAGTGCCAAATATTGCCAAGTCACCCAAAAAGAAAGAGGTGACCCATGGTTCGCAGAAAGCTGCGTTAGTTCTGGTGAGGACAATGCCTGTCCCGGGATGACTTCTAGCTTTTCCTCTTCCAAGGCTCTTCCTCTTCTCCTGCACCTGGTCCTCAGGCTACAAAGGCTCCTGTCCCTTCCACTATCGAATCCTATCTTCAGTTTTAAAAACAAAATACTGTTGAGACACCTGGGTGGCTCAGTGGTTGAGTGTCTTGCTTTCAGCTCAGGGAGGGATCCCAGGGTCCTGCAATCGAGTCCTGCATCGGGCTCCCCATGGGGAGCCCGCTTCTCTCTCTCCCTGTTTCTGCCTCTCTCTGTGTGTCTCTCATGAATAAATAAAATCTTTAAAAAATTAAAAAAAAATAACATTTAAGTCTTTCTGGTACCTGAAACTTCTCTTGCCATAAAAGTAAACTGCCAGTTTATTTATTTTTATTTTTTATTTAAAAAAAATTTTTTTTAAATTTTTATTTATTTATGATAGTCACATAGAATGAGAGAGAGAGAGGCAGAGACACAGGCAGAGGGAGAAGCAGGCTCCATGCACCGGGAGCCCGACGTGGGATTCGATCCCGGGTCTCCAGGATCACGCCCTGGGCCAAAGGCAGGTGCTAAACTGCTGCGCCACCCAGGGATCCCTAAACTGCCAGTTTAAAAGAAAAACTAACATTTAGGAAAATAAAGACCAGTAGGTGTCTGGTATCATGAATGTATAATCTTACAAAAGCATCTGCTTTGATTTTAAGGCAGAATTAAAGCATCGGAAACAACAGTGTGCCAGTGAACAACGGACTAGGGGTAGGGGAGGGCAGCGCTGACTTGCAGCATTGTCCAATTCCCATCATATAAATACTCACATAACAGTGGAGTTCAGGCTCTCCAACATGATGTATACTGGCCACAACTGGAGAGAGATGTGCACAGTTGGCTCCCACAAGCCAGGGCAAGCCATCTCTAGTCCCCCACTGAGGGAAGGCAACTCTTTGACAGGTAAGGTGTAAGGGATGAATCAGCAAGGAGGTAAGGGGTTTTTACTTTTTCATTCTTTAAGATTTATTTATTTGAAAGAGAGAGTGCACGCATGAGAGAGAAAGAGAGAGAGAGTGTGCAAGCGTGCACAGGAGCAGGGGGGAGGGTAGAAGCAGAAGCAGACTCCCTACGGTGCAGGGAGCCTGATGTAGGACTTAGGACCTTAAGATCCTGAAACTGAACTGAAGGCAGACACTTAACTGAGCCACCCAGGCACCCCGGAAAGGGGTTTTTAAAAGGATACAACATGCCTAAGTTTCAACAAAACTGGTTTATAACACAATCTCGTAGATGGTAATCTACCTATGGGAGAAACCCACATTTCTAAGTAGCATGTTACTGAGTGGTTCTTCTGTGCCGGAGGCTGTTTTGTACGTTATATATGATCTAGTAGAGTTCTAGATTTGCCACTTCCTGGCCTTGTGACTTAAAAAAAATAAAAAATAAAAAAAAAATCACCTAACCATTCGGGGCTTGTTTCATCATTGGAAAATGGAGAGAGTGCCACACAAGGATCCTATTGTTCAAGTATGTGCCGTGAAGTCCTGCAGTCCCATGCTAAGAGCTGGGGGAAAAGGCTGGGAAACCACCCAGACGCATCTCTGGTTCTTGATCCTTGCCTCCAAGTACATCTACTTTTATCTGTTCTAAGCATCAAGAATTCTGCTTAGAAGTTTATCTGCAGTAGTTTTTGAAAACTACTAGACTCAATTTCTACGATCTCTTTATTCTAGGATTCTAAATTCTTCTTGGCAGACAGGAAGCAAAGATTTCTAATCATATACCTTCACAAGTGAAGAAGTCTGTGTCTCTAGACTATAATCTTTCTTTATATACTTTTTAGGTGGACAGTGACACCAAAACAACTCATCAGTGAATCTGGAGACTCAGAATAGAAAACTGTGCTTTGAACTGCATAAGTCTTAACGTGAAGGAAGATCTGTCTTGTTCTGTAGAACATTAGCTCCCGATTTGCGAAGATCTTGTGTGGCACAGCAGACGAGAGGTGTTCCGTGGGTAGCATGTTAAATGAGGGAAGCAGAGAGGAAGATGACAGGCCCCCAACTTTCCGTATCGGCCTCCATCAGCAGCGGAGTTTTCCTTTTTTTTAGGACTTAAAAAAAAACAAAACCCAAATTTCTTTTATTTCCAACCATGAATAGACAGATCAACAAAGAATTTGAAAAATTAGCCAGAGCAGAACGATACAGCTTCATTTGAAAATAAGACAAGAATGTAAGAGATGAGAAATAATGAAGGCTTCAAGTTTTGGGCAACATTTCCCTGTGGCAGCTGAATTTTAAAGCAAATTCAGAGTGAGTACGACACAACGAAAATCCAGATGCTCTTCTCCAAGCATACCCAACTTGCTCTGCTGCTCTCATTTATGCCTGTCCACTCGCATTCACTTCAAGTCATTTCAATCCCAAAAAACAGAGCAATCTGGGCCTTGGAAGAGAATAGGGGAGGAACTCAATGCACAGATCCTCACCCTGCAGCTCTGATGTCTTTTCATAATTATACAGGACATCTCATCAAAAAACTGAAAACCGAAAAGTAAAATCAAAACAGATCACACTGCTTTGATCCATGTTAAATGGGCCTTCTAGATCTTCTCTTTCCTTTCTACACTTGTCACCAAAGCTCTGCTCGTACCACAAGGATGACAATGGCATTATGGGGCCAAGGGACTGGGAAAATGGTCTCAACTTACTTGGGGTGGCTGCAGATCCAAAGCCCCCGCTGGCTGAGCTGAATGGGTTTTTGTTGGCTGCATCCTGGCTGGGTTTCCCTCCAAGGCCACTGAAGAAACCTCCCCCTCTTCCAGTGTTTCCAGACCCAAACACACTCCCACTGGAAGAGGGCTGCTGGAAAACAAAAGGGGCAGGAAGTGAGATAGGATGAGAGGTCATCGTCAAACGGCAGGCCACATCCGTGGAAAGGAGGCATTCACAGCTGGGACAGATGGAAAAAGCAAGAGTACTCTGATTAGTTCTGGGACGGATGCTCTAACAACCACACAAGAAGCTGGACTCTGGACAGGCACTTCCTACAAATCAGAAGTTCTCAAGCTATTCCATGTTCACAGTTCTCTGAAAACATGATTTAGGGGAGGAGGGAACTTTGAATGTTTATCTGCTCTGCTGCCTGCAGTCTCTGCTTGACACAATGCCAGGGGCAGGAAAACCAATCCCTCAAGGATTCCCCCAAATGAGAAAGTTTAAAAACATTTCTGGACGATTATGAACATGACTGATTTTGATTCCTCCAGTATTTGGCTGAACTCATCAGCAACTGATGAAAAGTGATTTACACTGTCTTTTCTCCCAATTTGAGTACTTTTATTTCATAATGACTTTCCCATACTGCAGAAATAAGCTCAAATTAGCTTCCATTGTTGAAATGATGACCATGGCTGAATTTTGTCCAAGTCTGCAAATCTTATGCTTAGAGGAGGCTGCTAACTTAGGGTGCTTGCTGACTCAAAGCTGTCTCAGGCATCACACACTATTTCTGTTTGGAAATTCGTTAAGAAAGACCAGTGCTAGATTTGAGGGACCATTAATATTAGTTAAATGTGATGTCTTCTTGGATGATAATGTAGAATTAGACAGACTTTTAGAAATGGGTTATGTGGGGGTGCCCCTCAGGTGGTTAAGCGTCTGACTCTTGATCTCAGCTTATAAGGTCTTGTTCTCAGGGTGGTGAGTTCAAGTCCCACACTGGGCTCCACACTGGGTATGGAGCCTAGTTCCAAAAAACAAAAGAAAACAAAAACAGAAATGGGTTACTAATGTACAGAAATCTTATAGAATGCCTGGGTGGTTCAGTGGTTGAGCAGCTGTGTTTGGCTCAGGTCATGATCCTGGGGTCTGGGATTGAGTCCCACATCGGGTTTCCTGCAGGGACCCTGCTTCGCTCTCTGCCTATCTCTGCCTCTTTCTCCGTGTCTCTCATGAATAAATAAATAAAATCCTAAAAAAAAAAAGTGTCCTTCAAAGGCAGACAGAATGGTGTAGAAGTCCATCTCCTCTGAAATGGGAATAATGAACTACCCAGCTCAAAACAATTAAATGTGCTAAGAAACATGATGCACTTTAGCGCCTGAAATATAAACATATGCTCAGAAAACAGCTGCTGTTTAGTATTTTCACAGTGATGGGAACAGACCAATGACTGAGCACTTTCTAGATGCCAGGCATTTTTCTAACACTTCACACTAAGTCACACTTCCAGAGGGCCACCTTTGAAACAACTCCCTAGTGCGTCCCCTCAGGGGCACAGCCACCACACTGGTCTGAGCCACCTAACCTTACTATACAACTTAACCGATGTCCTGCTTCCACTACAATCTCTGTTCAAACGGCAGCTAGAAGAATATCTACGAGTGGCAGTCAGACCATTAGACGCATTAAAAATTCTACAAGATCTTCCATCATCTGGCCCCAGTCTACCTCTGACATCATCTTTTAGCATCTCTCCTTCCCTCTCCCCTCAACATGGTCCAATTTACACTGGTCTTTTGTACTTGAATGCAACAGGCTAATTTTAAGACACTTGTCTCTAACTCCCTTTTTTTCTCCCTAAATTTCTTTAAAACGACAGTAACAGTTTACTACAACCACTTAACGATGAGTAAGAGTTTTTTAAAACCTGGAATCCAATCACAAAAGCATAGGCTTTGATAACTAATAGCCAAACTTTGAAAGGAAGGAAGGCATGGCAATGAATCCAAGCAGCATATAGAAAATATCAGACTTTGTAGCTGACTTCCATGCATCAGACCAAAACACTGTCAACTGCCAGTATGTGGATATTTTCACCCTACCAAAAAATGGCAATTTCAGATGGCTCGACCTAAATGGTAAAAATAGGATCTGAAAAATAATGGCTACCTGCAGAAATGAATAAAAGGGGATCACAGAAGTGAATGTGAATTGATAGTTATTGCAACCTCAGAAATAGGTTAGAGAGTCCCATTCTTTTTTTTTTTTTTTAATTTTTATTTATTCATGAGAGACAGAGGCAGAGACACAGGCAGAGGGAGAAGCAGGCTCCATGCAGGGAACCTGATGGGGGACTTGATCCCGGGACCCCAGGGTCACAGGCAGGCACTAAACCACTGAGCCACCCAGGGATCCCCCCATTCATTTTAAATACAATAAACTACTACAGTTTTAAAACTTTAAATTATGGAAAATCTTAAAAGTGTACAAAAAGTAATGCTATTACCCCAGGCCCATCATGCAATTTTGATGAACTCATGGCCAGTTGATCTTTCTATCTATACTCCATTTATCTCCCCTCATCTTTTATTAGTATGAAGCAAATCCTAGACATCTTATCATTTGAACCACTGATTTTTCTAATATAATCTCTAAAACAAACTATAACCATACCATTATCATGCCTTAAAAATGAACAATTCTTTAATATCATGAAATAGGCAGTTACTGTTTAAGATCCAACCTCATAATGTTGCCAAAATAAATAAATAAAATAAATAAAAAAAAATCAAAGTTGAATCTCCTCAAGCCTCCAGACCCAACCCTCACTTCAAAGGAAGGAACAAAGGGCAGGGGACCAACTTAACTGGGAGCTGTAACACAGGAATGCAGTCAGCAACCACATCACAGGAAATTCTACCGAACAACTGAATTATGAGAAACAAGGGGAAGAGATACAATGAAGAGTTATCTATGGAGACATACTCAGGAGACCTATCAAGCAGTCTCAATGTGTGGACTGGATTTGATCCTAATTCAAAGAAACAAATATAAAAAGGAAAAGGAGACACTGATGAGACTTCAGAAAGGCATTTCCTATGTATGTAACCTAAATCCTTTTCCCTCATTATTTATTCTCTTCATAGTACTCAAAACTCTCTGAAATGAACTATTTTAATAAAGACTCTATCAAATGTAACCTTCCAATTTATGAACAATGGATGTCCTTCCATTTATTTAGATCATCTTTAATTTCCTTAAACAATATTTTATAGTATTCAGAGTATGTTTTACAGTTATTTTGTTAAATTTATTCCTAAGTATCATACTCGTTTTGATGTTATCAAAAATCAAATTGTCTTACTTTCATCTTCAGATAGTTCATTGTGAATGTATAGAAATATAATAGATTTTAAAAATATTAATCTTGCATCCTACAACTGAACCCATTTATTAGTTCTAATAGTATTTTAGTGGATTCCTTAGGATTTTCTATTTACCTGATCATGCTATCTGCAGATAGTTTTACTTTCTCCCTTCCAATCTAGATGCCTTTATTTAATTTCCTTGCCTAACTGACCTGCCTAGAATCAACATGTGCTTCTGAGATTCATCTATATTGCTGCATGTGTTGGTCATTCTTCTCTTTAGACTGCTGAGCAGTATTCCATTGCAGGAGTATGCTGGTGTTTACTAGTATCCTGGTAAACATCTGGACTGTTTCCAGGTTTTAGCTGTCATAAACAAAGCTGCTATAAGCATTAAGTCTTTTTGTGGACCTTTATTTTCAGCTTTTGTGGGTAAATACCTAGGACTGGAACTGTTAGACTACAAAAATAGTACTTTTTTCAGATTTATTGCCAAATGGTTTTCCAAATCACTAGGTTATCATCCCACCAGCAACATATTCAGAAATCTACTTGCTTTAGATCTCCACATTTGATTTTGTTAGCTCTTAAATTTTAGTGATTCTAGGGGCTATGGAGCAGTGTCTTATTGTGATTCCAATTTGCGTTTCTCTGATGACTAATGACAACAGGCAAGTTTTCACATGCTTATTGGCCATTCATATCCTCTTTTGTAAAGTATCTAAGTACTTTGCTTACTTTTTAAAAGTTCTTTATATATTCCTTATATAATCTGGACAGAAGGCTTTCATTTGGTACATTATATTTTCTCCAAGTCTATGCTCTGCCTTTTCACTTCATAACAGTCTGTTGATGAGTATTACTTTCAAATTCTGATGGAGGCTACTTTCTAAAGTTTCTCCATTAATGCTTACTGCTTTTTGTGTTCTAAGATATCTTTGTTTACCTAACAATGTTTTTTTTAACAGTGGCACTAGACTTTTGGGCTGGATAATTCCTTGTTTTGGAGGGATATATGTTGAGCAGCATCCTTGGCCTCTAACCCCCTAGATGCTGACAGTATCCCCTACTCCTGAGGACCAAACAGGTCTCCAGACATTGTAATTGTGGAATTCTCCCACAGGGGTGGGGGTAGGGGTGGAACTGATACCATTTGAGAACCACTGGTCTGTGCAAAAGGAGCAAAAGAAGCCTTTTTGCTCCAGTTGTCACATATTTAACATCTCCTCATAACCATACAATACATTGTTTCCCAGTATGGCCTGAGTCTTTTTTAGCTGCTTTAAGATTCTACTCCTTGTATTTGGTTTTCAGAAGCTTATCTATGATGTGTCTAGGTGTGGTCTTCTGGCATTTATTCTGTTTAGGGTTCACAGAGTTTCTTGGGCTTCAGGATTTGTTTTTCCATACATTTGGAAAAGCTTGGCCATTTTTCTTCAAGTACTTTTGTCTGTCTCCTTGCCTTCAAGGACTCAAATTACAAACACTCCAGACCGCCTGATACTTTGTCACACAGGTCACTAATGTTCTGTTTGGTGGGTATCTCAGTCTGAGTTTCATTCAAAACATTGTTTACATATTCATTCATTTTAAGTAGGCTCCACACCAACAAAATGGGGCCCTCAGATCAAGAGTCACATGTTCTGCCAACTGAGCCAGCCAGGGACCCCCATTCCGAGCTTCACTTCAGATAATTTCTGAAATAATTTTTGACACGTGTTCAAGTTCACGGTTTTTCTGTAGTACTCACTCTGCTGGTAAGTCTGTCTAATCATTTTTAATTTCAGATACTAGATTTAAACTTTTTTTTTTTGAAGATTTTATTTACTTATCCATGAGAGACACACAGAGAGAGGCAGAGACACAGGCAGAAGGAGAAGCAGGCTCCATCCAGGGAGCCCGATGTGGGACTCAATCCCGGGACCCTGGGATCACGCCCTGAGCTGAAGGTAGACGCTCAACTGCTGAGCCACCCAGGTATCCCTAGATTTAAACTTTAGATACAGATCAAGACTATTTATTTTTATGACTTTCAATTCTCTGCTGAGATTCCTTATTCACCCATTCTTTCCTTTTCCTGTAAATACTTGAGCACAAGAGTCACAATTGTTAGTCTCTGCCTGTTAGTTCCATTATCTGGATCATCTACAGGTTGTTTTTTGTTTTCTAAAATATGATTGTGGGTGCCCCCTACTATTTTTGCTTCTTCATGTTATATATTATATATGCCATATATGTGTAAAATACATACATTTTTTTTGGGTATACCAGACTTTGCATGTAGAACAGAGGCATGGGGAATGAAGAACACTGTTTCTCCCACAGCACCGAGAGCCCTCTTTCATCTGTATCCCAAAGTGAATATGTAACTATTCACTATGTGTTGAATTGATCTGGAAATGAGCCAAAGACTGAACTCACCTCTGTGTTTGCTTAGGGTTTAGGGTTATTTCTCTTATTGTTGAGCCTGGAGCCAAGAGGCAGTTGGGCTGCAATGTTACCTTTGGATTCAACAGTTCTGGGCAGCAAGATTGCAGGACTGTGCAAGTCTTTCTGCTTTTTGGTCCTGCCTTTACTTCCTTTTTCTTAGAAAAAGTCGGGGAGAGGTGGTTAGGGAAGATTTTTATATTGAACAAATTACTGTTGTACTTGCAAGTCTTTCGACCTCCATCTTTTTTTTTTTTTCTTAACAAAACAGCTTTATTGGGATTTAATCCACATACCATAAAAGTCACTGATTTTAAAGGATAGAATTCAATAGTTTTTGGTATGTTACATTATTAAGTTAAAATTGTGGCAAAATATCATTTTGTAATTTTAACCATGTAAGCATACAATTCAGTGGCATGAACTATATTCACAATGTTATACAGCCATCATCAATACCTATTTCCAGGATTTTTTCATCACCACAACCAAAATTCTTAACCGTTAAGCAGTAAGTCTCACTCTCTCCTCCTTATAGCCTAATCTATTTTCTTGCTCTATGAATTTACCTATTCTAAATAAATACTTCATGGTGGAATCATATGTTACTTGTCCCTTTATGTCTGGCTCATTTTATTTAGCATAATGCATTCAAGGTTCATCCAAGTGTAGTGTGTATGAATCAGAACTTCATCCCTTTAGAAGGCTGGATAATACTCTGCCATATGAATAGGCCATATTTTGTTTGTCCAGTCATCTGTTGATGGAAACTTGGGTTGTTTCCTCCTTTTGGCTATTGTGAGTAATGCTGCTGTGAAGACTCGTGAAAAGAGTCTCTTTGACTTCCTACTTTTTTTTTTTTTTTGACTTCCTACTTTTAATTCCTATAGGTATATACCCAGTAGTGGCATTGCTGGGTCATATGGCAATTCTGTTTGGCTTTTTGAGGAACCACTGAACTATGTTCTACAGATGCACTATTTTACATTCTAACCAACAATGATGTATGAGGGTTCCAATTTCTCTACATCCTTGTCAACACCTATTATTCTCAGGGTTTTATTTTATTTTATTTTATTTTTTTATGACAGGCACACAGTGAGAGAGAGAGAGAGGCAGAGACACAGGCAGAGGGAGAAGCAGGCTCCATGCACCGGGAGCCCGACATGGGATTCGATCCCGGGTCTCCAGGATCGCGCCCCGGGCCAAAGGCAGGCGCCAAACCGCTGCGCCACCCAGGGATCCCTATTCTCAGGGTTTTAAAAATTATTATTATTGCCACCGAATGGGTGTAAAGAGGTATTTTCATTATGGTTTTGACTTTCATATTCCTAATGTTGAATGGTATTGATCTTTTCATGCACTTACTGGTCATTTATTTTGCTTGTTCCCCTTGTTGCCAATAGCTTCTTCTGGATTCTTCTCTAGCTAGTACATTTCTTCAGTCTTTAGCAAGGCTTCTCTTCCACTTCTCAAACCCAGACCTGACATGTGCCCCCAGAATCCGCTATCCCATCACATTCACCTACCATGGGCTTCCCTCTCTGGAAATCAATTCCACAAGGCTTTCTGCCAGTCTGAGTCCCACTGTGACAGATACTTTCCAAAGATGGTCACAGCAATATTTCTAGACTCATGTGCTCTTCTAAGGTAAAGTCTATTGCCCTCCTTGTACACTTGAATGAGATTTTATGACTGCCTTGAACAAGAGAATGCAACCTAAGTAATGCTCTGCAAATAGGTCATAAAAGGTTATATGGCTTCTGCTTGATTCTTTCTTTTTTTTCAAAAATTTCCTTGGAATCCAGCCACCATGTTGTAAGGAAGCCCAGGCCACAGAGAGAAACCAAGAACTCCAGTTAAATTCTGAGCCAACAGCAAAACCAACCACTGGATATATATATAAATGTTGCTGATTTGGGGGTCATGTGTTACATGGCACTAGATAATTCCAATATCCATGGGATAAATGTGATTATTACACTATCTGGATTTTGCTTGGTGTTATTAAAGGAGTTAAGGTCTTCTGAATCCTAGCCAGAATCTGCCTTGTACTCTTAGATATTTCTTTCTTTCTTCCTTCTTTCTTTTTCTTTTCTTTCTTTCTTTCTTTCTTTCTTTCTTTCTTTCTTTCTTTTCTTTCTTTCTTTCTTTCTTTCTTTCTTTCTTTCTTTCTTTCTACTCTTAGATATTTCTGAGGATACTCCTATCAACTGAAAATTTATTCATTTTTATGGTGTCTATCATGTGCTAGCCACAGTCCTAAGAATTGGGGATATAGCAATGAATACAACACAGCAATGAATACAACACATTCAAAAATGAATACAATACAACCCCTATCATCAGAAAAAATATTGATTTGAATTTCTGGCCCCTCCAATTGCAAACATAATTTCTGTGACAGAAGAATATGGGGGTGGGTGGTGGAAACGAGTAACCAATATAGAGTCTATCAGTAAGTTTTATATCTGTTAGCTCAACATTATGCCTGTGAGCTCCTCATGCCACTTTGGTTTAGTCATTTTCACAGCTTAAAATTCTACTATAGAACAATACAAACTTGTCTACACATTGGAATACTGGTAAACATGTGGGATGCTTCCAGTCTTTGGTTACTGTAACAATGTGGCTATAAACGCTCCTGTATCCTGGTGTCCATGTCCATGATGACTTTCTCTAAAGAACACACCTAGGAGTTGGAATTACCAGTCTCTGTTGGATCAAGCCACACTATTTTCCAAGGTAAGGTTGTACCAAATGACACTCCAACCAGGGGTACATGCAAACTTCCTTTGCTCTGTATAGATTTGCTGGCATTTGTTATAATTGCGCTTTGAATTTTTGCTGTTGTATAGGTGTGTATCTCTGTTGGTTTAATTCATATTACTAATGTTTCTTGGTCTTCTAGCTAACCCCTATTTATTATATTTTATTCCTCCTTTTTTTTTAATTTAAAAAATTTTTTTTATTTTATGATAGTCACACACACACACACACACACACACACACAGAGAGAGAGAGAGAGAGAGAGAGAGAGAGAGAGAGAGAGAGGCAGAGACACAGGCAGAGGGAGAAGCAGGCTCCATGCACTGGGAGCCCAACGTGGGATTCAATCCGGGGTCTCCAGAATCGTGCCCTGGGCCAAAGGCAGGCGCCAAACCGCTGCGCCACCCAGGGATCCCTTATTCCTCCTTCTTTAAAAAATTGTGATAAAATATACATAAAAGTTATTGACTTCAGCATTTTTAAGTGTACAATTTAGTAGCATCAGGTACATTTACAAAGTTGTGCAATAAACTATCTTTTTTTTAATGAAATCTTTTTGCTTATTTTCCTTGTGTTTAAATTTACACATTTTATGTGTAGAGAGCTCAGTGAATTTTGACATACAAGTGTTTATAACAGTTCAAAATAGCAGACATTGTTTGAGAACTTTAGACAGCTCCTCTGTACCCCATGTTTAATGCCCTAGGAGAAACCACCACTATAATTTCTATCATGCTAAGTTTTGCCTGTATTTGTCTCTTTAAGAAACTGTAATCCAACAGTATATACTCTCAGATCTGGCTTCTTTCATTTAACACTACATCTGTGGGATTTACCCATTTTGTTTTGTATACGAACATGCATTTGATTTCACTATTTTGTAGTATGCCACCGTACAAATATACCACAATTTATCCACTCTTCAGCTGATAGGCATTTTGGTTGTTTCTTGTTTTTAGTTATTACAAATACACTACCAGGAACATTCTCATTCCTACCTTCTTGTGAAGGAAAGCACTTGTTTCTGCTGGTTACGTTATACCGAAGTAGATACGCTGGCTCAAGACAAATTTTTTTGTGGTTATATGGATTTATACTCCCTTATGCAACATACGAGTTTCTAGTTGCTATACCTCCTCACCAATATTGAATACTGTCAACCTTTTAGCCATTTTGGTGGTGGTGTACTTGCCTTCTTTTTAGTTGTATTGTTTACATATTCTAAATACAATTACTCTGTCAGTTTTATAGGCTATAATTTTACCATTTCATGGCTTGTTTTACCTTAAGAGAGCCATAATTTTAGTGAAGTCAAATTTTC
Organism: Nyctereutes procyonoides; assembly: GCF_905146905.1. Classification (NCBI taxonomy): domain Eukaryota; kingdom Metazoa; phylum Chordata; class Mammalia; order Carnivora; family Canidae; genus Nyctereutes; species Nyctereutes procyonoides. The sequence continues at coordinate 34,937,758 of NW_026575020.1, forward strand.
TTTTTGCCTGAAGAATATCCTTTAGAATTTGCTTCAGGTCTGCTAGGCATAAATTCTCTCAGTATCTGTCTGAGAAATGTCTTGATTTCCCTTCAATCTTTAAAGATGTTTTTTGTGGGGTTTAGAAATTCTAGGTAAAAAGACTGTCTCTGGCTTTCACCGTCACTGCTGAGAAGTCAGCTCTGAGTCCAACTATTGCTCTTTTAAAGGTAACTTGTCTTTCTCTTGAGGGCTTTTAACATTTTATCTTTATAGCTGTGCAGCTTCACTGTGATGGGTCTTGGAAACAGTTTCTTTTCACACATTCTACTCAGCATTTGTGGGACTTTTTAATCTGTGGGTTACTGTTTTCTACTGGTTTTGGAAATGTCTTTTTCTCTGATATTGTCACACATCTTTTCTCCTCTTCTTTGATTAAACGTGTTAAATTTTCTCTTAACATTTGGCTCTCTTTTGTATCTTTCATCTTTTTTGCTCTCCATGATATATTCCAGGTAACTTAATCTGACCTGCTCGTGAGTTTGACAGCCGCCAAACTATAATCTGTGGACTCAATCTGGGCTGCTGTTTTGGTAAATAAAGTTTTATGAAAGCATAATCATGTTCATTCATGTATTTACTGTCTATGGCCTGCTTTTGTGTAGCAATAAGTAGCTGTGGTGGAAACTGTATGTGGTTCTTGAACTATCTAGTCCTTTATAGAAGTTTGCTGATCCCTATTCTGGTAGATTACCATTCTCTTCAGCTGGGTCTAATCTGCTGATTTTAAATTTTAATTATATTTTTCTAGAAGTTCTATTTGGTTTTCAAGGCAGCTATGACACATCTTACCCCTTCCTCTTCACCAGTATGTTCAAGTTTGCCTTTTATTTCTATCAAGCATGTAAAACATAGATGTTTTATAGTGTGGAAGTCTTTGCGCATGTATGTCTGATGTTTATTCTGGGCCCTGCTCATAGTTCCTTATTTCCTTTTGTGATTAATTTAGGCGAGAGAATTGACGTCCTAGGCTTAGGAGTAAAATCATCCCAGGCTTAGAGTAAAGCTACTTTTCTTCAAAGTGGGTCTGCGCTGCTTTTGCCAGCCATCTGCAGACACCACCACCGTAGGATCCTGTCAGGCTACATTCACAGGTGGAGACCCAGTGAATCTGGAGTCCCAGGTCACCTTGGGGTGGTCTCTTTTAGACTCCTCATTCTGTGCCTATCTCAGTTGTGACTTCTGTTCCTTTGCCCTTTGGGGTTATTAAAATTTTCTCAGATGAGGGATGCCTGGGTGGCTCAGCGGTTTAGCGCCTGCCTTCAGCCCAGGACGTGATCTTGGAGTCCCAGGATCAAGTCCCACATCGGGCTCCTGGCAAGGAGCCTGCTTCTCCCTCTGCCTGTGTCTCTGCCTCTTTCTCTCTCTGTGTCTCTCATGAATAAATAAATTAAATCTTAAAAAAAATAAAATAAAATTTTATCAGATGAATAAATGCCCTCATGGTAACACTGGCTCTTGAATTCTCATCACTTCTACAGATGCCCATTTTCTTTTTATCTGGCTTGGCAAAATACCCTGTTAGCTGCCAGTGCGTGTGTTTGTTTGTTTGTTTGTTTGTTTATTTATTTATTTTAATTTTTTTGCCAGTGTTTTTGAAACTGTGGTTTTTGTGTTTTATCTACCATTTTTAGCCGTTTCCAGTAAGGACCTCAGTTTAAATGACTTCACCTGCCATTATCAACTCCGAAGTTTCACTTCCCCCTGCCACAGATCACTGATCAGGATAAAGCCTGTCTTTGAAGGAAAGGGAGCACTAAGAAAATATCTTCCTGAAGATGTGGCAGAAACACAGGGTACATCTGCCACTTCGTTAGTTAACGGACATGTGTCAAGTCCACCTTCAGAAAGCCACCATCGTCTTTACTACATTAGAGGACCTTTCTTCACAAGGACTCCTTGAGGGGTTACTGTGATCTGAAAGCATGTGATATAACAATACATTTACTCTCTGTGAGCCCTCGCTGTCCTCATCTGTGGAATGGGGACAATAATAGCACCTACCTCCCAGAAGCACTAATGATTATGTGAGTCCATTTATGTAAAGCACTTAAAACCGTGCCCACATGTAGATAACCACTATCTGTACAAACTCAAACAACTCAGGTCACCAAAGTGCATACAGCTTAGTCCAGAGGCCATATATGGTGTCGGTTACATATTCTTCTTTTGGCTTAAATAACCATTTAAAAAGGTAAAAAGTATTCTTAGCTCTAGGACCTTAAAAAGAAAACAAAAAACCCCATATACAACAAGGCTAAGGAGGAGATGTAGCCCATGGACTGTAGTGTGTGAACTCCCGCCCTAGCACAATGGGCAGAGAAGATGGATAGAGATCAGATACTGTGCTTCTAAAGTGCTTCCGAGAGGACTGTCAGAGAAGGGTCAAAACTATAGTGATTCTCTCGAATCAGAGACTGAGATTTCTGCCTCCCCAAGGGAGCCAAAGAAGGCAGAGCTTGAGAATCCTATGAGGCTATTTGCTGGCATCGGGCATAGAGTACAAACTGCTTACACTGTGTGGGAACGATGTGGATGGGTCTGCTACATGTTGACATGAATGGAAACAAACATACATTATTTACCTGGCCAAAGACTGTTCCGCCAGTACTGGTTGCTTGACCAAACAAAGAACCAGTATTACTAGACCCAAAACCTGTAAAGTAAGAAGAGAACAAGTTTAATTTGGATGACTCCTTTACAACATCAAGTATTTTGTTTGTTTTTAAATTGCATTCAGATGTACTAAGATACCTGATAATAAGTCAACTCATAAATAAAATCTGTTTTCCTTTATAGGAAACGGAGAACATTATGAGTAAATAAAGACCTTTGGTCATTGTTAACATTTCATACTAATATAAATTCCAAAATCCTGAGGACTGAATTCTTGTCTCCTACCAAACCCCAGGTGGGTAGGGACTGATACAGCAGTATACTCTCAGGGTAGTTTTTCCTTAGACTTAGCTGTCACGGAGTCTTTCCAATGACTGACTTAATATCATGAATATTTTTACTCTCTGGTTTCCTCAAATAGGAGATTCTTTTGGGGTAGTTCATCTTTCTTCTGGTTGGCAGAGGATGTCTGAAGCGTTGGCCTGAAAAGGACCTGGGAAAACCAGATGAGACTGTGTACTCTAACTGAAGAGCCCTAGATAAGGAGTTAGAAGGCTAGAGTTCCATTCCCAGCTGTGTCACTGATCTAGGTGGGTGAGCTCAGGCAAGTGTCAATTCTTCCACCGGGGCTTAAGTATATTGCTCAGGTACCTTTCCACATAGTTACTAGATGAAAGATTTTTTCAGAGGTTCTCAATATGTTCAAATAGTTGGAAAAAACTTGTGCATGAGGGATTCTCAAGTTCAGACTGCAGAAAAAGGATGTGCCCCAGTGTGTTGAACACCCTTCCCTGTGACACTCCTCAGGCCTTTCCCCCTGCCCACTCTCCACAACCATCATCACATTTCCCATAATTCCCACAGGCCAAACAGCCTCCTGACAGGGCAGCAGGTAGATCTCAGGACTCTTTCAGCTCTGTGTCCTTGTAGCTGAACTTAGTGGGAGCTTAACAAATATTTGTTGAGGGAAGGAAGGAAGAATTTTCCTTCCTGATAAATTATGAACCATTTTCAAATAAATCATCACCACATGAACGAATAAGCAGTTATTCATAACCTTGCCCAACAAGAATTCATCAATCCTTGTTTCTCCTCCCACAGCCTAACTGAAGAAATGCCTTTTCCCTACGATAATTATCAGAAAGCGAAATTATTTTCAAATTGTCCTATTGATAACTTGTGGAAGTAAAGGCAGCTGCTAAAATTGGACACACAACAGTGGATTGTGTTTTACTTAAAAAAAAAAAAGGTAACATTTAAAGATTTTTGTTTAATTACACTGAAAATAGGGAAAAAACACAACTTCTCAAACGTCAGTATCTGCCCTCTTAGCAAGTAAGATGGCGTCAGAGGCAGCAGGATATAAAATGTTGGCAGGGCAGCGAACTAGGAGGCACTCCAGAGTCTGGTTCTGGCTCATGATATTAGATGAGTCTCCTCGAGGCTTGACAGTTTGGGACCTAACAGCCTCTAAAGCACCTTCCAAATCTAAAGGTATGAACCTTGCCATGACCTTAAGCTCAAGATGCGTGTTTTTCCCCATGAAACTGGCACTCTGCTGACTAAGAGTGGAGAACTTGCTGAGGAGCAAAACTGCAGTGATGGTGACAAGGCCCAGGAAATGCCTGAGGCCGCCAGTGCTCTGAGGCGCCCTTCTTGAATTTAGAGTCTCTCTTTTGTTTCCCCTCCTTTATTTTAATTTGAAATACAGGATTTTTGCAAATGTTTCAAATAATGCAGAAGAGAACAAAGGGAGTCTTCTGTAAATTCTTACCTGAAGCTTGACAAAAGCTAAACCCAGAGGATGATGCCGCTGTTGTGGTGGTGGCAGAGGTGCCACCAAACACAGAGCCTCCCTGCCCGAAGCCAGGACTCTGCCCAAACGCGGGAGGGTTGCTCTGGCCAAATAGCACCCCTCCTGTGTTGGCAGAAGACTGTCCAAACGAGAAGGAGCTGGAGCTACTGGTACTTGAGGAGGCACCAAAGACATTCCCACTGGCAGACGTGGAGGTGGAAGATGCTGACTGGCCAAAAGCAGGCCCAGAGCTGAACCCAGGCTGATTGAAGGAAAAGCCGGTTGCAGGGCTGCTGGTGGACTGCCCAAAGGCCGGAGCCTGCCCAAACGTCGTGTGTCCAAAGACCCCGGTGGCTGAGGTGCCGAAGGCAGGGCTGCCAAAGCCTGAGCTGCTGACCGGAGGTGTGGCGGCTGCCGTGCTGGCTACACTGCCAGTCTGTGGCCCAAACAGGCTTGCTGCGGTGCTGACGGTCGCCTGCCCAAACACAGGGGTGGTCGAGGGGGCAGTGGCCGTGTTGCTGGGGAGCTGACTGAAAGCTGAGCTAGAACTGGCAGCGGGGGGCTGAGTGAAGACAGATGAGCCCGCGGTGGCAGTCCCAAACACTGGTGTCTCTGTGACTGGGCTTGGAGCAACACTGGAAACAGAGCTGGAGGTTACAGGGGGACCTGGGGTTTCAATGGCTACAGGGACCACGCTGGGGACTGCAGCAGCCGTGACAGTGCTCTGCCCAGGTGCTGAGAGCGTTGAGGTGGGAGACGCTGATTCCGTCCTGACATCGGGGACCGTGGGGGCAGCTGGAGCGGCCTCGGCACCAGGTGCTATGAGACTGGTATTGGAGCCTGCAGGGCCAGGGCTGCTGGCTGCAGGCTGAGCCACAGCAGCTTCTTTCTTAACAGAGTCGGAAGTCTGCAGAGGAGCCTGGGGAAGTGAGGTTGACGGCTGCGGCCCTAGAAGCGAGCTTGTTGAGGCTGAGACCTCACTGTTGTCTGGCTTCTCAGGAGAAGCTGATGACGTGGACTCCTCTGTGATTTTCCCAGAGGCCACAGGCAGGGTGGGAGCAGATGCTGAATTCAGGAGGCTACCAAAGGACAATGTGGGGAATGCGGTAGGAAGGGGGGTGGCAGTTGTTGCTGATGGGGGGGTGGGTGGGGGTACCATACTACTTGTCTGTTGGCTGCCAAAGGAAAAACTCGTCTTGCTACCACCTGGGGTCATCCCACCAAAACCCATTATCCCTGAGGATCCTGCACTGGTGAGGGGCAGGCCACCAAAGATGCCAGTTGAGGAGCTGCTAGTGCTTGTGCCAACTGCCGCTGGTGCCCCTGCAGTGGTGGTCACAGAGGAGGTCACGGGGGGCTCTGCATGCTTCCCTACCAGGGGAGGGCCAGTAAAACTAAACCCCGAGGGGACAGTTGAAGTCTTGGCCGGCTGCACACCAGTCAGGTTTGTGGATGAAGCCTTAATGGTTGGTTTTGTAGAATCATCTGCTTGGCCGACGCGCAGTCCTGAAAAACTTCCCAGGGTCTCTCCAGCCAAAGAACTTGGAAACAGAAGCTCTCCCAACTTGGATGGCGGAGTTTCCAGCTTGCCAGAGGCAGTAGAGACAGCAAGTCCAGAAGGTGCTGCAGGTCGGCCACTGGAAGGCGCAGGCTCCGCAGGAGAGGTGGTGGTGGCTCCAGAGCTGTGTGGCGCTGCCATCCCCGAGGGTGGGGAGCTTTCAGCACCTGGCTCGTAAAAAGGTTTGCCTCCCCCGCCAAAGGAGAATGCATCGAGCTGGTGTGACTCTTTAGTGGGGGGTGCTGCCCCTAGCAAGAAAAAGAAATTAGAAAGTGGGTTGGATTTAGCAACACATGATCTGTCATATTCCCATGGACTGTTTCCAAGCCCATGTCTCTCTCCCCTCGATACAGTCGGGACGGCTGTCCTGGGACAGCACTTTTCCTTGGGGAAACATAGTGAAAGCTTTTCCACGAGAGGGCTAGTTCTGAGCAAGCTCACGGAGGTGAGAAGAATAAACATCCTTTTTGTGACCATTACATCATAACTAACATACTGTTCTATCTAGAATGCATGAAATTCACAGGGTTGTCACACTGTGAAAGAGAAATAAAATGACATCTTCTCTCTTTTTTCCGTGTGTGCCTTCCTCAATAATACTTTTGACACAGTGCTCGTCTACGGACCTCCTGGTAGGCCAGGACTTGATCCAAAATGGAAGTTCCTCATGCGTTTTTTATGGGCAAAGAAAATATCAGTACACAATTATTTTTATGTACAATGAAGGGTCATTCCCTAGTACTCACTCGGTAATCAGCTTTACATAAAGAGGCAATATGACCCGGGGGTCAAGGTCATAGGCTCTGGAGCCAGGTACTCTGCCACCTGCTGTCTGTACAACTAATAACTGAAAAAGTTACGTTACCTCTTGGGGCCTCAATTTCCCCATTTGAAAAATAGATATAGTAAGAGTAGCTACATCAGAGAGCTGTTATAAAGATGAAATGAAACAGGAGAAGCACTACCAACTCCCGGTCAAATAGTAAGCGCGAATAAAAGTAACCAAAATATGATAGTTCTAGGTAAAATTCACCTATTACAGTGTTTATTGATGTTTCTAACCCATATTGTTCTAAGAAGTCTGGTTTCTTGGAAGACTGCAAAGCCCCAATTTCCTGTGTACAATTTCCTGAAAAACCTTGTATCACTGCTGTTGTACTGGATTGCTTATGGTTCTGGGTGGTTTCTATTCTATTAATTAAAATGTTTATGGAATTACCACTGCATTTTAGGACTATTTTACTTATGACTTCTGACAGTTATTATTTTGTTCCTCTTAATCTTTTTATATCACTGAGTTGTTTTTCCTCTAGAAAGTGGGACAGGGGAAGACATGGGCCTGGCCTCCAGTGTACGCTGCCATATCTATGTGGGCAAAGGTTACGAAAACAGTTTAAGAATCATTATTCTAGAAAGAAAGGAAGGAAGCCATCAACTCTTTAAGTGCCACACACAAATTAGGTTTAGGAAGTCTGCTATGCTTTTAGCTCCCTAATCTCTCTCCAGATCTTTTTCACTAAAACTTCTACCACTTAGGTTGGCACAAAGAAAGCACTCAAAAATATTTGTTGAATGAACAGAAGAAAGACGCTTAATGTGTTATTATTTGGAAAACCTAGAAATAACCTAAATGTCCAAAAGGTAAATGGGTTAAATAGATCACAGCATACATACAAGACAGAAATCACGTAGCCATTGCAAGTAACATTTATATAACGTTTCCAGTAATACTGGAAAAATCCTAAGAGATGGTGTTAAATGAAATATAGAAGAAGACAAAAAACCCACAAGGACATACAAAAGAAATGCAGCAACTGAGGAGCACAATGTTTGATTATGGAATATATCACTTTCATAGGAAGAGCTTGCTTTTCAAAATGAAAGAAAAATAAACTTAATTAAACTGAGAACTGAGAGGCACTTAAAAAAAATACATGTGGTTTCTTTACAGGTCCCTAAATTCTTTTCAACGTTAAAAACATGCCAGTTGATGGATATATAACAACACACTGCAGACCAGTGTGTTCACAGGTTATCCGGGAGAGAAGATGAATCTGGTCTTTTACAGATAAGAAGATGGAGTGAGATATTTTAATTCACACATTAACATCTACCTTTATAGCCCAGTCTTGTTTTCCCAGAAACAAATCTTTTCCTTGTTTGTAATTTAAAAAGTCAACAGAAGTCCTCCCCTTTGGTTTAAATCCTGCTTATTTCAAAGGACCAACATCGACACCGAACTTACTGCCGATGCTTTAAGCCAAGACTCAGCAGCAAGGAAAATGCTGACATATCTGTACAGAACCCAGCACCTGTTTAGAGATAACACAAGAGGATGGCTGCACCCCACAGAGAGACTGTACCTTGTGTGACGGTGACGTTAGAAGACGGGGTTGGTGTGATTATCCCAAAATTAAAGCCAGTCCTAGGGAGCGCAAGAAGAGAAGTTAAAGAGGAACAAACAACTAGGGCACAATGCTGCCCTTTTAATGTCACATTTTATGACTCATTCATACGACTGATCTGATTGATCTACTCGCAGGAACTTACAATAGAGAAGATAAACAGCAGTAGAGTAAATGCATGAATCTCAGAGACAGTAAAGGGCTTAGAGCGACAGCTGCATTTCCTCGGCAGAGTCTGGGTGGGGACCTGTGCCAAGGAAAGCTAAGGAGCAGTTGTGGAAATGCACAGGGAATGTGTATGCAGGCACAGTGGCTAGGGCAGGTGGTGTGCCTCAGGATGGATGTAAAGGGGCCCAGGCCAGGGAGAACCCCCTCCCTCGTAACCCACCCTAAGATCAGAGAGCTCATCAGGAGTGTGCCACGCTGCCAGGGGACAGGAAGGAAAGCATGAAATAGAAGCCACTGTCTGCCATTTTGACAGAACTCTTGGTTCTTAGCTGGGAAAATTTGGGTCAAAACCTTTCTGTACCCCTCTTATCAACCCCTCTCTCCTATTGTAGGTTTTCTTTAAGCTGTGAGTAAAGACTCCACAGCCAAAGGAGAAAATTCAACACACACATGAACTAGAACAGACCACTCACTGTGGTAAAGTTCAAATAACACATTTAAAAGTCTAGTTTTAAAACTTATGGCCAATCACATCAAATATAGTATTGTAAGGTTTAGGTTTTTCTTACCCATCATTGCCTTCCTCCAATGGACACTAATTATCTAAGAGGATGTGTTCTACATTTTATATTTTTAAAAAAACCCTTCTGTCTCAACCTTGAAGAAATTTTACCTAATAGGCGTAAACCAACTGACAGTGACCCAAATTTTTTCACCTTATATTAAAAATGGAAGAAGAATATCCATTTACAGAAGTAAAGATTATTAGCCTTCGTAAAAGAAGCAATAACTCCTGGCACTGACCTACTCTTTGAAACTGGCTCCCAATTATCTCTGAGAAGTATAAAACACAATGATTTACACTAAGGAAAAAATAATATATCATCTCCCTCCTCAAATTAAATTGTAAACCCCTTATTTGCTCTTAACATGTTAGGTTGAAGGGCATTTATGAAACACATTAATATTAGGGGAGAGACTGTGGTTAATGTGACTCCAGTCACAAAAGAACAAAATGGGAGAGCTCCAGAGTTTTTCCTAATGGAGCTGAATATCATGCAGCCCTTCAATGGCAAAAGTCTTTGGACAAGTTTTTATCTCTGTTCCACTGAGCCCAGCTCCCGGCCGAGGGCACCTTCCACAGGACTCCACACAATCAAGTGCCTCCAGCACTGAGAAGAGGCACTGTCCCTATAAAGATAATCAAGGTGCACATGGAACGAAGGTTAGAAGACTCTTTCATTTTTAAAAATGACTCGACTTTCCAAGTACAGCCGTCACTACTTTTAGAAAAATGAGACAGGAACACTTCTCCATATCTATATAAGACCCAGATTCCCCAATGGCTCTTGTCTTTCATCACCTTTTCGAAGTTTAATGTATAGTGATCTCTCAAGCAGTCAAGCCAATCCAAATGTCACACCTAACCCCCAAATGGTGTCAGAATGCAAATATATCAGGGTGAGAAGTTAGAAAACCCACCACAGAATCTAACACAGACCTACTACCCAAAGAAAAGGAGGCTTAACCTAAAAAGCAAAACAAAGAAATATATCGTAACACACATATAAACTTGAACTGAAAATGGGAAATACAGTTGGCCCTTGAACAATGCAGCGGTTAGGGGCACCCACCCCATGCAGTTGAAAATCTGCGTGTAACTTCTAATTCCCCAAAACTTAACTACAAATAGTCTATTGTTGATGGGGAATGGGGAAGCTTTACTAACAACATAAACAGTTGATGAACACATATTATATGCATTATGTCCTATATCTTATAATACAGGAAGCTAGAGAAAAAAATTAAAATCATAAGGAAAAGACATCTACAGTCCTATACTGCATTTATTAGGAAAAAAAATTCACATATAAGTGGACCTGCACCGTTCAAACCCCTATTGCTCAAGGGTCAGCTGTAGATCTACATTAGGACAATAAGCTGCTGCCACTATTATCAGATGCATTACTGAAGTGATAAGAACTCTGGGGTTCATATACAGTTAATAAGCAGATAAATAAACCTCTGATTTTAAGACTGGGGGAAGCTATCTATAAGGTTGCTGGCAATCTGCCATGAAATTTAGTTCATTACTGACCCTGCTGGAGAAAATGAGAACGACTTGCTGAGCTGCCCAGCAGCAGGCGGAGGAGAAGTCACAGCTGTTTCTATCTTGGCTGCCCCTGGCCCTGAAATCATGGGAAAGAAAATAAGAACATTACAAAAAAGCTGTTAGAAACACCGTTCCACTTTGTGATTCTGTGTAGCACCAGTTGTGCAATGCCACGTAGAGGAGTGCAGCTCCAGTCCGCAGGCCCCACCGTGCTCTCTGACAGGTCAGGTCAGTGGCCAGGGGAGCGGACGTGTTGCCAAACTCGTGTGCGAGGCCTCTGAACTTTCTGGTTGGCTCCGTCCGTGTTAATTCCAAACCAACACATGCCCCAGCCTCCTTTCCAGAAAAGATATCAAAATAGTTCCAGTGCAGTTTAAATTGAAACTTCTGAAAGTAGTGTTTTAATTTTATAAGATATAATTTATAATGAAGTTTTATAATTATGGTTAAGTAATATATAACTGAAGGAAAAAGATCCAAAAAGAAATAGGTTAATAGGTGAAATATATCTGAATAGTGACTTCATGGCTATTTGCTTTCTCTCTACATTCCTGTATTTCTCTTAGGGCATCGTTTTATATTTAACAAATATTAACTTTCTTTTTCATTACAAAAGTAATACATGATTCCTGCAATGCAGAAAGTGTAGAAAGCTAAAAGTATGATCCATTCTCTTCTCCAAGTTCAATTTCACTGTAAGTACTCATAAACAGTTTGGGGTATATCTTTAATTCCCGCCCCCCCATTGCTCTACTTTAAAAGAGGGAAGGAGAAGAAACACTATGTCTAAAAAGCCCAAACTGGGGCACCTGGGTGGCTCAGTTAACTGTCTGACTCTTGATAACTCAGGTCTTGATGAGTTCCTGAGTTCCAGCCCCAAGCTGGGCTCCACGCTGGAGTTGGGCATGAAGCCTACTTAAAAAAAAAAAAAAAAAGAAAGAAAGGCACAAATCAAATCAAATGTAAGAAAAAGTACATTCTCTTCAGATGAGTATGGGGTAGATATTAGTAAAATTATTTTAAAAACTACTATAATGCAATGTGGTGTGTATAGGGATATTCAATGCAATCTTGCTTATAATCTTGAAAAATTAGAAACAATCTAAACTATCAGCATAGTACTGATAAAACTTAACAGGGTGCAACTCCTAGGCTACAGCTGAAACAAGTTAGTTAGAGCTGGGTCAGATTTGGAAAGATGAGCCGAATACTTACTGCAATGGGGGGAGGATTAACATACACAGGATATGCCTATTTTCGTTAAAAAACAAAAAAAACCCAAAAAAAACAAAAACAAAAACAAAAAAAAAAAAACAACAATGAAGTAAACTTCGAGATATACAAATTAAATCATTAAGGGCTGCTATTTCTAGAATATGAATTGAAAGGGCAGCTTTTACTTTTTTATATTCTAAACCTCTTCAGTGTAGACTTTTTGAACATCTAAATTGTTTCATAATCAGAATAGCAACGGAGGTATTTCCATTCTTAAAGAGAGAACTACAGAGGTCTCAGAATAAATTTTTAAAGAAACTTTGTAAGCTTCTGAATAGTATTTTTCAGGGAAATTTTTCTGCCCCCAAAACCCTTTTCCTTCGATTATCCAGTGAGTGAAAACAGAAGTATATGCTGAGCAATGAAAGACAGATTTCACAATCACTGCTGCATGATGAATCTCAGAAAATGTCTGGGAAAGTAACGCTGTGTAAGATGTATGTGAAGCAAAGTTTCTTAGATATCCTTGGTTCTTAAGTTCTAGAGTGACAACAAGCTCTTCAAAGCAGTCCTTGAAAGAAGCTGGGATAGATGTCCTTCAAAAACTTTCTAAAACATTAGCCGGAAATGGAAATGAACTTAATCTGAATCCTAAATGATTCAAAAGTCTTTGACAACTCCACTAAATTTTCCCTTTTAACAGACAACTTTAGATCTCAGTTAAGAAGTGCTACGTAACTCCTTCTCATAGAAAGCTTACACGACACAATGGTGGCTCTGCACTAATCCAAATTCTAGAGCTCAACTTTGGCATACATGCTAATGGATTTCTTCTGAGTGCAAGGACTATTTACAGAAGATAGACCCAATATCCAGGCAGATAGCTCTCAATCATAGAGAATAGAATGACTATATGGCTGAGCAGAGATGAGAGAATGTGGGCTGCCGATGGGGGAGGTTCAGTGTCCAACAGAATCTGCCTGGAGACCCACTTGAGAGCATGAATGAAAGCAAAAGTCGGAGTCCATGGTGTGGTGAAAATACAGAACTGCAGGCAGCACAAAACTCCCAAAGCAGAAGGTGACACATGCCAAACTAGGGGTTATAAAAAAGGAGCCACCAGGAAGAGGGTGCCAAGGACGACCCCACATCAACATCAAGTTATACATAAACTTGTGCTTCAAGGTGGTTTGGGGAACGTTGACCCCTTGGTCATGGCACCAATGGTGACTACAAAAACTATGAATTTTAAGAATAACTAAGCTTGAGTGGGCTTTGGGAAGTATGTGAAACCATAAAATCTGATACTGACATTATATCTACTCTGACATCTTATATTACAACCGTTCTGTTTTTCCAGTTTTGAATTATCACTGTGAACCAAGAGGATATTTCACTCCTTTTAGTAGAAGACTATAGTTCCTGTTCCACTCTCCTCCCCTCTTAACTTTGATCATCCAGCAAGGCTAGTGAAGATAACGGTATTGCTCCTTTTCAGGAAGAGCATTTCTAGGAAGATTTTTTGCATACTGTGCTTGAATTTCGAAGTCTGCAGAGCTGGTGGAGGGCTTGCTATTTCCTAGAGACTCTTCATCGACTGAAACCTTCCAAGATCTCTTTACTTGGTTTCCTATGTCAACTGCCCTCTATGATCTAGAACACTAACCTCTGCTGTGGGTGTGGGTTCTTTCGCCTTTATTTTCACTAAAACAAAAATGCAAACTGACCTGAAGCTTTATCACCAGATGACAACTGACTGGACACAGGCGTGGGCCCGGATGGCTTCAGGGAATTTATTAGAGATCCCTGTAACAGAACACAAGCAGAACATTTATGTGAAACCACTAACCATCCTTTAGAATAAAGAAACATATAAAACAAACATCTAAAAGTAAGCAAGCATAAGCACTTTTATTTATCTTAATTAAAAAATCCTTACAATGTGAGTATTTTAAAATGCCTGCCATGTGTAAGAGTGTATTGGAGGATGCAAATGGAATATCCTGCAAGCTCCAAGAACACAGTCTTGCCTATGTAGCTTGTGGCTATTTTCTTAGTGCCCAGCAGTCCCTGGTACACAAGAGGGACCAGATTATCAGGTAGAAGAGTAAGTGAATGAATGAAATAGATACTGATTCTCAATAAATTCATAATAAAATAAAAAGCAAAACTGTTCAACTTCTCCATCTTCAGAGAATGTTGCTTTACTCTTATTTGTTATGACTTATGCCTACATAAGGTCAACATGGAACCCTCCAGAGGCATGACCAAATGCTAAAATGCCATTTTAAGTCATGGCAAACCAAGGCTCAGAGCCAGGTTGAAAACTCATGATAGGCAAATTATGATGTTCAATCTCAAACACAATCTGAAATGACTCATCTCAGAGACATGGAGGTTAGTGGAGAAACCAGGTTTTCTTGGGGAAGGTTTCAGAGATAGCTTGATCTATCTTTTAGCCACTTCCTATTAGTCTTTGCTGGATTGTTTAACTGTTTATAATATAACCTATTTTTGTGAGACAGTAACAATTTTTCATCAGGCAAAAGCCTAGTTGTAGACCTACTGAACGTCACTGAATAGGCAAGCTCTGAAAAAGAGATTGTAGGAGAAAGCCAGAAGCCACTCTCCAGGTACTGATCCTGAAAGCCACAGACAGGAAAATGGTACAAGAGCTGGGGTCCAGCTCTGGCTCCAGCATCTACTGATCATGTGAGCTTGCACTGGTCACCTGCACCTCAGCCTCTTCATTTGTGAAACACATTTAAACATCTGCCCCGCTCTTTTTTTTTTTTTTTTTAAAGATTTTATTTATTTATTCATGATAGTCACAGAGAGAGAGAGAGAGAGAGAGGCAGAGACACAGGCAGAGGGAGAAGCAGGCTCCATGCAGGGAGCCCGACGTGGGATTCGATCCTGGGTCTCCAGGATCGTGCCCCGGGCCAAAGGCAGGCACTAAACCTCTGCACCACCCAGGGATCCCATCTGCCCCGTTCTACTGCACATGGCTGTTATATGGGTAAATGAAGATCATGTTAAGTGAAAGTAAATTATAAAACCAAATATCCTGAACAACTATAAGGTATTAGAATTATGACCCAAGATGACTAGATGCAGAATGTTAAATGACCTGAGAAGACAATGTCAGGTCCCAAATGACCTACTAAATTAAACTATAGGGAAGCATAAATTTTAAGGAAAGGATCACAGGTCTTTGTTAGACCTATAATCTGTTTAAATGAAGTCAGGACTTAAAACAGTACTTAAAACAGCATGGCTATTCACAAAAGCAAAGATCAGTAAGTCACCTGCTTAGCCTGGTTAGCAGCTACTGGGGTCATCACAGGGTGAGGTGTCTTGGCTGAAGAGTATGGCACCGAAGAACTGGAAAACACAAAAGCATATGCTCAACAGGAAGGCATGTAGGTGGAAATTATATTCATCCTTGAGCCTACCTTCTTTTTTTTTTTTTTTTAAAGATTTTATTTATTTATTCATGAGAGACACAGAGAAAGAGACAGAAGACAGAGGGAGAAGCAGGCTCCATGCAGGGAGCCCAATGGGGGACTCGATCCTGGGTCTCCAAGGATCATGCCCTGGGCTGAAGGCAGGCGCTAAACCACTGAGCCACCCAGGCTGTCCGAGCCTACTTTATATCCAATAAATCATACTAATTTTGGGTAGACTATGTCAGGGACCCTAACCAGTCATTTAATACTTTTCTTTCTTTCTTTTTTAAAATATTTTATTTATTCATTTATGAGAGACATACAGAGAGAGAGGCAGAAACAGTGGCAGAGGGAGAAGCAGGCTCCATGGAGGGAGCCCGATGTGGGACTCGATCCCGGGACTCCAGATCATGCCCTGGGCCAAAGGCAGGCGCTAAAACGCTAAGCCACTCAGGGATCCCCCATTTAATACTTTTCTGAAGAATAAATTCTTTAAATGAAATCTGAGTCTTCAATCTGAGTCTTCAGCATAAAAGTCAAAGCAGTGAGCCTAAAACTTTTTTTTTCTTCCTGAAATCCTAAGAAAAAAAAGTTAATACAATTCAGAAGTAGAGCTTTTTCTTTTCAGGAGAGTCAGCCTTCTTTATCTTCTCCCTCCCTGCCATCCCCAGTTCTAGATTCTATGGGGCATGCCTGATTCTCTTTCCAAGCCTGAGGAAATGTTCATCAGGATCCATGGGATGTATATGAACTGTTACTTATTTTTTTTTAAAGATTTTATTTATTCATAAGAGACACAGGGAGAGAGAGAGAAGGGCAGAGACACAGGCAGAGGAAGAAGCAGGCTCAATGCAGGGAGCCCGACGTGGGACTCAATCCCGGGACCCCAGGATCATGCCCTGGGCCAAAGGCTGGCGCTAAACTGCTGAGCCACCCAGGCATCCCTGGACTGTATTACTTAAAGAAGAGATAGCAACCAGCCCCTTTGAGCCCACTGCCCACCAGGTCAGCACACAGAGATTCAAATGTACCCCTGTACCGTACAAACTACAAACTGCACCTCTGCTGCAGTCTGAGAAACCTATCCACTATTTGTAGAAAAGAGATCTTTTGTTAACTCTGAATGAGGTATGCAGTGAGCTGTTATTTCAGTAATTATTTAGTGTTAAAAGTGTGAGGGAACAAACCCTCTTGCTTATTAATGCAATCATGGATAAAAGCTCTACTCTTGGCTACTGTAAGCAATTTATTTATCTGTCCTAAGCCCAAAGCTCCTTTGACTGGTAAGTATAGCAGTAGTAGCTGTAGGATCTAGTTTTATTTTTTAGAATTCCCCCTAGACTAGGGAGGATTGCTATTTTTCCATCAAAAAATTAATTTGGAAGAGGAAAGACTAAAATAAGCCCATGCCTCATAGAAGAAAATTATTAAATGATTTAACAATCTTACAAGCACCTCACGATCCTATGCTGGATAAACACAGGAACTGTCCCAAACTTTATGAGATTGAGAGATGAGAAGAAATGGAGTTATTTTCAATGAAACAAATCCCCTTTGCTTTTCCATGAAGACAGAAGAAGCTAAAAATGTGTTCTCTGAAGAAACATGTCTCTGCTCCCCTGAGATATTCCACCAGAGAGAGAAGGAATGTGGGACTGAGGTTGCTAAGACTAAGAAAGCCCCAGGCAGACACGGCAGACCTGGGTAAAGATGTGGTTTGAGCTCATAAAAACCACAAGGGAAATGAAAATCTTTTATTCTTTCCCAAAGACAAACAAAAAAGAAATTATAAGTAAAAATAAAAGCAGCAATTTATCCAACTTTAGAATATTTTTTATGCCTAAAACTTAGTTATGACGTGATGGTAAACTAAATCACACACAAAATAGGCTGAGTGTAATTATCGTTCTAAATGTTTGTGATAATGCTACAAAATCTCTTGGGTGTCCTAAATCCCCAAACACACAACATTAGGAATTCACAGTACCTACACACTGGCCCACATGATAGCCCTGCAGAGAAATGCTGCTCAGCGCAGTCTGCTGACAAACCAGTGGACCAGATGGGACTAGATCTAGACGGACTACATCTGCCATGATCCAAGACAGCAAAAGCAAGGGATGACTGAATTCTACTTTCTAGCAGCACAGGCCTGAAAGGGATGATCAGAACTTCATTTGATGTGCTGTTCCACAAGCAAAAACAAGTCAGAGGACCACAAGCAGAAACTGGCACTGCACCAGAACTCCAAAGAGAAACCCATAGCACAGGCGTCCACAGATGACATTACATTACTGACAACACTCAAGTGCTGCTTTAGAGATGAGTAATGGGGTCACACAGGTCACGGAGAGTGGTCCAATTTGGTTACTGGAGAAAAACACTCTCAACAGAATCTATGTCCTCTGGCTCCCATTCCCCAGAACACTCTGATAAAAATTAAGCAATAATTACAGATGAAAATACCAAATATCTTATACACAGGAAATGTCACCACACACCTGTGTCAAGGGCTGCCTTGAATACAGAAGAGTCACTCTGCTCCCTGTTGTTAGCACACCCTGCCAACGTCATGTGCCCACAGAGGTGGACTGAGGCACACATGCTGTAGGGTGCATGATCTACACACGATTATAACACTGAATTGTTGAGACGTTGAAGCATGAAAATGTCATCTTGGCCTTTTCTTAGCAGTCCTTTAGATGTCAGTGAACTTTAACAAGGTAAATATATTGTTGTGAAAGGGGCCAACTACTCATTCTTTTACCTGTTTCAACATTTTTTTAAATAAGCTCCATGCCCAGTATGGGGCTCGAACTCACAACTCCGTGATCAAGAGTTGCATGCTCTACCGACTGAGCCAGCCAGGTGCCTCTATTTCAACATTTTAAAGATCTTAAAAAACAAGAAACCGGGCTATGCTTTATTTTGATAAATCTGAATTATGATCATGAGTATCCTGTTATGTATTAGTGGATGACACAGCAGATCTAAGCTGTGAAAGCTACTCAAAAGTTACCTAATGACTTAAGAAACTTTTGGTAATAGTTTAGAGAAAGGTAAGGCAAGTGGGGAGAAAGGACAACATCTCAAGAGCAGCTGAAGAAACAGACAAAACAAAATCAGGGGAGAAAAAGAAAGCAGATGATAGGAAACGTGAAAACAAAAGTCCATTTTCTCATCTACCAATGGGCAGTCACCGTCAAGGGTAATAACAAATGAGACACTCTGGGTAAAGATACCGGTCAGCATGTCATCATACACTGCTTGTGGGAAGATAAATGATACAACCTCTAAGGGGGTAAATATGGCAACAGCTGTCACAATTATACCCACATCTGGATACAAGGACACAGACACCCCCATGGCCTCAGCAGTCTTGCACTGGAGAGTTTATCCTATAGATACAGCTACAAGTGTGCAAAATGATTCATGTGGCCAATTATTTATCAAGCATCGTTGGTAATAATGCAAGAGGAGCAACCCCAATATCAATCAGTGGAGGGGGAAAAAAAAAGCTATCAGTTCATTTTCACGAGTTTCTTATATCCATCATTGGAGATTTTAACTGCCAACCATTGTGTCCTACTGGTAAATTTTATGTCCCTGAAAATTTGGAGATTTTAACTGCCAACCATTGTGTCCTACTGGTAAATTTTATGTCCCTGAAAATTCAAAATATTTTCCCAAATATCATTAAGTCTTCTAACCCAAACTGTGGTTCTTGTATGAATGTCCATATGACAAATGACTTAAATAATGTAAGTTGGAACTGCTTTAGAGCTCTGAGAAGGGCCTGTATTAAATATAAAAATGGGATTCTGTTAAGAATTTACTAAGACTGTGGAAAATGTTCACAATGTTTCATGATTAAGCTGAAAGAGGAGGTTTCAAAGCTTCATGTATTCAAACTTGAAAAAACTAAATTTTCATAGAATAAAGATGAATAATATGTAAATAGTGACTGAATCTCTATGGTGGGAATAAAGGTGACTTTAATTTTGTTCTTTTTATTTTTATTATTTTATTATTTGAGAGTGAGCAAGCAAGCACGAGCTGGGGAGGGGCAGAGGGAGAAGCAGACTCCCCACTGAGCAGGGAGCGAGATGCGGGGCTCAATCCCAGAACCCTGGGATCACACCCTGAGCCAAAGGCAGATGCTTAACCCACTGAGTCACTCAGGTGCCCCAATTTTGTTCTTTTTAACTATCTCTGCTTATTATAATGTCTACAATAAACATTTATAATCAGAAGACAAGGATCAAAGTTTTTTTAAGGTTATGGTCGGTTACTAAAGTTATTTTTAAAGTGGAGCAACATCTTTAAGTCCGTGAAAGAAAAAACTGCCAACCTAGAATTCTTAGTGAAAATATCCTTCAAGGGGATCCCTGGGTGGCGCAGCGGTTTGGCGCCTGCCTTTGGCCCAGGGCGCGATCCTGGAGACCCGGGATCGAATCCCACATCAGGTTCCCGGTGCATGGAGCCTGCTTCTCCCTCTGCCTATGTCTCTGCCTCTCTCTCTCTCTCTGTGACTATCATAAATAAATAAAAATTAAAAAAAAAAAAGAAAATATCCTTCAAAAACTAAAGCAAAATAAAGACTTTGGCAGACACGCACAAGCTGAAAGAACTCAGATCTACACCTGAAGAAATGTCAGAGGAAGCCCTTTAAGCAGAAGGGAAAACATACCAGACAGAGACATGGGATTAAACAAACAAATGAAGGACACCAGAAATGACACCACCATCTGGATAAGCAAAAGAGGTTTTCCTTCTTCTTTAAATCTGCTTCAAAGATAATGAACTATATGTAACAATGAACGTATCATGGAACTGATAACACCAGTGGAAATAAAATGTACAATGATGATGACAGCACCACAAAGGTGGGGAGTGCAGGAACAGAGGAATACTGCTATAAGATTCTTATATGAGGGCAGCCCTGGTGGCGCAGTGGTTTAGTGCCGCCTGCAGCCCATGGTGTGATCCTGGAGACCGGGATCAAGTCCTGTGTCAGGCTCCCTGCATGGAGCCTGCTTCTCCCTCTGCCTGTGTCTCTGCTTCTCTCTCTCTCTGTGTGTCTCTATGAATAAATAAATAAAATCTTAAAAAAAAAAAGATTCTTATATGGTATTTTTAAAAAATATTTTATTTATTTATTTGAGAGAGAGAGGGAGAGAGAGAGAGCGAGTGAGCCTGAGCATGCACAAGCAGTGGGAGGGACAGAAGGAAAGGGAGAAGAGTCGCACTGAGTGGGGACCCCGACAGAGGGTACAGTATCACTTGGAGACAGAATGGGGTAAGTTAAAGAAGTACACTGTAAATCCTAATGCAATCATGTAAATAACATAGTGTTATAGCTGATTAAGCTGAGAAAGATAAAATAGAATCATAAAAAATATTCAACCCAAAAGAAGCTGCAGAAAAAGAGGAAAAAATGGAGCAAAGAACAGATGAGACAAATAAACCAAACAGCAATATGATGTATTAAGTAAGACCCAACATCAGGGACGCCTGGGTGGCTCAGCAGCTGAACGTCTGCCTTTGGCTCAGGGCATGATCCCAGAGTCCCGGGATCGAGTCCCGCATTGGGCTCCTTGCGTGGAGCCTGCTTCTCCCTCTGCCTGTGTCTCTGCCTCTCTCTCTGTGTCTCTCATGAATAAATAAATAAAATCTTTAAAAAATAATAATAAAAAAATAAAACCCAACATCATATATTAAATATGAATGGTCTATATACTCCAATTTAAAGTCACAGATTGTCAGCCTAAATAAAGAGCAAATACTCAACTATATGTTGTCTACAAGAAATCCATTTTATTTTATTTATTTATTTATTTTTAAAATTTATTTATTTATGATAGTCACAGGGAGAGAGAGAGAGGGAGGGAGAGAGAGAGAGAGAGAGAGAGAGAGGCAGAGACACAGGCAGAGGGAGAAGCAGGCTCCATGCACCGGGAGCCCGACGTGGGATTCGATCCCGGGTCTCCAGGATCGCGCCCTGGGCCAAAGGCAGGCGCCAAACCGCTGCGCCACCCAGGGATCCCTAGAATAGGCAAATTCTTAGAGACAGAAAATAGCACAGAAGTTAGCAGGGGCTGGAGGGAAGTGGAGAGTTATTAATAATTTAATAGGTACAAGTTCTACCTGGGATAATGAAAAAATTCTGGAAATAAATAGTGGTGAGGTTTATACAACATGGGAAATGACTTGGTGTCATTAACAATGTACACTTAAGGATCCCTGGGTGGCGCAGTGGTTTGGTGCTGACTCCAGGTGTCCTCCCTCCTGCTCCAGCCTCCCTCCTGGCCTTCTTGAACTTGCCACTGGCCCTATACCTGGGGCCATTTTCCTGAGGATGGTCACGAGACCTGCTCTCTAGCCTTTTGGTCTTTACTCAATTGTCAAGTATCAAAAGCCACATAAAATAGAAAGATTCAGTTTAATGGAGAAAGCAACATGGTCTGGTACTTTTTGTTTTTGTTTTTTAATTTAAATTCAATTTGCCAACATACAGTATAATATCCAGTGCTCATCTCATCATGTGCCCTCCTTAAAGCCCATCACCCAGTTACCCCAAACCCCATCTACCTCCCCTTCTGCAACCCTTTGTTTCCCAGTTAGGAGTCTCTTGTGGTTTGTCTTCCTTTCTAATTTTTCCACATTCAGCCACCACCCCCACCCTCCTGTCCAGCCGCTTCCCTTATGGTCCCTTTCACTATTTCTTATATTCCACATATGAGCGAAATCATATGATAATTGTGTTTCTCTGATTGACTTACTTCACTCAGCATAATACCTTCCAGTTCCATCCACATTGATGTAAATAGTAGGTAGCTCATAGCAGCAATGTCCACAATAGCCAAACTGTGGAAGGAGCTATGATGTCCTTCAGCAGATGAATGAATAAAGAAGATGTGCTATTTATACACAATGGTCTGGTACTTCTGAGATAGTTTAGTCATTAATCATGGAGGAGAAGCACCTTCTTTGGCCACCTTCTTTAAAATTGTAGCCCACACCCAGATAATAGGTCTTAAATCCCTTCCCTACTTCAATTTTCTCCACATCTGTCATCACCTAAAACACTGCATATTTTACTCACTCATTTCACACTTATTGTCTTTCTATATCTAGGGCAGGATTCATTGGTGGTGTTTTTGTCTGTTTCGTTAACTGCTTTATACCCAGCACCTAGAATAGTGTATTAAATATTTAATTAATTAAAGGGAACCTGGGTGGCTCAGTCAGTTGGGTTCAGCTTGGGTCATGATCTCGGGGTCATGAGATCAAGTCCCATGTCAGACTCCAAGCTTGATGCAGAATCTGCTTCTCTCCCTCCCTCCCTTTCCCTTTGCCCCTCCCCCCCGTCATGTGTGCTCTACTCTCTAAAACAAATACATTTTTTTAAGAAGTACTAAATTAAGCATTTGTTGAAAGAATAAATAAACACCAAAATTTCTGAAAGAAATGGGTGTGTCTGGTGTGTTTTGATAAAAAAGAAAAGAAAAAGAAAGAAACCAACAACCTCACCTCATTTGGCCCCCCTCTTCATATTCTATATTCTACCTCCTGACAGGTCATACCAGCCAGCCTTCCTTCAACTCTGCCTGAAATGTGCTCTGCCCTGTCCCCAGTTTGGGTTTCCAGATTCTGCATCCTCTGTCCAGAACACTCTTCTATGGGCAACTGTTGGTCATTGTTCACTTCTAGCTAAAGTATGTTTCCCTCACCAACCTCCTCATCAACCCAGATTCAATCCAATTGCCTCATTATATGCTTTCTTAGTACCCTGCACTCCTTCACTGGACTTATTATATTGCAATCATCCAACTCCTTGTGTAATTGCCAATTTAGTGGCTGTCTTGCTAAAATATAAGTGCTGTGAAAGCGGGGACTTGGTAGGTCTTATTCACTACTGCATCCCCTAATACCCAGGGCAGTATCATACTCCTAGCAGATGCCCCATTAGAATCTGTGGGATCCAAAGTGACTGAGTACCCATGGATTCACACTAGATAAACCCTCTTCCTTACTTAAAACAGGGTGGTTAGTCAATGAATGTAATGGATGAAGCCAATGAACATAAAAGATACATCAATAGCAGAAATATGTAAGCTCATCTTATAATAATCTTCTGCAAGATACTACTCAGGAAGTTAAATGCAAAGTTAAATACTTAAAATACACTTAGGGAAACTACCATTTAACAGAATACGAAAGCAATTTCATAATGAACAAATGTATTTCTCTAGCTTTCTTATTAAAAGATGTAGTAAATGTCAATTTGCATTTATGAATTCTGCTTAGCATTAACGCATTACTCAATGCATGGTGATTAAAAATGAACTATGAGGGGCGCCTGGGTGGCTCAGGTGGTTAAGCATCTGCCTTCAGCTCAGGTCATGATCCCAGGATCCTGGGATCAAGCCCCGCATCAGCTCCCTGCTCAGAGGGGAGTCTGCTTCTCCCTCTCCCTCTGCCCATCCTCCCCACCTTGTTCATGCTTGCTCTGTCACTCTCTCAAATAAATAAATAAAATCTTTAAAAAAATAAAAATGAACTATGAGGCGCCTGGGTGGTTCCACCAGCTGAGTGCCTGCCTTTGGTTGGGGTCATGGTCCCAGGGTCTTGGGATTGAGTCCCGTGTAGGGCTGCTCAGTGGAGAGCCTGCTTCTCCCTCTCCTCTCCCTGCTCCATGCTTTCTCTCTCACTATCTCCGTATCTCTTAAATAAATAAATAAATAAATAAATAAATAAATAAATAAATAAATAAAACAAAAGCAAAAAATAAAAAAAGTATAAATGAACTATGTTCCAGGCAACTTGCTGGGCATACAAGTTCAATAACTGTACTAGAGTCCAAATCCATAGGAAAGGAGAGAAAGTTTCTTTAAGATTCCTTTTGATTTTTTGTGTCTATTTTTCTCAAGTCGGAGGAAAGGGCAAACTTAGAACTGTTCCTCTGACAAAACCCTGATCAGAGATATGCTAAGAACCAGTCGAAGGAAACAGAGTTTAAGAAATGGTTAAATGAAAAAAAAAAAAAAAAAAAAAAGAAATGGTTAAACACTAAGAGGTGTTTCTACTCTATGGTTAATGGCTAAAGTATCTCAGAAATACCAGATTACATTGCTTTTACCGTTAAGCTGGATATTCCTGTCTTATGCAGTATTCTGCCTTTTGGTGGCTTTTCTTTGCCTTCCCTACACTAGGAATTTGGCTACAATTCCCAAACTCTAATGTACAGTTTTTTCTCTTGGGAAGTTCACAACAACCACAAATGCCATCTTGGTATAAACAGCATACCAAAGCTTCAAGGTCACTACAAGATAGGAAAGTGAGTAGGCTTGTTTTTGGCTGTTAGGATAGCCCTGAGATAACTAAGAAATTCCTGGAACAGGCAGTGTTGATAAACGGACCAATGTAGAAGAGAAGGCCAGTGGACTAGAGATGCAGAGCCACTTGATAAGGCCCAAACACAGCAGTGAGCAGACCTGCTCTATGGGATGAAGAGAACAGGCACAATGTGGAAAAAACACTGGGCCTGTGGCTGCTCTTCCTACTGCTGGACTAATCGCCAGACACCAACTCCCTGAATTACACTGGTCCTTACCATCCCTATGTTCAAAGTGAAGAAATGCCCCTCAACTCTTCCCTGTGCCCGGGAGAGGGTGTCATGGATAAAGAGATCTAACCTAAGAGAACCTAAGGCTCTGCCAGAAACTGTGACAGCAGCAGTGCTGCTCCCTGCAGACAGCTCATCGCTATTACAGAAGAACTCCCTGGCTTAAACACAGTTTAACAAAGCAGTTACATACCTCATCGCTGCAGAGGTGGCTGTAGGATTATTTTTCAGTTCCTGAACATTTACCACTTGAGGGACATTCTTCAGAGTTGATTCAGTCAAAGTACTTACAGCTATTTAAATAGAAGAGAAAATAAAAATAAAAATAAAAATCAATAAATAGAGGAGAGAGAGGCATATTAATTGCAGTAAAGGATCACAAATCCCAGCCACGTACAACTGAATAACCAGGACAACATATTCAAGCAGGATGTAATTTTATTATAAAGGAAATCTACTCTGGGGAGTTCTAAAGCTCTGTGTTCAATGGGACAGCTGTTCTACTCTATTTATGAAGATTATGGGATGAAGTTTTGTGCAATTTAGTCAAATGTACTAGTTTAGGGAAAAAGAATTCCCTGGCCAGTTCTCAGAGAGCAGAGCTGAGCTACCTGCAACATTGTTGGCTCACCCTGGAAAGGGTAGAAAGAGCTAGACGATAAGCAGTGTTCAGATCAAGGATTTCTGCCATCTATTCCATCCATCCAACCATCCAATCATCCTTTCACACGGGCAGCTCATTATTGCCAGATTGTCAGATGCTGGGAATACAAAAAAATGTCCAAAATATAGCTTCTTCTCTAAAGGAGCTCATGGCTTAGTGAGACAGGCACATGAATAAGATGTGGAAAATGGAGCTTGGGCAAGAATGGGAGGAAAGTCCAAGAGGCTTATTTAAGGAATGGCAACAGAGATGGACATGACATCTTATCTTATTAGGCGTGTCAGCTTGCATGTCTTTTTTGGTCTTATATTTTAAAACTGCATTCTAAAGCACTTAATGACATTTTCTAATTACCAAGAAAGTTTGAGCAAAGCTCTTGGACCAGTTTTTTGGCACAGTTGACTGCTGTGGCCACAGAATGGTGGGTGCATGGCAGCATGCTCTCATTCCCTCCTTCAGAGAAGTGAGATGGCTCGTCTTGCCTACAACTGCACATACTGCATCCTTCACATTCAAAGGTACCTAACACCTTAAAAATTTTTTGCTTCTAAGATGGTAACAGAGATCATACCACCTCCTGCTAAGTGGAATAATCCTACATCCTAGCAGATTCCTGACTCAATCAGTTTGATTTGCGGCCTACTCAGCACAGTGCCAAGATTCTGCTTCCTCCAAGTAACATTTAAAGAAAACATCAAAGACTTCTATTTTTTCAGAAGGCTCAAAGGTACCTTAAAAAGTTATCTCGTTTGTGCTCTTTCATATCTGTTCTAGATGCCTTAATAAGGTTTTAATATTTGAGATTTCTTAAGAATGCTTTTATACTGTATAATGGTAATCCTTTCTTTGTCTAAATCAAACTACTATATCTCTTTAGTTCTTTTTTTTTTCTTTTTTAAAGATTTATTTATTTATGACAGATATAGAGAGAGAGAGAGGCAGAGACACAGAAGGAGGGAGAAGCAGGCTCCATGCTGGGAGCCTGACGTGGGACTCGATCCCGGGACTCCAGAATCGAGCCCTGGGCCAAAGGCAGGCACTAAACCACTGAGCCACCCAGGGATACCCTCTCTTTAGTTCTTTAAAAAGTATTGTCCGGGGATCCCTGGGTGGCGCAGCGGTTTAGCACCTGCCTTTGGCCTGGGTCGCAATCCTGGAGACCCGGGATCGAGTCCCACATCGGGCTCCTAGTGCATAGAGCCTGCTTCTCCCTCTGCCTGTGTCTCTGCCTCTCTTTCTCTCTCTCTCTGTGACTATCATAAATAAATAATAAAAAAAAAAATAAAAAAAGTATTGTCCAAAGTGATACATGTTCCGAGCAGTGATAAAACTAAAATACAATTTCATTCAACTGAAACAAAAATATTTTATTTATAACAGAATTTCTCGAATTTGGCACTACTGACATTTTGGGTCTGGATAATCCTTTGTTGTGGTGGTGTCCTGCACATTTGAAGATTTTTTGCAGCATTCCTGACTTCTACCCACTAGATGCCAGCAGCACTGCCAACTGCTGGGGAGGAGTACAGGGCACAAAATAGTCTCCACTTGAGAACCACTGGCTTGTACAAACTGATTAACTAGTGATAACTGAAGCCCTTGAGGCCAATTACCTAGAAATGCTAATGCAGGAAATCCTGGATAACCACAGAGCACTGACAAAATGCAAGTGCTGATTATGACTAGCTCATTAGAGTTTCCATCTGTAAAGGCTAGGTTGGTAATCTTACGAAAATGCTGTGCTGAAATAGAGCACAGGGTAGGAGTCCAGTCTGGGCTCTGCTACTTATTGGTTGGGTCACCGTCACCTCTCTGAACCTGACATTACTCAAAAGCAAAATGGGCACACCAATAGCCACCTCCCAGGGTGGCTGGGATCCAAAGGACACTGTGAGATGATTCCAATGTTTTCAGATGATCTAACAGCAAAGATCAATTGGAGGCTTAAAGCAGACATTATTCAAAAGTAGAGATTAGGGATTCCTGGGTGGCTCAGCAGTTTAGCGCCTGCCTTCGGCCCAGGGCATGATCCTAGAGTCCCAGGATCGAATCCTTATTAGGCTCCCTGCATGGAGCCTGCTTCTCCCTCTGCCTGTGTCTCTGCCTCCCTCTCTCTCTGTGTCTCTCATGAATAAATGAAATCTTAAAAAGAAAAAAAAAAAAGTAGAGATCAACCACTTCATCCAAAGACCACTGATAGGCCAGGCAGAGTGGATCTAACACCTTTCTTTGAAATGAAAAAGCTTCACATCTAGTCTCTGTCTTCTCGGGACTTGCTCCCCGAAAAGGGAAGAGGACTGTCCCATCAGTCCCCTCTTTCTGAAGGTGGCAAAAAGAGCCAGTTGCTGCTTGGGACCTGCTGTGTTGGCTCGTGGTGGCCGCAGCTCCCGACCATGTCCTACCTGGTGCTTGGCTGGCCATCTGACGTCTCAGTGCTGCAGCGGCAGCCGCCTGTGGGGCTGAGAGGCTGTGGGAAGGACCAGGGGCACCATGCTTCACGGTTTTTGTTGCCAGCATTGTGCTATCAGCCCCTTGAGGAATAATTTTGCTAGCAGATGTCGACACTGAAGAAAAAAACAACGCTAAGTAAGAGAGTGTCAGAAGAGAGGAAAACACAAAAGTGACAGTGGCAAGTCCTCCACTGTGAGGCTATAGGGAAAACACTAAGATTAAAAATACTTAAACATGCACACAGAAAAGTACCAATAAAATCACAGGGTGGCACCTCTATCTTTCAAAGATGTCCCTGCCCATATCCGTTAGCTAAAATCCTTGACTTGAGCATTTCCTCTGATACTGAGGTAGAACTTTCATGCCAACATAGGTCAACTTCCTGCTCTCTTCTCATAAAATATCTCCATTCGAGCACCTCCCCAGGGGTATTTTCTTATAGAAGTTCCTCCAAGTGAAGTCCTAACACTGAATTGGAGGTGTGACAGCCCAATACTGGTCACTTCTGGGAATTAATACTGATACGAGCATGGCCGCTGGCAAGTTCTGGGGCAGAATATGGCTACAAGTAATGACCTGAAATGAGCTAGGATTTGAAAGGCAGGAGTGTGGATGATGCTTCAGAGTGAGACAAATAACCTCCTCCTCTTACTCCTGAAAACACCATTTTGTGTGTGTGTTTTAATTTATGTATATAATCTCTCCACCCAATGTGGGGCTCTAACTCAGGACCCTGAGATCAAGAGTCACATACTCCTCCAGCTGAGCCAGCTGGGTGAATGCCCCATACCTGTTCTAGAGACACCAGCTGCACTAGCAAGAAAGCTGTGCCAGTGTGAGCCCTACAGGGCCCCCTTCTTCCTGCCTCTTTCAGGGGAAACCAGATTTTCTGAATTTGTCTTCTAATTTCTAGACTATTAGCAGAAAGGAGCTGGACTTACTGGTGCAATAGTCTATGAGCTCAGCTATGGCTCCTCTAACAGACACAAACTTAACAGGGAGCTCACTCTGCACTTACTGGATGTTCCCATCACGCCAGGTGAACCATGAATCAGGTGAGATTTAGCAAAAGGCATTGCCTGCGGCAAGACACCAGGCTGGATGGAAGGGGTGCGAACCACAGGCGCATGCCGTGGGACCTGTGCCACTGTGTCATCATCTTTAGACGCCCGCGTGTCTTCACTCTCCAAAGACTGAGAGACGGACGACGTAGAGCTGGCTTCATCCAAGTCTTCATAGTATCTCTGTGACAGGAAGGCTGACCGGGACAGGCTGGCTATCAAGCCCGAAACAAAACACAAGTTAGATGATTCTAGCAAGTCTGAAAGCTCTGTAATTCTCACTATCAAGAGAAATAACCAGTTTGGAAACACTTTATGACTTTTTTTAAGAGGAAGAAGCTGTTGTGGAAGGTATACGTACACAGTTTGGGGGCTTTACTCAAATGAAGCTTTGAAAAAACCAAGCTGTGTAGGACAGGAACATTTTGATTGTCAAACAACATGAGAAGTGAGAGACAGAGTATGTGCTGGCAAAGGCAGGAGTCCTCGAGCCCCCACCACAAGCTCTCGCGGGCAGAATACCAACAAACCAGGAAAGTATCAGACAAGATTGTGCAGAAGAACCACTTGCCAACAACTAACTTCTAAGAACAAGTCATGCAAACTGGGAAAGGCCGAATGTCCTCAATCCTGGCACCTCCAACATCCCCAATCCTTGAATGATTCTTTTGAATCAATTAGATTTAAAAAAAAAAAAAAATCCCTGAAACTAATCCTGACTTTCCCTGTTTTTTTTCCCCCTTTCTATAAATGATGAAGTAAGGCCTCCATTCATTTTGGAATATATATTACTGGCTGTGTACTGGAAAAAACAAAACAAACCAAAAACCTAGCCCTTTCTCAAGTTATTTAAAAGCATTGCTAAAAAAAAATTAAAAATAAAAAAAATAAAAGCATTGCTAAAATTTGCTGGCTTGGTTGCCTTACAGGCACATCACTCTACAAGATTTTATTTGTCACAATCAACAAATGCAAATGAAAACCAGTGTTACCTGTTGGAGCTGTTGCATTGTTGCCATTAGCCATATGTGCCTATTTAAGTTAAAAATAATTTAAAGTAATTAATGAAAATTTCAAGTCTTCAGCTTCACCAGCCACATTTTAACTGCTCAACAGCTACATGTGGCTACCACACTGGAGTGCAGATACATAGAACATTTCTCTCAGCACCAAAAGTTCTACTGGATAGCACTGTGCCACAGTATTCTCATGCAAGTGAATTTGTAGGAGAGTCATGTGGAAATTCCATCCATAACCACCAGCATCACTAGTAAAGCTGCAGTCCATATTTTCTGAAGAGAACTTATTTGGGCCAGGTGCTGCACAAAGGACCTTCAAATATTATCCCATTTAATTCTCATAATTACCTTGTAAGTTAAAAATTGCTATTATCAGACTTTATAATTAAATATTTGGAAAGGTTAACTATTTGCACAAGGTCCTAAGGCTGCTAAGTGGTGGAGCCAGAATTCAAATCTAGGTGCATCTGATTGGAAAAGACCATGTTCTTTCTAGACAGTATTACACAAGACTGAACCCTGTGCTAGGCAGAACTGGGACCCCATGACCTTTGCCCCTCGCACCACAGCCATGATTATGATTCATTAGATGGCAAAGGGCTATGGCAGACATAAAAGTTACTAATCAGTTCGTCTTAAAAATAGGAAAGTTATCCTGGATTATCCAGTTGGGCTCAAGGTAATATTTCATGAGACCTTAAAGGGCAGAAGCACAAGAAGACCGCAATGTACTCTTGCTGGTGTGCAGATGAAGGGGCCAGGAACACACGTCAAAGAAACATGGACCTCACTCCGACAGCTGCAAGGAACTGAGTTCTGCCAACAAGTAGAATAAGCTTAGAGGTGGATTCTTCCCCAGAGCCTCCAAATAAGAGCTTGTCCCAGCCAACATCTTGATTTCAGCCTGGGAGCCCTGAGCAGAGGACACAGTTGAGCCATGTTGCGCCTGGACTTTTGCCCCACACTACTGTGCAAGAATCAATGGGTGGTGCTTCAAGCCACTACACCTGTGATAACTTATAACAGCATACACAGAAAATAAGCACAAATCCTCCATTTTCTTAGAGCCACACTGCTCTAAAACAGTTCCCAAAAATCTTAGTTCTTGAGAGATAATAGCAACAAAACTCAATGTCTTAGAAAGGGTAATAAGGCAAGAAAAATAAAGGACCACAGGCAGCTCTGGCCCAGCAGTTTGGTGCCTCCTTCGGCCCAGGGTGTGATCCTGGAGACCCGGGGTGGAGTCCCGCATTGGGCTTCCTGCATGGAGCTGGCTTCTCTCCCTTTCCCTCTGCCTGTGTCTCTGCCTCTCTGTGTCTGTCATGAATAAATAAAATCTTTAAAAAAAAAAAAAAAGGACTAAAAAAGCAGAACCAAAGTATTAGTATCTATAAAGACTATAAGTGTTCCCACAGAAAGCCCAAGAAATAGTCAAAGACTATTATTATCTTTGATAAAAAAGATTATCTTTTTTTTTTTTAAAGATTTTATTTGTTCATGAGAGACAGAGAGAGACAGACAGACAGACAGACAGGCAGAGGGAGGAGTAGGCTCCATGTAGGGAGCCTAATGTGGGACTTGATCTCGGGACTCCAGGATCATACCTTGGGCCCAAGGCAGGCGCTAAACCGCTGAGCCACCCAGGAATCCCAAAGACATTATCTGAATAAACGAGTTTAGCTAGGTTTCTGGATACAAAGTCAACATACAAGAGATCCAATATATTTCTATTATCACATCTAACATAAAGTAAAACATAAAATGCAATCTTTTTTTTTTTTTTTAGATTTTATTTATGAGAGACATACAGACGAGAGAGAGAGAGAGAGAGAGAGAAAGAGAGAGGCAGAGAGAGGCAGAGAAGCAGGCTCCATGCAGGGAGCCCGACATGGGACTTGATCCCAGGTCTCCAGGATCACGCCCTGGGTTGAAGACGCTGCTAAACCGCTGAGCTACCTGGGCTGCCCCATAAAATGAAATCAAATGAAGAAATTATAAGAACATTAAAAATATTAAACTCATAGGAGTAAATCTAACAAAAGGTGTGTCCTTCATGAACAAAATACTGAGAGAAATTAAAGACCCAAATAAATACATGCCGTGTTTAGGAACTGAAAGATCAACACTGTACAAATACCAATTCTCTCAAGTTGATCTAGAGATTTAATCCAATCCCAATCAAAATCTCAACTTTTCTTCAAGGGTTGAGGGAGACAGAATTTAGCAAGACAACTGCAGTATTAATATGGAAATGGAAAGCACTAGGAAGAGCCAAAATATTCTAGATCATGGGTCAGTAAACTACAACCACCAGCTACCTGTTTTTATAAATAAGGTTTTATTGAAACACAGCCATGCTCATTATTTGTATATTGTCTGTAGCTGCTTTTCCATCACAAAGGCAGAGCTGAATTAGGTACAGCAGAAACCATGAGACCAGCAAGCCTAAAATATTCACTACCTAGCCCTTAAAGAAAAAGTTTGCCAACCACTGCCCTAGACTGAACTTTCTGTGATGATGAAATTACTATTATGTTATATAACAGCTGCCAGTCACATGTGCCTACTGAGAAATGTAGCTACTGGGATTGTATAACTGAATTTTTAACTTGATTCAGTTTTTATTACTTTAAATTTAAATAGGCTACTGTATTAGCACAGCTTTAGAATCTAGAAGAAGAACAGCACTGAGGCTTATTTTAGTACAAGATAATTAAGGCAGTGTGGCAGCAGTGCTTTTTAATTAGTGTATGAGACCAACAGACCTATATACAAGGATAACTTACATACAACAAAGGTAGCCACTAAGGGAGGAAAGGAGAATTTTCAATAAACATTTTGGGACAATCAGATACCTAAATATAAAACACGTGAGCCAAATTTTACATCTTACATACAAATTAATTCCAGACAGTACAAACAAAATGTGGTTAATCCATACAATAAACTATTATTCAGCAACTAAAAGCAATGAACTACTTATACATGTTATGCATCATGAATCTCAAAAATATACTAAGTGAAAGAAATCAAACTACATATGATTCCATTTATATGCAATTTCAAAAAAAGGCAGATTCCTGCAGAAAGAACACAGATTAGTGGTTGCTGGGGGCAAAGGAAGGAATGACTACAAATAAGCACGAAGGAACTTCCCGAGTGGTAGAAGTGTTCTAAAACTGGAACGTGGTGATGATTATATAATTCTGTAAGTTTAATAAAAATCATCAAACTCTACACTCAGATGAATTTTACAATATAGAAGTAATACCTTGGTGTATCTGTTTAAAAGAAAATCAATTCCAGGTAGATCTAAATTTGAAAGGCAAACCATTAATATTTCCACAGACAATAATAAAGGTACATACGTATCATTGTTACCCAGCAATAGAGAAGGATTTCTTAAATAGAATCCAGAAAGTACCAATTGCAAAAGAGAAGGCTGAGAAGTCTTTTTTAAAATGAAGCACTTCAGGACACTTGGGTGGCTCAGTGGTTGAGCATTTGCCTTTGGCCGAGGGCGCGATCCCAAAGTCCCAGGATCGAGTCCCATATCAGGCTCCCTGTAGGGAGCCTACTTCTCCCTCTGCCTATGTCTCTGCCTCTCTCTCTGTGTCTCTCATGAATAAATAAATAAAATCATTTTTAAAAAATAAAAAATAAAATAAAACAAAGCACTTCTGTTTTGACATGATATGTCATGTCATGATATCAAGACATCAAGATATCAAGATATCAAGAAATGATAAAGAGGGGGAAAAGCAACAAAGTGGCTACCTACAACCCATATAACCAACAATGGGCTGGTATCCAGAATGAATGAGAACTTTCATAAATCAGTAAGACAGATTACCCAATAGATGAATGAGCAAAAGATGCAATCGCACACTTTATAAAAGTCAACTATTAACCAAATACTTGGTAACACATACAAGGGTTACATCAGAGTAGCTAAAAGTTAGGGAAAAAGCTGACAATATTAAGCTTGGCAAAAATGTAGGAAACTGAAATAGTCATACCTTGATGTTTTGTGAGAGTAAAATAAGCTGGTACAACCACTTTGGAAAACTGTATAGGAGAATCTACTGAAGCTGGGCAAGTGGACAGAGTATGAGCCCACAATTCCATTCCTAGCCATGTGACCAAAGATGTTCAGAACAATATTCTGTTCTATTACAGCCAGAAACTGGAAACAGTAAATGTCCACTAAGAGGAGAATGGATAAGCAAATGCTGTACATTTATACAGCTGAATACTACACAGCAACAAAACAAATCACAGTTACCTATGATGGCATGGATGACTCTTACAAACCGATGTGGAACAAGAGAAATCCACCCAGAGAATAAACAAACAGATATACACAGCATCCAACCCCCCCCCCCCCCAAAATAGGCAACACCAAATGACAGTGTCTGCGAAGACATGCTCAGGTAGTAAAACAGACCAAATAAGCAAAGTTAAGGAGACCAAAGAGGGTGAGAACTTAGTGCAATGTCCAATCCTGGATTGGATCCTTGATTTTTAAAAAAGCGATGCTATGAAGGTCATAAGAAAGACAGTTGGCAAACTGAGTATGGATTGCATATTAGATGTTCTGTCAATGTTACATTTCCTAAATCTGATCATAGTATTATTGTGTAAGAGAACATCTTGTTCTTCAAGGACACATGCTGGAATATTTAGGAGTAACGAGTCCAGCTGACAACCTATTTTCAAATAGTTCACCAAAAATACTAATAGAGGGATCCCTGGGTGGTGCAGCGGTTTGGCGCCTGCCTTTGGCCCAGGGCGCGATCCTGGAGACCCAGGATCGAGTCCCACATCGGGCTCCCGGTGCATGGAGCCTGCTTCTCCCTCTGCCTCTCTCTCTCTCTCTGTGTGTGTAACTATCATAAATAAATAAAAATTTAAAAAAAAATTAAAAAAAAAAAACACTAATAGAAAGACCTGTACTCTGAAAACTATAAAAAATTAATGAAAGCAATTCAAGATGACACAAAGAAATGGCTTTCCATGCTCACAGACTGGAAGAACAAATATCAAAATGTATTACCCAAACCAATCTACACATTTAATGCAATCCCTATCAAAACACGAACAGCATTTTTCATAGAATTAGAACAATGCTAAACTTTACATGGAACCATGAAAGATCTCAAATAGCCAAAGCAATCTTGAAAAAGAAAAACAAAACTAGAGGTATCATAATTCCCAATTTCAAGTTATATCACAAAGCTTTGGTAATCAAAATACTATGGTACTGGCACATTAAAATAGACACACAGATCAATGGAACAGAATAAAAAACCCAGAAATAAACCCACAATTATATGGTTAATTAATCTTTGGCAAAGGAGAAAAGAATATGCAATGGGGAAAAGTACTCTATTCACATGCCCAGCCTCAGATTCTTCTATACAGTTTTCCAAAGTGGTTGTACCAGCTTATTTTACTTTCACAAAACATCAAGGTATGACTATTTCAGTTTCCTACATTTTTGCCAAGCTTAATATTGTCAAGTCTTTTTCCCTCAACAAATGGTGTTGGGAAAACGGGACAGCTACATGCAAAAGAATGAAATTGGACCACTTTCCTACATCACACACAAAAATAAACTCAAAAGGATTAAGGACCTAAATTTGGGATCCAAAACCCTAAAAATCTCAGAAGAGGGCACAGGCAACAATTTCTCTTACATCCACCATAGCAACATCTTTCTAGATAGGTCTCTTGAAGTAAGGAAAACAAAAGCAAAAATAAACTATTGGGACTACACCAAAATTAAAGCTTCTGCACAGCAAAACTAAAAAACAATGTACCGAATGGGAAAAGATATTTGCAAATGACATATTCCATAGAGGATTAGTATCCAAAATACATAAAAAGAACTTATACAATTCAATACCAAAAATGGGCAGAAGACATTAACATAACAAACATTTCTCCAAAGACACACAGATGGCCCACAGATACACAACATCACTGATCATCTGGCAAATGCAAACCAAAACTACGAGACATCACCTCACACCTGTCAGAATCACTAAAATCAAAAACACAAGAAACAAGTGTTGAT
This sequence comes from Nyctereutes procyonoides, assembly GCF_905146905.1. NCBI lineage: Eukaryota > Metazoa > Chordata > Mammalia > Carnivora > Canidae > Nyctereutes > Nyctereutes procyonoides. The sequence goes on from NW_026575020.1 coordinate 34,974,018, forward strand.
GAGGATGTGGCAAAAAAGCAACCCTTGTTCGCTGCTGGTAGGAATACAAACTCATGTAGCCACTGTGGAAGATAGTATGGAGGTTCCTCAAAAAACTAAACAAAACTACCCTATAACCCAGGAATTGCACTACTGGGTATTTACCCAAAGAAAAATACTAATTTAAAGGGATACATGCACCTCTATGTTTATTGCAGCATTATTTACAATAGCCAAATTATGGAAGCAACCCAAATATTCATCGATAGATGAATGGATTAAGAAGATGTAGGGTGTGTGTGCAAGTAGAAAAAGAATGAAAAGAATGAAATCTTGCCATCCATCCATATGGATGGATATAGGGAGTATAATGCTAAGCAAAGTAAGTCAGAGAAAGACAAATCATTTTACTCATATATGAACTTAAGAAACAAAGGGGATAAAAAGAGAGGGGTAAACCAAGAAACAGACTCTTCACTAAAGAGAACTGCTGGTTGCCAGAGGGGAGGCAGGTGGAGGATTGGGTGAAGGTGAAATAGGTGATGGGGGTTAAAGAAGACACATTATGATGAGCACTGAGGAATGTATAGAATTGTTGATGCACTCACTGTATTGTACACCTGAAACTAAAACTTAATTTTTATTATATTAAGAAAGTATTTTATAAGCAATATATTAAAAAATAACAATAACAATAATGTGAGCATGTGTGGTAGAGAGGAAAAAAATAAAGCAACGGCAGCCACCATTACTAGGAAATATGGGTGAAGGGTTGGTGGGTGCTCAGTATTATTTTTGCACCTGGAGTTTTGAAACTTTTCAAAATAGTTAAGTAAAAACTGCAAATGTCAAAAGAAAAAAAAAAAACAAATAAAAGCAAAGGCACAGTTTCATATATGTCCATACAGTGGTACCTCCTGGGAGCAGAAGACTGGGGTGCACAAGAGGAAGCTAGAAAGCTGGCAACGACAAAGTTGTTTCCTAATCTGGGTAGAGGTTACACAGATGGATATTTTTATTTTTTCTTTTCTGTACATGTGTAGTTCATGACACTGAAAGTTAAATGTTTATATGCTCTGAATTATTCGTCATGGTGTATTTCCTAGATTTAAATAAGTATAATGTGCAGTTTCTGCTTAATGTCTGTATTATCTTCCTAATTGAAAGTCTAATGTGGTTAGAGACCATGTTGCTCTTATTAACCAATATCTGGGACAAAACAGGCAATCATATTTGTTGAATGAGCAAATAAATTACATAAATCTTACTTACTTCTAAGGAACCTATTACAAAGATACCATCAGAGATGTGGTTAAAGATTTGTGAACAAGGATATTCTGAGTAAAATCCTGGCAGTAAGATTAACACTTAACTGCAATTGGATAAGTAAATTACAGACTTCTGATATCAGGAAATAGTGTGCAGTCATTACAAGGCATATGTTCAATATTTAAAAACCGAAGGCAGAGGGAAAAAAAAAAGAAGAAAAAAAAGAAAAAGAAAAAAAAGAGAAGGCAGAGGAAAGGCTCATGAAAGTGATTTGTTTGTTTGTTTATATATATTTTATTCATTTATTCATGAGAGACACACACACACACAGAGAGAGAGAGAGAGAGAGAGAGAGGCAGAGACCCAGGCAGAAGGAAAAGCAGGCTCTGTGCAGGGAGCCTGACATGGGACTCAATCCCGGGTCTCCAGGATCAGGCCCTGGGCTGAAGGCAGTGCTAAACCACTGAGCCACCCGGGCTGCCCCCTTAACTATTTTTAAAGTGTACACTTCACTGGTTTTAAGTATATCCACACTGTTGTGCAACCATCCATCTCCAGAATTCATTTCATCTTGTAAAACCAAAACTCTGTACCCAGTCTACATGATTTCCCATTCTCTCCCCTTCAGCCCCTGGCAACTACCATTCCTTTTGTGTCTGTAAGTTTGATGACTCTAAGGACTTCATATTAGCACAATCACAGAGTGTTTTGCCTTTTTGTGACTGGCTCATCTCTCTTAGCATGTTGTCCTCGAAGTTCATCCACAGCACAGCACATCATCAGAATTTCCTTCCTTGTAAGGGTGCACATTTACACCAGTGTACTTATCCATTCAGTTGTTGATGGACATCTGGCTTGCTTCTACCTTTCAGCTACTGTGCATAGTGCTGCTGTGAAGATGAGTGCACACATACCTGTTTGAGACCCTGTTTACAATTCTTTCGGGCACCTACTCATGAGTGATTTGCTGGATCACATGGTAATTCTCTTTCCCATTTTTTAAGAAACTACCCAACTGTCTTCCACAGTGGCTGTGCCATTTTACATTCCCACCAAGAGCATACAAGGGTTTCAATTTGTCCATATCCTTACCAATATTTACTTTTTGTTTCATATTAAGAACTTGTTAGGACACAAAACTACACATTTTATAGCCCCAATCTCATTTTCAAAATATCAAATTTACATACGTAAAGAAAAAAAGTTTGGAAGTAAACCAAAATGAACTGATGACATACTTGGATTGAGGGATAATTATTTTCTATTCTTCCTCAGAATTTTCTCTGTTTTTCCAATCATACACCAAGAAAATGTACTCTTTAGATTAAAAAAAAAAAAGTATTAAAAATCCCCTTGTCGGGTAGCCTGGGTGGCTCAGTTGGTTAAGTACCTGACTCTTGGTCTCAGTTTAGTTCTTGATCTCAGAGTCATGAGTTCAAGCCCTACAACTGGGCATGGAGCCTACTTACAAACAAACAAACAAAAAATAAATAAATAAATAAATAAATAAATAAATAAATAAATAGAAATAAATAAATAAATAAATAAATAAATAAATAAATAAATAAATAGAAATAAATTAAAAAAAAATTCCCTGGTCTATGACTACTATTCACCTAATTCAACATTAACTGGTTGTAGAAAAATCATAAGATTAAATTGAATTTCCTTCTGCTATTTTAATTACCAAAAAGCATTTGTGGGTGTATAAAAAAAAAGTTTCAACTCTCAACAAAATTTAATAAAAAAAAGCAGATATGAGTGCTACTAAAGCAAAGCATGAGTGCTACTAAAGCAAAGCATCATTCTGTACAAAGTTATACATAATTTTTTTTAAAAAGATTTCATTTATTCATTTTAGAGATAGAGTGCGCACAAGTGGGGCGAGGTGGGGAGAGAAAGGGAGAATGAATCTGAAGTAGACTCTGCACTAAGCAAGAGCCCAAGGTGGGGCTTGATCCCCACAATCACGAGATCTTGACCCGAGCTGAAACCAAGAAATGACCGTGCCACCCAGGCACCCCATATGACAATTTTTTAAAAAGATTTTATTTATTCATGAAAGACACAGAGTGGCAGAGACATAAGCAGAGGGAGAAGCAGTCTCGTCACAGAGAGCCCAATGTGAGACTCAATCCCTGAACTATAATCATGCCCTGAGCCAAAGGCAGACTTTCAACCGCTGAGCCATCCAGGCGTCCCGACAAGTATTTTTTAAAAAGAAAATTGAGGCAATACTCTAGATAATTTAATGACAAAAATTTTTTTCATTAATCACATGGCTTCTTTTCCGCAAGTGCGTTTTGCCATCATTCTCTAATTAGTAGTTTTTTTGCCATTTCCTAAGTAGTTCCCCCATCTCACTACAATTCTGTTCAAAACCCCATACAATGTTGGTAAATTGAACACCAATAAAAATTAATTTATAATAAAAAAAAAACCCATACAAATTATTATTATTATTATTTTAAAGATTTATTTATTTATTTATTCATGAGAGACACAGAGAGAGAGGCAGAGACACAGGCAGAGGGAGAAGCAGGCTCTACGCAGGGAGCCTGATGCGGGACTCGATCCCAGGTCTCCAGGATCACACCCTGGGCTGAAGGTGGCGCTAAACTGCTGAGACACCCAGGCTGCCCAAAACCCCATACAAATTAGACAAGTAAAGCATCTCCAAAGAGGAGGCCTGGATCCCTGGCACCAGCTCAGCCTCCTCTAAACCCTTGGGAATTACCACCACATAACCAAAGAACGACGGAGCAGTGTCAGAGCCACAGCACCTACCTTCAACTGCTTTGTTCAGTATGTCTAAGCTGCTCACTACTCCAATATTCAGATGGACAATAGATTCTGGGGACACTTTCTCTATTTCCTATTAAGAACTACAGGAGGAATCCCTGGGTGGCGCAGAGGTTTAGCGCCTGCCTTTGGCCCAGGGCGCGATCCTGGAGACCCGGGATCGAATCCCACGTCGGGCTCCTGGTGCATGAAGCCTGCTTCTCCCTCTGCCTATGTCTCTGCCTCTCTCTCTCTCTCTCTCTCTCTCTCTGTGACTATCATAAATAAATAAAAAAAATTTAAAAATAAAAAAAAAAAAAAAGAACTACAGGAAAACACAGACACGCAAACATGGATACACTCATAGACTCCTCCTTCCATTCTACTTCCATACCAGGTACAGCACGTTTTACGCTAAAAAAATTCAGGACCAGTTCCCTTTACCTGGAGCAGTGGATCTCACTGGGGGGGTCTTTCTCTTGGCCAAGAAGTTTCTCAGTTGGGTTTGTTTCACAGGGGACAGCTTAGCTGCAAGAAATACATGAACCCATAAATGCTTCAGACTTGGATTTTAAGACGTCAATAGAAGGGAATACAGAGAGTTGAAGATGAGAATGTGTTTACCTGGCACTCTGGACAAGGGCTTGGTGTGAGATTCTATGGTAGTTTTCAACAAAGCATTACGGAGACTCTCGAGATCACTGTCAAAACTAAAAGAGGATCGTGTTACCCTACAAATCAACTATGACCTGAGAAATCTCCCCAAATATAAGTGCCAGAGATGAAAGCCTCCTTAATATAGAGATGGGAAATCTGACCCATCAATCAACATAACCAATTCAAAAGGAAAGAGATTACAATCTCAACATTACACCTTGCTCCCTATCTCCCAGCAAACGCAGCACTAAAAGCGCTTTAGTACAAAGGGCAACCAGGATGTATACATTCAGCCTAGAGGGAAAAACATACAAATACCCTGGTAACTTCAGGGGCAAACAGTCTGAAAGTTTCTACTCAAACAAAATGGTAAGCCTGAGCTTCTAGACACGTTAGTCCACCTAATTCTACCAGTTAATTTTCAAAAGAACAATGTCTCTATAAAATCTGCCATCGTCTATTGGCACCTATTTCATCTGGCACACTTAATTTACCTCTCCAATAATCCCCGGAGGCAGGTATTGCTACTCCCATGTTTTAGGCAAAGGAACAAAGGATCACAGAGGGTGAGAAATCTGACCAGATTCACACAGGTGACAGCAGAGTCACCTGCACACCCACATCTGAACTACTCTGCGACTTTTTTTTTTTTTTTTTACTCTGCGACTTTTACACCTGACCCCAAAATGGTTATTTGCCCTTCAACCACATTCATCAAGTGCCAGCACCACGGACTGGCCCATTTCCCTGCACACCCAGGAGTTCCGCTCTGGGAGGTGACATCCGAGGGAAGGCTCCACTGGGAGGTTTGGTTATAGAGACGGAGCTGCTGGAGACTGTCCACCAGGTGATTCAACCTCTTCCTCTGTTGGTTGATGATTTCCCGGTTGTTGGCTAGGGTGTTAAATAGTGTTTCTCGCTCTGGCACAAGCAAGCGCCTGTGGACAGCAAGAAAGAAAGAACTTGACATGAATGGTCCAAATACTACAATTCTAATAGTGAAAGAACAAAATGTAGAACACCCAGCGGTCAAGCAGCAATGGTAAATTAACCAGAACATAAAAGGGATGAAAGCTTTACAAGGATAATACAGGATGAGGAAGGAGAAGCTTAGGGTAAACAGGCTGAGCCTGTAGCAAAAGATGGCATAATCAGACCAAACCTCAGAGGCTCCAGGGAAGAAAAGGGTGGAAGGCAGAGTTAAAAACAGGGGGGAGAGGTGATACATTCAGTTATATACTTAAGGTTTGTGTATTTTTCTGCATGTAAATTACACTAAAAAGAAAAGCCCTGGGGTCCACTAGAGGTCTATGAGGATGAGTCATTTCTTTAGAGTGCTGTGAAGAAACATGGAGATAAACACTCAGTTTGGCAACAGGGAGGTACCCCACTTGAAGGATCTAAAACAAGAAAGGAACAATGGTCCCTTTCTTTCCGGTGACAGGGCGGTTCAACATAAATTTTTAAGAAGGCATTTCAGTAGGGTACAGCAATATCTAGAAAGACTCAAAAGACAGAGATGTGCTAGAAAACTATAAATTTATGAACTTAAATCTCTGCAGAAAAGGAACTTTTAAAAAAAGACATATGAAGTGGAAAATCCATGGTTGTCATGAAGGAGAAAAAAGCCCAGTTTCTCTGTTAGCATCATACACTTTCTAAGAAGCCAATTTATTAATTAGCAGAGAGAAATCCATCTGTCACGCAGAACAGAAGGCTCCCGCTGTTGGGTCAAGCCATTCCCTCCCAAGCACTTGAATGTGAATTCAGACCAGTGCAGTGAGCTGTGAAATCTCTAATGGGGCCCAACTGCCCAGGGGACAAGTGCCCAGGCACAGAATCCTCCCCCTGACTAGCACCTACGGCGTCAATGCTCACCTCTACCTTCCCCTATCTATGCTCCAAATGGAGGCTCTCAAGTCAGGTACAAAGCCTTCCAACATGTTGTACAATATAATGTATTAAATTCTGTTTACTTAATTTTAAGCACATTGTAACCCAGCCCCTGCCATCACACCCAACTTGTCCCACTTGCAAGTTCTGTGATCCCACAACTTCATAAACAAGTAAACAGATCATTTCCTGGTTTGTTTCTTTACAGGGCTAATCACACTCATCAGGTATAGGTGGTTCAGAAACTGAGCATTCTGAGGCTGATCTGTTTCTCGGCTTTCCTGTGGGTACCTCACTGTTCTCATGATGTACTGCTTTCTATTCCTTTAGGAAAACAGATGACATACAACAAAACACCCGGGCATAGAAGACCAGGGTAGTAACAAAGCTTTCCTGTGCCTTTCTTCTTCTCTTCCTTCTAACTTATCCACACTAATTAGGAATGTTTCCTTAAAAAGAAGATTTAGAATATACAGAAAAATATAAAAGAAAAATCCCTCTTAATCCCATCTCCCAGATATAACCAAATATTGTGAAATTTATTTCTAGCCTCTTGTCTATGTTTAGATTTCCAGAGATCATCCAGTATGATTTTTGTCTTACTTTTCCCTATGTTGGATTTAATAATTACCATTATATGATTACCTATTTTGTAAATTTCACTTAATACACAAAATATATTTATTTACTTATTCAGAGAAAGAGAGGAAGAGAGAGAGAGGAGGGGGCAGAGAGACAGGCAGAGGGAGAAGCAGGCTCCATGCAGGAACCCCAACGTGGAACTTGATCCTGGGTCTCCAGGATCACACCCTGGGCCGCAGGCGGCGCTAAACCGCTGCCCCACAAAATATATTTAATATTTTTTTGTAAAAAAAAAAAAAAAAAAGTGATTACATAATATTCTGCATTAAGAAAAAAAATGTGACCAGACTTATCTGACCACTCCTCTAACTTCTACATAGTAAGTTGAATTTAATTTTACTGTTGTAAATTTTGCTGCAATGTGAATTCTTTTATGTAAACTGCTGCAAATGTTGTTATTGTATCTGTACAACAAATTTCTAGAAATATAGTGACTGGGTCAAAGAGAATGAATTTTAAGGTTTTTAAATCAATGCCCCTAAATCATCTTTTAAAAAGGCTATAGAGTATCTCCTGCAACCCGTGGTAGATAGCCCTCGCTCACTTTTGTTTTTTCTTTTGTTCCAAATGTCGATCCCATTCTAAGTCTAGCACATCATTCACATCTTGGACAGCAAATTTCACATATTGATGAAGGCGCCGAATTTCCTACAAGAAAAAAATGAGAAAGCAAATGAGTTTTCCAGTAGCTTGGAGGAGGGTGTATTGAAACAATCAAAATAATTTTGCAATATTTTTATACTGAGAGCCATAACAAAGAAAACACAAGAGGCTTTCATATAATCATTAGAACATATAATTAAAACAAAACGACAGAATCCAACCTTTTTAACTGTGACAGAGAAGCAGTTACAAAGCACAAGGAAACAGATTGTATGTGCTGGCCTCAGGCTCCAGGGAACAAATACTGTTGCTTATTCTCATTTGTCAGCTCCTATAAAGTAACTCAACATGCTCTAGGAACTTTCCACTGCACTCAGTGGTTCCAAAAGCACAGCCATTCAGCTTTTGCTCTCCCACCCATGAAATTAAATGTAATACAGACAAAATTATCCTCCAAAAGTGCTGAAAATAAATCTGAACCTATTCTTAGCACAGTACACATAGTCTTCTTACCAGTTGAGAAAAACTCATCTCTTCTCAAAGAATATAGTATCAGCACTAGAAATGGAATTGATCATTAACTAAAATTCACACCTATTTATTTTAGGCCTGTGGTAATTTTCTTTAAATTAAAGAATTCAGTCCAGGGCAGCCCGGGTGGCTCAGCGGTTTAGCGCCGCCTGCAGCCCAGGGCGTGATCCTGGAGACCCGGGATCGAGTCCCACATCAGGCTCCCTGCATGGAGCCTGCTTCTCCCTCTGCCTGTGTCTCTGCCTCTCTCTGTCTCTGTGTTGCACATGAATAAATAAATTTAAAAAAATAAAATAAAATAAAAAAATAAAAAGAGCCAAGCTGATTCCAGGAAGTAGCAGTAATCTTAGCATCAAGTATAAATTGCAACTCACTACTCGAAAGGATGCAGGGAGGTCCTTTGCTGCAAGCAACTCAAGGTGCCACCAGGTCTTAGGTGCTCGCGAGCACTGCTGCTTCTGAGTGCCCTCCCACTCTGTCTACCAGAAAAGCCAACTTCTCTTTTAAGGCCTCTCACAGATACTTCTTCTGTGACTTAGCTACTCCCTCATCTGCAGCAATGCCATAGCAACAGAGCCCACATTATGTTTATATGTCCCTTTTCTACTACTACTTATCAGCTGCAGGGATGGCAGGGCACAGTGCACTGGTCAAGAGTGCAGGCTCTGTACCAGACTCCAGGCCCAGCATCTATTCATGGTGACTCCTGCACAGTTTCAGTATCTGTTTCCTTATCCTTCTCTTGTACATAGTATGTACTCAATGCTAGCTATTATTATCAGCTTAGTACTCTGCAAAAAATAGCATTTCCTTTTGAATGAGGAAAGTGTTCCCCCAAAGCTGCATAGTTTTCTTTAGTTTGGACACACAGCAAGAGGTGAAAACACAAGAAGAAATGAAGTGTATCTAGATGCAACACTGAGGTGGTAATTTGATGAGGGGCGGGCAGGGAGCCTGCTCTGTCTTGCTAAGATAGTAAACACCCACAGTCCTCCAGCAACACCACAAGGGCTGAGAGACACAGCAGGGGTTCCTCAACCTCTCCAGGAGAAGGATTATTTTCCTACTATCAGTCAATTGACAGGTAAGGGGTGGAAATGACAGAAAGTGAGGAATCCACAGTGTCAAACTCTCAAGACAGGAGGGGATTCGTCACACTCACACACTTCTCACATCTTAGGTAAGGAAGTTCAGAGCGGCCACCCATGCACCCTTTCCTACCAGGGCTTTGGGGAAATGCGAGGAGGGAGGAGGAGGTGACCCTGCTAAAGTTTACGACGCGACAATTTTCAGTAAACTAAAAGATGAAAACAAAAATCAGATTTTGCTACAACAGAGAATAATTATGAATAAATGAGAGAAGTATGTTGAAGTATGGTGTACAGGAAAGAGCCCCAGCAGATGCAGCTTTGGCTCTGGTTCCACTCTTACTAACATCATCATAATGGGCAAGCTCCTTAGACCATGGGGCCCAACTCCCTTATCTGTATAATGGGATCAGTAACTCTCATCTTGCAGAGCAGTTGGTTTTGAAGCCTAGAAATAATGTGCAAAAAACACCCAGCACGGTACTTAGTGCTCAACGAGTGGTTGTGACATGAAATCTTATTATACATGATTTGATAAATATATTTTTAAATTCATTTTTTCCACAGTATGCTTTCTACCAAACTTAAAGTTTAATCAAGAATTCTAAAAAAAAAAAAAAAAAAAAAAAAAAAAAAAAGAATTCTACCGTCAGGGCAGCCTGAGTGGCTCAGCGGTTTAGTGCTGCCTTTAGCCCGGGGCCTGATCCTGGAGACCCGGGATCGCGTTCCACGTCAGGCTCCCTGCATGGAGCCTGCTTCTCCCTCTGCCTAGGTCTTTGCCTCTCTCTCTCTGTCTGGCTCTCATGAATAAGTAAATAAATCTTTAAAAACAAAAAAAGAAAGAATTCTAATGTCAGTTTTAATCCTAAAAAAACATGAAGTGGAGAAGTGCTCTTTTCTTTGTCACAGCCAAGGACATCTATGGAAAGTCGGCAAATTATTCACAGGCAACAACTTCCTAAGGGCAGGTATCCGAATCAAGACGTCACAAAGGAGAACTGACTTGTAGGAATTTGTTTCAAACAGCTCACTTGGGGGGGGGGGCGGGGGGGAATGCCTTGGCTTAGTTGGTTAAGCATCTGCCTTTGGCTCAGGTCATGATCTCAGGGGTCCTAGGATAAAGCCTAATGTCCGGCTCCCTGCTCTTCCCACTTCCTTTGCCCCTCCCCTCTGCTTTTGCAAGCGCTCTGGCTCTCTCTCAAATAAATAAAATCTTAAGAAAAAAAAAAAAAAAAAAAAACGGGTGCCTGGGTGGCTTAGCCAGTTGAATGCCTGCCTTCAGCTCGGGTCATGATCCCAGAGACCTGGCATTGAGCCCCGTATTGGTCTCCCTGCTCAGTGGGGAGCCTGCTTCTCCCTCTCTCTCTCTCTCAAATAAATAAATAAAATCTTAAATAGAGAAAACAGCTCATTTGGACTGGATTCTCCTACCTGGAGCTGGGCTTCACTCTTGGGATCCAATGGTCTCTTATAGAGCAAGTGCAAATACCCAGAGTCACAATCCCTCTCGTTTTGTTCTCTGGCTTCTTCAACACCAGCAAAGCCCTCAAGTAAAGTCGTTTTCAGGGTACTGATATCTCCATGAAGAGACTAGAAAAGGTACAAGGACATATTGAGACAAGGAGTGATATTTCTGAGAAATAAACCTTTTTGTCTGGATCAAGGACAACTGTTGGGTGTTTCTCAAGTAGTTTACATGATGCACCTGTGAGTATATAAAAAGAAATTCATACAAAAAAGTAGTTCACTGCTTAGTAAGAAAAATACAAATATTCACTTTTTAAAAATTATTTTTTTCCTCCTCATTGAAAAAACACATACTCTAATGACCAGAAACTCAGAGAGTAAGAAGAACTGATGGAACAACTGATGGTACCAAAGAATGTGATGGTACCTGAAGACAACCACTGCTGACACCCTGCAGAACTCTCGTCTTTCCCAGCATGCTTTAAGAGTAGGGTTCTGGGGCAGCCTGGGTGGCTCAGCGGTTTAGCGCCGCCTTCAGCCCAGGACGTGATCCTGGAGACCCGGGATCGAGTCCCACGTCAGGCTCCCTGCATGGAGCGTGCTTCTCCCTCTGCCTGTGTCTCTGCCTCTCTCTCTCTCCTCTGTGTATTCTCATGAATAAATAAATAAAATCTTAAAAAACAAAAACAAAAGTGTAGGGTTCTGGGGGCAGACAGTCTGGGACTGACACACTGTAACTGGGTAGCTTTGGGCAAATTATTTCACTTCTCTATGCTTCAGATGCATGACTTGCAAGAGACACAGAGCAATAGCACCTACCAAACAGGACAGTTTGAGGATTCAGTGAGATAACACAGTGCCTGGCACAGAGTAAGCAGTAAAAATAGTAACACAGTAAATACTATTAACAACAAATACTTGATATTTTTATATTGTATATGCTCTTAAACCTAACTCTGTAACCAAGCAATTTATCACAAAATATGGTAAATTTTCAAATATACCTCAACTAGTGACTATAATAGACTTTTACAGAATGGCTGGTGTGTGTCAATGGGGTAGAACTATTATTATTCTATTTTCTATAGGAGAACACTAAAACCTCGAGTAGCTACATTAACTTGCCTAATGTCACATAATGTGTTAAGTGCTGAAGACAGGACCCAGGGCAGCCCCGGTGGTCCAGCGGTTTAGCACTGCCTTCAGCCTGGGGTGAGATCCTAGGGGCCCGGGATCGAGTCCAACGTCGGACTCCCTGCATGGAGCCTGCTTCTCCCTCTGCCCGTGTCTCTGCCTCACTCTCTCTCTGTTTCTCATAAATAAATAAATATAAATCTTTAAAAAAAAAAAAAAAAAGACAGGACCTGAACTTGGGCAGTCCTAGGTAAACTACTCATCGTTCTGAAAAAAAACAACACCAGGGTCCTTAAAGAATAAAGTACACCCATGGAGTGCATGGAGAGCAACTGTTGAAGTGTAATTCAACTCAGAAAGAACATCAGTAAGCACAGACCTCTGTGGTCTCTTTGATCTCCAAAAGAAAGGTGTGCAAGTCATCAGATTCTGTTCGCAGCATCTTCATCTCCTCCGAAGTACCCACTTGGAAACAGGCCTTGGAAGTCCGGGCTTTCAGCTCCCCCAACTCCTTCTGAAAGTGTGCAATCTGCAGAAGCCACAAAAGAGGAAGCCCCTCGGTGTGAATGGCACAGCAGCACTGTCACTGCTCTGGACCCACAGAGCACACACCCCTGGGGTGCATCATGGCTGAATGCCAGTTCATGCATGAGGCTGCACTCAGAGCCACTCCAGTCTCACGGTCAGAGCAACTTCTGCACAAAATCTGCAGGAATGACTTTACCTCCTCCCCGATTCCAGCCATTACGGGATCTGACTCTTTCCACTGATGTCCCTGCTTTTCTGAAACAGGAGGCTGAAGTGATTTTGCCTGAAATGGAAAGCACAGATTGACAGATGTGCCCCCACCAGTATGGCTTCTTGAAGCAGCTGATTCGGCGCCTGGCACTCTTGTGATACAGTCACTCTTCCCTCACCTGTTCTTTTGAATCTATACCTCCTTCGTGTTAGGAATGTTCTAGACAGTGTAGAGAGAGGTGAACAAGTTAGAGGAGGTCCCTGTTCTCATGGCACTTACATTTTGCTGGGCCAAAACAGGTAGAAAGCCAACAAGTCAGATCATTCCAGCTGGTGATAGCAACAGGACAAAAGTAAACAGGAACTTAAGAGAAGGGGCACTACTGTCCTAGAGCACAGTCTCTGAACCTAGCCTCGAGGCAAAGCGGAAAGCTCTGTAAGTTCTGGGGGAAGTACCTTCCAACACTGAGAAGAGCAAAGAATGTAAAGCAGGAGACATCTGGCATTTTGGAAACTAAGAGATGAAGTAAATCTGGGGCCCAATGAAATGAGTAGGGCCACTGGAAAGGCCTGGGCAGGTCAAGTACAATTAACCCAAGGAGCTTGGATGTTTTTCTAAGTGTGCTGGAAGACTACTATAGGAGTTCAAGGAGTTTGTTTCTTGATTTATGATTTAAAAGGTCCCTCTTGCTGCTAAATCGAGCAGAGATGTCAGCAAGAGAGAAGAAAGGAGACCAGTCAGGAGGATAACGAAGCAAAAGAGGACAATGGCCTAAAATATGACGTTAAAAGGGGTGACAGATGCGGATTTATGCCATGCACATGCCCCATCAGAGGACAGCTGACGAGATCTTCCGCTAGTAAGGACTAGGGGGAGGGAATCCAGAATGACTTCTGGGTTTGGGGCTTGACAAACCACCCAGAAAAGGTTCTGGGAAAGACAGAAATCAAGAATTCTGCTGTAGAGACATTATAACTTGAGATGCCTGTTAGATTATTTAATAACTATAGCAATTACCATATAGAGCATTTTTAGACTGCATTAGCAATCATTAAAATAGCAAGCATTTACCTAATAAATACCTTGTGTCATGCACTATGCCAAAAGCTAAACCTATCAGCTGGGCATTTACTATGCACCCCGTAAAACAGCAAGCATTTATGTAACAAGTCCCACATGTCAAGCATTATGCCAAAAACTAGACCTCTAAGTGGGGCATTTACTGTGTGCCCTGTGTGGTTGTGTTGAGGGCAGGAATGGGGTTGGCTGGGAAACAGAAAGAAAAACCCGACTCTGGTCCCCAGGGAACGCAAATCATCAAGTGGGAAAGTGACATAAAATTCTCTTTAAGTTAAACCATAATAAGAAACTGAGGTGACAGACTGTAAATCTAAACATGAAAATAAAGCTTTTGGAAAAACACAGGAAAACATCTTTTTGACCTTGGAATCAGACTATCTAAACAGAACACAAAAAGCACTAATCATAAAAGAAAAGGTGATACACTGAACTATATTAAAAACTTGTTATCAAAAGAAACCATGAACAGAAAAAGCAATTTAAGCATTTGCATTATGTGTGTGTGCACAAGCCTGAGTGTACCCAACAAGGAACTCTAAAAGAAATCAGTAGGAAGACAGACAACCCCATAGGAAAATAGATAAAAGATCTAAGAACAGATATCCCATTAAAGAAGATATTCAATTCTGAGGTCACCAGGGAAATACTAATTAAAACTAAAAATACAACAATAAGAAATGAAAATCAAAAAGACCGATGAGGATACGGAGCAGCTGGGCCCTCATATACTCCCAGTGGGCACTTACGAAAGAGAAACATACACATATGTTCTATGACCCAGCAAATCCACTCCTCGGTGTACCCCAACGGAAATGCATACATACATTCACCCACAGACCTCTCAACTAGCACGCTCACAGCAATGCTATTCGTAATAACTGAAACCTGGAGGCTCGTCAGATGTCTGTCATGGCTAGAATAAATATTTATAGTATAACCACCCAATGAACTCCACACAGCCACAGTGATATGGGTCAATCTCACAAACATAACGTTGAGTCAAACTGCCAGATACAAGAATACATACTGTATTCTTATATACTGTATGATTCCAATTTAGAGAAGGTACAAACTGGCCAAACTAAGCTCCAATGTCAGAAATCATAGCAGATAGCCCTTTTATCAAGGGGAATAACTAAAAGGGCACACAGGAGAGAGGATTCTGGGGTCTTGGTGATGTGCCACTTCTTGATCTGAGTGTTGGTTACCAAGGCATATTCAGCTGGTATATAGGAATACTTTTATTTTCCTGTGTGTATTATGTGCCAATAAAAAAATTCAGTAAAATAAGATGTTATGGATAAACTGAGATGTTCTGGAAAGCACAGAGAAGGAGGGCACTGGATAGATTCCTCAGTTACTTTGGGAAGGAGATAAAAAGCAGGTGCTACAGTCTTGAGACAGAAAGAGATTACAACAAAATGAATAGCACAGTATGGACAATCTCAGGAACCAGCAGAGACAACAATACTATGGCTCTGGGGTTGAGGTAAATGGCCTTTGGGAGCACACATTACAAATGTTCCAAGCTCATACTTTAGTATTTCCCAACACACAGCCCTCAGTACTATTTCAAAGGGATGAATTCTAAAACATGAAAACCCACTTTATGATAAACATGCATGATAGGGGCAGTAGATGAATACACACACTATTGGAAGCTAGGTTTAAACATACCTGAGGAGAGCCTGACTTTGCCACTGGAGGGGTTATCCTGGGTGACTTCTGTACCATTGAGGGCACTGGCCCTGGGCTGCCCTGAGCAGACCGCCCTGCTGGAATAAGAGGTCAGTGAAAACAGATAGTTATTTCTTGTCATTATTTCTCTCAGCATATGTGTCCTTCCCTCAAAGCTAAAAAAAATAAGCTTCTCAGTGTCCCCGGTCGCCCTTCTATGATTTTTGTTACCAAGAATGACATCTAGTTTTGTCAGGCCTATTCCTAGATAATGAAAAAAAAAAAGCTATATTTTTAAATGCAAGGCTCTTTTATAAAGCAGATATAACTGGAATATCTCCGTTTGTAGGTGTAGGCCCAGGAGGCTCCCTGGCCCAGCCTTACTCCCCAGAGACTCCTGCTGCATCTCTAGGAACCAGGGACAAAGTTTAAATAATCCCAGTACCTTGTAGAACTCATAGAGTCTTCACAGCCCTCCTGGAAGCTTCTAGAACAAGTCCTGCTCTTTTGCACATTAGAATCACCCAGAAAGCTTTTAAAAAACAAACACACTAAAAATTCACACCCAAACCTCACCTCCAGAGAATCTGACTGAGCTGTTAGGGAAATGATCCCCAAGGGAGTCTATAGAGTGCCAATGGAATTGTGATCCATGGTGTTATTCCCAACACCCTCCAAACTTTAAGAATTAAATAATGGCAACGGCAGGGCAGGGTGATCTGGGTAGTAAGCAATGGAATTGGAGATCGTGTATGGGCATGATGGTTCAAATTTTCTCTCCTACGCTGAAAATAGATGTGAAAAGACTAAGCCACGACTCCTTAACTTTCTGGGTCATAGACAGATGTCTTTCAGAATTGGAAGAAAGTCCTAGAATGAGGTGACTTTGGCAAACTCCACAGGCAGTCTTTTCTCCTGGGCAATAGGTAAGATAGGTATGAGAGAGTATTTCAAGAATTCACAACTCAATGCCTGCTCAATATTTACCAAGATAACATTATTCCTGACATTCAAACACTAAATGGTTACCCAAACATGTCTGGCTAGGTATCATAGCTGACATTCATGAAAATAACCCACTTAAAAATTGAGAGAGACGTGGCAAATACCATGCTAACCACATGAGAAAATTCACACTACTCATATCAGGACAAAACAAAGTCATGAGACATGTATGTGCCCATCACCTATGTGGTATATACTACCCAAAACGTTTAAATGGTATTTCGTTGTATGGAAACAATCAAGTCCAAATTGAGGGACTATTCCCAAACCACTGGCTTGACCTCTCCACAAACATCAATGCGGAGAAAGATGAGAATGGCAAAGAAGTGTTTGACACTGAGACTAAAAACTGGAAAAACTGGAATAGGACATGTGGTCCTTGACTGGAGGGGACAAAGCCATAAAGAACACTACTGGGACAACTACAGAAGTGTCAATGAGGGCTAGAGTAGATTATGGTTAAATCTCCTTAGTGTGATAATGTATCACGTACCCCCATATTAAAGAGATACGTGCTTACACATTTAGGGGTGAAGTGCCTGCAATTAACTCTCAAATATTTTAGAAAAAAAAATTTTGCTAAAAAGAACACAAAGCATATAGCACCAAATGTTACCAAGTGTTGTCTTGGCAGAGGGAGGGCACAGTATTCATTAGACAGTTCATGCAACCTTTCTGCAAATATGAAAGGAAAAAAAAACAGGTACATCTGGTCATGGAGTTGTACCATGCCCTTCGATCCAACTTGGTTATGAGAACCAATTCCACTTGTCATCTTTATTTAATAGACTTGCTCACAGTAGGGCTGGTGTGAAAATCACAGGACAACCATCAGAGGCAGTAAGCCAAAGTCACCGCAGGCTTTTCCTCCTCAAGGGAACTTCATGGATTGTTCTATAACTGCCCTTCATGTAGGGCAGGCTCCACATGAAGACAGATGTCACACAGCAAGAGACTTCCTTTGAATCATCAAGCACACTTAGCATCATGAAAAATGTTGGGAGAGCCAAGCATGGCAGCACCACGGCCACAGCAATCTTCCCAACTGAGAGTACAAAGGTTAGAGCTCATCAGTGTGAGGTACAGGAAGCAAGAACAAATGATCTAGTCTGACTATGGCAGCTCGGGCTCCTGACAATGGAAACATGCAAACATAAGAATTTGGGGCTGAGCTCTGGAGCAGTTTGCTTCAAATCATACCTGATGCCGAGGGGGAGACTGAGGACTTTGAAGACACGGAACCCGGTGGTGCTGAGAGGGGCGTGGGGTGGCTGAGGGGTCCAGAAGCGGCTGGCTTGGAGGTGGAGGGGAACGGCAGCGCGGGTGCACCCTGGGAGCTGATGGCAGGAGTGGAGGGAGCCACTGCAGTGAACCTGAAACGGCGGCCCAACTGTGTGAGAAGTGCTCTCAAGGAGGCTCCTTCACATTGATCATGAGCAATGCCACCAATGGATAACTTACGGCTCCTATAGTTTTCTTTGTGAAACATAATGTTTAGCTATTTCTTATAAAAAGCGAACGCTGCAAGGAAACTTTTATCTTATCCTCTGTGTACTAAGGAGTCAACTATTCCATGAATATAACGAGCTCCTTATATGAAGGAGAAATGAAGTTTATCAGGTTGTGAAATATTTATTTGCTCTTCTATCAAACCAAGTGGAAAAAAAAAAAAGAGGCTAGGGCTCTGTTACACTTAGGAATGTCTAGTATTGTCCTGCCGATGAAATTACTGAGAACTCACTTTGGGGCGCTCACCTCCTCTGGGGAGTCAGAAAGGCAGAGGAAAGCAGATCACTACCTTTAGGGTGCTCATAGGCATGGAAAGTTAAGTTTTACCTACAGGGCAAAAGCCTGTAAACAATCTAAATTGTCCAGCATGAGCTGACTGGCCACATACAGTACAGTGAGGCTACAAAGTAGAATTTTTTTTTTAAAAGATTTTATTTATTCATGAAAGACAGAGAGAGAGAGAGAGAGGCAGAGACAAAGGCAGAGGGAGAAGCAGACTCCATGCAGGGAGCCTGATGTGGGACTTGATCCCGGGACTCCAGGATCACGCCCTGGGCCAAAGGCAGGCGCTAAACCGCTGAGCCACCCAGGGATTCCCCTACAAGGTAGAATCTTAGGCAGCCGTTAGAATGAAGTGGCTGTGTGACAATGGCAGCAGCAAGGGTGACAGCCAGCACTGCCTCCGTGGCAACGAAAGGCAGCAAAGGAGAGCAGGAAAGCTTGGGAGGGTTATGGGGTATCAGCAATCACTTTCTGCAGAAGGCTTGCATTCCAGCAGGGAGAACACAGCCGCAGATAAAAAAGTCCAAAATGGGATGTGAGTGAGCTGGTAGGACCCACACGTGGAAGAAACCGAGGACCATGTTAAGGAGTCTGGACTATCCAGGAAGAGCAGTGAGAAGCCCCTGGGGACTGTCGCACAGGGGAGTCACCAGACAGGGGCACCACTTCACAGACCGTCATAGTGGCTGTCACAGAGCAGTTCACAGAGTAAAGGGACAGAAGGATTCTAAAAGATTCACTCCCCCAACCCAAGATGTATATTCCTTATTGCTTCATTTTTTAAAATAAGGATTATCAGGGTGCCTAGGTGGCTTAGTTGGTTAGGGGTCTGCCTCTTGATTTTGGCTCAGGTCATGATCTCAGGGTTGTGAGATCCAGCCCCGAGAGTCCAGCTCCAAACTGGGTGTGGAGCCTGCTTGGGATTCCCTCTCCCTCTGCCCCTCCCGGTGCTTGCTCTCTCTCAAAAAACAAGCTAAATAAATAAAACAAAATAAAGATAGGAATATCTTCTATATTTAAAATCTGAAAAGCAAAAACCAGCATATAAACATAAACTTCTAATGATTAAAAAAAAATTTATCTAAGAGACTCTCCTGGACTCCATCCATTGATTAGATGTAAACCTTTTATGTTTGAATTCTCACCATTTGCAGTTACCATTTTGGAAAACAGGAAAAAGAGAAAATTTATTGTAACTCCACCCACCGTGACTCTATTTCCAGGGAACAACGTGATGTTTCTACTAATGCCACAGAAGCAGCAAACTTTCTTCAAGTGTTACTTACTTCTCACTAAGGTTGACCTTGACTGCAGAGGCTGAGGGTGGGAAAGCAGGCTTCAGTCCTATATTTGGAGCAGAGACACTTGGCATCGGCGTGCTTTCCAAGGTAGGCTTAAACCCCGAGGATCCAAAGGAGAACGAGGTTGCAGATGGTGTCATGGGAGAGGCCACAGGAGTGGGCACTAGGGAGGCTTGAGGAGGGGGAACAAAAGAAAAGGTGGATGCAACAGAGCCACTGGAATATGGAGGGGGCTCCCCTGGGACAGAACCAGATGACTTCAAGGATGAAGAACCAAAGGAGAACACGGCAGGGGCTCCAACAGCAGAAGGCACAGAGAAGGTGGAGGGGGGGGCAGCCAGCGACGAAGGTGGGCCAGAGACTGGAGCTGCAGGGGTTGGCGTGTCGAGCTTCTGTGGGGCTTGAGAGGAGGTTGGCGTAGTGGGAGTACTGCCTGCAGTAAATGAAATGGAGAAAAAGGAAGACAGAAGTTAGCACCGCAACAGTGGAGGTCCATACGGCAGAAAGCAAGTGGAAAGAAACTCGCAGCGGAGGGAAGACAGAAAGAAAGGTCCTAGTTGAAGAGCGGGGGAGAAAAGAGAGCAGGGCTGATGGGGGACCTGCCACAGCAAACTTTCCACATAGTAAGATGGATAAAACTTTAGAGGAAAAGAGAGACAGGGAAAGGCATTAAGTTAACAGGACTTCATGGACACACAGCTAAATCCCAGAGGAAAAATGCGTGTCTCGGTGTTATAGGGAAAAAGAAACCATTCTGCAACATTTCACAGCAATCAGGAAAAAACTTCCCTTCAGACCTCCACTTCATAACAGTTACTAAAAGCAATCCCAGCTAAATTAAAGATGTCCACGTATACAAAAGATCACGTATACACACATCTCAAAACAAAGGAGACAAAAAGTGAGTGAAGTCACTGAATCTAACAACCTGAAATTTAGAAGTGACCAAAAGAAAAAAAAAAATCACAATAGGAAAAGATGAAGATTTGACTGTGTAAAAACAGTTACATAAAAGGTAAATGAAATTTTAAAAATCTGTAGCAAATATGTTTTATATATATATTTTTTTAATCATTCTCTGATGTCTAACATTTTTATTTTTTATTTTATTTTATTTTTTTTTATTTATTTATGATAGTCACACAGAGAGAGAGAGAGAAGCAGAGACACAGGCAGAGGGAGAAGCAGACTCCATGCACCGGGGGCCCGACGTGGGATTCGATCCTGGGTCTCCAGGATCGCGCCCTGGGCCAAAGGCAGGCGCCAAACCGCTGCGTCATCCAGGGATCCCTATGTTTTATATTTTTAAAAAAACTCACATAAACTGAGATAAAGAAATTTCAAAAAAAAATTTCAAGACTACGATATAAGCTAGGAACCTAATTCATAAAATAATACATTCAATCTGTATGTAATCAAAAAAATGCAAATTTAAATAAGGCATATTTTTTATTGTCCTTAAAATTTAAATATGTATAACCCCTTATGCTTGGAAGGGTAACATGAACCTGAAAGCTTTTATTACTAGTAGGCATCGAATTTAGCATAATCTTTTAGAAAATACTTTAGCATTGTCTCAAAAAATCATAAAAAATGGACTCAGAAATCCCACTTCTAAGAATAAAGCCTACAAAAATAACCTAACATGAAAAACACATTTAATACAACCCAAATGCTAAAAGATGTTCAATGGAATAGTAAGCACTCTTTTATGTGAATCACAAAGATTATGTAAGAACACAGAAACACAATTTAAATTAAAAACCTACACACCAATGGTATATACAACAGAATCACAACGAAGAAAGATGTTTATGAAAAAAACACGAGAAGAGGAGGGCAGGTTTAAATTTTTTTCTATTTTCCCAACTTTCTATAAATGTGTTAATTTGCCAAATTCAATTAACTCAATAAAAATATTAAAAAATAGTATTTTTTTAAATCAATAAACTTATTTTAGTGGGTCTCCACTCTTCCAAACTGTCTGAGCTGTAAATTTACCTTCACTATGTCAAAAGTAATGAAACACTTACAAGTATGAAAATACTTCTAAAAAAGAAGACCTCAGTGAATTGTCGCTTTTATGGAAGCATAATAATGCAAGCAAATTTATTGTTAATATTTCTTTCACACAATAAATAGGGAACCAGCAACCACCAACTTCTTTAAAAACACAAACATGGGCAGCCCAAACATGGGTGGCTCAGTGGTTTAGTGTCGCCTTCAGCCCGGGACGTGATCCTGGAAACCTGGGTTCGAGTCCCACATGGGGCTCCCTACATTGAGCCAGCTTTCCCTCTGCCTGTGTCTCTGCCTCTCTCTGTGTCTTTCATGAATAAATAAATATTAAAAAAAAAAACCTTAAAAAAATAAAAAACACAAACATATAGATAATTGTCACTTCCACACACATTCAGTAGACCAACATGAAGAGTACATATAGGATCCAAAAGAAATTAGAGGCACTTTAATTGAAAATAGAACTGAACATATGAAAACTGCCGCACTGCTACTTCTGATCATTCACCAAAGCAAATGCGGAGCAGTAGCATAAAAATGAGCAGATTCGTGTCTTCTGGGTCTACCACCTGGGCTTTAGCTATAGCTGGCAGGCTACTTTCTCCCCCTTCAATGGCTCTCTTCTGCTCATCTAAACATGGCTACCACCTCTGGACCAAGCGTGAGGCAAAAAATAAAACTAGCCTCTACTTGTGCTCGAGGATTTGATGGGCTAGGAGCAAAGTCCTTCACACTGGACTGTGCTCAGAAGTAAACATCACCCTGCTCTTACAAGTGATACTGTCACTGTGAAAATACAAATTAGTGTTTACATGTGTGCATTTATGTATATGAAGAATATGGACCAAAATGTTAATAACTATGGCTATTGCTTGATGACTGATGGGCTCTTAAGTGATTGTGTACTTTCTAATTTTTCCTCCAATAAACATATATTACTCAAGCAATATTTCCAAAGAGGAGGGGAGAAAAACCTAAAGTAAATTAAATATAAACAAAAATAAAATCACCATGTTCCCACTGCCCAGATATAACCACTATTTAGATTTTAATATCCAACTTTCTAGTATTTTCCCTATGTACATATTTTTTTTCTCAAGGAGAAAGAAATCATAAAGCATACAGTGCTTTTTCATGATACATTCGACTACAGCTTTGTCAACAAATGCAACATTTTTAAGTTCCGTGGCATTCACAGTATGCACATACGAAGACATATTTAACCAATCCTCTGGGACTAAACATGTTGGTAGGATTCAGACCATATGATACAGGGTGCCGTAACAGGATACTGTTGGTAGATTACCTGATGGGATTCATTTGGCTGAGTTTCCTTTTCTCTAAAGTAAAGGTTGGAGAATAAAGCTTGTGGGTGAGAGGATGCAAGAATGTGCGTGTGTTCAAGGAAAAGTCCCTGCTTCGTTCAGACTGGCTCAAGGAAGAGGATCATTATGTGTCATCCCTGGGGATGGTCCAGAACGAGCCCATGGCACTCTCTCTGTGACAGAAAGGAAAGAGGCACGTACCTGACGACTTGGGTTGTCGCTCTCCTTCTAACGAGAGCCGCTCTGGCATCTTGATGAGGGACCTAACCCCAGGATTTTGATTGATCATATAAAATGGACAGAGCACACCGTCTGTTGAAAGTAACATAAGAACTGGAGCAGGAGGAAGAGTTTTCTCATCATCTGTTAAGAAAATAAGCACAAGTGAAAAATGAACCAAGTCCCGAAGGCAAAGACTGTTCTAAGCAAGAAGGCTATAGTAGACTCGCCCCAACAGTAGCTCAAGACTGTTTGCTCTGATTCATATCTGAACAGCCTCGAGAGCACTGGCTCTTGAAAGAGAACTACTGCCATTCTCAGTGGCTACCATCATGCCAGACCCTGCAGGGAAGTTCCAGTAGTCCTATGGCAGCTGTGACTGTCCCTGAGCTCCTGAGACTTTGACGAGTGTCTCAGGGTTCATGATGTCCCAAGACAGTCTCTAGGAGGGGGCTGGCCTAGCAGAAAAGTGACAGACTACACACTTTGGAAAATACACAGGACGTAGAAAGGTTAAGTCAAACTACTTTATATTCATTCACAGTTCAATCCTAAGACGTATTTTGTCAATTAGGACTTGAAGAGACTCAGAATAAATGAACTAAGGAGACCAAATAATCTTACCAGGGAAAGGACAGGAAAGAACTTAGTGGTGCTCGACAATGACACCTCTCTAAATTGAAGTACCAAAGAGCATAGGGCATGAGTTCCACTATACTGGTGCATCTCACAGACTGCAGCCCTATCTCACTCCAAGAGAGAAGACCCATTCATAGCACAAATTCAGGCCTGCCCTGGAAGCCAAGTGCTTGAGGTCCCCATTCTCTGATTTGTGTCTTTAAACCAAGCACTGCTATGCAGTACTGGACTAGGGTGCTGTTTCTGTGGGAGGCTGCTGGGAAACTGGAATGCTCGGAGAAACAAGGCAATGAGATCCTTCTGTTCTAGATTTCACCTATACATGAAAGCACACAGAGATAGGCATGCGTGAGTGTACACATAGGTACGCACGCGCGCGCACACACGCGCGCACACACACACACACACACACAGAGTCTGGCTTTTGTCTCATCAATGAATGTCAATCAAGTTAATCTAGTGGTGTCACAATGCATTCTGTACCATTCTTCAAGTAGCAATGCACTACCAGAAGTTAAGTGCCCCGCAGAGTAGATTCTGTCATGAACACGCAGAACAGGATTTCAATATCAACCACGACCACTTTTGCACTGAGCTACATCAGGCCACACTTACTGAGGGTGATTTCCACTTGATTAGTATAGTCTATGGCAACTCCCACAGGCAGCGAGTCATCACTCTTGTCTGTCACAGGCAGTTCAGCTCGACTGGAATCCTCCAGGAGCCAAGATTCCCAATTAATCTGGAAAAAAGAAGTACAGATGGAAAAGCTATGTTGGTTAGAGCTTTGCACTGGTCCTCCCATATTTCAAAAAGGAGAGAAGAAGAGACAATTCACTTGGTTTAGATTTATGTGTTGACCAGACTCTGAAATTTGGGAAGATGGTCTAAAAGCAACGGGCATCCTAGCAAGTGAGGGGTTAATTTTCCAAATTAACCCATGTGTTCCTGGTATACCAAGTACCTGCCTTGTGAATAACCACTATCGTGAACACTTTCCCAAGTACTGTCTACCCCAACTAGGTACATTCCTAAACGTGGTGGATAAATCTAATACCTGCACCAAACAGTTATTAGCTGCTCCTGGAAATGTGAGATTGGCACAAGGAACTCCAGTTGATTGCTACTGTGGTCTTGAGCAATGTGGCTTGTAGGGCTGGCCAGATTCCCTATGCCCACTTGTCAATGGACAGAATTACTTTAGTTCTTATCCTCCCAGATCTTGGCATCTGTTCTTCCCATGGGGCCCTTCCTGCCTTCAGGGTTCTTGAGAAACCACTGAGTCTTTCCAATAAACTCTTCTGCTTATGTCTATGCTTGAATGGGCTATATTCCTGCCAATATATGATTTGATGTTTTTTTTTTAAAGATTTTATTTATTCACTCATGAGAGACACAGAGAGAGGTGCAAAGACACAGGCAGAGGGAGAAGCAAGATCCTTGCAAGGAGCACTCATATGGGACTTGATCCTGGGATCACACCCTGAGCCGAAGGCAGACGCTCAACTGCTGAGCCACCCAGGCAACCCTATGATCTGATTTTTAAAAACCACACATTTGGGATCCCTGGGTGGCGCAGCGGTTTAGCGCCTGCCTTTGGCCCAGGGCGCGATCCTGGAGACCCGGGATCGAATCCCACGTCGGGCTCCCGGTGCATGGAGCCTGCTTCTCCCTCTGCCTGTGTCTCTGCTTCTCTCTCTCTCTCTCTGTGTGTGTGTGACTATCATAAATAAATAAATTTAAAAAAATAATAAATAAATAAATGAATAAGTAAATAAATAAATAAATAAAAACCACACATTTGTCTAACTTTCAGTGTTGACCAAAACTGGGCAGCACAACTCAAAAGGAAATAATGCTCTATGAATAACAGAGAGAAAACAAAAAGCCCTTCAGGAAAGGGAATGTAATCATACTCCATGACTTAGCTATGGTGTGAATAATAATTGCATTCATAATAATGTAAATAAAGTTGATATCAAGTTTGAAAAACAATCTATAGGGCAGCCTCGGTGGCGCAGCAGTTTAGTGCCGCCTGCAGCCCACGGCGTGATCCTGGAGACCCGGGATCGAATCCCACGTCGGGCTCCCTGCATGGAGCCTGCTTCTCTCTCTGCCTGTGTCTCTGCCTCTCTGCCTCTCTCTCTCTCTCTCTGTATCTCTCATGAGTAAATAAAATAAAATATTAAAAAAAAACAATCTATAGACAAAATAAAGAAAACTTAATAATTACTACAGAACAGAATGCAACAGTACCAGTTTTGATTCTGCAAAAGACAAGCTACAGATGAGAACAGCAGTGAGGTGGGAGTGGGGGAAGGTATGCTAAAGGCAAGAGTGGGAAAGAAGGTATTCCTCTCACAAAGTAGAGAGTCAAGAGATACTGTGTATAGTGATAACTAAGAAATGGAAGATTAAAACTATTACTTACAGTTACAAAGGTAACCAGCAGAAAAAACTACAATAGTGCTGCAACCCCGTTGAAGGGAAAGACGAGGATCTGAGGGCCATATGTAAGCTATATTGTTATCTACCACAACACCTAAGGTCTAAAACAAATAATCGTTAACTAGTGATGAAGCAGATTATTATTTTATTTTTTAGAGGTCGGGAGGGGCAAAGTGAGAGAGAATCTTAAGCAGACTCCATGCCCAGCGCAGAGCCTGACACAGGACTCGATCTCCAACCCTGAGATCACAATGTGAGCCAAAATTCAGAGTCAGACGTTTAACCAACTGAGCCACCCAGGTGCCTTTAAGATTATTTAGGGATAAGGAGGTAATCTTTAAAAGCAAAAATTTACAAGTTAAAAAAGGTCCCCTCTAAACAGGGCTGGATAAGGATGGAGTAGGCAGGGGTAATCTTTTTTTTTCTTTTATAAATCCCTTCCACTACTTGATTTTTTTAGCCATGTACATAAATTATCCTGATAAAAAACAAAAATACAAGTATATTTTAAACTCATAGGAAATTGCTCCTAAAGACAATCTAAGGCTTCACATCAGACTAACTCTGGCCTGTGACTCCAAAGCGCTCATCCTAGATACTATGAGAGCCATATACTTATAGTGGACCACCCTGCCACCCAGAGAATGAGGGATAAATCCTGAATGGTTGGAGAGGTCTAAGTCTCTGTGTGTGGGACGCATACAACATTTTTAAACTCAAGGCAGAGTTTTAAGCAGAAAAGTTTCTTGGGGCACCTGGGTGGTAAGAGTTAAAACTGCCTCTCAGTTTCAGCTCAGGTTGTGATCTTGGGATTGTGGGATAGAGCCCTGTGTCAGGCTCTGTGCTCAGCCCAGTCTGCCTGAGTTTTTCTCTCCCTCTGTGCACACTCTTTCTTGCTCTAATAAATCTTAAAAAAAAAAAAAAAGTTTCCCTTTTATCACGTCCTTCTGTGGTCACTGTACATAACCTACCTTGGTTGAGGATGGGTTACCACAATCACCTCAGCCCAATTCCTGTCTGCAAGGAGGACAGAGCGCAAGAAGGGAGGTGGGTGCTTACACACATGGGTGCTTTTAGCTCTCGGGTGGTTTTTCAAAGTGAAATAGAAAGTATTGCTGGTGAGTCGCAATTTGATATGGTCTGCATGTTTCTCTCCATTAGTCAAGGATGGGTTAGAGGTAACTGAACGGAAGGGGCAGGTTCAAGCAACAGGAAGTAAATAAAGGTGGTGAAACAGAACAAGGCAGAAAATCCTCCTACACACCCAGGTGTGCTCCTGTGGGAAGCTGATTATATCTATGCTTCCACAGATCGTGAGTGGATCCTGAAAGGACAGAAGGGCTTTATAAGACAGTGGGGGAGGGCAGCCCTGGTGGCACAGTGGTTTGGTGCTGCCTGCAGCCCGGGGTGTGATCCTGGAGATCCGGGATCGAGTCCCACGTCTGGCTCCCTGTGTGGAGCCTGCTTCTCCCTCTGCCTGTGTCTCTGCCTCTCCCTCTCTGTCCCAATAAATAAATAAAATCTTTAAAAAAAAAAAAAAAGACAGTGGGGGAGCTGCTGAGTTTGAAACCCACATCTGTCCCACGCAAAATCCAAGCCACATGGCCCAAGGCACTCCGTCACATCAGCCAAGTGTCAGCTTTGCTCTCATCCAGAAACTCATTCAAAAGGATGTGGCTTCATCTAAACCTTCACCACATAGTTAACTCCTCCAAGAATCTTTCTCAGAAAAGTGTCACATAAAAGCGACCGAAGAGTGAAATTTACCTGATCTGTCTGTCGAGCAAGGATACTGACTTCTGTTGAAGCTGCAGATGCTGCCAGCACTAAATCCCTTGAAAGAACAAAAGCAGGAGACCGTTAAATTCAAACATAGCAACAGTTCTAACCCAACTTGAGCCTGCAGTGGCATCCATGAGGACTTCCATGTGATGTCAAGAAGGAAGGTGAGGTCTTCTATATGGCTGAAGAAAGGTGAGAAGATTTTAGATGTAAAGTTTAACTCCTTAGTTCATTAGGATAAAGCCCTGGAGACCCAGCCAACTCCTTATGTATTTCTGACAAAGGTCAGAGACATGACAAAATCCAGTCAGAATTTCCATTAAGTCTACTGCCCTGTAAACAGAAAGATCTGGTGAAATCGTGGACAGAAGCTTTGCTTCAAGTTATCTATCTTTCAAGGGGAAGTTTTTGCTCTCAAAGGGACACATTTAATACATTCCTTAAATATCATATTGTCATAAGTCATCACTGGGGTTACTGAGAAAATGGGGTTTTTAAGATTAGTAAGTATTCGATCCAGATAATTTAAGATTGGGGAAACAGAAGTAGTCAGAGGCATTATCCAGCCTCAGAGGAAAATATGTTCAAGGGCATAAATTCTCTATTCTCCTTCCCTACAGAAAAGAATCTCAAAGCGGGAACAAAGCAATGCAGGTAGGACCCAACAGAGAGAGAAGGAATCCATCCCGGGTTCTCAGCTCACCATTCTTCAATGTAACTGAGGTAGTAATGGTGCTGCCTCTCTGTGCAGCTGCCATAGCAGGGCTCCATAAAGTTCACAAATATCTCTGGGTGCTTTTCTTCTTTTTTCTACAATAAACGAAAAGAGAAAAAAAATCCCACATGCAATTTTTCTTTAATTCTACACAGTTAAAGAATCTCAAAAACTAAAACATTTACACTTTATGAGAAAATTCACTCAAAAATCCCTGTCCAGGGACACCTGGGTGGCTCATCAGTTTAGCATCTGCCTTCGGCTCAGGGCATGATCCTGAGGTCCAGGATCGAGTCCCGCATTGAGCTCCTTACAAGGAGCCTGCTTCTCCCTCTATGTCTCTGCCTCCCTCTTTCTCATGAATAAATATTAAAAAAAAAAAAAAAACCTCCGTCCAAATATACAGACATCTTATAAAGACAGAGTTGAGTAATACAAGGAATATGAGCCGTGGCCACTAACTGAACTGGATTCAAACTGTTTTTTCACTTTCTGGCCATGGGACAGGCATGGATAGACTGCTCACTTCTCTGATAATTTTTCTAGGGTCTGTGGTGGGCCTGATGAACTTACTCCACACTCTGTCTTAAGCGTGGAACAAAATGATACATATGAAGAGTTTAGCCCAAAACATGGAACCTAAGAAGGAGTCAATAAATGCCAAAGCTAATGTGATCTCTGGGAATAGGAAATCTTAATAAGTTCTTAAAATAAGGACCTCAGGGCAGCCCCGGTGGCGCAGCGGTTTAGCGCCACCTGCAGCCCAGGGTGTGTTCCTGGAGACCCCGGGATCGAGTCCCACGTCGGGCTCCCTGCATGGAGCCTGCTTCTCCCTCTCCCTGTGTTTCTGCCTCTCTCTGTCTATGAATAAATAAATAAAATCTTTAAAAATAAATAATTAAATAAGGACCTCAAAAACATATTTTTAAAATTAAACTTTGTCAGGTACACTGTAATTTTGGCCCCCAGGCCACGGGACAGCATTCAAGTTTTACGCTCGAAGTTGTACCATCCCTGCCAGCAAAAAAAGGAAACTAAAGCCTAACCCTAGAACTTTATTAGAAGACCTCTATGATTCTCAAAGGATAAAGATGTCCTTTTCTTTCTTTCTTTTTTAAGATTTTATTTATTTATGACAGAGAGAGAGAGAGAGAGAGAGAGAGAGAGAGGCAGAGACAGGCAGAGGCAAAAGCAGGCTCCATGCAGGGAGCCTGACGTGGGACTCGATCCTGGGCCTCCAGGATCACACCCTGGGCTGAAGGCGGCGCTAAACCACTGAGCCACACGGGCTGCCAAAGATGTCCCTTTCATACACATACCGGGAGGAGAGCCATCACCACATCTGGAGAAGTTTCCAAGGTCCCATCCGCAGCAGCATATACAATTGTGAAGACATAAGTACCGATCCACAGCACATCCAGAACTGAAATACACACACTTTAATAAAGCATCTTATGTTTGGAACAGCCCTCATATGTTCAAAAAATTATCAGCCCATGGATAAAAGAGTCCGAGTGCTATAGTTCTAAAAGGTCCAGACTTCACTGACTGAATATAATTCACAATACAAAGAATTCAAGAAGCCCAAATTCATCCCAAAGTGGCATTTTTTTTTTTCCTGGCAGAATAAAAGGATGGCAAATTTTGAAAGGATTCTAATAAAGTATCAGGACCCATTTACTATTATTTACCATGAGACACAGGTGTCTACCAGAGGATTATTATTATGCTGACTTAATTAGCCAACTATAATAATGAGAGTGTTCATGTAGGAGGCATTAACACTTCCCTGAGTGTGCAGCTGCATCACATGATGTGAAATTTCTGCAAATACTGTGTCACCTCATTAGAGGTGGACCTAGCATAAGAAAAGCAAATGGGTTACCTCTGACAGGATGATCCGACTCATAAAATGGTGGGCAAGGAATGACTTTTTTTTCCTGCAGAGTCTGAAAGAGATGGGGGGGGGGGGCGGGAGTGTCAAATGAAACAAACCTAAACCAATGAAACTGTCAAATCCAGTATGTTCCCCCCAGAAAGCACTGTGCTTCATCTTCCCAGCCAGGAAAAAACTGAACACAGGGAATAGTGAATGACTCCATCCAGGACCCCATCCTACTGAAATCTCCCACAAATATCTTCAGGCGTAGAAAGGAGATGCTCAAGCTTATACCATTTATACTAGCAAAGCCACACACACTGACACAGACAACCACCAATAACGGAATAGAGAAGTAAATCATGGTACATCCACACCATGGACTACTATGCAGTCATTCAAAAGAATGGCTCCATATATAATATGTTGGGGAAAAGGACCTTGATAAAGTATTATGTTTAAGACAAAAAAGGCAAAGAGCAAACCAATGAAATTAAGCCAGTTATCTTTTTAGAGGCTACCGCCCTAAGAGTATGTAACAAATCTCATATAACAACTTTCTGTAATAACAAGAAATAAAACCTTCACCTCAAACCCATACAACTACATTCTCTGCTTTACACCCAAGAACAGTCTCTCAAGGAAGAATGGACAGCAACACAGGCCTCAGAACTACCTGTGGAACCCTCCTTCCCATCCATGCCTGATGTAACATATATGGATTCTATGTCAATTTATATTGAATAATACCTGTGATGATATCAGGAAGACCCCAGGGAGAGGATGACAGAGTGACAGGGGCATCCATTGTCTCGGGTGCCCAGAGTTGAAGAAACTGAATCTTTCAGATGGACTCGGCTACCAAATAATGCTATGCCTTAACTGTTTTGATGGAATGTTTATATAACACTGTGTAGAATATGACCAGCGTGTATGGTAGACATGTAATGCATCTATACACTATTTGTATAAGCATCCAGAAATGACTAGAGGCTGCCACTAAATAAAACACAGAGAGAGCCTCTAGAAGGACTATGGGATAGAAAGGAAGAGTTCCACCCTTTCCTGCATTCACTAGTTTACTGATGAATTTGCTGCAGTGAGCATGAATTACATTTTAACAGAAAAAACACTAATGAGCTCCCAAACCATCCCAAAAACAGTACATAACTTAAGAAAAGTGCTGAAGTCCAAGGCAACACTTACAGGAAGATACTGGACCACAGTTCCATTCTGCTTCCCCACTGCCAGCTGCTTTCCTTTGGGGCTCCAGCACACTGAGCAAAGAAGAAAATGCTGCCAATTAAGAACTGAAGAGAATGGAGCAAACCATAGAGGTCTGTACTGAAACAGCCATATAACCACCACGTCCTGTTCCTCTGTCAGTCCATGGGAGACAGGAGGATCATCCTTATTTGGCAAAAGTCCAAAAAAAATTTCCTTTTTTTGATACAAACCAATTACGACTTAATCACTGGACCATTAAATCAACTGCTAAAAATCTGTTTTCAACAGAGTGTTGTCCAGAAAGCTGGAAAATACGAAAACTCTGTTATCTTTAGATAAGGAGAATAGAGGTTTTCAAGTATCAAGAAATCATTCTCTTACTCCTATCCAAGATTTATAATGCTCTTCCCGCAGAGGTAAAAATGACTTCCAGTGTACCATCCACACCACCCTTTTGGGTCCAGAAACAGTCATTCTCAAAAACACATTTCTAAACCATCTGTACCAAAATATTTCTTTCTCCAAAAACCCTATGCACTTTCAAGTTAAATCAAGTCTGCTGTTTGGCTTCAAACATTATGGAAATAAAGAACACTTTCTGCTTCTACCAAACAACAACAGATACAACAAAAAACCCCATTTGCATTCATTTCAGGAAATTAATTTTTAAGGAGATTACCATCACTGTATGTTATAGAGTGAAAGCCTTTATTACCCACCAGATGTTACTGCCACTGTGGAAGGGAGAGTCGCACACACTTTCACTGTTTCTGTGATTTGTAGGACAGCAATGCTGCCATCGGCCAGACAAACTGCCATCATGGAGGGAACAGTGGGGTTCCACTTCATATCGATCACCATGCCTCCTGCATCTTTCAAAAGCTTATGATAGGCAAATGGGCGTTTTTGCTGTTTAGCCTTTTAAAACAAATGCCCAGAAGCAAAAATAAATTGATAAATTAATAAATACATAGACATTTAACAGTTGAAGAAAATTAGTGAATATGTATTCTTAAATTACTTCACTTTTCTCCATGGCCATGACCAAAAAAAAAAAAAAAAAAAAGAGCTTTACACAACAGTATATTTGTTACAGACAATTTCAACACAACTTTGGAAAACAGCAGTCAATTATTCTAGCACACTGAGGGACTCTCAGCAAGGGAATACACAAATGCAAAATAATAGGTAAAGAGCAAATACTAGATTAAAATCTTGGCTCTGCTTAATAGTGTTGGGTTCTTGAACGTTTAAATTCTTTGGGCCTGTTTCTTCATCTATAAAATGAAGACAATAGCACCTACTTTGTGAGGCCATGGTATATATGAATAAGGACAAGGCATATAAAGCATCAGTACAGAGCCGGGCACACAGTATAAATACTCAAATTGGGGCAACTGGGTGGCTCAGTCAGTTAAGTGTCTGACTTGGTTTCAGCTCAGGTCATGATCTCAGGATCCTGAGATCAGTCCACATGTCAGGCTCTCAGCTCAGAGACCACTTGTCCCTCTCCTGCTCCTTCCCTCTTTCTCTCTCTCATAAACAAAAATAAAATCTTTAAAAAAAAATACTCAAATTATTGACAATTATCATTACGAAACTGCTTGGAATGGAAGAATACTCCAGAGGAGGTCAGAGACCTGGGATGTAGGAATTTCTGACATTACTGTTAACTCTACAGCCTTGGGCAAGCCACCTGGGCTTTGGCTGTCTCATATATAAAGGAGAAAAAACACCTTAGGGCATATGTTATGAAATAATTTCTTGAAGTCCCTTCTATCGCAAGGATCTATGATTCTATAGTTAAGGACTATTTTTTAAACCCATACTTTAATCTAGAAAATGACTCCAAGGGTCATCCAGGAGTTTCTAGGTTATGATTGAATACCAGAAAATCTTTTTTAGGTCTCATGTTGACACTATGGTTTGCCAGTAGTTTACCTCATTTGAAAATGTGCGAACATCAAAAAAAGCGATAATGGAACCATATTCACTGGACATCATGCACACGGAGAGTGTGAGGTTATCACAGCTCAAAGCCAGGTGATGTATCGGGAATTTCATGGGAACCAGCAAGCTTTGAACTTTATCAACTAAGAAAACATAAAAAAGACAAAGCAGAAGCATAAGCCACAACCCCTTTATCTAGGTTTACGTGAAACAATTTTTACATCTACATAAACATATAAGCACATTTTGATACTTGGTCATGCAGTTAAATCTTAGCTTTCTTACAGATGTACAGTGATGCATTAAATAACCCAGACTCTTCCTCAAGGAAACTGTGGCTGTTCCCCTTGTTAAAAATAATGTCCCGTACCTCTATTTTCACAACAATGCTTCCTGTTTGGACGGCACTATTGTGCCAACTAAAATGCCATGCAAAAAAACCCTTCTCCTAGAGATCCAGAACCCAAGTTCAACTGAACAAAAATAAAAAGCATGGCAGACTGGTCAATTCTTCTTCCTTCTGAGCACAGAGAAACAACTCACCAAAAGGACCAAAGAAAACAACCAGAAAGGCTTCCAGCAAACTACCTGGAACTTAATCTTCTTGGAGATCAACATGAAGACTAATAGCAGTTTTATTTCATATACTAGAATGATTTCTTGGGAACGAGACAACATTAGCACTTCACTACACTCCTCTCTCTACCGTGCAACAAAAAATAAGTAACTTACCTATCTTATTGGGATCATCACCAGGTTTATTTTGAATCAGAAGATTTTTGGTAGGAAAAATCTGCAACCCACTGGCTCCACCAGCAAAGACCAGGCCATATTTGTTGGACACGGCAAGCAGACTCGAGCGTTCCTTGGGCAACTCCTCAGGTGAGTCAAAGATTCTCACCTTCTTCAGTGCTCTAAACTGAAAATCCTGTTGTGAGGGATGAAACCAAGATTAGTTCAGGGAAAAGAGGAAATAAAATCAGGTCTGTTGTTACATTTCTTTTATTTTTTGTTAAAGATTTATTTATTTATTCATGAGAGAGACAGACAGAGAGAAGCAGAGACAAAGGCAGAGGGAGAAGCAGGCTCCATGCAGGAAGCCGAATGTGGGACTCAATCTCAGGGCTCCAGGATCACACCCTGGGCCAAAGGCAAGTGCCAAACCGTTGCGCCACCCAGGGATCCCTCTGTCATTATATTCCAATAGACCTAAAGAAAAATAAATATTACCCTGAAGCAAGGACTGTGTGGCTCAGCGGTTTTTAAGCTGCCTGTGTGTTCTGTAGTACCTGGCATAGGGCTTATCAACGTTTATTGAATGAAATGAAGTTTTAAAAATTCTTTCACGGAGCCTGCCTTAACTAACCCAGCTCACACCGATACTTTCCTTTTCTGAACTCTTACTAGTTTATTGCCCTAACCACCACACATGCTGCACTTCAAAATTCATAATCTTGTCCTATTTCATGCTATGTACTGTCTCATGACCCAGGGTGGTGCTTAATAACTGTTGTTAAATATTGAAAACATCCCCCAAATACGCTGTTAGCCTGAACTTCCAGTGCAGTACTCAAAAGATATATATATATATACGTATATATATACACATACATATATATGGAAATAATGACCACAGAACGATAACCAAATCCCAAGAATTGGCTTACCTGCATCAAATACTAAACAAAATTTCATCATAGAAAAGGACAGGTATGGTCGATCTCTTAATTTGCAAGACCCATAAACATACCTAGATGCCATGAAGACATTAAACCCATGTCCAAAGCCATTAATACAGGCTGTAAGGCCAGATATGGCCTGACCCCACCTATCTCTGCCGCCTTACGTCACGGCATTCTGCTTTCCTCCCTCTAGTGCACCATTACCTCTGCAACATCCAGGGCCCCTCTATCCTAGACCTGTTTTGTTTCCGTTTCTTTCAGTGTTCATGCTCCTTAGCACTCCAGGGCCTGGGAGCCTTCCCCAGCCTCCTGTCACCATCTTCCACAAGTATAACTACATGCTTTCAAATACAATTTTCCGTGTGTACCACCTCTCCGTAGGAATTCCATTAACTTTACCAATCAGTATGTTAAGTGGTACCGTATACCGCTGATTTTTTTTTTTCTTCAATTCCAAATCTATCTTAAGTCAAGATTTTGGTATGAAGCTTGTGAATGCCCTTTTGCTCACATCCCAAAAGGGTAAAAGCCAAAGACAGCCTTTATTTTTGTACACTTAACAGTGTTTTGTATGAGATCCTTAGCACACCCCACATACTAATTCCCTTAGATTCAGTGTTTTACACACAGGGACTGAAAGCTTAACTGAAATACTCTTCTTAATGCCAAATGAGTACAGTGACCAGGAACTCACACGTTTCCAGATGAAACCATACAGAAGTAGAATGAAATTTTCAGCATTTGTGTGATTCTCATCCTGATAATCCTAAATATCCTGTCTGGGTCACGATCACATTCATTTGTGAAGACCCAGTGGGATGAAAACTTTCCTTTCTGCTATCATCAGGAACCCAAAGGCAGACTGTCATCTTCCAAGCCTGTGGTTCTGAAACCTTTATATTTCCTTCTGCCCCCCAGCATTGCGGGAGAAACTGGCACAGTCTCACTCTCACTGGGTGGCTCACCACCCCTCCCCGCCCCTGTCCTTAGGAATCACTGCTGTAACTGTGGGGATGGATTACTACTCCCTAAACGCATTTCAGGGACGGGTTCAATCGCCTCAAAGCTTCGCGCAACTTCCTCATGACCCGTCATTTGGATCACCTGCCCCTCTCTTCAGTTTCCTGACTTTACGCTGATCTCTAACAGCAAAAGAGGCTTCCTATTCCATTCAACTAAAGGTTTTGCAGCGCAGGGGACGAACCCTCCTGGCTCTGCGTTAGGCACGCCAGGACCCTCTTACAAAGTACAAAGTACAGTGAGAGGGTCCTTAAAAAAATAAGTAAACCCACCACCTAAACTTCAGCCCCTCTGTCAAATGGGACTTTGGGTAAGTCACTTCCCCGGCCTCGCTATGCTCCTCTTTATTCACAATCCCTCCTAGGGCCGCTGGCACCTAGTACCACGGTATCTGGCAAACGCTGAACGCTCAATAAACGGTAATCATTACCACGACTCCGAGCACCACGTGAAAGTAACTAGGGTAACTGAAGCGGCGCGCGCAAGACCAACAAGGGACGGGGACCGTGCATTCGGCGGGGCTAGCGCGCCGGGGGCACCGCAGAGAGCTCTCCAGTCGCGCAAAAGTGTGCGAGCAGGAGGCGGGAAGCCGGAGAGCCGGCCCCCGCGCTGCGCGGTTCAGCGGGGCTCCCAGGCAGCGCCGGGACTAAGGAAGGGAGGGCGGCCCCGGCCAGTCTCTGACCTTCATCTCCCGCTCGGGGATCATGGCATCCATCTCGTCTCCCATCGCGCCACGCTTAGTTGTTCGAAGCAGCCGCCGCTGCCGCCCGCGGCCTTGCCCCCACTCAGCCCCGGCCGCTCGCAGGCCAGCTTCCTTCCCTCTCTCCGCTGGCAGCACGCAGCAGACGCCGCATTTCCGGCGCGCCCTGGTGACGTCACGCGCCCCCGAAGCGCCGTGCGGTCGGAGGAGACTGAGCGGCCCTCGGAAGTCGCGCGCTCTCCTGGCCACCGCCTCCCATTGGCCGGGTCGGGTGGGGGGTGGGGCGTGGGGCGTGGCCCGGGCCCGACGCGCCTGCGCCCTGAAGCCCCCGGGTGCTGCCCTCGGCGTTGCCGCTGGAGCCGGACGGCCGCGCTGGTGGGCGTGGCTGGTTGCGGGGCGCCGGCGCGGTCGCTCTGCGCGGCTTGTGGCGCTGAAGCCTCGCGGTGGCAGGAGGATGTAGGTGGTTCCCAGCGGTCCCCGGACGAGAGGAGTTGGGAGCCTGACGGACATTTCCAGGGGGCAGCTCCCGAGAGAGGCGTCGGAGGGGGTGTGGAGGGACACAGGCTCCGAGGGCGGGCGGAGGGGGGCGGAGGGGAGCGGAGGGGAGCGCAGGGCGCGCGACGTCGGCCTCGTCTGCCCCTGCAGGGCGCTCGCTTCGCGGGCGGGAGCCTGGCGCCGCGCGAGACTCTCGAGCCTGGTTGTCGCAGCTCGAGACCTCCTCGCTCCCGGGGGCCGCTACCGGGGCTGCCTGAGCGCGGAGAGGCGAAGAACGCCCCCCAGGGCCCTCGCAGGAGGCGGGGGCGGTGACTGACGGCGGCCTTCGCGCACGCGTCTGCGTCGGGCAGGAACGGCGGGGACGAGGCCTGCGGGTTACCTCGGGGCGGGGGCACGGCTGTCCTCGGTCCTTACTGTCCGCTTTTCAGCGAATGGCTTATCTGCCCCAAGCCTGCTTCTCGTTTCTTTAAAAAAAAAAAAACCTTTTTAAGGATTTCATTTATTTGAGAAAAAGAGCGCTGTTGGCGGGGAGGGGAAGCTGCCTCCCCGCCGACTCCAGCTGCCTCCTTGGGCCCTGACATCAGGACCTGAGCGGAAGTCAGGCACTGAACTGAGCCCCCCAGGCGCCCCCCCCCCCCCGCTTCTCCTTTCTAAAACAAGGATAACGGGCGACCCCGGGTGGCTCAGTGGTGGAGCGTCTGCCTCCTGCCCAGGTCGTGATCCCCGCCGGGAGCCTGGGGTCCTGGGATCCAGTCCGGTCTGGGGCTCCCGGCAGGGAGCCTGCTTCGCCCTCTGCCTGTCTCTCGTGAATAAATAACTAAAATCTTAAAAAAGAAAAAAAAAAAAAAAGCAAGGATAATAGAAGCTGCTTCATGGGGCTGTCGCGGCGAGTAAATGAAGTCCAGCATTTAACAGAGCCTGGCACACAGGACACATTCATTAGAGCTGTCACTCTGTTAGCTACCTTTTCTGGACTTGCTGAGCCCAGGAGCTGTCCCCAAAATACACAAGTCGGGACATTGGTAAGTCTGTCTGTTTTATTTCTAGTCTGTAGAGATGACATCCAGTGCCACACGCACTCACGTGCACACACACGCTCACATACTCCATCCACCTGAACGTGCCCGGCAAACTTTCGAGTCTAGGGACAAAGCCGTGCTTGACGGTCCCCGCGTTGCTGGTTGCAGTTAGTCAGATTTGGTTCTTTCAGAAAGAAGACAAGCTGAAGTTCTAAGAAGCTGAGGCCTTGGCCAGGGAAGTAAGTCCGAGAGCCGGTAGCCACAATCTGAAATATATGCAGACCCTCCTTTCCAGGGACCACTTTTAAGCCCCTCTCCCACCAGGAATTGAGTGCTAATAAATGGTGGAGGAACTGGTGATGTTTCCCAGGACACTCCTCATCCAATGGAGAACTGTCTTTCCTGCCCTCTCCGGAAGCTGGGGACACACCCACCCGTGTCCCTCCCTCAAAGAAGGCTTCCTACAGTCTTGTTAACTGTGGAACCTGCTGAAACAAGCCCGGTTGCTTCTGCCCTCGTCCCTGAGTGAGGAACAGGTACACTGACTATAATGGATAGTGAGGGAAGGTATTACCTTGCTCAAAGGTCTCAGCCTGTCCCAGAGAAGGAGGCCAGCGGGAAGGGGTAGGGACGGGCAGTTGTTTCTCTAACGATCTGGGGGGAGAGGGAGACAGTGGGGGTGGTGGGGTGAGTTTTACACTTACAGGGAGAACTGTTTTGCTGGGGTTTAAACTTCAACTAGGCTTGTGCATTTGAAGCAGCTCCTTGGGCTAAAGATCAGCCAGTCATAGCCAAATAATCTTGTTTCTCAACTGGTTGAGACCAGATTAACCTGGTGGTTAACCAGGATTATCCACGATTAATCCTGGGCATTTCCTCATTCCCCCTACCTTCTTCACTCCTCAAGCTGCTGCAAGGGCAACTCCTTGGGCCCTTGATTACGAGTCACTAAGGAGCCTCGGGGAGCCCACACGGACTCCCACCTCCAGCAGCACCCAGATGTTGGGCAAGGGCTTCTCCAAGACTCTTGCTCAGTCTTGCAGTGCAGTCACCCCACAGTCCCCTCTTTCTTAACATTCATCTCCCTGGTGGTTCTCTGGTTCTGACTTCCCCCACTAGATGAAAACTCTAGGAGTCTGTCCAGTTCACTACCTGGTTCTTCGCTCTTGGCCCATAGCCTAATGAATATAATCAATGGATGAGCGCATCCAAGTCCTGAGTGGGCAGGGTAAGGGACACCAGAACCAGATGGGGCCAAGGCTGGGGTCTCTGCTCAGCCAAGGAGGGGCTGAGGGTGACACCTTCCTGTGTGAGTTCTGGGAAGTGGCCTGGCGGAGCAGCTCTAGGGAGGGCAGAACGGCCAAGGCAGCCTGGCCCTTACCCAAGCCCTGGTGCTGACGTGGAGGTCCCGGGAAGGGTGAGTCCTGGCCCAGGGCCTCCCCCAAGTATCGACCTAGGAATTACCCCTCCCCGTCCCTTCCCTCGTTTTCAACACTGAACCAGCCCAGAGCAGAGATGAGGCATGGGCACGGCATCTGAACCCCTGGGTTCCAGTCCAAATTTCCGTCTCCCAACTAACCCCCTGGCAAGGCACTTAATCCCTGTGAGCACCACAGTTTTCTCACCTGTGAAATAAGAGGACCCGTCCAGCTAACCTACAGAGTGGATCAGGGCTCTCGAACCTTGGGAGTCCATTATAAGGGACCCCAATCCAATTCCCAAGGGCAAGGTTTTAGGTGATTGGAAATGGAGAGATGGGTTAGAGGGCAAAGCACATGTCAGGACAAAGTGGGGGGACTTAAAGCTTATAATAGGTGGTCAATACCTGTTGAATGAGTGAGTGAGTGAGTGAGTGACTGCATGAATAAATGAATGGGAAGGCAAATGGGGTGGGGCACGGTCAGCTTTCAAGCAGATTGGGGTCAGAAAGGCAACCTATTTCTCAGCTCTTGGCTAATTAGTGGTGCTGACTTTTTGCCATGGGCATTCTATGCCTCCTTCTCTTATCCTGTTATCCTCAGCATCCCCCCCACCCCGAAAGGTGGCACCAGACCAAACAGATGCCCCTCCCAAGGCCCCTGGCCTCCCTTCTACCCCCCAAAGCCCTTTGCTGCCCCAGCAAAGGACAGGAGGGCTACACTTTCCCTCCGAGCTGCCTATAAAGATGTGGCTGCAGCCAAGGCCAGAGGATTTCTTCTGGAACCTTCCTGAATGGCTCAGACTACCAAGCCCCTCTCCTCTGCTTCTGTCACCTCCGTGAGGATAAGAAGTGGGGACTGGGGGAGGAGGGTGAGTGGCCACGCCCTAGACAGCCCAAGAGGAAACCCTAGTTCCCATTCCAGGATCTTCTGCAAGTGGGCTGTGGTTCTCACCAGGGCCAGGCCAGCGAGCCTGGACTTAGCTCGGGGACCCTGGAAGGACGGACTGTGCCAGTGCCAAGCATGAGGCTCACCATCTTCCAGCCTCCCCGTCCTGGCTGCTCCCTTCAGTTTTTGGTTTGATGTCAGCCCTTCTGTACAGGGAAGGGGGAAGGAGGGAAGAGAAAAGAGGGAGGGTCCCCAAGGCTCAGAATTCCCTGGCCCAGAGCCCCTTTAAGGCAGAAAATTTGTGCTTTACAAAGAGATCACTGATTCTGCTGATTGAAAACTAAACAGACGCACGATGACCAAACAAAACAAATAAGACAAATCACAATGAATCAAGGTCAGCAAGATCGGGAGGGAGGAACGGGGGCAGGTCCAGACGGGGGTCCTCAGGGCAAGCTGGCAATGTCTCTCTCTGGAGGGGGGCCAACTGGCTTGGGGCTGCTCTCGTTGGCTTTTCCTTCAAACATCATGACTCTGGTTTGGAGATGAAGGGAAAAAAAAACAAACAGGATTAGGATAGGATTCCTTCCCTTATCCAGGGATAGATCATCCCAGTGTCTGCAAGGTCCTCGGCTGCAGGGTCCTTGCGTCCATTCTCCAGTGGGATCTTCTCTGGTGTGGAAGGGGCTGCTAGTCCCATTTCACAGGAGAGAAAACTGAGTACAAAGATCTCTGTATTCGGGGCACCTGGGTGGCTCAGTAGTTGAGCGTCTGCCTTCAGCTCAGGTCATGATCCCAGGTCCTGGGATCGAGTCCTGCATCAGGCCCCCCACAGGGAGCCTGCTTCTCCCTCTGTGTCTCTGCCTCTCTCTGTGTACCTCTCATGAATAAATAAAGTATTTAAAGAAAAAAAAAAAAAGATCTCTGTATTCTTGGCCATGCATTTTCCCCTAACCATGCTACCTGAAGGAGGCAGAGTTAGGCTGGGCCACGGCTCTGCTCAAAACCCTTTCAGATCTTCAAAAACCTCCCAAGGTTTTAAAAGTAACATCTGGGGCGCCTGGGTGGCTCAGTCTGTTAAGCATCCGACCCTTGAATTCAGCTCAGGTCATGATCTCAGGGTCGTGAGACTGAGCCTGTGTCGGGCTCCATGCTGGGCCTGGAGCCTGTTTAAGACTCTCTCTCTCTCCCCCTCTCCCTTGCCACCCCCCCACTCTCAAAGAAAGTAGCATCTGGAAAGTAGAAGACAAGGGTCCTGCATGGGGCCTCTCGTG
Organism: Nyctereutes procyonoides; assembly: GCF_905146905.1. Lineage (NCBI taxonomy): Eukaryota > Metazoa > Chordata > Mammalia > Carnivora > Canidae > Nyctereutes > Nyctereutes procyonoides. Next base: position 35,016,354 of record NW_026575020.1, read on the forward strand.
GGAAACAGCCTGATGTGAATCCCAGCCCTACTCTTTCCTAGCTGGTGACTCAAGAAAAGACACTCGACTCCCCTGATGCTCAGTGTTTCCATCCGGAAGTAAGGATCCCCAAAGTGCCAACACCCTGGAGCCGTAGCAAGTATCAGTGCCCCACTCCTTCTGTAGGCACTCCTTGGGTGCGTGCTTTCCATCCCCTGGCTAGAAATCCCTCCCTAAGGGCGACAGTCCACAAGCAGCTTACCTCTGAGCTGATTTGCACATCCAGCCCCCTCCATGGCCTCTCCCCTTGGACGTCTAAAGGTCACTTCCAACTTAATCCATCAAAAACTCAACTCTTGGGACACCTGGGTGGCTCAGTGGTTGAGTGTCTGTCCTTGGCTCAGGACCTGATCCTGGAGTCCCGGGATCGAGTCCCACATCGGGCTCCCTGCATGGAGCCTGCTTCTCCCTCTGCCTGTGTCTCTGCCTCTCTCTCTGTGTCTCTCATGAATAAATAAATCTTTAAAAAAATCAACTCTTAGTCCCTCCCCTGCTCTTTCCCTAAAGCAAACGGAACATCACTCAGTTACACTCAGTTATTCAGACCCCAAACAGATCAGAATCATCTGACTCCTTGCTGTACTTCACGCCCCCTCTCTGGGCATTGAAGCAAGCCTCCCAGCTCTGTCTCCCCAATCATTCCTGATTCTAGCGGCTTCTGCCACCTTCACTGCAGCTTCTCCAGGCCGAGTGGCCTCATCTCTTGTCTGCAGAGCCTCCTCGCTGCCACTCTCACCCCTGCTGCAGCCAGAGGTTTTTAAAAATCAGCCCCTAGCTTTGAGTCACCCAATGGCATCCCTTCACACTAGTGCCAAATACTAAGTGGGACTGTGACCTATGAGTCCCCACGTCACTCTGCAAACTCATCCTTCACTCACTGCACTCACTGATGGCCAGCCACACTAGCTTCCGTGCTGTTTCTTTGCGCATACAAGCAGTCTGTCTCAGGGCCTTTGCACTTGCTGCTTCCTCTGCCTAGAATGGTTTTCCCCAGATCTTTTCCATGGCTCATCGCTTCACATCTCTCACCCTCAGGGCTCTGGTCAAGTGTTGCCTTCTCAGTGAGATGTTCTCTGCCCACTATCCCATGCCTCCCTGTTCCTCTTGTTCACTTTGTTTTCCTTTGAACCACACCATTGCAATCTGGCATTTTAGCCTTTTAGGGTTTTGATTTTGTTTTTCTCTGTCTCTTGCCACTAGAATGTAAGCTCCATGAGGCCAGCAATTCATGTGTTCTCAGCACCTAGAATAATTCTGGGCACATAGTTGGTGCTCAGTAAATATCTACTGAATTAATAAATGATAGATCTAAGGAGTTACTGGGTAGGCCAGTGCCTGACACTGTAAACGCACTAAACCTTAGGTGTTTTATTTATTAAATTTATTTTAAAGATCCTATTTATTTATTTATTTATTTGGGACACAGAATGAGGGAGAGCATGCACCCAAACAGGAAGAAGGGTCAGAGGGAGAGAGAGCTGAGCAGGGAGCCTGACACAGGGCTCCATCCATCCCAGGACCCTGAGATCATGAACTGAGTCAAAGGCTGACGCTTGACCACCAGCCACCCAGGTGCCCTCACAGATTTATCATCACCACCATCTTTCTGCTTACTGAGTGCTGATTCTACCAGAAGTTCTGCTACAGGCTAATTTTGCCTATGAGGTATGTATTAATGTGACCATTTGACAGACAAGGAAATTGGGTTCAGAGAAATGAAGACCCTCATCACGCAGGCCACACAGGGTGTTCCCTCCTGGCCAGGGAATGGCCTCTCCACGCAAAATGACTTTGCCTTCAGAGGTCCCAGGAGAGGCAGGAGGTACTCACAGCTTGAGGACAGCCGACCGCTTCCCCAGCATCATGTTCACAAAGTCTCGGTAGGAGATGGTATCACTGACCCCACCTGTCACCTCCGAGATCATCTTTTTCATCTCCAGGTGGGTCTTGGGGACTCCGAGCTTCTCCATCATCCTCTTTAAAGACATCAGGTCTGCCAGAGGAAAAGCAGATCTGTTAAGTGGAGACAGGCTGCGGGCCAAGCTCCCCTGGCACCCACTCCCGGAAGAAGCCCCGCAGGACAGCCTCTCCCTGCGGACTGTGGTCAACAGCCTCTGTCCTCCAGGGGGGGATGAGCCCATCACACCCTCCCTGCTCTCTTCAGAGGTAGTATATACTAGTGGTTAGGGACACAGACTCCTAGAGTCAGACAGACTTGGACTTGGGTTGGAATCCAGCTCTGCTCTTCCCAGCTGTGGGACCAAGGGCAAACTACTTAACCTCTCTGAAACTGCTCCCAGAAGTGGTAACATGGGGTGATGGGATCTTTTGGAAGGGTGGTGTGCAAGAAGTACCCGGCATAAAGCAGGTGCTCAGTAACAGAGCCACCACTGTTTACTCTGTTCCACCTGCTGTGCCCTGAAGTTACAGTGAGCTGTGTGCCCCCTGCTCCAGCTCCCCGGGAAGTCACTGCCTGGCAAGGTGGGGTCAGGGAGTCGGCTCAACCCTCGGCATGGAAAGTCACTCCGCGGGGTGCCGGGTGGCAGCTTCTCTCCACCTGCCACTCCCACCCAGCAGGCCTAGGGTTCTGCCTCGCTGGCAGGGTGAGGGTGCCAAAAATATCCCGCAGAGCAGGAAAACCAACAAAGGAACAAAATTCAAGAAAAACAAGGGAGGCACCAAAGAGCCACGACACTCCACAGAACTGCTGCCTCTGACCTGCTGACTGCCCAGATCTTAGGCAATTTCCTCCAGATTGTTCTGTGAACAATGGGTCGGCAAAGGATGGTGGGAGAGAGGCGGGATAGGGGGCCAATTTTAGGGCCCAGGGTGTGGCGGGACAGCTCACCCGAGAGCAGGGTGGGCAGACTGATGCCAGATCCCTAGGTGACAGGATGCCCAGGGCATTTCAAAGAAACTAGGCGGCACTCTGCGGGGATAAGTGACAGGTCTCCCACACACTGCTGGCCAGACTCTAAATTGGCAAGACCTTTCTGGAAGGCAATTTGGCAAGATGCTTCAAAAGCCTTTGACCCAGAATGTCTAATTCCTGAGATTTACTCTAAAGAAATAATCGTGGACAAAGATTCATATACAAAGACGCTCTCCACAAGACTATCAAAAGTAGTTAAAATTGAAATTGTCTAAATGGGCGATTCTAAGGCACTGGCTGAACAAATCACAGTCTGGCCCCGTGATGGAATATTAGGCAGCCATTAATTATAACTCAAAAGAAAAGTTAATCATATGGCAAGACACTCACAATATATATATTTTTTAAAAGAGGTTCTAAAATGGTCATAAAACAGCATTTGTGATTAGAACAAAGGGTGGAAGGATACAACCCAAAATATTTAGAGCAGTTATTGTGGGTGACTTGTTTTTGTCTTTGTGCTTCATTGTGTTTTCCAAAATTTATTATGATGAAAATGTATTAATTTGATAACGCCCCATTTTTTTTTCCTAAAGGAAAACAAGGATAGAAGTATTTTAAAAGGAGAAGAAGGAGACAAGACAGAGGAAGGGTAGAAACACTGCAGCGGCAGCAATACTGAGCTCAGGGCGAAACAGAGGAGGGAGAGCCAGTCTGGGAACCAAAGGCTGGGATCTGGACGCTGGGCCTGCCACTTCACCACCATGAGCCCCGAGCAAGTCAGTGCACCCTGCTGAGCCTCAGCTTCCTCATCTGTAAAATGGGAATAATTCAAGTCGGCCTTGACCATGTCATAGCATTACTCAGGAAGGTCAAGATATGGTCTCGGGGGGCACCTGGGTGGCTCAGTGGTTGAGCGTCTGCCTTCAGCTCAGGGCATGGTCCTGGGGTCCTGGGATCGAGTCCCACATCAGGCTCCCTACATGGAGCCTGCTTCTCCCTCTGCCTGTGTCTCTGCCTCTCTCTGTGTGTCTCTCATGAATAAAGAAATAAAATCTTAAAAAAGAAAAAATATGGTCTCGGCTCTAAGGGCCATGGGACTGGCGCTTGTCACCCGCCCCCCCCCCATGCCCAGACCACACGATACAATCAGGGTCTATTGGAGGAGGGGAAGCTACGTTCACAGAAGCACCGTGTCCCATGCAGGACAGTGTACAAATGCAAGGACAAAGGAACTGCCAACCCCCTGGACCAATGCATCAGGAGCCTGAGCATCTCCGACCCCAGGCCGGAACGGCACCCTCTATCCTGAATCCCCATGGCACCTGGCGTGGAAGGCTGCGGCATGTGCAGGGGGGTGGGTAGGAGGGAACCAATGAGAAGAGGGGTCTGGGGACAGTGGGTCCAGGGTCCAAGGCAGCCAGGCTGACGGACAGCTCGCTGGTCTGGCACATCGGGGAAGCTTTGGTATGTGCCCCTCAATCACCCAAGTGGGTCAGTGGGGCTCTCCGGACCTTCATACGGAGAAGGTTTGTTCCAGCCACCAAACGCCCTCCTCCCCTCGCACACTCGACCAAACGCCCTCCTCCCCTCGCACACTCGAGGCCTCACTTACCAATCTCGCCCTCATTATTCAGGTCAAACTCCATGTACTTCTCTGGAAATCACAGAGCAAAAACTGGCATTAGCTCAACCCCCTGCAGGGTCCCAGAGATGTCCTGAGGGCAACTGGCCGGGTCCTCAGGGAGCCTACACCATCTTCCTCACCTTACTTGGGGGTCTTGACATGACTCCGGTCATCTCAGCCATTGTCTCTGGAGAAAGAGCTCACCCTGCCTACACTCCTCTCCCAAAGGTGCCACAGAATAAAGTACTAGGGGCCCTTCTCTCTGCGGAGGAAGGCAGCTGCTTCCTCCTGGGTCCCCACCAGCATGAGGTGGCTGCATCATATTGGCTACGAAGTGACCAGAATAGATTCCCAGACCCTGATATATGTATGCAGTGGCTTTGGGAAGGTGGGGGCAAGAACTGGTATGTTCTAGAGTGTCTCAGGTGATTCTGATGGGCTGGGCAGCCAGGTGTGGGAACCACTGATTTAAGGAGTCCCTGTGGTTTCTGAACATTTGGGCGGGGGGAGGGGGGGAGTTTGCAGCCACCCCTGAGAATATGATGCTCTCCCAAGAGAAATGCCGTGGACCTGCCCTTGACCCAAAGTGGCACATATAGTGTCCAGGGGGACACAGACCCTCCCCAAAAGTTCACCTACAGACCTTGAGTTAAGCCTCTCTGATCAAAGGATCCAGGGAATCTCCAACAGTGAGGGAACATATGCAGAGCCATGAGCTTGGAATCCTCTGACAAGGGCAGCATGTGGCCCTGGGCAGGTCACCCCCACCGTAAAAAAGCAGGGCCCTCGAAGTCTATTCTGCACTGAAGAGCCAGTATGAGAAAGCCAAGGTCTTCCCCATGACCTTTATGAGGGCCTGCTCTCCAGCCTACCAAGCTCTCTCTTCCTCTCTCACCACTGCTCCCATTCCCACTGGTCCTACTACTCCAGGCCCCTCGGCCCCTTGCTCTACTCTCGCCCCCGCTGCGCTCCTGCTGAGGTGTGCTGTGCCCCTCTCCCTGGATGTTCTTCCCAGGTATTCTCAGGGCCCCGGCCCCCACCTTGCTGGTTGGGCACTGCCACCCCCCACAGAGCACCTACCATCATCTGTGTGCTCTGCAGTACCTTTCTCTTCCCCACTCCTCCCCTGCTAGCACACAACCTCCTTTGGGCAGGGGTCTCTGCGTGTGCCCTGTCGCACCTCCAGGCCTGCAGTGGGGTCAGCACATAGTGCTCATTTAGAGGTCCAATGAGTGAGTGATTTGAAAATCTTTAGTCTCTTCACTTCCAAGGTAATTCTGTGGTTCCAGTCCTACAGACCCAATCCTAGGTGCCAACGAAGACAAGGAGGAGAGACCTCTGTCCCTCCTCCCAGAGACACCCCTGGAGAGGGATCCCCTTGTTATCCCAGAGAGAAGGGAATGGACTACTCCTCCCTTGAGTGGCTCTCCTCTGGGCAGCAGGACGGGCTGGTGGAATGGGGCAGGGACGGGGGTGTCTTTGCTCTAGTTCTTTTTGCTCACATAAATGGCCCCACTCCATAATGGTTCAGCGCAGGGGCTTTGGAGAGAGATCAGTACGTGCTCAAGCCTCAACTCTGCCATCGGCGAGCTGTGTGACCCCACCTCTCTAATCCTGACTGTCTTCATCTATAAATTAAAGCTCACACCCATCTCCCTCCTGGCTGAATTGGGATGAGTTGGGAAGTCCACAACACGGCATTCGAAGTAGTTCCCACAAGTTCAACGTTCAACAAAGGGTTCGCCATCAGTGTCCTGCAAGCAGCTTGAGGAGCACTTGGCAGGCTCTTTGCCTTGGAGCTGGAAGGTTGTCCCCATTGCCAAAACTTGGGGGGGAGGTGGAATGTGACCTCAGTATATTTGGCGAGATCCTCCAGCAGCCAGGGCTCCCTGCATGCCGAGAGCATCTCCCAGGCAGGAAAGGTGGGTCTGTCTTGCTCCTTATGTGCACGGCTCCTCTCCTTTCGAGTTGCTGGCTGGGAACCAAGCGCCAGGGCCCGGAACAGAGGGACCTTTATGCCGCCCCCTCCCCGCGCGGGCTCCTGGGCCCTGTTTTCTTTTCATCCCGTGCTGCTGGGATTCAATGGGCAGAAACTCTGCCCCCTGCCCCACTGTGGCGACACAAACGTCCATTCTGCACAGGGGCTCCTGAGCCGCTCCCCCGTGGAGGGGAGAGGCCAGGGCTGCTACAAAGGGCTGATTGTGTGCTGGGGCCCCAGGAGCGAGCAGGGCCTGGGCAGCAGCCGACGCAAGCCAGCCTCAGCCCTGCCTGCCCAGCAGCCAGGGTAGGGGGTGAGGGGCTGGGCCTGCAGGCATGGTGGGGGGCCTGGGGTGGCATGGAGGCAGGTGGAGGGGCCTGTGCCGGTGGCCAGCACCCCTTCTCACAGCCCTCCCAGGAGGAGGGCATTCTGGAAAAATTAGGGGGCGTGGGCTGGCCCTGTAGGGTAAGGGATCCTATGTGCCAGGGGCCAGCCCAGCTCTCCCGGGAGGGAGAGGCAGACAGCCCCAGCTTACCTTTGAAGGCCGCGAGCTTTTCCGGCAGGTTCTCTTCATCACTGTACTTCTGGTCACAGAGAAACTCCTTTGAAGGTGAAAGGACAGTTCTGAGCACCGGGCCAGCAGGCTGAACTCACTGACACATACGCCCACTGCCCCCATGTCTGCTCCCATGCCAGGTGGCCGGGCAGGGCAGGAGGCTCCCATGTTTGTCCTGGCCTCCTGTCAAGCCTCAGAGGTAGATCCGCAGTCCACCCCGAAGGCAGGAACCATGCTCGGCAGCCCAGGGTGGGGCCTGGAGCCTCTGCCCTAAACACCTTCAGCCAGCCTCTGAATTCACAGTATAACCCTCCTCCCTCAGGGCACCCCAGCTTCAAGACCCATGAAGCCACGAGCCCCAAACCCAAGCTGCCTGTTTCCAGCATTAACTTCCTAAGTACGTGACCCCAGCTTATTAATTCCTCTCTGTACTTCTATTGCCTTATCCGACAAATGGGTATAATCATCATAGCAACTTCTCAAGTTTGTAAGAGAATCCAAGGAGAGTGTATGTACAACTCTTGGCACACAGCAGGCGCTCAATAAACAGCAACTATTGCATTAGTCTCTGTTGTAGCCAGAAAATGATTGTGTATCACTTGGGAGGTCACTTACTCTCTCGTCTGTGTCCTCACCTGTAAAATAGGGCCACCTTCCCCTCAAAGGATGCCTTTCAGAACCAGATGTGTGGGGGAGGGGAGGAACACAGCCTCCAGAGTGAAACACCAATCTGCATGATCTCTTAGGCTCTCCCAGTGGGCCCCAAAGGTAGCTAGTATTTTTTTTTAAAGATCTTATCTATCCATTCATGAGAGACACAGAGAGAGAGGCAGAGACACAGGCAGAGAGGGAAGCAGGCTCCATGCAAGGACTCCGGGATCATACCCTGGGCAGAAGGCAGACGTTCAACCCCTGAGCCATCCAGGCGTCCCAGTAGCTAGTATACCACTCCCGTCTTACCGATGAGGAAACTAAGGCTCACACAGGCAGAGCTTCACCTGAACTCTGTCTCCTATAGACCCCTCATCCTTAATGCCAATGTTTAAAGATGGACAGATAGCAGGCATTCAAAACATAACACCACTAATTAGTAAGTACCTGTTATGCTGGGCACAGTGCCAGGTAGCTTGCTCACCTTGTTGCTAACCTTCCAGCAGCCCTAGAGCCTGTATTCAGATGGGAGAGCAGAGGACACGTTCTGTCCTAGCACCGGACTCCGCAAGTCCCCTCTCTCCCCTGAACCTCCTTTTCCTCATTACTAAGCAGACCGGACAGGGCACTGCCCCCTCCTTCAACAGTTCTTGAGGGGCCACAGGGGACACTACTCATTCCAGGCACCAAGGGAGCAGGTGAGACCAGGGAAATAAGGTCCTTACCATAAAAATTCCAGGAAGCCTGTGTTTAAAATGATATCAAATGTTATTTGGATCCATCCCTCAATCTGTTTCTAAATTCCTGCTGCCATATCCCACAACTGATGACCAAAGTGCTCTGGGTTGGGGTCTCGGTCCCCTCCTTACTAGCTGCGAAATGGGTGCAAGGGTGCCCATCTCCTCAGGCCCATGCCCCTCAATGGGGATAACCCATTGTAGTGCCAAACTTCTCCATCAGCGTCCAAGAAGCAACGGGCATGACGAAACGTGAGGCAGAATCAATCCGCTCAAGGGTTCGAGTTCCTCCGCATTAACCCACCCCTTCGACAGAGATGCCCATCTGCCCATGTGGCTCCCCTCATTGGTTCTGGGGCTCTGCTCTATCCCCTTGAGCCTCACTCGCCCAGATTCCCCAGAGGGGTCAGTATATATTGCGGACAGGCTCTGGCTGGTGCAGGATTTCAGCTTTGGGAGGGCACTGAGCTCTCTCAGGGTCTCAAGGTGGGAACAGCAGGTTCAGGGAGGTTAAATGACGTGTCTGAAGTCCCTGCAGCTGGCAAGAGTAGGCTTGGTCCCTGCCTCCAGCAACCTGGCAGAGGGCAGCCCAGTGCCCATGGTGTGGATTGGCCACAGCTTCGCATTGGCCCTCAGTAGCAGGTGCCACGCATGGTCCTGCCCCCGCTTAGCCGGAGCTGGAACTGTCTCCTGCAGTCGGGAGTTCTCTTCTTCTCTTCCTCTTGGCTCCGAGCTCTCATAGCTCTTTTCCTCGGACCAAAAGTAGGACAATTAACTCTTGTCTGTGACGACAAGCAACCTTCCGGGGTCACAGGTCCTATTATCTGCACAGCAGAGGGACAAATAGGTCACTAGTTCCCAGATTTTGAGATAATACAGAAGCAAACATTTCCCAAAACAGTAGAAAATAGAGGGAGGTGCTAACATAGGGCTGCCAAGGGTTTATTTTGCCAAGTAGAGACTCTAAACAATCACCAATGCCGGTTGCCATGAGTTCAGAAAGGGACATTTTGGGGGTGCCAGGGTGGCACAGTTGGTTGGACGTGCGATTCTTGGTCTCGACTCAGGTCATGATCCCAGGGTCGTAGGATCGAGCCCTGTGACGGGCTCTGTGCTCAGTACCGTGTCTGCTTGTCCCCTCCCCTCCCTCTACTCTCTTTCTCATAAATAAATGAAATATTTTTTTAATAAAGGACTTTCCATAAAATTGGAAAGTTCATAATTTCTAAATGGAATCCATTTAGCCTATGTTTGGTTCACTGCATTACCCCCGTATTCCCTCCGCTTTCCCATTTCAGGAGCCGGAAAACCTTCTCAGGGAGGCACAAGGCCACGGGCAAGGCCTAACATCTGGGAACCTCTGGCAAGAGACCTGGGGGCCCTCCCAGCTCCCACATTCCCTCTAACCAGAAATCCCGCACCAGCTGGAGCCTGTCCCACAGCGCATACCAACCCCTCCAGGGATCTAGGGAAGTTGGGCTCAAGGGGTCAGGCATAGCCCCCAGTCCTGGAGGCAAATCATGCACAGATGGACACAGGACAACCAGGCGGTGATTCCCTTTCACAGGGCTGACCCCCAGCTGGCAGGGACAGTACCCCTAGGGGAGACATGGGGAAAGTCTTCGCTCTGATGGAGACTGTTTTCTCCTTAGCGCTACCAACCACCTAACTTGCGTTTTATTGGTTTTTGCCCTCCACCCACCCCCACCACTATAGAGTGAGTGCCTCCTCTCTGTGCCTCCCCCATGCCAGGCTTGCTCCCACCTGGGGACCTTTGCTTAGCTGTGCCCCCTGCCTGCAGCGCTCACCACCTCCAACACCTGAACGGCTCTCTCCCTCACCATCTTCATGCACCTTCTCAAGGAGGCAAACCCCATCCACCCCACCCACTCCACTCCCAACCCCCGTTTACTTGCCTCGCATCTCCTTTTATCCACAGGATGAATCACTTCCGAACACAATTTACAATGTGATGCTTATTAAGGGCACTGTTCATTGTCTGTCTGCCCTGCCACAGTGTAGGCTGCACATAGTAGGTGCTCAGTAAATATATGCAGGCTGAGTGAATGAATTGAGACCCGGAGAGGATAAAGAACTTGCTCAAAGCAGCATAACTGGCAAGTAACTGAGCTGGGATGAAAGTCCACAGTGGGACACCTGAGTGGCTCAGTGGTTGAGTGTCTGCCTTTGGCTCAGGTCATGATCCCGGAGTCTTGGGATCGAGTCCCGCACCAGGCTCCCCCTGGAGAGCCCTCTGCCTATGCCTCTGCCTCTCTCTCTCTGCGTCTCTCATGAATAAATAAATAAAATCTTAAAAAAAAAATAGAAAATAGAAAGAAAGTCCACAGCAGAGACCGCCTGGGCTCCTTCCCTGCACAGAGCTGAGGAATCAAAGTGCCCCAAGGTAGTGGGTGTTGGAAGGAAGCCGGGAGGAAGCAAAGCTTTGGCTATAGGTGCCAGGAGGATGTGTTTACTGTCTCCAGGCCCACTGATGCCTAGCACCCAGCAGTGCCCAGCATATAGTAGGTGCTCAGTAAACATCTGTCAAGTGAATGGAGAAGCCTGGCATCCAGCCCAAAATCACTTTCTCCACTCTCAGCCCTGACATGGCAGGGCAGCTTTACAAACGCGTCTGTGCGCGATACAAACTGCAGGAGATCAGAGGTGGGAATCGCATTTCTCCTTAGAGCCCAAGATGACGTGCTTGAGCCACAGGGTGGCCGGGGCTGGGAGAGGCAGCTGACCTGTCCATGCATGTGTGGGCAACCCTTGCTCAGCCCAAGCTTGGGACAGCTGTGCAGGCCAGGCTGTTGGCCGGGTGCCAGGGAGGAGGAAGGTGGAACCCAGAGCAGGAGTTCCATTGGCGGGGCTCCCAGCCCCCAGCCCAGCTCCATGCTTTGGATTCTTGGTTCCTGCTCATGCACAGCCCATAGCCTTCCCACTTCTAAGCGTCCTCTCCCTACCACCCACCCTGTATCCTTGCCCAGCCTTGGGGCACTCCCTGCCCAGTGGGCAGGTACCCTGCCTGCGTGTCCACACTGCAGGACCCCCAGCTGCCCTGACTCTGGGTCCCCAGGCAGAGGAGAAAGAGACAGAAGCCACCACAGATGTTTGGAACAAAAGCACAAGGGACAAAAAGAGGGTGGGCTGGAGCCAGATGCCTGGGATCAAACCACTTAGTAGCTGTATGAAAATTACTTCATTCGTCTGTGCCTGGGTGCTCTCATTTGTGGGAAGGACAAAAATATCTCATAGGTGTGGTCTGAGAACGGCAGGACGTAAGCAAATGCATGTGAAGTGCTCGTACAGTGCCTGGCACCTAATACTAAATAAATGTTAACTATTTGTTAGTGACCTTCTCATCTATATGTGTGTGGAATGCACTTACACACACACACACACACACACCCCACCCTGCAGCTCATCATCCAGACCGTCATCAGCTATTAAACAGATTCGGAAGCAAATCCTGTCGTCTGACTTAGGCTGGTTGTAATTTCTCCTTCCCCTTTCCGGGTCTTCCCATTGGACAGATAGGACAACTGAGGCCCAGAGATGTTGCTCAACTCACCCAACGATACAAAGTTTTAACAATTCAAGCAAAGTCTACTTCCCTTGACCATCCCAGCTCCTCCCCTGTCCCCAGATGAGAAGAGGGTGGCCTGGCCACAGGTTTCTGGGTAAAGAAAGTCAATACCTAGAGTTATGTTTCCTCGTGGGGAGCTGCAAAAGGTTATTCCAGACCCTGGGGAACTACTCTAAGCCCTCTAGGGGGATGAGGAGGGTGTGTGAATACATGACACCACCGCCAGGCCCCTCTCCCACTCCAACTAACGGCCCCAAAAGACAAGTTTTCCCAGCTGCAGAATCTGCTGTCAGGGCCTCCAGGTATGAGGGATGCTTGGGGAAGGGAAGGAGGGAGGGCTGGGCTCTGATGGCACCCTGAAATGGCCTGATGAGTCCCTGGCAAAGAGCCAGAATCCACAAGTGGGCAGGAGTCTGGGGTCCAAGGCAGGAAGCTGTGAGCCAGTCAGTCCTCACACCAGACCACGGGCAAGGTCCATGCAGGCACAGAACCTAGAGGGGACTCCTCAGGGCATCCAGCTTGTCCTCTTTATTCCACAACTGGGGAAACTGAGGCTTCAGAAGGGAAAGACTTGCCTCCAGCCACTGTGGTCAGGAGACCCACCTAGACTCCCGAGGTGCAGGGTGTGTAGGGCAAAGAGCTTGGGGAGGGAGGTTGAATCGAATTGCCTGGGTTCAAATCCCAGCTCCAGCACTTACTAGCTCTGGGACCCTGGGCAACTTGCTCTGCCACTCTGGGCCTCAGCTCTCTCATCTGTAAAATGTGATCAACCTCCTCATTGGGTCGGTGTAAGGATTAAAGGAGCTAACTGCACAGGGAGGGCCTGGCTCCTAGTACGCTTACCCAGTGTCAGCTGTTCTTATTATATGTCGGGATCCCCCAAACTCAAGCCATGTCAAGAGAGAAGCATGAGCAGGGGAAGGGCAGAGACCTACCCACAACTCCCTGTCCCACATTGTGCCACACAGTCCTCCTGGCAAGCCTTGGCCCTTTGCATCCCTCTGCAGCGCAAGCTTTGATTTGTCCTTGGATACCTGGCGGACTTGGCAGTAATGGACCATCCATACGGGACAGAGTGCTCCTGTCTCAGCCCCAGGGGACAGCGCCACAGCCACACCTGCTTACTGTAGTCTCTCTAGGACCTCTAGGACCTCTGATGAATATCTGAATCTACCCCCACGCCTGGGAGCCCCATCTACATGCACTGATGCCCAGAAAGGAACTGGGCATTCCAAAACCAGCAGATGTTGGCAGCCCCTGCCGTCCTGGCTTCCAGATCCCTGCCACCTGCCTGCTCTCCCCTCCCCCACCCCCTACTTAACTCTCTTTCTGGGCTGGTACCTCTAGCACCTGCTCCCGGATGCTTGCTCCTGGCCCTCTGGGCTTGTCTTTATGTATTAGCTGCAGCAGAATTTTGGGGCGGGCAGATATCACCATCTTGGAGGCCATCCAAGGAGCTGGTGGCTGAAGCCCTGGGCAAAACCCCCAAGGACAGGAAGCACCATAGGGCCCAGGGCCGAGATGCCTCTGACGCAATTCACAGGCTCTTAAAGGGCCAGGGCCAGGGCCAGGGCCATGCCCGGCCTGGTGCCTAGCGTGGCAGGAGCCTGTAATGTGCACCCACAAGGACAGCAGGCTCACATTCCCCACAGCAGCTCTGGGGCCTCTTCTGGATACAGCATCCTTGCCAGCAGTTGGGGCAGCTGAAGAAAAACACCCCACAGGCTTCACAGATGAAGCAGACTCTACAGAAATTCCATCCCCGGCTTCCTGTGACACGGCCACACCAAGGTCGAGACCAACTGTGGGACACTGAATCCTCGGAGGCTCACGTGGCTGCTTATCAGCATCTCCCTTATAATATATTAAGGAAGAGCAAGAGAGATGGGTGCCCAGAGATGCCAGCTGGGCACACTCACCGGGGCAGGGGCAGGGTGGCACTGCCAGTACACAGGCAAAAAGACATACTTGCCTAGTGTGTGGGTCAGGTCTCAGAGGTCCCCTATCGCTGGGGGAGGGCCAGGGACATGTAACACCAGGGCACAGACCCCCAGCCTACCCTGTCCAGCTCTTGCCAGTATTGATGGCGTGTGGGCTCTGAAATAATCCTTGGGCCCCTAAACGCTTGGGGAATGCTGAGTGCCCTTCGCTCGACCCAGGAGGGCTGGGAAGGCAGGACAGTAGCCAGAGATCCTTATCACATGAGTAAGAGAGGCTCTGTGTTACAGCTAGGCCGTGGCCACCCCTGGCGGACAGCGTCCCAGGCAGGCAACAGGGACCGCGTGGTGTTAGAATCCTGGCTCTGCCATTTCCTGGCTGGGTGACCTTGGGCAGGTGACTTCACTGAGCTGTTTCCTCATCTCTAAAATGTAGGCCTGAGTAAACCGTGTCCCATGGGGACGTTCAGAGTTCCTCCTGCACATCTATCTAATCAAGCACTCCATCCAGAGGAGTCACGGAGATGATGCATGTCAAGCACTGCGCATGGAGCAAAGGCACGTCCCACATTATTCGTCAAAGCTCCTGGCCTCTGGCTGGTTTGAGATGCAGCCCTCGTCATCCTCTGGGCTCCTCCCGCTCAGTCCCAAGGGTAAGGGCACTCCGAGGGGCACCCACCCAGCCCCGTTGCTTCTCTCTGCCTCTGTGGGAAGCTGGAGAGAATTTGTCCTGTTGCCATATAAGGCCAGGCCCGGCTGGCCCGGGGTCACCTGCCATGCCACAAAAGCTCAGGGAATGTCAGCTATGTGGGGGGGAGTAGGAGGCACGTGCAGGTCCTGCCCGCTTGAGTATTTCAGAGAACACTCACATCCTTTTACACACGCACACAATGCACAGGTACATGCAATGCACACATGGCAGGGACAAACAGGCTGGCTTCAGGCAGTTTACTCAGCCCCTCTGAGTCTTGTTTTCTGTAAAATGGGAATAGACACTCAAGGGATTAGAGTGAGTGCTCCACGAGGTAATTCCCGAAGTACTCCTGGCATGCTGCCTGGCACATGCCGAGCGCTCAGAAAATGATCACAAAAACTAGAGCGAAACCAAAAAAAAAAAAAAAAAGTGCACTTCCACGCAGCTCCCCCAAGACCTCCAGGTCCACCCAAGACTCCCTTCTAATTTTACTCCTGACCCTTATAACAACAGTAGCCGAGACTGAGCTGCCCTGCTACCCCCTGGAAGCTTGCCCAGCCCCGGGTTGGTGGGGAGGCCCTGGAGGGAACTGGGATGTTGGCCCAGAGAAGCCCCCACAGCTGCCAGCCAGGCTGGGCTTGGCCCCAGGCAGCAGCCTCAGAGGTACTCAGGCACACGCAGCCAGGGCGTCAAGAAGCCCCATCTTCCAAGACATTCCTGCTCCCACAGGGCCACTGGGAAACTGTTCCACCCGGCCCCCCAGAAGCTCTACTCCAAAGGGGCAGTGAAGCTGCACTCCAAAGAAAAGCAGATCTGGGCTGCCAACCTGGTTCCTTCTAGAATCTACCCACCCAGGATGCCTGGGGGGCTTAGCAGTTGAGTGTCTGCCTTCAGCTCAGGACGTGGTCCCAGGGTCCCGGGATCAAGTCCCACATCGGACTACCTGCATGGAACCTGTTTCTCCCTCTGCCTGTGTCTCTCATGAATAAATAAATAAAATCTTAAAAAAAAAAAAAAAAAAGAATCCACCCACCTCGGGAAACTCCTGCTGTGGTCCCAGTCTTAGGTGAAGGACTCAGACCCTCAAGCAGTGACTCCCTGAGTCTGCAAGGACCCCCTGTCTACTCATCACCACTGACTGTCACAGGTACTCGGAACAAAGCAGGGATCGCTACTCCCATTTCAGGCAGGGAAGACTGAGATTCTGCACATGAAAGGGTCTGACCCGGGCAGAGCAGCCGGCATAGGCTGAGGCTTGTCTCAGACCTTGCCCCTGGGTTTCCACTCCCTGCGTCTTCAAGCACCAAACAAAACCGAAGACAACAATCATGACAGGTATGTGCTTTACATAGATTATCTCCCTGCAAAATCACAGCAACCAAACTACCATTATCTCGAGTGACGTGCCCAAGGTCATAGAGCCAGCGAGCCCCTTCACCCCCACTCGGGACTCCACACTATGTGGGGAGGGGGGTACCCTGACCTCCTGCGGGGTGTGGGGAGCAGGTCAAACTTCTGGTTTGCTCCTGGAGTCCCCTTCCTCTGGTTTGATCCAGCAGCCCGACAGCTGCTTGGATTCCCGTGGCCGGGCCCATAGTAGCTTCTGGGAAGGGAGGGAAAGGACACTGGACTGCAAGCTCTGTCACCAGCTTCTGTGTGGCCTTAGCCAGCTGCCTGCCCTCTCTGAGCTTTGGGGTCCCAGGGCAGTGACAGATGGCCCCTCTTCACTTTCTCCAGCCCTAGTGCTGTCCAGGTCAGCCCCTGGGGGCCACAGGCCCTCCCCCTTCTGAGCCATGCCAGTCCACCTCCCAAACAACCCAGAGTCTTACCCCACCCCACTGCCCTGATTTGCTCCCCCACCAAGGGCAGAACAGGCGCGGAAAGTCCCACACATTCTCAGCGACTCTGGTTTGCCTGACTCTGTTGCCACCTCTCCCCCATCTCCAGCTGTCTCTGGCTCAGGGGCCTACTGGCTGTGGGTGGATTCAGCCAGCTTGGAACCCGCCCTGTTGAGTGGCCCAGGGGGCTGTATGAGGTCAGGGTTGCAGGCTTCTGTCCAGAGGGCAAGAGCAGCCAAGACCAAGGGCGGGCTGGCTGCAGAGTAAACTGGGAGGGAGTCCAGCAGCCCGGACCCCTGAGAGCCCCAGCCACACGTCCAGTCTCCCTTTCAGCTGTGCTCGAGATGGCACCAAGAGGCAGGGTGATGATGGCACAGGGAGGCCGGAGTTTACTCGGAGGGACCCAAGGTCCCCAGAGTCCTGTGTTTGATTCCTACAGCCGGCAGGATGAAATCAGATAGGCTACCAAGTTCCAGACTCTCCAGAAAAATCAAAGAGGGAATCAAGATTGCAAAGCTCTGGCAAGAAGTAGTACTACAAAATACTGCAGTCCATGGACCTACCTCCACACAACTTTGACCATGACTCTGGTGACCGTCACCAGCTCCCAATCTGGGGACTCTGAGCTGGGCTTGGGCCTCGGGTGCCCAGCAGCTGGGGGAGCCAGCAGGCGGAATGCCCAGCCCTGTTTCAGTGGGCAAGCCTCTGCAGCCTGTTTGGAGGGAATCTGGGAGATGTCTACCTTAGGAAATCGTTCCAGCACCATCCACAGAAGTCATCGTCCCACCAGGTGTTGGAGCATGCACACTACATGCCTTCCCCTGGTGGGCCCTCATGGTGACCCCGACTTTGTTTGGAGAGTCTTTGCTGAAGACCACAGAGCAGGTACCTGATGGAGGCCAGGCCCGAGCCCTGATTTCACAGATCCCCAGAGCTCGGGCTGTGCTGCCTTTGAGCTTTGGCCAGCCTAGGGAGGCCCTGACACTTTAACTTATCTTCTAGAATTCACTGGTTGTTAAGCAAACGTTCGTGCAGCTCCCATTGTGTGCCTGGCAACGGCAGGATCTCTATAAAGAAAACCCACGAGGTCCAACAAGAAAAGCATCAGGTCTCTCAGAGAACTTTTCCTAAAGGCAGGAGTGAGAAAGAGTTGTGGGGTGGGCTGGGGTGCACGCTTGGATCTTCGATGGGGCAGGGAGCACCTACCTGCGGTCTGGACCCGGCTTCTAAGGCAGCCCCACCTGGACTTCTGGGCCATCTCGGGGCAGCCACCTTGCCTCTCTGGGCCTCCCTCCCCTCCACCGCTGTACTCCCCGGACCGCTCCGAGACCCGGAGGTCCCTCCCTGAGCCCAATCCTGGCGGCTGGTCCCAGGCGGGCTTCCGGGGAGGCCGGCGCCGGCGGCGTCAAAGCGCCCGGGCGAGCCCCACCTCCCCAGGCTAAGAGTAACAACTTGCAACCCGAGCGGCGGGAGCCGCGGGGGCCGCGGGGGCCGCGGGGGCCGCGGTAGCTGGAGGGGCTGGCGGGGACCTACCCGGAATCCGAGGCCCGGGGGCAGGGGCCGAGGGAGGAAACTGAGGGGCGCCCGGAGCGGAGGAAGGGGAGGGGGCGGAGGCGGGGGCGGAGGCGGCCTCGCGACCGGAGGTGGCCCCGAGGGGCGCCGGCCCCGCGCGCTTACCCGGTTGATCTCCGCCAGCCTCCGCTCCTGCCGGGCCTTGAGCAAGCCGAACGCCTTCCCTCCTGCGGGAGACAAAGAGGCGGCCCGGGAAGCGCGGGTGCCCGGGCCGCACGCCGCGCCCCGCCGTCCGCCCCGCGCGCGCAGGTGGCCGGGGGGGTGGGGGTGGCGGGGACCGCGCGGCGACGGCGGCGCCTACCTTGGAACCTGTTGCTGAGCGCGACCGACATGGTGAGCCCGGGGCTCCCGCCGGCGCGGGTCCGGCGGCCGCGGCGACGCACGACGAGGAGGACGGGCGCGCGGTCCGGGCTCCGGCGGCGTGTGGCGGCGGGACGGCGGGGCGGAGGGACGGAGGGACGGCGCGGGGGCCGGACACACCCCTGCGCCCTCCCCCCGCCGCCCGCCGCCCGCCGCCCGCCGCCCGCCGCCGGCATCAAAGCGCCTATTATGCGGGACGCCGCGCCCGCCGCCCGCCCCTCTGCTGGAGGACGCGGAAAGTGCACGGCGCGGCCCGCGGGGTCCCCCGGACTCGGTGCGGCCGGTCGGGGCGGCCTCCGCGGATCAGAGGCGGGCCCCAGGGCAGCTGTTAGGTTACGGGGCGCTGGGGCGGCGCGCGCTTGCAGAAGGCAGGCCAGCCGCCCCCAACTTTAAATTCTAGAACGAGAATTACAAGGGACGCCTGGGTGGCTCAGTGGGGGAGCGTCTGCCTTCGGCTCAGGGCGCGATCCCGGGGTCCTGGGATCGAGTCCCGCGTCCAGCCCTCTGCCTGTGTCTCTGCCTCTCTCTCTCTCTCTCTCTCCCCTCTCTGTGTTCTCATGAATAAACAAATAAAAATTTTTGAAAAATCTATTTCTTGAGCACTCCCTATGCATCAGGCACTTTGCCAGATCACTACAGGATATATTTTATGTCACTTAATTCTCAAAACTCTATGAAATAAGACTGTGTTCCCGTTTTGCAGAAAAGTCAGGCAGCTGAAGCCTGGGGGCACAAGACCACTGGGATGATAGGCCAAGCCTCCAGCTCCTGTGGGAGTGGGGCTCAGGGTGCAAGAACCAGGGACAAGTGACAGGGCCATAATGAAGCTTCCTGTCCAAAGCAGGACATTTCTGAGAGTGAAGGGTGGCACTGCTAATAATTATGCTGGTGGCCACAGGTACAAATGGGCACTGTCCTGAGCAAATGGCACACCTGGTCACCAGTATGTCCCCCCCCTCCCCTCCCACACAGAGTGTGTCCCTGGGGATTGGATCTGGAAAGTCCCCTTCCCCACAGACTTACCTTCATCTTGACCCAAGGATAGTGATCCTGGGACTAGCTGGGTGTCTTATTTTTCTGAGGTTGTCCCTGGGGGAGGAAGTGGCCAGGCTGTGTGTGACCTTGGGCAAGGCACTCAACTTGAGGCTCAGTGTCCTGACCTGTAGGATGGAGGCAACAGTGCCTCTCACCAAGCAGGGGCTGATAAAACTTGTATGACTTTCAGGGTGGTTTAAGCAGATAGTAAAAGTTTACAGGGGACAAGGGCTTAGGAATAAAAACCCTTGGTTGATGGAGATGTTCCATCTGGAGGCCAGACCTAAAATGGGGCCTCGTAACCTGCCTCCTGATCTAGGCTCAGATGGCCTGTTGCCCTGGTCAGTGGCGGTGGCTGGCCCCATAGGCCACTCTGCAGGGCAGAGGCCACCCCACCTTCCAGTGCTCAGCTGCTGGGCTGCATTGCTAGTCAGATGTTTGACAGCGGTCACATTCCACTCAACACAGCCCACCTCTGGGGCCAGAGAGCGGCTCTGCACACACCAGGCATGACGGGACCGTGTGAGTCACAAGATGTCAAGCCTGAGGGCAGCCCCAGTGGCGCAGTGGTTTAGCGCTGCCTGCAGCCCGGGGTGTGATCCTGGAGACCCAGGATCGAGTCCCATGTCGGGCTCCCTGCGTGGAGCCTGCTTCTCCCTCTGCCTGTGTCTCTGCCTCTCTCTGTGTGTCTCTCATGAATAAATAAATAAAAAATATTAAAAAAAAAAAAAAAAAAGATGTCAAGCCTGAGGTACGTCACCGTGGAGTGGAGAAGAGGCCTACTGTGCCCTCCCTGCCCTCCCCACCCCGTGTTGGGATGCTGAGGCTGGGCTCAGTCACAGCTTGAGTGGGTGGGGGTTTAATGCCAAGAGCAGGCATCAGAGTGGCTGTGTGCCTCCATCAGCAGAGAAGGTGGGTGTTGGGGAGGAGGGACCCGAGGGCACACAGTCTTCAAAGAACCGCAGTCTCTTTGGCACCACCTATGCCAGACACTGGTCATCAATCTCACTAGCGAGCACCATCCTCCTGCCCCCGTCCTCCCTCTCGTACCTACTGAGTCACTCCCTGCATCATTGCTGTCCACCACATCACACACACACACACACCTCTAACCCCCCATGGCCTTGGCTGTCAGGTTCTCTGTGGAGGGGCATGCCTCCCTCTCCTCTCTGAATGAACTCCCCCGGCAGATCTAGAGAGGGTATGGAGCAGCTCTCACCATATGGCCCTGCACCCAGAGACCTCTGTTATTCAGAATAGGACTGGGGGGCCCTGGCCTAAGCTGGGTCTCTCTTGAGAAAAGGTGGAATCAGGACAGTTTTAAGCTGGTCTCTGCATTTGACCCAATGATGGGGTGGGGGTGGGGGGGCATGAACGTCCTCTTCCATCAGGCTCAGGAAAAGCAAAGAAAGCTATTCTGCAGGGAAAAAAGACAGAAGCAAGTGCAGAGGGGGAAGGAGAGGCAGAGGCCCAGGGAAGAGGCAGGAGGGAGGGGACAGGAGAGTCCCCACCCCAGGCTGTCTGGAGGCTTGGCAGTCCTTCCCACCCCAGGATCCTAGGAGACACTCCACGACCTCCCAATGAACCCCTTTTAAATTTTTTTTTAAAATTTTTATTTATTTATGATAGTCACACACAGAGAGAGAGGCAGAGACACAGGCAGAGGGAGAAGCAGGCTCCATGTACCGGGAGCCCGACGTGGGATTCGATCCCGGGTCTCTAGGATCGCGCCCTGGGTCAAAGGCAGGCGCTAAGCCACTGCGCCACCCAGGGATCCCATGAACCCCTTTTAAATTTAAATGAACCTGGGATCCCTGGGTGGTGCAGCGGTTTGGCGCCTGCCTTTGGCCCAGGGCGCGATCCTGGAGACCCGGGATCGAATCCCACGTCGGGCTCCCGGTGCATGGAGCCTGCTTCTCCCTCTGCCTGTGTCTCTGCCTCTCTCTCTCTCTCTGTGACTATCATAAGATAAAAAAATTAAAAAATAAATAAATAAATAAATAAATTTAAATGAACTTGAAGGACAGCCCTGGTGGCTAAGTGATTTAGAGCCTGCCTTCCACCCAGGGCCTGATCCTGGGGACCCGGGATCGAGTCCCATGTCATGGAGCCTGCTTCTCCCTCGGCCTGTGTCTCTGCCTCTCTCTCTATGTGTCTCTCATTAATAAATAAATAAAATCTTAAAAAAAAATAAACCAATTTGAAAGGGTTTAGACTATGTGGCCAAGAGCCTAGACTGCACATGCTCCATAATCCATCGTACCACAACCTAGGTTCCTGGAATGATCTGCCCCGGCCAGGCCCCCACCCTGTAAACCCGGAGCTATTGCCCACCCTTCTGCCTGGAAGGTTCCCTCTTTTTCCCCACCCTTTAAGGCCAGGCCCAAAGCCCTCCTCTTCTTCCTCTTCCTCCTCCTCGGTGTGCCTTTCTATGCCGGGGGACATTTGATTTTGAGTTCAGTTTCCTGCCTGAGTGTCTCCAGCCTGAACCAGAAGTCAGCTGAGGGCACCTCACACCTCCCTAGGCTTTGCTTGGCAAACCCCCTGGAGCAGAGGGGAGACAGTGGGTGCCTATGGTCGTAGGTCTCATCAAAGCCCTCCACATGGGAAGACTGGCAAAGCCAGTGAGCTCTGCTTTTGCCACCTTCCTGCTACTGCAGTGGACCGGGGTGGCTCACCGAACATTCTTCCACCCACTCGCGGGTACCAGGCGTGCGTACCCACATGCCAGAGTAGTGAATCGGCACCCACAGCCAGGGCCTCTGCTGCCAGCCAGCACGAGAGGACCAAAAGCCTGTCACCCAGATAGTAAAGAAGTCCTTTATTTTCACATTAAACAGAAGTGGTCCATGTTGCTGCATGTCCCCCCTGCCTGGGGCAAGAGAAGCCATGGGAGGGGTGCCACCATCGGTCCCAGAGTTGAGGGCCTGCTGTCTGCTGGAAGAGGGCCCTGGGAATGGGGAGGGGCTCCGGAGGGAAGGCCAGGAATCCTGGGCAGAGGCTGGCAGGCGGCCTGACCACAGGAGGACTCCCCAGCAAGACAAACTGGCCTCCACACCCAGCAGGGGCCTCCCCGGTGGCAGGTGGGGCCACAGGGCCTCAAGGCCAGTGTCAATCAGTCTAAGGCCGACGGAGGTCATGGAGTCACAAAGAGGAGCTCCCACATGACCCTCAGTCCCCTGACCTAGGTCCCCTCCGGCCCTCAAGGCTCAGCTCTGTGGACAGGCCACAGGCTGAAAGGAGCACCAGGCCCAGGGCAGGCAATTCCCAGGATCCCCAGAGACCAAAGTATTCTACGCTGCTGGTGATAACCGTGCAGCTGTGGGCCATCCTCCCGGCTGGCCAAGTAGGCTGTCCCATGGCTCCAGAAGTCCCTGGGCCTCAGGTTCCACTGCTGAAACCCCTCAGATCTCGGCTGAGGACCTTCCATCTCTTGGACTGCTTGGTCCCTTGGTGGTGTGGAGCTGCCGGTCAATGGGTGAGAAGCTGCAGCAGAACAGGGGGAGGCTCTGGGGCTCTGGCTCTTACTGAGCCCACCTGGATCTTTGCGGATGGTCCCCCTCAGCCTCTCAGGCACCATACTCTGCCTGGGTCCTTGCTTTCAGGAATGAGAGTGAGGACTGTAGCGCCAGAGGGTATTTAACATAACCCGAGCATCCAGAGGGCACACAGCACAGCTGGTGCTCGCTAACCAGCTGTGGACTGTCGTGTGTGCATGCACAGAGGAACTTCTATGGGTTTGAGCATTATGCCCACAGGCGTGTCCCCACAAGGCGTACATATGCATATATATGTATGTGTTGTTAACACTGGGGTGTGTGTGTTTATGCATCGTAGCACGGGAGTGCCTGCTGATGGTGGTGGGCACCCAGGGGCCACCTGGGTGAACTGTGTACATACATTCACTCCAGTGGGCATGGAGGAGATATGGGCATGGACTTGGGAGGCTATGTGAGCATTATTCAGGGTGGACACACAGCGGCAGACTCTGGTGCATGTGCCTGCATGGGTGCACTTGTGGGATGCGTGTGCATGCCCTGGGCTAGGGCCACAGCCTGCAGAGGTCGGGGGGTGGGGGGGTCTGGGCAGCCCTCACTGCCAGCTGGCACAGCTCTTGGGCAGGCTCTGCAGAATGGCCTCCAGGTTCTGCTTGTCAGCACGGATCTCAGCAAGGTCGTTCTCGAAGCTCTGGATCTGCAGCTCCTGCTGCTCAGACTCCTGCTCCAACAGCCTCAGCTTCCCCTGCAGGGCCCCTGGAGGGCTCAACTGCAGCCTCAGGCGCTCCAGTGCCCACTGGGTCTCGTTCAGGGCCTGCACTGGGGCTTGATGGGTGTCCAGTGACCCTGCAGAGGGACACAGACAGCCTCAGCACAGGCCAGCCCCCCTGCAGGCACAAGATGCCTGGTCAGACCCCATCCCTAAGATCCTTGCCAGCCCAAACCATCCAGGATTCTGACTGTCCACAACCTACCAAGAAAGCAAGGGACAGAGGGGGCAGTGTGCCTGGCACCCCCCCCCCCCCCGGATTCACATGAGGACTCTGAAACTTTCCCCTTACGCAGCACTGGGTAACTGTTCATTTTTGTTGGTGGTATTGCTATTATTGATAAAAGGAAGGCCCTGTGTGAGTCCTGAGCCCATTTCCTAGAGCAGTGCATGTGCACAAGGTTCCCATGAGTCCTACCGGCTCCAACATACCATGTTGATTTGCCAGGGGCACACATTTACAGATACCACCTGTGCCAAGATGTGGGTAAAAAGCAGCATCTCTGGCATTAGAATGAGGATGGGGCCAGCAGATACGGCAGGAAGGGCTGCGGGCCCAGGGAAGCAGGCAGTGGGGGTCTCATCCTGGCCCAGCACAGATTAACTCTATTTCTTGGAGTTAAATACTTCCCACAGCCTCTCCAAGGGTGAATCATGGTGGTGGGGCCAGGTGCTCACATCTGAACTGGGTGGTGGTGGTGGCGGTAGCCTGGAATCCATGGGCTGTCTTCTGACCCTCGTCACCTCATCATTTACAGGTGACATTCAACAGGAAGATGAGGTTCAGCCACATGGGAGAGTAGAGGGGATGGGGAAGTACTTTTTTTTTTTTTTTAAGATTTTATTATTTGAGAGAGAGAAAGAGAGAGCATGCATGAGCATGAGCAGGGGAGTGGCAGAGGGAGAGGAAGGAGGTCAGCAGGGAGCCTAATGCAGAACTCGATCCCAGGACCCTGAGATCATGACCTGAGCTGAAGGCAGACACTTAACCACTGAGCCGCCAGGTGCCCCAGGTGAAGTAAGTTCTACATGGCTTCTAATCCCACAGGATCCCACTGAGCTCAGGGGTCCCCTAGCCCCAAATTTCCTGGGCAACAAAGGTGGGGGTTGGAAGGCAGGAATAGGTAGAGGGGATCTGAGCCCTGCCGGCCTGGGCAGATCCCACTCACAGCAAAGACATCGGTCCACAGGCAAGTCCAAACTGCCTGGCCTTCGAGCAGGTTCGGGTCCAGGCAGCAGCCGCACTCTACCTGCCCGCTGGGGCTCCCAGGCATGGGGCAGGGTCCAGCTGTGTGCTGCTCTCGCCTGCACCCCCAATCGAGCACAGCACCAGGACACACGGATAAATGGCAACAGCCAAAGCAGTTTACCCTTGCAGAGCGTTTGTCCCGGGCTGGGCACCAGGTCCACAGTGCTCTGGGTCCTTGGCATCGGGGACAGACCAGTCAGTGGCTGCCAGGGGACACCCTGAATCGGTTAGACCCGCGTGTGAACCTCGACTTTTGTACTGACTGCCCATGGGGCCCCAGGCACCTCATGTAAACTCTGTGCCTCAGACTGCCTATCTGCCAAACGGCAAGAGAATCTGTGTCCTTGCCTCTAACGCAGAGAATTCTAGAAGATCATGTGCAGGAACAGCGTTAGCGTGGGCCTGATGTGCAGACACAGCCCAGAACGTGGCGATTCCTCCCTTGTTGATAACAGTAAGTGAAAATGCGTGCTGTTCTACAGGTGACCCTGAGGATGCGACGCTAAGTGGCAGAAGCCAGTCACAGAAGAACAAATCCTGGGTGTGAGTCCACTGACATGAGGTCCCTGGAATGTCAAGTTCAAAGAGATGGAGGAGAGAATGAGGGACACCAGGGGCCAGGGGAGTAGGGAGTTCATGTCTGATGGGTGCAGAGTGTTTCGGGTTGAGAAGATGAGAAAGTTCCGGAGACAGAGGGTGGGGACGGCTGCACAACAGTGAGAATGTATGTAACGCCCCTGAACCGTATGCTTGAAGATGGTTAAAGAGGCCAATGTTGCATTATGTATTTTACCACCATTTTAAAAAATGCAGGCCTGCTGCCTCCGCACCCTGCTCTGAGGCCTCTGGGCCTTGCTGCACACTGTCCCCTTCATCTGAAATGTCTCCTTGCCGTGGCTCATCTCCCTTTTCCCTCCCCCGAGAGCAGCTGCTGCTCGCTGGCTCTTGCCACACAGCGTGGCAAGCACTTTCTAAATTATGCAAGGGTCTACTCCCATTTTACTGATGAGGGGACTGAGGCTCAGAGAGGTGGGGTGGGTTTCCCAAGTGGTTTTCTCACAGCCCAGGATGGGAAAGCATAGACTTGAGTCTTGGTCTGATTCCAAGCCAGCACCTTGATCCTCGACAGCACACTTGCTTCTGTGATATCCATGCTCCTCCGAAACCCTCAAGCACTCAGGGCCAATCTGCTCCTGCTGTGGTACCCGCAGTGGTCTGTGTGCTAGGTTTTCTGCGTCCTCCTCCCCTGGCCAGACTACTGGCCCTTGGAGGCACATAGTGACCGGCCTGGGGATGCCAGCCCCTCCTTGCCTGGGGGCCTGGGCTTATTACAAATGCTTTTGGCCGAGGATGGGGGACCTGCATGGCTGAGGGGGAGATCTTCTCTAGGGCTCAGCCTCCCAGAAGTCCTGAAGGTGCTCCAGGGACCCAAGGGTCTCCTTACCCAGCCTGGCGAGCAGCTCCGACAAGACCTTGACATCCTTCTCCAGGGAGGTCCGTGATTCCCAGATCTGCTGCTCCACGGCATTCAGTCTGGCACCCACCTGGGGAGGGAGGAAGGGAAAGCTTGAACAGGGCTCCTGCCGGTTCAGGGGGCCAGGGGGACATGGGAGTGTGTGCGGTGTGTGTGGGGGTCCTTGGCACACATACCTGCCCAGCTGCCTCCAGCTCCTGTCTGCGGTCCCCTGAAGCTAGCACCTGCTGGGAAGCCTGTCGGAGCGTTGTCTGCACCTGGCTGGAGAGCCGGCCTGCCCGCCGGTGCTCCTGCTTGCCCTCCCTGAGCAAGGCCTTGGCGAGCTGTGGGGGCAGGCAGCAGTGGGGGTCAGCAGAGGGTGAGTGGAGTAAAGAGCAGGTAAAGAGCACTCAAGGCCATCATGCCAAGCAGGCACCAGTTTGTGCCCCGCACCATACATTCATTCCACAAACGTGTACCGGATGCTGGCCAGATGCACAAAGCTAGCGGGGGGCCAGAGGGATGCACCTGGATTAGACCTTGGCCCCAACTAAACAACAAGGGCCTAGAAGTTTGGGGGAGTAAAGCCAAACAGACCTAGGTGAGAGCCCTGGCGATGCATTAACAAAACCCGGCTGGTCCTCAGGGTACTCACCTGTCCCATGGGGATAATAGTGACACCTATTTCTTGTGGGATCAACAAGGTCACTTGCATGATACTCCAGGGCTCAGAGCCTGGGATCCACTGAGCCCTTAGTAAGTGTGGAGCATTCAGCATTGTCTACACAGAAGGGGGCAGGGCTGTAGGGACCACATTTCACCTACGGAAGGGCAGCTCTTATAGGACAGTCCTCCCACAGGCCCAGGAGCAGGGACATCACTGTTGTCACCTCCATGGCCCTGACCTTAGCACTGTCCTTGGCCAACGTCTCGGCTTCCTGGCCCTTCTTCTTGGCACTGGCGGAGACAGACGCTGCATTTCCCAGCATCCTCTCTGCCTGCTTGGTCTTCTTTTTCAAGTCTGTGAGAAGCCTGCCCCTGACCGAGCCTGCCTTCCTCCCCAGCGTGGCCGGGTCCTTGGGCTGAGGAAACTGCCGCTTCATTCCTGCAAACCCGGGGGAGGCTGTGTCAGCAAGGCGGGCTTGTGCCTCAAGAGCCTGCCCGGCAGCCACGGCCAGACACCCAACCAGCCTCAGGCCTGCAGACGATGTGAGTGGAGGTTCTAGATGCAAGAGAGCTACCTTCTGAGGCTTGTTTGGGAAATAAACAAATAATGAGCAAGATGTACTGCTCAGTGATTTTTATTTCATTTTATTTATTTATTTGAGAGAGAGAGAGAGTACTGGATCTGTGGGGAGGGGCACAGGGAGAGGAAGAAACAGACTCCCCACTGAGCAGGGAGTCCAACACAACATGGGACTCGATTCCAGGACCCTGAGATCATGACCCGAACCAAAGGCAGACACCAACCAACTGAGCCACCCAGGTGTCCCCTGCTCAGTGAATTTAAAGATTCATAGTATATTATGATGTTTATTAAAATCTCGAGATTACATGGTGGTCAATGGCTGGGCCAGGGGTGGGAATGGATGGGGAGCCACAGCGTGGCACTCAGCAAATCCATTCAGCCCTTTGTTTCTATGACCACTTATTCCTATAAGGGCTTTGAGGCAGCTTACAGTGATAGGTAAGTCAACAACTGGACCATTAAAATAAAAAAACTAAGGGCCACATGCAACTGGGGGGATAAGGAAGGAAGGGAGGAAGAAGTGCCAGAAAATTAGGATAATGATATTGCAGGCACTGAATGCTCTACTTACCTCTGAGCTTCCTAGCAGCCAAGATAAAAAGGGAAAGTATTATGATTTGCATAGGTTTTCTTACCTAAAAAGAAGTAGCTTGTCTCTGTAAAGAAGACTTTTACCCTTTCGTTCAGATAAAATTCAAGGGAAATCAGGAGTACTGATTATAGCCAATTTTTAAAATGAATCAAACCTTCTAAGGCAGAATGTCACATAATTTTCTATGAAGATAATCTGGAAATTAGATTTGTTTCTTGTGTACAAAATTGGCATTTCTTAAAATGCAATCCTTGGAGTCCTAACTCTAAGCATCAGGAGGAAATGTCAATCAAGTTTAAATAAAGAGAACCAGGTTTCCCTATTGCAGGACTTCTCAGGGTCTTTACTACCCTAGGGTGCGCACTGTGTGGCCTCGAGAGGGCACTAGAATAGCGACATTTCCTAAACTGATCTGAACACAAACCCACTGTTGGCACAGCATGCCCACACTCCCCCAGAGGGCAGAGGTCCGTGGTGGGACTCACATCTCTTAGGGACAGCAGATGGAGTTGGGGAGGAAAGCCATAGAGCCACTAGGACCATAGAGCCTGACTCCGGATCTGGGCTAAGGGCCCAGGGCCACACCCTGGGGAAGGCTGCTCCATACTCCGTATTTTGCTCAGTCAATTTTCCTTGCATCCTGAATACCAATTGAGCACAGGCCAAGTGTTGGTGAAAGGAGGTGTCTCTGAAAGGGGGCAGGAATGGGGAAAAGAGCCCGGGTTAGCGGGTTGAGATGAGTCCTTGTGTGGATCGTGGTACTGCACCAGGGAGGCCAATGTCCATGCAGTATGTATGTCTGACAATGAGAAGGTGATGCCTCTTGAGCTAGTGAGCACGCATCACTGGAGGCAGCCCAGCAGAAGGCGGGGTGTGGGGGGGCAGCATATGGCTTTAGCAACCCTTAAAAATATTTTATGTTCTAAAGTCCTAAGGTATCTAGTATCACTAGATATCACTGAATTTACATTTTCCTAAACACGACTCAGAGGCAAGTGCACACAGCCATGCCTTCCCCATGAGAAGCCCCCTGACCCATGGGTGACTGGGACTTCAGACCGCAGAGGGACAGAGAACAGGAGGCACCGACCAGCTTGCCCCCTGCCCCAGAGGGCAGGGGTCTGTGGTGGGACCCGTATCTCTCAGGGGCAGCGAATGGAGTTGGGGAGGAAAGCCATAGATCCACTAGGGCCACAGAGTCTGACTCCTGATCTCAGACTCCAAGAGGCCTCTGGGGCTGAGCGTGCTCCTGCCTTGCCCAGTTCACTGGCACCGAGATAAAGGGTGAGGGGTCTTCTGTCTGCAGCAAAAAGGACATCAGACAAGCCTATTCCATAGGGGGACGTAGAGCTGGAGGACGCTAACATGGGACGGTTTCCATTCGGCATACCGCTGACCCTGGGGAGTTATCAATCCCTCTCCTGGGTCTACACATCTATAAAATGGGACCACTTAGCCTCATTTTCCTACAGCTCAGAGGAGACCTGGATTGGCATCAACCCACACCCCCCCTTTTTTTTTTAAGATTTTATTTATTTATAAATAAATAAATAAATAAATAAATAAATAAATAAAATAAACCCACTCCCTTTCTAAAGAGAGCTCTGCCTCCTTTCCTATTGCCCCAGCTGAACACCAGACTGTGGCAGCCCTTGTACCGGTTGGACAGGACCCCCGGTAGGGGAGGACTAGACCAGGGACAGACAGTCAACAGCATCAGAGTCTCTTCCGGCCCTGACGGTTTTGTGTGTGGTCTGATGACTGATGGCCACGTGGGAGGGTACCTGTGAGTGGTGTTTGAAGGAAAGACAAGAAGCCCTGGGAGAGGTCCTGGCTGGGGGGAATGGGCTGTTTGGCTTATGCCCACACAGCTGGACTTTTGTCGCCTTCTTGTCCCCAGAGCCAAGCTGCTAGGGCTGAGGCAGGAGTCCAGGTGGCTGTCATGGGCATTTGGGCATCAAGAGGCCCAGGGCTCAGCAAGGATCATGTGTACCTTCCAGATCAGCCAGCAGGGTCCTGGCTCCCATGACAGTCACTGTGGCGGCCTGGACAGATGAAGAAGCCCGGGTCAGGGCAGCTCTGGCCTCCTGGCGTAGCTGGAGAGAGAGGAGAGAGGCTGGGCAGGGGGTTACAGGTGGGAGACACTGGAGGGATAGAAAGAACTCTCCCTGGTCTTTGCCCTCTCCTCTCCCAAACCTGTACCCTACCCCAGGACACCCTCAGGGCAGCCCCCACCAGGAGCCCACCTGCATGAGGGGCTGGGTCTTGTGCAGCATAGCCTGGGCAGTGGCCTGGAGGGCCCAGGCAGCCTCGGTAACCACCCGCTCTCTAGATGTGACCGTCTTCTCCAAGGCCTGAACTTTCAGGTCCAGGGCCCCAGCCTGGGACTTCTGGGGCTGCAGGGAGATGGCAGGCTCAGGCAGGACCTGGCAGGAAGGTTGTGGGGCAGACCCTCCAGTGGGTGAGAGGCAGCCTGGGGGCGGGAATGGGGGGGCACTGCATGTGGACCCCAGGAAGCAGGGGGGCCAGGGTGGGGATACCAGGCAGGGGAACCTGTCTCTACTCCAGCTCTACTAGTTACTAGAAGTGAGGCCTCCCTGACCTGTACTTCCTTCCCCAGGTCCATAGTCAGTGGAAACCCTGGGGCCTGATGTGCCTCCACATTTAGAACTTTCCTGACTCGAGAGAAGCAGAACTGTGCAAGTACTGCCCATCCTCTGGCACCTTCGGCGGCAACTGGGGCCACGCTCAGGGTCAACCCCGTTAACACCCGCATAGTACTCTTCATGTTCAGGAGCAGGGAAGCAAAGACCCCAAATAAACAGCTTCGGGTTGGTCAAGTTTTGCCCCAAATGCATTTGTAGAAGCTTAATCTCATCCTTAAAGTGCAGTTTCTGAGTTGTGGGATTTCAGGATTACAATGGAGCTGATTTATTCAGAGAGCCGACAAGCGGTACGCCCACCTTGCCCATTACTTATGAATCATCTCCCGGCCCCCGTGGACGCAGCCCTAATGTAACCTGATGGGCAAGCTCTAACAGAGGACTTAACCAGAGCAGGGGGAGGCTGAGTGGAGTCCTTGGCCAAAGTCACAGATCTGGAGCAGCGGGGCTGGGATTTGATCCCATGTCTTTGCTAATGCCACTACCAAGAATAGGCCCAGCCTCGCTATTATCACCACAATCAACAACAAAGACTGGCTGAGCCCTAACTCCATGCCAGGCAGGTGCCCCGCCAAGCCTCGGAGGTAGATTATCTTGTTTTAAATCGACTGCTATATAAAGATAAGCTACATCATCTGCCTCTGCCTGGGCTGCACTGGTTTCCCAGCTGCCACAGCCACCCACCTCCGCGCCCTCCCACCCCCTTGGAGCTCCAAGGACTGCCTGGCCAGGCTGACCAGTGCCATGGGTGCAGCCAGCAAGGCCAGGCGCGGGGCTGCATCTACACCGACTCGCTGCACGGTGGCCAGCGCCCTCTCCGCTTCAGGCAGCACCTCTGCTGTGGCTGTGCCCAGCGCCTTCTGGGCCGCCTGGACATCCTGGTACCTGAGAGAAGACAGCAGAGGTGGCTCACAGGGTGGGGCGGGGCACGGGGCCATCCTTCCCCATGGCTGCCCCCCACCCCTCGCTGGAGCCATCTGTAACTTCCCAGGCAGAGCCGTCCTCTGCAGGCTCAGCACCCAGCAGCTGGCCTCAGAAACTGGCTGCTATTCGGCAGAAGAGGCACCACATTCTTGTTTCTTCATTCATTCAATTCAAGCACTCTTTTCTGAAGGGGCTTGCCCTTGGTTTCCGCCTGAGAATCATCTGTTTTGCAAATGTTTGGAGCCTCTGGCTGAATCACTAAGCAGTAAATGCGAGGTGCGGTGCTGGTGCGGAGGAAGGGACCTCAGCCTAGGCCCTGGTCTTGGCTGGGCTGTGCCCTTGGGTGACCTTGGGCATGCTGCTCTCCAGATAGATGCAGAGTCCTGGGCTGCATGGTCGCTCTGGGGCTCCATCAGCACCAAGGTGCTGGAATCAACCACCTAGGACTTTCCAGCTGTCCACAACCTTCCTGCCCAGCTCCATCATGGGCACTGCTGGGGCACGGTCCCCCACCACTGTACTGTCTCTTCTCCCTCCCCACTTCTCAGAGAGCCGGGGTCCCCACCGCTGTCCTAGGAATGAGTCATGAGACCTCACCCCACCCACGCCAGAGGGCTCAGGGATGGCTACCTGATGGGAGGTGGGTCTCAGATTCTCTCATCTAGGAAGTCAATCTGGGATTTATGAAACCTTGCTGGGTCTCTCCTGACCCTTTGACTGCAGAGGACATAGGAGTGTCACCCAGAGCAGAGAAGCAGAGGCCAAGCAGGAAGCTGCTGCCTGACAGGAGGAGCTGCCTGGGGCGGAGGGGGTTGGCAGGTAGAGCGGGGCTGGGGGATGCTGCAGGGGTGAGAGAGAATGGTGCTGCTCTGGACCTTCCTGGTTCAAGTTCTTGTCCCTTCTCTCCAGAGGCTGAGCCACACCCCCAGGCATAAGTGGGTTCCTGTAACTTACCACCCAGTCAGCCCAAGACCTCAGACATTCCCCCACCCCCATTGAAAGAATAAAAGAAGCCAGTTCTGGGCCTAGGATCCGTCAGCTGCAGGAAGCCAATTCAAGCCCTAACCCACACCCAGGAGGCCTCACCTGTCCTCTAGTTCCTGCTGGGCCTCCAAGGCCATTCTGCCCTCCACTAGACTCCAGAGAAGGGTGTAACTGGTGTTGGAAGCAACTAGAGCCCTCCAAGCAGTGGCCTTGATCTTGGCAGTGGCGTCCTTGTGGCTGTATGGAAATGCCCACCTGGCCGTCATCAACCACTCACACAGAAGGGAGTGTGTTCCCGAGCCCACACCTCCCACCACGTGGGCCTTTCACCATCCCAAGCAGTCCAGCCCCGAAGGCCAGACTCCTCTTTCCCACCTGACACACAGTGAAGGCTGATGGGAAGGGATCCATACCCCACTTCCTGTTACATAGAGTTTATGCCTATTATCCTGGCATAATGGTCAAGAGGGCCTTTTACCACACATTAAATCTCAGTTTGGACAATAATGATATGATGACCCTAATAAAGACATCACAGAGGAGGGTGCTCAGGACAGCCTAGGTCTGGATCTGGGCAGAGGGACACCTGTGAGGTTGACACTGACCCCAGAACCAGGGGCAGGGAAAGGGCTGGGCTCCCTTCATGACTGTGTGGGCAGGACCTCAGCAGGCTCCTGGGACTTGGGGTCTAACCTTCTGGCAAGAGCACGGGCCTCTGTGGCGAGGTGGCTCCAGGTGGTGGGCTGGCTGGGCCCATTCTGAGGAATCACCTTTAAAGAAGAGAGTGAGAGAGGAGGAATGACGGCCATCCCTGAAAGGCAAGGGCCTCGTTTGGTTAAATTACTGGGAGAACCAGACCATGCCAGTGGTTTCATAAAAGCCTCAAAGTCAGCACCCAGTGAACAGAGCCCCAGAATGTGGAAACAACAGGAATGACACCCACCACCCATTTGATGGGCATTCACTGTCCGCCTGGAACATGCCTTGTTCTATGTAGACAGTAGCCCACTGAGTCAGCAGAAGGGATACTATGTGACC
Source organism: Nyctereutes procyonoides (assembly GCF_905146905.1). Classification (NCBI taxonomy): domain Eukaryota; kingdom Metazoa; phylum Chordata; class Mammalia; order Carnivora; family Canidae; genus Nyctereutes; species Nyctereutes procyonoides. The sequence continues at coordinate 35,050,254 of NW_026575020.1, forward strand.
CCCATTCTGCACATGAGGAAACTGAACCTCTCCAAAGAGGCACACCTCAGGCCACCAGATTCCCACAGTGAGCCCAGGACAGGTGGTGCGGAGGGGCCCCTGCGGTACCAGGAACTTGAGGACAGTGGCCGCCTGCAGAATCTCCTCTTCTGAGGACTCTAACACTGTGTCAAGGTCTGCCAGCTGGATGCAGGTCTTCTCTGTTTGGGCCTGGGCACAGCTGACACCTCTGCTCAGAGCCCGCAGTTGCTCCCGGGCAGCCTTCACAGCATCCTTGAGGCCTGTCACCTGCTCCAGGAAGACTTCCCAGGCTCCTGCATGAAGCCCACAAAGTCCAGGTGTCACAGAACAATTAAGATTTTGCAATGAAGCTCCCGCTATTGGAGGACCCCATCTGTGCCCCACACTCTGCCTGGGCACAGCTTAGCTCCATCCATCAGCAGGCCTGAGCATCACCACCAGTCCAGTTCCAAGGGAACTGCCTTGCCATTTTACAGATGCCAAGGCTGAGGCCCAGAAGAGGCAAATCCCAACCCAAGGCCTCCCACACAGGAAGTTGGCCATAGTCGGCTGGAAGGAATCCAGACCTGCTGGAGTCACAACAAGCAATTCCCGAATCAGAGACAGCAGGAACCCCTGCCTCGAGTCAGCTCTGTGATCTGCAGTGTGGCTCAGGATAGGCCTTTTAACATAGAGCATCTGGAAGGAAGCTCCCCGTTCTGACAATGAGTGTTGCTAATGGGTGCTCAGTTTACCTAAGAATTGCTGCTAAAGGTGTGTAGGTGCTTAGGAACATGAAATTACACTGAAGAATCGATTCACTTTCAAAGTTCCCTGAATTGTAGTGCCCCAAGGACAGATTCCACCTGGCTCTAAGAACAGCCTTTCTCCCCCACCCCCCTTCACTCGTTAATTGTCTATGCTGGGAAGTGAGCAAAATGGCCAATGGCCGGGGACAGCAGAAATGTTACCTGTTCAGCACCTGGGACAGCACCTCGATGATTATTTGTTCCCTGAGTCAATCAGTGAAGGAACCCAAGCCCTGGCCTCACCAAGCTCACCGTCCGGGTGGGGCATGGGGCATGGGCTAGGACGTTATCTGAGGGGGCTCCCAGGGCTGGGCCCGACCAGCTGGCCTTCCCGTTGCTTCCCTCTCCGCTCTCTCACCATACCTTGCAGGAGGTGGTAGTCCTGGTAGATGTCCCCCCGTGGGGCCTCTCCCTGCAGAATGGGCAGTGGTCCCCAGGACCTGCCACAGTTGGACCCCTCCAGCCACCCCTCCATCAGGGTCAGCCTGGCCTTCAGCTTGGCAGCCTGGAGGAGTCAGGGAAAGAAGGGTATGTGAGGCTGGTGGCGGGGAAGTCCTGTCTGCACACCTCCCCCTGGCTTCTGCCTGGCCTTCCCTCCCCAACAGTTCCTTTCTCCCATCTTATCCTGGGCGTCAGAGGTGAGGACGCAGCAGAACTTCGAGAACCAGCCTTGTGTGCTCCTTCCTCCGAGCTGTCCCTTCCCTTCTCACACCCACAACACCTGCTGCCATTTAGCCGACCACATCTCTGTTCTACTCAGACAGGGATCTTCGAGAAGGGAAGGCCCAGGAGAATCCATCTGTCCTGTTATATTGCCACAGAGCAGGTGTGCATGGATACCTGCTGGCCGAGTAAGTGTGCCATGCAATGTGTCCTGGTGCTGTTCTTTTATTTATTTATTTATTTATTTATTTAGAGTTTACTTATTTATTTGAAAGAGAAACCACACAAGAAGGGGAAGGGGCAGAGGAAGATGGAGAAGCAGACTCCCCACTAAGGAGGAGCCCAATGTGAGGCTTGATCCCAGGATCCCAGGATTATGAACTGAGCTGAAGACAGATGCTTAACCAGCTGAGCCACCCAGGCACCCCCAGCGCTGTTCTTTAAATCACAGGTACAATAACTGCATTTACAGAGCACTTGCTAAGAGCCAGCCATTAGTGGCTGCTGGCCACATACCAGCTCATGTCCACCCTGTAACCACCTTAGGGCCAGGGGAAACAGGTCCTGAGCCCTCTCTCTGATTCAAAATCCAGAATGCTCTGAAATACCACAGGTTTTCCATTCCTTATTTGATGGCAAAATCTGGTTTAAAAAAATTTCTAAACTCACTGGGAAGCAAAACTGTTCTGAACAAGGCTGTTTGTGGCCCTTATTTATTTGATGTGACTATTCATCTGTTTTCCTGCAGACACATCACTGGGTGTGACTGCAAGGACTGGCCCAGGCACTGCTGGGGGGTAGCTTATGCTCAGCACCCATCATTATGTCTTTCTCAAGTAGCACCCCTCTGAAGGCTGGTCTCACCAGTCCCAGGTAAGGGGTTGCAGGCCTGTGTCCATTGTGGAATTAGGAGAGAGACACTGAAACTTACCAAAGCTGTTACCTGCTAATAGGGACAATTAATGGGGCTGGGGAGGGGAACCCCAGAGGTCACACTCCTGACCCCAGCACCACACCAGGTCCCCGCTCTCGAAATCCTATTTGTGCCCCAGGATGGGCACTGCCCTCCTTCTGACCGTCCCCACAGAGGACCATCTATGGTCACATCGCCACTGAACTTGAAAAAGTGTGAGACATGGGCCTGGGTGCCAGGGAAGGGCCACTTTTCTCCTGTTCACTCAGGAACCAGGGACGGGCAGAAGTGAGGCTTGAGCAGCTGGGTGGGCACAGGGGGAATGTGACCAGTGGCCCTAGAAAGCCTGAGAGCCATGGGTGAGTGGGCGTTTCCTGGGGGCCTGGATGGGCGGGCTCACCTCCTCCTTCACCAGGGAGTAGCAGGATGGGCACTCCTGACAGCGTGTGCCGCCAGCCGTGAGGAAGAAGTTGTCCTGACAGTGGTCACACTTGTAGCCTACGAAGCCGGGCCTGCACACGCACGTGCTGTTCTTGTGGCATTGGGCTGAGGCAGCACCCAACGGGGAGCACCTACAGGCTGAGGGAACCAGGGCAGGTGGCGCTGGGTGCCCTGATGGTCCCCCCACCCTCGGAACCCCCAGGTCCCCTGCATCCTCACACCTGACTGCTTCAGCCTTCCCCTAACCTCGCTGCCATGGCCAGTTCAATTCCACTCCTGGGTTCTTCCCGAGAGACCAATTCAGAAGGTCAGAGGTGACGCCTGACTTATTTCAGCATCCCTGGGTCTGAGAAGCAGTCAAGTTTTGGAACTGCCATGCAGTCCAGCTGTACGAATACAGATGCTGAGGCCCAGAGAGGTGAGAAACCATGGACCCAGCACAAAGGAACTTGGCAGTGGAGTCTGGGAGGAGACATTTGGTTCCCTAAGCTCTCTCTCACCCCACATTTCTATGGCTGCTCTTAGAAGATAGGCCTGCACCTGATCTTTCCATCTCCTACCACATGGCTGGCGTCCCCACTGCTTCTCTGCCTGGACATCTTGGGCCCCACCCTCTGGGTAGCCGGGGAGCACCTGGCTTCCTCACCCCGGCAGCCCTTGATGGAGAAGCCGAAGAAACCCAGCTGGCATCTGTCGCAGGCCTGGCCCTCAACACCCGGGCGACAGAGGCACTGCCCAGTCTTGGGGTGGCACTGGTCCTCCTGGGAGCCCAGCGGGTGACACTTGCAGCTATGATAAAGGAAGGAATCCAGGTCTGAAACAAGCTCTGGGCTGCTCCGAACCCAGCCTCTGCTGGCTGCAGCCGTCAAGGGGCCTCCAGATCACGTTCTCTGCCGAAGAGGCCCCTCCACGTGGGTACATGTCAAACAGCTCTCCCGGAGCTGTGTCCTGGGAAGCACAGTCTCACAAAATGCTACCCCCTCCTGTCCTCCAAAAGGCTATGGGGACACATAAATCTTGGAGATTACACCCCTCTGTTGGAAAGCCAAATGCAATTAGCATATTAAAGGCTCTGAGCGGTCTTGCAAGGAAGAAACCTGTTTGCTTCACTGGGTGTTTCCCTGGGGTCCTTCACTGTTCCCTAAAGACACTGTCTAAGGTGCCGCTGTGGACAAAAAGGTCAGTAAGCAACAGCGTCACTGAGCAGGGAATCAGAGACCAAACCGGCCTCCTGCCCACCCAGACATCCCTCAGGGCTGCTCTTGGCCTGCATCCTGGGCTGGCAGGGCCACTAGTCTGACTCCCCAAGGGATCATTCCTTTGTCCTCCTTTGGTGCAGGCCACTGTGTACCTGGCAGTGGGCCTGGGATGACACATTCTAGGCCAAGCCCCTCTCTGGAGGCTCCCTGGGACTTCTTCCACTCGGAGACACACCCAGGGAAGGAGCACCCACAGCCTCACCCCACCCACCTCCGGCAGCCCCTCCCAGGCTGGAGGTCATAGAAGCTGGGGCTGCAGCGGCCACAGTCCCGTCCCATCACATGAGGCAAGCAGGTACACTGGCCGGTCACTGGGTCGCAGGGTCTCTGCTCGCTGACTGAGCCCTCAGGGTGGCAGTTGCAGGCTGCGGATGGAAGCAGAAAACGGTGTTGAGGAATGATGCAGATCAACCTTTGGGGGTCCAGGAGAAGATGGGGAACCCATGGGGATGATTCACATTCAACCCAGACTCCTAAGCTTTTTCTGGAAAAAGGCTCAAGAGGCGGGCTCAAATCTCCCCCACTTTGTATGACCTTGGAGATTATAGCATAGAATCATCATGGGGGCAGATGGCTCTCCTGAGCCCGACCTGAACGCCCCACTGGCTGGAGAGAAGGCCAGAGACCTGGCCAGAAAGTCACGGGTGGACCCCTGTACTCACTGTTTTGGGTCACCTGACCCTGCTCTCCTAGGCCACATAAAAGGAGAGGCTGGCACAGTGCTGACAGGTGCCATGTGGAGAATGGACTCTGGAGCAAGTCAGCTTGGGGGAAACGCTGAGCTTCCCCCTCCAGCACTTCCGGAGGCCTTCCAGGGGCTGAGGTAGGCTGTGGCCCTCTGCGTGGGGACTGGAGACTGAGTGCTAACCCAGGCGGTGGAAAGGAACAGCCTGATGGTCACCCAGGGACAGTACAAATGTGATAGGTGCTGCCAGCCACAGAGGACAGTTGTAGATGCTGTGCAGCTGGAGGTAAGCACTAAATTATGAAGGCCAATCGATCAGTCACAGAATTGGAGCTGATTAGATCAAGGCTGAGAGAAACCTGACTTTGGAGAACAAACACACCCTCCAGACGAGGGGACAGAGGAGGTGAGGAACCAGCCTGAGGTTGCACAGCCCCAGCAGGCACCTCCCCTTGTCGCCACCGCGCCCCCCCCCACCGACCCCCGTGGGGCAGGAGGTGGGAACTCACGGGTGCATCTGTCTGCAGGCCGAGGGGCCAGGGCGCTCCCGTAGAAGCCATCCTGACAGCGCTCACAGTGGGCACCTGTTGTGTTGTGCAGGCAACGCAGGCAGTGGCCAGACTGGGAGTCACAGTTGCCCACAGCGTTGGGGTCCACGTTCCCACTGCACTGGCACCGCCGGCACGGCTCGGGAGCCCCAGAGATCCCCAGGGGATCCCCAAAGTAGCCATCATCACAGATCTCACAGCGCCGCCCTAGGTAAGGGAGAAGGCTGCGGGTGGAGGGGCAGGCCTGAGGCATGTGGCTGCCAGGTCCCCTGGGGGGATGGGCCAGCCTGAGCCAGAGCAATCATCTCTCGGCCTTCCTGTGGGCCATGGGGCTCCAGGGCCAGGGCCCAGCTCAGCCAGCAGCTGGCTGTGTGACCTTGGGTAATCCCCTGCATCTCTCTGAACTCAGGCTCCTTGTCTGCAAAGCGAGGACGATAATGGTAGCCCCCTCAGAGGACTGTGGAGGGGGCCTGGTGAGCTAAGTGCCCAGCAGCAGGGGCTGTCACCACTTCTTCACTGTCATCCCTCTCCTCAGCACCATGGCCACCATCGTCTTCCTCAGTGAGGCCCACAGGATGCTGGTGTGGTGAAGGTGGGGCTGGTGCCCATCTGGGCACCCCTCCCGTGGGGTTGCTGCCTCCATGCACCCTGCTCCCCCAAGATCCTCCCTCAGGCACATCTCGAGGACCAAACTTCTTGAACTATCCACACCCACTGGGTGGACTCCCCTCATGTCTGCAGGCCGGGGAAGCCAGAAAGTGTGGGGAAGTTTAGGGACAGAAGCACAGCATAATGGCAGGGTGGGGTGCAGGGTCCCCAGGGTGGGGGACCCTACTCTGCCGCTGGCTGTAGGGAGCTGCTTTCAGAATGCTCCCCAGCAGAGCAGGCATTTGACAGGACAACATGGGCTGTCCTGAGGCAGCCACAGTCACCAAACCTAAAATCAGATGTCTGAGAACATGATGTCTTGGCAACATGATGTAAGTGAAACAAGCCAGACACAGAAGGACAAACACTGGAGGATTCTACTGACATGAGATCTCTGAAAGCGTCAAATGCAGAGAAACAGGAAGTAGGACAGTCCTTGGGGCGGGGGGTGAGGGGTTGGGGAATGGGGAGACATGGCTGGAGAAGGGGGTGGGGGGTGTTTAATGGAGACAGACTTTCTGTTTGGGAGGTGAATATGTTCTGGAAATGAATGGTGGGGACAGGTACCCAACAGTGTGAATGTCTTTTTTTTTTTTTTTAAGATTTTATTTATTTATTCATGAAAGACACATAGAGAGGCAGAGACACAGGCAGAGGGAGAAGCAGGCTCTATGCAGGGAGCCGGACATGGGACTAGATCCCGGGTCTCCAGGATCACGCCCTGGGCCGAAGGCGGTGCTAAACCGCTGAGCCATCTGAGCTGCCCAATGCTTCTGAACTGTATGCTTAAAAATGGTTAAAATGACAAATTTAATGTTATTTTTTTGCCATAATTTTATTTTTTTATTATTTATTTATTTATTTTTAATTATTAAAGGAATATACCCCAAAACCCCACAAATCATCATTGAGTTGTATACTTTAAATGGGTGAACTGTAGGGTATGTGAATAATATCTCATAAGAGCTGTTAAGAAGAATCAGATGTCAGGATACCTAGGTGGCTCAGTGGTTTGAGTGTCTGCCTTTGATTCAGGTCATGATCCTGGGGTCTGGGATCAAGTCCCCATCTGGCTCCTTGCAGGGAGCATGCTTTCCCCTTCGCCTATGTCTCTGCCTCTCTTTCTGTGTCCCTCATGAATAAATAAAATCTTTAAAAAAAAAAAAAAAGGAAGAATCAGATGTCAAGGATGGCCCCTGGGTCCTGGAGTGGGGGCTGGGGGAGTTTCTGCCTCAGGTAACAACACGTGGCAGCATGTTTTCAAAGTTGAACGTTTGGGGATCCCTGGGTGGCGCAGCGGTTTAGCGCCTGCCTTTGGCCCAGGGCGCGATCCCGGAGACCCGGGATTGAGTCCCATGTTGGGCTCCCTGCACGGAGCCTGCTTCTCCCTCTGCCTATGTTTCTGCCTCTCTCTCTCTCTCTCTCTCTCTCTGTGTGTGTGACTACCATAAATAAATTTAAAACAATTAAACAAAACAAAACAAAAACAAAGTTGAACATTTAATCAGGGGTCTTCCACCTTAACTGTGTATCAGAATTAGAGCACTTCTCATGCATTTAGATTCTTAGGGTCCATCTTGAGCTACTAAATCAGGCTCCATGGGGCCAGGGCCCAGATGGGGATTTTCAAAGCTCTCCTGGATATGCTCAATGGTTCAAGTTCTGCCCAGAGAACCCACAGCAGCCTGGGGCCCTGGCCAAGTTCTGAGAGGTCAGGCTTGCCACTCCTAAGCAGGGCCCTGCCCCATTTGTCACACTCCAAACCCAGAATTCCGCTGCTAGAGCCCAGGGCAGAGGCAGGGCCCCAGGGCACTAGCCACTCACCTCTCTGGCCGAGGGGGCAGTGGGTACACACCACGTCGCTGCTCTCTGGGATGGCTGTGCAGGCCGACTGTCCAGGGCATGGACAGGGCTGGCAGTCATCAGGTTGGCCTGCGAAGGGGTTGCCATAGAAACCTGGCAAGCAGCGCTCACAGGATGGACCCTCCGTGTGGTGGCCGCACAGGCAGATCCCTAAGAGCCAAGAGAAGCACCTGGTTACAGCTGTCTGAGCCCAGAATGCTCCAGTGATGAGGGTATCTTGGTGGAGAGGTCACAAAACATATCCCCAGTGGGGCAGAGGTGGGAATCTGCCGAGGTGGAGAGGCAGCAAGGCCTGTGGATAACAATTATGAAGCTAGGAAAGCACCCTGTGCCTCAGTGTCCCCACTTGTGAGATGGACACAACTGGGGCTCTGACCTCAAGGGCTTTGGTCAGTAGGCAGCAGGACCATGCAGCCCGAGGTCCCTGGCACACAGGGACTGTGTTTTGTATTCCAAAGCTTGTCAGCAAACCAACAGATGGCACATCCGTGTTTGTACTCATGGTTTTCTGGACCATTCCTCTGTGTCCTCTTAACCTCAGAGGCCAAAAGCAAGAGTGATGCAGACCCACGATTGTTCCTGACCTGAGTTTGCAAGAAGCTCCCTACGTATGCAGTCTGCAGGGGCCCAGAGGCTGCCTGGTCTCATAGAATGGTCCCTGGCCCCCACACCAGTGGGGGGCCATGAGATACCATCTCATGCTGAGAGGTCTGCAAACCCCCATCTCCAGCACCTAGAGTCCACTCAGAGCTGCTGCCATGGGGAACGAAAGCACCACTCCCAGCCACTGAGGGAGGAACCTGGCTGAGAAGGGCTCACGACACAAGACCACCACTTCCTGGAGGCCCAGCAGCACCCAGGCAGGTGGGGGGCAGGGAATGGGAAATAGAGGGAATCCAGGGCAGACAAGTGGGACAGTGGGGATGATCACGCCTGTGCTGCTTTCTGCTGGTCCCTGCCTTGGCCCAGACCCACACATGCACTCTTTCCGGTGTGAGCAGCAGCGGCCACTCTGCCCATCAGACAGATGAGGACTTGCCCAAACAGAGCAGGGAGTCATGGTGCAGCCAAGGGCTCTGAGGGGTCATGGTCTGCTCCTGCGTCATGCATCCTACAGCAGCACAGGCAGGATTATGAGGCCTCATCCAGGCTCGGTTAGTGATGCCCACCACGGCAAAAGCGGGGAGGAGGGCACTGATGTAGTTAGTGTGTGCCTGTGCCCCCCTGGCTAGCTGGCTGAGTTGCAGGCTGCTGTCCTTTGTCAGCATCAGTGTGGAGCCCAGAGAAAGCTGAGCAGGCATTTCTCTTCTCAGGGATCCCACCTGCTCCAGGTGGGCAGCAGGGCACTTCCAGGGTGGAGACAGGCCTCCATTCAGCCCCATCCAGCCCCTCCTGCCTAGTGACCTTGGTCAAGGGCTCTATCTGCTACAAGTGGGCATGAACAGCTGGTAGTAACCTTGTGGCAGGAGCAGCTCTGCAACCTACTTGCCGTGTGGCTTCCCTATAAGGTGGGACGGTACCTGCAGGAGTCCATGATATAGTGGACAGAAAGGTAGCTAGCATGTAGGGGAACCTGATGACACTCTCTTATGAGGTTCATGCTCAGTGATCTCTCGCACACACACGCAGCTGATCCCATTCAGGTCAGTATTCATCAGCTGCTGGGTATAGCCTACATGGCTTTTGGTTGGGGTGCCAGGACTCACCTGTGTGGGGGTCACAGGTGCCATGCTTGTTGCAGGTGCAGGGGACACAATTGGTGTAGGGACCCCCCAGTGGTATCTCCCTCTTGTATCCTGGAGCACAGGATTCACAGAACTGGCCTGTGTACCCCTTGGGACATGAGCAGGTCTCCACCCAGGAGGCTGTGGGGGAGACCCCCCGCTGGGCCGATGTGAGCCGAACCTCAGTCAGGAACACCTGGCCTGCAGAACGAGGACAGAGAGGAAGAGAGTTATAGCCACACAGTTCACTCCAAGACCTTCCTATTCACATATGTAACAGGCAAAGCGTTATTGGCCCACATATAAAAAGGTAGTGTTTGAGTCAATTATGATTTAAAAAAAAAAAGGAGAAAGGGAAAATAAGGTAATTTTCAGAACAAAAAATGGATATGGCTGGGAATGTTATGGAAAGATGTTCATTCTCATGGGCTATGAAAGATATATAAATTTAAGCAAGGAGGATACCATTCACGAGCCTCACATAGGTAAGCATTTAAAGATCAATGACAGGAGAGGTGCCTGGGTGGCTCAGGTCATGATCTCAGGGTTCTGGGATTGAGCCCCACACTGAGCTCTGCATCAGGGCCCACACTCAGTGGGGAGTCTGGGGAGTCTGCTTTTCCCTTTCCCTCTGACCCTCCCCTGCTCATGCGCTCTCTTGCTCTCTCTCTCAAAGTAAATAAATAAAATCTTTAAAAATAAATAAAAGGGCCCCTGGGTGGCTCAGTCGGATAAGCATCTGCCTTTGGCTCAGGTCATGAGCCCGGGTCCTGGGATTGAGCCCTGTGTCAGTCTTCCTGCTCAGCGGGCAGTCTGCGTCTCCCTCTGCCTCTGCCTATTGCTCTCCCTGTTTGTGTTTTCTCTTGGTCTCTGTCTGCCAAATAAATAAACAAAATCTTTTAAAATAAATAAGTGACAGGGAAAGATGGTGTGAGGAAAGCATGCACAGGGCTATGGGACTATACATTGGGGGGGGGGTCTGTTTCTACTGATGCTGGGGAGCCCCAATCAGACCAACCTTTCCCCCGAAAATAACTAGAAACTCAGGGCAAAATATAACAATGATTCATAAGCCCCGGAGAACAGCCAGAGCAGGTAGGCAGTGGAGGAGGATGAACACAGAGGCCCTGAGAACACAGACTGGTATAGCCTTTCAGCACGAAAATCTGGCAGCAGGTATTAACACTTAAAATATGCACCCTTTGACCTAACACCGAACATTTCCATTTTGAGAAATTGATGCTAAAGAAAGACTTGCACAAGGAGACAAAGCCTTTTCTATGGAGCTATTCTCTGAAGCACTGTTTTCAAAGTGAAAAACCAGAAACCATTTCCCAGTCTATGAATAGGGTGATGGTCAAAACTTTAGGGAGCATCTATACCAGGGAATGATTTATGGCAGATGGCCAGACAGCCTTTTTTATGTGCAAGACAAGGAAATGGCCTCCAAGACACACTGTTAGCTGAAAATAAAGCAAGCGCATGGAGAGATAGGGCCCAGAACATCATCGTTGGGAAGAGGTCAGGGACTGGGGGGAAGAGACATGATCAGTATGTCTACCTGCCTCTCCAATCACCCCAGCACCCAGCGTAGACCTGGCCTAAGTAGGTGCTTCATGGACATCTGTGAAATGAAGGCTGAGTGAGTGGCAAAAAGAAGTGCTGGAAGCCTCTGGAAAGAACAGAAATGAAATTCCTGTGAGGAGGCTCAGCAGGGTGACCTGGTGAGCAGGGAGGCTTTGGGGGGCATGGGCAAGGACGATGGGGATGAGGCTCCAAAATGAAAGAGGGAACTGGGGCAGGAGGGCTAGGTGACAATCCCCAAGTATGGGCTTGAAGGGCCCTGGGAAAGCTGGCCATTGGAGTCAAGGGTTCTCAGAAGGGGCCAATCACCCCCCTAGAGGCCAATCTGGGGCTGTTCTGGTCACCACAACAATAGGGAGACAAGATCCAGGGCTACCAGACAGCCCGACATGAGCAGAAACTGCCCCTATGATTTCACATGTCTTGCTGGATGCCGAAAGGGGCAGAGAAGCCCCTCTGCAAATGTGAGCCCAGACCCCAACTCTATTTTACACATAAGCACAAGGCATGTTTGAATGTTCAGGTACACGTGGAATTGTCTAGCAATGCACATACCGTGAATGTGGAGGGAACGCCATGCTTTGTGCTGCTCAGAATATTCCTGATAGTCATGTACCACTTCGGAGCATCGCCTCACTAGTGCCTCCTCCCCTACCAGCTCTCAGACTTTGTCAGCAGCGTGCACCCTGTCCCTGGTACGGACCCCTCTGTATCTGCCCCAATCACAGATATCTGGCAAATATTCCCATTTGCTGATGATTTCAAGACGCCGCACATAAAGGGTTTAAGTTAAGGGACAAAGGTTAATCATATTCAGATGGATGCTCAAAACGTGGTTTTACAGCTTCACCCACAAATGGGTGGTTACTCAGCCAAGGCATTTTGCTCCCCTAACGAAGCAACAAAACCACTGAGGCTGAGGAAGCCTTTTGACAGACCCCCCCCCACTCACCATCTCCTTGCCACCTGCGACCAGGCACACCAGCAGCTCCTGGCCCTGCCATCTCCATCTGTGGGTGCCCCACTGGACGCTCCTCATGGAAGTCTGCCTGGGGACTGCACATCCTGACCCTGGTTTTTATTCTAGCATTAGTCACGCATGCCTCTGCCTTAGAACTTCCCTGCTCTCCGTGTACACACATGGCTCCCGAGCTTCAGATTCTCTGCGAAACCCACACTTACTCATCACAGTGGGGACACTGTGATTATCTCTTTCTGTTGTCCAGTGTGGTCGTGGACACATGGACACCTGTCGAACACCCGACACTTTGGAAATCAGAGATCACTTTTGTGTGTCATTTACTTGCCTTTTATTCACTCTGTATGTTACCATTAAGATTCCAGATTGGTTTTAAAATCTTGTGTCTAGGTAGGTTATAATATCTACACATTTCCCTCCCAGATAGTAAAGGGGTGTTCTATGCGAAATAGCTCTTCTAACAGGGGGCACCAAACATGTCTAGTCTACAGGACGGGGTGGAGGGGCAGGGGGGCAGGGGGAGAGAAGGAGAAGGTACATTAAGGAGAAAGAGGGGAACCAGGACAGGTCAGAGGACCATCAGGACACTCACTATGTGACCAGGGTGAGAAATCCCCCTGGAAGCTGGGTCCCATCCAGCAGCCTCCCTGAGGTTTAGAAACCAGATAGGCATTCAGGGTGGCTGAGGCGCGATTCCACCAATGCCCAGCAGGAGAAGCCAACTCTGAGATCCTCCCCGGGACCCTTGAGACACCACACCCTGCACCCACTGAGGACCCTCAAAGTTCCCCCTTCTGGCAACGGTGGACTCGGCCATGGCCTGACAACATCCAACTGTTCCTGACTGCTTTGTGGCCACACATCTTAGTGCTGTCCACCCTTGGGCCCCTCACCTGTCCTCAGGGTCCACCCTCCCAGCCCTTATCAGTTAGATGACCTTTGGCAAAGTGTCCCCTGACCTTCAGAGGTCTTTGTGGTAAAACAGGGGTGGACGTAGCTGTCTGTTCTGAGGACTCAGCAAGGCTATGCCCAAGGATGCCCTGGGGCCCAGCTGGCTCTGCTGACAGGGGAGCTCCTTATCATTACTGACCGGAAGGGCTTGGGCTCTGGCCACTGGTCCTGATGCGCAGAGCCGTCAGATTGGTGAGCAGCCGCTGGAAGTGGAAGGGAGGCAGGGGAGGGTCCACATCTTCGGAGGTCTCCTGCAGCCTGGCAGGGGAGGGAGTCAAACCGGAACTCGAGGCTGGGGGCAGCTGGTGCCAAGAAGCCACCAGCAGGGGTGGAGAGGGCAGGAGGCCCTGGACCGCAGGACAATCCAAGCATGCCCTGACCTCAGGGACCACTCTGACCACCCAGCCCCACCTCCCCAGACACAGGGAGATACTTACTCGAACCTGAGCTGTAGTTCCCCAGGCTGCTCGGCATCCAGGGAGCTGGAGAGGCTGGAGTGCTGCAGAGTCAGGGCCAGGCCAGCCCCTTCCAGCCTCAGCTGCACAGGAAGTGGGGAGGCCCCAGGGGGCACCAAGAAGGTCAGGGTGAGGGGCTGTCCATAGCTGAACCGCTGATCTCCCAGGAACTTCTCTGAAGACAAGAGAGGAAGGCTTGTCTTCACTTTATTAGCTTAATTCTGAAGATTTTAAGTGTCTCCAGTATGTTGATTTTATCGGCAATGAAACATTCAAACAAGTTAAAACGGGAGCAAGGAGAAAGCTACGGGCTCCCTGCACAGCAGATGCAGAGGTGGAAACCCCACCAACCCCTGCAGGCCAGCTTAGTGGGCTGTGATCCCGCAGTGACACAGGGCCCCCGCCTGGCTCGCTGCTCTGCTGTCACTGTCTGAAGTTGGGGTCTGATGAGTAAAGTCTGATGGGACAGTGGAATCTATGGGAGCAGAGCAGATGCATGTGGCCACCCCCTCACAAGCCGAGCTCACGATACCCCACAAGCAGATTCTGGTGACCCCACACGTGTGGGAGCTTAGTGAGGCTCAGAGCAGGTTCAAGGCAAGCCTGCTGCTGTATGTGTGGTGAAGCAGGGGCGCCAACCAGCCCAAGGCCACGCTCTCCTCTGGAGTCAGAAGATGCTTTGAGCAGAAAGAAGGCAGTGGCACTCTAAGAACACAGAGGACCCAGGGGCCCTATCACAGCCTTCGAACTCAGACTTTTCCTCTCTTCCAACTGCTTCAGCTGAAAATCTGCCACGTGGCAGCAAAAGGCCCAGCAGGACCCCCGACCCCCCCATCTCCCTCCAGCCTTGGCACTCAGGAGTCAGTTGGAGGTGGAATGTGTTGGCAGATCGGGTGCATATCAAGAAGTGAAATAAAAATGGTTGAGTCCATCCAGCTGCCTTGCTCACCTGCCATGGCATGCACAGGACCCAGCTAGCACTTCTTGAGTGAATAACTTTTTCTTAAACGTGTCAACAAAAAATAAAATAAATAAAATAAAATAAAATAACATAAAATAAAATAAAATAAAATAAAAATAAAATAAAAATAAACGTATCAACAAAGCAGACACGGCATAGTGTGTGTTTCGTGCTCTTGGGCCTCTGAGCTAGGAGCACCTGCCCCAAGATGGGGTCTCAGGACCCCTGTGACTTGTGCTTCCTGCCTGGGTGCTGTGTCTACATAGCAACCCTGATGTCTGTGCACCATTGCTCTGGCCCTCCTTGGAGATTGAGGTCAAAGGGAGGACTGGGCTGGGGGAGCCAGTGGATCCGGAGTCTGGCCACAGGAAAGCTAAGAATGGACTCCTGGATCCTGGTTCCAGATCTGGTGCAGTTTCCAAGAGACCAAAGTTGCCCTACTAAAGGGGGAGTGGTGGTCAGAATAATCTAGAACTTCTTGCTTCTGCAGGAACCCCAGGCCTCTGGGAGGAGGGTGCAGTGCCCTCGTAAGATGAGAAACTGATGGGAAATGTACTGGGATATTTGGGGACCTCTAGGATCCCAGTGGGAAGGCCTGGATCATAAAATGAGGGGGGGGGCTCTAGTAGACCCCACAGGGTGTGCAGTTGGCAGAAAAATGGGTCCCAAAGGTATCCATGTCCTGATCCAAGAAATCTGTGAATATGGTATGTTGCATGGCAGGGGCAATTAAGGTTGCAGATGGGATGAAGGCCGTTCATCAGCTGATCTTAGAGAGTATCCTGGATTATCCACCTGGGCCCATGGTCATCACAGAGTCCTTAATGCACGGAAGAGGAAGGCAGAAGACCTGGTGTCACCGTGCTGTAACAGGGAGAGACCCGACAGCTCTGAAGACAGAGGAGGGGTCACCAGCTGAGGGGAGTGAGCGGACCCCAGAAGGTGGAGAAGGCAAGGGAATGGATTCTCCCGTGAAGCCCCAGGAGTGCATGCTGGGATCTTAGCCCCCTCGAGACCCAGTTCAGATTTCCGGCCTCCAGGACACGGAGAGAATAAATCTGCATTGGTTTTAGCCACTAGCTTGGTGGTAATTTGTCATAGCAGGAAATGAACAGGGGCAGTCCTGCCCCTGCCTGTGGTCAGCAGGTACCTGGTAGCGTGAGCTCCTCCTCATCTTCGGGATTCAGGAGGAGCCCCCTTGGGCCCCATTGTGCAGGATGTTCTGGGCCCCCCACACTTCCGGTCCGCCAGCCCTTGGCTCCTGGACAGCAAACACACACGCCAGTGTGAGGCTCTGGAGGGCGGCCTCCACCTCTTCCTACTTCATAGCCTTCCCAGGGTCCCACGGATGGCCCCCAGAGGCCTGAGCACAGCCTGAAACAACTCCCTTAGGCCCAGGAAGGGGAGAGATCATTCTAGAGACAGGGAGGGGTTGGGGGGCGGTGAATGCCAGATAGTGCTAGCTAGCTAGTGTCTGCCCACAGCCAGACAGCTCAGAATCCCCCAACCGCAGGGTCAGGGTAGGGGTTTAGGATGGGAGGTAACCCCAGGAGAAGTTAGAAAGCTCAGGGTGCTGGCTGTTTAGGGCAAGGTCAGATCTCTGGGCCTGCCTTGCCCCTTTGGTGGGCTCTGAATACAACATGACAGTCTGGAGACCCCAGTATGGGGCACTGGGCCATCAGGGCCATCTCTAACCAGACTGGGCCTGACCTCATCTAGAGGTCTTCATAGAACTTCCTCACCCATGACCTCACCACTTCTGTCTTTCAGGTGTATGTGTCGTTAGCCACTGTACTCAGGGAGGCCACCTGGTTAGGAAGCAGTCAAGCCGGGATGAGACCCAGACCTTCCCTCCCCAGTCCTGTCCACCCTCCCTCTGGTGATAGCAGTACACCAAACACAGCCTGGCAAGGAGCAAATGACTTGGAGGAAGTGGCTGGGAAGGGGTTTGGAGGCCTAATCCCTGCAGCACTGGAGGGGTGAGGTGGGAGGGATGAAGAGATCAGAGAGAGGAGGTCTGCGGCTCCCCGGTGCTAGACTAGCTTCTGGGGCAAATGACTTCACCTCTCTAAGCCAGTTCCTTATCTGCAAAATGGGGAGAATGAAGTACTTATGGCCCTGGCAACAGTTCTCAAAGTTGGTCTGAATACCCGGGATGATTCTTGAGATTCTTTCAGGGGCCCACGAGGCCAGGCTGTCTTCTCAGGAACACTGAGATAAAGTTTGCATCTTTCATGCTGTGTCTTACCCACAAATGGGTAGAATTTTCCAGAAACTGCAAGTCACGTGCTATCACAACAGACGGAACTCTACTAATCCAACCGTAAAGAGATGTGCAAACATATACCAGCACACTCCCCTCTTTTTGTCTTTTTAAAAAAGAGCTAAGCTATTTTTTCACAGGCTGATATTTTATGTTATACATCTACTATGGTCATTTTTAAGTGAATTACTATATATCTATTTTTAAATTACTGTTTTCACCTTGTTTTTTTAGTTTTTTTAAAAGATTTCATTTATTCGTGAGAGACACAGAGAGAGAGAGAGGCAGAGACACTGGCAGAGGGAGAAGCAGGCTCCACGCAGGGAGCCCGATGTGGAACTCGATCCCGGGACTCCAGGATCTTGCCCTGGGCCTAAGGCAGGGGCTAAACTGCTGAGCCACCCAGGGATCCCATTTTCACTTTGAATACAGGAAAATACCCATACAAACTAGCCACATAAAGAAAAGTGCTGGGCAGCCCCAGAAGCGCAGCGGTTTAGCGGTATTGTTATTTTTTTTAATAATATATTTATTTTTTATTGGTGTTCAATTTACCAACATACAGAATAACACCCAGTGCTCATCCCGTCAAGTGCCCCCCTCAGTGCCCGTTACCCATTCACCCCCACCCCCCGCCCTCCTCCCCTTCCATCACCCCTAGTTCGTTTCCCAGAGTTAGGAGTCTTTATATTCTGTCTCCCTTTCTGATATTTCCCACACACATTGTTCTTAGATCTATAAAATGTGACGCGTCTGCTGCTAACATCCGAGACCCCACCAAGCGACCTCAAGGCTGAACCCCCTGTTCTGTCCTGCCTGCTGCACAGCGTCCAGCAGAGGGCGCACTGCCCCCATATCTGGCACACCCCAGAGCAGGCGCTGGAAGCTTCCAGCCCAGCTGATACCTTGCTCCCAGCCTGGCAGAGATGCAGGGGTGGGAGGACTCCGTGGGGGCACAGCAAGGGGCCTCGCAGGCTGTGATCTAACTCAGAGCTCCACTGCCCCTCCCGCTCCAAAGATGCGTGTGACACCCAGGGCATCGGGGCATCCCTGGACCCTGCCCCCAGACAGAAGGCCAGCACAGCAGCTCAGAGCAAAACTCAGGAGCGGTTTGTCAAAACCTGGGTGCCAATCACTAAATCCTGTGACATACCTTTTCTGGGCCTCAGCTGTCTCCTCTGTAAAATAGGAATGAGAGCACCTACCTTCCAAGGACTCTGTGGGTTCCATGCATGGAGAGAGCTCAGCACAGTGCCTGGCACACAGCAAGTGCTCAATAAGTGGGAGTCCAGGGGATTGAGCCTGAATCCCCAGCACGAGGATGCACCAAGGGAGGCCAATCTTGACAAACTGATTAGAAACTCCCCGATAGGATCTAAAAGTTCCCAACACTGCTGGAGCCCTTAGTCAAAAGGCAGGGGCCAGGGAGGGAGCCAAGAGTTGCAGGTAGGTATTGGGGAGCACTCACAGGTGCAGAGAGGCACATCTTGCATGGCCTGTGTGTGGAGGGAGACGCCTCCCCTGCAGCCTGGGGCTGCCCCCTCTTCCCACCTCCCACCTCCGCCCCTGCAGGATCTCCCCAGAGTGGGAGAGCCTGCCCAACCTGGGCCAGGGGCAGACCCTGGGAGGCGCTTCTTACCCTGGCGGAGGTCAGAGATGATATGGTGCTCCCGAAACTGGGAAGCGGCCTCACACACCTTGGAGTGGCCATAGCAGAAGCAGCTGGTGCAGCCGGCTGGGTTGTGTGGCTGCAGGTTGAATGTTCCTGGACGACATCTGAAAGGACAACATTCGCCCGGGGGGTGGGGAGGGCAGTTGGCAAATGAGTCAGGGAGGTTCAGGAGATCCCAGCTAGACTGATGGGAGTCAGAATCAACTGGAGGAAGTGGCTGGGAAGAAGATTTTTTTCCCCCCAGATTTACAAGAGTTGCAAATATCACACAGAGAATTCCTGTGGCCTCTTCACCAGCTTTCCTTAATGCCAACACCCAACATCACGGCGCCCTTCACCACGCCACAAAATTCACATTAGTCAATGTTATTTACTAAACTGCAGACTTTATTAGGATTTCTGCCCTTTTTGCACCAATGTCAGTTTTCTGGCCTGGATCCAATCCAGGACCAAGGCACCTCCTCGAGTCTATGCTGATATTCTTGTCATTCACGACCTTGACGCCTTTGAAGGCTCTCGGTCCAATCAGATATTTTGTAGAATGCCCCTCAATTTGGGTTTCTCTGATGCTGTCTCATGATTGGACTGGGGCCATGGGTTTGGGGAAGAAATAGAAATGTCCCTCTTGTCACATCACATTGGGGTAAATGACACCCGTGTGACACCAGGAGTGCTAACCTTCACAACCAGATCAGGTTGCTGCCTGTCACTGCAAAACTGCCATATTTTTGCAGTCAGAGGGAAGCCAGTAAATGCAGCGAGCAGCGCAAAGGAGTTAAACCCCGTCCCCTGGAGAGCGGGGTGTTAAAGACTTGCGGGTACAAGCTGAGACCACCGCAGTGATTACCAAATATTTTACAAGGGAGGTATTTGGGGCTACGCAAATATCCTTTTTCTCCTTAAAATTCTCCCCACTAAATTAGGTGGCTCTTGCCCACAGCGACTGTTGCTGTGAAATTTGAACTGACTTTGTATTTACCCCGTTCCTTCTACATTTATTATTTGGGATTCTCTTGCCAGGAAGATTTGTCCCTTTGTCCTGGTGTATTTATTTTTTCCCTTCATCTGTGTATATCAGCGTGGACTCACGGATATTTATTTTATTCTTTGTGTTATAATCCAATACTATCATTATTTATTTTGTTGTTCAAATTGTTCTAGCATTGGGAGCTCTTTTGGGTTCGGGCTTGTGTCTTTTTTTTTTTTTTAAGATTTTATTTATTTATTCATGAGAGACATCCACAGAGAGAGAGAGAGAGAGAGAGGCAGAGACATAGGCAGAGGGAGAAGAAGCAGGCTCCATGCAGGGAGCCTGACATGGGACTTGATCCCAGGTCTCCAGGATCACACCCTGGGCTAAAGGCAGCGCTAAACTGCTGAGCCACCCGGGCTGCCCCGGGCTTGTGTCTTTTTGACACAGGCCCCCACCCTGGTTTAGAGGCTTTTTTCTTGTTTGTTTTTAATTAAGCACTTCCTTGCTCTCTGTTAGTACCAGACAGACACTCTGGGCTTGTCTGGCATGTGCCCTGCCCTAGGCCTGGAATCAGCCCTTCCTCCAAGGAGCCTTGGAGAAACATGGCACAGACTCCTGGACTGCACCCCGGGCATTCTGTTTGAGTCAGCCAAGGCAGAGGTATCCGATTCATAAGGAGCTGTCGATGGCCACGATGCCCAGGCAGCTGTGAGGAACACATCTCAGCAAGTAGCCCCATTTCACAAGCAGGCAAAGTGAGGCTCAGAGGGAGGACTGCCTCAAGGCATAAGGCAGTGGGGGCAGAACTGTGGGAAAACCCAGATGGGGTCCACTTCCCCAACTCCACTCTGCTTCCTCACCTGAGGGAGGGTCCCCAGCAGGGAGCCCAGCTCCCACCTCAGGTCACAAGTGGGCAAGGTGAGGGGGCAGCCCAGCGCTGACCAAGGCAAGTCAAGGTCAGGGCCAGCCACCGGTTTGGTACTGGCTACTTCCTGAGCCACTAGAGGCCCAGGGCAGACTGATAAGACTCGAGTCCACTATATGATGCTGAGTCAGGTGATGCTCCACTAGTGCTGTCTGCACCAGGTGTGAGTGGGGAGGGCTGCAGTGGTGCTCCACTAGTGATGTCTGCCTGGGTGTGAGCAGGGAGGGCTGTGGTAGGAGTACCAGATATTTGCTATCCCTGGATTAGATCACCTCTCCTATCCTTTCCAGCTCTTTCTTTTTAAAATGTAAAAGAAAATGGCTATCACAGCATAACCATCAGCAGTAGGAGGTCAAAGTATAAACAGGGTCGAGGCTCCTGGGTGGCGCAGCCAGGTAAGCATCTGACTCTTGGTTTTGGTTCAGGTGGTGATCTCAGGGTTGTGAGACAACCCCACATCAGGCTCCCTGCTGAGCATAGAGTCTGCTTCAGATTCTCTCTTCCTCTCCCTCTGAGGGAGTGGGAGAAGCAGACTCCCCACTGAGCAGGGAGCCCAATGCAGGATTCAATCCCAGGACCCCGGCGTCATGACCTGAACCAAAGGCAGACGCTTAACCGACTGAGCCACTGAGGTGCCCTCAGTGTCAAAACCTTTAGGTAACTTCCAGGATGGCAGACCCATGCTGCTCCAGGAAGGATGCCAGGTCCATAGGGACCATGTCCCTGCTCCTCCACCACAAGCCCTGAAAAGTCACTCCCAGCAAGCTGATCATCAAATCGGCTCACCCACCTGTCACACACATGGCCTTCCACATTCTCTTTGCAGGGGCAGCGTCCACTGTGGGGGTCACAGGTGCCCAGGCTGCCAGCATGACTACAGGAACAGGGTCTGCCAATGAGACAGGACAGTAGGAAAGGTGTCTAATAAGCAACTCCAGACTGAAGACAGCCCATCCTCCCTTGAAAGGAACTTCTCTATCCTTCCCCATTCCCTAGACAACCAGGAGGCAGTCTGACCCAAGAGCTTGCTGCCTGGCTTGTACTGTTCCCACCTTGGTGAGGAAGTGACCCGTCCACTCACCTGAAAAGTGATCCATCTGTCAACCCACCCACTCACCCATCTGTGCATTTTTCCAACCACCTATCTATTTATCCATCCTTCCAGCCTCTATCCATTGACCCACCCACCCACCTATCCACTCACCCACCCATGCATCTTCCCATCCAACCATCCATCCATCCATCCACACATCCATCTTCCCATCCACCTACCCATCCATCCACCTATCCATCTATCCATCCATCAACCATCCAACAAGACCATGGTTCCTGCCCTCACAGAGCCTAGAGTCCAGTGAAGAAGGACAATGACCAGTAAACAAGTAAGTACTGTACTTTGAGATGTTCCTAAGAGGAAGTATGAGAGGCTGTAGGTACACCAAGGAGGTGCTTAGGATGGGGACCGGAGGACAGGTAGAGAGAAGACTTCCTGGGAGACTGGTACCTCAGCTAAGAGCTGTAGAGAGTGTAAGGGTTTGCTAGACCCAGGCTGGGGAGAGGCAGGGGGCTGGGGAGAGAAGAATACTCTGGGGTAGGAGCATGTGCAAAAGCCCGGAGGCCAGAGAAACCCTGGGGAAGCATCTGAGTTCACACCTAATGTCCAGATGTGCCTAGAACCACTGAGTATTCCGTGAGGCATCCGAGACTCCCCATTCAACCCCAATGCATTTCCGCTACCTTTCAAATACACAAAGAGTTTGTTGTAACCAAAGCCAAGTTCATTTAAGAGTGTATGAGTTTCCAAGAGCTTTACTTTTTGGTCATGGGTGTTTCTCAGTCAAGGGATGCAGTTAGGCCAGCGTGTTAGACCCCCTCTTCTGAGGTCCAGACCCCAGCAGCCCCCTGCCCATCTCTCTGCCTGAATGCCCCACCAGCACTGCAAGACTCAGCCTCTCCCTAAACTATGCTCCCCGTGTCGTGTCATGACCAGCCTCCCTCCACCCAGGTGCCTGGTGGCTCAGCCTTCATCCCTTTTTCCTCCTCTGCTCCCTAGTGACCACCTCTGGCCAACTCTGCCTTCCAAGGGGCTCTGGAATTCGTCCAGCTCTCTGCCTCTCCATGGCCAAACCCAAGCACAAGCTGCCATGTCTCTCAGCTGTTCCTGCCACAGCCTCTACCCTGGCCTCCAGCCTCACATCTGTCCACAGCTCCACCTGAGACCTGTGAGGCCCTGTTGGACCCTCCTTCTCTGTACACCCTCCTGCCCTGCACTCCCCAGCCCGACTGCTCATCCATACTGACCTTTGCCTTTGCACTTGCCTCTGAGCCTTTGCATGTGCTCTTCCTCCACCTGGAACTCCTGTCCTTCTGCCCTCTCTCAGCAGCCCTTGCTTCTCAGGCCTCCCACTAGAACTCAGTGCCTCTCACTGGAAGCCTGCCCTGGACCCCCAAGACCAGCAGGGCTTCCATGGGACTCATGCCCTGTCTCACATTCCCCAGGGACTGGTGTCTCTAGCGCTTAAATGAGACTGGGGTGGCTGCAGAATGAGGAGAACAGCTACGTCCCCTTCCTCCTGTTCCCCGGCATTCCGTCCACACCTGCTGCCCCAGCCGCCTTACCTGCAGCCTCCCTCACTGAGTGAGTAGAACCCAGGCAGGCAGCGGTCACACTTCCATCCCGTCACGGTGGGCTTACAGATGCAGGTACCTGAGGCATCACACTGGAGGCGCAGGGAGCCTGGGGGAGGAAGGGCAGAGGGCAGTAGGGGCCCGATCGGGGCCGGGTGGGCGGGCACGAGGCAGCGGGGCCCAATACCTGCCGGGTGGCAGTCACAGGGCTGGCAGGGCGTCCGTGGGCTCCAGCGATAGAAGTGCTCTCGGCAGCGCTCGCAGTGCGGCCCAGCCGTGTGGTCCCGGCAGCGGAGGCAGCGCCCACCGTGCCCCGTGCTGCGGAAGAGCTCCCGGTCGAACACACACTCCTCGGAGTGGCCGCTGCAGTTGCAGGCTGCGGGCAGGAGGCAGGGGGCTGCGCGTGAGGGGCTGTGGCACGGCAGGAGGGGGTCTGTGCCCACCCGCCTCCTTGTGATGGGGGAGCAGGCAGTCCCAGGAAGGCCAAGGATGAAGTGCAGGTCCAGCTCGATCAAGGACATGGCAACCAGTTGGTTGCTCTTCCCCGACCATTGAGAGTAAAGGGAGCACCAAGACACAGGACCCTCCCAGGCAAGCCGGATGTACAGTGCACAGCTGGACACATGGCCCATGACCGGCCACCTTTTGCATCGCGGTGTGGCTCACTCCAAGACGTCTCATGGATCCTCTCAGCAATAGTAACTGCGTGGATCTGGCCCCTGGTGACCACGAGGTCATTCAGATGCATGGAAATACAGGTCATCCCTCCTTCAGGCATTAACTCATTAAAAAAAAGGAGTGTGTACTAAGGATGGCTCACCTCCCCTCCCGCGGTGAGCCCAGCGTGGGTGGGCTGGCGAGCAGCACTCACTGCACCACCCATTGTGTCATGGAGGCCAGCTGCAGCCAGCAAGTGAAAATCCTACAGGTGTAAAGCTGCAGGGAGTCTCTGGGAGCTGAAAGGAGGGACCCCACAGGCTGAAAGGAGTTGGCTAGGTGCGGGCGGGGAGGGTCCCAGGCAGGAGGATAATCTGTGGACAGCCAAAGAAGGTCTGCCCAGTGTCGGGGGCCAGGGCAGGCAAGCCGGCATGTCACACGATGGGTGGCATAACAGAACAATGACAGAACAGGGAGGGGTGCAGGCTCCGCTGGGAGGTCAAGAGGTTGGCAGAGCCTGATCCAGGAAGGCCAGGCAGCCACGGTCAATGGACTTCACCTTGGAGCAAGGCAGGCTTTGGGAGGGTTACAGGGGGCTGAGCATAACTATGCTTTTGCACTTTAACTAGGGCCTCAGGCTGTGGGGGGAGCAGGGCTGCAGGCTGGTAAGCAGGGAAGCCAGAGCTTCAGGCCTGGAGGAGGGGAACTAGGGCTGGCACCAAGGCATGACTCCCATGCCTTCCGGAGAAGGACGCAGGCAGGTGGGCTGGAGGGACAGGGATGAGGCCGAGCTCAGGGCTGCCCACCCAGGGGGGTGTCGAGGGCTCAGGTGCGAAGGCCTGGCTTCCAGGCTGGTGGCTGAGAGGATGAAGATGTGACCACTGGGCAAGGACAAGGCAGGAGAAGTGGTCTGGCCTTTTGTGAACCCACCAGGGAGACAGCCTCAGTCCCAGAATGGGTGAGCCAGCCAGTACATCTTCCTTGGCCCCAGGGGGGACTTCCTGATAGAGGCAGGCCAGTGAGGGTAACAGGAACCTGCGAGAGCCACAGTGGCCCTGGGAAGCTCCTGCAGACAGTGCCACCCTGTTCACAGAAGAGAGTCCCCTCCCCACCCAAGCCTGGGACTGCCCACCCAGAGGATAGCCAGCCCAGAACATGTTCCTCCTGCCTGGTGACGGCCAGCTACACACAAGAGAGCCTGAAGCAGTTCAGGTGATCATCTGGGGGACAGGGTAGGGCTTGGAGACCGTGGGAAGCTGGGGTGAGGGCTGGGGCGGACGTTAACAGACTGTCCCAACCACCCCACGTGCAGCCCCACGTCCCAGAGAAGGATGATGGCACCATCCCCCCAGCCCATCTCTGAGGTTAGGTGGTCAGAGCCACATCACAAGGGGACCAGGACATAAAAGGCTGCCTGGGGGGCCCTGGGAGAGGCTGGGTTGGCAGGTCAGCGCCCCCCAGGACCTGGGGCCTTCTGGCTTTGATTAGCAGCTGCGGTTGGAGCCGCTGAAACAAAGAACAGTGGGGGGGGGGGCAGGGGGGCTTCCCAGCAGTCCCACTGCAGTGGCCTCCACTAGGGGATTTGGTTTGGGGGAGCGTTTTGTAGGGGAAAGACTGAGGAACAAACAGCCCCTCCTGCTCTCACCCCAGCCCCTCCTCATCCCTGCAGGGACACAGGGGGTTAGTGTTGGGTGCAGCCCCCACTGCCAGGTCTCAGGGAGGCTGCTTCCCAGCCTGAGCCATGGCCTCCTCCGGTGCCCAAAGCCCCAGGACACTCACGCACACACTCGTTGGCGGCCTCGGCTGTGCCCCGGCCCCACGGGCGGTCCTGGAAGAAGGGCAGGCAGCGCTCGCAGTCTGTACCCGTGGTGTTGTGCTGGCACCGGCAGGCCAGCCGGCCTGCCCCATCGGGACTGCACTCACTGGCATGCCCGTTGCACTTGCATCTGGGGGAACATGGAAGAGGGGGTCCAGGAACTGGGGAAGGCACCGTCCAAGGAGTGGTTAATTCCAGGTGGCCCCTGATTCTATCGCTCAATGATGGGGAACATAGGGAACATAGCAAACCCCACTATGTGCCTCGCGGGGGTGTGGGCAATGGTAGCAGAGATCTGGCTGCACTGGGCTATTTGGAGCTCTGTGTGTGCGGACAGACCCCACTGCATCTCCACAAGCCGCCTAGCCTCCCCATTTCACAGATGAAGGAACTGAGGCACGCAGGTCGCCCCAGGCCACCAGTTAGGAATGGCAAAGCTGATGAGGCTGCTGCTGAAGGAGCCCTAGCCGAGAGGGCCCCAGAAAGAAGTCATCCCAGTCCCCTGGGTGGAAGGTGGGGCAGCTCACAGGTGGGGGGTGGAGGCAGGGGGCAGCCAGCCAGCTAACTCACACAGTCCTCCTTTGTGTCTATAGGGGCAAGAAAGAGGGTGGTCTTTAAGGAGGACAGCCCCCAACTCATCTCAGGTCCCCAGTGACTCTGTGCCTCTGGGACAACCCCCAGGGGCCAGACTGAGCTGCTTTAGGGACACCATGATCTCAGCTTCTAGCTTTCCTCTGTGCCACCCCTGACCCAGCTTATACCTCCTCTCTGCAGCCTCCCTGCTGCGGCAGGAGGGACCACACTCACCCCCATTTCACAGATGAGGAAATGGAGGTTCAGGCCCCGAAAGGACAGGTGCTAAGTGGTAGAGCTAGAATTTGCACCCTGTTCTGCTCCACGCAGACCCCATGCTCCCAGACACTACCCTCTGGTCACCTGGTGGCTCCCATAAGCTGCATTCTATGCTCCGCCCTCAGCTGGCATTAAGAAACTGCTGACCACTGCCAGTGCCCCCGGTGTTTACTCTGGGGACACGGCTTGGGAAGGGCACAGGGCATTGTTTCCTCCACAGGAGCCCCAGGGAAGCAGGTAATGCCCTAGCATTTCTGGTAGAAGCTGAGGTGGACACCCAGCAGTCTCAAGAGACAGGCACCACCCATGTTTCCGAGGAGGTCTGCAAACACCACCCTCCCCCGTGAAGCCCTCCGACCCCTAGGGAAGGAAGGAAATTCTTCTAGGCCATTGCGGGACTCAGGGCGCCGGCCCACCTGCCCCCCAGCCGGCTGCAGGCCCGAGGGTGGTCTGGCTGTGGCAGCTGGGGCCCAGATGTTCTCTGGCCCGAAGCCCCGGACAGGAGGAGCTAGAGCTCGCCCTCCCCCACATGGTCTGACCCAAACCCAGTGTGGGAGTGGAGGAGCCCTCCCGGACACCCCCACTTCCCCGTCACTCCCAGCCCAGCCTTGGCTGAAGGGTGCAGACACTGCAAGTGCAAGCTGGGCCCTCAGTTCCTTTTCTGAACCTCTCTACCTCTCTGAATAGTACCTGAGCGCCCCTGAATTCCAGAAGCCCCTTGCTTCCCACTCCCACAGGCCATCACCCCCAGAGCAGGCCAACTTCCCATCCCAGACAGCCTGTGGACCCACCAGCTAGCCCTCCCCGCCTGCCCTCCAAGGCCACTTTCTTTCTTTCTTTCTTTTTTTTTTTAAAAGATTTATTTTTATTTATTTATGATAGACATAGAGAGAGAGAGAGAGGCAGAGACACAGGCAGAGGGAGAAGCAGGCTCCATGCCAGGAACCCAACGCGGGACTCAATCCCAGGACTCCAGGATTGCGCCCTGGGCCAAAGGCAGGCACGAAACCGCTGAGCCACCCAGGGATCCCCCAAGGCCACTTTCTAACAATCTCTGTCTCTCTCTCCTCTCATCCTTCCCCATGCGATGCCGGGGGCTGGGGCCTTTTAAAACCACCCTGGCCAAACCCTTCAAAGGCTCCCCTCTGCCTGTGGGACACGGATGAATTCAGTCCACGGTCCTGACCTATCTCCAGATGAAGCACACACCGGCCCTCTGGCTGGGATGCCAGCCTCCCTCCACCTTGGCTGGGCCCCCGGCCACAGAGTAGTCTCCTCGACTGCCAGCACACCCTGCCCTGGCCCCGGCCTCGTTATTCCGGGGCATGCTGACATGCTTTTGGGAGAGTGATCTGACCACTGTTGGCCACCCCCTTGAGGTCGGGGCAGGAACCTCTGTCTTCCTCTTTCCTTTCCAAGAAGGAAGCCCCCAAGCGTTCATGCTGAAGACACTGCTTATGCCTCCCCTGGTTCCACAGCCCGCCGTGTGCACACAGTACCTGCAGCCACATGGGAGACAGGCCAGGGAGGTGGAGCAAGACTGGGCCTCTGCCCTTTGGGCGGCCTCTGCTTCTTGGAGAGGAGAGACGCTTAACCAAACCAGAGCGTGTACTGACCAACACCGGAGCAGCACATGGAGCCTGCACTAGGGACCCAGATGGCAGAGCCTGGCAGGTCCCACAGGAGCAAGGGGCAGAAATCCAGCCCCTGCTCACTCAGGGCTCCTTCCAAGTAGTCAGCTGTGGGGCTTTGGAGTGGCCTGAGCTGTTCATCTGCACGGAAGTGCCTCAAAGTCTCATTAAAAATGTTTGGGTCCCGGGGATCCCTGGATGGCGCAGTGGTTTGGCGCCTGCCTTTGGCACAGGGTGCGATCCTGGGGACCCGGGATCGAGTCCCACGTCGGGCTCCCGGTGCGTGGAGCCTGCTTCTCCCTCTGCCTGTGTCTCTGCCTCTCTCTCTCTCACTGTGTGCCTATCATAAATAAATAAAAATTAAAAAAAATGTTTGGGTCCCCGTGAAGCTCTATCATACCCAAGGTCCCTAGGAGACTGGGGCAGAAGTGGGGTGAATGGACTTCATGCTTTGTAAAGTCAGGAGTGCTGCTAAAAGAAGTGAAGCTTTGAAAGCTTCAAGTCCTGCACCTGCCCACAGTCCCCCCTAACCAGCTTTACTGGGAGCAAGTATACATCAGATAGAATGCCAGTCTGGGTGTAGGTGGGAGCCTGGACCACTGCCAGACACTCCTATAAGTGCCACTTCCTTTGTGGCATGAATGAGTGTACTTGGGTGCCTGGGGGAGCTCAGTCGGTGAAGCGTCTGCCTTTGGCTCAAGTCATGATCCTGAGATGGAGCCCCACATCGGGTTCCTGCTCAACGGGCAGCCTGCTTCTCTCCACACACTTGTATGCTCTCTCACACAAATAAATAAAATCTTAAAAAAAAAAAAAAAGAATGAGTGTACTTGTAGGATGCAAAAAGGAAAGAAAAAGTAAAAGAAAAAAGGGAAAGAGATGAGGGAAGGAGGGGCAGGGACTGATCTGCAGGCAGGGGGATCAGCAGGTGCAAAGGCCTAGCATATCCTGTACATGGTGGTGGAAACACAGCTGATGCAGGAAAAGTAGAAACTGTGATGCTGCTGGCTATGAAGGCCTCGAATGCCAGGCCCAGGGGACAGGATCCTGCCCTCACACTCTCTCCTGCTGATGCATCATGATGTGGCTTTTTCACCTTCCACGGCAGCCACTGGATGACCCCCATATGGCTGCTGCCTCCTGCCTCATGCTCAGAGTTCTGGGGTCCTGGGGTCCCAGGCCCCGCCATCCTACCTTTCACCTACCTGCCACCCACAGAGAAGTCAGACACAGCATAGTAGTAGGACTGCAGCACCTTTGGGTCCTTGAAGATGTCATCCCCAAATGTGTTGAGCCGATCCAGGGAGATGAGGAGCTCAGTGCTGGTGACCCACTCCTGAGGGGCGTGGGGTAAGGATGGAGGAAGGAAGGCATTAGTAGGCTCCTGAGTACTTGCTTTCACCCTGTTCTGTGTGAAGGTCCAGCTGGCTGCCCTGGGAGGGGAGTGGGGTCTCCTAGGACCCAGGGACAAGCTTAAACAAATCTTATTAGATTTTAGATAAATCCCCGAGAACGGTGCAGAAATAAGGAGCCTGTGCTTTGGGATTGAGCAGGTCCAGGTGCCAGGCCACTTACTGGCTATGCAACTCTAGACAGTTACTCAATGTCTTGAAGGCTTGGTTTCCCCATCTGTAAAATGGAACAAGGGATTGTGCCAACCCCACAAGGGTGTTTAGAGGGTAGCCAACGTCAGCAGTGGCGCATGGGGTCTGGCACATGCTCAGTAAGTGGCCAGCAAAGGTGCTGGGGGGCAGGGCTGAGGAAGCCCATCCTATAACTTGTCATGCTGGTCACTTAACCTCTCCCAACGGCTTCTGCACCCCCATCTAAGAGCTGAGCAGAAGGAGGACATGTCCCCGTGCCCAGCTGGGCCTGAAGTGGGCAGGTCCCCAAATGCACAGGCTCCTGCAGCAAGTCACCTGCCCCAGGTGACATCTGTCCCTACAAGAGCAGGGACTTGGGGCCCTTTGTTCTCTCGGCACCCCAGCCCCCAGGCTCTGGCTGGCTCGTCACAGGTGTTCAGTAAATACTTGCTGATCGCTGAATGACACCTTCCCTTGGAAGAGCATGGCGGGGAGGAAGGGGAGAAGGCACGGGAAGGCTGACATTTTCATCTGCCTGCTGTTATAATCAGAGGTACACAGAGGCAGCTCCGGCTGAATTTTAATCAGCATTTTAATTCAGCCCAGGAGCTCCTGGTTTAGCAATCAGGCCCATCAGGGCTGAAACAAACTCTGGCAAAGTCTGTCTTTGGGCCCCAGCATGACGCAGGCCAGCGGGACTCTGCTGCTCCCTCTAAACTCAGTGGCTCAGTCAGCCCACTGCCAGGGCCTGGGACCTCTGCCCAAGGATGTCTCTGCTGGGGAGGGAGGGTCCAGCACCTGAAATACTTCAGCGGGAGCGTCAGCACTGAGCAGGGCTTATAAGTGCTCCGACACCCCGCAAATCACCTGGCAAATGTCAGTGTGCCTTCAGGGATCTGGTTAAAATGCAGCCTCTGATGCAGAGGTCAGGGGTGGGGCCTGGGCTTCTGCACTTCTAGCAAAAGCCCAGGTGGTGCGGATGCGGCAGGTCCCTGGGTCAGCTGACGAACAAAGAGCTGGTGCCTGGGGCTGGAGAGTGTGCACAGTTGTGGGCTGGTGAGAGAAGGGGAATTGGTTCTCTCAGCCCAAGTCGTATGAGGCACTCCCCGATGCCTTAAAGGTCATTTTAGCGCAAACCACATCTGTGACGTACAACGGGCTTTTGCAGCTTGTGATGGCCCCAGCTAAAACCACGGGTGGGGTCTTGGGTGGACTTTACACAGACCTGCGGTCTGGGATGTGGCATTAAGATGCAGGAGGCAGGGAGCCCCTGTTCCGGCCAGCACCCTACAGCAGAGACGCTCAGGTGGCCACTCGGATCTGGTGGCTGGATTCTGCTTCATGGGGAACAGAGGGACCCAAGACCCAGCAGCCACGCACCCACGTCTTTCATTACTTCTCACCCTGGAATGCTCCAAGTCCTCAGAGGAAGCACCTTCCCAGAGCTGCCAGGAGGGGAGGACAGAAGGGCAAGATGGGCTTGCCTTTCATCTGTCCGCTTCCCCCCTGGGAGCAGGGGAGGGTAGGGGGCAGCATTTCTGAAAACACTGTTTCTCTGTCAGGGACAATGTCCAGCACATATGAGACAGCAAGTCAGAGAGGGGCCTTAGCCTGAGCCTCTGCTCCGGGGTGATGGCTCAGACCCAGGAATGGGGGGTCTGGCCCTCTGTTCATCTTCAGATGACCTTGGCTAATAATTTGTAATCTACAGTCTGGAGCCCCGTAGGGAAGAAATTGTCATTTTAAACAGAATCATGATGATGACATGTGACCATTTTGAATGAGACAAGGAGGGCTGGGCATCTGGACGTGTGATTCTGTACCTTGAAGGATTAGCCTTGCCCAAAGAGAGGTCAGGCCTTTGCCCCCTGCTCCTGGGAGGTCACTTCTAAGCCCTCAGAATACCCTGCTTGAGAAGAGTGTCTTTTTTCACCTGCGGTCTTGGGTCACTCCAGTCTATGCTAACAACTGGTTTAGGGGGTGCCTTGGGCCACATGGGATCAGCTTGCCCTCTAGGGGAGCTGACGACGGTCACAGTCAGCCATGCAGGCCATCAGCCACGTCTATGTGACCAACTCCAGGGTACAGGGTACAGGGGAGCCTCCCTGTTGGCAATACTCTGCACACTGTCACATTGTTGCTGGGAGAAATAAGTGCTGTCGCCGTGAATCTACCAGGATCGGACAACGGGAAGCTCCACATCCGGTCCTCCCTGGACCCTGCTCCAGGCACCTCTGGTCCGTTTTGAGTTTCACGGATTTCTTGAGTTCTGTGAGTCCTTCAAGAGAATCACTAGACTTGAGGGAGGTCCTGGCGACCCCAAACCAGCCCTGGCAGGAACACAATTTCTTTCTGGGCCTAAGTGTTCCCTCTAGAAATAAACAGGAATTCTGACCCTTGCCCCCTCGTTATCGCTGACTGGCAAAGGGAACGTTCTGAACCTGTCAAGGGAAGGGATGGCTGTCTTTCTCAGCACAGGAAACCCAGGGAAGTAGACTAGAGGGCTGTCCAGTGCCCAGAAACATCGCACAGACCACCACATCTGTAGGTGAAAGGTCACTGACACACAGGAATAAGGACGTGTCTGGGTGCCAAAACTGGTAGGGCCACAAGCCTGGGCAGACCTGGGTGGGCTGGACAGGGGGGCCTGTGTGAATGGACACAGCTACAAGCCTGCTATTCTTTCTTGGCCATGAGGACGAGAAGGGTAAGCCACCTGGAGCTCTTCCCTGAAAAGTGTGATTGAGCACCTCTTACGTGCCAAGCACTGTGCTGGCGGTGTTAGAGCTGACTGCTGACATCAAGCAGTTTAAATGAAAATTCATTAAAATGAAACCAGACTTAAAAATTGAGTTCCTCGGTCATGCCAGTCTCATTCCTAGCACTCTAGACATGTGGGTAGTGGCCACCACCCTGGAGGGCACAGCCAGACACCATTTCTGTCACTGCAGGACGTTCTGGAGAGCGCAGTGCCACCTTAAAGCACAGAACCAGGACTGCGATTCCTAAACTTATGTTCTTTTCTCGTTTCTCATTTTATCATCATAAAAACCCTTGGGGACACAGAAGAAGGAAGCAAGGCCCTCCGAAGGGTGTTCTAGAAGGTTCTAGAAAGAGCCCCAGTAAGGAGTCAGGACACTTAGGTTCTGGTCTGGGCCCTTCCATGAACTCATGTGTGGCCCTGGGAAACACTCTCTGCCATCCAGGCCTCTGCCTCCCCACCCACGTCAGGAAGGGGCCAGGAGAGCTGGTGGCTGTCACAGGGCCCCCAGGAGCCCCAGGGCTCTGCTGCTGCAGGCTGCGCAGGGGTTCCTGCATCAACCTCACTGTCGGCATCTACAACACGTTGAGACGCCACCAAGGCCTCTGTTGTTTGAGGTCTGAAAACTGTGGCATCCCATAGGAAGCCCTGCATCCTCCCACTTTTTCCTGCGCTCCCCCAGTCCTGAGGACCCAACCCACCAAGCCCGCTCCTCTCTGACCTGCAACACAGGGCTCTCCTCGAAGTTGTAAGCGCTGGGCCGGCCCTCCAGGGTGGAGAAGGCCACGTTGCCACCGCTCAGTGGGGAGATGTCACTGAACTCCGAGGTGCAGAAGGCCACCCGCTCGTCATCGCCAGGGCGCAGGTACTGACCCTCGGGCCTGCCGTAGGTCTTCTGGCAGGAGGCACTGTAGTACTGGTAGGGCTCCCATGGGCCACCGGCACGTGTGCGCTTGTAGATGGCAAAGCTCTCGGGGCGGCTGGTGTGGAACTTCAGCCTCACGTAGGTGATCTCGTAAGCTTTCCCTGCAGCAGGAAGGCAGGGACCCATTTTACAGCAGGGAAGGGAGGGGTCAGAGTCCTGGCGCAGGGACAGTGGGAGGGCGGCCTTGTGTAAACTCTCTTGGGTGGGAGGTTAGAGGCTGTCTGGAGCGCCGTGCTTGCAGTGCCATGATCAATGAGTGATGCCTGTCAGGGGCACCGGACCCAGAGGGAGAGCTTCCTGGGTACCTGCCATCCCTTGCTTCAGCCACCTTGCCTCCCTGCATGGGAACCTGCATTGTCAGACCCCTGACGGGCAGCCAACTCTTTTTGCTCAAATATCTCTAGCAACACCATGTTGCCACATCCTGAAGAAGGCTGCTTTACCATTAGAAAGTTATTTCTTTTACTACACCCCAGCAAAGCCAATCCTTCCACCTGGGTCTTTGGGCTCATTCCTCTCCAGTGACTTCATACCTTTGGAGTCTAGAGACACCCTGTTCCAACTCCCCTAAGTCCCAGTGTGACCCTCCCAGGACCCTCTATTCTTCCAGTGTCCATCTAATGACTCTTTTGGTCCAAATTTCTCAAGAGAAGTCTGCATCTGCTTGGCTCCACGGCCTCACCTCCCAACTTGGCCTGCAGTCCACTGCAATTCAGCTTCTCTGGGCTGCTCCACGGACACTGCTCTTGGAAAGCTCCCTCACCAACAGCCCTCCATGGCCACAGCCAGGGGTCTGGCAATTCCCCCAGGCTTCTGTGCAGCCCCCCTCTTGGGTCATGCTCCTGGGCTGCTCCTCAGACCCCTGCTCATCCCTCCCCCAGGGCCTCCTCCTCCAGTAGCTTGAACCCCACTCCCCTCTCCCACACTGCCGCTGCCCACACCAAGAGAATGGGGGAGCTTCCAGCTTGGGCCCCACCCTGCCTTCCTCTCCGCCAAGCCCAGCTCCCACCATCGTGTCCCAGGAGGAGCCACAACAATGAATTTAGATCCCCCACAGTGATTCTGAGCTGTGCTGGAGGCGGGGATGGGGAGGAAGGCTGTGGGCAGGGAGCAGAGTGGACAGGGAGGGAAGGGTCCCTATACCCTCATCGGAGCTCAGGGGGTGTCAGGGAGCAGTGCCACAAGAACAGAAGAACCAAGTAGTGCTGGGGGATGGGAAGCTATGGAAGAGGACTCTGGAAGAGGACTCGCTGGGAGACCGAGGGGGACTGTTTCTGGGCTGGGTGGCTGGGCTGGGGGAGGCAGGGGGGGCAGCCTCCACAGCTTGGTGAGCATCGGCCCCTCTTTTTTTTAAGATTTTATTTATTTATTCATGAGAGACACACAGAGAGAGGCAGAGACAGAGGGAGAAGCAGGCTCCCTTCAGGGAGCCCGATGCAGGACTCGATCCCAAGACCCTGGGATCAAGCCCTGAGCCAAAGGCAGATGTTCAACCGCTGAGCCACCCAGGGGCCCTAAGCATCAGCCCCTCTAAAGCAAGTGCATGCATGTCTGCAAAACAGGCAAGACATCAAAGGCTGATTTGGAAGGTGAATGCTGGCTGTTATACGCTCCTTGTCCCCTCTCCCCCGTTCATCACCAGAGAACCACCTGCTCATTAACCTGCATTCCCTCACTGGATGGAACTCAGACCAGCACCTGGTCTTTCCTTTCTAGGCTCTGCCACCCTAGCACCTTGCAAAGTGCCCAGTGCCTGAGCAGGCACCACGAGTGTCTACACATATACGAACAGGTGAACAAATGGTCACCGGTCCTACCGTGGCTGGTAGCCTCTCATCCTCAGGGCAGCTTGAGTCCCTCTGCTTCCTGTATCTGCTTTCTTCTCTTTGCCCTGGGGCCCAGATACCCCCGGGGGCCTGGCCCTCGCCGCACCTCTGTCCCTGTCTGCAGTCTTCCTTACCAACCCAGGAGACATCACTTCAGTCTC
Source organism: Nyctereutes procyonoides (assembly GCF_905146905.1). Taxonomy (NCBI): domain Eukaryota; kingdom Metazoa; phylum Chordata; class Mammalia; order Carnivora; family Canidae; genus Nyctereutes; species Nyctereutes procyonoides. The sequence continues at coordinate 35,085,410 of NW_026575020.1, forward strand.
CCCTGTTTAAGCATCTTGGTCACATGTAGGCACTGAAACTACAAAACTCAGAAGAAAATACAGGAGCAGATCTTTGTGACCTGGGCCGGGCAAAGGCTCCTTAGATGTGACACCAAAAGCCCAAGTGACAGAGATACGTTGGACCTCATCGGAGTCAAAATTGTCTGTTTCTAAAGATGTTACTGAGAAAATGAAAACCCACAGGATGCGAGACGATATTTGCAAATTCATATCTCAGAAGGGATTTACCGAAACTATACAAACAACTCTTATGACTCAATAAAAGACAACCCAATTTTTTTTTATTTATTTATGATAGTCACACAGAGAGGGAGAGAGGCAGAGACATAGGCAGAGGGAGAAGCAGGCTCCATGTACCGGGAGCCCGATGTGGGATTCGATCCCAGGTCTCCAGGATCGCGCCCTGGGCCAAAGGCAGGCGCCAAACTGCTGCGCCACCCAGGGATCCCAAGACAACCCAATTTAAAAAAAAAATGAGCAAAGCATCTAAACAGACATCTCTCCAAAGAAGATACACAACTGGCCAATAAGCACATGAGAAGATGCCCAACATCATGAGCCAGCAGGGCAATGCAAATCAAAACCACCGTGAGACACCACTTCACTCTCCTAAGCTGGATATAATAAAAAAGACAGATAAAAACAAGTGCTGGCGAGGATGTGGAGAAACTGGAGCCCTCCTACACGGCTGCTGGGAATGCGAGATGGCGTGGCTGCCGTGGAACACAGCCCGGTGCTTCCTGCAAAGGCCAACATGGAATACGCAGGATGCGGCAGTTCCACCCCGAGGCTTGTGCGCAAGCAAAGAAGGGGAAACATGTGTCTGTGCAAATGCACACAGCTGTTCACAGCAGCATTACTCATAATATCCAAAGGGTGGAAACAACTCAAATGTTTGTCAACTGACACATGAATCAATAAAATGTGATATGTCACACGGTGGAATAGTGTTCAGCAATAAAAAGTAATGATGGTCTGGGACGCCTACGTGGCTCAACGGTTGAGCGTCTGCCTCTGGCTCAGGGCATGACTCTGGGGTCCTGGATCGAGTCCCGCATCAGGCTCCCACAGGGAACCTGCTTCTCCTTCTGCCTGTGTCTCTGCCTCTCTGTGTGTCTCTCACGAATACAAAAATCTTTAAAAAGTAATGATGTTCTGACATATGCTACAACGTGGATACATCTCGAAAACAGTAGGTCGAACGAAAGAGGCTAATCACAAAAGACTGCACATCATATGATTCCACTTATCTTGAGCATCCCAAGTAGGCGAACCCATAAAAACAGAGTAGATTAATTAGTGGTTGCCAGGGCCTGGTGGGAGGAGTGGAGGCTGGGGGGCAGACACAGCAAGCAGGTGCAGGGTTCCTTTTGGGGGTGATGAAAAGTTCCAAAGGCGACAGTGGGGATGGGGACACAATTCTATGAGCAGACTAAAATGCACTTACACTTTTAATGGGTGGACTGGGGATGCCTGGGTGGCTCAGTGGTTGAGCGTCTGCCTTTGGCTCAGGGTGTGATCCTGGGGTCCTGGGATTGAGTCCCATATTGGGCTCCTTGCAGGGAGCCTGTTTCTCCCTCTGCCTGCCTGTGTCTCTGACTGTCTTTCATGAATAAATAAATAAAATCTTGAAAAAAAAAACACAAAAAACTAGACCTCACACCCATTAGGATGGCCATGATTCGAGACAAAAAAACATCTATTCACAAGTGATGGCGAGGAGGTGGAGAAACACAAGCCTTGTAGCATGGTTTATGGGAGCATAGAATGGTGCATTCGCTATGAAAACGTCTGGCACTTCCTCAAAAAGGTGAAAAGGGAAGGACTCTATGATCCCGCGATTTGGGCACATACCCCAAAGAACTGAGAGCACGATTTTGCACAGGCATCTGCACACCCATGTTCATAGTGGCCCTATTCACCACAGCCAGAAAGTGGAAAGAAAACCCATGTGTCCATCCAGGGATAACGGACAAACCATGGTTCACCCACACCATGGAATAGCATCCGGCCTTGAAAAAGAAGGAAATCTGGACACACGTTACAACACGGATGGAACCCAGGGACATTGTGTGGAGTGAAGTAAGCCAGGCACCAAAGGACAGATACTACAATTCCACTTACGTTGGGTTCATAGTGATGGGGAAGGGAGTGGCGGGGGCCAGGGGCTGGTGGTGGGGCAGTCCATGTCTAATAGGAACAGAGTTTCAGTTTAAGAGGGAAAAGTTCTGTGGGTAGATGGTGGTGACGGTTGCACAACAGTACAAGTGGTTAAGATGCTTAAGCTTCATGTTATGTCTATTTAACACAATAAAACAAAAAAATAGGGAACATATCTACGTGCATCGGCCCTTTAGGAAGGCAGTTTGGTGGCACGGATGAAGAGCCGTGGAAGTATCCCCTGCCTCTGGTGAAATCATCCCATTTTTGGGAATTCAAATGAGGAATGGAGACTAAATGCATGAAAATGTTCATCCAGGTGTTTTCTTAAAAGGAGAAACACAGGAATCATCAGCATCCAATAAATGGAAGGGTATAAATTCACAGGATGACCAAAGCCGTAGAAAAACAGCTGGCAGTGAGCTTGTATGACACGGGGAAAGCTTAAGCCGTAATGCTGAATTGAAAGACATAAGATCATATGTTCAGAATCATCAGATTATTATTTAAAAATCCCTGAAGAATAGACAGAAAAGAGAGACATCAAACGAGTCAGCGTGGTGTCCTCCAGGCAGAGGCCGCAAGTGGCATTTCTTCCTTTTCAACTGTTCTACATTTTCCTATTTTTCTTTCACAAAGCTTGTTCTAATTTAAAAACTGGAGAAAACACGTTAAAAAAAATCTTTTTTTTTTGAAAAGCAACCGCCTTGCCATGTTCTGTTTCCAGTGTTTTTCAAAGTTCTGTTACGGCACAGCTTGGCACCGTAACTCCGAGTCCCTGAAAAGAAAGCATGTGTCATAAACCGAGTCAGTGTCTGGGGGCAGCCTGGTGGCCACGTCTGTTCCGAGGTTCAGGCTTCAGAGCCAGACAGGGGCTTAGCCCAGATGTGCACTCACGGGAGCATGCGGGGTGGAGGCCGCAGCGGGTCCCACGGCCCAGACTCCTCTGTAAACATCTAGCAGCCAGACACATCGCGGGAGGGGAGCTTGGAGCCACTTAAAAGGTAGCTGGCAGCTAGAAGCGTGATCGGAAAAAGGCAGTCGCTGGGATTTCATGCAAAGAAGCAACATCACGCACTAGGAAGCATCACGGCTCTTCCTCTTCCTTGCCAAGCCAGGAGGTGAGAGGAGACACAGGAACATCACAGACACTCAGCAGGGACTTTTTGTTACAAGAGTTAATTAGAAGGGCCAAGAAAACAGCTTAATCCCAGCTTTGTGATGAAAAGGTTTCTGCCAAAGGCAACCCAAAAGCTGGGGAAGGAAGCAGCCCCAAGATCTTCTAAGCAGTGACAAGAATTAAATTCGCAGCCTCTACTCATACCCTTGCACGCTCCAGGGGATGATGAGGCTTCAGGGTGATTAAGATAGGTGTGTTCCTGTTAGGAACACTGGGCCAAAATGTCATTCCCAACTGTTAACAGGGACAACACTGCTTGGGAGCACATAGATCTGCCTCCTAGCAGCCAAATATGCTGTTCCCCCTACCTGAATGCTGTTCCCTCTCCTCCTCACCTGGCTGGCTCCCATGCACCCCTGCTCATCCCTCTGGCTTAGCCCACGGACCACATACCCCAGCCTGAGTCTAGTGTGGAATGCCCTTCTTCCCACCTTTCCTGGCTCATGGCCACTCCCCCCTCATCAGTGCCCCCCCCCCCCCCCGCAGCCTCCCTGGGCTTCTTCATCCAGTTCTCAAAAGATCTGCCCATCTGTTCCACTAGTTTGTGACCCTCTTGGGACTGGGTATGGGACTCCTTAGAGCTGAGCACAGTGCCCGGCACACAGTAGGTGCTCAACAAATGCTTGCCATATGAGCAAGTAAAGGTGAAGCATGATTTGTACCTTCAAGGAGTTTATGATCCAGTGAATGGGTTGAGGCAGGCAGGTCTGACGATGCCGCTGATATTTTGCAAGCCACAACCCCTGAATGCATCTGTTGCAGAACAGTCAGCATTTAGTAAGCACTTACTATGTGCCAGGCACCGTGTTAAGTACATTCATTACTCAGCACCTTAAGGCTAAGACCTCAAACAGTTGCATCACTGTGCCCGTCTTACTAACAGGGAGCCTGAGGCTTAGGCAGGAGAAAGGGCCTCGCTCAATGTCACGCAGAATCTAGCTATGTCTCTACTTGACTGCAGGTTTGTCTGCCCCCAGAGTTACGGCCTTGAACTAGGCCACCCTCTGTTCAGGAATCTGTGGGTGCCCAGACACAAGGGGCTGCCCGGGAAGGAGGTGCTGGCACCCACGGAGACTGCGGAGGCCACCCAAACCAGCACCAAGCACGTCCTCTCCAACCAGCTGGGGCATAAAGCCCATCAGGAATGACACCAGGGCGGTCACAAAACCAAGCCGCTCACATCCGGCACCGACAAGCAGAGCGCGCTCGGAACACAGCTTATTTTGGGAAAGTGGAAACAAAACAAAGCTCTTTAATTGGAGCCATCTGGGAAGCAGTGGCCCGGGGGTGGGGCTGGATGGGGCAGGGTGGGGAGCTGAGCTGGGAATGTGTGGGCGAAGCCACCCTGCCCACTGCGGGCATGAGAACCAGGTGGGGAGAGCTGCTCCCAGCCTACAGGGGAACCACTTGGCCCTATCACAGTCATTCGCTGCTCCTGTCTTCCTCTCCCACCCCAGGTCTTGGCAATTTGGGGCACAGTGGGTCCTGTGAGGAGCTAGGGAATCCCCATGAGCACAATGCCAGGTGCCATGGGAGCCTGGCTGACTGAGAACTGGGCCCATCACGGTTCTCTTATCTTTGAACCAAGAGTCTACACCCTAAATATGAATCAAGATTGTCAAGCACACTGTCTAACCTGGAAAGAGCAAATAGTTTCATCTGATTGATTATTGCCTAGGGCTTTGTGTTAAGAAGGATTCTCAGGTCTGATCGGCGATGTGACTGAAACGTACAAATGACCCATTTGCAAAGGGAGGTGGCAAGGCATTCAAGGCCACTGCAATAAGTCCAGGAACAGAAGAGGAGCTCAGTGAAAATGGTGGAGAGGACGGTAAACATGAAGGCTATTCCAGAGAATGATCTAGTGACCTGGTGAGTGCTGAAGGCAAAAGAGGGAAGAATCACAGTTGACACCCAAATTTCTTGCCCTGGTGCATGGAGAGATGGGAGAAGGATGCCTTTCCTTTTTAATTTCCTTTTATTTTATTTTTTTTAAGATCTTTTAAAATTTATTTATTCGAGAAACAGACAGAGAGAGAGGCAGAGACACAGGAAGAGGGAGAAGCAGGCCCCATGCCGGAAGCCCGATGCGGGACTCGATCCTGGGTCTCCAGGATCATGCCCTGGGGTGAAGGCAGCACTAAACCATTGAGACACCTGGGCTGCCCCTTTTTACTTTTAAATACACATAAAATTTGCCATCTCAACTTTTTTTTTTTTTTTTTTTTTTTTTTAGAGAGAGAGAGAGAGCACACACATGAGAGTGAGTGGAGGGGAGAGGGAGAGAGAATCATAAACAGGCTCCACACCCAGTGCAGAGCCCAACATTGGGCTCAATCTCATGACCCTGAGATGATGACCTGAGCTGAAATCAAGAGTTGGACACTTAGCCGACTGAGCCACCTACTTTTTTTTTTTTTTAATTTAAGTCACCTCTATGCCTAACATGGGGCTTGAACTCATAACCCTGAGATGGAGAGCTGCATGCTCTTCTGACTGGGCCAGCCAGGCACCCCATCTTACCCACGCTGAAGTACACAGGCCACCAGAAGTAAGTACATTCACACCGTTGCGCAGCCCTCACTTCCATCCACCTCCAGAATTCTCTTCACCTTGCCGAACTGAGAGTCCTCACCCCACGAAAAACTTCCCACTCCCTCCCGTTCCCTGCCCCCGGCACCCACCATTCTACTTTCTGTCTCTAGAATTAGGGTGTTGTAAGGGCCTCATATAAGTGAAATCACATGGCATTTGTCCTTCTTAGCATAACGTTCCTCCACGTAGCAGGTGCCAGAACCTCTCTCCTCTCCCAGGCTAATCGACAGTCCATTGCATGTATATCCCACGTTTTGCTTATTTGTTCATCTCTCCATGGACACTTGAGTTGCTTCTGCCCTGGCTATGGTGAGGAGTGCTGCAATGACTGGACCCTAGGTTTGAGGGCTGTGTGACATCCGAGGGCTGACATTCAGGAGGACCTTACCTGGTCAAGAGCTCAGGGGGAGAGACTGGGAGAAAGGTGCAGAGGGAAGTCCTGAATGTCCCCCTGGGATCCCCACAGGCACAGCCAGAGTACTTCTGATGGCGGGAGGGCAGGGGAAGGGAGGGGGAGGTGGCTGGAGCGGGATGGAGGGATGGGACCTGGGGGAGGGCTGGGGCCTCTGGGAATGCCACAGCTTAGGAGTTCGGGATGTATCTGGAACACTGTTGAATCCTGTGCTCATGCATTGCTGCACTTGCTCCCTGGTTCCCAACAAGGGAACGTGCTGTGGCCACGAGGAGCTGGCGTTCACATCTGCTCCACCCTTTACGTGCGCTGGGGCCTTGGGCAAAATACCTAACCTCCTGGGGCCTTAAGTGGGCAAGTGACATGAACGCGGTGCCTCATCTGCCTTTCCTTTTTTAATTGTTTTGCTAAACGGGCATAATAACAGGGCTTAAGGAGTTAAAACGCCTGCAAAGCACTGGGAACAGTTCTAGCACACACATGGCATGTCCGAGGCTAAACACCCGCTGCTGTGCCCCTCATTCACCGCACCAACATTCAGCAAGCTGCCCCTGCGCAGGGCGTGGGGGGCCTGTGCCGAGTGCCATGGTGAGGCTGTGACGACAGGCATTCCCTCTGCATCCCAGAGCAAGGGATGGACACATGCCCAAACCCCAGTGCAGCACAACCCTCTGTGAAGACAGGGGGTTGCCCAGAGGAGGGCCCCTCTAAGCTGAGGGGGGCCGACAGCGGCCTGCGCGCTGCTGTATCCCGAGGGCCTGGCACAGAGCCCAGCACATGGTAGGTGCTCAACTGGACTTTGGGACTTCCGGCTCCTGCGAATCCGGTGGGTCCTGAGGAGCCCAGACCAGGGGGAGGCGGCCAGGACCAGCTGGGCCCAGGGGCTGCGGGGTGGCTGCTTCTGTGCGCGGAGGCCAAGCAAGGCTGCTGCCCTGACCCTCGATCCGCATAGAGCCCAGCATTCCAGCCAGAACCTCCAGGGAGAAGGCAGGAGGCCGCAGCCCCCCCCCCCCCCGCCCCAGCCCCGGCCAACGCAAACACGGCCGCCCACTCAAAAAGGAAGACGCCATGCAGCCAAAGCTCTGGACACCCAGCTGGCTCAGGGGCTTGGCAGGGCCCGGCAGGGGCCTCCTGACGTCCAGCCCCCAGGGTCTCCCCCTGGTCCCCTCCGCTCCAGCCATCCAGGCCGCCAGGTCCAAGAACACACACAGCAATCTCCCCCTTGACCTGAAACGTCCTTTGCTCTTCTGTCAGCTTCCGCAGACACTGAGTATGTTCCCAGAGCATAAATTCTCATTCACATCATCCTGGGCTTCACCTGTCTCCTGGCAGGACATACCCGAAGGCCAGCACAGTCGAGGCTCAGTCAACAGTGGGCAGCCAGCTGGACTGCAAAAGGCACAGAGAAGGCCTGCACACGAGCTGTGGGACCTGCAGTGAGAGAGAGGGCAGGCAAGAGCCCACCTGCTTTCTCCTGCAACTCCCCTCACCCCCCCACTGGACAGCTCAGCGCTCACTAGCTCAGGAACTCAACGATTTTCCTGTTATTGCAGGAGATTCTCAGAAATCCAAGGAAGTGTTGGAGTGAGAAGGAAGATTCTCTCCACCCTCACCAAAAGCCAAGGCTCAGACCAGCCTAACCCAGCAGCTTATCGTTCCCAAGTGCAGCACCATCTGGGCAGGACCCCAGGGCCTGCCAAGTACTGTCTGAGAGACCCTGGACAATAGACTTTACTTTGGGAGCCTCAGTTTCCCTGCCTGTAAAAGAACTCTGGCGGGGCTGGGGTACTTAGCACTAGCGGGGAGCCCCACCAATAGTGTCTCTCATCCCTGCTGCCCAGGCACCTCCCCCAGCCTGCCCGCTGCCCTGGACCTCCGTGGAGGGCCAGGAGCCGCCAGACCCTGCTGCTGCCTTTCATCCCAGACAGGAAGGCTCAGCTTGGCGACTCTGGGATTTGGAACAGATGTCTGTGAGCTCACAGGGGGCTGGGAAAGCAGCGACCTCCATCCCGGGGCTGACCAGCCGCCCCTCCCTCCCCTGTCTCTCACCCTGCTCCCTCCAGGGGCCCCAGGCCAGAGCCGGCCACCCACTCTCCCCTCCCATGAGCCCCAAGGAGTGGGGGACCTGGGGAGCAGGAGACCGAGCCAGCAGAGGTGGCCACAGGACCCAGAGGGGAGGATGGGGGGCTCCACTGGGAACACCCTGACCACCCCAGACCTCTCCTTCCCCTGATTATGCAATCCACAGCTCAGCATGGAGCAAACCAAAGCTGAATGGAACCCAAAATGGGCTGAATCTGGGGCCGCTATGGGTCTCTGGCACCCCCGGTGTGGAAACAGGGCCCAGGGGCAGGACATCTTTGGAGAGCCAGCTTGGCAGGCATTTCCCAATCCTTGGGTAGAGGCCATCCCCCAGGGAACTTCAGCCCTGAGTTGTTCTCAGCAGAGTGGCCTTGGCTGCACACAAGGACTGTCACAGCTCCTGTAAGCACGTGGCCAACCTGAGCTCGTGGAGCCTGCACAACCAGCTGGGAGGTGGCCAGGCTTAGCCCTGTTTCACAGTGGGGGGGGGGGGGACACGAGGGTACAAAGAGGCGGCAGCATTTGCCTAGTGAGTGGCTGAGCCATGCCTGCACCCAATGCTTATTTTGTGATTTCTACTCTGTTCTGTCTCCCCAAGCAGGCAACCAAGGTCCTGAGCTGGGCCCAGAAACACAGGACGGAGGAGGGGACACTGCCATCCACTCATTCAGTCTTCTCTTCTTCATTCATACAAACATCCCGGAACCCCTCCTGTATGCCTGGTGCCGCACAAGGTGACAGAAGGAACGCTGGCTCAGGGTAAGGTGTGTGTGTGTGTGTGTGTGTGTGTGTGTGTGTGCATGCTTGAGTGCAACTGTATGAGTGAGTTTGAGTGTGCAAGTGAGTGTGTGGGTTTGTGAGGATGAATATGTGAGTGAGTAGATGTGCGTGAATGTATGAGTGTAAACGAATGAGGGTGAACATGACTATAAGTAGATGTGTGAGGGTGAGTATGTGGACATCACTGTGGGTGCAGGCATGTGAATAGATGTGTGAGTAGATGTGTGTGGGTATGTGGAGGTGAGTGTGAAGGTGAGTATGAATTTATCTGAGTAAATGTGTGCATGTGAGAGTTAGCATATGACTAAGTGGATGTGTGTAAGGGTGACTATGAGTAAATGTGAGTGTGTATGACTGCACATATACACGTGTATAGGTGTTTATGCACACAAGTATGAGTAGATGTGTGTGTGGATGAGCACACAAGTCTACAGATGTATGTGAGTGTATGAGTCTCTAGATAGGTGTAAGTATAAGTGTGTGTGTGAACATATGAGTGTGAGTAGATTGTGTACGTGGATAAGCACACAAGTATGAATAGATGTATGTGTGTGTGAATGTGTGTGAGTGTATGAATGTGGGTAGATGTGTGTGGGTGTGAGTATGAATGGATGAGCATGAGTAAGTAGATGTGTGTGAGTATGGGGATGAACACATGAGTGTGAGCAGAAGTATGTGAGTGTGTATGAATGTGTGTTGAATGTATGAGTGACTAGATTGTGTGAATGTAAGTGCGGGTGGGTGAACATATGAGTGTAAGTAGATGTGTGTGTGTCCATGATGAGCACGTGAGCATGAGCAGATATGTGTGTATGAATGTATCTGTATGAATGTGGGTAGTTGTGTGAGGGTGTAAGTGTGTGTGGATGAGCGTATGAGTGTAAGTAGATGTGAGTGTGTGGGTGCACATACATGTGTCAGTAGATGTATGTGAGTGTGTATGGATGTAGACAGATGTGTGTGAGTGTGAGCGTGTGTGGATGAGCATGAGTGTAAGTAGATGCATGAATGTGTGGATGAGCACATGAGTATGACAGATGTATGTGAGTATGCATGAACGTGTGTATGAGTGACTAGAGTGTGTGAATGCGAGCACAAGTGTGTGTGGGTGATCATGTGAGTGAGTAGATGTGTGTGTGTGGATGATCACATAAGTGTGAGCAAATGTATGTGAGTGTGCATGTGTGTATGAGTGACTAGATTGTGAATGTGAGTGTGTGTGAGGGTGATCACATAAGCGTGAGTGGGTGTGTGTGTGCAGACGAGCACACACGTATGAATGATGTGTTATGAATGTGAGTGTACGAGTGTCAGTAGGTATGTGGGGGTGTGTGGATGAGCACATGAGTGTGAGCAGACATATGTGAGTGGATGTGAGTGTGAGGGTCCCAGGCAGAGCTCAGCAGGGTCACCGGGCCAAGCACCCGCCTGTGTGCTCAGCAAACAGGAACAGCTCCAAATGCACACGCACCGGGCCTCCCTGCCCCCACTTTGACCCTGGGCTCAGCCCCCTGCCCTGCTGGGTCCCCCCGACACATGTAACCCATCAGCCAGCCCCCTGCCCTGGGTCACAGAGCAGCATGTCTCCCCCGCAGCCCCTACCCCGCCCCAGATTCCTTCCCAGGGGCCTTGGGGTTCTGCCAGCTGTCCAGCCGGCTCCCCCAGACTCCCTCCCCACACTGGTTTCCGGTCACCCGCCTCGCCAGAGACCCCGCCCCATCTAGCAGCCCCAACAGGCCAGGGGAAGCCACAGAACCCCAGGGAACTGAGCTTCTCGGGGTGCCAGGCCACAGCTGGCCGGTCTGCTGAGGGGCTCAGTGCCCACCCACCCCACTTCAATGTCATCTCCCAGCCGCCCCCACAGGGCTGTCACCCAGGCGTTGCTGGGCCGAGCTCATGTAAAGGAGTTTATGCTCCAGACCTTGGAAATACCTGGGTGTTCCAATCCAGTCACTTAGCCGCTGTGTCCTTGGGCAAAGCACTTAACCTCTCTGAGCCTCAATTTTCTCATCTGAAAACTGGGGATAACCTCATATCCAAACTGCTCAGCCATGGATGTGTTTTGGAATTCACAATTTTTTACAGTTTAGAGAGATGATGTAGTTCTTATACCATAGATTGTGTTAACACCCCCAGCTGGGTTTGCCCCCACAGGCTGTACTTAAATGAGATTTCAGTAGCAAAATGTATGAATATTCACTCTAACTAGGATAAACAGGCCTATAAATAGCCTTGGGTCCTGTTTAGCAGCCAGAATGGGTTACAAAAATACTTGAATTTTCAAAGTTTGGGAAGATTTCAAATCCGCAGACAAGGGAGTGGGAACCAGTGGCCAGCTCGCTCCCCGCCCCGCCCCCCCAAGGGCTGCAGGGGCCGCGGCAGATAAGGTGCCCAGCTCAGCGCCTGGCACACCTTGGGGCCCAGGGGGGACCCAGATGGGGCTGCACTTGGTGGGGGAGGGGGTTCTCCTACTTCCAGATGGGAGGCTGCTGGGCGCAGGGACCTGAGGGCTCTTGCGCCCTGGTACCGGGCAGAGAGGGCAGAGAGGCCCGAGGGGCCGCAGGTGCGGGCGGGGCGGCCAGGTCAGGACGTCAACCTCCCCGGAGGTGAATGGGGTGAATGCCTCGGCTCCCAGCCCCAAGAACACGTCCCGGGCCACACACAGCCCCGCGGGGATTCGAGCGCCCCAAAGCCGAGCGGGCGACCCACGACCGGGGGCTCCTGCCCTAGAGGGCGGCCCGGTCTCCCCGCAGTTCTGGGTGGAGGCGGCCAACCGTCGCGGGCACGGCCCCTGCGTCCAGAGGCAAGGGGCTCGGGGAGGCTCCCGCCCCGCCCCGCCCCCAGCGCGCCCCCCCCCCCCCCCCCGGCCCCGGCCCGGAGCCGCGGCGCTCACCCAGGCGGAGCGTGATGTTGACCGAGGTGGGGTGCTGCACGCCGAGGGCCATGGACGGGCTCTGCCACCAGGTGCTGTCGTCCTGGCTGTGGAAGTCGGTGAGGTAGGCGGCGTCGTGGCGGCGCCGGGGGTCGGCGGCGTCGCAGCGCTGGCACCGCGTCCCCGCGCCCGGCGCGCCCACGTGCGGGCAGAAGTCCTCGGGCGGGCGGCCGCAGGTGTGCGAGGCCTCGGCGCGCCGGCCGAACGCCGCGTTCTCGAAGCCCGGCAGGCAGCGCCGCGCCCGCCCCGCGCCGTCGTAGCACGCGCCCGGCCCCGCGCCCGCCGCCCGCGGCCCCAGGAGCGCCAGGCCCAGCAGGAGCGCGGCCGCCGCCATGGCCCCGACGCCCCGCTCCGCTCCGCTCGCCCAGGTCCGCCCCGCTCCGCTCCGCTCCGCTCGCCCAGGTCCGCTCCGCTCCGCTCCGCTCCGCTCGCCCAGGTCCGCCCCGCTCCGCTCCGCCCGCCGCCCGTGCGCGCCCGCTCTGCCCCGGCCGGCCCGGCGGCCGCCTCCCCTCCCCTCCCCTCCCCTCCCCTCCCTCCCCTCCCCTCCCCTCCCCTCCCCTCCCTCCCCGGGCGGGCCGCGGCGGGGCGGGGCGGGGCGGGGCGGGGGGGGGCGCCCCCCAAGGCCGCGCGGTCCCCGGGCGCTCACCCCCACCTGGTGGACGCGCCCGGGAGTGCCCCAGCTGCTCCCGGAGCCCCGGCGTCCCCGTCTGCAAACGGACCGGCCGGGACGCGGGGCGCGGGTGGTGGCCGCGCATCACGCCTCGCGCCTCGCGCCTCGCGCCTCGCGCCTCCCGGGGACCTGCTCCCCAGGCTCCGGCCAGCCCCGCCGCGAAGGGCCTCTCCCGTGGCACATCTCTGGGCAGCAGAGCCACCGCCGGCCGGCTGGGGCGATGGCTCCCGCCCTTCCCGCCTCCCCGTCAGGTCAGCTCGGAACCGTGCGCCCGCCGCCGCTGACCTCTGACTTCTTCCGAAGCAAACAGAGAGAGCCCAACTTGATATTCGTCACCAAGGGCACCTAGCCTCATCACGGTGTCGCCTCCGAGAGGCCCTCCCTGCCCACCCTCCACCGCCCCCTTTTACTCTCCGATTCACCAGTTAGTGAATCAAGGGAGAAAAGCCACAGGCTTCCATCAATGGATGCCAGAGGAAGCACTTGATGAAACTTAGCAGCCCTTCCAGAAAAACTCTAAGGAAAATGGAAACAAATGGTCTGGCATGCTGAGGACTGCTTTCCGGCTGCAGCCTCTGCGGCGACAGTCCCAGAAGCAAACGAGGCCCTGCCGGTCAGATGTCCTCGCTGGTGACTTGGAAAGCAGAAGTGCTCAGGGGCCGTCTTCTGCCCTTCTGGTGAATTGCCTCAGTGGCCAGAGGGGTCACACAGGAGGAGCTTTGCTGCAGCAGCATGCTTCCTGCATCCCACTCTGTGGGGGTGCAGAGGCCTTTGTGGGGCGGTGGGGGCTTGACCCCTACTTCTGGTCCCTAGATTTGCACTCAGAGGGTGAGCTCCCAGAGCCTCCAGTGGTGGCAGCTTCCCAGGTGGGTCAGTCTGCAGTGTCTTAGCTGCAGCCCACCCAGTCTTCCCAGCCATCCCCTGAGCACTTCGCTCCCTGCACTCAATCCTTCCTCCTGGAAATACCTAAGCACCTGCCAAGTGCTTGGCCCCAAGCCCAGCACGGGGTGAGTGTGAGATACGTTGCTATCTATCGCTGTCATGAAGGCGAGACCCTGCCCCCTCACCCAGCCCTCCGTCTGGTTGTGCGGGTGCTAAGAAACAGCCTGACAACGGCGTTCCAAGGCTTGTTCTTGCCTGTTTTATAAGACAGGTGGTGGCCGTGTGCTTACGGTCATTTGTTCCTCAGCAAACACATACCCCTGCCCACTGTGTACTCTGCACTGTGCCAGAGCAGGGGCACAAGGAGAGTTCGACATCTCCCTCCCAGCACATCTATATGTGCAGATATCCATGAACACCTTGGGGCTTGGGCTGTCGGGGCAGGTTGGGGGGTGGCTACTTCTGCCTAGAGTGGGAGCATGCTTTCCAAAGAAGAGGTGACAAACAGAGTCGTAAAGGATGAGTAGGGGGAAGGGCAGGAGGCACAGCATGTGCAAAGCCTCGGAGGTGACTGGGGAGGGCAGGTCTGGTGTGTGTTTGCAGTCCTGGGGTGGGGAGGTTGGTCCTGGGGCTGAAGCGAGGGTGCAGAGGCCAGACAATGCGGGGCGTGGGGCTGAGGTGAGGCTTCATCTTGCAGAGGGTCTGCGGGAGCTGAGGGGCTCATGGGGACAGGGGCTTTGTGTGCCTACCCCTGGTGTCCCCAGGGTGGTTCAGGGAATGTTTGGGGAATGAGCAGGAGCCACGTGCCTGGCAAAGGTTGATCCTGCAAGGGAGGGGTGATGGCTCCTTCAGGAGGTGCCGGCTTGGTGTGCACCGACCTTGCCCAGCTCCTGGCAGCAGGGCCATGATGCCCTGCTGGCCACCTCAGTCCTGCTCTCCTCCCGGCTCCCACTTTCCCCGTTTCTCCTGCGTGAGCACCCAGTCCGGTTGTCCGTGTTCACCCAGGATCGACCACCAGGTGGCGACATTGGCCACATTACTGGGCTGGCCCCTATCGCCCCCTGGCGGCCAAGGACACTTAGGCGGAGGTCCCCAGGCAGCCTGTGGCGTAGGGACCAGAATAAAGTCACCGGGGCCAGGACACTGGCTGGACAAATACGGAAACTGAGGCCCAGGGAGGGGAAGTGGTTTGCTGAAAACACATTCACAGCAGGAAATGACCAAGGAGTGGGAGTCAGGGAGGGATGGGGACCTACAAATGCTGGGAAGCAAAGTGTGGCCCCCTAAGCAGGGGGGTGTCTGTACACCACAAAGTTTCGGGATAACTCCCCCAAATCTGTGTGACAAAGAGGCACTGAACACCTGTGTGACCGCAGGATAGGGACCCGGAAGGAGCAGAACTGTGGACATTCCCCCTTGGGGCCATGAGCAAGAGCCATGCCACCAACTGTCCATCAAGAGAAGGCTCTGTGTGTTACCTCCCAGCAGGATGCCCCAAAATCCCAGTGAAGGCACCTGTGCCCTGCCGCCGGGGCCCCTCTGCACACACAGGACAGAAACCCAGGCTTTGCAGCCCAGAGAAGTTATGGATCACCCAGCCTCAGTTTCCCTGCAGCCTAGAGCTGTGAGGCCCAATCCCACAGTCTGCCCATGACCCTAATCCATTGTCCTAGTGGTGGCAGGGAGCCCAGGAAGGCTTTTTAGCTGCAGAGCCATTGTCACTTTCCTTCAGGAAGATGGATGGGGGAAGGTGGGGTGGGGGAGGAATCCAGGGGGCCAGCTTGGAGGTGGTGTGGGAGGAGGGGCCAGTATCTGTGCATGGCTGATGGGGGGCTGTGGGGGGGGGAGGTATGGGGGGATCTCTGCAGAGGCCTGGGCTGCTGCTTGGGGCTGTGAGCGGAGATGGCAGACTGCCCTCACTGCAGCCCACCTACCAAGGGTTAAAACCTTCCGGGCAAAGAAAGGAAGAAGAATCCTGTTCTGATTTGCTTAATGAACGCTAATTAAAAAGACAGAAGATATCAGATTCCTTCAAGACAAAGATGAAAGGTCTGTTAATTAAATCTGGGGAGATGAGGCCAAGGACCCCGCTGATCCTACCTGACAGCTCCACAGCCTCCCTGGAGCCCAGGGTCAGGCGCTGGCACAAGGGGAAAAGCAGCCCCCTTGCCCGGCCTTGAGGCTCTGCCCTGGTAGTCACTTGGGTGGGTCCTGCCCCCCTGGGGTGCCTCGTTTTCCCTATCTGGACAGCAAGAGCATTGGCGTAGGTGGTTTCCCATGATGCCCTGTCTGGCCCCAAGGCTCTGCAGGTCTGTGCTCTCTATCTGCATGCCTGGGTCTCAGTCTTTCCTCCTGTCAACTGGGGAGACTCTACGTGCTCAGCAGGTAGACAGACCAGGCATGAAGCCAGAACCGGGGGTCTGCCCAGGCCGTGTGGGGAACTGGGAAATTTAGTGCCTGAGTAGAGCTGGCCCCCCAGGACCCCGCTGCCAGGCCCAAGCCCATCTGTCCACACTGTGATCACCCTCCGGGGCACCGTCCTGTACCTCCGAGCAAGGACAGGGTGGCCTTCACAGAGGCTTCCTGGGGGCCGGGCCCAGGCTGAGTGCACTGCATGCACAGGTAAGTGTAGGCAGTGGGTAGACCACAAACTCATGGGGCTTCCCCGGGAATTAGGGAGACAGACAGTGACCCAGGAAACAAACCAATGAATGAGGTAGCGACAGGTCACCAGTAAGAGCCACAAAGGAAACAGATGATGGGGCAGGATGAACTCTGAGAGGGGATGAGTTTAGTTTGGGCAGTCAGGGGAGGCTTCTTGAAGGAAGTGACAGATTAGCAGTCCTGCAAGTTGGGATGGGAAGCAGGTTGGGGAGGGAGGGCTCCGCTGATGGAAGCTGACAGGGGGCCCCTTGGCTGTCGGCAGGCAGCACCGAGCATCCTCTCCCTGGAGTTAACAAGTTCAGACAGGCCGAGGGACATGGCTGGCCGTGGGCATGTCACCACTCAGCCCAGCCACCGTCTCACCACCCCCCTCCACCAGGTAGTGCCCAGCCAAGGGGGCTGGAGCCCGGGCCGAGTCAGCCCTAGGTAGCCCTTCAGATGGATGAAGGAGGCCCTCCCTCTGAGTGGTCTGGGGCCCAGAGGCTGGGCTGCAGGGGATGCTCCATGCACAGACATGTACTAGGTCTGCTCACCAAGCCCTGGGGCCGGAATGATGTGTCCCTGCACTTGGAGGATAAACTGGTGATTACACTGGGGCAGCCAGAGAAGCCCTGGGGTGGAGAAGCCAGGGAAGGCTTTCTGGAGAAGGTGGCCTCTCATCTGAAAGCTAGAGAGGAGATGGCTGGGAGAAGGAGGTGGGGATGAGCATGCCAGGACAGGGAACAGAGTGTGAAAGGAGCAGAGGCTCAGAGGCAAATCTGAAGGAGGCTTACTGTGGCTGGAGGTGGGAGTTTGAGAAGAGGCAAGGTGGACTGGCTGAGGTGGGAGCTGGGGTGGGTGGCACTGCATGTCCTGCTGAAGAGCCTACACATTACCTGGGAGCTGGGGCACCAGCTGGAAAGTTCCAATAGAGGTGAGACGGAGCAGGTGTGGTTTTGGAAAGTCCTCCCTGGCTGCTGCAGGTAGTGTAGCAGGGGCTGTGGGAAGGGGTAGTAGGCATGGAAGTGCAAATGCTCTGGAAGCTTCTGTAGGAGCTGGGGAGAGAGGGCAGCAGCCTGGACAGGAGCAGGGGCTGTGCAAACTGTGTGTACCTTGGAGGGAGGGGGAGGGGGTGGGCGGAGGCTTCTGGCTGGGCCACCAGAGAGCAGGGGCATCCTGAGACAGGGGCACAGTCCGAGAAGCAGGCCCGGGGAGATAGGAAGGTCAGTTTTTTAAAAAAAAAAAACATGAAAGCATGCATCCCAGGGGTCACCTGAGAGAGGTGCCCAAGAGGCCAGACACCGCCCTGTTTGTCCCCTCCCTTGCTGTGTGTCCCTGGGCAAGTCCCTTCCCCTCTCTGGGCCATGGTATTCCTACCTATATGATAGAGGGTGGCCTAGAATGGCCTCCAAGGCCTGTGTGGAGTGGCTTCCCTTCCCTAAACCTCTCCTGGGGTCTAGACTGCCCCCTTCCCAGTGAGACTCCTTAGGCCCAGCCTCTGGCCCCTACTGGGTCTGGATCTCTCTTCCACAGGGCACCCAGGATCCGGGGCAGCCACCCATGGGCCTGGGACTCCCTGAGGAAATGCCCACGGCCAGGTCTATGCAGCCAGGCCCTGCCGTGCCCAGACATTGCAGCTGAAGTGTGCGATGTGCTGCTCACAGGAGGGCCCAGCCAAGGAACCCACCCTGTGGGTAGACTAAACATCTGAGCTGCCCCCCAGAAAGTTTTCTTGTCCATCTGCCTCCACCTCAGCCTAGGGACCCCTTTGGGGTCTGACTCCGACCCTGGGCAGGTGGCAGGATGTGTGCTCACATGAGGGATGATGAGTGAATGACAAACAAATAAATAAAAAGTGAAGAGTGAACACACCTGCCACCCTCTCCTGTGGGCTGCTCAGTTCTGGCCACACCGGCCACCTTCCCAGAAACAGCACACTCCCACCACAGGGGTTTTGCAGATGCTGCTCCTCCTGCCAGGAGCCCTGTTCCAGAGATCTCTGCGCACCCCCCCCATCCCATCCCTCTCCTGCATGGAGAGACTGCCCAGATCTCCTGACCTTCCCCTGTGTCTTCCTCCCTAACCTTTCCTGACCTAACCTTCGCCACGCCAGAGACGGCATATGTGCGCCGGCTTGCTTTTCTGTGGTCTGTCTCCTCCATCAGACTGTGAGCTCCCTGAGGGTGGGGGTTATGCTGCCCTCCGCCACCCAGGCTCCGTGCCCAGCAGGTACACGTGTGCGGTGAGTAAATGGAGGCCCAGTATCCATAGAGCGCAAGGCAGTGGAGCAGGGCACAGAGTCCCTCGGCAGAGTGACCGGCTCTGTGCAGACCCGGGTCTTCACCGGGGGTTCCCACTGCAAGGAAGCTGCCCTCAAACAGTCATTTTGTCTCCAAGCTCTTTTTTGCTGAGAACAAGGAAACAGCAATTATAAGTCAGCCACAGAACCCAGCAAGGAAGGGGAAGGCATAAGAAAACACGGACCTCCAGCTGCCGTAGGGATTCTGAATCAGTGCTGTGAGCACCGGCGGGACCATGTTGGGACACCTCCCCAAGCCTGAGTTGGACCCCATCTGTCCCTGCAGAGGCTCCCCTGGCCCTTGGGGAAAGGCAACCTCTCAAACTTCAGCTCCTCAAATCCCCACAACTCTTGCCTCATTGGCCAGGCTCTTCTAGACACTGAGACATGCCAGGTCCTCTCCTACCCCAGGACCCTTGCACTTGCCAGTGCCTCCACCTGAAACACTGTCTGATTCTTGCTCCTCCTGTTGGCCTCGGGGTCAGGATAATGTCGCTTCCTGAGGAAGCCTTCCCTGGTGCCCTGTTCTTGATTTCGTGGCACTTCCAACACTTGTTATTTGTTTTATGTCCTTCATTTCCACTAGAGGATAGCCCAGAGGATAAGAATCCTGGGATTTCATGCTCCGTCCCTGATACACACCCCAGGCAGGAGACATTCCAGGTGGTCCCTAAACAGTATGCAGTGAAAGTGAGTGAGTGAGGGAAGGAAACTGAGAAGTGAAGGGAAGGAGGGAGGGTGGATAGAAAGCAGACAGGAAGTGAGGGGAAAGAAGTGTGGCTGTGAGGCCCAAGGCTCTGCTTGGGCTCCTCTCCCAAGGTGCTGGCCCTTTAAGGAGGTGAAGGCCAAGGGCAGGGAAGGAGCCAGCAGGCCTGTGACAGGGAAGTGATCTACTCTCACACCTTGCCCTTCACGTGGCTTTATTTTGAAAACGTGAACTTTGCAAATGTCAGGGAAAGGTAGGATTCTCAGCCTGGGACCGCTGAGAGCCGATTTGCATTCCTGGTGCCAGCGCTAATGGGGCTGCACAGAGGCGGTGGGAAATTTATGCCGCCTGCTGGGGCTAATGCTGGGGCCAAGGCAGGAGCGTCTAAAACATAAACAGCAAGGCTGCGGAACGGATGCCTCCCCCAGGAGGACACGGGGGCTACCGTGGGGACGCCTGGAAGCCCGGAGGATGAGGAGGCAGGTGGGACAACCCCCACAGGTGGTGGAGGCCATGGGGGCCAGGCAGGGTTAGGGGCTCCCCGTTTCCTGCATCCTGGGAGGGGTGACCCCTCCTCCTCGTTCCATTGGGCCAGGCCCTATCCCTGACCACCGCTGGGCTACAAAATCATTCTGATTCCCTGTCTTGGCACCATGCTAGGGAGGGGCATTAGCCCCATGTTTCCAATGCAGAGAGTGAGGGTCAGGGAAACAAAGTCACTCAGCTGGGAGGGTCAGGCCAGACTTGAATTCAGTTCTCTGTGACTGACAGCAGCCTCCTTACCCTGCCCGTCACCACTTCCCCTGATTTCCAGGACAAACTCGTGTGGGATGGCCCCTGGTGCAGTGTCCGATTAGACTTCCTTCTCAGAGCATCTGGGGAGTTGTGTGTGGGCCGCAGAGCATCACACACTGTCCCCTCTGCTGGAACACCCTTCCCCACCACACCCCGAGGCCAGCCTGCTCCACCCAGTACGATCTGTGCCTACCCTCCCCCCACCCAGCAGAGAAATTTGTCCCTTCAATGGAGAGATTTTTTGCAAATCACCTTTCTTGCAATACTGTGTCTTAGGGATGTGTTGAGGGCTGTCAGGCTTCCATTTGGATCTGCGTGGGAGTTATGAGTGTATGATGTGTGTGTGTGGCATGTGTGGTGTGTGTGGTATGGATGGTGTGTGTATGCTAGTGTGTGCATAGGGGGTGTGGTGTGGGGTATGTGTGCTATGTGTGTGTGGTGTGGGTACATGAGTGTATATGGTGTGAATGTGCATATGTGTTGTGTATGTGATATGGATGATATGTGTATGGTGTGTGTATGCTGGTATGTGCGTGTGTGTGGTGAGGGGTGTGCATGTGTGGTGTGGTGTGTATGGTGGTGTGAAGTATATGGTGTGTGAAGTGTATGGAGTGTGTGCATGTGCCCATGGCAAAACCGGGCTGGGGTGTGGGCACAGACCAGGCCTGAGGGCCCAGGAGAGGGGAGCCGTGGGTCCGGGAGCAGCAGGCTGCACCTGGGGCTGGAGGAGGAGGGGGGGCGCCTCAGGGCCCCAGGCTGTGCCTAGCAGGGCTCGGAGCTCACTCTGGGATGGGGTGACACACCTGAGGGTTGGTGGGTCTGACCCAGAGGCTGGCCTCTTGGGGACAGTCCCTGAGGGGTCAGGGAAGAAGCACTGTAGGCTGCTCCAATCCGGAGTGCAGGAGTCCATGTGAGATGGAGGCCCCAAAAAGCTATAGCGGCTCCGCCTGAATTGGGGCCTCCAGCAGGCTAGCCAGAGACCCCAGGGTGCCGGGCTCATGATGACCCAGGAGCCAGCCCCCAAGTCCCTCCGCCGCCCCCAGAACAGGGCTTTGCCAAGAGCAGGGACACAGTGCGCAGGCCCCAAGACCCCTCACGCCGAGTGCTGGTCAGCTCTGCATGGGGACTGGACAGCCAGCCCCACATCCCAGCTGCGTGCTCGGGCTGGGGCCTGGGGGACTCCCAGGGCACGAGGAGCCAGGTGCTTAGTTTAGCAGACGTGGTTTGACTCTGAGGCAGAGGCACGGCGTGATCTGGCGTGAGGCTCCTTGGGAGACTGGGCAGGGGCACACCTAGGAGTCTGCAGGTCCTCCGGGCATGGGGAGCTAGGACGTTGGGCCTCCTGGGTCCCTGTGGGCAAGTGGCGGGGGGCTTGGGCACCGAGGAGGGACGCCACGGCCCAGCAGTGGGCAGGGGGCAGGCAGGGCGGCCCGCCAAGGAGGCCCCTCCATAATAGGGAGTGACCGGCACGTCTGCTCCCTGTCCCAGCCGGAGGGACTGGCTCTGCCTTCATCACGCGTGATCGATGGGCCTAATATGGGACTGGAGACGGCGGGCTGGCAACCCTAGCCTGGCCTGCCGGCTGCCATTTGCCCATATATTTATTTATTTATGCATTCTCCTCCATGGCAAAAGCCCAAAGACAATAAAAGAAATTGAATTGCATATCAGATAGGACATCAGAGGGAGATACGGCCATAAATCGCGTCGTATTTATTCCATAAATATCAGTGCCTCCCGAATAGCCAATGCCCGTTATGAAGTTATAATCAGGAATCAGGTCCCAGGACGCTCACCACCAGCCCCTCCCCCACTAGACAAACAGGCTGGGTCCCCAAAATAAATAACCGCTTCCTCAGGCCACCTGCCCCCACCGACGCAGGCATCTGCTTGCTCAGGCTGCCTCCACCCTACTCCGGGAGCAGGGCCTGTGGGAAAGGGCAGGAGGTGACTGGAAATCAGAGGGAAACAACCTCCTGGGCCCGGGGCCCCCACCTGCCACCCGGTTGGAGCCAACCTTCTCCCTCTCTTTCTCTCTATGCCAGTTTTTCCCCCAAAATATAACTTATTTACATTCAGTAAAATGCACAGGTAGGTATGTGGCTTGATGAACAGATGCGTGTGCCCTTTCATGGCCCCTCGCTGTCCCTGGCTCCCCTCCAAAGGAAGCTGCACCACTACTGCCTTAGGTCATTTCTCGGGTTCTAGAATTTCGGAAAAATCAATCGTCTCATCTGGGCTCTTTCTGTGCCCGTTTTCTTGTTTGCTCCACATGAACGCACAGGAGAGCCAGCCACGTCATTGTGTGGTATTTCACGTGCGACGCCACTACAATCTGTTCACTCGTTTGGCTGTGGGTGGGCATCTGGGCTGTTTCTAAGCTGCTGCGGATGTTCTCGTGTATGTCTTTCTGTAACTATAAAAACACGTTTCTTGAGTATGTGGCCGGGAGTGGAATTACAGGGTCCTGGCGAGTGCCGAGCACGTCTTCCAAGTGGCTGTGCCAGTTCATGTGCTCACAGCAGTGCGTGTGCGTTCTAGTTGCTCCAGTTTATGTCTACACTTGGCTTTGTCTTGTCTTTAAGTTTAGCCCTTCTGGTGGTTTTAATGTGTTATCTCCACCAGCAGTTTTTACCTAGATGACTGCACTGGCGGCTCCCATGGGGGGCCCTGGCTGGCCCCTGCCCCCTCCAGTACACCCTGCACCCAGCAGCCAGAGGGACCCTGCTGTCCTGTCAAGACCCACCTGTCATCGAAACCCTCCCACAGCTCCCGCCTTGCTGAGAGTAAAAGCTGAGGCTCTGGTCGGATCTTCCCCAACTCTCTGATCCCCTTCTCTGGTTCCATGCGCTGCCCCTCTTCCCGCCTCCAGACCCCCTGGGTCACCTTCTCAGGCCACCTGCGCTAACCTCCCCTTGCCCACCACCCCCCTGCTTCATTTGTCTCCCCAGCACTTCCAGCACGTTGTCATCTGTCCCCTCCCTGATGTCAGCTCTCAGGGGGCTGGATGTGCTGCATCTCCAGGGGACCTAGATCAGTTCCTGGCACAGAACAGAGGCTCAACCAGTGTTGGTCGAACAATTGAAATGAGCCAGTGGCAGGGAATGCGGCATTTTGACAGAGGCACTTTTTAAAAACAGAAATGAAATTTATATAACATAGAATTAAGCGTTTTAAAGTGTGTCATCTGGGGGTGTTGTAGTGTGTTCACATTGTTGCACAGCCACTGCCCCCGTCTTGTTCCAAAGGACAGGTGGTCTGGACATGGTCTCATTGGCCGCTGACAGGACCTTAACACTCTGGGTTCTTTCTTAACTCAAAGTCTCTGAATTCCTTTCCAGCACCGAGGCGTCCTGTGTCCCCCAACTTTTTTTCTCCAGTGTTTATGGGCTGTCAAAAAGTCTCACCTTGACGGCTGGTTGATGGCTGACAGGGTGTCCCTCCAAGCTGAGTGCCCAGCACCCCTCCCAGGGCGCGATGGAGAGGCCAGGAGAGGGAAGCAGCCCGTTGGGCTCCCCCCAACCCCCCACACCCACCCACTGGCCACTCTGCCTAGGCCCTTGGGTCGCCTGGAGTGGGACAGCCCTCAGCTCTGCCATCCCGCGCCATTGCCCAGCTCCCCCCTGCCTCAGGCTTTCCTCCTCCCCCTGCAAGAATCTGTCCTTTCCTTGGGCTAATAACTGGAGCAGGGGAGGAAGACCCAATTTATTTGGCAGCAAATAAAGAGCTGCCATGATTAAGATGGGGGGGACGGGGGAGAAAGTTTAAAGGAGGAAAAATACCTTGGGTAATGCCATCTCCTGCGTCTTTATATTCGGAAACGGATCGTTCTGGACGCGGGCAGAAGGCCTGATTTAATATCCTCATGGAAAATACTGCACCTGATCCAATTACCACGGGAATTTTGATACAGTCAGCAGTCAAGATGAAAGATTCAGAGGCGCTCACCACCGGAGTAAACACAGAGACTGAATTACCCCGACTCCTCTGGGGGCAGATAAGCAGTTCGGGTCGCGGTGAGGGCACCTCGGGCTGAGCTAAGGGGCTCAACTCTGGCCAGCGTGCTGCCCTCGGCCACCGTGGCCATGCTGGTCTGTCCATTAGCAGCTCACCACACTGCCCTCTGGCCCATGGGAGCCCTTGGGTTGGGGCCCTGGCATCGCAGGCCTGGGTCCACGTGGAGAGGCGTCCACACACTGTGCCCATCATGCGATGCTCAGTCCCTTGATCCCACCCCCCTGCTGCCACCTTGCCAAATCCTGACCAGGTTGCCACCTAAACAGCCCTCCCTGTGCTCTCCTAGCCCTGCCTCCGGGCCACACCCCAGCCTGGACACCAGCAGCAGCCCCTCTCTGCTCCCGTCTCATCCTGCCATCCTCTCGTGACAGATGGTTTACAAACCTGAGTCTCATCGGCTCATCTGTGCTCAGAACACGCAGCTGCCTCCAGTGGTTCTTAGGAGAAAGTCCAAAGTCAGGACATACCTCCAGGGCACTCTGCACCTCGGACCCTGTGTCCTCCTCTCCAGCCTGGCCCCTATCTCCATCCACTGCTCCCACCTGGCATCCCCAGTCCCCGAGTCCCCAGAGCAGTCCGGCTCTCCCAGTTACGTGCACTCGGAGCCCCTGCCCTTGCTGCACAACACTGGCCATGACTCTAATTACAGAACCATGAGAGCACTGAGTACTGCACGTCCGTCTCCCTGGCTGGGTCTGGGCTGCACAGAGGTCAGAGGGGCCCAGCTCTGCATCTCAGTTACCTCATCTGTGAAATGAGTCGTTATGGCAATCACACCTGTAATATCTATGTCCTTGGCATTTAACAATCCCAGTAGCAGTGTTCCCTTGTTTGGTACCTCCACCCCTTCCTGGATATCGCTGGAGCAACATTTGTCATTCCCCCTCCTTGAATGGGGGCAACTGAAAGGCTTGGGGCACCCCTACCATTTGACCTGTGGGTCAAAGCCCCAGCTGCTTCCTGCCAGAGCCAGACATTAACCCATTCACTGTAAACCCGTGACAACAGCCAAGTCTGTCACCTCCAGAACTCACCTCTTAGGAAGGGACAGGGCTCCCCAGTCCCCTGGGGTATACAGGAGTATAGTTTTGGTTGGGGACAAGGATGTAGCCTCCCCAGTGGATGGACTCTCTGGGGTGAGTTTTGTTGCACGGAGATTACCCAGGCAATGACTTTGATTCTAAACATTAACATTTGATTCAGGAATGTTACACATCCCCAAATGCGGTTCTTTCTTGGGCTTTTAAGTTCACTTTACATATCATAATATTCTATTTCTATTTACATATTTATAAATTTAGCACATTTGAACAATCCCTTTTAAGGGCACTTTGATTACTGTTTGGTCCCATTTACAAAACTGGTTAATCAAGCTCCTTTAAACACTTCAAATTGCATGAATACATACACTGAACGTATTCCATTTCTTTTTCCGTACTTCAGTGGTCTGCCTGAGAAACCAGCCTCTCCACAGATTGGAGCACATATTCGGTACAACGCATTAATAAACGCAGTGAGTTCCCGCACTGCTTACAAACTTACTAATGGCACAACTTAAAACCCCGAATCTAAATCAAGCGTTCACTGCCATATTTTAAGTTTGAACTGCAAGGCTGAGCTAGCACTTTAATCAGCAAGATATCCCTGAACCTTACAAATGCTGAAACCTGGACCCACGTAAGATATAGTAATATCATTCTTTTGATTCTCTTCAATGTATCTGTTCCTCGAATGCATTATGCGAAGCAAAGTGAGTCAATCAGAGAAAGACAATTATCATATGGTCTCACTCATACATGGAGTTTAAGAAACAAAACAGAGGAGCATAGGGGAAGGAGGGAAAAATAAAACAAGACGAAATCAGAGAGGGAGACAAACCATAAGAGACGCTTAACTCCAGGAAACAAACAAGGCTGCTGGAGGGGAGGTGGATGGGGGCATGGGGTAACTGGATGATGAGGGCACTTGATGTAATGAGCGCTGGTGTTATATGCAAGTGATGAATCACTAAATTTACCCTTGAAACTAATACTATACTCTATTTTAACTAATTTGAATTTAAAAAAAATCTTGAAAGAAAAAAAATAAAATGTGTCTATTTTTAATTCCAAACTTTCTTGGGGCTGAAAGATGCTAACCTGGTATGGCGTGATTTTGTCATACCCGGAGATTTGGGGGCTGTCTTCTCTGCTGGCTGAGTGTCTTAAGGACCAGCATGGCCCGGCTGCAGTGCCCACCTTCCCAGCCGCCACCTGGGCCCATCGCTGGCCTCCCAGGGGCCCCCAACTGGGCTGCCCCCTCAGTCCTCATTCTTCTCTCTGCTCACGCCCCCCACACCCCAGTTGATTGCATTCAGCTAATCGGTTTACGGATTCATTCTCTCCTGAACAGTTCATATTCCTCTGAGCTCTCAGTGAGGACCTCCGCCATGGAGGACACTTAATGACAGATTATTGGATTCTGTGTGCCTCCCAGGGCTTTTGTCACAAGTCTGAGGTCACCTCAAGGACGGGGGGAGAGGAAGGACATGGGGGAAGTGAAGGCATACCCACCACCCAGGAGGAGGCTTGGAGTGGGAGTGGCAGTGAGGAGCATGGCCTCTCTGAGGGCGGCAGGGCCACCTGGCCACTCCAGTCTCCCCACCTTGGCCAGTTGCTGGCCTCACATCCACTGCTGCCAGAAGCCACTCAACTCTGGGAGGACCAGGGGCTTTGAATCACCCCAGCCTGGAAGAGAGTGCTGAGTGCGGTGGGGCCCTTCTCTTGCTTACTCTCTGAGCCTCACCTGTTAAACAAACTGCAGATATTTGGTTTTTAACTGTTTTCTCCTGGGCAGCTAGCTCTCTGCTCCTTCCCGAGCTCCCCTCTCCCAAGGCTGGGGTTGGGACTGTGGGTGCTGTTCATGAAAGTGTTTGCATTCTCTTTTTGATCTCACCAACCCCATGAAGACAGTAACTAGCATCTGGTCAGTACCGGGACTCAGGTTGAGTAACTTGTCCAGAGTCACACAGCTTAGGAAAGGTGGAGCTGCAGTTTGCACTCAGGCCAGTCTGAACCCTCAGGCCGCCTTGTCTCAGCCCCTGTGCTGTCCCTCCCTGAGGCAGTGGGCCCCCACATCCAGGCTTGAGCCAGACAAGACAGAGGCAGCAGGAGGAGACAGCCGTGACTGAGCTTTTTCCACAGTGGAGAGGATTCCGTTCCATCTCCTATCACTCCCTCCTCAATTATTTCACCACCGGGAACCTGAGAGAATCGGATCCACTGCAAAGACGGGCATCTTTCAGATGAAAGCCACAGCCTTCCACTCAGGCTGCTAGCCCCGCAGTGGGGATGCCGGGCCTGTAGGGGCGCCCTGGGGGGGGGCACGGCAGGGCTGTGTGGGCGGGGGTCTCCCTCCTGCCTCCCCTGCCTCCCCGCCAGCACCGCAGTGACCAGGGAAGGTTGTCTTGGTAACTCAGGCTGAGTGTCCGCTCACCATCTTGCTGGGATTTCTCTCCCTGTGATGAAAGGCTCATGGAAGAGACGAGAGCCAGAGCCAGCCCAGCACCCTCCTTCTGAGAGGGGCTGCCGACTTATTAAGAGATGCTGCTTTCTGGCAGGAAGCCTCAACTACAGGTGCTTGCAGTGCAGCATGGGGTCCAGGAAGCCAGGGTCAGGCAAGTGCAAGGGTATTCCTGAAGCCTGGACTCTGTGGCCAAAGTGTTGGGGTCCTAAACACCCTCCCAGCCTGGGGTAGTCTTGGAAAGCCCCGAGGGTGGGCCTGTGGCTCTGGGGGGTGGGGGCGGGAGGCTCCCAAGAGGGGCACAGCAACCCAGTGGTTTGCTCGGCCATGGTGGGACTGCTGCCCCCTGCTCACAGGCCAGGTAGCCTTTTCCTCCCCAGGGCCAAGGAAGTGATGAATGAGGGGTTGAATGAGGCGGTGGGTGCTATAAAGCCCTTAGTGCTCGGTCACAGCCTCATCCTAATGGGTCAGTGTCACCGTGATCACGGATGCAGTGGGATGGCCGCACACCAGCCTAGCTGAGGTCTCCATGCTATGAGCCCTGCAGGCAGGAAGCTGACCAGCTTGTCTCTTCTTATTTTAGTCCAGCTCGCAGAATTGCAGAATCATCTGCCTTGGACTCAGGAGGAGCTACAGAGGGAAATTGGCCGTGCCATGCTCTCAGGCAAGAGCACGGCCCCCACCCCTTCACAGATGTGGCCACACGAGCCCAGAGAGGTGATGTGAATTGTCCTGGGCTGCCGGCCACATGGGTCTTCTCTAGCAGAGGTGGTGGCTCAGGGTGGGGGTCAGTCCAGGTT
This sequence comes from Nyctereutes procyonoides, assembly GCF_905146905.1. Classification (NCBI taxonomy): domain Eukaryota; kingdom Metazoa; phylum Chordata; class Mammalia; order Carnivora; family Canidae; genus Nyctereutes; species Nyctereutes procyonoides. The sequence continues at coordinate 35,113,885 of NW_026575020.1, forward strand.
GCCCCTGCCGTGGCTCTTTCCTCAGACAGCTCATCAGCTCTGCTGTCTGTTTGAATTCCCCCCATGGTGAGGATGGCCTCACAGGAAAGCACCCACACTCTCTATCCAGAGCCCGTGTGGCCTAGGCTGCATCTCCAGGAAGTGACTGCGTCAGAGGCCAAACCACATCTTGGCACTGATCATCACCCAAGACACCAATCCATGGCCTGAATTGTCAAGGCAGCTGTGCTATAAGGACAGAGCCGGGGATGAGAACTTCTCTGATGGAAAGGGTGAGCAGGACGGGGCCAGAGAGGGGGGTGCTGCAGACATTTTCTGAAGCTGCTTCTTCCTTACCACGATGTAGGGGACCCGGGAAGTCCCCCACTGCCGAGGGGCAATGCATTCCTCACGAACATCGGACAAGATGGCTACGTGTTCCCTACTCTTCAGAAGAACATTTATTTAGCACTTACTGTGTGCCAGGCCCTATGCTAACTGCATGTTGTGGGGAAAGTTATGTCCATTTTACGAGGGAAATAAGTGAGGCTCAGAGAGGCAGAGCCACTTGCTATCTGACGTGATTCTTCCAAGAGCAGGCCCATGTGAAGGATTTCAGGGCAAGTGATCTCATTAAGGAAGTGATCCCAGGAGAGGTTGGTTAGGGATGGAGAAAGCAGGACAGAGAAGGGATAGAAGGCCAACAAAAATGTGGTTTGAGGTGAGGTACCAGTCTCTGCCCAAGCCCTGGCTGGGCTGAGCACTGGAGCATAGATCGTACCCTGGAGCTCGTCCCATCCCAACACCCAGAGTGGGGCTTTCATACCTGCCAGCCAGCCAATGGCTACACATGGGCAATAGGGTTAGGAAAGGGGATGCAGGGGGCCTGGCCGAGACACCAAAGTCTCTATCATCCTTGCTCTAAGTCATGCATCTGGCAAATGACAGAGCCAGGATTCAAACCCAGGCCTACCCCCACAGGCACTGGGTTCCTAACCACTGCCCCACACCACCTGTCTCAGAGCTGGGAGCTGGTACTCTGACCTCACTTGGAGGATGGTTTCCTGTTTCCTGCTGTCTCCGGGAAGCCTGGAGGCATGGTGCCAAAGTGACACAGACATCCATTGCACACTTTTATGATGCCATGTATTGTATTATGCTCTACTACATGGCCTCACCACGGAAAATATAGCACAGTGTCTCATGCATTATTTATGCAACAGTCCTCCTGGTGGGGGTGTGGGGGGGCAGCCTTGGATATATACACATATGGCTGTGCACACTTGGAAAACCCCCGTGCGCAGAGGAGCAATTAGACACTCGACTTAGGGCCCCGCTCCTCATGTGGCAAAGCAAACAAGCACACAAATGAATTGATTTAAGGGAAATGATGTTGTAAACAATGCTACAGTTGGCCCATGGACACGGCAGGACGACTGCAGTGTGCGGATTGGTAGCCCAGATCAAGCTCCCTGTGTCAGGGATGAGGGAGCAGTGAGCAGCTCTGTGCTGGGCATCAGCTCCCCCATCGGCTGCCCTGCAGCATCTTGCCCCCTACCATCCCCAAGATGCTCTAGGGAGTGAGCTCCATGGAACCCACTTCCCCACCCTCCCCAGTCAGATGCAGACACTGGCTTGCTCCAGCTCCTGAAACCCGATGGGATGGGATGTAGGCCACGACCGGGGCAGGGCATTTAAATGTGGGTGTGGGACCACCCTCCCCGTGGTCCCGAGCAGATTTTAGAAGGATAAATGGTGTGAGTGAGGAACAAAGCTCAGCACCTGTGAGCCACTGAGATTCTGGGCTTGTCACCAGCCTGTCATACTGATAGAGCAATTTTACAGGTAAGCAAACAGCTCAGAGGCATGAGGCAACTTGGCCAAGGTCACACTGCCTGGAAGTGGAGCTGGAACCCAGTCCACCCCCACGGGCCTGCAGTGGCTCCCTTCTATCCCCAGGGACAATCAATTTTTTTCAAAAGACGGTTCTGTCAACAAATCCTGTCCAGCCTCAAATCTCTGTCCACTCAGCCTAGACCTCTGGGCTTTGGGGCAGCTGCCCCAATCTTACTGGGGCTCCTCCTCCCTCTTCTGCTCCTTGCAAATCTGTTCTCCTGGAGCACAGGACGGTGGGGGCAGGACACTGTGGAGATGCACACAGGTGTGACTCTGGCCACCAGGCAGGCAGATTTTGCCCGGTGCTGTGATGGGAATTGCAGGCAGCAGGGGTCAGGAAGACAGCTCAAGGGCCAGTGGAGTTAGCTGCTGACAGGGGCCTGACCTGAGGCAGAGGGAAGGCAGCTTGGGCAAAGGCCCAGAGGAAGGAAAGATGCGGAGTGTTTGTGTGTAGGGGAGGCCTGGTGGCTAGTTCTCAGGCACTGGGTGTGGGGACGGGTGATATGGGGCTGGAGAGGTGGGCACAGCAGCCCCCCAGGAGCAGGCCTGGACTTGTGGAAACAGTGCAGTGTAAGGCAGGGAAGAAGGAAAGTCACCTATGTGACCCCCCACCCCCCATCTGGCCCAGGGGATGGTGGGCTCTCATGTCCACAGCTACTCCCCACCTCCAAGCATAACGGAGGAACTGCCATGTAAACAGCCATGCAGCTACTCAGGAGATGGAGGCTGGTGAGGAAAGGGAGCTCACATGGGGATGGGCACTATGCTCTTGAAGAAAGGCTGCCCCCATGCTGTGCAAGACAGTTGTCGTGGACCTGATGCTCTGGTGCCTCGGTTTACCCCCTTGGTGCCCACGTGACTAGGTTAATCTTCTTCCCCTGGCATGCCATGAGGGGGTTCAGAGCTGGGTGAACTGCACAGGGTCCTGGCCTTGGGGGTGGGACCGTGGAGTCACCCTGCACACCACTTCATGTCACAGTGACACTTCTCAGCTAAAGGGTTGGAATCGCTTTGCCCCATACTGGCTGTCGCTGTCACAGGCAGGGGCTGCCCGCGGCCTGGGAGTGAGCGGCCAGGGCTGGCAGAGACCTCGGGAAGGCAGGTCTGGTGTCTGCATGAATGGGGAGTGGGCAGCGGACCCGGCTGCCCCTCTGGCTGGGCCCCCAGCAGGCTGCATGGCCTGGGCAGCCCGAGGCGCTGGCTGCCACCCCGGCCCATCTGCTGGAATTTCAAAGGCAAATGTTCTGAGAAATAATGGGGCTTAATAAGCCCGGCTGATCGATATTCCATTGAAGGGAAAGGAGAAGGAGAGGGAGAGAAGGAATAGGAGGGAGAGAGAGGGAGAGGGTGGGAGGGACTGGCCCAGAGAGACCCAGGGCATATCAGAGAGCAAGGGAGACACTTACGTGCAGAGACACAGAGAAATACACAAAAAGAGGGAAGGAGAGAGGCAGGTAGAGAGGTCACTACACAGCTGAACGCCACAGAGCAGCCAGAGATCCACCAGAGGGAGAGAGAAGAGGGCCCCCTGACCCCCATGCACAGAAACCGAGACCCCAGGGGACACCCAGAGGATGGGGAGGGGGATGTAGGGGCCAGGAGGAGGGCTGGGGGATCTGAGCTGCCTCATGACTTCAGGGGGAAGCTGCTGAAATGCTGGGTCCATGGTCAGCCTGACCATGAGGGTCCTGTCCTTGGTCCCCAGGCCCTCAGGCAGGGGAGCATGTGCCCCACCGCCTCAGCCCTAGTGCTCAGGACACTGAATGGTGGGTCTGGCCGGCAGTAACACTTAAGGTCATAGCCACGGGGAGGGGCACGAGTGCCAGGGCTGCCACCTGCTGCTGGATTGCCCCCCACCCTGGGCAAGTCACCAAATCTTTGGCTTCAGTCCCAACATCTGCAGAATGGCAGGGTGGGCCATTCTTGCCTCCCAGGGTGGTCATGATGGTTTAATGGGCAATCAGCTAGTCCAGCAGCAGCTACCCTTTCTGGAAACTTCTGATGTGGAAGGTCCCTCTGAGGACCCAACAACCATCAGTGAGTGAGGCCCAGGAATCCCCATTTGCAGGTGAGAAAACAGAGGGATACCATGGTGACTTGCCTGAGGTGCCATAACTGCCTCCACAGATAGGAGGTTTGGATAGAGGCCTTTGAACATGTTCCTACTGATGAAATTCTGGAATATAGGTGAGGTCTGGAGCCGACAACCAAGAAAGAATTCTTGAGACGTCTTTGGTACAAAATGGTGGTTTTGTTAAGCCCCAGGCAGAGGCCCATGGGTGGGAAGAGCTGCTGCCCTGGGCCTGTGAGGGGTGGCTGATTATATCCCTGAGAGTTGGGAGGCAGGGATTTGTGGATAGCGTAGTCTCTAAGGAATTTTGGAAGCAAGATTTCCAGGACCTTGAAGGGGCTAGCTATTGTTGGGAAAAGGTCACTTATCACCGTCTAATAAAACCTGAGTCATGAGACCCTTCAGGTGTGCATCGGTGGGCCATGTGCTTGGGGAATGGTTGCCAACACGTATCTTGGGGGTTTAGATAAAGGAAATTTCTAAAGGAATTTTTATATGTTAAAGTAGACTTACAGGCTCCTGGGGGTTGGGCTAAGATTACCTTTTGCCCAAAGTATGAACATTGAGGCAGTCGAGTCCGTAGAGGAAGGTCCCTCTGCCTGTTTCAAGGACTTGTCAATGTGCTGCCCCGGGCTCATGCCTTGTCCTCAGCTAGCCCTGTGTCCCCAATCACTACCACCCGAGCAGGTGCCCTTGAGAGTCAGAAGCAGGCCGACCGACAGCCCGTTTCTGTGCAAAGGTCGGGGTAAGGGCTCAGGACAGGCAGATGTCCATCTCCAGGGGCAAAGAGCCTGTCACTCACTCACCCGCTCCATCCCTCATTCATTCACTCCTGGAACGTGTGTGAATTGCCTGGCTAAACTAGATTATCGATAAGTGAAAATTTAAAAACTGCGGTCCACTGGTCTTCAGAGGCATGTTCTGAGTGTTCTCAGCCACCTAAAGATTGCTGGACCGCAGGCCTCCTTCTCCAAGCCCAGAGACCACATGCAGCCTCTCCCAGGCACACGTTCCCCTGGCTGATGCGCCTCACAAGGAGTGCCCGAGGTGGGTTCTGAAGGCCCAGGTGTCCATCCCCCTGGAGGGGGCCTGCCTGGCCAGATTAGACCCGTGCCCAGACAACAACCATGCTGTTTGCTATTCCAACCACCACCAGGTAGCATTTTCTGGATGCTCACTGTGTGCCAGGCACAGGCACTGTCTCCTTTCAGCTCTGGCACTGCAGGAGGGAAAGTGTTCTACAGCTTCACTTTTTTTAAAGTAGACTCCATGCCCAGGGTGGAGCCCAGCTCAGGGCTTCAACTCATGACCCCAAGATCAAAACCTGAGTGGAGATCAAGAGTCAGATGCCTAAGCGACTGAGCCACCCAGGCACCCCTTACTGGCTTCATTTTAACAGCTGGGAAATGGAGGCGTCAGATCTGAGGTCAAACAGCTTGTGCTGGGATCCAAACCTGTGCTCCCGGCCACCTGCCTGTCAGGTCAGGACACCTCACCCAGCTCGACCCCCACTCCAGTGTCCTTGATCATGCCCCTGCACAGATGTGGCCACTCCAGGCACATCTCTAGAGCTTGATCCCAGTTCCCTGCCTCTGCATGGAGCCAAAGATCTTCTCCACCCCTGCGTCTGTGGATTATCACCATACCTCCGTCTAAGCTGGGACTCCATTCATCTGCCTTTTCTCTGCAGAGCTCAGGACTCTTGACAGCATCACCCACCTGTCCCAGGGGGCAGCGCCTACACTGCCAGGGGCCATTCGGTGACTTACAAGCTGCCCACAGTGTCCAATAGCCTCCAGGTCTCTCCTTCATGGCCTCTGGGGCTCAAGAGAACAGAGGGCTTGAGAGAAACCATGCCTCATTTGATCCTCCTCTTCAAACTTAGGCTTTCTGGAGTCTACTCCCTCAGGTGGCTGCCACCCGACACTGGATATATGTCTAGATAGAGTCTAGAAAAGCTGGACTCCTGGGAGTTGCACAGCAGATACCCAAGCCACCATCCTGGACATCCCTCTAGTATTCTTTTAGAGTGCTAAAATACATATTGCATAAAATGCACATTTTAACCATTTTCTTTTCTTTTTTTTTTCATTTTAACCATTTTCAATTTCAATGGAAATAAATATAACCAGGATATTTTATAACCATTCCCAACACTTTAGTTCCAGAATTTTTCCCCACTCCACGTGGAAACCCTACACCAAGCAGGCAGTCAGCCCCTCTTCTGTCCTGCCCTCCCTCCAGCTCCCGGAAACCTCGCATCAGCATCTGTCTCTATGGATTTTCCTATTCTGAATATTTCATATAAATGGAATCATACAATACGTGGCCTTCTGCAACTGGCTTCTTTTATTTCCCATAACGTATTCAAGGTTCTTCCATGTTGTGGCAGGTGTCAAACCCGCAGTGTTTCTCCATTACGTGGATCAACCATGTTTTGTTTATCTGTTCATCCACTTATGAGCATTAGGGTTGCTTCCATCTTTGGCTATTGTGAGTAACAACTGCTACAGACTTGGGTGTACAAATATTTCTTTGAGACCCTGCTTGCAATTCTTTTGGGTATATCCCAGAAATGGAATTGCCAGTCATGTGATCACTCTATGTTTAATTTTTCTAGGAAACTCCATACTTGTTTCCACAGCAGCCACACCATTTTACATTCCCACCTGCAGGACATGGGGGCTGCAAATTCTCCACGTCCTTTTCACTTGTGATTTTCTGTTTTGTTTTTTTATTTATTTTATTTTTTTATTCATGAGAGACACACACAGAAAGGCAGAGACTAGACAAAAGGAGAAGCAGGCTCCCTGTGGGGAGCCCAACGCAGGCCTTGATCCCAGGACCCCGGGATCATGACCTGAGCTGAAAGCAGATGCTCAAGCCCTCCCCAGGTGCCTCTGTTTTGATTTTTTTTTTTAAGATTTTATTTATTTATTCATGAAAGACACAGAGAAAGAGGCAGAGACACAGGCAGAGGGAGAAGCAGGCTTCATGCAGGGAGTCCGATGCAGGACTAGATCCCGGGACTCCAGGATCATGCCCTGGGCCGAAGGCAGGAGCTAAATCACTGAGCCACCCTGGGATCCCCTCTGTTTTGATTTTTTAAAATAGAATAGCTATCCTAATGGTGTGAAGTAGTATCTAGTGGTTTGGTTTTCATTTCCCTAATGGATGCCTCCCATGTCCTTTTCTTGCCAGGCTGCTCCAGCAAGAACTGCAGATTTGCCTGTAGGATTGTCTCAGGATGTGCAGTGAGTCTGATGGGCAGCCTGTGGTGGAAGCTCCCGGCTTGGTCTGGTCAGTGTTTCTCCACTTCATTTCATTCAATTCTCATGACAGTGTCTTGAGGCTCTGTCTGCACGTCTGCTTTGCAGAGAGAAAACAGATGCTGGGAGAGGTGAGGTTCTCCAAGGGGCGGGGAGGTGGGCGGCAGGGCCCGATCAGACCTCCCGCACTGTTTGCAGCCAGCACCTGTTCTGCACACAAAGTTGTGCAGGCTGGTGAGGGCTTTAAATGCCCACACACCTGGCCCCAGTCTGCCTGATTCCAAGTCCCTTTATTCCTCCCTCTCGGGCACAAACGGGCAGCCAGGGTTGGCAAACTGTGGCCCATAGGCCAGATCCAGAGTTAAGAATGGTGTTCACATTTTTAAAGGATCGAAAAAAGAAATCAAATGATTACACAAACCGGAAAGCATTTACTGTCAGGCCCTTTACAGCCCTTTACAGCTGTGCCCCGGATTTATGGCTGGAGCCCTCCAGCCTAGGGATCCCAGACTGCCTGAGGTTTGGGGATGGTTCTCACACTGGGTTGTGCCTTGTCAAGGTCCCAGGTGCTGGCCAGAGGATGAGGGAGAGACCCACAGCCAGGCTCCTGACAGCCAACAGCCGCAGCCCCCGCCTGGGTCCCCAGGGCCAGACGTCAGCTCTGGGCAGCTCAACCCTCCCCCATCGCAGGAGGAGGTGAAAAATGTGACACCTCAAAGTGGGGCATTAAAGTTTAACGGGGGCGATGCATATTTAATGGAGCTTAACAAAGCATCCTTAAAGACATCCCAGACAGCCCCCAGGGGCGGGGGACAGGCTGCTGAGAGCCGTCCTGCCCGGGCAGCCAGCTTGCTTCCTCATCTGTCTGTGGTGGCATCCCTGGGACAACATTCCAGGCTCCTGCCAGAGCCAAGTGCGGGCTGCCCTTTCATTATTAATATTACAAGGGTGTCTGAGAAACCATGTGAGCAGGGATGCGAGTCAGGCCCCCTGGAAGCACTCCTGCCTACGCCGTGGGAGGTGTGCACCAGCTGCTCCCTTGTCCCTCTGCCCTGGGATCCCCCACATTAGGGGCCACTGCTGGGGCTGGAAGGTCAGCTGGAGACGTCCCTGGGAGGGGGCACAGGGACGGATCCCAGAGGCTTTGGCATAAGATGGGCCCCAGTCATGGACTCTGTGGTCCCTGAGAATCACAGATCATCGATTCTTAGAGTCATGGATGGCATCTTGGAGGGGCTGCTACAGACCCTCCTGAATCTGGATGGTTCCAGCAGCCCTGCCTTCTGACCAAGTCCCCTGAGCATAGGATTCTCTTTGCCCCCCCATCCCTGCCCACTCCCCTGCCATCCAGTCTCCTTGGGGGCTACATCCTCCTCTCAGAGCCACCTGGATATACTTGGGGGTCTCTGGGGGCTTCTCACAAGGAGCCCGCCAGCCCTTACCGATGTTCTGCACTGGAAGGTCCTCTCAGCCATGCTGCCGGCACCCTGCCCAGGATGGTGGCCTGGAATTCTCAGGCTGAAACCCTGAGACTCACCCCCGGGTCCAGCCTCATCTCATTCCGGGAACTCTCACCCCTGGAACCCCTGCTGCAGAGATAGCACCTGCCATCCAGTGCTGTAGCAGACTACATCCAGACTCCAACACCTTGACTTCCCCATGGTGTGTCTCAAGGGCTGCCCCGGCCCCACATGTCCAACATGGAGCTTCAGACCTATCCCCCCCCAAGACTGGTCCTGACCTGGGATTCTGCATTGACGTGATGAGACCCTGTCATGGAAATGCCTGGACCAGATGCCAGTGGGGGTGGGAGTGGTGGGCACTCTTGACACCTACCTCTCCTTCACCATTGCTACGTGCTCCTTTACTACCCTCTACGGCCCCACTGACTGTCCTCCTCGATCCCTCTACCTCCTCCCCAGCCTGGTTCAAGTGGCCATCACCTACCTTGGCCTCTGTGCATACCCTGGTCAGCCCCTCAGTCCATCTTCTGTCACCACCAGGGTGAGCTTCCATCTGATCACATGGAGCCACCTGTTTAAAACCCTGAGAGTCCTGGGGTGCCAGGGGGCAGAGGCTCAGAGGGTTGAGTGTCCAACTCTTGATTTTGGCTCAGGTCATGATCTCAAGGTCCAGAGATTGAGCCCTGCTTTGGGCTCTGCGCTTAGCATAGCATGGAATCGGCTTGAGATTCTTTCCCTCTCTCCTGCTCTCTCTCACACATGCCAGCTCTCTCTCTCTCTCTCCTCATAAATAAATAAATAAATAAATAAATAAATAAATAAATAAATAAATAAAATCTTAAAAAAATAAAACCAAATTATGGGAGTCCCTGGTTCTCTTTCAACCAGGGTGTGCAGGGGACACACAGAATCTGTCTCCAGTTCCCCACCCACATCCCTTCCTGCCCCTCCCCTCCCCTCCCCTCCCCTCCTCTCCCCTCCCCTCCTACTTAGCTGCTCATCATCCTCTGATGCCCTTTGTCTGCACCCTGCTCTGCCATCACAGGGTCCTGGCTCTCTGCCTCCTCACCTGTAATACCTGTTAGCCTTCCCATCTCATCTGCCCCTTGTCACTTCCTTAGGGGACCTTTCCTGACCAAGTCAGACCCCCGAGGGAGTTCCTGTCCAGCCTGGGGTTTCTGTCCCTTAGGACACACATCACAGAGGTCACCTGACAGCTTTTTGGTGACCCTTCCCCAGATGTAAGCCTGGCTGACCGACCAAGGGTGCTGGCTTTACTGTAAGACTCCCCACCCCACCCCAACTCTGGGTTCAGGCCGGGGCACCCCACTCTGCCATCACAATCAACCTTTACTTGTTGAGCACCTGCTTGGGGCCAGGCCTGGTCCTCTTGGATGTGGTAGCTTCAAGTGTGCCAAGGTCCGCCCTCAGAAGGCCCTTCCTCGGAGCAGACAGGCCATCCTCTAGTCATCCCTGCCTACTGACCTCGGGGCCCCTCACAGACCTAGGCAGGACTCCCAGCTTGGGGGGGGGCAGACCCACCTGGAATCCGGGGAGCTCAGCTCATGGACTCAGAATCAGTGATTCTTCTGTGCCGAAGTTTGGGTGTTGTGTCTACAGCACACCCACCCAGGTCAGGGTTAAAGATGTGCTCATAGTCTCAGGGTCTGCAGAGCAACCTTGGGGGGGGGGGGATGACAGCTGGAGGGGCCATGAGAGGACACTGGGAGGCCAGTGGGGAGCCAGAGGCCTTTAAGCACCCCACCCTCACAGCCCAGAACGGCTCTGATGTGAGACTGGGGGCTTCTGTAAGAGAGCTCATGCAAGCAGAGAATTGCAGCTAAAACCGAAGGCGCCCCTCATTTGAAGACTGGGCAAGTGTGGCTGGGCGGGGCAGGGGCTGCGTCCTGGTCACAGCTGAGTCCCAGGCTAGCAGGGCCCAGCTGCTGGGACAGGAGTTACTGGGAGAAGGCGGAGGGGGGCTGGTGACATCTGGAGTGGTGTGTCACGTCTCTGCGTTCTTGCTCAAGAGGAAGCAGGTGTCCTGGCAGCCTCTCGATGTCTCTCCAGCCCCCTCGGTGTTGGTGTTCCACCCCCAACCAGACGCCCCACACCCACCCTCCAAGATGGCACAAAGGAATCAGCCATCGTCACATTTGGGAAACATTTTCAAATTCCTTTGCCATTACTGATCTCTCTTTTTAGAAAAAAGATTCTCCCAAACATCCTGGAAGGCCCACAATTTCATGATCCTAAGAGTCTCTGGTCTCAGGACTGTGCGGTTGGAAGATTTTAGGAGTTGGAGATTCTCATCTGACATCTGAGGGTGGGCGAGCGGCTGACTGGTCCGAGGCCCCACCATGGGGGACAGCAGAGCCCCTCATGGCCTCAGGCCACCTGCTCTTTCTCTCCAGCTCCAGTCTTCTCACCAGTCAAGTCAGCTGAGGGATAATTCCACGGCCAGCTCCTAGCTGCTGGCCTCTTGAGAGAAGTGTTCAAAGACCCTCACCTCCTCTCTCCTCATCAAGAGCAGAGGAAGCCTGTCCATCTGGGCTGCCCTGCTTAGGGGCAGGGTCCCTGTGTGTTGAACTGTCAGAGCACACGGGCACAGCTCCTTCCTCTCTTCTCAGGGTCTGAGGGTGCCCTTGTGCTCCTGAAGGCCTGGGTAGAAGTCCAGGTGCTGGCCACAGGAAGGGACCCCATGCACCTACCCTGCCCCATTGACCTTCCATGGGCTGCCTCACCATACCTGCCTGTCCCATCAGCATCCGAGTCTGTGACAAAGGGACTTCGTAACCCCTGCCTTCTTTGACCTCCACGATGCCCTGAGAGGTTGACTTGATTAGCAGATGGGGACACTGAGGCCAGAGAGGGGATGTGACCAAAGAGGTGACTGTCTGAGCATGCCAGTGTGGGGCACTGGGGGACAGGGTACCTGACTCAGACCAGGCTCTACCCACCTCCCTCTCTGGGTCCCCCACACTGGTCATGGTAATGAGGGCACTTCCTGACTGTACAACCCGAGGTGAGTGGGAGCCTGAGTGGGGACTGGCCACAGGCCCTGGCATGTGAGGAAATTTCGGTCCAAAAGTGTGGGGAGAGAGCCCATGCTAGATGTGAGTTGTGATAAGGGTCCAGAGCCTTGGGGTCCAGGCAGAAGAGCACCCCGGCCATCCCCTGCCCAAGGACGGACGGTCCCTCACCTCAGAGGAGAGGATCCAGTACATTCTGTTGGAATAGAGTCCAGTGGTTGACCTCCCAAAGCCCCCATCCTACCCATCTCAGACAAGGACCCCCACAGGTAAAGTACCTTCCTGGGCTTTGTGTCATCGAACTGCTAAACCGTGGCTGCCCCACAGGGACCTGGCACCACTGGGCTTTGCCTGGCTGCTCAAAGGAGGAGCCATGTACTGCCCCCCCCCAACCCTGTTGTCACCAGGGTGGCAAGGCCTCATGGCAGAGGGGACACCCAGGCTGGGCTGCAGCCCCCATCACAGCACCCAAGCTGTTGATATGGGGGGAATTTAAAAAAAAAAAAAAAAAAAAAAACAAAACCAGATGCTCCTTTGAACATTTCTGGCATTCATAAGGCTAGGAGTTTCATCCCAAATGCCACTAACTTCCTCTCCCATGATGCTTCTTGTCTTGTGCTCTCAGCATCCGCACCCTCCCCACCAGCATCACGATGACAGGAGGGCCTGCAACCTGCCTCCCCCTTCCTCCCTGGCGCTCCTCACCTCCTTCCATCTCTCCAGCCAGGGAGCCTTCACCTCGCTCCCCCCACCCCCCAAGCCTCCCCCCGGGAGCCACGTCCCCAGCCACTCCATCTGGCCCGGCGCCCAGGCCCATAGCTGATGGCCCCCTCACCTGCGCCCTCCTCCGCTCCTGAGAGGCCATGGCCTTTGTCAGTCCCTGGGGGCCTCCTGCAGAGGAAATCAGGCTTTGCTGTGCTCCAGAGAGATGTGATTCATGACAGGGCCTCCACCACCAGCCGCCCTCCCTCCCGGCTCCGGCTCCGCAGAGCAGCAGGGAAGGGGCTGGCCCTCTCAGGGGGGTCCAGGGGGCTGGCAGGTTCACTCGGAGGGAAGCCTTGTACCTGCCAGCTGGCATAATGGGCAGAGACCCAGACTCCCGGCCTTCCCTTGACACCTATTTCCGGGTCTGGGCAGGGAAAGAACACAGGAAGGGGGCTCTGCTGGGTGTGCTGAGACCCCCCCCCCCCGCCCCAGGCCTCGGATTCTATCTGGACACAGAGGGGATTCAGGCTGGCTGGCCTCTAACGGCCCTTTGGACTCTGATCTTGTGGGATTCTAGAACAGCCACCCCACTTTCACTACCCCATCTCCATCACGAAGGGAAAATAAAAGGAGAAATATAACACCCACCCCATCTAATCCTTTCCCGGCTTATACCACGCAGCTCAGCTCTCTTGCTGGCTCCTCTGGGGGATGATGGAAATCTGAATTTAAATAGAGTTATGTCAAAAGAACATTACCCGGCACAGTCCCAGCAGGGAGAAGCCCTGCCGTGTCGCAGAGGCAGGCCCGCGGTCCACACGTTCACAAGGCAGGCCAGCACCTTCGGACAATTACAATCAGGACAGCTTGGTAGCTCCCCCCCACCCCTGTCTTGCCCCCTTCCCACGAATCTCCTTAATAGCTAGCTGCCTCCTCTCAGGGCACCAGGGCCGGCCGCTAGGAACCAACCGGCTGTGGATAATCTCCTGATGGCACCACCATGCCATCCACAACTAATGGGGACTCCGAACCTGCTTTCCGCGTGGCTCACTTTCCCTTCCTGTCTGGGGGCAGCCACCAGCCCGGCACAGGATTAGCACGGCTGCCTGCTCTGAGCTGAGGGCTCAGCATGGGTCTCTGGGCAGACGGAACTGGGGCCATCCGGGAGCTCCTGGCTCCCCACCCAGCCCTGAGCCCACCTCCCATGGGCCCCACACTCCTTACTCTTTCCCACTGCCTGGGTGCCCTGGAGGGAGGACTGCCTTGCTGACTGCCAGGCACAGAGCTGGGACTCGAGGCAGGGCCATCAGGGCCATCCTTGCCCTGCCCCGGGGCTGGGGTTTTTGTGACACTCAGCAAGCTCAGCTGTGGCAGGTGGACAGGGCTAGCAGCTTGGGCTTGCCCTAGGGGGCGCTGGTGGCCCTTAGGCACACTCTTGTGCCCAGAGTGTCACAGTCTTGCCTGGGAATTGCTGCTGGCTCAGACATTCCACGTGAGCCCTGAGCATCCCATCTCCAGTGCTTCTCTTCTGGCCGTGTGCCAACTCTTCTGCAGCCCCAGGATTCCATCTGGTACCTTTGAGTACATCAGAACAAGGTGCCCTTCTGAGACCCCATCACCTTTCTCCGCCTTGTGTAGGGCACAGCCTGGACAACCATTCTGGGAGATCCTGACTCATTTCTGCTCCTGAACTCTTAGAGCGAAGTCTCCTCTTGCATTGGCTGAAAGACAGCTGCATACCCCAGGTGTACCAGTTCTCTGTCGGGCGACAAACATAGCCACTCTGGATCTGGGTTGGGCTCAGCTGGTGCACCTGCTGTGCACACTATGCATAAAATCTTTATGACACTCCAAGGAAATAGGCTCAAAGTCCTGAAGCACAGAAAGGCAGAAAGGTTGAGTGACTTGTCCAAGGCCACACAGTAAATGAGAAGCCAGGATTCAAGCCTGGCCTGGTCCCAGTGCTCAAAGCCAAGTGGAAATCCAAAGGGTAGCTTCTTCCCCACCCCCTCCCTGTCCTGGACTCTGAGTCCTTCTGGTGTCGCCCTACACAGCCCCGGTCCTCCTCCTAGTGTCCACATGTTTTCCTCAGCATGAAAACAGCCAGCATTGGGGCTGTAGCACCGTCTACACTGTCGGTGTGCCCGCAGCAGCCTTGCCCAAGGACAAGCGCTCCTGCAGGGGTTTCCTGAATGTTTGCTAAAAGCATGCACCACACTGGGGCCCCCCAGGGGTCCAAGCAATGAGCCTGGATCAGGGTGGGGCAGGGGTACAACTGTCAGCCCCTTGAGGCCCGCCGCGGTATCTTACTCACCCCTGGGCTCAAACACAGTGGCCTCCAGAGCAGCAGATGAGAGGAGACACAGTCATGGGCAGGAGGCGTGTGACAGTGACAAAGAAGGCCCAGGACATGACCGGCTGCAGGAACGGATGCAGTGCTGCAAGAAGCCAGGGGTAAGGAGCACCTGGGTGGCTCAGTCGGTTGGGCGGCTGACTCTTGACTTTGGCGCCGGTCATGATCTCAGGTTTGTGAGATTGAGCCCCACGTTGGGCTCCACACACACTGGGGAGTCTGCAGGAGATTCTCTCCCTCTCTCTCTGCTCCTCCTCTTGTTTGCTCTCTCACATAAATAAATAAATCTAAAATAAATAAATAAATGAATGAATGAATCCAGGGATGATGGAAAAAGGAGCTGAGGGTATTCAAGTGGAAGGCCAGGGCTCAGGAGGGGCCATGCTTCTCAGTGGCTCACAGCCTGGCTGAGGGGCCGGGGTGGCAGGAAGTGGCAGGAGCAGAGGAAACGCTGAGTAGAGAAAGGAGAGATCCATTTGGACTGAGGGTGGAGGGGTGAGGGCACCAACCCTGAAGACTTTGACTGCCGAGCAAAAGGATTTGGGTTTTATCCTGTCGAAAATGGGGAGCCCTGGCTGCCCAAGGGCCAAGGGCTAAAATGAGGGAGGTAGCATTTGGGGAGATCATGCTGTGCTGGCAGTGCCATTTGGGGTGGATGGATGCTGGGTAATTGTAATAAGGCCACGTGCTGGGTGCTGGGTTTGGGGAATCATGATAGAACAATAGTCACCACGGACCGTGAATCCTGCCAGGGTGAATCCTCACCCATGTCCGTGAGTCCTCTTTGCACCCCTGCTAGGCAGCTGCGGCAGCTTTCACACGCATTGGTTCCTCTGTCAGGGCTCCTGAGTGTGGACCGCGCAGAGGGGCTCACTTCTAACAAACAGAGTGTGTGGAACGTGGTGAGTGTGACTTCCAAGAGTAGGTCATAGAAGATGTGGCGGCTTCCCTTGCTCCCTTGGGTGCCTGCCTCAGGGGAGCCAGCTGCATGTTGTGAGGAAGCTCGGCTACCCAAGCGAGGGAGCCCTGGCCGCGGAACTGAGGCTTCCAGCCAACCAGCCCAGGGAGGGCACCATCTTGGAAGCGGGCCCTTCAGGGAGCCGTTGGATGATGCGGTCCTGGCCCATATCGTGACTGCAACCCCTGGAGGGACCATGGGCCAGAACCTCCGGCTCCACTTCTCCAGAAGTCCCAACCCTCAGAAGCTGTGTGAGACAGTAAAAGTTTGTGATGTCAAGCTGCTAAGTTTGGGGGCGATTTGTAATGTAGCAATTGGTAACCACTGCAGTATTTTTGTTCAGACTAGAAAATCGAGCTCTGAGGCATCCCGGGCAGGAGGCCTGGCCCGAGCAAAGGTGCCCTGGCTGTAAGTGTAAGAAAAGCACTTGTCAGAGAAGGTGCATACGAAGGGATGGAGCCAGGGCCAGCTGGGGAGCTTTGGTTGCAGACTGGGTTCAGGTCTGCATGCTCCCTTCCCTCCTGTCCCCAGCAGGGGGGAGCTGCCCTGAAAGCATGGGGACCCCCGTGGACTCCAGAGCCCAGAAGAGGCTGCTTTATAAGGAGCTGCTCTGCAACTGGGGTCGATCCAGGCAGGCCAGAGGGCTCCTTCCTTCCTTCCTTCCTTCCTTCCTTCCTTCCTTCCTTCCTTCCTTCCTTCCTTCCTTCCCTCATCATAACCAAGCCCCTTCTCTGTGACTGAAGCACCTGCAGCTTCTCGACTAGGCTCCTCCTCCCCTGTGCTTTCTGGAAGAAAGCTGCCTCACTGAGAACCCCAGACCCCCACTGCAGGCACACAGGACAGGCCCGGGAGGTCAGGCTGAATGAAGGTCAGGTGAGGACTTGGGCAGGTGGGGGCTGGGCAGAGGAAGGCCAAGGCGGATGTTTCCCAATGACGCTGGGCTCAACACAGTGTGGGAAAGAAGGCAAGAGATTGCAACAGCAAGGCCAGAACAGGGCCATGGGGATGAGGAGTGTTAGAGAGAGTGCTGCCCTCTGACCTCGTAATTCTCTACCTGGGAATCCACCCAAAGGAAGTAATTAGCAAGGCCCAGGGAGATACAGGGCAAGGCTGTTCACTGTGTATGTGGTTTACCGCAACTAGATAATAGAAATAAATGTCCAAAAATAAGGGGGGGCTTACAAACACCACATCACCTTACCCCAAATCTAGCAGTCCATGACCTGACTATAAATCTCCAATCTACAGCTGTAAGACCACCTCGTGCCTCAGTTTCCTCTTCTGCAAATGGGGAGAGCAATAGAGCTTCGCTGCCAGTCCCTGTAAGGATTAAGTTGCTTAGCACACCCAGTTCCAAGCCTGGCACACAGACCACCTTCCATACATATTAGCTAAGGTCGTCATGAAATAGGCCTAACTATATAAAGGAGAGTTTTGAATTTTTAAGAAATGGGAAATTTTCACAATCAGGTTATGAAATGTGTATATAAAATCTCTGTCCTGAGGTGTCTGGGTGGCTCAGTCGGTTGAGCAACCGACTCTTGGTTTTGGCTCAGGTGTGATCTCAGGGACGTGACATCAAGCCCTGAGTCAGGTTCCATGCTCAGCAGGGAGTCTGCCTGAGGATTCTCTCTCTCTTTCTCTCTCTCCCTTTCCTTGCTTTTTTTCTTTCTCTCTTAAATAAATAAATCTCTTTAAAAAATGAATAAAGACTTTGTCTGGTAAAACATGGTTTAACCCAAGGCTCTTTTCTGGGTCAAAGGGAAGGCCTGGTCACTAGGGCACAGATGCCATTGTCACCTCCATCAGCACACTTGCTGTGGCCAGTGTCTGGCACATCATAGTAGTAGGTGCTACAAAACCACGGGTTACACTGGAATTTGCTAAGTGGCCGTGAGAAACGAGTTGCATGCATAGTGCCTAGCCACTAAGGTTGGCTCCCCAAGAAGTAGAGTGGCTTAGGTGGAGTGATCCCAACAAGTCCTGCAAGCACCGTGGGGGGGCAAGACCAGGAAGGAAGGCAGCCAGTGGAGGGTAAGGGAGCAGGGACATTCATCTCCTTCCAACTCCCAGCCTCACTGGCCAAGGGTGGCCCTGGGGGGACAGGGAACAGTTACAGGTCTGGCACATTCTGGAATGGTGGGTGCTGAGTGCCCCTGTGGGCAGAAATCCCATGGCACCTACCACACCGTACACAACAAAGTTTGGATACATACCGTTGATGTTTTCTCAACTCAACCCCAAGGGCCTGCCCACAAAAACCCCACCAAGACCCTCCCCTGCCCGTGTTGCATATTCGTACAGACAAACAGGTCCCCAAACTCTCTGGTCCCACTGGTCAATAGTGATGTGGTCTCTGGCAGCTACTTAGGAAAAAGATTGGAAGGAGTCATCCGAGAGTTGTGACCAGGACTATCTCTGGGCACAGCGATAATAGGTGATTTTTATAACTGGGGGAAAACCACGAAAATGGTGAAAGAAATATGCACAGAAGCAGATTATCACATGGGTGACCACGAGGCGCTCAGAGCTGAGGAAGCACCTAGGGAAGTTCTGTGTTTTTAGATGCACAATTAATAGGTAGGCTAGTAACACTAGGTTGTGTTTGCTGAGCACTTTCTGTGTGCCAGACCCTCTGCTAAGCCCTCGTGCACAGCCTCAATTCTTCCTTTCCACTGCTCTGGGAGGGAGAGGGGCTTGGCCCCGCTTGTGTATCAGTCAGCCGTGACTGCAGTACTGCTGGGTAACAGCCACTCCCAACACTCTGTGACTTGCCACGATGGCATGTATTTTCTGGCTTGTGGCTCTGCCAGGTTCAGGCCTGTGCCACGTGTCTCTCTGCCTTCTGAGACCTGTCCTCCCAGGCATGTTCCTCTCACAGTTGCAAGAGAAGTAAGGGCAGGAGGGTGTCTCTGAAGGCTGGGACCGCTGGCCGCTCTGTGCTTCTGCCCACATTGCAGTAGCCAAAACAAGTCATGTGGCCATATCCAGTGTCAAGGGGGTGGGAAGCACAGGAGGGTCAGCAGGCAGAGGGTGGAGATCTAGTTCTCTAACAGGGAGGGAGGAACTGGAGGTGATCATTCCATGTACCCGGAGCCCACCACCCACCTGTGACCTCTTCTTGTCTCATGGCCCATGGTTGACAACTGCAGCCTGGACCTCTCCCTGGTGGTCCACACTCGGGTGCTTGATGCCCACACCACATCCTTCTGAGAGATTCAATGGGCAGCTCCAACATATCATGTCCAGAACAGACTCCTGAACCCAGCCCTCCTCTGCGTTGTCCCCTTCCTGGGTTTCCACCACTATCAGCCTGTGCCATAGGCCCCCGACCTTGGTGTCACCCTGGCTCTCTCCACCATGCTGTGCTCATCTGCTCCGCCAGCCCGCCCACAGCTCCACCTCCACAACGTGTCCCATATCAGCCCACTTCTTTCTGCTGCTAACACCCCACATTGAGTTGAGCTGCCTCCCCCTCTCACCAGAGATGAGGACAGGTAGCCTCCTCACTGGTCCCTGCCCACTCCTGCCCCCTAGACTCTTGGAATGGCATCCTTGACATGGCAGCCAAAATGAACTTGCAAAAACATTGCACTCTCAGGTACAATCAATCTTCTGATGGCTTCCTATGGTGACCAGTGTAAAACCCAAACTCATTCCTTACCCTGTATCATCCATCCCTCCTTCCCTCTCCGACGTCATCTCTGCCCTTCTTGTCCACTGTGCTCCAACCACAGGGCCTGCCTGCCATCAGGGCTTTCAATGCCAGTCTTGTTCCTACCTCAGGGCCTTTGCATCTGCTGGCTCTTCTGCTGGGGAGCCCTCCCTCGGGGCCTTCTATGATAGGTTCCTTCAAACACCGGCTCCTCCCCAGCCTTCACAGACACTCTGTGATGGAACCCTGTTTCATTTTCTTAGAGCACATATCCCCATTTGAAAGTGTCTTGTTTGTTCACTAGAATTAAAGTCTATGTAGCAGGTGCTCAATAAATATTTGTTGAAAGAACTTGCCGGTAGGTTGGACATGGCAGGTAAAAGCAGGAGAGCTCTCCCCAGGAGTTCACGGGTCAGGGGAGCTCTCAGGCAGGGCTCCAGGAGGGGCGGTGGGGATGGATTCCATGGGAACCACAGCTCTGGAGCACCGAGTCCTAACGGGGGTGGTCGGTGGTCGGCTCCCCTCTGAGGCTTGGGAGGGAGGAGGAAAGGCAGAGAGGCCTGTCTGCTTGCTGGGCCCTCCCTCCCCGGCCTCCCCTGCCCCTCTGGGTGAGACCTGGGGCGTGAGATGGGGCAAGAGGAACCCCACATGCCAGGGCCTTGGGCTCCAGGAAGGCAGGGGACCAGGATGCAGCATAGGGCCGGGGCCCACTCTCAGTGACCCAGCAGACTGGGGAAAAACCCACCTGCCTGCGGACAGAGGTGGTGAGGAAGCTGGGAGGGTGACAAGGAGACTCTTCCCCACTGATGAGTGAACACAGGCCTGTTCTCATGGAGACTGGGGTTGTCTCCACACTGCCAGCAGGTAGTGCAGCGGGCGGTGCAATGGCACAGCCATGTTGGCAGCAATTTGGCTATTTTTTCCTAAGGGCACCAGCCCTTGGCTCCTTGGTGTGGGTGGGTGCTGGGCAGCGCTGCTGGACGGGTGGGAGGGGTGGCAGGGAGCTGGGACGGTGATTGGCATGCCCTGGCGCACACTGACACATTGACACAAGCACACGAGGTTTGACCAAGGCGCTGGCTTCCTCAAAGGCACAGATGACAGCCCAGATGCTCTCCTGCCACAGCTTCAAGACGGGCCCTCTGGCAGGCCTGGTAGGGAAGGAGGGTGCCCACCCGAGGCAGAGCTGTGCCTGCAGACCGGTGGCCATGCACTTAGCCAATGCACTTGGGCGGTGGGGTGGGGTGGGGGCTGCTGTAAACATCTGTGAGATGAGCCAGGGAGCAAACGAATGGGCCGAGTGGCTGAGGGACAGGGGTTCTCAGAGGAGCAGCAGGAGGAAAGCAGGTGTGTGATGTGGGGTATCAGCCCCTGGGCACTGCTCGTGGGGTGTCATGTTGGAAAGCACTCTGGCTGTTTCCTTTATTTGTTTTTTAAAGATTTTAATAATTCATTTGAGAGAGAGAGAGAGCGCTCGCTCACGGAAGGAGAGGGAGAGGAAGAAGCAGACTCCCTGCTGAGCTGGGAGTGGGGCTGGATCCCAGGATCCTGAGATCATGACCTGAGCTGAAGTCAGATGCCCAACCAACTGAGCCACTCAGGCCTCGCTGGCTGTTTCCTATAAAGTTAAACTTTCTCCTTCCCTGTCAGCCAGCAATTCCATTCTTGGGTAGATGCCCAACGAGTGTGGGCATGTGTGTGCCAGGGCGAGTGTGCAAATGTGCACAGCAACCCTGTGGTTTTTTTTTTTGTTTTGTTTTGTTTTTGTTTTTGTTTTTTAGCAACCCTGTTCTTAAGAGCCTCACATGGAAACAGCCCAAATGTCCATCAACAGGAAGGTGGTAGGGCACACTGCGGCCGAGCCACAGATGAAATACCGTTGGCAACGGAAAGGAACACACTGCTGGTAGATATGATAGTGCGGATGCATCATGTCAGCCAAATGTTGAGTAAAGAAGTCAGACCCAAAAGAGTCCACACCACATGCGTCCAAGCGACAAAAAGTTTTAAAAAAGACAAAACGAAGTTCTGGCAATAGAAATCAGAACTGCACATACCTCTGGGCAGCAGTGTGTGACAGGGAAAGGGGCACATGAGAACTTTGTAGGATAATGGAAATGACTGGCATGGTGGTCCAAACCCTACCCCTAAGATCTGTGTGCTTTACTATATGTATATTAGAGTTTATTTTGTCTTATTTTATTTTTAGTTTTTAGAGACAGCGAGAGCAGGAGCATGAGCAGGGGGTGGGGCAGCAGGAGAGGGAGAGAGAGAACCTCAAGCAGGCTCCACATCCGCTGTGGAGCCAAATGTGGGGTTGGATCTCACGACTCCAAGATCATGACCTGAGCCGAAATCGAGAGTCAGATGCTTAACCCACTGAGCCAGCCAGGCACCCCTAGACTTTATTTTTAAACTTAAGAAAAGTAGGGACGCCTGGGTGGCTCAGCAGTTGAGCATCTGCCTTTGGCTCAGGAGCTGATCCTGGATTCCTGGGACTGAGGCCCAGGTCGGTCGGGCTCCTTGCGTGGAGCCTGTTTCTCCTCCCTCTGCCTGTCTCTGCCTCTCTTTGTGTCTCTCATGAATAAATAAACAAAATCTTGAAGGAAAAAAAAAGTAGGAAAAGTAGGCATGAGAGAAGACTTCTATTGTCAGTGAGATGATAGACTAGACACCTACCACCAAAAGCCTACAATGTTGAATATGATATCACAAATGTCCTTTTAGATGTTTAGCTAAAACGAAAAAGAGGGTAGTAACCAAAAGCCAGACTCAGAAAGGGGGCAGGGAACCTGGGTGCAGACAAGGAAAGAAGCCACCTGACGGGGGAGCCTCTGCTATATAGCCTCGCTATAAGGAACACCTGCAGGCCTGTTCTCATGAAGATTTGGTTTGCATTTATTCCATGTGCAAGACGAACCCTGAACGTGGCCCTCGGTTTGGAGTGTCTTCGGACGCCTCCGAGAAATAAGAGCAAATTTAGGGAAGGATGAACTGGCAACCCAGAACATGCGGGATTCCCATGATAAAGCTCTGACAGAGATGAGATGCCCAATCCAAAATCACAGAGCACGCCAGGAAACACACCACCATAAGTAAGTTGGCAGAAATAACGACTACTATCACCCCAAGGTTAGCACACCAGGGACTCGGGTGTGTATGCAGCCCCTTGCGGCATAGTGCATGGCATAGGAAAGATGTATGAAAATGAGGCACATTGGGGTGCCTGGGAGGCTCAAACAGTTGAGTGTCTACCTTCGACACAGGTCATGGTCTCAGGGGCCTGGGATCCAGCCCCGCATCGGGCTCCTTGCTCAGTGGGGAGACTGCTTCTGCTCTCCCCAGCCCTCACTCATGCTCCCCACCTCTTAAATCAATCAATCAATCAATCAATCAATCAATAAACAAACAAACAACCCTTTAAAAAATGAAGAAAGAAAATACAGCCCACCGTTTTCGAAAGTCTGGTCATTTGGAGGTTGGGACGTGGCTGCTGCTGTTCCAAACGTACAATATTTTTGTTTTCCACACCCGGTTCCTTTTATCCTGCATAACCATCTGTAACCCAAGTGAGAGCTGTGTTGAGGTCCCCAAATTCTGCAGCTGTGCGTTCTGGAGAAGTGGAGTCAGATGGCACAGCTCCCCTTCAAGAGGGTGAGCTGTATAACCT
The DNA here is from genome assembly GCF_905146905.1 of Nyctereutes procyonoides. Lineage (NCBI taxonomy): Eukaryota > Metazoa > Chordata > Mammalia > Carnivora > Canidae > Nyctereutes > Nyctereutes procyonoides. The sequence goes on from NW_026575020.1 coordinate 35,136,936, forward strand.
TGAGCAAGGTACTTGACCTTCAGTTGTTTCTTTATCTGTGAAAGGCAGATCATAAATCACAACAGCTGCCTCTTAGGTTCTTGTGAGGATTTCCGCGAGGAAATCCAGGTGGCCTGCGTGGTGCCTGGCTTTCAGCAAAATGATCGCTATTGTGAGTGCAGTAAAATGAAAATTGAAATGGCTCAAGCCCAGCTCACCTGCTGGGCAGATTTCCTACTTGGGCTGAATTCTGGGCCTCCCCAGCACCCCTGCCCTCCCCTCATGCAGCTGGACCCTTCACCCTGCCTTGCAGTGACTTCAGCGTGGGGTGGGCCCCCCCCCTTCCATTTCCCCAAAGCATCTCAGACACAAGGCTGTTGAGCGGAGCGGTCTTCCCCGGAGACAGAGGGTAACACATGGGATTCTTGTACAGCCCAACACTGAAACCTCTCTGCAGGAGCACAGTCCTCCTGTTCCAGGCCAGTCTAACTCCCACCCCGGCCCCCACATGGCCTCTCTTCCTTCTTCCCCTCCACCCCTCCCCTTCCATCGGAGAGCTTTTTTGCAGAAAGCACCACCAGGCTTCTCCCGCTTCTCCCGGGTTTCAGGCTTCCCTCCTGTGACCTGCCCTCCCCTCCCTGGCCTGCCTTAAGCCTCCGCTTTTCACACCCAAATAGTCTATCAGGATGTTCTGCTGCATAAAAAAACCAGACCCCTGCTTCTAGCTTTTAAAATAACATCGTCCTTGACTGCTTTATATTTATTGAGCACTAAGTATGTGTCAGAGGATCTGGGGCGGGGGCCGGGGCACAAAGACAAAGGAGCAGGTGCCCTCTTGCCCATGATGACTGAGTCAGTCTGCTCCGGGGCCCCAGTCCTAGCCCCGAGGACTTGGCCTCAGCTCAGGTTTTCTCCGGTTATATCTGACCAACGGGCCGAAGGATGACACACGAGGCACCCCAGCGGACTCAGGACGCAGTCCCACCGCCCCTGCACAGTGCATCCACACAAAAGCGTGCGTTTGCGCGCACACACACACACACACACACACACACGCTCCATGCTAATTTTCGCCTTTGATGGCGGCCTCTAGACTGTCATCAGCACTCAGTGTTGACAAAGCAAAATATAAAATAAAAAGAAAGAAATCCACCCTGTCACTTGGACTCCCCCCCCACACCCACACCCCGCCGGGCTTGGCAGCCCCCACCCCCGCCCCGTCTTTGTATTATAGGTTTATGTCAAGGTATGTTGGATTCTAAATTAAATGTCAGCCCACTGTACATTTCTGGCTCCAGCCGCAGAAAATGAGGAGCTTGCGTTGGAGACCATCCAGTTGTTCAGCTCCCCGTGCCTAACCGTGAGGGGTGACAAGCCCATTGAATCACTGCACAGTAGCTTTCCATGCCACGGGAAGCCAAGATAAATTTATTTTTAATGATAAATGTGACTGTCAGAGTTAAGTTGAAACAGCTTTACAGCAAGAGCCCAGTGCCCCTGGCAGTGCAGGGCAGAGGCTGCATGGATGAGGGCCAGGGGTCCCGACCTCCTGGCCAGGCGGGCCCCCCAGGCCCCACGAGCCAAGCACATTTGACATTCGGCCCACGTTCGCAGAGCGGCTGCCAGGACATCACTGGGTATCTCAGGCCAGCTCTCCCTGATGAAGAGGATGGAAGCCAGTGACAGAGAGGGGTGGCAGTGTCGAGACCCGAGTTCCAATCCCAACCCCATCAGTTGCTGGGTCATCTTGACCAAGTTATTTAACCTCTCTGACCTTCAGGGGCTTCATCTACAAAACGGTGATATAAAATGCTAACACCTGTAGGTTTTTGGGAAGGATTACGTGAAATAAGAAATATTGCGAATGAATGGTACTCAGCGCACGGAAAATGCTGAGTGGCATCTAGTCATGATGCCATTTTATGTAACTGACCGGCGTCAGTTTTCCCATCCATAAAATGGGGGTTACAGTAGCTCCCACGTATGAGGGTGGCTGAGAAGCGTGCTTAGCACAGAGCTGAGTATAGAGGTGATGCTCAGATTGCAGCCATGACTCACTGCCCAGGACCCACTCCCTGCTGAAGGGGGTGCTCTGCGTCAGGACCCCACGTGACCATGCCCTTCATCAGACTATGGAGGGCCCCTGACCAAGGGCAGCTGTTACTGGCCTGCTGATGACCTACAATTGACATCCTGGCTCCAAAGGATAAGCCGGATGGATCACCATCTTTCTGAAGTTTATTTTTTTTTAAGATTCATTTATTTATTCAGACTGAGAGAGAGAGAGGCAGAGACATAGGCAGAGGGAGAAGCAGGTTCCATGCAGGGAGCCCGACGTGGGACTCGATTCTGGGTCTCCAGGATCACACCCCGGGCTGCAGGTGGCGCTAAACCGCTGAGCCACCGGGGCTGCCCATCTTTCTGAAATTTAAACTAAACATCCCAGGCAGGAGTTTTCTGTTGTTGGGTCCATCATGTCTAGGTGGCCACATGCAGGAAAAGTAAAAACATGTGGAGTTGGCAAGCCAGAGGGAGGAGGGTGAGTGGATGCTCAGGGAGTGTGCAGGGGCGCTGGGGCAGCCTTGGGTCTACGTCATGCAACCTGGGCTCCTGAGTTCCAGTTCCCCCAAGGTCCTGGCTGGTCCCCAGAGAGCCTGATCCTGCCCTGGCCAGTTGAGCCCACCGGGGCTCCTCCCTGGTATATCCCTGAGGACACTAGCTTTCTCAAAAGAGCATGGGGAGGCACTGTCTCCTCTGTGAAATCAGTTTCGATTTTTCTTATACAGATTTTGGGGTCAATGAGCCGAGGGGGGCCCTCCCCTCTCTCCCTGAGGCTATGTCCTCAGCGTGTCAGGTGAAGACTGTGTGTAAAGTGGTGAGCAAATGCCTGCAGCTCATGTCAGAGTCACACCTGGGCTGAGTCTTCTCTTAGGGTGCCGAGGGGGTGATGGGTGAAGATCTTCCTTGACACGCGAACTCACTGCACCCCCCCCAAGGGCAGGAAAGTGAGGGGTCTGTCCCCAGCAGGTGAGACAACCTGCAGCAAGCAGTGCCAGGAGGAGCCACTAGGTGGCCCCCGCTTACCTGTCCAACTGTCCTGCAGGCCGGGGAGCAGATCCTCCAGCCAAGGACCTCCTGCTTACACCTCCCGGCTCAGGGCTCAGCCCGCTGTCACTTTCCATGCCAAGCCTTTGCTGGAATGCCTCCTTCCCCAGCGACCCAGACACCACGCCTTCACTGCCCGGCTCATGCCCTCCTTCTTCACTTCTTCAGGGTTCTTTCCCCGCCCACTCAGAGCACATGCCCCAAACCTCTGTTCACCGCCCTTAGCACCACCCTGCCCTCAGATTCTGAGTTCAAACCTACCCCCACCCACCCCTGGTGATCTTTTGTCTGTACAGAGACACATCTGGAGTTTACATCTTCTCCCTAAATCAGGAACACAGTCCCAGCCACATGCCACAGGTGAAGCAAGAAGGGGGGGGGGTGGGTGGGTGCTGATTTCTTCAATGAGGAAATTGAGGCTAGAGAGGACAGGAAATCTGCCCAAGGTCATAGCAGGAAAGTTTGAAATCTGCTCAGGTGCATCAGTGCACCTCTCTTAGAACTTCACAAGAGCTCTTCCTAAGAGGGTGTGGCTAACCTTTTGGTACACATGGAGAAACTGAGGCTCAGAGAGATGCAGTAATTTGCTCCAGGCTCCGAAGCCAGGGCTCTGTGCTTTCCACCACACTCCTCTGCCCAAGGCAGATGGCCTCCCAGGTCACCTGTCCATCTCTTTAACCTACAGGAAAGGAGCCCCGGAGGAAGGGTGCCCTGAGGAAAGAGCCTGGACTCTGATCAGGGCCTCTGTGGGGACCAAGACTATTGCATCCTCTCCAGCAACCTAGGCAGCCTCCTGTGGGGCGCAAAGGGGGCGGGGCTGCAGGTAGGGCAGCAGGCAGCCCTGAAAGGACGGGGAGGCTGTGGACACACAGCTGGCCTGTTGTGACCCCAGCTGCTGGCGGGTGAGTGACAGTCGCTCCGATGGGGGCGGCACAGGGTCCCACGGCCTCCCCGGCTCGGGGCGCGGCCGTTGTGCGGCGGGGCACGGCCCGTACCCCCGGGGGGAGGCCTGCATCGCCTGTGCGGGGCTCGAAGAGGCACTGGGAGAGGGACGAAGATGGGGCGACAGACTGGCAGCCGGCGGGGAAGAGACGGAGACGGTGCCAGGGAACAGCGCGGCGGGCCAAGGCTCCCCGGGAGCCGGGAAACAGCTTTGGGCAGAAGCGGGGGGCGGGAAGTGGGGGTGTCTGTTCTGAAGCTGGGGGGAGCAGGGGCGATCGAAGGGGCGGGGGAGGGGCCCCGCCCGGGCTCCCGCGGCGGCCTGGAGAGGGGGCGGCCGGCCCAGGACGCGGCGTCGGGCCGCGGGGGCGCCTCCCGGTCGGAAGCCACGGCAGCAGCTCGTTAGCCGCGCGGATTAAGGACTTTGTCGATCACCTCCGAGGGCTGCGCGGGGCGGATTAAATGCTTTTAAAAGTGCTGCTGGTGGGAGGGGTCGACTAAGAGGCCCCCTCCCGGTACAGATCCCTCCGCTCCCCCGCACGGGAGGAGGCGGGGCTGAGACGGCGCGGGGCGCGCCTGGGGAGCGCGGGCGGAGCGGCCGGTCCTCAGGGCCCGGCGCCGGGGACCCCCTTCCGCCCCCGGGCAGGCCCTGGGCCCGCGGGCGCCAGGGTCCAGGGTCGCGGACTCTGGCCGGGGCGCCCCCCGGCGCGCCTCGCTGGTCGGGATCCAGAGGGGAAGGACCCAGCGGCTGGCGACCCCAGGACGGGGCGCACCTGCCCGCGGGGCCCGGCCCGAGCCCTCGGAGGCCCGCAGGGGGCGCCCCCAGGCCGGCCCCGCCCCCGCCCCCGGCCCCGCCCGCGCCCGCGCCCGCGCCGCTCCGGGAGGCGCCCGACGCCCCGGCAGGGACGCCCCTGGGCCCGCCCGGCGCCGCGCCCCCCGCGCACCGGGAGTCGGCGCGGGTCGGGCCGGGGAGGAAGTTTGTGCGGAGGCGCCGCGGGGCACCCAGGGCCCTCGGGGAGCCGGCGGGAGGCGGGCTGTCCGCGGCGCTTTGCCGCCCTCCGTGCTGGCCCGGGGGCCGGGGCCTGGGCCTGGGGCGGGTTGTGCCCCTTGATCTGGGCCTTCCCGGCGGTGGAGTTGGGCCATCGCCGGCCGCGGTGTGTGGACGTGCGTGTGGGGGCGGGCGGGCGGCCGGGGGAGCAATAAAAGGCAAAGAGAGTCCGAGACAAAAAAGACACGGAGATTGAGAAGGAAGGAGGGAGGGAGGAGGGAGGAGGGAGGAGGGAGGAGGGAGAGGAGCGCGCAGGGGGAGGCGCGGGAGCGGGGAGCGGGGAGCGGGGAGCGGGGACGGCGCGCAGCCAGAGCGGCGGGCGGGCGGGCGGGCTGCTCTCGCCCTCGCGCTCCCGCTCCCGCTCCCAGCCGCGCACCCCGCGCAGCCCGCGCAGCCCGTCCGCACCCGCGCACCCGCGCTCCCCCGCGCTCCCCCGCGCTCCCCCGCGCACGCACGCACGCCCGCCGGCCCCGGCCCCCGCCCCGGCCCCGGCCCCGACCCCCGGGCGCGGGGCCCCGAGGCGGGGACCTGGCGGGAAGGACGCGCCCCCAGCCCGAGCCCGCGCCCGCGCCCGCGCCCACCGCGGCGTCTGTGCGCTCCGCAGCGGCGCGCCTCGCCGGGCGCCCCCGCCAGTCCGGCCGGAAGATGGTCAACGACCGGTGGAAGACCATGGGCGGCGCTTCCCAACTTGAGGACCGGCCGCGTGACAAGCCGCAGGTACGCGCGGGCCGGGGCCGTGGGCCGTGGGGCCGTGGGGCCCGCGCGGTGGGCGCGGTGGTGGCCGCTCAGCTCCAGGCTGGAGTTTGGGGTGCACCCCGCGAGACTTGCAGAGGCCTGGGGCGAGGCGGCGCCTTCCTCTCCTCCTCCTCTGGAAGAGGCTTGAACTTGGGGTGCGGGTGCGGCCAGCACCCCTGCAGGAGCCGGGCGCTGTGGCAGAGGGCCCTCCTGCTCCTCCGCCAGCCAGCAGGTACCCGCGTGAGCAGGGGGTGGGGGACCTCTGGTGCACGGGGTGACCAGCCCGTTAGTGCCCCCTCACCAATCACACCCTTCGCTGAGTGTCTGTTTCCTCACCTCTGCCATGGGCATCTTACTCACTTGCTAAGTATCCACCCCGGGCACCACCCCCTGGTGCCTGAGCTTCTGGACCGGGGTTGTGGATCCCCTGGATGTGCTCTAAATCCTCGCACTTTAAACAGGGCCCCCCTTATGCAATGAAGGATCAATACATTTTTGTCTCATGTGAGAAGACTGGGTATCATGATTCTCCAGCTTTTAAGACGAGAAAAAGCAAGGCTCTAGAGGCCATGGAGCTCTGCCGAGATTTGAACCTGGGTCCCTGGTTCCAGGTCTGTCCGTTCTACCCTTCGTGCTGCCTCTGCAGGGGCAGTGGAGGCAGCAGACTCGGAGGGTGCCCAGGGCTGTGCGCTGGAAGGGGGAGGGTGGTGAGGGCAGAGCTCCAGGGCTGGCCAGAGCAGGGCTGGAGATGGGGAGCTGAGCAGAGGGACAGCCCTGGGGCTGCCCCAGGCCGGGCTGCCAGGGGACCACGGCAGGCAGGCAAGATGGGGAGGCTCGCTCACCGAGGAGAGGAAATAATGGGGCTGCCCATTTTAAATTTTAAATTTCTCCCAGACAGATGTCTTTGGGGAAAGAACCGTTTGTGTTTGCGGTGGCACAAGGGGACTCAGCAGGGCCAGGCCTTGATGGCCCCTCACTCTCCAGGGCTGCAACCTGCCTGTTCTGTCTGGAGTGACCGTGCTGGGTTGTGGGAGCCCAGCCCTCTACAGTTTGCAAAGCTCCTTCCCAACCAACTGTACAACCTTACTTCCTGCAGCAGCACCCCCCCGGGGGGTGGGGAGCCTAGGCAGGGATGCACATTCTCACGTACAGGTCCTGTGGCTCAGAGAGATTGAGGTAGGTGCTCAAGCCACACAGCATGCTAGCAGGAGAGCAAGGATTTGAACCCAGGTCTGATCCCATTGGCTCCCAATGCCTCCCAGGTGGTCTGTTCCTTTGTTTCAGTCAGGTCAGCACCCAAGCCAATCCCAGATTTAAAAAAAAAAAATTCTGTCCTGCTAGGATCTGACCCCTTATCCTCTTAGCAAGAGCAGTCTCACCCCCTAGACATGTTCAAGGCTATCCCCAGCCTGACCTGTTCTCCTTTCCCACTCACCCCCTCATCAGGACTGCTTGCTTGTTGGTTTGCCAAACCCTAGCCCCACACTAGCTGCCCATTTCTAGACCTTTGTAGTGTCATCTTGTTGGCTCCACCAATATCTCCAACACACACACACCCTTTTGCTTTTGCTCAGGGAAATCCTACATGTACCTCAAAATCTATTCAGATGTCCCCTCCTCCAGGAAGCCTCCCCTGATGTCCTATGGTTGTGCCTCAAAGTCCCAGTAGCATTCAGCCTGTAGTGCTCAGCTGCCTTTTTCTCCCTGCCTTGTCCCCCGCCCCGGGTCCCTTGTCTACCAGGAGCCCTCTTTGCTTGCACGCTCCCTCCTGACCCCCATCTCTAACTCTTCCCCCAGGCCCAGGCTCCTGCCCTTCCATGCAGCTCAGGTTGGGAGCTTAGGGATATTTGCTGAATCAAACTGCATGAAGCCTGAGCCAGGCTCTGTGGGTGAGGAGGCAGCAAGTGCTGCCGTGTCTCAAGGGGAGGTGGCTTCTGGGGGATCCGTTTGAAATGTGGCCTCAGGGCCTACTCTCTTTGCTGCTCCCTGGGGACACATATCCCAGCTGCCACCAGCCAGAGCCCAGCTTTCTACACCCCCCCCCCCCCCCCCCCCCCACCCCGCCGTGGCATCAGAGGCGGCTGAGGGCTGGTGGCCCCAGGGTCTGGGCCAATGTCAAACACCACCTCCCACCACACCACTTTGGTGACCCGGCTCGCACGCACGCGCACACACACACACACACACTGGCTGTCCCTGTGACCAGCTCCAGGCTCATCTGAAGCTTCAGCTAAGAGGCGAGGCTTTTCCTGTGCTCACTATTGAGACAAGCCTGTGCTCACTATTGAGACGAGAGAGCCTCGCTGTCCTGGGTCCCTCCCAACTTCCTCCCTCAGGTCTGGCCCTCTCTCCTCCCTTGTTCCTAGTTTTGTCTTGACCACGGACCCGCTGCGTGGCTCTGGGGAGGTTAGTCCTCCTCTCTGGGTCGGGCTTGACCACCCGCAGAATGAGCACAGTAACCTCTGCTGAGGAGGGTCAAGTGAAATCCTAGAGTGTTTTGCAAACTGTAAAGCACTGTACACCTGTGAGGACAGTGGTTGTCACGGGAGCCTGTGGCCTGTTGCAGGGTTGGTGCCCTGATCCCTCTGCCCACCCAGGAAAACGATCTGACCACCCAGCTGCCACCAGAAGGGCCTGGCTGAGGTTTGTTAGTGGGCTGCTTCCTCCAGGGGAATAGATGCCCAAGGCTCCACTCAGAGCAGCATCTCTCCGCACCTCTCGTTTCTTGGCTACAATCCTTCCGGGAGGTTGGCATCAGGGAAAATCAACCCATTTGACAGATGAGGAAACTGAGGGTCAGGAAGCCAGAACTGGGACTTGAACCCCAGTCCTCCCAAGTGGTGGAAGAGCCTCGACAGGCAGACGAAGGGAAGGGTGGCCAGCTGTCCTTCCCAGGGCCAGCCTGGTCAGTGGCATCCCGTCCCCGAGGAGAGAGCCCTGGCGCCCGTTGGGGCCGTGCTCACGACCCCACTGCCAACCAGCTGGCTGGCATTGCTGTTCCTAGGGACTGCCTTGGGCCACTGTGCCCTGGGCCTGTCCTGCCACCGCTCCTCATTTGCCGGCTGACCTTGGACAAGTGGCCACCTTCATTAGAGTGTCCCCTCTCCCCCCTGCAGAACCAAGGGGCTCCCACCCATGAGACTGGAGGTGTTGGTGGAATATTAGCCTGAGTTTGGAGTTGCTCCGATGAAAGGATCTAGAAATAGACACGATTCTTCTCTCCTGGAGCATGGAGCAGGAAGTCACCCTGTAACCGGGTTCTCCCCAGGGGGGGCTCCTTTCTCAGCTGTCCTCAAGGCCCACCACCCCATAGAGAGGTCAGCCTCGACAATCCCAGGGAGTGTCTCCTGGTACTTTGGAAACTTCTAGAAACATTGCAGAAAGAAAACTAAATTCTCATTGGGAAGTTCTTCCTGATGTGTAACCTAAGCCCCGCTGCATTGAGTCTGCTCAGTGACAGTTCTTAGAGTCCCCGTCTCAGCTGGGATGTTCAGCCGTGACCCTGTGCCTCAGGAAGCTTAGACTGTCATGAGGGGAACAGAGACTCACAAGTCAGGTGTTATTATGAGATACTGTAAAGAAAAGCATCTGTCCTCGCATTCCTTGGAGTTTAGGTGGAGGTCACCTGGTTAGATGTGTGCTGGGAGAGAAGGAGGGAAGAGGCCCACGGGGATGACAAGCCAAGGACTGACTCCCTTCTGTCACTTTCTGTGCCCTCCTCTGGGCCGGGCCCTGCCCCACAGCGTTCACCATCCCGTCCAGCGGGGCGGCTATGAGTGAAGGCAGGGCAGGAGTGCGGAGGAGACCACTTCCCGGAGGAGGTGATGTTTAAGTTGAACAGCATTTGCCAGATCTCGCTTGAAGGGAGACCAATGTGTTTTGGGGGGGCAACAGGAAAGGAACCAGGCAGGTGGAAAGAGCAGGGCAGGGTTGGGGGCGGAGCCTGCAGGTACCCTGGGCTGAGGGGCCCAGTGGACCTGGTCTGGAGGGCAGGAGGCCCTGTAGCTCTAGAGGGATCCTTTGCTGCTGTGTTGGGGAGTGGGTTGGCGGGCCTGGGAGGTGTCAGGGAGGCCGCCGAGGAGATGAGGTCGTGGTGATTTAGAGGCAGATGAGGGGGCACAGGGCAGAGCCAGGTGGCTGGCTCGGTGGCAGTGGAGTGAGGGGAGCCCAGTAAAGCACTGGCTTTGGAGGGGCAGTGGTGGAGGTGGTGCTATTCCCAGGGCGGACTCTCTGGAGGGCTCAGGGTAGGGGTGGACAGAACCTGGTTGGGTGTGGGTGGGCTCAGTGAGCCATCTCAGAGGAACAAGATCCCCCTGGAAACATATGAAGATACCACCACCGCCACCACCACCAGAGCTGGGTGTTTCCTGAGGAGTGCCAGAGCTCGAGCAGCTTGGAGCCCATAGGAGGTGTGGACTTGGGCAGCTCTCTAAGCCCTGTCCCTTTGTCCCCTTCAGCTAATCCCCCAGGAGACTTCAGGTGCTCCCCAGCATGGGACGTATTAGAGAGACCCTAGCAGGACGGGGGGGGGGGGGGGGGGGGGTTCTTCCTCAGAGCTCACAGAACAAGCTAATAGGCCCTCTTCCTAAGTCTTTGGGACCCCAGAATTGCAAGCAGAACAACCAGCCCCTCACTTTAGGGGATCCCTGGGAACCCCACCCCAGTCCCACCAGAGCCAGGGCCTCAGAGTTAAACAGGTGGGAGCTATTTGCCCCGCGGTGAGAGAAGATGTGTGCTCCTGGAGAGAGGTGAGGAGGACACCCCCCAGGGGCTCTGGGTCTGCGCCCCCCCCCGCAGCTCTGGGCCTGAGAGCCCTTGCTAGACCCCATCCCGCACACCACCCACCCCTGATTATCATGATCCACAGCTCCACAGTGTGGTTCCGTCAAGGTGAACAGCTACCCTGCCTTTGGCTGGGGTGCACCTAGGAGACAAGGGGCTCAGGGCCACTTGCATTTGGATCTGTCCTTGCCTGGCCTCCCCCCGAGGGACACTTTCTTCCTGCTTTGATATAAGGAGTAGAGTCTCAATCTACCCCAGGTGTCTACCCTGGGCACTACCTCCACCTGGGTCCCCTAGCGAACAGGGCAGAAGGCAGGGGGTGATGCCCAGCAGGGCATCGAGGCGCTGTGTCCCTTCCTCCTGAGTACTTCTTTCCTCCGCCAGACCCCATGGCCACCTCTGAGGCTGGGGACACAGAGGAGGCCATGGGGAAAGACCCTACCCCTCCACTGAGGCACCTTTGGGGCTTCCTCCCTCCTGCCTCCCCTGGCACGAGCCTATCTTGTCCTCCTTGTCTTTGGCTGGGCTTCCTGAGAAGCCACTGACTGTGGGCCCCCACTGGGGGGTGGCAGGTCATGCAGAGTGCAGCCTTGTCCCTCCAACTGGAGGCTCACATGAGCAGTTAGTGGCAGAGGGGACCTTGAACCCAGGACCTCTGGCTCCTCTCATGCCCACTGCCTGGGATACCTTCCCAGCGTCCCCACTCCTTGTCCTGGGATGTGGGGGCCCTGCGTGCCTTCCCTGCCCTGCTGCAGACCCCGGGGTGCGCACCCAGCCCTGCCACGGCCAGAGGCCCGTTAATGAGCTCCAGCCCCACCGCGTGCTCCAGTGGGCTGCCTGCCGCCCGGAGCCCCCCTTATTATCTTGGGCAAATTCCTTTGCGAGCCACGTAAACAGCAGCCTATAAAAGTGAACAGTAGTCTGTGTTTCGGGTGATCTCAGAAGACTAATTCTCCGCCGCTGAGTGGCCCGTTTCATCTCCAACTCCATCATCCCCTGCGCCTCAGGGGTGGGGGCTGTGGCTTTCTCAAGCCTCTCTCTCCTCTTTTCCCTCTCTGCCTTCCCTCCAGGGGCTGGGGGCTTGGGTGGAAGCAGATGCACGGGAGGGTGAGGGTCCTGGAGACATGGGGGACACATGGCTGGCCGCTCTGCCTTGCCAGCTGGGGACCTTAATGTTCTCCAGTTGGAGGACGTTGCTCAGAGCTGCTTGGGGCAAGGTGTCTCCTGATGGGCTCTGGGAGGGGCCTGACGGGGCCTCACTTGCTGACACAGAGCTTCGTCCCTCAAACCCCTAGTCATGCTCCAGACAGGGAAGAACGTTGTGGACAGTGAGCAGCCTGTGTGCTTCCAGCCACTGGCCCTGGGTTCAAGGGTTGGCCCAACCCTGGGAAGGGAGGGGTCCTCTGCTCTCCGAGCTTCATTTTCCCATCTGCCAAGTGAATCCGACCATAGCAGGGGGTCGTTTGGAGGTTTCAGGGGCAGGCGTGGGGCACGGGTTCAAGGAATGGTGGTAATTAGGTGGTGCCCACCTGTCTGGAAGCTCCTGACCTGCAGGTGCCTGGGGAACTCGTCCTGTGCCAGGCCAGCAGGGATGGCTCAGGGTTAGAGGTGGCCTCGCTTCAAGGGCCAGGGCTCAGCATGGAGGGCACAAGTCCCTGCCCTGCCAAGCACAGTAGGTGCCAGGACCTTCACCTCCTCCCCGTGTGAGCACAGTCACCAAGAAGTGACCTGGTCCATCTGCTCTTCCTCCCATCCATCCAACAAGCAGCTGCTCTGTGCCTGGCGAGCAGGTGCTGCTCTCGGGGGCTCTCATGGTCTGGGCTAAGTGTCCTGGGCCCAGGACTTGCCAGCCCGGCCGTCCTGGTATGCACAGCTTTCAGAGACTCCCAAACCAGTGCACGCACCACACAGGTTAAGGATCACAGGTTATGGGACGTGAGCTCTCCCTGGGCAGGGCTAGAACAACTGCCACTCCCTCCTCAGCAACTGGCCTGGAGCCTGGCTCATGGGGACACTCAGTGGACACTGAATAGATGTTTGAGCACAAGAATGGAGTCAAAGGTGATGAGTGTCTGTCTTAATGAGTAGCCACCATGGGGGGTGGGGCAGGACAAAAGGCCATGGGGACATGGAGGAGGAGCCTCCCCCTAAACTAGGTTGGGGCGGGGAGGCCTGGGGAAACAGTCAAGGAAGGCTTCCTGGAAGAGGTGGCATCTAGCCAGGCCCTGAAGGAAGAGAGGGAGTTGGGAAGAGGAGCAGGAGAAGCAGGTGCCTCGGGCTAAGAGAGCAGAGCTCTGTGCAGAGCTAATGTGAGGGAGCCGACGTGTCCAGGTCTGGCAGGAGTAAGCTGTCTGGATGTGTGGAGCCCGGGATGGACGGGCCGCCCGGGCAGGTATGGAGAGAGGAGGGCCAGAGCGCTGAGTCCCGCGGGTGGGCTAAGGAGTTGTCTCCCTCATCTCGCCAAGAGCACAGCACCCTTCCTGGGGGGGTCCTCTTTTCCACCTGCACCTCCTCCCTGACCCCATCTTCCTCTGGTGCCAGGTAGGACTCAGGACTTACTTGTAGAATTTGAGTTGATGCAAAACAAGCTGTTTGCTCTACTGCACTTTCTTGGAGTAAGACACATTGTATGAGAGGACTCGCTGTTTCACGTACCACTGAGAAAAAAAGGGTCAGTTACAGCTGTAGGAGCCCCCGGCATCGGAGGTGTCAAAATGTGGAAAAATGGAAAGGTGCCTCTCAGCATCAGGGACGTACAGAGGTAACACTTTAGTGGAAAACAAAGAACCAGACACCTCCCGACGCTCTGTGCACATTGATCACGAGGTAATAAAAGCCGCTAATATTTACTGCGCACGCACAATGCGCCGGGCACAGCTCCAAGTGCTTTCGTAGACTAACTCAGTTAAAGATGCATCTCCAGTCCCGAAAGTTGGAAATGTGGGGGGAAAGCCAGTGGTAGGAGGTGCCTGCCCCTGGGGTAGGAGGAAGCAGGGGGCAGGTGGGCCTGGGGGGCTAGTCTGAGCTGGCTTCTGATCTGCTGTGCGACCCGGGGCAAGAGCCCTTGGCTCTCCTGGGTCTCATGTTCCCCACGTGTCACATGCTCCGTGGCCGCCCAGCAAGCTCCCTGGGGGCTGTGAGTGATCGGGGACAGCAAGTCCAGGTGTGCTCTTGCATCTTGGTGCCTCCTTTAGCGACAAGCCGCCCCCCCACCCTGGGTTCCAGCTTCCTTTGCTAGGAACCCCCGTGGGATCCCAAACCCAAGTTTTGACTTTCCCTGCCTTCTTCTGCTCTGGGGGGCCCAAGCTGCCCCTCGGCCCCAGCCCTCTCCTCCTTCAAGGGAGGGAGGTACCTTTCTCCAGGTTCCCCGGCAGGCTCCACCCCTTAGCCTGCTCTGGGGAGGAGGGGAGAGGAGATGCTGGACACCCCCCAGGCCTGCACAGGCTTCGGGACTCGGGCTGTGGGTGCTCCAGGTCCAGAGGGGCCCTTAGTGATGGGCGCTCCTTCTGCTGTAACAGTATGGCAATTCTCAGCATTGTTGCTGTCACGTTACAGCTCTCTTCCTGAGTCTGCATGGCTGGCCCCCACGTGTGGGGCAGGGTGCATTATTGCCTCCATTTTACAGGTGAGGACACTGAGGCTCAACAAGGTGATGTCCCTCACCCAGGGGTCCCCTCTCCCCTCTGGAAATGGCAGCAAGGGGGCCTGAGGCCGTGGGAGCCTTCACCTGCAGTCTTGAGCCACCCAGGAGGGCTGCCTTGGGGAGGTGTGCCTGCCTTAGTTTCTCTTTTCCTCTCCATCTCGGGCTGCTGGCACCTCTCACTCACTCGTTCTTGCTTTCTCATTGGTCCTGAGCTCTCGGTCTCCCCTCTGGGCTGCTGTCTCTCATCTCTGCCTCTCTGTATGACTCCGTTTCCCCAGGCCCCAAGAAGGGAGTCCCCTGAGTCTCGCCCAGGCTTCTCAAAAGCCGCCTGGGCTGCCCTCACTGGGCAGAGCTGGAAGCACAGTTCTGCCCTAATGCCGCCCCTCCTCTGTCCTGTCCGTCTGTCTGTCTGTGTCTGTGTGCGCACGGGGCCTCCCCGCAGTGGACCAGCTGCGGCTACGTGCTGTGCACAGTGCTGCTGTCCCTGGCTGTGCTGCTGGCTGTGGCTGTCACCGGTGCCGTGCTCTTCCTGAACCACGCCCACGCGCCTGGCACGGCGGCCCCGCCTGTCGTCAGCACCGGGCCGGCAGGTGCCAACAGCGCCCTGGTCACCGTGGAGAGGGCTGACAGCTCACGCCTCAGCATCCTCATTGACCCTCGCTGCCCCGACCTCGCCGACGGCTTTGCCCGCCTGGAGGGCGCGCAGGCCTCCGTGCTGCAGGCGCTGGCCGAGCACCGGGCCGAACCGAGGCTGGCAGGCGAGCAGGAGCGGGAGCTGCTGGACACCCTGGTGGACCAGCTGCCCCGGCTGCTGGCCCGGGCCTCAGAGTTGCAGGCGGAGTGCGCAGGGCTGCGCAAGGGCCTCGGTGCCCTGGGCCAGGGGCTCGGCGCCCTGCAGAGTGAGCAGGGCCGCCTCATCCAGGTAAGGGGCTGCGGCTGCACCTGGGGTCTTGGTGGGGGCTGGGGGGCACCTGATGTTCATGGCTTCGCTCAATCCCCGAGGGCCCCAGAACCAGGTGGTGTCACTGTTCCCATCTACCATCAAGTAAATGAGCCTCGGAGAAGCGAGTTTCTCATCCGAGGCCACACAGCCAGAGACACCAGGATTCAAATAATTTCCAACCCACTGTCCCGGGGACCCTGGGGACCTGGGTACTTGCATTAGCACCCCATAGCATCCCACAGTCAGGTCAAGTCCAGGGCTCGAGGGGCTTCCCAGGTGCGCCAGTGCAGGTGAGGCAGGACCTGGCCTCCATCTGTAGTGACTTAAGGTTTAAGGTCACGTGTCTAGTCCTGGGCAAGCCCTCTCCCCTGCTGTGCCAAATGGCCAGGGAGAACTGTACTCCCTCCCCAGCTCCCTGTCACCCGTTCTCTGCCATTTGATGCTCTCAGCTTTCTAGGGAAGGAGGGACCAGCTGAGGGAGCCCAACCAGACTCTTAGCCTCTCCCACCGCCTCCGCCCATCCCCCTCATCGTCTCCCCTCTTCTGAGCCAATGCAGGTCCTAGCAAGCACCTGTTAGGTCTGGGGGAAGAGTTTCCAACATCAACCACTCAAGGAGCAGCAGCAAGAGCTTCCCACCACGTACAACCAGGGATTTAGGATCATCTCTTTGGTTTTCCACCATTTTCCAGAACAGAACATGGAGGCCAAGAAGGGACAATGATTTGTCCAGGGTACAGTGGCCAGGTTAAGCCTGGCATCTGGCCTTCCAGTGCCCTGCCCACCCTCGGCTTTGGACCCTATCGCCCCTATGACTCAGGTACTTAGGCACCAGGAGCTGAGACCCACCCTGCCATTGGTCCCAGACCTTCCTGGACACTGGGGATGACCAGGCATTTGGTCACCCAGCAGCTCATGAGCAATGGGTCTCTCCCCTCCTCTGAAGACTGCAGCTGGAGAAATTATAACCCTTGTCATCCTGTCTGGGTGACTGATGAGAAGGCGCTTCCCCCTCCTGGGGTGGGGTGGGGGTAGGGGAGTTCGGCTGCCCCTTCTATCAGCAGGGCTCAGAGGAGACCTCCAGATTTTCTGGGTGACCTGGGGCCCCCACCTTGCTCTCCAGTGGTTCAGCCCCTGGTCAGACATGGGGTCAGCCAGGCCCTTAGGGCAGGGGTGGAGAATCGTGGGGAGGGCCCTCGAGGTCTCCTACCCACCCATCTATGCAGAGGCCTAGACCTGTTCCTACAAGACCAATAGCTTTTTAGGGGTGCCGTAGTACCTCGGCTCACCTGATATATTTACTTCTCAAAAGAATGTTTAATTTGACTTGTTTCCTGCAGACTCAGGGTGATTTCAGAGGCCATGTGTCTTGCAGAGCTGGGTTGCTGTGGCTCCTGACTCCTCCAGGTTTCCCAGACCCCCAGGTGACCAGTCCAGACCTGGGTTTCCCAAAGCACTGCCCACAGGCACCCTCTGTCAGGAGTGCCAGAGCTGCTTGCTAAAAGGCACCTCTCTGAACCTCATCGTAAACCCCCGGCACCCCACAGTTGAACAAGCATCAGCGTGGCCCTCACGTGTACAGACATCTAAGGCGCGCTGGCCTGGGAGCAGCAGGGCTGAGTGGCTCTGCCTTCAGGGTTCAGGGGGCAGTGCTGGGATCCAGTCCAGACTCCACGAAGTAGCAGCTATTGGACTTGGGCATGTGGGTTGCCCTTCCTGGGCTGAGTCTCCTCACCTGCAAAATGGGGCTGACAGAGTCCGTACCCAAGAGGGCGTGGGAGCTCCTGGCCGTGCTGGGCTCAGCTGGCGTCTGGCACATTTGTCCAGCATTTCTTTTATTATGATGGTGGAAACGATTTGTGAACTCAAGATTCGGCCAATGGGGAGGCCACCACTGAAAATCCCTTTTGCAAGAGTAGTGCAGGGAACCGCCGGATGCTGGGTAATAAGCACTTGGTAGCATAGTGGCCCCAGGAGGTGGAGATGATTGCCCCATTCTGTGGAGGGGCAGACTGAGGCTCAGAGTAGGGGAGTGCCCTGGTTAAACTTAGTCACACGACCAGGAAGTGCCAGAAGCAGCTCTGAATTCCCCGCCACTAAAAAAAATGCCACGTCCTCTTTAATGCATCTGTGCAGCTCAGCGAGCAGGGACTGACTTTCCCTATTAATTCAGAGCATGTTTATATGTACATTTTCAACTTTAATCATTTGCTGGTTTAAACTGAGGTCTTCCCTGCCCGCCAGCAAGAGCAGGCTGTGCCTGAGTTTCTCAAGTGTGTCCGCTTGTCGCAGAAGGATGGGCAGTGCCCTAGAGACTTAGCCAGTGAGCCTGGTGATCTCGGCCACCCACACCCTGCAGATGGCCCCTGCCCCCCCGGGGCCTGCCTGCGACCATCTGGTCCACAGGGCTCCCCTGACAGAGCCTGTGTACAGGACACTGCAGTGAAAGCCTAGGGAGGGTGGGCCACCTTGGCCCCGCATCCCCCCTGCCCACCTCAGTGCCTCTTCCCAGGCCTCAGCCCTCACTGCCGAAGAGGAACTGACTACAAGCTTTGCGGGGCCCTTGCTTCTGGACAAGCCGAATTTTGCAAACCACTGGCACCATTTATTTGTATTTTCCTTCCTGGAACGAACTATTATCAGACAAGTGACAGGTTCAGCGTGTAAGGACGTGGCAGCAGGCTCTGCATGCACTGGCTGGATGGCTGGCCGGCTGTAGTGGGCCCGGGACCCCCCTCCCCTCCTCGTGGTCCTGCAGCCTCCTAGATTCCTGGGTGGGGAGCTGGTGGGCCCCAGACCTTCTAGGCAGCAGGTGCAGCACTGACTGCTGCAGGTCAGTGCCGTGCTGGCCGAGCAACAAACCTCCGGACCCAGATCCCAAGAAGGGTAGCTGGTGGTGAGCAGTGGTAATGACCCGGGTGGGGAAGGTGGGCTAGGCGCGTAGACCCCCAACACATGCTCTCATGAACCACCCCGGAAACACAGATCCTGTTACTCTTGTTCACAGGTGGTTCAGTCGCTCTTCCAGGGTCACTTGTCCAGTGAATGGAGGAGGGGCTGAACCAAAGCCCAGAATGAGTCCAGACCACTGCCCCCCACTTGTCCTTCCCCCGCCCCCTGCCCCGGCACAATGATGCAGTCCTAGGTTCCTCTCCCACCAGCCAACCCTGGGGAGGTGACCTGAGGTCGTTCTCAATCAGAGATGTCTCCTTCTGGAGCTGTTTCCCCATCTGTACCAAGGAGACAGCAACCCAAGCCTCCCTCCTGACAGTGCTGGGGGTGTGTGAGATGAGGTGGACATCGGAGCCGTGGAGTTTGGGTGGGGGCTGGATGGGAGTATTTCCAAGGCCCCCATCTGCATGCAGAACCGTCACCCCTGCCTTCGCGGCCTTGCTGGGCATCAGGAGAGACGTCAGGTGAGGTCTGTTGTAATCTAGAAGGTGCCTTACAAATTCACATAACGAGGTGGGCCTGATCCTGTGGGTCCCACTGTGGGCCCCAGCTGAGCTGGCTCCTTCTTGCACATTGTCACCAGTCTCTGTGACAATTGTGACAGGGAGTCCTGCTCCCAGGCTCTGTTAAGTCACTCACCCCATTGTGTAACTGGTAAACAGGTGAGTTGGGATTTGAACCCAGCTTTGCCCAGTGCCGAATCCGCCTGCCCAGCAGAGCTCTCTGCAGTCACCTCCCCCAGTCTAGAGGCTCAGAAATGGATGAGGACAGGGCCTGGGGGATGAGGACAGAGCCCCCATCCTCTGAATACACAGACACTGACCACCTGGGATGGGGCCAGAGCAGGGCAGGGGCTGCCATCGTACAAGGACGAAGCCTCCTGCCCCTTCGACCCACCCCGCTGCTCCACAGCTTCTCTCCGAGAGTCAAGGCCACATGGCTCACCTGGTGAACTCGGTCAGTGATGTCCTCGATGCCCTGCAGAGGGACCGGGGGGTTGGCCGGCCCCGCGTCAAAGCTGACCTCCAGAGGGCACCTGCCAGGGGATTGCGGCCACGGGGCTGCACCAGTGGTGAGTGGGGTGGAGGCTGCCTTTCTTGGGGGCCGTGGGTGCCCAGCTTTGTACCCCCATCACCCGTCACCCAGCCCTCTGATGAGGACTCACTGCTGCTGTTTGCTGAGGACTTCCTGCTGCAGCACTGAGCACCTACCTGCCCCTTCTGTTGACCCCTCTCCCAGCCCACTATGCCCATTTTCCAGATGAGGAAAGCAAGGCCCCAGAGGGTGCTCACTCCCCCAGGGAGAGGCAGAGCCAAGGTCTGCTCCCCAGGCTGGTGCCCTGGAGCTCATGTGACACTGCAAGGTAGACAGACAAATCAGGGAGACCCAGGGCAGAGGGGGATGGGCGGGCACACAGGTGCCAGGCACAGGCTTGACAGCGTTCTCCGTCTTAGGCTCTCCGCCGCGTGACTGTCTGGACGTGCTCCTGAGCGGACAGCAGGAGGATGGCATTTATTCAGTCTTCCCCACGCACTACCCTGCGGGCTTCCAGGTCTACTGTGACATGCGCACAGACGGCGGGGGCTGGACGGTGAGTCTCCCGGGTGGTGTGGCCAGCTCCCTCTTGGCCCTGCAGATGCCTGGGCGACCCAGGAGGGCCCAGGGGGGTGGCACATGTGAGCCGGGGTGCTCTGAGCAGCCGCTCACCCAGCCTTCTGCCCTCAGCCAGGCCCGCTTCTGGCCCCCACCTACCTGCCCCTAATCGCACCCAAGAACTCTACACCCTCAGAAATCTCGCAGGGCAAGCAGAGGCTGTGAGCTGAGCCTTGGGGCCCTCAGGGGAGCAGATGTTAGACCCTGTCCCCTGCCCATGGAGCCACCTCCTGTCCCCTGAGCCTTGAGCCTCTGGGAACACAGCAGTTCCCGGGGGGAACCGGGCAAGTCGGGGATGGGCTGTGATGGAACGCAGCACTGGGAACCTCTTGCTGTTGCAAGCACACGACATGTGTAGATGCTGTCTTTCAAGTTATCCAATATATGACAGGTGTGCAGGATATGAGAGGGGGAATGGGGGGACGCACCTGCAGGGAGCAGAGACCCCAGTGGCTTCTCAGCAAGGATCCACCTTCCTACAGACTTCTGCATGTATGTTCCCTTTACCTGGAACATTGTTCTCGCCTCATCCCCAGTGTGACTTCCTGCACCTTTTGTTCCTGCCTGGGTGGGAAGCAGGAGAGATGAGATGTCCTCACGGCCAGTGGAAGGCCCGGTGGAGTGGCTACAGGTGGCCCTGACATCTCTCCAGAGCTGGGAGTGGTGGGGAGAGGCCCCGGTCCCCTGTACAAGGTACTGGCCACCCAACAATGACCAAGATGTGTGTGACCCCGCCCCTTATTGAGCTCTTTGCCAAGAGGGCATCCACTGGAGTCCAGGGCATGGCCCTGGGGACCCAAAGCAGGGCATGAGGTCAGCTGTTTTCCAGGAGTGCCCTCCTGGGCCCCCAGGTCTCTGTCCTTGGCACTCAGAGCATGAGGAGAGGCCGATAGGATGCCTCCATTTCTCACCAAGGAGCTTGGTGTGAATTTTGGGGTGCAGATGTCCCAGCAGAGGGGAGGGTGAAGCTTCTCTGGGACCCTGGGAGTGCGGCAGCCTGCATCAGCTTCGAAAGGGGTCCGTGCCCCTGCTCAGGGGGCCAGACTGGGGCAGGGGGAGGCCCGACTGAGGCAGGTGGGCCAGAGTGGGGGGCAAGGTGAGCGCATCCAGAGGGCTGAGCTGGTGTGAGAGCAGCTGTGAATCCCCGAAGACCCCGGGACAGACAAACCTCCAAATGTCTTTTCAAGCTCCAGAGGAGAGCATTTAACTGTACTGGATCCGCATCTGGGGACTAAAAGCTCTTTTGTTTTCCTAACTCAGAACATCTGAGTTATAGCATTCGCCTCTGGGAACCCCTCGGCAAGCAGAGCAGCGCCAGCGTAGCAGTCAAAACCCAGAAATCAGAGTTAAGGGTTAGGACAGACTTAATGAAAGACCAAGGCGCCAGCCCGGGCTCTGCATCTTCCACTCAGGGGGACTTGGAGCCAGTCTCCCGGGAAGTCAATCAGGATTTGAGCCGGGCGGCGGGTAATACCCAGGGCCTGGGCTTCAAGGGCCATTACGGGGGAGTCGAGGAGGAACGCCAGATCCCACACCCCTGCCCGCCTACAGCCCTCCTGCTCAGATACCTGGATCAGGGGTCTGGGAGGAAGGCCGCTCTCGGCTGAGAAGTGTTTGCGAGGCCGATAAATGTTAATATCCATTTGGACTTCCGTCAAAAGCAATCTTTTCCCAGATACCTCTGGGCATCTGTCAGGATCACCTCCCTGCCACACGGAATCTCTCGGAAACTCAATTGTTGTTTGGGAAAGAGCCCACTGCCGCCTCTCTGAACCCTGGTACCATCCATCCTTGTTAGGCTCTGTGTCTGAACTGCCAGGCCTCAAGTGCTGACGCCGGATGGCTCTCCCTGGTGGACGGGGCACCTGGGGTTGGACACTCCAGCCAGAGCTGGCTTCCTGGCGAGACCAGACAGGGCAAGGATGGGGCCCAGCGGCCCTGTCTGCTTACAGGGCACTTTGCAGCTTATATACCATGGCCCTGCCTGGCACCCCTCCAACCCCAGAGGCCGGCAGAGCAGCCTCAAAGAAGGAAGAGATGCATCCAAGGCCACCTAGCAAATGAGCAACCCTCCAGGGGCAGCGCCCAGACTTCCTGAGTCCCAGCCTCATACACGGCTGTGGAGCTGGCTGTCACACGGTGGTCCTCAATTATTCAAACACTGAGTACCAACCATAGGCCAGAGGAGGATCCAACAGCAAGCTCCTGGCCTGGTGGGGAGCTGGCAAATCAGCTGACTTGTGTGAGGGCTGGAGGGCTGGAGGGCATGAGGGAGCCCAGAGGAGAGCCACTAACCTGACCTGGGGCAGCCAGAAGAAGCTTCTGGACCTGGAGATCCAGGCACTGGGGGATGAGGCGAGAACAGTGTTCCAGGCAAAGGGAACACACGTGCAGAGGTCTGCACGGAGGTGGCAGGGCTTGGTCTGGGACCCCAGGGGTTCTGCTCTGCTGGTGTGTGGGGCTTGAGGGGCCAGGAACAAGAGGAGGGAGGTGGGCAGGGGCTGGGTCAAGTGTGGTCGTGCGGGCACATTAGGAGGTGAGCTTTGTCCTGAAGACTGATTGGGCTTCTGCCAACCTCAGGATTTCCCCAGGTGGGGAGTGACCCAGAGACTTGGGGCCAAGGGCACGGCAGCAGTGGAGGAGTAGTTTGGGGAGTGTGAATTCTGTGGGTCCTGAAGAGGCCAGGTAGGGAAGAGGCCACATGTGGCTCCTCGGGTGGGGGAGGCCACAGTGGCAGATGGACACACGCCTGCAACTGGCCTTTTGGCTGATGTGGCCACTGGTGCTGGCTGAACCCAAGCCTTCTCTCCATGCTCACCAAAGCCCACAGCAGCCCAGGCCATGTAGGGTCAGGCCAGTTGTCAAGACCACTCCTGAATTTGACACGTGCACTCACTCCCAGGAAGGAAGGACCACCTTGTGCTGGCCTGTGACTGGGTGAGGGGCCCAGCTTGCCTGCTGTGTCCCTTGGGAGGCCCCTCTGACCACTGGGTCCACCCATCAGGCTCCTCCTTTGTACAGGTGTGAATCCGCGGTTACCTGTCCATGTCATGTCACGTGAGTGACTGCTGGCACTTTTGGCAGTGACACTTCACCTCACTGACCCTCAGGTTTTCATTTGCTAAATGAGGCTAACAGAGCACCATTTATGTGGGGAGAGGGTCAGACTCCTTGGCAGGCTCTTCCTCTGGGGGGGCAGTGGTCAGGGGTCCAGTCTTGGGGATTCCCTGTGGACAGAGGGACCTGGCTCCCTCCTCTGAGCAGAGGCTAGATTTCCTCAATTGGAAGGTGCCACGTGTAGCAAACTGGCTGCTTCCAGCTCACATCCCCGCGGCCGTGTGAGACGGGGAGGTCACATCCCCTCTCGGGGCCCCTTCCTCATCCAGCCACCAGTATGGCTCATGTGTCATATGTGGCCACCTCCTGGGGTCTGGGGAATCGGCTGGCCATGCCCAGAGTCTGGTGTGGGTTTGGGGTGATCAGAAGGAGGGTCCAGCTCGGCATCAACAGACAGGCCCCCATCCCACTTCCCCGCCTGTCTGCAGGTTGAGGCATGGCCTTGCCCCCAACAACATCCACCTGCGACGGTGCTGCCACTGGGCCCGATTGCCAAAGCCTTCCCCTGCCTTTGCATAATTACTACCAGGGTCACCGAAATCAGGTCCAGCTTGGCCTCTCCTGCTGCAGGAACCCGCAATAGGATCGATCCTGCTCTGCACCCCCAATGGGATTCACGGCGCAGCCGCCTGCTCCCCGCGTCACGAGCTGAGTGGCCCAAAGCTCCTTGTGCACGGTGACCACGCTGTGCCAGGCGCTTGCGAGGTCAACGGCTTAGATATGCTGCTAATTGGCTTCGCTGTGAGAGAAAGTGTCCCCCTCCCCACCTGAGCTCCCTGGGCAGGGAGGAAAATCCTTCCCTCACTTGTAAAACATCAAAGGAGCCACCACCAAGCAGAGCCCAGCCTGGCATTGGGATCAGATGCTGGGAGAGATGAAAAGCTTCCTGGGCCACCCCAGCCGGGGACTCTGGACGGCAGGTCTGTGGGTCCCACTGGGGGTATCGGTTCCTCCCCATGTGGGCCAAGGCTTCAGCCAGTCCTTGTAGCAGAGGGACCTGCTGGGACATCAGTGGACCACAGTGTTCCCGCTGCTCTGGGGAGTCCTTGGGGCTGCATGCTCTGATCGATGAGCCGGGTGACAGGTCCTGTGTCCCCTCAACCGATCCGCTCAGAGAAAGGTTGCCTCCATCCAGAGCAGTTTGAATTTTTTAAACTTTTAACATAAAACAGGGTAGTACACGTGGAGGCTGAGCCCAGTTGCTCAGCATTTGATAAATGGCAGGTCTGAGCTGTGTTTGCCAGGAGCCGCCAGGCACCGACTGCCAAGCCCCGGAAGCGTGGCAGGGTGCCAAGCCTGGGGGTACCATTTTTCAGTCAAAAACAAGGAGGAGGCCCCCTTCCTTCTGGGCTTGGCAGCTGGTTGGGAAGGAGAGGGAGGAGATGTTGGTTAGACCTACTATGTGCGTCCGGTTTACTCTTCATTGCGCATTTGCACTGCAATCCTGCAGAGGTGACGGAGGGATGGCTGGTGGCACCTCTTTACAGAGAGGGAAACTGAGTCTTGGGAATGGTCCGTGACTCATCGGAGGCCACACAATCTGTGAGAGGCAGAGCCAAGATTGGAACTCCGTGGCCTTCTGCACCTGTGCCCTTGGCAGGTGCAGGGAGCATGCGGTGGCCCTGCCCAGAGGCGTCCAGGAGGGATTCCAGGAGCCACTGCCTCCCAGGAAAGGGGTCAGAGCCCCCCAGTGGCTGCCTTTGAAGGGCTATATTGCACGTCCAAGTTCTTTGTTCCTTAGAAATAAAAAGCCACCTGTGCCATGGTCCCCCATGTCCTCCCAGAAGCTGCACAACCCACAAGATCCTGCCTGCAAATGATTTCTCCACAGCTTCATCAGACCCCAGGGAAGATCGCAGATGCTCCCTCCTGGAGACCCTCCTAAAGTGTCAGAGACACCCCCTCCCCATATCCAAAGATTTGGACCCACACAGCCCCCATCCCTCAGCCTCTCTGACCACCTGCCAGGACCCTGCTCATTATGCAGATTGGTTGAGCATCTCCTCTCCAGGAAGCCCTCCCAGAACCCAGCCCAGCAGATGACTCCACCTCCTCTGAGGTCACCTTCACAGACTAAGGTGTTAGTAACCATTAGTAACTAACTAATGGTTAGTAACCAGCACCTGTACCATTACCAAATCTTTGTGGGTAGGGGCTGCTATGACCTTCATATTACAGATGAGGAGACAGGCAGAGGGGTGGAAGGAGCGTGCTAGGTTTGGAGCTGCCATGGCCCATGATGCTGGCCTCAGCGTCCACCTCCCCTGGGGCTGTGAGCCTCCTGAGGGCCCGAGTCACCCCGTGAGCCCAGGTATAGCACACAGGGCCTGGAGCAGCAAGCTTTTCATTTCTCAGAAGAGAGAAGCCAAGACTTAGATGGACATGCAGCCTGTCAGTGGAACTTGGTCCCCTGGGTGCCAGCCTGGGGCACTTCCTGGGGCTAGCCCAGCTCAGCCGTGTGGAGGGCCAGGCAGGCTCAGGGGCCTGGAGGAGCAGTGCACACGCCCTCAGCCTTGACCCTGCAGAGGTCGCCCCACCTTGCCACCTTAGCCTGCTCATCTGCCACATGAGAGCACAGAGCCCTTGCTCCCTGCCTGAGGGCATCAGCCGGTGCTGGGGAGACCGCAGAGCCAGGCTCAGGTGCCTAGGACAATGACTCAGGCTCTTAGTACCATGGCAGACAAGGAGTCAGTCAGACAGGGCCCATCCAAGGAAGGGGTCCCAGCAGAGATGGGACCTGTGGAGCACGGCACAGGCCCCTGGAGCCCAGCTGACAAACACTGGGCGATTGGCCACTCTGCTGCCCGCCCCCCTCAGCTTGCCACCGCCCCAAATGCAGCCGCTCCTTCCTTGGGAACCGCCCAGCACCATCTGCAGAACCATGTGGGCCCAGCCCTCCCTTGGCAGAGCCCTTAAGCAGTACTTGGAAGACATGCCGGGCGGCAGGCACTGGCTTTTGAGACTCCGCATCAAGAAAACATGCTCAGTCTGTCTTCCTCTATGCCAGCTGCCCAAGAGGCCAGGCAGCGGCGAGCATTCTGCGTCGGTCACTTTACAGCTGGAACCCAAGGGAGACACCCGAGGAGCCGGACCAATGAAGCTTTTAGCCTCAGAAGTAATTACTTTGTTTCCCT
This sequence comes from Nyctereutes procyonoides, assembly GCF_905146905.1. Classification (NCBI taxonomy): domain Eukaryota; kingdom Metazoa; phylum Chordata; class Mammalia; order Carnivora; family Canidae; genus Nyctereutes; species Nyctereutes procyonoides. The sequence goes on from NW_026575020.1 coordinate 35,162,964, forward strand.
ACCTTTCTTTTTCTGCCCTTTTCTTTTTTTCCCCGAGTGGGGATTCGTGTTCTGTTGGGACAGATGGCCGGGAAGTGGATACATCCATCCTTCACTCGCTCCCTCTTCATGTCTTCCTGTCTGGCTGATCCTTGCTCTGTAATTGAAGGCCTTCTGCTTGGTGACATCCATCCATTCAGCGGCCCTGAGGTCCAGCTCCAGCTCAGCCTGGGCCTCTGAGTCAGAGTAAGCACACTCCTGGGAACGGAGAACCGGCAGCCAGTCTGTGGCCTCGAGCACATTTGGAACTTGCAGGCCATGTTGAGCGATAATTGGCTTGAGGGCGAGGCCAGCGTATGGAGGCTGAGATCCCAGCCCGGCCGGGCTCACTCGCAGTCACTCAGTGTGACTCTGGAACGAGGACAGCCAGTGGCAAAGGCCGGCAGCATCCAGAGCAGTGTCACACTACGGCTGTCATCTCTTGGCAGGTGGCAAAATCAGTGCAATGGTTTGTGATCAAAATTGCTTTTTATTTTATTTTTTTAAAAGATTTTATTCATCTGAGATAGATTAGAATAGGGGGAGGGGCAGAGGCAGAGGGAGAAGCAGACGCCCCACTGAGCAGGGAGCCCAATGCGGGACTCGATCCCAGGACCCCGGGATCATGACCTGAGCCGAAGGCAGACGCCTAACTGACTGAGCCACCCAGGCGCCCCCAACATTGCTTTTTAAATCAAATAGAGCAGAATGGACAGAACAGGATAGGACTTATTAGAGCACATCTGTCTCGATAAGGGCAAGTACGGTTCCAGGAAATTTTTGTTTCCGATACAAACACCCATCAGTGAGTACATCGTGATGTGTGCTGCCTGTCCCGGGGTCATGGTCCTAAAGTCTAAAGGCCACTTCTGCAGAGTCTGTCAAGGATGCGTCCGGGCCGTTCAAGGGGTGGATCACAGATTATGATCCCCAGGCTAAAGCGCTCATGGTGCACAATCGCTGTGGCTTCTAAGCTGGTACAGACTCAATCTGTGTCATCAGGCATATCTGCCACACTTGGTGGCTTATAGCGTACTCTCCCAGCTATGTGGAGACAAGGGCTGGGAGGCCCAGGTAGCCCCAGGGAAAGTGCTGTCACCCACTGATGGCGCACCCAGGCTGAGCCCCAGCAGGGTTCCTGCTTGTCACTGGCACCAGGAAATTGGGGCTGAGACGGGTTTTGGAGGTCAGCTATCAGCATAAGAGGCCTCACAGGGGGGATGCCTGGGTGGCTCAGCGGTTGAGCGCTGCTCAAGTCCTCTGTGGAGAATCAAGTCCTACATCAGGCTCCTCGCAGGGAACCTGCTTCTCCCTCTGCATGTGTCTCTCATGAATAAATAAATAAAATATTAAAGAAGAAGAAGAAGAAGCCTGACAGGGGGACAAGGAGGCATGTCCCAGGTCCGCTCAGTGGCAAATGAAAGGGATGTGGACAGTAGGACATTGGCCTTTGGGTGTCCAGCCTGGCCTTCGCATGAGGGAATGAGGGGTGGGTCCCCCCTCGTGGACCGCCCACTCTATGCTCACTGCCACCTGACTTGTGACCAGGGTCTTAGCTTCTGCCTGCTGTAAGGGTGAGGGGGGCAGACAATGGGGTTGGGGTTAGGGTTAGGATTCAGTGAATAATAACGTGCTCAGTGAGAGGGACTCAGCCCCCCATCTGCCATGGCCAGCTGTCAACACCAGCCCACCACGGGCACTCTGCCTTCTGTCTCAGTTTCCAGGGTTTATGCCCAGCCTGTGCCCAGAAGCCTGGCACCCCCCCCCATTCTACTTCATACATAGTATTTGACGGGAAAAAATAACAATGATGGTGATAACAGTACCAGCACTCTCCCTGGGGTCCTGGGAGGCAGGCCTGGCTTATCAGTGGTAGAGGATAGATGAGGCCCAGAGGGGAAGGGTGGCATCCCCAGGGCCACCCGGCCTCACTTGTAGCAGGGACCCTGCCCTTCCTCCAGGCCTGCCCCGGGCTCCCTTCCAGAGCTGGCTCTGCTGGGCAGGCCCACTGTCCCTATGTCTTAGGGACTGCCTACCTGGGCGGGGGGCGGGGGGGAACTGTGTCTTTCTGCTCTAAGGGGGATGCTCAGTGGAACATCTGGACAGATGAAGAAGGGTGGGGCTGGATGGCTTAGGGCGGACATGTGTAGGGCCTGAGTCTAGGAGGAAGAGGGAGTGAGTGTTCCTGGGCCGGGGGCAGAGGAGAGGCCCATGTCGCTCCGCAGCGGGCATGCGCACCGGCTGTGTGCTAGGCCCTGAGCACGTTCTCCGCGGACCACCACGGCCCATGGGGGAGGCGCTGCTGTGACCCCCACCAACAGACGGGGAGGCTGAGGCCCAGGCAGATGGGGCGATGGCCAGTGCTCTAAGTGGCAGGGCCCTGGTCCCAACCGTTGCCCCCACCCGGCCCCTGGCTCTCTCCTCCTCCTGCAGAAACAGGCTCCTGCTGCCCGCGGCCTTCTCGAGACTTCTCTGGGGAGTGTCAGAGCTTCTGCCAGGATTAAGCCTTTCAAAGGGCACGTGCTCAGGGTCCCAATCTGGCCATCAATACCGCTGCCCACCGCCTCTCACATCGCTCCGAGCCTGATCGAATTTCCCCAGCCGGTCCCTTCTGAGCACTGCACATGTCAGCGCCGGGCGGGCTGGAGAGCGCAGGGCAAGAAGAGAGGTGTCATCTCCCTGCCACTCCCTGACGTCAGAGCTGCCCAAAGGCTGTGACAGACAGGTCCCCACGGACAGATGCCGAGCTCGCGGCAGATGATGCACCCGGGCAGTTCCAGGCGGATGAAATCAGGCTGCTTAGTAATGAAACCGGCAGCTCACTGGCGCTGCAGCCGCATCTCCACGCCACGTGGCCCAGATGGAGGTGGGAGGGTGGGGGGCGGGGTGCTGCCTCGGCAAATGGGCAAGGAAAAGGCTTGTTACACAGAAAGAGTTGGGAGGGGCGGCAGCCAGGAAGGGGATTGTCAGCGGATCCTGTAAACACTCGCGGCAGCTCTGGCCTGGCTGCGCGGGACTTATTTCAAAGCAATTTAACCGATGGGACTCCTGACTCCCAAGTCGGGAATGTCAGTAAGATGAGGAGCAAGGCAGCTCGGCTGTGCCTTGGTGCCTGAGCCACACCCCTGCGGGCTGGGGACTCCTGTGCCCCCCTCCCCGCCCGCCACCCAGGCCCCCGAGAAGTGGCCGGGGCTCTGGTCCCAGGTGCCTGGGCTTCTCAAGCTTGGGGGGGCGGCGGGAGACTCTGGCAGAATCATTTTGAGACCTGGAGCTCTGGAGGCTGGGCCTGGGCGTGTGTGTGTTCTCGATTCCTGAAAACTCGAGAATGCATTTTTGCCCAGTTTTGTTTTGACCTGGGAAAAGATAATAGGACCCTCTGCCCACCCCTTTTATTTCAGCCTTGGGGAAACTGAGGCCCATGCCAGGTGGGACCAGTCCAGGGTCCCACAGCAAGGCAGCAGAGCTGGGCCTGGAAGCCAGGTTTTCTCCAGCACGGTCACCCTGATTCCTTCCTGGGGGCGACGTTTTGGGGACCTGGGGGCAGTCATTGGGGACCTGGGAGCAGACAGTCGGTCCCATCTCGGGGGCCACCATTAGGCCCTCCAGTCCTCGCTCTGCCCCAGGCCCCTCCCCTCCTCCAGCGGGCCGCTGAAGGGAGTGAGTGGGGCAGGGGACGCACGTCAGGGTGGGGGTCCCGGGGAGGCCGGCACCAGCTCTCCATCCCTTGCAGGTGTTTCAGCGCCGCGAGGACGGCTCCGTGAATTTCTTCCGAGGCTGGGAAGCGTACCGGGATGGCTTCGGCAAGCTCACGGGGGAGCACTGGCTGGGTAAGAGCCATGACCCCACCCCGAGGGTGGGTGATCAGGGTCTCCTGGGCCCCCACACACCTGAGCCAGCTCCCAGGTGCGAAAGGTGATCCGTGTGTTCAACATGAATGAGGTCAAGGAGCCGGAAGCCAAAGGAAGCGCCGGCATTGTGAGTGGGTCCCTTGGAGGGGTCGTACTTCTCCCGTTGGGACGCCCTGGGACCTGGTCACCACCCTGAGTCTATTGAGTTGGGGGCAGGGACAGGGCTCAGTTTCAGGCACAGAGATGTCCAGGACAGCCCCAAATCACCCTGCTCTCAGGGGTCAGCAAATGCCTGCTGTGTGCTTGGGGTGTATGGGGCCTAACTCCCAAAAGAGAGGCTGCAGTTCCTAAGGCCCCGTGGCACACTCCACATTTCCCACGGCTGGCGCACGGTCTGCGTGGTCCTCGGCAAAGGCTCCGAAAGCTAATCAGCACGTGACTGTTACTATTTGTCTTGAAATTCATTTGGTATTTTAAAATTTGAATATCTTACCTAATTTCATTCTGAAGTATAACGTCCATAAAAACCATAGGTCTGAGGTCCTATATATATATATATATATTTGGAAGGGAGTTGGGACTTGGGGTGAGGTTTGGGTTTTTGAACAGGTAGAGATGATTTACCATTTCATTTTTTTTTAAAGATTTTATTTATTTTTTCATGAGAAACACACACACAGAGAGAGAGAGAGAGGCAGAGGGAGAAGCAGGCTCCATGCAGGGTGCCCGACATGGGACTCGATCCCGGGTCTCTAGGATCACTCCCCAGGCTGAAGGCAGTGCCAAACCACTAGGGCACCGGGGCTGCCCTCATTTTTTTTTTGAAGATTTTATTTATTTATTCATGTTAGACACAGAGAGCAAGAGAGAGGCAGAGACACAGGAGGAGGGAGAAGCAGGCTCCATGCAGGGAGCCCGACGCGGGGCTCGATCCCAGGTCTCCAGGAGCATGCCCTGGGCCGAAGGCAGGCACTAAACCACTGAGCCACCCAGGGATCCCCTGATTCACTGTTTCAAAGTGCACCATTCTGGGGGGCTTTTGTATATTCCCAGAGTTGCACAACCCTCACCCCCACCTAATTCTAGAACATTTTCTGCACCCCAAAAGAAGCCCTGTGCCCCCATTAGCAGTCACCCCCTTTTATATTTTTAACTCATTAAAACTGGGGCAGGGCTGGCCCAGTCAGAGGGGCGTGCCACTCTTGATCTCAGGGCTGTGAGTTCAAGCCCCACATTGGGTATAGAGATGACTTAAGTAAGTACACTTTAAAAAATAAAACAAAACCACAGCACTGGGCTGACACGCCATGTTTGAATGGCCTCGCACACCCCGCAGCACACCTGCTGTGCTTTGGCTTCCCTGGGCCTGGGTATCTGGGAACACACCCCCACCCCCCATCCCCGGAGAGCAAGGGGCAGGAGAGAGAAGAGGTGAGGCATGTGGCTGGTGGGGAGCACTGATCAGAGAGCTGGGCTCCACGTGGGGGTCAGGACGGTTCCAGCCTGTAGGCCTATAGGAAGTTTTAGGGGAAGAGAAGTTCAGTCTCAAAGGTGGAACCTGTACGTGCCCACTGGCCACAAGCGCAGAGGCACCTGGGAGGCCATCTTCGCTCTCACTTGCCTAATGTCTGTCTCCCTTCCTGACCCTGTGATCCACGAGGGCAGGACCCCTCTGTCCTGGCCTCTGCTGTGTGTCCTGTGTCCCTGTTATTGGGCAGGGCCTGGCTGCAGGAAGGGCCAGGCACCCCAGTGTGGGCTTTATTACCAGTCCACTTACTGCGCACCTGCTATATACCTGGCCTATGTCATGGACTTCGGCCCTGACGCCTCACACCCACCCTGAAAGGGTGGCACTGCTATTGTCCTGTCCTCTTATGGGCGAGGAAATGAGGCCCAGAGTGAGCAGGGTGTGGGTGTTTGGGGTGGAGGGAGCCTGGGCAGGATTCACAAGCTTTTTTTTGATTCACAAGCTTTAAACCATGACCTGAACTGAGTGAGTGCGAGCAGCGGCAGGATAGGGGCTGGGAGAAGGGAGCTCCTAGGAGGGAAGACCGCACACCCCACCCACCCACCCGCCTCACCACACCCCCGTGCGTGTGTCAGGCTAGGGAGGGGGCTGGCAGGTGGGGGCCCTGTTTCTGCATCACCACCCACCCCCTTGCAGCAGTCTTGGTGACTCTGCCACTCACGGCATCTTAATTGAAATCTATCAGCAGCCACGGAAGGTGCGGGAGGATGCATTTAAGTGGGGCCTTGATTAGCTCCTGGCAGACAGGGAGCCCTGAGGAGAATGTCAACTCAGCCCTCCACGCCCTGGCCATTCCCTCCCTTTGCTTTTCCACACTCCCCTGTCACCTTCTCACCCAGTGTTTGATCTTTTCCTATTGAGTTATGGGAGCTCTTTATATATTAAGGTTATTGATTCTTTGTCAGATACACATGATATGTATTTACTCCTGGTCATTTGTCTCAGCCTCTTTTATTATTATTATTATTATTATTATTATTATTATTACTTTCTTCCTAGATATTTTAAATTTTTATGAAGCCAGTTCTTGCCAAGTCTTTTCCTTTGTATCCTCTGGGTTTTAGGCCCTGCTTTCCCCTCCCAGTTTTACAAAGCCATCTCCTATTTTTTTTCTTTGAATGTTTTTTCAGTGTTTGTATGAGATTTGGGAGTTTGTTGGGGGTGATGGTATGAGGTTTGGGGTCTAAGTATTTTTCTCCTCCATCTTAACCCACTGGCTCCTTCTTCCTCCAACTCTAGTGGTGATGAGGTCCCATCTCGGCTCACCCTCCAGGGGCCCAGCAAAGTGCGGCGTGGGGGTTGCGAGTGTCCTGGCAGATGAGCGGGCGCTGGAGAGACGCAGGGGGTGGAGAGAGAGGGAGAGCGAGGGAGGGAAGTGACATTTGTGGGAAGAAGGGTGAAGATGGCAGAGGCCTCCCAGCGCCCCCACCCTGCCCCTCCTCCAGGACACCCTGCCCAGGGGCCCCTCGTGGGTATGGGGATGGCGCACCGGGAGCAGAGCAAACAGTGGGCCTTTGTGCACAGCAACCACTCAGTGGGGGAGAGGAATCTGGAATCATCCAGCATCCCTGCCAGGCTGGAGTCCCTCCTGCCCTATCCCTGGATTGGAATACTTGTCCTGGACTAGAGCTGAGCAAGAGCAAGGAGTCCAGGCAGGTGTGCCCGGGTTCAAATCCCAGCTGTGCCACTTCCCAGCCGTGTGCCCTAGGCGCATCCCTTGACCTCCCTGTGCCTGGTTCTCGGCACCCATAGCGTAGGGATGATGTAGCCCCTGCCTCGTGGGTCACGCAGCAGCAGCAAACTCCTGGGTGATGCGTGCCGTGGGCAGTGCCGCTCCAGGAGCTTTCATTAAATTGGACTCATTCTGATTCCACCGGATTCATTAAGCTTGGAACAGGGGCTGGATTGTAAGGGCCACCCAGCTGGTGGCGGTTGTCATCGTTGTCTGATGCCAGCCCTTGACTGTGTGGGAGGCCCTCAGGTGTGGGGAGGGCAAGTGGGGGTGCAGGCTGGGGCCCCCAGAGGGGCAGCTCAGCACAGGAACGAGTAGAGGGAGGCAGGGGGATGAAAGCCTTCTGCTCAGAGCCGGGTCCTGGTGGGGCCTGGGGGAGCAGGATGAGGGTGGGGGCCCAGGGAGATGCAGGGGGTCCGCAGTGGGTGTGCCGGGGGCACCGCTGTTACTCTTCTTGCAGCTGCTCCTCCTAGGCACTGGTGCTGGACCACAGGCCTGGGGTCCCCCTCTGGCCCCCACGGGGAAGGGCTGAACAGGCCCCTCGCCCCCTTAGCCTGAACGCCCTGACCCTCCTGCGGGGCGTTCGCAGCTCAGGAAGGAGAGGCTGATGAAAATGTCACTCGATGCTGATAACTTATAATTTTAATTAAATGCCCTCCTAATCAAGAAGTAATCAAACTGGCAGGGAAGCACCTTGGGTGTGAGTGTGTGAGGGCGGGCGGGCAACGATGGGGTGCACGGGCAGGTGCGGGGCTGGGCCCCGGAGACAGCAGAAGCCTCAGACCCCACCTTCCACTGCTCACCCACCCCGCCAGCATGTGCCGAGCACCTGTCGTGTACTGAGCCCCACACAGATGCTCCATCCAGTCATGTTGCTCTCAGCGACCTTCCCTGGGGTGGGGGGAGCAGCCCGGGTGCAGAATGAGAAACTCCAAGAGGGGGAGCCCCTGGGTAGGCAGAGGTCCTCAGCCCCGACAGGAGACCAGGTGGCCTTCCTAAGGCCTGAAAATAGAACCCAACATAACCCGGAGGAGTAGGGAAAAGTGTCCCAGGCAGAGGGAACAGCATGTGCAAAGGCTCAGAGGCCAGGTTCAGGGACGTGTGTACAGGGACCGGCCCCCTTCTGGCCGGAGCCCCGAGTGGAAGAGAGGTTAGGGGTGCTGTCACCCCCGACCCAGATATTCCAGGCTCCTTCTGCCTCCTGCAGCCTCTCCACTAACCTTCTGCGCAAACATTTGGTAAAACATGACCTGACCTGAGAAACCGTCCGTCCTCGGTTTCCTTGTTGAACACAGGCTGGCAGGAGGAGGGCTGCGGCCCGGGGCAGACTGTCCTGTCGCCAACCACGTGAGCTTGGCCCTCGGGTCCCCTCACTTCCCTCTTGTCAGGGGGTCACTTCGTAAGTCCCCCCCAGCCACTCTCTCCCCCGCCCCAGGGCTCAGGAGGCTCCACGCCCTGACCACGCAGGCCACCTACGAACTCCACGTTGACCTGGAAGACTTCGACAACAGCACGGCCTACGCCCGCTACGGAAGCTTTGGCGTGGGCTTGTTCTCCGTGGACCCGGAGGAGGACGGGTACCCGCTCACCGTGGCTGACTACTCGGGCACTGCAGGTAGGGGGACAGAAGGGCGGGGGGGGGGCACCCGCCTGCCTCCCCACCCGGAAGGACAGAGGCACCCCCAGACTGGCGTGTCTCAAGTCCCATCTGGCCCTCATCCCAGCAGCACGAAGCAGCGGGGCCCAAGTTGGTCACCCATTTTGCAGATGAGCAAAGTGAGCCCTGAGCCAGGAATCGGGACACCTGCTGGACCTCTAAAGTGTGGTGGCTGCGCCCCTCTGGGCTGTGTTCCTCTCTTACCTGGAGGCCCGACAGGGAAAGGGAGTGTGTGAAAGAGGTGGCAGGAGGGGCGGAGACAGCCAGGACCAGGGACAGCCTGGGGACCCCCAAGGTGGCGCCCTGGGGGAGCATGTCACCCATGCAGACCCCAGGGGCACGTTGGGGCAGATGTGCACGCACAGCACGTGTGTATGTGGGGGGCATCATGTCTATGTGTGCACACGTGTGCCAGGGCCGTCCCCGTGCCTACACCTGTGTGTGTGCACGCGCCTGCGCAGGGGACTCCCTCCTGAAGCACAGCGGCATGAAGTTCACCACCAGGGACCGTGACAGCGACCACTCGGAGAACAACTGCGCCGCCTTCTACCGCGGGGCCTGGTGGTACCGCAACTGCCACACGTCCAACCTCAACGGGCAGTACCTGCGCGGCGCGCACGCCTCCTACGCCGACGGCATTGAGTGGTCCTCCTGGACTGGCTGGCAGTACTCGCTCAAGTTCTCGGAGATGAAGATCCGGCCGGTCCGTGGGGACCGCTAGATGGGCGTGCCACCGCCCACCGCCCGTCCCCCTCCCTCGTCCCCCCCTGCCGCCCCGCTGCACCTGCATCTCCCCCCATGCCCACCTGCCCTGGCATCGGGGTGGGCTGCACGTCCGTCCCCTCTGCGCTGTCCCCACCCTCCACTTCCCCTCTGCTGAGGTGGGGCAGGGTGCACTTGGCAACCCCACGTTTACCTGCTGGGACCTGGGCTCCTGGGCTAAATGTCTTGCCTTCCCCTGGTCAGCGGTCCGCCAGGCACCCTGGCAGCCCCTCAACTTTGCCAGTACCAACACCTGGCGCTTTGGGGGTGCAGAGTAGGGGCAGGCAGCACCCCTGCAGCCCCTGTAGCAGACAGAGGCAGTGTTCGGATCTTTCGGAGTCAGGTCCGAGGCCAGCCTCCTCTGGCCCTCCTGGCCGCCCCCCTTCTCTCCCCTCAGGACCGTGGGGAGTGGTGGTGCGGAGGGCTGCCCTACCCTACCGTTCCCCCAGGCCAGGCTGGGGCGCAGCAGCCTGTGGGACTCCTAGCCCAAGGGGGCCTGGGCCGTTCCCTGGGGCTTCCCCCCCGCCCCCTCTGTCCACCCCTGTGCTCCTGCAGGCCTGGGAGGTCCTCAGTCCCCTTGGCTGCTGCTCCCAGCCTCCTGCCTTCCTAAGGCAGCCGGAGTGCCCCCCACCCTGTCCGCTTCCCTGTGGGAGGCTGGGGCCCATCCTACACCCTCTGGGCCTGGCCAGTGAGGACCTCTCTATTTTCTGGGCCGTCATGGGTCTTGTACCACCACCACCACCCCCACTGACCCCAGTTCCAGGGACTCCAGGGTCCTAGAGCCTCCTGCCAGCAGGCCTACAGGGTGGAGGCTGGACGTGAGGGTCCTGAGGCCTCAGTGGGAGGCCGCCTCCTGCTGGTGATTGTGGGTGCTGCCACCTCGGGTCAGGGGACAGGGACAGACTCCGTGGGGACCGAGGCACCACCAGACACTGGAAACAACCTTGCACTGAATCCTCCCAGTGTTCTGTCGTTCTCCACCCCCCACCCCTGACAGGAACTGCAGGTTCCCAAGGTCAGCGGCCCTTAACCCTGATGGACGCGCTGGGACCCTGATGTCCTGCGTCAGATCCAAGCCCGGGGCTGTTTTACGAAGTTCCTACCTGCGGGGATTTGCTGGGGCCCTTTGAGAGGCTCCACGAGGCCAGCCTTGGGAGCTGCCCAGGGGCGAGCAGCAGTGATCCCCTCGGGAAGGACGGAGGGCGTGTTTCCCTGCAGGACGCCCAAAGGTGGGTGAGCCAGGCAAACGGGAGTGTGGGGTTCAGCTCTCCCCTCCCCTCCACCAAAGCTGTGCTGCAGTCATCAGTCATCGGGAGCCACAGCCGGCCGGGGCAGCAGGGGGGCTCCCAGTGCCACCGACCCGCAGCATGAGCTGGCCAGTCCCCGCAGCTGCACCTGTCACGGCTTTCCGCAAAGCTTTGCTGCCCTGTCGGCTCTTGAAGCAGAAGCGGCTGGGAATTGGGCAGTGCAGCCCGGGTGACCAGGTCCTGGGGAGCAGCCCAGCGGAGGGGGGGAGGGGGCAATGGGGGGAGATGAGCGCAGGAGGGTTCCTTAGGACGAGAAGGGACGCGCCCCCTTCCCGGCCTCTAGAAGAGGAGGCAGTGCACCTAGCTGCCGGGACCCCCAGCCACAGAGAGCCAGGTGGGACCCCGAGGCCTCGTCCCAGGGAGCCCCCTTCCCCACCAGCCCCAGGCTAGAGCCGGCTTCCCCCGCCAGCCTCCTGTGCCAGCCGCTGTTTGGAAAGTGTCAGGCGTTTTCTGATCTGTCATCAAACAAACTCCTGGTGAGTGTGATGTTAATGGATTCACAGATGTGCATGTGTGTCAGGAAGCTCGGGCGCTCCTGCCAGGGCTTGGCCGTAGAACAGACGCGGCTCAGCTCAGGCCTGGGGGGGAACGGCTGAGGCTCCAAGGCCAGTGTACCCCGCTTCCTAGAGGGCACACCCTGAAGGCCGGTGTGGAGCACAGGGGGCCCTGCGCACCTGCTCTGAGCCAGGAGGGCTGCAGTGGGCAAGGCAGGCCCTGGCCGTGTGAGTGGCTGTCACATGCGTGGGAGTGACCACGGAAAGTGGGACCGTGGAAAGAAGAGGATGCTAGAGCAGGTGGCAAGAAGCAGCTCTAGCAAGACCTGAGGGGTGGCGGGTGGGTGCAAATGTCAGTCAGGACCCATGCTCACTGCACCCGAACTCTGTCTGGAGGGGTCTGTGTGGATGGTTTAACAGCAGGCGCCTGCCACCCCACTGTCACCTGTGACCTGACCCGATCTCCTTCCCTTTTCTTCTCTGATGAGGAGTGCCAGCCAAGCAGAAGGCGGGGTCTCTACACGGGGACCTTGGCCAGTGCATGTGGCCCCACAAGCTTCTGAGGGTTCCTTTCCACCAGCACTGGTGGGTGATGCGGAGCCAGCCAGTGGCCTCACTCACCCCGCGCCCCCCCCCCCCAGACTTTGGACACGCCTCAGAGTTAACCCGGGGGCCACCTGGTGGGTCACCTGAGCTCGCTGCGCCCAGAGGACGGACGGTTCCTGGGCTTCCACCCTGATGGCCTCGGCACGGTCCGCAGGAGAGACTGTGTGTGAGCAGTTCCCAAATTGCATCGCCCCCCACCGTAGCCGCACGTAAATCCATTTGATAACGTGTGTCTTGGGGCAGAAGCAACATCGCAGGCCGGCCTCTTCCTTGTCCCCTGCTCCCACCGTCAGCCACCCTCGCGCATGCGGGCCTCTGGCTGGGGCCGGAACTGCCAGGACACCGGGAGGGGAGGGGCTGTGTCTGCCAACGTGGGGGGCCGGGCTGGAGGTCCCCAGCTAGGCCAGGGGTCAGCCACGGATCTCTGTCCCGTGCAGCTGGAGGAGCACCATGCCCGCAGGAGATGTCCTCACCTAGAACAAGGGCACTAGGCTCTGGTCCAAGTGGCTGGGGCCTCAGTTTCTTCACCTGCTTGCAGGGAGAGAGCTGTCCCCAGGCCCTGAGCGGGCCCGGCCGCCAGCAGGACTCAGCAAACCCTGACGGCTGAGGTTGGCCGTGGTGGGACCGCGTGGAGATGGAGTGGGGGGGGGTTGGTGCCCGGCTGTGCCAACAGGCATGCACACGAGGCTGGCTGCGTGTGTGCGGGGTCACTGCCCGTGGATGGAGCACGGGATGGGACAGAAGCTGGGTGGGGCTGTGCACAGTGGGTGTCGTGTGTGTTCCTGTGTCTAATAAAGTCTCGTGACCTGCTGGGGCCTCTGCCTCTAACCTCGGTGTCCCACATCCTGCCACCAGGTGTTCCAAGACGGACTCCTGCACGATTTCCCCAACTTCCTCACCGTTCAGGTCTTTATTTCTCCTGAAGGCACGTTTCCCGGAGAACTGTGCCCCCCAGAGGCTGCACCAGATCCTGCAGCAGAACCAGCTGCACACCTGGCCCCAGCTGGCGCAGGGGCAGGTGGAGGTGAGGCCTGCCCTGCCTGCACCCGGTGGGGGAGACCTGTGCTTCCCCCCAGGGTCCCCAGAGGGCCCTGCGGGTCTCTCTTCAGGCTGCAGTCCCGAGGAGCTGAGACTTTATTAAAAACAACAGTCCCCAATGGCTATTTATTCACAAAACCAACGTGAAGTTTGAGGACAAAACCAACCCCTAAGTTATTTAATGAAATCCAGCATTTATTGGGCGGCCACATCGGACCCGGCATGGGGCCCGTGGAAGGAGGACGCACCAGGGCCCTGCCGTAGGCCCGGGGAGGTGGCTGCAGGGCGTCTGTGTGCCCAGCCACGTGGCAGACGGAGGTCTCTGCCCCGGCGGCCGGGGGCTTCCAGACTGGTCACAGCACGCCACGTCCCACCAGTGTCCCCAGCCCAGAGGCATGCCGTCCTGCCTGCTCCAAAGCTCGCTCTCAGGCCCACAGGAACGTCTGGCAATGCGACTCCTGAGCCCGGCCCTGGGAAGCCACTGAGGTCATCGTGGCCACCATGGGCCACACCTGCCCCGGGTGCGGGCCCTGCCCCACTTGGCTCCCTCCTGCGGCCACCAGGCCTTCCACACAGGGCGTCCCTGGCAGGAAGCCACTCTGCCTCAGCTCGTTGGGCCAACTGGAAAGAGTCTGTGGACTCAGTCGTGTAGGTTTCGACAGCTGATGGGGGGCTTGCATTTCAGCCACAAACCGCGCATACCACAGCCCAGGAAGAGGCCGCCCACAGCGGAGGGGCTCGGGCAGCACTGCCAGGGCTCTGATGGTATGTGCGTACGCAGAGGGCTCCGTCTGGGCTCTCCTGAGCACCAGGAGCGGCCAACACGGATTGAGTTGGTGCCATACCAGACCCACCTTTCGCCCAGTAGCTCCCAACCCCTGCCATGATGTGAGCACCCCTGCTGTCCGAGGCTGGGGGGAGAAACCGAGGCTCAGAAAGTGACTGCCCCAAGGCCACTGGGGCATGGCTGAGCACTGGGGGAGCCCAGTTCTGCGTACTTGCATATGCCTGCAAGGTGGTTGGGAAGAAGTCCAAGAGCCCCACCGGGAGCCTGGGCTTAACACAGCCAGCAGGTGCCACCCTTGCAAAGCCACAGCCCCGTGCAGAGCAGCGAGGGCAGGGGTGAGTCGAGGAGCTCAGGCTGCCGGTCTGCTTGGACATCCCAGGACCAATGTCTTGGGGCCGTTTCCCAGGGAACCTCACTCAGTGTGAGAAGGCTGGACCCCCCTGGAGGCCCTTCCCCGTTCACCCTGACCCTGCTGTGGGGAGCTGAGCCTGAATGGACCCTCCTGCTCTCCGACCCGCACAGCTGGAGCCATCCCTGACCTTCCCACAGCCTGGAGCCGGCCCATCCGCAGCTCTGAGCACCCAGAGGTATCACCTCTCCCACTTCTCGTTCCCTAGAGGGAGCCCAGGAAGTACACTTACAAACACTCTTTTGGAGGCGCCTGGGTGGCTTGGTTGAACATCTGACTCGGTTTCAGCTCAGGTCGTGACCTCAGAGTGTAGAATTCTACACCCGTGCTGGGGGCAGAATCTGCTTGAGATTCACCCTCTCCCACTGCTCCTCCCCCTGCGCACATGCTCTCTCTAAATAACTTTTTTAAAAATAACAAGAATCTTTTGGGTCAGCTGCTCTGGGGCGTCCTGCTGGGGGCCCAGGAGTTGGGAAGGATGGTACCAAATCCAACAGCAGACTTGACCCCGGGCACTCTGACCTGGGGACAGGGGGCTCGGGGCTGGGGAATCTGTGGGCTACTCACCCCCAGGCCTGCCCCCACCCCAAGCGCAAGCCCCAACACTCTGGACTGTCGGTGGCCTCTTCTCAGAGCCGTAGGTGCCAGTTCTGAGCAGGACCTGGATCAGTGGTGATTCTCACAGAGGAAGCTTTTCTAGGAGCTCAGTGTGTTGAACAGCCAAGGGGAGCTTTCCTCCAGCAGGATGGGGTGGCCTTTGGGGTTGGACCTCTGCCCTCTCTACTCTCCACGGCTGTCCCTGAGAAATTTCACAGAGCTCAGTTCAGGCACCAGAACCTTCCATCTGACACCCAGGGACCTGAGGCCTAGAGAGGGCAGGTCATCTGGCCCGAGGCCTCACAGTATGAGTGGCCCACTGCAGGCCGCACAGCATCATTGACCAGCACCAGTGTCACCAGCGTCACCAGCACTAACTAGGGCAATAACATGACCCTGCACCTCCCCTGTCACACGCACACACACCCCAGCCCCTCAGTGCAGCCCCTACCTGATGGATAAAGCTGGCCCTGCACCTGCTCTGGTTGGCGCATGGGTGCTCCCTCTCCCCACTCCCGCCCAGGGAGAGGCCCAAAGTCAATCCACACTGCCGTTTCTTGACCCTGTTCTCTCCAGACAAGACTAAGGGGAGCCAAGGTTTCCTGCACAGATGGGGCTGGACAGGGTGCAGGGTGGGGGCTGGGCCTGTCCTGCACAGCCAAGTGCTCTGAGCCTCAGTCTCCACCCTCCCCCTGCAGGGGGTATGTGTTCTAGCCCCTTTCTCAGGTCTACGGGGGCGAGGAAGTGCCCATGAGGCCACTTCTATTCCTGTGTGATGGTGGGGTGATTCTCCACACCCCCAGCACCTACCTGACAGGTGGGCAAGGGCCCCGGAGACTGGGGCAATGCCTCTGTGCTTCATCCCCAGCCTCACCTGAGCGGTTCCCCCTGAATGGCAACGGGCAGCTGCAGCCTCACCAGGCACCTGCTCCCCTCACTGCCCAGCTCACTGTCGGTGGAGGGAAAATCTAGGCCGAGCAAGAAGTAGTGGCCAGGGACCTGTCCAGGCTGGTGTCCAACAGATGCTCCTCAGATACAGAGCAGCGGGATGGGAGCACAGCAGAGGCAGGTGAAGGGGCTCCTGGGGCTGCAGGCTGGACCAGCCCAAGCGCTGGCACCCACATAGACGCCTCCCCCCATGCCGGGCACCTGCCTCGCACCTTGGCCAGTGTTGGGAGAGTACTGTGCAGTGCACTCTGCCCACCTGGGAACCTCACCCTGGTTTAGCCATGCAGACCTCATACCTGGAGCAGCCCCCAGTGTCGCCCTGTGATCACGGGGCAGGCAGAGTGAACCACCACGGGGTGAGCTCCCTGAGAGGTGCGCAAGGTGCCCAGCCAGTGGCCATGCCTGGACCAGAGGGGATCGTGTGGAACAGGTGGGCCCACAGCACTGCCCCTCCAGTTCCATACTCCACTGTGGGAACGAAGTACGGGTGACAGCACGTGATGCTCCCCAAGCCCACCGGTGAGCTCTCCTGGGGAGAAAGCCCCTGGGAGTGATGACTGCTGGTGTCCTCCTCTGTGGGTGCCAGCTGTGAGAAGAGCTGGAGCTGTGACCATGACAGCCCTCCCCCTGCCCTTGGCAGGTCCCACATGGGGCCAACAGCCTCCTCTTCGGGATCCGTCGCTGTGAGCCCTCTCAGCTGAGGTCCAGAAAGCGAGGCACTGTCAGCCACCCAGGGGAGCATCAGCGAGTTTGGAAAACATTTGTCCTTCCTTTCCCAAATGGGCATCAGGCACCGAGGCCAGCACTGGGGTTATGGTGGCGGGAACCTCAAGCTTCCCTTCTAAGGAACACGTCGACCGTGGTCCAGGGGACACAGCTGGAGAGGGGCTGGGCCAGGCAGTGGGCTCCGAACCCCTGCCACAGGCCCTGTCGTGGTTGGCAGCCCTCCTGCTGTCCCGCTCAGGCCCTCGAGAGGCTTGGGAACTGGCGAGCCACGAACCATGGCACCTGGCCTACTTGCTGCCTAACCAGAGGGAGGGAGGGAAGGAGGGAGGGAGAGGCAATTGTTGGCCTCACAGGTCTGACTTCCTGCACCCACAGGAACAGCTGAGCTGGTGGGATGTGGCGGGGGTGGGGGTGGGTGGGAGGGGAGGAGGTGGGGACACCTTCCCCCACTTCTCCGAAGTGTAAGGCAGACCCGACAAAGGTGGGACCGCTAGGATCAAGGGTGGGTGTGCCCTCCACGCCTCTTCCAAGGGGCCTGAGGGTCTGTGCCCAAGATTTATAGTTAATGATGCCACCCAGTCTCCTCCACCCGAGGCGGGCCTCTGGGCAAAGGGCAGCCCCCTCTGCTCCTCTCATCAGACCACATCCTGTTTGCAGTGGGTCTTTCATCAACGCAGTGATAAAGTCCTTCACCACCAGCGTCCCCAATGGAATCCCAGGGTCAGGAATGTGCAGCAATCAAACCTCAGAGCAGCAAGTTCACGGGGAGGGGGGGAGTGGTATATAAGGCAGGAGAGAAGCCAGGAGCCACACCTCCCAGGCAGAGGCACCCTGCCCAGCAGCCTTCCTGGGGAGCAGACCCGCAGCACAGTGAGTACCACCACTCCATCCCTGGCAGGAGCCCTGCTCACTGGGGCCGGGGGCCAGGTCAGGGGCTGGCTAGGCCCCAGGCGGGTGGAGACCAGCACCTCCTCTTACAGGCCAGATTGGCCACAGCTGGTTCAACAGCTCAGCTCTCCCACTATGTGCCTCCCCTGCCTTGTCCTAAACACGGGGGCCTGAAGCTGTGACTTATGCTGGGGCCCAATTTTTGGTGGTGTGTGTCCCAAGCTTCCACCATGTTTTTGAAGAGGTCCACAACCCCCCAGAAAAGGATAGGAGCCACTTCCTTCTATGCATCAATCCGCCCTTTCTCCAGACGCAGAGGCCATCCCCAAGTGGAGTTGTCTACCAGGTGGAAAGCCCTCCACTCCGCCCAGGCCCCGACGGAGAGGCTTCCCTGACACAGGCCAGACTTGGCTCCAGCCCCGGGGGATGTTATGATGGAAGTTAGGAGGGCTGGATTTGGGTAGAGAGAAGGGCTGCTTTTATCATTTTTTAAAGCCTTCTGGCTGAGTTCACTTTGAAATGTCTTCAAGGGAGCCATTTCTGGAAAGAGCACTGGGGAGCCCATGCTTCTTCTCCAGAACTAGCTCTTTCTTCTAGTCTCAGTTCTACTCCTCAGAGGAATAGCTGGCTCCAGCTCACCATGGTCATTACCAAAAAGGCTTCCTTTAAGAGGGAATGAGCAACTATTGCTGAAGCAGGGGCATTTTGGGAAGATCTATTTCTGTTTCAAATCCCCGCCCAGCCCGGACCTCCATGGGGTAGAGTAGCAATTCTGAGTCACTTAGACCTGGGCTTGTATCCCCAGCTCTGTCGCTTGTAACGCTGTTGAGATCTTGGGTGAGTCACCTGTTTGAGCATGCCGCCCTCCATAAAAGGGGTAGGACCCTCCTGTGGGAGGCCTGTGAGGATGGTACCAGACATGGCCAGGAAGCACTACCCACAGGCTTGGCAAACCAAGCAGCTGTGTGGCCAGTAGAGTCATGGATCTCAGGGCCTCCACCTGCCAGCTGTGTGGCCTAGGCACCACCTCCTAGCCTGCCTGACAGTCTTCTTGCCTGAAAACATGGGACTAACAGGGCCTAAAAATTAAGCTTATTGTGAAGGGGACGTGCAGCCGCGCACACAGACGGTGCTCTGTAGGGCTCATCAACAGCCCAGGCATGTCCACATGCTCCTCCACAGCTGAGTGTTTGAGTTAGGCCAGGAACATCAAATCTGTGTCCTGCTTCCGGGAGCAACTCGTTTCCATGTTAAAGAGACGTTAGCTGGGTGTCCCAGCTATACAGTTTAGCTAGACTATCAGGTTGAAAACTGAGATTGATGCTATGAATTTTCTACCCTGTGGCTCTGAGACGATATGGCCCAAGAGTCAATAATTATAATAAAGAACGAGCCTGAATTTGCACAGCACTCAGGGGGGCTGCTGGTGCATGGCTGTGAGCCGTCCCAGCAGCGGGGGTATCTGAATGCTAAGCTGCCAAGGCCGTCAGATCCAGGGGACTGCCGGAGAGGAGAATCAGCCTAATTGGCTCAATCAGCTCCTGAGCCTGCTAAGAAAATAAAGGCCTGATCCACCGCATAGTGACACTTCCTCAAGCTGTTTGCAAGTTGGGCTCAGTTGAGCCACCAGCCTTTCAGGGCTGCCCAGGCCCTGGGAAGCACTGTTGACAACTTGTCGTGCAAGGCCCATGTGTACAGCCTGTAACTTCTTCTTCTCTTTCCTCTGAGCCAGATGATAAGTCCTCGGTCCCTGTCGTGCCTTGTCCTCCTGCCACTGGGTGCCTGCTTTCCTCTACTGGACAGAGAAGAGCCCGTGGCAGCCATGAGTGGTGTCGGAGGCGAGATGAGCTGGGCCAACCTGCCTGGGGGGCACCGCGCCCCCCTCCCACGGGCCTCCTCCCGGTGGCTGAGAGCACCACACCCACATGGGTTGCTTGTCACGGCCAAGGAACTGCAGATGTCGGGCCGACAGCGTGCTGGCTTCAGGTTCCGGTTCGGGAGGCAGGATGATGGCAGCGAGGCTACTGGCTTCCTCCCGGCGGATGGTGAGAAGGCCAACGGCCCGCTGGGGACCCTGGCTGAGGAGCTCAGCAGTTACAGCAGGAAGAAAGGTGGCTTCAGCTTCCGCTTCGGCCGCCGGTGAGGGGCCAGGGCGTCCGTGGACCCTTCCTGCTACCACTCCCGCTCCTGTCTTCTCCTTGAGCCTGAAAGACGGGGACACTATAAAGGCATGGGGATTATTACAATGAATTCTTAGCAGTAGGATCACTTAGGTGGGTGCTTGCTTTTGACTTCCAACTTGGCCAAGGCAAAGACCTGGATGGTGTCAAAAAGGAGGTGACCTAAAGCCAGCTGTATCCTGGTTAAGAAGAAAGCACTGCCCTACTGTAGCTGTTCCAGCCCCCTTCTCTGGTGGCACAGCTCTGAGCAGTCCCCTGGCCCGGCAGTCAATGAACAGGCAGGGCTGGCTGTGCTGCTCTGAGCTGAAGCGAGGTGGGCTGATGATGACAGCAGAGTAAAGTTTTGACAGTCTCCATAAGAACGCCTGTAGCTGACATCCGAAGTGCAGCTCTCAGTGAGTACACCCCACTAGGTAGAGAGTATAGTTCTGAAAGTTAAAAAAAAAAAAATCTTGTTCTCCACCCTCATTAACACAAGATCCCTCTAGCAAGAAAACCCCACTGTGGTGTGGAGACTGTTCGGAACTGGCTGCCCATTCCCTTCTGATAACTGTCCTCGGTGGTACAGTGTTTACCAAGCCAAGGGTCTAGTGGGAGATGAACAATGAAGGAATACATTTTTGCTTGAGCAAGGTTGCATTTCAAATGTTCAGAATATGAATGTGTTGTGTGCCTCTTTTGAAATAAAAGTTGCAACTGAAAACCATAATGGAAAGCTCACCTGACTCTTGCCTACAGGTCCTCTGTGCCCTCAGAGTCTGGTTTTCCCGAGCAGTGAGGGCCTTAACTCTGGGGAGATGGAAATCGTGCTGCCTGCATCCACACCTGTCCCAGCAGCCCCTTAATTGGCAGTTGGTAAAATACCGATGGTCAAAGGTAGAGGGAAACACAATATGGGGTGTATTTTCCTCCTGTGCTTGACTGCTCCTTCCCCAGTTTTCTCAAAGCAAAGAGCATTCTGCAAACAACTTCTCTACCCCAGGGGAGGCCAGCGCTCAGCCTGGAGTAGTGGCCACAGGCCCGGGGCGAGGCAGAGCATCTCTTTCAAACGCTGCTCTGCTGTGTCCTGCATCCCATCCCGTGTCAGATGCAGCGGCAGGCTAATGCTGCTCACTCCCAGGCTGGCTTCGACCGCTGAGAACCTAGATTGATGTTACTATGGCAACATCTCCCCTCCTCCTTTCGAGCTGCTGCTTGGCCCTGTTCACAATTGAATAATTTTCCATTGAGCTGTCACAATTAATTGGTGGATTTTTATTAGCCTTTTAGAACCACACTGGGTTGGGCCCAGCTTGGCACCTCGGAGCATTTCACAGTGTTTTCCATTCTATTAGTGACTTACATTCCCCGGTAGCAGCTCTCAATCCCCGGCAGCCAGAAAGCCACTTTATTAAGGGGTGACAGATCTGAACCACCAAAGAGCCAAGCTGACTGGGGGTGTGGAAATTGGGTGGTAGGATGGGCCAGGAAGACAGGAATCAGAACATCACCTTATGTGAAAGCGAGCTGCTTTCTCCTGGAGCTCCTCACTGCTTCTCCCCTACATCTGGGCACATGGGCCCCGCCAGGAGAGGGGCCTTCAGTGACACCGAGTCTGGGAGGCACATCATACTCTTTCTGGCCTTCACTTCCAGAGAAGTGGAAGTCCTGCTAACCTGACAGACTGACGGGGATGGAACACATACCAGGGCCTTCGTCTGTTGGTAAAAGAAGCAAACACTCAGCCCTCAAGCCACAGAGGGCAAACTTCAAGAAAATGAGTCCTAGTATGTCCATAAAGACAGCTCCGGAGCTGAGGACAGACATCACAGGGTGGCCAGGTGAAGGAAGTGCAATTCCAGCCCAGGGTCTCACCCCAGTCTGTTTTCATTTCCACTTTGTGGGGTAGTAGGGGGCTGGGCAGCAAGTTGGTCACTCCTCCCTTTGCTCATATACAGAGAAGCCAGAGAACATGCTGGTGAAACACCAGGTGAGACAGCACAGACCAAAGGCCAAAGGCAGATGGATGCCCCACAGCAAGGTCCCCTGGTGCCCCTTACTTGCCAATTTCTATTCTTAGAATAACAGGAGCAGCCTCTATGGTCACTAACTACAAGAACTTGGGAGGTCACCGAGGCTGAGATAACTCCTGCATGTGTTTACACACACTATGGGAATATACTGGTTGGTTTTTAATTTTATAGGATGAGATTAACCTCAGAGAAGTCAGAGATAGAGAAAGGGGAGGGGGAGGGCCTTCAGAGGCGTGGATATCCTGTCATTAGGCTTTCATCATTCAATGGCAATCAACAACAAAGTTATTCCTTCCAGTTGCTTGTACCCTGGAACTCAATAACCCTGAAAATCCAAACAATCAAACCGTTAAGGGCATTGCTCTGTTAAATCCACTCCTGTGGTACCTGGCTACCTCTCTTTAACCCCCACCCCTCACTCTACCCCAGGGAGGCTCGCTCCAGGTTTGGGGGCCTCTCACGCCACCCCCCGCGGCCTCCTTAGTGGGGAAGATCACTCTCTAGATTAGTGAAGGTGAGGCTCTTCGGAAAACATTTACTTTGCAAGCAGAGATTAAGCTCCACCTGGTGTGGTGGTACTGTCTCCTCCAGCCCAGGCACCTGAGAGCTAGCTGTCTGCATCTTTTCATTGTTTATACAAGGCACAAAAAAAGAGCCTTCATCTTGGAGTGCAGATCTAAAAGCATTTAGCTATTAAACTGGGTAGGGAATATTTTGTCTACCTTTTCCTTTTGAAATATTAACAAAAATGTTTAAGAAAAGAAGAGGCTCGTGGGACAGTGGGCCATCCGGCAGCTGCCGTAGTTAACAAGAAGCCACCTTGTCCTCACTTGTCCCAGGGCCAGAGTCAATCCATGACTGAGTCCACTGGGGACCCCACTCAGAAAAGATGCTGTTACCCTCCAAGCAGGGAGCTGGGGCCCCGCTAGATGTTAGGAAGCCATCAGGGATAAGGGCATTGACAAAGACACTGCGGTTGGTCAGCCTTGTCCCACCTGATGCCTTCTGCCCCAGGATCAATTTGGGAATGCCTCCTACAACACATTCTGATACAGATGTATACAAGATGCTGGGCTAGCTGTAGTTCTTGACTTCTTCTACTCCATGATAGAGGGAGGAGCCTGACTCTGGAGCTCAGATCTCTGCTGGTTATGCTGGGGCCATCTGCATGGTCAGCGTTAGTCCGGCAGAGTAGGTGTACAGTGGCATGTGCTGTATGACCTTGGGCAAGCTGCTTCACATCTCTGAGACTCTACTGCCTCTCATATCAAATGAGGACAGAGACAGAACTTACAAAAAAAACAGTGAGAGGGTTTTACGTGGTCATGCAGAGCACATCTGTAGAGTAGCTGGAAATGCTCACATGTGAACTGTGTAATTTTAAGAAAATTCTCACTGAGGGGTGCCTGTGTGGCTCCGTGGTTTAAGCATCTGCCTTTGGCTCAGGTCATGCCAGGGTCCTGGGACTGAGGTCCCTGGGGTCCCTGTTCAGCCGGAAGTTTGCTTCTCCCTTTCCCTTTGTACCTCCCTCCACTTGTGCTAATAAAATCTTAAAAAACAAAACTAAACCAAAACTCTCAAGTAAAAACGCATAGACATGGGAGAATGTGCTCCAATTCTGAGTGTACAGTTCAATAAACTGTCCCCAAGTGACATACCCATTAGCCAGCAGGACCCAGACTAAGAAACAGAGCATTATTTGCCCCCTAAGCTCCCCTGCATTCCAACCAGGCATGGCCCTCCGTCCTTCTAACACCAAACCACAGACTAGTCGTGCCACTTTAAATAAACAGAAGCTTCTAGCAAAATTGGCTACTTCTGCTCAATGTTACGTTTGCCGAGACTTGTGCATACTGTGTTGTGGCCAAATTTGTCTGTCTCCAACTGCTCCATAATACCCCACTGTGAACACATCACGATGTAGGGCTCCTCTCTGCCGATGGCATCAGGACCATTTTCAGCCTGAGGCTCTGTTAAGTGACTGCCCTTTCACATTTGGACATCAAGGTTTGTACTGTGTTCTGACACAGTAGCTGCTGGCTCTTCTGGCGGGCTTGACCCCACTCTCTGGTTCTGGACCTTGAGGGTGGGCCTTGAAGGTGATCTGAAAACTGTGTGCGCACGTGTGCATTCTCCTATGGCAAGATCCAGGTACATTAAGTTCTCAAGGGGTTCTGTGACCCAAAAAAGGTTAAGAACCACTGTTCCCGGATGGCCAGACCCAAGGAAGCTTCTGAAGCTTAGGTGACACAAGATTCTCATTTGCAAGACCTGTATTGCCCACTGGCACAGCCACCACAGGGACTGGTACAGGACACCACGTGTGAACCGTGACTAGCTGGTAGCTCACTGCTGGGCATTGAGAAAACAGGATAATGTGCTCTAAGAGGCTGCTGTGAGGACCCTTGTCTGGCACTAAGGGAGCAGACACCCTTGTGGCTGTCACTATAGTCACTCCATCTTCTTGACTGAAGAGTTGTCACTCAAGGAGACTCCCTCTGGCAACCTAGGAGATATGGTGTCCAGTTATCATTCAACCTGGGCCTCCATTCCTGCCTCCAGGAAATGAGGGAGATCTTGCAGCCCCTCAGTGTGAGCCCACTCCGTGGTCCACCAGCCCCTGCCTCAGCTCAGCGTCCTCACCTTCACCACCTGACGTGCAGCACAGCCTCTGCTGAGCTTCCACTGAACCGTGCTCCTCACCATGCTTTGCTGAGCAGGATCTGTATCTCCTGACAAGTCTGTGGCTTAATAAGTATCATTATCAGACAGCACTACTTACTTCCCTGACTTCCACTTTCCAAGCTGTCAGCTGGCACTAAGTGGAGGCCCAGACGGGGAAACAGCCGCATACACCTCCCTCAGTCCCCTTGGTAGGGGGCTGGGAGAGGCCACAGTCCACTGGGTGGCATTTCCATCACCCTGCCCCTCCTCACGTATATAGAGAGACAAGGCACAGGGTGTGTGGACCACAGTGAGAGAGGGGTGCTTCAGGCACCGGGGCAGAGGGTGCCAGGATGGGTTCCCAGGTGTAGGGAAAGAGCACACCTGTGCACGGACTGGTGCTTCCAGCCAGTGGCATCCAGGCCATCCTTCCTCTCCATTTCATTGATGCTGTGATAGCCTGACAGGTAGCACAGCCCCTGGACTCCTCTTCCTTCCCAACACCAGGCGTGGCCCCTGTGGTGGCAAAGCCCACTCACTCCCAGGGCTGCTGGCAAATCAGTGTCAAGGGCACAAGAAGGACCCAAGGCCAGACCAGGAAGAACCCTTCTGGAAGACCAAGGAAGAGGTGGGATGTTGGTTTTACGCTATAATTTTGCCACTGTTCCATCCTGTAAAACCCACCATGGGGCTACTGGTCCCCCTTCGGGGAAACAAGGACCCTCACCTCCCCACATGCATGCCACGGCTCTGAACAGGGTAAAATTATAGACCAAAGTAATCTGCCCGAGTTCTTAATGTTGTAAACATTTATTTAAAAAATACTACGGAGAGATGTGGATTCAAAAAACAGAGTCATATACAGAAAAAAAAATGTACTGGACCAAAAAAAAAAAAAAAAGGCCCCATAGTTATTTGAGAAGGGAGAATAGTGGAAAACTATTTACATGTCATTTATAAAAGAGCAAGTCTACAAAAGAGTGTAATACCAAGATATAAATGCAAAATATAGTGGCACATCATGTGAACAGAGAGAAACCAGTACCTCATAGAAGGGCAGTTGGTGGGAACCTGGGTGGGGTCTGTTTTACTTTGTCTGCAAGGCCGCTGGTGATGTTTGAGCACCTCCCTCAGTCTGCCTAACACAAGCAGTTTGGGGGGGTGGGGGGAGAGGTGATGCACTGTGAGGACAGCGTAAATTGATCCAGAGGAAACCATCTCTACCAGAGAAACAAAATACAAGTTTAGGCAAGGAGCATAAAAACGGGGCCCGTGTGCGGTCATGGCATGAGAAGGTGTGGGGGTGGAAGGTGGTTGTCTTGGTTTCTCCAAGAACTGCTCCGAAGCTTGGCATGAGGCCCAGGAAGGTGCCTGTCTGCTCTTCAGTAGCTGCTCTAGGTCAAGGTCAAGATGGTCCGGGGCCACCTGGGGAGAGACCAATGCCTGCTCTTTGAGACACTTTCTGGAGCTTCACTTGATTGCGGTCTTCTTCATCCCTGATAACCCCAACAGAAACAGGGGACTCCATGCTGCTCATGGTGATTTAATAGGACATCTGCCCCTTAGTGCACGGCCAACAGTGGCTGAGGCTTTGGATCCACAGTCCTCATCCTCCCATGCTCTGGTGGCAGATGGCAGGTCCTACTGTACCGAGGGTGGCTGGGCTGAGGGCAGAGCCATGAAATGCTTCAAGAACTCCAGAAAACTAAGGACTGGCTTGTCACACAGGAAAGAGTTTTGCATCAATCTACTCTGTCTCAGAGGAATGCAAGGGAGGAGGAGGAGGTCGGTCAGAAATCAAGACCAAGTGGCTTTTCTGAGTACCTGGAAATCTGAAAGGAAGGTGACCTGGGCCTTGGCAGACCTGCCCTAGGCCCAGCCCTAGGCCACCAGCTGTTCACCCAGTGAGCACCCCCCCCCAACTCCCCTGTTCCTTGACTACAACCCCTTCTACCCTTAAGACTCAAGCTTTCTATCCATGATGAGCAGTGCATGTCACAAGACAGCAAGGAGCAGAAAGAACAGATAACAAGGACAATCTCCCACCCCAAAGGCCTCTTCAGCTCCCCTACCTGTCCTAGGACCCAAAGGCTGGTTGGTTTTAGCACCCTGTTTTAACCCCCAAATCAAGAGCTGTCCTTCATATGAGGAAGTGTGAGGGCACCAGCCCCTGGCAGCAGTGGAAGGCAGAGTGACAGCATTTCCCAGGATATAGTTCTGGAAACATGTCTTCAGTGCAGGAGGCACCAGAAGAGGAGTGCAGGCTGCCTCCATGCGGTAAGTGGAAGGGATAGTTCCCAGGCCTTGATGACAAGGCTCCTGTGCAGGGCACTCGCTCTTGGGGGGAAGTGGAGGAGATGGCATGGCCAGAAGAAGGCCTCTGGAAACCAGAGAGAAAAGGAAATGCTCATCCGCTTTCCCACCAGGCCTGAAGAGCTCAGTTCTGGAGCACGGCATGGGGAAGAGGCTGGCGGGCCAACTGGAGTCCACAGAGCAGGAACCCCACAGATAGAACTCAGGACAGAGGTGGTTCAGGGAGCCTGGGCTGGGGACAGGAAAAGTGCAGGAAAACAGCTGGCGCAAAATGTTAGGTAGTAGGGCTGTGCTCCACAGTGACCCTCTCAGCTCCGTTCACATGGAGCTCCCCGGCCAACGTCCCAACTCTCTGGTCTGTGTCAGCCACTGTGGCAGGCATGGGGCAGCCTCACACACTGTAGGCGGCTCCAGCTGGCCTGATGCCTGGCTTCTGCTACCTCTGCACGATGTCACTGATCTCCTTCACGGAGCTGAGGAGTTTGCTGAAGTCCTGAGTGGCCGCCGGGCCACTCCCTGCTGTCGCAGGGCAGATCTGAAGTTCCCGGAGATTATTCTCCAGTTTGTTGATGGCCTCACGGAAGGCGAACTTGTTCCTCATTTGCTGGATAGAATCCACGTAGCTCACACAGAATGTGTAGAGATTCTTGCCGGCTTCAAGTACAGCGCTGTGGCTGGCCATCTGCTCGGAGTTCTTAGAGATGGCGAGGCACAGAGCCTCTGTGCCATCCAGGACCACACCCTTGGTGATGGTGCCACTGGCGATCCGCTCAGGAGGCTGGCGGGTTTTCCGAAGAGACACACGGGTTGATATGAGAGGGATGAAGGCAGTGGAGGCTGGCTGGTCCACAGCCAGGGCAGAGGATGTGGATGACAGCGTGGAAGGGGCGGAAGCCGGGCTGGCTGGGGTCCCTGCCGGCTTGCCGGACGACTGCGGCTTTGGCATGGATGGGAGCACGGGCTTTTTGACGCCTTCTCCCAGCAGACCGGGCTTGACGGTGTCACTGTTCACAGCATCCACAACCACTGCTGCGGCTTTGGCTTTCCCGGCAGTGCTGGCCTCCCCAGCTGCTTCCTGGCTCAGGCTCTGAGAAGGCTTCCCGGCTTTCCCAATGGAAGCTGGTAGTGGGGGCGGTGGGACAGGTTTGAGCTTGGACAGTTTCCCCTTGTCTCTCCCTGGGGACTCGGAAGAGGGCTTGTGCCTCCTGGCTCTGGGCTCCTCTGCGGGGGCCTTGCCGGCCCCTCCGGACATGCCTGGCCCTCCTCTGCTGGCAGGGGTCCCCAGCTCAGCTGTGGTAGGGGTCCCCAAGGCACTGGACTTCCCGGCCTCGTCTTTGTGGGGAAGGCTGGAGGAAGGAGCCCCCGACACCTGCTTGCGGAGGAGTTTTGGAGTCAGACTGGGAGGGCTGGAGCCTGGACTGGACTCCCCCATGTCTCGAAAGACCTCATCTGCTGCGTCCTCAGTCTTTTTCACCAGCCGGGGTGGGGGGGTCACTGTGCCTCTGGTCACCTGGTCAGACCTATTCTCACTCGCCCGTTTCCGAGGCAGAGCTGGCTTCTCGCTCTTGTGCCCTCCAAATGTGGACGAGTCGAACTGCCTCCCTGTGGACTGCAAATCCCGAGGCAGCGTGACAGACCTCCACTCTGTGTCCTTGGCCCCGTGGGGCACACATGAGGCTGAGCAGGACCTCAGGAAGCGCTTGCTGGAGCTGCCGCCACTCTCCTCCTCATTGGCGGTCAGGCGGCTACTGGTCAGTGTACTGGACTTTTTCCACAGGTGGGGAGACCGGAAGCCTGGTCCCCCCGACTCCCGGAAGGCTCCATTCGGGACACCCGCCCCGCTGCTGGGCTTTGGGGACTTGGCTGGCTCGGCTGCGTCCAGGGTGGTGAGGGCTGGCACCCCATTGCTGGTTTCTCGGCCCTCCTCCTCAATGGCTGCCTTGCGCTCGGGCTGGCCGTCCATCTCCCGGAAGGAGCTGCTGCGTTTTGGGGGTGTTGGGGCCGTTTTCTTCTTCTTTTTGATCAAGGCACTGAACAAGTTGGTCTTTTTGTCTTTGGGGAGAAGGCGCTCATCTTCATTTAGGCTGCTGTCTTGGGGACCCCGTTCTTTTCGAGGGAGCAGTGGAGACACAGGAGGCTCGTGATCCAGAGGATCTGAAACACAATGGGAAGACTTTTAACATCTCCAGACCAAAGGCTCCTTTGTGGGGGGAACCTGGGGCTGGCCCCTGTCCTCTACAGAGGAGCAGCCCAGGGTCAGGGCTCTGGCAGGCCTACCTGTAAGCACCAGCTCTGCCACTCCCAACTGTGGCCTGAGCAAAGGACACCTCTGTGCGTGTCCTCAGCTCTCTCATCTATGAACCGGAGACCACCACCTACCCTTAGCATTGTGTGAACGTCATGCAGTGAGCGTACAGCGTTTGTCCCAGCTATCAGTACATAATTTCTCATGGACTGTTAATACTTCTAGCAGCACAGAAAGCCTGGGCAACCCAGCCCCTCATCCCTGTGCTGAGGCTTCCTTGACAGCACAGAGCCCTCCAATACCACTATCTGGAGTGTAAAAACCACCACAGGGCTGAGCAAAGGGTCAGGCCCTGTGCCTTTCGGGCCTGCCAATCGAGATTCCTAGGAGGTAAGGTCCAAAGGGAAGGGGTTGTGCACCACAGTGACAATAGGCTATTATGCTTGGCAAACAAGAAAGAGTGACCTTTACAAATTTTTAAATGGGCATTCTTTATGTATGAATAATAGCTCCTAAGAAATCTTTCTGGTGTTGCCAAGCTCCCGGCTTAGTGAATGACAGACTTCTCCCTCAGAGGGCAGCTGTGACGAGAGTAGTTTTCTATCAGCACCCAGAGCAGCCTAGGGCATGTCTACACCCGGAGCAGAGGTACAATGGGGCATCTATCAGAACATCAGACAGCATGCAGGACACCTGACTCAGGGGAAGCTGAGGACCTCCAAAACTTTAATCCAGGAGAAAAAGTTGAAGAACGCGAAATTCTAATGAATTATGCACGGCTCTGTTTCAGTGCTGAACAGCTAATTGACACTCTGGGCTCACCATGAGATTACGTACCAAAATGAATACTGACGGGCATAAATGAACATGATTGCTTATCACTGGGCTTTTAATCAGCCTGAGGTTCCCACAGGGGCCTCTCCCCATCCCCACTGCTCAACTACCTGAAATCATGACAACGAACAGAAGGACAAAGGTCTGAGCTTCTGGAGACTCTATATGCCATGGACTCCAAAGTGAGTGAGCAAGACGATCCAGGGGGCTATAAAAGGAAGCCCTGTAATTTGGATTTACTTCTTAATGTAAATCTAGGTATACATTTTTGGTATGTTTTATAATACACATGTCTGTGCAATAGTATGTACGTATACATAATCTGCACATGTGACTTTTTTCTATTATGGGTGCACAATAAAAAAAAAATTGGTAATCCTGCGATGGCTAAACATCTCATTATTCTGGCTTCCCACCCACTCATCTGTGGTCTATGAGAGCATCCCCGAGGAGCCTCTATGAACCCAGATTTCCGGGGTCCTGGGGAGAGAATAACAATACCTCAGAGCAGCCTAACAAAGGAGACCATAGCACACAGGAGGAGCTAGGTCAGTGTTTTTGGGGATTACCCCTCCTAGCACCTTGGAACCCCGTGCACCACTCCCACCTCCCCAACTCATCTAGGGAACAGTGGCCAAGAGATTCTTCTTTCAGAGACCACATGTGGACACCAACTCTGTGCCACGGGCGTTTCCTGGCTCCGTTGAGTTCCAGTGAGTTTTTTGTATCAGTGCTTTCACAACAAGCTGCTCTTCGTTTGGTTCAATATTTATTATTGTTCTATCTGCCCTGCAAGAGCAGCCACAAATGTTGTGAATAATACATGAAAAGGTGGGTTTGTTCTCAGTCGGCTTCATAAGCACCTGTGCCTACCTGACCAAACTAACCGCTGAAGCCAATGGTTCCTGATGATTCCCAGAAGGAGGGGCCAGATGTGGTGGGGAGAGAACCTTCCTTTTTTCAAAGCTGGATCACTAACAAGGAGTTTGCCTGCCCTTCTGTGCAGGTGCACTCACCGCTTCCCCATCTGCTTACACTGGCCTGAGGGTGTGGCCTCCTTTGGGTATCTGGTGGGGCTGGGGGACATACCAGTCTCTCCTGGGCCCTTGGTGTGGGGCGTCTCAGGCACATCAGTGGGGTCTTTATGTTCTGCAGCTCTCCTGGAGGTTCTTGTCTTGGTGGGTAGCTCTGGTGCCTGCAGCAAAGTACTTGCAACCCCTCGTACACCTTTTTTCCCCAGTTCCTTTTCCACTTCTAAGAACAAAAACAAAACCAAAAATCAACAGCCATCAGTAAAGGTATCAGTTTAATATGCTGGCATTCTTTTTTTTCCCCCTCAGATAAGAGTGGTCATCTGTGCACAGTCACAGAAAAGAGAAACAGGCCGAGAAAACCACACTTGGTATTTTTTAGAATTGTGCATGGCTGCAAGACAACTCCACACTCAACACCTCTGCTCAGGTGACTCACTGGCCTGGGTTCTTCTAGCAGGAAGTGAACTAAAGGGCCAGGGCTGGAGTCCTTCCCGGCTCTCCCTTCTATCCCAACCTCTTCACTCTACTGCAGGCAATCCCAGGAATAATGGGCACTTTACCATCTGATATGCTGGATTCCTGGAACATTGTTTCAAAGGCTTGGTGGATTTCAGCAAAGGAGGGCCGGTCAGAGGGATTCCACTGCCAACCTGGATGGATGAGACCCAGTCACACCATGCATGAGGCCCTGCTAATAAGTGGGGTGGCTAGCAAGGAAAGTCTGGTAATGAAAGAGGCACCCGAGGGGCGGGTGGGTGGCTTAGTCGGTTAACTGTCTGCCTTCGGCTCAGGTTATGACCCCAGGTTCCTGGGATCCAGCCCCACATTGGGCTCCCTGCTCAGAGGGGAGCCTGCTTCTCCCTCTACTCTCTGTCCCTCCTCCACCCCCCACTTGTGCGCATCCTCTCTCTCAAATCTTAAAAAAAAAGTACCCCAATCCTGCTAACCATCTTTTGCTGTGACAAATGTCACTGTGTCCTATTACAGACATTAAGAATTCACAAAGACTAGATATTGGCAGGAATATGGATTGTAAAGCCCCAGAGACGTGACAGCAAGAACTACATTTATAAATCTTTTCCCCAGCCCCACTCTGGTCAAATGGCTTGCCTTCTATTTTGCCCTTACTTCCGGGTTATTAAAGTCTGAAATCCTCATCAATAAAGAAATGTTAATTAAAACAATATTAACGTGAGGATTTTTTTTTTTTTAAGTAGGCTCCTTGCGGGGGCAGCTTGGGTGGCTCAGCGGTTTAGCACCGCCTTCAGCCCAGGGCCAGATCCTGGAGACGAGTCCCACATCAGGCTCTCTGTGGGGGGCCTGCTTCTCCCTCTGCCTGTGTCTCTGTCTCACGAATAAATAAATAAAATCTTAAAAATTAATTAATTAATTAATTAAAAGAAATAAAATAGGCTCCATGCCCAATGTGGATCCCAATACGACACTTGAACTCATGTCCTGGAGATCAAGACCTGAGTGGAGATCAAGAGTCAGATGGTTAAACAACTGAGCTACCCAGGTGCCCCAAGATTAACATGAAGATTAAGGACTGATGGAGCCCTGTGTTGGTGAGGATATAGTTACTTTCCCACACTTCTGGTGGGAGTATAAATTGGTATACCACCTTTCCTGGAAAACAATTTGGTAAAATCTATCAAAATTTAAAACACAAATAGCCCTTTGAACCAACGGTTCAACTTTTAGAAATATCAGCATAATGCACGGAGATATATGTATGAGGGTGTTCATCCTTGCTTTGTTTATAATGGCAAAAGTCAAACAAACGTGTAGAACAACCAAATGTCCACCAAAATGGGACTGGATGAATGAGTAAATCATTTAATGGGGAGTTAAACAGCTATATAAAAAAATAGGTGGGGAGAGGGAGAGTTTTTTTTTTTTTTTTTTTAAAGATTTTATTTATTTATTCAGGAGACACACACACACACACACACACACACACACACACACACAGAGGCAGAGACACAGGCAGAGGGAGAAGCAGGCTCCATGCAGGGAGCCTGACATGGGACTCGATCCTGGGTCTCCAGGATCACGCCCTGGGCTGAAGTCTGCGCCAAACCGCTAAGCCACCAGGGCTGCCCCGGGAGAGGTTTTTTGAAATACAGACACAAAAGATATGCCTGTCATACAGCTATGTGCAAAAAAAGTTGATGAAATGAGTTTATATATATAAATATACATAAAATTAAACCAACTAGACAAACACACCTGGAGCATTTACCTACTACAGCAGAATGTTTGGAAGTAGGGCCCAGGAATTTGTTTTTATTAATAAGAAATTCAAGTTTGGTATCCATCAATTCCATGTTTGCATTACAAACAAAAAAACAGCCCCCACACATAAATACTATGTATAAACAACGAATAGACACTGAAAAAAGTCTGAGTGAATATGCACTGAACTGTACATTGCATGCTTTTGAAGAATGTGAATAAAGACAGGAAGGGGAACAATATTTCTCTTTGGGAATATACTCGTGCCCACACAGAAGTTTCAGAACTGGCTGTGGAAGGCTCACATGCTCGCATGAGTTCGTAGACCTTCTCTGGGCAGCCTTCTGGGCGCTCCATGCGATAGTCCTTCTCTAGCAGCTCATACACCTGGGACAGGTCAATTCCTGGGTAAGGTGACATGCCATAGGTAGCAATTTCCCAAAGCAAGACTCCAAATGCTACGAGTAAAAAGAAAGAGAAAGGTGGTTCAAGATGTATGAAACTTAACTATTTTACATTTAAAATTGGTTACCTATGCAGTGGACATTGCAAGCCAGGCACATTCTACCAGGCTCTTAATGACCAATAGCCCAGGACAAAATGAGACATTCAGCTAATAGCCTCCCCCCATCCAAAATGAGCTGAAGGGGAGAAGAAACTGGGTTGATTGGTCCCTCCAGTGTCCCTGAGGTAATCTAACCACCTTGCTGGGATTTGTGATGGAGGGAACCAAGGCCTGGAAGTCAGGAGGCCATTTCTACTTCTAGCTCTGATATCAACGAGCTAAGTGTCTAAGACAGAACACCTCTCCCTTCTGGTATACAATGTTATCTCTACAATGTTCCTACTCTAAACATTTCATAAAAATCACATAAAATTGGGGTGCCTGGGTGGCTCAGTTAAATATCCAACTCTTGATTTCCACTTAGGTCATGATCTCAGGGTCATGAGATCAAAACCCGACATGGGACTCCATGCTCAGCAGGGAGTCTGCTTGAGATTCTCTCTCTTCCTCTCCCTCTGTCCCTTCCCTGACTCATGTCTTTAAAAAAAATCTTAAGAAATCTTTGAGGGGGATCCCTGGGTGGCTCAGTGGTTTAGTGCCTGCCTTTGGCCCAGGGCATGATCCTGGAGTCCTGGGATTGAGTCCCACATCAGGCTCTCTGCATGGAGCCTGCTATCCCCTCTGCCCGTGTCTCTGTCCCTCTCCCTCTCTCCCTCCCTCTCTCTCTCTCTCATGAATAAAATCTTAAAAAAAAAAAAAAGAAATCTTTGAAAGTTCTAAAAGCCCAGATTATAGCCTTGAAATTCTAGCTCTCATTAAAGAGACCAGGACTTCTTGGGAGAAATTGGTGATTCAGGTCTAGGGCAGAGAATGACCGTGGAATATCTTATTATTGCTCCAGACAGCATAGACACTATCAAAGACTACAAGGGTCTTGTCAAAAAAACCAGGAGCAATTAGAAGTTCCGACTGGCCAAAAAAGAGACAATCCGACTATCAATAAGGAAAATAACTACAGTGGATTAAAACATATCTATATGCACCCATGTGTTTGAATGATATACATGACATGTTTGAGTATACACATATTAGTATGTGTGTACATGTATGTACACATATGTACACACATGTATCATAATGTCACAAAAGAAAAAAAACCAAAACCTTACTTGGTCATTGCTGGAGGGTATTAAAAAAACCGACTCATTTTCATGAACACTGGTAAGCAATGGCAAGTAAGCAGACAACGATGCCACCTTTCCTAAATGAGCTGTACCCCCGAGTAACTAAACAGTAGATGAGGGTTTTCTTTTTACAGAAGTACTGAGCTAATGAGTGAATAACAAGTGACAGAATTAGGGAATTACCATCTGGCAAATCCTATTAAGTCAGTGATCTAGGCACTGGGTATCAGGAACTGCTAAAATCACACAAGAGAGGGAAAATCAAGCCCAGTGTAGCTGTTGATGAAAAAGCACACGACAGCACATGAAGCAGTCCTGCTGAAAGAGGCCAAATCTGAATACACTCCAGCAGTGGACCTCTTGCCCACTACTAGGAGTACAGAAAATAGAGGAATGTACTAAATCACAGCACAGGCATATGGTGTGGGAGACAAGTGAGGAGTTTTTCTTTTTTTTTCAATAGGCAGCAAGGGAAGTGAAAAGACAAGGCAGGAGCTTGCAGACCACACGACACAGAGGGTGCATTGACCGCCCACCTTGTGTGAGCAGCACCTGGATCTCAACTCAGGTCATAAAGGTATGACTTTTATGACCCAACTGGAAATATAAACACTGACCAGATTGTGATACTCAGAAATTAGTCAATCTGGGGAGAAGGGTGGTTACAAGAACAAACAAACAAAAAACATCTCTGAGAGCTCATATTGAAATATTTAAGGATAAAATAATATGCTATCTGGAATTTGCTTCAAATAATAAGGGTTGGGGGGGGGTAGAGGGTACAGGAGTACCAGGAGCTGATGGCCAGGAAAGGTGGGTGAGCATGCATGGGGCTTATGATGCAACTCTGCCTTCCTCAGTATATACTTCCTACCTGTCAAAATAAGTTCTTTAACAAAAGTAAAAATACTGGCTCAGAAGAGCCTGGGTGTCTGCAGGGTTGGCCAACTGCCCCCACAGACCTAAGCAGTACACTTCAGATGAAGGCACTAAGTTAGAGGAGGAGAAAAGAAATTAATCCGAATTATTTTGGAAGAAAACATGGGTTTTTACTTCATTTTGGAGAAAACAGGAGTAAAGATTGTAAAGTGAGAAAGAAAGAGGAAATAAGAGAGAACTAAGTAATGAAGGAAAATAAGGAACAAGAAAGAGGCTGAGAAAAGGCAAGGAGAGAGAGAACAGAAGAGGACCCACCCTGGCAGGAGAGGACTGAGAGTAGAAGCAGCCCTTACCCCAGACGTCAGACTTGATGGAGAACTTGTTGTAGGCCAGGCTTTCTGGTGCCGTCCACTTGATCGGGAACTTGGCTCCAGCATGGGCTGTGTAGGTATCCCCTGTCATCAATCTGCTCAGGCCGAAATCAGCCACCTTCACCAAGTGGTTCTCCCCTACCAGGCAGTTTCGGGCAGCAAGATCTCTGGGAAAAGAAAGCATTCATCCATGAGTATTGTGGACAGCTTTCCCAGCTTTACAAATCCACCAGCAGCGAGTGAAGGCATACTGCTGACAACTGGGTCCAGTCCCCTGGGAACGTGTGTGTGTGAACACCCCACTAGAAATGGTACCTATCCCTCAGCATCCACCTGAGCTCCCACCAACGTGAGAGGCAGCAGAGGGTAGGCGGGAGCAAGTTCTTACCCTGGGCCTCTGTCATCCTCATCCTGACAATGAAGCTGATAATGGCAGCAGCTACTTCTTAGGGTTGTTATGAGAGGTCATGAGTTAAAAGGTAAAGTGCTTCCACTGATGCCTACATATCTATGGCCACCTAAAGGTCTGCCCAGTTACACTAGCCCTACATCAGGCAAGGGGATAAAAGGGAGTCTCCCCTTGGTCTAACCAGACTTGATAGAGGACAAAATAAAGCCCATGGCACTTTCCCCCAAATTGCGTTTTGCACTCTCCTAGTTTGTCCTGATGCTTATCCAAAGGTATTGTACAGGGCAGCCCTGATGGCTTAGCAGTTTAGCGCTGCCTTTAGCCCAGGGTGTGATTCTGGAGACCAGGGATCGAGTCCAACATCAGGCTCCTGCATGAAGCCTGCTTTTTTCTCTGCCTGTGTCTCTGCCTCTCTCTGTGTATCTCTCATAAATAAAATCTTGGTAGCATACAAATTCTGTCCTGTATAATTAGCTTCCTCTCGCCTCCTGATTGTCCCAGGGAGGTGGGAGTCTTAAGCTCTGGATCGTGAAATCACAAGGCAAAATGGAAGGGAAGATGATAAGAGGCAGCACCTTCGGGTGATGGCTGCCTAAGATAGCCTGATCATCAGCAATCAGAGAGAAATTAAACGCAGAAGACTTGTGCCTAACAGGATTTTGGTAAAGCATTTTAAGTTCATGAAATGAAAAGGGACTGGATCTAGCCATGCAAAGCAAACCAGAAGTCAAGAAATCTCAATTTGTAGCCTCAAAGGGTTCCCGTTCTTGAGTGACAGGAGCAGGTAAATCAGGCTCTCATGCAGCACTGGAAATCTGTTTTACAAGGAATGGCCAGCCTCTCACACATGCTCCTCGTATTCCTCACTATGAAATCTCATGTATGGGTTTCATACTTGAGTTAATTGGGTAGGAAAGCTCACAGCGCTGGCGTGGAGAACATCTTGCATAAAAGTCACTGGCAAAACCCATCAGGCTCTGTCCTGCTTAGGCCATCACTGTGCTAAGGAGCCATTTCCACCAGCAAGGAATGCGAACGCCAAGATAATTGTGGCACACTTGAAGGTCAAAGCACTCCAGCCTTCAAAACAGCAAAGATGCTTAATTTAGAACCACATATCCACAGTTCTGATGATCATGGAAACATCCCTGAACTAGAGGACAGCAAGTTAAGTGGATAATGAAATGACAATAAAGAGAAAGGAGGGAGAAAACACGCAAAAACAAAAAAAGCCTGTGCACCGACTGTGAGCCTGTGTAGGAGCAACACCAGCCTCCCTGTGGGAGGTCATGACTGGTGAGCGCCCGCCTGGCAGATACACCAAGCACTCTGCTTCCCAAGGAGCGCTGATTATTAGGAAGGATGCCTTTGATGAACTTCATTTAGTATTCCACTTAGTCCAAAAAAGGTGCTGAAGGGGAAATATTTCTTACCGCCAGGATCCACTGCTTGGTGAGTCCAGGGTCCAGGCCTGCTGAGTCTGGTCCTGGACACACACCTGAAGCCAGTGAGGTCAGGAACCCAGCATTTGCTTTCGTTCTGTGCCATGGCACTAAAGCAAGAGGCTGCGCCGTAAAACCTTGCAGGTTGCAGCTTTTTGTAAAAGTTTGCCCAGGCCCCAAGTTTGCTCCACGGCTCTGTGGGGAGGGCTGCTTTGCCAGGCTCCTACCTGTGAATGAAGTTTTTCTTCTCCAGGTACTCCATGGCTGATGAGATCTGAGTGGCCATGTACAGCAGCACCACAGCGTTCACCTCCTGCCGGTTACACTCTCTCAGGTAATCCAACAGGTTCCCATAGGTCATGAACTCAGTGATTATATAGAACGGGGGCTCCCGGGTGCAGACCCCTGCCAATAAGAAAGACATCGAGGGCTTCAGTGTGCTGCTCTGCTCCTGAGTGCACCAATCCCGGAGAAGACAGAATGACAGAAAAGGGCTCCTGAAATGGGTTCTGTGTCTGCCCCTAAGTCTAGGGCCCAACCTCTACCACAGTTGCAAGCAGCACTCATGGCTTGTGATCAGGCTCCTATGGGAGGGATGTGGCCATGCTCTGTTCTTCTTCTCAGGCCCTTGAACTCCAAAAGAAGAGGCTGCCACTGAGTTCAGAAGCAAAGGTCCGGCACACACCAAACAGCCTACACCACTGTCAGTTCACCCCTGCACTGTGATGGCTACTTAACAGAATAACCCCAGTGAAGGGGCTCTGGAAAATTCCAGTCTCAGAAGCTATATGAGATTTGCTTTTGACTGCTTTTAAGTATTGACAAAGTAATAATCTACTCCCTCGCCTCTCTCCCTCTCTTAAAACAAACAGCGGGGCCCCTAGGTGGCTCTTGGTTTCGGTGCAGGTCATGATCTCAGGTCCTGAGACCGAGCTTCTTGCTGGGCTCCACACTGGGTGTGGAATCTGCTTAAGATTCTTTCTCCCTCCCCAACTAACCCCGTCTTCTCTCAGGAGGAAAAAAAAAAAAGGAAGGAAGGAAGGAGAAAGAAAAAAATGAGTAATATATTCTCTCTCTCACACACACACACCATCCCACACCGGCCTCCTTTTTACCACAGGCTGTGTTAGCAGAGGACAGATGTCCACATTAGAAATCTTCATGCACCTCTTATTTCACAGCACCTGCATCACCCCAGAGGGTTTAATTAAAAGGCCCTCTCTCCAGAGCTCTGCACACTCACCGAGTAACTGTACTAGATTAGGGTGCTTGATCTCTTTCATTACTGCAGCTTCTTTCAAGAACTCTTCCACCTCCATGGTGTCCTCCTGTCAGGAAAAGAGGGGTGAAGTTGTTTCAGCAAGGAAAGTATTTAAGTAGGAAGGTACAGCTTGAATGGTTAATACAACTGGAGCTTTGGCCAACCACCACCCTGGCCCACCAGTGCCGGCCTGCACATTGCTCTGGACAGGGCCCCTACAGATGATCATTGCCCCAGCAGCACAGAGGATTATTCTCCTTTGGTGCTGAACTCGGGAATTCTCACCCGGGACCATAAATACATGTTGGCAACTTGTTTCTGGGGGCTGCTGTGTAGAGGATATTTCTATTCCCATAAGGAATAGGTGGTTTCCAAGGAGTCCTAAAGCACTTAACATAAAAAAATCCACAACCACCTGAAGAATCAGAAACACACTTAATTTAATGGAAGAGACCCTGATGACATAAAAAGATACTATCCTACCAAAGAAGACCCACACCTCAAAACATGAAAGAGGACACTGAACTACAGAGGATTCTGAAAGCCTGGTGTCATTAGGGGATCTTAATGAAGCAATCACTACCACTACCCGGTCCATTTCCTCAGGTCCTATGATAATCCTCTACACCAGACCCCTAACAATGGAGTCACAAGGATCATCACATAGGTCACGTTTTAGCAAGTTCACTGTATCCAAATGTCACGCAGAGACAAAGATATGAGCAATTGCCCAGAGCAAACCTGATGCTATTTCCCCACTCTGGAATGCTGTGCGCCTAGCCCTACACATCGCGGTTGGCACTACCACACAGAAGCCTGTGGCTTGGGTCACGTACACCTCTTTTGACTTAAAGAAGACTGTCCGCTGATTGATCACCACAATCAGAAGCAGGTGGGGGGGATTGACCTGGTCAGTCTGCTGCCAGAGCCTGGCTATAAAGGCCAGCAGGAGAAGCAGGACACCTCCCTCCAAGTTTCAACATGGAATCTGAATTTGTCTGGAGAGAAAGACTGCATGGCAGATGGGGAGTGAATGTCCGGAAAACTAGACTCGCCCGAGAGGAAAGCTTTATCAACCTTTTTTTTTTAATACTAATTTATTTATTTGAGAAAGAGAGAGAGTGTGTATGCATGCACGTAAGCATGCACACAGGGATGGGCAGAAGGCGAGAGAAACTTTAGCAGACTCCCTTTTGAGCGTGGAACCCCACATGGAGCTTGATCTCATGATCCCGAGATCATGACCTGAGCTGAAACCAACAGCCAGCCGGACACTACACTCACCAGCCACCCAGAGGCCCCTTTATCAACTTTATTTTTGACGTGGCACCTTATAGATTTCCAGAGGACAGGTCATCCTCCACCTAGTATGCCTGTTGCAGTCATGTTTATAAGCGGAGCATGACCGCTGAGGACACGTGTCAGCCCATTAGCACTCAGCTTAGGGCTGTGAGGCTGAAACTCAGAAACAATTTACAGCTCTTTAACAATGGTCAGTTGTTCTGATGTCAATTAAACATCACTGGTAGTCTCCGTGTCAAGCTGTACGGGATAAGAACTCATCCCTGCCACCGCCCCATTGGCTGTTCAATTCTTCAGAGTCCTCTCTGCTCCTTAACATGCTCAGCAGGCCATGCTGCTGGTGCATGGGGCACTCTGATCCACTGGGTGACATGCTAATGTCAAAGGCTGGAGAGCAAATGCCTGCCAGAGTTGGCAAGTCAATGCTGCTCATGTAAGGACCGGGGGCTTCGAGAACCTTGCCTGGACAACAATATGTTCAAAACGTGGTTCTCAAATAAAGCTTTCTAGGCAAGTGGGGTTTTCCTTTTTTAAAGTACCGCATAATAAACCACCCATAGTGAAGTCATTTCAGAAAAATCATGTGCTCTTATAGCCGCTGACTCTTTTCTAAAAGAACCATGTCTGGATCCTGAGAGGCGTGGACTCGTAAAAGGAACAATGCGGCTTTCAAAAGGCACCCTTTCCTCTTTTTGTCTCATTCTCCCCTCATTCACACACAAGCACGTCCACGTGTGGACAGTATAAATAATTCCTTGTTTATTTCTTTCAGGATGATCTGCATGAACTTGTCTCCCCCTGCTGGAATCCCGCCTGGTTCAATTTACAACAGAAAGTATTAGCAGCATTCAGACTTTTGTAGCTGTATTAAACTGGAAGCAGCCTGATGCTATTCTGTTCTATTCCTTTCCTTTTATCTAAAAACTTTCTATCACCTTTTTTTTAAATTTTACTTATTAGAGAGAGAGAGAGAGAGAGAGAGAGAGAGAGAGGGAGGGAGAGAGAGAGAGGCAGAGACACAAGCAGAGGGAGAAGCAGGCTCCATGCAGGGAGCCTGACATGGGACTTGATCCTGGGTCTCCATTGGCTGCAGGTGGCTGCAGGTGGCGCTAAACTGCTAAGCCACCGGGGCTGCCCTCCATCACCCTTTTTGAAAAGTCTTCCATTTACAGAGTAAAATAAAATTAACTCTGATCAATTAGGGTGAAAGCAACACTGAGTGAACACTGACTTTCATCCCCGTCTATTGGGAGGGCGGTGGGTCAGCCAGGCTGTCCTCGCAGGGATGGAGCAGCCTGGGCCTGATGCACGTGAAGGCCTGGCTGGTACGGGGGGCAAGTAGGTCAAGAGGATGGCCTCTGAGTTACACAGACCAAGCCCTGCCACTGCATGGCCACGCTAAGTCACTCACGTGCCAGGTAAGGGAGATTTCTCTGAATGTCCCCTTCTCATCCACAAATGGGGAGAAGGGCAGCACTTGCCTTGTGGGCAGCACTCCATCAGCAAGACCCACTTGGACCGTAAGGAAGACAGGTGATCTCTATTCCTGGGAAGCAGGCTAATACAATTCCTTGCATAAAACAGCC
Source organism: Nyctereutes procyonoides (assembly GCF_905146905.1). Taxonomy (NCBI): domain Eukaryota; kingdom Metazoa; phylum Chordata; class Mammalia; order Carnivora; family Canidae; genus Nyctereutes; species Nyctereutes procyonoides. The sequence goes on from NW_026575020.1 coordinate 35,204,768, forward strand.
TGGGTCTTGAGTTAACGCTGCTGTTTCTTTCTCACAGATACATATTCTCCAGACCCAGGTTCTCACCCAGAGTGCTTTCTTTCCATTTCACCCTTTCTGCTCAGTGGCTTCCCCCGAGCATAGGTATCCTTCGGCATTAACAAAGCGCAGTGTTCCTGAAAATGGCTCAGCGTCCCAATGGTGCTGTGCAGCCCTGAGTGCCTTTCATGCTGCTCTCAGGGACCGTGGCCCCAGAGTGGGCTCCACAGAGAGCTGCTTCCACATCGGTCCCCAGTTCTCAACGTGAGGTGAGCAAGGCTATCACTACAGTGAGGTGCCATCCCACAGCCTGCAGCAATGGGGCTGCAGAGACCAGGCAGAGGCGCTGAGCCAGGCTGAGGAAGGTGGTTCACCAACCAGATGCATGAGCAACCACCACACACAGAAGCCCCAGAGCTCTGGCCCTCGAGCACACAGGTGTATCCTGCTCATAGTCAGGATGGAACCCACTGTAAGAGTGAGCAACACAGAAACGGTGGGCTCTGAGATACACAGCCCCTCTCCCTGTGCACAGCCCCCTCAGGGAGCCAGAGGGCCAGAGCATGTGACTGTCCAGTGCCATCATGGAAAGCCCTTCCTTCTCTGCTCATTTTGGGAGTTCTCTAATAGAACTAATTTCCTGGGGAAAAACACAACAAGCAAGAACCAAACCCAAACAGACTGCCTTGGCAAGGGCAGGGTAATCAAAGCACTTTGCCAACACGCTGGCTGAGTACAAACTGGTGTATGCTCCTCAATCTAGGATACTCTGGGGAGCTGACCACCAGGACAGTCTCCATATGCCTAACAAGAAGAATCCCTGTGGCACTGTCTGTAATAGCAAAGTACTGGCAAGGACACAAATGCCCACTGAAAGCTGATATACATTAAACTGTATCTGTGCAAAAACAAGACCACCTTATGAACACTGATGAGGAACTTCAGGACACACGGACACGAGAAGGCACAGTGCAGTGTCTATAGCCTGCTGCCATATGGTTAACAAAGATACCCCCACATGGACTATTTCTGCAAAGTCACAAAAATCAAGGGTGGAAGATACCATGTGTGCATGTTACCTATTTGCATACATAGGTAAAGAAAATGAGCACAATAGGTAAAGAGTAAAATAGGTAAAGAAATGAGTACAATTTTAAGTCTTAACACTTTTCAACAATGTTATTTTCCACAATTTTAATGGTTAAATCTTTCAGTTGCTTATGAAAGTCCTGATGCCACACTAAATCAACAGTAGTCTTTCTCAAATTCTAAGACTTACAGAACTGTTTCATAGAAAAAAGACATGTAAACAAATTTTCAGAATACAGCTTATATGAAATGTGGGGCTTTCCTGTACTTAATAGTAAGACTTACAGAACTGTTTCATAGAAAAAAGACATGTAAACAAATTTTCAGAATACAGCTTATATGAAATGTGGGGCTTTCCTGTACTTAATAGTCGGTTCTCTCAGGTATATCCTACCTGTGACACTGATAATCACAGGTAGAGTGAAGCCTACAACCTGCTGCATTCCATCAGAACTGAAACTAGCAGTTCCCAACAGTGGGTGTCTGCTTTAGTTCCACTTTTCCACCCACTGGGGTCAGCCTCATGCACTCCTGTCTCTCCGGATCTCTCCTGGTCTCAGGCCCTGATGGTACAGGACCCAGGGGCTGCCTGGTGGATCAGGACAGAGCCCGGATTAAAGCAGAGTCTTGCCACCTGTGCTGCTTCAAGAGGCACCATCATCACAAAACAGACAGGGTGTGTAGCACAGGAGCAGACACAGATTCAGGTGTCCAGTAGAGTCCTGGAAAGAAAGGACGCAGCTGCAGCCTGAGGGGAATTGAATGGCGGTAGGGAAGGGAACTTCTAAGATGCCGAACTGTGGTTTGTGCGTTTTTCACAGCTTATGAGGAATAGGAACACAAATGACAGTTAAAGAAAGAAGAAAGGAGCCAGGCTTTGAGGCAGGATGCCTGGGCCAGAATCCTGGCTCTGCGGTACCTCATTAGCTAACACCAGGCCAGTTATCCAGCCTCCTACCACTGTAGTTTCCTCAGGCCTGAAACAGTGGTGACAGGAGAACCATACCCTTACGATGGGTGAAAGGATGAAAAGAGAGGCTACAAATGGGAGCACTCAGACTCTGCCGGGCACATTGTAAGAGCTCAATAAACATTAGCCAAGGGGCCGCTCGGTCACTTATGGGGCTGCCTTCAGCTTGGGTCATGATCCCAGGACCAAGCCCCATGTTGGGCTCTCTCCTCAGCCAGGAGCCTGCTTCTACCTCTCTCTCTCTCTCTGCCTGCCCCTCCCCACCCCTGCTTGTGCTGTCAAATGGATAAATAAAATCTTTAAAAACAAAAACAGGGACACCTGGATGGCTCAGGAGTTGAGCGTCTGCCTTCGGCGCAGGGTGTGATTCCGGAATCTAGGATAGAGGAGCCCGCTTCTCTCTCTGCCTGTCTCTTTCTCTCTGTGTGTGTCTCTCATGAATAAATAAATAAAATCTTTAAAATAAAATAAATAAAATAAAATAAATAAAATAAAATAAAATAAAATATAAACAAAAACACCCCAAACATTAGCCATTACTGTCATTTAGAACCCACTCAAAGTTCTCAACTTCTCTAGTGGAGACAAATGCCAAAAATAGTGATATAATCTTATTGGACAAGTGGGAAACCTATTGTAGAAATGTGCTTTGTTGCAGGGGAGGCAGAAAAGGGAATAATTTATTTAGCAGTTGCTTAGTACCATATTTTGGGATGACATACATCTCTAGAATATGATGCATTCCCTTTTCCCTAATTAGCTATCAGCGGGGGTGATGACTCCCAGAGATCCATGCAACGAGATTCTGTAACTTTTTTTTTTACCAACTGTGCAACCATAAAGTTAATAGAGCTCTCGGGGAAAACCATCAAAAGTATAATAAAGTTTAATAATACATCATTAGAGAAATATATTCTAAAAGGCATTCAACTTCCAGATAATTCTGATTCACTGGTGTAAGAAAGCCACCACCACCAGAGAACTCTGAGAGGGGTCTCTTCTCTGGAACAGCCATCCTCAGTTCCTCAGCAAACAATCCACAGCATCAGCTGCTGGGCTGTATTTTTCCCATATTTCAAGTTGTGCAAACTCTCCCTCTTTCTAAAGTTTCCAAATAAGTCTTTCCTGGATGGACACCTCACTAATTTTGTGCTTCTATCTTCCTTGTTTCATTTTTGCAAATTCTGGCACATGTGTGGGTAATGCCTGGGCCTTTACCAGTTTCTCACTCTGGTCAAGACCCAAGGCTGGGGGGATCCCTGGGTGGCTCAGCAGTTAAGCGCCCGCCTTCAGCCCAGGGTGTGGTCCTGGAGACCCAGGATCGAGTCCTGCATGGGGCTCCCTGCATGGAGCCTGCTTCTCCCTCTGCCTGTGTGTCTGCCTCTCTCTGTGTTCTATCTCTCATGAATAAATAAAATTTTTTTTAAAAAAGAAAAAAGACCCAAGGCTGGGCCTGCTCTCCGACCCTGTGTGACCCTGTGCCAGATGGAAACGCTGGAGCACATGCACACATCTCTCCCTGGCCTCACCTGGTCTGCGGGAGGCGGGGCAACAGCTCTTTCGTTTTTTCTAAGGCTCGCCAACATAGTCATCTTTGGGAAGTGTAAATCCAATCATCTGGGCATCAAAACCTTCAATGTGCCCCACTGCCTCTGAGGTAACGTCATATCTCCATAGCCAGTTCAAACCCTGTGACTTTGCGTGGGCTCTCTGCTGTCCACCTCTGTCCAGGCGTCTGCTCCCCTGGCCGATTCCTGTTCCTGGCCTATGGCGCCAACTATGGTTCCCTTCCTGTGTTCCCCCTGCCAAGTGGAGTTCAGCAGTGCTGCCCGCTCCCCCATTCCCATGCTCCCGTCTCTAATCTGGTACCTATCAAACCAGGCTGTGGTTACCGTCATATTGCCTATTTCTGCTCCTAACTACACTGCTCTACTACCTAGACTGGCCTGAGGTGAACAACTCTATTTTCACAATCCCAGGGTTAAGCCCAGGGCCTAGTGAACAGAAGAATCGAGGAACTCAATAAATGCTTATTGTCTTTTCAAAAAATCGTGTCTGGAAAGTATCCAGAAGTTCTCAAGGTGACCTCAAATCATGTCAGCCCCCAACATACAAGTATCAGTCCTGCCCTAAGGACTGGTCTAAGGGGGCACAATCGATAGGAGTGCCAGGAAGCCACCCTTGGTTTCTAGAACAAAATGTGATCCTTTCTCTGAAGCTGTCACTTTATATCAGCCAGAAACCATAATTCCCACTTTACTGTGCCTCTGAGTAAAGGCAGCAGGGAAATAAGAGAGTCCCTAAAAGGCAAGTGATCTGACTTCAGCAGTCTCCAAGTGAGTGTCCCACAGACTTCAGAGAAGTCTGTGCACACACTTGGGTCCCTTCTAGCTGTGGATATTTCCATTCTTCTAGTCCAGTGGCTTCAGGGTCTCTCTTAATCTCTGTGCACAAGTAGTAGAATCGGTTCGTTTAAAGCAAGTGAAAATAGGGCAGCCCTGGTGGCGCAGTGGTTTAGTGCCGCCTGCAGCCTGGGGTGTGATCCTGGAGACCCGGGATCGAGTCCCGCATCGGGCTTCCTGCATGGGGCCTGCTTCTCCCTCTGCCTGTGTTTCTGCCTCTCTCTCGTTCTCTCTGAATGAATAAATCTTTAAAAAAATAAAAAATAAAGCAAGTGAAAATAGTGCAGGTCAACACTAGGGGATGCTCTGACCACAGGTAAAAGCTCAAATCACATTCAGAAGGCAGAGGGTTGCAAGTGAAACCCTTGGTTGGCCTCCTAAAGATTTCAAAGGACTTCAAACACACCTAAAACTACAAGCCCCACACCTGGGTGGAGAGGGCGAAGGTCCTAGTTAATAACAACTTGGAGGGGCAGCCCGGGTGGCTCAGCAGTTTAGCCCTGCCTTCAGCCCAGGGATCAAGGGATCAAGCCCCACATCAGGCTCCCTGCATGGAGCCTGCTTCTCCCTCTGCCTGTGTCTCTGCCCCTCTCTCTCTCTCTCTCTCTTTCTGTGTGTCTCATGAATAAATAAATAAAATCTTAAAAAAAAAAAAAAAGAATGACTGGACAGTGCCTGAGTTAGTAAGAAGGCATCCCTCATGATTTTCCACACCTCCATTTCCAGAAATCTACACTCCCACTACACAAAACTGGAACCTGCTAGGAACACCCAATGCACTTGCCTTTCAAATCTGCCAACAAAAATCCACAGAAGAGTCAAATGCATTTTGGTTAAATCCCCCTTCTTTCAAATCTTAGTTTCTTCCTCCTCTTTCTCTTAACTGTCAATAGGAAATTATCTAAATGCCAAACAGAACAAAAACTCACAGCTTTAAAAGAATCTTGCCATATGATGAAAACACTTCTCCAAATGACTCATCTTTTTTACACCAAAAAACCACAGCACTTCTCGGTTCTCACTGTATCACACTGAGTCTGGGAGAAGGACTGCCCCCATTCGAAGAAAAGGACCACAGGGGCCCAAAGAGGCACTTCCCGGGCACCAGTTACCCCTAGGACCTAAGCACAGGGGCAGGCCACCCGGAGAGCAGCACCACCACACTCCAGTGCCCGCCACAACAAACCATGAGAAACCGTATTTAGCCATGGTACGGCGAGCGGCAGCAGCAGTCCCGAGCTTACCTTCAAGGTCTTCACAGCTACTGTCAGGCTGTATTTCTTCCACACGCCCTCATACACCTCCCCGTACTGGCCTCCACCCAGCTTGTGCTTCATGGTGATGTCCGTGCGCTCCATCTCCCACTTGTCGTAGTTGGGGGACACGCCATAGACAGTGGGCTTGTTGCGCTTGGGAGCTGGGTAATGGAGAGTGGTGATGAGCCCGTCTGCCACAGTCGAGTGATGATGAACCAACTCCGCCAAGGTGTTGAAGCGGCTCTCTGAGGAGACGTAGAGCTGAGGGAAACAGGGACAACTTTCAGCTCCCAGAGTGCACACAAACCCAAACAACTCCAATGAACCAGCTCTGCTAAGCCTAAGTCATGGCACAGCAAAACCTCAGATAAATAGCTTTCCACACAGGATGGAGCGTGCAGAAAACCACCTATACTGTGTTTCTCTACACCAGCTATAATGCACTTGTGAAAGCAGAAAGATACAACAAAATGCCTCAGTGCCTTTGCATCTGCTGTTCCCTCAGCCTGAAATCTTCCAGCCACCTAAGCATTACATGCCTGGTTCTCTCCTCTGATCCCAAGCCCGGCATAAATATCATTATTGCTGCAGTCACCTGACTGGTCATCGCCCAGCACTCGTTATCCTATCACATCTATTACTTCTCTGCATTGTATTCACCTGCTTATTTGCTTACTTACTTCCTGCCAATGACCTCCTAGAATGTCAGCTTCATAAGAGTAGAGCCCTAAGCTGTTTTTATCCTGTGTACCCAATGTGGAGAACAAGAAATGAGCACATAATAAATAAAGTTACTGATTAAATTAATGAAGACTAGAATTCACTATGTATTTGCTGACTGGAAAAGAAATTAAATTTTTAATAATTATGCTTATTACTTACAACTCTAATTTATAACTGTAGAACTATCCAGAACTATGCAGTAATCAGAAATGGAAACCACTAAATAAAACATAAATCTCCTTCTCATTCTTATTTTTACACCCTCAATTGGCGCTAAGTAGCATCAGAGGCCCAGACATGCCGACCCCAGCTGGACGCCCCTGTGGGATGCCCCAGTCAGCACCCTCCAGAAATGGAGTGGGGCAGGGGGGTGGTACTGGAGGCCTGCACAAAGGCCACGTAGCCACCTCTGCTGCGGGGAAGCAAGCAGAGGGGCTTGCAGACACAAGCACATGTGAGCCTCTCTCTGAGATCTACGGTGGGCACGAACCTACACATGGAGTCTGTCCATGGGTCATTCTGGTCGGATGCACTGGGAAAGGAAACAGGGAAAGGAGCAGGCTGACAGAAGCAGGTGTGGATGGGGATGGCTAGTTTTCTTCTTCTTTGGTTCATTTCAGTAAGGTGGTGGGGGAATGCTCCCTTTGCAAAAAACCATGTTAACCATGTTAAAAATCTACACAGGACATCTGGGCTCCAGGCAGACAGCAGGTAACTGAACCTACCAGCTCATGATGGGCAGTCAGCGATTGCAGAAGGTGGGAAGGACATTAAAAATCACGACTTGTCCTGACTATAGACACAGAGGAAGAATACGCGTTTGGAACAGCGGTAACCCATGGGGAAAGAGGGAGAAAAAGGAATAGGATGAGTCAGCTGTAGCTGTAGTATCTCTATTACTTAAAAACAGAAAAAGGAAGAAAAAACCTGAAACTCATGGCAGGGTTGGTTATGGAAGGCTCCATCACTTCTGGTATGTTTGTAATATTAGATAATTGAAATAAAAGAAAAAATATTAACAAATACATTAGTTTATCCCATTTATAACCCTCAAGAAGATAAAGAGAATGCTCTTTTTTTTAATTTTTTGCTCAGGGAGATAACAAACAGATGTTTAAAACTCAGGCAAGGGGGAAAAAAAAAACTCAGGCAAGGGAAGCCTGGGTGGCTCAGCAGTTGAGCATCTGCCTTCAGCTTAGGGCATGATCTCCGGGTTTGGGGATCGAGTTCCACATTGGGCTCCCTGCGAGGGGCCTGCTTCTTCCTTTGCCTATGTCTCTGCCTCCTCTCTCTGTGTGTCTTTCTCATGAATAAATAAAATCTTTTAAAAATAAATAAATAAATCGCAGACAAGTCAATGACAGACTCTGACTTAGAGGTTTGTAATATACAATCTTCTGGTTGCAATCCTACTAAAATACAATTCTGAGCAACCCAAGAATTTGTCCAGAAAGACCCCATAGCTCTGGGAACTTGTCCCTCTGTAAGATGGCAGCCCTCAATGGCAGGACCATTCAAGGTGAGGAGAGGACCCACCAGGAAGCCCTTACACCTCAGACAACCTCAGTCTAAGTGAACTGCTCTAGGGACACGTGGCAAGTCACACTCAGGGCCCAGAGTGAGTGCACAAAGGTGCTGAGGGGAGGTGTGGATAGAATCAGCACCGCTGAGCCTGCGCCTGGCCTGACATCCATGGCCCTCTTGTGAGTGGGCATTGCTGACACAAGTACAGTTCAGAGAGAAGACAGAGAGGGATGTGGGGACAGCGGCTAATCCTGCCTCTCTCTAGAAAAGCCTGTCATTTGTCCATTTACTTCACTTCATGTGGCAAGTGTTCTAAGCCATCTTCTTTTGGGGCAGCTCGGCTGCTAATGTTTTCACTTCTGTGGAGGGTAGAGCCTCCCTGGCTCGCTCCCTGGCATCACAGCACCCCTCCCACCTTGGACATCGCTGGCATGGTGCGTCCATTTCATTTGCTGGACTCCTGAGGTTGGTCACCAGGGAGCAAGGCTCATTACCTACCTCTCCCTGTCAGCTTGAAAGGAGTGTTCCTTTAAGTATGATATAGTGTCCCTCTTCGTCTCTCACTACTGTCTTCGGAGTGAATTTTAGTTTATCTGATATAAGGATGGCTACCCCTGCTTTCTTTTGAGAACCAACATGCACATGAGAAAATGCTCTGCATCACTTGCCATCAGGGAAATACAAATCAAAACCACAATGAGATACCACCTCACACCAGTGAGAATGGGGAAAATTAATAAGGCAGGAAACAACAAATGTTGGAGAGGATGCGGAGAAAAGGGAACACTCTTACACTGTTGGTGGGAATGTGAACTGGTGCAACCACTCTGGAAAACTGTGTGGAGGTTCCTCAAAGAATTAAAAATAGACCTGCCCTACGACCCAGCAATTGCACTGTTAGGGATTTACCCCGAAGATTCAGATGCAATGAAACGCCGGGGCACCTGCACCCCGATGTTTCTAGCAGCCATGTCCACAATAGCCAAACTGTGGAAGGAGCCTCGGTGCCCATCGAAAGATGAATGGATAAAGAAGATGTGGTCTATGTATACAATGGAATATTACTCAGCCATTAGAAACGACAAATACCCACCATTTGCTTCAACGTGGATGGAACTGGAGGGTATTATGCTGAGTGAAGTAAGTCAATCGGAGAAGGACAAACAGTGTATGTTCTCACTCATTTGGGGAATATGAATAATAGTGAAGGGGAATATAAGGGAAGGGAGAAGAAATGTGTGGGAGATATCAGAAAGGGACACAGAACATAAAGACTTCTAACTCTGGGAAATGAACTAGGGGTGGTGGAAGGGGAGGAGGGCGGGGGGTGGGGGTGAATGGGTGACGGGCACGGAGGAGGACACTTGACGGGATGAGCACTGGGTGTTATTCTGTATGTTGGTAAATTGAACACCAATAAAAATTAATTTATATATAAAAAAAAAAAAAAAAAAAAAGAAAGGAGTGTTCCCCAACCCAAGGATTAAGTTCCTTCCTTCGCACAGAATGCTAATGGCTCCTCCAAGCCCTAGTTATGCAGAATTTGTTCCTGGTCTCCTCTGATTCCCTCAGAGGTGCTACTGTTAGAGATTTCAGAGTTGTAGCAGGTTTCACTGAATGGGCCTACTTTATATCCTTTTCAATAATTAAATTTACAGGCCCTGTGACTTAGTTCATCTTTCAAAATAAAATCTGCATACCAACACTTATTAAATATTAAAACTACTCTCCCTTCTCAATGCACTGCACAGCCACCTTCTAATAGTTAAGTCTGCTTGCTGGCTTCCTTCTGATTAGTTCTGGGTTTTGAGCACTGTGCTAGTGAACTGGGTCATCTATATCAGGAATTCCTGGCATGCTCGGAGAAGAAAGTGAAATTAGCATTATGAATGGCATGTCATTATGCTATGCACCTGGTTACATAAATACTCTGGGTGCTCAGCCAGGACCAGGCCTCCTCCTGATCATGCAGGAACCTGGAAGATAGGACTTGTCAGAGAAACTCACCAGAAACAGCTTTCCCCGATAGCCAGACTTATAGGCTTATCAGCACTCGGACCTCAGAGACCCATACCCGGGATGTACTGCTTATAGGCTGCTGGGCAAGTAAACAAAATTACCTTGACACTGTCTCACATTCCAGCAGGAGGGCAGGACTTAGAAATTAAGCAGTACTTAATAGTGCTCACAGTCTCCTCGACAAGGGAAGGTCAGTCACGTTTGAGCAGGCTTTTCACTGGGATGCCTGCACCTGCCAAACCACTGTCAGTGTCGGTAAATCTTAAAAATTCAAGAGGTTCTACAGTTGGCCCATCCTGCCACCTCTGCTAAAGCTTAAGCCCAAATTCCATTCCTGTCAACCTGAACCTGTCACTACAGCAGATTGAAAATAAATGTCACCTGGGAACCTCTTTGAAGAAAAGGAAAGACTCTATCTATCAACGGCTATAAGGAATTGTGGAACTTGACAGTGGCATCCCAGAAAAGTAAATAAAGTGTAGACACAAATAACCAGAAGAGCTAAAATGATTCAGGCAGCGGGTGGCAAAGAAAATCAGCCTTCAATTCCACCACGCTGGCAGAGAGCCCCGAGAACGACAGTCGGATTCCAGGGTATGTGGGGGTTTTCAAGACCGTCAAGACTCCTTGGAGCAGCACTCTTGTCCAGCTTGAAGCTCCCCAAGCCCTGGGCTGGCTGACCAGCCACAATTGCCGCTGAAGCTCAGGAACATGACAACAGAGGTAAACCAGGGCCAAGAGGGTGGAGGCAGAAAGAAATCTTTTGGGGCCTTAGAGAAGAATCTTCTAAATTCAGTTGTTTTCTGAAGATTAGCTATTTGAAAATAAGCATTAAGCTTATGCAACCCCAGCTTGTCCCTCCTACCAACCTTAAATTTTCCCCTCAGAAATCCAAAAAGGATTGCATCAAAGCTCTGCTATGTGAGTTTTTTTCAGTGCCGAGCCACACTGTCTCATGCGTTGCTGTAGTACCTCGCCCAATACCTCTGATACTGTCCCACTCATTCCAGGAACATGATCCCACTGACACAGCCCCTCAAGTGCTGCCCTCCCAGAGAGGCGCCTCCGCAGATGGCCGGGACTGATAACCCCGTGGGCTGAGACGTCCCCGGGTGCTTGGACAGCAGAAAGGGAGAGTCTCTGCCAGGGAGGGAGGGAAAAAGGCAGGAGGCCTGGGCCACTTGGATGAGTTGCCCAGGGGTGGATGCTGCCTGAGCAAATGAGTTCCCTGTGCTCCACCTGGAATGAAAGGAACCCCTGGCACATACCAGCTTTTAGACAGAGGGGCTGGCATCTTCATCGGACAGTTCTCAAATCCTGTGAATCATGCTTCCCACATGCAGACCTTGCTCTCTCCCTCTGAATGGTATTTGGGACCAACCCCCAGCTAATGAGTTGTCAAACTAAATCATGCCTGCCTGAATCTGTTCCTAGGATGCTGGTTAAACAAATCCAGGGAAAAGAAACCATTACCCTGTTCAGTAGAAAACCTCAACTGATTACTGTGGTGCAGCACGGCTCGTCCTGGATAAATAGCACAGATGGGAAGCAAGCCGTCAGCTCCAGGAAATCACCTCCCTCATGGGCGGTGTGCTCTGGGATTCTAACTCACAAAAGAGCAACCCTTGTGGGCTGAAGGCACGGTTTCAAAGAGCCCACCATCCCGGGGTACATCCTGAAGAATGGAACGACCTAGCCCCACATCTGGGACAAGAACGAGGACCCAAAAGGCAAGCTCATAAGGGTGATCTCTAGTCACACATCAGCAAGTGGCCAGGCTGGCTGCACAGACCTCTGTCATCACAGAAAGCACAATATTAGCACTAAAGACTTCGGCCAGAAGATTGAGACATGTGGAAGAAACAACAGAGAAGAAGGTTAAAAAGAGAAATACGGGGGGCACCTGGGTGGCTCAGTTGAGCAGGGAGGTGGAATGTGGCTGGAAATATTGTGGAGGTGGTGGCAGTGGGGTGGGTAACTATTTTAAATGACCTAAAAAAAATAAATGACTTAAAAAAGTCAAATAGCCTAGATGGAGAAAGTGACATTTCAGTAGACTTGAGTAGGACAAGGGATAGGACAAAGGAGATGTCTGTGCAGCTTCTCTAAAGAAGGGGTGTTCTGGGCAGAGAGACAAACTGGGCTTCAAAGGCAGGAGGAGCCTGTTAAGAATATATTGTTCTCGGGGACGCCTGAGTGGCTCAGTGGTTGAGCATCTGCCTTCAGCTCAGGTCGTGATCCCAGGGTCCTGAGATAGGGTCCTGCATCAGGCTCCCACTGAGGAGCCTGCTTCTCCCTCTGCCTGTATCTCTGCCTCTCTCTCTGTGTCTCTCATGAATTAAAAAAAAAAAAAAATCTTAAAAAAAAAAGAGAAATGAGTGTGAATCTGTGGTACAAATGAATGAATGAGGACAGCCATACAATACTAAGAGGACTAAGTGGAGGGGACTAGCCCTACTGCACATTTTAACATATTATACAGCTGTAATAATTCAAAGTCTAATATCAGAAGAGAAAAGAGAGTTGACCAACAGACCTAAATGCATATGTAAGTTTGGTACATTTCAAATATGCAGGAAAGGATAAATTTAGTAAATGACACAGGGATCCCTGTAAACATGACACATGTACATTAAACATAATGACAGACCAGCTTTACCAATCAATGACAGATGTTTTTCACAGGCCTGACAGCACAGTGCTAAGGTGAAGGGAAGCATGCACTCCTGACTCTCATGGAAGCTCCTTTTCTCACCAGCAACAAGTAAACCATGTGAGTAAACACATCTGCATAATTTCTAAGGAGGTAACAGGCCAACATCTATACAAATTTTAAAGGCATATAACCTTCAGAAGATCAGTTCTAGCAACTTATCTTGTATACAGTTACATTGTACATGAAGAAGTATGTAGAATATGTTAAAAAATGCAGGTCACTGGCGCACTAGTGGGTCTATGAAATAAATTGAGTGGATTCAGACCAGAAGTTTTTAGAAAAATGAAACAGAACAGAATAGAATAGGAAGTATTAGAGTGCATTACATATAGTGAGGGTAAGAAGGGCTTCTAGGACCTTTTGTTACTGATGTGAGTACTGGGTGTTGATGTAAATGTTCTTATATAGTGTGCTGAGATTATTTTTTTTAAAGGTTTGAAAGCCACCTCCTATCAGTGTTATTTAGAACAGCTAAAGACTGGAAAAATCTAAAAGTCAACTTGCAGGGGATTGCTGAAATAAATGATGGTCCATCTACACTAGGCAGTTATTAATCAGAATAAGGCAACTCTAAGTGTGCTACCATAAAGCAATCTTCAAAAAACATTGTTAGGTGGGAAAAGTAAGATGCAGAACAGTGTAGAGTCTGCATCATTTGTGCTTTTTAAAAAATTTATGCGTATACATCTACTGAGGAACAAAGAAACTAGTCACAGGGGTTGCCTCTGGGCAGGGGAGTGGAATTAGGAGACAGATTTCTCATTGTAATCCATTTCGTTCCTTTTTTAAACATGTGCACACATTACATATTAATGAAAAAATATATCCACCATTTAGGCCTCACCCAATAATCTACCCATCTCCACCCCTGATGATGACATGTGCAGCAGGGTGGACAGTGGTGTTCAAACCTAGCTCCACCAGGCATGCACTATGTGATCCTGGGCAAGAAATTTCCTCCATTTTAAGTCCCCTTCTCCTTAATGCAAAAATGCAGATTATGGCGACTTCTGCCCTGAGGACCAACGTGAGGTTTAAATGACCGGAACCTAAAAAAATGTGCCAGCCACCAGCAGGAACCTGGAAAATGCTAATCTCTCCCTTCCCTTCATGGACTCTTGAGCATTGTTCATATAAAGATCACAAAACTGTATATTGATCAACTCTTTTAAGAAACTACAGTTTGGGTTTAGAAATCTACTGAGAATGTGATTTCATTTGTGTTTAAAAATTGTGAATGTGGGATCCCTGGGTGGCGCAGCGGTTTGGCGCCTGCCTTTGGCCCAGGGTGCGATCCTGGAGACCCGGGATCGAATCCCACATCGGATTCCCGGTGCATGGAGCCTGCTTCTCCCTCTGCCTGTGTCTCTGCCTCTCTCTCTCTATCATTTAAAAAAAAAAAAAAAAAAACTGTGAATGTATGTACATATACGTATGCAGGCATACAAACACACAAATGTGGCTTTGTTTACAGGAAGGATGCCATGTACCATACTTATTTTGGGGAATTGCTCTAAGGAGATCTATTACTTTAAAAATATCCATCTATTATTGCAATTTTACTCACTGAAGATGAATTAATATCATAAGAGATTTTTAAATGCTCTAAAAAAAGAAGACTCTTAAAATAAGAAGTATGTCCAATATCACCCATCTTATGAAATAGCAAACAATAAAACTCCAGCTGGACAGGTAAAGAGCCACACCAGGCCTGTGGACTTGTAACATCCTGTGATTGGTCCTCAAGAGAGTCTTTCCTAGGCTAATAGAGTGATGCCTGCTGTTTATCTGAAGAAGTTTCCTTCAAGCATCTTCCCAATTGAGGTTTATTTTGATAACTTCTCAACCCCAGTGGCAAGAGTTCTGGGCCCTCCTGGCCAAAGACTAACACCCCGGGCCCATCAGTTCCCCCAACTGGGGTCCCCTACCTTGCCATCAGAAGCAGTGTTGATCCTGTAGTGGTACACCCTCCCTTCATATCTCAGTGAGATGGACCTCTGGCCAGGACTGCTCTCGCTTTCCCGGACCAAGAAGCTGCCGTTGATCCCACTGCTCAGCAGGTATTCGGCTGCGTTGCGGGACACAGGCCCATGGTACCAGGAATGTTTCTCCAGACTGTTGACTGGTGTGATGTAGTTGCTTGGGACCCACCCTTGGCCATTTTTGGTTTGGGCTTCACACCATTCCCCATTGTGATTGTATCCTAAAACCCGGAGCTTTTCACCTTAGAAGAAGAGAATCCAAAAAAAAAAAAAAAAGAGAGAGAATCAAATCAGACATCAGTTTTACAGGCTGGCTTCATTCATTCCCATTTATTCTTACAGGATTACTAAAAATCTCCAAATTCCTAACCACCTACTTCCCTTTAACAAATCCACATAAATATAAGCATTTATAAGTGTATATAAAAAGAGTACATGTTTATACATGAAGCTTCTTGTTTGTAACTGAACATTACAAGAGAGATTGCCTCAATTTTCATAAATTTGTTACGTTTATTCAAGTGTTCTCTTCCTAACATAAGGAAGTTTCTTGGGGGATAAAATACTTTCTCTTTAAAAAAAAAAAAAATGTTTTTGGTGCTTAGTCCAGGCGTTCTTTTCACGATCATGCTCTGGTTTTCCTAAGAACTACCGTACGGGAACTCTTCTCCTTAACTGGCTCTCTCATAAAGACACTGGTGTTTTTTTCATTGTTGGCTCTGCATCTTTCACTAGGAAAACGGGTAGCCAGTCAAGCCACAGTTTCACCAGATCTGTCCCTTGCAAGCACCAGCAGTGGTCCATAGTTCTCCTACCTTTAGTTATGCTGAGGGTATTGTCCCCACTGGCCACAAAATCGTACAGTGCAACGAAAAGGTTGGGGTCATTTTCACTGGGGCCAGCAAGAAGGTTTTCCTTGGAGTTCCAACGGGCTGCTTCGCTGAGACCTTGGGGCTCAAAGTCAGATGCTACTGGCCTCTGAAGGGCTTCTGGAAGACACATGGGAAACAGAAGAAACAAGAAACATGGGGGAAATAATTAGTTTTATTCTCAGGAGCCAAAAATTGTTTTCATCATTAAACATTTCTGGTTTACTTCATTTCTCTTTTTTTTTAGGATTTTTTAAAAAGATTTTATTTATTTATTTATTTATTTATTTATTTATTTATTTATTTATTTATTTATTTATTTATTTTTATAAGAGACGCAGAGAAGAGAGGCAGAGACACAGAGGGAAAAGCAGGCTCCCTGTGGGGAGCCTGATGTGGGATTCGATCCCAGGACCCCGGGATCATGACCTGAGCCGAAGGTGGACACTCAACCAATGAGCTACCCAGGTGCCCCTGATTTATTTCATTTCTTAACATCTATATGTAATTTGTATTAATAAGAAAGGTGGTAAAATGAAAATGGACTCTTCCTTTCCCAAATCTTGTGAAAGGTATGAAGTATTTTCTTTTCTTTTTTAGTATGAAATATTTTCATTCCAAAGTGGCAATCACTGTTTCCAAATAGCTTCAGCTTTTTAAATTCATTAATTCAAAATGAACTCATTGTAATAGTTAGAAATAGTCTATCCTGGGATCCCTGGTGGCTCAGTGGTGTAGCACTTGTCTTCAGCCCAGGGTGTGATCCTCGAGTCCCGGGATCAAGTCCCACGTCGGGCTCCTTGCATGGAGCCTGGTTCACCCTCTGCCTCTGTCTCTCTCCCTGTCTCTCATGAATAAAGAAATAAAATCTAAAAAAAAAAAGAGTCTATCCTCATACATCTTTGCCATTGCTTACATATAATAGAGAACAAAAGTCTCTTTAAAACATTTCAAAACATGTTAAAGTTAATATGTGTATATAATTTAAAAATCAAGTAAGACAGACAGGCTTATGATAAAGGACAAACACCTTCTACCCCACTCTTCTCTACACCCATAGGCAACAGCCATGCATGCCTTAGGTGACCCTCCAACTCTCTGAGGAGAAGTTGAGTCGTTTGACCCCACTCCTCTACCCCCACAGCTCCTGTGCCAACCTCTACCATCACCTTTGCATTTTCAGTAACACACTTGCACAGGCTTCATTTCTTGTTCTCCAGCTATAGACAGTGTCTCTCGCTATTTACTTCCCAAGATAACATCCCACCCTTCCTTCCAGCTCTCTCGACACTCTCAAAGACAGCCTTCTTTATATTTCCTTTACCTTGTGAAAACTAGTAAAGTTTCTTCCACTTTGTAATAATAAAGTCCTTCATGTTTTGTATATAAGTAGATTGTAAAAGGTGAACATCGATCAATCTCTCTTAAAGTACATGTGGCTACTGTTCACTACAGGGTCAAAGAGAGTTCATTATTTTTTCCTGAAATTTTTTTCCTTTTCTTTTTTTTCTTGAACTATGCTCAACCTCACTAGAATTTCTGTGATATACATGAGAGTTTTTTTAAGCCAGCAAATGAACTCCAAGTAGGTCCTTTTAACAGTCATAGGATAGTATAGATTGAAATTGGAATACTCGTTTAAGGAAACTATAAGAAACCAACCTTTATAAAAGGAGGGATAAGGGGAAACTTTTAATTTTCCCATATGTGTAAGCCAAACCCAAATGGTAAGAAAATTATATATGGGTGCCTGGGTGGCTCAGTTGGTTGGTTTTAGCTCGGGTCACGATCTCAGAGTTGTGGGATTAAGCCCTGGAACAGGCTCTGTGCTCAGCAGGAAGTCTCCTTGAGATTCTCTCTCCCTCTCCCACTGCCCCTCCCCTGGCTTGTGCCAAATCTTTCTCTCTAAAATAAATAAATACATCTTTAAAAAAAATAAGAGAAAAATTAAAATTTTCCCTCTTTATGGATTTAGAGAATCCCCAAACATCTTTTCTTGGGCAATAACACCCATCTCAGGGATAGATCTGATTCTGCAGTATTCACTTCCCCCCAAAACAAAACAAACCACTACAGACATCTAAGACACCTGAGGGATGAGGCTGAACCAGGACTGGAGAACTTTCAGAAATGCGCATTCTTTAAAATATCTCTTTGGGGATGCCCAGGTGGCTCAGTGGTTGAGTGTCTGCCTTCGGCTCAGGGCGTGATTCTGGGTCCGGGGATCAAGTTCCACATCGGGATCCCTGCATGGAGCCTGCTTCTCCCTCTGCCTGTGTCTCTGACTCTCTCTCTGTGTGTCTCTCATGAATAAATAAATAAAATCTTTAAAAAAAAAATGAAAGACCCTAGTTATTTGTGTCAGTTTGTTCCAAAGACATATTTTTTTTTTAAGTTTTTATTTATTCATGAGAAACACAGAGAGAGAGGCAGAGACACAGGCAGAGGGAGAAGCAGGCTCCATGCAGGGAGCCTGATGCGGGACTCGATCCCAGGTCTCCAGGATCACACCCCAGGCTGCAGGCGGCACTAAACCGCTGCGCCACCAGGGCTGCCCAACTAGGGTCTTTTCAATACTAGCTTTTGTACTACTGACCGAAATAAACCTTCGGGAACTGTTTTTGCTAAAAGAGTAAATCCCCAACTACATCATTATTATGTTTGGTAATCTCACTGTATGAATCATGAGGGCAAAGAGAATTTCAAGGAAGAGGGTCTGTAACACTGCCACTTCCTAGAGTGCAGAAAAGCCTTAGTTATGAGTTAGGCCCCGTCTCTTGAATATTTTACATGGGCTTGAAAGCAAGCCTAGCACCCATTGTGATCAGGAATTGATCAATTAACCAAATAAAGCTGATTAAGGGGCAGCCCCGGTGGCTGGTGCAGTGGTTTAGCGCCTGCCTTCAGCCCTGGGGTGTGATCCTGGAGACCCAGGATCAGGGTGTGATCCTGGAGACCCGGGATCGAGTCCCACGTCAGGCTCCCTGCAGGGAGCCTGCTTCTCCCTCTGCCTGTGTCTCTGCTTCTCTCTCTCTCTCTGTATGTCTCTCATGAATAAATAAAATCTTAAAAAAAAAAAAAGCTGGTTAAGGCAGAGAATTTTTTTTTTTTTTTAAATGTGTGATCCACCATTCCCACTTGAAAGTGCACTGGCTTGTTGGTCTTGACTGCAGGGACAAGGTCTGCCCTCCTGGGGCTGAGTATGTGGTGAGAGTTGGAGATTGTCCCCATCATCTATCTGGCTTCCAGCTTCGGTTTTCTGGCGGCCAAGGAAGGACTGGGATTTATATGCTTTGTGGCCCCAGCACAGTCCCTTCCAATTGCTTACAGCTGGCTCACTCACACCTGGTCTGGCAGCAATGTTTAAAATCACCTGCCTTTACTGAGTCTAAGGCATCCATCTGACTATCATGGAAACCACTCTCTTTTTACACCTGCATTTCACTGGTTTCATATTAACTCAGTAAATAAAACAAGTGTATCTGAAGATCTGGAAAGAAAGGTAACCAGATCTTGGTGTGGCTGGAGCAGTGAGTGACAGAGGATGACGGTGGGATGGCTGCCCTGTTCTATGGGCGGTAGGCACTAGGGAGGCAGGTTTTATAGGAAGTGGAGCATGCTATGCTGGTCAACCTAATCCGTGGATTAAGTGGAAGCCAGTCAAAAGACTTCTAATGTCATTGTATTAAGCAACACCATTAGCCTAAGGATTCTTAACATAAAAGTAGTCTTGCATATCAACAGAAATAGATAAATCCCTCCACTATGGAAAAATGGACCAAAACCATGAATAAGCAATTTATAGAAAATTTAAATTACCATTAAACTTGGAAAGCAGGCTAGCCCTGGCTAGTAATCAAAGAAATACAAATTCTTCATCAAATTGGCAGATACATTTTTTAGAATCTAAGTCAGTGTTAAGACCTCAATGAAGTAACTCTCATAAAATACCAGTGGTTGCTGTAGAAATTGCCGTAACACTTTAGGAGGGCAACTGGAAATACAAACCATATCTTTAAATCATTCCATAGCCTTTGATCCACCTCTAGGAATTACCCTGAGATCTACACCATTATTTCTATATACTGATTTTTAAATAGTAGCACAGAAAAAGAGGAGCACGAAATATCTATCAACATAAGGTAAGTTAGCATGTGGTCCATCCATAATACAGAATATATCCATAAAGCCTTAAAAATATTTTTAGAAAAAACAACTACTGGCTTGAGAACACATTCATAATAATGCTATTACAACCTGTTATATACACGGTGATCCCAATTTTGTAAAAACTGAAAAAGTACAGGAGTTACACCAAAACGTGAACAGTAATTAGCACAGGGTGGTGTGTATTAACAGTGCCATTAAAAGTAGTTAACTTGAGGTGGTGGGATTACAAACTTAAAATTTCCTTTATTTTGGGATGCCTGGGTGGCTCGGCGGTTGAGCGTTTGCCTTCGGCTTAGGGTGTGATTTTGAGGTCCTGGGAGTACTGCATCAGGCTCCCTGTGAGGAGCCTGCTTCTGTCTCGCCCTCTCTGTGTCCCTCACAAATAAATAAATAAAATATTTAAAAATAAATAAATAAATGCAATTTCCTTTATTCTTTTCTATATTATGGCCTATTTCTCACAATGAATGGGGATTGTTTTTTGTAATTCAGAAAACAGTCACAAAAATAGAGAAACTGCCATCATAAATAGGAGCCAGCTGATGCTTCCCTAATTGATAATCTAACCTGAAAAAGAACTCGGGGGGGGGGGGGGTAGGAATCTCCTGGAGCTGTCCTGAAAAAACATATGCGCGCTTCCCTCTGGAGTCCCGACCTCGTGGCCATGAGCACACAACTCTGGCAGCCCCGGCCCACACAGGAAATTAAACCAAAGTCATGAATACAGAAACGCTTTTCTTCTCCACTGCCATTTGACCTCTTCTATCAAACATTCTGCAGCATCTGGATTTGATCAAAGTTACATAATCAGGGGAAGTGGCCTGGAAAACACCTGGACTAGGCAGAAGGCGGATACCCGCCCAGGGGTGCCTGTGGATTTCAAGTCTGGGATTGAAGAGGGACTGTCCCTAACATGGAGACTGCTGCTGGGAATTTCATGTGAGGGGATGAGCCCTTTGTCAGGAAGGAAAGGGCCTCCCACAGCTTTCTGATTCAATGGACAGCAGGAAATCCAAGGCAGTCTCTCGATTTTCCTCTCCAGTTCTTGCTCCATTCCACAAATTAATGGCCAAAGCCCAAAGGGAAGTATTGCTCATGCATGCCTCTGGATCAAGACCCTGAAGTATAGCCACAGCCCAACACCAAAACCTTCCAGTCAAGTCCCAATCCAGGCTGATGTCAAAATTGACTCACAATGTATAAATGCCAAGTTCCTTGCTTCATTTCATTGTGAACTACGCTTGTCAACCTTAAAAATGATCACAGCTTACAAGGCCAACACTGAATAATGTACTTCAACCTTCCTGGCTTAATGCGAGGACTCCCTGCCAGGCCCACTGTCAGGAAGTTAGACCCCTGAAGCCCTGAGGCTTCATTCTAAAAAGATGCTCAAAATAGCTTCCCTTTTCTGCTCTTCCAGTGGATCTTTTGGCTGTTGTTTAAGTCTTGGGAGAGATTTCAGCATCTGCTATTATTCTCTTACTTTTTTTTAGTGAACATTTTCTGCAGCATCCTTTCTGAGTCATATTTAAATCTATTTAAGATTCGTATCTTCAAAAGTGCCTCTCACTCCTTTTAAAACCCTTTTGTTATTTTAGTATACTGTTCATGAAAGGCTTCCACTCACCCATAAAACTCGGGGAAAGTCATTATTAATTAGCCAGTTAAACACCAAAAACGGTGATAGGTAAAAAAAAAAAAAAAAAAAAAAAAAAAAAGCCTCCAAAAAGCTATGGCTCCAAAAAGCTATGGCTCCAACCTTTAAATATCAAACTGTTTAAAAAAATCCAGTAAGGATAATGCCACAAAATTCACTGGGCCTGTGCATGTTTCACTCACTTGGATAGTATTCTAAGAAATGGCTTGGGGTCTTTAGAGCACAATTTAAAAATCGTTTTTATATGAAAGTAATCCCTTCTTAAAGTTGTTGAGTCACTGATCAGAAAAGTTCACAAAAGATTCTCTGATATGGTTTATCTGGTCTAGACTTCCAGGAGCTGCCCCTGAACCCTCTCTGTGAGCCAAACAGGAAGAGGTAAAATGTTCCTCAACTCCAGGGGTTCAAGGGGAAGTCTCCTCCACCTTCCTGTAGGTGCTCCTGCCCCAGGCCACCCTCCTCTTGCAGAGCAGCTCATTGGCTGCTGGGCCTTTGGGGCTGGGAGGGGAGAGGGCATGTCAGGCATGATAAACAGATAAACATTCCCTTACTTTTGTTCAATTTCAATTATTTAAACCCTTGTTGCCTTATTCTTATTTCCTTTGTGGGCCGCCTTTGACTATTGCCCTCCAGTTCAAGGAATCTGTAATTCAGAAATCTATAAAACAGATCCTTCAAAAAAGAGGGAAGGCTTCGTGTTTTATTTCAGACTTGGTTCCAACTGATGAGATCATGCTCAGACTATTCTCAAGTCAGTATACAACAATCTCATACAACTTATAATATGAGCTTAGAGGAAAAGTATTATTTCCCATAATTTGAACTTGATGAAAGTCATTTTATCTACATCCTACATGGTCTTTTTATTTTGTAATTTACACCCTCATCCAGAGCAGTTAATGTTATTTAAAAAATAAATTAAGTATGGCCTTGGTCTTATCTTCACACTGAACAAAATTTTCCCAGCACCCCAAACACTGTGTTAGCTGCTGGGAGCAGGGGTAGGGCAAGGTGGTAATGATGCAAAGAATCACCACATGACCTGTGTCCCTGTGGGAGGAACACAGCTAATGAAAACGTACACAGCCTCAATGGCAAAAGTCAGAGAGAAGACAGGCAGGCACTGCCCTGTGGACTAAATTATAAGAACAAGACACTGAGGGCCAGAAGTTGTGAAAGGACCAGCTTACTGGCATCAGGAAGGATGTGGATCCTGAACAAGATCTCGCTGCTTAGCAAGGGAAGCAGGACTAACACAGAGGTCCAAGGCTAGCCTGACACCCTGAGGCTGCTAAGGGAGGGGTCTTCATCTGTGCTGTGCTGTGGCCCCTCTGGTGGTGTCTGGGTATGCCTCAGAATAAAGTCTGTAAATGCAGAGAATGTGGAGGACTGCAAAGGAAAACAACTATACTGAAATAGTCCTCAAAATCTTAAAAATTAATTTGTGACACAATGCTTCTTTATTAATGCATTAAATATATGCCTCTTTTTTAACACATTAAATAACAAGATCCAGGGATCCCTGGGTGGCTCAGCGGTTTACTGCCTGCCTTCAGCCCAGGGCGTGATCCTGGAGTCCCAGGATGGAGTCCCACGTTGGGCTCCCTGCATGGAGCCTGCTTCTCCCTCTGCCTGTGTCTCTGCCTCTCTCTCTGTATGCGTCTCTCATGAATAAATAAATAAAATCTTAAAAAAAAAAAAGATCCAGGAGTAACTGCTCTCATTTCCAAGTAGTGGTATGTGTAAGCAACAATTACAACCATTAGATGACATAAAAATATCTGAGTTTTACTGGTGATGAAGTCACAAGTACCTGCTAATATTACTGTGGTTTGTTACATTCTTAAGAAAAAATGAAACACTAATTTTCAGTTAGAGGTTATGAAATAAAGTTCTAATATTTCCCCTTCTAATATGTCCCCTTCAGGACATGGAGCCTCTGAATTCTATCCCAGATCCCAAGGGCCTTCCAGGTTAACAACTCCTACACTACAGATGTGGTTCAGTAGAACCCGAATAATCTGAACTGGAGATGGGTCTAGAAAAGAGGCTGCTATAAATTAGTTAAGAAGTCCAAATTATGCAAACTCCTTTTTAAATAGATGTAGTTTTATCACTTCTCACTTATGGGCATTATAGGCAATAAGTTAAATAGGTTTCCAGAGAAACCTCCCTTAAAAAATAAAGAGTAAAAAATAAAGTTATTTAAATTAGCCCAAGGTTTAAATATTTCCCCTGGAATCTGTTTACATTATAATGTGCCTAGCCAGTCAAGTTTAGAAAACAAAATTCTCCGTGCTAATCTTGGTCTCTATCAGCTGTCCAAGTATTAAACCTTTCTGAAAGGTACACAGTCCCCTCCTTCTATCAGAAAGCAAAAAATAAAAAGAATTCTGTTACCTTCTAAGACTCTGTTGTCAAAGAAGCCTCTAGTTCCTGGAGATGGAGCATAATAAAGAGCCATATAAAAGAACACCCCACCATTTTCAACACCCCACCACCACCTCATCTCAGCTAAGTTTATACTCACATTGTAACCACTTTTCCTCCTAAATCCCCATGATTTGTTCCCCTTTACTGGTTCCCTCCACCCCCACCTCCACTCCCCCCCCCCCCAACGGCCTTTAATCCTACCCCACTCCACTCTGCCTCCACACTGCTACCAGAGGGGTCTTTCTGAAATTTAAGACTGACCAAGTGGTTCTCCTGTTAAAATCCCATGGAGATAGCTGCTGGTAGAGACAGAAGGGAAAGCCCAGAGCGGTCAAGTGCTTTGCAGGGTCCTTAGCAGTTTGCAGAGAACATAGAAGACACTACTCCTAGCAGGTAACAGGCACTCAAAGACAGCTGGGGTTTTCATTACTACTACTACTGCAGGAGAAGTCCGAGCTCCCGAAGTGGGGGCACAAAAGACTCTTCAGGGTCTGGTCTGGGACCAGATTCTCCCACAACCCCTAGGTCCCCATTCCAGCCTCTCTAAACCTCTCTGGTGGTTTCCCCCACACAAACCCTGTGGCTGCCTCATCTTATGTGCACCCTGACAAGTGCCTTTAACTCTCCCTGGAATGCCTTCCCAGCTGACTCCCCCCATCCTCTTGACCTCACTTCCTCTATGGAACCTGACTGGTCCTTTCTCCTCCCTATCGCTTCCCCCTAGTTGACTGCTTCCCCTTCACCTTGTCAGCAAGGAAATCTGGTAAGCCTGGACTCCAGGGCCGACAAGCCTTATTTAAATCTCTGTCCACTCTGTCTTGAAGTAATTAATTTCCCAGTTGCACAACAGGGCAACAATGATGTCTACCTAGCCAGGCTGTCAGAAAGGCTCCATGCACACTGCATGCAGGGAATTTCTGCACAAATGCCAAGTGTGGTACCTGGCCCTCGGTACCTGCACCTTAGGGCAAGTACTCCCTCATTTATTATTGTCCTCATGACAGTGTGAACTCTGGGACAGAGCCCAGCGATCTTACCACAGTCTTCACCCCTTGCCTCCTGCAAGGCAGGGCATATAGCACCGCTGGGTGTTTACTGTAACCATCCGCGATACAGACAGAACACCCTGCACCTGTCTCAAGCAACAAGGTAAAATATTAAGTCATGACAGAAGAGTGTACCTTAATTATCTGTCAACCTGCAGTAAGAACAGCAAAAAGACAGCAGGATGAAAAGAAATGACATGCTGCCAGGGAAGCTTTTGTAAAGATCTCAGAAATGCAGTCATTTTTTTTTTTTTTTTTTTTACTGGAATGTAAACCATGGTCAAGATACTAAAACAAGGGGAACATAAAAGTCCATTTCTCTGCACTTTCAAGAGAAACAGGATTCATTATAGTCCCAGAACAGGCACACAGCACCTCCACACACATTCTGTCGGGGGCAGGGTGGGGTGGGGTGAGCAATGGTTCCCTGAATCCCTGCACTGGCCCTGATTCAAACCATCTGCAGTGGGCCCACTAACCATGGAAGCATTTTTATTCTGTCACAGGCCATTTGCAGCCGACTGAAAGCCTCCCCCTCTGCCTGCTGGGCCATCGGCGCCTGGGGATGGTTTGGAAAGCACTCATTTCACATTTCCTGTTCTCCCCAAAAGGGTCACCAAGGACTCCTGGGTCAGTTTAGATTTGACTCACTGAAGTATAGGGGCTACCTGATGGCAGGTAATGTCCCCAAGATGTCTCGTTAGCCATTATTATTCCTGTTGTTAATCTGAGCGAATGTGACCCAAAAAAGGTATGTGAGTTCCCAAAAGTAATGGCTAATTCTATCCATGACCCACCTTTAAATTCAATGTTAAGGTATGCAATGTCCAGTGTTACTAGCTACACTTGAAGACTGGTAAGATTGCTAAGGATTGGGCTTTTTTTTTTTTAAAGATTTTATTTATTTATTCATAGAGACACAGAGAGAGAATGAGAGGCAGAGACACAGGCAGAGGGAGAAGCAGGCTCCATGCAGAGAGCCTGACGTGGGACTCGATCCAGGGTCTCCAGGATCACGCCCTGGGCTGCAGGCAGCACTAAACTGCTGCGCCACCGGGGCTGCCCAGATTGGGCCTTTAAGGAAAATTTAAGAGCAATGAGGTTCAAGTTTATGCAACTGACTGTAACAGAATAATAGCCAGTATTTATCTGTCGCTTACTGGGTGCCAGGACTGTGCCAAGCACTTCATCTGTACCGAACCCCACAAGCCTAGGCTGATGCTCTCTTGACTGGGAGGACAGGCGATGGAAGAAGAGTTAAGGTTACTCCTCTACCTCTCCCTGTAGCTTCCTTGCACCAGGCTGTCCATCAGGCTGTCCACCAGTCCGTATGGCTCCCACTCAGCATTTTGCACTTCTCTCTCAGAATCTGGCTTTTTCCCTTTCTCCCTTCTGGGTCTCTTCCTCTGCCTGCCTTGGGCTATCCTTCTTCGGCACCCCATACCCTTCTCATCTGTGTTCGTTTTGGTCTCAGCCTTTCTCTGCCTCCCTCTCCTCTTTAATTCCCCACCTGCTTTTCTGTTTCCTTCACCTGTCTGTCTTCCTTGTCACTACCACCACAGACAGAACAAGGCACCTATGATGTGGGTTAAGAAAGAAAGATCTGAGAGCCAATTTCAGAAAATAACGACTCTCCTCATCTGAGGGCAGAGTTAGACCCTCATGTGTTGGTAATCAGCAAGCTATTTTCCCAAATGTCTTTGGAACTATAACTTCACGAGGCAAGAAAACAAGACTGACCATAATGTGCTCTGTGTTCTTTTTTTAATCAGTAACCTTGGGCCCAGCTAAGTATGAGAAGTGACTTAATCCATGCTCTCTGAGGCTCAGACTCAGGACCTTCAGGTTATGAAACTGATGCTCTGCCAGTGGCTTGAGGAGGGCAAATCTAAGATTGACCATAATTTGGTCATTTTGAAAGCTGGGTGATGAGTACAAGGAGTTCAATGGGCTGTCTGCTTGTTACAGACTTAGAATTTTCCATAAAAAAAAAAAAAACCTAAGAATTTACTTTATAAATCTTTCAACGTGTTTAATTACGATCCACTATTACAGAGAAAAAGTTAAATTCTTCCAATATCCCATTTGATCTTTAGTTCTTGTTGTATATATTTATCTTTTCCAGTTTTATTGAGATATGATTGATATAAAACATTGTATAAATTTCAGGTGTACAACATGACTTAATTCATGTAGATACTGTGAAATTATCAGTTATCACAGTAAGTTAACGTCCATCACCGCACAGTTGCAGATTTTTTCCTTACAATGACAACTTTTAAGATCTATTCTCTTAGCAACTTTCAAATATACAGTACTGTTAACCATAGTCATCATGTTGTACAATGTTGTTATATATTTTTAAACTTATCTGTAGACAATTTTTCCTGTTTCTATCTCAGATCAGTGATTACACTGGCAAAATTATGTCAATTTTAGAACAAGGTAATGAGTAGTATGAGATGTTCGGTTTTCACATATTTGGAGCTGTGGAAATACTGCCTCTGGAGAGATTATGATGCCAATCATGAACCAGTGGAATTTCTTCTTCCGCAACTAAAACATTCACCATGGGCATAAGAAAGGATCAGAGAGGGGCCTGCCTGGCTGGCTCAGTCAGAAGAGCCTATTAAGTTCCAGCCCCAGGCTAGGTGTAGAGATTACATAAATAAGTAAAATTTACAGAGAGAGAGAGAGAGAGAGAGAAAGAAAGAAAGGATTACAGAAAGGGAAGATACTCATCCTTAAAACCAATGACAGGAAGTATTCATTCTATGCATCAAAGCAAATTTGGAAACAAACTGTTCTGTTAAGAAAAACTATGGTAGGTTCAGCTCACTTCTATTGTGACTTCAGCCATTGAAGGAATTGGCTGAACAATTTAAACGAAATCTTTCACACAGATCTCCTAACTCAACGAGGGGCAGATTACTATTCAGTTGTGTTTTAGAAATGAGAACACCGATGCTTGGAAAGCAATATGCCTCAGGTCAGCAGGCAAGCATGGCTGGCAACCAGGCCCAAGCCACTGGCTTTGGAGCTGCATGCCTCACTTGAGAATGGGACTTCTGCTATACCCTCACAACAGAGCCGTCTGGACCTAGGGACATCATCTCAAAGGAACCCTATGTCGGTATAAATACAAATATTTAGCATTTTATTGGTTTTTAAAACTTTCACTAGAATCATCTCCTAGATCCTCAAAACAATTCTGTAAGGTGGGCTAGAGAGAGGATGTTTGCTCTTAGAGGTAAGCAAGAAGCAGAAAAGCTGAGGAGTCAGACAAAAACTGGGATCCCCTGACTCCAAATTCAGAAGTACTTGTGAAAAGTATTTCAAAGTGAACAGGGTCTTTCTCCTCCTCTTGTCTAGAACCACATAGTGTTGGTGAGAATTAAGTGAGGATGTGTATGAAACGCTTACTGCTGAGGAGTGTCACATCAGAAAGGCTCCACAATTTTAGCCTAACCTCAAACCAGAGGACTGGCTGGCTTTCTATTAGGTTCCTGAAAGAGTCTCACATTTTCTTTGTTACTAAACAAGGGAAGCATGTGATGACCTCAGGAAAGAGTGTTTAGAAAGAGAGCATGAGATTCTCTGAACCAGAAGTTCTAACAGTGTATCCGTGTGGCTGGCACCACATAAAGCATTTGCCAGAAAGTTAACTGCTGAAAAGAAGCATTTAAAAGCGGGCCCTTAAAATAAAATTTGAAAGTTCAAGAAGAGTTCACTTCACAAGATATTAAATTTTGATTCCACACTACAGAACTAGCATGTTCATGTACAACAGTCACGCATGATGTATGCAAATACAAACATGAAGAAAGAAAAGTAGGAAAAACAGCAAATTCAGATGGCTAGTGTTCATATTTTCTTCCACATCTGTAGGGAGAAGGAATAATCAGAATATTCAGTGTTTGAAGTAGACCTAAGGTTGTAAAGCTAAATGTGGTCATGGTGAAAGATGCTTCTATAAACATACATTTTTACAGAGTTGTAACACAAAATTCAAATACTATAAGCACTTATTATGTGCATAGAATATTTCCAGAAGGATACAGGATAAACTCTGAGTGTCTCTGGGTATAGCGAATCTGGATAGGAGACAAAGTACTTTTCATGAAATACCTTTTAGAATTTTTTTTTAATCAAGTACAGCTATCTTAATACATGTTTAAAATTTTTATTGGTAAAAATAATCCTATTGGTAAAAATAATCATTTTTTTTCAGTATTAGTTTTCTAGAAAAGTGTTTCTTGAAGATACTATTTTAATAGCCACAGAGAGTGCCAAAGGTCACAGTCACAGTTGGTAAAGCACAACACATAAAACTGGGCTCTTTGGAACCAGAGAGCATGTCAAATCCCGACACCACCACTTGCCTGAGGTCCTGTGACTTCAGATAAGTTTCCTAACTTTTTGTTTTTGGTGACTTAGAGTCTTCATCTATTAAATGGAATTAACCACAGGGCCATCATGAGAAACAAGCAAACCAAATCATACAGAATGCCGAAACAAAGCTGGGCATACAGTAAGTATTTAATTGTTTCTTTGACAGCCAGGCCTGGGTAGCAAGTAGATGTGTGATCAAGTTGCATTTAAGGTGGAATCCTCTTCGACAGAATGGAAAACTTGACCATATTCAATTCTCTCTGTGGCCTGAGCTGCCTGAGCCCTGAGTGGGTGTCAATAAACAGTGATTGATTGATTTAGGATGTCAGTAAAAACCGAAAGGCTGGATTACTTATCCAGATGTTGGCAACTGTTCTCCCCAAGAGACTAATAGCACATCCAGTCTTCAAGAAACAATTACTAAATGCTCTCTACTTACAAAAGAGTAATTCCATTTACTTTCTCCAATTAAATATACCAACAAAATAAGGGAACATCAGGAAAAAGAAAAAATTCCTACAGTGATTCCTTCCTAGAGGCAGCTTTAATCAAGGTAGTCAGTGGTACCAGAGCTGGGGATTTTTTTGAGACTTGGGAGGCTACATTATTATTTCAAGACAGGATGGAGGAAAATGGAGTAAAACATTTTAGATTAGATTCCTCCCGACAAGCCCGAATAATTAAAGCAGCCAGGTCAACACTAAATCTCCAGTTTACCCCCAAGAAAACAATATCACAGCTCTGCTATGACCTAAACTTTCCTCCAGCTCTGCAGCTACAAAAGTCTGTTCATATACTCCGCCAAAGGAGTCCATCTGCAAAATGGAGATGATAATGCCTAACACTAACTCAATACAGATGTAAATGAGAATGTGTTCAGAATTCTGAGCAACTTGGAAAATAAGCAACAGATTAACTGAAGATGATTTTGGCTGCTTTAGATGCCAACTTTTAGGGACAAATAAACTGTCTCTTCCTTCCAAATGCTGGATTTTGAGCCTGCTTCAAGGGAAGGGGACATCCCAAACAGGGAAGTGGAGTGATCAATGTACATACACATACTGTGGCAGCAGAGGCAAACAGGTTTTACCTACCTCACTGGTGCTTAAGGTTTAAGCTGCTTATGTGACTCCAGGCAGGCCCTCAAGTTAAAAAGTAAACAAAACAAAACAAAACAGTGCCCAGTGAGGATTGTGGGGTGAAAAAAAAAAAAAGTTGTAAGGAAGAGACGTTAACCATTTATGAGGCCTCCGTTTATTTCTCTTTCATTTTCAAAAGAAAAACATTAGAACTTCATGGCACTATAGCAGAAATTCTACTTGTTCTAAAATGAGCTTTAAGTTTCTTTTCCTATTTTAAGTCCTAAGTGAAAACAACAGAGAAATGCCAGCAGGATTACGTCTGGGATGACCAGTCCCTAGTCACATCGATTTCAGGTCCACTCGAAGTTACAAAATGACGACGCACCATCCCCAGTTCACATTTTTTCAGTTGTTACTGGCACAGGAAAGGAAAGACAACAGGAAAGATGAACACAGAGATGAGAGAAGCAAAGTAGAATGGAAAGAAGGCAAAAGTAAGATGCGCCTGGCTCTGCACTTTATGGAGCGAACTTAACATGAGGCTCCCCTCCCCCAAGTACTTGGTACCCATTCACGAAGCCTTCCTAAAGTTTGTAAATTTCGCTCCCCACGACCTCCCCGAAAAGGAAGAATTCCTAAGACCTCTGCGTGGTCTATAGATAACACCGGGTTGGGGGTTGGGGGAGTGGGGTGTGGGGTACAAAGATTGCTTGAACTTCGTATCCATAAATGGTAGAGCCGTATTCCTTTGTACACGATCCTTAACGAAAATCACATGTTTCACAAACACGGGTCGACCTTTTTGACACATAATTCCCAATTAACGGTAAAAATTCCACAACGTGGGCTCTCACGGCCGTTCCGGCCTGTAGAGCTCACTTTCTCAAACTTTCTCGGGAAGAGCCCCGGGGCTGGGGGCCCCGCGACACAGCCATCCTGGCGTGGCTCTCCCGGGGTTAGGGCGCGGGGACCGGAGCCCCACACCCTCCCGCTCCGCCCGCAGCGCCCGGGCGCGGTCGCAGGACACAGAAAGAGCAAGAGAGGGAGGAAGGGAGAGAAAGGGAAAGGGAAGGGAGGGCGAGGGCGAGGAGGGAGCGAGCGAGCGAGCGAGCGAGCGCGCGCGCGCGCGCGCGGCGCCACCCGGGAAGGCCCGACCGGAGGCCCCGAGGCCTCCTCGACCCGCTCCCGCCTGCCGGCGCTTACCTTCCAGGTAACAACTGGAGGAGGAAGAGAGCCCCTTCTTGGATTTGCAGCCCACCAACTTCAAGCAGATCTCCAACATTTTCGCGTGCCGGCGGCGGGGGCCGGCACCCCCGAGCTCGCTGCGCCGCGCCCTCAGGTCCGGCGCGCCCCTCTGGCCCCGCGCGCCCTCCCGCGCCCCGGCGGCCCCGCCACGCCGCCTCGCCGCCGCCCTGCGCGCCAGCCCATGGCCGCGGCCGCGTCTCGGTCTCCGCTCGGGACGCGCCTGTTAACAAAGGGCCGGGAGCCCGGCCCGCGAGGCCCGCCCCCGCCGCGGCTGCAGCCGCCGCCTTAACCCCCTCGGCGCCGCGCCGGCCGGCCCCAGTCTTCCCGGCGACCGCCAGGCCCACCCCGGCCTTGGCCCTCTGCCGAGGTCCAAAACCAACCCGGGGACAGGTTCTGTGTCAACAGGGGGGCTGTTTTTAGGTACAGCAATGAGTGGTTCTCAACGATGGCAAGTCCTAATGGCCCAAGACAGACTGGCTACGCCAGCTGCCGGGGGCGCGGGCCTACTTAGCACCACCTTTGGAACCTCGAGCATCTCTGTGGCGAGATGCCCCCAACCTGCGCGGCTTAAGCCGAACCACGCTGGTGCCCAGGGCTCTGGCAGACCATGTGTCGCAAAAATGCTGGCGAATAACGCAAATTCCTCTGCAGTTACCAATACTGGTCTCACATATGTTCACTGAGTTGACAGTGATTAAGGCTAACTCAGTGGGTGTATAAAGAATGAATAATCAGAGAGCTAGAGCCCACATGACAACCTCACAGGTATGCAAGACATTAGTTAAATCATACATTCAGACTAGGAGGTGGCTGGAAACAGAAGAGAGATCGGTTCGAATTCAAACATAATTTCTGATTGATTATATGTAAAGGAAATTCAGCTTCCACGAAGACCCATCAGAGAGGCAGGGCCCTCATCCCTGCTTGGCCTTATTTTCTTCAACTGGAAACTTTTTCCCCTTGTTTGGTAAGTGCCACAGGCACCATTATTTAAAACTCATTTCATGTCTGTAGAGGGCTGAAATCTTTAGAACTCTGGTTAGGACTGACAATATACATTATTATAACAAAAAATAACAATAATCACAATAGTTATTATTTGGCACAAAGCCAGAAATCTAGATGGATGGGAAGTAACAGGGAACCCAACAAACCAAATAATCAAATGAAAATCATATACTTCAATAACAATAAGAAAAGTTATTTATTTAATAAAGAGTGTCAGATAACTGCAACAGAGAGAAAAGTTAATGTAGCTCACGTATTAGAACAGATGAATAATGAGAGGATGTGTACTGAGGATGTGTCCTTAGTGTGTGTCAGACACTTAAGAGAAACATGGTCCATTCATCATAACACTGTATTTGCGTAATGATCCTGTGAGGAAAAGAGATTATCCGGATTCTTCAGGTAAAAACCTGATGGTCAAAGAAGTCAAGCACCCTGCCCAAGGCACCATAGTTGGAAACTAACTCTGCTTTGCCAGTTCCAAGAATCAGGCTCCTGATCAGTGGATTACACAGCCCCCTCCCATCAACAGTAAATTTCAAATAGATTAAAGCCTTGGATTTCTCTATTTTAGGTTAAATAGCTAACATCATATATACCAGAGGAAGTGCTGGTTTATTTAGAGACCCTTGACTGTGAGTGGTCAACCCCAGAAGGCAAAGCTGGACTCATTTGTTGTACTTTCCAGGCTATTCTATAACAACAAAAATCTGGATATCTTGGAATGGCTAAGTAACAAGATCTTCATGTATGTCTGCCAAATATAGCATATAAAAATTCACAACTGGACTGGACATGACTAGTGTATATCACAGGAGCTCTCAGCCAGAGCATCATCAACTTTTCAGAAGTGTCCTACCAAATTCTGATCAATGTACAAAATGTGTTTTTACTGCAACTGAGTGTACCAATATGCATGGTTAGTGCTGTGCTACCAGCTCAGGCCTCATTAGCACCCAGGAAGGCACAAGCTGGGAAGCAAGTACACAGTTCCCACCACCTGGAGACACAAGTGACAAGTGTACTAACAGTGGGTGCTTATCTAGGTTCTCAGAGGCACTGTCATTCTGCTAGAGAGCCCACAGGTAGTGACTGCTGATTTGTTTAGTGTTGTTTTAAAACTTTCAAACTCCAAGGCTAAAGCCAAAAATAAAATTCAAAGGGTGCCACCAATACAAACTGAAAAATATAGCATCTGTTTTGGTGCCATTTTGGAAAGCTCAAGGGCTCTGGACCAAACTATAATAAAGTTTGTCATTGATACAACACTTCAGACTTAAAGAACTAGATCCAAATTGACAGGTTAAGGCCAAGGATTGTACATTGATAGGCATTTTTGTGGTTCTAACCATATCCTTGAATACTATCAGTTAATATAGGCCCAGATATTTGTTTGCATGTCCTGTACTTTATAGTGGATATAAGTTTATTTTAAAAAGCTAATGAGGGATCCCTGGGTGGCGCAGCGGTTTAGCGCCTGCCTTTGGCCCAGGGTGCGATCCTCGAGACCCGGGATCGAATCCCACGTCGGGCTCCCGGTGCATGGAGCCTGCTTCTCCCTCTGCCTGTGTCTCTGCCTCTCTCTCTCTCTCTCTCTCTCTCTCTCTCTCTCTCTCTCTGTGACTATCATAAATAAATTAATAAAAAATAAAAAGCTAATGACTATTACCAATATTCTCTTCGTGAGTCTACAATGACCTTATCCTCCTAAGTCCTCTTAAAATGAGTAATGCTTATAAACTGTGTCCAAATCTTTTAAAATTTAGTTATAAAACCATGCATCAACAGGTCTGGCAAAACAATGAATTAGCAACAACGAATACTGAAAATTCTGCCAAACTGTACACTACCATATTAAACTATTCTTTCCAGATCCAGCTTTTGATGGTTTTGAAACTGATTTGCAAGATACAAAAAGCACTGTTATATGCAAATAAAGAAGAACTTCAAGCTTCTTCGAATGAAAAAAGGCCCAAGAAAGCTTCCCCTTAAGCAACCTTAAACCCACAAGGCATTAACTTAAACAAGCAAATAAATGAAAAAGACTGTGAACTAACTTGTTTGCTCCTTTGCATTCAGTTTGAGAAAGAAACAGATGTTTAATAAGTGCCTGAAATGTTCCAGGCACAAGAGTCACAACAATCCCATGAAGTTTGTATAGTTTAATTCCATTTCATAGGTAAGGAAACTTGATGAAGCTGGGAGACGGTTCTGTCCAAATCCACACAGCCTGTAAGTAGTATGGTTCAAAGCCCCTGACCTTTCTAAACCGGCACATAATTTTCAATTTAAGTGAAAGGATAATATGAGCAAAGCTAGAGGATGAAATAAAAATAATTAACTGTTAGAATGTTTTAAAAGAAAACAATTCAGAGAATTACAACTATTTAACAGGCGCCCTCATGGACAACTTATTTTTTTTTAAAGATTTTATTCATTTCTTTGAGAGAGAGAGAGAGAGAGAGAGAAAGCACAAGCAGGGGGAATGGCAGAGGGAGAGGGAGAAGCAAGCTCCCTGCTGAGCAGAGAGCCTGATGTGGGGCTCTAACCCAGGATCCTGGATCAAGACCTGAGCAGAAGGCACACACTTAACCAAGTGAGCCACCCAGGTGCCCCTAGACAACCTTTTTTGAATCACCTGGGGCACCTCCTTAAAATGCAGACTCAGGGCCGGGTGCCTGGGTGGTTCAGTTGGTTAAGTGTCCAACTCTTGGATTCTGCTCAAGTCATGATCTCAGGGTCATGGAGGCCCACATTAGGCTCCCCACTGGGCTGGAGCCTGCTTGCGGTTCTCTCCTTCTCCCTCTGCCCCTCCCCTCGTTCATGCACACACTCGCATGTGCAAGCTATTAAATAAATAAATATTTACAATATAAAAAAAATAAAATGCAGATTCTTGGTCTCCTTTCTAGCCCTCTAGAAATATGGAATGGGCTGTATCTTAAGTTCCCCAGATGATCTGTGTGCATACTTAAGGTTGAAAACCATGGTTTTAGGAGAGAGAAGAGTTGCTTCTTGTTTTCATTGGAAATAGAACAAAGATGAATAGTTTTTTTTTTAAGATTTTATTTTTAAAAAAAGATTTTATTTATTTATTCATGAAAGACACACACACACACAGAGAGAGAGAGAGAGAGAGAGAGAGAGAGAGAGAGGCAGAGACACAGGCAGAGGGAGAAGCAGGCTCCATGCAGGGAGCCCGACATGAGACTCAATCCCGGGTCTCCAGGACTACACACTGGGCTGAAGGCGGCGCTAAACTGCTGAGCCACCTGGGCTGCCCAGGAATAGGTATTTCTAAAATTTTTTCCCTTGAAGGCAATTTTTTTAGATCTAGGAAATGTATAATTCTAGAACAAGTTATCAAAAGAAGACCCTTTCTTAAGATTTTAGCCAAAGACAATTTTTTTTAAAGTTTGGAATTCAGTCCTATTTAAAAGGAGGGCAGATGGGGCACCTGGTGGCTCAGTGGTTGTGCGTCTGCCTTTGGCTCAGGTTGTGATCCTGGGGTCTTGGGATTGAGTCCCACATTAGGCTTCTTGCAGGGAGCCTACTTCTCCCTCTGCCCCTCTGCCTATGTCTCTGTGTCTCTGTGTGTCTCTCATGGACAAATAAATAATATATATATATATATATATATATATATATATATATATATATATATATATATTTTTTTTTTTTTTTTAAAGGGAGGGCAGAAATGGGCCAAGAGAAGGTGGCAGGAGGAAGGATGCAGGAGCTGCAGGATGAGGATAGGGATGGAAAGAAGACAGGCGAATCTGACATGGGGCC
The DNA here is from genome assembly GCF_905146905.1 of Nyctereutes procyonoides. Lineage (NCBI taxonomy): Eukaryota > Metazoa > Chordata > Mammalia > Carnivora > Canidae > Nyctereutes > Nyctereutes procyonoides. Next base: position 35,241,161 of record NW_026575020.1, read on the forward strand.
TGGTTTGGGAACCCCCAGACCAAATGATCCCAAGTGTGACTGACCCCCTCCACTGTTTGCAGCCCAGCCAATAACTTGAAGGGGGGAGGTGCTGAGAGCAGAGATCTTGAGGCATGTGCATGCTATTTCATATGCACCTGTCAACAAAGTCCACTTGCAAACACTCTCCCGTGACAGCCTGCTGGGTTTTCTAGCTCTGTGGGGTCCAGTGTATGTCCAAATGAAGGACAAAATGCGGCCATATCAGTCACATCCATTTTGGCCACTGTCTAAGGACACACAGGCATCTCTTTTTTTTTTTAATTTTTTTTTAATTTTTATTTATTTATGACAGTCACACAGATAGAGAGAGGCAGAGACACAGGCAGAGGGAGAAGCAGGCTCCATGCACCAGGAGCCCGATGTGGGATTCGATCCCTGGTCTCCAGGATCGCGCCCTGGGCCAAAGGCAGGCGCTAAACCGCTGCACCACCCAGGGATCCCCACACAGGCATCTCTTTGTCTCATAGGTTTTCTGGGAGATAGTACTACCTGGGGGTTAAGTGTCACGAAGGCCCGCTGACTCTAGACTGGGGGAGGCAATGCAGTGGAGGCTGAGAGAGCTACATCACACAGCCTAGCTCTCAACTACACCTCTGCCATCCACTGTGGTGGCTTGGACAAATGACTTTACCTCCCAGGGCCTCTACTGTCTCAACTGTAAGGCTGGGGGAGACGAGCTATCTCACAGGGTTATGAAGATTAGAAACAACATATGGAAGGGGCTCTATAAACAGTAGCTATTGTTATTTCCAAAAGAGCCCTCTTACCAGATCAGATGATGGTCTGTATTCCTGCCTAAGTCTTACTGGGACTAAGTCAAGAGCTAAAATTAACAAATGTGATATGTGAAAATGATTCCAGAAAGCACAGTCTGAGGGAGTGAAAGTAGTCTGGAGGTTTTCCAAGGGACAAGGAATCCATTTATTTTATTAGGGAAAAGAAACACTAGCTATGGAGTAGGAGTAGCAACTAAAATTGAAATGTCATGGAATCATACCTTTCATCCTAAAGCCAGGGACTGCAACCACAGCTTTGTGGCAAATCACACCCCCCATCTTTAATGGGGGCCTATTTCAGGCCCAGGACTTGATGACCTAGCTGCACACAGGACTATCTTTCAGATAACACTAATTGTTAGTTCCCTTGGTATTTCCAGAGCCACGATTCTTAGTTGAGGGCCAAATTTGAACTATCATTAGAATAAATCTACTTTCTAGAAAATCTCATTATAGTAACACTCTACTACATTTTTATAATTAACAAGTCAAGCACAACTATTAAATGCTAATTTTTCTCTAGGAGAAAACTATTATTAGTGTGCTCATTTTATTATTTTTAATTTTTAATCAAAATCATATACATATGAGATTAAAAATCAAATAGTACAAAGTTTCGCAATAAACACAGCAATCCCCTGACTCCATCCCCCAGTCTGCTGCCCCAGAGGCCGGCAGCCTCCTTCAGATTTCTAACTAATATCCTCATATTGTTTCCAGATTCATCAGCTTTCCACATTATATATTAACTTATTATAGTAGTATCCCAACCTCCTTAAACAGTAAAATCACAATTTTTGGTTAAGTCAATAGTTAGTATTTACATTACTGTGATGATATATTGTTCACTGTTCCATCAATAATATACTATGAATGTGTCCTTTATTTATCTAGAAATATTAATTGCCTTGATTTTTTTCATTTGGTTAATCTTCTATAATTTATTACCATTACCCCCCAAATAGTTCAAAGATCTGTCAAACCCCTAGTAGTATTTTTTCCAAACACTAAAACACTTAAAACATTCTCAGTTCTATTTATTTTTATTTATTTTAAAAAGGATTTTAATTTATTTATTTGAGGGAGAGAGAACATGCAAGTGGGGGAGAAGCAGACAGAGAGGGACATGTAGACTATGTGCTAAAAGCGTGGAGCCTTCCTTGGGGCTTGATCCAGTGACCCCAAGATCATGACCTGAGCCAAAAGCAAGAGTTGTACGCTTGCCAACTGAGCCACCCAGGTGCCCCCTAAGTTCTATTTATTGATTTATATCCTCATTTTGCTGGCTTCCTGCAAAACTGGGGCGGAGGGGTTCATTCCAAAAAATGCCTTTCTTCTATTCTATTCTGACAGTTTGGCTGGGTATAGAATTCTAGGTTAAAATTAATTTTTCCTGCTTAATTTTGAAATGTTTCTCCACTAGCTTCTAGTTGACAGTATGGTATAGATATGCAATTCCATTTGAAATCTTGATCCTTTATATATGAACCTGTTTTTCTCTTTGGAAACTCTAGAGTATCTTTTTATACTCTTGGTGTTCTGAAATTTCACAATGATACAGCTAAGAGTGAGTCTTTTATCATGCTGGCAGTCAGGAGCCAAACCAATTTGAAGATTTAAGTCAGTTAGCTCTGGAGAACACTCACTTTGAGGTTTTCCCTGATACTTACTATCTCCTAAATTCTCCTCCATTTTCTTTTGGCTCTTTCCTTCTGGAAGTCTTATCAGATGGATACGGAAGCCCTGAGACTGAGCTTCCAATTTTCTTATTTGTTCTCTCTCATTGTCCACATCTTGTCTTTATGTTCTGCTTCCTGCAATAGGCTATAGTGTCTAAGTCTTCTGTTGAATTTTAAATTTTGGCTATAATGTTCTCAGTGTTAAAGAGCTCATAATTATTCTGATATTCTCATTACTCTATTATTATGATTCTCTTTAATACTATTGTTATTTAATGTTTGCAGTACATCTCTCTGAGGACAGCAAAGACAAGTTCTTCTGAATTCTTCTGTTTCTTGCATTGTCTTTATTTCAAACAAGTTCCTTTTTTTTCTGTGAATGTTTTACCTTTTATCTATGTTACAGATTCTTCTTTAATGTATAGAGAAATGTGATTATCCATTTATTATAAATAAATGAGGAACTAAAACATATGTATGGAGGGGCACAACAATTGGTGGACTTCAGTGAAGGAAGGTGGTAAGCTCACTTTTCCATCAAGAGAATCCCCAAATGTTGGTATCTATAGGGCTTTTTCTAGAGCTATTCAAATTTTTTTTCCCTCAGAAAAGAAAATTTCCATCTCTTCTCTGTTAGGGCCCTGGCTGACAGTTATTAGAAGAGGGCTGAGAATCTCACTATTCAGTATGCATACTTAAAAAAAATAAATCTGCTTGGGGTGCCTGGCTGGCTTGGTAGGCAGAACATGTGATGCTTGATCTTAGAGGGTTGTGAGTTCAAGCCCCATGCTGAGCAGAGCTTACTTTAAAAAAAAAAAAAAATTCTGCTCTTGCTTATTACCCCACTGTTTCAGCCCCTTGGCTTATTTGTCTACATGGTGGGGATAATGCCCCCAAGTCCAGAGCCTCTACAGGGTAATTTGTCAGTATAATACTTCTAGTCTCAAACAGATAAGAAGAAGAGGTAGGTGGTCATCGGCTGTACAGAGTTGGGGAGGAGCATGAAGAATCTAAACATTCCTTTTACTGATTTTGAATTGATCCCCTCAATTTCAGTTATAGACCTCACCACTCCCTGCTCTCCGTAGTACCAATGCCTCTAACGTTGATGTTTTTTCCCCCCTCAGGATCTTTTTTTTTTTTTTAAGATTTTATTTATTTATTCATAAGAGAGAGTGGGGGGGGGGCATAGAGGGAGAAGCAGGCTCCATGCAGGGAGCCGGATGTGGGACTCAATACCAGGACTCCAGGATCACACCCTGGGCTGAAGGCAGGTGCTAAATCACTGAGCCACCCACGGAATCCCCTTTTTCTCAGGATCTTAACAAGCATCACGTGTTCTGCCTACCAGTGAGCCAGTGCTCACTTCTAATGTCCTTCTCAGAAGAGGTTAGGCTTCAATTTGCTTTTGACTGCCTTCCATTTTCAAAAATGTGTTTACCTTTTTTATCTACTTTATCTTTTTTGGTTCTTTTTGCCCTTACGAATTTTCACTTTGAAAAAAATCTTGGGATGCCTGGGTGGCTCAGTGGTTGAGTGTCTGCCTTCGGCTCAGGTCATGATCCCAGGGTCCGAGGAAGGAACCCTGCACTGGGCTCCTCCTAAGGAGCCTGCTTCTCTCTCTGCCTATGTCTCTGTCTCTCTCCTGACTGAATGAATGAATCTATCTTTAAAAAAAGAAGAAGAAAAAAATCCTTTGGGGTGCCTGGGTGGCTCAGTCAGATAAGCATCTGCCTTTGGCTCAAGTCATGGGATAGAGCCCCACATGGGGCTCACTGCTCAGTGGGGAGTCTGCTTCTCCGCACCGTTCATGCTCTCTCTCATATAAATAAATAAAATCTTTTTTAAAAAAATGAAAAAAATTATTATCATTTCAGTGATGGGGAGCAAATGGAGATAAAAACAGATCTTCAATCTTTATTCATTTTTAATCAGAATCTATTTTGCTCATTTTAATAGATGAGACGACTGAGGTACAGATAACTTGCAAGAGGTCTCACAGTAAGGTATGGCAGAGCCAGGAAAAGAACCCAGATCTCCAAACTCCTTTGTTAGATTTTTTCCATTAATATCACACCAAGTAGGTAGGTACCCGTAATCAAGAGCTGACAGACCAGTTTTAGGACACCAGGCTGCAAAACTATTTAAAATTTGTTGCACACTATAGGTCTTAAATCATAATATTGCTGGTGGTGAAGAAACAACCAAATCCTGAATCTCTAAACCCAGTTAAATCCACTTACAAGTTAAGTTATAAACAGATGTATTATGAAACAAAAAATAGTTTGGAATAATTTGCATTAAAAGTCTAAGTGCTTGAATTCAACTCAAAGAGGTTTCATACATTTTCATGAATTGTCTCTGTCCCTTCACTTTGGTTAACTTTTGAAATGAATGCCAAACAATTTTATTTTAAATCCCTAAGACTCTTGTTTGTTTGCCTTTAATTTGAATATTGAATAAAGATTACAATGTCGGGGATCCCTGGGTGGCTCAGCGGTTTAGCGCCTGCCTTTGGCCCAGGGCGTGATCCTGTTGTCCCGGATCGATTCCCACATGGGGCTCCAGGCATGGAGCCTGCTTCTCCCTCTGCCTGTGTCTCAGCCTCTCCCTCTCTCTCTCTGTCTCTCACGAATAAAAAAAAAAAAAAAGATTACAATATCTATAAAACAAATAAAAAATAGCAATGTTGCAAAAATAAAAACCTTTGACTATTATCTGTAGAATGATGTAAACTCGAGCAGGCGCTTTTGCAGAAACACTGCTAAAAGAAGAGCCCGAACACTGGTTATTTGCAAGCAAGTGTATTTTGCAAATACAAAATAAATGTATTTGCATTTATTTTGAAATGCTACTTTTGGCTTTTTTTGTTCACTTTGACCTGGGAAACTAGTGGTTAATTTTCCCTCTCTTTCTCTAAGACTGAAAGAATCTGGCCAGCAGTAAGCAGGCACGGGAGATCACGTTACTTGGGGGTGGGGGAGGCAGGCAGCTGGAGAGTGTAGAGAGAAAGGCCAGTAGGGAAGGAAAACACGTCTTCTGAACCTCCCCACAGTGCAAGGCCCAGCAGGGATCAGGAGGTTCTCGGAGGGGCTGGTGTTTATCCAGGTTATCTCTGGGGCAGCTGAAATGGTCTATGCAAGTATGGGCTCCCTCAGCATTAAGATCCTCTCAGCAGCCAGAGCTGCGCCTGGGGAAAGGCAAATTTGTCAGTAATTGTTAGTGAGGATGAAAAACTTAGAAATGAAACACTAAAGGAGTTTTATGTTGGTTTCTTCAAAACATTCCGCAGCAATTTGTTTTGTTGTCAAGGTTTTTAAAAGCTGTATACAAAGGACAAATGGGGCCAGAAGATTTCTCCCTACACTTGTTAGAAATGACTGTTGTCCTTAGAGAAGTAATGGCATCTCAAAATAAAATGTTACTGCTTTTTCCTCCTAAAGCGCCAGATAGGGCATGTTAATTCAAAATTACATATTAACCAGAAAAGAATGGCTACAGATAACACTGGACAAACTGCTCAGTAAGTGGAGATGTGAGTATGTCAGGAGGGAAAGAGTCACTTGAAAAGAAAATGACAGAGTCCTGCTTCCAAAGTCACTGGCAGAAGCTGTCTGCCACCCTATCGACTAGCTGGTGCATAAGCTCTATATTCAGAAAATCAACTCCAAAATTGGATTTAACTGCTAAGTTAATTTTCACATTTCCTAAGCAATAATAATTCATATTTATGGCTATTTCAGCAAGAAGAGCATTCCAATGCAATTCTAAAACAATAGTAAAGGTTAACTTCTCAGTAAAATTTAGGCCAATTACTCCATATCAACTAGACTTCCTCTGAGGAAAAATTAATGGGAATCCCATGTAGGCTAGTTACAGGAACCTGCCTAGCCAACAATGGTCACCAGCATGTGTTCTCCTCTCTTGCCTTCAAACCCTAAGTTTTAGACATTAATTTGTAGATCATGTGGACACATGGCCCCACAGTAAAAACTATGTTTCCTGGTCTCTCTTGTACCCCAACATTACTATCTCACTAGGTCTTAACCAAATGTACATGAGCAGAAATGATACACACAACTTCTGGGCCTCTTTCTTAAAAAGAATGGGCAGCCCTCCCCCACTCCTCTCCTTTCTACTCCCCACTGCCTGCACAAGGACAGGATAGCTAGAGTGGCCATTTGGAATTGAGGTAGAATCCACATTTTAAAGAGTAACAGGGCAGCCCAGGTGGCTCAGCGGTTTAGTGCCACCTTCAGCCTAGGGCCTGATCCTGGAGACCCGGGATCGAGTCCCATGCATGGAGCCTGCTTCTCCCTCTGCCTGTGTCTCTGCCTCTCTCTCTCTCTCTGTCCCTCATGGATAAATAAATAAAATCTGTCCCTCATGGATAAATAGATAAAATCTTAAAAAAAAAAAAAAAGAGTAACAAGATGAAGGTGTCTGACCCTGTGGAGTGCCCATATACAGCCAGGACTGCTAATGTGAGTCCTGTCACAGAGGAGAGAAATAAACAGCAAGCTTGTTTAAAGCTGCTGGTATTCTGCATCTGTTGTAATAGTCACATAGTCTTTATGGTAATAATAGTAAAATATTAGTTCTAGGGGCACTGAGTGGCTTAGTCAGTCAAATGTCTGACTCTTGATTTCAGCTCAGGTAATGATCTCAGGGTTTTAAGATAAAGCCCCACATTGGGCTCTGCACTGGCATGGAGTTGGCTTGGGATTCTCTCTCCCTGTCTCTGCTCTCCCTCCCCTCCCCCAAATAAATAAAAAAATAAATAGATAAAATCTTTTAAAAAATAATTTAAAAAATAAAATAAAATATCAGGGTTTTTAAAAAAGACTTATTTATTCATAAGAGACACACAGAGGAGAAAGTGAAAGAGAGAGGCGGAGACACAGGCAGAGGGAGATGCTGGCTCCCCACAGGGAGCCCAATGCAGGACTCCATCCGGGATCCCAGGATCATAACCTGAACTAAAGGCAGCCACTCAACTGCTGAGCCACCCAGGCGTCCCTAAAATACCAGTTCAACTCATAGAAATCTAAGAATTTCGTAAATCAACTTTTTTCTTTATCAAAAACTGTTCATTTGGGGAATATAAATAATAGTGAAAGAGAATAGAGGGGAAAGGAGAAGAAATGGGTAGGAAATATCAGAAAGGGAGACAGAACATGATAGACTCCTAACTCTGGGAAACGAACTAGGGGTGGTGGAAGGGGAGGAGGGCGAGGGGTGGGGGTGACTGGGTGGCAGGCACTTAGGGGGGCACTTGATGGGATGAGCATTGGGTGTTATTCTGTATGTTGGTAAATTGAACACCAATAAAAAATAAATTCATTATTAAAAAACAAAAACAAAAACAAAACCCTGTTAACTGGAAAGCAAGCATTTGAAACAGTCTCATAATCTGCAGAAAATGAGAAAACATCTTAAATAATTGGTATAAGGACCTTGTATCTAGAATACAGAGAACTCTTATCACTCAATTATAAGATAGTACACAAACCAATTAAAAAGTAGGTAAAAGATTTTAATTGATGTTACCAAAGAAGAAATGTGAATGGCTAATAAGAAGATGAAAAGATGCTCAGGGGATCCCTGGGTGGCTCAGCGGTTTAGCGCCCGCCTTTGGTCCAGGGCGTGATCCTGGAGTCCCGGGATCAAGTCCCACGTCGTAGGGCTCCCGGCATGGAGCCTGCTTCTCCCTCCTCCTGTGTCTCTGCCTCTCTTTCTATGTCTATCATAAATAAATAAATAAATCTTAAAAAAAAAAAAAGGAAAGAAAAGAAAAGATGCTCAGCTTCACTGGTCATTCAATAAATGGAAACTAAAACCACAAAGGGATACTGCTTCACACCCACTCAATAGCTACAATCAAAAAGACAAAACCAAGTGTTGGTGAGGATGTGGAGAAACTGGAACCCTTGTACTGTGGGTGGAAATGCAGAACCATAAGACCATCCTAGAAAACAGCTTGGCAGTTTCTTAAAAAGTACAACACAAACTTATTTTATAAGACCCAGCAATTCTCCTAGGAATCTACCTCAGAGAAACGAAAACACATTATCTGCACAAAAACTTGTCCGTGAGTGTTCACAGCAACATTATTCATCAGGGCCAAGAATTGGAAACAACACAAGAGTCCCTCAGTTGGTAGACTGAGAAACAAAATGTATATACAAAGAACGGAAGACTACTCAACACTACAAAGGAATGATGTGCTGTTATGTGCTGCAATACAGCTGAACCTCAACAACGTGCTGTGATGTGGAAGAAGCCTATCACAAAAGACCACATATCATATTATTCCATTTATAGAACATGTGCAGAAACGGCAAATCTATAGAGATAGACAGTAGATTAGTGGTTGCCTGGGAGTGAGAGGTGGGATCAACTATAAATGGGCACAAGGAATCTTTTTGGCATAATGGAAATGTTCTAGAACTGGACTGCAGTAATGGTTTCACACTGTAAATTTACTGTAAATCACTGAATTGTACACTAAAATGGTCAATTTTATGGCATATAAATTATACCTCAAAAAAAACCCCACAAAAACTTTTGTTAACAAAAAAGGAAAAAAAAGGATGTGTTCTATGATTTTTGACCCTTTTCCCTAACTGGATGTTATACAAAGGATGAAACAAAGGATTAGAAATGCAACAGGTTTAGCTGCTGGGTTCCATGCTCTAAACCTAGAAGGACATGGTCCTCAATGAGCACTACCATTATGTCATTTGTTGCTTTGCCTTTTCTGTTCCTTCGGCCTTACAGGACCCAAAGTGGGACACAGATCAGAAGTAAAAACAGTAATAATAAGTACCTTTGTGAATTGTCGCTTCAAAGGGGTAGAAATCCACAAACCAAAGAGTTGTTTGTCTAACACAAACCTCCCTGCACCTGGATGGGAGAGCACTGGTGGCCATGGAGGAGAGGCAGCTGTGGGTGATGGAGAGAAGCCGTGCAGGGTACCAGGGCCCTGGGTTCCAGGGGGTTATATGAGGCCCCGGAGGCACTTGCCCCACTCTGAGCTTCACTCACCTGCAAAATGGAGGCTGAACCACATAGCTGTTACCATCTTTGCAGGTTCTCAGTCTGTGACCTAATTCAAGGTCCAAGGTAAATTTTGGTTTCTTTTTGTTGAGGGCTTTAAAAAAATGACCGGAAATTTTCTTGACTAGAAAGAGCAGTCTGCTACCTTACAAATGTCAGCACTGGACCCAAAGACTAGCTTCCCCTCATGAAGTCTTTGCCCAAAACCAATTCATCTTCATAAATGGACTTAGGAGCCTTTGGGCCCCAGGAGGATAAAGGGCAGGTCCTGGGCAAACCACATCAAGAATATGGACAATCAGCTCTGGCTGGCTGGGATCAATTCCTATCTTAACACTTCTGGAGCAAGAATACCAAAGAGCCTTAGAAAAAAAAAACCCAGTGTCCAGAGACCTGGGTTTTCCACTTCCTGCTAATAGTTATATAAAGACGAGGAGTGGGCAGCTTGGGTGGGCTAAGCTGTTTAGCGCCGCCTTCAGTCCAGGGCCTGATCCTGGAGACCTGGGATCAAGTCCCATGTCGGGCTCCCTGCATGGAGCCTGCTTCTCCCTCTGCCTGTGTCTCTGCCTCTCTCTCTCTGTGTGTCTCTCATGAATAAATAAATAAAATCTTAAAAAAAAAATTTTTTTAAAGTAGTAAAATGTCTATCATTAAGTTAAACTGGTCTTAGCCTTCAAAATGGGGTACATCTGTGTCTAGATGGGGGTATATGAAGCTTTCCAAGAAGCCTGAAAATATTTATTTAAGAGGGAGAAAATTTCAGATCCTCAATTTTATACATCTTTTCTAAAACTGATCGGCTGGAGAACACCTTTGCCAGTTCTCCTTCCTGATGCTGCTTTCACAATTACCCTTTCCTTCCTTGCGACGGAGAAGAACACCTCCCATAAGTTCCTATAGGTTTAAAAATTCCTGGTCACCAAACTATGAGACAATCTGAGAATACATGGCTTTAAAAAGGAAGTTTTCTTTCAAAGCAAAGGAAGCATCATTAAGAGATGAGCATTAAGCACTCTGCAAATGTTTATTGAATATTTACCAAGAGCCAGGTACTATCCTAAACTCTAGGGTTACGACAGGCAGAATACAGGGGAAAAATTCCTCCTTCCCAACAGTTCACATTCTAGTAGGCGGAGACAGACAACAAAATAAACTAGTAAATTAGAAAATACATAAAAAGGTAAAACTGCTAGGGAGAAGAAGCCTGTAAGAGGGAAGGGATGCTGAAGTCAGGGAGTAGAGACTAGACTGTAATTTTATTTTACTTATTTATTTTTAAAGATTTTATTTATTCATTTGAGACAGACACACACACACACACAGAGAGAGAGAGAGAGAGAGAGAGAGAGAGAGAGAACAAGCAGGGGGAGAGGGAGAAGCAGACTCCTCGCTGAGCTGGGAATAGATGTGGGGCTTAATCCCAGGCCCTGAGCCAAAGGCAGACACCCGGTGCCCCTAGATTGTAATTTTAAACAAAGTGATTACAGAAAAACCACTGCTAAAGATACAAATTGAGCAAAGAACCAAACGAAGGAGAGTAAAACTCTGGGGGAAAGCACTTTCCTAGCATAGGGAACAGCAAGGCACTGGGGCAGGGAGGATGACTGAGGAAGGTTGAAGGAAGAGCAAACAGGCCCATGTGGATGGAACAGAGTCAGCAAGGAGAGTAAAAGGCAGTGAGACAGAGACTGCAGGGGCATGGGAAGATCTTGTCTGCCTAAAGTGATTGTCAGAACTTTGGCTTTCACTCTGAAGGAACTGGTACAGCACAATAGGCTTGAGGCGGAGACAAGAATCTGATTACATTGAAAGGGATTATTCTGGCTGAACCAGGAGAAGACTAAGAGGGATATCGGGGTGAACAAGCTGGAAAGTGTCTGTTCTCTCTTTTTCTATTTTCTGGAAAGGTTGCAGAGAATTCATATTATTTCCTCTTTAAATGGTTGGTAGAATTCACCAGTGAAGCCATCTGGGCCTGGAGTTTAACTTGTGGGAAGATTTTTAACTTCAAATTAAATTTCCTTAATAGATCTGGTACAATTCAGGTTGTCTGTTCCTTCTTGTGTCAACTTTGGCTATTTGTATCTTTCAAGGAATTTGTCTGTTTTTCCTAGGTTGGTGATTAACTCACTTATATTTTTCGTATCTGTAGAATCTGTGATGTTACCTCATTCGTTCCAAATATTAAAAGTTGTGTTGTCTCTCTTTTTTTTTTTTTTTCCTGATCAGTCAGGCTAGAGGTTTATCAATTTTATTGCTCTTCTCAAAGAACGGGCTTTTGGTTTCACGGATTATTTTATGGTTTTGTTTTCTATTGCACTAATTTCTACATTTTTTCTTTATTTTTCTAGTTTCTTAAGGTAGAAACCCAAGGTCATTTATTTGAGAACTCTTTTCTAATATATAAGGGTTTAGTGTTATATAAATTTTCCTTTTGTTCCATTCCACAAATTTTGTTACATTTTCACCCACCTTCAGTTCTGAACACTTGCTAATTTCACTTTTGATTTTTTTTTCTTTGATTCATGGTTTATTTGAAAATGCTATCTAGTTTCCAAGCAGTTGAAAGATCTTCCTGACATTTTTCTATCACTGATTCCTCATTTAATTCCACTGTGGTCAGGGATCATACCTTCTATAAATTGAATCACCTTGCATATACTGAGACTTTTGCCTGGAAAATGGTTTATCTTGTGAACAGTTCCTACTCCACTGTTCTGGGGAGAGTGCTCCATAAACAAATTATGTCACATTGGTTGGTTATACTGTTCAAATCTCCTATACCCTTATTAATTTTCTGTCTACTTGTTCTATCAGTTACTGAGAGGTGAAACTGGTTAAAATCTCCAGTTATAATTGTAAATTTCTGGCAGTTTTATCAGTTTTTGATTCACGTATTTTGAATCTCCGTTAATATATATATAAACATTTAGGACTATATCTTCTTAATGAATTAACCCCTTTATCATTATCCTTGGTTATGTTTTGTTTTAAAACCCACTTTGGGGCAGCCCTGGTGGCCCAGCGGTTTAGCGCCACCTTCAGCCTGGGGCATGATCCTGGAGACCCAGGATAGAGTCCCACGTTGGGCTCCCTGCATGGAGCCTGCTTCTCCCTCTGCCTGTGTCTCTGCCTCTCTCTTTCTATCTCATGAATAAATAAAATCTTAAAAAATGATTTAAATAAGAAAAAAACCTTATATATTTAATATGTATATTTTATTAAAATATTTAATTAAATATTAAGTATTTAATTAAAATATTTTATTTTCCTATGTATAGGAAAATACTATATTTTCCACTGTATTCATTTCTTTTTGTAGCTCCTTTTTCCAGTACATTTTCTTTCTGCTTCAAGGACAGTCTGTAATTGTTTTTTGTTTGTTTTGTTTTTGGTAGTGCAGGTCTGCTAATAATGAATTCTTTCAGTTTTTGTATGTCTGGAAAAGATTTTATGTTGCCTTTGTTTCTGAAAGCTACTTTCACTGAGAAAAGCATTCCAGGTTGACAGTTTTTTGTAACTGTAAAGATGTTGCTCCAGAGACACCTGGGCAGCTCAGTCAGTTAAGCTTCTGCCTTTCACTCAGGTCATGATCCCGGAGTCCTGGGATCAAGCCCCCAGAGTCAGGCTCCCCTGTGCATTGGGGAGCCTGCTTCTCCCTCTCCTTCTGCTGCACCCCCTGCTTGTGCGCCCACTCTCTCTCTGTCAAATAAATAAATAAAATCTTAAAAAAAAAAAAAAAGATGGTACTTCAGTGTTGCCTGGCTTATTATTACACTGTTTCCAACAACAAATCTGCTGTCACTTTAATGTATACAATGTATCCTCTGGTTGCCTTTTTTCTTCCCCCTCTGGCTGCTTTCTAAGACTTTTTCTCTATAACTAGTTTCAAGGAATGTATGATAAGTTTTTCTTAATGTTTCTTGGGGTTAGAGTTCCCTGAGATTCTTGGATCTGTGGGTTTATTGCTTTTATTACGTTGGAGATTTTCCAGCCATTTTTCTTCTATTATTTCTTCTGTCCCTTACATTCTGCTCCTTCAGGTGCTCCAATTACATATACTTAGCCACTTGAGGTTGCCCCACACTTACTTGTGCTTTATTTGCTGATTTTGTTTTTTTTTTTCTTTCTGTGTTTACATTGTTAAGTCTTCAAAGTCACTAATCTTTATTTCTACAATATTGACTGACATCAATTTCATCCAGGGTAGTAGCCTTCATCTCAGCCACTGGTCTTCCTCTCTTGACGTTCATCTTCCATATCACTATTTAACATGGTCAGTCACTCTGCTAGCTTCTTAAACATATGGAATACAATCATAATAATTATTTAATGTCCCTATTGACTAATTTTATCATGTGTCATTTCTGGTCAGTTATTCTTTTTATTTCCCACTTCTTCATATACCTAATAATTTTTTTATTGGATGGCAGATGTGAATTTTACCATACTGGGTCCTAGATATTTTTGTATTGCTAAAAATAATCTTCATTTTGTTCTGAGATAGTTTGGAAAGTTTTATCCTTTTGGGTCTTGCTCTTAAATGATGTTAGAGACCGAGTAGCATTTATTACACAATTAATTGAGGCAAGACACTTGTGATGGCTAATTTTATGTGTCAACTTGACTGGGCCACAAGGCGCCCAGATATTTGGTCAAACATTATTCTAAGTGTTTCTCTAAAGGTGTTTTTGGATGAAATTGCCCTTCCTAATGTGGGAGGGCCTCATCCAAAGCTTTTGTCTAACAATGGGATTAAAAAATATATAAATGTATATTTGCACAAACAATGGAAAAATATGTAAGAAACTAATTATAGTGTTTTTTTCATGGAAGAAATGAGGATGGGATAACTAGGTAGAAAGGTACAAGGACCAGAGTAAAATTTCTTAATCTACTAGTTTATATATATATATTAATTTTTAAACTAGCAAATGTATTATTTTATTTTTTAAAAAGTCATTGTAGAAAATAGGTCTGGCTTGGTTTAACATAAGAATGGGAATCCTGATAGTCTGCAAAATGCTGGAATCTAAAATGGGGCTTTCTGGAATTCAAGCCTATTAGTGTAACAATTTTATGGTAATAAAATCACTTTGGATTGATTCCAAGGCAGATTTATCCCACCATGAAGACAATAATTTAAGCAATATTTGCTCAAAAAAAGAGCTAAACTGTGAGCTCCTTGGGGGCTACAACTATGTCTTATGTCTGATCCATCTTAGTATCTCTAGGGCCAAGTCATGTATATAGCCATTCTATTACTGATTGGTTGGGTTGGCTGAACTAATAACCTAATTCTACTGTTAAGCAAATGGTATTATAGGGAAGTTCCATGAACCCTCTTCTCTAAGGATGCTAACAGACAGTTGTTGGAGGGGGTCACTGGGACTCTATTTCACGTGCTTATTTAGTCTTTGACCAGTTTCTAGAGATATCAGATTTACATAGGTACCAGCTTCATGACTCCATTCTCATGGAGTCTTCTTAGTCTGGCCTTCTAGGCCAAATGCCTGCTGTCTTCATATTTTCACTCATAGGCATTTCTAACTGGTATAATTTCACCAATCTGAAACTGCAGTTGCCACTTCGAAAATTTTGTTATGAAAAGATTGTTCATCTAAGAGACATAAAAAATTCAGAACAAAAAGGGAAGAAACCTCATGAGGAGATTCTCTGTCTTGCCTGTCTAAAAGACAGATCAGGGGCACCTGGGTGGCTCAGTCGGTTAAGCATCTCCCTTCGACTCAAGTCATGATCTCAGGGTCTGGGATTGAGCTCCATATCAGTCTCCTGCTCAATGGGGAGTCTGCTTCTCTCTCTCCTTCTGCCTCTCCCCTAACTTGTGTTCTCTTTCTCTCAAAGAAATAAAATATTAGGGCAGCCCCGGTGGCCCAGTGGTTTAGTGCCACCTTCAGCCTGGGGTGTGATCCTGGAGACCTGAGATCGAGTCCCACATCAGGCTCCCTGCATGGAGCCTACTTCTCCCTCTGCCTGTGTCTCTGCCTCTCTCTCTCTCTCTCTCTCTCTGTATCTGTGTGTATGTGTCTCTCATGAATAAATACAATCTTTAAAAAAATGAAATAAAATCTCTAAAAAAAAAAAAAAGAAAAAATAAATGACCACTTTATTTAACCAGGAGATCTCTCTCCTTTTCCCCTTATTTATTAATATATGCTGGCTTTTTAAGGACATGGCTTAATAGGATTGTCAAGGACTTGAATTATTATGTGAACCAGACGTATGGACTTTCATTCTTGTGTGTTTGAGTGGGCATGTCAGATGGGTTTTCCTGCATCTAAGTCTCCTCCCTTCCTTACAGGGAGAAGATAACCAACCATTTGTGTCTGTGTGAGCCAGCTTCCACTCACTTCTTCCTTCCTTCCCCTTTATTCTCTTTCCTTGGGAAACTTTGGAGATTGATTAATCATAAATAATTGTTCTGTCATTATATGCATACTCAATAAATATCCAGATAAACAGTCCAGAATTTCTATAAGAAAGAGAAAAAATTAAACTATTAAGCTTCTACTTTCCCCTTGCTGAACTAACTCAAAAGAAAAAGTTTAAAAAAAAAAAAAGAAAAAGTTTAAGTGTGGATTTGAGTAATAGTCTTGGTTCCTGTACTTAGAGCTTGGTATATCTTAGAGACTTAAAAATCTTTTTGGAGGGATGCCTGCGTGGCTCAGTGGTTGAGAGCCTGCCTTCGGCCCACCTGGAGTCCCGGGGTCAAGTCCCATATCGGGCTCCCTGCAGAGAGCCTGCTTCTCCTTCTGTCTCTGTCTCTGCCTCTCTCTCTGTCTCTCATGAATAAATAAATAGAATATTTCTTTAAAAATCTTTTTGGATATATGATCATAATTCATCTATTTATATTAAAATTTTATGTTATATTCCTGATAATTAGATGATTCTTTGGACTATAAATAAGAGTTAAGTTTAAATTACCTTAAAAATAACTCTATGCTTCCTCCTGATTTTATTATGATATAAAAATGTTAAAAAAATGTTACTGCATCAATGCAAGACTTAGGTTTAATTTCTCATGATTTAAACCTTCTAAATTAATAATAGTAGTTCTAAGAATTCAGTAAGATCTTTCTACAAATTGTTTAAAATTACAAAATTATAGAACTGCATTTAATTAAAATAACTTATAATAAAATACCTTTTAAAAAGTATTTAATCTCATAAATTCTTATGTTTCAAATTATAAATGTTTGATGTGTTGACCTAAATTTTAATTTCCAGATGTTTAGGTCAACTTAAAGAGCTCTTAAACTAATAATAAATTGAATTAATTAATAATCCTTGGATGTAAGGACAATTTTTAATTAAAGGAAAAGATCCAAAGATTGGGCACCACAATTTAAAACATATAGTTTTAAATTACCCTTTCTCATTTTTTTAAAGATTTTATTTTTAAATAATCTCTACACCTAACATGGGGCTTGAATTCACAACCCCAAGATCAAGAGTCATATATTTCACCGACTAAGCCAGTTAGTGGCCTGTCTTCCTTATTTTTTTTAAGGGAGAGGGCGGGGAAAGATATGGGAGAAAGGGAGAAAAAGAATATTATATGCAGACTCCACGCCCAGTGCAAAGCCCAATGAGGGGCTTGATCCCACAATTCCAAAATCATAACCTGAGCTGAAATCAAGAGTTGGGTGCTTAGCTGACTGACTCACCCAGGTGCCCTTTTCTCCTTACTTTTATTATATAAAATATCTTCAGATTAATTGGATGTGTAAATTTCTCTAAATGATACTAGATCCATGCTTATTTTGCCATCTTGGAATTTGTTAAAGTGACATAAAATGTATGCTATGGAAAAAATTGCTTGATAGTTCCTGATTTCCTGTCTTCTAGCTTTCTCTCGTGTCTAAAAACTTTTAACTTTAAAGTTGGTACTTGGGGCACCTGGGTGGCTCAGTATGTTGGGTGCCTGCCTTTGGCTCAGGTAATGATCCCAGGGTCCTGGGACTGAGCCCCACATTGGGCTCCCCACAGGGAGCCTGCTTTTCCCTCTGCCTGTGTCTCTGCCTCTATCTGTGTATCTCTCATGAATAAATAAATAAAATATTTTAAAGATAATAATGTCAGATAAAAAATATATAGCATATGACTATATCTCCTAGAATTTTAAATAAATAAAAAATAACTTATGCTGACAAAAAACAGGTAAATGGTTGACTGGGAATTGAGGGGGGTGGACCAGAAAAGGATTTTAGAGGGTCGTACAGAAACTTTTGAGGATGACTGATATTTTCATTAGACTTAATTGTGGTGATGATTTCATGGAGATATATAATATATATCTCCTGTAGTTTAAGGCTGTCCATCTTACTTTCAGCTCATCCTGAGCAGGGACCTTGCTTCTCCCTCTCCTTCTGCCTGCCACTCCCCCTGCTTGTGTGCTCTTTCTCTCTCTCTCTCTCAAATAAATAAATAAATAAAATCTTAAAAAAAAATAAAGTTGGTACTTAATATAAATGGTTACAAAGAAACAGGGATATGTGTATAATACAATAAATGTTTGTCTAATTTTCTTTTTGGAAAGAAAGAAAATGCTTTTAAGGAAAATGCTAGTTTATTAAGATGGTAAATCAATATAATCTATACAATATTTCGCTTAATGTGCTGATACAATTAAGTATATTTCACAATTAGTTAAAAGCAAAAAACAACTAGTTGAAAGCTTTACTCTTATTATCATTCAGAGTTTTTTTTTTTTAAGATTTTATTTATTTATTCATGAGAGACACACACACACAGAGGGGGGGGGGGGGGCAAAGACACAGGCAAAGGGAGAGGCAGGCTCCATGCAGGGAGCCCGACGTGCGACTCGATCCCAGGTCTCCAGGATCAGGCCCTGGACTGAAGGCGGCGCTAAACCGCTGAGCGACTCAGGCTTCCCCATTCAGTTTTTTATTTCTAAATATCTAAATATATAACTAAGAAGGTATAGTGATTAAATAAAAAGTTAATAAATGATAACAGATGAGAAATTTGAGGGCCAATTACTAATAGTAAATAAAAAAGATCTGAGGAAAAAATAAACTCTGCCTACAGGTGGTGAATTTGAAGGAAATAATGAATTGTATTTAAAAATCATGGCAATGTCAGTGCAGTGTTAACAAATATATTCATGAAGAAAAGGACTTCTAAATATTTTATTGAAAATAGTTAGATGGGGATACCTGGGTCGATTAGTGGTTGAGTGTCTGCCTTTGGCTCAGGTTATGATCAAGTCCCACATTGGGCTCCCACCAGGGAGCCTGCTTCTCCCTCTGCCTATGTCTCTGCCTCTCTCTGTGTGTCTCCATGAATAAATAAATAAAATATATTTTTTTAAGTTAGATGGATAACACACAAAAAAGACAATTCAAATTTGGGTTACCTTTCTGTAAGATACCAAGTTATTCCACTGCCAGATAACAGATTCCTTTCCTTTTTATCATCAAAATATTATGTTGACTGTCTGAATTTTCTGGCATACTCAGGAATCATTTTGGAAAAAAGTACTTTTTAAAGTTCCTGTAATCATTTTATTTACTGTTGTGTGTTTCCAAATTATTGCCTTTAGTAATTTGTTTTTTTTTTTTTAATTTCTTGTTTTGATAGTATGACATGTCATATATACAGAGAGAATAGGAACATGCATTAAGAAACACAGTATTTGGGCACCCCGGTGGCTCAGCGGTTTTGCACCGCCTTCGGCCTAGGGGCTGATCCTGGAGACCAGGGATCGAGTCCCACGTCGGGGTCCCTGCATGGAGCCTGCTTCTCCCTCTGCCTGTGTCTCTGCCTCTCTCTCTCTCTCTCTCTCTCTCTCTTTCTCTCTCTCTGTGTCTCATGAATAAATAAATAAAATCTTTAAAAAAAAAAAGAAACACAGTATTTCTGACAATGTAAATCAGAAAAGTGAAGCCAGGAAACTGAATGCCAAAAAGAGTGGGGTAATCCTAGAAAAGAGAGAGAGATGGGGTGATCTCCAAGCTCCCTACACTCATATTTCTGGCTGACATTTGAACTACTCACACTCATGCATGGGACAGACCCAAAACAGCTCAGCTAAAGACCAAAGATCTACCACATGGGAACTGCCCCCTGAGAAATAAGTTTGTAGTTCAAACCTAGCCAAGAAAATTACCTGATAAAAGAAAGAAAATAACAATTATTGCAAAAAAATAACAACCTCTGTTTCTACAAGTTAGCATTTATAATATCCAGGATGCAATTCAAAATTACTCAACATACAAAGAATCAAGAAAATGGAACAAATTTTAGTTCAACCCCAAGCCTACCCTGTTGATGAACCAATATGTTGGAATAAACACAGAATTTTAAAAAGCTATTAAATTAACTCAGTGAAGTACAATAAAACATGTTTTCAATGAATACAAACTCAACAAGGAAATAAGAAACCTCAATAGAGAAACAGAAACAAAAAAATTTAAATATAAATTCTGGAACTGAAGAAATGCAATTGTTGAAATAAAAAATTCATGACATGACTTAATAGCTGAATGGACAAAGAAGAGGAAGTGTATGTGAATTTCAAGAAAGATGAAGAGAAATTAACCAAGGTAGGGGTGACTGGCTGGCTCTGTCAGTAGAGCACAAGACTTTTTTTTTTTTTTAAGATTTATTTATTTATTCATGAGAGACACAGAGAGAGAGAGACAGACACACAGACAGACAGACATAGTCAGAGGGAGAAGCAGGCTCCCTGCAGAGAACCCAATGTGGGACTCAATCCCACATACCAGGATCAGGCTCTGAGCTGAAAGGCAGATGCTCAACCACTGAGCTACCCACGTGTCCTGAGCACAAGACTCGGGGTTGTGATCTCAAGCCCCATGCTGGGTATAGAGATAAGTTAAAAATAAAATCTTAATAAAAAAAAAAAAAGAAAGTAAGAAATTATCCAAGGTGGAAAACAGAGAGAAAAGATTGGGGGGAAAACAGAACAGAGACCTGAAGACTTACTAGATGAAGTCAAATGGTGTACCACGGTAACTGGAATACTAAAAGGACAGGAGAGGGACAAAATGGGGTAGGAAAAAAACTGAAGAAGTAATAAGGGCCCCAAATTGCTTGATGAACTATAGAAACTTGAAGATGTAAGACATTAAATGAACACCAAGGAGGAAAAAAGGTAGCCAACACATCACAATCAAATGCTTGAAACCAAAAAAAAAAGAGCAAATCTTGAAAATAGCAAGAAAAAAAGCCATATTGAATGTAGAGGAACAAGGACCTAGCCAAAAGAGAGGGGGAACAATATCTTAAAAAGGGTCAAAAGAAAAAGGACCTATCAACTCCTTATATCCAAAGGAGATGTTCTTTAAGAATGAAGGCAGAAGAAAAAAAAAAAAAAAGAATGAAGGCAGAAGACATTTTTAGATAAAAGAAAGGAAATCCATCACCAGCAGACTCATGGTAGAAGACATATTAAAGGAAGTTCTTAAAAAAAAAAGTTCTTTATACTGCAGGGAAATTGTATCAGAGCAAAACTGAGATACTAAGAAAAGAATGGTGAGCTTCAGAAATGGTAAATGCAAGAGTCTTTTTAAAAAATTTGTATTTTGGGGATCCCTGGGTGACGCAGTGGTTTAGCGCCTGCCTTTGGCCCAGGGCGCGATCCTGGAGACCCAGGATCGAATCCCACGTCGGGCTCCCAGTGCATGGAGCCTGCTTCTCCCTCTGCCTGTGTCTCTGCCTCTCTCTCTCTCTCTCTCTCTGTGACTATCATAAATAAAAAAAAAAAAAATTAAAAAAAAATTTGTATTTTAGTTTAGTTTAGTTTAGTTTTTGCCTTTTTCCTCCATGTTTATTTAAAACTACCTGGCTATTTTGGGGCATCTGGTTGGCTCAGTGTCTGGCTCTTGGTTTTGGCTCAGATAGTGATCTCAGGGTCATGAGATCAGGCCTGGTGTTGGGCTCTGTGATTGGCAGGGAGTCTGCTTGGGATTCTTTCCTCTCCCTTAGTCCCTCCCCCAGCGCACACTCTAAAATTAAAAAAATAATAATAAATCTTAAAAATTAAAAAGTAAAACCACATGACTGTTGTATTTATTTTTTAAAAGATTTTATTTATTCATTCATGATAGACATAGAGAGAGAGAGAAGCAGAGACACAGGCAGAGGGAGAAGCAGGCTCCACGCTGGGAGCCCGACGCGGGACTCCATCCCAGGACTCCAGGATCATGCCCCGGACCAAAGGCAGGCGCCAAACTGCTGAGCCACCCAGGGATCCCCTACATGACTATTTTAAAGTAACTTTTTTTTTTTTTTAAAGCTGAGTCAGAGGGGGAGAGAGAGAGAGAGAGAGAGAGAGAGAGAGAGAGAATTCCAAACAGGCTCCACATTCAGCATGGATTCTTTGTGGGGCTGATCTCACAACCCTGAGATCATGACCCAAGCAGAAATCAAGAGTCAGATGCTCAGCCCAATGAACCACCCAGGTGCCCCTTAAAGCAATTCTCATAACACTGGTGGTGTAACACACGTAGATGAAACACATGTAATAAGTACAACTTAAAGGACAAGAAGGATATGAATGTGTGAATTGTAGTATTTCTATATTTAACATGAAATAACACAATATTAATTCTGAATGGACTGTGGATAGTTAACAATGTATATCCATAAGGTAATAGTTAAAAAAGATAATGAAGCAAAGCTTAAGAAAACAAAAGGAGGGATCCCTGGGTGGCGCAGTGGTTTGGCGCCTGCCTTTGGCCCAGGGTACGATCCTGGAGACCCGGGATCGAATCCCACATCGGGCTCCCGGTGCATGGAGCCTGCTTCTCCCTCTGCCTGTGTCTCTGCCTCTCTCTCTCTCTCTCTCTGTGTGACTATCATAAAAAAAAAAAAAAAAAAAAAAAAGAAAGAAAAGAAAACAAAAGGAAAATTAAAAGAGAAGTCTAAAACTTTTTCAAATATTTCAAGTAAGGATAGAGACAGAAAGGAAGACCAGAAAAACAAAAAGCAGAGAAAACAAGTAACAGAAAAATCAAATGGTAGATCAAAACCTAATCGTACCAGTAATAACATTTAACAGTAACAGACTAAACATTCCTATTGAAAAGCAAAGATTGTCAGAATAGTTTAAAAAACAAAAACTAATGTTACACTGTTTGCAGGAGATAAACTTTAAATGTAAAGGCACAGGTAAATTGAAAGAAAATGAGTAGAAAAAATAACATGCAAGTATAGTAAAAAAAAAAGACTGGAATAATCACATTAATATCATATAAAATAAACTTCATAACAAAATGTAATATTAGAAATGATAAAAGGATAAATTTATCAAGATGACACAATTATCATAAATAGGTATGTACCTAATAATAGATTCAGAATACGTGAAGCCAAACTGACACAATTAAAGGAAGAAAGATAATTCTACAGTAGTAATTGAGGATTTAATACCATCAACTGATAGAACTAGACCAAAAAAAAAAAAAATCAGCAAACACATAGAAGATATGAATCAGCTTGACTTAATAGTATTTATAAAACTCTACTCAAGAAAAAAGAATGCATATTCTTTGCAAGGTGTATTTTATGTGGTATATTTACTAAGACAGATCTATCTTGATAAATAGAAAAAGACCAATATATTTAAAAATATTAAAATTATATAGGGTATGTTTTTTGACTACAATATAATCAAACTAGATATCAATACCAAAAAATGATTAAAAAAAATTCCTGGTATTTGGAAATTAAACAACATGGTTCTAAATAATCATTTGTTCAAAGAAGGAATCACAAGAGAAAATAGAAAATACTTTGAACTGAATAGTAATGAAAATATCACTTATCAAAACTTGTGAGACACAGGAAAAAGTAGTAGCTAGAGGGAAATTTATAGCTTTAAATATCTACACGTATGTAAATAGCTATATATATGACAATCTTTGAAATGAACAAATCCCTTGATTGATGCACATTACCAAAACTACGTAAAAAGCAGAAAACCTGAACAACCCAGTATCTATGAAAGAAAGAGAATGTTTAATTTTTTTTAAGATTTTATTTATTCATGAGAGACACACAGAGAGAGAGAGAGAGAGAGAGAGAGAGAGAGGCAGAAACACAGGCAAAGGGAGAAGCAGGCTCCATGCAGGGAGCCTGACATGGGACTTGATCCTGGGTCTCCAGGATCAGGCCCTGGGCTGAAGGCCGCGCTAAACCGCTGAGCCACCCGGGCTGCCCCGAGAATGTATAATTTAAAAACTTCCCCACAAAGAAATCTCTAGGCCCAGGTGGTTTCATTGGTAATTCAAACACTTAAGAAAGAAATACTATAAATCTTTCAGAAAATTGCAGAAGAAATACTTCCAAACTCATTTCATGAAGCCAGTAATACCCTGATGCCAAAACCAGACAAAGATATAAAAAGAAATAGGAACTACAGACTAATATCCCTCATAAACATAGGTGTGAAAATTCTTTTTTTTTTTTTTAATTTTTATTTATTTATGATAGTCAGAGAGAGAGAGGCAGAGACACAGGCAGAGGGAGAAGCAGGCTCCATGCACCGGGAGCCCGACGTGGGATTCGATCCCGGGTCTCCAGGATCGCGCCCTGGGCCAAAGGCAGGCGCTAAACCGCTGCGCCACCCAGGGATCCAGGTGTGAAAATTCTTAACAGAATGTTAACATATAGGAAATCTAATAATACACAAAATTAATCCTATCAAGTAGAGTATATCTTGAGAATGCCAAGTTAATTAAACATATGAAAATCAATGGGATTCACCATATTAGAAGAATAAGGGATAAAAAATCATATTACATTTAAGTAGATGCAGAAAAAGCCTCTGACCAGATTTGATATCACTTTCATGATGAAAACTATCAGTAAATTGTGAGGGTTGCTGGAGGGGAGATGAATGGGGGGATGGGGTAATTGGGTGGTGGGCATTAAAGAGGGCACTTGATGCAATGTGCACTGCATGTGATATGCAACTGATGAATTACTAAACTACACTGAACCTAATAATACACTATATATTAACTCACTATAATTTAAATTTAAAAAAAAAAACCCTCTCAGTAATTAGGAAGAGAATTTCCTCATCTCCATTAAGGGCATATATGAAAGCCCTATCACTAACCTATATATAATAGTGAAAGGCTCTGTGCTTTCTAGCTAAAATCAAGACTAAGACAAGGATGTCCACTATTACAGCTTTTATTTAATACCGTACTAGAGGCCCTAGGTAATGCAATAAGGTAAGAAAAAGAAATAAAAAGCATGACTATCCTTATTAGTGGATGTCACAATCTTTTATTTAAGAACTGAAAGATATACATTCTCTTTAAGGGCATGGTAAATTTACTTAGAAATATCCTAAGAGGGGATACCTGGATGGCTCAGCAGTTTAGCTCCTGCCTTCAATCCAGGGCATGGTCCTGGAGACCAGGGATCGAGTCCCACATCGGGCTCCCGGTGCATGGAGCCTGCTTCTCCCTCTGCCTCTGTGTGTGTGTTTCATGAATAAATAAAATCTTTAAAAAAAAAAAGAAAAGAAATATCCTAAGAAATAAAACAAGATCAAAAAAAAAAAAAAATAAGAAGAAGAAAGAAAACAAGATCAATACATTTAAAAAGACTGAAATAACACAAGGTATGTTCTTTAACTATGATGGAATCAAATTAGAAATCAGTAGCAAAAAAGGAAGCAACAATAACAAAATGCCAAATATTTAAAGTATTTGGGGAAAACCCTAAGCAACCTACATAAAAAAGCTACTAGAACTAATAACTGAATTTAGCAAATTGTGGGATATAAGTTCAGTAGACAAAAATCATTTTTATTTCTAAATGTTAGCAATAAAAAGAAAGATAAATTTAAAACCAATTCTATTTACAATATTATTTTATTTTTTTACAATATTATTTTAAAATGCTTAGTTATACATTAATGAAAGATGTGCAAGCCCTGTGCAGTGAAAATTATAAGATTCTGAAAAAAAAAAAAAAAGACCTAAATACATGGAGAGGCATACTATATTCATGGACTGTAGAACACTTATTCGCCATGAAGCCAATATTAATATGGCAATCTCCTCAGACAAGAGACATAAAGCAATCCCAATAAAAGTCTTAACAGTTTTTTTTTAAGAAATTGACAAGCTAATTTTAAAACTGACATGAATAGGTAAAGACCTAGAACAGCCAAACAATTTTAAAAAGAATAACATTAGAAAACTTGCCTGAAAACAAATTATAAAACTACAGTAATCAAGACAGTATGACATTGGTAGAACAATAGTGTAGAAGAATAGATATATATCAACAGAAGAGTCCACATGCAGGTCCGGAGTTAAATGAGCAAAACCTAAAAAGGACAGACCCAAAGAAATCAATACCAACACATTTACTAGTCAAATTTCTAAAACCTAAAGACAGGGATCCCTGGGTGGCGCAGCGGTTTGGCACCTGCCTTTGGCCCAGGGCATGATCCTGGAGACCCAGGATTGAGTCCCACATCGGGCTCCCGGTGCATGGAGCCTGCTTCTCCCTCTGCCTGTGTCTCTGCCTCTCTCTCTTTCTCTCTCTGTGACTATCATAAATAAATTTAAAAAAAAATTTAAAACCTAAAAACAAAACAAAAAATCTTGAAGATGAAGAGAGAGAAATGTTACTCACCTACAGGGGGAAAACAATTTAAATGACAGTAAATTTTTCATCATAAACTACAGAGGCCAGGGGCACCCAGGTGGCTCAGTCAGTTAAATGTCCAACTCTTGATTTTGGCTCAGGTCATGATCTCAGGGCCATGAGATCAAACCCTGCATTGGTCTCCACACTCAGCAGGGAGTCTGCTTGAGACTCTCTCCCTCTCCCTCTGCCCCTCCCCACCTCACGCACTCGTGTGTGTGTGTGTGTGTGTGTGTGTGTGTGTCTGTTCTCTGAAATCAATCTATCTTTAAAAAAAAGAAAAGAAATTACAGAGGCCAGAAGGGAGTGAACAACTTTTCATGTGCTGAAAGAAGAAAAGAGGCAACCCAGAATCCTATAGCCACCAAAAGAATCCTTAAAGAATAAAGAGAAAACCAAAACATTATCAGATGAAGGAAATCAAGAGACTCAGTGGATAACAGCTCTACATTAAAAGAATATCTAAAGGGGGATCCCTGGGTGGCTCAGCAGTTTAGCGCCTGCCTTTGGCCCAGGGCGCGATCCTGGAGTCCCGGGATCGAGTCCCACATCAGGCTCCCTGCATGGAGCCTGCTTCTCCCTCCTCCTGTGTCTCTGCCTCTTTCTCTCTATGTCTACCATAAATAAATAAATCTTTAAAAAAATAAATAAATAAAAGAATTATCTAAAGGAAATTCTCTAAACACAAAGGAAACAATAAACAAAGGGATTCTGCAACATCAGGAAGGAAAAAACAACACAAAAATATGGTTAAATACAATAGACTTCCCTTCTTATCTTCAGTTTTTTAAATCATCCATGACAGGGGATCCCTGGGTGGCGCAGCGGTTTAGCGCCTGCCTTTGGCCCAGGGCACGATCCTGGCGACCCGGGATCGAATCCCACGTCGGGCTCCCAATGCATGGAGCCTGCTTCTCCCTCTGCCTGTGTCTCTGCCCCCCCCTCTCTCTCTCTCTCTCTCTCTCTGTGACTATCATAAATAAATTTAAAAAATTAAAAAAATTAAATCATCCATGACAGTTACAGCAAAAAATTATAACACTGTCCAATGTGGTTCTAAATGCAGAAGGAATATTTAAGACAATTATATTATAAAAGGGGGGAAAGTAAATGGATACTAAAAGAGGTAACGTTTCTGTACTTCACTCAAACTGGCAAAATAATGGCACCAGTAGACTGCCGTAAGTTATTTATCTCTATCTACCCCCTCACACACATAAAGCTAGAGCAACCACTAAAGAATGCTATATAAAGATATACATTCAAAAACATTATCATTAAATCAAAATGAATTCCAAAAAAATGTTCAAGTAACTCAAAGGAAGGCAGGGAAAGGAAAACAGAGAAACGTACAACAGAGAAAAAGAGGGAAAAACAGTACCAAAAATTAAATGTCAGACTCAAGCCCTAACGTATCAATAATTACACTAGATTCTAATATAGGTGGTATAAACACACCTATTAAAAGATTAAAGTAAGATGCTGCCTTTATATAAGAAACTCATTTCACAGCAGCCCGGGTAGCTCAGCAGTTTAGCGCTGCCTTCAGCCCAGGACCTGATCCTGGAGACCTGGAATCAAGTCCCACCTCGGGCTCTCTGCATGGAGCCTGCTTCTCTCTCTGCCTGTGTCTCTGCCTCTCTCTCTGTGTCTCTCATGAATAAATAAAATCTTAAAAAAAAAACTTCAAATATAATGATATATGTAGATTATCACGTACACTTTATTTTTTTTAATTTTTTTAATTTTTTTTATTTATTTATGATAGTCACACACACAGAGAGAGAGAGAGAGAGACAGAGACAGAGACAGAGAGACAGAGACACAGGCAGAGGGAGAAGCAGGCTCCATGCATCGGGAGCCCGACGTGGGATCCGATCCCGGGTCGCCAGGATCACGCCCTGGACCAAAGGCAGGCGCTAAACCGCTGCGCCACCCAGGGATCCCTATTTTTTTTTTTTTAAAGATTTTATTTGGGCAGCCCCAGTGGCCCAGCAGTTTAGCACTGCCTTCCACCCAGGGTGTGATCCTGGGGATCCCGGATCGAGTCCCGTGTTGGGCTCCCTACATGAAGCCTGCTTCTCCCTCTGCCTATGTCTCTGCCTCTCCCTTTCTGTGTCTCTCATGAATAAATAAATAAAATCTTAAAAAAAAAGATTTTATTTATTTCCTTATGAGAGACACACAGAGAGAGAGAGAGAGAGGCAGACACACAGGCAGAAGGAGAAGCAGGCTCCATGCAGGGAGCCGAATGTGGGACTCGATCTCAGGATTCCAGGACCATGCGCTGAGGCGAAGGCAGGTGCTAAGCCACCCAGTTTTCCCATAGCATGTACACTTTAACTGAAATAAAGTAGAAGTTACTATAATATTATCGGACATCAGAACAAATTAAATTACCAGAGATAGAGAGGGACGTTATAGATGATATAAGGTCAATCCATCAACAATGCATAGTAATCCCGAATATGTAAGCACCAACAACAAGTTCCAATATATTTAAAGGAAAAACTGAAAGGAGAAATAGACAAATCCACAATTATACTTGGAGATTTCAACACTCTTCTCTCAATGATTGCTGGAATACTTATTGTTAGTATGTCAACAAGACTATCCACTAACAGTGTGTACTACCATTTATAGAACAGTACACTTAACAACAGTAGAATACACATTCTTTCAAAGTGTCCAAGATAGATCATCATATCCTGGGGCAGAAAACAAACCTCAAGACTTTTAAATAACTGAAATCAGAGTGTTCTTTGACCAGAATGGACTCAAACTAAAAATCAGTAACAGAAAGATAACATAATAGTCTCCAAATACTTGGGACTCAAACAGTATATATATATTTTTAAAGATTTTATGTATTCATTCATGAGAGAGAGAGAGAGAGAGGTAGAGACATAAGCAGAGGTAGGAGAAGCAGGCTCCATGCAAGAAGCCTGATGTGGGACTCAATACTGGGACTCTGGGATCATGCCCTGAGCCAAAGGCAGACGCTCAACCACTGAGCCACCCAGGCATCCTAGCAAACAGTGTACTTTTAAATAATTCATGGATCAAGAGACAGAATCAAGGAAATTTTAAAAAATAATACAAAGGGGAGCCTGGGTGGTTTGATTGGTTAAGCATCTGCCTTCAACTCAGGTGGTGATCTCAGGGTCCAGGGCTCAAGCCCTAAGTTGGGCTCTCTGCTCAGTGAGGAATCTGCTTCTCCCTCTCCCTCTGCACCTCCCCTCACTTATGTGTATGCTTTCTCTTTCTCAAATAAAGAAATAAAAGCATATGTACACACAGTGATGAGTACAAACATGTTTGCACCCACAATATTCTTAATAGCCCTCAAACTGCAACCAACTCATGTTAATCACTGGCAAACTGGTAAGCAAATTGAGCTTTATCCATATAATGGAACACTACTTGGCAAAGAAATAAAAGGAAATATTAGTACATTCACCAACATGAATGAATCTCAGAGGATTATACTAATGGAAAAAGTCAGACACAAAAGTCTATGGTTTCTGTATGATTCCATTTATATGACTTTCTTGAAAAGGCGAAACTAAAGACACAGAAAGCACATGGGTGGTTGCCTGGAGCCCATGGTTGAAGGCAATCAACTGGAAACGAGTACAGGAGAACCTGTAGTGATGAGGAAACTGTTCTACAGTCTCAACTGTGATGTAGGTTACATGATTATACACCAATATTCATCAAAAGGCACACTTAAAAATAGGAGGATTTTATTATATGTGAATAATACCTTTTTATGTAATTACTTTAAAAAAGTCACCGACCCAGGCCCTAACAATCTACAAACACCCTCCCCTGACTCTGTCAAATCATGTTCCACATTCTTTACTACACGTTTTCCTTCCTCAACAAGTTGTTGGACATAGACCACTTTAAGGAAATAAATTCGCAGACCTCAAGCTCCCTGTGTACTCTTCCCTATGTCCAACCTGCCTGAGAGGATGCACCTGCAGGCTTTGCAGTAATCCTCTCCCACGCCCTTCCATGGTCACCCTCCATACACCTTGCAAAAGCAAAGCCTATTCTCACTTACCCTAAACCTCGCCATGGAACACTGCTTATGGGTGTGAACACCTCTGGAGGACAAACACAGCTACGAATATTGGTAACAGTGAAGCCTCCTCTCTTCGTGGCACCTTCAGACCACAATCTTATGACTCTCCAATTTCATCCATATTTCTACTAAGCATGGGGTTCAAAGTGAGGTCCTTGGGGTCACTCTGAATTCATGTATATCACAGAGTGGGGTGTAAAGACAATTTGTATAACCACCTTGTTTCTTTCCCACCCCCCTCATATTTTTAAAGAACTCACTGCTCCTATGGGAAGATGCCTGGAGAACAAAGTCAAGAAAGAGTTAGTACGGAATACTGAAGGCACTGGTGCTTTCTTTCATCCAGATAACAAAGCATGGCAGAGTGCTGTGGAATTTCTAAGAAATAGAAAATGCATGCTGGTCAATACCATTCAATCTCATAGCATGCCTCTTGCTTATTTTCACCGTTCTCAATGAGGAGGTTGGCAATCACTCTCCATTTGCCAAAGAATTCTTAGATATTGTAACCCATATTTATTTTTTACTTGGACATAAGTCTCCCTCTCCTTGTTACTTATCTACCTTTTCTGATGATTAGAATATATACTTAGCAGCTTTATTTATTTTTTTAAAAGATTTTATTTATTTATTCATGATAGACATAGAGAGAGAGAGAGGCAGAGACATAGGAGGAGGGAGAAGCAGACTCCATGCAGGGAGCCTGACGTGAGACTCGATCCCTGGACTCCAGGATCATACCCCTGGCCAAAGGCAGGCACTGAACCGCTGAGCCACCCAGGGATCCCTTAATAGGAAAATGTTACAGATTCCATTGCAAGCAATGATTTAGTAACAATCACTTACCTTTTGTAAGATACACACTTAATATCGGGTTCAATATCCTCTCTGTCTTTTATTAATGATGCCTACAAAGGATATTAAATCGTACTCTCAGAAGCAGAACATCCACTATGATATACAGATGTAGGATAAAATGCTTTCAAAGTGTAACCTAAAAAAAGATTCCTTAAATATTCAAGAAGCCAGGAGAAAAAGACCTGGTGGATAGTCAACAAACAGCAGTGGTTACTTGTGAAGGGGTGATCAAGAGAAAGAGATGTTTACTTATTTTAAAATAATGAGCAAATCCTACCTTTGTACTAAAACCAACCACAACCAAAAAGTATTCACCAGAATAAGAATTAAAAGCTAATCTTTGTTTACTGGAAACTGTATCAGTTTTGCCCTGTTAAAGATATTAAAATCAAAGAGGAGGAGAAAGGAACAGGCAGCTAGTCTAATCTCCTAATGCAGTGTCTGAGTTTGAGAACAGGCCCTTGGTTCCTGGCAACAGAGATCTGCACCTGGAATCACAAATACATCAGTCCTGGGAGTGGAAGAATATCCTGTATTCTTTTATTGCCAAAATATTCCTATATGGAAAATGCCTGGAATAACTGTCAAATGCAAACAATTAAGAACTTGACAACAAAGAGTTAAATGTATTTTTTTGTTTTGTTTTTTAAAGATTTTATTTATTTATTCATAGAGAGAGAGAGAGAGAATGGCAGAGTCACAGGCAGAGGGAGAAGCAGGCTCCATGCAGGGAGCTTGAGGTGGGACTCGATCCCGGGTCTCCAGATTCACACCCCGGGCTGCAGGCGGCACTAAACCGCTGTGCCACTGGGGCTGCCCCAAAGAGTTAAATGTTAACCAGCATGTTGTTGAATGTTTTATATGCAGTCACCTTTGCATACATTAAGCCTAATAAATATAGACTTAATGTATGTAAAGCGCTGAGATCAGTGCCGGACACAGTTAAGACTAATGTAAATTTGGGATTATCATCATTATACTGCACTCTAGGTGAAAAGTGTCTTACTGGGGATCCCTGGGTGGCTCAGCAGTTTCGCGCCTGCCTTTGGCCCAGGGCATGATCCCAGAGTCCCAGGATCAAGTCCCGCGTTGGGTTCCCGGCATGGACCCTGTTTCTCCCTCTGCCTGTGTCTCTGCCTCTCTCTCTCTCTCTCTCTCTCTCTCTCTCTCTCTATATATATATATATATATATATATATATATATCATAAATAAATAAAAATAAATCTTTAAAAAAAAGTGTCTTACTGATTCATCCATTCAGTGCATTTCTACTAGACACCTACTATGTGCAAGGTTATCTGATGTGTGCTAGGATCTGATAAAGCATAATATGAGCATGATCTCTGTGCTAAGGGAGCTTGCAGTCCAGGAAGGGAGGGGCATTGAACAAAGTTTCACATTAATTAACATATAATTATAAATTGAGATACATTTTCCAAAGATAAGAACAAATCCTAGAGGAGAACATAAAAAAAGAGAGTTTTTATAAAAAGTTCTTAATGAGCTATCTTTTATAAATTCCTATTTTTAAAAGGTTCTCTCATTAAAAATATTTTAATTTTTTAAATAATCTATTCTTTAAAAGATTTTATTTATTTATTCATGAGAGACAGAGAGAGAGAGAGAGAGAGAGAGAGAGAGGCAGAGACACAGGCAGAGGGAGAAGCAGGCTCCATGCAGGGAGCCCGACGTGGAACTCGATCCCGGAACCCCGGGATCACACCCCGGGCTGAAGTTGGCACTAAACCTCTGAGCCACCCGGACTGCCCTAAAAATATTTTTAATAAAGTAATACAAACTTGGGACACCTGGGTGGCTCAGTGGTTGAACATGTGCCTTTGGCTCAGGTCGTGATCCTGGAGTCCTGGGATCAAGTCCCACATCGGGCTCCGTGCAAGGAACCTGCTTCTCCCTCAGCCTGTCTCTGCCTCTCTCTATGTCTCTCATGAATAAATAAATAAAATCTTTTTAAAAAATAAAATAAAGTAATACAAACTTGTCCTAGAAAAGTCAGAGTTGAAACTTAATATTTTATTTTGTATTTCTATGTAGTTTTTCTTAAAATTTGATTTTAATATCATGGTATTACAACTAAAATAGAAATGTATAACCCACTTGGGGCACCTGGGTGGCTCAGTTAAGAGTGGTTAAGCATCTGACTCCTGGTTCTGGCTCGGATTGTGGGCTTGGGTCGTGGTCTCAGGTCGTGGTCTCAAGGGTTGTGGGATTAGGCCCCACATAAGGCTCCTCCCAATGGGGGAGTCTGCTTGAAAGATTCTCTCCCTTTGCCCCTCCCCCATTCACAAACCCATGCTTTCTCTCTCTCTCTCTCTCTCTTTCTCCCCTCCCTCCCCAAAAAAAATCTTTAAAAAAAAATTCTATCCCACTTAAAAATATACTGATCAGGGGATTCCTGGGTGGCTCAGCAGTTTCGCGCCTGCCTTTGGCCCAGAGTGCAATCCTGGAGTCCCAGGATCAAGTCCCACGTCGGGCTCCCAGCATGGAGCCTGCTTCTCCCTCTGCCTCTCTCTCTCTCTGTCTATGTCTATCATGAATAAATAAATAAAATATTTTATATATATATACACACACACATACATACATACATACACTGATCACTTAATATACTGATTATTTAATTAGTCCAGCTCTGGCTTCTTGTTAAGAATTTTTCATGTTTACAAAGTGAAAAGCACTTGTTCCCTAATTTATCTGGTCTTATCAGTTAAGATCTAAATATCAGAGTCCCTTAAAGGAGAATATACCTAAACCACAAAGGAATTTGGTCAGTCTTATAAAGTGAAGGTACAGAATTAAATCCTAAAGCTACAGAATACAGTAATCAATGTAACACGTCTGAACATAACTCTATTCATAAGAGCAGTAACTTTAGGCACAATGTTCTAATCTGTCATGCTCATGCACTTATGATATCGTTGGGAAAACATTTTTAAAAATAAGAGCAAAGGAACAGCTACAAGGAACAGACTATTCTGAAACCATTTCCAGGAACAGGGTTTGTTTAAACAAAACGTATTAAGTGAAACCAGCTGCATTAAGGGTCGATGCCATCTGAAGTGGAATTCTAAAACCACCCACTTCATAGTATCAGGGTAATTATTCCTTCCTGTTGCTATAAAGGAAATACTCAGTGGCCAACTAGCTATAGGGCAGCCCGGGAAGGAGCAGGTCAGCACTAAACAAAAGGCCCACTGGTGCAGGTGGGTGCTCACAGAAACTCTGGGTCTCACTGGCTAGTGCACAGCTTTCTGCTTCCATACTACTCATTGGACAAATCGCTAGTACACCCCCAAAACAGGGAGTGCCAGCAGCAAGGGGCCTATAGTCAGAGGAGTAATCAGCATCTTCTGCCAGAGGGCCAGTGGATGCTTTCATGCAAACTGACAGCAAAAAGCCTCCACTAATTAAATAGGCTCTAGGAAACTAAAATACATGCTTTTTTTCCTATCTGAAAACCAAAACAGGTATCAAAGAAAATGGAGCCTGAATAATAATAGCTAAAGTTTCATGACTTGAAATCATCTTCCTTAGCTCATAACAAAAAGCATAAGAAAGAGCTTGCTCCTTTGAAGACTTACTAGTGGCAACATAGCCAAGAACCCTCCGAGAAGTCACATGACCCAGCCAGCAAGGATCACCAGTTTGGTTTCCCAATGTATCACCAGCACAGCCGGCAGAACTGTAACCAAAACAATGCAGTTGAGAAACGTGGCCGTTAATCATTTTATTTTGGAAACCAATTAGGGGATGATGAAGGAAGAAAAAACAGTGATTCATTTGTTTTGATGAAATCTGGCCTTCAAAAGACAGAACAGGCTAGGAAATAGACATACTTGTATGGCCTAAGGTATCTTAAACTTGGCCTTTAAAAAAAGATTCTTCCCAAGCTCACTAAATGAACAAAATAAATCAGCTAGTTCATGTACTCAACTATGACATATTGTTAACTTTATGGATGTTAAGCTCACGAATAAAAAAAAATGTGTGTATGTATATACGTATGTATATATATATATATCTATCTCCTAAAGGCAGTCATAAACTTTGCAAGCTGAAGCACTTAAGTCAACCAGATAGCAGCATATCATGATCTGCCATGTCATCTGTAGGCTAATGGTGGTGTAGGTTTGAAACTGCCCTCATTTGCTGAGTTCATCTGCCTCTTCAAAAACCAGGCAAAGGTTAGTACTAAAATTCAAGCCAAAGTGCCTTACACCACAGCTTGTGTAGACTTGAGCTGTTTCTCAGAATAGTCATAAACTTCTAAGGTGAATGGAGTGGGTAATATCAACAATGTCTTGTATAAAGAACATTCCAATGACAGGAAACCTGATTAGCATGGATGTACCAACAGTTAAAAATTCATGATCATCTGGGCCCAGGTTAGAGAAGGGGTAGATGCAAAATAACTGGAGGAGTTAAGGAAATGGCACAACAAAATAAATCTGTGGAAAGCACTTTTGAAGAAATTCATCAGTATGAACAGGGATACCAAAAATAAGCAAATCTCACGTGATTCTTGGCGGCTGATTAAAAAGTACTCTTCCTTATGTCAGTTACAACTAAAAACAAAACAAAACAAAAAACTAGTGCTGCTCCTTAGCACCCTTTGTGAGCCATTACCATGGAGAGGAAAAGATGGCAGTAGTGGAGAGCATATGACAAGAAAGCAGAGAGCAGCCATGAGGTCTAACCCCGGGACTCTGCCACTACCCATCACAGGCAAGTCACTTGGTGTCTCCACATCATACAAACTATCCATTCATTGGGACAGTACCTGCCATCTCACAGGACACCAAATGAGAGGGTGTAATAGCACCACTACTAACAAGAATAACTATCCTATTCATCATTCTTCACATATCTTAAACCCTTCCCCAGCTGAGTACGCCACTCCTTTTGTGCCATCCAGGGTGTCCAGGGCGGCCACATCAGAAATGGTATTTGACAGAGCTACTATTTGTTACAGAGAAAGAGGTAAAACTGGAGGACTGGGAGGATGAAGAAACTCTTGGAGAACAAACAGGAGCAGGAAGGAGCTGATGGAAAGTGGAAGAGAGAGAGAGAGAATTAAGAGAACAAGCAGAGAAATGCAAGTTGTCAAGTCCCTGGCAAGCAGAGAGAGAAGAGAGAGAGAGAGAGAGAGAGAGAGAGAGAGAGAGAGAGAGACCTAAGAGAACAAGCAGAGAAAAGCAAGTTGTCAAGTCCCTGGCAAGCTGGACAGCCTTCTGATACTTGTGGCCTTAGGTCAGAAACTGAAGCTTTCAGTCTGAGCGACCAACACATCAGGAGAAAGGAACAATGACGCATTAGCAATGGAGAACTTAGAACAAATTCCCAGAGGCTGTGAAGACTCAGCTTAAGTGATGGTGTGTTCTGGCAAAACTGTAGGGCTTACCTCAGAAGGGAACCCCCAGGCACCCTCTATCTACTTCCTAAACAGAAATGCTGTTCTGTTTTCAACTTTTATTTCTTACTCCCATTCCATCTGGCTCAAGGAAAGATGGTCTGGGCTGCATTCCAAGCTTGATTCTAAACCAGCTGGGATCTTTTAGGCAAGTTCTTCTACCTCTCTGGGTCTATTCAATGTCTTCTTAAATTTTAAACCTTCTTTCTTTGGGTGACTACCCTTCTTGAAATACATCCTTGAGAAAGTCCCTTAGTGATGGGTTCTCAGTGGTAAATTCCTTTATCTGAAAACATCTTTATTCTTAAAAGACACTTTCATAACTGGATAATTCTGGGGTAACAGTTATTTTCTCCACCTACTCCATAAATATTCTACTGTTTTAAGGCCTTTACTCTTTGCTGTAGAAAAGCCAGCTGTCACTCCAACTGTTGCTCCTTTGTAGGTAATCTGTCTTTTCTCTCTAGTTATTTTAAGAATCTCGCCTTTGACATTCTAAAGAGTCACAACTTCTTTCCTTTCCTTTTTGATTGCTTTGGAATTTGATGGGCTTCACACAGTTTAAAAGACTCCAGCTCTCCCCATAAGGCAAGAGGTCCAAAGGCTAAGTGATGTGTCCACCCAGGGCCTGAGTACCCTATTCTAGGACCTTGGAATTCCCTACCGAATCAGCTCCAAGGTCACACTCAGGGCTTGCCCAGATCTCTTCCCCATTCTACTCCAAAAGCGGAATGTACCAGCAGTGTGGGCATAGGCCAGTGGTGTCCTCTAGTGGCATGTTTGTGAGGAGTGTAAACAGAGGTTATATATGTAGGTGGAAATATCTATGCATGTGTACCCTCCTTAATGTCCATCACCCTGCTTAGCTGTTTTAAATTTTTTACTTATATTTTTAATTCCTTCTTTTGTTTGCTTAAAGTATTAAATGAGTTTATTTTATATTCTATATCCAATATTCCTAAATCTTCAGAAGTCAGGGTTTACCATTATTTCTACTGACTCTTGCTTATGATAATCTTGTTTCTGCTGTGTGTGCGTGTGTGTGCACGCATGTGTGTGTGCATGTGTGCTTGTCTGTCTCCTTTTTTGGTGTGTACATATTGGTTAAAGTCATCTATGGGAACTCTCTGAGTCTAGAGAAGACTTCAATTTTCTTTTGTCAAGTGTCTAAGGTGACTAAAAACCTTTCCAATTTAAATCAAGACTTCCAACTTGTAGTTACCAGAGGTCACACAAATAGTAAAATCAGTTTCCAAACCCATGTGGGAGCTGGTCAGTAGCCACAAGTTCTCATGTCACTTGTTTTTATTTTGCCTTCACCCAAAGTGAAGGGTGAAACAATTTTTCTTGCTGCTGGTGCCTAGTCCACCTGTTCTCTGAGAGTATAGCCCCTCTGAAGTCTTGGCCTTACAGGAAATGGTCTTAGATTACCCACTGCTTTCTCTACCCTAAGAGGGGACCAAGGCTTATCACAGGTACACTACTGCCCTCCCTCGCCCCTCAATAAAGTTTTAAATCATTAAGACACCCAGGGTATCATCAATGAAAGGTTTTATGAGGAGTGGATTATTTACATGGCCACAGAATGTTTTTTCCCCATAGACTGCTTTTGTGTTGCAAGAGGAAAACTAGCAACTATCCAATGAGGGAACCAGACCATACCCTGACTAGATAATCAAAATTAATATTAAAAAAATTAATATCACTAATTTCAGACAGAGGGACTCTGTATGTACCAGATGTGATACTATGAGAAAGATACATTACTTCTGTAGATTTCTAACCAGGAGTGTGTAACTTGAATCCAATAATAAGGAAACATCAAACAAACCAAACTTGAAAAATTCTATAAAGTAACTGGCTTATATTCTTTAAAAATATCAATGTTAAGCAAGA
Source organism: Nyctereutes procyonoides (assembly GCF_905146905.1). Lineage (NCBI taxonomy): Eukaryota > Metazoa > Chordata > Mammalia > Carnivora > Canidae > Nyctereutes > Nyctereutes procyonoides. Next base: position 35,279,677 of record NW_026575020.1, read on the forward strand.
CAGTAATACTGAGGAACTGTTCTTGATGACAGGAAATTAGGAACATAACAAATTAACCCAATCCATGACCCTACACTGGATCTTAAACTTCTGGAGGAGGGAGGAATGCTACAAGGGCATTATCCAGACAAGCAAGAAAAGTGGAATATGGACTACAGATTAAATAGGAATATTGTTGGGGTGCCTGGGTGGCTGAGTAGGTTAAGTGACTGGCTCTTGATTTCAGTTCAGGTCATGATCTTGGGGTCCTGGGATCGAGCCCAGAGAAGGGCTCCACATTCAGTGGGGAGTCTGTTTCAGGATTCTCTCTGTTTCTCCTGCTGCCCCTCCCCCGATGTGTGCTCACTCACCTCACTCGCTCTCTCTCTCTTTAAAATAAATAAATCTTTTTTAAAAATAATATTGTTGGGGATCCCTGGGTGGCTCAGCAGTTTAGCACTGCCTTTGGCCCAGGGCGTAATCCTGGAGACCCGGGATTGAGTCCAAATCTGGCTCCCTGCATGGGGCCTGCTTCTCCCTCTACCTGTGTCTCTGCCTCTCTCTCTCTCTCGCTCTCTCTCTCTCTGTCTCTCATGAATAAATAAATAAAATCTTAATTTAAAAAAAGAATATTATTGAAATTAAGTTTCCTAAAATTGATAATTATACTGTAGCTAAATAAGAGAATACTCCTGTTCTTTCTTTTTTTTTTTAATTTTTATTTATTTATGATAGTCACACAGAGAGAGAGAGAGAGAGAGGCAGAGACAATAGGCAGAGGGAGAAGCAGGCTCCATGCACCGGGAGCCCGACGTGAGATTCAATCCCGGGTCTCCAGGATCGCACCCTGGGCCAAAGGCAGGCACTAAACCGCTGCGCCACCCAGGGATCCCGAATACTCCTGTTCTAAGTAAATACACTACAATCATTAAAGGATAAAGGAGCAAATGTTACAACCTAATCTCAACTGACTAAGGAAAATGAATTTTATATCCATACACAATTCAGAGAGAGAGAGGCAGCAACAGAGATGGAGGGAGGGAAGAAGGGGAAGAAGCAAATGTAATATGGCAAAATGCTAAAAACTGATAAACCTAAGTAAACGGCAGTAGAAATTCTCTATACTATTCATGTAAATTTTCTGTAAATTTTGAAATTATTTAAAAATATGAAGTGAAAAAAAGAGGGTGTTCAAACTTTAGCCAACTAAAGACATGGTAAACAGAATAAATATATACATAGTACTTGCATTAACGAGTTGTACTGATCTGTGAGGAACCTAAAACTCAATTTTTCCTATATAATCCTACTGAGGGATCGATGAAGAAATAATACAGAGTTCTACTCCTGCTTAAGATATAAAAAGCCACAGAGAATACCACCCCCATTCTAACAAGAAAAAACTAGAGAATCTATAAAATCATAACTTTCCTTGAGCTAATCAGAAAGCTGCGGTCGCAAGGTAACCAAGTGAACTGAATTCTAAAGAGTGACAAATCCTTCTAAGGAGAGACAGATGTGCAAATTGTGTGACCTTTCACAAAGCACAAGAGGAAAAGGTAGCTGCCATAAAATCAGGTAAGAGGAGAACAGCTTAAATTATACTGAATTCTTATAAAGCCAAGTGTGGCCTAGTATAATATATCAAATCCCCGAGTTCCAAACACAAGGGCTGTCCAAACTCATTTGCAAGCTCTTTTCCATGGGGCCTCTACCAAATGCTCTTGAGAAAGACTGGGAGCAGAGCAGGAGATTGAAGAAAGCCCCCTCAACACTGGACTGGGATAAAATCTTGCCCATTTCTTCGACCCTTCTCTCATACAATGTAAAAGCCTTAATCCACAGAGGGAAGGCAAGAAGCCCTCCTGGTCCCCGCGATCTAGGCAGAGATCTACTGCTTCTGGAGGTGGGAGAGAGGCAAAGTCATCATTGGCTGGATTCTCCATTGATAAAAGCAGAAGTCAGCTACCACTGGGGAGGAGGGCACATGGAAATTCTATCCCCCCACAAGATCCACCCCAGCCACATACACATTCATATAAAAGGTAAAGTTTGAGTGCCAAAGAGGACAGAAGTGCTGGAATGCTTAGAAAGTCCCACCTCCAGGGGCACCTCCAGGTGGCTCAGTCAGTTAAACAACTGCCTTCAGCTCAGGTCATGATCCCAGGGTTCTGGGATCAAGCCCCACATTAAGCCTCATATTCAGTCCCACATCAGGCTGCCTGCTCGGTGGGGAGTCTACTTGTTCCTCTCTCTCTGCAATCCCCTCATGCTCTCTCTCACTCTCTCAAATAAATAAATAAAAATAAAATCTTAAAAAAAAAAAAAAAGCCCACCTCCAAAGTCTAGCCACATGTGGCATGCCTTAGACTAAGGACCAAGAAAACCAAAAAACTTTTCCCTGTTCAAATTACTGGTGTGGTTTCTGTCTCTTGACGGACCCTGACTGATATATCATTTCTTCCCTCAGAATTTTGCAGGGTGGGGAAGTAATGACACAGGCTGTGACTTACAGTTTTCATGACCAGGAGTGAGTTCTGACCCTTGGAGAGATTGGTTGTATAAAGAATGTGGGTTCCAGAGTTTGTCTACCCAGGTTTAAATTCTGGATCTCCGGGGACGCCTGGGTGGCTCAGTGGTTGAACATCTGCCTTCGGCTCAGATCGTGATCCTGGTCTAGGGATCGAGTCCCACATTGGGCTCCCTGCGAGGAGCCTGCTTCTCCCTCTGCCTCTCTGTGTCTCTCATGAATAAATAAATAAAATCTATAAGAAAATAAATTCTGAATCTCCCCTAATTCAAATAAGATCACAGTGCCTGGGTTACCTCTCTAAAGCTTTGGCTCTGACTCCTGTGATAATGATGGTAACAAACACCTGCCTCCTAGGGTCGCTGAGAGGATGAGAAGTGACTGATGCTGTCAGTGTAGTGCCTGCACACAGCCCTCAGTGGCATTGTTGCTGTGCTAGTGATCATGAGTGTCCTAGTTAAGATGCTACAGCTGTACTGGCTTCATGGGAAGTTGTGGAATTTCCTTCCCTGAGGACCTGGAGAAGGATAGATTATACTTGTCAAGAGCATTTGTTATTATTTTATTTTATTTTTTTATTATGAAAATTTTCAAATCTATGCAAAGTTGAAAGAACAGTGCAAAGAACTAGTAATATATTCCTCATATGGGTTCATCAACTCTTAACACTTGCTGTACCCTCTCCACATTTCTACATGTGAATGCTTCTTTTTTTTTTTTTACTAGACCACTTAGAAATTGACTGTAGTCTCATGATAGCCACGAACAAGGACATTGTCTTACAACACCACAGCACCATTGCTACACAAAGAAAATCAGCATTCATCCAAAAACATTCAACATGCAATCCATATTCAAAATTCCCCACATCATTAATGCCTAGGTGCCTTTGAGCCTCCAGCTCTTGATTTCAGCCTAGGAGCCCTGATTTGTGCTCTGTGCCGAGCAGAGAATTGCTTGAGATTCTCTCTCTCCCTTTCTCCGCCTCTTCCCCAACTCCTGCTCACTCTCTCTCTCTTAAAAAAATTTTTTTAGGGCAGTCCGGGTGGCTCAGCAGTTTAGTGCTGCCTTCGGCCCAGGGCCTGATCCTGGAGACCTGGGATCGAGTCCCACATCAGGCTCTCTGCATGGAACCTGCTTCTCCCTCTGCCTCTCTCTCTCTTTCTCCCCCCTCTCTCTGTCTCTCATGAATAAATAAATAAATAAAATCTTTAAAAAAAGAACGTTTTTTTTTAAATTTTAATTCCCCACATCTCAGTAACATTTTATTTTATTTTTTTTAATTTTTTTTTATTTATTTATGATAGCCACAGAGAGAGAGAGAGAGAGGCAGAGACACAGGCAGAGGGAGAAGCAGGCTCCATGCACCGGGAGCCCAATGTGGGATTCGATCCCGGGTCTCCAGGATCGCGCCCTGGGCCAAAGGCAGTTGCCAAACCACTGCGCCACCCAGGGATCCCCACAGCCTGCATTTTTTAAACAATTAAGTAAAATAGAATATATCTATGATACTCTATTTGAGTAAAATAGAATATCACTATGATCCATAATAAGGGTATTTCTTAATTCACAGACTTTCTTCAGTCACACACACACACAGAGAGTCATAGCAAAGTATGTATTCCTCATGCAGGTCACATGTTTGGAAGCCACTGCATTATTCTATATAGCCCCCCTCCCCCTCTTTCATTTCCTGCCCAGAAGCCTCGCTGTTCAGGAGACTAGAGAGAAAAAGCAATACAGATTTAGATGGTTAAGGGAAACATTCCACTGGGAATTATCTAATCTCAAAATAAGCCAAAATAATATACTTTTAGTACACACTAATAGCTAATAGTGCAGCTGGCAAATTTGCTAATATAAAAGACATTTTCAAGTAGGAATTTAGATAATCCTCTTGATGTTTGTTATAGTAAGATGTTATCTGCAATTCTATTAAAAGATATCAATTTAAAATTCAGCCTGAAATAGTATATGTAAATACGGTCAATGGTTAATATTAAATTAAAAGATTCTTTTCTGGTGATTCTTCTCCATTGAAAATCCCAATGCATGTCAACATGACTGAAGGTCAAGAATGACCAGGAAAACTCTACTGACATTCCCCAAGAAATTCAAAAATAGCTGGGGGAGGATGGGGTGTGCGGATGGCAAGTGAATGGTGGAGAATGATTTTACCAGAGTCCCCCAGAACCAAGCACCTAAACTGCATGGTCCCACCTTTAAAGGTCAAATGGGAAATGTAAAAGAAAACAATCATTCTACATGTGTTTAAGGCCCACCATTAAAGGAGAGTTTTCTGTGAATAAATCTTACCATTACCAAATGAAGTCATAGGAAGAAAGTACTCTGTCTTTAAATCCAGAGCTATTTTTCATTCCAAGTTTCTGTTTGAGGCCATTACTGCTCCCTTGGGACTGTGTTGACTCACTGCATCTCAGGATGACGCAAGCGAGCTTCTCTGCACAACTTCAAAACAGACTGTGAATGTACCCAGGCAAAGGCTGCCTCTGGAGCCATCAGATGGATCAGGCGCCTGTTCACAGAACTGCCAGGGCCAGGCAGGTGATGGGCATGTTCTTCACATCTTCGGTTTCATCATGGTCTAATCACTTTTTTCAACTGGCAAAATAATAGCTTGACCACTTATTCCTAAATCTTTTCTTAATTTGTCTAATTTGGGATCTCATATCTACCTTAACTGCCCATGCCATGTCCAATCTACTTTCTTGGACTTACTTGGTCATGTGGTAAGAAAAGAATGGAAACAAGAAGTCTAGCTCAGATTTCTTCAAGTGCTGGGTATTGCACACATCTGGAGTTGCCTCCTCTAATCTTTTTATCTAGGAAAAAAGAAAACTCCTCATAGGGTGGGGGAAGCAACTTCAATTAACCACACTCTCCTACCCATTTTTAGAAATAATGAGAGCTGACTATAACTCAGTATTTCTTCCAGTCCTAAGAGAGACAACATTGAATGGCTCACCTGCGCTCCTAAATCATTCCCCTGTGTACCCATCAAAGATGGTGAGAATAAGTGGATATCTGATGGGAGTGACAAAGGCAGACTATGTACCTAGCCATTCAAGATGAACAGCATCAAAAAAAAAAAAAAAAAAAAAGATGAACAGCATCAGCCCATGGTATGCGCCAGGCTTGAGATGGGCACTGGAGACAGAGCAGACTAACCAATCAGACAGCCCTTCCCTGCATGGAGCTTACAGCCTAGTAAAAGGGAAGGCTCTAAGTAATTGCCACACTAAAGGGTCACTGTCAGTATGGCAAGTGCCAACGACGACTCAGACAAGTACTAGAGAACCTGACTGAGACCAGATGGGACTCTGAAAGTGGCATATGAGATGAGACTGGAGACTGGGCAGTGTTAGCCACAAAGAGGAATGTGACATACGCTTGGAAAGACCTGAGGCAAGGAAAGAGTTGATACGGTACTGTTAGGAGGTGAGTAGAATCCAAAACTGAAGCTACAAGAGGTTTCATCTGGGGGCTGGTTGAATACCAACAGCCCCAAGACCACCACCAATATGACAAAGGTAAACAAGACTATATCAGCATGGCCTATAAGCAGAGAACCTCACTTGTTACCTGGTTCACATTTCCAAAAGGATCTACAGCTTCCTTCCTAAAACGGACAACTAAAAACCAGAGGATGAGCCAATGTAAAATGTGTTTGCTTTTATTAAGAGTAGTTTACATTTGGGGCTGGTCGTTTTCACACAATGTTCTTTTTGAGAACACTCAAATTATAAAAGGCCTCCATGGTGCCAGAAAGCAGAGAGGGCTCTATTAATACAATAGCTGAGCAGCTATAAATAATAAAACCTCTAGTAATCAAACTAAATGTCAGCCTTTGCCAGTAATATCTTTCAAGATCAAATACAACCTCGCCATGTTTCTATTTTATCCTTATCAAGATATTTTCCGCCTAAGAGCATTAAGACTATGACACTGTTTTAAACCCAAAGTAACTCCCCATGTAATACATTACTCAGATGGTGAATATATTGTTGTTTTTCTTGTAGTGGCTATGTTTGCTAAAGACATTCATTCCACTATCTCATGCACCACCTCAACCCATGTCTCTCTATACATTTATAAGCTTCCCCCCTTCCCAAGCATAAAGGACTAAACAGATTTTTTTTTTTTTAAGATTTTACTTATTCATTCAAGAGAGACAGAGAGTCAGAGACACAGGCAGAGGGAGAACCAGGCTCCATGCAGGAAGCCCAATGTGGGACTCGATCCGGGGACTCCAGGATCACACCCCGGGCAGAAGGCAGGTGCTCAACTGCTGAGCCACCCAGGCATCCCAGACTATACAGATTAAGGTCCTTTCGTGATTTACTCTTGGGCACTAAGGTCTTTGATACATCTTGAGACTTTACAGACTTCATTTCAGAGGTGAACTTGAACTGCATTATGCCATAAATCAGCAAGTTCTAACATAAAGTTAAAAATATGGCAGAGGACAGCAAAGAGGCCAAGAAGGATAGAATTTTTATAGTGAACGACTTTGCCATTGTGAATAATGACTTACTAAAATGTCCTGCTGCTTTTCCAGTATCTCTCTTTCTCCCTCTGTTGATCTTTGTTGCCATAACTACTATTTGAATCATCTTAACAAAGTGTACACACACAACTCCAGTGCTGTTACTGCTACTCTGCCACTCCAGATCAGCTTTCATTCACCGGGCAGCTGCTCAGGCCATGATCACGTCACATGGGGGGCTAATTTGTAATTAGAAATCAGTTCTTAGATTTCTAAAAAAAAAAAAAAGTCACAGTTCCCATCAATATGTGATACTTAAATCTCACTCATAATTCTTAATTAATTAGAGTTTTTTCTTCTGTATTTATTGTAATTTCTTTTCAAAGCGAAAACGACAAGTTTTCAAAATACAGGGAACTTCTAAATAAGTTCTTGATAATACCCTAAAAGTTCATATGTATTTGGCTTAATGACCTATGTTTTCCCTATCTGCAGTAATCCATAATCATCAAAAGTATTAAAATAATGACTCTAGGTTTCTGGGGCAAAATGGTGGACTGAGCACATGTGCTTACCCTCTCTCCTGCCTGCGACCTCTTTAAATTACAATAAAGGAATTAAAAAAAAGTCTAAACCCATAACAATGAAGAGAACAGAAAGGGGGTTGTCATCATACAAGAAATTTCAATGAATTTTGGAAATCTGAAAGTGGACAGGGGCACACTGTGTGGCAAAGCATAGCAGAAGAAATCACAGCCAAGGAGGGCTGTGAAGGGGTAGAGAATAGAGAGAGCCCACCTAGCAGAAAGAACCCCAAACATGAAGATGGCAAGTAGAATAGAATGGGGAGTGAGGCAGAGGGTGCAAACTGAGGTTTCTGTCCATGAAATGGCAGACAGGCAAAACACCCACCTGCACCACCTCTCCACACCTAGACAGCTACCTCTCCATAAGCATATCCTTACTAAAGAAATTAAAGTCTCAAAAGCACTACTGTAGTGTTCACGGCCCAGTGTAATGTAAGCCCTCCAAGAGAGTTTCTTAATTCTCTTCATTAGTCCAGAAATGTGGGGATCCCTGGGTGGCTCAGCGGTTTGGCACCTGCCTTTGGCCCGGGGCGCGATCCTGGAGTCCCGGGATCGAGTCCCACATCAGGCTCCCAGCATGGAGCCCGCTTCTCCCTCCTCCTGTATCTCTGCCTCTCTCTCAATCTCTGTGTCTATCATGAATAAATAAATAAATAAATCTTTAAAAAAAATCCAGAAATGTAATTAGCCAATCTACAATCACTGGTTGTACTACAATCCTGGTTGTACTAGTTGTACAATTTCTAGTTCCACTTTAAATATAAACAACTAGGAGCACCAGACTTCGAGGGAAGCCCTAGAGCATCACAGAAAAAGACCAAGACAAATAGATGAACCCTGAAGGAAACAGGTAATTCAGAAAACTGGAGAAATTTTTTAAAAACACCAATACCCCCTCCACACAACAACTCTTCTCTAATCTGTATCCTCAGACAGACTCGTAAAGATTACATACTCAGAAATCAAGAATGTGATGAAAAAGATTTTTTAAATAAGAGCAAGCTCTGGTAGTTAAAAATAGAGCTACCAAATAAAGGACTTTTAAAATGAATGAAAAATCAAGGAAATCTCCCAAATGACTTACTAAATAAAACCTAGAAAAAAAGACCAAAGATCCAGGAGTGCAAATATGAAATTAATATGAACTCAGAGCCCCTTCTAAGCAACATAGCCGTTTCATTGCTTCTTGAGCTGTTTTCACTATCATCCATGCAAACTCTGCCTACCCCCTCCAGCGTGTTCTTCTACAAACCTTCTTGGCCACCAACAGACAGCCTCCAAAGACCTTAAGAAATCAGTTACCATAGCCTAACTTTGGTTAACTTAAAGCCTACTTAATTTAGTTTCACAGAGGACACCTAGACCAGACCAACACTGATAAACAGGACTCCAAAAGGAGTTTGTTACTCTTTTATCTTAGAGTCACTTTATCATTCCTGAGCTAGCCTTCTGTGCATCACACAGCCTCTCTTATATGGGAGACATCCTTCCTTTTCGAGTCATTTTGTTTGTTTAGTTTTTTAAAGATTTTATTTATTTATTTGAGAGGTAGAGGGGGAGAGGGAGGAAGAAAGAGAGAGAAAGAGAGAGAGAGAGAGAGAACAAGAGCACCACAGAGCAGGGGGAGGGAGAAGCTGTGCAAGGGAGCCCAACACAGACAGGGCTTGATCCCAGGACTCCAAGATCATGACCTGAGCCAAAGGAAGATGCTTAACTGACTGAGCTACCCAGATGCCCATGCCCATGTTTTGTTTTTAAGTACAAAAGTTCCTTGGTGAGAGTGTGTTGGAGGTAAAATTCAGTTTTTATTTATCTGAAAAATGTCACTTTTGTTCCCTTGTTACTAAGGTATAATTTAGCAGGTTTAATATTCTAGGTTGGCAATAGCTTCCTCTTAGCACTTTGAAGACACTAATTCTGCTGCCTTCTGGTTGCCATAACTGCATGTCTCCCTTCAGTCTCTTAGAAGTGTCTCTTAGAAGATAATGTGTTTCTCTCTGCTTTTAAGGCCCTTCTTTTGTCTTTGGTGTTCTATTACACTCCAATTTGTCTGGATAAGGTGTTTTTGGTATTGTTTTTCAATTCTACTTGGGATTTGCTCTGGTTCCTTGGTCTAAAGATTCATGTTTTTCAGTATTTTTGGAAACTTTTGGCATCATTCTCCTCAAATACTGCCTCTCCCTGGTTATCTCTATTATCTTCTTCTGCCTCTTCACATAAGCCAAGATGCCATATCCTCTTATTCTGGTATCTATTTTTTTAGATTTGATTTTCACATTTTCATCCTTCTATGCTGCAATCTGTGTAATTTCTTCAGCATTATCCTCCAATTTACTAAATCTCTCTTCAGTTGTGTCTAACCTGTTTAACCCATCTATTGAAGTTTGAATTTAACTGATGATACATTTGAGTTCTTTTCCAATTCTTCTTAATTCTTTCATCATAAGATTTTAGTCTTTACTTGTTTTCTATTTCACATTTTACTTCCTTAAATATTTTAAGTCGTTATTTTATATTCCAAAACTGATCATTTTAACATTTAAAATTCTACTCTAGCTCCATTATTCTTTTCTTCTGCTCTCTTCTTATCATGGTTGTTTGTCCAAGTCTCATAGACATCACCATATGACCCAGCCACTCCATTCCTAGCTAGTTACCCAAAAGAAATGAAAGCATATGTTCACACACAGGCTTGTTCACAAATGTTCAGAGGCTTAATCTGTGATAGCCCCAAAATGGAAACAACCCCAAAGCCCAACAATAGGTGAATACACAAACAAGTTACAGTTTATCTAGACAATGGAATAGTACTTAGCAATAAAAAATAAAATATTGATATACACAGTATGAATGACTCTCAAAATAATTATGTCAGACAGGGGCACCTGGATGGCTCAGTGGTTGAGCATCTGCCTTTGGCTCAGGTTGTGATACCAGGGTCCTGGGATCAAGCCCCACATAAGGCTCTCCACAGGGAGCCTGCTTTTCCCTCTGCCTGTGTCTCTGCCTCTCTGTGTGTGTCTCTCATGAATACATAAAATCTTTTAAAAATAGTAAAAATGTCAGATAAAAAAATATACAGCATATGACTATATTTCCTAGAATTTTAAATAAATAAAAATTAAGAGGACCCCTGGGTGGCTCAGCGGTTTAGTGCCTGCCTTCGGCCCAGGGCGTGATCCTGGAGTCCCGGGATCGAATCCTGTGTCGGGCTCCCTGCATGGAGCCTGCTTTTCCCTCTGCCTGTGTCTCTGCCTCTCTCTCTCTGTGTCTTCCATGAATAAATAAAATCTTTTTTAAAAAAATAAATAAATAAAAATTAACTTATGCTGACAAAAAACAGGTAAATGGTTGCCTGGCAATTGAGGGAGGGTGGACCAGGAAAGGATTTTAGAGGGTCGTACAGAAACTTTTGAGGATGACTGATATTTTCATTAGACTTAATTATGGTGATGATTTCATGGAGATATATATATATATATCTCCTGTAGTTTAAGGCTGTCCATCTTACTTTCAGCTCATCCTTTACTGTTTAGGCTGTCCCTCCCTTCTTGCAAGTTCAGCTATTTGTTAATAAGATGTTTGTTCTATTTTAGGCATCATGTCCTGGTGGATTTTCAGAATAGCTCATCTGTCATTTCACCTGCAGAAGTCTCCCCCATATCACTGTTTGACAGTGATGCTAAGTGTCCATAAAGTTCTATCATGCGGTCTCTTCCTCCCCCAAACCCTTCAATAGAGAAACCCCTCAGGTGAGCATACAAAATTAGATCACAATATTTTGTATTTTGACTTTGTATTTTCCTTTCCTCAGGCTCTTCTTGCTCAGAACACTCCCTCTGCCCACAATGTGTGTCTCCTTCCTGTGCCTTTGGGGGATACATACTTGGGGTGGAGTTATAGTTGGGCAGGGGTGAAATTAAACCTTATGACTGCAGGCCTCTTCATACACCCCAAAACTCTCTCATCTTCTGCCACCAAATACTATTCCCCTATTTCTCCCTGACCAGTCACTGTAGTGAGGAGCAGTCTCTCCTCTTAGCCACCGTAATTCTTCTTATATTATTAATGTGAACAGAATAATGCCTAGCATTTGAATTAAATGTTTGAGTGTTTCATTTTGTCTATTTAATTCCTGAAAAGCAGGACCATCTGAATCTCCCACAGTGCCTTGTGCCTGTGTGGACAATAAGTACCTGGGAAACGAACCAATGAACATAGAAGGAAATTAGTGTGATGGGGGCAATCTCCTCTTCCTCCCAAAGATTCACGAGGACCAACTAGCCTAAAATCCTGGTGTAAAAAACTTAAATCCAGCCACTGACAGCAATGACTACTTAGAAGTATCCATTTTGAATCTATAAGGGAGATGCAATCTGCTTCAAGAGAAACAAAACTAAAATGTTAAAACTGTACTCCCTGCAGTAATTACAAGGCAAATATTTTTTAAATGCCAATTTTTTTTTTGTTTGATTTACAGACGTATTCTTTTTCCTTGTTAAGCTTTCCACAAGCTTCTGGGTGAAGATATCTGGAAAAATTTTAAAGTATAGTATCAATTAACATACAATAAATGGGCAGCCCAGGTGGCTCAGCGGTTTAGCGCCACCTTCAGCCCAGGGCATGACCCTGGAGACCTGGATTCGAGTCCCACATCGGGCTCCCTGTGAGGAGCCTGCTTCTCCCTCTGCCTGTCTCTGCCTCTCTTTCCCTCTGTGTCTCTCATGAATAAATAAAATCTTAAAAAAATATATATATATATATACACAATAAATGTCACAATATTTAAGAACAAACGTCCCCATAGTCTCACATCTTTGTAACTTATTGAGCCAATAAAATGACAGGACTCTCTTTCCCTGATTATCCCCCAAAAAGCAAAGCACAAATGTACAGAACAAAAACTGGCACTCCAGCTGCCTCTACTCAAATCCATGCCTAAAACTCAATCAACTTTTCATTTTGTTTTGTTTTGTTTTTTTAAAGGAGTGCCACCATGTGGTGAATGGTTTTAGTACACTTTTAACACAGCTACTGATAGGATGTGCTATGCCTGAAAACCAGGGAAAGGAACAAATTATCCAGGCCCAATACAAAATAGATAGAGTCACATTTTATAGGAGATTTTATAACAGATTACTTTTGCAGTGAGCACACTTTAGAGTTAAAATATTAGAGTTCAAATTGTTTTAAATTTATTTATGATAGTCACACAGAGAGAGAGAGAGAGAGAGAGGCAGAGACATAGGCAGAGGGAGAAGCAGGCTCCATGCACTGGGAGCCCGATGCGGGATTCGATCCCGGGTCTCCAGGATCGCGCCCTGGGCCAAAGGCAGGCGCCAAACTGCTGTGCCACCCAGGGATCCCAAAATATTAGAGTTCAAACATCATCTGTTCTCTTCAGAGAATTCAGATTATAATCCATCCTCATTTCAGGTTAGTGAGACTCAGAAAGAGTCAATCATCCAATGTCCTAAAGCCTCTAATTAGGGGCAGGGGTGAGGTGGAAAAGTGACATTGCTAGGGTCTACAATCCTGGTCTCCCACCTCTCTGTACTATCCCACAGCACCTCTCTACTACAAGAAACAAAAATGATTTGCCAACTTTAAATTTGTTATTTACTTAACAAACACATATATAGCACTTACTATGTGCCTGCAATTGTTGTAAGCACTTCATAAATAATTATAAAGCAATATGTAGAACAGTGGCAGACACACAGTAGGCAACTGATGTATCCAATAAAATTTAAAATCACATAATTTATATTTAATACAGCTGTTCTCATGAGGATTTTGAAAAAATAAATCTCAATAACCTTCTAGAGTTTAAAAAAAAAAAAAGCAATATTGGTAGAAATAAAGACAAGAGCAAAGCCAGAGGTCTGTTTGTGCTCTAAAAGCCTAGAGCACTACTCTTGGGCTGGTGAGTATATAAACAAACTGTGGTACATCCATACAAGGGGATACTGTTCAGAGCTAGAAAGGGAGAAACTACTGATAATGAGCAACAACAGGGATGACTCTCAATGTGTTATGCTAAGTGAAAGAAGCCAGACTCAAAAAGACCATATACTGTGCGATTCCATTTATACGACATCCTGGAAAAAGCAAAACTGTAAAGACTGCAAATAGCTCAGTGGTTGCCAGGAGCTGGGCTGGGGGAAGGGATGATGGCAAAGGGGCAGCAAAGGGGAATTCTGGAGGTGATGACACTGTTCTCTATCTCAAATGTGATAATTTCACAACTAGATGCATTTGTCAAAGTTCACAGAACTGTATGCTAAAGAGAGTTTTCTACTCAATAGAAATTATACCTCAATCAACCTGCCTAAAAATATAATAATATAAAATACAATAAAAGTCCAGGGCCATTGTTTGGCCTTCCAAATTATTATTATTATTATTTATTTTTTTTAAACCCGAGAGAGTTTAACTATTTAACTACGTGCCCAAGAGTCTGGTCCAGCACGGAGCCTTGGCCCTCCCGGCCTGGCCTTCCAAATTAAAGATCTGTTACGTTTTCAGAAGCTGAAGAAATCACGTTCTATAAAAGATAAAAACTGATTTGACTTTTCCTCTATAACCAGCCTAGTTGACTTAGATGTCTGGCCTTTATTATAACGCCCTTTATAATAGTTAGAATTCACTCAGTGCTATGTAACAAGCACTGTTCTGTTACTTTAAGTTTAGTATTTAATTTTCTATCTCAATTACAGGTATATGTACAATAATAAGTGGACAATGTCCCTTCACTTCTCCATACCATACTCCCCCACCCATTCCCCACCGAGGCAACCGCTATCAACAAACCTATTTCTCCATGCCTACAGACGCACAATTTTCTCTGTATGAATGAGATTTACTACACTTGTTTTCTTTTGAACATTATGAACAGGTTCCATATCAATCCACATGAAGCCACCTCAAGCTCAACAGCTTACACAGTGCTACAGAGAACCACAGCCACAGTATATTTTGCCATTCCCTGTGAATGAACTTTTAGGTTATTTCCAATTGTAACTTAGGTTCTTTTTTTTTTTTATATATTTTATTTATTTATTTATTTATTTATTTATTTATTTATTTATTTATTTATTTATGATAGTCACAGAGAGAGAGAGAGAGAGAGAGAGGCAGAGACATAGGCAGAGGGAGAAGCAGGCTCCATGCACCGGGAGCCCGACATGGGACTCGATCCCGGGACTCCAGGATCACGCCCTGGGCCAAAGGCAGGCGCTAAACCGCTGCACCACCCAGGGATCCCGTAACTTAGGTTCTTGACAGAGGTTCTAATTAATTCTCCTGATGACCCTACAGAGTGGGTCTATTATAGATGAAGTCCCCCAAGGCTTGAAAAGATGCACTCATTCCTTCCTTCAACAGACACTACTCTGTGCCAGAAACACAATACACATGGTCAGATAGCCTCAGTCATAACTATCTTTCTTCTTTGCTCCCTGTAACAAGCAACAATCCCCCTGACTAGTGCGAGTCAGGGTTGACATAAGGAGGGCTCTGGGGACTGCAGAGAGGCTCTCAGCCGAGGTGCGGTGTGGCAGGCTGGTCACAGGGTGAAAGCTTCCTATCTCTGCTACTTGGTGTTGCCTCTCCTCCATCCCCCGCAGACTGAGGACTCACAGAGAGAGTCATCACTTGGCTCTATCTTAGGGAGGCTCTGCTCTTGCCGAGAAATCTTCTAAAACTCCACGTTGCTGCTAAATGCCCATCCATACCAAGCTCCCCATGAAGTTCTGAACACTTTGTACAGTGCAAATTATTTCACATGCTCACAAATGTAGTGACCAAGTAAATCCCGCCACCAATCTATCAAGCACAACAGAGAAAAAGAAGAGGCTGTAAGCTCTAATGCTTACAGGGGCCAGACAGCAGCTATATCCCGGAATGAAGTGCACAGAAAGCCTCTCCCATTTTAAGAGATGCAGCTTAGAGCAGCAGACTATAAGCTCTAGTAGAAGTGCCATGGGAAAATACAGGGTTTGGGGAAGTAAAATCTACTCATTAAAAAAATTATTATGGAAATTCAAAACTATATCCCAAAGTAAAGAGAATAGTTTAAGAACCCCCATGCATCCCATCTACCTGTGTACCATTCCACCTGGCAGTAACAAGTCCTGACTGGCTTTCATTGACACCACCCACTCTTCCTGTTCAGGCTGTTTATTAAAGCAAATAGCTGATATTATATGATTTCATTCATAAATATTTACATATGTCTCTAAAATACAAAGACTGATTTTTTAGAAAGTTTTATTTATTTTTTTATTTCTTAGAATGAGAAGGGGAGAGAGAGAGAGAGAGAGAGTGCATATGAGTGGGAGAAGGGGCAGAGGGAGAGGGAGTGGGAGAGAGAATACCAAGCAGACCCTGTGCTGAGTGCAGAGCCTGATGCAGATCCCATGACCTGGAGACCCCGACCTGAGCAGAAATTAAGAGTCTGACACTCAACCCACTGAGTCACCCAGGTGCTCCAAAGACAGATTTTTATACATAATGGTTCTTTTGGTGTAATGCCTAAAAATTAACAATAAATCTTTAATATCTTCCACTAGTCAGAGTTCAAATTTCCCCATCAACTCACAAAAGGATTTCTCTCCAATTTAAAAATTTATTTATTTATTATTATTTCTTAAGTAAGCTCTATGCCCAATGTGGGGCTTGAATTCATGATCTTGAAGTCAAGAGTCACATGGTCAGTCAGGTGCCCCAGAGGTCCCTCCAATTTAATAGTTTGCTTGAATTCCATTCTTAATAAGCTCCATGTGTTGCAATTATATCTCCTTTACAGATTCCACTTAATTTTTTTTCTTCCAGTTTACCCACTAAGTAAAATAGGTCATTTGTTCTATGGAGTTCTTCTTAGTCTGAAATTTAATGACTAAGTTTAACATGTTAGGAGGTGTATTTTAACATATCTTTCTGTGTGAAAACTTTCTTTGCTCAAATGCAAGTGACTACTTCTGTTTGAAAGATACACCCTATATCTGTGTGTGTGTGTGTGTGTGTGTGTGTGTGTGTGCTGTGCGTGTGCCTGCACTTTCTTTTGAAGGGTCACGGTAGCTGGTTTGAGGAATCAAATGTGTTTCGTTCTCATACAACCTGCAGCTCTTCGAGAACTAAAGCTTAGTATTCCCATAGGAGGCCAGATTCTCCAGGGCGTTCTGAGGCTAGGTAAGCCTTTGGAAGAATGAGATCGCTAAGGGGCGCTTGGCCATCTAGTAGGGAGACCAAACAATTATACCAATAAATAAACTAGGGGATTTCAGATGGTGTGTACTTGAGAAATTGAGAGAGGAAGGAGAGCTGGTGCCAGCACGGGTACCCTAGACTGGGTCTGCAAGGAAGTCTTTTGCAGCAAATGCCACGTAAGCTGGGATACACAGGCTCTAAAAGAGCCAGGCACCAACAGATCTGGTGTAAGAGTACCCCAGCAGAAGAAAGGGCAGAGCCTGGGGCAAGCACTCACAGGGAAAAGTACCCCAGTAAACAAAGGGTAACAGAAAGGGAAATACAAGAGGGACATAGGCCCAGACCACACAGGCCCAAAGGCTATGGAGACATGTACCCAGGAGGGGACAGAAAACAAGGCAGTGGAAAGATGTGACATAAATGTCTGAGGAAAGGTCTCTGATGGCAGAAGGAGAACAGACACAGATGGGAACAAGACCAGGTTGGGAGACAGGGAAATCTCTCAGGACAGAGCCAGTGGTAGTGCAGGGCCAGGATGGTATGATTTACTCTGGGATTTATCCTGGAGCATTTGCTTCCACACTAGATGTGGGCAGTATGGGTGAGGGAGGAGTCAAGGATGACACGTGGGGGGGGGGTGTCCAGGACACCTGGGGAGAGGATGATGTCAAAGGTGATCACCCTTTCACACATCCTAAGCCACCAAAACAACAACAACAACAAAGGACAGGAGGTGATTAAAAGGTACAAACTTCCAGCTATAAAATGAGGAAGACTTGGGTCTGCAATATACAGTCTAGGCAACACCGTAATGTTGTAATATTACAATATGACATAATATGACAATAATATAATGATACTGTAACAACTTTGTATGGTGACATGACAGCTAGATTGATGGGGGTGATCACTTCATAATGCATATAAATGCTGAATCACTATGTTTTACACCGAGAACTAACACTGTATATCAACTACACTTCAAATAAATTTTTTTAAAAAGGACTGGAATGTGAAGACCAGGTGTGGTGAGAACTTATTAACTCGAAAGAAAAAATCCCTGAAAGTACTATGCTTCTTTATGGCCATCTCCATAATCACAGGGCACACTCTCATCTGTACCCTCACAAGCTATATCCAGTACTGTCACCTGGATTGTGCACCTATGCAGCTCTCCAATTTCCTGTCAGAGTCAGCTTTATAAGGGGCCTCCATTCACTGCAGGTTTTCCATGCTTTGCTCAGGGTCCAACTCAGAAGGGTGTCTATGACCATTGTCCCTTTTCCGGGGCCAACAGTGAGGCGGGGCCAACAATGAGGCATCAGTCCTGCCCAGCCAGACCCACTTTCCCTGCTGTGTGTGTTGCTCTGGTTATTCAGCATGACAGTGAGCTAGCTGGCAGGGGGCACCGGGGGAGGCCAAGTGTGCTTGGTATGTGTCTGTGGAATGCCCCAGGCCACATTCTTCTGAGTGCACCAACGCATGCCTTGCCATGGCCCTGGGGCCCTCTCAATCGGAAGTTCTTGGGCAGCAGTCTCTCCAGGCTCCTGGGAAACTTGTGGGTGATGATCTGCACCCACTTGATCTCCATTCTGCCAAATACAATCTAATAAATTCACCCAATTCTTTGCTTTATCTTCCCTCTCCTCAGGGAAGCACTCAAAATGAGCCCCAAACCCAGTCCTTGTGACAGTTTCCTTACCTAATTCTGCTGGTCATTTGGTCTGATTCATTTGGTCAACGCCAGAATTCATTTGGTCAACGCCAGGATTGGGAAAACCTGCCAGACTATTATGCCCCAATAGATTTACATAACTTTCCAAACTTTTTGCATTTGTTAAATTATTAAAAGTGTGGCATAAAGAAGAAAGTAAAGGGCTCCTGGGGTGCTTGGGAGGGATTAGAAGCACAGGGGCTGTGGGTCAAACTAATGGCTCAGTGCCACCCAAAGGCTTGGATTCCTCCCTTATAAGAAGAGAAATAAATATTCATCTGCTATTGTCAGCAGACAGGTAAACTGATCTACCAGATACACCTTACAGGGGTGTTTGCAATATGTATTAAAGATTTTAAAAGTGGGATCCCTGGGTGGCGCAGCGGTTTGGCGCCTGCCTTTGGCCCAGGGCACGATCCTGGAGACCCGGGATCGAATCCCACGTTGGGCTCCCGGTGCATGGAGCCTGCTTCTCCCTCTGCTTGTGTCTCTGCCTCTCTCTCTCTCTGTGACTATCATAAATAAATAAAAATTTAAAAAAAAAAAAAAAAAAGAAGGCATACTCAGGACAATGATGGGGAAACTGAAGATGCTTTCGTTAAAAAAAAAAAAAAAAGATTTTAAAAGTATCTATACCTTAGATGCAGAAATCCCACTTTCAGAAATTTATCCTAAGGAAATAATAAGAACATACAAAAATGAATCATGAAAATTCTGGGGAGAAAAACTGTCAACAAAATAAGTACTCAACAGTAGATTAGGAGAATAAATCACGGCATACCCACGACTATCACATATATCTGCTTTCCAACCTGCTGTATTTTTGAAAAGTGCCCTTTCCTCCCCTAAGAACTCTGAAGAGTAGGCAAGCAGCACCCAGATGTAGTGTAGCACTATCATACCCACCCCAAAGCCTCACCCTGTGCCTCCAACAACCCCCTGGAGAAGCTGATAAGGCTTTTCCTCACTAAAAACAAAACAAAACAAAAAAACAAACAAAAAAAAACCAATAATCATGTGAACGCAAAAATGTTTGCATATAATTCAGGAAGGCCTACGAAATTCAAAGAGAAGCATATTATTCATTTTTTAAAAAAGATTTTATTTATTTATTCATGAAGACAACACAGAGAAAGAGGCAGAGACATTGGCCAGAGAGAGAAGCAGGCACCACACAGGGAGCCAGATGTGGGACTTGATCCCGGGACCCCAGGATCACGCCCTGGGCCGAAGGCAGGCGCTCAACTGCTGAGCCACCCAGGGTCCCACGTTCATTTTGAAAAATAAAAATTATCTTGGCGAACAATTCTGAATATGGGCAATTCTGGCCTAAGAGAGGTGAGAGAACTTCAGTATTTGGAATGGCTGGTTAATAAGGCAGGCACGAAGCATACTAACTACTTGTATTCTCTGAACTGATCAAATCAACCCAAACCCAACGTTTCAAGAACACAAAACATAATACCCTTGACCTTACATATAACAAAACAAGGAAATAATGTGCCACAAGCAATGGGAAATCTGTACGAGGCTTTTGGATGCATTCATCAGAGCAAGAATCTGATCCAACTGAATGAGCTAAGTACACTTTGAAACAAGAAAAGCGTCGTCCCCCTGAGGGAAGAGGAAACCTTCAACCTGTGAAAAGGTCAGTTACAGAGTTTGGTCTGACCCAGAAGACCCAGATGTATGTTTCCCCCAGAGGTCAAAAAACAAAACAACTTGAAGAGCTCTTGGGAGACAGGTGGTACACAAAAACCTCACTTCACAGGACAAACACATGCTAGAAAGCTTGGCTGGTATTTTCTCAGCCGGTTTCTAGGTAAGATCAGCAATCCACGTTCCTAGAGAAGAAAGGCTCCCTAAAAGAAACAGTGATGCCACATCCTGGCCTCTGCCCCACCTGCAGCCACCTGCAGCCTCTCGCCCACTGCCACTCAGCACCCTTGTGTATGCTGCCCCTTTGCCTGAAATGTTCTGACATCTCCAAAACTTGCTCCTTAGTCCAGTCGCAGCTTAAATGTCTCCTTCTCAGGAAATCCTTTCTCTGTCCTCCCCCGACCCTCATTATGCTAGATTCATTTTCCCCATGCTGGCAGAAGAGGTAGTTGTGGTAGCAAAGACAGTACACAACCACAACTAAGATTTTTTTTGAGTGCTTACCTTACCAGGACTTTTCCTCATTCACTTTCAATGTGTTATTTCATTTAATCCTCAATATGAAAACCAAGGATGTGGGTACTACCATGATGCTCATTTTACAGCCAGTGTAGTAGCCAGCCTCTCATATGATCCCCAGTGATGCCCATCTCACAGGCTTCATCCCTTCCCTCTCCAAATAGGGTGGACTTGTGTAACCAATAGGATACTGCAGAAATGCCAGAGGGACTTTTACAGCTAGGTCATAAAAGACACCATGGCAGGGGTGCCTGGCTCAGACGGAAGAGTATTAACTCTTGATTTGTGGGTTGTGAGTTTGAGCCCCACATTAGCTGTGGAGGTTACTGGGATGCCTGGGTGGCTCAGCAGTTGAGCGTCTGCCTTTGGCTTGGGGCATGATCCCATGGTCCCAGGATTGAGTCCCACATCAGGTTTCTTCCATGGAGCCTGCTTCTCCCTCTGCCTGTGCCTCCCATGAATAAATAAGTAAAATCTTAAAAAAAAAAAAAAAAAAAAAAGATGTGGAGGTTACTAAGTAGGGATGCCTGGGTGGCTCAGTGGTTGAGCATCTGCCTTCAGCTCAGGGCATGATCCCGGATTCCCAGGTTGGGAGTCCCACATCAGGCTCCCTGCATGGAGCCTACTTCTCCCTCTGCCTGTGTCTCTGCCTCTCTCTCTCTCTCTCTCTCTCTCTCTCTCTCTATATATATATATATATATATATAATATATATATATATATTTTTTTTTTTTTTTTTTTAATAAGTAAATAAAGACATTGTGGCCTCTGTCTTGTGGTGTCTTGGACCTCCTGCTCTGGGGACCTCAAGCAGCCTGTGGAGAGGTCTATGTGGTAAGGAGTTGAGGCCTCCCACTGGTCAGCACCTCCTCGCCAAACCTGAGAGAAGATTACCTTAGAAGAAGATCCTCCAGCCTCACTCAAGCTATTGCATGATGGAGCCCCAGTTGACATCTAGAGTGTAATCTCAGCAGAGGCCCCAGCAGAACCTTTCAGCTAAGCCTACTTCTGAATTCCTGGCCCTGAGACACTGGGGTAATACATATTTGCTGTTTGAAGCCACCTCATTTTGAGGTGGTTTGTCCTATAGTAATAGATAACCAATACTAATAGGAAAACAGGCTCAGAATGTAACCACCTGGTACACTGTATGTTGTACAAACTGGTAAGTGGTCCAACCAAATGTCTGAATCTTGCTAGTCTGATTTCAGGGCCTGAGTTCTTAACCATGATACTGTGCAGCCTCCTCCACAAAAGGATGATGGCCTCAACAGACTTCACAAAGGCAAGAACCATAACTGTCTTTTTTAACACTGTAACCCTACCAAATGCCAGTAAAATATACCTGGCACATCACAGATAGTTTGCTAAAAGAATGAATAAATGGAGTGACTGAAAAGAATCACAAAAATGGGATCCCTGGGTGGCGCAGCGGTTTGGCGCCTGCCTTTGGCTCAGGGCGCGATCCTGGAGACCCGGGATCGAATCCCATATGGGGCTCCCGGTGCATGGAGCCTGCTTCTCCCTCTGCCTATGTCTCTGCCTCTCTCTCTCTCTCTCTCTCTGTGACTATCATAAATAAATAAATTAAGGGGATCCCTGGGTGGCGCAGCGGTTTGGCGCCTGCCTTTGGCCCAGGGCGCGATCCTGGAGACGCGGGATCGAATCCCACGTCGGGCTCCCGGTGCATGGAGCCTGCTTCTCCCTCTGCCTATGTCTCTGCCTCTCTCTCTCTCTCTCTGTGTGACTATCATAAATAAAATTAAAAAAATATATATTTAAAAAAAAAAATAAAAAATAAATAAAAAAAAAGAATCACAAAAATGTAAAGAGTGATGACGAGATTATAGGTAACATGTTCTGTTCTATACCTTGCTAAGTTTAAAAAATTTTCTACAATGTACATACAGTATGCGGTTCACCTCACCTCAATTTGAACTAGGACCTAAAAAAAAAAAACAAAGCCAATCACCCAAATGTCCCAGGGCAGAGGAACTAGAACCCAGTGCAAAGGCCCTGTGGTTGAAACAGATTAGTCATGTTTAAACAAAACATGGGCCGGGGGATCCCTGGGTGGCTCAGTGGTTTAGCACCTGCCTTTGGCCTGGGCGTGATCCTGGAGTCCCGGGATCGAGTCCCATGTCGGGCTACTGGCATGGAGCCTGCTTCTCCCTCCTCCTGTGTCTCTGCCTCTCTCTCTCTCTATGTCTATCATAAATAAGTAAGTAAGTAAATAAATAAATAAATAAATAAATCTTTAAAAACAAACAAACAAACAAACAAAACATGGGCCTACATGGCTGTGAGGGGGATGCTGGGACACAGGCCAGATCTCTGTCTGGCTTATAGTTGAAGTGAAATGAGAAGCTACTAGAGGGATCCCTGGGTGGCGCAGCGGTTTAGCGCCTGCCTTTGGCCCAAGGCACGATCCTGGAGACCTGGGATCGAATCCCGCGTCGGGCTCCCGGTGCATGGAGCCTGTTTCTCCCTCTGCCTATTGTCTCTGCCTCTCTCTCTCTCTCTCTGTGGGACTATCATAAATAAATTAAAAAATTAAAAAAAAATGAGAAGCTACTAGAGGGTTTTAGTAGAGGCACAATATGATCTCATTTGCATTCCTGAAAGATTATTCAGGTTTACGTATGAAAAATAAGTTGTAAAACAGAGAGACCGAAAGCAAAAGCATCATTAAGAAGGCGATTGCACAACTCCAGACAAAGGGAAGGATTAGATGAGCGGATTCCTGTAAAGTGCTCAGCACAATGCCTGGCACATTGTATGTACCCAACAACAGGGATTTCTCTTCTTTGTAAACACTCCATTTGAAAATCACTCTA
Source organism: Nyctereutes procyonoides (assembly GCF_905146905.1). Lineage (NCBI taxonomy): Eukaryota > Metazoa > Chordata > Mammalia > Carnivora > Canidae > Nyctereutes > Nyctereutes procyonoides. The sequence continues at coordinate 35,303,219 of NW_026575020.1, forward strand.
CACATATGCAATCACTATAAACTATGAAGTGCATGCCCATGCCAACAACACAGGATTTAAAATCACCATGTTCTATATTCAATGGCATGAAAAAAAATGCTTACAATTACTGGTTAGTTTTTTTTAAAAGCCAGTGAACAAAAACCGCATATATAATGTGCCCCCTCATAAGAGGGGTGTGGCTATAAGCAGAGAAATATATCTGAAAGGTTTCCACAGGATAAACAGTGGTGTGATCATGGGTGGGTTTTGCTTTCTTTGTTAGCCCTTTCTACACTTCTGAATTTTTTAGGTAATTAGCATTTCTTTTACAGAGATAAACAGAAAATCATTTTCATTCGTAAAAGAAAAAATAACCTTAACTTTTTCATATACCAAAAAAAAGGAAGGAAAAGAAAATAAATTTGAAGGACTGGCTGGATGGTTCACTAAATGACGATCTGAACCATTTCAGAGGAGAAACAATGCTAACTGGGGGAGTCTGATGATATCGCAGCAGTAAAATGGCAACACTGGTGAGGTGGCACCAGGAGGTGCTACTCTCCATGCCTGACGATGGTGAATGGCTTTTTAGCTGTTAATGTCCAACGATAATTTTTTAAAAAATAAAAGAGAGAATTGATTAAAACAGAATATTCCAGCATTTCTTGGTTTTGTTCTCCTGGTCCTAACACTGCATCAAAACGAAGACCCTTCCTTCCCCAAGGAAAGTGAGAAGGCTGTGAGGGACTTTGGGGTAGGGGACAGGTGGCAGGGCAGAGAAAAAGCAGATCCCAGTTTCCCCTCCAGAAGTCAATCATCAGAGGTGAATGATACATCAATGACTGAACAGTCACCAGAAAGAGGAAAAAATTAATTTAGTGTGATTTTCTTCCTTAAAAAGTAGAGAAGCAGGAGAACGACTTAGCATCCTAAGGTTTAAGCAGAAAAGCCATCCCCTAATATTTTCAGGTCTTTTTAACAGGATCAGTTATGCAGCCACTTGGAAAAGATCAGAATATTTCCTGCTTTCAAGAACCCCTGATGTTTGGGAGACTTGGAAGGGTCTATGCTAAGAGAACAGAAAGAAATCCAGGAACAACTGATCTCTTGTTACCCGCCGGTAGCTTCTACTACCAACCCAAGAGGAACAGGAATCCTGATTGATAAGTGTTCCAGCTCTTTATAGCGTAAGTCTCCACACTGAGGACTGACTTTAAGGAGGAGGTAAGAGACCAAACACAGCTACTGTTGTTTATCTTTGGTACGGCAAAATGACCTCCCAATAGCACCAGGATCTGCAGGCCAGAGAATGGCAAAGTTAACCCCAATTGGTACAGGATCCAAGCATTAGGTGACCGCATTTCAACCCAGTTACACTGATAATGAAGTGGAACCTGGAAGTGAACCTTCTGAGTCGGTGACAGGTGCTGGGGCTGCCCCACTGGCTCCACCACGGACACAAACCCTTTAAAAGGGGATTCAACCTAGGAGAGTTCCAGACATATAGTATATGCTCCACACTTATTCCAACAAATGGCTTGTATCCTGGGAAACACTCACCCTTGATCGATAGGAGCCTACAATCTGTTGCCCCCAGGCCTCCAAAGCCCTGGAGAACCTTTGGGAGGCATTATGAGGCCTCCCTCAACTGTGATAAATGAGATAGTGTCTTCTCTTAGTCAATCCCTGAAACATAATGAGATGGGTAAAATGTAGGCCAAAATAACAAACTAGATCTGATAGCTAGTAAAGACACAGAGTCAGAGCTCCATCCTGGGTCTGTCTGTCTCCTGGACCCAAACTCTCAGCCACTCTGCAGGTGAGATGCAGGCCCAAGGTAAGCACTCAACGTAAGTTAGCCAATCATCTAAGTAACAGTAACAACATCACCGAAGTTAGGTATGTAGGGCCCATTTTACGTCTAAGGACCTGAGGTAAAACTCCCAGGGAAGAAGAGACAATGTTTGGGTTACTCGAGAGGGGCCATGGCTTCTCAGCTTTCTTAGCTCTTCATCAAATTCCTCTGGTTTTTTAATATGAAATTTAGATTCTCAACAGGAAAATCGGGCCTGCATGCTTCTCACCATCTGGCTTCCTCCAAGAGTCCCTGAGTCCTTCCCAAGTGGGCTGATCTCAGAGCCTGTCTTAGAACAACCTGTTCTCACTGAGTTCTGAGAATGTGCTCTGGCTGACCTGAGAGTCTTCATTTATAAAGCAGGCTTCTAAAAGGGCCCCGAACTGCCCAATAAAACCAACGGAGTCCCCCTCTCCATCTAGCATTCCACAGGATGTGACTGCATAGTGAGGGTGGTGGGAAGCACCAAAGAGAACCCAGCTCTGTCCAGGCCCCGGAACATGGGGGATTCCAAACATCCAAATTCCACACCCATGAGCACAAGGCAAGAAAGAGCTTTGCTTTCATTTCATTTTAAAACATCCCCTTGGGGCGCAGGGGTGGCTCAGTCAGTTAAGCATCTGCCTTGGGCTAGGGTCGTGATCCACCCCCGCATCAGGCTCCTTGCTCAGTGGGGAGCCTACTTGTCCCTCTCCCTCTGCCTGCTGCTCTCCCTGCTTATACTATGTCAAGTAAATAAATAAAATCTTAAAAAAAAAAAAAAACCTTAGATGCATACACCTCAAAACCATCTAACAGTCAAGTCAGAGTGGATAGAAATCAACTCTCACGCATCAGAGGGCAGACAGCCCAAAGCTGCCACTGCAAAGGCTCACAGTGGGCTGGCTCTGTGCACCTACAGAAGTTTCTTTCACACGTTGGAAGATAGTTTGGCAGTAGCAAGAACAGAAACAGCCCCTCCTTCCCCTCAGCTCTCCCAAGCCCTAACTTCTTCTCTAAGCAAAACGCTATGAAGTTTTCTTAGACACTGTCAAGATAATCCAAAAGTAAAGAGAAAACATGAGAGTAAAATATATGTCAATGGCTTGAAAGAGAAAAACTTCCATTTATAGCAATGTTGAAATATAGTTGAAAAAGGCACCAAACTTTGTTACATTTCAAGATGTGAAACGTTTCAAGTTGTGAAGAATTAAGTGGCCCAATGAATTTACCAATCTGAAATCTAAAGACTGCTGCACTCATGTGTGGGAAATCTTAGGTAAAGTTCTATCTTTCATTTGACCAAATAATTAAAATGTCTACCCAAAAGCAGAAAGCCCAAGAAGCTCTCTCCAGAAGAACTGAATGGGAAAGTTTCTGTGCTAAACTGGTTTGTCAAAAGTCAAGGAAAAAGAGAAGTGAACAAACACAAAACCTCCCACATTCAACTGCTTTTCTAAATTAGTATAAATTTGAAGCAGGTTACACAGCAGGGAACCAACATATAGTTATTGATCTTTGCATTTATAATCACACTCTTCTTTATAAGAAAAGTGGTCACCCCTTTTCTCACAGAGAAGGGATTTCTTTGAAAACCCACATGGCTTACAGAATAGAAGACTACAATGCTTACAAGTCGTTTCTTAATAAATGAGAAGTATAATCAATCAACTCTTCTATCCTTTGACAAAAACTTATCCTGCTACTACCAAGTGTTCTTTCTGTACAATGAGACTCCTGAAAGGCACAGGTCCCAGGAAGTGTCCTCGTCCTCCCCAGTCACCACGCTGGCAGCCAGAGCAGACTGCACAGATAGCAGGTCACAGAGCAGACCCTGGGAGGCCAAGGAGGGCTGCAGGCAAGCTCAGGCCCCTGGCACCGATGTTACACACGTCACCATCATTCCACAACCCCCGCAAGCCCAGGAAAAGGCGCTTCAGGGCCAGAAGCAACATCTCAAGAAAACAGACCTTCGGTTTTTCCAAGATGGAAAAAAGAAGAGGACTGTTCCAAAGGGTCCCCTAATTTATACACTATTATAGCTAACTCACCAAACACCCCTTCATGAGTGAACAGGAAGACCATGTGAAGGAATATGTCATCGTGAATCCACAGGAAGTCAGTCCTACCAGGCAGTTGTTCTGATCATTACAGCTGATTCTCTCCAGAGACCCAGACTTCCGAGTCATGGTGAGAACCACAAATGACCTATAAGTGACCAAGGAGTGACACACACAGGCAAACCACATGGGGAAGAGCAGATGGAGACTGTTAACCCAATCATATTACTCAAGAAGGTCCAGAACCAAAAGCCTTGCTGCCTTCTGCTTAAGTAAGAACTATGAGGAACCACCCATTTCTGGGAAGGTCACTCCCATTTCTGACTGCCAGATTGAAGTTCATGGATCATCTTTGTCTCTTCCCCTCTAACCTCCTGACCAGTCCAGTCAGCTCCACAACCAAGATGGCTCTTGGTGCTGGCTCCTTCTCTTCAGGCTCTCCTTACCTCCTATCTAAGCATCCTCCCTTCCATGCTCAACCTCAACTCAGGTTTCAGATTAATTTTCTAAATCACACTGTGATCTTTTAACAAGTTCCTTCAACAAATATTTACTAAGTAACTACCATGTGCCAAGCATTGCTCTAAGTACTGGGAATACTTTCAAGGTGCTAATATCCTACTGGGAATTATCTTTAACTCCCACTGACCACCAAGGATTTCCAAAATCTTTAGCTTGGCACTCAAGGACATCTCTGAAGTAGCCCAAACATGCCTTGCCTGCCTCAATTTCATACTCCCCTGAATGTTCCAGCCAAACTATTCCTAATACACTATGCCCTGTCCCACCTGAAGACACCTCCCCGCCTTGACTAGGTAAGTCTCTCTGGAATTACCAAAGTGCATTCAATAGAAGTACTCAGTGAAAGAAGTGTCCCAAGCCTCCCACAGTGTTGGAATCCAGTCTTGATCGCCTTATTTTGTCTCTTCTTGAATATCCCCCCAGAGACAAATTAATCACGGCTTCCCAAAGCACCCATCCTATTGCTTGACTGCTCTCACTGTTTGAAAGGTCTTTCCACACTGAGCCCAAACACCCCTTAATTTGTGACTTCTATCCACTACTCTTAATTCTGCCTTCCAAAGCAGTGCAAGGTGAAACCCACTTCCTTGTATATGACAGTCCTTTAAATATTTTCAGGTAACTAACCTGTCTTCCCAGAGTCTCCTCTCCTCCGAGCTAGAAAATTGCTCATGTACTCCAACCATTCATTTTTCATTATTTCATTTAATAAACATTTACTGAATACCACTATGGGATAGGCTCCGAAGACATGTTAAGAGGGAATGACAGGGACACCTGGATGGCTCAGTGGTTGAGCATCTGCCTTTGGCTTAGGGTGTGATCCCAGGATGCCAGATTGGGTCCCGCATCAGGCTCCCCACAGAGAGCCTGCTTCTCCCTCTGCCTATGTCTCTGTCTCTCTGTGTGTGTGTCTCTCATGAATAAGTAAGTAAAATCTTTAAAAAAAAGGGGGGGGAGTGACAGAGAGGCAATGATCAAACAGTGTGATAAATCCCACAATGCTACACACAGGATGCAGCGGGAGCAGAAGAAATCATACCTAAGTATATTGAGACACCACAGAGAGGAGTCGTCAGGTGGGACCCTTAACAGAGGAAGCAACACACTGTAATTTTTGGGTTGGCCACCTTTTTCTGAGGAACAAACAAATGAATGCATGCATGCTTGTATGCAATTACCAGTTACTGGTTGTTACTCTGGGCTGGGCAACACACTAGGCACAATGATACATACTTCTACACCTCACCCTCACAACAATTGTAGGAAATAGGTCCTAGTGTCCCCACTTGTTTATTTGAGAGATAGAGAGAAAAAAAGACAAAGCATGAAGGGGTGGGGGATACAGGGAGAGGGGGAAGAAATCTCAGGCAGACTCTGAGCTGAGTGTGGAGCCCAACACCAGGCTTGATCTCACCACCCTGAGATCATGACCTGATCCAAAACCAAGAGTTGGATGCTTAACTGAATGTGCCACCCAGTTGCCCCCTAATATCCCTATTTTAAGGAGGAGAAAAAGAAGGCTTAAAGAGGAGAAATAATCTGTCCAAGGTCTCATATCAAGTAAGTAGCAGAGACAGTATTCAAACGTAGGTTACCTGATTTCAGAATCTGGGTGCTTGGGGCACATGGCTGGCTCAATAGTTGAGTGTCTGCCTTTGGCTCAGGTCGTGATCCTGGGGTCCTGGGATCAGGTCTGGCATTGGGCTCCCCACAGGGAGCCTGCTTCTCCCTCTGCCTGTGTCTCTACCTCTCTCTTTCTGCATCTCTCATGAATAAATAAATAAAATCTTAAAAAAAAAAAAAAGAATCTGGGTGCTTGTGCTTGATTACTGTCTGGTCAATAGGTGCTTTGTTTGGTCATCATCCCCTTTGAGAATCTCCCGAAAGCCTAGACTCCTTGCAAAGAAAACTGTTACTGTGCACATTCACAAAAATACACATAAAATCCCAGGGGTCAGAGACCTCATAATTCTATGCATATATCTTAATAATCAGGGTAAGAACCTGGGGCCAGTAGAGTGGACTGATGCTCAGTACCCACTCCTTCCTCCCGCTAATGCTCCACCACATAATACTGCAGAGGCTGGAGAGCTAAAAACAATGCGTCACTGACTTCCCTGCAGTGAGGGTTAGAACGTGATTTAGGTTTTACCAATCAGATAACCTTCACATGAGATCTGGAGAGCAGATGCAGGGCCGAGCACACACCTGCTGCTTCCACTTCCACTGTTGCTGGGACATGCCCAGCTGCAGAAGCATTTGGTTTTCTGGGGTGGACCTGGAGGCCCCATGTCCAGGCATTAGCTTCACAGGTGTCGAGCAGCAGCATGGAGGACAGCTATTTTGCTCTGGAGCCACCAGGAGTAGAATGTCCTTGATTATAGCAGTGGTTCTGGAGCTGGCAACTCTCCAAGGACCAAAGAGGCCACAGCTTCCTTGGTGGTCTGGGTCTACACAATTGGTGACTTTGGGCATCATCACAAAGCTCAACCTACAACCTGGTTTTTCAGCTCTCCAAATAATTCTGTAAGCTATAAAATACTCTATAATAAAGCCTTCCCCATTAAAATGAGCTATTGTGGATTCTTGTCTGTGACTGAACCCAGACAAGCAGAAAATCCTTTTCTAGATTTTTAATAAGTAGCTGTTGTACTGAATTACAAATCCCAAGACATAGGCTCTAGTCTCCACCTTCGACTTTATTGTTTCAAAAAAAAAAAAAAAAAAGCCCATGATCCACAATCAAGCTATAATTTAAGATGAAAGGGCTCCCAAACCCTAAACGCCAAAATTAATTAATTTGGGGAAGAACTGATTGCCCTTTGGGGGCGCAAAGGCTGGTTGTATGTACTGGGTTGGACATAGTATTAAATAGCAGCTGCTTTTCCAGGTGTCTATCTTTAGTAGACATTACTAGTGCCCACAATTGGTGACCCTTCCCTTTCCTGAATACACACATGATGACATTTATTAAGCCTCTCACAGTGAGGTGACACCTTGTACCTAGTTCTGCATGTGGGATGTAACCAGAAGTGACCATGCATCCTTTCCTGGCTGTAGAACTCACAGTTCTCACTGCTCATCTGCATTATCTCAAGATCAAAGAGGCTACACTCTCCAGTTACGCAGGCAAAAGATGCCTGGGGCCACCATCGTCTGGGTCCCCCAGAAAGTAGGTGGGGCAAAGCACCTCTTAACCACACCCACAAGAGATAACCCTCCTGCTTAAGCAACTGGGATCTATCTGATGGTTGTTTAGTACCATGGCAAAGCCTAGCCTCACCAACCTAATCCACCACCCTGAGAAACTCTCACATACACACAAAGGCAAATGTGTAGACAAATGTTCATTGCATTACTGTTTGCCATTGTGGTAAAGATGGAAACAACCATTCTAGCCATAAATGAGAGAAGGGATAAACTATGCCATAATTATATTACAGAATACTATACAATAGTTAAAGTGAGGACCTAGATCTATTTGCATCAACACAGGTAAAACTTAAATACAACGGTGAATAAAAAATCAAGTTTCAAAAGGATGTGTACAAGATACCACATATATATTTTTAAACATTATATGATTGGGTTTTGCACATTTCTAAACATATTTCAACAGAGGATAAAACCTCTTTCAACACTCCCTCCAATCACCCCGATCTCACCAAAAGAGTAGCTTAAAAGAAAAAGGCACACGTTATGGGAAGGAGTTTTTCCTTTTTTAATTTACCTCTACTCTTTGATTGTCAAAACTCAGAAGAAATAAGTTGTAAAGGCAGTAATGAAAAAGCCTTTGCCACCCAATGTCTAAGCATTCAATTTTACTTTGGCAATATTTTTTTGAGAGAGAAAATCCTCCACAAGTGTTAGCATTCAAATAGAGATCTAGTATCTCAAACCAGGAAGACAAGTGAATGATTTCATGAAATCATAATGATAATCGTGTACATTCATGAAGCATTTTACAGTTTCCTACACTTTTTCACAGACATCAGCTCATCTCAGTCTCCCTCCATCCTGAGAAGGAGCAGAGTAATACCATCGGTGCCATTTGAGAGATGAAGAAACCAGGGCTCAGGTCTATCCTATCAGCTATAGGATAGGATCACATGATTCCAAGATCACATGGCTGGAAGTATCAGCCCCAGAGTTAGAAGCAAATATTTATAAATAGTAAATGTTGGAGCAAGTCGACATACTTTAAAGCTCCTATTGCTAACAGCAACTTAGAATACCAGAAATGTAAAGCTCTACAATCTTTGGAGGGGGTGGATTCTCATAGGTGAGCAAGGAAATGCCATGTAATCCTGTTTTCTGAGCCATGACTATTTTTAATAATGGGCTTTTCAATTTCCAGAGACTGAAACTGGGTACTATTTATTTACGTTCAACTGCAATGTATTTTTTTTTTTTAGGGAAAAGGATTTTTTTTTGTCATTGTTGTTTTTTTTTAATAGTATTTCTACTTTCTTTTTTTTTTAAGATTTTATTTATTTACTCGTGAGAGACACACAGAGAGAGAGAGAGAGAGAGAGAGAGAGAGAGAGAGAGAGGCAGAGACACAGGCAGAGGGAGAAGCAGGCTCCATGCAGGGAGCCTGACGCGGGACTCGATCCTGGGTCTCCAGGATCATGCCCTAGGCTGCAGGCAGCGCCAAACCGCTGCGCCACCGGGGCTACCCTGTTGTTGTTGTTTTTTTTTTTTTTAATTTTTTTTTAATTTTTATTTATTTATGATAGTCACAGAGAGAGAGAGAGAGGCAGAGACACAGGCAGAGGGAGAAGCAGGCTCCATGCACCGGGAGCCCGATGTGGGATTCGATCCGGGGTCTCCAGGATCGCGCCCTGGGCCAAAGGCAGGCGCCAAACCGCTGCGCCACCCAGGGATCCCCCTGTTGTTGTTTTTAATTCCAGTGTAGTTATCATATTAGTTTCAGGTGTACAATGACCCAACACTTCCATACATTGCCCAGTACCCAAATGCTAATATTAAAAGCAGCACAATTAGAATAACAAAATACTCTAGGGGCACCTGGGTCGCACAGTTGGCTAAGTGTCCTACTCTTCATCTCAGGTCTTGATCTCAGGGTTGTGAGTTCAAAATAATAAAATAAAAAAATTTAAAAAACAACAAGATACCCTAAAGATATGTAATGTATTTTGCATCAGTTCATTTTATTCTATTCTGCCATGTGTTTCTGAACTGAGGTTTTTAATTATCAGATAGTGATCACCAGCATTCACTTACTTCCTCCACATAACTCTTTAAGATCTCATGCAACAAAAGTTAGAGTGTTGGACTTAGTCAAGGACCAAAAAAGAATTTAGCACAACTTATTACTATAAACCATTGCTTCAAAAGAAAAACGGTTCACGGCGCCTGGGCGGCTCAATCAACCGATTGAGCATCTGCCTTTAGCTCCAGCCATGATCCCAGGGTCCTGGGATCGGGCCCTGTATCAGGCTCCCTGTTTAGTAAGGAGTCTGCTTCTCCCTCTCTCTCTTCTGCTTCCCCTCTTTGTGCTCTCTGGCTCTCTCTCAAATAAATAAATAAAATCTTAAAAAAAAAAAGGAAATGGTTAAGTATTTAAAATCTAGTCTAAAAGATGATTAATGTCCCTAAAAGTGATCTACAGCAACACTGAATCAGTGTGAACTGCAGCTGGACAGCAGCAAAAAGACAAGCCCGTATCATTTCATGGTGGTGAGGTGGCTTGTTAAAGATTTTTCATTAAAAAAAATAGTAATTTGGTAGAGAATCAGCATGATTTAGATTTTTTTTATTAATTATGAAACTAGGTAATAGTTACTTCCTAGATTAGAATCAAGCATATCATCATCTCAGACAAAACTTTATAAGGATATTTAACAGGCAAGAGAAACTAGAAGAAAACAGATCTGTACTGTGTCTCTGCACTCTCCGGTAGAACATGCTGCTCAGCAAGCTTCTGCCATGAGACAATGATGGCCTTCCTTTAGCTATTTTGGTTCACTCTTTTCTTCCTCATACTTATGAAGGTAATAAAAAGGAAAATTAAGAAGTATGAAGTTTTCACATGAAAAGATGCTGAACATCATTAGTCATCAGGGAAATGCAAATTAAAACATAATGAGATACCTACTAGAATGGTTACCATAAAAACTACTGATAATACCAAGTTCTAGTGAGGATGTCAAGAATTCTAGCATGTGAGGATGCTAGAGGGATGGATAATAAGAGCCACTCCACAGAACAGTTGGGCAGCTTCAAATAAAGGTAAATATATATTTATCACATGACCCAGTAATATCCACACCTAGGTCTTTACTGGCATGTGGTAGGCTAAGAAAATGCCCCTCTAAACAATATACAGTCTACCCCTGAGAGCCTCTGTAACCTACCATGGCAAAAAAGGGTCTTTGAAGATGTGATTAGTGAAGGATCTTGGGATGGGGGGGGGGATTATCCAGATGGGCCTTAAATGTCATCACTAAGGGTCCTTCTACAAGGGGGGCTAAGGGAGATGTGACCGCAAGACAGGAAGAGGATAGTAACAATGGAAGTGAGAGCTTGGAGGGATGTGAGGAGGGGGCCACAGGCCAAAGAATGCTGGTGGCCTCTGGAAGCTGGTAGAGGCAAGGAAGGGGTTCTTCTCTGGGGCCTCTGGAGCTAGTGTGGCCCTGTTGACACCATGACTTTGGCCAAACGATATTAATTTCAGACTTCTGGCTTCCAGAACAGTAGAAAAGAAATCTCTGCTGTCTTAAGCCCCCCAGTTTGTGGTAGTTTGTTACAGCAGCCCTAGGACACTAATATGCTAAGTACACTGAAAATTTGTGTTCCTACAAAAACTTTATGCAAAGTTTATAACAACTCTATTCATGATCATCAATAACTAGAAACAACCAAGGCAGCCCGGGGGGCTCAGTAGTTCAGTGCCACCTTCAACCCAGAGCATGATCCTGGAGACCCAGGATCAAGTCCCATGTTAGGCTCCTCTGCCTGTGTCTCTGCCTCTCTCTCTCTCTGTGTATGTGTCTCATGAATAAATAAATAAATAATCTTAAAAAAAAAAACTGGAAACAACCCAAATGTCCCTCAACAGAAGAATGAATGCACAAACTACAGTATATCCATACAATGGACTACTACTCAGCAATGAAAAGGAACAAGCTGGGAACAAGAGCAAAAATGAATTATTGAGGCTTAATCAAGATTAAAAGTTTCTGCACAACAAGGGAAACAACAAAATTAAAAGCCAGCCCACAGAATGGGAGAAGATATTTCTAAACGACGTATCTGATAAAGGGCTAGTATCTAAAATCTACAGAGTTTATCAAATAACACAGTTTAAAAATGGGTAGAAGACATGAATAGACAATTTTCAAAGAAGACATCCTGATGGCTAACAGACACATGAAAAGATGCTCAACACATCACTCACCATTAGGGACGTACAAATCAAAACCACGATGAGATACAATTTCACACCTGTTGGAATACCTAAAATTTATAACACAAGAAATAAAAGGTGTTGGTGAGGATGCAGAGAAGGGAACTTGCGTGGGTGGTGTTGGTGGGAATGTTGGTGGGAATGGTACAACCTCTCTGGAAAACAAAATGGAGGTTCCTCAAAAAGTTAAAAGTAGAACTACCCTATGATCCAGTGCACTCCAATGTTTATACAGTGTTACTGACAATAGACAAACTATGGAGAAAATCCAAATGTCCATCAACTGATGAATAAAGAAAATATGATACACACACACACACACACACACACAATGGAATATTAGTCAGCCATCAAAAAATGAAATCTTGCCATTTGAAATGACGTGGATGGAGCTAGAGTATATTGTGTTAAGTGAAATAAGTCGGTCAGAGAAAGCAAATACCATATGATCTCATGTGGAATCTAAAAAAAACAAAACATGAACATACAGGATGGGGGAAAAGAGAGAGAAGGAAACAAATTATGAGAGACTCTTAACCGTAGTGAACAAACTGCCCTGCCGGTTAATTGAGGGAGGTGAGGGGGGATAGGCTAGATGAGGGATGGGCATTAAGGTGAGTACTTGTCATAATAAGCACTGGGTATTGTATGTAAGTGATGAATCACTGAATTCTACTCCACAAACCAACAATGTACTGTATGTTAACTACCTAAAATTTAAATAATAATATATAAATGAGTAAGAATATTAAGTCTTCGACTCCAAAAAAGAAAAGGAATAAGCTATTATTATACCCAACACGGGTGGATCTCAAAGGTATTAGGCCCAATGAAAGAAGCCAGTCTTAAAAGGTTATATATTGGATGGTTCCATTTATAGGACATACTCATAAAAGACAAAATACAGTGACAGGAGCAGTCAGCGCTTGCCCAGGGGCAGCCATGAGGGGCACACAGAGCATAAGATTTACTTTATTTTTTTTATTTTTTTATTTTTTAAAGATTTTATTTATTTATTCATAGAGACAGAGAGGGAGAGAGAGAGGCAGAGACACAGGCAGAGAGAGAAGCAGGCATCATACAGAGAGTCTGACGTGAGACTCCATCCAGGGTCTCCAGGATCACGCCCTGGGCTGCAGGCGGCACTAAACCACTGCATCACCAAGGCTGCCCAAGATTTACTTTAAATTTCTGTGAGTTCCTTTAAGTTGACAGATTCCCAGAAAGTCTTGAAGAGAATTATCCATCACAACATAAAGAAAAAATGCAAATATAAGAACCAGTAAATTTCTTAGGCTTTTGTCTGTACAATAAATCCTTCTGACCAGGGAAAATTAGTTTGTTTTACTGTGTAATTCTAGGTTGGGCTGACAGCCATGCACACTTACAAACCTCAGAACTTACCTCTAGCAAACTAACCATAATGTATTACAGACCAAACGGGGTTTCCCCAACCTAGCTCCAATCTAGATTCATAAATAAAACCTATATGGACTCAGGACGCCTGGGTGGCTCAGCAGTTGAGTGTCTGCCTTTGGTTCAGGGCATGATCCAGGGGTCCCAAGATTGAGTTCTGCATCGGGCTCCCGGCAGGAAGTCTGCTTCTCCCTCTGCCTGTCTCTGCCTCTGTCTTTCATAAATAAATAAATAAAATCTTTAAAAAAAGAAAAAAGCCAAAAGAATAAGTGTGCTAAACAAGGAGGAGCAGATTTAAGGATTACATAACTTTGTCCTCTAGAAATAATAAGTTACAGGAAGGAGTGAAGAGGAGTTACCTGGTCAGAAGATGCTGCCTCTCACAGCAAGAATGAACTGAAGGCCCAGACCCCAATGAAATCCTCAGAGAAAACCACCAGAAGTGCTGATTTCACGTGGAAGGACAGAAAGATCTCTATAGCTCATACCCTCCAACCACTGTAAGAAGTACTTTTTAAAAACACAGTTCAAGCAAGAGTTTTCTCCAGAATTTTCTTGAAGCACTGCATTCCAATATCACCATATGGTCAGATATAACCCACAGGTTTCATAGATAATCCTTTTTTTAGGATATTATTTATTTAAAAAAAAGGGTTTTATTTATTTGACAATTTTATTCATTTATTTTGAAAGCATTAAGTAGGCAGAGCAGCAGGTAGAGGGAGAGAGAGAAGCAGACTCCCTGCTAAGCAGAGAGCTCAATGCGGGGCTCGATCCCAGGACCCCAGAATCATGACCTGAGCTGAAGGCAGACGGTTAACTGACTGAGCCACCCAGGAGCCCCGATAACCCTTTTTTTTTTTAAGATTTATTTTTATTTATTTATGATAGACACACACAGAGAGAGAGAGGCAGAGACACAGGCAGAGGAAGAAGCAGGCTCCATGCCGGGAGCCCAATGCGGGACTCAATCCCGGGACTCCAGGATCACGCCCTGGGCCAAAGGCAGGCGCGAAACCACTGAGCCACCCAGGGATCCCCCTCGATAACCCTTAATTACCAACATGGTACAACCCTGTCACAGGCAAACTGTTCATCACAATGTTATTACCACTAGAATCTCTTTCTGAATCTGCCTCTGGTTTGGTCCTTTTGGGCCTGCTCCTTATTACTGACATACATATTATTTTAGAATTATAAACAATAATAGCAACAATAATTACTATTTGTTAGGGCCTAACCAAGTGCCAGACACTCTTAGGCATTTTTAATTTATTATCCCATTTCATTCTCTCAGCAGGAGTAAATCAAATAAGAACTATGACTCCCACTTTGCAAATCAAAAACCAGAGACTCTGGGTGCCTGGGTGGCTCAGCGGTTGAGCATCTGCCTTTAGCAGATGATCCCAGGGTTCCAGGACTGAATCCCGGGACTGAGTCCCACATCGGGCTCCCCTGCCTCTCTCTCTGCCCCTCTGTGTCTCTCATGAATAAGTAAGTAAAATCTTAAACAAAACAAAACAAACCAGAGATTCCAGTTAAAAAGACTCACCATCTTCCAGAATCTCACAATGCAGAGAGGACTTGCTCAACTAACACCTACTACGTACATGCTAGTGTCTACTCCCTAGTACTGCTTGTAAGTGGTAAGCTGGACCTGCATTCAGATAAAACCTGCTTTCCTATCTGACTAGGAGATAGACACAGAAGCAGGAAATTGTCAAAGTAAAGCAAAACCCCTATACAAAGTTCCACACTCTGGATGCTCATTTCTAGAAAGGTCTGGCTTAACTTACATGCCACGCTGTTAAATCTCACGTATCCAGCCCACTTCATTTATTTACCTGATCTTCAATTGCTGGGAGTAGTAACAAATTCTACTCTTTTAAATGTAGAATTTTATCCACAACCAAACAGGCAGGGATTTGGTAATCAGACAATTGTGGAATTTCATTAGATCAAAAATGACAAACTCCCACACTAATCAACATTTTCCCCACATGCATTTCAAAGAAAAGAACTGAGACTGGTTATCAAAACAATTCCAGCTGAAATAAGGGGGAAGGGACTTTAGGGTAAGAACCCTCAATGTGAGAGTCATTCTCCCCTCGTTCCTGGCACTGCCATCTCCATCAGGAGCCAGACAACGTGGGCAAAAAGGAAGAAGGGAGGACCAAGGAGGTCTCAAGGACTTTGCTATCATTTGTATGAAGTTTTTTCCCTTCTACAGAAAAATATAAATCAAAACAGGCACTCCATTCAGCAGGTCAACATAGAACTACCTGCACTCTAGACAATTACAGGGAAGGGACAGTATCCTTCCCACCTTCCTACCCTGACGCCTTGCCCACTTTGTCTCCAGAGAAACAAACAACTGGGAAACATCCAACCTGACAGCGTCAAACACAACTTTGGCAAATATACATACATGAACAATACGTTTGCTCAGAAAATTATTAGGGAGAAGAATATGTGACTATTTACAAAAAACAGAGGTTGTTGTTCTAGGTAATGAGAACCATCTGAGGGTTCTAAGCTACATGATCCCAAACTCAGACTGCATTTCAGATTAAGGGCCCTGGCATGGTTTGGTAAGCTTTAAAAATAATATGTCAAGGATTCTGCGCAGTGCCTAGTGTAGAGAAAGCATGCAAGTGGCAGCCATAAAAGGTAAGGAATATACGACAATACTTGGTTTCTATCTAAGATGGGTTATTTATATGTAACCCACCATCTGTGAATCAAGTAACAGTTTCCAACTTTCTAATGCACTTCAGAAGAGACGGAAGTGTTTTGTTGGAAATTCCAGCCAGTGGAGAAAAAGTTTGAAATGTACTCGTCAGTGCTTCTCAGAAGTATGTCAGGAGAGTATGCTGTGCTGGGTGGAAAACTGAAAAGCCATGTGTGCATGCCATCTGCCTCACTACTGAGCATACATCTGAAAATGACACCACTGCAGCTGGAGCATGTAAGTGAAGTGGTAAAAAGTACCAATACTCTTCACAAATGGCCATCCTAAGAATTTAGCCAAAACCAGGGACAACCAAAAAACATACATGACACATTTCCTTGGTAGGCCTCAGATGAACCCCACACCACAACAAATGACTAAGACCATAGGGCAAATGGCCATGTTCCCCTCTCTTGACAACTGGTCTGTGAAGGGCATGGAGCCTCCAGCCTGACAGTCTAGGCCAGACATACCACTACCCCCATGACACTGGTGCTATGCACTGGCAAGTAGCCGTGGCACTCATCAGTCACAACCAACCCACTTTGTCCCTTCTCCTAGGCCCTTAGCTAATTTCCCTTTCACTACATTTTTCTTACTTTATTCTTGTTTTCAATACTCAATTGTAAGCATCTGAGGACAGGTAAGGTTTTGCACTCTTCTGTTCTGGCCACATGTCTTGGCCAAAACTTGCACTCCTAAGGGGTGACTGGTATTCCTGCTCTCCTACCACCAGTCTGCTGTGGCTTCTGTGGGTGCCAGGCAGCCCCCACAACTAGCACTCACCATAACAGAGCAGCCACTTGTGTAATGTAGGGACTTGTACCCAAGCACAGAGAAGGAGCTAGCCTCCATCTCCTTTCCAGCCCTGAGATTGAAGGACATCCCAGGTGCAAGGACATGGCTCTTAGACTGGGTATTTGTGTGCATTCATTATTAGATTCAGTATCAAAAACATACACCACAAAGTGGTGAAAAAATAAAAATTTTATTGAAATAAATTCTAACTCTAAGCCCCCCTTGTTTCAGTGGTGTGAACATTTCCAAGGGGATTAGTTCATCTTCAAAAAGACATGTTTTTGGTAGAAAAAATACTCAAGCTATCAAGAAGTACTTGATTTCAGTTGGTTAAGTGGCCAGTTCTTGGTTACTGCTTAGGTCATGACCTCCAAGACTTGGGACCAAGCTTAGAGTTGGGTTCCCGGCTCAGCAAGAGTCTGTCTGAGGATTCTCTTTCCCTCTGCTTGTCCCCCACTCACGAGCACGTTCTCTCTCAAATAAACAAATCTAAAAAACTTTAAAGTAAATAAATAAAATGTTTTTAAAAATCCAAAAGTATTTTAAAAAGAAAAGGACTTGATTTCAACCTCAGCTCTATAACAAATTAGCAATGTAATCTTTTTTTTTTTTTTTTTTTATTCTACAGAGAGAGAGAGCACACAACCAGGGGAAGCAGTATTGGGCCACCTAGGAGCCTTCAGCAATGTAATTCTAAAAACACTTTGCAGATCCCTGGGTGGCTCAGCGGTTTGGCACCTGCCTTTGGCCCAGGGCACGATCCTGGAGTCCCGGGATCGAGTCCCACGTCGGGCTCCCGGCATGGAGCCCGCTACTCCCTCCTCCTGTGTCTCTGCCTCTCTCTCAATCTCTGCGTCTATCATAAATAAATAAATAAATAAATAAATAAATAAATAAATAAATAAATAAATAAATAAATAAATCTTTAAAAAATAAAAATAAAAACACTTTGCATGCATGCATGAATGAATAAACAAACAAACAAACAAACACTTTGCTACCCATCCTAAACTGCAGCTTTCACTACTAAAAAACAGGAATAATGCCTCTGGTACCTGTACCACAGATCGAAAGCAAATGCTTTAAAAATACTTAAGTCGGGGGATCCCTGGGTGGCGCAGAGGTTTAGCGCCTGCCTTTGGCCCAGGGAGGGATCCTGGAGACCTGGGATCGAGTCCCACGTCGGGCTCCTGGTGCATGGAGCCTGCTTCTCCCTCTGCCTGTGTCTCTGCCTCTCTCTCTCTCTCTCTCTCTCTCTCTCTCTGTGACTATCATAAATAAATAAAAATTTAAAAAAAATACTTAAGTCTTTCACATCCACAAGAGACAGACACTCTTTGCAATTCGGGATGCTACAGAACCACCAATAAAACCAGGAATTACTATATAATATTGCAGAAGTCGAAAGTACAGAAGTTTATGATGAATCCATGCATCACCAGGGCAAATGCGAGAGTTGTTCATTTTGACTAAATTCTTGTTACTAGATTGACTGCCTTTCTTTCATAAAAGTGCAAGTGCCAAAAATAAAATCCATTAAGTGAAGGCTCCAATTAGTAGTTTAGGTATTACTATAAATTCAGCGCTATACTCCTGTACTGTATCTCCAGATTCAGTTAGTGGCCACAAGCAGCCCTTGACATAAAAAGATTAAGAACTGAGATGAGGGACACCTGGGTGGCTCAGGGGTTGAGTGTCTGCTTTCGACTCAGGGCGTGATCTCCGTCCTGGGATCGAGACCCACATCGGGCTCCTCGTGTGGAGCCTGCTTCTCCCTCTGCCTGTGTCTCTTCCTCTCTCTCTCTCCCTCTGTGTCTCTTGTGAATAAATAAATAAAATCTTAAAAAAAAAAAAAAAAGATGAAAGGCACTGCAGGCTCCAGCAGGGGTCTCCTCACAGCATAACAGCCATGATCAAGTTGAACAGGCACCCACTTGCCCCAGCCCATTTGCTGTACCCACCCCTACACTGTTGGTTCAAAGGCGGCAACCATTTTCCCAAGCAGATGGCCAATGGTGGTCCTTAGGATTGTAAACTGTACACAAAGAGCCTTCTGTTGGCTGGCTATTTTGTCCCCTTGTTCCAGGGTAGTTGGCTGTACTACCCCAGATGGGCAGTGCATGATAGAGTGGGCACTGACATAATCAATGATATTCAATTCCATACTTACCGAGCATCCAGTCTGAAAAAAATATAATTCTAGACCCATAGAGATCATAAACATGGTCTCCACCTTCAAGGAGTCAAGTATCAAGTATCAAAGAAAAATAGAATTTAAAAAAAAACCACACATGTACACAGAAAGGTGAATCAAGAAAAGCGGATATTTTGAAATTTTCAACAACTTAATAGGAATCACTCAGCCTTTATGATTAACAAGGAAAAAAATGTCTCCTGAAGTGATTTGCTTTTATCGGTAAGAATTCTTTATATTCTATTATTTATTCCTAGGATCAAAGTAATCTATAGATTTAGTGTAATCCTAGTAGAAAATCCCCGTGGGTATTTTTATTTGGGTAGGAAATTGATAAAACTGATTCTAAAATGTATTTGTAAATTCAAAGGAGAAAGAAAAGCCAAGACAATCTTGAAGAACAAAACTGGAGGTCTTACTCCACAAGGTATTAAGACTTATTTTAAAGCTATGGTATTTAAGGTAGTATGGCCCTGGTGCAAGGACAGACAAACAGAACAAATGAACAGAGTAAGGAGTTCCCAAACAGACCCACACATATATCGATACCTGATTTATGCAGCAGCAAATGTACTCTTCAATTAAAGAACTAGGTCAATATGGAAAAAATAAAAGTAAACCCATCATCCCTGCACAGAAAAGTCAATTCCAAGTGAACTGTAGATCTGTGTATGAAATATAATAAAACTTTCTCATGAAACCTGAAACTAATATAACACTATATGATAACTACACTGGAGTTAAAATTAAAACTTAATTAAAAAAAAAAAAACTTCCTCATGACCTTGGGGTAGACAAAGATTTCTTCCATTAGACATAAAAAAGGGACGCCTGGGTGGCTCAGCGGTTAAGCGCCTGCCTTTGGCTCAGGGCGGAGTCCCGGGATCGAGTCCCACATGAGGCTCCCTATATGGGGCCTGCTTCTCCCTCTGCCTGTGTCTCTGCCTCTCTCTTTGTGTGTCTCTCATGAATAAATTAAAAAAAAAAAATGACATAAAAAAAACCCAAACTTAAAGAAAATTTGTTAAACTGAACTACATTAAAAATAAAAACCAATTTCTCAGAGTCACCATTAAAAGTGAAAAGGCAAGCCACAGAATACGAGAAGATAACAGTAGTAAATATAGCCAACAAAAGACCTGTATAGAGAACATACAAATAACTCCTGCAAATCAATAAGAAACATAACTTTAAAAATGGACAAAAGATTAAAAAAAAATTAAATTAAATTTAAAAAAAAAGGGGGATCCCTGGGTGGCGCAGCAGTTTAGCACCTGCCTTTGGCCCAGGGCGCGATCCTGGAGACCCAGGATCGAATCCCACATCAGGCTCTGGTGCATGGAGCCTGCTTCTCCCTCTGCCTATGTCTCTGCCTCTCTCTCTCTCTGTGTGACTATCATAAAAAAAAAAAAAATGGACAAAAGAGGTGAACGGATAGGTCACACATATATATACACCAACACACACACATACATATGACATCGAAATGGCCAATAAGCATATGAAAAGGTGCTTAACTTCAGTGAATCATCAAAGCTAGTAAATCAAAGCCACAATGAGATACCACTACACAACCACACAAAAAACTAGCACTTAAAACACTAATGACATCAAAATTTGTAAAGAATGTAAAGCAACTGGAACCGTACTATCAGATGTTCTTTGCCCTAAGTGAAATATTAGAGATAGCTGTTTCCAGGCATTAAACAACGGTGGTGCAGGACTGTGATCCACAAGAAGAGAAAACACAAGTTGAGCTGCCTGTCACCTCCACCTTCCTGCCTTGGGGCATCTTCCCAGCCACAGTACAGGGAGCTGGAGCCCAAACGGGAGAGTGGCAGTCTCCTGGAGCTGAGGAAGCAGACACAGATGGGGATTCAAGTCTGGAGGCTCCAGAGACGGCTAGAACGTGTAGGGCAGACTGTCTGAGTAGGGGGGAAGTGCACGGGGGCGGGCAGTGCACGGAAGAGGAGGGAGATGGCTCTGCGTCCCTGGCAGAGGGCTGGGTAGCACACATGCAAGGTGAGATTCTGGAAGGTCTAACAAACAGATGGCAGTGGCTATGAGAGTGGAGCGCTCTCGATGCCGACACTAAAGTGTCAGCTCACCCAGTACGGGATGACCTGCTGAGCACCTCTGTCCTTTAACTGACATCCCAGAAAGGCCAAGCATTAAGTCTAAAGAACGCCCTCTAGAGTAAGGGCCATGCCTCCAGAGTAAGGATAAATCCAAAACAGACTCACTCTAACAAGGCATAAAACCTAGCCTGACAGGGTCAAAAAAACAGGCCAGTAACTGCTCGTTAGAAAAAAAAAGAAAGCTTCTCTAAAAAAATTTTAAAGAAAGCTGCTCTAAAGTAAGACAAGATCCCCATGGTGTAAAATACATATATCTGACACAGAATAAAAAATTAGTAAACACACAAAGAAGCATGAAAACATTGACTTGCAATGTAGAGGAACAAGCAAACCATAAAAACAGACCCCAAGATCACCCAGACATTTAAATTACCAGACAAGCTCTTTATTATAAATATCTTTGGGGATCCCTGGGTGGCGCAGCGGTTTGGCGCCTGCCTTTGGCCCAGGGCGCGATCCTGGAGACCCGGGATCGAATCCCACGCCGGGCTCCCGGTACATGGAGCCTGCTTCTCCCTCTGCCTGTGTCTCTGCCTCTCTCTCTCTCTCTGTGTGTGACTATCATAAATAAATTTTTAAAAAAATTTTAAAATAAAATAAAATAAATAAATATCTTTAAGAATTTGGAGGCAAAGATGGGCCCGAGGGGTGAGAAGACGGTGAATCTCAGTAGAAAATGCAAACTCAGGGCGCCTCAGGGGCTCAGTCGGTTAAGCATCTGCCTTTCACTCAGGTCATGATCTCGGAGTTTTGGGATGGAGCCCCATGTCAGGCTCCGTGCTGAAGTGGAGGGGAGCCTGCTTCTCCCTCTCCCCACTCCCATCCCACCCCCTACCCCTGCTTGTGGGCACTTGTGCTCTCTCTCAAATAAATAAATAAATATTAAAAAGAAAATGCAAACTATCAAAAAAAAAACACATGGAAATTTAATTTTTTTTTACATGGAAATTTTAAAATTGAAAATAGTACATCTGAAATGAGAATCATAAGGAGATTGATAATAGGAAATGCAGAGGGGTTAGTGAACTTAAAGAGAGATCAACAGAAAGTACCCAAACTGAACAACAGAAAGAAAAACACCATAATATTGCTGACCCAACAGAGCTTCCAAATACATGAAACAAACTGACGGCATGTTTGCAGTTACATTCCTGTCCTAAGTACCCGCTCACTTGCTCCTGCCTCTTCTTTTTCTTCATCAATCCTGCTAGGAGGTTGTCTATTCTACAGATGCTTTCCCAAGTCTCCTTTTGGCTTTATTGACATTTCCATTTCTTTCTGTTTTCATTGTTACTACTCTCTTACTTCTGCATACTGTGGACTACTTTGTCCTTTAGCTTCTTGAGTTGAATGCTTAGGTGTCCCCCACCCCCAGTCTTTCTCTTGTTTCCTAATAATTGCTTTAAAGGCTAAAAAAACTAATAGAATTAAAGGGGGAGGAGGGAAGAATCCATCATCATGGCTGCTGAATTTTAATACCTCTCAATGGAAAAAAAAAAAAAAAAGACCACAAAGACATTCAGCAAAGGTACAGATAAAATAGGCAGACAAAAAATAAGGATGTCGAAGATCTGAAACAACACTATCAACCAACTTGATCTAATTTACATTTACAGAAAATTACAACTGCAGAATATATATTCTTTTAAGTACAAATGGAACATTCAGTGAGATGGGTCATATGTGGGGCCAGAAAATTAGTCTCGGTAAATGTCAAAAGATTGAAATTTACAGAAGATATTCTCTGACCACAATGGAATTAAGTTAGAAATAGGTAAGATCATCTAGACTCCCCAAATATTTGGGAATTAAACACTTCAAGAACAACACATCAGGGGCGCCTGGCTGGCTCAGTCAGTAGAGCATGTGATTCTTGGATCTCAGGGTCGTAAGTTCAAGCCCCATGTTGGGGACAGAGTTCACTTTAAAAACAATAGTAATGGGGATCCCTGGGTGGCGCAGTGGTTTGGTGCCTGCCTTTGGCCCAGGGCGCGATCCTGGAGACCCGGGATCGAATCCCACGTCGGGCTCCCGGTGCATGGAGCCTGCTTCTCCCTCTGCCTGTGTCTCGGCCTCTCTCTCTCTCTCTGTAGCTATCATAAATAAATTAAAAAAAAAAAAACAATAGTAATAAAATAAAGAAGCACATCAAAATTTATGTTCAAGAAGGAAGTGGGACCCAAGCAGAGTTTTAAAAGGCAGGCAGATTCTGTTTACACACAGAAGGATAAAGTCAGGGTACAACCACCAAAGAGGCAAGGAGGTAGGAAAGGCCAGAATATGCATAAAAGGAGGCCTTCAGGGAGTGCTTTCTTTTATTGCAGCTCATCTTCTAAGGAGCAATTTTAACCTTTCCCCCCCAGACCCAGATAATGTGTTTGATATACTCCTATGGGTATAATTCTCAGCTCAAGCATGTGAACTCATCTCTATTCCCCCATGCAAAAAAACGCATCATTTGCAACACACATCACAACACACCAGCGTATATCACATGGAGATCTGAAGCACAAGTGAAGTCCTTAACAAAAAATGATTCCATGTTTTCTCCAATTGTTATATTTTCTTTGATAGAATACTTCATTAAGGTAAAAATTCTTTTGGTTAAATCATTTTGATCATCCTTTAATCACAACTGAAATTCCTATTTTTCTTCTATATTATAAGCGTATTTCATAAAATGAGCAATAACTTTTCATGAAAAGTTAGAGAGCCATACAAAATATATTCACCTATGGGAAATAACAGCCTTAAAAATATATATACCTATACACAATTCCACATTTCTACAGTTCATAGCTGAATTCCTAACATAAGTACATAAATATAATCTTTCCAAACATCCTCTTTTTAAGAATCTGACTGATTTAACTTCAGTACCTGTAAGAATCCATAGTTGTGCTGTCTCCCACCTTCTGATGTGTATGGATACTTAGTACAATTTAACAGTGATGGGAATTAGTGTTGATTTATCAAATACCTACTCTATTACCTTCAATAAAGTTTTTTCTGGGGGTGCCTGGTGGCTCAGTCTGTTGAGCATCCATCTTCAGCTCAGATCATGATCCCAGGATCCTGGAATCAAGACCCATATTGGCTCCCTGCTCAGCAGGGAGTCTGCTTCTCCCTCTCCCTGTGCTGCTCCTGCTCACATACACTCTCGCTCTCTCCCTCAAAAAAATAATAAAAGAAATCTTTAGGGGCACTGGGTAGTTCAGTGGTTGAGTGTCTGCCTTTGGCTCAGATCGTGATCCCAGGGTCCTGGGATCAAGTCCCACATTGGGCTCCTCGCAGGAAGCCTGCTTCTCCCTTTGCCTGTGTCTCGGCCTCTCTCTCATGAATAAATAAATAAAATAAGGAAAGAAAGGAAAGAAGGGAAAGAGAGAAAGAAAGAAAGAAAGAAAGAAAGAAAGAAAGAAAGAAAGAAAGAAAGAAAGAAAGAAAGAAAGAAAATCCAGAAATAATTTATAGGAAAAAAACTTCAATTTTTTAAAGCATGAACTAGAAAAGCATGCAAAATTTTTTATTTTTCATTTAATTTTAATTTTTTTTTTTTTAAGTAAACTCTACCCCCCAACGTGGGGCTCGAACTCATGGCTCCAAGACCAAGGGTTGCATACTCTACCAACTGAGCCAGCCAAGCATACCTACAAAACTTTTTTTTTTTAATTTTTATTTATTTATGATAGTCACACACACAGAGAGAGATAGGCAGAGACACAGGCAGAGGGAGAAGCAGGCTCCATGCACCGGGAGCCCGACGTGGGATTCGATCCGGGGTCTCCAGGATCGCGCCCTGGGCCAAAGGCAGGCGCTAAACCGCTGCGCCACCCAGGGATCCCCTCTACAAAACTTTTTAAACTGAAATGGTTATTCTATGTTTAAAATACTCAGTGTACCAAGAATAATAAGAAAATTTGTATGCAAATTTTTTAAAAATCTGCAACTTTCTGATTTGGGGGGAAAAATCCTCAGAGAAACAGAATTTAAAACTTAAAAATGAGTTAAAATCATTTCCATGAGAAATGTTGAATGTCACCACCCCTCCAAAAAATGTAAAGTCTCAATTTCATAAACCACAAATGTCACCTTACATATTTGAAAGGTTGGTACTTGGAAGATTTCTCCCTTGAGTTTATCATCCTCTCATAGTTTTAAATAGCACCTATAACCTGATGACTCCCAGATTCCCTCTCCAGCCTCGACTGCTTCCCTGAATTCACACTGGCAGACTTGGCTGCATATGTGACATATCTGTCTGGACACCTAATACTAGGCATCCCAAACTTAACATGCCCAAAAAGCAGTTCTTGATCTTCATCCCACACAGCCCACCTCCCCAAATCTCACTCCTCTATGCCTACATTTCAGTAAAAGGTGACTCCATTTTTTCAAAACCTTGGAGTCACCCCTGACTCTCACATACTACTCCGCACATTTCATGTCTAATCTAACAGTGAATCCAGGTGCCTCCAGTATTCACAGAATCTGACTCCTTCACCATCCAGATCAGTGCAGCCAACCCCCCAGTGGAACCCCTGCCTCCTCATTGCTTTCCTTCTGAATACAGTAGCCAGAGACATTTTAATAAAACATAAATCAGGGCCTGTTACAACTTCCCAAGCCACACGAGTCAAAGTCAAAATCTTCAAATGGTCAGCAAAGCCACATTCTTCTCCAGCCATTCTCTCCCCACCCCCATTTTACCTCCTACCAACTCTCCTTTTGCTCTCCATTCCAACCACCCTGGGCTTCAACTTGAGCAAGCTAAACAAGCTCTGCCTTGGGGCTTTTGCACCCTGATTCTCTCTGCCTGAAATGCTCTTACCCCATTATTTCCAAGGCTTGTCCCCTCACCACCCTCCCAATGCCACTTTCTTAGGAGGAACTCCCTAACTAAAATCACACCTCCCAACATCCCCGTGCCCCTTTTCTACGTTATTTTTCTGCCAGCACCTGCTACCATCTAACATACTTTATATTTCACCTATGTAGCTCATTTATGTTCTGTCTCCTCCCACTAGAATGTAAATTCCAAGAGGGCAGGGACCTTTTTTATTTGCTAATGTATCACCAATGACTAAAACATTACCTGATACACAGTTCAATAAATATTTGTTGAAGAAAGAAGGAAACACTAAGGAAAAGAGGTTTACTAGTGAATGCTTTATTCCTTTTTTACCAACTCTCCTGAAAGTGAATTTTCTTGAGTCAAGCCATGAAATTTGGAAGGAACATACGATACAGGAAATAATATCATGGTTTCCTTTATTTTTCTCTCTGTACACATGACAAACCCTTATTACTCTGACTGATCCTAGCAAAAAAAAACTGCCATCTGCCCTCTCCTTCCAGATTCACCACTGTCACCCTCATCTAACAGTATCTTTGGCTTCCAGATTCATGTTTGATCCAATACTCTATGTTATGACTGAAAGATTTTTATTCTAACCTATATGGATATTAACCAACTCTTAGAAAGATCACCCTGTAAAAGATCAAGAACAATTTGTAACACAAAATAAAATTGTGTTGCCCTAGAAAAAGAATACCTAAGGTCCAAGAAATTGATTTGTCTTCAGTAAAACTCACTGACTTAGACAAATCCTTTCATAAAAAACTGCTGCAAAGAAGTGACTATCTGGTTGTGCTGCCATCAATTCAGTTTCAATATCGCTGTATTTTTTGCATTGTAAAATCACACAAATTTGTCATAGAAAGAAATCATAAATGCTAAGTAAAAAGTGCAAGTTTTCTCCCCTTCCGCCTAAATCCCAATTCCCATACCATGCTAACTAATCTTCAAATTGCTGTTATCCACTTACCACTACCTGGACGCCTTTCAGGGTTAGTACTTTACGGTTCACCTTCAAAAAACAGCCTTGTGTGCCTTTGTGATAGACCCCCTGTAATAGCAGTTCTCAAACTTTTTAATCTCAGGACCTCTTTACATTCTTGAGAATTACAGAGGACCTCCAACGAACTCTTATTTATATAGGCTATCTCACCAATGTTTACCATATCAGAAATTTAAATGTCAATTTTTATTTGTTCACTTAAAAACAATTTTAGTACTAGAAAATAACTGTTTTCCACAAAAAGTAGCCTTTTTAGATAACTATAGACTTTGAAGCTACACCAAAACTCTCTAAGTGGTAGTTTTGTTTTTTTTTTAAAGATTTTTTATTTCTTGGGATCCCTGGGTGGCGCAGCGGTTTGGCGCCTGCCTTTGGCCCAGGGCACGATCCTGGAGACCCAGGATTGAATCCCACATCGGGCTCCCGGTGCATGGAGCCCGCTTCTCCCTCTGCCTGTGTCTCTGCCTTTCTCTCCCTCTCTCTGTGTATCTCATGAATAAAGAAATAAAAAAATCTTTTTTTTTTTAGTTCTTTTTTTTTTTTTTTTTTTTTTATTTATGATAGTCACAGAGAGAGAGAGAGAGAGAGGCAGAGACACAGGCAGAGGGAGAAGCAGGCTCCATGCCGGGAGCCCGACGTGGGACTCGATCCCGGGACTCCAGGATCACACCCTGGGCCGAAGGCAGGCACTAAACCGCTGAGCCAAACCGCTGAGCCACCCAGGGATCCCCTGTAAGTGGTAGTTTCTTAAAGGCTAGTTGTGATGTAGAATCTAAAACTGTATCAAGGAACTTCTGTATTCTGTTACATTAAAATCCAATGGTCCATCTTGCACTTTGGATATATCTTTTACCTGTGTGTGATTTTATAAAGTCATGTATTGATCACTTAGAAAACATTGGTGTATTAGATTATGCAGATTTTCTGAATAATACATTTCATTACATCAAAATATCACATTTTTAAATATCACAACTAATCTCTACATCACAATAGCAGATACAAGTTTTCCAAAATCCTAATTTTCATTGGAAAGCTAAAATTTTATCACTGGCAACATATACTACCAGTTGTTTTCCCTGAAAGACTCCTTTATACTCTTTTTTAGCCCGAATAACCATTGTTTGTGGGTGGTAGTTCAAGAAAAAATGATAGTTCATAAAAAAAAGCAGCCAGTACAGCTTGCAACTCAAACAACTGCCCATCTGCTTTTCCTAGAGATAATTGTAATACCTCAGTGCACGGCAGAAGTGCTTTACCTGTACTTCTCATTTCAACCTACAGAGTACCAAAAAAAAAAAAATCCATGCAAGGGTCAACAGTTAATAAAACTAATCTTTTCTACTGCTTCATCAAGGACATTCTTAAGTGAAAAACAAATTTTTATTTCATGTATTTATTTATTTATGAGCGTATCCATGAACACCATGGCTACTAGTACAGTGAGGTGCTACAACCTCAATTCACACTAAGGAGTCTGAGTGACTTCTACACTATCTGTGCAAAGAATGCAAATAACATCTAAGTACTGCATTAATATGAAAACAGGTTTAACCTCTCAACCTTCTCTGAAAGGGTATCAGGGACACCTATGGAACTATATACTGTTCTGTACAAGAAGTTTCCTGAAGTGAGATTACTGAGTTATTTGTATACGCATTTTAAGTTGTGATAAGTTTAGCCAAAGCTCTACAAAAAGTCTGTATCAATTTTCATTATCTAAGGCTGCAAGATCATCACTAGTTAAAAATGTAAATAATTTACTTTATACATCCTGAACTGGGAAAGCACCATAATGTAACAAATCTCCATATCTGCCTAAAAGCAGTGCTAAAATGTAACTAGTATTTCAAGGAAAAATACTATTCAAGTACTCAAATCATTTAGATGAGGTAAATATTCTTCTGTAAGTAAAACCTCAACAGCCAAATGCAAGTTTATGCAACAGAGACCTTTGTTTATTGTGGTCAGCCATTATTAGCATTAAGCATTTGAGACTGAATTTCAAAGTATACGCCACCTGCACTCATCCTTCATTTGCTTATCGAGTGGGTGGGATCAATATTTCAATATAAAGTACACAGTCTGAAAAAATGTCAGGCTACAACAGTACAAACAGGACCCTAATTAATTGGCTGAGGGCTGGCCCTTAGCTTTATTTTATTTAAAGATCTATTTATTTATTTATTTATTTATGATAGACATAGAGAGAGAGAGAGAGAGGCAGAGACACAGGAGGAGGGAGAAGCAGGCTCCATGCTGGGAGCCCCACGAGGGACTCGATCCCAGGACTCCAGGATCGCGCCCTGGGCCAAAGGCAGGCGCCAAACCGCTGAGCCACCCAGGGATCCCCTGGCCCTTAGCTTTAAAACCTCACATAGAATTATGGGAAGTGTACAGTTTAGCACATACTGTCTGCAATCAAATGCCAACCATGTTCATAAAAATATCAAAGACAACCTTTCTTGCCCCAAATCCTTCCTCCTGAAGCAGGGAGAGGGGAGGCTAAGGCTCCATTCCTGGGGAAACGATTACTCCTGTGTAAGGTAAAATAACCAGAAGGTGGGTATTTTCAGTTCACAAGGGATGCTGCTTCCCCACTCAACTTCTCCCACGTAGCTCCAAAGGGCGTATTATCAAGTCCTACTTATGACTGAAAAGGTCAAGGATATCAGTGTCAACTAGGATCCGTGGTTCTTAACCTCCTGGGGAGCACGAGCCACTCTGGGGAGAGGATAAAAGCTGTGTGTGGATAAAGCAGTAAAGGATCCAGGTACCTCCGGCAGAGCCCATGCCTGGGGTTTAGAGCAGGATCATGGACTCTGAACCTGAGAAACCACTTAAGTCCAATCTCCTCAGGAAACTGGAAGAGTAAAATGGCTTATCTAAGGTCAACAGAGAGTTAGAAGGGGAATTAGGCAAGAAAGAAACAACTCAAAGAGATTTTTGAATAAAGCCATCCAGAGTCTCCAAGTAACCTCTTCTTAGACGGAGAAAGTTCCACCACAAACTAAGAGAAAACTGTAATCAGAGAAGTTTTTTAAGTACAGCTGGACACAAGTACTGTTGTTCACAAAACCCTTCCGTACTCCTAGGCTGAACACATACGGAAAAACACGACCAGAAAGCTTGGAGAGCACTCACCGTGTTCCACAAAAACATTGCAGTGTGGACCCCCATGCCTCGATGACTCCTTCTTCCCTGCTCCTTTGATAAAGTGCAGGGCAGGCAAACTTGGCCTTCTTTGGTCCCCAAGAACTTTGCCAGGCTGCTGCCCCATAAAGTAATGATAGGCACCCCTTTCCAGAAGAGGGTTCAAGATCTTCCAGAACGGTCAGTGGGCTTGGAAGGAAAACAGTATATATGTGGGATTTCACATTCACCCAATCTCCACGAGTCAGTAATTGAGGTCAATCACAAAAAAAAAAAGACATCTTCGGTAACCAAAGGAAGCCGTTTTTTAGATGGACATATGTAAACAGGAGCTCCAATCACTTCTGCAGTTTATCAGTCTGAAGTAACCTAACTTGCAGTGCTACCCAAAAGTTTCTTGAGTTTAAGTGTCTTTTACTGGCTGAGTAAGTTTCTGTCTTTTCAAGAAGAAAAACAAACATTCACAGGGATGCTTGTAGAAGGGTAACACTAAAGTCATTTCGATTCCCACACATAAAGGAAATGTTGACGGTCTCTGGATGCTTCTCCAGAACTTTCCCCGTGGAAGTCACCCCCTATCTCAGTTTCTTCGTCTTCCAACAAATTTCCTGCCCAACAAGCTGCCGCTCCTGCTTCTCTACCCTGCGCTCCGGAAAAGGACCCGGGTCACCCAGGCTTCGGCGAGAGCTTGCCCTCGACTCCGGCGAGAAGGAATGCGTGCCCAGCAACTTTTCAAGTCCGCTTTTTAAAAGGCCTGTGAAACCAGTCCAGGCTTTTCCTTTGCATTGAAGTTTTTGTCGGGGCTGAGGCCAAGGCGACCGTAGGTGACATTGGAGGGAGTCAGGGCATTGGAGGCTCCCGGGAGCAAGCGGGGGGAAGGGGAGGCCACCTGACAGCGCGGGGGGCTGTGCACGGGGGGCTCCGCGGCCGAGCCGGGCGCCGGGAGCCGGGAGCCGGGAGCCGGGCGCCGGGCGCCGGGCGCCGGGCGCCGGGCGGCGCGGGGTAAGGGGCAGGCTGCCGGGGCGGGGGGGCGGGGCGCGGGCGGCTTACTCGGGGCGTCGCTCCTCCGCGCCTCAGGAACTCAGAGACCACCCCCAGTGTCCCAGAGCCGGGGCAGGGCTGTACGGGAGGACGGGCCGGGGCGGCCCGGAAGGCGGGAGGCGGGCGGAGGGGGAGGAGGCCCGGCCGCCTCAGCTGCCCCGAGCCCGGGGGTCTCTGCCCGAGACACCCCCTCCCCCGGCTCCGGACGTTGGCACAGACGCCGCCGCCGCCGCCGCCGCCGCCGCCGCCGCCGCCGCCGCCAGGCAGTCACATCCCCGGAACTCCGCCGCGGGACCCAGCCTCCCCCCGCAGGTGGGGGCCGTGGACAGCGGAGGGGCTCTTCAGCCGCAGGACCCGGGAACCGGCTCCGGCTCCCGCGCTGCTCAGGGACCGACACCGACCCCCGCGGCCGCCATGATGGATTAGGAGCCGCTCCACAACGAGGCCAGGCCCCGCCCCCGACCCCGCCCCCGGCGACGTCCGGCGCGCGCCTCGCGGGGACCCGGGCTCTCCCGGCGCCGCTCTCGGGGGCGCTGCCGTGCCCTTCGCCTCGGGTCTCGCTGCTCGCCAGAACTTGGCCCAGCACGACCTTTTAAAGGTGGTTTTTCCGAGCGCAAGGTGAGTGGTGAGGAAGCCCCCGCCTCCCCTGCACGGCCATTGGTCCCTGAGAATCCGGGTCAGGTCTCTCTCCTGCGTCCCATTGGCTGGTGAGGGCGGTGAGGCTAGAGCTCCCAGCCAACCGCATCCGGCGCAGGCCGCAGCGCTTGCCGGGAGCTGTAGTCCCGCGGCGCCCGCCCCTGCCTCGGCGCCCCCGCGACTTCTTGCCCTCTGCTCCCGGCTCCTGAGCTTCGGGCCCGCCCTCCTGGGAGCCGGTGGACTCTCGCCGGCCTCGCGTAGGGCTGGCCAATGTCTGTCCTGCGCGGGGAGTAAGGCCGGCGAGCCGCCAAAGCAAGGGGAAAACTGCGGATTGGATTGTTTTAGAACCGGAGTTGGAGTACTTCCTTAAGCCGCCTCTTGAGGGAAGAAAATTTGGCCGGTTCCTGGAAACCAAGGTCTTTGGTGCCTTACCCTCTCTCCCCAAATTCTCACCTTTTCCCCAGGAAGCATAAATATTATCACTAGCGAAAAACAAATGGCTGGAAAACACCCAACATATTGCTAACGAATTCATGGTTTCTTTGGGTTTTCCGGAGGCTCAGTCGTTAAAGGAACAGCATGTGTGAGGCACCTCTCAGACTAAACCAGGCGCAACCGGAGGCCTGAGCTGGAAAGAGCCTGGAGGATGAAACGACCTCATTTCACAGACATAAATGTATTCTCATGAAAACACCCTGTTATGGGATCCCTGGGTGGCGCAGCGGTTTGGCGCCTGCCTTTGGTCCAGGGCGCGATCCTGGAGACCCGGGATCGAATCCCACGTCGGGCTCCCGGTGCATGGAGCCTGCTTCTCCCTCTGCCTGTGTCTCTGCCTCTCGCTCTCTCTCTCTGTATCATAAATAAATAAAAATTAAAAAAAAAAAAGAAAGAAAACACCCTGTTAGCCGAGAAAATGCCAATTGCTGGGTGACCAGGCCTACAGAGCTAGCCAATGAGCCAGTCACCCCAGACCCACACTCGGCGGGACCCATCTCCTGCAACTGAGAAGCAGCCCAGCCCCTCTGTGGTCACCCTGTAGGTATCCCCCCCCCCCCCCCCCCCCGGGCAGTGCACCTGCCTGGGATATACCCATTTCTAAGGAGATCCACTCATCCCAGCGCCTACTCTACACTGTTAGGCTTGTCTAATTTAATCCTCGCGGTAGCCCAGTGAAGCGTGTAATGTCATCCCCCATTGCACAGCTGAGGGAAGATTCAGAGATGGGACTTGGACTCACTCAAGGCCCCTTGCCTAGTTAGTATGTGACAAAGTCACCATTTGAGCCCAGATTGATCTTGCTGCAAAGCCCATGTTTTTTCCACTGTACTGTTGAGGGTAACCATTCACCAAATGTCAGACAACTGATTTTCAGACCTCACTCTTGTTATTAGAAAACCACAGCCACACTACAGGTGTTGTGATCTAGTTATTATATGGTTACAATTTTTCAGACAAATTTCAGCTGGAAGGGAATATGGTAGTGTTTTTAGACAGTGGCTTCTGGTAGTAGTGACAGCCTTAGTCCTGACTTGTAGTATCATTCTTTAATCATTGGACACCCCTGTTCCCCTTTATTCACGTGTGATCTTCTCCTGATTTTTCTTCTTGGAGATTTTGCTTTCTGTTCACGCTTTAATCATTTCCTGCGCGTCACCATTCTCTAGTTTAGCTTAAAATTGGGCAATTGGATCAGAACTCTAATATGCATTTCTACAAACTAATTTCATTCAATATTTACTGAGTCCATGTGCCGAGTGCAGTTCTAGGTGCTGGTATACAACAGGCGAGACACTCTCCTTGTCCTGAGGAGCATACATAGAGACAATGAGCAAAATGGTAACCCAAAGGACTGGTTTCAATGCTGAAAATAAAATTTCTGGACCCACATTCTTTCATAAGGTCCAACCCATTCTCTAAAAGGTTGCTTTACACCTAACGCTTAAGCCTATTCCTGATTCATAGTTAAGCTCCTATGAGCTTTCTTCATTTTTAAGTGGGGGTCATATGTGCTATCAGATGAGATCTTGTTTGGTCTTCCACCACCTGAGATGCTTCTTCAGGGTCAGTGTGGAGGCACACTGACCTGCATATAATCTAAAGGCACATCCCCTATCTCCACTTTCTACTCACCATCTTCTGGTTGTAGGTGAACCCCAAGCCTAGACTACAGTACTTCCTAGAGATGCACACTGCTTTTACTCCCTTTATAACACTGTACAGTAACTTTTGACTTAAAAACTAAGATGCCGATGGTCAAAAATCAATGTTGCCCAATGTTGAGTAAACCCTTTTATGTATTCTCTTCATTAAAATTCCATAAAAATTAATTTTGTCCTGACTTTTATAAAGCAAAGCAACCCGTAAGTTGCCACAGGGATTCAGTAACTAGTGTAAAAACTTCCCCTTATCCGTTTTTCAGAAGCACTCACTGGAATTAACACAAGCGCGCCCTCTAGCGGGCCACAGAAAGATCATCCCTAAGAGGTGCTTTCAGACAGTTCTCCCATTGGGCAGGTAATTGCCATTCAGGATATGATGAACAGCATAGGCTGACAGCTTGGGAGACCAGAGCCAGCAAGAACTTTCAGAGAGCTTACAAATGATCCCAGTCAGTGAAAACAAACCAGGGACATGGGCTTCCACCCTCTCCATTCTCTGTTCTCAGAAGACATCTGGCATGGCAGGTGTTCTCAAAACTACAGTAAACAGATCTAAATTGCAATACAGCCTATGGAATATTCAGTTGTCTGTAAAGTGACACCTCTTGAGTAATGTTATAAGAACAAGAAACATACCATTAATGAAGAAGAGCACAGCTGTATTTCAAAAGTGTCAAATGCAGTGTCCAAAGTCACTACCACTCAAACTGTCCTAGGTTTACCTAAATGACCCAAGCAAAGCAGTTAAGATCTCGTCAGATTTTGTATCTGCTAAGCCCTCCTTCAACTGTACTCCACACCCAAGTGTTACACAGGACACTGGGACAGAAACAGTGATGTTAACTTCACATTTATAAATATATAAAAAATGAATTCATGTATGTAAAACAAAATAGCACTTCACAGACTGCCTTAAAAAAAAAAAAAAAAAAGGCGCCGCCTTCATTCAGCCCAGGGTGTGATCCTGGAGACCCGGGATCGAGTCCCACGTCGGACTCCCTGCGTGGAGCCTGCTTCTCCCTCTGCCTGTGTCTCTGCCTCTCCCTGTGTCTCTTGTGAATAAATAAAATATTAAAAAAAAAAAAATGCTTCCCAAACCTGAATCAGAGTACCATTTCTACAGTCATTAGGAAAACCAATGCAGAGGAAATTCTAGCTTTCTTCAGGGAGAACTTCAACCTCCTGTTTTTAACCCTGAATTATTACAAAGTTAACGCATTACTACTTCAATCACAGGAGGAAAAGAGTTCTTCTTTTCCCATCTGCATTTCTTATTCTGTTTTCATGTTCCTCAGAGAACCCTGAACATTATTCTATCATCAGTTACTCAGCTTCTGACAAATCACTCTTAAAGACAGATCAGATTAAGGCAGCCTGGCATAGATATACTTGAATCTATCACTACAAGGAACATGCAATGAGATATGAGATTCTAACCAAGCAAAGGCTGCTTGGTTGACTTTATTCTTCCATTCGACTGCTGAATTAATGTTGCTAAGTACACAGGCACCGGGGTGGCTCAGTTGGTTAAGTGTCCAACTCTTGATTTCAGCTCAGGTCATGATCTCAGGGTCATGAGATTCAGCCCCGCACTGGCTCTGCACTGGGCATGGAGCCTGCTTAAGATCCCCACCCTCCCATCCCCACTCGCTCTCTCCGTCTCAACAACAAAAAAAGTTACGAATTATATTCTTCAATGTTGCACTTGAGCTGCAGAGGGGGAACAGAGTCCAAAACACAATTTTGGGGGCAGGGAGGCTGTGTTTTTTATAGGGGCAATTTCATGGGGGCATTGTGCCTTGTGAATTGATGGTCAGTAGAAGAAAAGGATTCTCCAGCATTCCTGAATAGGAGTCCATTTGGCTGAAACACTGTGTGCTTTTAAAGGCTTGAAAGTTAAAAAAAAAAAAAAAAAAAAGGAATAATAATAACAAAACTTTGAAAAATAAAAATAAAGGCCTGAAACTACCCTTAGTGCTGGACTCTGTGGGCAACCCAAGGGGCTGGTAGCACTTCCCCCAGGCTTTGCCCTAGAATAGCTAAAAGGAGGTCTTTGGACCAGCGGCAGCCTGATGTAGGTCAAGTGATGAGTGTCACAACTCTCCACAGAGCCACATATGGGACCACAGATCAGATTCTTCACTTTCAAGAACTGCTCCGATCAGGTGTACACTGTCAGGTCCTTCAGATGTCTCTCCTCACCCTTCTTGTTCTAAAAGCCTCTGGCGTGTTTCCATAACAACTTCCTCCATTATTTCTGGCTTTAAGAGGTCTTTGATCTAAAAAAGAAAAGAAAAAAGTATTTGTTCAGAAAAGACACCAACCATAAGCATCAAGCCAATCCAAAGGCAGAAACCAAGCATGGTTACCATAAACCTTCTATATCCCTTTCATTTTCTTTTAAAGATTTATTTATTAAAAAAAAAATAGGGATCCCAGGGTGGCGCATCGGTTTGGCGCCTGCCTTTGGCCCAGGGCGTGATCCTGGGGACCCTGGATCGAGTCCCATGTCGGGCTCCCGGTGCATGGAGCCTGCTTCTCCCTCTGCCTAGGTCTCTGCCTCTCTCTCCCTGTGTGACTATCATAAATAAAAATTTAAAAAAAAAAAAAAAGTAAAAAAAAATTAAAAAATAAAGATTTATTTATTTTAGAGAATGAGAGAGAATGCACAAGTGGGGAAAAGGGGCAGAGAGAGAAGGATGGAGAATTCCAAGCAGGCTCTGTGCTGAGCGCAGAGCCCCAAATCCTTAGACTGACACTAGACACCCGGAATAGTACAAGTATCTTGGGGAAAGATCTACCAGACACTTGATAGGGCTGTCCAGCAGATCAGTTCCTACCGCTGGACATGGTGAAGGTATCTGGGAGATGTGCCTACAATCCCTGAGGGAGCATAAACTCTCACTGTCAACTTACAGATCCATGAAAACAAGGGAAGGCGTGGCTGGATGGAGTACCTGATGTGGAAGGGACGCCTCGTAGCAATACAGGATGCTGGTATCATACAGCATCATCCTCTGAGTGACCAGCGAGACGATGCAGTTCCGGAGCCGGGAGATCACCTCTCGGTCAGCGAGGGAGATGGGCTACCAGTGGGGAGGCAAAGGTAAACAATTAGAACTGAAGTCCGTGAACAGTCACAGCAAATCACAGACATCGTTTATAACTTCAGCTCGATCCCTCCGGGACTCCAAACCAATCAACTGCTAACTCCAAGGGAGATTAAAAAGGATGGCTCTTCAGCTGCTATTACCCTGCAACCTGCCACCTCTGCCAACAGAGATCAAGCCAGTTCCATTTTATCCCTTCAGGAGAGAAGGCCAGATCATGCTATGAAGACACCTCAACGGAGACTCAAACCCAGACTACAGCACATACATGGTTTAAAACAACCAACTATGGGGGTGCCTGGGTGGCTCAGTTGGTTAAGTGTCCAGCTCTTAAGGTGTCAGCTCAGGTCATGATCCCAGAGTCAAGGGACAGAGCCGCACGTCAGGCTCTGCACTCATCACGGAGTCTGCTTGAGATTCTCTCTCCCTCTGTCCCTCCCTCCACTTGTGCATGCGCTCTCCCTCTCAAATAAATAATCTTTAAAAAATAAAAAAATTCAAACAGCCAGCCCTACCGAGCCCAAATGTACAGAGACCAGCGGCAATGCTCACTCACCTCCAGGTGTGCTGTGAAGCCCCCTGTGTCTTCTTCCTTGTGCTCAGGTGTGGGGTAGATCCAGATGAAGCCATTGTTACCCAGAATCACCGAGGCACCACAGGGCAAGTCATGGAAGTGAGTCTTCTGCCGTTTCACTAGGGAGGGGGAAACCTGGACCAAAACTCCCTGGCCCAGCTAAAGAAAGAGGGCACAAACCGAGTCACTGAAGGGTTATCAGTGAAGTGCATGAAAAGCAAACCACAGAACACACATCCTAGTTATGGCAGGACTAGGGCCACTCCTATTAATGACTGCAGTCCCGGGTGTACACACACTGTTAATTACTCCCAGAGAACACTTCCGAATGCAGAGGTGATTTATGCACTCCAACAGAAGGTGACTTTCAATACTCCCCTCTCATTCTTCTGCCCTTAGCATTATATTCGAATCTGGGCTTGGTGTGCTGGTAGTCGAAGAAGCTGGAGCTCATGAGGATGAGTCCAAGCCTCTTGTGAGCCAAGGTGCGCTGTTCTGTTCCACCTCTATCCCAGTCACCTACTGTGCCTTTGAGATGTGTGCTATGTGCCACTGGGCAAGGGGAGTGGCCAAGGGCTGGATGCAAAACCATCCCTGATCCTGGGAGGGCAGCTCAAGTCCCCAGCCCGCTGAGGGAGGGTCTGCAGTACCCAGGCCTGTGAGGGTGAGCGAAGACAGCACAGCTGTTCCACCTCCTGCTCCAAGGCTGTGAGTGTGGTGACTGTAGCCACTCCACAAGGAAACACGCTTCTGTGCCAATCAGGAAATGAAAAGGTTCGCCCACATAAAGCCAAAAGACTAATAAATCATAATCTGTTTTAGAAAATATGGTATCGTGGGACTTTGGGGTGGCTCAGTCGGTTCGGCACCTGGCTCTTGGTTTTGGCTCAGGTCATGATCTCGGGTTTGTGGGATCCGTGCTCATCAAGGAGTCTGTCTCTCTATCCCTCTGCGCCCACCCCCACCCCCCCGCCACTTGCATGCTCTCTTGCTAAAATAAGTGAATCTTTAAAAGAAGTATGCGGTCATTAAAACAGCAAGAGCCTCAATGTAACTTCATACAAGAAAGCAGTGACATTTCATTTAAGCTCAAGCGGCAAACCAATCTTTCCCAGTAATGACATCCATTTTATTGACTGGACATTTGGCTAGAGCCAAGGCCGTCAGGTTTTGCTCCTAGTACAGCCTCTTAGCCCTGCCCCATTACAAAGCTGCAATGCCCCTGGGAGCAAGCAGAGACAGAAGAGCTGCAGAGCCCATGGTCCTAGGAGCTCTTCTGCCACAACAATCTCTGTGAGAACAGAAGTTGTCACCCATTACAATGCTACTGACCCATGACCATGTGAACCACCCAGTTTGTGGGATGCCAACCCATAATGCTTAACTTCCAGGGCTCTTTAGGGCCAAACTCCAGAGAGCACTGGGGATTCAGAAAAGGGTTTCAAGTCTCAGTTCAGCATCCAGGAAGAGCAAGAGCCCAACTTACTTTTCCGTATTTCAGACTCCTTGTGTGCAGAGAGACCGCGCCATCAGAAAACACCGCCTGTACCTCGGCCTGGCCAGACTAATAAAGGAACAATACTCTCATGGCTCCTGCCTTCCCTGGGCCCTTGGCCTCACCTCTCCATCCTTTTCTCCCATCCCCAACAGCCCCACTCGCAGCCTTAGACAGACCCAGAGGACATCACTGCGACCTAACCTCTCCCCCTTAGTTCTCTTACATATCTTGACATAATACCTCTTCTACTCCCTGGATAAAAGCTAACATGGTTAAGAAAAGTTGAGTCTAACTTAAAGCACAGGCCACCATGAGGAACAACCCCAAAGAAATGACCAAGGCAACAGGTCTGAACAAGGGCTAAAGAGCCCAGCTGGGTGAAGGAGATGGAGAAAGGCTGCAGCAGAGCCCATGACACTTGATCTAGGAGCCAGATCCCCACTAGGACTATCGGTCTCCAGTCGGAGACATACGCCAGAAGCCCCATCTCCCAGCTTCACACAAAACGAGATGCTGTAAGGCAGCTGCAGGATACACTGATGAGGTCCCCTTCCTGCAAGAAACCTCTCATTGCCAGCTCGTCTTCTGCAGATCTTCTCCTCTGAAACACACAGAGATGACATGACTTAAGTCAGATCCTGCAGAACAATCTCTCTCCTCTTCTTTTTCAATTCCTCTTGAGATCTTTGGGGCCAGCCATAGTACTCAGACACTATAGTAGGTAAACAGTGTCACTCAAGGAAAACCAGAGCAATCACCACTACTTTCCATTTTACAGGCCTTCCCACAGCTCCTCCACTCTTTCCTCCCCGCCCCCCCTTCTCTGGACAGTATTCCCACTCCTTTCATGCTACTGAAAACCCTCCCAATCCTGCCCAGCCTCCGTTCTCACACTCACCTCCTGTGGCAGCCCTCCATGCTCCAGCAGGACCAGACTAGCTCTGGCTTGACTCTATCTTTACTCACACATTCCCTGTGAAATTCCATTCATTCTTCAGGGATCAATTCTAAGGCCCCTATTTCATACAAGCATCTCCTAGTGAAATCACTCACTCCTTTTGTACAGACACTTGTTTATTCTTTGACTGCCAGGTATTTAGATCAGTTATCTCGCTTCCCCTGCTAATCTGTGCACTTTGAGGAACTGAGCTGAGCCTCCTTTATCTTGCATTCTCCAGAGAACCTAGCACAGTGAGCCCCTCTGAACATACATGCTGGACTGAAGAGAAACCACAGCATTTTACAAAAGACCACCACTTAGGTACTGCAGTTGTCTGGAATAACCAAATGCCACTCAATTTATAAGAAGCTAATCTAAACACAACTTTTCAAGGAACACCTTCACCATGCAAAGCTGATACACCCAGAAAAGGAAAATGAGCCCCAAGCATCTGAGAGCCTCTCTTCTCTCTTTTGGGCTCACTCCCCAAGGCTGTTCCAGATCCTACCACATAGCAACTGCTGCTTATGTTGGAAGGCCTGGGCCAAGTGAAAAGCCTACATGTACCTCCAGGCAGCAAATCTCACAGGAAATAAACACAAGCAAAAGAGGCAACCTCGGGATCCCTGGGTGACTCAGCGGTTTAGCGCCTACCTTCGGCCCACGGCATGATCCTGGAGTCCCAGGATCGAGTCCCACGTCAGGCTCCCTGCATGGAGCCTGCTTCTCCCTCTGCCTGTATCTCTGCCTCTCTCTCTCTCTCTCTCTCTCTCTCTCTCTGTGTGTGTGTGTGTCCGTCCTCTCATGAATAAATAAATAAATAAACTCTTAAAAAAAAAAAAAAAAGAGGCAACCTCAGCATAAAGCAAGAGCTCCCTAGTGGAGCAAGAGACCCCAGAGCTTTTGCTAGCACACTATGTAATACCAGCCTGGAGACCCGTACCAGCTCTCCTCCAGGAAGGTTCATGGATGACAGGAGCAAGACTGAATCCAGCCTAGAATTGGTCTCCACCTTCCACCTCTTCTGTTGAACCTACAGAGAAATTTCACAATTGGACACAGACTCCAGGGGCAAGAACTCACATTGCAAGTGACCAATAATCCCCAATACAACACACCAACTGTTTACATCAAAGGGCACATAAGAGGCACCTGGGTGGTTCAGTCAGTTAAGCGTCTGCCTTTAGCTCAGGTCATGATCCCAAAGTCCTGAGATCAAGGAACCCTACGTCTGGCTCTCTGCTCAGCGGGAGTCTGCTTCTCCCTCTCCTTCTGCCCCTACTCCTGCTTGTGCTCAACTTTGGAGCAGTGTGCTCTCTTTCTCTCTCTTAAGTAATAAATAAAACTTTTAAAAAGGGGGAGGCACATAAGAGTCAAATGCAATGAGTGCCCCATTTGCGTAACTACAGAGAGTGACTATCCCACTCAATCACCAGCTTGCTTTTACTTTGTAAAAACCAATCTGATACCAACTTTACCTCTGTGATTCTCCCCACCACAATGTCTCCTACTTCACCATTATATCTGAAAGATAAAACAAGTCATCCATCAGTGAAGAGACCTTATTACAAGACTAAGCACCACTGGAGATTTCAGTTCAACAGCATGAGGGCCTGGATTAGGCACTAATATGAAGTATGGTAAATTCACATAACTGTGCTTTTCTGACTTACTTCTAGGAACTTGTAACTTCAAACATTCCTACATGTAGGAATAGTCTCCATTAACTATTTTGGACAAACCATTTATTCCAAGTAGTTCGTTAAGGCTGAAACCCCTATTTTGTTAATTACATAACACCAGTACGTGTGGAATATTTCCTAGTGGGCTCTGGAACACAGATGGCTTCTGTATCAGCAAAGGAGACTGAGACAGGACCCCACCCAAACCAGTCCACTCAGGTCTCCACCAGCCACAGGGTTGTCACTCCCATCCCTGTGCTAGTTCCTTATCCCAATTCTAATGATGAGGTGTTCCATGCTGTGAACCTCTTCTCTGTTGGCCCACGCTCACCTCTTGGTGAGCTCATCCAAAGTAATGACTTTAAATACCACTGAGGACTATGCCATTCTCCTGAATTGCAGTCTAGTCAACTGCTGGCTACCTAGCATCTCTATTTACCTGACTAATAAGCATTTCTGAATGTCACCAATCTAAAGCAAAGCTTTCCAGCAGCCCCTGCTCAGCCAGTGAAGCCTCAATAAACGGCAACACCATTCTTCAAGTTGCTCAAGCCAAAAATCTTGGGAGTCTTTGGAGGGATACTTGATTTCCCTCCCTTTCCATATCTCTCTCTCTCTCTCTCTCTCTCTCATGTTCCAGGACACATCTAGCAGCTAATCCCACTGGCTCCACCTTTGAAATATACACAGAAATAAAAGGCATCCAAACTGGGAAAGGAAGAAGTAAAACTATGTCTATTCATACACATGGTCCAATATATGGAAAATCCCAAAGAATACTAAACCCAATACCCTTACATGATTTAAAAAAAAGGGGGGGGGGGCAAAACAAAAAAACTCAGAACACAAAATGTATGCAGAATCCGCCATTACTCCCCACTTCTACTGCTACCTTAGTCCAAGCCACCATCACTTCAGATGATAAAAACAGTCCATTAATCGTCTCTCCAAGCATGTGTTCCCCCTCAATCTCTCCCAGCAGCCAGAGTGAATTTATTAAGACAGAAATTCAGACCATGTCCCTCTTCTGTTCCACCCTCCCAGTGGCATCTCAGACTACATAAAGTGGAAGTCAAAATGCCTATCTGTGGAAAAAAAAAAAAAAAGAAAATGCCTATCTGTGCTACAAGGCAGGCTGTCTGCCCACCTCGGCTCTCTACCTGCATCTTCTCCTACATTCCCCCACCCTTGCTCACAAGGTTCCAAACCCACCGGCTTCCTTTCTGGAGCTAACCTTTATTGAGCCCTTCTAGGTAGTAGGCCCTGAGCTAAGTACTTTACATGTCCTATTTCAATGAATTCTAGTGAAAATCCTACAAGGTAGATCATGCTATTACCCTCAATTTGCAGAGGAGGTAAGTAACCAAGGTTTAGAGAGGTCAAGTAATGTGGGGATCCTTGGAGGCCCACACTTAACTACAGTCACCTATACCCTTTCTATATAGTCACGTTCAAAATCACAGACCTGCTAAATAATAAAGCAGGTGGGGGTAAGGGGTATTTTGTGGCAGAAAAGACCTGGCTGGTAACCTGAATGGCGCAAGAAAGAGAATACACACCTTTTGTTCTCACCTGGTTTTCAAAGCTTTCACACATATCAACTTGTTTACCCTCTCCACTGAGCCAGCCACAGATGCAATGAGCTTCTCTTCCCCCATGTAAGTTCCATGGCCCCTGTTTTGAGAGT
Source organism: Nyctereutes procyonoides (assembly GCF_905146905.1). Taxonomy (NCBI): domain Eukaryota; kingdom Metazoa; phylum Chordata; class Mammalia; order Carnivora; family Canidae; genus Nyctereutes; species Nyctereutes procyonoides. The sequence continues at coordinate 35,346,667 of NW_026575020.1, forward strand.
AGGATACAAAGTATACGATGGTAAGAGTTGACCTCTCCCCCCAAGAATAATATTTTTTTTTAAGATTTTATTTCTTTATTCATGAGAGACAATGAGAGGCAGAGACACAGGCAGAGGGAGGAGCACGCTCCCCATGGGGAACCTAATGCGGCACTTGATCCCAGGACCCGGGACCATGACCTGAGCCAAAGGCAGATGCTCAACTGCTGAGCCACCCAGGCGTCCCCCCAAGAACAATATGTTCTTAACAGGCTCCTCCTGCCTTTAAAGCCCGGTTTGTCTCTCTACCCAGAACACTCCTTCTTTAAAGAGCTGCACAGACATCTCCCTTGTCCTACTCAAGTCTACTGAAATGTCACTTTCTCCATCTGGCCTATCTGACTTTTTTAAGTCATTTATAATAGTTACCCACCCCACTGCCACCTCCTCCACAATATTTCCAACCACATTCCACCTACCCTGCTCAACTTTCCATTTTCCCCACTGAATTTATCACCAAACATACTAACTTATTTGTCGTGCTAACTGGTGCTTACTGTTTATCTGTATCAAAATATATATAACATGAGAGAGTTCTACTTTGGTCACAGTCGTGCTCCAACTGCACAGAAGACAAACATACTTCATTCATGAATGAAGAACACTTAAGATTCCTTAGGATCCAATAACCTCAAACTAAAAGGTTCAAGACCAATGTTTTAAATGCTGTAACACCCCTCCCCCCACCCAAAGACTGAAATATCACTAGTGTTTACCTATAATGGTGAGTTTTGCTTCTTTTTTTGTTTTTAAGAGAAAGAAAAAGGAGGGGGAGAGATGGAGAGAGAATCTCAAGCGCGGGGGGGGGGGGGGGACGCAGAGGCTCCATCTCAGGACGCTGAGATCACACCTGAGCCAAAATCAAGAGTCAGACACTGGGGATCCCTGGGTGGCGCAGCGGTTTGGCGCCTGCCTTTGGCCCAGGGCACGATCCTGGAGACCCGGGATCGGATCCCACATCGGGCTCCCGGTGCGTGGAGCCTGCTTCTCCCTCTGCCTGTGTCTCTGCCTCTCTCTCTGCCTCTCTCTCTCTCTCTCTCTCTGTGACTATCATAAATAAATAAAGAAAATTAAAAAAAAAAAAAGAGTCAGACACTTAACCGACTGAGACGCTTCTTTTCTTAAATTATCTCCTCATTTAATCCTCACTTCCTTATCAAATAGTCACTGTTATTATCACAGTGATAATACATATGAGGAAACTGACCTCGGAGAGGAAATACAACTTAGCTTATAAATATGTGACGGTACAGGGCTGGAACCCCAACTGTCTGGCTCAAGAGCCTGCACTCTCAACTACACATATTGTACTGCCTTCAGATTCAAAGTGTAGATTTGGGTGCATGTAGCACAATATATTGTGTATGCCCTACGCCCAAACAATTACTGCTTTCAAAACCGAGCACCTGGCTAACAGATGCCGAGAGAAGAGGCCGGGTCAGGAATGCCCACTGGTCCCTCATCTGAACACTGGAAAGAGGCCCCTGCTCCTAACCTTCCCCAGTTCTGCAGATTTCCAACGAAGAAGGCGATCGGGGCCTCAGGCAGAGAACCCAGGAGTCCTTGACACCAGTGGTCGGGACAGAAGGGCTACCAAGGACTGAGGCAAACGGAGACGGAGACACACAAGGTGCGCAGAGTAAGAAGCCCGAGGCCTTGCAAACATGGGGGCGGGAATGCTCAACTGTGCCCTGCGTCCCGCGGGTGCTCAGATGTAAGGGAACAGAGGCCACGTGCAGAGAGCCCAGCAGCTGCCCTTTGGGGCCCCGAGTCCCCAAGTCCCCACGTACCGCATGAATCCCGTGTCCGTGGTGATCGTGTCCCCCGGAACCACCAGATGTTTCTTAGTATCGCGGCCCACGCTCTCGCTAAGAGGCTTGCGAGCAACGGGAAGCCTCATCTCCATCGCCATCTTGGCGCCAAAGAATGGCGCAGGCGCAGTTCGGCCTGGAATCGCGACATCCGGCTCCGCAATTCCCGGCCGTCGCGCGGGTCTCAGAGCGGCCGCCAATGGGAACGCACAGTTCGGTGGCCATGTTTACTCTTGGCAACCATTAGGTTAACATGAAGGGAATGAGGGAGCCAAGTTACCATTTTTACTATTGGCAAGGCTCCACCTATAGATCAATGAAATATCAGGTTTCGGAGCGTTCGATTTTTTTTCACCAAAAATCTCTCCGTAATCATCATCCTATTCATCGTTTACGGGTTAGAGGTAATTGAGAAATGGGCCTGTGAGTTACCTTCCAACTCTAAGTTGCTAAAATGTGATTCTTCGGTATGAGAGAGCTCGGGAGACTGGGGATGGCATCTACAGAAAACACTCATTGGAAAGAAAAAAGAGGTCCTTTTCATACTGTTCCTAGTAGCCCCAGTATACTGCATTACTGCCTCCTCGTGGGTGCTCCTTCAGCACCAACCATCCACCTCTACCCCCAAACAGTACTCCAGATGCTGGTTCTGTTCTTTTTTTTTTTTTTTAATTTTTTTATTTATTTATGATAGTTACACACACAGAGAGAGAGAGAGAGAGAGGCAGAGACACAGGCAGAGGGAGAAGCAGGCTCCATGCACCGGGAGCCCGATGTGGGATTCTATCCCGGGTCTCCAGGATCGCGCCCTGGGCCAAAGGCAGGCGCCAAACCGCCGTGCCACCCAGGGATCCCTGGTTCTGTTCTTAGTAACTGCTTTTGAATGAGCTGATTTACTCTGACTTAAAAAGAAAACCGCCTAAGAAAATATACAAAGCTTGCAAGGCGGGTATATTTTATAGGGTGAATATGTGGCTTTATCTCCGTGTCCTGTTCAATAGGAGCATTTGCCTCCTCCTTCTCCCTGCTTCCCACTACCCTACCCCTTCTCCTTGTCCTACATGGTTCATAGCATCCACAACAAACTGCGTTTCGACCCCAGGGAATTGGAGCTGATGATTCTTTATGCACAAAGACCCTTAAGAGGATTAAATAACTTGCATCAGCCACACACACTATGCTCAGTAAATCAGGTCCACTGCCTCCTGAAGATCCATCAGACCAGTTGCTTCATTAGTCTCCAAATAGACAACATTTCTTTATTTTTTTAAAGATTTTATTTATTTATTCATGACAGATACAGAGAAAGAGAGAGAGAGGCAGAGACACAGGCAGAGGGAGAAGCAGGCTCCATTCAGGGAGCCTGATGTGGGACTCGATCCCACGTCTCCAGGATCACGCCCTGGGCCGAAGGCGGCACCAAACCGCTGAGCCACCTGGGCTACCCCAACATTTCTTTCTAAGCAAAGCTCCCAAATACACCTGTCAATCCTGCAAGGCAGTAAACGATATAAATTCTGGAGCCCCATGGGGCATGCACATACCAGACGCTTGCCTGGAGGAAGAGAACTACAGAAGGGTGAGAAGGTCCATCTGTTGAGTCTGGCCTCCGCCATAAGAGGGCAGTAGTGTCCTGTGAGCCAAGGTAACCCAGCCCGCTAGGGAGCTAGGCCTGGGAGTGTCCCTAGACTAAGAGTAGGGTACTCTTGACATCATCCACTTTCATCCCAGGAGAGATGGACATAACCTCAGCCCCTCCCATCCTCACAGCACCCACGTTTATGGGGTCTGTCACAGCGTTGGGATTATGAATACTGTCTACTATAGAGTGGCTGATTCAGTGTCTGTCGAGCTGGCTTTCTGCTTCACAGACAACTGACTTCTCACTGTTTCCTCATATGGCCCAGAAAGGGTGGAGAGTCTCCAGCGTATCTTTTATAAGGCACTAATTCCTTTCACAAGGGCTCCACCCTGGTGACCTCATCAGCTCCCAAAGGTCCCACCCCCTCATACTATTAACTTGGGGGTTAGATTTCAACACACGAACTTAGGAGTGACCGTTTAGTCCACTGCAGATACCTCTTTACAGAGGAAGAAACTAAGGGCCAAAGAAAATTAAAATTCACACAGCAGTTGGTGGCAAGGCCAGTGTTCCTTCCCACTGCACCTGCTTTACCCCAAACCCTGCACCATTTACCAAACACTTCTCAAGGGCCTTGTTTGTTGGTGAATGCTCTACAAACACGTTACTTATTCCTCATGCTTGGCCCATCTTGGAGGTAGGAACTGCTATTCCTGATGGTCCCTTGGAATCTCTGAGTCCCACAACAGATCTGCAGTTGGGACTGGCACCCAAGACTCCCCACCAGTGCTGCTCTCTCTGCATTACACTTGCCCCTTTATGCCATGTGGATAAATGGGTACCTGGATACAGAGTGCACATCCCAGACGAGCTTATTAGGAATACGGATTCCTGGGACGCCTGGGTGGCTCAGTGGTTGAGCATCTGCCTTTAGCTCAGGGAGTGATCCCGGGATCCAGGATCGAGTCCTGCATCAGGCTCCTTGCAGGGAGCCTGCTTCTCCCTCTGCCTATATCTCTGCCTCTTTCTCTGTGTCTCTCATGAATAAATAAATAAAACCTTTAAAAAAAAGGAATATGGATTCCTGAGCCCCAGCTTGGGCATCGAGGTGCAACAAAGGTGGGGTCTTAGAAGCCTCTGAGTGTGTTTAACTCCCTCAGTGATTTGGATGGCCTATCAGGTCTAACATTCATCAATTGCTCCCACATCCACCTACCTCCAACCTGTGCACTTTCCTCTGGCCGCTCAGCCATCTCTTACCTGGGCACCACCTCCTGGCTTATCTCTGAGATTCTGCATTTGCCCCTCCTGCCATCCGATCTCCATATGGCAGCCAGAGTGAGCTTTTATTTTTAAAATTTTTAAAGATTTTATTTATTTACTCATGAAAGACACAGGCACAGGCAGAGGGAAAAGCAGGCTCCCTGCAGGGGACTTGATCCCAGGATCCCAGGTATCACTACCTAAGCCATTAGTAGACGCTCAGCCACTGAGCCACTCAGGTGCCCTAGAGTGAGCTCTTAAAACCACGTCAGGCTAAACCACTTTCCTGCTTAGGACACTTCTGGCAGCTTCCCTTCACACCAAGAATAAAATCCAAACTCATCCTCACTGGGCCTACTGTGTGACCTTGCTCCCCTAACCCCATCCCTTACTCCGCTGCAGCTAGATGTGCTGGTCTCATCGGGGTTCCATGCACACCTCTCTGGTCGCCACCCCCAAGATCGGTGCACTTGGGGCGCTCTCTGCATGGAATTCTCTTCCCCTGGGCCTTTGTGTGGCTGGCTGCTCCTCCCCACTCAGACCTCAACTCAAATATTACCTCCTCAGAGGAGCCTTCCCTGATCACCTTCTCTGGAATAATCCTCAGTCTCTTTTTTAATCACTTGATCCTGTTTCATTTCTTGTCACTGAATGTTCGCATTTGTTTGCTTATTTATTGCAGACTTCCTCTACTGGAACGTGAGGACTCCAAGAACCAGGGACTTTAGTTCTGTTCATCATGTATCATTCATTGTGTATCAGTGCTTGGACCTGAGGCCCCATCCACTCTCTGGAGACAGTAAACAAGGGACTCAGGGGTGGGACTTTCAAAAGCAAACCAACCAATTCAGAGCCCACACCCTCAACTACCTCCTTTATGGGGCTCACTGTGGGCCACTCTCCCCCTGCCCTAATCCCGCCAGGGGCCAGGTACCAGACAAGTAGGGACAGGCTCTATGCCCCAGAGCCCGCTGAAATTATTCAAATCAGCCAACCCTAAACCTGCTTACCCTGCCTCACCCACTCTTTCTCATGGAAACCATAGTAAAGTCTCCTTCCCACATTTTCTCCTTGCCCCCTCTGCCTCCTGGTCGACCCATGGGGCTCTCCGTGAGCATCTGCCTCTTGTTTGAGGGGAGTTGTGAGACTTACAAACTTCTTTCTTCATGATAGTCACTTCCACGTTTGCATGACTTACCACACCCAGTTAAAACAAATCCTGCCCACCCTTACAAAGCATGCAATAAATCCTTGGTGAGTAAGCAAATAAGCTTATTCAGGAAGCACTGGCTGTCATCCACCAACGCCGCACTGGTGCTGCAGGGGCTGCAGAGCTGGTTCCTGTGCTGCCCCAGCGGCCGAGATGCTGAGTCCAGAGTTGAGGGTGGGGGGGGGACCCCGGAGGAGAGAAAGACCCTCCTGACAGTAGTGGCAGCAGAGTGAGTCTGGGAAAAGAAGGAACTGTTGACACACTTAGGTTGAGGGGACAAGTGAACTTAAAGTAAGGACAAGGACATTTTGAAATATGTGACAGTAGAGGCTGCAGGGACTCTGGTCTGGAGCTCTTGCCCCTGCCTTCCCACTGACTTTACTTTGTACTCTATTACAATGCTACAAGCAATTGCAGAAATGGTCTAGTCAGAGATGTGCACAAAGATTTCTACACATGGACTCTCATCAAAGTATGACTTCTTCCCCTAAAAACCTTGGAAATGGCCTTAATATCTATGCATGTCCATGAGTTTGTTGATAGTTCTTCAATCGAAAGATGAGGTCTGGGGCAGCCCCTGTGGCACAGCGGTTTGGCGCCGCCTGCAGCCCAGCCCAGGGTGTGATCCTGGAGACCATGGATGTGTCCCACATCGGGCTCTCTGCATGGAGCCTACTTCTCCCTCTGCCTGTGTCTCTGCCTCTGTGTGTGTGTGTGTGTGTGTGTGTGTGTCTATTATGAACAAATAAATAAAATCTTTAAAAAAAAAGATGAGGTCTGTGCTTCCTCCCCTTGGCTGCTCCGACAGATAGCATATGTCAGAAGTGCCTCTATGTCACCCCATAGAGAGTGTCTAGAGGAGGGGGATGTGCACTCTGTGGAAAGAGGCCTGAGGTGTCTGCTAGGAATGCAAGCATGGGGATATGTGGGACTGGACCAAACAGCTGCCACCTGCTTCTCTTGGAGCATTTGCCTTTGAAGCCCTGAGCCAACCTGCAAGAAGTCTGACTTCCCCGAGGCAGCTACATTGCAGGAAGCAGTCAGAGTCAGCATGGGTGCTAATCAGCCACCATCCATAACTTTTCCCACCAGCCATTGACATTTGTCCCAGCAGGCCAGCTCTGAGGTGGGAAGGAAGCTGAACATTTAGGATATTTGTTCCTCCATTTCAAGAGATCCAAGGATAATGGATATAGCAAAGGGTAGGAAAAGAGGAGGTGGGCAGCTGCCTCAGATGCCCTCTGGGGGGATGTTCAGCGGGGTGGGTGGTAGAAGAAGCTACAACCCTTCTTACCCACCAAAGGCATCCCTGTAGTAACAATAGCTTCCATTAATTGAGCATTTATTCTGTGCCAGGCACCAGGCCATATGCTTTATTCATTAATATACATTTTGTCAATCCTCACAACATCCTTTTCCATTTGAGGAAACTGAGGCATAGAGACGCTAATTGACTTTCCTCCAGTCACAATAGCCAGGGAAGCACAGAGCAGGGTTTCAAATTCAGACCAGGTGCCTCTACCTAGAATTCTCTACTCCTGGAGTTCCTGAATCATGCAATAAGGAAAAAAAAAAGAAAAAACATCTTGATTGGAAAGAAAGAAGTAAAACTGTCTCTGTTCACAGACAACATGATCAGTTACAGAAGTCCTAAGGAATCTACAAAAAAGTTTCTAGAATGAGTAAGCAAGTTTTGCAAGGCTGAAGAATAGGTCAGTATACTGTGCTGGTTTACACTGCATCCCTGTGAGATATGCAGAAAGCCCTTTGCACCGACCCTGTGGACTGACTGGGATGTGGTTGGCCCACTGGTCACAAGCATGGCTTCTGGGGTCAACAGCCATGGCCAAAACTGCCCTGCCACTCATGGCTGGGTGACATGGGCAAACGATTTACTCTCTAGCTCCGTTTTCTTCCACTTCAAGTGGATATTAGTAGTGCATCAAGGAGGAAAAAGGAGCATCAGCTTCACAAATTTGTGGGGAGGATTCCCAGAATAAATGCACTTAAATCCCTAAGGCCAGAAACTGCCTGCTGTGGTGTTTGCATGCTTTCGTGGGGAGGAGCGGGGTGTGCACTCTGTGGAAAGAGGCCTGAGGTGTCTGTTGGGAATGCAAGCACGATAAGACACTAGGCATTTGGTATCAGACCTCCCAGCAGCATGCACTTCTTCAGGACTCCATTCCCCTCTGCTCACCCTCATCTCTCCTGCACCACACCCTTCCATAGGTCCGCGGCAGGCATAACAAATGCACTTTAGCCTGCAATGACAGGTCGCTGCCACCAGGTGGGTTCTGGAGCCTGGGCTGTGGACCCTGTGCTCTGGAACCTGGATTTAGCAGAATGGAATTACCGAGAGCCATGTGGATTTTTTTTTTTTTTAAAGATTTTATTTTATTTTTTAAGACTTTATTTATTTATTGATAAACACAGAGAGAGAGAGAGGCAGAGACATAGGCAGAAGGATAAGCAGGCTCCCTGCAGAGAGCCGGATGCAGGGACTTGATCAAGGACCCCAGGATCATGAACTGAACCCAAGGCAGATGCTCAACCATTGAGCCACCCACGTGCCTTGAGCCATGTGGATTTTTGATCAGAGGCCCCACTGACTTCTCTGAAGTCTGACTCCTAAAGGAGGCCAGCAGATATTCTTTGGGGATATCCAAAGCTCCAAATGGGGGTGGATCTGCACATGAAAGTGCAAATTCAAGTGTCTTCAGGTGTGTGTGCACCTGTGTGCACACATACACGGCTAAAAGATGCATAGAGATGTGCCTGTGGGATGCCAGTGAGCTGAAAGGGTGACCCTCACAACCAGCATGTGCTGGAGTACAGGTGTGAACTCACACTCCCCAGTGTGCACACCTCCTCTTGGCCAAGAGGTGCTGGACAGGAGAGCCAGTGCCTGGCCCCGCATGGAGGGCCTTCCTGCTCTTTCTTCTCCCTCAAGGGAAGTCTGGAAATGGGTCCCCAGAGCATTTGGAAATTCTAGGTATTGGGAGAACACCTGGTGGCCATCTTGGTCCACTCCCATGGGCTGCTTGAATTCTCTCAAGTTATTCATGAAAATGAAAAAAAAAAAGTAAGTAAAGCTTTACTTGGGGGAAGTAACAATGTGAGACGCCAATGTTTGAGAGTCAGCTGGAAGCCTGAGGGATATGCTCAGCCCCTTCAGAGATTCCCGGTTGCTTTGAATGGTGGCCATCTCTTTAGGAGCTGACATCCCAGTTGTGACAGAGAATTTTCCTTTGGGGAGGGCATAATGGTGACTTTCAAAGCAGTGAAACAACTCTCCCCTCTCCAGTTCCTAAGCACTTTCCGTATTTCCTTTTCATGCAGATCAATGTGTCGACCCCTTCAGATGCTAAGTGATAAATGTTCCAAGTAATTTTTATTTTAGAATACAAGAGAGGTACAAATGTATTTACAGTTGTACATATACAATCAAATAATATATATCACAGTTTCGTAAATATCATTTTAGATAAATATTTACAAAGTTAAAGTGACCATTTTCTGGAAGTAGAACACAGTTTCTTGAAAACTCTATACATTTTATACTTTTCATTATTATTATAGTTTCTTTATTTTACAAAACGCCCTACGGAATTCGGGGACGTGACCGCAAGGTGGAACAGGCGACACCAGAGGGCGCCCAGGGCCAGAGTTTGGGGAGTCAGGGGAGGGTGCGGACGGTCGGGGCGACCCCCTTCCCGGGCGACACCCCCTCTTGCTGGGAAGTGCAGTCCCCGCGGAGAAGCCGGTCTTGCCCTCCTCCCGCAGGAGCGTGGCTAGAAGGGGAAGGGAAGCTTCTCCTCCCTCAGCAAGAAGTCAAGATGTAGGGGAGGAGGCACGGCTCCAACTCTCTCGTGTTACAGATGGGGAAACTGAGGCCCTAGGAGGAGCAGGGCCTAGCCCGTCTGCCCTCGCGCTCAGTCTGCCCCGCGCACTGCACGAGGGTTCGCGCCTCGCCCCTCCCCCTCCCCGGGAGCCGGCTGTGGGGTAAGGGGGCCAGAAGGAGAGAAGGGTCCGCCTGCCGGGAAAAGCAGGTCTTGGGTCTCTTCTGGTCGCCCCAGTGCCCCGCCGGCCCCCAACTCTCAAGGTCGTGTCCGTGACTTCCAACTTCGCGGGGCACCAGCCCCAGGGTGCAGCCGGAGGAGCCGTGCGCGCGCCGGCCCGGGCCCCGCTCCCTCCCCCAAGGATGTCGGCCCGCGCGGCCGGCGCGACAGCAGCGGGGAGACTCGGGGGGTGGAGCCGGGCGTGGGGACCCCCGAGGACCGGCTGGGTGGCCTGCAAAGGGACGCTGCCCCTCGGTGTCCTCACCTGCGAGACGGAGCGAAGACCATATGCCTAAGGGGGCACTGGTGGGGCGCCCCTACGGCGCCGGGCGCCCCGGCCTCCTGCGGCCGGGGAGGTCGAGTCCGGATCGAGCAGCCCAGGCCCGCTGTCCGCGGGCAGCGGGCAGGAGGCGGGGCGCGCGTGCGCGGAGGGGGCGGGGCGGGGCGCGCGTGCGCGGAGGGGGCGGGGCGGGGCGCGCGTGCGCGTGCGCGGGGCGCTCACAGCACCATGGCCGGCAGGTGGTGCGCCGCGGCGGCGGCGGCGGCGGCGGCGAGCGCGGGCGCGTGCGCGTGCGGCGCGGGCAGCGCGGGCGAGTGCGCCTGCAGCGCGGCGCTGGGCGGCCGGTGGCGCGCGCTCTTCTGGTGGGCGCGCAGGCCGGCCAGCTGCGAGTAGGCGCTCTGGCACACCTGGCACTTGTAGGGGCGCTCGCCCGTGTGCAGGCGCACGTGGTTGCGCAGCGTGGACGACTGGCTGAAGCGGCGGTTGCAGAAGCGGCACACGAAGGGCTTGTCCAGCGTGTGGATGCGCATGTGCGAACGCAGGTTGCTGCGCGAGTTGAAGCCGCGGTGGCAGATGACGCAGCGCATGCGGCCCGCGGTCCCCGCCGCCGAGTCCGCCGGGTGAAAGTCCTCTGGCCGCGCGGGCGGGGCCCGGGAGGCAGGCGGGGAGGGGGGGAGAGAGAGCAGCCTCGTTACGACCCGCCCCCGCCCCCGCCCCCGCGCACCCCCGCCCCCTCCACACGCTCCTCCCCGGGCCCCGCCCGCGCACCCCGCCTCGGGTCCACCGGGGGTGGGGTGAAGGTCTGGGCGCCCTGGCCGGCGGCGCGGCCAGAGGGTGAGAGGGGCGCGGGGAACCCGGCTTGGGGTCAGATAGGAGCTGGCCTCCACACCTTGATGTGAGACCTCAGGGACTCAGGGACTTCCCCCCCAAGCCTCAACGTCCTCATCTGTAAATCGGGGACCCGCTACGACCTGACCTGACGGAGCTATCTCTGCACGACTCCACGAGATAGCGCAAAAAGCTGCACTTTACCTCCCTTAGCCTGTTTACGGGAAGTACCTGACTCAAAGTAGCCTTCTGTAAATGGTAGCCTTCCATAAAAGGCTCCCCCCACCTCAAAAACAAAAAAAAAACAAAACAAAACAAAACAAAACAAAACCACCCTTTCATTTATTCATCCCACAAATATTTACTGAATGCCTACTATGTACAGGGCACTGCGCCTCACCTTCCTCATTGCTGAGATGGAGGTAATAGTATTACCCCCATAAGCCTGCTGTGAGCCTCAGAGAAATTACTGTTTGTAAAACATTAGCTGCAGAGCAAGGGCTGTATTAGTTCAAGGGTTTTATGAGGACCCAAAAGGGATGATACCTGTGAAAGGTTTAGCTCAATACTTGGCATGAACCAGGTCTTGAGCAAATGATGCCGATCGTGTTGACCGGTGTCCCCCACAACATACACACACAGGCACACTCTGCCCCACCTTCATTCAACAGGTTTATACCAAGCATCTATACCAGGGACAGAGGGAAATGCACACTATCAAGGCTGGAAGGGGGTTTAAGGATCATCCCGCCCAACATCTTGCCTTTACAGACGGAGAAACTGAAACCCAGAGCCATTCCCAACATTGTACAGCAGAACTGGAACTCAATCCAGGCTCCCACTGCTTGGCCTCTTGCCCCTTCTACCTCACCCTCTGCCTCTCTGGTGCCCCCCACCCCAGCCTGCCCTCAGACAATTTATTTTGTCCAGAAAACCCACAGCCATTGGTGTCCAGATTATGGTGGTGACTCTGGGGGCACTGGCCTGCTTGAGCAGGTAGTCTCATGGGCTCCATACTGCTGAAGATTGAACCAGGGTCCCTGGAGACCAGGAGCCTCCTTGCCACAAACACATGCATACACTCATTCTGAGTTCCAGGGGTCCCCTGTCATTATGGCCTCATGGAGACTACCTACCATGCTTGTTCTTTTTCTGCTCCTCCTCCAGCCCAGGCACACCAGGGATCCCCAGGAAGGTGTTGTGTGAGTTCCCGTACCACACCAGCAGCTCCTGGTCAGGAGGAATCATCTACAGGGAAGAAAGCAAGGTGAGGTCAGGGAGACAGCAGTCCCGGGCGGGGGTGGTAGTAGTTGTGTCCGTGTGAGAGTCAGGGTCTCTGCACATCCTCCTGCAGCCAGGAGGCAGCTGTCCTGCACCTGCCATGGAGACGTGCATCCGGTCTCAGCCCTGAGGAAGCCACACTAACCTGCCCTAGCAAGCTGCATAAACACAAAAAGCCCTAGGATGCTCTGCCCACCTGCGTCCCCCTCCCAGACCAGGCCTTCTCACTATATCTGTCCCAGCTCTGCTGCTGGGAATGGAGCTGCTGCCCAGCCATGTAAGAATCCCCAAACTGACAGCAACAGAATGGAAGCCTTGCAGCAAGTCAACGTCATGGAAGCAGGAAACCTAGAAAACTTTTCATTTCTTACTGAAGGGAACCAGAGTCAGCCAGCCCTCTGGTGTGCAGGGCTGAGCCAGATGTTCCCAAGGAGCGGGGGCTGTGGGGCACCCTATGGTACTTGGTTACATCCTGTCTGACAATGTGCTGGAAAGTCTCTCATCCAAAACGCCCACAAGGCAGCACCACATCACATGTACTTCCTTCCCTATCACAGGCTCTGTGTGACTCCATGCACACGTCAGATGCAAAAAAAAAAGAAGCATTCGGGGTGAGGAACACCTCCACCTCAGGAAATACTGGGGGCACACAGCCTTAAACAAAATCCATCTCTACAAGGGAAAACTCCACAAATGGTGATGGTTTTCTGCTCGTCCCAGGGGAGGACCTGCACCAGGGAAATGGTGAAGGCCATTGGGAGGAAGATGTTCGCAATGACAGACCTGGGAGGCTGTGGATGGCCTGATCCTGAGGTGACCCACACTGCAGGATGTCCCAAGGGGCCCACCAGGCCTTTGGTGAAAGCCTGTTAGCCCTCCCAAAAGGGGAACCGTTAGGCCCCAACCATCTAAGAGAAGCGAGAGAGATAGGGCACCTGCCTGGCTGGCTCAGTCGGTGGAACATGCGACTTTTGAACTCAGGGTTGTGAGTTCAAGCCCCATGTTGGGTGTAGAGATTCCTTAAAAATAAAACCTTAAGGGATCCCTGGGTGGCGCAGTGGTTTGGCGCCTGCCTTTGGCCCGGGGCGCGATCCTGGAGACCCGGGATTGAATCCCATGTCGGGCTCCTGGTGCATGGAGCCTGCTTCTCCCTCTGCCTATGTCTCTGCCTCTCTCTCTCTCTCTGTGTGACTATCATAAATAAATAAAAAATAAAAATAAATAAATAAAATAAAACCTTAAAAAAAAAAAAGACACTTGAAAGAGGGGACAGCCCCCACTCTCCCAAGCCTGCACCCTATACAGCTGACTTTGGCACCTACCCTGGGGGTCACTCTGTGATCTTCCCCAAGAAAGCTGGACACGCCCAGAAAGCAACTGGTTTGTTTTCCTAATGAATCCTCAACCACCTCAAAGGAGTTGGAAGTGCCAAAATGAGATGGATACCATCACGGTATCTGAAATCACACAGTAGGACCCTCTCACGTGGGCTCCCTGGTTACAGAGAAGGCCCCGCCCCTTCCACCTGCCTCTGGCCTGCGGACCTCTGCCACATGCAGGGTCCCTCTGTACCACAGCTTCCTTCCTCTGGCCAGAGCCAGGAAGACCCTCAGGCCATCACAGGCAGCTCTGCTCACCCTGAAAGGAGAGAGTTGGGAGAGGAGGAGCAGAGGAAGGAAAGTATGAGGGGGCCTAGCCACAGCCATCCTCCGAAGACTGTCTGAGGTCACCATGTCCCTGCGCCCATGGCTCATGAAGCATCAGGTCAAGCCCTCAGGGTCACTGAGTGACTAGAAGGCAGGCAGAGAGGGCCAGACCAGCTCGGATGTACAGTTTGACTCTGGAAGAAACCAGTACCATCCCTGAACCCAAGGAAAATCAGGTGAAGAAAGCAGACAGATTAGAATCTGGCACCATAGCAAATGTCCTTGAGGCCATTCACAGCCACGGCCATTGTCCTGGAGGCCAGTGGCAGGACAGAGCTGGAGGCGCTGCCAGAAAGCAAATGGAGAAGACAGAGGTTTTGTGAGTCCCCTAGAGAAGAGGAAATTGCAACTAAAATATTTAAGATCAATTCATTGTGAAGGAAGCTGCTCTCTGCGTGACGGTACAGATGGGCCCTCTGCTACCTGGTGCCTGGGTGACCTTCGGCAAGCACATGGCCTCTCGAAGCTTGTCTCCTCTATTGAGAGGGTGGGGGAACATGATCCCTGAGGTCCCTCAACTCTGAGACACTGATTGTAAGTCACCTTGGACACTATCCCTGACCCCTGGCTTCCATTTTCAGAATCATGGTTCTTCAAAACCAACCAGTCCCCCCCACCCCCTCATCAGACCTGTCTGAACAGGAGACAATGCTACAGAGGTCACACATGTCAGGGTCCATGTGGGCTCCCCACCTGCTGAGCATGTGACCTTGGGCAAGTTGCCTTATGTCTCTGGGCCTCGGGATTTATAAAACCGGGATAGCACCACTGCTCTGGGCTCACTGGGTCAGGGCTCAGCGGAGCCCTGCATATAAAACATTGCAGGGTGGACGGACACAGGAGCATGTGTTCTAATTTTCCCTGAGCACAGCAATGTCTCAGGAAGCTGGCCAGACTCTCTGGGGCATCGAGTCCCCAGGTTGTCCCCACAGGGCCTGCAGTATGGCCTGGTTAAAACCTAGGGTGCCTGGCAGCTTTGCCTTCAGAGACTGGCAACAGTACAGGCTGGGCCCGAGGGCCCCAAGGACACGAGCCCCTCCCTGGGCATCCCCAGGGAGAACACAGCCCTGCAGGGGAGGTTCAGCAAGTCCCCAGCAGATGTCACCTGAGTTGCACCTCCACCTCTGGGGGAGGGGGAGGAATCAAATATGGAAATTAGCACCAGCCTTCTCCTTGTAATTGACAATGACAATTGTTATTTAATGTTAATTGGGGGGCACCTGGGTGGCTCAGAGGTTGAGCATCTGCCTTTGGTTCAGGTCCTGATCCCTGGGTCCTGGGATGGAGTTCCATATCGGGATCCCCGCAGGGAGCCTGCTTCTCCCTGTGCCGGTGTCTCTACCTCTCTCTCTGTGTCTCTCATGAATAAATAAATAAAATCTTTTAAAAAATGTAAATTTGGGGCATCTAGGTGGCTCCCCAACCCACTTTGATACCCAAAGTCAGATGCTTAACTGACTGACTTTGGCTCAGGTCACGATCTTGGGGTCCTGGAGTGGAGCCCTGTGTCAGGCTCTGTGTCCAGAGGAGAATCTGCTTGTCCTTCCCTCCGCGCGCGACTCTGCTCATGATCTCTCAGTCTCTCTCAAATAAATAAGTAAAATCTTTTTAAAAATTAAAATATGTATATATATATATATATATATATATAATAAATGCAATAACAACAGTGGTAATGTATGAGGAGAAGCCAAGAACTCTGGGCTTGCACAGATTCTAATATTATTCAACATGATTGTTTGGAATCTTGTTTTCTAAATAAGAGCTTCGATATTGACTTTAATATAAAGTGCATCACTTATTAACTAACACATTTTTTTAATGTACTAAAATAAATCTTACTAGTTAATTTCAGAAAGCAAAACCACAATGCAGACACATTGACAAAAACGTGTAAATACATCAAGAGGATAAAGGATGAAAAGTGGCTCTCTCCCCTACCCTGGACCCCCAACCACTGTGGCCAGTTTTCTGTACATCTTTCCCCAGAAGGGTTGGTCATTTTAAGATTACTAAACAACACTGATTTAAGGTTCCTAGGGAGCAACGTGATGGATAGACTGGCTTCTATTTTTCCACATGAGATATCTGATTTTTTAAAAAATAATGAGCATTTATTACTTTTATACTATATATTTATTAAAAAAAAAAAAGAAAATCTAGGGGCGCCTGGGTGGCTCAGTCAGTTAAGCATCCATCTCTAGATTTTGGCTCAGGTCTTGATTAGTTTAGGCCCCAGTTGGTTCCACGCTGAGCATGAAGCCTACTTAAAAAAAATCTATTAAGAAGAATCTACTGGAGGGTGCTTGGGTGGCTTAGTGGTTGAGCATCTGCCTTCAGCTCAGGTCATGATCCCAGGGCCCTGGGATGGAATCCTGAATTGGGCTCCTCAAGGGAGCCCGCCTCTCCCTCTGCCTATGTCTCTGCCTCTCTCTGTGTGTCTCTCGTGAATAAATAAATACAATCTTAAAAAAAAAAAAAAAGAATATACTGGAATTGAGAATGACAGAGATACTGAGAAGCCACCAGCACCAGGGAGGCCAGAAGTGGAGTGTCTGTTGGCTCTCAGAGCTCTGGGAAGCTAGTGGCAGCCCCTGACCTAGACACCTGGTCTCTGCTTGCTCACTGGTACCCCTCATGCAATAACTGCAGACCAGGAGACCCTCAGGACCAGCAGCCTCTTCCCTGAGATCCCAGGTTCCCAGGGGCTTAGCAGCTGACTGCCTAAGAGCAAAGAACAGCCACTGTGCCCCGCCCCAGGCCTCCCAGTCCGTTGATGCTGTGGGTTCTTTACAGCCAACACTCTAGCATGGCCCTGCCAGGACTCTCCGTTGGGGCTAGGAGAACCAGAATTACACGTGCTCTTCATTCACTTCTCTAGGCAACGGGGACTGGCTCAGGACACACGATAAACCAAATAATTCTCCCAAGAAACTGAATCCCGTACCATAAAGCCCACCTCCCCAAGGTTCTGGGAGAATGTCAGGGACTGAGTCTTCCCTTGACAAATTACATAATCTCTCAACTCATGCTTCTAATTTTTTTTTAAAGATTTTATTTATCTACTCATGAGAAACAGAGAGAGAGAGGCAGAGACATAGGCAGAGGGAGAAGCAGGCGCCAGGCAAAGAGCCCGATGTGGGACTCGATCCCAGGACTCCAGGATCACGCCCCAGCCCGAAGGCAGGTGCTAAACCACTGAGCCACCCAGGGATCCCTCAACTCGTGCTTCTAGACCTTCCCTACCAGCCGAGACGTTTTGTCCTGCCCCATTTCTGAATTTTTATAAATGGAAACTGATCGGATTTTGGGTTGTTTTCTTAATATAAATTTATGTCACACTGTTGAACATGCTCCCAGGAGGCTCTGACACCCTCCTTTTCCCCCCAGGCGGTGCAGAAGCCCTAGTCTAGAAGGATCTCAGTGGCATCTGGATGAATATCAATTTTCATTGTACCACAGATGTCCTGACACACCAATTAATAGAGTTCTAGCAGATACATATTGGCCAGGGAGGCCTCCCAGCATGGTGACCAAGGGCTCTCTGCTCTGGGGTCAGACAGGCCTGGATTCAGATCACAGCTCAACAACCTCCTGTATCTACTCAGTTTTGTCATCATTAAAATGGGGATAGTGAAAAAAAAATGGGGATAGTGATAGTATGTCACAGAGCCGAGAGGACTCAATTCTTAAAAATTTGCTAAGAACCTTAGCATGGTACCAGCGTCTGGTAAATGCCCCATGGATGATGGCGTTATTAATGATGCTTATTATTAATAATCAGAGTGCCCTAACTGCATCCACCCATGAGCAAAGTCAAAAGAAAAATAGTGCCAAGAAAAGCAGACATGGGATTCTGGGGCTGCAGGATAAATCACTTGGGTGCTTGAAATGAGAAGGCAAGTAGCAGAAAGGAAGAGCCCATACTTCAGGGCACAATAATCTGCCAAGACATAGAGAGGGGACAGATGGAAATTTTCTTTCCAGTTCTAGAGTCCAAAGCTTTCATAACTTATTCCTAAATCCTTTCCTTGCACTGAAGTTTGGCATCAAAGGTCTTGCTTGCTGGGGTAGCTGGTTTTGTTGAGAATGGGGTCCATATGTTCCCCTTTTGATCCACCTCCCATCACCTGCAGAAAGACTTATTCATTCAACATTGAATGGTCACTTGCTATGTGCTGGGCACTTCCTAGAAATGTCATTTTCGGCACCTCACATTATAGTAAGTTCTTCTGTGGTTGAATCAATGAGGAGAATGCCCCAGGAATAGCATCTGTAGATCCAGCCAGATGGCAATCCCACCTGAGGGTTCTCCACGGACTGGCTGGCCTTGAAACCTCATCTCCATTTGGAGGGCTATTATTTTGACTTTGTGGAAAATTTGAGAGCAGCAACAGTGTGTCCTGCTTATTGGATAAAATGTGCCTTCCTTTTTTTTTTTTTTTTGGCAAGTAATGGGTTACAGCAGTTATGGAATATAAATGGCAATTCTAAGTGACAGAGAGAGTAAGAAAATGGATCACGGCAAAGACCCATCCCCTTGGCTAACTCGTACACATGCACAGAATAAACCGTCCATGTATTCCAGAGACTTCAGGGAGTGGCCTGGGGGACAAACAATTTCTTCTGGTGATGCCTAGAAGGGCCCATGAACCCTGGCCTCTGCCTAGCAGCAACATGGGTTGTCATACCGGCCCAGATACACCGCTGGTGCAGTAAGTGGAATCTGACATTGCCGCAGAATAGTTTGAGAAAACTGCCACCATGAGAAATGTGCCCAGCTTTGCTGATTAAAACTAAAATGATTAAAAGTAGAATGACAGTGAAGTGATATTTTGTGTTTCCTTGTCCCTCAAACAGTCCTCAAACAATCTACGTGGTTTGCTACCTCTGGGCAAGCATTAGCAGCAAATCAGTGGTATCTAGCTCACGGTATCCTATATGATGCTATTTCTTTTCCCCCATCCTCTTTTATCAAGTTAAATACTGATGAAATATAGATGACTTTTTTTTAAATCTTATAAATTCAGATTATTGCCTGGAGATAGTATTCAGCCACTTTGCTCTCTGACTTCGGATTTCTGTAGAAATTTCCTTCCTTCCTTCCTTCCTTCCTTCCTTCCTTCCTTCCTTCCTTCCTTCCTTCCTTCCTTCCTTCCTTTCTTTTCTCTGTAGAAATTTTGATTACTGGGATCCCTGGGTGGCGCAGTGGTTTGGCGCCTGCCTTTGGCCCAGGGCGCGATCCTGGAGATCCGGGATCAAATCCCACGTTGGGCTTCCCGTGCATGGAGCCTGCTTCTCCCTCTGCCTGTGTCTCTGCCTCTCTCTCTCTGTGTGTGGCTATCATAAATAAATAAATTAATTAATTAAAAAAAAAAAAGAAATTTTGATTACTGTTTCCTGGCTCTGCTGAGCCGTCAGCCCATGTGACCTGTGCAGGGAGATGAGCTGACACCTCCGAGTCGGCCCCAGCCAAGAGTCCTTTGGCCTGAATCTTACAAGCATTCCCACTGTCTCTTGTGTGTGCATGTGTTTGAGTGGAGGAATGGAACGACTATGTGTCATCTCATCTGTATCAGTCCGGCGGGAAGCAGTGCACAAATGTGAGGATGTGTGTGTGAGCCTGAGAAGGTGGGAGGGGTGAAGATCCTGGAGGATGCTCTCTGCTGGAAGTGAGGTTCAGCCACACCTGAGGTTGATTCTAGAATGTCTTGTGGGGAGTTCTTGTTCCCACAGGGTGGTGGCCCAGCCAGATGATCACAGGAGCCACCTTTGTCCTAGGCTTGGGACTCCTTCAGTACTACCTTCACATGGGCCCACTCTGTTCCACTTCATTTGAATGCCAGTCCAGAAACTGGGCACATTTTTTACCCTCCACTTTCAGTCCTCCCAGAGTCCACCTCTCAGCTGGGACCCACACCCTGACCACACCAGTCCCCAGGCCAAGACCATTCTGCCGTCATCTCTGGGATATTTCCTGGACCCTGGTTCTTGAGGGATAACTGGACCTCAGTTCCAGAAGCTGCTAGGCCCCAGTACCCCTCAGGCCTTAGAAGGACTTGAGGCTCTGAGTTCCAGGGAGAAAAAAGGACTGTAGGGAAATCATTCTCTGGCCCTGGGAGACCTCATTCGGACCTCTCCAAAACTCAACCAAGCCCAGCCCCACCCCAGAGGACATTGTGCCTTTTTCCAGTAGGGCAGTGGAAGCATGAGGTCTAGGCAAGGGTTGGGGGGGAGCATCCCTCCCCCTCCCCTACAGCACTTCCCACCAATCTGCCATGAGCAAGGAGGGCAGCTTATCCCACTCCTGGGCCAGATGCTGAGCAAATTTCCTGCCAAGAGGGTTCCGACAGCATGGCCCCACCATGGCTACCACCACTCGGCTTGCTTTGGGCCATCAGCCCCTCCTCAAACACCACGAGCTTTGCTGCCTCTGCCTGAGGTCTCCCGATGGAGAACACCTCCTTTTTCCATCCTGCTGAACCTTCCAGTGACCTCGGCCTGGCTTAGCTACCCACAAACACAGGATGTGATATTTATCTGCTGCTACCTTTCCCTTTCCCTCACCTCTAAGAAATTCCACCCAGCACAGGCATTAGTACTAACATTCCCCCCCGCCCCCCGCCCAGTGCCCCCGGTAAGAGCCTCTGCCACCAAGTGAACCCAGCATCCTTATCTGCAAACTGTGGATAATTGAAGAATCCTCCCTCATGGATTAAACATGCAAGGATTAGAAAGGATAATGCAGACACACAGCCTAGAAGAAGCCTTACACACCGAGTGATAGATGTGCCATAGCTGAGGCTAGAGTCATGATCCGTGTGTCATCAGTGTCCCATGCATGCAGAACAAGGGACAACACACAGCTAAAATGCTGCAGACCCTCCCTCACTAGGGACCTCACTGTGGAGGTGCTCATGACATCCACAATGGCATAAAGTCTAAAGTTCTGTCCTTCTTATCTACAGCCCAGAAGCTGCCACGAAGCTCATGCTCCCAGAGACCATGATGCCAGGGCCCCAGTCCTACGGCCTGGGCAGGGCCAGAGAGGCCAGAATCAATGCTCCTCCATCTCCCGAAGTCCCTGGATGTGGCTGCCTGCACGCCTTCTCCTGGCTGTCTCCCTCCCCGGCTTCATACACAACGGCACACACACTCACCTCAATGGCCTTATAGAAGATGCTGGTGCCAATCTGGACAACCTCCAGGTTCTGTTCCTGCTCATTTCGTGCACACTTGATGTAGGTCATCCAGCTTCGGTGGTCCTCCTGGCTGGCATCAATGAAGTAGCGCACCGTGCCATCCTCATTGAACACCTGCATGCAGGTAAATTAGGGACCTGGGAGTGAGGCAGGCTGGGTCACATGTGCCACCTTTGGCCAGGCCAGGCCCGCTGTGCTGGCATATTTACACACACTCTGTTCTCACAACAGCCCCAGGAAGGGGGAGCAGCTGTCATCATCTCAGTTTTCCGGCTGAGAAAAGGGAGGCTCTGAGCAATGTAGTGACTTGCCTGAGGCTAGCCAGCTAGAAGTGACCAACAGAGTCGTCTCCAGGGCCCCACAGACTCCTGCTGCCATGTGCTCCCCTTCACCGAAAGAAAAAGGTTCTCGTAAGGGATCAGTGACTCAACAAAGTGGCATCCAGCTAACTCCCTGGAGATGCATAGGTGCTCCCCAAAGCAGCGGAGAGCACAGACCAGGACCCCCAAGGGGGACACAGGAGCCTGGAGAGGGAAGGCTGCCTCACCGTGGCACCCTGGTCTGTCCTAAGCACTCCCGTGGGAGCTTAGCTTAAGAGTACTCAGAGATCAAACTGGACTCCAACTTCCTAACCTAGCAGCAAATGGAGAAGCTAACCACTGCCCAGGCCTCCAGGGAGGGAGGAGGTGAGGTCAGGAGAAGCATCTGGACCTTCGCTCTGTTCCCTTCCTCCTGCTCCTGTGACCAGAGGCAAGATTTGTCACATTGGGCTCCTCCAAGGACTGTCTGGTGAGGGCTGTAGGAGAGATTCGTGTTGGGAAGGAAATGAGATTAGGGAGAGGGTGCGCCAGCCTTGCCTCTGCAAGGTGAGAGCCCCAGGAGGAGGAAGTGCTTTGGGAGTGGCTTTGTCCTAACGGTGGCCCACGTGGTTTCTGGCACTGTCAGCAGAGAGGAGGGTCAGAAGGCCCTGGATGGAGGCCTCTCTGAGCTTCAGTTTCCTTCTGTAAAATGGGAATAATAATTCACGGGGCTAAGATCATTTGACGGAATGCGAGCCCCTGACTCAGATAGCTGACTCAAAGCCGGTTGGTCCCCTATCATTTCCAGCCATCATTATTCTGCCTGGGTTGAAAAGCCCATTCTTAGGAAGCACTGGCCCCTTCCATTCTCCATACTAGCCACCCTCACTCCCAGGCTAGGGTGGTGCAGAGGGGCTTTTCTCGCAGCCTCCTCCAAAGAAAAAGAATCCAGGTAGCTGGGAGGTCCCTCCCAGGGTTGGCTTCCCAGCTCTCCGCACAAGGCGAACAACCCGGGGCAAGCAGGCAAGACAGGGCCTCCTGGGTCTCAATGCCCTCCTCTGTGAAGTAGGGCCAACAGCAGTCCCTAGGGTTGGCCAGAGGAAAGACTGTAAGATTTTCAAACAATGGCTTTAGCAGCATGGTTTGGGGAGGCACCTCAAGCCATAGGGCAGTAGGATCCCCCCTCGGGGAGCAATGGGTCTCAGGCACCCCAAGCGCCCAGCAGGGGCGACAGGGACAGAGTGGCCACTGTCTGGGGCCAGTCCCAGCTGTTCCCCTCTCCTCCCTGGCCCTCACCTACCTCCCACATAAGGTTGTTGTTCTTGCAGATGTCCACGTGCTCCGGGGCAATGACTCGGCCAGTGAAGGGACCCATCTCCGTGCCCGCTTTGATCCACGTCTTGGAGAAGATGCCGAGGCCCTCGCCTGGGATGGAACTCTGTGCGATGATCACCTCCGCCGGCAGCACCAGGCTGGACAGCTTCTGCACCTCTGTAACCACCACGGGGGTGGGGTGGGGTTCCAGGTCAGAGTCTGAGACTGGGGACAGCCGGCCCTTCCCCGCTGGAGATCCAGGCCAGTGCTGCCCGCCGGCCAGACCAACCTCAGGCCCACCCTGGAATAACTCGGGAGAAGTCACTGGGGTGTGTGTGTGTGTGTGTGTGTGTGCACAGAGGAGTGGGGGAGGTGGAGGGGCTGGTGCTCAGGTCAGGAGTCTCCTCTGTTTGCATCCTGGGGACACTCTGTACCCTCCAAAGCTCTCGAGAGGTGCTTTGGGGCTCATTTCTAAGGTGTTTGCTTGTTTTGTCTCTCCACTAATTCTCAAAGCATCCACAACTATCCTGCCCTCCACCCTGCAAGAATTTAAGAACTACTGTGCCCTCAGCAGCCTGTCATTTTTTTACAAAGGGTAAACTGAGGCCAGCTCCCATGAGGAGGTGATAGTCAAGCCGAGGCTGCCCTTCCGCGTGAAGCCGGGCGCTCACGGTGCCTCTCTGCACTGAACACAGGGCGCTGTCGAAAGGACCCCTTGTGCGACTTGGGGCTCTGGCTACCCACTCCGGGGTGCGGGAGGCCTCGCGGAGCCTCGGGGCAGCCGGCTACAGCGCTGGGAAGAGACCTCAGGCGGAGAAAGCTCAAAAGGAACGCCGGTGTGACCCGGGGGCCACCTGTGTCTCCCCGGGGTGCCCGGGATCTGGGGTGCCAGAAACGGTGGCGCTGGGGCCCAGGCCAGCCCTGAAGTCGCCTCTCTGGGCGGGAAAGAGCTGGGCGGCCCCCAGCTTACCCCCCCACCCCCCGGGGGTCCCTGCCGGCCTGGCAGCCCGAGTGGGGGCGGCCTCCGTGTCTTACAAGGTTCCCCTCTAAGCTACCTGGGAAAATAGGCGGCGAGCCGGCCCGCTGAAAGGGGGGGGTTAAACGGTGTCCATTGCGGCGCGGCCGGCAATTTGTCACGCTGTTAAAGTGATAGCATTCATTCGGCTCCATTCGAAAGAAATTGCTAATTCTAAATTCATTAGCCCTGGAAGAATGCTGTAGCAGTAAATTGTAGCTCAATGCGGAGGGGACTTGTTTAAAAGGGGCCGAGGAATTCCCCTTACAAAAAGGGGGGATTAGATGGTTGACATAGCGTGAATGGAAGTGGAATTAGTCTGCACGGTAAATTAAGAGAGGAACAGAAATCGTCACGGGGGAAGAGAGGGCGACGCGCAGAGATGCCAGCGCCGGGGAAAGATATTGTTTGCAGGTTGATGAATGAGGAATAAGAACTTGAGACATCTTAAAGAAAAGAAACTTTTCTCGCTCTCTTTCTCTCCCTCGCTCCCTCGGCGGCTTTCTCTGCGGCCCGCCCGCCCTCCGCCCTCCTCCCCAGCCCCCCTGCCTTTTAAAGTTCTCGGTTTAAGTGGGAACTTTCGCGGGTCAAGCCCAAGTTAACTAAATGAATTTTAAACCCCTTCTTTTTGAGTCAACTGCTATTACACGCCTAGTAAGGCTTTAAATGCCGGGAACCCGCCGGCTCAAAGGGGTGAGGGGCGGGCAGGAGGGGGGCGCGGGGGGCGCAGGGCCCGGGCAGCCCGGACGCCGCGATGCCCTCTCCAGCCGCGCCGGGCGCCGAGCTGCTTCCCGCCCCCGCTCGGGCTTGGAAACTGAGGCCCACCGCGCGTCTGCCCCGCCCCTGCTGGCGCGAGCTGCCGCGGCCCCCGGGCGTCGCCAGGCTGGGAACCCGGCGCGGCCGGGGGGAAGGGGCGCCCCCGCCTCGACGGCGCGACTCACCGCCGGAGAAGGACTGCGCCAGGACCTCGGCGGTGAAGGCTGTCTTGGGGCTGGCGTGGTGGCTCTTGTCTTCGAATAGCTGCTCGCCCAGCACGTTGCGCCAGCGGCCGTACAGGAAGCTGTGCAGGATGTCGGAGGTGATGACCTCGGCCAGCGCCAGCCCCGGCGCCTTCAGCCCGGTCTTGAGCACCAGGGCCTCAGCCGGGAGCACGGAGCCCATCATGGGCGGTCCGGGGCTCGCCGGCGCCGGGGACGGACGGCCGGGCCGACGCGGGGAGGTGGCGGGCGAGAGGGGAGCGGAGGCGCGAGAGAAGAGGGCTGCGCTGGAGGAGAAGGACGAGGGGCAGGGGGAGGACGGGGACGACGGCGGGGAGGAGGAGGAGAGGGGGGGAGGACGCAGGAGGGAGCGGGAGGCGAGGCGGGCTGGGAGGAAAGTGAACGAGGGGGAGCGAGGCGGAGAGGGAGCGAGAGATGGAGAAATGAGCAGAGGTGGCTGACGGCGCGGAGGGCTGGAGAGCCGGGGTGGGGGTGGGGTGGGGGTGGGGTGGGGTGGAGGCGGAGGCGGGTGCGGGGGTGCGGGCGGTGGGAGGCGGGCGGCTGCGGAGAGACGGCGGCAGGGGCTCTCGGACGCGCGCTTGCCTCTCACACACCGGCCCGGACGGTCTTCCCCTTGGCACGATCTCAGCGCCTTTATAGGAGCCGCAGTGACCCTCCTAATTGGTTATTAATGACCCCCTGACGTCGGACAGACTTGTTGTACCCGGCCGGGCCGAGGAGCCCTCGTCGCGAGAGCTCAAGGGGCGGGGGCGCGCGGGCCGCTCCGAATTGTCCCCGTTCGCTCCTCCCGCCCCAGCCGGGCCCTTCCTCTCCCCCCTCCTCTTCCTCCTCCTCTCCCCGTGGGAAGCGCCGGGCAGGGAGGGAGGCCCAGCCGGCGGCGAGGAGAGGAGGGGACCGAGCCGGGGAGGGGGCGCGGCGAGGCCCGCTTGGACTCCAGGGACCCGACTGGACAGGAGGGGCCGCCCGCCCGCCCGCCGCCGCAGGCCGCGTCTGCGCTCCCCATCCCGGCCGCCGGGCCCGGTGTCCACCTCGCCTCAGACGCCGGCCCTGCCCGCGCGCCCGGGCCCTCCGGAGCTCCCGGTCCCAGAACGCAGGCCGCGCTGCCGGAGCCCGGCGCTTCGCTTCAAACGGGCCGCTCAACCGTGCCGCTCGCTGCTCGCCCGCGGAGCGTGAAACTCTTGCCCGGGCGGCGGACAGGGCTGCCTGCGGCCAACATTGGGGCTGGGCCCTGCCCGCGACGGCGTCTTGGGCCACCGGCTCCCGACTCTCGGGCGGCTTGGGACCGAAACCCTCACTGGCCGTGGGTTGCCCAGAATAGGCTTTTCGGTTGGAGACCGGGGTGGAGGGATGGAAAGGGGTCTCGGGACAGTCCTGAGTGGGAGCAGCCGCGCTCCAGTGCCATCGATCTCCGAACCTGCAGGCGGCTCCAGGCCGGGCTGCAGCGCACGCTGGGCTTGGGGCTCCCGCCTCCCAGCTCCTTCATCAGCTGCGACCTAGGGAAGACCGCTACGTTCTGCACTCCTTCCTTCTAGCCTCCTAGTTCTCGTTCTTTCTCTTCCGACCTCCCCCTTCTCTCCCTTTCTCCCAACCTCCCCCCCCCAATCCCACCAGGATGCTTTCTGCGCGGAGGTTCCATGGCACCCGGGTGCCAGCACGGTGTCTCCCGGTTTCTTTTCCTGAGACAAGGAACTGCTCAGCCCCGAGCCTAGGAGGGAAGGCCACCGCTTCCTGTGCTTCCTGGAGCCTTTGCCGACTTCTTGGGTTAGCCTCAAACCCCCGACTCCAGCCCTAGACACTGGAGGAGCATCATGGGGACACCTCCCTCCCTCCCTGCAATTTCAGATTCCTCTGGCGGAGCTGAGTAGGGTAGGGCTCACCAGTTAGCTAAGGGAATCAGAACTCTCCAGGCTTTCTCTGCAGCACGGGACCTTGGACAGAGGGTCAGGGGCCTGGCCTTCCCATAAGGAGTCACTGTTCTCATGCCCCTTGGCAAAGAACCCCTTCCGGGGTGAGGTCTTGGCTTTTGCTAAGCCATCCTCACACCTGCCGGCCTTGGACCCCTGGCCTCCGCGCAGGCAGTGGGGGCCAGCGGTTTCTGGCATCCCAGTGTCCGAATCTCTGCATAGAGTAAGGAAGGCGGCAACCGCCGACCTTCAGACACAGAGCCCGGGTAAGCTCTGAGGCTGATGCCCAAAGGATACTGCACCCGGCGCAAGGCACGACCGTCGGGCCTGGCGCCAGCAGAGGGCAGCGCTGCAGAGGAGCTAGCGCAGCTCATGGGTTAGGGTCCCGGAACCTCAAATCTCTTCCAGATGCCACCAGCGAGTCACCACTGGCTCAGGCTTGAACCGAGGTTGCCGCCGGAGGGGGCGGGTGGAGTCCGAGCATGGGTGCTTCACCCGCGCCTGGACCTTGGCATCCGCAAAGACTTGGTGGAGGCGAAATGCACCCAGACTACCGGCGGAGCAGACTACCTCGGGGAGCACCACCCAGACTACCTTGGAGCTCAGTTCCCAAGCCTGGCAGCCAACCTCGGGGCCTCCGGGAGATCAAGGAGGAGGAGGACTGCCAAGCGTCCTTGGGACTGCCCTTCTCTCTGGGCCTGCAGGGTCCCTATCTGCACAACGGTTTAGGTTGGACTTTGTGAACTGAGGTTTCTTGTCCCATTTGGGTTCAGGTCACTTTCCTCTGAAAGCCCGCAGGATTTTGCCAAATCTTAGGCCACACCCTGGAGAAAAGCCCTCAAGTCTGTGCATACCTCCAACCACGGGCACAGCATTTGGGACCCGGACCTCAGCTCGGGGTCAGAAAGTGAAAGGACCCAGGGTTCGACCCCGGATAGGGAGCCCTATTCGCTTCCCCAGGACCCGAAACCCCAGGGAGTGGTCCTGGGGGCCGGATGCCAGCTGAGCTCGGGACGGTCTTACAGCTCGCGGGCCGGCGGTCCAGCGCGTCTCCACGGTGCGCTCAAATTTTGTGTTTGTGGCCTAGCCACAGACCCACCTGGACCGCGCCCGGGGAAAGGGGACCTGTAGGGAGCGCCCCAGGCTCAGCGCCCGTTGGAATCGGGGAGCAAGGCCCGTGCGCCGTGACTGCGAAGGAAGACATTGCCCATTGCGGGGTTTCTGCGCGGCTGAACCTTTTCGTGTTCCGCGGGGCCCAGGCGAGGATGTGTCGGCGCCGCGGCCCCCTACCCTGCCCCGGCCCGGCCCGGCCCGAGCTCTCAGGCGCCTCCCTCCTCGGCCTGCGGGCCGCCGTGGCGAGATCTCTTTAATATTCATGGGCGTTAATAGAGAGGCCCCCAGTATATCGGTCCATTGTGGGCGGCTCGTAGGGCTTGAATAGGCCCCGGCCCTCTTTCTTCGGCGCAGCTTCCCGAGGGGCCGGGCCAGGAGTGAATGGCCCCGCTTCCCGCCCCGCGCCCCCTCCCCTTTGCAGGGAGAACATCTTTATCCCCGCCGCCGCCGCCGCCCCGGCCCCCATTCACGCGGCCCGGGCTCCGGGCGGAACGAATCAATCGGCCGCGGCTCTTCGGAGGTCATCCGCGTGGCCCGGGCTCCCCTTTTTCCCGGAGCCCACGGGCGTAGGGAGAGGGAGGCGGCGCAGGCCGACGGGCCCCCGGCTGAGCGACACAGGGGAAGCCCCGGGAGGGCGGGCGCAGAGGGCCTCGGGCCCCGCGGCCGCCGGCCGGCTTCTACCTGTTGCCCCGCACGGAGCGGGGCGCGGGGAGAACCAGGGCCACGGCGCAAGCTGCTCCCGAGGCCCGCGCGCGCCCCACCGGCCCGGCGGCAGCACCCCTGGGCCCCGGGACTCGGGGTGGGGGATGGCCCGGGGCGCCCCAGGCCCCGCAGCCCCGCCGGCACAGCACTTTCGTTCTCGCCTCGGCGCCCGGGCTCGGCTCGGGGCGCCCCGGCCGGACAGCGCGCCCCAGCCGCGCGCTCCGAGTTGCAGCCGCGCGCCGGGCCGCGCCCTCACTCAGCCGCCCGCACTCGGGTGGAGGGGGTGCGGGCCGCTCAGGCGGGGCCGAGCGCCTGGGTCCCCGCCCCTCCCGCCCCGCGGGCCCTCCGAGCGCAGAAAGGAGCCCATTGTCCGCCGGGAAATACATTTTTGGGGGCCGAGTGAAAGCCCGTCTTTCTTTTGAACTTTAGAAGAAAGTCTTCTGCCCTCGCCCCTCGGAGGGAGAGATTTGTCTCCCCTCCCGGGGGCCCTGCGCGCCTCCTCCTCCCGAAACATCTGCCGGGGGAAAATCCACCCTGGAGGGCAGATCGCGCTCGCTCTAAGCCCCGCGAACTCATTAAAAAGATATTAGCGGCGGGGGCAGGTCCCGCGCAGGTATCGATCGGCCGGAACGAGCCGAGCCGGAGGAAGAAAAGACCAAGAGCGCGGTAGTGCCGCGCCCCGACCCCCTCCCCGGGTCCTCCGGCCCCGCGCGCCCCCAGCCCCGCGGCTCGCCCCCTCCGCCCGGGCCTCTCCGCGCCCGCACGCGGGGCCCCGGCTCCTCCCGCCGCTCCCCTCCTCGGCTCGCCGCCGCCCCGCTCTCCCCCGCCCGCGTCGCTCGCCGTCCCCCGCGCGCTCTCCTCTGTCGCGGGCGCTCGGGGCCCCTCGCCGGCGGTCTCACACCCTCCCGTCTTCCTCCTCCCATTTCTCTGCCGTGCAGTCTCAGTCTTTCGGGGCCCGGCCCGCCGTGGCCCGGGGAAATTGCTTCCTCTCGTGGGGCCCGCGCATCCCCCGGCCCCGGCCCCGGCCCCGGCCCCGCGGGACGGTTCAGGGCTCCAGGGCGCCCCCGCCGGCGCCCACTAAGGCCCCGCCGGCGGCCGAAGTGGGGCGGCGTCGCGGGCCGCAGAGACTACGGTTGCATTAGACGTGCCTGGTCGCCTGCAGCGCGGAGTGGCGGTCGCAGCGCTCCCCCACCCCCCACCGCCCTCCTCGATCTAATTAGCCTCCCCGGCCCCTGAGAGACAAAGGCGCGCCCCGGGGCCCAGGTGACTGGCACGCGAGTCTCGCTGGGCGCTGAGGACCAGGAGCCCCTTCGCGGCGCCTCCCGGGCGCCACTCAACGCCCAGGCCCGGGGGCCCCCAGCCCCGCGGTGCCAGAACCAAGTCCGGGTGAGCCGTGCAGCGGGTCCGAGGGAGGGGGCTCGGGGTGAGGGAGAGTACAGCTCCCGGGAGACAGACACAGGCTTATGGGGGCAGTGGGAGGCTGAGACGGACGGAGGCTGAGGCAAAGGAAGAGATGGAAGGATCCAGATAAAAATTAAAGCCTGGGAGGTGGAGACAGTGGGACCTGTAGAGATGAGAGGAGGCCGACCAGGAATTCTCAAAATGCATGGGGCTTTCGGAGACTTCTGAGAGCTAGAGGTGGCCCGGAAGCAGGAAGAGGCAGGACAGGGGCACTTGGGACAGAGACTGGGCTGGGGGGTGTTGGGGGAAAGCAGGCAGGCAGGCAGGATGAAGAGAGTAGAAGATGGGAGATGGGCCTGCACCTCGCCCCAGCCTGTCTCCAGGCAGTCTGCATGGCCCCTCAACCAGTTTCCTGCCCCTGGGAGTGCTGGAGCAGCCAAAATGAATGCCAGACCCCTCACACCCTCTCCCTTCTCCAGTGGCCTTGCCCACCCGACACCCAGCCTGCCTGGCCTTCCTCTATTCCTCCGCTGCCCGCCTCCCAGCCCTTGCACCTGCTCACCCTCCTCTGGGATGCCCCCAGAGCAGAGAGGGTGGGGGCAGAGGGCTATGCCCTAATGCTGCTGCCCCTCATGCCCTACTGGCTGCCATCCACACCATATCTGGCCTCACAGAATCCCAAAGGCGCTGGTCATTCCTTTGTCCAACAAACATTTATTGAATGTCCACTGTGTGCCAAGCTCTACACAAGGCCCTGGGGCACCCAGGTGACCAGGGCAGACCCAGTCCTTGCTTTCTCTGACCAGCTTCCAGGGGTGGTGGTGGGGTGCACCCTGGTGGGGCTTCAGGTGCTGGCAGCCTGTGTTGGTGCCAGTCTGGTGGCTCTGATGCCTCTGTCCAAGTGGACCTTATCTATAGAGTGGGAACAATAACTCTGCCTGCCTCATAAAGCCTGATGTGCCCGGTGTGTGAGCTCACGCTTGAGAGACGCCTGTGGTTGTCATTCCTATTACTGCGCCCTCTTCAAAGACCATCCAACCCGACCTGGATCTTCTGGACCCATCAGGAGATGCTCTAGACCCTGGAGCCCTGAGGATGTGAGTCCAATCCTGGCTCCAGCAGGTACTGGCCGGGAGCCAAGACATCAATTTCCCCTCCTTGAACCTTAGTTTTTTCAGCTGCAAAATGGGCATAACAGTAGGCTGGGAGGGCTATCGTATGGAGTAAAAGACATAATGCATGAAAAGCCCATAGAGGGCAGCCCGGGTGGCTCAGCGGTTTAGCGCCTGCCTTCAGCCCAAGGCGTGATCTTAGAGACCCGGGATCGAGTCCCACGCCAGGCTCCCTGCATGGAGCCTGCTTCTCCCTCGGCCTGTGTCTCTGCCTCTCTCTCTCTCTCTCTCTCTCTCTCTCTCTCTCTCTCTCTGTGTCTCTCACAAAAAAAAAAGAAAGAATAAAATCTTAAAAAAAAGAAAAGCTCATAGGATAGTAAATATGCTTCATATATGAAAAATATTAGCAATTTCATTACTCTAGAAAGTAACATGGGGCCAGGCTTGAAAATTGGGGAAATATGAAAGTCCTAGGTGGATACAAATATGCCCAATGGGACACTGAAAACCAGATGCATTTATCTACTCCTACCTCTACCACTCCCACCTTTATCCACTCCTGCCGTTCCCTCCTCTCTGTTCAGTCTGACTTTGGGTAAATTAGGGAGGATAAACTTAGTTGAAGACCAGTTAAATAAGCTGTTGTTACGATAAGGAAGTTTACTGCTTCAAAGGTCCAGTAAGTCACAAATCGTATTTATTCCGAAGGTTTCTGGATACTCCAGACTCTCAGATCATCAGGTATTTATTTTAATTGTGCAACTATTTAACGCACACGCATAATGTGCCAGGCTGGACCTGGAGTTAGGCCATTGAACAAGGCGAGTTGTGCCCTGTAACATCAGCCCAGCCCTGGCAACCACTGGTGCCTGGAGACTTTAGTTAAAGGTGAATTGGTCCAACCAGCGTCTACTGAGTATTTGCATTGAGCTATCCCTGTCTGAGCACTGATAGGCCAAAGAGGACCCTTCTGGTATCTATCCTTGAGATACTGGTGTTTTTCTGAGCACGCTGGCACCTCCTGCAAGATGTTAGCCAGTGTCCTGGAATTCAAGCCTCAAATCTCCAGCCGGGCAGAATGTCCACTTGCTTCTTATGGCTCCCATGAAGGGGACGCTTAGAGCCACTGGCCCACCATGCCCACTTCTGGGCCAGCTCCATGCCTCCTACCATGAACTGCAAAACTGCACTCTTACACACCCAGATGAGAAGGGGCTTCAAATCTTCAAATATGTGTCGAGTAGTGAAATGCTTTCTCCAGATGCACTCTTATAAAGAAATCTAATTTAGAAATCAGACATAGGACTTCCAGCCCCAACATGTTGAGAACTTGGAAGCCATCACTCTGGTCCTCACAACAAGAAAAAGCTGGACGCCCTGAAAATCAGCAATTTTTCTGCGACCCATCAGAGAACTGAGGTTGCAAGGCCAAGTGTCACCTTGCATTCTGGGAAGACGGGGGGATCTGGAGGACCACAGGCAGGACCTGTTGACCTGGAGCAGAATTGCTGGGGGCAGAGCCTTATAGGAACATTTCATGGTAATTTTGACAAATTGTTGGCTGCGTGTGGAATAGTATCATAGTATCACTGTGAGAAACTCCTGGAGTCTCCAGTCTTGGGGGTGGCACGCTTTCATGGTTTTTTACCTCCAGGATCCCCACCTGCACCTCATCTCCTGTGCCTCTCCACCACACCAGTGGAGCTCCAGCGTATGGGTGCTGGATCCCAGCTAAAAGAGTTGCAAGCCACTATCTGAGGAGGAGTACGCAGGGAAGTCCCAAGTCAAGAGAGGAGGTGAGAATAGGCACTACAGAATTTGAAGCCACAAACACAACCACAGCAAACATTACACAGCCCCACTCCTAGGTGAACTCATGTATCCCCTCACCCTGAGAGCCTATTTACCCCCTATTCTTTGATATAGCATGTTCAGCTTTCAATAAAAATTTATAAGGCATGCCAAAAGGCAAGAAAAAACACAATCTGGAGACACAAAACAATGATCAGAACCAGACCCAAATATGACACCAGTACTGGAATAATCAGATAAGGAATTTAAAATAACTCTGATTAATATGTTGAGGGCTCTAATAGAAAAAGTGGGCAACTGGGGTGCCTGGGTGGCTCAGTTAAGCATCCAGCCATTGATTCCAGTTCAGGTCATGATCTCAGGGTCATGAGATCGAGCCCCAAGTTGGGCTCCACTCTGGGCTTGGAGCCTGCTTAAGATTCTCCCTCTCTCCCTCTGCCCTCCCTGCTGCCACATTCACATGCACTCTCTCTCTCTCTCTAAAAATAAGAAAAAGTAAAACCAGGCAAGATTCGAGAACAGATGGACGACGTAAGTAGAGAGATGGAAACTCAAGGAATCAAAAGGGAATGCTAGAAATTAAAAACACTGTTAACAGAAATGAAAAATGCCTCTGACAGGCTCATCCGTACGCTGGACAGGCCTGGGGGTAAAAAATCAGTGAGCTTGAATATGTGTTGATGGAAACGTACCAAACTGAAGTGCAAAGAGAAAAAAGAATGAACGGAACAACTGCTTCAAATCTTCAAATATGTGTCGAGTAGTGAAATGCTTTGATAGCCGAGCACTGTGGGATAATTTCAAAAGGTGCAACATATGTGTAATTGCAATACCAGAAAGATGAAGCAGAGGTCGGGCAGAAGAAATGTTTGAAGTGATAATGGCTGAGAACTTTTCAAAATTAATGACAGGCAGCAAGCCATAGATCCAGAAAGCTCAGAGAACATTAAGCAAGCCAAATAATAATTT
This sequence comes from Nyctereutes procyonoides, assembly GCF_905146905.1. Classification (NCBI taxonomy): domain Eukaryota; kingdom Metazoa; phylum Chordata; class Mammalia; order Carnivora; family Canidae; genus Nyctereutes; species Nyctereutes procyonoides. The sequence goes on from NW_026575020.1 coordinate 35,380,566, forward strand.
TAAAAAAGATTTTATTAATAATAATTTTTTAGGGCAGCCCGGGTGGCTCAGCAGTTTAACTCTGCCTTCAGCCCAGGGTGTGATCCTGGAGACCCAGGATCAAGTCCCACATCGGGCTCCCTGCATGGAGCCTGCTTCTCTCTCTCTGCCTCTGTCTCTGCCTCTCTCTCTCTGTGTGTGTCTCTCATGAATAAATAAAAAAATCTTAAAAAAATAATAATTTTTTAAAAAGCACCCAAAACAGGGGCACCTAGGTGGCTCAGTCAGTTAAAGGTCTGCTTTTGGCTCAGGTCATGATCCCAGAGTCCTGGATTGAGCTGTGGCAAGGTGAAGCTGGGAGGGATGTCTGCTCAGCAGGGAGTCTGCTTTTCCGTCTCCTTCTGCCCCTCCCCCTACTTGTGCTCTCTCATTCTATCCACATCCTGTCAAATAAATAAGTAAACAAACAAACAAAAAAGATAAATAAAAATCTTTTTTTTAAGTACCCAAAATAACACAAATAAAAAGAAACAAAGCCAATAACAAAAACCCAATACACAGAAAACGCCCCACTCCAGCATAACATATTCAAACTGCAGAAACCCAAAGGAAAGAGATACAAGGTAGCAATAGATGGATACAGCTACTTTTACAGTATGTACTTGCTAGGTGGTCAGACAATGGACACCAGCAGTGAAGCAATGAGATATTCAAAAGGAGAAGGGTTAGGGGGTGATGGTTTGCCATGAGCCTCAATGTCCGTGTTATTTTGAATTGGTTGCATAGCATGGGTGTGATTCTGATTCAGGCAAATAAGTAGTCGTTAATGGCTACTGTTATTTGAACTGCTTATCTTGTTATCTTGGATATTCTTTACTAAAACTGATTCAGAAGATTCAAAGAGAAGGTGGGGGAGGAACTTTGTTTCCAGGTTGAATTGTTCAATCACCACTGCCAGGCATACACAAGCCCTTCTGCTGGCTAGCAAGCTCCCTGAGGGGAGAAGCAGCTTTGCCTTAACTCCCTCAATGTGGAGCACAGCGAGGTGCTCCAGCAGCGTTACTTGTGGGTGTTAACTGCACATTGACCACTGGCCACGGTGAGATGATCTGCTTGCTGGAGCCTTGTCTGGGATCCAACTGAGTTTGGGATTCAATAATTAACCTTTTGGAACAGTTTTGCTGGAGACCCAAATCCAAAGACCAATCTAGAGTTAGAACATTCTTTTTTTTTTTTTTTAAGATTTTATTTATTTATTCATGAGAGACAGAAACACGGGCAGAGGGAGAAGCAGGCTCCATGCAGGGAGCGTGATGTGGGACTCAATCCCAGGATCAGGATCACGCCCTGAGCTGAAGGCAGATGCTCAATCGCTGAGCCACCCAGGCATCCCAGAACATTCTTACGTTCTTCGTCTGGAGTATGACCAATGATGGCATAACCAGATGGAAATGAGTAGTAAGCTAATAGCACAAGTCAACATGTTTCAGGTCTTCATTGGGTTAAATTATGATTTAAATTATAGACTGATTGTTCTCTTGAATATACATGCTAACATTCTAAGCAAAACTAATAGCGATTCAATCCAATGATATATAAGTAATGATAATATATTACAGCCAAATAAGTTTTATTCTAGGAACTCAAAGCAGGTTTAAAATTTGACAATAATGTAATTCACTATATTAAAATTAAAAAGGAGATAGTGACTTTTTTAAAGATTTTATTTATTTGACACAGAGAGAGTGTGGGTGCAAGCAGGGAGAGGGGCAGAGGAAGAGGGAGAAGCAGGTTCTCAGTTTGGCAGGGAGCCTGACTCAGGTTCCATCCCAAGACCCAAGGATCATGACCTGAGCCGAAGGCAGATCCTTAACAGACTGAACTACCTAGGTGCCCCTCATGTGATAAATATTATAGATGCAGAAAAAGCATCTGAAAAATGGAGCACCCAGTCATGATAAAACTTTTGGCTAATGAGAAACAGAAGGGAACTTCCTTATCTGATAAAAAGTACATATAATAAATGAACCACAGATATAATTAATGGTGAATTATTAAAAGTATTCCCTCTAAGACTATGGATGAGACCAGCCAGGATGCTCACTGTTGCTACTTTCAGAGAACAATCACTGGAGGCCTTGGACAGGGCAGTAAAACAATTTATTTTTTAAAATGGCACAAGGATTGGGAAGGAAAAAAACAACACCATTGTTATTCATAAGTGACATGATTTAGAACATAGAAAATCCAAATGAATCTACAAGCTGTTAGAAGTAATAAGGAATTCAGGTAAAATCATTGGAATCCAGGTTAATATACTTAAAATTTATATTTCTTAAACCAGTGACAAAGAAATGAAAAATGACATTTAGAAAGTACCATTTTCAATAGCAGCAAAACATAAAAAACCCAGCAATAAAAGGAAGGAAAGGTGTGCAAGACCTCTCCACTGAAAATTCCTAGAATTCTAGAGAAAAATCAAAGAACTAATCAAAAGAAGGGGTATACCATGTTCATGAAGTGAGGGATTGAATATTGTTGGATTGGTGATTCTTCCCATGTTGATGCATAGATTCAGGGCAGTCCCAATCAAAATCCTGGCAGCTTTGAACACATTTTTTTTGTGGGGTAGAGGGGTTGGATAAAGGGATTCTAAAATTTACATGAAGACATAAAGGGCTGAGAATAGCTAAGGCCAGCTTGAAGAACAGCAGATCCGAAAGATCCACCACGAAGGCACAGTATCTAAGATAGTGTTGTATTGGTACGAAGATAGACAAGCAGATTGTAAAAAATGGGAATGCAGTTGTAACCTACTTGAATGCATGGTGGGTTTAAAAAATTCTAGTTAGGGGCGCCTGACAGGCTCAGTTAGGCATCTGCTTTCAGCTCAGGTCATGATACTGGGGCCCTGGGATCAATCCCCACATCAGGCTCCCTGCTCAGTGGGGAGCAGGCTTCTCCCTCCCCCCACCATTCCCCTGCTTGTGCTCTCTCTGTCTCTCTCTTTTTTTTAAATACAGTTCTCTTATTTTTTCCCAAAGATTTCATTTATTTATTCATGAGAGAGACAGAGAGGCAGAGACACAGGCAGAGGGAGAAGCAGGCTCCCTGCAGGAAGCCCGATGCAGGACTCGATCCCCAAACTTGGATCACGCCCCGAACCGAAGCTGATGCTCAACCGCTGAGCCACCCAGGTGTCCCCATCTGTCTCTCTTTCTCTTGCTCTCTCTGTATCTCAAATAAATAAAGTCTTTGGAAAATTAGAGTTTAAACATTTTAAATACATTTGATATATTTTATTGGAATTTGAATCAAACAACAGTGGAACCCTTGACCTCAGCCTAATATAATTTGGAAACCACTGGTGTGGTCTAATTCCCATGGAAGAGACACTGAGTGATGTGACTAGTTCTAGTCACAGAGAAAGTCAGCCGTCCAAGTTGGGAACAAAAGCCGGGCCCCTGGGCTCTCCATGTGACTATTGACTCCCCTTGACTGAGGAAAAGGCAGGCTTGGTGAAGAGCTTGTTGGTATATACACTTGGACGGGTTGACTGGTGGGATGTTATCAATCCCAAGAATGAAACCATTATCACCCGATCTTTATCGTCATCCTTTTCTTAAACACAGCTGAGAGCACCCGACTACACCCCAGAGAATTGAAGGTATGTGGTGGATTTCTGGAGTGTCCTGTGAGCTCAGCAGCGTGGCTGCAGTGAGTGCAGCTGGGACGGTTGGGGGCTCCAGTCCTTTTCAGGGGTCAAGGCTTCCTGGGAAGTCCAGATTAGAGAGTATGCTGCACGAAGGAAGAGACACAAAGGATCAGAATCCTTTTTGGTGTGCTTGAAATCGGATTGCCTTAAACATTATCTTGCAGGCAGGCCAGAATTGGGCAGCCTTGATCCCCCCCAAACACTGGCCAAAGTCATCTCCTGAACATCTGTGGCACACACCGATATGCATGTGTGTGTGTGTGTGTGTGTGTGTGTGTAGAGGCTTTTCCCAAAGTTGCCCCACCTGCCCTTGGGGGCTGTTCTCTCCTAATGGCCTAGCTGCCATGGCTTCAGGGGATCAGTGAGCTATACCTGGGGTCACAGAATCCTGGGGAGACCAGGAGAGTCCAGATGAAGCTGGAGGGTCAGTGGTGAGGCTGACACTTTTTTTCAGATCACACAGCCCCTGGCATTCATCGTGGAATAGAAAAAGCCACCAAAGAAGATGGAAACCCTGAACTCAATATTACCACGAGCTGCCATATTTTTTAAGTGCTCATTATGAGGCAGGTATCAAGTGCTATACATATTTGTCAGATTGAATCTTAACTCAGCCCATGACCAGGGAGGTAGTTCTTATGCCCATACTGCAGATGAAGATACTGAGGCATAGAATGTTAATTTGCCCAAGGTCATGACTTTGAGTGGTGGGGACAGTGCCCAAAACCAAGCTTGAGGGGAGCCTGGGTAGCTCGGTTAAGCATCCGAGTCTTGATTTCCACTCAAGTCTTGATCTCAGGGTCGTGAGATCAAGCCCCAGAGCTGAGCATGGAGCCTGCTTGAGATTCTCTCTCTCTCTCTCTCTCTCTCTCTCTCTCTCTGACCCTCCCCTGCTCACACACTCTCTCTCTCAAATAAATAAAATCTTTAAAAACAAAAAACAAATGAAAACCCCAAGCTTGAGTGTCCCTACATGTGTCCCCTACACTCTGCTGCCCCAGGTGGGCTGAACCTGCTGGGTCCTTCTGGAACCAAGTTAGGTGGCCTTTGCACACGTGCCATTTCTTTTCCTTTTTTTAATTGTTTATTATTTATTGTTTATTTATTAATTTTTCAAAAAAGATTGTATTTATTCATGAAAGACACAGAGGCAGAGACACAGGTAGAGGGAGAATCAGGCTCCTCATGGGAAGCCCGATGTGGGACTCTATCCCAGGACCCCAGGATCACGTCCTGGGCTGAAGGCGGCGCCAAACTGCTGAGCCGTCCAGGCGTCGTCCTGCACACATGCCGTATCTGCTCACAAAAGGGGCAATGCGGGCAGGTTTTGCAGTCACACTGAGGTCTGAGCCCGGGCTCTGCCACCTACATGTCCACGGTCTGACTCTGGCAGGCACCCCTTCCAACATGCTTCCTCCTCTCCAACAAGAGCCCAAGAGCAGCGGAGCCCCCCCGCTGGAGGTAAGAGACAGTTGATCCTCCTTATCTGCAGTAGTCCCGGCTATGCAGTCTGGAGAACCTGAATCAGCGAACACGGCACCATCGCTCCCAGGAAGGCGGGGGGGTTGGGGGGGGTGGGGGGTGGGGAGTGGGAAATGGATGCAGGGTTAGGGGCCCTCCAGCCTTGGCACAACCATCCATCAGCGCCTAACCGTGTTTATATGCGCTTCTGTTTAAAGACACCTTACTTAATATATCTTGTTGATTTGTTAAGATCGAGCTCATCTGGCCAACAGCACCGCAACTTGTGACTGAACACAGCTTAGTTGACACACGTGTCTTCTCCATGGGGCACGTCACTGCCTTCTTTTTTTAAAAATATTTTATTTATTTATTCATGAGAGACACACACACACACAGAGGCAGAGACACAGGCAGAGGGAGAAGCAGGCTCCATGCAGGAGCCTGACGTGGGACTTGGTCCTGGGTCTCCAGCATCACGCCCTGGGCCAAAGGCAGGCACCAAACCGTTGAGCCACCCAGGGATCCCCCACGTCACTGCCTTCTCGTAATTGGGGTACCAGACAGCACTATGCGTGGGGGCCGATCGGAGCAGCAACCTCACCAACAGCAAGCACAGATGTTGCAGAACCGCGGCACTAGACAGACCTCCAGAAGGACCCTTGCCTCTGGCCTGAGAGCTGTGACCAGCAGGCTGGGTGTTGTCACTGTTTTCCTCCACTGGGCACATGTGCATCGGGCACCTCGGATTTTTTTTTGCTGGGTGACTGCAGGAGAGCAGGGAGTATTCGTTTTAAGATTGTGAACACGTTTTAGTGAGGAGGTGTGTTTGTAAACACGGAATCAAAGATCATGGTTGACTGTAACTCACTTACAGGGCCCAGCCCAGGTGGGCGCCATCCCCCCACCCAACCCCCAGTGCCCCGTAGGGGCTACTTCACTTGGTGGCAAAGCATAGAACCTGGCACAGAACCGGCCCCCACGATTGTGCGCACAAGGGCGGGTCACTTAGCTTCTGACTCTGAGCCCTCGTCCATGAAAGGGGAAGAACAGTCCTGTTTACCCTCCAGGGTGTGGGGACCCTTGTCAAAGGAGGGGCCGGAAAGGACCAGAAGACCCTTGCTGGGTGCTGCTAGAAGGCCCTCCGGACCAAGGCCAGCAAGCTCCCCCACTGTTTCAGCGGTTCATTGATGGGGGCTGTCTTTACTTCCCCTTCCACCCCGCACGAGGCACCGGCCGGCAGCCAGCACCTCCTTTGGAACTGAGTGTCAATCCACTTTCTGGCCATTAATCTCTAAGAGTGTGTCAGGACCATTTTGCATTAACTTGTCTCAAAGAACCCCAGCTGGGCCCCGGTGGACCAGAAGTGGGGCTTGGGCAGCCAGCTAGAGGCCGAGGCTCCCAGGTCTCCCAATGCCCTCACCCTCGTGGACCCGGGTCCTGCCTCAGCCAAGCCTACTGTGGGACACCACGGGTGGCCACCCCTTAGAGGGGACACTGAAAAGACAGCACCTCCCACCTGACGGGAGGAGCACGCTGCCTGGAGTACTCCCCACCCCCAGCCTGAAGTCTTGGGTCAGATGGGAACTGCCCAGCTGGATCCTTGAATAGGGAACTTGGAACCTGGGGGCAGGGTGAGGGGGGAGAGACCTAGTGTGCGTGCGTGGTGGTGGGTGGGAGCAGGGGCAGAGCTCTGAAGACAGACACGGCCCCCGCCCGGCCCCTGCCTCCCTGAACACAGACTGTCCTCTCAGTGATGACCATGCAGCTTTCTTAATGGAACACAATCGCTGAACCTGGTACATTTCAAGCACTTTAGCCTTCCAGAACCCCAGACTGCTGATGAGAACCATCTTCGTGGGCGCCATGTTAATGAGGCCAAATTTCATATGCTTGCAAACTTTCCCCCCTGCCTCCTGCTGTACTGTACCCCGCCTTCCCCTGCCTCAATAAAAGGTTGCATCAGAGAGAGAGAGACAGAGACAGAGAGAGAGAGAGAGATTTCCATAATTTATAGTATGGGCATTTCACTGGGGACAAGTGCTAATCTGTACTTACCGATACATTTAAGAAAATGCATCCTCCCGCAAGCCTGCACCATTTATGACTCTTGGCACAAACCGCAATGCTCAGTCTTCAATTAAGGGACACCTTAGGGTTCATTATCACACAATCGCTCCCTGTGAACCATGCCAAATGCTGTTTTGGCACAGAGCTTGGAAGATGAATTAGAAGGAAGTATTCTCTGTAATGCCCTCTCCCCAACTCCCATTACCATCATCAGCGTTTATGCCCTCCTCCTGCTCGCCCCTCCTTCTTTCCAAGTGGCTTTTACTATTCAATTTCTCAACGTCAAACTCGATTCTCTAGAGGTGTAGTTAAAGATGCCACATCTCCTTTTTGTCTTCCGGCTTTCAACAGGCCTCAGAATGGCTGCAGATGGGCTGCTCTCCACACCCCTTTTTGGCCTCAAGGAGCCACAGATGCTTTTTTTCCCCTCCTCTTAGAGCTTGGGGTAGAGAAAAGAAAAGGGACCTGAACTGGAAACATGAGCGCACGTATACACACACACACACGCACACACACACACACACCCGTGCGCGCATGCACATGAGCTGCAGGGAGGTTTGTGCACGGGATCCTCACAGCACCGGGCGTCTAAATGAGGAGATGACTCACACGTAAAGCCAGCAGCAAAGGGCAGGGCATTTTCAAATATTAAAGTCAGGAGCTGTGTCCAGAGCCAGTTGCTTCAACTGACTGGAAAGGAAGGAGAGAAAAAGAGGAGTCAAAGGCTCTTCTCTCTTCTTCGATAGCCTCTAGTGGAGGGCCTACACTGTCACGCTGTGTCCTGAAACCGCAGGACCCTCTGTGACTTAAACCTATGGGTAAGGACTCTCCCTTTTGTTTCCTTAATGGAAACACCAAAAGAAAACGAGCACGTTTGCTGGCACCTCCCAGCCACCTGATGCCCCACAGTGGGCACGGGGCTGGGAGGGTAAATGCCACCTGGCCCCACTGCACAGCCACACAGCCGCGGGCTGAGTGCCGGGGACAAAAGAGGAGCGGCCCAGGCAGCCACAGCCCGAGAAGCGTGTACCAGGAAAGCATGGAAGGACCGGCAGCCCAGGGCGCCAGGCCAGGACCAGCCCGACCTCCTCTGGCGACTGGCGACTGCATGCCAGGGCCGGGGTGTGGGGAAGCGGGCGGAGGCAGGGGGTGTGCTGACCCAGTTACGGGAAGAGTGCTGATCCGGCTGCGGGCGGTCTGCGGAGCTGGTCACAACCTCCCTTAAATGACTCCTCCAGCTCCACTTACCCTGACAGCGCCTCTGCGCGAGGAAACTTGTTATTGACTTCTTGATCTCACACCCACGTCAAGAGCTGCTTAGACCTGACAGGTAAGAGGGGCTGGTGGTAATCAAGGCTCTCGAGTCACACTGTCAAATTATACCAAGCCATTAAAATAAAATGAGCGTGACGAAGGAGCTAGGCACCTAGGCTGCGCGCCGAGTCGGGCTCGCGTAGTGCAGCACGACCGACAGGCTGCGAACTGCAAGAATGTCCGCTCGATTTCATTGTGGGGGGAGCGGGCAGGGGGCAGGTCGCACAAGGAAAGCAAACAGACTAAAAGTACTTGGCCCACAAGACGTCTTGTGGAGATTTTATTATATAGAGTGTAAAATGAATTGTCAGTCAAATAAAAAGAACACTTTTTTAAAAAAAAAAAACAACATGCATAACATTTCCCAATTGCCTTTTTTTAATAGTTAGACATTTCAAGCATTATAAGGAAAATAAGGAGAAAAATCCAGAAACTGTAACTTCGGTACATTTCAAACGGAATGTCCCTCGGGTCAATTAAAAATGCGAGAAAAATAGCTTCGATTCCGTTTTTCTTTCCTTTAAAAATACATGTTATCTGTACAAGTTGCACTACAGTAAACACTGAAAATCATATTATCCCTTTTATTAAATCAAAATTATTTAATTCATATGGTGGTTAATACTAGATTTATTTATCCATCTAGTTAATTTGACAAATATTAAGAAAATATTTAAAAGAAAAAAAGGAAGAAACATCTCGGAATTAAACAACAGTTACTACATTTTCACGCGGTTTAACGTTCCACAGTGTTTGTTAAAAGTTATATCGAATTTCTTTTTAATATTAAAAATAACAGTATTTATATTTCTGAGAGAAGAAAGGTTTTTTGTTTTGTTTTTAAAACAAGCTTGGAGGTCTTAGATACACAACTGCCACTGGTAATAGAGACACGGAAAAAAACATTTGCTAAACACACGGACACATTTTTATATTATCCTTTAGCACTCTAGAAATTATACAAACCCTATAAAATGCCCCCTCCCAATCCCTGTTGGACAGCAATACAATTATCTGTCTCAATTCAGAATTCACATAATTAATTACAATACATAATAGTTCAGTTTTTTAAAAAAATGCAATAAAACCAGACAGCCAAGATAACAAGAAATTAGAAAACATTTAATGAATTTACACATTTAAGAATATTTAAATACTGTTTAAAAATTTTTTAAAGAATTTGTTACATACCACCTAAGACTTCCAAGCCACTTTCTGTTGCAACAGAAAAAACTGTAAATAAAAAGACACGCAACAAAACGGAACAAAACAAAACAAACACACCGTGTTGAAATGTCACTGCTCTGAGGCACATTCTGGTGCCTGAATCTGCAGGTCTTGCTCCAAAAAGAATCCCAGAGCTTACACATTTGAAATAACAAACAAAAATAATGAAACAGAAATTACCAGCAATTTTTAGTAACTAATTTTCCCGATTTTTAGAAAAATCCTGTTAATCTAAATATAGTGTTTCACAGAAAACAAAGGTTCTTCATCAAAAGGTTTGCAAATCTAAAAACCTCTGTTACAAATACGTTTTTGCTCACAATGATTTCGGGGAGAAAAGAGCCGCAGGTGGCTGTCCTACTGCTCCTGTGGGAAGGAAGGGGACAGAAGTTAGTCTGTGAGGCCAGCTCTTGTGTCCTGTCTCAGCCTGGGGCTCTGAAGGCACGGAGGTGACAGGTCACCCTTTCCCCTGTGGCTCCTGATCTGGCCCAGACACATGCTCTCCTGTACAGGAGGTCCTGGGGCAGCTACTCAAGCAGGGGAGCCAGCACGAGATACCTTTCCACCACTGCCCACCGGCCCTGACACCTGTCTCCACTGAGCCCAGGCACAGAGGGCCAATTTTGGCAGTGAGATGACCAGCAAGTTTGGGTCCGTGGGGACCTGGTCAGCAGCAGGTCACCTGAAAGGTGCATGGGGGGGCCTTTGGTCATGTTCCTACATTAATAAGAAATCCATTTTTGGCTTCTGACTGGATGGAGCCCTCCAGCTTTCCGTGCGGGATGAAGATCTGGTGCTCTGCCCTGCCCAGCCTTCAGAGGGTGTGGACTTGCCCTCTCCCTGCCGCCCCTCACTGCTGAGGGCCGGAGGGCGGGGGGAACAGTCTGGCCACACAACCTTCTTTAAGAGCAGCAGCAGGTGTGTCTCCCACGGTCCCTACCATAGTGCCAAGCCCGCCCAGTACCACAGGCTTGCCACTCTGACGGCTGGGGAAACTGAGGCCTAGCAAGAGAAACCGGAGTGTCACTCAGCCTTGCACACTGAGGGCCAAGACATGAGAGAGAACCGGGCATTTCCTTACAGAGGCTGCACAGCCAATTCCTCTCCCACTCAGCCCAAACCTGCGAGGAGCGGGCCAGCGTGGTCCCAGCCGGCCTCTCAGCAGACAGCTGCCATGCTGGGCGGCACAGGGGCGAGGGCCATCCCTCCGCAGCCGCGTTTCTGCCCTGGGGTCAGGCACACACACAGGCTTGGCAGAAAGGGGGTCAGGACTGGTCTGGGTAGGCCCTGAGGTGTTGGTGATGGGCTACAGACCTGGCTGTGGGCTTGAGCTTGCCCTAACGTCTGCCCGTAGAAAGCCACCTGCTGTCTGTAATATTCCGCCCAGGCCATTGTGTAGTCCGGCGGGGAGCTGGCCTGAGGAGCAGCGCTGGCGGCGTGACCTGATGACAAAGGAGAGCACAGGGGTTATCGGGGGGGGGGGGGGGGGGACACGTGTCTGGGGAGGTAAAGGACGCTGTCAGCTTAGAGGAATCCCTTCCCAAAGACGGGGGCAGCTGGAAAAAGTGCCAATGCGCTCTCCCTCTGGGTGCTGGTGAGTCTGGTGCTGGAGGGTCCTTGGGACACTGTGCGGTTGGGCACTGCCCAGGGCCCTGCTGCAGAAAGGACCCTCAGCCACGTGCTACCTGTCCCTGCTCTGCCCCCACAAGATCGCACATCCGTCTTCTCAAAATCACCATCTCTGCCTCTGTCTGCCTGCCCCACGGGCTGCCAGGGCCAGAGAAACAGAGAGAGACACAGACACACAGAGAGTGAGGTGGAGAAGGAGAGGAGGAGGGAGGGAGGAAGAAGGAAAGGAGTGCAAGTGCCCCACTGGGGGCAGGGTGTACCTGTACAGAGCATCCAATCCCAGGAGGGCTGGGGAAGACTGGGCATCTGGCCTTCCAGCAGGTGCTTTGGGTGACGAGGACCTCCCTGACTGCCCCAACCCCCCAAGCTATCAATGGGGTGACAATCCAAACACCAGGGTAACCATTTCTTGGACACTCCTTGACCTGATTTTTGTCAACCAGCAGGTAACATACTCTGCAGCCAAGACACGTGAGCACCTCCTCCAACCACATTCTGGCTTGGTACTTTTGGAATACAAAGGAATTAGGGCTAATTTTAAAGGATTCACTTGGGGGCTTTTTTCGGTTGCTGTAACTAGATTTTTCTTCTCTTAACCGTTAAAGAGATGGGTTTAGTTTCTGGCACAACTAAAAAATGAGCTTACTTAAGAAAAGAAACAAGCACGTCGGCACCCACGCCAACTCTGGGCTGCCTTCTTGGAGTTTTACCCTCTTTCTCCTCCCTGCCCTGAAAGGATCAGAAAGAGCTGGGTGGAGGCAAGATGGTCAGGGACCAGGGGCCTGCTGCTCTGAGTCCTGGCCAAGCGGTTCCAAAGGGGATGGCTAAGGCCGGACAGCTGGCCCCGAGCTTGTCCTTAGGTTCTCTGGTGTCTAGAAGGGGGGGTGGGCAGCAGACGGCTCCACCACGTCTTCTCTGACAGACACCCAGGGGACACAGGGAGACAAAGGCAGAGACTGAGAACGAAGTCACACAGGGAGAGCGCAGGGAGAACGAAGGTGACAGGGCACCACGACTGCGAGGCCTCCAGGCACGGGGGCTCTGGGCCTAGGGTCTGCTTGTTCAGAGGGCCGTCTCACTCACTCTGTTTTTTGTAATAGTCTTCCCAGGCCTTGCTGTAGTCAGGCTGGCTGCTCGGCGGCTGGCTCTGCTGGCCTGTGCGGAGAACACAAAAGCAGTCAGGCCCCTGGCGCCGGCTCTGGGCCCCATGGCCTGCCTGGTAAGGCAGCAGCAGGCCGGCTGTGGGGAGACACGGGGACGCCCCAGAGGGCCTCCACCCAGGCCCACGAGGTGTGACTAAGGCCCCTGGGAGGAGGGGGTTGGGCAGGACTGCTGCCCCCCCCCCCCAAGAGCAGAGGGTCGGAAGAGCCTTGATCCTTCAGATGGAGATATGAGCTCAGGGCGCCCCGGGGCCAGAGTGACCTCATCTGAGGCTCCCCGAACTGAATCGGCCTTCGGATGGAACAAGGAATCGAAGTGGTGCTGACCACACTCTTCCCCTGACCCTTCCGTTCAGAGACTGACGGCTTTAACTCTGGACAAGCAGAAGCACAGGAAGCATGAGGGGAAATGGCCTGGACATTGCTTGCGACGATGACAGAAGACGAGGTACACACAGCGGAGGAGCTGAGGGCCACAACATGCATCTGACCTCAATCTGGCCTCGTGCCTTTCTGGGGTAGGAGTGGAGGGGGAGAGGAGGTATGTGGGGCTGTTCCTGGCACCCCACCAGGGGCGCGTGCTCTGTGTGGCACTGGCAGGAAAGATCTGGGGAGCGAGTGACTGCGGCCTGCCTCTGCAGGGGTTAGAAGCCCTGACCAGAGCGACAAGTCGGGACCTTTCCTTCTGCTGAGGTCAGGGCTGGCTCACGTGTCCACCTGCTCGGACCCCATTCAGCATTTGGTTTTCTGTTAGAATTGCAGGTGGTGGCTAGTGACCATAGTCACAGCAGAGTGTCTTTCCTGCTACTTTACTGCAGTCTGAGGAGGGGCGTGGGGTGAGGGGAGTCTGTGTGCGGGGCAGGGGGAAGAAGTGAGGTGGGGGGGACCAAAGGGCAAAGATACCCCCCACCCCCTCCTCCCAGTGGGGCAGGAAGCGGCTCAGGATGATGCGAGGAACAGAACAAGGTGGTTCTGGAGAAGGCCAGGAGAAGGGCAGTGAGAGCTCTTCCCGCAGACGCCAAAGGTTGGGAAAGCAAGAGGTTTCTTCCAAATGAGAGTTCACTAGAACCAATTCTCACCGCCCCCTATAGACAAAGCTCAACACAACAAGATGAAGGAATGGGAACAAAGGCAAGAAACCATGTACTGACTGTTTTCTTTTACTCGACCCAAGGGCCTCTGCCAACCCCTCTGGGGCCAGTGGGGGTTTGAGGCGGCCAGCAGGACAGGGCCTCTGCAGAACCATGGCCCCAGGGTCTAGTCCCCTCAGGCAAGAGGATGTGTCCCCTACCAAATTCCCCCCAGCCTAGGGCTCTCTCTCAGTCTCTGTCTTGAGCAATGGGGCAAAATGTGAACTCAACCCAGGTCCCCTCTTGTTCTGAGGGCACTTTCTGATCAGAACAGAAGCAAAGAAAACAGGAACAGGCTCTAGGACAAAGTGAGTGCAGTGAAATGGGCCTGGCACATTCTAGGTGGTGTACAGTTGTTCGTGGTAAAATTCTTCATATTATTCTGTATGTCTGAGACATTTCATATTAAAAAAAATATATACTGGGGAGGAAAAGGAATAAAAAAAAAGCTATTATACAATTTTAGGGCTCACGGGTACTTTGGAAATCAAACCTAAACCCTTCATTTCATAGACAACAGAACTGGAGTGCACAGGAGGGGGACATGCCATGTATAGCTTCAGCCTCGGGACTCCGACCCCACTGGGCTGCTTGTCTAGCTGTGACCTTGAGCAGCTACCCCCAGGCAGGGCTTCTGTGCAGAGACACTCTGCTCAGGGGGAAACAAGAGAAGCCCAGAACGAGGCTCAGTACCCGGGGAGCTAAAAGCTGCATGCAGGACCCTGCATCTGGCGGGCTGCAAGGATCACATGCAGATGCACTGAAGAATCCCTTCAAACACAAGCAGGCCACCGCTCCGGAGGGACAGAAAACCCAAAGGTAAGGTGTGTGTTTTGTTTTTGAAGGCTGTGAAGGTGTCTCTACCAGCAATAAAACTCCAGAATGGCTCCTGAAACTCATGTGGGGCCGGAGGGCAGGCTCAGGGTGTCACTGAGCAGAGCTAATTCTCCAGCTCTGTGCTTTCTGAAAGTTCAAGAGATAGAAGGAACATCCTTTCTAAGCCAGTGCTGGAGAGAAGCGGGGGGGTGGGGGGTGGGGGGGGTGGGGGTGTGGGAGTGTGGGGGGAGACGGTCACCAGGAGGCCAGAGCTGGGGAGTGGGGAGGGCTCTCAGCAAGTGCAGGGGCCTGGGAGGGAAGTGAAGGGAGGAGCTGTGGGCAGGGTCAGGTCCAAGCCTGCAGGCCTTCCTGACCCTTGTTTGTGGAAACAAGGCGGACACGAGCCCCTAGCTCTAAGAACAGAGGAATGGGAAAGAAAGGTCTGAGAGGAGGGCCAGGAGGGAGCCAGCTGCCATCCCTGCTCAGCTGGTGGCTTCCCCCTGTCCCAGGAGGCTCCCGGCATCTCTGGGGAGGGACATGCCGGGCCTACTGGCCAAGATGTGCGACTAGAGCGTTTCAGACACACCAGCCCCTTGGCCCTCCTGAGGGGGGGCGCGCGGTCCCATCTCCTCCGCGTCACTTACTTGGGACCTGCTGTGTGGGCTGCTGCCACGCCTGGTAGGTGCTGCCCCATCCCTGGGTCAGAAAGGCCGGAGGACCACTAGGAGGACAAGAGAGCCACTGGTTCCAGAGCAGGCCACATCCCCCTCTCCTCACCTGGGCCCACCTCCCACCAAGCCATCCGTGGTCTGGCTCTTTTCTGCTCCCCCCACCCCACTGGTCCCGCCCGTCCCAGGAGGGCTGCAGGGATGGAGCGAGAAGTCACCTACCTCACAGGGGTGCTGTGGGGATTTCCGTTCACTTTAGCAGCAATGCTCGGGAAGCAGCCTGAGCTCCTTGGGGGAAATGTGCTAAAAAAAAGTAAAGGACAAATGAACACAGCGGGCCGAGGACCAGGTGGGGAGAGCCGCTGAGGGATGCTGGTGCTGGCCCCAAGGCCCTCTGGCTTCTGGGAGGCTCTCACCCCCAGGACTGGTCAGTGGGCTGTGAACAGGCTTATAGGGGTCAGTGGAGAGAGGAAAAGGGAGGAATCTTGCTCAAACCCAGGACTCCAGGCTTTTGGCTGGCATTCCCTAGAAGCAGCTGGAAAGAGGACCTCCTGAGACGGGGTGAACTCTTCCCACTGAGACCAACCCAAGAGACTCACTTTTGATGAGGTGCAGCAGGTGGTTGGCTGAAGGGGCTCTGTCCAAAGGCTCCGGGTGCTCCGAGACTGGTCCCCTGTCAAGGGCACAGAGGGAGCTCTCACTTGCTGTCGGCTGCACCTCTGCCCTCTGCCCAGGCCCACCCCAAGGCAAAATACAGCTTTCGGGGAGACAGAGTCAAGTAAAGTACAGATACCCTATGACACTTGCTAGCCTTGCTTCCCCACAGTGGACTTTATCTGCAGAAATGGCTTCTGCCCCATCGAGTGACCGATACCACCACACAGCCAACACGGCACCACCACAGTTGCCCTAGCGTGTCACCCTGGGGGTAGGGACCAACCTGCTTGACTCTCCCGTCAATTTAGGCTGGCCCATGGCTCTTTCTGCCATTCTACGTCCCCTTTGAGGTGAGCAGTGGCCAATCTGTCCTCCATCAACACTCCCTTTCTTTATCTGCTTTGAGGTGCCTGAAACTAAAGCCAGAGTCAATGAAAGCTGCCTGCAGGGCTGGCTGCCAGGGCCATGCCCGCGGGAGTCCGGGGGCAGTGCTGGGGGGGAAGGCTGCCACCCGGCTGCTCATCTAAGCCTACAGGGGATACGGCTCTGGGCCTGAGCTGCTGAGCTGCGGTGGCCCTGGTGAGTTCTGCCAGAGGGCCTGGCCCTGGCATCTCTGGGCCCCGACCTTCCCCCTTGGCAAAGTGGGAGGGGCCGCCCTCACGTGACACGAGGACTGAAAGGCACAGGAAGTACATGGTTCTGGGGGAAGAGCAGGTACCTTGGACATCCAAAAGAAAACCCAGCTATCATTAAGCCAGGCAGGGGAAGGACCTTGTACGTACGCCAACTTTCTCATCTATGAGATGTCTGGCCACCTCGATCTGTTGAGGAATGCCCCTGATGGTGAATATTCGCAGGTTGGGGTCAGTGTTGGGAGGGGGGTTCCGCTGGAGCTCCACGTGCGCTCCTGACTGCTGATTTATGCTTTTGATGTTGTCACCCCCTGCGGGCAGGTGGACACAAGACAGAGGATAAGTGGCAGTTGTGGCAGACCCAGCAGTCCGGCAGTACTCTGCTGTGAAGAGGAGGAAAGGTGTTATCTGTACCCCAGCACCGGTCTGAGAGCGGAGAAGTTCCTTCTGGGATCAACTATGAAACCCTCCGGACAAATGTTAGGGCTCTCTTGTTTGCAAAACCAGGCTTATGAGCTGAGCCAGTGTTTCTCTCCGAGCCAGGCCGAGGCTGGGAGCCCATGGGTGGGTGCATGATGGAGCTGGGAACCTCTGAGGCTGGCTTGTGCTGCTCCTGCTGCAGCCAGGCCTTGGCCCCAGGAAGACACTCCATCCTTAGCCTTGTGGGCCACGGCTCTGCCCTCTCCCTCCCTCCACTGGCAAACAGACAGGGCCACTGGCTCCAACAATGCCCAGAGCCCACTTGGGCCTTCAATATCCCATCCTGTC
Organism: Nyctereutes procyonoides; assembly: GCF_905146905.1. NCBI lineage: Eukaryota > Metazoa > Chordata > Mammalia > Carnivora > Canidae > Nyctereutes > Nyctereutes procyonoides. The sequence continues at coordinate 35,397,792 of NW_026575020.1, forward strand.
ACTTCTCCAGTCCCTGCCTCCTCCGTGGGCAGTGGGGGGGCGGGGGCAGGTCTAGACAGAGAGGCAGCTGAGGATATGTGTGTGTGTGTGTGTGTGTGTGAGTGAGAGAGAGAGAGAGAGAGAGAGAGAGAGAGAGAGAGAGAGAGAGAAAGAGAGAGAGACAGAGGCCTGGGTGGAGTGGGGTAATGAAAATTTAGTTGGACCCTTTGAAAAACCTGTGAGAGTTCTAGTCTCTTAATGAGATTTGCGTAACAAAAGCTCCAGCAGTGTCACAATGGTTTGATTCTTCTTTTGAAATTTCACAGAATTTACAGATCAGTTCTGCTCAACTGGGGGGGTGGGGTGTAGAGGGCAGAGTACAAGGAAAACCTGGGAGCCCAGAGTTTTGCGAATTTAGAAAAAGACAATCTGTGGACAATCTGGTGCAGGTGACCAGAGAGCCCCACCAAATGATCAAAAGGCAAAGACTAAAGGCCAGTCTCTGTGTCACTCCACCCCGCCCAGAGTCAAAACTAACCTCAAATGATATTTGTCATTTTAGGGTAATGGGTCCATAGTCCTTCCAGCCTGCTGCTGGAGCACCTATCAAGCAGGTGGACAAGGAGGGGGTCCCAAGAGCAGGCCCCGCCTGTGTTGTGTCTTATCTCATCCTCGGTGGGATGCTACGGTGGGATGCTACGGGAACAGGAGGCAAGGATGGAGCGGGGGTCCTGCGGCCTCCTGAAGGCAGACACCACAGGAAGGAACTGGGAGGCTGCTGGCTTTCAGAGAAAGCTTTGTTCAAATTGGCTCGTGCCATGTGTCAGTTTAGTTGATGTTGGGTTTAATTTAAGAGCAAATGAAAAACAACAATGCAACACACCAACGTGTTACGCACATGATTTTCTTAAAGTTCTGCTACGGTGGAAGAAAAGGTGTTTTCCAATTCGAGCAAACTGTACTGGCCAATGCAGAAAAGTCATAGGAAACCTCCAGCAGCTTGCCAGCCTCGGTAGGAGTAAGCCCTTCCCAGCCCGGAAATACTGTCCTCTTCTCAGAGGTGGTGAATTTATCCTCTTTGCACAATGAAAAGCAGGCAGCTTTGATACTGAGCAAAGTGTTTCTGGGGCTGAAGGAAGAGCAAGAAAAGCAAGTGGAAGCCTTCCTACAGCACACCCAGAGCTGGAAGGAATCCTCCAGCCTTCCCCAGGTGCCGCTGGTTCCGAGGCAAGAGCACAAAAGGCCGCGCGCGTGTCTGAGGCTGAGAGCCCCGCCGCCCAGACTAGCAGTCCTCTGGAGGGCACTTGGAGCAGCAGCTCCCCAGGCCCTCTCCCCTAAGCCCCTGGCAGCATGCTAATAAGGTGAAGAGGCACCACAAAACTTCGCGGGGCCGGAAGGAGTTAATTTAAGTTCATCTTCCTTCAAAATGAGGTCACCAGCTTGGCACATGGTGGCTGTCTACAGGCTCATTCAGCAGCCTGTCCATTCTTCCACCTGATGGGGGGCAGAAGCGACCCACCAGTGGCCCCCCGGCTGGATGTGAAATCGTAAAGCAATTAATCAAACCTGCTAAAAGCCTGGCTGACAAGAGCAGGGCTGGCCACACTATCTGTCACCACTGCTGTATTTATCATGGAAATCCAGCAGGGGCCCAGGGAGGCTCAGCGTCTGTCCAAGGACTAGAGCTGGGAGCTGGGGGGGGGGGGGGGGGGGGGGCGCGGCGGCGGCATGGCCTGACTGCTGGTGGCTCCCTCTCCCATCTCCCTTACTCACCCTCATCCACACACCTTCTCTCAGAAGATGCACCCCCATACCCAGGCCTCGTGTGTGTGTGTGTGTGTGTGTGTGTGTGTGTGTGTGTGTGTCCACGCCCATGCAGCAGAGAGCAGTAGTAAAGAGAGACCCTGGCTGACAAAACTTTGGGCCTTTTGAGGCTGCTGTCAGAGCCCTAGGACACAGAGCAGTCACTTCCCTGTGGGAGTCACTCAGGGTGACTTTGTGGAGGACAAACTACAAGGGGCGGTTCTGGCCACATCCAGATTTAACGGACTACCAAGACCGGTCACAGTACAGACAGCGAGGCTGCCCGTCTAGAGCCGACACACAGTCAGCAAGTCAACCCTCCTTGACAGGATGGTCCTCCAAAGGCAAAGACACCAAGCTCTACTTCTCAACCCACAGGCACTGACTGGTCTCAATCTCACAGCAGCCAAGCTGATGGTCTGGGTAGTGGCTCTGACTTACCACTAGCATCTGGGCAGCTGACAGCACCCCCTAAACACTGATCAACACATACACCCTGCCAGGAAATGAAAACAAACTCACATTGCTCCTACCACCTCCAAAGATTAATACTCTTGAAGACAACACAGAGACCAGAGATAGACATTTCAAGAGAGCATACCTTAGACACTGGCCACGACAGGGCCAAATGCAGACTCTAGAAGGTGAATGAGGGGCAGGAGGGATCGCCCCCATGTGCTAGCATGGGACAGTATGCTAAGGCAGCTTTAGCTCTCCAACCAAGACCATTCCCAAATTGTGCTCTGTGGAACGTCAGCTTTTTCCCACAGGTCAGAGAGGTGGTGGCAGAAATTGGAGAAACTCGGGGGGGAGGGGGGGGTGTAGCCTGCATTGACTTCCTCCAACATGTACGAAGGCAAATACAAAGGCCAGAGGTGAACCTGTGTGTGCTGCCCAGGGTGAGGCTTCCCGAGAACCTCCAGGGAGGCCAGCCTGCTGCAGCCCAGGAATTGCTTGCTCTTCCCCTTGCTCGCAGTGATGGATGGCTAGTGGCCACATTAGCCACTAACAAGGGTTTCTTACCTAATGTTCTCTACAAAGCCTTGAAACAACTAACCAGTCAATTTTTATTTCCCTCCACAGGGTGTCCGTTGTTCACAGTAAATGTGCTCAAAGGATAAAAACCACTCTTACACGTGTCAATAAAGCCCAAATACCCAAATCCAGTAAGCACAAAAAGTGACACATTTGTCACAGGGCAACCTTCATTTGAGGAATTATCTCAACTGTTCCTCTGAGCCCCCGGGAGGCAAATTAATCACTAATCAGTCGATTGACAAACATCCAGAGGCCCCATCATCCTGGGCAGGGGACCTTTTTGACAACCTACGTGGCTTGACCAGGCAGTGGGGTCTTACTTTTGGTCTGTTTGTACATGATAACCGACAGCCCACTCTGCGCATGTTCATGAGAAGACCCTACCCAACAGGGTCTCTTCGGAAGGCTGATGATGTCACAGACCTGGCACCTGCAGTCAAGTGCAGCTAACAGACCCGACTTTATGTTCTGGAGGTACCATCTGGGCCCTCTCTGCTGTTGGGTAGGATAGATGGAGGGGAACCATGAAACTCCACCAGTGGCCCCTTACCTTTGCCTATGACGAGGCCACACTTATCTGCCGGCACCGTGTAGGTTATCTCCTGGACGCCACCAGGGGCTCCCACACTCCAGTCACCACGGCCACGTCCTCGTCCTCTGGCCACCGTGAGGCCTCCGAACCCATCTCTTTCCTAGGAAGGACGCAAAGCTCAAGTAAAGATTTCTGCCTCTGCCACCAGGACCACTTTTCAGCCCCAGGGAGGAGGTGAAGTGACAGGATATAATCAGTGCCACACACTAGAACCTGAGCACCTTGCCACATTTCAGTTTCTGAAGTGCTCTTTCAAAGCCAGAATTAACACAAATCACAGGAGCACTGAGGACATGTGCAGATGAACGTGTGTGGTTTCACAAACAGCCACACTGTACTGAACTAAAACACGCAGTCAGGTATACACTCCTGGGCTGAAGCCCAGTGCCCTCTTGCCGAGAGTCTTAATTACTGGGCCCTAATGTCCAGGTATCAGGAGCCGTTTTCTCCTCCGTGGAGTCTGCCCTTTCCCGTGGCTAACACACACTGGGCCCACCAGCCAGGCATTACATGTGGAAGAACTGCAGGCATTTCAAAGTGACGAGTATGCCTCCAACCCTCCCCTCCGCAGACACTGCTGTGGGTGGTCAGAGCACCTCACAATCCAACTAGCAAATAGGATAAAAGCCTTTTACAGATAGCTGGGTTGTGCCATTCTCCCAAACAAGGAGGGAACAAATCAGGTGTGTGGGCCTGTGGTGTGGGGTGGAGGAGCCTCCGACATTCTCATGCCGGCCCCCAAAACGGGGCACATCCATGGTCAACACCTAACAGAAAAAGGTTCTTTTCATTCAGGGGCAACCAATCTCATTGGAGGTCTCTGTTCTCTGAGTAACTATGGAGCTGCAGCATTTAAATTCTTTTTTGTGGGCAGACCAGGTGGCTCAGTGGTTTAGCGCCGCCTTCAGCCCAGGGCCTGATCCTGGAGACCTGGGATCAAGTCACACGTCAGGCTCCCTGCATGGAGCTTGCTTCTCCCTCTGCCTGTGTCTCTGCCTCTCTCTCTCTCTCCTCTGTGTCTCTCATGAATAAACAAAAATCTTAAAAAAAAAAAAATTCTTTTTTATATGTTGAGGGCAAATCTGGCCAAAGCTGAGAGCCCCTTCGTGGAAGGGAAAAGCCAAACAGATGTTCAACATAGTGGACAAATGTTTCGCAGAACCTACCTATGCTGATTAAGAATAAACTGAGCGTTTACCCAGAATTAAAACCAGCAGAAAACAGAGATGACTAGAGTGCTTTTTTCCTTGCACTCGGCTTTTATGAGAGACAAATAATGAATAAACAAAGCAATTATAGGGATTTATGTTAAAATATATGTACTCATGGGTACGTGCACACATAGCCGACTTCCTGGCCTTCCCCAGAGTCTCAGAGATGAGGCTATCTCCCCACTGCCCTGAACCTCTGTAGCTCTGGGTCTGTAGACTCTTCCTGTTACCAACGACGCTGGTCTCTTCTGAACTTGTCTAATCCTAAGAATTGCTGCAACTCTAGCAGAAGCTCAAGCCTCCTCTCTGGGGTATGCTGATTCTGGAAGTCTGTGGTGGGGGCTATAAGCGTGTAACTTCAACATGGCCACTCCAAGACCTGGGGGATTGTGTGGGCTGCACTACCTGGTGCATACGAATCATCTGTGGTCGAGAGCTCAGCCCAGGGAGGCTCAGAGGCTTGTCCCACAGGCTTGTCTGGCTAACAGCAGAGCTCGGGCTACAGTTTCCAATCTGTGCTTCTCTTCAGCTCCAGGTGTTTTTTTTTTTTTTTTTTTTTTTTAAGATTTATTTACTTATTTATGATAGACACACACACACAGAGAGAGAGAGAGAGAGAGAGAGAGAGAGAGAGAGAGAGAGAGAGGCGGAGAACAGGAGGAGGGAGAAGCAGGCTCCATGCCGGGAGCCCGACGTGGGACTCGATCCCGGGACTCCAGAATTGCGCCCTGGGCCAAAGGCAGGCGCTAAACCACCGAGCCACCCAGGGATCCCCCTCCAGGTGTTTTTAAACTTGCCCTCAGTTTGGCACACCTGGGAGACATGCCAACCTAGCGTCAGTCACAGTGGTTCCCAGAGCACTTCACAATGGGAGGCGGGGGGCGGGCAGGTGGATATGCTAACAGCATCACACAAGCTTGCTCGCATCCTGAGAGAGAAGTGCAGGGAATCCAGTGTGTGAAGACACCTTTAAGACTCTGGAGGATCCAGAAGTGTTTTCTGAAGCTAAGATTAGAGTTTATTTTTTTCTTTTTTTTCTTTTTTTAAGAGAGAGAGAGAGAGAGAGAGAGAGAGAGAGAGAGAGAGAGAGGCAGAGACACAGGCAGAGGGAGAAGCAGGCTCCATGCAGAGAGCCCGATGTGGGACCTGAACCCAGGTCTCCAGGATCACACCCTGGGCTGAAGGCAGTGCTAAACCGCTGAGCCACCTGGGCTGCCCAAGAATTTATTATTTTTTTTAAAGAGACTCCATGCTTAGCGTGGAGCCCAATGTGGGGCTTGAACTCATGACCCTGAGATCAAGACCTGACCTGAGATTGAGTCAGATGCTTAACCAACTGAGCCACCCAGGCGCCCTGGAGTTTACTTAATATATTTCCATGCCAAGTATACCTAATGGCTTGAAATGTGACCTGCACTGTACTTCTCCAAATAGTTTACACAGTCAGGAACTTACTGTGTCAAGAAAACCTAGATAGCAAAGAGCAAAGTATCTAGGATATCTGGTATAACAAAGAGCAAGAAGCTAGTAACAAAATACATGAAGGGAGGAAAAGCGCAGATGTAGAAAAGCTGCCAGCCATGTACCTGGAGGCAGGCAACTGGCAAGAGCACTGAGTTCCAGAAATGTGATCCAAGAGGGCGTGACTTCTCTTTGGTGCTGCCCCAAGACCCTGTGTGGCACTTTCTGCTTTTGCAGGTGATGTGTCTGAACTCCAGAAAGCTGGACTCACCTGGGCTGTAAGAATAAGCTCGTTGTCTGCTTTTGCAGGTGATGTGTCTGAACTCCAGAAAGCTGGACTCACCTGGGCTGTAAGAATAAGCTCGTTGATGACATGTGCTGCATGCTGACACCGATCTGGGGGTCCCATGACTTGTGCAGCTCTCTCTGGACTAATACCATCATCTGTAGAACAAAATGAGAGACAGGGTTAGGAAAAGCCTGACTTTAGTTGGAAACAAAGGTCAGTCTGATTTGCAATCAATATTCCTACCAGATGCATAATCATCTTTTTGGATGGTTTATATCAACACTCACTTCTTATGTAATTACAGACATTTTAAAAAGATATTGTTACAGAAACATAAGACAGTAAGGCAAAAGAAAGCAGAGCTGGTAATATATGGTATAGATTGCCAAAATTAGCCCATCACAATATTTTCCCATCTTCAGAGAAATGAGGAAAATTAAGACAATGTAAGTAATTTTGCTCATGAAGATAAATCTACAAAATTTAAAGAACTGTCCTTTATTCTAAGATGTTAGTCTTTTTCTTAAATGGTTTTATCTTTAAATAATGAAGTAAAAATAACAGATTCTTTTTTGTCTCTCCTTGACAAAATTAAAAGCTGGAAATGCTATGAGGGCCCAGAGGAGAAAGCTAGATTGATAATTTGGTAATAGTATGGGAGGGAGGAGTGGGGAGGAAAGAGGGAGGGAGGGAACACACATGAGCTAATTATAGAGTTCCTGTCTTGTTAAGTACTTTATAATTCTTCATAGCACTAAGGATTTTTGAGAATCATCAAAACCAACCTGGCTTGAACTGAATCCTCACCCCGGCATCATTCTGAATCTTTTTGATCATTTCCCCATTTCTTCCTATTACAATCCCAACAGCAAACCTTGGCACAGACACCTGAGCACAGGGAAACAAAATCTATCAGAGCTGTCTGCAAATCTGTTATTTCTTAAAGGATACATTAAAAAAAAAAAAAAAAAAAAGACCCAAAGAACAAACAACTTGATTTTGATTGCAGTGCCTTCCTAGAAATGATATGATACAGCATATTTTTCCCCTCTTAGGAAAAATATCGTGATTGATGATTACACTCTTGCCTATTAAGTTAGCTTAATGCATCTGAGATTTCATCACATTAGTTATAAAAATGAAGAATAAACCTTATAGATAAAAGGTTAAAGATGGCAAACCTATCTTCCCAATTCTATGAAATAAGCATAAATATATCATGTACACTGGTCCTTGAAAATGTCTCCCCTTCATTCTTTTATCGTGATAAAATATAAGAACACATAACCTTTATCATTTTAACCATTACTTAGTATACAGTTCAGTGGCATTAAATATACACGCAACGTTGTGTAACCATCAACAGTCTCTGTACTTCCAAAACCTTTTCATCACTCCCTAAAACTATGTATCCATTAAACAGTCTCCTTCCATCAGTGCTGGTCACCTCTGCTCTACATTCTACCCGTGGGAACTTGCCCATTCTGGGCGCCTCACATGAATGGACTCACACAGTATTTGTCTCTCTGTATCTGGCTTACTTTACTAAGCATAATGTTTGCAAGCTCTATCCATGGTGCAGCGTATCTCAAAACTTCATTGTAAAAGAATGCTTTTTGGGGAGCCTGGGGTGGCTCAGTCAAATAAGCACCTGACTCTTGGTTTTGGCTCAGGTCATGGTCTCAGGGTTGTGAGTTCAAGCCCTGCATTGGGGTCTGCACTCAGCAGTGAGCATGCTTGAGATGCTCTCTCTCTTCCCCTCCCTGCCCCTGCACTCTCCTTCTGTCCCTCTCTCTCATAAATCTTTAAAAACATTTAAAAAAATAAAGGAAAGCTTTTCATTCCATTCCACCTCATCAATAAGTCGGCCTTCCAGGTCTGACACCATCACAACACAGAGCACTGAGAAAATCTGGCCTCTAGTCTTCACCTGGGCAGCAGGAAAGTGCTGAGGCAAAACCTCACAACCAGGAAGATGGCCCCGTTCCTTGAAATGCATGCACCTGGCTCCCCTCCCCTATGGTTGACTCTCTCGGTCCTTCCTCACACCCACCCAGGCTTCGAAGAGATCAAAGCTCACTCACTCACTCAAGGTTAAAGAGCTAACCAAAGTGTGGCCTACAATCTAAAAGTGCAGCCCGTTTGCCTGGAAACTAACCTGTAGGACAAGCATACCTCTATGCTGCCTCCTCCCACGCGGGCACTGAAGTCACCTCGGACACCTCGGAAGTCAGCTTGATCTTTCTCTCGAATGATCTCTAATACCATTTCTCTTGCTTGCTGTGTAAACACAGAGGAAAGGCATTATGGAAAATAAAATCCTAAGAAAAGACATGACACCAGGTGAAATTTCAAGATCAGACCCCATTAAGTCAGGCTTAAAGACTCAGAAGGTGCTCAGCTGTGGGAGAGCTCAACTTCTTGTATCACAACATGGGACAGGAGGAGGCTGCTAGGGTGGGTCACATAGACCAATCTTAGGTGATGTGTTCTTCACATTGCCCAAGACATCCACACAGACAAGGGCCTGCCTTCCTTTAAGCCACAGTTGGATCAGCACATTTGTCAGAGATTGATTACTATGGCCCTGAGGCATTTTGGCACACTGTTTCTTTCTGAGAGCTCTGTAGGCAAGTTCCACGTAAAAGACATCACAAGGCAACCCATTGCAGAGGAGCTCCAGGGAGGTGAAGGGAAAAGGCCAGCCTAGGGGGCCTGAATCTATCCTCCAACACCCAGAGATCAAATACTCTAATTACCACCTGGCAAGACTACCTCCCAGGCCTGATGCTCTTGGAGGCACACTCAGTGTCCTCTGCCCCCCCCCACCCCAAAGCACTTTAAGTCAGTCCATCTTGCCCACACCAGTCCCAGCCTCAAGGAACCTGCACTGGACATCAGCCATACATAACAACTCAAGTCTGGGAACCCAGATTGCATCCTGGTTCTGGAAAAACCAGCCAAATAAAAACAAACAAATAGGAATTAAAGTCTTCAGACATTTGGAGAAACTGCGAGCATGGGACTATAAGATCATGTTATGAGACTTGCTATCATTTTCCTAGGCCTGATTATAGAAACCAGTTCTTGGGAGATACATGCTGCAGGATCTGCGGGCAGACGGTCATGATATCTGTCACTTACTCACAAATGGTAAAGCAGAAATAAGTAAATAAATAAAACACACAAACACACGAATGTGGCAAAATGACAGGTAGGACGAGGCTACACAAGTACATGTTCACTGTTCATCTTTTCAACTTGTCTGTATGTCTAAAGATTTTTATAATAAAAAGTTGGGGAGAGAAAACACACACACAACCATTTATCCTAGGGAGAGAAAACAAACACACAACCATTTATCCTAAACACAGGAAACGGCTTTTCCCAAATAAAAAATGTAGAATACACATACTTTTAAAATTAAAACAAAAAAACTAAAAATATTTTGTTGTGATTTTCCTGCAAATGCATGGAATGTCAAGAAAATAAGCCTTTCATAAAAGAACAGACGGTTCCACCAGAGAAGGCAAGCAGGGAGTCAATGTGCACACATTTAGAAAGGTGAGATGTGGGATCCCTGGGTGGCTCAGCGGTTTGACGCCTCCCTTCAGCCCAGGGCGTGATCCTGGAGACCTGGGATCGAGTCCCACATGGGGCTCCCTGCATGGAGCCTGCTTCTCTCTCGGCCTGTATCTCTGCCTCTCTCATAAATAAATTAAAAAAATCTTTTGGAAAAAAAAAAAAAAAAGGAAGGTGAGATGCTTTGGAGGGGCAAGGCAACTGGGGGACCCTGGCCTGCTGGAGGGGAGTGAGGTGCTGCACCACTGCCTGGAGTCCAAGGCCTGAGGCCGTCTGAATCACTGGCCCTCAATTCTGCTTTAAAATCATGATTCTTAACCATGATGTGAGACTTGATCCTGGGACCCCAGGATCACGCCTGGAGCCAAAAGCAGATGCTTAACTGCTGAGCCACCCAGGTGTCCCTAAAACCAGGATTTTTACCTATGTACCTGGACTGGAAGAACTCCCGATAACAGCAAATTGAGTTATGCTGAACAAGAACATTAAAAACTGGGGAAATTATACTGTAGGTTGGCAAACTGAATTAAAAAAAAAATTAGGGGATCCCTGGGTGGCTCAGCGGTTTAGCGCCTGCCTTTGGCTCGGGGCGCGATCCTGGAGTCCCGGGATTGAATCCCGCATCGGGCTCCCAGCATAGAGCCTGCTTCTCCCTCTGCCTGTGTCTCTGCCTCTCTTTCTCTCTCTCTCTGTGTTTTTCATGAATAAATAAAATCTTAAAAAAAATTAAAATTAAAATTAAAAAAATACTTAAAAAAAGGAATTGGGGAAAACAGGGGTGCCTAGGCTCAGTTAGTGAAGTGTCTGCCATTGGCTCAGGTCATGATCTCAGGGTTCTGGGATTGACCGCCACATTAAGCTCCTTGCTCAGTGGGGAGTCTGCTTCTCCCTCTGCTCTGCTCATGCTCTCTCTCTTTTAATAAATAAATATTAAAAAAGAAAGAATTGGAGGAAATAAATAGGAGAAGGGGATTAAGAGGTATAAACTTGCATTTATAAAAGTAGTAAGTCCCAGAGTTGAGAAGTACAGTACAGGGGACATGATCACTAATACTTTAATAACTGCACAGTGATGGATGATCACACTATGGTGAGCCAAGTCGTGATGGATATAATTTTGCAATGTGCTGAATCATTCTGTTGTACCCCGAGACTGCCATAATATCATGTTAATTACAATAAACATACATATATACCTACATAAACACATGCACAAATACATATATGTGTAAATAAAGTATCATCGTGGGAGGGGAAGAATGGGGGAAATATTTTGCAGGAAACTGGTAACCTCCACTGGCTCAAAGCCCCAGAACTCCTGTGGAGAAACAGCTGTTGCTGACAGCCTAGCTCACCAAGGTATGCCACCCTGGAAGTCCTCTAAATGCAGCAAAGGCACAGTATGCTGCAGTGGGCAGGAAAAGAACATTCGTATTTCAAGAGAACAGACACATTCCCACACCCACAGCCCACTCACATTCCTGCTGGCAGTGAGAGTCAGAGGGTGGAACTGCCCCAGATGGTCTAAACCTAAGCCCTTTACTGCTTTCAGAAATGGGCTATACTCTGTGGCTGGGAGCTCAGGGCACAGGGCGCTTGCTTATATACGGGTGGGGTGCTCATCTCCCACCTAAGCAGGAAGTCTTGCAAAATAGGACCAAGAGAGAACAAGCAAGTAAGAGCCAGAGAGACCCAGCAGCCGAGGTACCCAAAGGCTAACAGATGGAAAACTGCATCTTATCAGTGCAACAAAATCATCTTCATTTATGGGAATGTTCCATATGTGCACTGTCCATGACCAGAGCTGCCATCCTCATGTGGCTATCTTAGGCTCTCAAAATATGGCCAGTGTAAACAAGAAACTCCATTCTCATTTAATTTGAATTAATTTAAATGGCCACTTGTGGCTAGTGGCTCTGAAGGAGACAGGCCGACCTCATATCCTATCATCACGCTTAGCTTGGACAACAGTTCACCTTAAATAAAACCATCTAGTTTGATAACATACATACACACATTATTTATTTATTTATTTATTTATTCATTCATTCATTCATTCATTCATTCATTCATTCATTCATTCATTTATTTGTGATAGGCACACAGCGAGAGAGAGAGAGAGAGAGGCAGAGACACAGGCAGAGGGAGAAGCAGGCTCCATGCACCGGGAGCCCGACGTGGGACTCGATCCTGGGTCTCCAGGATCGCGCCCTGGGCCAAAGGCAGGCGCTAAACCACTGCGCCACCCAGGGATCCCCAGATAACTTCTTAAATAACATACAAGCTCGACACATTCCTCCCAGGTGATAGCCCCACACCCAGGACCTGCCCCATTCGTGACTTCTTTCCTACCTGTACTTTGAACGGGTCTCCAGTGATGCGGAGAGGCTTGTCTGCTCCCGTAGGCAGTGGGCCATCCTGGATCATGACCATTTTCACACCTGTCCGCTCCTGTGGGGGAAGCACACCAGCAGTACAGCCCTCACCACCATGAACGAGAACGCAGCATGGTGCAAGAAGCATGGGGCTGGGCCCCATCCCCCATCAGGCACGTCCCACCTACCACAAGGTACTGCCCTTTGAGAACACCAGTGTACCGTTCATGCTAGACAGCTGCCAAGTGTGATATGGAAAACCATTTCCCCAAAGCCTCCTTTTCTCCTGGTCCCCAGAATATCTCAATCCAATGAACTATTTTTATGACATATCAGGGACTAACATCATCTAGTTAGGGCCCATGCACAGCTCTGAGAAGGAAAGGCTCCTGCTGCCCTATTTCACTGATGGGGCAGGCCCTGAGAGCAAGCTGCCCAAGGTCTCAGAGCTGGGGCATGGGGGAGCAAAAGGTGGATTCTAGCTTCCAGGACCCTAGAGCCCACATTAGAGTGCCCGCCAGGCCAAGTGCTGGCGCGTGAGAGCGCACGCTAGGCAGCCCACGACCCCTGATTTGCAACTTCAAAAGCCCAGAAGTTTGGAAATAAGTTTGCTCATAACTCATTTGGCAGCAAAACTAATCCAAACTCATGGAAGCATATCTGTACCCCTTCTCTTACTATGACTGTCACGATGTTTGGCTAGGCCAACAGGCATCGGATTACAGGATGTGCCCTGGAACTTCCTGGGGGTGTTCTTTTTTTTTTTTTTATCTTTTTTTTTTTAGATTTGTTTATTCATAGAGACAGAGACAGAGAGAGAGAGAGAGAGGCAGAGACATAGGCAGAGGGAGAAGCAGGCCCCATGCAGGGAGCCCAACGTGGGACTCGATCCCGGGACTCTGGGGTCACACCCTGGACTGAAGGCGGAGCTAAACTGCTGAGCTACATGGGCTGCCCTTCTGGGGGTGTTCAATTCTGACACATTTCTGGCTTCCTGTGTCTCACATGAGGGGTTCTGGAATAGGAGCAGCTAATGTTCATGGAGCATTTACTCAGTAACAGGCTCTGTTCTAAGGATCTTAAGTAAATATAAAATCACGAGTATTATTTCAGCTTCATTACAAGAGCGAGGCGAGCATTTCCCTAACCTTTACAGACAAGGACTCTGAGCCCTGGAGAAATATACAAACATATTTAAGGTCAGGCAGCTAGGGAGAGGGTGTATGGCTGGCTAAAAGCTCCAGCTCTGGATGCAGTTCTTTCATCCAAGATGTTGTTGTCTGATGGTAAAAACAAGCCTAACAGAGTGTGACCACCCCAGTGGGCAGTACCACTTGGCATCATACCTGGACTCAGGCCTGGCCACAGTAACTGTTCATAAAGTATCTGTCGAATGGAGGATCTGTGCGCTGACGTGAGCAGAGGGTGGCAGGGGAGCTCTGCACCGAGAGGTGTATAGCCAGTCTAGCAATGGGGAGTTTGGGTTATGACTAGCCCTAACCCCCAGTCCCAGAAGCCCTCCTGGAGCACCACTCTGATAAGGGCTCACATACCTGCAGCTGCTTGATCGTCTCCCCTCCTTTGCCGATGACCAAACCCACTTTAGACGCAGGGATAAGAATTTCCTGGATTGTGCTATTGCCGTCTATGTCGTTGTGAAAGCCAGGTCCATTCCGACAGCGGTCCACAATCTGCCCCAGGAGCCGTTTGGCTTGTCTTTGGGAGGGAAAGAACCACAAGAGAAAGAGCATTACATGAATGTGCTAGGTGCCTGGAGAAGGAAGGACAACAGCATCGGGGGAAGACCATGAAGGAGTCAAGGCAGCCCTCCATCCAGCTCCAGCTCCTGCCCCTACAACCCGGGAGGTCTCTGCCATCCGCCACGATACCAGGCTGGAATTTAAAAGTGACATGCACCACACACCAACATTCCAACACAGCCCTCTCCGGCCTGCCCTTTGCTCATGACGGTGTCTCACATTTCCATCACCAACACGTTTCGTCTCCTATCAGGACCTTCAGCTGCTAAGGTGGCGGAGACCGCCTTTGATCCCTCCTCTGCACCTCTCTCTGGTCCCCAGTCCAACATAACGCTTCACACAGAGGAGATACTCAAGAGACACTGGTTAAATATGGGCAGGAGAGAGCAACGAGAGAGATAGGAAGAAAGTAAGTGAGGGTTAGTAGTCACCATCTGAATTCCCAGATTCCAAGTTTCTTCCCCCAGCCAACCTGCTCTACAACTTCTGAGATGACCTTCCAGCTCAGGCTATGGCTGATCGCCAGTGTGGTCTGAAGGGGTGAGAAGAAGAGGCAGCACAGCCCCAGTGCAGTCACAGGGCCACAGACGTCTGCTTTGTGCCTGTCCACTTGGATTTTCAGGCCCCTGCTTTCCCCTGTGATGCTGTCTGGTGCCAGTGGACCCGAGGAAGGGGAGGGAAACGGCAGTGTTGACACAGCATGGCCTGACCAGCCGAGGCTGCCTGTTGGGGTCATATCACTCCTTTTCAGCACCAGAAGCTCCCGTGGCTGGTTTTTCTGTTTTTTTTTTTTTTTTTTTTGCAGGATTTATTCTTTATTTTTCTATTATTATTATTTTTTTAGTATTTATTCTTTAAATCACCATGTGCAATCTATTTTTTGGTTCCTCCGATAGGGTAGCATTCAGCTACTATACAGGCTGGCTGTACAGTATACTCGAAGAAAATGAAACGGTTTCCTCCTAAAGTTACAATCCTGTTGCCCCGACTGCCTGGGTAGAAGAGGAAGCAGGAATGGTTAGAAGAGTAGAGGAAAGAAAAGAAAGGGAGAAAACAGATGTTGCCTTTTGTAGTCTTGAGCCTCTCTGTATACAGAATTGGCCTGGCCAGTCTTCTCAGCGACACCAGCAGCTTAATATTTTGCTTGTGTACTAAATTAACCTGTGTTGGAAGAAAAATGCCTTGACTCCAGCAAAATCCTCCCGCTTGCCCTATAATGCACACCTACCAGCGATATTTATTCTGGTTCACTGCTTGCAATGTTACGGCAGAACAAGAGAATTTAAACTCATGTGGACTCTCGGAGAAACGCAAACAGTAAAACATCCCTATCTTTGAGCCAGAAATAATCTTAGCTATCCTGTCCCCAAATGCAACGCTACTCGATAGATTGAAAGAGGAGAGTGAGCAGATGCTAAGTTAGTACATCCCTGTCCCCCAGGAGGCTCGTGGACTGATGAGGCCTGCATCTGACACAAGCCTCTAAGCACAGGGGCCCCAGAGCGGGAAAGCAAATGCTAGTTGTAAAGTGCTTGCCAGGGCACCCAGAGTCAAAACATACTCTGACCAGTCCAGACAGCCCTCTAAGAGGAGTGATGGCCACCAAGAGTCAATTCATTTGGTTCTCAAATAGCAGTAAGGCAGTGGGATCAGTCTCAGGCAAAAGACCTGGTACCAGGATTCTCAATGGTTCACCAAGTGACAGGCTCACAAATACAGACCTGCTCAGGTAAAGGAGATATTACAAAGGAAGAAATAAGGGGCTTAGAGCAATTAGGCGGGGTGAACGCACACTCTTTAAGACCCTGGTGTATGGAGTGGATGTTATAACAGCTACCAGAAATTCTGTAGGGTTTGAGAAAAAGGAGATACCTTATGTGTTTTAAGTAACAGAAAACTCCCCTGGTGTGGCAACCTCCCAGATCCTTCTCCACAGAAGCATGTGCTTTCGTGGCCAAGTTGCAGCACAGATCCGCAGTGTTCGGTAACAGTTTTGCCCTTCCATGTCTCCCCATTTGGGGAGGGAGGAAGAAGAGTGAAAGGAAAAAGTAAATAAAATAAACTTACTCAATACTTTCTGGGGTTCCGGTAAGTACACAGGGCCTCTCTGGAATCCCAGAACTCTCTATAAGAAGAATCAAGAAGATGAGGTGTGTTGGTGGGCATCAGGCAACCGTGTACCTGTGCCTCTGTGTACAGATTGTCTCTCTGGGCTGGTTCCTACACCGGCCCCACAGAAGCCCAAGCCCCAGAAAAAGACAGTTTGCTTCCACTTGTGGAGAGAACAGTCAGCTGGTAGCTCCACCCTAGATTCTCAAAGTAGAAACAAATTCTGCAGGGGAGGTGGGCAGGATGCAGCGGAGCTTTCCCAGCGGGTCCTAATTAGCAATCTCAGCTTCATTTCTCTGACCCATTTGTGTGCTAAAAAGTGCCTGAGTCGCATCACCCGCTCTTCCTCAGTTTCTCCACCTGCAGAGTAGGTTAAGATCACCTGTTTGCACACCAGTGAGCAATTTAACAGCCGATGCACGTCAGGGCTATTACCAGCTATGGCACGAATCTCCCAAGAGAACAGTGACATCTATGTGGAACTACTTCCGGACCATTTGGCAAGAGAGGAGGAGAAGCTTGCTTTCCAACACCACACGACGCTTACTTTGTTCCTAAAAAAAGTGCCCTTTGAAATTCTTAACTCAAAAAAGAAAGAAAAAAAAAAAGAACTAAGAGCAGTTACTGCCTTCGAGACACTGTGACGTGTATCTTTTAAACAGACAAACACTTCTCTAGTTAACAGTCTTCCACGCCCCCTTTTCCACTATGGAAAGAGACCAAACTCAAATCAGTTGTCAGAACTATTAATAATATGAGAACACTTCTTTTCCTTAAACTGTTTCTCTCCATAACCCATGGTCAAATGGACCCAGCTGGGAAAGGTCCTGAACTGTGTTTCACGTGCACTCATTTAGCCAGACCCCAGCTGGCCTCTTTCCACAACGGGAGGGGACGGTCTAATCCAGGGGAGCCAGTGAGCCGTTCCCAGGAGTGACCCCAAAGCCACAGCACTCCTTCAGGACCCGCTGTCTGACATAACATTCTGGTGCAAAAATAAAAGGTCCTAGAGCAGCAGGTGTCTAGCACGGGCTACACGGAGCTGTAGAACTGTGGAGGGCCTCAAGAGGCCAGACGGGCAGCCTCGTCTCTGGGCCTGCTTTTGCCCTGGTTTTTCTGGTTCTCATCTGGGAGTCCAGCTCTAAAAATGCAAGGAAAACAGCAATCGCATATACTTACCCAAGCTCTTACACTTCTAAGCAACAAGCAAAGGTAATAAATCTGGAAAACTTGGCAAAATACTGATTTCTACCAAACTGAGATCTATGAAAAAGGAAGCCTTACCTGAAGCAATCTGAATTTTGCAACCAGATTCTGCTTGAATCCGTGAAATCTGCTCACCTCCCCTGCCGATAACTGAAACAAATTGAACAAGGTCAGAACGTGCCTCTGTTCCATATTTAACCATGCATGAATGACTTAATTAATTCAGCAAACATTTACACTTGGCTTGCGGCACTGCAAATCAGGATGGCCTCCGTGAGCCACGGAAATCATATGTGAAACATGGCAGATAGGTACAAGGTACTGCAGCTGAAGGGAGGAGAGAGGTTGGGGGCAGGGGGACACGGGTCTCTCTCAGCCTAGTGAGAGACCTGCAGTCCTTTGGGACTCTGGGGGATACAGGGTGCAAAGCATTCTACCATTGTGACGGTCACACTGACAGATTAATGAAGGTAAAGTAGATAATGTGTATACTTACTAAATCCAACCATTTTATCAGGCACTTTGAATTCTTCTGTTATTACTGCCCTAAAAACAAAGAACATTTTGGAAAAACATATAAAGAATTTCACACAGCCACTTCAGGTTCCCCAAATTCCCCACACTGGCAATACTGGAAGAGAGAGGGACTTTAAAATGAATCATGCTAGTTTGGCCAGCAAGTCCATAGCCCTCAAGAAAGAGCATCATCCGGGATCCCTGGAGCAGTTTAGTGCCTGCCTTTGGCCCAGGGTGTGGTCCTGGAGTCCCACACTGGCCTCCCTGCATAGAGCCTGCTTCTCCCTCTGCCCGGGTCTCTGCCTCTCTCTCTGTGTCTCTCATGAATAAATAAATAAAATCTTAAAAAAAAAAAAAAAGAGCATCATCTAATGGACCCTTTGGTTAATCACTTCTCAAGAAGATCCACACCTCCTCTCTCATGTCAGAGGAAGAAACTTCCGATTTTTCATTAAACCATCAATTCTACTAACAACTACCTTTTCTTCTCGATATCGGTTAAGGCTTAAAAGACTCTTTGGGGCTTGAGAAGTTAGTTTAGACTTTTCCTCCGGTCTCCTTGCTAGATAGATATTCAACTTCTCTTCAACATCCCTTGTTTCCCAATTTTTATTGCTTTCTGGCCTCTTTCTAATTTATGTTGTTTTGGAGGAGATGCTCCAAATGGAACCAGTATCCAGCAGAGGCCTAATCAGTGTTGACCAGGACAGAATAATTATCTCGCTCACTCTGCAAGGTACTTCTGTTAAGTGCTATCCCGTTCACTACGTGTTGGGATTTTTTTTTTTAAAAAACTACTGTACTGGTTCTTTCAAACAAACCTTTAAATTTGCCATATAGTGTATTGTGGACAATATCCAATTTGCCCAACACCCCAGAAAGCAATTACATTTAAACATGTACCTTAGGAAGAAGCTAAATGCAAGTAGTTTAAAAAGGGAAAAAAAAAAAGGTTAAGTGTTTTAAACATCTCTCACTCGGCTGGATTTTTACCCATCATGGAAAGGATCGAATCAAGTGCATGTTTTTAGGGAAAGCGTGGCACTTAAAAGAAATGGCTGTAGTATAAATAGTGCTTGCCATTGTATCAATTTGATGAGAGCAGACTGTCTCTTCTCTAAGGAATTTACCTCCTCCAGTTTGTACACGGGCAGGAATCCTCTCTACCTCTTGGGGTATTTGAGTTCAGCCGGAAATCAGGCAGTTCTTCTAACTTCCTAAATCAGTAATACTGTGGACAAAAACGCTAAGCCTCAACAAGCCCAGCACATCCGTACAGAAGCTTAGGGTCCCTGTGGGGAGTGTTTCCTGGCCATGGGGAAGGGTGAGGGCACTCCCATGCATGTAGCCACAAGACTGCGGCTCCTGTGTGTAGCACTATCCTCAGCAAGTATTACGGGGGAATTTATCAGAGGAGGTTCAATGCTATCACAATACAAATTGTCACAAAACTCAGGCAGTTCCTCAGCCCTCAGGGATGGCAGGTAGCAGACACTCATTGAGGAAGAAAAGTATGGAGATGACTGCTCTGGGCCCCCTGGAAGACAAAGCTCCATTCTAACTATGAGGCTGAAACCTGAATGCACAAAGTATGAACATCTTGGAAAGTAAAATCCTAATTACGTTTTTTACAGGAAAATTATGTTTGATACTAACAGCAATGTCATTTAAATTATCCTAATTTATTAAAAAAAGAAAGCAAATCAATAACACAACAAAAGCCAGGTTAAATCTTTTGGTTAACTAAGGTCTGATGATTTCTAGAAACTCCCAAACATTCAGGTAGAAAACAAGAGGATATAATTGTATCATTGCTGGTAAAGATTAAGGATAATATGTTACAGTAGCAGATGCACAACATAAAATTTCATCCCTGAGCAAAGAGAAACTATGGCAGTTTGCTGTATATTTTACTCTTTTTAAAGGATAAAATTGTGACCACAAACATCCTATCTTATAGATTGGTCTTTTTAAAGCCCAGAGTTCTCTGTATCTCTCTAAATCCTCAATATTTAAGGGAAAGCTACAACGGTAAACTGAGGCAGGGAAGCAACTGGGCACTTATCCAAGGTTCTCTGGCAAGTCCCTCCTCAAGTGCATGGGGTGGCCTTCTCAAGCCCACAACTCCTTGAGGATCACAAGCTTTATCTTGTGAAAGCCCAACGACCTACACTTCTTGGGGATGCCTTTGCTCAAATGAAGATGTTAAGGGTTCATAAAACACTGGGAAAGCCATCAAATCAACTCAGAATGGAAAATTTCTCTCTTTAAATTAGATGTATGTGGGCAGAAAAAAAGAAGCTCCATATTCTAGAGGTCTAACTTTATATACAATAATGGCTGATTTTTTTTTTAATGGCTGATTTTTAATACCTCCTGTTCGTTTATCCTTCGAACTTATGCTGTCTTGAAAAGGACTATAAAAAAACTTGAGTCTTAAAGAAATCTTGCCCCTGGTTTTTCACACTCTCAACCTCTGACTTTCTAACACTCTAGTACAGATGGTGGATCAATAAACAATTAGAAATGATCAATAAATAATAAAACATAACCCACTGCTTACCTTTGATGTACCAAGGCCCCTAACTGGTTACCTACTGTGGCAAAGAGAAAGAGAAAAGAAAAATCAAAGCATTAGCACGGATAAACTAACTCCATCCTTACACGAGTTCTTACCATTTCAGGCTGGGGTGGGGGGGAGACGGGGGAGAGAAAGGCAGAAAGAAAGCAAACAGTAATTTAGGCTCAGTGGCTGCAATGAATGCGTTACATGATATGAAACAGGAGGGGATGTCTTGATCAACACAGTCTCTAACCCAGTGTCCAGCTGAACGCAGGATAAGAAATTGATCTGCGTGTCCACATGCTGAGAGGCCTGGGAGAAAATCCCCGCCTGCCTAAATCCCTCTCCCTTCCCACCTCCCTCCTGCTCTGGATCCAGACTCAATGTAAAGATAGTAAGGGTTCCCTCTTTCTCAAACAAATGAGAAGGTTTAACCTCCTAGCCTGGGAGCATTGTTAAGGACTGCTCCATGGCAGCTGTGGTCACTAAGAACATGCACATATGGTTCCTGCCGACCACGGGGCATCTACCTGCCCCCCCCCCCAATTCTCCCTGCCCTCCCAAGAATATAAACATCTCAAGGAGAGGATCTGGCATCTTCCTTCCTTGGGCCTCTTTGTTGACCCACCACAGCAGTCTGTACGCAGTGGATGCTAAGAATGAGCAAGTGCCTTTCAAGCCCATTTCACAGAGACAACAGTGCCAAACAGCCTCTTATTATGAAAACCAACTCTGTAATCACATTCCCACAAAACCACTTTAGCTACGCTTTTTGTTCCAGTTTCTCCCCTTTCAGCTATTGATGAGCATCTCCCTCATCAGCCATCAGCAAAAAGAATTCTGTGGTGTTTCTCTTTTGGAAAATGAGCCCAGGAAACACAGTCAGCGGACAATAAAAGTATAAATCCTAAACATATTCCAAAGAACCAAATGGATCTTGCAATGTGTTATCAAGAGCATTCACAAACGTGTCTCTGGGGCAAGTCGTAAGGAGGACAGACAGGAGATCAGTGAGGAAGGGTCAAGCACATCAGCTTCAGAACAAAGAGTGGAATGGCCTGACATCTGAAATCTAGGACTCTCAACTGCTCTTCTTTCGGCCTGAACTTAACCCTGTCCTTCTGACTGGACAGGAACGGGTCCTAAGATGACAAAGGAAAAGAAACCAGATCATGATATTTTAAAAGAGTGTAAAGAAACAATGTGAGCAAAAAAGTAAACAAGGCTGTGGAGTCAGTACCATATTTCTTCTGGATCAATAGCAAGATAATGGTTTGCAGCCAAAATATTGACATTATATACCATTAATCTGCTTATCTCAGGGATAAGAGAATTGTTTTTTTATTGAATCTTCAGCTTTTCTTCTTGCATTTCAAGTATGAATGTGACAGATGCTCTCACTTGGGGTAGGGGTGCTCATGATTCCCATCCCATGTAAAGACCGTTCAATTCCAGCCTTGGACAAGGAGTCCTCGGCACACACATAGCCCCTGGATGTTGCCTGAGAGGACTGTCTGCCCTCTAAGGCAGTGGGTATGAAGAAAGGCTGAAGAAAGATGTCCATAGAAGAGTACCCTTGAGTTTGGTCAGCTGTTCCTACTCAAGGGTCTAGCTCAGTCTCCCTGCTCACTGTCAGCATTCCTCTCAGGGATGGAGAATACACCGAACACAGACTAAAGACTGAAATGCCTCGAAAGGCCAAGAACACAGGTGCCTGGTTCCCAAACAGGGCAACACAGTTGGACCTTGGCTCCTGGCATGCTGTGCTGTTTGGTAAGAGATGTCAAAAGGGCTGATGATCTTCAGCAATCTGGCCAGAAAAGCCATAGAAATAGGGTAAAGAGCAACGCTACCATAAAGAACTTGATGGGATTCAGGAGAACATTCAAAAGGCTCTTGGTCAAAAGGCATTTGCAATTTTGTGCTGGTTACACAAAACAAAGCAATTCCTTTTTGCAGGGAAGGGGCGGGTCACAGGTGCAGCACACAGGGTCCAACCCACTGCCTCGATAAGGGGACAAGCTCAGGAAGATGGCAAGCAGAGGAACACATACCATCATCCTGCAAAGAGTCACACGACACCAAAGAAGGAAATCAAATTCCCACCCAGACTCAACTTGGAGTTGGTGGACTCTGAGGAAGGGCACGCCTCCTCTTTCCTCCATGGTGATGCTGCAGCTGCAGGCTGAAATGCGCTATTTATTAAAGTTTCAGTCCCTGCAGAAATGGCCCCATTTGATGCCTAGAGTGAAAACCAGTAGTTAGATTGGGGGCACTGGGAATTCACACAGCAGACGGATAACATCCGCCCCATGAACATGGAGCCTCCTGTCTTCACAAGGAAGAGGGGGTCCAACAGGGGAGGCACGTGGGAACCTATCAAGTTCAATTCCATGGTAACTACAGTCATTTTACTGTAAAAAAAGGCAAAATGCTGCATACAATCAGTCCTATTTCCCGTTAATGGTGCATGCTGGCCCACAATACTTCGTCTCCCCTCAGAAGTTCACCCCAGCTCCATTCCAGCACATGTGCACACACACAGACACAAGCACACAGGTGTGGCTCTCGTTTACCTGGTGCACCACATAATGGAAAGCTGTCTGGGCTAGGGGAAAATGAGCTTCCCATAGAAAAGATTCATGCTGTAATATGAGACATTTTTTCTAAAGAGGAATAGTCTGCCAATTTCAATAATGATCTTCGGGGAAAAAAGATAAGGCACTGGACACATTTTCCCCCACTAGTGAGGAGAAAAATGTTTTCCTTTTTTTCCTGTAAAGAAATGCTACAAAATGTCACTGGGGAACATACCCAACTTTATAATATGCATCAATTTTAATAGTTAACCCCCATTCCCCCCTCAAAAAAGCCTAAGGAACAAAAGCACCCGTCCTTCTTACAGGTGTGCAGACAGCACACATTGGCATGGTGCACAGGACAAGCAGACCAGGGGCAGGTGAGTGGGTCGGCCAGAAGACAAAACATTAGCACGTTTTAGACAACTGACCAAACAAGTTAATAAACCAAACCTCTGCAGATTTCGGAAACAATCCTGCACCCGTCCCTGGCTCCCCCACTCCTCTGACTCCGACCAATGCCTTTTCAAGCCCTGGTTATGGTCAGTAATACCTACAGCCAGCTGCAGGGATTTGTCTTTTTTCAAAGCATTTTTAAAAAAGCTTTCCTTCCGGGATCCCTGGGTGGCGCAGCGGTTTGGCGCCTGCCTTTGGCCCAGGGCGCGATCCTGGAGACCTGGGATCGAATCCCACGTCGGGCTCCCGGTGCATGGAGCCTGCTTCTCCCTCTGCCTGTGTCTTTGCCTCTCTCTCTCTCTCTCTGTGACTATCATATATAAATAAATTAAAAAAATAAATAAATTTAAAAAAATAAAAATAAAAAAGCTTTCCTTCCAAGGACAGTACAAAGGCTTCCAGTGTTCTAAGGCAGCAGCTCTGCACCCAGGGCCACAAAATACTGACCTGCTGAGTTCAGCCGAAGTCCCTAGGCAAGTAATCCTTCACTAATTTTGCAAATAATCATTTTTCAAAAAGCGAGAGTAAATGCAAGCTCTTCTCAATGATGGTACCCTCCTTGCAGGTTCACAGGCTTTGGGGAGCAGTGCTCTTCCAGTTGACTTGCTTGCTTAGCCCACTCAGGCCCACAGAGCCCCAAGATAAAGCGGGTGCTTTATCGCCAGGCCCGCTCTACAAACCAGGAAGGTGAAGGGCTCAGGAGAGTGCCTGGGTCCCCATGAAGGCACTCAGGCCATGCCTCTCTGGTCTGGGCACTGTGCCAGTCTTGGGGTAACACAGGGTGCAAGGCTATCTTGGTCCTTAAGAAGTACAGTGTCAGGGTGGGGGCAGGAGGAAGCTGTAGAGGAGCAGGAACTTAACATAGTCTCTAGGGCTGTGGGGACTCTGTGAGGACCCCAACCCGGGTCTGAGTGCCTATCCACAGCCTGTCACTGGAGTGACATGAAGAGAAAGAACAAGTCTACGGTACATGTTTGTAGCACTAGGCCTTATTCTGATTTAAGCCAGAGGTCATAAAATCGATTTTGGGGATCATGACCAGCTTATTAAAAACTGAAATCAAAAACAGAGTGTGTCATATAGAGTAAGGGTATATATTCCATAAAGCTTTTGTTTCAGCTATACATGTGTTTTAATGTGTGTGTACTAACTAGTTCTGATGGAAATCTTGTGAGTAGTGTTTTACAAGTTTGAAAATCATAACTTGTTCTAATTCTTAGGATAACCTCACGAAGCTGGTATTAGCTCTATTTTACAGGGAAGGAAACAGAGACTCAAGGAGGTTAAGCAACTTGACCAAAGTCACACAGCTAACAAATGGCCAAGCTTGGATTTGAAACCTACTCTACCACTTTGTAGCCCACGTCTTTTTTTTTTTTTTTTTTTAGATTTATTTACTTTTAGAGAGTGCGTGTGTGTTTACACGTGTGCACTAGAGGGGAGGGGGTCAGAGGGAGAGAATCTCAAGCAGACTGTACTGAGCACAAAACCCAACATGGGGCTCAATCTTACAACCTTAAGATCACGACCTGAGCTGAAACCAAGAGTTGGACGCTTAACCGACGGAGCTGCCCCAGTACCCCAGAGCCCACATTTTTAAACATGCACTATCATGGCACATGAGACACAGACTCCAGTTCAGGTCTTCCTTCTGCCACTTCCCAGGCATCAGCCTTGGTCAAACCACTTCTCCAGACATCGGTTTCCTTATTCACATGAAAAGGAATTCAGGCTTCTGGGTTCCTTCCAGTGATCTTTTCTTATTCTATACAGGGGCCTCCCTCCCAGTTCCAGCTCTAAACCCTGGCAATCACTATTCTCCATTCCAAAAATGTGAAATGAATGGGATCACACAAAGATATATAACCTTTGGATATCGGCTTTTTTCACTCAGCTGAATTACCTGCAGATTCATCCAGATTGTTGCATGTAAGGATAGTTTATTCCTTTTGTTGCTGAGGAGTGTTCCACTGTATGGATATACCATTTTGCTAGTCATTCACCTGCTGAAGCACATCTGGGTGGTTTCCAGTTTGGATCTATTACGAATAAAGCTGCTACAGAGATCTGTGGACAGGTTTTTGCTTCTTGAAAATAAACAGGTATTAACTGTGGGCTGAAGGGCGAGTACCTACTTAGTTTTGTCAGTTTTCTAGAGCGGCTGTACCAGCAGATGTGTTTTTAAAAGCTCCTTGCGTGGGTCTCACAGCCAGCCTGGGTAGAGAGCCACTCTGGGTCACCCATTTCCTAAAAGGATTTCGAAAAACTAAAAATAGCCTTTTAATGTGACATCTCAAAGTTTTCCCTAGATTAACAGGTACAAAGAACACAACAGGTATTGTACAGGAGCTTCAGCTGGATCTCTGTTTTAACACCGATGCTGCAAATTTAGCTCATTCATTTCTGTGGGTAATGTCTACCTACCGTATGTCCTATCTAGTTGGCTAAGCCAATTATTAAACCTGTCAGATCACACTTTGCCAGGGGCAAAAAAAATCTCATTTCCTTTTTCTAACTCACATATACATGTTAACATGCACCCAACATGACTACATACACTTCTAAATTCCAATCCTAAAATGAATGGATAGATGGATAGAAGGGGAGGAGTGGATCACGTGAGTCTCTGTGATGAGTTGCTTCCTGAATAAAAATCAACATCAGATCCTGTCCCCTTCAATATTTCTTACTGAAACTCCCATGCTTTGTTGTCTTGGGATTCCCCATCCAGAATTCTGGACTCCTGCCTCTTGTGGTATCAGAGAATGGTGATGTGCCACCGTAACCAAGAGAAAATGTGGCAAGGGACATGTACAGAAGGGAAAAGTGTCTCCAGCGCAGATCCAATTCTCAGAAAGATCCATTTTAGGGACGAGGGGGCACACAAATAGAAGAGCTGAGACAGGGCTCTTGGAGCCCCCACCCCCGCCACCTTGGGTTCTTTACTCCTCCTGCTTGAAGGCTACTGCTGGACAATACTCCTGATCACCCTATGTCCCCACCCTGTCCTGTCCCCCAAGGCCTCAGGGACTAAGGTTCTGTCTTTACTTCCTCATCCCTGAAGCCTCCATCATCCTCCTGCTTCAGGGACAGTACCAGAATGTGTAGGATTCAGTCTCTCTTCTCAAAGCAGAGACTCTGGGCCCGGCAGCAGTGGTCCACACACCCCTGCTGCCCAGCAGCAAGAACCCTGGCCCTCCCCACTACCCAGCACCAGCACCTTTCAGGCCTCTTCTCTCTTGCAAAATGTGGATGTAAAAAAATCTTCCCTCCTCATTCTTGTTTTCTCCTTCTCTTTGTCCTGGGCCACACGTGCTGGAACAGAACTTGGCTAGGGCCACAGCAATACTCTGTCCCAATCTTCCTGTAAGTGGTTCATATGAGAAGCACACTCAAGAATCCTGCCTTCACCCGCCAAGAATGCCATCAAGATAACATTAGAAAGGGCACTACTATCTATGACAGTAGTACATATGCCCCAAAGACACGGAGGGCCTGAGAGCCAGCTGCATGGCCACGCTCTCGTGCTTCTGTTGTCTCTGGCTGCTTTCAAACTCTGATGGCAGAGCTGAGTTAGTGGAACAGAGCCCATATGGGCTAAAGTCTAAAAGAATTTACCATATGGGCCTTTAACCCCCAATTCACGTTAAATCTGCACGGCTAAACCCCTTAGCAGATACTACTCTCTTTGATTTGGATCTTACCTTTCACAAAATTTTCTAAATGCTAATCATAAGCCATGAAGAGAAAGAACTTGAGCATTAAGCATTTATTAATCTACCGAATAAGGGAGGTAGAAAAAAAAGAAAGCGCCTGTCTCCAGGACTGCAGCCTGTAGAATCTCACAAGAGATGCACATGACATACCCTGATATCTGCAGAATAAAGCAGGTATGTGCCCTGGGAAGGGGACAGATGAACTGCTCCAGAAGTTCAGAGAAGAACATGATCTATTTACTCTCTGGTCAGGTGGGTATGTGAAAAGGTGGAGGGAGAAAGAACAGGGGGCAAAAGAAGACACTAGGCAGCAACTGGCAAGGCACTGAAGAAAGTCAAAAGAGGAATATGAGGACAGGTTCTCGGGAGATGTCCCATCAATTCTGAGACCTAAGGACCAAACAAGACTTAGCCAGTAAAGAGCTGGGAGGTGGGATGGGTTTCGGGAAGAGCAAAGAGAAGAAACAGATGACCAGGCTGCTGCAGAGTGCAGAACGAGGGCAGGGGTGGGGGATTGCAGAGTAGGGCAGGTTAGGAAGGGCTGGACACCACCCCCCACCCCCACCCCATTGCCGGAAGCTGCCACAGGTCTTAGAACAGAGGAATGGAACTGGTCAGACTGGCTTCAGTGAGAGGCCTCAGCCATAGCAGAAAGAGAGTAGCAGATGGAAAAGCTGTCTTCCACACTGAGACCAGCAGGAAGATTCCTAAATCAGCAGGGTGCACCTCAGGGGCTGTTATGAAGTGTGCATGCCAAGCCTGAAGATCTAATAGTTCCAATGACCTGACCTGAAGCAGAGGACAGTGGAGGGATGGCTCGTCCCAGGTCAGGGCACCAAGGCGGCAAGGGAAGCCAGGCTTGGACTCCTTCTTGCTGGGCTCCAAGCGGGCTCACGAACTGGCAGTGTGACAGTTCAAAACTGCCCAGGTCACAACTGACCCGGTCCCTTCCTACAAGAGCAACAAATCTTTTCCCTTATTTTACTTGTTTTTGTCCTCCTAGTCAGATACTGGTTTGCAAATCTCCATGTCCTGCAGACACCTGGAGGCTTCTGAGGGTTGTCTCTGGTTGAGTTATGAGTTGAGGCACTTTTAAACAGACTAACACCTCCAAAAGTTCTAGAGGACTGAGATTTAACCCTCAAGAAGTTAAAGAACCTGGTTTCCCAGGGAAGTCAGAAAGTTCATGTTGCTAAGAAAGCGATCCGATGAACTTCTGTCAAAAAACCCAAGCCAAACCAAACAGAAACTGCAAAGCCTTTAGAAATCTTTATTGCTCAGAAAAAAGTGCAGGAATTCCTGCCTGTTGTTTGTTTCTGCTTTTCCAAACTCTCATCTCACAGACAGCAGGACTGTGACCCCCAGGGAGCTGTCAGGTAACCATGAACATCACTGCCCTTGACAGGACCTATTTATTCACATATTTATTTATCCAAGAGAAGAGGACTGGCCCAGTGACCTTATTACCCCTGGCAGAAGACAACCTCCGCCTGCCCCGGACTTGATCCATCACCTAGAGTTCTCTCTGAACTCAACAGCACATCTCTGGTGGCACATCTCCCATGGCACAGGCAGAGACCAACTTGGAGAAAAACAACTTGCATAATTCTGTTGTTGGGAAGGTGCTCAACTGAAGAGGATTGGCTACCACACTGTCACATTTAATGTAAAAAGCCTGAGGGAAGCTTCTCGTTCTTTATGCACAGTCTGTTGTGTAAGATGGAGAGCTGGCCCCAGACAGAAAGGTTCTTTCTAAGTTCTTCCCTACTGTAACTAGGCTTCATATTTAGAAGGAAGAAATAGAGAAACCATGTTCATTTTCAGATTCTCAAGACTTAGTCCCTCAAAGGCAGCCATGGAAAACAATTATAGTTCTCAAGACAGAGGTGAAAATGCACAACAGAATAATGATCAGGAGTTCCAAGTGAGATTCTGGACTTACTCTTGACTCACTAGCTACATCTGCCTGCTCCTGAGGTCTCTTTATTGATAAACTCAGAGACTTTTATGAATTTCTTTCAAATAGGTGTACAGAGGACTAATGGGAGAAAAAAGTCTGTCTGGTGCCAGTAGTTCCATTTGCAAATATCTAGGCGCTTTTTTTTTTTTCCTAGGCACTCTTTATGCAAAGGACACAGTGGTTGCCTGTTCTGTGTGCACACAGGTTTTACACTTCCCACCATGTGGGGGGTGCAAGCAGGGCGGGGAGTTGTGAAAGGTATTGATCATGATTTCTGGAAACAGTGGGCCAGAGGGACTGTCCATTACCGGGGCATGTGCTCAGAGCCAGACAATTTAAGTTTTATTTTTATATCGATGTTCCATAAGAGGAACCAAAGCATGATTGCCCTGAAAAGGTAAAAAGGTCATTCTGCATTACAGTTTTTCATGTCGGCAAAAATGCAGATAATGCAATCAGTCATATTTCCTCTAAGAAATCACTAACGCCAAATATAAAAAGATCACAGGGTACCATTTTGGAGTAGCAGTTTAAAAGGTCACCTTAGCTCCAATGGCCCTACAGTAGATTTTGTGTGTGTGCGTTTATAAACAGTTCCTTTAAGTAGACAAGAACTTTTACATCCAAATGAGCGCAGTCCCTTTAAAGTCTTCATGCTGTGACCCATACAATTATTCCAAAAAGGTGACCATATTTAAAAACAATGGTGATCTCCCCTTTTAGGATCCTCTTAGAGACTTGAGAAACCAGTCATGTCACATTACATTTTTTTCTACATACATCAAAATGTGCATTTTTTTGGAAAAGGAAATTACATCGTATATACTGCGATACACTTTGATTTTTTTTCCATTTAATACTATATTGTAGAAATATGTGCATACACACATGGTTGGGTCCACATGCAGATGGCCAGAAGCACAGAAGATGCTGGCTCACCCACTGTTATGTATATTCAGGTACAAACTAGTACATTTCAGATTCCCCTTTATAGTCATACTTCACAGACACAAAATGTGATCAGAGATCCAAGTTCTCTGTACAAACACAACTGACAGATATACTCTTTGCCAAGAGTGCTGGTGACAGGCACTTCTAAGTGGGTTAAAATATAGACATAAACCAACAAAGTAACATACAAATGAATGAAAGACGGCGCTTCTAGAGAGAGCGTGTCCTAAGTGGGAGTGGTGAAAATCTCAGCAGACTGTAGAAAGGTCACCACCCCCTTCCCTATAAGGTCAGGATATGACCACAGCTTCCTCAGGGCCATGAACCACATCTTAGCTTTTCTTTGGAGAAAAGTGGGAACTTCGATTTCCACATGGGTGTTTGAAGAACGGAGGGCTAAAATCAGACAAAATCCTCAAATAAGTCAAATTACTTCCAAGCTGACACGCAAAAGGCCAAGCGAGACTTTTACCTTAGAGCCCAGCTGAAAACATTCCTGTATTATCGAGGCAAATAAGAACTCAAATGCTGGAGAACTGCGGGAGGAAAATCTTCCCCCATATGTCCCCTCAACTGTTCCTCTTCAGAAAAACACTAGGGAGAGCTGTTAAGGAAATGGCTGACACCAACTCCAACAACTTAACTGGCAGGTTCACTACCATCTGAAAGGCAAAGATATTTACTGCAACTTACCTCCATCATCCAAGGGCCGTTTCTGTACACCGTATCCATACACAGAGGGGTCCACTAGAGGTGTGGAATTATTCAAGTGAGGAACTGAATCAATTTTAGCAGCAATCTACAGAGAGAATCAGATTTAAATACTCAGTAACAAATCCTGGCTCCATGTGAGGGAGAAAGATGAGAGAGTCCTTTTAAAAGGCCTTGATCCCATTTCTCCCCCTGACCTAGATTAATGTAAGGCACTGTCACCAAGGGAACATACAATTTTCACTGCTAACTGAATTTGCTTCTGGCCTGAACAAAAATGTCTTTAGAAATAAGATACTTCCAAATATTTGTCTTCTACAAATTAGTATTTTTAAGTCATCATTTAAAATACAGAAAAAAAAAAGCAGGCCAACAAATGACGAACTTTGTTCAAAAGCTTTTATCACAGGATCCTCTTAAGAAACAAGCTCCCCAGGGATCCCTGGGTGGCGCAGTGGTTTAGCGCCGGTCTTTGGCCCGGGGCGCGATCCTGGAGACCCGGGATCGAATCCCACGTCGGGCTCCCGGTGCATGGAGCCTGCTTCTCCCTCTGCCTGTGTCTCTGCCTCTCTCTCTCTCTGTGACTGTCATAAATAAATAAAAAAAAAAAAGAAATCAAACCTTATCGATAAAAAAAAAAAAAAAAAAAAGAAACAAGCTCCCCAACACACTTTAAAAGGATGTGTTTGCTCAAACATGATGACTCGTTAGGAAGACATCCATCCCGTAACTTCAATGCCTATAAAGTGATGATGTCATCTATGGAGATCTAAAATAGTGAGCTGCTCCTCATTAGAAGCATCCAAACAGTAGGGAGATGACCGTCTGTCTAGACTACTTCAGGATTCCTGCACTGGAGAAAGTGAGATAACCTCTGAGAGCTATTTCAAATTTTAATGTTTTTCAGTTAAAAATTATCACAAAGTTATTGCAGCATTTTTCTCCAGAAACAAAGGCTATGTGGAAATTATTTATCTACTTTGTTCTCACTGGAAAATTAAATGTGATCTTCATGATAAATCAACTCTTTCATTTAATCAAAAGAATATTTACAGCCACTGCTCTTGATGTTAGTCCCTAAGTTAAGCTTAATATGTAGGGTTGGGTTAAAGGACAGATAGAAGAGCTGTCCCACAGAGCTGAGTCTTCAGTGGTAGTTCTGCTGAGCTTGTCCAAATGTGCCCAGAAGTCTGAGACCTTCTGAGACCAACATAAATGGTCTTAAACAACAACTAACCAAAGACAATCATGACACTGAAACCCCAAAGCAGGACTTAAAACGTCAGGGATCCGGGGTCAGGTCTCTCCCTCCGGCTTATTAGTTCTGTGGTGTTGGGCAAGTCCTCTCTCCCCTCTGCATGAGATCTTCTGGGTTCTCCATCACCTGCTGCAGAGTTTGGGGAAAGTGAACAACATAACTCTCAACACAAAGGAGCTTTGTATACTAGAAAGCACCTCACAAAATAAAACAAGGCAACTCATCCAACCAGTGTTAAGTGCCTACTACATGATGGGCTCTGTTGTAGGCACTGGGGTTCCTGTGGTGAACAAGCATAACCAGGACCCAGGGCACCTGAGTGGCTCGGTTGGTTAAGTGTCTGACTCTTGATTTCAGCTCAGGTCATGATCTCAGGGTTATGAGATCTGAGCCCTGTATCAGGCTCTGCGCTGGGTGTGGGGCTTAATATTCTCTCTCTCCCCCTGCCAGTCCCCTACTCCTTCTCTCTCTCTAAAACAAACAAACAAACAAACAAACAAAAAAAAAACAAAAAACCCCAAACCACAATAATAACCAGGCCCTACTCTCTGAGTCCGCAATCAGTAGGGAGTAGCAGGTACACAGCTAGCCAATAACAAACAATTTCAGGTGGTGAAAAGCATTATGTTAATAAAAGAAGATAATGACATCAAGCCCTTCGGAGAGCTACTTGAAACAAAGTGATTAAAAAAAAAAAAAGAAAAAAAAAAAAAAGAAACGGTGATCAGGGAAGGTCACTGGGATCACATTAGGTCATATGATCTAAGACCTAACAGATGAGGAGCTAGCTATACAAAAATCTGAGGAAGAGCATTCCAGGCAAAGGGAACAGCCTAACAAAGGCCCTGAGGCAGAAGCCAGCCTGGTAGGTATGAGCCCAGAGGAGAGAAGTCAATGGCACTCAGGGAACTAGATGTGTTCCAGGACATAGGTGCCCTAGGACTCTAGGTCACGGTAAGGACTTGGATTTTATAGAAAGCAACTTAAAGGCATACTAGGGGAAGTAACATGTTGGCTTATGTTTTCAAAATATCCCCTTGACGAGGAAAATAGATTCTAAAGAGACAAGAGTAGGAAGACCACTTAGGAGATATTCTAGGTCAGGGGTCAGCAAATTATGGCTGGTGAACCTCTTGCTTTTGTAAATAGTTTCATTAGAGTACAGCTACACATATTTTTTGGTTGAGAAACTGTCGAACCATATGGTGTACAATGCCTATACATGTCATTTATTACAGAGCCCTTTAAAAGTCTGCCCATCCCTGTCCAGGCTAGCGAAGATGGTACCCTGGATAGTTGCTTAAAAATATTAGTAGTAAACAATTAAAATACTAAGATTGCTGGTAGAAACCCAACCTTTTATATCCAAGAGGCCACTTGCTCTAAAACAAAATACTGTATGAGTCTGCCTAACACCATTCTGCTGATCTGTAATCTTACTTTCCATATTTGTTTTGGATGTCTGTGGTGGTTGGCCACTTACTTAAGACACAAAAGTTACCTTTAAGGACCTAGCTGGAAAAGTACGTAGATTAAAAGGTAAGAACACTGCTGTGGCTTGCGCCCCACAGGGACTCTTTCATCTGCCACAATAAACTGAGTGGCAAATAACTGATGTGGGGGTTTTCAGAATAACTGGCTCAGTTACTTCTAAACATGGCCCCAAATGTTCCCAGCAGATGGTGAAGATGACCCCAAACTACAAAGAAAGGAGTATAAGGGCTCGTGCACATCAAGTCACTCAGAAACACTGAACCCCAAAACATCATTTCAACATTAGGAGTTGCCTGCTTCTTTCTGATATCTCTTCGCTTCCAGCTTTTTCCTTGCTTCCAAAGTAATTAGAATGTTATTCCTAAGTCTTTGGCCTTCTTTATAGTTTACACAGTATGTTCTGCATGTTGCTGGAATGTCATTTTTTTCCCAAAGCTGATACACTAAAAATGTTACAATAGTTTCCTGTTCCTGAATTTGATTAAAGGCTGAGGCTTTCAAGATTTGTTCTTAAGTCATATTTACTTCAGTTATCTGTAATTTGGGAAATTTCCACGAAGAGAAAAGCAGTACACACTAGTTGATTAAGAGGTGAAGCTCTGAAGTTGTCAGACTACATTTGAACCCTTGCTAAACAAATGTTAAATAATTTAACAATATACAATTATATTGTAATTTACATGGATAGTACATTGTACATATAACAATATTCTGTAAAGAAACAATGTATTCTTTCATTATACAAATGCAACCTTATCTATTTTTCAGATAGGCTCCACACTGTGGAGCCCAATGCGGGGGCTTGACAAACTCACAATCTTGAGATCCAGATCTGAGCTGAGATCAAGAGTCAGATCCTTAGCTGAGTCACCTAGGCACCCCCAACCTTGTTTTAAGAAATGATTGTAGAAGTCTACAAAAATAATGAGTTAAAATTTAGTGACTGTTTACTGTGCAAAGAGCATTTTATTTATTTAACAGTTAAAAGACTTTTTAGGGCAGCCCGGGTGGCTCAGCGGTTTAGCACTGCCTTCAGCCCAGGGCCTGATCCTGGAGACCCAGGACTGAGTCCCACATCAGGCTCCCTGCATGGAGCCTGCTGCTCCCTCTGCCTGTGTCTCTGCCTCTGTGTGTGTGAATAAATAAAATCTTAAAAAAAAAAAAAAACGACTTTTTATTTATTTTTATTTTTTATTTATGAGAGACAGAGAGGCAAAGATAGGTAGAGGAACAAGCAGGCTCCCTATAGGGAGCCTGATGTGGGACTTGACCCTAGGACTCTGGGATCATACCCTGAACTAAGGGCAGGTGCTTAACCACTGAGCCACCCAGGCGCCCCCAGTTAAGACTTTTTTTAAAAAAGATATTTGAGAGAGAGCACACATGGGCGTGCACACAAGTAGGGGGAGCAGCAGAGGGAGAGGGAGCAGACTCCCCGCTGAGCAGGGAACAGGATGTTGGGCTCAGGGACCTATCCCAGGACCCTGGGATCATGACCTGAGCCAAAAGCAGCGGCTTAACTGAGTCACTCAGGCACCCCTCAAAGAGCATTTTAAATATGCTATCTTATTTATTCCTTACAATGATTCTCTAGGAGGTTGGTATTATTTCCATTTTCAGACAAGGAAAAGTGGGGTTCAGAGCAGCTGAGTGCCCTGTACATAGTCACACATCTCCTAAGTGGCAGGAGCCCTATTTAAGCCCAGCCTGCCCAGTTCTAGCCTATGCTATTATCCACAGCACTACGCATCTCCCTTCTTCCACTGAATACTCTATTTAAACTTATCTCATTTCCCCAGGACTTAAAACCTAATGATTTCCAGGGCATAGAGCTCAAGCCAATTCCTCATATCGCAACTGATCACTCTGAGGGTAGATGCACAAGGGAAGTGAGGTACATTCTCAGCTATTAATGGTGTAGGCCAGAAAACAATGAGTTGTCACTGAAGCCGGGATAGTCCAACAAAACCAAGGCCATTTGGATCCTTACCTTGAGGGGACTTTGCTACTGATTCTTTTACTACTCAATTCCCTTCCCCCCCCCTTTTTTTTGGGAGGGGGGGGAGGAAGCCAGGAGGAAAATCAGTTATCTTACTACCTATGCTATTTTAGGCACCATAATTGATGAACTATAAATCAGCATTGCAGACATTTGACCTCGACTCTGAATAGTTGGTGGAAACAAGGGGGAGGTGATCACTGAACCAGGATTCAGTCAAGGGTCCTGGTTTTCCAGCCAGCTCTTCCGGTCTATGACCTTGGGCAAGACCTTCAATGGCCTTGCTCCTTGGGGTACTCACCTATAAAACGCAGAGACAGATTAAACCAGTGTTTTCCAAGGAAAAATATGCAGGCATTTTTGGGAGGTGCATGGATAAATCTTTTTATGGTTATGTATATATTACATGTTTTTTACATTTATTTAAACTTTTATGTACATGTATATAACGTTTCTTAGTTACCTTCTATGCATCGCAGTTTTTCACTTACAATAGTGATTTAGTTTCCTTTTATTTATTTTTATTTTTTTAAAAAGATTTTATTTATTTATTCATGGAGACAAAGAGAGAGGGAGGCAGAGACACAGAGGGAGAAGCAGGCTCCATGCAGGGAGCCCGACATGGGACTTGATCCCGGTATCCAGGATCACACCCTGGGCTGAAGGCGGCGCTAAACCGCTAAGCCACTGGGGCTGCCCAATTTAGTTTCCTTTTTAAAAATGTTTCAAATAAATCTAAATTTTAAAAAGATTTAGTAAGTAAATAAATGCTGAGGATTCAATGATATGGTAAAAATCATAAAAGCGGTACGTAAATCATTAAACATAGTACTTATTTCCAGTGCACATTTTTGCAACTAAAATTCTCTGATAAGTTTCATAATCGAACCAGTTCACCTTGTAAATCCGAAGAGGAAGCTCTAAGTATCTCCATGGCTCTACATTTATTAAAACATTATACTGAATAGAAACAGGTAAAGCCATCTGAATGCCAAGTCATCCACATACCATGTCCATACTATTAAACATAGCTACCGTTGATTCTCATGGATTCAAGAAGCAGAAGTGAAGGCTCACACCACCTAGGGAGCAGGAACCTAACTTGCTTCCTGGGAACCTCTGCTTCACAGTCACCTGAGTGACCCTGCCTAGGCCCTGGAGAACAGATGGGCTGGACGGAAAGTCTCTGCTGCCCACAGCAGGAAGATACAGTATGTCACTCGAGCAGTTGAGCCCAGGGGCTGAGATGAAGTCCCAGATGGCAGTTTCTGGAGTCATGGTACATAGGAAGGAGCAAGTTCTGCTTCCCTTTATCTAAGAGGTCACAATGAGGAGAGCAGTGTATCAGACTTATTGCACACTTGCTAAATGCTTGATGGCGTCCTCTGTTCATCTCCACAGCGACCTTATAAAG
This sequence comes from Nyctereutes procyonoides, assembly GCF_905146905.1. Taxonomy (NCBI): domain Eukaryota; kingdom Metazoa; phylum Chordata; class Mammalia; order Carnivora; family Canidae; genus Nyctereutes; species Nyctereutes procyonoides. The sequence goes on from NW_026575020.1 coordinate 35,434,814, forward strand.
TATCTACTCTTCTCAGTGGGGGACTGGGAGCCCATCTGCCTGGAATTGTATCCATGGGGATAAATAAGACAACAATGTAAAGCACCCAGAATAATACTGGGCACATGGTAAGAAATAAGAAATGTTGGCTATTTTAATCTTTTATTGGATAATAATAATAATAATACAGAAGAGTACACAGATCCTAAGTTTACAGCTCACTGAATGTCCCCACACTAAAATACTTGTATAACCAGCATCAAGATCAGGACACAGAACATTAGTGGGGCCCCAAAGTCTGCTTTGTAACCCTTTTAATCACTACCTACCCCACCTCCCAAGGGGAAACTAACTTCTAATATTAGCTATTTAAAAAAAATCATTACAACCACCAATGACCTCCATTTTCCAGATGAAGAAACTAAGGCTTAAAGAAGTTAGAGAACTTGCCCAATTGCTAAGCTAGTTAAGTGGCAGAACCAGAACATGAACTCACATGGGCTGAATCCAAAATCTTTCTTTTTTTTTTTTTTTTAAGATTTTTATTTTACTTGAGAGAAAGAGAGATAGTGAGAGAGAACATGAGCAGGGGTAGGGGTATAGGGAGAGGGAGAAGCAGGCTCCCCGCTGAACAGGGAGCCCAATGTGGGGCTTGATCCCAAGCCACTGAGGTCATGGTCTTAGCCGAAGGCAGATGCTTAACTGACAGGGCCACCCTAGGCACCTTGAATCCAAAGTCTTAACAAGCACTTCACTGTACAGTAGCTGCCCCCCACCCCCATCCATGGGGGATACATCCCAAGACTCTGGACACCTGAAACCACGGATGGTACCGTATGTGTATCATGTTTTTTCCTATACATACGTGCCTATGATAAAGTCTAACTTACAAATTAGGTACAGTAAGAGATTAAGAATTAAAAAAACAATATAACAATACACCATAAAAAATGTTATGTGAATGTGGTGTCTCTATCAAGATGTACTGCACTTGCTCTTCTTGTGATGATGTGAGATGAGTAGCAGAGAGGCTGTGAAGTACTGTTAGGCTACTATTGACCTTCTGACTATGTCAGGAGGAGATCAACTGCTTCGGACTGCGATTGACCATGGGTAACTGAAACCTGGAAAGCAAAACCACAGATAAGGGTGGGGGGAACTACTGTACTACCCCCTGGGGATTTTGTGACCATCAAATGAGAGAACATATATGGACTCCTTGCTTGGCATCCAGTGCAACAGGGGCTCAATGAATGCCAGCCATTGTTGTCATTAGAGATGGGGCCCCAGCTGATCCTGCCCTATTTACTGGCATTAACCAAAACAAGGAATTCTACATGCCAATCAAATAAGGCACAGTTCTTCACAGTAGCTTTTCAGGACAGCTTCATGCCACCCACATTTGGGGAGAGTTAAATATTCCCTTCTCTGTGTTGGCAAAGCACTTTATAAATTACCACTAAATTAGAAATAGAGTTGGCTGGTCAACTTGCATGTTACTGACAAAGGGTTATTGGGATTATTTTCTGATGGGACTAGCATGTCACTAAAGCAGGCCTTTTGATATAGTAAAATTTTTTAAAAAGCAAAACAGAAGTTTAGATTTTAATCCTGTTATAGGGTTTTTTCTGAGTATTTCTTTTTACAGAATCACCGTTTGCTTTGGCTGTCTCCTTCATATCTCTGCTCTGTGAGGACATGGGGACAGCCCTGGAGTCAGAACACTTGTCATTTTGTATCCTGGTGTCTATTCTGAGTGTGAGATGCTCCTTTCCATTGTTAAGATTCCCGAGGTGTTACTTTTTCTTTTATAATAAAAAGCAAACCCCATCTTCATCCCTAAAAAAAAATAAAATAAAATAATAAACTACCACTAAATAATGTATCTCACCGAAAAAGTCATTGGTTATACTGTCTCCCCACTATAGGGAGGTCTCCAAATGGCTGACCTGTCTCAATCCTCAGTACCATGAAGACAAAGGTTTTATAACTGGGAACTCCAGGGCTTAGCTTTAGAGATTTCATGAACCTCTTGAAATTTACAAAACTATTTAAATATTCCTGAGGTGAAAGTCAAAGTTTTAAGAGTTTAAAAAAGGTCCATGTTCCCGGAAGTTAAAATGCAACTTCCCTAATGCAAAGCAAAGTGGTACTCCTTAAAGGTCTGCTAAATTTAAAGTGGATCTAGAGAAGCCTATCTGAAGCTCTAAGATGAAATGCTGCTCCAGCTGGGACCTCCACCAGGGGCCCAAAGATGACATGTCCACTTGTTTTCTATCCTACATCCCAGCTAATTCCACCAGCACACCCCAGATCCTTTGTTCAGATTCTGATGCCTCAGAGATGGAAAGTTATCCAGCTATCTTTGTGAAGGAACCAAGTCCTTAGAATGCAGAAAATGGAGGTCCAAGAACAACTGTATATATTAACTATTTATGTGCCTCTGAGAAAATGACTTTATTTCCCTTTGGGTCATCATTTTCAAATATAAAATGAGAATTATAACCATTGTCCTATTTCACCTGGATGTTATGAGGATGAATCCCATGATATGATGAAACCAATTGCAAACCTGTCTGGTCTTTGAGCTCGCCCAGCATCCAGGCAGGAGGCCCTGGAGTCAGCAGATCTTCAAAAATGGCAGGCAATCTGAATCAAATCACTACTTCTATTAACACTATTCGGTCTCGCAAGTGATTTATCAGCTGGTATGAGCATAAAAGTATGGTTTATGCCTCCAAAAGAAGTACTGGCATTCTTTCCCAAGTGTCTTTATAACAAAACTCCAAAACATTTTCAAGAGAGGAGATTCTTTTTTTTTTTTTATCTTTTTTTTTTTAAATTTTTTATTTATTTATGATAGTCACAGAGAGAGAGAGAGAGAGAGAGGCAGAGACACAGGCAGAGGGAGAAGCAGGCTCCATGCACCGGGAGCCCGATGTGGGATTCGATCCCGGGTCTCCAGGATCGCACCCTGGGCCAAAGGCAGGCGCTAAACCGCTGCGCCACTCAGGGATCCCAAGAGAGGAGATTCTTTAAGTGAGTAAAAGGATTACACAGAAAAGCTGAGGAGAGGGGAGTTTGAACAGATGCCTGATATAACAGAAAGCAAAAGAACCAATATGATATGGCCAATTTTTCCCCCAGATCCAGCTAGGTAACAGCTCGGAATGTTTGAGGGCTCAAAGGAACTATCAAGATTATCTAGCTCAGCATTTCCTGAAATGTGATCTGTAGACTGTGACTTGGTTTTATGAAAAGACAGTATGAAGTTACATAACCTCAGGATATTTACAACACACATCCCAAACTCCTGTAGGACTAAATACACACAAGCATGTTAAAGGTTCTGAGAAGTCCTGCATTAAAGAAGCCAATTCTTCTTGACCCTGAAATCCCCAAACATATCTGTCCATGACCCCTTTTCCATGGAAGATCCAGGAAAACCCATAGATCAAAGTGTTGGGAATGGCCCACCCAGCCCAAGGTCAGACAGCTACTTGTAGGAGATTCAGGTCTCCTAAATCTCACTACATTCTTTAAAAAAAAAAAAAAATTTTTTTTTAGATTTATTTATTTATGACAGAGAGAGAGAGAGAGAGAGAGAGAGAGAGGCAGAGACACAGGAGGAGGGAGAAGCAGGCTCCATGCCGGAAGCCCGACGCAGGACTCGATCCCAGGACTCCAGGACTGCGCCCTGGGCCAAAGGCAGGCGCCAAACCGCTGAGCCACGCAGGGATCCCTCACTACACCATTGTTACCCATTAGAAATTTCAAATAAAAACCAGAGATGATGGACTAACAATTTGGACAAGGATGAAGTGGAAAAATAGGCATCCCAATGGCTCCTGCCAAGTACTACCATTCCAGAAGGTGGGAGCAATGTGGCCAGATATTTTCTGGAGAAGCTAGGGATCTCAATTTTCATGTGAAATCATTCTAGTTTCTAAGTACTGGCACTGTGTAAGAAAAAAAAAAATGCATGTCTGCAGGCCCACTGTGAGTCTTCTCTAGCCCACGGGCCACCAATTTAGGAACTCTGGCCTAGGCAAATTGGTATCTACAGAATAAATAGGACTTTAGAAGAAACCAAAGTCTGATGCTACATGTGGGCTATCAGGTTTTAAAGAAAGATGAAGTCTCCCATGAAAATGAGGAAAACCTGAGAAACATACAGTGGAACATACTGTGCATTTACTATCTACTTTTCAATACTACATAGGAAGTTTAGCACTCCTATGAAAGTGGTGAGCCAAATGGGCTCAGTCACATCACCAAATCCCTTTAATAAAGACTTGCTCTTTACAGGGCACTCTACTGGGTCCTAACAAATAAAAGCTACAGGAGCAGACCAGAGATCTGCAAATACTGGTTTTCTTTGAGTGTCTGAGAAAGCAAAAATGAATGTACCTTCATTAAGTTAGTCCCTCCCAAAATGACTTGAGCTACTCAAACTGGGCGGGCAGGAGATAATCTCCATGGCATACAGCTGAAACCAATGGAGCTGTCAGCACACTTGCCATGAGTCAGAAGCATCATGTATTAAGGAAGCAAAGGCGTCTCTCTCAGGGAGTGAACAAGAGCCAATGAACAAAGGCTTTTTCTTTTAATGGTGGATGCACATTCTCATAAAGGCAATTTTTTGTGTGTACACAGCACACATGCCAAATCATCCATTGCTTAGACCCAGAGTATGAGATGGCAGTACTAGGGGCATTCACGGAGCAGCAAGGAAATTCTGACACACCAGCCAATGAACATTTCTCAAAAAAAGAGCTGGTAAAGAATAGCTTCTGGGCCTACAGAACTGTCAAAAGGTTATTTCCTATTGATTCTATAGGGGCTTGGTCACAATCATTTGGGTGCTGAGCCACCACGATGCCCAACTCCAACAGCACCGATTACACTCTATTTATGTGAACAGAAGCCCCTGGAGTTGTTCAACACAGGGGCACTGACTAGGTCCAGATCAAAACAGGGGTTTAAAGTCCTGAGAAGTGTTAGCAGTTAGGCAAGAGAACTTCTATTTAGGTGATGACTTGCAGACAGCTGGTCCAACCTGGGGAAAGCTACTAGGCGCACATAACACACTGTGGTGTTACACTGTCAACATGCAAATGCGCACACTACATGACAGACGCTACTGACCCACCGGCAGGCGGCTTTCCGGGAACATTTTTGTTTTTAGAAAAAAAAAAAAATCAAACCAAACAGAACAGAGTTGTATCTACTTATCCATAATTTCTGTGAAGTCCTCTGGTAACCTAGACAGCGTAAAAGTGTGTGGATACAGAACAGGATGACCTCGCCTGTTCTGGCTTTGAGCCCACATCTTACCCTTAATAGGATCCTGGCTCTCTCTAAATGAGGAGTTTAGAGCTGACCCACCAATGACTTGGAGAACTGAACATGTTTTAATACCTAGCAGTCTTAGATTCTTATCAATGGGACTGAATCAGACCACACTTCTACATTCGTATACTTCCCTACAGGATGGTTGTATTATTTGCTTGTGCCAAGCACTATTAACTCACTGAACTTCATGCTACTAGGGAAAATTTTAAATTTTACATGACATCTTCATTGACTCCCTTTTGATCTAGGAATACCATACTCAGAGTGAACTAAGAGTAACAACTGGCTCTTTTGTTGGAAAGAGTCCAAAAGATATGCAGCAAACTTCAAGATGCCAGGCAAGAAGCTTAGTGGATTAGGTACTGGGCTCCACATACCAGACTTAATAGAAACTGCAGGTTCAAATCCCAGCAGGGTCAATTTGGACTCTGTTGTGATCTTCCAGATAAACTGAGCACAAGACAGCTTACTGCTCCCTGACAAACTCTTGAGGGCTTTCTAGACCACTGCTGGTGCTTGTGAGGTAACGTAAGGGAGGTGGTGGTGGGGAAGCTTTGCAATCATTGAAATATAGAAATACCTTGTTTTTTATTTCCAGTTACTGTAGAGAAAAAAAGCACATTTCTGCAACATGCTGTGTATACAGTGAAGTAGAAACTTTATCATCCAGATGCCCCAATAATAGGAGACCCTTTGAGGTGAGCTCTATTATAAAGCATACAACAGTTTCAATTTCTAATATCCCATTCTTGCCCAATGTGAATCTATAAATAAACCTAAAATTACCCACAAACCTGTTTTTTTTTTCTTTAGTTTTTAAAGGCCATCAAATCCTTGGAGATAGTATCGACCTCCAGCTGTTAATATTCAGAAGTAATACACTTACAGCACTGTCTCCATTGGGCTTATTACTGCTCCAGTCAATGGTGCATTTCAGAGCTGGGAACATTTCCAATGAAGTTTTCTTTGCTAGTAGTAAACACCACTGCTTCAACAATCCACATTAGGTCAGCATTTAACAGAGGGTCTCCCTCCCTCTTGAGCAGGTTGTCCAAGAATATGAGTTCAACCACTGGCTCAAGAGAAACAGAAAGTCTTCTCAATAGTTCAAATTCATTTTATGTTCAACTACAGGCCTTCTGCAAACTGAGGATCTGAGATCTTTAGGATAGTGACTATAATTCTTCCCGGATAGAGAAGGCCAACAGGTGATTGTCACATATCAGCACAAAGCGAAAGCCATTACATATTAGTAGCCAGTGAGAAACAAGGTTCAGGACCCTGTACTGTAGAGGAGAGTAGTGAAACACGCCGGCAAGCAGAGTGGTAGAAGGGGAGCTGGATGGCATGTTCATCCATTACAGCCACTGGTTAGCTCTGAAGTCTAAGTAAGATGGATACTGTACTGTATCACTACTGTACTGGTTGACGCCTAGGCAGTAAGTTACAAGTCATCAGATAAAACTTTAGGTGGAACCACAGGTTTGGAAAGTTCTGGGATCCAATATAATGTCTATAGGAGCATCAGTATTAACATGAAAAGTCAGTATCTGGGAAACAGGTAGGGTTCCCTCCCCTGGAATACTGGAAAGAGATGTAAAGACCATATCTTCAAGCGACCAAGTGGAGACCTTCTTCTAATACAATGAGTCCTGTGGCTTTCTGTTAGGAATCAAGCAGTAATTAGTTATGGCCCAACTTTTAAAGTGTCAGTTAGTACGCCTACAATTAAATAGGGGAGATGATGAATATAAGATTCTCAGCAGAAAAGGTTTTAAGTGTCAGAGCTAACTCCTAAGTTTTATACACAATACAAGGGCATGTTCTGCTCTAAGCACCATGCCGGAAGCCAGAGTATTTCTGGCAGGTCCAGGGAAGCCTGCAACCTCCGAGAAACCCAACTTATTTAACTCTGGCAAAATGCACGACACTGTCAGATGGTTTCACCGTGAGGATGAGTCCATATCACCTTCTCCCCGAGGGAGGAAAACTATTGCCTGTAAGGGATTTCTACATCTTGTGGACCACCCATACCTATTTAACATCTTCCTCTTCCCCTTCTCCAAAAGTAACTTCAAAACTAAAATACCCTCGAATTCCTTTCACTCCACCCTCCAAATACAGGAAGTCCAAAGACGATGTTTTCCAAGTTTTAAGAAGCTACAGGGCCTGGGACGGCCACTTTCTGTCTATAGTCGGGTCATTCCCGTGAGCTCCCCAGTCCCCACCCCTCGTGAAGCTCAGAAGCCCACGCTGGTTGCCCTGCAGGTCCAGCCCCGGCGCCGGGCCGAGCGACCCGGGCAAACCCTTCCCCAGCGGCTGCACCTAGGAGAGCCGCTCGACAGGCTGGGCCTGGGCCTCGCGGTAGCGCCTCATCCCTCCGCTCCTCCCGGCTCCAGGAGCCCCAAGAAAAGGCCAAGTCCGGCTGAGGCGTCAGCCCAGGCTGCCTCCCGCCCCCAGGCCCGACCCCCTCCTTCCCATCGGGCCCGGCCCAGCCCCGCCTCGGGGTCCCGTGCTCCCGCCAGCCGGCCGCGCCCGTACCTGCCGGACCCGGTGCAGGGCGTCCACGAAGCCCTCGGCTTTCATCCCCACCGGAGCGCTCTGCCCCTGCACCAGCTCCGCCATTACCGCCCCCGCAGCCGCCGCCGCCGCTCGGCTCCCCCGTCCGGCCTCCAGCTCCGCTTGGGGACCCGTAGCCGGAAAGGGAAAGTCGCCCCACTTCCGGCGGAAGGGAAGCCGGGACGCTCGACGCTGGAAGAGCCGAGTCTGTGGGGCGGGGTCAGGGCACGTGATCGCGGTCCCGCCGGAAGTGGGGGCGGGGCCGCGGGGCGTGGGCGTGTCTAGCGCGGGAGGCGCCTGTCCCGCCTCCAGGAACAGGTAGGTGTTCCCAGACCACGTCTGGGTCAGGCCTGTCGATGGTGTCGTGACAGGCGCTGGAGACTCGGATGTGGCCCGAGGTGTCCAGCCGTCGGCTGTTGGGAAACCCAGGGAGGAGTGACGTGGTTTTCCCAAGACGGCACCCAAGCAGTCCTGGTTCACCAAAAACCAGACCCTGGCAGCCCCTCCCAGGAATGGCCATTGGTTTGGAATATTGGGATTGAGCTCTTTGAAATGGCACCGTGAGGACCGAAGGAGGCTGGAGGGCAAGGGGTAGCACCACAAAATGTCAGTTTCCCCAACTTTGCAGAGAGTACTGGGCCAGAGTTCTTCAGATTGCACAGAGGATGAGGACGGATGAAGTCATACCTGGGGCTGCCTGGAGACACAGCTCTGGAAGGATGCTCCCAACGGATAGCCAGCGTGGTGTCCTCTTACACATTCCTTCTCAAACCCTGGGACTCTGCGGAAACAGCAAATAGAACAGGACCATCATTGCTTCCATGCCTCTTGGAAAAGGGCTTCTTGGAATACTTAAGTAACTTTTTCTCAATGGTACTAAGTATAGGTACTGCAAAGCAAGGGAAGGAATCTTAGTGCTGGAACACACTTGAGCCTTTGAGGTGGATCTTACAAATAAGCAAACAAAACCCCCAGGAGAGAAACAGGCCTTTGGGGCTCTGACACAGATCTTGTTAGTGGCAGGTCCAAGTTGGGGCTCCCATCTTTTGATTAACAAGATTGCACTTAATGATTAATATTTCCCAAGTCCTGTGGGACCAAGGAGTTGGATTTTAATGGAGAGTCATGTCAAGCATTTTGTGTCCCTCTTGAAGTTAGGAAGGAAGATAAGCATTAGAAAGGAAATTAAGGGGTGCCTGGGTGTGTGGTCCATCGAGCATCTGACTCTTGGTTTCAGCTCAGGTCTGATCTCAGAGTCCTGAGATTGGGCCCTGTGAGGGGGCTCTGCACTCAGCATGGAGTATGCTTATATTTCTCTCTCCCTCTCCTTCTGCCCCTCCCTCCGTAAAGTAAGTGAGATAAATCTTTAAAAATAAATAAAGAGGACATTAAGAAGTAACATACAGTGTGGTGGTCTTTGATGATCCTTTGTGTCAGCATGCTAGGAGAGCTTTGTGTTTTGGAAAGAACTGTGAAGAGTAACTGGCCAATAATTGGAGAGTAGTTCTTCCTTTGTTAATGACTTCATTACCAGACTATGAGTTCCTTTAGGGCAGAAACTGGAGTCTTATTTTTCCCCATGTCCCTAGAATTTGGCACATAACTGCAAAGAAAACTTATTTTGAATTGGATAATACCAAATTGGAATACTTCCTAGATTATGGTAAAATAAAATAATTTGACAAAACTGTGACTTTAACGATTATCACTTTCAGACAAAATGTTTCAACCCTGTAGGAAACCGCATAGCTGGCTATTTTGCTCTGGCTGGTGAAGGGCTATCATGAGGCATGATCAACACATGCCGGCATACCTATTTGTGGCCCATCCTGGGTGTGTTCAGTGTTTTAATTTTGCTGTGTTTGTAAAACTCAAGGATATGCATCAACCATCAGGAATGGGAATGATTCTACTGACCCAATGTCGTGATGCTTGTGTTTTGAATATTTTTTTTTAAATCTGAGCTGAGTATATTAATTAATCCAAATTCTAGCTGGCTCTCCCTATGAGGGTAAATAGTGAAAACAGAGTTATTGTCCCAAACTTGAAGGCATATTCTGAAGTCCACAGACTGCCTAAGTAGGAAGACAAGGTTCTGATTCTCCCTCTTTTGCTAGTTGAATAACTTTGGGCAGCTCACTTATTTCTGAAGGCACAGAAGAGGAACGGGACCCACACTCAGTCAAGTCCACTGTTATATGTTCTACTAACACACTGGATTTCATCATCTTAACATTTATCACAATTGATTTTATATCACTGTGCAATTATTTATTATTTGTCTCTTCCACTAGAATAAAATTAATGCTTTAGCTAGTTATAGAACTCTGGATTATAAGGAACTCTTCTTTAAAATACTGAAGGCACACTCTCTGTCTCTAGCATCTAGTTATTTTTTTAAGACTTATTTATTTATTCATGAGAGACAGAGAGAGAGAGAGAGAAGCAGAGACACAGGCAGAGGGAGAAGCAGGCTCCATGCAGGAAGCCCGACGTGGGACTCAATCCCAGGTCTCCAGGATCACACCCTGGGCCAAAGGCAGCGCCAAACCACTGAGCCACCCGGGCTGCCCTAGTTATTTGTTAAAACAACTTTATTGGGGATCCCTGGGTGGCTCAGCAGTTTAGCGCCTGCCTTCGGCCCAGGGTGTGATCCTGGAGTCCCAAAATTGAGTCCCACATCAGACTCCCCGCATGGAGCCTGCCTCTCCCTCTGCCTGTGTCTCTGCCTCTCTCTCTCTGTGTGTGTGTCTCTCATGAATGAATAAATAAAATATTTTTAAAAAGCTTTATTGATTTAAATTTGATATACAATAAGCTGACATATCTAAGGTATGCACTTTGATATTGTTTCACATACATATACACCTGTGAAGCCATCATTACTATCAAGGTCATGAACGTATACACCATCACCAAAAGTTTCCTCATGTACCCTCGTGATTCCTCTAGCCTACCTTTCCACACTTCTCCAGCTCTGCTCCACTGGCCTGCCTACCCACAACAAGCAACTACTAATCCATTTTCTGTCACTCTAGATTAGTTTGTATTTTCTAGAATTTTATATGAGTGAAAGCACGCAGTATATACTCTTCTGAGTTGTTTCACATAGTGTAATTATTTTGAAGTTCATCCATGTTGTGCTGTGTATCAACAGTTTGTTCCTTTTCATTGGCTAAAAAGTATTCCATTGAATGGATATACCACTACTTATTTATCTGCTTACCTGTTAGGGAGTATTTGGACAGTTTCTGATTTTGTCTTTTATAACTCAATTTGGCTCTCAGTCTTTATATGGACATACATTATTATTTCTCTTGGGTAAATACTCAGGAGTAAAATAGCTGATCATATGGTAAGTAAACATTTACAGTGAGTTATTATTTTATGGGGACAGAGTTTCCATTTGGGAAGATGAAAAAGTTCTGGAGATGGATGGTGGTGATAGTCATACAACAATGCAAAACATTCCTGATGCCACTGAACTGTCCACTTAAAATAGTCAAAATAGCAAAATTTTATGTTATATGTATTTTACTGAAATAAAAATTGAATATTGAATATTGAAGCACATGGCCCTGGAGTTTACACAACATCATTTCCAGCCACCTGAAGAGAAGCTGACTTCATTATCTCAGCTCCAGTTTTGGAATTCCAGGGCATGATTCTTTTTTAAAAATTTTATTTATTTATTCATGAGAGACAGAGAGAGAGAGGCAGAGAGACATAGGCAGAGGGAGTAGCAGGCTCCATGGAGGAAGCCCGATGTGGGACTCAATCCCAGGACTCCGGGATCGTGCCCTGAGCCGAAGGCAGATGCTCAACCATTGAGCCACCCAGGTGTCCCCCAGGGCACAATTCTGATTGGCTCACAAAGGCCAGGTGTTCATTCCAAGCCAATTCCAAATGTGTCTAGGAGTGGAGCTCATCATCAACCTTGAAGTTGGGGTGACTGGGGAGCTCGGTTAAGTGGCCGACTCTTGATTTTGGCTCAGGTAATGATCTCAGGGTCCTGGGATTGAGCCCCACATTGGGCTCTGCCCTCATTGGGGAGTCAGCTTGAGGATTCTCTCACTCTCTCTCCCTCTGTCCCTTCCCCGACTTTCTCTCTGTCTCTCTCAAATAAATAAATAAATCTTAAAAAAAACCTAAAACCTTGAAGTTGGAATGGGAGTTGGAATGGAGTAGAATGTTTGCTGGGCAGACAAAAGTCAGTGCCTGTTATAGAGGCATACAGAAAGAAATAATTGGGTAATATACAAAAAAATAATTGGATTCATATTTTTCATCATCTTCCTATTGAGGAGCTGAAATTAACTTATGGCCTCTTCTCCTTTCTATCATCTTTGTGACTCAACATAGATGAGCATCAGATCCATTTTATAAGTGGAGAAAGTAAGGCACAGAGAAGTCAAATGATGTATCCAGATTCCCAAGAGAAATTACTGTATGTATTCCCATCACCAAGTATCTGGTCCACAAGTGACATTGAAGCATGTTGGGTGGATGAATCCCAACTTATCAAATCCTTGAGTATTATCACTTGGGTAGAGTTTCCCCCCAATGCTATGTTAGAATTGAAGCGGTGTCTTTGGTTCCATCTAGAGCTGTCCCAATCCTTGCTGACAATAGGACAACATCTCTAGCTCATTTTTCAGCTCCCACCCTTGATGGATAGAGCGAATGGATATAGGATCTTAGATTGGGATAATAATTTACAAGGCATTCTTTCCTTATCTTCTAGCAAGCATTGCTACTGCTGAGAAGACTGATGTTATTCTGATATATATAATCCTTTTTTAAACTTTCCCCTCCTTTTATCTGGAAATCTATAGAACCATCTTTTTTTCTCTCCAGTGTTCTAAAATTCCACAGGGATGTGTCTTGGATTGGGTCATTTTATATCCTTTATGTTGGCTCTTTCTAGTTGCCCTTTTGGCGTGGAAATTTATGTCCTTCAATTTTGGAATGGTCTTGAATGATTTAATTGAGGATTTCCCTCAGTACTTTCTCTATTCATCTTTCTAGAGCTTCTACTATTTGGATACTGGATCTCCTGGACTGGTCCTCTAATTGTCCTCTATTTCCTACTTTCTATCTCTCTCTTTGCTCTTCTTTCTGGGCTATTCCCTCAATTTCCTCTTTAAATCATTCTGTAGCATTTTTTTTTATTTATGCTGTCATGTTTTTAAATCACAAGAGCTTTTCTTTGCTCTCCCAACAATCCTTTCTTAAACAAAAAAAAAAACATTTCTTGTTCTTTGGATGGAATACTTTCTCTTATCTCTCTGAGAATTATAGTATTTTTTTGAGGATTACAGTACTTTTTACAAAGTTTATTCTCTCTACATAGAGTATGTTGCTTGTAGGTCACTGTTCTCAGTTATTTTCTGTATGTATGTATATAAGTGGGCATTGTGGTCTCTGTCTTTCATGTTAGACTTTTCTCAGATGTTTGGGAATATATGGTGGTCTGCTCATGCCTCTGGGTAGGTGAGAATTGTGACTCTGAGCTTCACGATAGTATGTCCAGCTGGGGTGTTGGGCATCCCCCAATGTCAACATCTTTAAGCTGTTCCTCTTGGGCATGTTAGATTGCTTATAGAAAACTATCTCAGTTTCCTACCTCAAAACCAGAGCACCTATTTTAGTTTAAGTTATATTTTCATTCCTCTGATTATTTGACTAATACCTGTCTCCTTCACATGACCATGAGCTTTGGAGTTGGCATTGTATCCATGTTGTTATTGTATCTCCAGCATCGAGCACATAGGATGTGTTCAATGAACAACTATTTCTAGACATTAATGAATGGATGCTTTGGCAATGTCCCATCATATTCTTTAAATCTCCACCTTACTATTTTGTAGTATGAAATATTTCATGCATACAAAAAAGTAGATAGACTAAGGTAATGAATAGTCATTTACCCAATATCAACATAAGAAATCAGCACTGCAGTTACTAGTGAAGAATCCTGTGTAACTCTCCACCATCCTATTCTATTCCTTCCCTCTCCAGCGGTAACTGTCCTCCTGAATTTGGTGATCTGCATGCTAATGGACGTTGTATTCTTGTGTGTATATACAGTGAATGTTTTTAAACATCATAAAAATGGTGTCAAGCAGTATGTATCCTTCTGCAATTTGAGTCTCTTTTTCTGGCCCCACATGTATTTTTGAGGTTTATCCAAGTCCACATATGCAGCCATACATCAGTTACTTTCAATCCATTCCACCATATGAATTAACCAGAAACTATGTATTCTTTCTCCTGTGGATAACCATATAGTTTCTTTTTCTCTGTTACAATGTTGCAATAAGTCTTCCCCAACTTGTCACTTTGTATTTGAGTCTCCAGAACATCTGCCCAAAGGTGAAGTTGCTGAGGAACCAGAGTGAGAATATGACCCTTAGCTTTGCTTGCTAAAGCCAAATTGCTCTCCAACATGGAAACTATATATCTAAAGTGGAACACATATTCCATCAGCTAAAAATGAACTCTTGCTTCTCTTAATCCTTGCTGACATTTGGTATTATTACACTTTGTCTTTTGGAATCTAATGAGTTAAAGATTTTAAAATATTTAAATTTTAATGTTTATATTGTGGTAAAAGACATGTAACATAGAAATTAACTTAATTTTAACCACTTTTAAGTTTACAATTCAGTGACGTTCACAAGGCTGTGCAACTACCACCACCATCCATCTCCAGAACATATTCATCTTTCCATATTGAAACTCTCTGCCCATTAAACACTAACTCCTCATTTTCCCATCTCCCAGGGCCTGGTAACCACCACTTCATTGTCTGTTTCTATGAATTTGAGTACTCTAGGTACCTCATGGCGGCGGGATCCTATAACATTTGTCCTCTTTTGTCTGGCTTATTTCCATAGTGATAAATATAATATTTACCACAATGTCTTCAAGGTTTATTCAGGTTGTAGTAGGTGTCAAAATTTCCTTCCTTTTTAAGGCTGAATGATATTCCATTGCATGTATATACCACATTTTATTTATGTATCATCTGTCAAAAGACACTTGGGTTGCTTTAACATTTTGGCTATTGTGAATAATGCTGTTGTAAACATGAGTACAAATATCTGAGTCCCTGCTTTCAATAAAATTGAATTACTTATTTTTATTTATTTGAGAGAGAGAGAGAGCAAGCAGGAGTGGGGGGGCAGAGGGAGAGAAACTCAAGCAGACTCCATGCTAAGTGTGGAGCCCAATGCAGGGCTTGATATCACGACCCTGAGATCATGACCTGAGCTGAAATCAAGTGTTGGATGCTCAAGTGACTGAGCCACCCAGGAGCCCCTCAATGAAATTGAATTTTGATTCATGTCCTTTTCTTGGGATGAGCCCATATTAGCTCTGTAGGAAGATAAGTCCCTTCAGGGCTTACCTCTATTCCCCTCAGCACCTAGTATATAGTGAGTACTTGGGAAATAATGGTTGGCTCATTGATAGAGAATGTTGCATTTCACCCTTAGCCTGTCATGGTTATGATATCTGATGTACCAGGCCATTCCATAATTATTCATGGGGAGGTCCTGAGGTAGAGTCTCACCAAATGTCTCTGTATAGCAACAGGAATTGCCCTATGGACCACATTCCCCAAGCCACTAACTATCTGGGGGTTGGTTGTTATTCTAGCAAAATAGTTGCCACTTGAGATAAGAAGAGCTTTATCCTGGGATCCCTGGGTGGCTCAGCGGTTTAGTGCCTGCCTTTGGCCCAGGATGTGATCCTGGAGTCCTGGGATCAAGTCCCATGTTGGGCTCCTTGCATGAAGCCTGCTTCTCCCTCTGCCTGTGTCTCTGCCTCTCTCTCTCTCTGTGTGTCTCTCATGAATAAACAAATAAAATCTTTTTTTTAAAAGAGCTTTATCCAACAAAGGAAGGGAGTCAAGGCATAGTACAACCAAATACAGACACTGGCCTTTGCTGTTCAAGTTTTACAAGTGTTCAACTGACATCCAGGGAAGACAGAATCTGATCTGCTTGATGGTGGGGCGGGGGGCTTGGATTTCCAAGGAATACGTGAAGAAGCCCTCTCTCACCTCCCTCCTCTCCTATTTACTGAGTGCCTTCCCATTCTGAACACCTAATATACATCTAAACACCTGATATACATCGCCTCAGTTAATGCTTATAATACTCCTAGGAGATGGACACTGACATCTCTGTTCCATAGATAAGGACATCAAGGTTCAGACGAGTTGAGACACTTGCCACAGCCACTTAGCTTTCTCTTATATGGAAGAGTGCCCTTATAAGATTAGGTTTCTATTGTTGTGTAACAAATAACCACAGATTTAGCAACTTAAAACAATTTATTATATCACAGTTTTGTGGGTTAGAAATTGTGTCACACTATAGCTGGTTTTTTTCCTGGGCTTTTTTTTTTTAAGATTTTATTTATTTACTCATGAGAGACAGAGACAGAGACAGGGACACAGGCAAAGGGAGAAGCAGGCTCCGTTCAGGGAGCCTGACGTGGGACTAGATCCTGGGACTCCAGGATCACAACCTGGGCTGAAGGTGACTCTAAACTGCTGAGCCACCCAGGCTTCCCTTTCCTGGGCTTTCTTAAGGTTGAAATCAAGGTACTCCTGTGTCTGAGGTCTTATCAGAGGCTTGGAGTCCAACCTCTTGTGGTTTTGGGGTTTTTAAAGATTTTATTCATTTATTTGACAGAGAGAGAGTGCATAAGCAGGGGGAGCAGGAGAGGGAGAGGGAAAAGCAGACTCCTTGCTAAGCAGGAAGCCCAACAGGAGGAGGCTCCAATCCCAGGATCCTGAGATCTTGACAGGAGCTGGAGGCAGATGCTTAACTGACTGAGCTACCCAGGCAGTGAGTGAGTTTTTTGAATTAATTTCTTTGCATTTGTAGAGCTCAAGAAGGCTGGATTTTCATGACAAGTTAGAACACATCTCTCTGACACTTCATCTTTTTTTGAAGTCTCGATTGATTAGGTTGGGCCCACTCAGGATAATCTTCCTTTTGATTAATATAAAGTTAACTGATTAGTAACTTAATCATAGGGACGCCAGGGTGGCTCAGCGGTTGAGCGTCTGCCTTCAGCCCAGGGCGTGATCCTGGGATCTCAGATCGAGTCCCATGTCGGGCTTCCTGCATGGAGCCTGCTTCTCCCTCTGCCTGTGTCTCTGCCTCTCTCTCTCTCTCTCTCTGTCTCTCATGAATAAATAAATAAATCTTTAAAAAACCCTAATCATAGGAATGTTATTCCATCATATTCCCAGATCTCATCTACTCTCAAGGCAAGGAGATTATACAGGATGTATATACCAGATGACAGGAGCTTTGCACGTCACCTTAGAATTCTACCTACCGCAGAAAACAATGAAGGTTTCCCTTCAGTCAGAGGGGTTTGGGGGAGGTGAGGAGGATGATCAACCAGTCAGGCTTGCCTGGGAATGAAGGATTTCCAGGATGTGGGACTTTTGGTACTAAAACCAAGAGGGTCATAGGAAGATTGAGATGGTCACTAAAGATGTAAAAAGAGAAGACCCGTAAGTCTTTCTACCTTAGCCATCCTTGATTGTTACTTTGGGCTTTCAGGAGGGAAGGAGAATTGAAGGAGAATAAAACAAAGTAAAAAGGAGAGGAGCCAGTGGCAAGGTTATCAAAAGGGGAATAGAGCCTTGATTGCATCCCTGTACAACTGTGGGAGTAGAATGAAATCTAATAAATAGACTCAATTGTTCACTCTTTCATTCAATGGGTTTCAAAATCTTTTTTTTTTCTAAATACAAAAGCAAATTTGCTTTTATAAGTGCAGTGATCTCAAGAATGCCTCAGGTAGGGCAGCCTGATGGATCAGTGGTTTAGCATCACCTTCAGCCCAGGGCATGATCCTGGAGACCTGGGATCGAGTCCCACATCGGGCTCCCTGCATGAAGCCTGCTTCTCCCTCTGCCTGTGTCTCTGCCTCTCTCTCTCTGTGTGTCTCTTGTGAATAAATAAATAAAATCCTTAAAAAAATGCCTCAGGTAGAAAATTAAGTTCCCTGTACTCCCACTTCTAGAAATATCTACCAATACAGTTTTGTAAAATAATGATGATGATGTCATTATAAATATGTATCCTAAGAGATAATAATATTCAGTACTCAGAAGAGGAGGAAGTCCGTTCATGATGGGCACAGAAAAAAATGAGAGAGATCAAGAAATTTGATAGAGAAGGTGGGATTTCAGATGGGTCACTTGGACATTTGGGGTTGTGGCAGAAGGGCATTCCTGGTGAAAGGAACAGCATGAGTGAAGGAAAATGTGGGATCTCTATGGACAATGGTTTCAACTGAAGCATGATACAGGTACACGGACAATGTCACTGGGACCTCGTCTCTCTGCCTCTGGACTCTGCTTCCTGGTCTTGAATCCATTTTCAGATTAGGTATAGATATGGCATCCCCTTAGGCTCATGTCCGGCCAAAAGGAATGTCTATTTTTGTCTCAACAGTCCTTGGAAATGATTCGTTGGCTTGACTGGATCACGTACTCATGCTGAAATAATCTTGTGACCAAGGCAATGAGATTTACTAATTGGTGTAGACCCTGATTACATGCTCATAAAACACACCATTAAGAAAATAGAAAGGTGGGAGCACCCCTAACCACTTTCAGTTTGGCACTGCCCAATTGGAATCAATTTTGGCTCAAATAAATTCTCAAAAAAAAATAGAAAAGCAAGCCACAGGCTGGGAAAAGATATTTACAAAACATACATCGGACAAAAGACTAATATATATATATTATAAAATATATATTTTATAAAAATATAAAACATAAATATAATATATAAATATATAATGTTATATATATAATATATAAATAATATATAATATATAAAAATGTATATCCCACAGCTGGAAAATTTTAAAAAATGAAATAGGCAATAAATGAATAAATATTTATTTATATTTTTAAAAATATTTTACTTATTTAAGAGAGCATGAGCACAAGCTGGGTGAGAGGCAGAGGAAGAGAGGAAGGGAGAAGCAGACTCTCCTCTGAGCAGGGAGCCCGACGTGGGGCTCGATCCCAGACCCCTGTGATCATGACCTGAGCCAAAGGCAGACACTTAACCAACTGAGCCACCCAGGTGCCCATTAAAAAAAAAAAAATTAAAAAGGGTTTTTTTTTTTTTTTAACATGCCACAAAGGAAGATGAATGAATGGTCAATAAGAACAAGAAAATGTGCTCAACATTCTTAGCCATTAAACAAATGCAAGCTAAAACCATTACCCACCTACCCAAAAGGCTAAAACTAAAAAGACTGACACCACCAAATGCTGATAAGATTATGGAGCAACTGGAACTTTCACATCGTTCTTAGGAATGAAAAATGGTACAACCACTTAGAAAAAAAGGAGCAGAAGTTTCTTAATAATCTAAAAATGTATTCACTCTATCACTCAGCAGTTCTACTCCTACATATTTACCCAAGAGAAATGAAAATTTGTGTCCACAAAAGAAGTTGAATGGTAATTTTCATAGTGGCATCAGAACAGCCTAAAACTGGAAACAGCCCAAGGTGAAAAGCCAAAACAGTGGTTGCTTCTGAAAATTGAGGGTGGAGATTAACTGGAAAGGGGCATAAAGGGACTTTCTGGGGTGATGATAATATCCTACATATTAATAGAGTTTTGCATTACAGGGTATATACACAACTCAGCAAATGTAAAGGTTTGTGTATTTCATTGCATATGTGATATGGAATCAAAGAAGCCTTGTTTAAAATGGAGTCATGAAGCTAGAAGGGGAGGCTCTCATGTTCTACCACTCATCATCAATTGCAGACCCCAATAGCAAGAGACACACCTTGAATCACCAATAGGAAAAAGCCTAGGGGTGCATGGGTGGCACAGTTAAGTTTCAGCTCAGGTCATAATCTCGGGGTTGTGGGATTGAGCCTTATGTTGGGTTCTGCATGCAGCATGGAATCTGCTTGGGATTCTCTCTTCCTCTCCACCCTGTTTGTGCATTCTCCTCTTTCTCTCTTTCTCTCTTTTAAATAAATAAATAAGTCTTTAAAAATTCTTTATTAAAAAAAAAAAACAGGAAGAAACCTATATTTTACTACCCCAACAGTATGAAAGATTTTTCTCTTTGTCTGGCAGCAGCCTATCTGATGAGATACTGTCACTACTAAGCCAAAGCAAAGCCACTACACCTCAAACTCCCAGTTTATTCCAATGGACTTTTTGTCTATACCAGTCCCTCTCAATTACCCCTTTCATTCATATATATATGATTTTATTTATTTATTTATGAGAGACACAGAGAGAAAGGCAGAGACATGGGCAAAAGGAGAAGGCTCCCTGTAGGGAGCCTGACGTGGGACTTGATCCCAGGACCTTGGGATCACGCCCTGAGCTGAAAGCGGAGGCTCAATCACTGAGCCACCCAGGCATTCCTACCCCCTTTACTTTATAAAAGAGAAGTTCCTTTCCTTTGTTCTCTGGATTTGACTATAGTTTTGCTATGGTTTGCTTGTCCCAAATTATAATTATCTGCTCTTCCTGACTAAACTAATTTTTCTGGTATAACAATGGGCTGTTTTATTTTTAAGGTTAAGATATGTAAGTTTTAGAAAGAAAAAACATGAAAACAAATATTGGACTCTAGTCAATGACACATGTATATGAGGAAATGTATTGATGTCTGCAATTTACTTTCAAATAAACCAAAAGTGAAGTGAATTAATTGCAAGATAGAGGGATGGGTACAGGATAGACATGAGATAAAGCGAGTGTAATAAAATGCTAATGGTAGAATTTGGTAGTGGGTTAATGGGTATTCACTATCCTTTGAATTTTCCCCCTACGTTTGAAAATTTTCATAATAATATGTTGGCAAAGGAGATTACATGAGTCATCTTGGGGGGTGGGTAGGGATTTGAGCCATAGATCTCAGCCATAGAGTTCGGAGATCTCAGAGATCTCGGAGCCATAGATCTTGAGTGTGAGTGAAGAGATCAATTCACCAAGAGAAAGATAATTGTTAACAGAAGAAAAATGGATGCAGTGGAAATAATCAACTCTTGTCCACTAGAAATGGTGACACACAAATATTCAAGGATGTAAAAAAGAAACAGAATTGATAGAAGAGGATGAATTCAAAAGAATCATGTTCACACAGCTTTCAAGAATATATGTGTTCCTATTGGACACAGTCATCCTCCTCCATCCTTACCTAAACCTTGGACAGACATATCTTCTTCCCTGGCTAGACTAATACAAAACCATTTGGTTGCTAAACTTTCTTACTTCCACCTATCTAATCATCCAGGCACCCATCTATCCACCCATCCACCTATTCACCCACTTATCCATCCATCCATCCATCCATCCATCCATCCATCTGTCCATTTGTTCATCCATCCACCCAACCATCCATCTATCAATCCACCCATCTGTTGTCCATCCATTCATCCATCCATCCACTCATCCATTCATCTAACAAAGGCTCTCCTGTGGATGGGTTATTGAGGCCAGGGCCTCTGAAAGATCTTTGCCTTCAATAACAGATTCTCAAGAGCTGAGCATGATATCAGGGAAAAGATAGCTAGCATAGGGCTAGAAATGAAATCTAGGTAAGAGTCACAAAGGACGTAAGATAATAGCCAAACCACAAAGAAGGCCTACAACTGGGGTGCCTGGGTGGCTCAATCTGTTGAGTGTCTGCCTTCAGCTCAGATCTTGATCCCAGGGTCCTAGGATCGAGCCCTGCATTGGGCTCCTTACTTGGCAGGGAGCCTGCTTCTCCCTCTCTCTCTGCCTGCCGATCCTCCTGCTATGCTCTCTCTCTGTCAAATAAATAAATAAAATCTTTAAAAAGGAAAGAAAGCAAGCCTACAATTGATGTCTGTGATTGGAAAGAAGCATGAGTCAGCAGATAGAAATGGGTGTGGTGGGGAGCAGTGATGAGTATCTCACTGAATCAACTGAGCACAGAGGCCTCACTGCTAGCAATGAAGGGAAAGAACATGGCAAGGTCTGTAGAACTGTTACTGTTAGAACGTGTGCTTTGTTTGTTACACAGAGATTTCTAGAGATTCTAAAATTTCAGGGCTTCTGGTCCCCTAAATTAGGGATATGGTTAGAATTGTCTATGTGGGTTATGTGTGTGGGGTGGGTGGGTGGTATGGATTGGGCTAACAGTGGAAGTATCTGGAGTGGACGAGAGGCAGTCTGACTCCCCTTTCCTGGTCACATAGGTATCCTATATCTGTCTCACATTTACTTTTTTATTTAATTTTTTATTTTATTATTATTTATTTTTTTAAAAAAATTTAAAGATTTATTTATTTATTCATGAGAGAGAGAGAGAGAGAAAGAAAGAGAGAGAGAGGCAGAGACACAGGCAAAGGGAGAAGCAGGCTCCATGCAGGGAGCCTGACGTGGGACTTGATCCCGGGTCTCCAGGATCATGCCCTGGGCCAAAGGCAGGCACTAAACTGCTGAGCCACCTGGGCATCCCTCATGTTTACTTTAGGATCACCTGTTTTTTTGTTCTGCAGCTTGGCTGTTGTGCTTGGCTCAGCTGTGGACCTGGAGGCCAGGATGAGAAACAATAACTACTCCACTGAGAATGCAGCTGCTATGAAGTAGGAAAAGTGTTATGCTTCCAAAGAAAATTCTATCCTGTGCAGCAGCAGGAAGTAACCTGGCTGCATATTCACCAGAATGTCCCTCCTCACTAAGGGTACTTTATCTCTAAGACAAAGTCAGGAGCTGGGGTTGTCCCAAGGGTCAAAAAATCTGAAAGACCAGGGGCACCTGGGTGGCTCAATAAGTTAAGCATCTGACTCTTGGTTTTGGCTCTGGTCATGATCTCAGGATCATGGGATCGAGCCCGGGATCAGGCTCCATACTCTGCATGAAGTCTGCTTGAGATTCTCCTCTCCCCCTGGCCTTCCCCCTGTTAATGCACACTCTGTCTCTCTCTAAAATAAATAAATAAAACTTAAAAAACAACAACAACAACCTGAGATGCCAAGTTGTGGCTTATCTTCTATTGCCTGAGTGTCTGGGACAGGTTCCGATTCCAGTGCTAAATCACAGGTTGCTTTTATAAGCCTCCTGTAAGTATTCTATGCTTCATGGTGATATGTGCTTTTCTGTTTCTTCTTATCCTCTATCGCCTCTATCACAGCTTCCAAAGACTTGTGGCTGCAAAAAAGAGGCCTGGACAACAGGCTCAAAGCCCATAAAGAGGAAACAAATAGAGCTCACAGAGAGTGTCCATCTCCTGCACGGCTGGCCAGAGTTGATGGTCTGGCCTGGCTAAGTAGAGAGAAGGTGGCTTTCACGTTTTAAAACCTGACGGGTGATTCAGTCAAAGAACGATTGTGGTTTGTTTGCAAAGATAAAAATAGATGAGCCACAGAGAGAGCAAAGGTGAGCATATCCAAAGTCAAGTGCTCCAGTGAACTAACAAGTAGTTTGGGGGTTACAGGCTTTCCATGAGATTTGCCCCAGCTTCCACACATGGGATCCCCTCCTTCCTCACTGATGGTAATAAATCCAAAAGCAGGAAGCACATCAAGGTGATGTTCCAAGATGTACTTTGCATATTTACCCCCAGGTCTGTCTCCCCAAACAACCAGAGTCTCCTGGTGGGCTTCAGTCCTGGAGGACCCTGCTGGTGCTCAGCCCTAGGGCTCCAGTACCTGGCTGGGAGCTCTGGGAGCTCTGTCTTGCTCACATTGAAGCCATGTGCCTGAACAGTGCCTCACACGCAGCAAGGGCTCAGGAATTATTTTCAAGGAAGGAAGAAGGTGTGGGGGGGTGCTCCATTGCATTTCCTGTGTGGATAAATAAATGGGTAAATAAATGAAGACTTCTTTTAAATTTTATTTATTTACGTTATCTTTACACCTGACATGAGGCTCGAACTCATGACCCTGAAATAAAGAGTCACACACTCGACTGGCTGAGCCAGCCGCGTGCCTCTAAATGGAGATTTCTGTATGACAACCGGATCCACACGACCTCCCCTTCTCTCCTGAAATCTCAGCATTTAACACCTACAAAAAGGCAGGTGTAGAAGTCTATTTTCTGATTTCTCCAGGGCAGCTTTGGCTTTATCTCTGAATGGTCACCTCCATAGCCAGATCTGCCTCCACGTGAGATGAACTATAATAGCAACGTCATGGCACACATTTTTATACATAAAAGTACTGAAAGCTTTGTTCCTGTTCCTTTTTAAAAAGACGAATTTCTGATTTATAGTCGTGGCCATGCCTTGAGTTTGTGAAAATAATTTACAGGTGGATTAAAATCACCAGAATTCAATTCATGACTTTTGACTTGTAAGAGAAGTACATTAGCCTGTGGTTTTACATGCTGTGTTATGGCTTGGTCATGAGATTACACAAATTTCATAAGGTAAATTGGAAAGTTTCGCCTCTTTTCTCTGACATGGAAGAGAGTTTGAACCTTTGGATTACTTGTTCCATGAATGTCTGAAATAATCCTGACTCAAAACTTCCGGGGCCCAAGACCTTCTTTCAGGGAGAGAATTTTTTGAAAAAGTTGTCAGTCTCTTCCACAGTTTGTGTCTTGGTTTGTTTTCTACTTTTGAAAAAGTTTTAGCAATCTAATCTTAAAAATCTTACAGCTTAGTAATTTTATAATTCCTTGCAAACTGTAAGTCATTTCATCTAGATTTTTAATATTATTAGCTTTGATCTATAGATGGAATCTGCTGGTAACTTTTTTTCAGGATTTTATTTATTTATTCATGAAAGACACACACACACACAGAGGCAGAGACATAGGCAGAGAAGCAGGCTCCATGCAGGGAGCCCAATGTGGGACTTGATCCTGGGACTCCAGGATCATGCCCTGGGCCAAAGGCAGGTGCTCAACCACTGAGCCACCCAGGTGTCCCTGCTGCTAATGTTTGAAATCCTTTCTTAGTTGTATCATCTTTTCCATTTCTAATGGTATATATTTGCTGTTCTTCTCTTTTTTTCTTTTTAGATTGGTTTTTATCTTTTTTTAAAAAAAAGATTTATTTACTTATTTGAGAGCAAGAGTGTGTGCATGCAGGTAGGAGGAGGGGCAGAAGGGGGGAGAGAGAGAGAGAGAGAGAGAGAGAGAGAGAGAGAATCTTCAGCCGACTCCCTGTTGAGTGCAGAGCCTGATGCAGGGCTCTAACCTGTGACCCTGATATCATGACCTGAACTGAAATTGAGCCTTGGATACCCAACATATTGAGGCACACAGGTGCACCTAGGTTGGTTTTCAGAAGCCAACTTTTTAGTATATAGAAGTTTTTAGAATTGTGGTAAAATACATATCACATAAAATTTTTTATCACATAAAATTTACTATTTTAACCATTTTAAGTGTCCAGTGGCATTCAGTCCATTCACATTGCTGGGCAACCATCCCCACCATCTCCAGAATTTTTTCATCTTGCAAAACTGGACGTCTGTCCCCCTTAAGTGATAACTCTCCATTCCGTCTTCCCCTCAGCCTCAGGTACCCTCCATTCTCCCTTCTGTCTGCATTAATTGAATGACTCTAGGTATCTCACCTACATGGAATCACACAGTATTTGTCCTCTTGGGTCCAGATTCTTTCACTTAGCATGATGTCTTCCAGGTTCATCCATAGTGTAGCAGGTGTGACAGTTTCTTTTCAGATTGAATACTATTCCATTTTATGGATGTACCACATTTTGTTTATGCATCCATCCATCCAAGGACCCTTGGATTGTTCCCACCTTTTAGCTACTGTGACTAGTGCTGCTATGAACAGACACACATAGAAGCTGACTTTTGAAGCCACTTGGGGGGGGGGCGGAAATGGGAGGTGTACGGGGAGGTGGGGATGGGGATCAAGATCTCCCCCTACTGGTTCCTTGTTGGGGGGAATCAAGATTAGGGGAACCAGCGGTTGGTCGAGACCTTGTTATCTTCTGTGGGGATCAAATGAAGCTCAGAGAGGACAAACAACACGTCTGAAGTCACAGAGCCAGGAAGTGGAGGAGTCAGCATTCAAACCCAGAACTCCTGCACGATGCACAGCTTCCCAGGACCTCCGCCATTCTTGTCCGTCCTTTCCTGAAGCCCATGAGCAGTGCTGGTGTCTGCTCAGTGACAGGCCTGTAGGTGGCTCAAAGCAATCCTGGAGAGGGTGGCTCTTAGCATTGGGCAAACGGGCTGTGGGAGTCTGAAACCCACTTTGTTCATTACAAATGAAAAGCAGATGTGATTGTAAGTGTTGTGCTTCAGCTGCCAGGGCTGGATAGAGCAGAGCCCCCGTGAGCAGTCACACCAAATAAAACGTATTATTTAGGAGTGATTGGAAGGCAGACAAGCTGAAAACATTGTGCACGGAAAGGCTACCGTTATCCACCCATGAGCAGCAAAATCACTTTCCCTGGCTCATACGTGGATTCACATTTAGGGCAATTTCCCTCATGGTAGCGCAGCTCCATGAGCAGGCTTGGGCTTGTGGATAAGCGATTTCCCAGCCGAATGACTTCTAGCCCCAGCGCAGAGCACGGGGCTTGGTGGGGCTTGGCTCCCCTGTGTCTGCCCCAACGCTGTCCCTGGGGATGTCATCCCAGAAGCAGTTCCTCAGCACTCGAGAGTCATTTCCCCAGTTTCTGTTGGGATGAGAAGAGTGGGCAAAACCTTGACCCCATGCGTTAGTTGAGTAGTCACTCTGTGTGCCATAACCAGTAGGCTGCAAAGCTGCAAAGCAGCAAGCTGGGGCTCAGAGAGGTTAAGATGCATGTCCAAGGTCACACAGCTTCCCCAAGGAGCTCCTAAATGTTAGGAAGGCAGAGAAGGCAGGTGCAGTCCTGCGTGGCACTGGTGCCCCCTGCACAGATGTTCAGAGGGAGGAGGCAGTATGGCACTGCCCTGGTTATGGTACATGACTTGGGGGGGGGGGTCCTCAGGCCCTCTGAAGGCAAACAGTAGGAGGGCTCCAGAGACCCTTGCATTAGAACCCAAAACTAGGGGTCTGAGGCATGGCCACAGGCTGGGGGATCCTGACAGTTGGTGCTGACACAGGTTTCTCACACTGTGGGTGGAGGCAGTGCCAAGTCTATAGCAATAGGCAGGAGGAAGGCTACAGGGGCCAGGAGCTGCCAACTCGAGTTCTCCCTGAAAGAACAACAGGGAGTCCAGATCCTAGGGACTGAAGGGCTGCGGTGCGAACACTGCCCTAACTGCAGACACATGCATACAAGGCATGTGGCACGGATTTATGAGCACCCAGGATGTGCCGGGCCCTTGGAGCTCACCCTCTGGCTGGAGGTTGCTGTAGAACAACCAAGATAAACCATTCACCAAGGTGTACTAAGCATAAGCAGTGTGCCGAGCACTTCGTGAGAGTTGTACTCTTCACCCTCTTAAGAGCCCAATGTCTGTGTGTGGGAACCTGTTCACAAGAGCAGGCCAGCATCGCCAAACAGGCACCACAACGGACAGACCAGGCAGTGGCCAGGCCCCTACTTCTTGATCTCCTCTTTCTCCCGGTTCCACCCACGTTCTTGGTATGAGCTTCTTGATTCCCAGGAAGTATGGACCATCCTTGCTCTCAACACATGCACACTGCCCCCCCTCCCCCGCTCGAGGGCCCCCTCCTGAGTTCAGCACTCACTTCCAAAAGGCAGCTTAGCCTGGTGGGTAAGGGTACACTGTCTGGAGTCAGAGTGCCCACAGCTGGATCCCACCACCACCACACCCTCCCAGGGAGGCAACTGGACCACTCTGAGATTCCATTTCCTCAAGGCAAAATCAGAAAATGATGGTTCCTACCCATGGCATATACTGGCTGCTGTCCACCAAACTCTTTCCCTCCTCCTCCTTGGAGCTCCCAGTGGGACTGTGCTCCCCAGGCTCCCTGTGCCTGAGTTCTGGCCATATGGATGGTGGGAGGATTGGCTCCAAAAACAGCCTACCCCATTCTTTCCTGAGCCCTCTCCTCTCTGGGCCCACCAGAGTAGAGTCTACACCTGACACCCTGCCTCACACTGGACTGTAATGCAAGCAGGAAGGAGCAGCAAGCAGGAGGTTTTCTGTGAAGACGGCCACCGCCTGGTCTGTCCGTCGTGGTGCCTGTTTGGCGATGCTGGTCCTCGGGAACTGTGTCTCCTGTGGTAGCCTCTGCTCTCACACCCCGGCTGCGTGGTAGGGGTGTCCCGGTGTGGACACGCTGTCACTCAGCTCCCTCATTTAAACTGTGTTCTGGGGCAGCCCAGGTGGCTCGGCGGTTTAGCACCGCCTTCAGCCCAGGGCGTGATCCTGGAGACCCAGGATCGAGTCCCACATCGGGCTCCCTGCATGGAGCCTGCTTCTCCCTCTGCCTGTGTCTCTGCCTCTCTGTGTGTGTGTGTGTCTCTCATGAGTAAATAAATGGAATCTTTAAAAAAAGAAAATAAACTGTGTTCTGCATACAAGCTGGCCAGGAAGAGCCACTGACCTGAGGCCACCAGGGTAAGAGCTGCATCATCAGGACAGATAGGCCCTGTCCTGGGCCCCAGAACACACCGATGAGGAAAGTCAGGCTGGGCCTCCAGAGTATGTGTGGAAGAGGAAGGGGAAACAAGGGAATGTCTTGCCCGTGTCATCTGTTGCCCATCACCAGGGTTCCTGGTTAGCAAAGCTCATCCCATCCTACCCCCTTCCTGCCTAAAGTGCTCCCTTGAGCTCCCTGTAGTCCCCACTGCCCTCCACACCGCATCCCCAGTTCTGCAGGATCAGGTCCTTCTACCCCAGTCACACTCTCTCGAATGCCAAGCACCCACCTTGCTGTGTGACAGGCCCTCTCAGAATGGGTCGTTCTATGTCTTCACTTGTAGTTGTTTGCTGGGACTGCGGTGACAGAGTCCCACAGATTGAATGGCTTAACAGCAGAAATTTATTGTCCCACAGTTGTGGAGTTTAGAAGTCTGAGATCAGGGTGTCAGTGGGGTTAGGGGAGGACCTGTTGGCTATTCCTCAGCTGCTGGGGCTCTGCTGGCAGTCGCCGGCATTCATTGGCTTGTAGAAGCATCACCACGATCTCTGCCTTCATGTTCCCTTGGCCTTCTCCCTCTGTATGCATCTCTGTCCACTCCTGTTGGATTGGGGTCCCCTCCTGCCCCAGTGTGAGCTTAACGAGTGACATCTGCAATGATCCCATTTCCAAACAAGGTGATGTTCTGAGGTCCTGGGGGCTGGGACTCGAACACGTGAATGGGGGAGGGGGACACAATTAAACTCAGAACACCTGCTTTTGCCTGTGCTTTTCCCTCAGCCTGGAACTCCCTTCCCTGAGTGGTTCAGCAAGCAAGCATCCACTCACAAGCAGGCATCCACTCGCAAGCAAGCATCCACTCGCTTCCAGAAGTAAGCTCAAGCAGGGCTCCTTGGCCAAGGCTTCACAGCAGCCGAGGTGACAGTGATCCCCTGTCCGTTGTGTCCCACTGTCCTTGCACAGCCACCAGCCAGCACACCTGATGCTTTGTGCCAATCTATCTCCTCTTTGTCTCCCTGACTCCACTGGACTGTCATCTCCTCAAGGGCAAGGATCCTGTGCCCCA
Source organism: Nyctereutes procyonoides (assembly GCF_905146905.1). Taxonomy (NCBI): domain Eukaryota; kingdom Metazoa; phylum Chordata; class Mammalia; order Carnivora; family Canidae; genus Nyctereutes; species Nyctereutes procyonoides. The sequence continues at coordinate 35,464,291 of NW_026575020.1, forward strand.
CGTACTCTGGGGCACCCAGCACCCCAGCAGGAAGTGGCCCTGGATCAACACCTACTGAATTAATGCATGAATGAGGAGGAAAGAAGTTGAGGAAAAAGACATTAAAAAGAAGAATGGGGTGTGGGGCAGGGGGTGATTCTTGGCCCTCCCCTTTACCAGGGAGGCCTCCATGGTTGCGCAGCTCAGCCACAACCTCAAGAACTGAGGAGGTGCTGTCTGAGGCCCACGTCCTGCCCAGTGGCTCAGGGTGGTGGAGGTGGGGGCACCTGTGTTAGGAGGCTGGAGGGGCACCTGGAAACCCACCAGGCCAGGCCCAGCCTCCCACGGGAGCAAACTGCAGTCCTTAAACACTCCCCAAACAAACGTCTGATGTAAATCTGGTTTTGAAATAACCATAATGATAAATCAAAAGAGGAAGGGGATGCAGGAGGGAGGGAAAGGGGGCCCCCGGCAGGCCCCTCCCCCCGGGCCACCAAGCAGGGGAAAGTACATGGGAAAATTGAAATTAGTTGTGACAGCTGAAATTCTCTGCTCTACAGACGGCATTTGACAGGGTACTTAAAAAAATAATAAGAAAAGGGAAAGTGGTTTGGGTCGCCCGTGGAAGGGGGGGGACGGGGGATTTCAAGTGACACAAGACGCATAATTCAAGCTTCTTAGATTGCAAAAGCTCTTCTTACCTAAGGGGCCCGCTGCCTTTATTTTTATCCAAATGGCTCAATTACTGCAAAGCCCCACAGAGAAAATTATGGATGTTTGCCTCTATTTTCTCCTCTTGTCTCGACAACTGGAGATATTTTGTTTTCCTTCTTTCTCTTGCTCTCTCTCTCTCTCTTTTCGGTAGTGGTGGGGGGGGGGTTGGTAAGGACAGAAGGGGGTGTTCAGATGGTGGCTGAGTGGCCAGAGGCTTCTGGATTGCTCCTCAAAGCCCGCGGCTCGCACGCTCCCCATCCTCAGCTCAGGCCGCCCCGCCACCACCTTTGTGTGTGTCCAGCACCCGCATCCTGCTCCTGCTGCAGCAGCCGTGGCGGCTCCGGGCCTCTCCTCTGCCCAAGCGGGCACCCCTCCTAGCAGCTCTCCTTCCAGCTCAGCTATTTCCAAACCCTGCAATAGACGCAGGGAGGCGCAGAGGTGCCCATTTTCCAACCTTCTTATTGGGTCTCCATTTGTCATTTTCGGAATTGGCACTCCGGGGAGCCGGGCCGGAGGCGGCCTTGCTCACACCTGCCCACTCCGCCAGGGGAGGGGGCTGAGCCTCAGAACCCACAGCAGGCTCCAGGAGGGTCTCTCTGGGCGGGCCCTGGGGGCACCAAAGGGCTGCTGCCTGAGCACCAGGTCCCAGGACCCTGATGGGTGGGGACAAACTGGGGAGGAGTGCCTGCCCACCCATTTCACCTCTACTTGCCTGTGGGGTTGAGCTTCCTTCTCTATCTCATGTCCTGACCTTCGACCTGACCTTTGGGGCCATCCTTACCACCTCTGCCCCCACTAGGCCACACCCTCCCTTCCTACCCACCCCCTGGCCTGCTCTTCTTCCTTCCACTAAGCCCGGCTCCTCCCCTGCCTGGAACCCCTTCTGGTGCACTGACCTTGTAATAAAGCCAAACCTCCTCCCCTGGCCCACAGGACCCGGCAGCTCCAGCCGCACCCAGCTCCAGCTTCATCACCAACTCCCTCCCTCCGCTCCCACCCCAGCAGCATGAGCCTTTGCAGCTGTGGATGCTTCCACCTGGCTTGCTCTTTGCCCCTCGCTCTGCTCTTCGTCCACCTAAACTCACTCAGCCCCAGGTATGCTGGAATGAATATCCGTCCCTTTGTCAGGGAGTCTTGCTGGTCACTCCTCCCCGCCCAGCAGGCCAGGACCCCTTCTCAGCCCCTGCGTGTGGGGTTAATATATAAAATATCACAGCCGCCCAGAGCAAGTACAACCAACCAGAATGGATGCTGGTGCAGCCTGCACTGGGGTCCCGCAGCCTCCCCCACCGCCCAGGCTGGCCTGGCCCTAACCAGGGGTGAGTGTGACATTGGTGAGTGTGACAAGGCAGGTGTGGTGGGTCCCACACCAGGGAAAGTGACACAGAAGTATTCCAGTAGGTCGACCACTGTTGCTGCCAGGACATTCAGCTTGCCTGTTGGGGTCCAGACCCTCCTTGGGTCTCCACCCACTGGGAATTCCTGCTTTGATGCCTGTCCCCCCCAATCCCCCCAACCCTCCCCCACCCCCGACGTGTGCGATTGGACTGTGTGCTTCCTGCTCAGTGTTGTATCCGAGGTGACACACAAAAAAGGCGATTGACGAATAGCTGTGGATGGACTGTAAGGCCCTTGGGACCAGGTCCTTTGTGGGGACCACTGAATTCTGGACCACCATACCCCACATGCCTGCATGTAGCTTAGTCACATGCTAGTGGCCAGCAGGGTGAGCACAGTCCCTGTGGAACATGACATTGGTGGCACTGGGCATCCTGGTTGTACTTCAGAGGCTTTAGGATCCAAGAGCCTGGATGCAGTGCTTTCTATTTCTCTGGGAGACCCTGGGCAATTTTTTAAAAATTTTATTTATTTATTTGAGAGAGAGACAAAGAGAGCACGAGGCAGGTGGTAGAGAAGCAGACTCCCCCCTGAGCAGGGAACCCTACATGGGGCTTGTTCCCAGGACCCTGGAATCATGACCTGAGCTGAAGGCAGACGCTTCATTCCCTGAGCCACCCAGTGCCTCAGGGGCAATTTATTGAGCAATTTATTGGGCAATTTATTGAGTCCCTCACCTGGAGGGGAAATGCTAATGTATGTAAATTACTTAACTCCTTGTGCTTGCAGGTAGTATATTGATTATTGATTTAGCTATTTCTCTTACCCCTGTCTTCCATAGTGAAGAGGGACCCCTAGTTGATACTGGTTGCTCCCCCTCAAAAAAAAATTCTGTCCATATCTCCATTCACTCAACACGTTATTTGCTGAGTGTCTATTAGTCTCTAGCTGTGAGGATACAGCAGTGACAGAGTTAGACGAAGGGCCTGCCCTTGACAGCCATGGGCTGCGTGGGGTGCTGGGCTCACAGCTGTGATCACCCTCATCTTACAGCTGAAGAAATTGAGGCTCAGAGAGCTTGAGTAATTCATCCAAGATCACTCAGCAGCAAAACCAGGATTTGAAACTCAGGCCCTTCTGAAGCCAGACCCTGAACTTTCATCTGCTAATTGGATGGATCTCCTTGTTCTCATCCTTCTCCTCAGTGGCCTCCATACTCCTGAACCACCCCAAGTGTCCTGTACTCTCTCCCTCAACTCTCTCCTGTCCCCTCGGAGCTCCTTCATCCTGGCTGCATGCCTCCCTCCAGCCACACTGGTCCTTCAGTTCCCCAGGTAGGTCTGGCTCTCTCTTACCTCCTAGCCTTTGCACAGGCTGTTCCCTCCATCCAGGACACCCTTCATTTCCTTCTTCTCACTTTCCTCAGCCTTTTAGAAAGTTATATCCTGAGGATCCCTGGGTGGCTCAGTGGTTTAGCACCTGCCTTCGGCCCGGGGCGTGATCCTGGAGAACTGGGATTGAGTCCCACGTTGGGTTCCCTGAATGGAGCCTGCTTCTCTCTCTGCCTGTGTCTCTGCCTCTCTCTCTCTGTCTCTCATGAATAAATAAATAAGATCTTAAAAAAAAAAAAAGAAAGAAAGTTATATCCTGAGTGCACAGCACCGAGCCTGGCACACAACAGGCATATCTGCCACACAAATATAGAGGATATTTTTCAAGATCAATGAAAACTGGTCATTGTTCACAAAAGTATTGCCTTTATGTAAACTTGCCCAGACTGGGCAAGGTACAGCTACTTGACTGCTTCTCACCTCACCTCCCAGCCTCACCTATGTGCACCCTGCACCTGGCTCTCCCACCCCAACTACTCACATCTTTGGCCAGTCCTATTTCCTCACCTCCTGAAGCTTTCTGCTGGTTTCCACCTGGCTGACACCGCACCCTTCAAAATTCAGTCAAGCATCACCTCCTCCAGGAAGCCTTCCCAGCCCCTGTGGATGTTGGCACTGTCCTTCCTGTCCTGGGCATACCTCACTGAAGGCATTTATCACCTGCTCCGTAGCATCAGAGTTGTGCAAAGAGGCAATCCCATGTAGGAGCTCAGAGCTTGGGCCTCGGCCTCAGAGACTTGGGTTTAAATCCTGGCTTGCAGCTCAACTGCTGTGGTTCCTGGGACGAGCTTTCTAACCTGTCTGAGTTTAGTTTCATCATCTGCAAAATGGGAGTCATAACAATGCCTGCTTCTCACGGTCATTGTGTGGATCAGATGAGATTGCGTGTGCAAAGGGCTTGGCCTGGTGTCTAGCACATGCCACCCACGGTTGCTGCCCTTCTCGCATGTGCCCTGAAGTCCTGCTAGGGAACAGACCGGGCCAGGGCTACCAGGAGAGACAGAAGCTGTGGATCTGCCCTCCAGGAGCTGATAATCCAGGCCCTGGAGAAGTCTAGAGGCCGGGTAATGAAATAGTGCCATACTAGTTAAGTGCAGGCAGAAAGGAGTGAGTCCATATGGCTGGATTCAAAACAGACGCTCCACAAATGCTTGTTGAAATGAAAGAACTGAACTCAATGGAAGGAAAGACAGTCCCGGGCTGCAGAGGTCTAGGGACTCCTTGTGGGGAGCCTGATCCTGAGCTGGGGCTCCGGGGTGGGTAGGATGTAGATGGGAAAGGGAAGAGGGCCAGTAGGGCTGGAACGCTGGAGCCAGGGAGCCCAGGCAGGGTGGGGGGTGGACAGGGAGCACCCCAGTTTTGCTTTTCTTACAAAGAGGGGGCCCTTTTTATTCCATCTCTGCCACCAGTTACCAGAGGCTTGCTTCAAAATCATCTCATGGTTTTGCTTCTGTCCACCTTTCTGTGTCATCCGGATATTTTTCCTAATGAGCAAGTTTACTTTGAAAACCAGCAAAAAGCCATGAAGTTATTTTCATTTGCAACTCGGTCCCCCTTAAATCACACACACAAAGGCCCGTTAAATTCAAGCTAAGAAAGAAAAGACAGAGGAGGCGCCAGAAGCAACGGTGAAGGGGTTGGTAATTACACCAGGAACCTGGGTAGAGTGAGTTATTTTGATGGACGGTTCACTTTAACTTTGAGCTGCCAGAGCCAAAGCCAAAGGCAAAAGTGGAGGAAGCAGAAGACGGGGTAATGAAATAACTCGCACCTTGCTGCACGGAAAAGTGGGTTAAAGGAAACAGGGAATAATAGTAGTGGCTCCAGTTTGCTGAGCGCTTCCTCCAAACCCAGCATCTCTTCTGAACCTCTCTGTGGCCCCCTGGGGAACCACCACCACCACCACCGCTGACTTCACCGTGTAGGTGAGAGACCTGAGGATCAGAGGGTTTGGGCACCACATCTGTGGTCCAGGAGTGGGAAGTGGCAGACGTGGGGTGCAAATCCAGGCTGCCCAGCCCCAGGAGCCCATGTGTGCCCGTGCCTCTGGGGTAGGGACAGGAGGAGGCTGTAGCATCGGCCAGCAGCACACAGAGCTGCCCTCAAATGCAGGCACAGGGAGTGAGGACTCGCCGCCCTGGGGACTCCCAGCCCGAGAGCTGTGAGCTGCTGCCTCGGCCTCCCTAATGGAGTCTGGATACGGTGCACTGCTGTGACAGTTGAGCCCAGAGATAGCAGGATGCACCAGAGCCTTGTGACAGAAGGGACAGGCCACCAGCAAACCTGTAATCCTCTGATTTCTGTGAAGCTGTGGCGCTTACCCCCTGCCTCTCCAGGCCGGGCAGTAGCCACGCCAGTGGGAGCCCCGTGAGCAAGGGCTTTCCGGGAACCAGGGCAAGGAACACTGGCTCCCTCCTCTTTCCATCCAAGGGAAGATCAGTCACTTCAGTCACCCAGCCAGCACTGCTGGGGCATTCAGAGCAGCAGAGGGAGAGCTCCTTGCTTCTGCTCTGTCCCTACTCCCCAGATTCTTTCCACTGGGGAGTCAGGCAGGGCTTTTGAAAAAGAGAAATCTAGTGGGAACACTTTGCTGCTTCTGTTCCTTCCAAGGTTCCTTCTTGCTCTCTAGATAAAGGCAAGCTCCTTACCACGGCCTTCAGGGGCCTTCTGACCCAGCTCTTGCCACTTCCCTAGCCTTTCCCCCTAGGCTCCTTTCTGATCCTCCAATTCAGCCTCGCCTCAGGGCCTTTGTATGTACTGTTTCCGGCCCACGGTGATCCTGCCCTGCCTCTGCCCAAACCCTGTGCTGGCTTCATTCTTACTCTTTCCATCTCAGCTTAACTCACCCTGATTCCTGAGACTGGGTCAGGGTGCCCTGTTATGGGCCCCAGCAGCACCCATCCTTTAGACCATGAGCTTCTGAGTGCAGTGGAGGGCCTGTGTTCTTGGCCCCAAGATCCATACAGGCACCCCCTCCGTGAATTCTTGCGGTTCCTGCTGGGAGCAGGCACTGCGTTATCTCACTTTCTCCATGAGCAGAGTCATGCTCAGAGAGGCTGAAGCAACAGGTCACAGAGCTGGTCTGTAGCTGAGGCAGGATTTGAGCCCGGTCTGCCGAGGAATCCGAGAGCACTATACTAGGCAGCATCTGGAAGCTGGAAGAGACTGTGGAAGCCACAGTCCAAACTGCCCAAGTGTTATCTGGGGAAGCTCAGGCTCAGTGATGGGAGGCGAACCCTCCAAGGCCCTGCGGCAAGCTGGCGGGAGCTAGGAGAGAATTCTACACTCTTGGCTCAAGGCTTGCACCTTCTCCCCACCCAGGGACGGCCCCCACCCGGGGAGGGTTGCCTCTTCCCTCCTGGTGCAGAGGCAGAGGAGTGAGGTGATGCTAGAGCTAGGCACCCTCCCCAGGAGCTGGGCTCAGTGGGGAGCACAGGGGCTCCTCCCAGAAAGGGCCCATGATGGCTGAGCTGGAGGTCCCCTCTCCGCCCCTCCCCCAGCCCTGCTGGCAGCTGCTTAGCACAATTAGCCAACAAGTGGCTGTTTTGTGGAGTTACTGCTGATGTGTTTTAAGTGGCTTTCTGAGTGGGAAATGTTCTGTAGGAGAGTCAGGCAGACAAAGGGGAGTGAGTGCATTAGGTTTTATTGGTCTGTTTTGCACACATCTGACATCATTCTTTGATGCAAGTTCTGTTCAGCCCTGGGAGAATGATAAAGAGACAAGAGGGAGAGAGAGCAGAGAGGCAGACACGCTCGCTCGCTCGCACGTGCTCCATCCGGTCCTCCGAGTGGAAGCATAATGGCCGGAGATGTTGGAGCAAACTGTCCGACAGATGGGGCCTGCCCTGTTCCGAAGAGGAGGCTCTGGCTGCAAAGAAAGTCTTCAGGTGAAAGAGAATAACTGAATTAGCCAACCATTGTGCAGTGAGAGGGTAATGCGTCCGCCTCTTCCTAATGGCCGCCCTGTTGCCAGAGAATGAAACCTCTTCTGAGCACGCAGACAATCCAAGGACAAAAGTCACCGAGAGAGAGAGAGAGAGAGAGAGAGAGAGAGAGAGAGAGAGAGAGAGAGATGGCAAAGGGAGCAGGGAGGAGGGAGCCCCCACCTGGGCTGACTGAGGCTTGGACAAAGGGCCTGTCTCCTCGATGCCCTCACGGTCAGGGCTTTTGCTCCAGGTTTGGTAAAAGGTAGTGAGCAAGGAAGTAGTTACTGTGGAGGGATAACAGCTACTAGTGGAGGGGAGTAGCGACCTGTGGAGGGATTAGCTACCTGTAGAGGGGAGTAGATATCTGTGGAAGGGAGTAGCTATCCATGGAGGAAGTAGCCACCTGTGGAAGGGAGTTGCTATCCATGGAGGGGAGTAACCACTGGTAGAGGGGAGTAGCTATGTGTGGAAGGGAGTAGCTATGTGTGGAGGGGCTGCTGGGAGTGAACACTGGGTGGGCTGGGGGCTCTGGGAGCAGGGAGGACCGTGGCAAATAGGCAGCAGTAACACATGGGACATGGTCTGGAGTTAAAGCAGGTTTCCTTAGCCTCAGTTCAATACAGCCATCTTTGTAAGTCCCTTTTTTTCTTCAGGCCTCTGTTTCTGCTTCCTTAAAAGGAGAGGATTTGATTTAACCCTGTCCATCCATCCATCCATCCATCCATCCATCCATCATTATTCATTAATAAGCTTTCTTTTTTGGAAGAGGGGTTAAGAGTGTTTTATTGTGCTGTGCATGCAACTCTGAGCCACTGAGGTTGGCAGGCGCTCTCCTACCTCCATTCCCATGTTGACGGTCAGCTCTCTTCTTGGAAACTTCCTTTACTCGTGTTTGCTTCTTGACATTTTTATCTGCTTTCAAAGCCTATTTTGCATACTAGCTCCTGTGTGGTGCCTTTTCAGCTTTTTAGCTCACTCTATATGAGGTATATATTTATATATGTATTATATTAAATATATTAAATATATTTTTATATATTTTTATTATTTTTTAAAAATTTTATTTGTTTATTCATGATAGACACAGAGAGAGAGGCAGAGACACAGGCAAAGGTAGAAGTAGGTTCTTCTGGGGAGCCCGATTAGGGACTCGATCCCAGGACCCCAGGACCACAACCTGAGCCAAAGACAGATGTTTAGTCACTGAGCCACCGAGGTGCCCCAATTTATATATTATTATTATTTTTTAATTTTTTTTATTTACTTATGATAGGCACACAGTGAGAGAGAGAGAGGCAGAGACACAGACAGAGGGAGAAGCAGGCTCCATGCACTGGGAGCCTGACGTGGGATTCGATCCCGGAGCTCCAGGATCGCGCCCTGGGCCAAAGGCAGGCACTAAACCGCTGCGCCACCCAGGGATACCCCAATTTATATTTTATTTATTTATTTATTTATTTATTTATTTATTTATTTATTTATTTATTTTTTATATATATTATTTAATAAGTACTTGCTGAGCCTCAATTATGGACTCCAAATTCTTTTTTTTTTAAATTTTTATTTATGATAGTCACACACACACACACAGAGAGAGAGAGAGAGAGAGAGAGAGGCAGAGACACAGGCAGAGCGAGAAGCAGGCTCCATGCACTGGGAGCCTGATGTGGGATTCGATCCCGGGTCTCCAGGATCGCGCCCTGGGCCAAAGGCAGGTGCCAAACTGCTGAGCCACCCAGGGATCCCTGGACTCCAAGTTCTGTGAGAGGTTGTGAATACTGTGGTGAGGGAGAAGCCCAGGGGCCGGGCGGGGTACAATCAGTTACAAATCCCAGGGATAATTACGAATTACAGTGCGGTGCAGGCTCTGTGGAGAAGCTGCATGGGCCTGCAGGCATCTCAGTGGAGGATCAGGAAGAGTGCCTGGGGGAAGAAACCTCACTGGGGGACTATGAGGCGCAGAGCTGAGGAAGGGGACAGGGGATGGGACACTGAGTCCTGGAGGCTGAGCCTGGGGGCAGAGAGGGCAGGAGAGGAGGCCTCTGGGTGCTGAATAGCAGTAGGCTATAATAGGCTGGGTGGGAGGGACCCAGCCAGAGCCCCAGAGCCTGCAGGACACTGGACACCGGGGTGACAACCGGAGGGGCCCTGGTTCTCCGGTAAACACTGGTAAACACTGGGGGTAACCAAGGCGGGGATGAAGGGAGATGCCAGGGACAGTCCTCGTCCAGGAAGAACTGGCCACGGAGGGAACCCAGTCTGGGCTGAGAATCCAGTGATGGAGGAGAAAGAGGCTCTTTTCACCCAAAGCAGGCATTTCATTCAATTCACCAAAGCCTTCTGGCTGTCTGTGGTCCTCACTGGGCCGCCAGCCCCTGTTCTGGGCCTGCTCCTCTGTCCAACCCTGTGGCCCCAGCGGAGAATAAGTGGGAAGAGGGGCAGACTCAGCAGGAGCACAGTGTCCGCTCCCTCCGGAAAGAAGGTGCCTCCTGCCATTTGCCACTGGGGATCACTTCCAACAGAGAAAGCATTTCTCCCGCTTGAGTCAAAGTTACATCTCCCTCCCCCTCTTTCTCATTACAATAAGTAGCACAGAGTTGCTGTAAGAAAAAGTCAAGAATCACAAAATTCAACAGGTCCAGAACCTTGGTACCCTCTGGGCTTCTCTCTACCTCTTACCGCAGCCATTCCTGGTGGCTCCACCTTCGGAATGGATCCTGACCCCAACACTGGCCACCACCTCCACCCTACTCTGGCCCAAGCCTCTACCATGGGTCATCTGGACCGAGCAGTAGCCTCCTGATGGCCTCCAGACTGAAGCCCTTCCTCAGGCTCCTCACTCAGCAGCAAGCAGAGACATGTCATTGAGGGAGTGGGGACCAGGGCACACACCTCTGCCCCAAAGCTTACAGATACCTTTCCTCTCACTCAGAGCAAAAGCCAAAGCCCTCCTCTGCCCACAAGATGCTGTACGACTTGCCCTCCTTACTGTTCTCACTCCTCCTTCTCTACCCACCTTCCCACGTACCCCCTTTTCTGCTCTTTGAACCCATGACCCCTTTGCACCTGCTGCTTTGAACATCCCCTTCCTATATCTGAAGGGCTAGCACAAGTCATTCCCCAATGTCACCCGTTCAGGAAGGCTTCCCTCAGGATCCCTTTTAAATAGTCCCTTCCTGGGCCGAGGGGAGAGGGGGAATGGGGAGTTAGTATTTAATGGGCACAGAGTTCCAGTTTAGCAAGATGAAAGAGTTCTGGAGATGGGTGGCTGTGGTGGTTGCACAGCAATATGAATGTACTTAATGCCACTGAATGGTACACTTAAAAATGCTAAGATGGTCAAGTTTATATGTATTTACCACAATTAAAAATTTGAAAATTCAGCCACATATGTAAGCATAGCAGATGATGCTCTTCTGGGTGGGACTCACTGATAACCCAGACTCCAGCCTACGGGCAGGTATCTTCATTCTTTAGGGCTCTGACATCAAAGCAGGTAGATGGTTTAAATGCTATTCTCAATGACTAAGTAATGCAGTGACTATCAGAGGGGAGGGCAATCTCAGCACTCACCACCATGGAGGTAATTATAATAAAGGAAGGTCCAACAACAAAAAAAATAGTCCCTTCCCATCACTCTTTACCTCTTTGCTCTGCTTCATGTTTCCCTCTAGGCCCATTGACTTTTTATATACTTGTCTCTAGGTCTATGATCTGCTCCCTGGCCATTGAGCATGAGTCCCATGGGCATAAAAACTTGGCTTGCTCACAGTGGCATCTGCATCACTCAGTAGGCTGGAAGTTCACAGGATGACTGAGGCTAGACCAAACACTGACCTTCCACCACTTTCCTTTTCTCCTTCTCCATCCTGGCAATCAGAGCAGGGAATGAGGTGGCTTCTCCAGCTTCATTCATGCATCCCTCTATCCATCCATCCATCCATCCATCCATCCATCCAATGCATATTCATTAACACCTACTCTGTACTGGTTGTTCTCTCTTTTAAGAGCGAGGCCAGATCTTATTTCTTGCATCATTTCTGGCCCTCCCACTTACCCTGGCTAGCCCAACTCTTGACACACAACACATCAGTGCCATAGGGTGGAAAGTGCCCCATGCCCCAGCAGGCAAACTCTCTTTCCCATTGGGAGCTGGTCACTTTGGCTGCACAGATGATCCTAACTGTGAGGGGCTCCAATTCCTGCCATCCTGTGTGAATGATGTAAGGAAGTAGAGGTGAGAGAGAATGGACACCTGCAGAGCTTGTGGGAGAGTGATCATGAATTTCCATTTTCTTTTTTTTTTAATTTTTTTAATTTTATTTATGATAGTCACAGAGAGAGAGAGAGAGGCAGAGACACAGGCAGAGGGAGAAGCAGGCTCCATGCACCGGGAGCCCGACGTGGGATTCGATCCCGGGTCTCCAGGATCGTGCCCTGGGTCAAAGGCAGGCACCAAACCGCTGCGCCACCCAGGGAACCCGAATTTCCATTTTCTAAGGGTAATCTGTCCAACTGATTGAGATATGATTTTATTTCCCTTCTCCTTGGCCCTGGTGACACAGGAGATATTTAGAACAGCAACAACAACAAGGTTTGACTTCATCTGAGGGCACCAGCTCCAACCCACAGTGAAGGATGAAGATGTAAGTAGATGGAGGCCCTTGGGGGGCCCTGCCTAGCCACCTCCTGGTGAAAATGCACAGGCTAGGGAGCCCAAAGTTGCCCTATGTGTTGGGTGTCACTTATCCTTTACAGTCACACTAAAATGGTCTAAAGACTGGGGAACAGGCTGGGTTTTGGGCTCCTTCCTCTTAACATCTCAGCCAGATGAATAAATTATTTTAATAAAACAACAATGAGACCCAGTAATTTCACTCCTGAGTAATAACAGATGAAGAATGTCCAAAGGAGCTTTATTTCGGTCTCTCTAGTAATTTTTTATTATATTCTGGGTATTGTAATGATACATTATAGAGCCATTGGATTCCTTTATCTTAGGAGGGTGATCGATTCCTTTTGGAGCAGGCAGGTTTTTTTTTTAAGATTTTATTTATTTATTCATGAGAGAGAGAGAGAGAGAGGCAGAGACACAGGCAGAGGGAGAAGCAGGCTCCATGCAGGGAGCCCGATGTGGGACTCGATCCTGGGACTCCAGGATCACAACCTGAGCCAAAGGCAGGCGCTCAACTGCTGAGCCACCCAGGCATCTCGGAGCAGACAGTTTAATTACTGGCTGATCAACTTGGACTTACCCATGCTTGGTTTTATGTATTGTTAGAGTAGATCTCTGGATAGACCAAAGTGCCTCTCAAACCCCTTTCACTTGACAGGACTTAAACTCCAAATTTTACCCCCTCCTCATGGATCTTATCATGGCTTGGTTTTAGGAATTGCTAGGGCACGCAGGCTCCCTTGAGGGCATAGTTCTTACTCCTGAGGGCTTATTCCTCTTCTGATATCAAAGCTGGATGCCCATGATGTTAACGAGGTCTCTCGTCTCTGGCAGGACTGGACTCCCAACATCCTCCAGCACTGCTTGACTTTCAGTATCTCTGTTTCATTCCCCAACCCATAGCAACTGATCTCTGGAAAAACCCAAGTAGTCCTGTCCTGGGCATGTGCAGCCCAGATTTGGACTAACTACTTGCTTAGAAACCCACCCCTGTGCAGTACTCTCTTCTCTTGCCCCGCAGATTCCAGCTGCTCTAGGAGCTCCAAATCCTGACCTCTGCCTCCCCAGCTCGGCGGGCTGCCTCTATTCAGCTGGGACCCATGCTTTCTGATCTGTGTTTAGGAAACTGGCCCCAGGCAGAGAGCTAGGTGACTGTGGGGCTCACCTCACGGGTTTCCCTTGTCATAGGGATTACAGTCTCACATTGCCTGAAAACAGCTGCCTCATACATTTTGTGCAGTTTCCTGGATATTTATGGTGGGAGGGCTAGTTGTGTGCCCATTACTCTACCATGGCCAGTAGCAGATGTTTACTAGAAGCCTGATTTATTTGCTTCTTAAATACAGTTTATTTGGATAATTTCAGGCTACATAAAGTTGCAGAGGAGAGAGCAGAGAGCTTCTCTAATGCTCTTCCTCTAGTTTCTCTGCCATTAACATCTTTTATATAACCATGGCACGTTTGTCAAACCAACATATTACTATTAGTACATGATTACTCATTTAACTGCAGACTTTACTCTGATTTCTCCAGTTTTTCCATTGTCTCCTTTTATTGTTCTAGAATCCAGTCAAGAATCCCACAGACTAACAGCTCTGTATTAATAGCCAGAAATTGGACACAGCCCAAATATCCATCAGTAGAGGACGGGGCAATAAATGGTGGATTCACCTACTGAAACACTATGTAGCAGTGAAAAGAAACAAGTTGCCAACACCAGCAACAACATGGATAAATCTCATAGATGCAGTGTTAAGAGGAGCCTAAAGCTAAGACACAGCATGGTTCCATTTCGGGAAGTTCTAATTGATGATGACAGAGGTCAGAATAGTTGTCACCGTTTGTGGCAATAGATCCTAGAGTGATCCCCCTGTAATTCCTACCCTCTGGTGTTTATACATGGTGCAGTCTCCTCCTCTTGACTGTGGCTGGGACCAGTCAGTTGCTTTTAGGCCACAGCACATGACTAAGGTGAAGGAGTTTTATAGGTGTAATGAAGGTCCCATATCTGTTTGATTTTCATTTCATCCGGAGGGTAGACAAGACTTCATCACGCAGAAACCTTAAACCTCTTCCTGCTGGCTGGTAGGAGCAAGCTTCTGTGGTGTGAACTGCCTGTGAGAAGGGCCATGTGGCCAAAGCAGCCCCCGGCAGACGGCCAGCAAGACAACCGGGACCCGGGTCCTACCACTGCAAACACCCAAATCCTGCCACATTGAGGATCTCATTGATCCATGAGATCTTGGAAGACAGCCCTGAGCTTCAGAAAGGAATGCAGGCCAGCTGACGCCTTGGCTAAAGCCTTGAGAGACCCTGAGTGGAGGACCCAGCAAGCCGTGCCCAGACTCCTGATTCACAGAGACTGTGGGATCCTACATGGATATTGTTTAAAGCTGTTAGGTTTGTGGTCATTTGTTACACAGCGGGAGGTGACTAACAGAGGGACAGTGACTGGGAGGGGGCAAGGAGGGGACTTCTGGAATGCTGGAAATGTTCTCTATCTGGATTTGGGTGGTGGTATTAAATAGTAAAAAGTCATTAAGCTTCACATTTAAGCTTTATGCAGTTCACTGTAAGTTACATCCAAATTAAAAAAAATTTGTTTTATTTATTTCTTCTTTAAAGATTTTATCTATTGATTTGAGAGAGAGAGAATGAGCATGAGTGGGGGCAGAGGCAGAGGGAAAAGAAGAGGGAGAAGCAGATGTGGGGCTCAATTCCAGAATGCTCGGATCATGACCTGAGCTGAAGGAAGACACCCAACTGAATGAGCCACCCAGGCACCTCTAAAATTTTTTAATTAAAAAAATTTCAGTGGTGAGCACTATGGATCACTAGCCCTGATTTTCTATCCAAGTCACATGAGGACTGAAGAAAATTTGGACTCAGGGCCCTCCAGCTCTTGGTAACCTTCCTCCCTAAATAAAGGCTGGTCTTCTTTCTGGGGAGCGACAGGGTCTGAGCACAGGATAGCTTGATGCCTCTGACTTCTGCTCTCAGTAGCCTATTATGGTTGAGCCAGAAGACAGTCCTAAAAGTCTGGTTTTTACTGGCCGTGAGTCAGAGGCAGGAAGCTCTACCCTGGTGATATAGTGAGTCCACTGGGGTAGAGCATCAAGGCTCTGGGAGAGCCAAGCTTGGCCTTTTGAGGGGCCAGTGACATCCCAAACACCATGATTGCCACCTTTGCTCACAGGAGAAGACAAAAGAGCTGAGCAGGGTGAAGGCCCCATGGGGAAACCAGAAACCTCCTTGAACTTGCTCTATGAACTTGAGGAGCACCCCAGCCTCAGTTTCCCTCTCTGAAACCAAGGCAGCTGGCTCCTTAATCCCATCTCTTGCAGGCTAATGCCCAAGACATTTCAGTGGAGCATTGCACAAGCCCAGAGATGTCCCAAGCCTGTGTGTACACACAGACCCCAGCTTGGTGGCTGTCGCAGTGGGGCTTCTGGGGAAGGGGCTCCTTCTCTGTTGTCCTGACTGGCCCACATGGGGCTGTTTTTCACAGTATCATTGATCTAGGTAAACCAGGGAGATGCATTATGTCTCTGCCCAGGGTCAGGGGTTGGGCAGCTCCACTGGTAAATCGCCCAGGGGCAGTGTTTTAAAGCCCTGCCCTGTGTTTTGGCTCCTTGGGGCCGGGCTTGGGAGTGAAGCTGGGGGCAGGCTGCTGAAGCCTGATATGGCTCTGGAGGGGGAGGAGGGGGCTGGCGGGGCAAAGGGCTGCAGCCAAGGGAGGGACAAAGAGATCAATGGGAAACTGCCATGACCTTGTGACCTCAGAGATGGCTTTAAACCAGGGCCTTAATATGCCCTAGGAAATCTGGGGGTGGATCTGGCTCCCCTGGGGATAGCAGGGCCAGGGGCATGGGGAGGAGGAGAAGGGGATGCCAGGTTTAGGGGCCCCACATCCCTGGCCAGTCTGGGTTTCTCTGCTCTCCTTTGTTGTTGTCATGCAATGACGCCACAGACTTCATGGTTTGCATGGAACTGTCTATATGTCACCCTGCTGGAGCAGCCTCTGAGGGGCAGGGCTCATGGGCGTAGACTTGGCCCAGGTGGCCCAGCTTGGTGGTGGCAGAGCTTTTGAGGAGCTGCAAATAGGTCAGTCTGGCTCAGGGACAAAACTCAAGGGGGTCTGGACAGGTTGTGAGGGGGGCCCATGGGTGGCAAGGAGCGCCTCCAGCCTCAAGGAGCCACAGGAGGGTTATGGCTCATGCTGGGGAGGGGACGACAGGATGCAGTCTCTGTTCTGGAAATCTCACCTTGCCATGGTCACTGTGGGGTTGAAGGGGAGACAGGTGTTTCGGGAGGTGACTGGGTTTGACTTTCCCTCCCAGCACTGCTCCCTGGTCCCCTGTATTCACCCTGCCGTTCCTGGAGTCTGACAGCCCTGGGTTCAAATCCCTGCTTGCTGTGTGGATGTGTGTGTGGGGGTGCATTTGCCTCTCTGAGTGTTGAAGGTTTAGCAGCCCCTGGGGTCAAGCAGTGAGTATGGTCCTTATGATTATTTCATGTCCCTTCTGGTGGCCCCAGCCTCCCCTTCCTCGGGGTTCCTCCAGCTCCGATGACACGCCTGGTGCCCAACACAGACGGGCCATGGTGCCATCTGCTCCTCTGCTCCCCCAGTGGCATCAGCTGTCCCTCTTGGACCCCGCACAGCCCCCCAGGGCCAAGTTGCATCCAGAGGGGGCCTGGCCTGGCTTCCAGCCTGGGCTTTGCTTCACTGGCCCTGTGCCCCAGGGGGCGCCCCTTGTTCTCTCTGGTCCTCCCTGTCTATACATTGATTGGTGTTTCCCAAAAGCCACAAGTACACCTGGCGGCACACAAGCAGGTTCAGGATTTTACGTCTTATAAGTAACATCAGACTGCCTTGTGATAAACGATATTGTCCTTTTAATTCTCTCCTGTCCCTTGCCATTGTGCCAGGAAACCTTGGGTTGGTGTCGATTTGTCTTTAGCACCTGCCACACAGGGTCTTGTGGGCATTAGAAATAATCCCCAAGGAGGCACTCTGTGGACACCACGGTTGCCATTGTCAGCGGTGACCAGGGCTCCTCAGCAGGGGCGACAGAGGCCCGGCTGGAAGGGGCCACCCCCACACACCCAGGGAAGAGTCTGTGTAGGGAACAGCAGCCCTTATGGCACGTCCGCTTTCTGATCACATTCCCTCCAGCCCGCCCAGGGGCAGCTAAGGGCACAGATCTTCCTTGAAGCTGCCCTCCTTACCAGTTTATATCCCCCCTCGCTGGTGTTTCCCAGGACCCAAGAAAGGGAGCAGGGAGCAGGCCCACGAGATCCGGTTACAGGCGCCCCAGCCTCACCTGCCTCCTCTCTCCCACAGGACAGGGACTGTACAAAGGGCCTGTCACTGACCACTGTGATTGAGTGACCAAATTGCAGGGGTGGTGAGGAGGGATGGGGATCCCTGTGTAGTCTTCTTGTCTTCCTCTGAGGTCGGGCTTTGACCAGCTGCTCCCCCAGGGCACCCTTTTGTCCCTGGCCTCTCTGCATCTGTAGCCGCAGGACTCAGGGCGGCTGCTGTATGGCTCCATGTGCCTGCCCGGACGGCCCGCTTCCCAGCAATCTGGCCCAGGACACAGATAAAGCCGCCTTTCAGAGCTCCCCCACAGGCCGCTGCAGGGGACCTGGGGAGGAGGGCTGGGGTCCTCAGTGCTGTCAGACAAAGCTGCCTTGTTGGGAGGCCTCAGAAGAAGCAGGGACCCCACTCCCTGGTGTGACTCTTCCCCCAGGGGCTGTCCAGAGCACATGGGGCCAGCTGCTCCCAGGAGCAGGACCATCAGCCTCACTGAGCCCCAGGCACATGAGGGAGCAGTTGGGGGTGCCAAGGGGCCTGGGTCCCTAAAAGTTGGACTCCTGGGTTTAGGAATGCCTTGGTTGCCTCTTTACCTGGCTCTTCTTGGCCACAGAAGATAAACATTGTTTCCCAATGCTCTTAAAATAAGCCCAAGGCCCATGAGGCCTTGGGTGACCTGCCTGTTCCCACCTTCCCAGACCCTCCATGTCTCTCCCACTCTCTCCTGAGCCCACTCAACCCCTTTGGTTCATCAAACCTCGGCTCTTAACTAAGCTGTTCCCTCTGCCTGGAATGCCCTTCCCTGCCCTTTTCACATGGCCCCCCTCAGAGGCTCCCTGACACCCCTAAATGACTCCCTACCTCATCTCTGTTTACTCCCCTACCACGTGTTCTCTGGTACATGGGGGAGCCTGTGTTTCCTTCGCTTCTGGGTCCCCAGCACCCGAGCAGGGCAGGACACACAAGATATGCATGATGAATAAGCATCTCTGTTTCCCCAGGGCTGGTCACCTAGCAAGAGGGAGGAGGAGCTGTCAAGTTAATCTGTCACCCTACCCCACTCCTACCCCAAGAATGGGGGGGCTGACCCCTACCTCTGTTTTATCACCCACCCCCCATCCTCCAAGTGATACCAAAGAGTGGGGAGCTGCCTCTGTCGGGGCCATGGCCCTGGACATCTGTCTTCATGAACAGGCCTGGCGGGGATGGAGCAAGGCCCGGGGCAAGACCAGTGTAGACCAGCAGGAGCTGGGGGCGGGAGCTGTGCCCTGGGAACATGGACAGAAATAAATGATTGCACCAGGGATAAACAGCTGGGCTGTGGGAGGCGAGGTGGGGCAGAGTGCACACAGGGATTTCTCAAACCTCAGGCAGGAGTCAGGTCAGCCAGGGTCCCAGATGGAAAGGCCTCCTATTGCCCCACTGCTTCATTACCGTCTTAACTGAGTGGCCGGCTGGGTCCTTGGGAGCCCGGGGCAGGGAGGGGGGGCAGCTGGGGTGGCTAGTGCCGTGATTAGTCACAATTGGCGCCCTCCACCTCCAGGGCCGGGGTGTGGGGGAAGGGCTGGGTGAGGGAGCCAGGCACCTGGATGCTGGTGGAATCGTGATAACAGATAAAAATGGACAACAGTGCTCTCTCTCTCTCTCTCTTTTTAATTTTATTTATTTATTCATGAGAGACACAGAGAGAGGCAGAGACACAGGCAGAGGGAGAAGCAGGCTCCATGCAGGGAGCCTGACATGGGACTGGATCCCAGGACTCTGGGATCACGCCCTGGGCAGAAGGCAGGCGCTAAAACGCTGAGCCACCCAGGAGACCCTGGGACAACAGTTCTCATTTGCTGAAGAGTTACAGGTGTCTGGCCTGTTTTAAGTTCTGTAATTCATTCCTCAGGGCAGCACCTATAGGATAAATACTATTGTGGGTCTATTTTTCAGATGAGCAAATTGAGGCTCAGAGAGGTCTGCCTGGGTTCTTACAACCGCTGTGCTCGCTGGTGTTACTGTGGCCCAGGGCGTGATCCCAAGGTCCTGGGATTGAGTCCTAGCATCAGGCTCCCTGCAGGGACCCTGCTTCTCCCTCTGCCTATGTGTCTGCCTCTCTCTTTCTCTGTGTCTCTTTCATGAATAAATAAATAAAATCTTAAAAAAAAAAAAAAAAGCCCTATGGCTTGGCCTTACCCAGCTCTCCAAGCTATCACTAGCAGGGACCCCAGTGGGCTTTTGCAGCCCACAAATGTAAAAAGAACATTTGAAAAGAAAGGGAACCTACCTGGGAGTTGTCAAAATCCTGTGTTTGTTTGTTTGTTTTTTAACATTTGGGGAAACTAAAGGCCCAGAAGGTGAAGGCATCCACCTAAGGTCACACAGCAAATTAGCGGTAGAGTCAGTTCAGCAAATTGCCATGACATCAAGTACTTGGGGTAACAGGTGTCTGGGATTCCACCATCTGAGGATCAGTACTCGCTGCCAACTTCCCAGGGGCACACATGAAACCATTAAAATAAAGGGCTTTGTATTAGCTGGGCTGATGTGCCCCAGGGCCTGGCAGAAAGTGGCTGCTCAGTTAATAGCTTTGAAACATGCACTGAGCACCCTCCACAGCAGTGAGCAAGATAGATGCGGTCCTTGCAGTCTGAGACCTCGCAGCCTGACACCTCCATGGCTTGTGGGTCAAGTCCAGATTGGTGATGAAATGAGTATAGCTGGCTGAGTGTGAGACATTAAGGAATGGCAGGAACTCTGGCCAACATTAAAGGCATTGGAAATCCAATGTTTTCGAGAAGCATTGAGCCAGCCAATAGAAAACCCCAATGTACCTAAGGACCAAGTACGGTCAATGGCCACGAGTTTGCCACGACCAGCATCCATCATCCTGGATGAGGAGTCTGGAGACCAGAATTTAGTTCTGGCCATCTTCTGAGCGTGTGACCTTGGACAAATCACTGACTCAGTATCCTCGCCTATGCTCTAGAGGATGGGTCAGATTCACCTCTGAGGCTTCGTGCCAGAAAGCTGCTGGGAAGCTGGGATGGACACCGGCATACGGTATGGCTGCTGTGGCTTTAAAAGTGTCCTGGCAGCAGAGAGCCGTAGGCCACCTGCGGAGCCCTCCACAGCTGGGAAGATTAGTCTCTTCCACAAGACAACACCCATTACCATGTTCCAATAGCCATCACTTCCGCTAGGAGAGCCGCAGATGAGATATCGATTGTGCTGACCCCAGGCGAGCCCTTTCCCCAGCCTGAGAGGCGTGCAGATCAGCTCAGGCCTGGGCCTTGGCTGCCAGCTCCTCCCTGCAGCTGCCTGGGGCCCTGAGAGCCAGGTGAGGCCGATGGAGTCCCCGCCAGGTGGGCCTGTGGCCTGGCCAGCGCCTGGGCCCTGAGTCTTTATTCCATGTGCTTGCTGCTGTCAAGAAAGGGAGTTGGGGAGATGGGCATTTCCCATGAGCAGTCAGGTGCATGTGGGAGAGGACAGTCTGCCTGGAGCCTGGGAGGCGACACCTGGCTGGGGACCGGAGGGGATGGAGGGGAGTGGGAAGTGAGGCTGCCATGGGGGGAGGACAATCTGATGCCAGTGTTTAGGCTGGTGATGCAAGCTTTGGGGCAGGACAAGACATGATCTCAACCTCACCTTTGTCACTTGAGACTTGGTCTCCGTCCCAGGAAGCCCAGCCTGCTGGCAGCTCCTCACGTCTGCTCCTTTTCCCACAATCCAGGCACTGGAGCATATGAAATGGAAAGGGGGACACCCTTGGGCCTGCACCCCAGGGTCAGGCTCTGTGAGGCAGAGGCTGTGTCTGCCATTACCCCGGCACCCCCAGCACGGCGCCCCCACCATAGCTGAGGCCACGCACACTGCCCATGCATGACTGAGTATCTCGGGAGAAATCAGCTGAGAGCAGAGGCAGTTGCAGCCTTCTTTTTTCCTTCATTCTCTCATTCACTCATTCAGGGAATCCCACAGGGCAGGAATGAGCCCCAGCCTAGAGCTCTCAATAGGCAAGCAAGTGGCCCTTTGTGGTCCCTGACACTAGCACTGTGATGGGGTGACCTAGGTGGCTTTGAGCTTGGTCCACTTTCTTGTGTGCCCAACACATCTTCATAAATTTTTGAAAAGAAGCAAGGTGTTCTCCTTTTTTTCCCCCTGCCCCAATCCTATGATTTCTAAGTCTCATGATGTTACGCAGGAGCCTTCTGGGCCCTGGAAATATTCCCTATCTTATTCTGACTGGTGGTTACACAGGTGGATACACTTCATCCAAGCTGTCCGTCAAAGATTTAGGCACTTTACCCTGTGTGTGTGTGTGTGTGTGTGTGTGTGTGTGTGTGTGTTTGTGTATATGCATTAGCATGGACGTATATTGTGCCTCAACAAAAACCAACCCCATCTTCTGCCTTTGAATAGGAATGCTTTACTTCTTCTAAGAGCAGGGGCCCTGGAAGGTGGGCCTGACTGGCGGTGGCTCAGACCTCTCCTTGCCTCCCCAGTCCCAGAAGATGAAAGGTGTCTGGGGTCTTTGCTCAACACTGAGGCCCAGGATCCCAGCACCTGACCTCTCAGGATCCCCTACACCAGAAACCCTCCTTTACCCAGCCAGGAGCTAGAGAAAGGAGAGGGGGTGGATTTAGCAACAGTAATAAAATAGTAACTAAGATGGGATAGGAGAATTCATTTATTTAACATAATTTCACTGAGAACCTCTCATCTGTGAAATCCTGTGCTGAGTGCCTGGTGGTAGAGTGATGGACACAGTACACACACTCACTGCTCTCAGGGTACCTGTGGTCTGCAAGGTAGATGGGACCCGTCCCAGGAATGTCTAGGGCTGAGCATTTAGGGAAAGCTGGAGTCTGTGCCCCTCAATCGTGAAGGATAAGAAAGTGGCATTTGTCAGGGCCCAGGGCTCATCAGCTCAGAGGCAGTGGCTGCTGGTAAGTAAAATGCAAGTCAAATAGTCACAGGCCAAACACAGGGGAGTGCCTGTTACCTTGTAGGCATGCTACATGGGCTGACAACCATGATTGCAAGCCAGGAACCCCGAGGCCCAGAATTGCTGCTGTGTAATAAAGTGCCCCTGCCAGGTGGGCACTATTATTATCTTAGTTTTATAGCTGAGGACACTGAGGCCAATGAGAAATACTAAAGGAGTCATGCCAGGTCACTGGTTAGGAAGTGCCAGAGGCAAGATTCGAACTCAGATCTGAGCAGCCTCATCTGTAAAACAAGGGTTCTCCTTCCCCCTCTTTTTCTCACTATGATTGTGAAGGTCCCATGGAGTAAAGGAGGAGAAAGGGCCTTTTGAGTTCAAAAGGGTTCACATAAAGGGCAGTTTTTTTTATTTGCAGTGACCAGTTTCCATGATGCTGCAGCACCTCCCATGTGGAGCAAGGATGGAGACCAGGCTCAGCCTTTGGGAGTCCTCTAATATCCCCAGGAAGAAGGACCCATTATGAACCCATCTTACACATGAAGAAACCAAAGCTCAGGAGGGAGAAGTACTTACCCAGGTTCTCTTGGGGGACAGAGGAGTAGCCAGGATTTAGTATGGGTAGCCTAAATGTGGCCCCTGAGCTGCTCCCATGCACCCATCCCATCTGCCTTGCTCACAGCTGCCTCATGGGAGTCCTCTGTTCCACTCTGGGGTGGACACCTTCCTCCCCCCGCCAGAAGCTGGTTCCAGTCAGCACCTTCCTAGACCATGCTCTTCCCCATTCTTTATCTAACGCTGGCCATCTTTCCTCCTCGTATTAAAAACATTATTTGTGTGTTTTTTTTTTTAAGATTTTATTTATTGGGCAGCCCCAGTGGCGCAGCAGTTTGGCGCCGCCTGCAGCCTGGGGTGTGATCCTGCGGTCCCAGGATCGAGTCCCAGGTCCGGCTCCCTGCATGGAGCCTGCTTCTCCCTCTGCCTGTGTCTCTGCCTCTTTCTCTCTGTGTCTATGAATAAATAAATAAAATCTTTAAAAAATTTTTATTTATTTACTTGAGATAGAGCAAGAGAATGAGAGCAAGAGAATGAGAGCAAGAGAGGGAGTACAGAGGGAGAGGGAGAAGCAAACTCTCCACTGAGCAGAGAACCCAATGTGGGGCCCCATCCCAGGATCCCGGGATCATGACCTGAGCTGAAGGCAGCCGCTTAACTCACTGAGCCATCCAGGTGCCCCCAAAACATTATTTGTTTTTAACGGCTTTAAAGATTTTTATTTATTTATGAGAGAGAGAGCGAGCATGAGAGGGAGCTTACAAGCAGGGGGGAGGGGTTGAGGAGAAGCATGCTACTCAATGAGCAGGGAGCCTGATGTGGGACTTGATCCCAGGACCCAGGGATCATAACCTGAGCTGAAGGCAGATGCTTAACCAATGGAGCCAACCAGATGCCCTGTTTTTAACAGTTAAAAATGTAATTTTATCTTATACAAGATTTACCCACTTCAAGTATATCATGCAAATTCATTATGAAGCCTATCCACAATGTGGAAAATTAATTATGTCAAGGGAAGAAATGAAACAAATATGCAGGTACACAACGTAAACAAATTATGTCACATGCATGAAAACAAATATGTGTGAGCAAAAATGACTAGCAGGAAACATAAAAATATTCACCAAAGTATTTTGGTTAACATATGGCTGCAGAAATGAATTTTTCCCAATTAGTTTTCAAAGTTTCTGTAACTTTCAATATCTCTCTACTAGATCACTTTAGCTGAGCCCAGGTAAACAATGCATGGGAGATACTGACAACCCCATCTACATCTAATATCTATTTGAATTTCCTGATTTTTTAAAGATGTTTTATTTTAGAGATAGAGAGAAAGGGAGCATAATGGGGGGAAAGGCAGAGGGAGAGAATCTCAAGAATCTCCATTCCACTGAGCATGGAGTCTGATGCAGGACTCAATCCCATGACCCTGAGATCATGACCTGAGCTGAAACCAAGAGTCAGACACTCAACTGACTGACCCACCCAGGCACCCCTTGAATTTCCTGATTGACTTGAGAACTAAGAACATGCCCGGAGAAAGATTTCCAATGTTGGCAATGACCTGATTCAGACAGACCTGGACTTCTACAGTGGTCTGGGGGCAACTTCATGGAAGCCTATAGCCAGGGGGTGAGGGAATCTTAGGTCTCCCAAGGATAAACTCTACCATGAGAGAAGTAGAGTCACTCCCAATGAGCTAACCTCCACAACAAGGCCTATAGCTGAAGAACAAGGTGGTTCTAGTGAGAGCTGGGAGCTGTTGGTTGAAACCATCAGCAACCCAGACCACTTGGCCATGCCTACATGCCCACATGGGGCACAGTTGTGTATGAAACACTAAGAATCCTAACTTCTCAGTGTCCAAGTGACCCTTCTCTAGATTCCCTAAGGTGGTGGTTTCCTACCCACTTCTCAGTAGAGCTGGGGTGCATGGTTATGATAGCCGGGGCAGTGGTGGCACGTCAAGGTTGTAGGTAGTGGCTAGAGTGAAATAACACGAGTTATGGGAGGTAAGTGAAAGCATGACCTGGGCTGTGGGATGAGGATTGGACTGGAACAAATCTGGCATGCCTAGGCACCATTCCCTATACTTCTAGAGCAGGGAAGGGCCCTGAACTGGGGGGAGAGGGAGTGTGTGTTTCTGAAGCTCCTTGGATATAGCTTCTGAGCTAATGAAGGACTAGGTAGATATTCATTCATTTGACAAATATTTACTGAGCACCTGTTATGGACCAGGCATGGGTTCAAACATCTGGGACACAGCTGTGAATAAGACAGACCTGATCTCTTCTCACATGAACCTCCCTGTCCTGGTGAGAGAGACACCCAACAATGCCTAGCATCCAATAAAAAATTATTAGGCACACAAAGCAAATCAATGCATAACAGGCTGGGTGGTGATATGTGATACGGAGCAGAGATAGGCAGAGTAAACAGTATATATAGCAAGTGCCAGGTCAGGGTTCTATAACAAGTGAGCCTTGTGGCTGTCTCAGGGAGGAGGGTCCAGGCAGAGCTGGCCTATTTGGGAAACAGCAAATGAGGCAGTGAGCTGGACAGAGTGAGGAGGAGAGTGGGAGGAGGGGAGGAAGGGAGCTAGTAGGGAGCCAGATCGTGAAGGGATCACAAGCCATAGTAAATGTATCAATGATCTGTGTCTGCATAATAAATAACCCAAACTTAATGCAATAGAACAAAACTTTATTCATTCTAATTAGCCCAGAGTTTGTGAGTAGGGTGATTCTCCTGCTGGTCTCATGTGAGATCATTAGGGCAGCTGCTGTCGTTTTAGGCCTGACTCAGGGGTCTCACTTCTGTGTCTGGTAGTTGGTGCTGGCTGTAGTAAGGACTTTGGGTTTTATGCTAAGTGAGATAAGAGCCATGGTGGAGAGAACAATGATGAGAAACTACGTGATGTATGTTAACTGAAAGGAAAACTGCCAAAATGATTGCAAATTTGATAAAAATTCACAGGTTCAAGCTCGGTGAACCCCAATTGAATAAACGTAAGAAAATCATAACAAGACACCTCCTAATTAGATTGCCAAAAATCAACAATAAAAAGAAATCTTAAAAGTATGCAGAAGGGCGGCAGCGGTGGCGGCGGCATGGAGGCCACCCTGGAGCAGAACCTGGAGGACACCATGAAGAACCCCTCCATCGTGGGCGTCCTGTGCACGGACTCTCAAGGACTGAACAAGGACAGAGCTGCCATGGGACCCTGTCCGATGAGCATGCTGGGGTGATATCTGTTCTAGCCCAGCAAGCAACGAAGTTGACCTCAGACCCCACTGATATTCCTGTGGTGTGTCTAGAGTCAGATAATGGGAACATTATGATCCAGAAACATGACGGCATCACGGTGGCAGTGCACAAAATGGCCTCTTGACGTCTCATCAGTTCTCCAGCGGCCTTTCGTAGAGGCTCCATCCTACCTACGTTCATTATCTTGTAGAACGACTAAAGTTCCAATAGTTAGACCATTTATTTAGTGTGCATTGGGCACTTTTCTGTTAATTTTAGAGTAAACTGCTTTTGGACACCCAATGGACTGACTTATGAGAACATTAGTAAGAAAGGATCATGTTTTGAAGCAGCATGTCCAGGTCACTTTGTATGTAGAGTTTTCTTATGTTCAATAAATCTGGTCAGAGGAAAAATAAAAAATAAAAAATAAATAAAAGTATGCAGAAAAAAAGAGATATTCCATTTAAAGGGACAAAAAATGGTAAGTGTTTAGTTACATTGATCAAGAAAAAGCAAGGATACAGATTATACCAAGGTAAGTAATGAAAGAAGTACATCACTATCAATCCTAATACATTAAAAAGATAATTAAAGGGATGCCTGGGTGGCTCAGTGGTTGAGCGTTCACTTTCAGCTCAGAAGTCCTGGTACTGAGACCCCACATCAGGTTCCCTGCATGGAGCCTGCTTCTCCCTCTGCCTATGTCTCTGCCTCTCTCTGTGTCTCTCATGAATAAATAAAATACTTAAAAAAAGATAATTAGGAGGCTTTTTGGAGGTGATGACCTCCCCATGAGAACATGCTCCTCTAGAAGGACCTCCTCCATCCGTCCCCAGGAGAGGACAAGAGGAAGCACAAGGAGGAGAACCTGGTATGGACCCTCATGGATGTGAAGTGCCCTGGCTGATACAAAATCACTACCATCTTTAGCTGTGCACGAATTAGTTTTGTGTGTTGGCTGCTCCACTGCCCTGTGCCAGCTGACAGGAGGAAAAGCAAGGTTTCCAGAAGGATATTCCTTCAGATGGAAGCAGCGCTAAAAGTAACCTGACTCAAGATGAGTGGGAAACTATCCCAATAAACACATTTTGGAGAGAAAAAAGAAAAAGATCATGAGGAAATATCATGAAAGGATTTATGCCAATAAAATTGGTAGCCTAAATGAAATGGGTAACTTCCTCAAAAGACACAAATTACCCAAAGTGACCCACGAGGAAATGGACAACATGAATGACTCTGTATGAATCAAAGAAACTGAATTTATATTTTAAAAGCTTCCCACTCAGAAAATTCCAGGCCCAAGATAACTTCACTGGTCAAATTCTATCAAACATTTAAGAAAGAAACATTACCAATCCTACATGAAGATAAATACAGAGCATTCTTTTCTTATTTTTAATCTTTTTTTAAAAGGTCTTATTTATTTATTTGGGAGAGAGAGAGACAGAGAGAGTGCAAACGCACAAGTGAGGGGAAGGGCAGAGGGGCAGAGAAAAGCAGACTCCCCACTGAGCAGGGAACCTGATGAGGGGCTCGATTCCAGGATCCCAGGATCATGATCTGAGCTGCAGGCATATGCTTAACCAACTGAGCTACCCAGGCACCCATTATTTTTAACCTTTTAAAAATATTTGACAACAGCAACAAACTACCAAAAATACTTAATTAAATTCAGCAAAGGGCAGAAAAATAATTTAGATGTGGAAAAACTAAATCTATAAATGGGAAAGGTTGAGTAATTTAAGGGTTTTTTCAATATAGCAGAACATTAAGTAACTGTTGTGTTTGAGAAGAGATTTAATGATGTAGGGAACTATTCATGATATAATGTTAACACTTTAATTTTTTATTTTTAAAAAATATTGTATTTATTCATGAGAGACACACAGATAGAGGCAGAGACATAGGCAGAAGGAGAAGCAGGCTCCCCAAGGAGAGATTGATGTGGGACTCGATCCCACGACTCTGGGATCACAACCTGAGCCAAAGGCAGACACTCACCCGTTGAGCCATCCAGGTACCCTAATGTTAACATTTTAAAACACAAAACAACACCAGCTTTTAAAATACTTTAACCTAAATAACTCTGCAAAAATATTTATAAGCATAGAAAAATATGACCGTAAAGAAATACGTTAAGTATAAGCAGTGTTTGTAACTGAGTAGTAAGCTGATGGGTGATCGTTCTTGCCATAAAATTTTAACTTTTTTAGTAAGATGCAGTCTATCAGGATGATTAAGGGCATAAACACAAGACCTTGGGGGTCAGCCAGGCCAGGTTTTGTTCTTGGCTCTCATCTTGCTAGCTGAGTGGCCTTTGGCAAATCAATTTCTCTGCATCTGTTGCCTCCTCTGCAAAATGGAGATGAAAGTGTCTACCTACAACAAAAATAACATTGTTTTGAAGATCAAGTGAGATAATGTGAATAAAGTGTACAGCAAAGTGTTTGGCAGAACTAATATTGAGTAATTCATTTATAGCTTTTATAATCAGAGAAAGACATTTTCCTTTTTAAAAAAATATTTTATTTATTCATTCATGAGAGACACAGAGAGAAGCAGAGACACAGGCAGAGGGAGAAGCAGACTCCATGCAGGGAGCCTGATGCAGGACTTGATCCCAGGACTCCAGGATCACACCCTGAGCCTAAGGCAGGTGCTCAACCGCTGAGCCACTCAGGTGTCCTAAGAAAAATATTTCTTCTTCTTCTTCCTTTTTTCTTTTTTTTATATTTTATTTACTCATGAGAGACAGAGAGAGCAGAGACATACACAGAGGGAGAAGTAGGCTTCTCAATGTGGGACTCGATCCCGGGACTCCAGGATCACGCCCTGAGCCGAAGGCAGACACCCAACCACTGAGCCACCCAGGTGTCCCAAAAAAGACATTTTCAAGACAAAACTCGTTTGGAAAGAAACCCTCACTGACAAAGGCAGTGGAGTGGAGATCAGAACCAGGGCAAAGCCCAGAGAAACTAGCACTTAAGTCTTCCCAGTAAAGATACTTCTAGTTGCAAGTATCAGGAATTCTCTCATCAAGCTTAAGCCCTAAATGATAATTGGTTCTGAGAACCCCAGGTGTCTTACAGAATCCAGATTAAGAAATATCACCATAGGGGATCCCTGGGTGGCGCAGCGGTTTGGCGCCTGCCTTTGGCCCAGGACGCGATCCTGGAGACCCGGGATCGAATCCCACGTCGGGCTCCCGGTGCATGGAGCCTGCTTCTCCCTCTGCCTGTGTCTCTGCCTCTGTGTGTGTGTGTGTGTGTGTGTGACTCATAAAAAAAAAAAATAAAAAAAAAAAAAAGAAATATCACCATAGGGGCACCTGGGTGGCTTAGTGGTTGACCGTCTGCCTTCGGCTCAGATTGTGACCCTGGGATTGAGTCCCACATGCTTCTCTCTCTGCCTATGTCTCTGCCTCTCTCTGTGTGTCTCTCACGAATAAATAAAATATTTAAAAAGAAAAAGGAATGCCATCATAAATGTCACCAGCCCTGGGTGCTTGGGTGGCTCAGTCGGTTGTCTGACTCTTGATCTCAGCTCACATCGTAATCTTGGAACCTGAGTTCAGGCTCTGTGTTGGGCTCTGCAACGGGCATGGAATCTCCTCAAAAACAAACAAAAACCCCAAAGCCACCAGCATCATGGTTCATACCAGATTGGGAACTGGGATCCTAAACCTCAAACTCTCTCTTCCCATCTCCTTCCTCCTGCTTCCTTCCACCCCCTCTGCTTCCCGGGGCACAGAGCATCCTACCCTGCCCAGGTGTACCGGTCGGCACTTCTGGCTATTTGCCCCCGCCCAGTTCCTGGGAGTGAGATTCTGATTGGCCCAGCTTGGGTCAGGTGTCCAGTCACGGCCCAATGAGCCCCGACTGAGGGGGCGGGGCCATTGTACAGAAGTTGCGGCTGTGGTTCCTGGTTGGTGGAGGAGCAGTAGCGGGCACCTTGCAGGCCAGGTGGCCTCCGCCAAGGGTGTCTGCTCTATTCTGTGCCTGCCCTCTTGGGTTCTCTGCTCAGGCTTTTCTTCATACTCGGGGCTCCTCCTCCTCCTCCGCAATTTGGGCTACTGAGGCCGCTGTGCAGTGGTGGGGGGCTCTCGGGGGGTCAGTCGTGGCCACCTTTCCCAGTGGTCCTCTGTGGGCAATGGCAGGGCAGCTCCCCGGGGTGTCCCCCAAACTCCCCTCTGTTCCCCTGTGATGTGGCACGCGGGCCACAGTTGATGACACAACTGGGCAGACCCAGGGGGACACATCTGGATTTCCTAGTTTTTGCTGGGAGAGAGGGCACCATCCTTCCAGAGAAGTTCGTTTCCCAGCCAAAGCTGGCTTTGGTGGCTTTGAGCGGACACAAAGGTTGGTCTAAGAAGAGCATGACTGACACCACACATATACCCTCTTTATGCAGAAATAAAGAAACGGAAGACTAATGTATCTTTTTTTTTTAATTGTCATTTTGCATCTCCCCACCGACGCCAACCTCACCCTCTCCTCTGATGATCACTTGGGCAGGCTACTGATGACCACTTGGGCAGGCTACTGGGGAGCAGGGAACAAAGCTGGGGCCTGGCACCCCCACCAGGCTGCCAGCCCGGGAAGAACAAGTCACAATTACAAATTATCACAACAATTAGTGCCTGTGCTCAGGAGATGGGCAAAGGAGGAGGCCCAGCTCCTCATTGTCAGCGGGTCTATTTGGCAGTGACCTTGCTCTGGAGGCGGTGATATTCCTTCAGCCTGTAAACCAGATTCAAAACAAAGAAAAATGTAAATTAACAATAACAACACGCACTCGGTTCAATTAATTCAGGCAGAACCTGGGTGGCGGGGGCAGCTGTTAGTTAAAATGTGTGTGAAGTTGTCTTTTTTTCTCCGCCTCTGTTCCCACTCCTGCCCTGGCCCCTCCTGCCATCCAATCAGGATAATGTAATTAATTTATCTTTGGGGGAAAACATTGCTTGGCATTGTTGAAGACAAAGCATTTAACTGGCAATGGGAGAGATGAAGAGGCCATTATGAAAACCCGATGTGTTTGGAGCCATTTAAAAGGGTTTATAGTCATAAAATACAGAGGGCGAAGGAGGCGGGGCGGTGGAGGTGATTGTCGCCCCGAGAGCACCAGGGAAGGTCAAGCTGGATTCATCGTCTCTCCCAGTCTCAGCTCCAGGGACAAGAGCCTGGCGTTCGGAGAAAATGGTGGCTCTGTGTCCAGGACATGTGTCAGGGAGGCTAGAGAGACTCGTGCCTTCTTCCCAATGCCAAGCCCTGAGAGAAGGATGTTGGTGATCAGAACCCAGAGCTGGACAGACACACCTGGACTTAGCTCCCCGGCTTCCTCGCTGGGTGACTGTGGGCAGGTTACTTAACCACCCTGGGCCTGTTTCTGGAGGTGCAAATTTGTGTGTAAGAATGCCATGAGACAACCCAGGAGGGTGCCTGGAGGCTAGTGTACAGTAGCTGCCGGTAATAAATGACCCTGTTTGCCTTTGTGTGTGTCCGGGCTACACCCACGCTGAGCACGTGTGCTGCCAGTCACCGTGCTCTTCCTGCAGGCGGAAGTCTGGGCTGAGTGCTTGATTTCCCAGGACTCATGCTAACTTTGGCCACACCTGTGAGGTGGCTATGGTCAACATCCCCACTTGTGTTCCCAGGGGTCCAGAAGGGAGGCCGAGACCATAATGCAGAGCCAGGATTTGGACGCAGGTCTCAGTGGCTTCAGATGGTGTGGGCTACCTCACTAGGCCATGGGTATCCACGTGGCTAGGATAGTTTCCAGCTAGACCTGCAGCTCAGGTATGGTGACATGTAGGTAGGTACCAGGTGCCTTCTGGCCTGATGACTTTCTGAGGTTCCCTTCTACCTCTCAGCCACTTCTCTTTCTAACCTCCCCAAGCAAGGGGGCTCCTGGTGGAGTCCTTCTTGCAGCTACAGAGGGTTGGACTGAGTGTCCAAGGCAAAGGACAGGACTCAGAAACATGGAACCCCAGTGCCCCAGACCTTCAGTGGCTTCTGGCTGTGCCTTCTGCCCCTCTGAGAATAGGAGCAGGCACTGAAGCTGCGTGGGCAGAGGGACGGGAAGGGAGGGTCTCTCTAGGGCTTATCTGAGGTCCCATCAGAGCTTGCTACCCACACCCGGGGCGGGGGGGGGGGGGGTCTGAAGACCCATCAAGGCCAGAGCTGCTCACCTGAGGGAGTTGATATTGATGAAACCAGTGGCATCGATAGGCTCATAATCACCTTGCACGTTCATGCTGCAGAGAGAGAGAAGCCAGTCAGCACACCCCCAGGCCTCACCTCTGACGTCAGAGGCTCTCTGGGGCTAGGGACAGCTCAGGTTCATAGAAACCCAGGGTATCTCTGCTGGGTTGGCCCAAACTCTGGCTTCTCATTGCATTTCTGTCCAATTCAGGAGCCCTACTCAGGGCCAGGCACTGTGCCCAGGGCTGGGGAGCAAGGAGCCTCATCCCTGCTACATGAACTGGCAGAGAGGGTCCTGGCTCAGTCAGTGCTATCTGCTGAAATCCTCCTAGGAACCAGAGAACTGTGTTTGCAAGCTGAGGACACACCTGTGAGCCAGCTTGGCTTCTCAGGGCTGGCGGGGGGGGGGGGGGGGGGGGCAGTGGCGAAGGGGATCTGAGAGGCATCTCCAGTGCTAGCTGATGGCATCCAGGGGCCTGGAGGCCCTGGGAAGCCACAGGGTGTGCACAGAACAGCCTCAGATTTGTGACAGCTCTCTTGAAGCTCTCAGGGCAGGGAGGCCCCCGGGAAGACCCTGTCTGGTCCATCTACAAACCTGGCACCTGCCCCACACCAGCTGGCTCTGAGAAGCACCTGGTCAGCACCATTGTTTTTTTTTTTTTTAAGATTTATTTTTATTTATTTATGATAGACCTAGAGAGAGAGAGAGAGAGGCAGAGACACAGGCAGAGCGAGAAGCAGGCTCCATGCCGGGAGCCCGACGCGGGTCGATCCCGGGACTCCAGGATTGTGCCCTGGGCCAAAGGCAGGCGCAAAACCACTGAGCCACCCAGGGATCCCCTGGTCAGTGTCATTGTGACAAATGTTTCCCCCATCTACAACTCCCATCTTCTGGATTCGACAGGCTTCATCTTTTCACCTAGCTATCCTTTGAGAAATACTTCCCAGCCACAGTCCTTCAGGTTGGGGCTGCATCTCCTCTCTACCCCCCCCCCCCCCAAAGAACTTAGGGCACATCCTCCTGCCTGTTGAGCTTCAGGCTTTCACTTGCCAAATGGGCCTCTCCATGTTATTACTGGCCCTGCGTGAAGTGATGTAGCTAGCACCTGGCTCACACTCACTGTTACTCATGTCATTTGTTCACTCATTCACTTATTCAGGTATTTTTTAGGCACCTAAGGTCTGCAGGTGCTGAGGAAACGGGGAGCAAGACAAGAACAGGGCCCATAGTGTGTAGGTGGGGCAGCAGACGTAAGCCATCAATCACCCATCTGCCTTAATTAGGACTGTGATAAGCTCTTTGAGGACAAGTTCAGGGCACTGTGGTCTCAGATCTGTCTCAGTACCGCCACTCTCTAAGCCTCTGGTGCGGATGGGGTCCCTCTGTTTCTCACGCGTCCTACTCTGAATCAGCCCCTTGTCCCTGTGTCCCCAGAACTCTAGCCTCAGGAGAGGACAAAGCAGTCTTAAGGTTCTTGATGACAAGGAGGCAGCCTGTCCCCTCAGGAGCCTTCTCTGGAGAGGTGAGATTGGGGAGGAAGAGGGCAGAGGGGAATCTGTCATCCAACCCCCCCTCCCCAAGACCCTAAGGCTGTGCCTCTGGCTGGCTCTTTGTGGATTGTGGACTTTCTATAAGTGGGCTCTCTGCGCTCAGCTATCCTGCAACTTGTTCAGGACTTGGGCTCTGTTGCCCTACCCCCACCATGCCCTGGCCCTGACCTTCATGGGGCTGTGAAACAGCACAAGAACTCCCACACTCCCACCCCCGTCTCTCCTCCTCCCCACCTCTGCTGGCCTCTCCAGGTCTCAGGAGCAGATCAGCAAGTTCCCTGTAAGGGGGGGCGATGTCAGACTTTGGAGGGGCTACCTCGTGGCATCCCCTAAAGCATCAGCCTCTGCAGATCCCTTTTACAGACCTTGCTCTGGATGATAAAGCTTACCCCCTGACACACATACAAATCAAATCGTGAAACACATTCCCACTGCCTGAATCACCCGTTCCCTTCGGAAGGATCCCTGTGCTCAGCTCAGGGAGAAGCCAGGGCTCAGACCCCCTTCCAGCTCCCCTCCAGGCACTCCTCTCCTCTTCATCACCATCCTGCACATGTCAAAACAAACTTTCCCACTCCCCTCCCCTGGGGGGGCATCCAGTGCACTCCGGCAGCCCCTGCAAAGAGAGGCCCAGGTCCGGGGACAAACTTGTCCGGAGCATGAGGCTGCAGAAGAGTTCCCAGAGGTGTTTCTCGGGAGCTGAAAAACCTCTTTTAAAATTGTGGTTTGGGGTGGTGGTGGGGGTGGGGGTGGCTGATGGTGGTGGAAAAAGAGTTTACAATGATTTTTTTTTTTTACCTCCCCTGACGGTCTACAGAAAACCTCTGTGCTTTTATTTTTGTTCATTCGAGTGGCTCTGACCTGCTCTATAATTACGTTACTTTCTACCTACTGTGCCACGGCATTTCCAGTTCTGCTACCTCTCGCGGCTTCCTCGCTGGTCCCTGTGAGGCTGTCACTCAAGGGCTTTCAAGCCAGCGATGTAGAAATCAAAGAGAAAGGGGAAATGGTCGGAGACACAGTGAGAATAAATGCGCCTGCTTTTCTCTCTTTTTTTCCTTCCCCTTTTTACTTTCTTCATTTAATCTCCCTGAGTGAGGCTGTAAGGCTTAATGAAGGGTTGGGCAGATTATTAGAAGCTGTTGATTCGGAGGGGGAGGAAAGAAAGAGCCAGAGAGAGAAAGAGAGAAGATAATTTGACATTTACCCCGACTGATCTAAACTGATTCGGTTATATTTATGGCTCATAAAGTGTTTAGAAAGACAGAAGGGGGGAGCAGCTCAGCACGGCGAGGAGACAGGGAAAGAGGGAAATAATATTGACCGCCAAACAAAACTCGCCCGCTAATTCCCAACAGGCCTCCGCCAGGGCTAAGCTGGGCTGGGGACTGGGGTCGGGTGGGGCCGTCGGGTCCCACCTCTTGGGAGGCCAGGTGACCTCTGAAGGGTCCGCGGGGAAGGCATGGTGCAGATGCGACTCAAGAGCCGAGGTTGCCTTTGACCCGGCCCACCAGGGCTCTGCAGCTTGGCCCTGGGGCCTTGGAGGCAGCATCCTCGGTATGGCCTAGAGACCCCCTCCTTGGCTCCCATCCCAGGTGACTCCGACCCGCCCCCCTGGCCCCGGCCAGGTTCCTCCTGGCTTTGGGAAACCTCCAGATGTCTGCAACTCTCCATTGTCTTCCACCCACTCTCTCTGGAACTCTAGGCTGGTGTGTCTGAGGGCTTGACAGACACTCTCCTGGTCTGGCTCGAAGATGACTCACCCTCAAGGTGTCTGAGTCCAAATGCAGGACCTTCTCTCAAGAATTCCCTCAACTCAGGAATTGCCACCCCAGTGCGCCCAGCTGTTCATGCCGGGCAAGTCCGGAAAGTGCTTCATCCCTTTCCATATCCAAGCCCTTTCCATTCTTAACCTCTTCACCGTTTGCCAGATCCTTCTGTTTCTCTCCACCTCCAGACCCGTCAGCCTGGTCCCAGCTGGCATGTCCCTTGGGATCTATTCTCCGGAGCAGCCAGAAGGACCCTCAAGAAACAAAGTTCTGATGGCTCCTCTTTAAGATCTGCCTCCGGGACCCTCCTGCTCTGACCCCCTTCTCCCAGCGTGCCTGGGACCTTCTGGACTCATCCAATGCCCAGAACCTCTGCACATGACCATGTCCCTGGAAGCTTCCAAGCTCCCTCTCCACCTGCTTAGCAACTGTCTTTTGGAGGCCAGCTCAGCAGTGATTTCCTCAGGAAGCTTCTCCACATCCCAGTTAGAATCCCCAGTCAGACCTGTGCCTCCTCACAGCCCAACACCGTCTTTCCTAATTCTACATTCAGGTGATCATTTGATGGGTGCCTTTCTCCCTGTCTAGCCTGGAAGGTCCAGGAGGGTAGAGGTAGCGTTGATTCCCTGTGTGACTGGCTCCCCCACAGCCTCCCCGTGCTCAGGCACATCTTTGTTGAGAAAGCTGGTTGGAAGGGTCAGTGGCCGTGAGGGTGTGTTCCTCGGCTGGGGGGCAAGCATGGGGCACCTACCTCACCAGCTCCTCGTTGTAGAGGGACAGTGGGGACTCCCGGCTGAGGATGTACACCTGGCCCTTGAAGACGGACACTTGCACTTTCCCTTCCACACGCTCCTGGGACTTGGCGATGCAGTGGCGGACAAATTCACACTCGGGGCTGTGCCAGAAACCTGCAGGGATGGGAAACAGAGGGTGCTAGGGAGACCCACTGTGCTGGGGCCTAGGATCGGGGGTGTAGGGAGGCCACCCTGTCCCGCAGTCCACCATGGCAGACCTTGGGGGCGGGAGGGTCTTGGCACAAAGAACGCTTACAAACAGCTGCATCAAGGAACAAGTCCATGTGCCTATCCTCTGACCTTGCATGTCCCTGGTGGGTAAGGAGGGGCCCTCCTTGCTCTTGCAAGCATCACCTCCCAAGGATTGGGAGGAGGGGAGCCAACCCTCTGCCTCATGCCAGACATTCAAGGAGTACAACGGGCCAGGCCGTGGGGACACAGCCGTGAAGGGACGCCATGGCTTGCTCACAGGGAGCTCAGTCTTATGAGGATGGCAGATAGCTGTCGGGTAGGAGACCTCAGGCCAGATTCAGGGCTGAGCGATGGGAATGCTCATCTTCCCAGGGGCAGCTGGGTGGTGGTTCAGGGGCAGAAAGACTCTGTGTGTGTGTGTTCCCTTCACTGCTCTGTCCTTCTGCTTCCCCATCTATTGAGTGGGGATGACACAGTATCCCCCTCCAAGGACTAGTGCGCTTATTGTGGGTAGAGGCCCCTGGGTGTCCACACACTGGAGTCCTTGCCCCACCCCTCAGATGTCAGTCAACTGTCTACATGCTGCTAATACTTTCCTATGCAAATATTTTTATGTATGTAGCATGGACACCGTGCTAAATTCTTCACCTGGACTAGCTCTTTGAAACATCATAAACAGCCCTAGGAGAAAAGTTCCCTTACCCTCTTTTCTGAGTGAACAAGTAAGGCCCAGAGAAGTAAGTTGAGGTTTCCCCAAGAGCATGCACAGGCTGCAGTGAGGGACCAGGGTCTGACCTTAGTTATAACAGCTCTGCTTCGTATGATAATCTTAGACTTTTACTGCCTGTGGACAGAACATTCATCAGTACCCAAGGTACCTGAGAAATGTGCTACCTCCTCCTCCCCCACACTGTCCCCTCCTCCATGCTGTCCCTCCAGAGCCCTGAGACCACTGGAGGCTGTGTGCTCAGTCCCCAGGCTGCCCTGGGGCCTGCAGCTCAGCACCGACGGGCTCAGACTTGCAGCCAGGCAGCCAGCCATCTCCGCTCTGGTCTCTGTGCAGGGCAGGCGGGCTGTGGCCAGGACCAGGGGAGGAACAGCTCGAGGGGTAGGATTTCTGTGAAACGGAGCTGGGAAGGTGAGCCCACCTGGGCAGCTGTGAGGCCAGATGGTGCGCGATCTCCTGCCCTGATAAAGGGCCAGGTCAGCCCCGGGTCTGTGGCTATTGTTGGAGGCCGGGCCTCCAGGGGCACCTGCTGAGGCTCTCCGTGGGAAAGGGGGGCAAGCTTCTCTGGGATGGGATCAGTGACTTGCAGAGGTGGGGGAGGGCCAGGCAGGGTCGTCACCCTCCAGCCACCTGCCATTTGGGTTTAGATCCTGCTCCGCAATGATAATTTGCACAATGAGATATTACTGACCACTCTCTGGCGAGTTGGATGGATTCACTGATAGGATGCAGGCCGGGCACTAAGCATTTTAGGTTTGAGATTTGAATATGGCCTCCGCCAGCCCTCACTGCACAGACAGACAGACACCTGGAGAAGTGTCCCAAGCCACAGCAAGATCCTGAAAAGTGCTCCTGACTCTAGCCTAGACCCGCATGGGAGGGAACACTGATGGCTGCCCCCTGCCATGCCCCAGTCGCTTGGCCATCTTTCTTTTTCTTTTTTTTTTTTTTTTTTGGCCATCTTTCTAAGTCAGGATAATTAGACCATTAAGCTCTCAGGCTGGAAGACGGGGAGGAGATGGAGTCAGAGATAGGTGCACCCACATGGGAACATCTGGCCTGGGCTTTATCTCAGGATCTTCCACCTTTGCTGCATGGGGGTCTTGAACTCAGATTTCTTTTCCCAGCAGCTCCAGCCTGGGCTGAGGGATAGTGAGCTTGTGGTGCTGCGTGAGTATCCCAGGTCTGGGGGTGGGCCAAGCACTATGCTAATTGGGACAACAGCCCTCTGTATGAGCTGTGCATCATACTCATTCTTCTGCTGAAGAAACAGGTGAGGGAGAGGAGGTAAGCTACATGCCCTAAAGGAGATGGGTCCTGGGACGCCTGGGTGGCTCCGTGATTGAGTGTCTGCCTTCGGCTGAGAGTGTGATCCTGGTGGTCCTGGGATTGAATTCTGCATCGGGCCCCCTGTGAGGAGCCTGCTTCTCCCTCTGCCTATGTCTCTGCCTCTCTCTGTGTGTCTCCCATGAATAAATAAGATCTTTAAAAAATTTTTTTTAAAAATGAAGGAGACAGGTCCTGAAGCCAGGGTCCTGCCAGAATGACCCTGAGGGTGGGGACTAGGGCCTATGCCTGGAGGGAGAGGGTCTGTACAAGCCCATAGAGAAACTTGGGGATGGGGTGAGGAGAGGGAAATGAACAGTGGTCACAGTCACCAGGGCACCTAGCAGTGGGGCTGAGGCAGATGGGCTTCTTCTGTGCCTCAGTGTCCCTATCTGTGCTCTGAGGAAGCCACGTGTTACAGCAAAGTGGCAGGCTCAATGAGTGGGAGCTAGATGGAACCAGATGGAAGAGACCTGGTCTGGTGCCCATTATTTTACAGGAGGAGAAACTGAGGATCAAGGTAGACAGACCTACTCGGTCATAAACCCACCCAGAGGTAAGGCCCCAGGTCCCTGCCTCTACCCTTGGAAAACACACCAGGCATTTGTAGTATATCAACCCACTCCTCTGTGCCAGGTGCTGTTCTAGGTATGTTTATTATCCCCACTCTTCAGATGAGGAAACCGAGGCACGGGGAGATTCACGGGTCATTTGCTTAAACCTCTCTGTAACGTTCATGTCTCCCTGACATGAGAAGTCATAACAAATAGCCCCTCCAAGCTGGGGTGGGGACAGGCTGCCACCCGAGGCCGGGCTGACATCTACAGGGGCCTGGTGATGTCGGGGCACCTGGGAAATAGAGCATCAAGAATCCTTTGAAGAAAAAATAAATAAAAAAAAAAATAAATAAATAAATAAAAAGAATCCTTTGAAGGCTCCTAATCATTGTACCTCATCTGGGGATTTGGAAGGCTCAGTGGGTAACAGTAAGGATTACAACCCGGTGGTCAGGTGTAGGGGCCCTGAGCCCGTGGCTGGGGCCAAGCTGTGCCCCGGATCCCAAGGGACCCCTGTGCATGCCACCAAGCCCCTTGATCTCGTTTCCCAAGGACCCCAGTTTACCTTTCCCCCTCCCCCCCTCCCCCCCACGAGGATCCACTGGCCTGGCCAAGCACTTGGCCTCTGCAGCTGGCTTGTCCTGGGCTCAACACCACCACTCATCAGCTGTGAAACCTAGAAACCAGTTTCTCACCCCTGTGTAGTTAAGACTAGGTAATGCCCGTGAGCGCCCAGCTCAGGGTCCCGCAGCAAGAGAGGTGGTGGCTGTGGGAGGGGAGGGCGGCTGGAGGCGGCCCCCACTTGGCCTCCCGGAGAAGCCTCTGAGCTAGCAGCCCAGGCCAGGTGCTCTCCTCTATGGGCCTGCCATGCTTAATGACTCTCCTACTTTGTAACCAGAATCCACCTTTCTGCTGAAACCCCGCGGAGCAAGAGAGCCCGCAGGAGACAATGGTATTTAAACACCTGTCTGTACCTGGGGAGGTGGAGGGGGGGACCCAGCTTCAAAGCTGCCAGATACAATGGGAGGGAAAAATCGCCCAGCCAATAACCACTGGAGTCCCCTTGAAATCCCAAGATGAGTTACAGTGATTAGGAGCTTTCAAAGGAAAATAAAACCTCCAGAGGAGAGGGAGGGGATAAGGCGAGGGCAGCAGAGGCTTATCCCAGATAGGGATTGTTAACATGCACTTTCCCCGCGTTCCCCTGATGTCTAGGCCCCCACAGATGTCAACCCGGCCTCAGGCAGCAGTCTGTCCCCCACACCCTCACTGCGCCCAAGCTCAGAGGGACTGCTTGATGTGACTTCTCACATTAGGGAGACAGTGAATGTTATAGAGGAGGGTCAGCAAACATTTTCTGTAAAGGGCCAGATAGTAAATATCCTAGGCTCTGTAGGTCACATGGTCTCTCTCACAAACTACTCAACTCTGCCATGGTAGCTCAGAAGTGACCAAAGACAACGTATACACCAATGCGCGTGGCCGTGCCCAAAGAACTATTTATGGACACTGAAGTTTGAATTTCCTAGAATTTTCATGGGACAAGAAATGGTAGTATTGAATAGTTTTCCCCCCAATCATTTAAAAAAAATGTATAGAAACCTAGGCTTCACTTGTGCGTTGAACAAAAATGGGAGGTGGGCTGGATGTGGGGACCCCTGTCATATGGTGTGAGGGAGGGGTTTGCAGCCAGGAGGCCTGGATTCTAACTCTGTGACAGATAAGGCACTGGGTCTCACCTGTAACAGGGGGACCCACCCATACTGTGTGCTGATGTCATTTGGTGCCTGGGCTGCCTCTGGCTCTGGCTTTGCCTTGCTTGTGGCAGCCCCAGGTTCTGCCCGGGGACAGCCCAACTGGGGGTCAACCCCAGCTAGGCCACTTCCAGTCATGGAACTTTGTACAAGGTCCTTTTGCTCTGAGGCTCCCTTTCCTCATCTGTAAAAGGAGCCAGCTGTGGCTCTCCTAGGAATGTTGGGAGGACCACCCTCCACCTCACCCCAGGATGGCTCATGTCCCCACACAGGGCCTGGCACCTGGCGTGTGCGAGGTGCTGGCCACCCTAAGAATGACACATGATGCTTCCCTGGCCCTGCTGAGGCCGTGCAAATCTCAGGTGGCAGAGGCAGCTGGACATCCTGGGGTGACTGGCATGCTTCCCTTCACACCCCGTGAACAAGGCAGTGCCAGCCCCCCAACTCCCTCACTCCTTGTCTCCTGCCCTCACACAACTCCTCCAACCTGCACCTTCTGGGCTCTCTTGAGGATGGCAGTGGGTGGGGAGGGACTGGAAGAGGGTGCCATCAGCTTGGGGAGGGGGAGCAGCCACGTGCGCTACGTACCCGTGTACACCAGCTCGGCGAATTTTAAGCCCAGGCCTTGTTTGATTTTGCGCACTTCGCGGTCCATGGTGAAG
Source organism: Nyctereutes procyonoides (assembly GCF_905146905.1). Lineage (NCBI taxonomy): Eukaryota > Metazoa > Chordata > Mammalia > Carnivora > Canidae > Nyctereutes > Nyctereutes procyonoides. The sequence continues at coordinate 35,505,897 of NW_026575020.1, forward strand.
GCCTCGATGTCTAAATGAGCGTGGTAAAGGATCGTCCCTGCTGGGGTCTCGTAGATACCTAGCCATTTTTCCAGGCAGGGGGAAAAGGAGAAAAAAGAGAGAAATGCATGAAACCCAAACTGTCAGCAAATGACAAAAAAAAAAAAAAATAATAATGACTCGTCTGACAGGAGACAAGCCGGTCGGACCCATTCACTCCCAGCTTGTTGCAAAATGCGCCTGTCATTATGCTCATGCTGAGGCCACGACAGTCCACTCTGCGGCTTGTGGAGAAAATGTCTGGATGCCCCCCTTTGAAGAGGCCCTCAGACGCTGGAAAATGATAGGGTTTTGGAGCTGTTCCCCCCTCCTTCCCGACGCGTGCCCACCGGCCCGCGGCTGAAAACCTGTAATTAAACCAACCACAGTAGAGCCCAGGCCCCCAAATATCCCTTCCTCCCTTCCATGGGGGAGCCAGGGGAGGAGACAGCTGTACATACACATGCACACTCGTGTACACGTGTGCATGCACATGCCACCTTCAGCCAGTGCCTCCCTTGGCAGCTACGTCTCTGAGGATAAACCCCAATCTCTGTGATGGCAGAGGGCTTGGTGGGCTCCTGCACTCATCCCATGTACAGATGGGGAAACTGAGCCCAGGAGGGGAAAGAAAGTGCCCATTGTGGAGCTGGGGCCTGGGTCGAGGCGCCGAGCCCCTGACCAGTGCTGTCTGCTGCCCCGTGGGCCCACTGCTGATGGGGCCCAAATCCAAACCCCAACCCTACCAGAAGGTCTTGCCCAAACCCCCTCCTGATGACCCCAGGCCCAGTCTCTCCATTTCCTAAACAACCTGCTTAGACCAAATGGTGTCCAAAGTGACACTGAGAGGCCTGACCCTGAGCTGAGCCTGGTGCTGGCTGGCCGGGAGGTTTGATTGGTAGTCCCACACTGGATTTGAGAACACTAAGACGCCAGGAGGTGGGACCACCAGACCCTCTCTAGCCCCAGCAACATGGCCTTTCTAAGAAATCAGGGGAGCATGCTGAACTGACCACAGGAAAACCTGCCAGGCGTCCACTATTCCGATGGGAGAAGGTAAGATCTGTCCCCATCCTACAAATGCTACTCTGAGACTGCCCTTTCTTCCCACCACACATCATTACAGTGCTAAAGGGGCACATTTTCAGTGATCCCAAAAATTTACCACTGTGTTTCCACATTGTCTGTACACGCATGTTCATGGCCGCACTGTTCACAGCAGCCAAAAGGCGGAAGCAACCAAAATGTCCATCAACAGCTGAGTAGATAAACAAAATGTGGCACACACACAGTAGAATATTATTCAGCCTTAAAGAGGGAGGCGACTCTTGACACCTGCTACAGGGCGGGTGTACCTGAAGAACAGCATGCTGGGTGAAGTAAACTGGTCCCAAGAAGACAAATACCTTGATTCCACTTAGATGAGATCCCTGGAGTCACCAGGTTCGTAGAGACAGGAAGTGGGATGGTGGGGGGATGGGGCAGTGGGAAGTTGTCATTTGGTGGGGGAGGGCTACAGAGAGGGGCTCTCAGCTTGGGAAGACAGATTTCAGGAGGTGGATGGGGATGATGGCCACGCAACAGTGACTGTATCTACTGCCACTGAACTGTAGGTTTCAAAATGGTTCAAATGGTAAATGTTATGTCCCTTTCACCACTATTTGAAAAATGTTTTTAGCAACCCCCCCCCCCCGCCTAAATCAGAAGGGAGATTGTTTTCGAACCTGGAGCCCAAAGGTGCCATGAGCATGGCTGAGTGTGCAGCCACTTGCCAGAAATGTCCTCCTCTGAGAACCCCCTGATGTTCGATCTTTCACTCAGAAATTAGAGAAATGTTGGCTGCCAGGACAGGCCCTTTCAGACCATCAGTGCCCCGTTCTTCTAACTTTGAGCTGCACTGTTGAAACAGTCTTTGACAGAAGCCTAACATAGGGAAGGGAGAGCCTGGGCCCTGCTGCAGGGAGCAGAGGCCCCTCTGCAAACCCCGGGCTCCACCAGGAAGTCCTTAAAATGCCAATCTGGTTCAACATCACTTTTACAGATGGGCAGGCTGAAGCCTAAGGTTGGTGTGAGCAGCATCTAGATCTCCCTTCTCTGCCCAGGTTGCTTCTCAGAGTCTTTGGCAAAGCGATCCATGCTTACCAGGCCATGAAAAGGAACACAAATCTGAGGAGCCATGGCCGAGGAGGACAGGCCGGGGCTCTTATCCTGGCTCCAAGGTGTTCCCAAGCAGAAAAGAGCCTCTTGGGGGGGGGGTGATTCTCTTATCTGCAGACCCCTGATATCTTGGTCTTGGGCGGACATATGTGTCAAAGCCCCACCTGGAGACCAGGTGCCACAGAAGAGCCTGTTCATTTCACTAGTGTGGCTCTTGGGCAATGTCTGCTGTTCTGATCCAATCGTGACGTTTAGGGGCAAACGGCCTCCCCAGCAGGAAAGCACCAACATCCCAAGATCATGCACTGGCCCCAAGCCCTGGAGTCCCGGGGCGATGTTCAGGCCCTCACTCAGTCTCCTTGTCACTCTTGCAAACACAGTTCAAACAGGCTCTGTCATCCATTTCCATGGAGCAACTGGGAGCCATGAACCAAAAAGGCTGTTGGCGGTGGAGACAGCTGGCTGGCTGGGTGAGAACAGGGGAGGCACAGAAAACCTGCAAAAACTTGGCACAGAAGTCAGGGCCCTTCCTGTGGGGACAGCAAGGTGCCACAAACAAGTGGCTCCCGATGGCTCCGGGGCAACGGAGCAAGACCCACTGGTTTAGTCACCTCTTTACAAAGACAGACGTTTGCAGAACATTTAGAAATGTCTGCTTCCAGAATGGCAGAGATGACCACAATGTTAAAGGGGCAAGTTTTCAACTCTCCTAGAAACTTTATCTCTGGGAATATAGTGACTGACCCAAGCTTCCTGGTCTTTCATCCTGGGACATACTAAGAGTTTGGGTGTTTATCGATTTGGAAACAGGCCTTCTAAGGATTAGTTTTGCTAGATTTTGGAAAAACCCAAAAAGTTTCAAAGGCTACCCATCTATTGGCACAGAGTCTCAACCGTGCCAGCCCAGGTGGGCCAATGACTGGAGCCCTCCTGCTTTTGGCCCCCGGGAAGTCGGACTCCTTGCTTTTCTGTCTTCTGCTGGGCCAGGCGGGGGGCACAGGCCAAATGGTACCTTCAGGGCTAAGGCTGGGGACCAGAAGGCTCATGGAAATGAAACCTTCGCAGAATTCCCAGCTCAGCTTTGCTGTGTGACCTTCGTCCACCTCAGCCACCTCCTGAGCCCCAGGCAAACTGTTCCTCATCCCAACTTCCCCTGAGACCTGCCTGGAAGGTTAAGTACACAGACACACTGTGTCTTGACGTGGTGTACATGCTGATGGTTTTGTCTCTAGAACACGGGGGCCGACTCTGCAGCATCACCTCCCAGCAGCCCAGAGAAAGAACATCAATGGTTGTGTGCAGAGTGCTAGGAGGACACCGGTACTTTCCAGCTAGGAAGAGCTCTGACCTGCCCAAGGGCCACCTGCTGCTGGCCCAAGAGAGTTGCTCCCCGAGGAAGGAGCATAGAGTGTCTGGTGGGTAGAGCTCCCTGCCCCTGTGCCCTGAGCACCAGCCTCATGGCCATCAACCCCCCAAGACAGCCACAGGAAGCATCGCGGGCAAGAGGAAAGGCACAGCCTTGACACACGGCACAATTAATATTCCTGCTCCTTTTCCTAGGTGTTAAAGTTAATTGTGACTGATCAAAAAGCTGTTTTCAGGTTGCTGCTATCGTGTGTGTGTGTGTGTGTGTGTGTGTGTGTGCACGTGTGCATGGGAGTATTTGAAAGATCTCCCCTCTCCTCTCCACAGGGGTAGGGGTACAGATGATTTCTGTGTAGTCCTTCTGGAAAAAAAATGACTTAAAAAAAAAACCACTGACAGAAACCTGATGCTAAAAGACTGTGGATTTGGGGCTTTTGACAGTCGGCATACAAACCACTGCGCAAAAAGAAGGAGGAGATGACAGGTGAGTCTCGCTGTCGCGGTGGAAGAGACAACAGACATCTTCGCAGTGACACGCACAGCGGCTCCAAGTGTCTATTTTCATCTCCCCGTGTTTACAGGAAAAAGACAGAGGTGTCAGCGGTTCTCTGTGGAGCAGCTTCAATCACACCATAATTACTGCCAAGGGGTGGATGGCGAAAAGGGCAAGGAGCTAGGGTGTATGTGGGGGGGGGGCCAATGGACCAAAGAGGAAGAGGTGAGGACCAAAATGTTGCTGCTGCTTAAATCCGTCTCCTCTGTTCCTGAGGCTGTTGGGCGGCACAGTTTGGCAGAACGGAGTGGGACCTTCTAATCAGCTGGGGCCTGCGTGGGGGTGAGGTGGGGGTTGGGGCACCTGGACCAGAGGCTTTGGTCCTTTGGGAAAGCAGTCTCCAGAGGGAGACATTTGGAAAGGCCTGGGGAAGGGAGGTTGGCTGGAGCCCAAGGGCTCCCCTCTTGGGTACCAGGGCCAAGGATGGAGGCAGTTGCTATGGTGATGGGGAGGCAAATCATGGTGGGTCTCTAGCCATCCTCTATGTTCCTGGTGCCCTGCTGGCCCCAGTCTTGGGATCAGGGTGGGGCTCTGAGGGTACAGACATCTTTGTTTTCACAGGTCTCCCTCTACTCTCCATCTGGAGCATTCCACTTGAGCAGAGCCTCCTGGGAGGCCTGGACAGGTGGGCAGGCAGGTGGGTAAGTGGGCGGGCAGCCCTTGCTTCTTCTTAGCCAGAAAGTGGAGGAGTCAGGAGGAAGTGAGCTAGGAGGGGAGAGTGGGAGACAGATGGGAAGGGTGGACGAGAGAGGGACAGGAGAGAGAAGAGAAGCGGGAGGGGGTCTGCAGAGGGAAGAGGCAGCAGCAGGCAGAGGTGAGATGGGCAGGGATAGGGAGCTCAGGAGACACCCAGGATGGCTAAAGAAGGAGGGAGAAGGTGAGCGGAAGGACAGGCTCTGGCTCCCCCCCACCTTCCCTCTTGTCTGCCCTGCCCCCCCTTCTCCTTCCCACTGATTTCATTTACTTCACTTAATTAGCCCCCCTCCAGAGTTAAAAAGATAATGTGATAATGACGATGTGAACAGCCACAATACAGCAAAAGCTACTCCATCTGCAGCTTCCCCAGCCTCCTTCCCTCTGACCCCATGACCACCCCAGACTTGGGGCACTAGCACTGCCCAACTCCCCCACCACCACCAAAAAAAACCAAGCCCTTTAACGAATTTCAATTATGAGCTTTGTAAAATCAATACAAATGACATCTCCCCCTTGTACACAGGGGTACGGACAATAGCGTCTTCTCGCTCTGCCCTCAATATCATTGACAATTAGCGGCTTCTCCCATTGCTGCAGACTTCATAAAAACCCGGTGTGTGGATACCCGAAACGCCCTCACTTACTGCCCTGCTCTTTCTCCCTCACGACCAATCACTTGGAACGAAGGCACAAAAACAGGACACTGCCACCCTAAAATCACGAAGCAAACTTCTTTTACCTCTCTGATCCAAACAAGAAAACAGGCCAATCTCAACTTCCAGGGGGCAGATCACCTCCGGCTCCAGCTTTGACAGGTGGAGCCACAGAGAGGGAAAGCAACTTGCTAAGGTCACACAGCAAGTTCTTGGGAGTCAGAATCCCGATGGTCTTTCCCAAAGACTGTACAACCCTCAGGCTAAATGCTGTGCATTTAGGGACAGCCCCCTGTGGGTACACACAGAGGACCTGGGCACAGTGGAGGCTATACTCCAGGAGCCTCTCCCCTGATGGGGTGTTAGGAGCCAAGGAAGTCAGAACTGACTGCTCACTTCAAGGCCCTGAACTTCAGTTGCGGTGATGCCCCCCAATTCTGGGGAAAAGGCATAGTGCACCATCCAGAGCTCCCTTTCTTTGTTCCACACAACCACCCATTTCACAAACGGAGAAGCCAAGGCTCTGAGAGGCTAAGTTGCTTTTTCAGGGTGATAGAGCCAAGACTGGGACTCATGTCTGCCACCAAAGCTCAGACCCTCTAGATGAGCCCTCCATTGGGCCTCCCTCAGGCTCCAGGGGCTCAGCCTCTATCAGACCTAACAGCCCCTGACCTCTACTAATCTCCTGGAATGTTCCTACTCCACCCTCTCTATACCACATCTACCAGTTGAAGCCTATTCTCCTGCCACCTCTTCCAGGATGTCTTCTCGGCATAGCCCAGTCCAGGTCTTTATTACCACACCTCAGATCAAGTCTACTCCGACTATCCCTGTGCAGCAGGATGGCATTTCATGGAGTGGCCCCAGGCCAGTCCTTACCTGGGAAGGCAATTCATTTTCACCACAAGCGCCAATCCTGATCAGTTGGTAGTTAACTATCTGCACCCCTGGGTCACACCCATAATCCATTAATGACAGCACAGGAAAGGCATGACGACTGGTGCCAGAGAGGACACTTCTGAGCCACAAGGAGCTCCTGGAGGGCACAGGCTGTCTCTGACCTTTCAGCCTGCCCCGGGGAACGCTGCCATTTGTGGGGCACCTCCCCTGCACAGACCCCATGACTAAATATAGGCCAGAACCTGGATCTGCCCCACCCCAGGGTTTGCACTCTTAACCTCCACTCTGTGCCTCTCTGGATCTGGGCATCCGTCCTGGCCTTGGTTTCCCCTTCTGTAAGGTGAGGGTGCTGGTCTGTGGCTCCCCCAAGCTGCACCCCCCCCACCAGATCTGCCTTGTGTGATTTACATTGTGCTGTCTCCCAAGGGCAGATTGAGACAAAGGGACATTTAATCAGATGTTAATACAAGTAAGAGGCGAAGGTTTAAGTGAGGACAAAAGGGAGCAGCTAATTAGTTACATTGTTCTGACAAGGCCTTCCTTTGCTTCTCGCAGATAGTAGCTGGGTTGAGGAGGAAAGAAAAAAATAACAGGAAAAGAGGCAACGTGGCCACTTCACTTCCTGTCTCCCCACACCTTTTGAGATAAATCCAGACAGGTCAGAGCTGGAAGGATCCGACCTCCCCTGCCCTGTGCCCACCGCATCACACTTGGGGAAATGAGGCCTGGAGGTGACAAGTCAGAGGTCATCAGTCAAGGCAGGGTAAGCTTGAGTGAGGACCCCCATTTCTTGTCTCCTGGACCAGCACCCTGTTCTAACAGCTGAAATCTGGCCATCAGCTCCCTGGATTTTAGAATCTTAGTAAAAACGTCCCAGAGGACAAAACTCCATGACTCTACCCTGGTCTGGTTTCCTTTGGTTGCATTGTCTTTAAAAAAAATTTTTTTTTGGTTGTGTTATCTTTTTATTTTATTTATTTTATTTCTTATTTATTTTTTAAAAAGATTTTATTTATTTATTCATGAGAGACACACACAGAGAGAGAGAGAGAGAGAGAGAGGCAGAGACACAGGCAGAGGGAGAAGCAGGCTCCATGCAGGGAGCCTGACGTGGGACTCGATTCCGGGTCTCCAGGATCATGCCCTGGGCTGCAGGCGGCGCTAAACCGCTGCGCCGCCAGGGCTGCCCTGTGTTATCTTTTTAAATTGACCCTAAGCAAAGCAATTTTGAATATCCGTCAAGACAGGGGACCCTCAAAAAAAATTTAAAAATTAAAAAATAAAAAAAAAAAAAAGACAGGGGACCCTCAACCTCATCACCAGTACTTAAAAAAAAATCAGGTGCTCAATCTGGGGGCTCAGACTGCTGAAAGATTGCCCACTCCCTCTTAAAGTGCCCTGAGGATGTAGCATTGCTTTATCACAGGCTAGCAGGAGGGCCACTCATATGGGGAAACTGAGTCCCGGAGGGGAGGGTATGGTCTGATAACGTGGTGACGGAAAGTCACAGGGCTCTGGTTAATAAGAGAAGACTCAGGTGCCTGCTTGGTTGGGACCAACCTCTCTCCACTCCGGGCACAGCCCAAGGCGGCTGGCTGCAGGCCTGACCGTCTAGCCAAGGTGGCAGCTGCTCTGCACAGAGGCGGAGCCCCACCGACCCGGCGGCTCACACCACCAGCACAGCCCACAGCGCCCACCCCTGGCAGGATTCCTGCCCTGCCTGGCTGGCAGCCTCCTCTGAGCAGCCTTAATGACTGTGAAATCGGCCCTGCATGGTGTGCCTCCAAACCTGGCCAACCTGCCCGCCCTGGGGCACAGGACAGCCCGACCTCCAGTCCGGTCCGACCTCCCCTTTCCTCCCCTCCCCCTCCCCCTCCAATCCCCCCCCCCCTCAGGACAGTGCTTCTCATAAGGCCCTTGAGAGTCAGTGGCAAAGGGCCCACCATCCCCACCCCACAGGGGGAGAAACAGTCTGATGGGTGCAGGAACTTGCACAAAGTCATCCACATAGCGTGGGAGTAGCAACACCTGAATGGAATGGGAATCTGAGGGGCCTCTGGGGTCTCTGGGAGCCGAGACACGCCTCCAAGGGCAGTGAGCAGACTCACCTCGGGACTTCATCCCAATGAAACGGTTCTCCACAATGTCAATGCGGCCCACACCGTGCTTGCCCCTGTGGGGAGAATGGGCCCCTTAAAACCACATGCTGCCACAAGGATTCGAGGCAGACGCCACCACCTGGCTGGGCTCTGGGCTGCAGGGTGCCAGAGCCACATGCAGGGGGTCAGGCCCCATTCCAGGATCCAAGACACAAAGGACATTGGAGCCAGGTCCCTACTCCAACTGCCCACTGTACAGGAGGGGAACCTGAGACCCCGAGAGTGAAAGGATTGCCTGTGTCACACAGTGAGTTTGCAACTTCTGTTGCCTCTGTCCTGGGGCCTTGAACGGCACCAGCCCTACCCAGTGCTCATCTTTCCTATGTAGGGCCCAGAAGCTCTAGTCAGGCTGTCCCCAGGGGCCAGTATATGCTTCCCACCACCTCCAGGAGGTTGTTAACCTTCCAAGGCTGACAGTCACCAGAGGCTCCCATGCCTGCGGGCTGCACCAGGGCTGCCTGTCCTCCTCAGCCCCTAAGCCTCAAGCCATGACCATCAACCCCAGGGGCCTATACCAGCGCTTCCCAGGGGTGGCTTCCCAGGAGGCCAGGCCAGGCTGTGGGCACTCACGCGACTTCATTCAGGTACATGAAGAGCTCCAGGGACGTGCGGTGGGTGGTGCCGTCCTTGACGTTGGTCACCTTCACGGGGACCCCTAGGGGAGGAGAGGGCGGTGGGCCTGCAGGCCGGAGCCGGGCTGGGCGCAGGAGCTGGTGCCTGCCACCCCGCCCTCTCCCTCCGCCCGCAACGCCTTAAATGGATCTGACAGATATGGACTCCAAATGACTCCTTGAAAAGCCCTGTGCAGGTTGGGGCCTGCTGGAGGGAGAGAAGGGGCGAGAACGCCCCCCAGAATGAAAGGGAAAATGCAATAAAAACGCGCCCCCCACCCTTCCCATTCTCTCTGTCCCTTTTGCATTTAGGGGCTGTGAAATTGGAACCAGCCCTGAACTAATTGAATTTCACGCTCCACCATTGTCTTACACCGGGGCACCTTCTGTCCCACCAGCTACCCAGGCCGCCTGGCCGAGGTGGGGCCGAGCTCGCCCTCGTGCGCGCACACATGCACACGCACACACCCCCACAGCCCCCTGCCACGTCTGTCAGGTGGACCCCAGTGTCCCCCCCGCACCCCAGAGCCACGCAGCCGCCGGCTGGGTGAAGCGGTGCCCACTTGGGCAAGCGAGGTGTTAGAGGTGTCCTCGTGGATTCCGAGAAGTCGGGTCTGGGGTGGCAGGAGGGCTGGAGGGAGGCGGCCGCTGGTCCCGGAGGGGAGGGCAGGGCCGAGTCAAGGGGGGTGGTTGGGAGGGGGGGCAGTGGGTGGGTTCAGGGTTGACTTTGAATAGCAAGGGGCACTTTCTCGAGCGGTGTGAAATGAGCAATAAATGTATTAGGGGGCTAACAAGAGAGCTGTAACAGTGACAAAGGAAAGCTGTTCAAAGTTGGCGGATAATCCCCCACCCATCTGCCCAGCTCATTACCATGTAGCCAGCGACCGGGTGCCAATCAGGTCTCAATAGAGGCTTTCGAGTCTTTATTAGCCAGGCGCCGCTTGGAGGGGCTTCCCTCAAGGCGCTGTCACCTCGCCATTCTTCACCCCCATTTCCAGGGGTTTTATAACTTGGTTGTAAATTGCTATTAAATGTAAGTCTGCCCAATAATGAACCTTAAGCCCCTCTCGCCACTGCCCGCCTCTCCCCTCTCGCTTTCTCTCCCTCCTGGTCCTATTATGGCCTTGGATGGGGCCTGCCCCAGAGAGGAGCTGACATTGTCAGTGCTGCTGCCGGAGAAAGCCTCTTAGCCTTTAAAATAGTTAATAATTAGATTAAAACTTCAAATAAATTAACTAGAGGGTGAATGGGAGTAGTCGGGGACGGCTCCTCCTGTCTATTTTTTTTTTCCAGACGGTCCCCGAATCATTAAAATGGATCACGTTTCTTGTCCGGCTCAGCCCTTGGGGCTGCCCTATTTCTGGAGGAGAGGCTGCCAGAGCCTTGTGTCTGACACCCCCACTGCCTCCTGCCCCGTCTCCCACCTTCAACCAGGCTCCCCGGGGAGATCTGCTGGAGGTGCTGCCTGGGGCCGTCCCACTGCCTTCCCCAAGATGATGCTGGAAGGTGCTCTGCATCCCTGGGCCATGCCTGGGTCAGACGGAGTGGGCACTTGGGGGTCCGGCTACCCTCAGGGGCCTCAGCCCATGGTCCTTTGGTCCCCAAGTGGTGTGAAATTCAAGGGTTTGAATGGATGGGGGAAGCAGTGAAGATGCCCACTGGCTTGGCCAGGCTCTTGGGAAAGGCCAGGAATAGGTATGTTATTCAAGTTCTAAACAGACTCTGTTTCCCTCCACTTCACTCCACACACCATACTTGGCACCTGTGAGCATCATTTCCATGGCCTGTTTTATAGGCAAGTGAGCCTGAGGCCCAGAGCAGTGAAGTTGGTTGTCAAGGTCACACCAGCATGAGTGAGGGCAGGGATCTGAGGTGCCCTGAGAGGGGTCGATTCCCTCTCCCTCTGCTCTTGTTCCAGCCCGGGCAGCTGCCTTGTGGATGGACTGTCCAGCCTCCTTGTCCAGGCTTGGGATACCCTCTCTCTCCCTCTTGGATCCTCTAGCTCCTGCCTAGCACCACCTCCTCCTGGAAGCCTCCCTGATTTCTGCAGCTGTCAGGACAGGTCCTCTCCTTGGGTACTCTGAGCCCTCACTCTGAGCCTGGCCCTACCCCTCTCATTACCAGGCTCATCCTACATTCCCTTCTGTTCTCCATGGCAAGAGACTGGGCACTCAGGCCAGGCCAGCGAACATGTCTTGTTGATAGCAGTGAAGATAAGGAGATCAGGACACCTACCCATGGCCAGTGGGAGCACTGGCAGTTTTGAGCTTGGGGTAGAGAAGTGGGGTACAGCATTGAGTGTAGAACTAGCTGAGGCTTTAGCTGTGGGGCCAGGGGGCCCCAGAGGCCAGGTCTCTAAGATCCACGTGAGCATCTCCTTGGTACAGGACCCTATAAGGGGCACATCCCTGACAGACCACATTCTATACCAGGCAGCAGGTGCTCTTATCCCCAGTCTACAGAAGAGGACACTGAGGATCAAGAAAACTGTGTGACTGTCCAAAGTCTCAAAGCAGCTGACAAAATGAGTGCTTAGGGACTGGAACGCTCTCACTTCAGAACCAGTGCCCATGAGCCCAGGTGATGGGCAGCTGAGGGTATTTTCCTTTCATGTCTGGAGGCCTCCATGGACCACACCATCCTGGGAAGGGGCAGTTGGGAGCCCCTGAAGCCCTTGCCTGAACTCTGACTCCCAGGAACACAAGAGGGATGCAGTGGGCTCCCGCCCAGGCTCCCAGGCAGAGGGGAAAGGAGCCAGAGCCCCAAGAACCCACCCCCTTGAACCCCGACAGGTGGGCACCTACCTTTCTTGAACTCAATCTCAAGGATGTCAGGGCTGTTGGGGGCTTTGGCGGGGTCCTGGGTCTTTGTGTAGAGGCCTGGAGGTGCTTGGTTCTGACAAAAGACAGAAAGAGGCTGGAGGATGGGGTGTCCAGAGTCAAGCCAGGCCCCACCAGTCCCCGCACACCCCGCACCCCACCTCCTGCAGAGATTGGTACCCCTTCCCCAGAACCAGGGCGTTGCAGCACCTGCCGCCGACTGGCATAGACCCATGGGCCTCCCAGCCCCCAGCCCGGAGCTGGCCCCGCTTGCCGGGGGCCTGGGAAACAAAGGGCTCCAGGAATCAGACAATTTTTCCCCTCAACTTGATCTCATCTTTTTCTTCGACGCCCCCACAGCTGGAGGTAGAATAGCAGCAGAGGAACAAGTCAGGCAAGAAAAGTGTGAGTTTGGAGGAGCGAGGCGGCGGCAGCAGGCTTCCCGGGAGCAGGCGCTTGCTCTTGCAGGCGCCTGGAATTGGGGTTTATTCTGCACTGACCGCAAAGCTAATGACTACGCGTGACCCCAGCAGGTGCTCTGGCGAGCCGAGCCGTCCCCCGGGTCCTTGAGGTTAATACTCACAGGGAGAAAAGAGAAGAGCAAAGCAAAAACCCATTTGAAAACACATCAACCTTTATGTATATTTTTCCTTGGGTGGGTTGGAAAATGGGCCTCTCGTCTTGATGCAGCGGGTAGAGGGGCTGCTGGCTGCATGGGGCTCTCAAAATTCTCTCCTGGCTCCTGAAGCCCAAGGGCCCCCCACAAGCTGTGCTCGGACCCTGGACACCAAGGTGACGGGGGTCCTCTTGGCCTCACTGTTCCGGTCTCCCCTGTGGGCACCCCTGGGCCCTAGCTATTTCCACCTGGACACCTTAAATCTTTGTTTTCAATACCCCTTGGACATTTATGTGTCACTTTCTGCCTGCGGCTTCTTTTGGGTTCTCAGCAGCCCCATTTGGTAAGAAGGTCAATTGCTGTCACCCTAGAAACAGAGGCTGAGGAGGAGAGACCCCCCTTCCCTCACTGAGTTCCGTGTGGGGCTGGACCCGGCACAGGGCAGGGAACTCTGAGGCCGGCCACAAATATATGCTGGATTTTAGAGTGGTGGAAAATACTCAAAGCTGGCAAGTCAAGATCCCCTGCCATGGGGCCTCGGCCAAGGTGCTTTACTTCCGTGGGCCTGTTTTCCTCACCTGCAAAATGGGGAAAGGATATCTGCCCTTGACTGCCTTACACCTTAAGGATATAGATGGTTTTCATAGCTTTTACTGGACATGAACATCACCCGAGAAGATGCCAGGGAAAACCAGGTGCAAGTTGTTACCTGCTCTGCAGGTGGGAAGGACAGCTGGTGGTGACTGCATCTCGGAAGACCCCCTCCAGAAGGGGTGGCCAGCAGCAATGCCTCGGATGCCTCACCTGTGGTCACTTTGCTTGTGGGCTCTGTGTCTGGGTGACCAGTCATCCTGCTTCCTGCACCCCTAGGAACCCCTCAGTCCTGGGCAAGGGGGATGGTTGGTCCTTCTACTTCTGAGCTCAGACAGGGGCCTGTGGTGGACTGGGCACCTCCAGGGTGCCATGTGACGTGGGATCAGCTGTATCCCTTCATCTGTTTCCATTTGTGGGGTGGGAATAAGGATCCAGAACTGGCCTCAAAGAGGGAGAGGGTCCTTAGGGACCCTAAGCCTGAAGCCTCTGTGGATCAGATGGAAAACCAAGACCAAAGAAGTGGCTCGACCAAACCATATTGCCTGTTCCCACCAGAATGGGAGCCCCACTGTGTGGGGACTCTGGAATCCCTGTCTAGTGCTCTTTCTATCACCCCCTGTTGTTTCCCAGCTGCTTTAGAAACCTCAGGGCTGAGAAACAGTGCAGGGGACTTGGTCAGAGACAACCAGCATCATTAACCATGGGGACAGGCTTCAGGTGGGTGCAGAGAAGTGCCCGGCTCCCCAGGCCCCACTGGGTCCTGCCAACCACTGCATCCTTGGGCACAGACATCCCCGATGACCAGCCATCCTTGGCCAGAAGGCAAAGTGAACCAGGGCTTGGGCCTCTAGGTGTCCAACGTGACTCCACAGCCTCTTTCCTGCCTGCCTGGGGCCCCTGCCGGGCCCCCAGCCCAGGATGAACTCAAAGCAGGGTGCCAGGGCCCAGAGTCCACGCCCCCATCCACAGCTCCTTCCTCCTACCTCCACCTGCACAACCTGAACTTCTCCTGCCACCCTTCTCCGCAGACCAGCAGGATGGGAGACCTGCGCTCTACAGCACAAGTTGGAGGCAGCTGGTGTGGTTTCCGACACCCTGACAGCACCGATTAAATAAAATAACTAAATAGAAATAAAGTGACATTTGCTTTGCATTCTGGGGTGGCTGGGCGCCTGCCTTCTTTTTACTCTCCCTCCTAAAAGCCCAGTTCAAATGACAAATAGTTTGTTCCTGAGTATCAATACCATCTATTTATCCATCCTGGCAGGAGGGCTCACTTCCAATGTCATCTGCTGGGGGGGGGGGGAGCTGGGGGGAGGGAAGAGAGGGAAGAAAAAAAGAGAGAGAGAAGCTGGGGGGTGTGGAGAGGACGAAAGAAAGCATGAAACAGGGCCGAGAAGGAGAAATTGGAAGCAAATGGCCCATGAACTAAACCATGATGTAGAGGCATGATCGATGCTGCAAATGGTTTATTCATCCATCAGATATGGCGGGCCGGCGACTGAATGAACTCTTTCACTGTGTGCCGTATGAAGTTAAAGCAAGTAAATTTCTATCTTTCTTCGCATTAGCTGCCTCATTGCCCTTCAATCAGCCATCACGGAGGCAGAAAATGGCTCCACCATCTGCCTTCAGACCCTCCCTTCAGCAGGTCTCCGAGCTTTTTTTGGAGAGGGGGAGGGGGCCCCTGTTCCCTTAAGCCCTGTCTCCCCATCTCCTCCCAAGGGGGCCAGGGCTGCGGGGGCGCAGTGGCTCTCAGCTGCTGGAGGATGGCACTGGGCCCCTGGGCACTGCCTCCTTATTCCTGGGATCCGGGGGATAGTGTAGGGGGGACACCCCAGGAGGCAAGGGAGGGTCCTGGGGTTTAATCTGGGGAGCCCCCTCACAAAGCAGGGCAGGCCCAGAGAGCTGGTCCCCGGGTTCCTCAGCTTCACCCCACACTTCGTCTCTCTCGCATACCCAGCCCAGCCTCCCCAACCTGAGGAGAGGGGTCCTGGGATGATCTTGGCCCCTTCCTCCCCAAACAATCTTAGCTTGCCCGAGGAGGGAAGGAGGCACCCCTGGCTTCAAGATTGAGGTATAAGGATAGGCCAAGAGCTTCCTGTGCTGCAGAAGGGAGGTGCTGTGGTTTCTCCCTGTGTGCACAAAAAATCGAAGGCTCAGAGAGGTTGGGTCACTTGCCCAAGACTGTACTGCAAATTGTGGCAGAGTCAGTATTTGGATCCCTGTTTCTTGTCTCTGGGATGGATGCATCAACCTTCCCACCTGATCAGGGGCCAAAATCCTTAAAAAGACACCCTTAAGCACTTACTCCTCCATCCACTGGCCTCATGAAATGGAAGGTCAGAGGGGAAGGACCTGCCCAGGTCACAGACCCATCTGTACCCCCAGCACTGCCCCAGGGGCGAGTTTCCCTCTGGCCATGGCTCTGCCCCCCCAGTTCTGAGATGAGAGCACCACAGGATGTTTGGAGAGGGGTAGAGGGGACAGCCTGCCTGTGCGCAGCTCTGCCTTTGCTGGGCTTAGCCTCCCCCCACCCCCCTTGGCGCTGACTGACTGGCTAATTAGGGGTGGCTGGCCTGAGTGTCATGGGGTCAGCAGAGCATGAACTGGAAAAACCTGTGGCCAGCAGGCAGCAGCCCTGTGGGGCCATCAGCCCCCAGGGGGCAAGGGTGCGGGCTCTCTTGAGTGACATGGTTGGGCAGAGTGGAGTGCGGGTGGGGGCGGGCCATGGGGGAACCACAGAGGCAGGAGGGCCAGCTCCCGAGAGGTGGGGCGCCCTGGGGCTGAGTCACTTCTCTGGGCCTTGGTTTGGTTTCTCGGTTTCCTCGCCCATAAAATGAGGATGCATACAGAGAGGAGCCAAGGAAAGTAAGCCAAGAAAATGCTAAACCCAGGCCTGGCTCCAGAACCGGTCGCTGGTCCTGGTTATATCATTACCCACACTGACTGGGAGGCCTGGTCCCCTCTGGGAGCCATCCCAGGAACCCCGGTAGAGCTCTAGCTCTCCCACCCTCACCAACACCACCAGGGCATCCTCCCCTCCAGCTGGCCTTCTTGGATTCCCCCAGGCCCAGCTGCCCAAGCAACCCCCTCACAGCACACTTCTTCCCTAACGTCAGACAAGCAGCCCACCCCACCCTCAAACCCCCGCCCCAGTGTGGGGCTGAGCCAGGGAACAGAGACACATTCCCTTAGGGACAAAGAGATTTTTCTCTTCCCAGGATAGATTTCATCCTGCCACCCTCCACCCCATCTCCCACGGTTGCAGGGGGACATACAAAGGGAAACCCCCCCAGGGATAGAAATCCTAAACTTTAAACAGGGCCGAGGCCCAGGCTGGCCAGTCTAGGAGGCTGGGGACAGGGGATCAGGGCGTCCTGCCTGGGCGGGTGTGGAGCACAAACCCGGACAAATGGGTCCTGAGGCTCTAATCTGTGCCACCCCCACTCCCCACACCGACCCCATTGCAGCAGCAGCAGCAGCAGCAGCAGCAGCAGCAGCAGCAGCAGCGGTGGCCTGAGAGCTGGTGGGCACAGGCCGGGCCCTCCCACAAGTGTCTCATCTGCCTAATTGCTTCTTTATTGTCTTACAATCACACACTCTCTCCATGCTGCCCTGAAATATTTCCTTACCCTATTCATCCCAGCAGCAATTAGAAAAAGAGTGCTGGGGGTGGGGGGTGTCTCAAAACGGAGCAGCAGCATGGAGCAGGCATGCGGAGGGGGGCCCCAGTGGGGAGGATCTGGATGCAGGCAGGGCTCGGCCCCAGGCCCACACCCGGCCCCCGTGAAATTTCAAATTAGGCTACAATCACATCAGACAGCATCGGCACGGAGCAGCTACCACCAAAGACCGGCAGCCGGTTCACAGGAAACTGGGGAGGCCAGGGGTGGGGGGTGGTGGTGGTGGTGGGGATGGTATTACCTTGGGGTTCTCCAGGATTCCAGCCTCATAGCTATGAGGGAAAAGGGAAGAGAAGACAGGAAATCAGGTGGGGAGGCGGGCAGGGAGGACCCCCTCCCCCCCAACAAATCTGCTCTGCCCTTCTTTCTCTGCCAAAGCAACTGCTGCCAACCCTGTCTGGAACATTCTGGGCTGACCGCAGTTGGCTGTGGGAGCTGCAGGTTGCAAGAAAGAGCTGGGACATTTCCCTTAGTCTTCTGGGGCATAGCCCCGGGCTTTGCATCTGCGGGGCGGGGCGGGGCACGACTTCACACACTGCTGTTCTCTCTGCTTTAAACACACTTTCCCATGCACCTCGGCCAGTCAGTTCCTTCTCATTCTTGAAGTTTTCACCTCAAATGCCACTTCCTTAGAGGAGCCCACCCCAACACCCCAGCTGAGGCCAGATGCCTATTATCTAGCCCCATGAGCCTGGGAGTGAGCCCCAAGAGTACTGGGTAGGAGGGAGGGGGGCGGGGACCACCACTGAGGCTACATCTGCCCTGTGAAGGCAGGTGCTCCCTGATGTGGGGCAGGGCAGCTCACAGGTGGGATGTGTGGCTTACCTGATATGCATGAGGTTCTCATCCATGCTCCATGGATTCTTGGGGGTGACTGGAATGGGGATTCCGTGTTGCTGCGGGTAAGACGGGACACGGGGCAGGCGTGAGGCAGCTTGCAGTTGGCCTGAGGGTCAGGCCCAGCTGCCCTGGTTTTCTTTCAGGGCTGCACACATCCCCAAACTCTGGTCCTCATGCAGGCAAGACCCAGCGCCACCCTCTGGTGTCCATCTCCTCCCCAATCACCATCCCCTGCCCCCCACGCGTGCCCCATCGCCAACCCGGCCCCACTGCCTGGGGAACGAGTGAGGGCCCCGTTACTGGACATGCCCATGCAGAAACAAGACCGTGTGTCTGAGATGTCATGGAGAGGATGCTGACCTTGGAGGTTCCTTCCAGAAGAGTCTCTGAGTCTATATATTTCACAGGCCCTGAAGCACTAGAGTGTGCCGGGCAGTGTGCCAGAGGTTTCCCACTTGCTGACCTCTGCTGGGCGCAGGAAGGGTCTGAACTTCCACCGTAGACCTCAACCAAGGCATCTGTGCCCACACAGCACTTAATGTTGCCCCAAGGAAGCGGCTTCTAGCTCATGGCACTTGTTTACGGTACCTGCCTGGCACTTTCTGGGAGCCACCCCTCTCCCCTTGCCTAGCACAATCACCACAGACATCACTCTGTGACCCTGAAAAGAACATCCCAGGTCCATCTCAACCCTCTCCATCCTCCCCTTTGGTTGTTTTGCTTCCCAGATGGTTTGATCCATTGTTCAAGGAGAAAACTCATCCCAACCAACACCGTGGGTCTGAAGACCCATCTCAGCCTTTTGGACTAAGGATGAGGCTGATCCCTTTGCCACTCCACACTGCCTTGGCTAACACCTGGTGGGAATCCAACACACTCAATACATTCTGCTTTCCCCTCTCCTTGCCCATGGAGCACAGAGACAGCTAAGTGGCCCAGCCAGGCCCCTGTAAGGCAGTGAGACCTGAAGCTTTGCTTCCCCAGCCCCTCTTAGCACCTTCCGCACCCACCCCCCCCACCCCGCCACACTGTGGTCCTAGAACCTGGCCAGCCCTGGCTGGTCCCTGTAGCCCCCTCCTGCATCATCCCATCTCCCCTGATGGGGCCCCCCTAGTCTGTGCTCATTCCCACTACGGTAGGATTCCAGCCTCCTCCAGGAACCCACTTTGTTTCCTTTATCACCACCCTAAAGTTTCAAAATAAATGGAGCTAAAACCTTCCAGGTGTTTCTTTCAAGCTTTGCCAGGGGAATTGCTTTAAAAGACATGGTCCATATCTATTCTAGGATTTGTGTACTCTTCAATTTAAATCACAATGGGCCAACAGGAGCATCTCATTTAGAGACGGCTCATCCCGCTCCTCAAAGTTGCTGAGCATCCAAGGCACATGCCAGCCCCGCCCCCCCTCCATCCACGTAGAATAGGCCAGGTGTGAGAGGACCAGGGACCCCTGCACAAAAGCTGGAATTGCGGTCTGGGGGCCGAGAAAGTCAGCAGATGGGTTCCCTGCAGCCTTTGTCTTGGGAAGGGGTTTGGAAACACGTTTGCCTTCTTCCCCACTGGGCCTCCGTGGTTGTGGTGGGAGCAAGAAAATGAAAAAGGGAGGGAAAGTGGGCAGGACAGGATAGGCAATCCCTCCTCAGCAGGCAGAGACACACACATATGCCAAAAACGGCAGTCCCTTGACCAAAGAGATTTCGGTTTCCCCTCCCCTTTCTAGTCTTAGGTGTCCGCTGCTCCCCCAATCCCCTGCCACCCACCCAAGGAACTCTCGCTGCACTTGAGGACAAAAAACAAAACCATTGGGCAGCCTGGGTGGTGGTTCAGTGGTTTGGCGCCGCCTCCAGCCCAGGGTGTGATCCTAGAGACCCAGGATCGAGTCCCATGTCAGGCTCCCGCATGGAGCCTGCTTTTCCCTCTGCCTGTGTCTCTGCCTCTCTCTCTCCACTCTGTGTTTCTCATGAAGAAATAAATAAAATCTTTAAAAAACAAAAACAAAAACAAAACCATTTTCCACGACAGCACAGAGGTGACTGGCCTGCTTTCCAGCCCTTACCTAGTACGCTGGCTTTTTAAAAGAAATTAATTACGGTGACGATGCTAACGACAGGATGATGACTGGGGTGGGGGTGGGGGGCGGTGCAGAAAGTGGAGTGAATGTGTGTTTGTGGGTCTCCTGCCGCACCTTTTGGCCTTGGCAACTTATCGGTCTTGAAAGCAGGGATTTTCAAAGCGCCATTGATTTTTGTCTCAGCTGAATCAGCTGCCTGGCTCTGCATTTTGGACAAAGCCCGTTTGCTGCTCAGTTATTCTGGTCATTTCCTGGGTGCAGAAACGCGGCCTCCCTCCTAGAATGTGCTCAGATTCCCCAGAGCTCAAGGCAGATGCCAGCCTCCCAGGGAGGCTCCAGGGCCTGGGGGTGGGGGTGGGGGGCCCAGACTCAGCTCTCCTTGACATGCTTTCCTGTTCAAAGGTTATTGAGGACAGAAGCTTTGTGAAGGGGCTTCTCCCCAAAATCTGGGAAGGAGTGACAACACTCCTGAAAATCATCTTCACTGGGAAAACCAGGAGCTGCTTTTGTGTGGGGCTTAACGGAAATGCAGGGCAAGGCACGGGTCACCCTGGCCCTCTCTTGAACTGGGACTGCTGTTGTGAGAATGGAGACGGGGCGGGGGTTCCAATTCATTATTCTTAAAGATGAAACGTGCTCCATATTCTATATCAAGAAGACGAAGGGGGGTGGGAAGCCTCGTCAACCTCGGTTCTCTTAATAGCTCTGCTATTTGACAATTTGTTTGGCAACATATGGGCTTGCTCTTGTAAACTCCCCTCTTAATAATAAAACAACAGATGGTACAGGAGATCTTTCCTCCAAGCCCTCCAGGTCTTAATGGGATGCTGGCGGCAGGGGCAGGGCTGTGTCCCTGCCGAGTCCCCTACCACGCAGCACCTTGACTGCAGCAAGAGCTCACAGCCAGCCCCGGTGACTGCTATTTAAAACCTGAGCAATTTTCTGGTGTGTGCACTGAGTTGCTTTTCCCCGTCTGATTGATTGAGGCTGTTTGTCAAGGGCTGCCATCGAGTCGCTAAAAAGAAAGGTACCCCGGGGAGCGGCTAAGGATCTTGATGCAAAACTTCTAATATGTTTTATTGCAACTTGTACTTCAAAAGGGCTGGCTCGACAAAAGCCTTTGTCTGCCACTGCCCCTCGGAGTGCCTACCTGTTCCTGGCAAAGCACCGGGACAATGAGCAGCCAGGTAACTGTGGGCCAGAGAACCTCTCACTCACACCTCCCATGGAGGTGGCAGGAGAACGGGAGGCAGAGGGTGCCTGTCACCATCGGACTTGGCAGACTGAGGACTCTCCATGGAGACTCCCGGCCCAGGCAGTGACCACACCTCTGTGGGCCTGGCCCTGGGGACAGCGGCCACAGGGGTTAGCTGGGGCAGAGACTCGGTGCCCCCAGAATGGTCTGCTGCTGGTCTAGGCAGCCCCCCTGAGAGGGTTATGCCCCCCAGGAGGGGGCAGTAGGCAAGGGCTGGGGGCGTGAGGGGAGACTCAGCCATACCTTTGCATATTCCATCAGATCATTGCGGCCCTGGAACCGGTTGTAGAACTCGGGCATCCTCCAGGGAGCGATGACCTGGGCACAGGGCAAGGAGTCAGACGTGGGAGAGCCCGGATGTTGGCTTCTGCTGGCCCTTCAGCCTCAGAGCCGGCCTCTCTATTACGGGGCCCCGGGACCCCCAATGCTCACCTAGAGTCTCCTGCTGCCTCCTCCCCAAAGAGGACATAGTCCATGTGGGGTGGGCAGAGGTGCCCCATCAGGCAGGGGAAGGACAGGACCTGCTACACTGGGGGTGGCTTTGTAGAGGCCCGGGCTCCACGGCAGAATGGCCTTGTGTCTCCCGGTGGGGTCCCTGCCCTTCTGGGCTTCCGTCTGTCTGAGATTTGAGGGTTTGAACTAGATGGGCCTCACATTTCTCGCTAGTGCCCCTGGGCAGAGGACTAGTACGCCTGACCCCACCCCTTGGTGACTCAGGCAGGGTTCACACTGCTGCGGAAGCCCAGCCAGGCCCTCTCCGGGACAGTGGCCCACAGACAACATACAGCGATCCCATCCTGTTTCTCTTGCTTTCCCTCCTTCTGCTCACCAGAGCTGCTCTGGGTGCCAGCCTGGAGGTGTAAGGGCAGGTCCCCAAGAAGAGCCCCCACCCAGCGCTGGACCCAGCCAGGCCCCTACCTCTGATGGTAAGCTTTTCTGGGGTCTCGGCCTTAGAATGAACAGCCCCTGGGGCAAGCCTGGCCCTGGGAGCACCCTCTGGCCTCATCTTAGCTCCCAGAGACCAGCTTTAGCCCCTACCCCCAGTCCCCTGGCTTGGCCTCTGCAGACAGAGATTCAGAAACCAGACACCAGGCTCCCCCCAGCTGCTGTGGGACCCCAGAGAGTGGGGGTCAGGAGAAAGCCCCTATGGCCACAGGCCTGCAGCGAGCTAGCAAGCAGCTACCTCAAGGACTTCTTAGCTGCCCAGTGTTTGGGGTCAGAAAAGATCATTAGAGCTCATTACCTCCAGGCCACTCCCACCCAGCAAGCAGCTGCTGGCTGGTTAAAGGGACAGAGAAAGGTGTTCCACTTAAAAAAAGAAAGAAAAAAAGGAACCCCTTAGGGCCCTCTCAGAGCTTAGGAAGAGGCACATCTTCTTCAGCCTTAGCCTGAAGTGACCTCTAAGGGGTCCAGACCTAGGCCTGTGATGTCCAATTTGGTACCTGGAAGCCACGTATGGCCACTGAGACCTGAAACGTGGCCGGTCCCCACTCAGATGTGCCGCCAATGCAAAGCATACAGGGATCTTGAAGACTTAGTACAAAAGATGGAGAACAAGTCATGAATAGTGTTTTTGCATGAATGACAGGCTGAATGGTACCATTTGGGTACACGGGGTTCAGTGAAATATATTATTAAAATGATGTCACCTGTTGCTTTTCATCTTGTTTTTTGTTTGTTTGTGTTAACATGGTCACTAGAAAAATTTAAATTCCACATAGGGCTCACATTGGTAGTGCAGTACAGCTCCATATGCCTGGAGCCTGGTAGACACGGGAGGAAGGAAGGAAGGAAGGAAGGAAGGAAGGAAGGAAGGAAGGAAGGACAGATGGACACAAGCCCAGGTCCCAGGTCAGGTTGGAGGAGGCAGGGGTAGCAGTGGGCAGCTGGACAGTCCTGCCATGCACTCTCAGGCCTGTTGATTGATTCAGGCCTGGCGGTTGATTCCCCCAGACTCTGGTGATTTCCACTCCAGGAAAGGGATCCAGGATGCTAGGGGTCAGGTAGCCAGAGCAGAGCCAGGGCCTTAGCCAGGTGGCCCTGACCAGGGTTGAGTGGGCTGTGAGCACCCCAGAAACAGGCCTGTAATGACCCAGAACTGTTCCAGCCTGCCCCCACGAAAGAAGATCTGAGAACACCGAAGGCACTGGCCAAAGGGCCAGGCCACATCTTTCTGTCCAATGCCCCCACCTACCTGGCCCCTGGGCTAATGGTCAGAGTGCTGTGCCCCTGTATCTGGCATGAGCATGCGGTCTCTCCAGGAGAAAGAGATGCCCCCATCCCCCTCCTGGAGACTCAGGAGCATTCTGTCCCTGTCCATAAAAATTCCCAGAACTCCATACCCTGCACCCTCCACCCAGAGACATTAGCCCCCACCACCCACCCCAAGGGGAGGAGCAGCATCTTACCTTAATCTGAGGGGCCAGTGAGTAGCAGGTGAGCTCAAATCGGACCTGGTCATTTCCCTGAAATATGAGACAAGGCATTGTCAGGAGCCTTCACTACTGCTGACAACCCCCCAGAGGGCTGCTCAGGGCAGGCCCACTGGATGGTTCTCTTCTCACCTCCGACCCTGAAACCCTCTGAGGTGGGTACTACTATTGGCCTGTTTTAAAGATGAATGTTGGTCTTTGTCAGAGAGGAAACCCCAGCTCCTGCCTTCAGGTGGAGTCAGGATGGGAATCCAGGACTCCCTGAACACAGAGCAGAGTAGGGTGGGTGTGCAGGTATGCAGGACAGGATGCCCATGTGCCAGGCACATGGCAGGATGGGGATGTGTGTGTTTGGGAACGTGGCAGGACAGGTACACGTGTCGTCATGCATGTGTGCACTTTGGGGGCTGCATGCGTGTGTGCCAGGCTGGAGGTCTGGCCCTGCCAGGACCTCAGTCCTTCTCTAGGTGGCCCCCAGCTGCTGGCACCTCAGCCTCTTCCTGAAGTTTCTCTCCCCGCCTGGCCCCATCTGCCCTAATCCAGAGATTGAGTCTGGGATCAGGCCTCATATCCACAGAACTGGGACTCCTGTGGCCTCTGTGAGGCTCAGTCTCCCATGTGTACAGTAGCTGATTGGCAGGGAGCGGATGGAACCAGGTGACTGCGGAGGGGCCTTGGCTGCCTGGCTCTGGACACCGAGGTCCAACAGAAGAGACGGTCCCAGGGCCCAGAGCCCGGGCGCCCCCACACCCTCCGCCCCAGCAACGGCTGCCCTGCCTCCTGGCTCCCATATCCTTTGCTGCCAGAGGAAGACTCGTCTGAGCCTGGGCCGATGACGGGGAGGAGGAAGAGGAGGCCGCAGACGCCGGGGCTGCCAGCGTCCTGCCCGTGTCCTGCCTGCTTGCCATCAGCTCGGCGCCCGGAGAGGGGACTGAAGCTGCGGAAATAACAGAGGGACCTTTCGCCTACTGTGAAAACTGCATGGGCCCAGCGAGGCGGCGGCGAGAATGACATGTTATTTTCCAGAGTCTTGTCAGGCGGCACAGAAATGCAGGCCCCAGCCCCTCTCGCCGCCCACCCAGGAGCCAGGAGCCTCGCGAGCCTCTCAGGGTGGGGGGGGTGGGGGCGTGAGCTGCGCCAGACCTGTCACCCCACTCCCCTCCCCAGCCCTGTCCTGAGCACCCAGTGTCACAGGGGAGAGCCACTGGGGGCCAGCGGGGGAACGGACCCCTGCTCTGCTGCCACCACCACTGTTGATGCAAGTGAGGCTCAGAGAAGCGATGCCACCTCCCCGGGGTCACACAGTCCACAGACATTTCCATCCTAACAGCGCACATTCAGGTGACTGGCCTGAGCTCCAGACTTAAACCCACTGAATCTTCTCGGCCGGGACACCTGGGTGGTTCAGCAGTTGAGCATCTACCTTTGGTTCAGAGTGTGATCCCAGGGTCCTGGGATTGAGTCCCCCTATCAGGCTCCTGGCATGGAGCCTGCTTCTCCCTCTGCCTGTGTCTCTGCCTCTCTCTCTCTCTCTGTGCCTCTATGAATAAATAAATAAAATCTTTAAAAAAAAATAAAAACAAAAGGAAGCATCCTTAAAAAAAAAAAAACGACAAAACAAAAAAAACCCCGCAAAAATCCTCAGGGCCTAAGGCCGCCCTTAGAAGTAGGTTCTACTGTTATCCCCACTGTAAAAATGGGGCCACTGAGGCACAGGCGGGAATCCCAGCCCAAGGACCTGTGGCCAGCACAGTTACTGGAGCAGTGGCAGCTCTAATAAAAGGTAGATTCATTTCAGATTCGTAAAGCACATGGTGGTATTGCACATCCCGGTGATGTTTTCTCCCCCTACGGCTTCATGTGTCCCCAGTACAATGGCAGCTCGTGCCTCCCTGGACAGGCGTGCTGGGCTGGTGTCTGCCCATCCAGACCCACATGGGGACACCCATCTGTTCCAGAGTCAGAGACCCTCCCAGAAGCCAAATAGGCTCCTTTGGCTCAAACTCTGTTCCAGATTAAGAGCTGAAGTTGGTCCGGTCCTTCCTCCCCCTAACCCCAGGACCTCTGCACCAGGGCAGCTCCCGGCAGCTCCCCAGAGTGGGAGGGTGTGTGTGGGGGTACAGCTATCCTGCACACCATGTGTGTCCACGTGCTGATACACGTGCAGGCGTGTGGACGTGGGTGCAGTGCCCACGGGGACTGGAGGGACTGCGGGGGTGGGGGTCTGCCCATCTGTTCAAGGGCTAACCATACAGATGGTGCCATTTACAAAACTGCTCCCCATACCCCTGCGCGAGTCTGGCTCATATTTCCAGGCCCTTCTTCCAAATCTGGAGGGGAAGAACAGGGTGGGGCATGAAAGGTGGACCCCAGCTCCAGCTTCGTACCAGGTGCTGCTGGGCTGGGCCCTGAGAGGGAAGCTGCTTCTCACCTCCAGGACTTTGCAAGGGCTGTTCCTGCAGCCTGGGGGTGCCCTTCCCCCTTGGTGTCACAGGCTAACTCATCCTTCCCCTGCGTTCCACCCTCTGCTGGGTTCGGGCTCCTAAGTCCCTGGCTGTCTCCCTTAGCCCATCCTGTAGCAGTGACCCCACACACGGAGGAGGGCCAGCATGGATGAATATTCGGGGAGTGAATGAACACATGCCTGATGCAATGTCTGGTAGGCTGGAACAAGGACCCCCGAAGCTCTAGTTTCCTCTACGGGTGACTCAGGAGTCAGGAGCTGGGAGAGGCCAGTGGCTGAGTTTCCCTGATGGCCGCAGTTGCAGGACTGGCCGTGCTGCAATCTCCTCCACCTGGGCCGGGGTGGGGGTGGGGGAGCCCCTGCCATCTGCTAATGCCCCAGCTTCCTCTGCATTGTGAACCCCTTGCAAAAAAAACTTGGCGGGACAGGCACTGGGTGTTATGCTATATGTTGGCAAATTAAACTCCAATTAAAAAAAAATTAAAGGGGATCCCTGGGGGGGGGGGGGCTCAGCGGTTTGGTACCACCTTCAGCCCAGGGCGTCATCCTGGAGACCCAGGATCAAGTCCCACGTTGGGCTCCTGGCATGGAGCCTGCTTCTCCCTCTGCCTGTGTCTCTGCCTCCCTCTCTCTCTCTCTGTATCTCTCATGAATAAATAAATAAAATAAATTAAAAAATTAAAAAAAATAAATAAAAGCACAAATTGCTCTTGGAAAAAAAAAAAAAAAAACAACAAAAACTGCCAAGTGTCCTTCTGGCATCTTTCTGGGCTTGTCAGTCCCACCCCACTCCATGTGGTCCAGGGCCAGGAGCCTCATTCCCTGGCTCCTGAAGCCCGCCTCCTGAAATGTAAAGTCACTGGTGCCCCCCCCCCCACACACACAACCAGGCTGCGGGGCAGGCTGCTGGCCCCTCCCCACCATCTTCCTCTCTCAAAACTTTGCATTTCTCTGGACCCCACTCCAGGCTTTCCTGGTTCTCCCTATTCACAGCCCTCAGTTCTAGGAATTATCTTCAGAGGTTTTGGGGGGCTTCCCAGGTTCTGCAAATAAGGGAAACTAAGGCACAAGAGTATGCTTTGCTCATCAACCCCCAAAAGAGATGGCAGATCCAGGGTAGTGCTGTGCCACTTCCCTTCCCTCCTCTCCCATGGCCTTCCAACCTCTAGTCTTGAGGCCACAGAACCTCTGGAGAGGATGTTCTTTCCAGAACTGGAGCCTGGGGGGAGAGGGGAGGTAGCTTTTCCAGCTACCAAAGGCCTTTTCAGCAGCCAAAGGCCTCAAATTCAAGCCTCTAGTGTCCTCTTGTGGTGAAAGGGAGCAGCGCACACAGCTGCAGGTCTTGCAGCCTGGGAGGGCTAGTGGGGGGGGGAGTCTCCCCAGACCCTTGAATCTCCCAACCCAGGGCTAGATCCACCACACACACACACATTCACCCCACCAGCCCTGAATGCCACCCATTCTCAGTCCTGAAGGTACCATGGAAGGGACCCTCTCTGGGCAGGAGCCCCTCTGGATCCAGATCTGGCTTCAGCTTAAACACACACCCCCACCCCACCCCCCACCCCGCCATGGGGAGCTCACTGCTCAGCTCATCTCAGTATGGGCAGATGAGGCTCGGAAGCTTCTTTATTCTGCACTGATGCTCATTCTCACTGACCTTCCTCTGCCCGCAGAGCCCCCAGCACATGACCGATAATCAGATGACCAGGGCACTCTCCTTGCAGTTTCGAGTGAATCGAGCATTCCCTGCATGCCAGAGCCATGCGGAGCACTTGTGGAATGATCCTACTACGTTGCTCCCAGCTGCCCCATGGTCTATTTCTACTTTGTTCTCATTTTACAGACAAGGAAATGAAGACTCATGGGGGTGAAGTCACACAGACTGAGTGCAGGGTCCCAGGATCGGAACACAACTGTGCGGACTCGAAGCCCCAAATCCTGAACCGCTGGGTTCTCCTACACCCTGTCCTACAGCCTTGAAGTGGAAGGTGAAGATACATCCCTGTCCAAACAGCCCTGGTCTGTCATCCTGCTCAAAATGCACTCACGACTGGGCTGCCAGTGAGTGCTAGGGTCACAGGTCTGGGGGAGAAACTCTCACCATTCCTTTCTTCTACAACAGCCCACCATTTCATCCAGAACAATCCCCAACACACCACAGGGGAGTTGCTGGCCACCCCCCATGCAGCCTGGGGTGCTCTGGCGCCTCCTAATCTCTTGCTTTCCGAAGGAAGCCAACCCTGTGGTGAGGCCACAGCCCAGCCCTGACCCTGCTGGCTCTGGCTCCGTGCTCCCAGGCAGGCTGTTGTCTGGGCTTCTTGCTCCAAGTCTTTGCACAGTTGGATCCCTCTGCTGGGCACACTCTTGCCACACCCATCACTCATTCCCCCATGCTCATCCTGCAGGGCCAATGTCTGTAGATTAGCCCTCCCTTCTCTGCTTGCTGCACCCACGGCTCCCAGGCATTGCCCCTACAGCCACTTTATCACATGTCCATTCTCCTCTCCCTGAGGACAGGAAGTTTGGCGCTGTGGGCCTGACCCAGCTCATGTCCAATTCTGTCTAGAGGCCCAGTAGAAGCTTGCTGACCTAGTACCCAAGTGAATGAATGCATGCATGAGCTTTCAAAGACATGAACCAGTGCCACTCTGCTTTGCAAGGTCACCCTCCAGTCACATCTCCTCTGTCTTAATCTAGGCTGCCAATGTCCCTACATCATGGTGAGCCAGAGCCTGCTCCTCCCCACCCCCATCCCACTGCCCGACCAGCCTGGGTAGTAGTGGGGCCTGGGTCAGGTTAGTGAGTGTGTGGGTAAGGTAGTGAGCTCTCTGTCCCTGGGAGGTGCAGAGTCTGCTGACAGTGGGGTTGTCAGGGAGCCAAGTCCTGTGCCAGGTTGTTGGCTTGGTGTCCAGGACCGTGGAGAGCCCGTGACTACAGTCTTTATATAATAGCATTGCCTGAGAGTTGCCAACATGGGAATCTTGTTTCTGGAGCATGGCACCCTGGGGGATAGCATGCTGAGGGCTCTCCTGCCTCGTCCCTCCCTCAGTCTGCCCTGTCCATACAAGGGCTAGAGGTTGGGGGGTGAGTCATGGATTGAGTTCTGGTCCCCACAAAAGATAAGTTGAAGCCCCAGCTTACCATACCTGAGAGTGTGACCTCTTTTGGAAATAGGGTCTTCACAGAGGTGATGAAGTTGGGCTGAGGCCATTAGGATGGGCCCCATCCCCCATATGAC
Organism: Nyctereutes procyonoides; assembly: GCF_905146905.1. Taxonomy (NCBI): domain Eukaryota; kingdom Metazoa; phylum Chordata; class Mammalia; order Carnivora; family Canidae; genus Nyctereutes; species Nyctereutes procyonoides. The sequence continues at coordinate 35,535,026 of NW_026575020.1, forward strand.
TGGTGTTCTTATAAAAGGGAGGAATTTGGACACAGAACTGGATCCTCCCAGAAGGCAGTGAGGGCCGATGCATGGAGAGAGGACAGCCAGGTGCACAGGGCCCATCAGAGTGCTGCATCTACAAGGGGTAGAAGCCTTCCCAGACCCTTGGGATGAAGCCTTCCCAGACCCTTCGGAGGGAGCACAGCCCAACCCACACCGAGGTCTGTGGTGCCACAGCGGGGCAGTCCTGACAAGTGAAGACAGGGTCCTCTCCCCCCCCACACACACGCCCATTTTGCAGATGAAGAACCCAAGGCTTGGGGAGGGGAAGGGCCTCCCCAAAAACCACACAGCCGGGACCCAGTCCACTTTGCCAGCTCAGGGTTTCTGACCCTTTCCACTGCATTGCCTGGTGACCTGTGTGCTCTGGGACCTGGGCCAGCGGCAATGTCAAGTCTGCTAAACTGCTCCTGGCAGGGCACGCGTGGAACCTGCAGCAGGAAGCCGTTACCACCCCCCCATACCCGCCCTTGCGAATGCCATTCCTCCCACTCAGACCCGACAGACCGCCTGTCTGCTGCATGCCAGAATCTCCAGAGGGCTAAACTCGCAACTGCCCAAGGGCGTTCACAGACTTTCCCCTGTCCCCCCTCCCTCTGCCCTGCCCGCCCCCCCAGCACTGTCCATCCATTGCCTCACCTTTCCTGTGGCACCATGAGACACATACTTGGCTCCCTCCCTCTGGGCAATCTCCACTTGTTTGCGGGCGATGCAGGGCCTGGCGAGGGAGGTGCCCAGGAGGTAGCGGTCCTCGTACAGTGCACTGGACTGGATGGCTGGCCAGATGAACTCCTCTACAAACTCCTTGCTGACGTCCTCAATGAACACCTGCAGGGAGAGGAGCCCGTGGAAGGGAGGCTTGGCAAGGATGAGGCCCAGACAGAAGACAGAGCCCCGGGGGCCTCCGGTGGCCTGCATCTATGGCAGACACTACTAATGGATCTTGGCAAGACATGCCTCCACTTTTCCTTCTTTATCTGTAGTAGACATCATTAATCAATCCAAGCATACAGTACTGTTACTTCATTCAGGTACTCATGACAGACATCACTAATCAATCCTGATACACCATCTAGCTAAAAATGGATATGGTCCTTATTTTATTTTATTTATTTATGATAGTCACAGAGAGAGAGAGAGAGAGAGGCGGAGACATAGGCAGAGGGAGAAGCAGGCTCCATGCACCGGGAGTCCGATGTGGGATTCGATCCCGGGTCTCCAGGATCGCGCCCTGGGCCAAAGGCAGGCGCCGAACCGCTGCGCCACCCAGGGATCCCATGGATATGGTCCTTAAGTCCCTCCCAGCACAGCATTCTGGGCCCCAGGTGAAACTTGTTGTCACTTAAGATCTAGAGCAGTAGATAGTAGATAGTAATCCACAAAAGCTCACAACCGGGCATGATTTTGTCCCCAGGGGCAGTGGCAATATCTGGAGACATTTTTGGTTGTCACAGCTGGTGGGTTGGGGAGAGAAGGGTTCTGGTGTCTCATGGATAAAGGCCAAGGATGCCGCTAAATATCCCACAATGCTCAGAACAGCCAGCCACACACACCAGTAGTGCCAAGGTTCGAGAAATCCTGATCTCGAAGGACGGTTCTCAAAATGTAGACCTCTGGACGTCCTCAAGACCTTTTTGGGGAGACTAAGCAAAAAGATTTTTTATGATACTAAGGTGTTATTTACCTTTTTCACTAGGCTGACATTCACATCAGATTTGCAAAAGCAATGATGGGTGCAGGAGCTGGCGACTCAGCACAAATCAGGGAATCAGGGCAAAGACACCACCACTGTGTTCCTAATGCCTTCTTTCCACAGTGACTATTTCACTTGAGAAGGGTCTTGAAGCCGTAAAAATGATGACTTTTGTTGAATCTCAAGCACAAAAGGTGAAATCCACGCAAAGCATTTCTGTTGCACTCCAAAGCAAGTTACAAGCTGAACTAGCCACTTTTTTTTTCATAGAACCTCGTTTTTACTAAATATGGTCTTTCAGACTTGAATGTTTGGCCAGCAGTTTCACAAAAATGAGGTGACCTTGCCACTCCAGGGAAACGGAGTATTTGTGGCCAGTTGATAAAATTCAGGCTTGCCAGTAAAAATTTATGGACAGTTTGTATCTGACAGCTTCCTAATATCTCGATGAGTAGTGGTGAGACTGACAAATGTGGTGTTTTGATATTTTATAATGGAATACATCAATAGTTGGAAGATCTGCATAACTTGATGAAACAATAGTTTTCAAATGAATGCATGATGTCATACACAATCTTGCATGGTGAAAAAATCCAAAGTGCAGGATGGACCAGGGGATTCCTTTCTTTCTTTCTTTCTTTCTTTCTTTCTTTCTTTCTTTCTTTCTTTCTTTCTTTCTTTTCTTTTCTTTTCTTTTCTTTTCTTTCTTTTCTTTTCTTTCTTGCCAGGGGATTTCAATGCATGAAAAATTCATTGTACAGTTTCAGTTTCCCCATTGCACTAATCTTTAAGAAACCACTCCTTGTTGACTTTTGGTGCAGTATTAAAGATTTCCCCAACTCTCTGAAAAGGCCATTAAAATATTCCTCTCGTGGGGTGCCTGGGTGGCTCAGTCAGTTGAGTGTCCAGCTCTTGGTTTTGGCTCAGGTCATGATCAAGCCCCATGTTGAGTTATCTGCTCAGTGGGGAATCTGCTTGAGATTTTCTCTCTCCCCCATCTCTCTCTCATCTGCCCACCCTGCCATATGCTCTCTCTCTCTAAAATAAATAAATAAATCTTTTTAAAAAACCCACAATATTCCTCTCTCTTCTAGTGCTAGATTCATGCGGCCATGTTTTTTCCTAACATCATCCAAATCAACACATGACAAAAGGAATGGAGACACAATGGAAAGGATCCATATCTTCTGTTAAACCAGACATGAAAGATCTATAAAAATGTTACACACACAATGCTACTTTTACCAAAAATTCTTGTTTTGGAAATAGTTATTTTTTTGAGGTAAAAATGTCACTTACGTTAACATATGATGGGTTTAACATTGTTCTTTTAAAATGGGTTAATATTTTTAAAATTTCAGCTTTTATTTATACTGCAATGATCTCGATAGACATAATCCACAAAACTCTACAGGGCATTCAGTAATTTTCAAGAATGTAAAGGGGTCACAAGATTCTTTGTATTATTTTTGCAACTTCCCGTGAGCCTATAATTATTTTAAAATAAGTTTCTTTTTAAATGAAGCCAAGAATGAAAGAAAATGAAAATCAAAGAAAAGCAACAGGGACTATTCCCTGATGGTATGGGTAAGAAACTCCAATTCCAATTCCAAACAAATATGTAAAAGTGTATGGGAGCCTTAGAGCACAAGGTTGAGAATTGCTGATCTAGAGTAATGAACTAAGGTCAAATCTTTACACGAAAGCCCAACTCATTTTCAACACTCAGATGTTCTTATCCCATTTCCTGGGGTCCTGCTCAGACAACTCCTCTCCTCTCTGAGAGACTTGGGGAGACTCCTGACCAAGGAGGGATATCCAGTTTTAGGCTCGTGGTCAAGTGATATGATGTGGGATGCATGCACTCATTTTAACGTGCCAATTGAGCTCTTACTCCTTTTTTAGGTTCTGAGAACCCCACAGAAGTGCCCCGCAGAGGGGACCAGTTCTGACCAAGCAGGTGGGCTGATGGCCTCTCACACCATTCCTTCAGGGTCAGGGCTGCAGGGGACAAGAAACCTTGGGAAGCAATGCCCACTGCTTTTCTACCATGTCAAACTCTCATCCCATCTGACATCCTGTCTCCTTTTTGTACCTTTTTGGCCCCGAGTTTCAGTGCTTTCTTCCTGGCTTCCTCAAAGTCTTCCTTCTGGCCGATGTTCGCCTGAGCAGAAGCAGAGAGGCTTCATTAGCCCAGGGGCATAAAGAAGAGTGGGGGCAAAAGCTGTCTACAGCACCCCTCAAATGGACGTGCTTTCCATTTGAGGGGCCAAAGTCACAGTAAGAAAGAGAGAGGCACAAAGCGGGGTCTGGAGAAGCCTGGATGTTTCCAGGAACTGCCACTTGGTGCTTCCTGTGTATGCAGGGAAGCGGTTCCTACGGGTTGGAAAACTAGGTGGGTGTGGCCCTGTGCACTCTGCCACCAGGACCTGGATTTGCTGTCATTGCCTTGAAGGTCTCAGGCTTCCCTTAAACGCACCCATATCTTCCTGAAAACCCCCCAAAGCCAGCAGGGGATAGTTTTCAGGAGGCTGGTATGTCAGAAACTGTACAGCCCCCAGGTAATGTCTGCAGCCAAGCATAGCGACTTGACCTTCCTAAGGCATCTGAGCAGGCAGGAGGCCATCCCTGTTCTTGGGAGTCTGACTTCTGTGATAGCCCCCTCTCCAGACACCAGCATGTTTTCTGCTGGCTGCACTCTGGCCTGTTGCCCAGATTTCAACTCTGCATTCTGCTCACCAGACTCTGGAAACTTCCCAGAGCCCAATTGCAGGTGTTTTCTGAGGTCATTCAGCTTTTAAATCTGCCTAGTGGTAGCCAGGCTTCCAGACAGCCCCACGGTGCAGCCATCAGCAAGATGAACATACCCTGGGGTGCCTGCATGCTCTCAAAGCTGTGGCTCTTGCTTGCCAGGGGGCTGTGAGCAAGACACTTCTCCTCCCTGGGCCTTAGTCTTCCTTATCCGAGTGACAAGTGGCCTGGGCTGCAAACCAATCACTTCTGGCAACAGCTGAATTTTTATCTCTACAAAGCATCATCCTCACTTTCTCTGGGATCAGAAATTTCTCTTCTGGGCCCTTTTGCCATAGGAATGGAGGGGAGCAGATCATGTCTCTTGCTCACTGTAGGGAAAGGCCCAAGATCCAAGCCCGGACAATCAGAACTCTTCATGACACAGCCATAGTCACCAATGCATGGTGGGCAGTGGCTTGGGCAATGAGAGGACCCCTGGGCCCTCCTGTCAGAGCCTCTGCAAGAAGCCCTCCTTGCTCTGGGAGAGCCAGGCTATAATGACATGGAAACAATGAAGCCACATAGAAGTGGAGATGGATCTAGATAAGTACCTGGATCCAGCCTTGTCTGAAGCTGTCAAAGCCCAAATTTCTCAGTTACACAAGCCAAAAATGATCTTGTTTTTGTCTGTTTTGCTTAAATTGGTATGAGTTAGATCTTTAGAATTTGTACTCAGGAGTCCTGAATATGTGGAGAAACATTCAGAAGCTACATCCAGATCATTAAAAATGGAGCTGGCTTGATCAGGGATGTCTGCTGGACCCCCAGCATGGGGGGATGGCATCATACACAACCTATTACCTATGCCTGTGACATATTTGCCACCCTAGAACTAGTTGATCTCCAAGCTCTGCCAGTTCAGCCACTGTAGGATTCTATACTTTTTGCAGAATTATTGGGGGCTGACAAGGACTGTTGGAAACAGGAAGCCTGTGTATCTTCCATGGCCTTCAGCGTGCCCATGGTCCCTTGCAGGCAGGCCGCCTGAGTTGTACTGCCAAGCTCATTTCTGGCGTTCCCCCCTTCCCTGCTCTGGCCACCCTCTGTGAGGGTGGCCTCCTCTGTGCTCTGGGGGCATCCTAGACCTGGGGACACCATGGATGTTCATTTTATGGATGAAAAAAGGGAGGCAGAATGACAAGTATGTGCCTTCAGTTCAAGGCAGGCTTAGGGAGGTGAAGCTGGGCCCAGGTGAGTGACAGTGAGCACATGGGCAATAGGATAAACAGGTAGAAGGATGGACACACCAAGCACTTCCTTACCAGGTAGGCAATGACATCATAGCCTTGTTCCTTCAGCCATACGAGAATACAGGAGGTATCCAGGCCGCCGCTGTAGGCCAGAACCACGGAGCCTTTGCTGGACATCTTGTCTGGGGAGGGGGCAGTGTGGGGAGGTGAGGAAGGACAGTGATGCAGAGCCAGCCCACCTCAATCCCTGCAAACAGCCCCCACCTTGGCCTTTGGCAGCCTTATCCCCTGGACAAGCTGCCACTGGGGGGTTGGGGACACGATGTTCACCTGCCATCGAGGCCGGTCCAGGAGCTCTTCCCTACTGTAGCCTCACCCCTTCCACCCCCCACCCCTGGGGAACCAGCCCCACCACTGCATGCATACACCCACATACATGCAGGGTCCTAGGAATACTGATAGCAGCCTGGGGCTGATGGGATAGGGGGACATTGTGGGGAAGGGAAGCATATCTTGGAGCCAATTCCCCACCAGCTAGAGAAAGCACATGAGGCTGAGATGTTAGGATCAGGCCAGGATGTTCGGGAGACACAAGTGGGGCCTGGGCCCCAAGCCTTGGGCCACTTGGAAAGCGCCAGGCATGGCCCTGGGGGCCTTCACGTAGCTCACCCTGCACCCCCACCATGACCCCATGAAGTAGCTATTGTCATGCCCACTGGGGAGACAGAGACTAGGGCTCAGACAGGTAAGCAGTCGGCTCTAGGTCACAGAGCACTTGTGTCAGGGCTCTTCCCAGCATGCAGTGCTGCCTCCCAGCTGTGGGCAGAATAGAATGCTGGGGTGCAGAGCTCTTGCCTCCATGCACCTCTCCCACTTGGGGCCCCAGTGAACCCTCACACACTGGGATTTTAGACTCTTTTCATATGTAAGCACCTCTGGGAGGGCAAACAAGAGACCTGGGACCCCTCATGTCTGGTGAGAGCATTTACATCAGAGTCTGACCAAGGTCAGAGTCTTATTAGATACTATTGGGAAAAGCCATGGACAGCCCTCCACAGACCCATGGGACCCAGAAGGGGCACCTCACCGTTACCACCACAAAGGTGCAGGCTCCTGTGTACTGAGAACCTGCCCTGTGCCTGGAGGTGTGGAGAAGTGCTGACCCGGTCACTCAATCCTGCGCAGCAGAGCCTGGGCAGAGCCCAAATGTGTGACTAGAATACACGTCCTATGTGCAGACACATCTCACTGGCCCACCCGCTGGCCAGCCCCAGGGCTCACACACCCTGTGGCCCTTTGGACACGGAAGGGAATGACAAAGTTGATGGGTGTTTCTGATGGATGTATGCAACTTTCGTCTCCATTGGGCATTTGACAACCTGCCAGGCCCTGTCCCCAGACACCTGGTTTGCTGGTGACTCAGCAGACCCTGGCTCAGGGGCCAAGGGAATGTGCCTGTGGCCACTGCAGCTAGGCAACAGGCCATCAAAAATGGAGGGAAGGAAGCGGCAGGGTGGTGGTGGTGGTGGTGGTGCGGGAAGACCCAGAAAATACCTTGGATTGGAGATGTGGGTTCCCAGCTTCCAGAATCTGACTTTGCGGCCTGGTGAACCACTCTGCAAAAGTGAGAGCTGCTCAGCTGCCTGGCACAGCAGTCCATGTGAAGCCAGAGACCCTGAACCTGGCCTCTCTAGCTGCTGAATTCCCCTTGAGCAGCCCTGTTGACCAGGGAGATTTGGGGAGGACTGGCAGCCACCTGCTGAGCCTCCTGGCCCTGGAAAGTACTGGAATGTGTGTGCTCCTAGCTTTGTGGGCTTGGAGTGGGGAGTATATCCTAATGCACATTTTTCAAACAGTTCCACTGAGGTATAACTGAGATACAAGGAGCTGCGTATATGGAGAGCGTCTTACGTAGGGTGAAACCGTCACCGCGATCAGCATAATGAACCTATCCGTCATGAGCTGAGCCCTTCCCTTTGCGTTCTGTTTCGGAGACAGTGAAACTGAGGTTCAGGTTAAGGAACTTGCTCGAGGCCTTGCTTGGCTGGTGGAGTGGCAGAGCCAGGACTCAAACTCAGAGCGGCTGGGCCCCATAAGCCACCGTTGGAAGGTACAAGGCCCAGAGCAGGGAAACACAGGGGCAGGTGCGGTCTGGGAAGCCACAGGTGGCTCAGACACCCTGGCGTGGCTGGGGTGGGCTCCAGACAGGGAGGATGATGCTGGTGCAAGATCCACCCTGCTCTGCTGTCTCCTAAGGGCACCTAGAGCCAAGGGGGTGAGCCCTGCAGTGCGGGAGAGGAGGCCACGGAGACAGACCGCCTATCCCTGCCCTGCTCTGCCCAGTGATCCCTTGTACGTGGCCCATCCCAGCACATGTCACACAGTATTCTAGTTGCATCCCCACCGCCACAGCTGTGAGCTCCACAGTGACAGGGAGCGTCTCACAGAGACAGTGCCTGACATGTGGCAGGCACTCAGAACAACACTTCTGATTCTGTGGCCTACAGGTCAGTTCCTTGCTTGTGAAGAGAAGGTTAGATAAGTCCCCTCAAAGCCTGGAATTCTATGCATGTTCTCACGAAGACACCAGCCAGCCCCTCCTGCTTGCCAGGCCGCGTGTATGCATGGTTGCTGAGGACGGTGGCCTCTGGGTCTGAGCAGTGTGCAAGAATGCAGGCAGCTAGGCCTGCGTAACTAAGAGCACGAATGCTGTGTGCATGCCGGCACGTACATGGGTGTGTGGTGTGTTTGGGCCTGTGTGTGCAGAGATTAGAGGGGCAGGTGGGCCAGGAAGTGATGCAATCTGCCACTGGCATCCCTCCTGCCCCCTCCCCCAAGGCACCCAGTGAAGGGCCTCCTTCCCCAGCCAGCAAGATCCCTGGGCTGAGTAATGAGACTGCTGCCTGTCTCCAGGAGTGGAAACTAATGGAGCTGAGGCCTCGATGTGGGAGTAGGAGGTGGGGAGAGGAGCAGGAAGGAATTGCAGTCACTGCCCAGTGGGACCCACTATGGGTAAAGCACAGTGGCTGGATCCTCCAGGCTGGTGTTCAAGTGGCTTTGGCTGCTCATCTGCAAAATGGGGATGAGAATAGCCCATAGGTCCACAGGGAAGCCATCGAGGATTCAGTGGGATTCTGGGGAGAGCATCCAGAGCTGGGTACCCAAGCCCATACTCCCTAGACTCTCCTTACCACTGTCACAGCTAAGCTCAGGCCTGTCCCTCACTCCCCAGGGCTCAACTAGCCACCTCTACAACCTGAAAACCATTCTGGTTCTGACACCCCAGGACTCTGGTTTGCCTGCCTGCCTGGGGGAAGTGTTTAGCCAATCCTTGCCCCTGCCCCACCCTCCTTGAAGGGCCCAGGGCAGGTTTCCCCAGGTCCTGGGCACAGGCCCAGTGTCCCTGTCCAAAACATCTCTGTTTCTCCCCTCCCATGTTAGCCCTGACATCTTTCAACAGAAAAGTGACACCTGGGAAGAGGGAAAAAAGATGATCTCGTGCCAAGATGCCTGGCAGCCTGGCCTGAGTTGGCAAGGCAGGTGGCATTCTTCGTGGCCCCAGCCAGAGCCATCCCCACTGATTTCCAGAGAGGGTGCGAGGCCAGCCTTGACTCTCGCTTGGTTCTAAGGAAGCCCATGTGCTCTAAAATGTCAGAGCTGGACCAATGGCAAGAGCATTGTGATACTGTGCTCGGTGCCACACGAGGGCCATTTCAAGGTGGAGACTATTATGACCACATGGGGCTCAGCAAAGGTAAGTGACTTCCTAAGGGCCGCAAGCTAGCGGATGGCAGTGTTGGCACAGAAGCTGAGGCTGACCGCAGACCACTTGCTCTTTCCTGCTCCATGCCCTATACACTCTGGACTCTAGGAGGCCACAGATCACACCTCCTTCACTTTCTGTCTTCCAGAAAACAAAACCCCCAACGAATCATCACCAATCAATAGTATATTTCTCTGTGTCAGGGATATAGCCTGGCAAACATTCTTCCGGAATCCCTCCCTGACATTTTAACTCAGCTGAGCTCAGTTGTTACAGTTTTTTGAAAACTCGCTCCCCTGAGGCCAGGAGAATTCTGACTTTGGGGTTTCTTCATTCTAGGGCTACAGCCCCTGTCACCCTTGCTCCCCTGAGGCCAGGAGAATTCTAACTTTGGGGTTTCTTCATTCTAGGGCTGCAGCCCCTGTCCCTTTCCGGGCTTCCTTTATGCCCTACAGAGCTAGGCTGCAATTCTGCACTCTGACCAGGAGGTGCCGCTGTCGGGTTTCAGCCCCACCCTGTGCTTGACAGGTTCAGCTCATCCCCACATCCTTGGGAGACAGGGGAGGGATTTTCTTCCCAATTGACAGATGAGGAAGCTGAGGTCGAGGGGCTTGCCTTAGGCTAGACACTGAGCTGGCTCTTGGCCACGGGATTCCTGGGGCCTGAGAATCAAATCTGAAACACTGGCTCCGTTTGAGGACAGTGATACTGCAGCAAACTCCTATCCAGGCAGGGTTAGGGGTCGTTTGAGAGCCTGCCTGGGCCAGGAAGGTTGAGTCGCTGCTTCTGGTGCAAAGGTCCTGAGACAGGATGGAAGGGAGACTAAGTAGATCTCACCAGACTCTGGTAAGGGACATGCAAGCTCCTAAGAGCATTTGGAGCTCGTGGAGGAAAGAAGAGTACATTCATTCGTTGATTCTATTAATAATATTAAAAAGCCTATGGGTGCATGGCCTACCCCCAAGTCTGGGAGTGGGGCGGGGGGCACCTACAACCTGCCTGAACATGCCAGGGCCTGGAAGATCAACCCTGCCTGCAGTGTTAGAGCAGAGCTCAGGGCCTTAGACCCTGCATTCCAGGGAGTTGGTTTATTTACACACAGGTGCCTGTAGGCAAGGTGCTCACTTCAGGGGTGTGTGCTCCAGTGAAGGCATCTGGCTGTCCTGGCTCACCTCCCAGGACCCAGGGGGCTAAGATGAAATGGGACATGGGAAAGTGCTTGCCCAGCAGGTGAGTCTGGGCGTGGCCCCCGCTCCGGGAGTCAGGCTCTGGGCCCCAAACCAGGGGAAATGGCTAGCAGCACAGCCAAGTGACCACAAAGCCGGAGCAAAAGGGCAGGTGGTGGGGCACATGTGAGGACTCAGAGGACCTCAGACCATGCAGAGTGAAGGCCTCTTCAGGGCCTCGCTAATCAGTGGGCAGCCTTCATCATTCCATCAACTCGTACTGGGCAGAGCCAGAATTGCTTCTCAGCAGAGTTGGCTCCAACTGAGGCAGGTCCCTGCCTCACCTTGCCTTGCCCTACCTCACCCCACCCCACCCTGGGCTCTCCTGCCTGGGCTTTGAGAGGGGGAGATGGAAAGGAGCTTTTTTTTTTTTTTTTTTTTTTTTTAAAGATTTATCTATTTATTGAGAGAGAGAGAGAGCAAGCACAGAGAGGGAGAGGGAGAAGCAGACTCTCTGCTGAGCAGGGAGCTGGATGCTGGGCTGGATCCCAGGACTCTGGGATCATGATCTGAGCCATTTCACAGATGCTTCACCGACTGAGCCATCCAGGCGCCCCGGGGAGGGAGTTTAGGATGAAGACTCCACCGGTCTCTTTGGTCCATCACCAAAGTTCCCATCCCTTTGGTGGCTCTTTTGGTCTCTGGGGTCTCCCTCCCCACCAGAACCTTCAGCAGGAGGGCAGACAACTTACCTCCTGTTCCATGTCCCTAGTTTACTGCTCCAGGGAAGGCATGGCCCAGACAGTTAATGAGTGAATGGACCCAGGCACAGCTCTCAACAGTCTACAGAGACTGTCCCACCATCTCTTACTGTCTCCTGAGCCCTGAGCCTGCGGCAGCTCGGACAGATGGAGAAACTGAGGCTTGGGTTAGCTGGCAGCTGACCCAAGGCCTCCCCTGGTGGTGTCTGCCTTCCCGGCTTGAGTCGGCTGGCTCCAGAATGTGCCCTGCCACCCGCCTGCGGGCTGGGAAGGAAGGATCAAAGCCTAGGGCCTATTTGATCCGTCTCTGGGGGAAAGGACAGGTTTGTTCTTGCCTGAGGCGCGCAGCCAGACGGCGGTGCTCCGAGGGAGACGCTCCCACTGCGCAGAAAGGAACACCGTGGCCGGGTCACGGGAGCTCCCCAGGAAGAGCCCAGGCGGGACGGGAGAGGAGTTTCCTCCATTTCCCAATGGCCCTCCCGCCCCGGAGGGCGCAGCCGCGCAGGGGCCAAAGACAACAGCCACGCGGACGGCGCACGCTTCCTGCGGAGCGGCCCCTCCCGCCCCACCTGGGCGCAGGGCGCTAACCCGCTCGGGAGGCGGAGACGCGCGTCCCCTGCAGGGGAGGGAGCGCGGCCGCACTCGAGACTCGGGCCGCAGCCCAGCTGCCCGGGGAAACTGAGGCTCGGGGCTGTGCAAGGGGGCCGATACGCCCAAGCCCCGGGGCGAGGGGCAGAGGGAGGGCTGGAACTCTGGTTTCCCGCAGAGAAAGAGAGAGACGGGGTGGGGGTGGCCCGAGGGGGCGAGAGAACCCGGGAACCCCACACCCTCCGGACTCCCAGGGTCTCCATGGGGCTGGGCTCCGGCAGAGAGGAAGCTGGATTAGAGACGGAAGTCCAGAAAGGACCTCAGCCCCCGACCCAGCCCCCCTCAGGGCCGCAGACGGGAGCCCGGCCCCACCCCCGAGGGACCCGGGAATCCCGTCGCCCGGCGCCTGAGCGCGGTGGCCCCAGGCTCGGCCTCCTTGCCCCCCGCCCCCCGCCCAGGTGCAAGCCCCGGGGCGCGCTCCCTTCGGCCTCCTCGGCTGGCTGTCGGCGGGGCCGGGGCAGGGTGGCCTTGGCGAGGCGTGGGAGTGGCGGTCTCGGGCCGGGGGCTCCTTACCGTGGGCCGGGCGGCGGTGGCAGGCGGCGGAGCAGGGCCGATCGCGTCGTGAATCCCGGGTTATAAACACCGGGCCGGGGGCAGGGCCGGGCACCGGGGACACGTGGGGGGGGACGCGCGCGACAGGCCCCGCCCCCGGGCCCGGCCCCCGCGAGGAGCCGCTGGGCGTCCGGGCCACCTGCGGGGGGGGCGGGTCTCCCCCTCCCTCCTCGCCCGCACCTTGGCCCTCCCGCCCTCGCGGGGCCCCAGCCCCCCAGCCCCCAGCCCCCAGCCCCCACCCCGCGGGGCTCCCAGTGCCGCCAGGGCGCATGGGCTCAGCTCGAGGCCCAGGGCGTGTCGCCCTGGCCCGCGGGCGGGCGGCTCCTTGGGGCCCGGCTGTGGCTGGACCGCGCGACTGGCAGGCTGACTTTGTGCGGCCAGGGACTTGCCACCGCTCCGTGGGGGGAGTGGGAATAAAGGTCCCTTAGGTGCGGTGAGTTTCGTGTCCACTTCGATCTCGTGGTGGCCTTTCTGCTGACCTCCAGACCCCTCCCTTCCCCCAACGTAGCTCCCGGGAGCTGGAGCCCAGGTGGAGGTGGCACCAGAAGGTCGGGATTTCACCCCTCGGTCCAGGGCTGGTTCTTGGCTGTCTTCAGAGGCTGGCGCCTGACCAAACTCCCTGGGGCGCCCGGTTAATAGAGAATAGAAGACCGGCCAGCTCCTAAGCCATTGGACCGCAGGAGTTCACAACTGAGGTTCACAGCGGTGAAGCTTCTTGTTTGCAAATAAAGCAAGGAGGCATTGCTGGTCCAGTCTGGACTTCAGAAGGTTCTGTGAGTCAGAAGTTTGCCAGCCTGGTTCAGAGGCCTCAAAGCACCAATCACGGCAGCCCACAACTGAGTAAAATAGCAGGTGCCCACCTGTTCAAGGCAACTCCATGGTTAGGACTGATTGAGGGCACTCTCAGCCCTGAACCCCCCCCCGCCCCCCCCCCCGGAGGTGGGAGTCCCCAGACTAATATTGCTGGTTTGCCATTCAGCCATCTCCTAAAAGTGGGGATGAGGTGGGGGGGGGTAGGTGGTGGTAAGGAGGCAGTCCTGTCCCAGGCCCCTTCCTGCAATGAAGAAGCAGCCAGAGAAGGGGACCCTCGGCAGAGAGGGGTGAAGGCTGCTCTCTTAGTCACTGCATCCTTCTGCCAGTCGGTTCCCCCATCCCGCTCCTGAGCACTCCTGCCTGGCCACCAAGCACATCCGCCAGGCAAGTAGCTGTGAGTCCATCAGGAAGGAAAAGGCGTCAGACCAATTCACAAGGAAAGCCACAGCTTTCAGTTCCCATGAACCACAGAGCTACTAGCTTCTGGTACCCAAACCCCAGAAGAGGCTGCAATGGCAAGGAGGCCCTTATGAGCTGCATGGGGCCGGTGGCCTGAGGGGCCTTCCTGCCAGGAGACGGGCAGGCAGCTGGCCCCCTTAGCCTTCTCACTGAGCCATCTCTGGGCCTCACAGAGCCCCTGGCCTTCCATGGGAGCAGAAAGCAAGTGTGGAACAGCCAAAACCACACAGGTGCAGGGGGTCATGCAGGCTGGGCAGCTTCCTTCTCCAGCAGAAGCCGGGAAGGTGGGGGAGCATTCCCACTGTCCTCTGTCTCCATCCTATGACTTTGTGCTGGGTCTTTGTATTTTCCTTTAAGATGTCACTGCCCTTTGAGAAAGTTGGGGAGACCGCTTCCTTGGAGTTTTTTTTACAGAGGAAGTGCAGAAGGAAACTGAGGCAGTAAGGCCTGATGTTCCCCCAAGCTCCTCCAAAACCAGTGGTGGCCGTAGAGAGAAGCCCCATTACCCAGACCTTAGAAAGAGGGTGGGGTGAGGGATGAGCCCCTACCAGTCTAGGATAGATGGTGGGGGGCAGCGGGGGTGAAAGAGGAAGTAAGGTCGTCTAGTTGGATCTGCGCGTGACTGCACCCCTTGTGGTTATCACCAAGCACTGTTTTATTCAACTAACCTTCACCTGATCCTCACAACTACCCTATATGAAGTAACTGTGACTGTTATCCCCATTTTACAGACAGGATCCTGCAGGACAGAGAGGAAGTGTATCTTCCCCAAGGCCACACAGCCTGTTAGTGGCAGAGCAGCACTACACCCCAGTGTCAGAAGCTCTGGCCAAACCCTCTGTTTTACCTCAAGCTTGAGTTGAATTGGTAGAGGTACCAGGGTCTCAGTCTCAGGGTCACAGGCTGTGGGGACCTTTAGTCTCTGCTGCCAAAATGGCTCCAGTCCAGGGGACTGTCCCTTCCTGACGCACAGGTGCTGGTGATATTAAGGACAGTGATGTCACAGCTCTCCTGAAAGGAAAACGAGCCCAACTGCCAGGAGGTGTCCTGCCCACTGGGCACCAGGGTGGATGAGAGGCGAGATCAAGGCCAGGGTGGACTGGCCGGCTCTCTCATGAGCCACTTTCCACCTGCACCCCTTCGTCCAGCCCTGGCCCAGCCCTTACCCTGCAGAGCAGGTCCCAGGTCCAGCAATGGGGCGTGGCCAGGGGGGATCCCCTACTTGGGGCCGAGCCACTGTTTCCTTTGCCTTTCACCCACACCCAGGTAAGGGCTCCTCAAGGAGTCTATACACCTTCTAGTAAGTAATCTTGTGTGGTGCCTCTAAAAATACAGCAGCACTGAGGCCTGACCAGGGGAGAAACTGAGGTGCTGGAGTCTGGGAGTTCATATCTTCTATTTGTATCCGGAGTCTGCCCCTTCCTTTCTATCTGCACTTTCTCCACATTGGCCATCATCTGCTCTTACTCAGACCATTGTTATAGCCTTCTTTATCATTTCTCTGCTTCTTTGGTTTCCCATTCCTCCCTCCCTCAAATCCTTTCTCCACCCAAGAGCAGAGAGTTCTTCAAAACTCAGAACAAGTCACTCCCTTCTTAAACCTTTTTGTGGTTGGTTCATTCTCCCCTATAGTTCCTGGTTGTTCTAGCAACATTAGTTGAAAACTTTCCTTTCTGCATTGAATTACATTGGCACATTTGTTGAAAATTAGTTGACCATGTAAGTGTGGATATGTTTCTGGACTCCCTCTACTCTTCCATTGATCTGTTTATTTATCCTTATATGCTAATACTACACCATCTTGATTTCTACAGCTTTATAGTAAGACTTCAAGTTGGATAGTGTGTATCTTCCAATTTTGTTATGTTTCAAAATTATTGTGGCTACTTTGCATTTCTGTACAAAATAATAGAAACAGATTGCCAGTTTATAGAAAAAGCCTGCTGGGATTTTGATTGGGGATTGCAATAATTATATATCAGCTTGAGGGTGGGGAATGGACATTTTTAATGATACTGAGTTTTTCAATCCATGATCATGGTACATCTCTCTAGTTATTTGTATCTTCTTAAAGTTTCCAGCATTTAAAAAGACTTCAAACTGTTTATTGGAAAGTATTGCTTGCTATTTACATGAGCAATGAGAAAGAAACTCAAATAGGCCAATCTATAGGAGGTTACATCTTGAGATGATCTTCGTTTGCTTTAAATGGAAAGTGTATCTTTAAGATAGTGAAATATATATCCTAGAGTGTCACAAAATGACTTCTTTATTCAATGTGTGATTGCAGGTAAGAGTCTTTTAAGGAGATAGACTAGCAGGACCTGAGTTAGAGGAGCTGGAGTTTTGTAAGTTCCTTGCAGGTGATGAAGTCTTCCAAATAAACTAGGTGGGGCTGGACATCCCTCAGTTGGGAAAGTATGCAGTGATTTTGGGAAAGGCCTGGGGTCTGTGGCTTCTCATGCTGGAAGAAATAGGGCTTCTTGGAGTCACAAATATGACTACTTCAGAGCTCAGCTTTGAAGTGGATATTTTACTGGATAGGTTGGATGACTTGCCAGGTAGAGAGGCCTATTCTCAGGCAAACGGCCAAGTCTTCTACTCAGAGAAGAGGAAAACCTGGCAAGTTGATGCATCTTTGATGGGTGCTATAAAAGTCCTTAATTTCAGTGAGAGTGCCAAAGGATCCATCTTGGTTCAGATATCTGAGCAATATTTTGTTGTTTTCAGTGTAAAGTTCTTGCTTATCTTTCATTAGACTTATTTCTAAGTATTTTAAGCATTTTGATACTATTGTACATCATGTTTCAAATTTCATTTTCTGTCATTTGTTGCCAGTATATAGAAATATGACTGATTTTTGTACATTTGCCTTATATTCTTTTTTTTAAATTTTTTTTTATTTATGATAGTCACAGAGAGAGAGAGAGAGAGGGGCAGAGACACAGGCAGAGGGAGAAGCAGGCTCCATGCACCGGGAGCCCGATGTGGGATTCGATCCCGGGTCTCCAGGATCGCGCCCTGGGCCAAAGGCAGGCGCCAAACCGCTGCGCCACCCAGGGATCCCCATTTGCCTTATATTCTGCAACCTTGCTAATGTCACTGATTAATTTCAGTAGATACTTGTAAATACCTGAGGATTTTCCATGTAGACAATAACATTGTCTGTGAATAGAGGCAATCTTACATTTGCCTATATTATCGTTATACCTCTTCTTCTTGCCTTATTGCAATGGTGAGGATCCCCAGTATAATGTTGAATAAAAATGGTTAGGGTGGCTATCCTTGCATTGTTCATGATCTTAGAGGAAGGCATCCATTCAGGCTTTCACTGATAACTATGTTAGTGCAGGTTTTCTGTAGATGCATTTCATCAGGTAAAGAAAATCATGTTTATTTAGTTTGTTGGGAGTTTTTATCATGAATAGAGGCTGAATTTTGTCAAGTGCTTTTTCTGCATCTACTGAGATGATCATATGATTTTCTATTTATTCTATAAATATGGTAAATTACATTGATTGAATTTCACGTGTTGAACCAACCTTGCATTCCTGGAATCATTATATCTCAATAAAGTTGATTTTTAAGTTTTTAAGGGAAAAAAAAGGGAGGTAGAGGAGCTTAGGGTTAAAAGAGACATAAAGGATGCACTTAATAACAACATGTGGACCTTATTCAGATCCTGATTTTTTTAAGCATAAGAGAAATCCTCTTTGTGAGCACTTGGAAATTGAACACAGATAGGATCTTTAATGATGGCAAGGAATTACTGCTGATTTTTTTTTTTTACTATATATGATAATGGTATTGTCGGTAAGGGGGTTTTATTGAGATCTTTTTAAGTTTTAGAGATATTCTAAAATATTAATGAATTAAAGGTTTTTTTTTTAATATGACTTTGATGGTTTCTCATCACTCTTAGCATCAAATCTTGAGCCCTGTACTTCCTCCTTGGTCCTCACCCACCACATCCTGATTGCACTGGCCTGTCTGTGGTTTCTTCAGCATGTCAAGCTCTTTGCATTATGGTCTCTGAATTTACTGTTCCTTGGCAATGTCTCTCTGACCCCTCCTGTCCTTCCACCAGGTCTGTGCCTTGTCAGTTGCTATCTCTCATGCTTGCACATAATAGATGCCTGAAGTTTCAGTGATAAAATGAAGGAACACAAGGGCTCTAGTCCCTTCTTCCTCTCCCTGCTGCTGTTGTCTTAGACCATCATCACTTCTCACCTGTACTGTGCTGCACCTGTCTTTCTGGCTATGCTCACCGCCCCCTCTAATCCA
Source organism: Nyctereutes procyonoides (assembly GCF_905146905.1). Classification (NCBI taxonomy): domain Eukaryota; kingdom Metazoa; phylum Chordata; class Mammalia; order Carnivora; family Canidae; genus Nyctereutes; species Nyctereutes procyonoides. The sequence goes on from NW_026575020.1 coordinate 35,553,190, forward strand.
CTCTGTACACTGCAGCCAGGGTGGCTTTTCTAAGTGTCAGCTCTGACTCTTGTGGCCACTTGTCTGAATATAGATACAGCCTGTGCATCTAACCAAGGAGTAGGCCCCTCTTGTCTTTTATCTCTCCTCTGCCACTCAAGGCCTCTGCACCTGCCAGTCACAAAGAGACCGGGGAGTGTGGAGGCTCCAAGTACTTCACCCCACAACCATCTCATGGTTGGTGCCAGATACCACCTTGCTGCTGCCCAGGCCTGGGTGCTGGCTCCAGGAACAAGAGTGTCCTCTAGGCTGGACCCCAGGTTGCCAGTCCCCGCCCAGAGGGAACACAGAGTCCAGTTGTTGGGTTCTTGGAAAAACTGCATCAGAGAGTTTAATGAGTGACCTGCGGGGCTGTTTACCACCATTGATGGTTCAGGACAGCCTCAGCCTGGAGGTCAGGTGATTCTAGGGGGCTGGGTGGCTGGATGAGGCCTTGGCTAATGACTGCCTGCCAGCAGCTGGAAAAGAAGAAGTGGAAAACACTCCTTTGGAGCTGGCTCCAGTTGCAGCTCCCCAGGGAGCCTCCTCCACTACTCTAGGACCATCCCTATGGATGTGGGCAGGGGTGGGTGGCGTCGGGGGGTGGGGTGGGGTGCACAAGACACAAATCACAGCCCAGATCCAGCCCAGATCTGGAATCACAGCCCAGATCCAGGCCAAGTCTGCCACCGGCTCGCTGCAAGACATTGAGCAATCACTCCTTTCCACCAGCGTCAAATTGAAATTTAGAAGGTGGGGGAGGAAGGAGGCAGAACTGAATGGATAGACACTTCCTTGGCGGCTTTTCAGGTCTTGAATTGCCATGGTCCCTCCTCTTCATCCTGCTCCTGGCCTTCCTTCTCCTCCCCATCCTCCTTTCTTGGGGAGTGGAGGTAGGGAAGCCTGCAGGCCAATGCCCCTGGGCTGTTAAGAGTCAGAATTGAATTCTTTGAATTCTTTTCCCCTCCAGGCTGTGTGAGCCTAGATTGGTGGCTCACCTTCTCTGAGCCCCCATTCCTTCATCTTTGAAATGGGCATACTCTTTCTTACTTCTGGATCTCCTGGGAGAATTAAAACTCAGGTCCGTAAGGCACTGGACATTCAATAGATGGTTTACAAATATGAAGGGCCAGGGGAAGACTGGGAAGCAGCAGGCAGAAGACAGCAGGGGTGACATACAAGTTGGTACCTCCCCTTCACAGGTCTCACCTCTGCAGTGCCTCACCCTGGGACTGACCTTTTCATGGGTTCCATAAAAAAATTAACAGCCCAGCAAATGGCAGGGCTCAAGTTGTGACCTATGGCCCTTAGGATTGCACAAAGAAGGTCCTCACAGGTGGGTGCTGAACAAATGGGTACCCAGGTTTGGAGGACCCCCCCCTTGAATTTCTCCTCCACTCAGTCTGAAATCCTACCATTAGTGACTTAGGTGGCTTAAAGCAGGGGTGGCAAACTACAGTCCCCACCAGTTTCTGTAAAGCCTGCAAGCTAAGAATGCTTTTTGCATTTGTAAATGGTTGGAAATAAATGAAAGGCAGATTATTTCATGACATGTGAAAATGATATGAACTTCAAACCTAAGTGTCCAGTAATAGTTTTATTGGAACACAGCCATCCTCATTCATTCGTGTGCTGGCCCTGGCTCTCTGGCCCTGCACCGGTGAGGGGAGTGGTTACAGCACAGGCTGTGTTTTGCAAAGCCCAAAGCATTCCCTATCTGGCCTTTTATGGGAAAAGTTTGCAGACCCCTGGTTTAAACAAAACTAAAACCAAAACTAAACTAAACTAAACTAAACTAAACTAAACTAAACTAAACTAAACTAAACTAAACAGCAAACCAGCTCTGAAAGTGGAAGTGCCTGGGAAGATTCAGGTGGGGCTGTTGGATGGCAGTCAGGCGTCCCAGTCTAACTATTAACCAGTCACCTATCTAGCAAATGGCTGGGTCAGTCATGTCCCCTCTCTGAGACCTCCTTTTCTCCATCTGTCAAATGGACACAGTGATTTCCTATTTAATCCAGCATTGGTGGAAGTCTCTGTTTACGTATACTGATTGTCATCCACCTCTTTTTATTTATTTATTTATTTATTTATTTATTTATTTATTTATTTATTTATTTTTTTACGATAGACACACACACAGAGAGAGAGGCAGAGACACAGGCAGAGGGAGAAGCAGGCTCCATGCACCGGGAGCCTGACGTGGGACTCGATTCCGGGTCTCCAGGATCGCGCCCTGGGCCAAAGGCAGGCGCTAAATCGCTGCGCCACCCAGGGATCCCTTTTTTTTTTATTTTTATTTTTTTATGATTGTCATCCACCTCTTAATAAGAAATATGCCAGACAGCTTTCCTTCTTGCCCAGATGAGGAGAACATGAGGATGCGAAGGGGGAGGTGACAGTGTCACACTGAGCAAGGGGAGCAGGGAGGAAGGGTCTCTCCTCTTTAAACTAGGTGCAAAAGAGCCCCTTTCTGTCAGAGGCCGTGGCCAAGGGCAGCTGGCAACAGGGTTGCCAAGGCAAGGGCTGTAGCTAGTCCAGGGTGGGGTCAGGAGGGTGGGAGGTCAACAAGCGCCCTGCAGTTCGGTGGAGTCCCTGGAGACTCAGACCCTATCCCAGCACACTGGAGACATGCCAATACATACATAGATGTTCTAATCCTGTCCCCAGTTCATTCCATCAAAGCCAAAGTCCCTGCAATGGCACAGAGAGGCCCCAAGGATCTGACCCAATACCTTTACCCTTTTTTTTTTAAGATTTTATTTACTTATTCATGAGAGATAGATAGATAGAGAGGAGAGAGAGAGAGAGAGAGAGAGAGAGGCAGAGATACAGGTAGAGGGAGAAGCAGGCTCCATGCAGGGAGCCCGATGTGGAACTCGATCCCGGGACTCCAGGATGACGCCTGGGCCAAGGCAGGCACTGAACCACTGAGCCACCCCGGGATCCCCTACCTTTACCTTTCTGATCACAACTCACTCTTCCTTCCCCCAGCTCACCACAACCCCAGCCTCCCCCACCTTCTTGCAGAGTGTCCAGGACTGCTGGACCAGAAGGGTGGCGGCCTTCCACCAACCCAAGCCCCTCCTTACCAAAGCAAAATAACCGGAGGAAGAAGTTGAATTGGGTGAAAGAAAACATTTTTATATTATACATACAACACGGGGCTCAGGATGACAGTGCCAGCTGTGGGCGGAGGACACAGGGTCTGTCCCTCCCCTGGGGCCTCCGGGTGCTGGGTCCCAGCCAGGTCTCCCTGGGGCGTGGGGCAAGCCTGGAGGAGCGGGCCAGACAAGCAGGCTTCCCCCCGGTGCTGTGGCTGCTTCACCACCTAAGGGCGGCGGGACCGTACACTCTGCGCTGAGCACGGCCTCCACTCGGGTCCTCGCTGTCCTGGGGGTCAAGGCTGCACGCAGGGTCCTGTTTGCTGAAGGACTCGATGACGCACGGGGGTGGGAGATGACGTGGCTCGCCACAGCCCGCGGCCAGGGGGCCCCCTGCGCGGTGGGGGCTGGGCCGTGTCCCCCAGCCCCGAGGTCACTGGCCCAAAAGCTGCTGCCAGGGACCACGCCCTCAGTAGGGATAAGGGGACACCGCGATGAGCAGGACGAAGACGCTCTGGTGGCGCGGCGCGGCGGCGCGCACGGTGAGCCGGTAGAGGCCGGCGCGGGTGAGCGCGCGGCGGGTGTAGACGGCGCCGTGGCCGGCGCGCAGCGGGCGCAGCGCGAAGGGGCTGCTGCGGGTCGGGCTCGAGCACGCTGAGCTCCGTGCGGTTGGCGGGGACGCCGGCCTCCGAGAAGGCGGCGAGGCGGGCCACGTCGTGGTGGGCGCGCACGCCCAGGGGCAGCGGCAGCAGCTTGTACTGCAGCGTCGAGGGGCCGCCCGCGCTGCAGTCCTGCGAGCAGCGTCGGAAGCACGTCCTGCGGGCGGGCGGGACAGACCGAGCGACTCGGGTGGCCGACAGAGCGCCGTCCGGAGCCCCGCAGTTCTCCTGCGCGCTGCTCGTCCCCGCGCCTCCTCCGCAAGCACCACTGTTAGCCCACTCTAGAGATCAGCAAACTGAGGCCCAGAGAAGCCAGAGACGTGCCCCCTCCCATGGGATCGGGTCCCCTAATCCCATCGGGCTTCCTCAGCCCACGCCCCAGGGCAGCCTGGTGGGCACACATTTTGGGGTCCTCCAGGTCCGCCGGGAACCCCAGGGCTGAGTCACCTGCTCTGGATTTGGAACGGGGGAGGAGGTCTCAAAGACGCGTGTTTAGCTTTGTCAAGGACATGCATGCCCTCCCCACTCCCTGCGGCCTGGGCTTCCTGACTGGTAGAGTCCAGGGCAAGTCACTTTCCCTAACTGCCATGGCTCCAGCTTGTCTGGACCTCGACCTTGTCGCCGAGGTCCCCGTATCTGTGCATCTTTAGGAGTCCCTTTAGTAGCCACAGTGAGTGGCTCGGAGGAAATGGGTCTTGTGTTTGTGTGCCAGTGCGTGTCGGAGTCCTAGGGTTTTGTGGGGGCATTTTGTGTGTGTGTGTGTCCCCGTGTGTAGGGTTTTATGTACATAGTCATGTGTCTCACATGTACATCTCCAATTCTCTCCGGCCTCTGAGTGCCCTCTGCTCCACCCAGAGCCTCCAGCTGCAGCATCACTGCAGTAAATGCCAGTGTCCAGGTGAGTGTGCACCCCGCGTGGCTGCAGGAAGGTGCTCTTTATGAGGGCACACTGCCCTGTGGGCATAGATGTCCCACTCAGGAATTCTGGCAGGGTCGATCCCACTGGCCCTAAGAGGGCCCCTGCCTGACACATGGCCTTTCTGGAGGAAGAGTCTGGCAGTCCAGGAGCCAGAATGGAAGCACCCAGCTCCTGGCAGACAATGTGCCCCAATTCACCCCCAGTCTACTCAACCCTTACCCTGGGCTGGAACCTTGACGGTAGGTGGCCGGACATGGTGTGTCCACACACTGGTAGCTGCCGCGGGTGTTAAAGCACATCTGGCTGGGCCCACACTCAATGCCATCCTCCTCACACTCGTTGATGTCTGGTGGGGGAGGTTGGCAAAGAGATGGGAGTGAAAAAGTGAAGAGAAGTGGAAGGGCCCAGGGCAGGAACCACAGAAGGCATGGGAGTGGGGGCTAAGCAGGAGAGAAATGCCTTCAGAGGACCAGCGAGGGAGGCAGCTCCTCTCCCCTTGAACCCAACCACCTTGATCTATGACTGCCCAGCTGGCAGGCTCCAGGCACCTTCCCATCTCCCCAGGTGGGCAACCCTGGGAATCTCCTGAGCCTGGAGCTGGTTGTAGGGTCTGGAGGAGGTGAGCGGCTGCCCTTGCGCAGACAGGTGCCCACTGCCCGTGACCCCTGTCTGCCCCGGTGGAAGCCATTGAGGACATTCACAGATCCTCAGGCAGAGAGTGATGGTCGGAGACAGGCAAGGCAGGCCGATTCCCACTTTACGGGGCTGGGGTGAAGGGGATGGCTGGCCCCAGCCCTGGAGCACAGTAAGGAGAGTGGCTTGGAGTGTTAGGCTTGGGAGTTAGGGGACTCTCCTGCTTGGGTGTTAGGAGACTCCGCTGCTCCTACTAGCTGCTGCTGCCTTGCTGGAATGCTGTCTCCATGCCCGCCCTCCACATATCCAGCTGTTTAGGGGAGGACTGTGTTAGCCCCACTTCACCAGGAGGCTGAGGCTCAGAGAAGCGATGTGAGCTGCCCAGGGATGCACAGCAGAGCTGTGATGGACCTCCAGGACCGCTCTCAGAGCCTGCCCATGCAACCTCTTAGTTACTGTGTGGAGTGTGGCTTCCAGCCTGGCTGTGGGCACCTAGGGTGCTCTGAGCTCCTCTCCCTGCCTCACCCTCACATGAGATGGTTGAGAAGTGACTGGAGAGAGCCACCTCTTCCCACGAAGCCCCATCCTGACTCTTCCAGAACTGGGAGGGCCACTGCTCACCCTGGCAGTTTTTTCCGCTGGGGAGGAGGCGGTAGCCAGCGGGGCAGAGGCACTGGTAGCTGCCCTCGGTGTTTCGACAGGCATGCTGGCACAGGTTCCTCACCCGGCACTCGTCCAGGTCTGGACCAGGCCCAGGGGTGGGGGATGGAGGCAGAGACACACACTGAGTCACAGACATTCACCAAGGCATGGGGGGTGGGGAGACACTGCTCCTGGCACAGATGCTGAAGCTTGTCTGCCCTCCACTACCTCCCCTTTGCCTCCATGGGGAGCCCGGGGGCTGTCCCTGCTCCCCCGCCCCCATACCCACCAGTCCCTGTTCACAGTGTCATGTCAACCTGCACACCTCCTTCACTCCTGCAAATCTCCTGCCCTGACTGCCTCACCCCTGCGCACCAAAAGGAGTGTTTCTCAAAAGTGGGTAAAGTGTCCTGAAGTCAAATGGTTGGGAAAATACTCCATCCCCCTCTCGGATGCCCGCTGCCCATTCTACAGCCGGGGCTTCAAGGCGGCATATGCAGCCAGGATGTAACTATCTGCGTGCACTGCCCACCCTGCTTGCTGTTGAGCCCTGGGTTTCTGTACATGGGGCGTGGTGCCCACACACCCAGCCTAGGACCACGCAGGGCGCGTCCCCAGGGGATGGCTGCTGGCGTGTGGCCTTACCTGTGCAGACACCATTCTGCCGGATAAAGCCAGTGGGGCACCAGGCCCGGCCCACGCTGCTCAGGGTTCCCACGCGTGGCCGGAGGGAGACCCAGGCATGGTAAGAGCCCCCAGGGACAGGGGCACGGGGCCGCAGCCAAGGCACGAAGGGGCCCCGGTGGCTGACAGTGGTCACGTTTTGTTCACTCTGCTCTGGTGGGGTGCAGGTCTTGCCATCACGGAGGAGGGTCTGGCCCAGCGGGCACAGGCAACGGTAGCTGCCCTGGAGGTTTTGGCACTGGAAGGTGCAGGTTCTGGGCAGCTCCAGGCACTCGTTGATATCTGGAAAGGAACAGGGCCAGGTGGGATGCTGAGGGTGGCTCGGGGCTCGCCGCGGCCACTCTGCCCGACGCCAGCCATCTCTCCTGGTCTCTCGCCTTCCCCAGAACCCAGCGTCCTCCCCCACTGCCTACAGACAGACCTGCCCACCAGCTTTCCCTCTCCTGGACCACTGCCAGCCTCTGCTGCTCAAAGAGGCCCCAACCTCCCCCAGCTCCGGGCCTCATTCCAGACTCCACTGTACAGCAGCGCCCTGGGGAGGCCTGTTCACTCTGCTCAGCCTCTTTGGGACCCACCCGCTTCTCCCTACACTCCCCCTCCTCCTGGGCTCCCGGGGATGGTGACCTTGCTGGGTAGGGGGTGAGGTCCGGTGCCAGACGATAGCAAAGCATGGATCCGGGGACATGGGGGGCGTGGGGCAATGTAATCAGTGTTAGCTGCTGCTACTCACAGAACCCAACACCACCCCACCCTGGTCATAAACAGTCTCTGCTCATGAGCCAGGCGGTACTGACCCGGGCTCCAACAAGGGGGCGAGTGTCCCCATACCTAGGCAGGGCAGGCCAGGGCCCTGGATCCGGTACCCCCTGGGGCAGCTGCAACGGTGGCCGCCTGGGGTGTTCTCACAGAGCTGGTTGTAGTGACAGTCATCCGACTGCTCCAGACACTCGTCCACATCTGGGGAGGCAGGGGTGTGGACAGAGGGGGGCTGAGCCTCCCACCCCTGCCCCCAGGGAATACAGTGCGCCTCTCCATGTCTGGCCTCCTCCTCATCCCCTCTTCCAACTTCAGTGCCACCAGGTGGAATGCCAGGGTTTGAACCACCTCTCCTAGTTATGCCAGCTTTGGAGAGTAAGAAGGTTGTAGGTCCGAAAAGAAAGCAGGGGCTTAAAAGGTGGGCTTTGGAGGCAGAGTCCCAGGTTTGGGCCAAGTGCTGCCATATCTCTAGGTCCTTGAGCAAGTAGCTCTCACTCTCCCAGCCTTGGTTTTCTTATCTGTGAAGAGGTGTCAGGGTGGGACCTCTCCCTGGGGTCAGGGGGAAAAAACTGGATCACATGCAAGAAGGTGGTAGGAGCTGGTTCAGGGAAAGAGCTCTAAGAGCTGGAAAGAAGGAAGGAAGTGGGTCGGAAAGGAGGCAGAGGAGCCGTGTGGGTGGACTGGACACTTCAAGAGCCCTGGGGTCACTTCCTCTTCTGAGTTCCCCTGCACTTTGCCCCTGCGCTAGGTGGTCCTACCACTCAGAGGAGCCTGAGGACCCATGATCATGAAGTTCTAGAACACTGGAGCAAGAAAGGCCATACAGGTTGCCAATCCAGGGCGGCTCCTGAGTTTCATCTCAAAGGCTAATTGCAGCTGATTCACAGTGGCTGCTGGAGAAGCTGCGTTGAGTAGGATTCAGAGGCTGTCTTTAGGCCGGCCGGGCCTCAATCCATGAGGGAACCCGGGAAGCGGCAGCAGACACAGCATATGTGTGCCCTCCCTGAGCTGGTGCCCCTTCATCAGACAAGAAACCGGACAGGAAAAGACACTTGTCCAAGGATAATCAAAGTGCCAGCAGCCAGGCCAGGCCAGGCCCCAGACCTTTGGAGTGTGGCTTAAGCTTTTGCCCTGGTCTCATGGCTCCTTCTGCCAAGAGAGTCCTGCTTTTCCCTGGAGGCCCAGAATCCCAGTGGCACAGAGCACCTCCTCTACTGAACCCTGGAAACCCTGGAATATGGACAGCCCCACATCATGCCCCTGTCACCTTCACAGCCGGCCCCATGAGGGGCCACCCGGAAGCCAGGCCTGCAGTCGGGGAGGCAGTGGTAGGACCCAAAGAGGTTCACGCAGCGCTGTCCCTCCTGGCAGAGGTGGGTGTCCCAGGCACACTCATCCACATCTGGGGGCGATGTGGGGGCAGGGGCTGATGAACACATGTCCCCCAGGCCCTCCTTGCCACCCTGACCCTGGCCAATCAATGACGCAGGCCCCTCCCCCAGGCCCAGGAGCCCCTGGCAAGAAAGCCCCACCTCTCCTGCTGGCTTTTTCCCTCATCTTGCCCCTTCCCCAGAAACAGAGAGCCCACCCTGAGGGACCCACAGGCCTTGGTCTGGGGCATCTGATATGAGGTTGCAGATGATGCCCCCTGGGCACCTGTTTCAAAGCACAGCAGAGACTTAGCAGTGCCAGGCCTCACTGGTGGGAGCGAAGGGACGCAGATGGGGAGGGTCAACATCTGGACAGTGTCCTACGGTCACATTTGTTGTCCAGAAACTTTGCAAATGGGACAAGTAGAGCAAGTGGGGCAGACGGGTGTCCACTCACTTCCAACCCCAATTGTCTGGGCATGACCAGGGAGTGGCAGGAAGCCCAAGGCTATGTCTAGGCTCAGCAGGTATGCACACCAGGAGCACATGGTGGCTGCCTGCTGGGGGTCCCTATCACCCCCAGTATTTGAGCTTCTCCCATCTGCAGCCCTCATAGTAGGAAATTCCGAAGGGAAACAGGGTGTCGTAACCCTCAGGCTGGCACCCAGTGCTACCAGGAACAGGCCATGTCCTGAGATGTGTGCCCCTGGTCAGGGTCATGGCTCTGGAATGCCCTGCACACACTGAGGCCAGCTCCAAGGAGAGCTTCTGTCCCTGGGCCCGCTCACCTCTGCAGTTCCTGTCATCCCTGGCCAGGGCAAAGCCTGCCCGACAGGAGCAGGAGAAGCGACCAGGTGCATTGTGGCAGGAGTGAGAACAGGGGCAGGGGCCATCTGAACATTCGTCCCTGTCTGGGCGGGGTGGGGGGGGCGGTGGGCAGAGCTCCTGTGGTCTGTGCTCACAGGCCCTCCTACTGGCTGGCCAGGACACTCCTCCCTCTCAGACCATCCATGCCAGGGGAAGGGGAAGGCACTCACCCACACAAAACTCTCCCTGGGTGTCCAGATCAAAGCCCTCCGGGCAGCCAACTTCATTCTCTTCTGTGAGGCAAAGGTGATAGGTCGATAGGTCGTTAAGGACACAAGGGCACTGCAGCCAGGGTGCCCCGGAACAGACAGCAGCCCTGGCTATAGCTCCCTCCTGCCAGTCTGGCCAGGCCGATGCCCCCTCAGCCCTGAGCCAGGCCCACGTCCAGCCAGTCTGCAAGCCCATTCCCAGCCCAGGCCAGTTGGAGGCAGTGGCTGTGGGTCATGTCACGGGCATGCCTATGGTGGGCTGCCCAGGCTGTCAGCTGGCAGACACAGGAGAAACCAGGAAAGGAAAGTACAAAACAGGATGTCCATGCATGCAAAAGCACACTCCTGAGGATCCAGAGGGGTAGATGTGGCCCTGGCTGTGTAAGGGGAAGGGGATGTGCAGAATGGGTAAATAATAGCACCTGGTGGGTGTAGGAAGCACAGGAATTCTAGAGACAGAAAGGAGACCAGGCTCCCTAAATTACTGCAAGGATAGCATGCTTGCTAAAGTAATCACTGGGTGCCAGGTGAGGGTTCCAGAGAAAATTTGGCTACTCCCGATACCCTGCAAGGTGGGTGATATTACGCCCATTTTATAGATGGGAACACTGAGGCTCAGGGAGGACCAGGGCATTGCCCCTAAGGTCCCAGAGCCAGGAAGTGGTATGGCTGGATTTGAACCAGGGTCTGTCTGACCCCAAAGCTGTGCTCTTACCACTGTGCCAGGTTCAATGTTAAAAAGAAATTGGGAGCTTCAATAAGGGTAACAGGAATATCTTTAGCATCCACTGGTTGAATACGTACAGCATGGCCATGTGGGTGTCCAGGGTTCTAACAGAGGCTCCTGACTGCCTGGTGGGGCCTCTGCTGCAGGCGCCCTTGAGCAGAGGGCAGCGTATGGCTGGAGTCTTAGACATCAGCCTGAGGGGGTGGGCTTGGACCTGCACCCTGGGGCAGGGGAAGAGGCTCTGGAGGGTTCGAACAGGAGTGACCTGAAGACCTGTGTCCCTGTTGGGGTTGTGGATGGTTGGACAGGAGCAGGGACATGCTGGAAGTGAGCGGACAAGGAGGGGAGGTGTCACCTTGGCTTTCAGCAGGTGCATTTGGAGCCCCTGGTGGGTGTTTAGCTGGGGCAGGGGGGAGTGGAGACAAAAGACAGGGGCCTTACCAGCTTGCAGGGCTGTGGTAAGCTGGAAGTGCAGGGCCTCAGCCTTGGGGTCGAAGGCCGAGCTGATAGCTGAGGCCCGCAAGTGCTGCACCAGCTGGGGTTGGAGGCCCTGGGCCGCGTCGTACCGGATGCTGTGGTTGCAGCGCAGGAATGTGGGAAGGCTGTCCTGCAGGAAGTGCTGTGTGGAGCCCACGAAGAGACGGCCTGGCCCCATCTGCACATAGTGCTCCTCGAAGTCCTGGAGGAGGAGGAGGAGGAGGAGGAAGAGGAGGAGGAGGAGGAGGGGAAGGGAGGAGGAAGAAGTGGGGGATAGGGGAGGAGGAGGGGGAGGAAAGAGAGGAGAGGGAGGAGGAGGGTGATAGAGAATGTCTAGGATTTCAACTTCCAAAGGTAGGACCCTCAGCCCCCTGTTCAAGGGGCCAGGGATGCTGGAGGTGGAGGCCTGTGGGTCCTTGAGCAGGTGACCTCCTTTCGGCATTCTTGTGTATGAAATGGGCAAGACACCTGTCCCTGAGAGGCTGGGCCAGGGCATCCTCCTACTGGGCTAAGTCCAGGCCAGGCCACACCCCAGCCCCTGCTGGGGTGTCAGCAGAGGATGCTTGGGGCAGCACATCCCACCTCTCCCCCACCCTCATCTGCACACCTCGGGGCTGGTCCCCACCTGCACTTGCAGATCTGCGTCAGCCAGGCTCTCAGGGACAACACCACTGACCACCACGTCAAGGAGCAGGAGGCCATTGGAATCCAGGCCCCGGGCCTCCTGGGTCATCATGAGCAGCTCTCCTGCAATCCATCCCCACCCAGCCTGGAGTCAGCATGGGGGAGAGGCCCTGGGCTCAGGCCTCAGCCCCATGTGGCCCACTGGGAAGGAGATGCCCCCACCCCGCTCACCTGTGGCAAACTCCACATGCGACTCCTGTAGGAAGCTGCCACCCGTCAGAGAGTGGCCATTCAGGGCATCCCCATTCTCTCCAGCCAGAGCCCAGTAGATGGGGGCAATGGTGACCACGAGCACCCGCATCAGGGGCCCTGCATGGGATGGGCATGGAGGCTGGGTCAGGGCCAGATCCTGAGGGCTGCCACTCTCCCGCTCAAGATCCCTCTGTAGCTCCCTGTTGCCCCAGGAGGGCTTAGCCCCTTCCCTCCCTGCTCAGGCCCAGCCCTGTGATCACCTGAGTCAGTTATTGGATCAGACCTGGGAAGGGGTGAAGGCAAATATCCAGTCTGTGGAGTGGTTGTGAAAACGAACAAAATACATTTATACAAAGAAGGGCATGTGACTTGTTGATATTCAACTCAGTTGAACAAATCTTGAGAGTGACTGGGTCACCAACCGGGCCTGGGACATATGTGCCGGACCAAGCTGAGAACCAGACAAGTCTCCTACCTTGCAGACACCTTCCAGAAGAGCCTGGGAGAGGAAGGCCATTGACTTTGAAAATAGAGCCAAAAAATCGCTCTGGACATGGATTCCCAGACCGTCATGTGATGCCCAGCCCTCCTCACAGGGCAGGGGGTGCCTCGGTCTGGGAAAGGGGAGACCCCACTCGCTGGAGGTCAGGGGTGGTTGAGCTTCTCAGGGAAACTACCAGCTCTGAGGGAGGCAGGGGAAGACCCAGGCTCATGGGCAGCAGAACCGTCTTCACCCTTCTATGCCTGTTTCCACCACATGGAGGCTGGCCCACCTGGCTCGGGGCCAGCTGCTTCTCCATGGCTCCTGCTTGGGCAGCTGGAAACAGCAGCCATACCCGGGCAGCCTCCCACCTCACTCGATCCCTGCTGACAGCCAGCCTGGAACGACCCCCCAGCCAGAGCCCCCTGACCCCACACTGTTCACACAGGTGTGTGGTTGAGGGCAGCTCTGGAGCAGCCGCTTCTGGCAAAGACCCAGTCAGCAGTGTCCTCTCCCTGTTCTGGACCTCCAGGGTGCCCTGGGAAGGGCGAGATAGCAAGGTCTGCAACATCACTCTAGAAAATTCCATCTGCTAGTACACACTGATTTATGACTCTGTGACAGTGGATATTCCTTGCTTCTCTGGGCCTTCTAGCTAAGGTAATTCTCCTCGCTTCCCCCTTTCTGTCCCCTCCAGCCCATCCATACCCCCCGACTCCTGCCTTTTCTATCAGCTCTTCACAGTGTGGGAAGCGGGGATCACCCACTTGGCAGTCAGTGATCTCCAAAGCATTATCTGGCTGCATTCACACATCCTGGTTATTTCACACTGTCTCAGTCTATAATTTTTACTTTGTTCTGTTGGGAGGTGGTGGTGGTGAGGAGGAAGTGGCCCACACCTAAATCCACTTTGGCTAAGACTCAGACTTGGATCTTAGGGGCAGTCAGATTTCCTCCAGCCATCAGGCCCTGAGCCAGCCTCAGAACATGGGAGTTGCCTCCTCCTGGTGGAGGAGCCCTAGGCGCAGGACGGGCTCTGGCCCCCACTTACCCACATTCGCAGGGATGTGGCTAATGCTGCTCTGGATGGTGGTGACCCCAGAGCGTGCCTCCTGTTGCACGGTGGTGTTGAGGGTCGCCCTGCTAAATTCTTGGCCATTGATCACACCAGACATGCTGCCCCGGCTCCCGTGGGGCTCCCCTGTGAGGAGGGAGGAGAACAGTAAGGTTACCTCTGTGCCCTCAGAGCAAGCAGATACTGTCACCCCCTCCACGGAGGAGAAACTGAGGCTGGGAGACAGGAAGTGACTTGCCCAAGACCACACAGCTCGTGGGTGATAGGCTCATTGCCCAGGGGATCCTGACTCTGAAAGCGAGGGGGAGGCTTCAGAGAGGTGCCCTGCACTGGGATGGTGCTGGCTTCTGATTCTGGCTCCGCCATCACCTACCTAGATCTCTGGGCAAGTCAGGCCCCTAAGACACACTTGAGCTGGCTTATCTTTAAAACGAGGCGGTGGGATCACAGATGTGTCAAAGACCTGTTGGGTTCTAAAATCTAAAATGCCAGGAGTCCGTGATGGAGGGGCTGGCATGCTGGAGGAGCCAGGGCACCAGGCCAGGACCTGAATGCTGTCACCTGAACATCCTTTATTTCATCACTGGCCCTGGCTCCAGCTGCCCTGCAGCTGGATTTCCAACAGCAGCCAGGCGGCCTGCAGGCTGGTGCTCTCCAGCACTAATCAGATGGATGGGGTGGGCACAGAGGGCACTTCCTCTGGCTAATGGACCAGCTGTCTCTTCCGCACAGATGGCATTCAAGGAGCTGAGACATAGAAGCTAGCCTGCCTCTTTGCTTACCGGCTCTCTGGGGAAATTAACAACCAATTGCCCATGATCTGTTGAAAAAATAACATAAAACACTCAACTGCCAGGATCCTAAATGGGTAAATCAAGGGGCTGGTTAATTTTGGATTCCAGGAAGCAGTGCTGTTTCCTGCAGCCCAGAGCTGGGGTCTGATGAGATTTGATGCCCATCTGGGACATCTCTCATCAATATCCGCAGCTCTGGGGTTTATGGGAGGGACAGCAGCAGGCCATGAACCTACCCCTGGCATCTTAATAAGGGGAAGAGGAAGGAGTCAGGTGCAGATACGAAGGCAGCAGTATGGCCTGGCATCTTTCAAAGGGGACAAGAAATTGGAGCCTGGGAATGACAAGCCACCATCAACTTTCTTAGACATAGGGTGACTCAGCAGCCTCTTGCCTCCCAAGAGGGGGCCCCCAGGCTGATGGGAAATGAGGAAGAGAAGACTGTTCACAGTGAGGGAGCCTCAAAACCTCTGAACATGTTTTAGCTAGCAATGCCCCACTGGAGGGACTGACCCCATAGACATATTCAGGCCAGCACACAAAGATGTGCACCACAGTGTAATTTTCAGGGGTGGGGGAGGACTTGAAACAAAGCAAAACAAAACCCAAACCTGTTGCTTATGTAACAAAGCCAACAGCAGTTAAGTTAGGAAAGTATCCCTGTGGGATATTTTCATATTCAACACTGAAGAAGATATAGACTGGTTTTATTATCATGGGAAGTTGTCTAAAACAGAGTAAGAGGGCAGCCCGGTGGCTCAGCGGTTTAGTGCCGCCTTCAGCCCAGGGCCTGATCCTGGAGACCCGGGATCGAGTCCCGCATCGGGCTCCCTGCGTGGAGCCTGCCTCTCCCTCTGCCTGTGTCTCTGCCTCTCTCCCTCTCTCTCTCTCTCTGTGTCTCTCGTGAATAAAATAATAACTTTTTTAAAAAAGGAAAAAAGCCTCTCTTTATATTTGGGGGAAAAACTGTAGAGGGGTATACCCCAAGTGATGGCATAAAGCTATTTCTGGTCATTGAAGGTGAGAAAATTGGTAATTAATTTTTTCTTCATAGATTTTTTCCTAAATGATCTGGTCTTCCTATAATGAGCATAGAGGAGACTTTAAAAATGGTTGTTTCCATTTAAAAAGCAAGGAGGCTGTTACGAGTTGAATTATGCCCCCTTAAAAAAGATGTGTAAAAGTCCTAACCCCCAGACCTGAGGATGTGACCTTATTTGAAGACAGAGTCTGGACAGAGGTGATCAAGGTAACATAAGGTCATTAGGGTGGGCCCTAACCTATTAACTGGTATCCTTATGTGAAGGGGAAATTTACAGACAGGCACGTCCCCAGGAGAAATGCCATGGGGACTTGTAGGCAGAGATTTGAGTGATGCTTCTATGAGCCAAGGAGCGCCAGAGGTTGCCAGCAAACCACCAGAAGCTGGGGTAGGGGCATGGAGTGGACCCTCGATCACAGACCTTAGAGGGAACCAACCCTGCCGATGCCCTGATCTTAGATTTCTGGCCTCCAGAATAAAGAGACAATACATTTCTGTGAAGCCACCCAGCCTATAGGACTATTCTCTGGCAGCCTCAGGAAACTCATCCTGAGGCCATGTGCAGAGCTCTGTGGTTTGGGGTGGGGGCTTCCGAACAGAAGAGCATAAGGACTGGGACCAAGCTCTGAAATAAAGGGAGGGTCTGCTCAGACCTCAAGCCGCCCCCAAGACAGCATCCATGGCTGGGTGTCAGAGAACCACTGGATTTCTGGAGCTGTGTGTCGTGGCGTTCTGTCCCTGTCTGCAGGAGATGAGGGGACCAGGGAACAGAAAGCGTCCCACAGTGGGATGGCAATGGATTTTGAGTGGCTTTGCGAGGGCCAAAGTGTCAAGTCCCAAGACCAGTTAGTTCAGGGGGAGCCACCTGGAGAGGTGTTCTATGGGGACGTGGAGCACTGTGTGCGGCGATAGATTAGCAACAGCTGCTATGGCCAGGGATGGAAATGCAAAGCCACAAGTACGGAGTATTTGCTTCCGAGACACAGAAATGAGCTTCAGAAATAATATTTGGGGACTTTCCATTGTGTGGCCTGAGTCATTTTACTGTGGTTTCTCAGGATAATCCTTTTCTTTATTTTGAAGCTGGCTCTGGCCTCAGGCACAAGGCAGCTGAATGGGGAGGCCAGAGATGGCAGGTGTCACTAACACCCTAACACCCGAAAGCAGCGTCTGTTACCATCTCCCTACCACGGCCTCATTACACGGCAACCGCCAAAGCAGGGCCCATGAAGGTCCTTGTTTTATTCTGCCTACTTCACGGAATTGGGGAATATCCAAAAAGAGGACACACGTCTGTGCCAAGTAAGCCGGAAA
Organism: Nyctereutes procyonoides; assembly: GCF_905146905.1. Lineage (NCBI taxonomy): Eukaryota > Metazoa > Chordata > Mammalia > Carnivora > Canidae > Nyctereutes > Nyctereutes procyonoides. The sequence goes on from NW_026575020.1 coordinate 35,569,837, forward strand.
GGCCACGGTTCCTGTCCGGTATGAGTGGCAAACAGCCTCTTGGAGCCTCAGTTTTCCCAACTGTAAAGAGCAGGGTAGCTGAGATGACCTATAAGTCCCCACCGGCAGGTTCCCCCTAAGTTTGTGACTCCAAGCAAAGGGAAGAGTCGGGGTGCTTGGCAGGGCAGGGGGGCCACGTCCCCCCCCTCAACACACAAATCCCCACCGGAGCAGGAGATCGTGCCTCTGTCCGTCCTCCAGGGTCTGAGCGGGGACGCCCCATACCTCTCACGGCCAGGATGGCCCGGGCTGTGGTGGAGCCCAGGAGGTTGTGAGCGACACACTCATATGTGCCCGCGTCCCCAGCCTCCACTCGCTGCAGCCACAGGCTTCCGTCGGGCAGGGTCCTGAGCCGCTGGCTGGCCCGCAAGGGTTGGCCCGCTCGCAGCCACTCCACCGTGGGCGCCGGCTCTCCTGAGGCCTGGCACTGCAGGGCCACGTCCTCCCTGGGCCTCACGGTCACGTCCTGGGGCTTCACGCTGAACACCGGGGCACCTGTCAGGGAGCCCAGGGCAGCTTTAGAGATCGTTTTATTATTTTTATACAATTATTCATTCAGACCGGTTACAAAATGCAGAGGTAGAAAGGGGAAAATTAATCACAAGTGGGGGCACCTGGGTGGCTCAGCGGTTGAGTGTCTGCCCTTGGCTCAGGGCATGATCCCGGGGTCCTGGGATCGAGTTCCGCATTGGAACTCTTGTGTCTTGTGTCTCTACCTCTCTCTGTGTCTCTCATGAATAAATAAATAAAATCTTAAAAAAAAATCACAAGTGATCATCACATCCAACTATGGTTCTAACAATATTTCTTTCGAGACTGTTTCCCAGAATATGACTGTATTGCTCACAGCTGCTTGCTTGCTTCCTTCCTTTCTATCCCTGCGATAAATTCTAAGTGCCTTGCGGTGACATGAAATATTCGTTTTTAGTGCCCACCTTGGTGTCCCGTTATTTGGGTCTATTACAGGGATGTTTCCAACGTGGAGCCGCCACTTGGTGCCGGACAGGAGACGGGGCCCGTCACCTGCTGTGGGTGAGTCTCACCATGTGGCTCCCTGACCCTCAGTCTTCTCATCTGGAAAATGGCAATCCCTGTCCACCCTCCCACAGACCCTCCAGAGTGGCTGGGAGGAGGGGGCAGCAAATGGCAGGTGCCAGTGGGCGCGACCCTGTGGCCACCAGGTCCCACAGCTGCCCTAACAGACGGCCACAAATGCAGCGGCTTAAAGCAGGAACAGTCTACTGTCCCCCAGCTTGGGAGGCCAGGGGCCCAAACCTGCTGCTTCACGGGCTAACATCACAGATCTCGCTTCCTTCGGAGGCTCCGGGGCAGAATCTGCTTCTTGCCTCTTCTGGCTTCTGGTAGCTTCTAGCGTTCCCCAGCTTGAGGCCGAGTGCCTCCAGTCTCTGCTTCCATCTTTCCCTCTCCCTCCTCTTCTTCTCCCTTCTCCTCCTCATCTTCCCTCCCTCCTCCTCCTCCCCTTTCTCCTTCTCTTCCTCCTCCTCCTCTTCCTCCTCTTCTCTCCTCCTCCTCCTCTTCCTCTTCTTCTTCCTCCCATTCTCCTCCTCTTCCTCCTATTCCTTCTCCTCTTCCTCTCCTCTTCTTCCTCTTCCTCCCCCCATATATGAGTTCTATGCCTCTCTGTTATAAAAGCACTTGTGGTAACATTTAGGGCCCACCAAGACAATCCAAGGTAACCTCATCTTCAGATCCTTCATCACATCCACAAAGGTCCTTTTCCAAATAAGATTACATTCACAGGTTCCAGAGACAAGGACATGGTCATGTCTGTGGGAGCCACTTATCAGCCTGCCACAGCGCGCGTCTCCTAAAGTGGAACATACGCCTGCTGTATGTCGCAGCCCCTCCTGGATCCAGGAATGTGTAAGTGTGTCTGCCAAAGTCATGTGTTAGAATCCCAAAGCGGCGCTTTTCATAAGTGCCCCAGAGTGGAGTGGAGCACACATACCATGGCCATCCACGTAGTGGCAAACCATACAGCAACGAGAGTGGATGAATGCCCTCCACGTGCAATCTCACACCTCACACATGGTGTTGTGCACAAGAAGCCTGACACAAGAGCACCTATGAAATGGTTTCACTTAAATAAAGGTCAGAAATAACAAGAACACGATGCTGGCCATAGCCGTGAGAAGAAGTCAGCAAGTCTGCTCCCCCAAAAGCCAAATACAACACTTGACAAAAGTATCCAAACCAAACTCTATCAGGGACCTAGAAGTCCATGAAAACCAAACAACAAATTGAGAATCATTTATCCACAAGAAGCTTCTAGAACTTCAGGCAAGAACAGTGGAGGTGGCTGGCCTGGGGCTGCTCTCATCTCCCATCCTCAGTCCACCTTGGTTGTCAGAGTGGTTTTGCTTGGGTGGGGGTATGTGGCTGGCTTTGAATCCTACAGCTCTTGCTACCCCAAGGAATTGGTTTGATTTGCAGACAAGGATGCCGGCATATTCTGAGACACTGGGGTATTGTCGGGGGTTGGGTCAGAGCTGGCAGGAAGCAAATGGGGAACTGGCACTTCTTTTTTCTTTTTTTAAAGTTTTATTTATTTATTCATGAGAGACACAGAGAGGCAGAGACACAGGCAGAGGGAGAAGCAGGCTCCCTGCAGGGAGCCCGATGTGGGTCTCGATCCTGGGTCTCCAGGATCACGCCCTGGGCTGAAGGCCGTGCCAAACCGCTGAGCCACCTGGGCTGCCCAGGAACTGGCACTTCTGCTGGCCTGAGGAAGCCAGGGGACCAGCTGGAAGCTTAATGAGAAGAGCCTGGAAATGGGGGAGCCGTGGAAAGGCCAGATCAGCTCTCCACACATCCCTGACTGCCGTGGACCATGTGCACCTGTGCGGGAATCTGGGCTGGGACGGGGTTGGGGGCCTGCAAGAGTCAAAGCCGAGGCCCACCCCATAGCTGCCTGAGCTCTGAATCACTCCATGGCCACACGTAAAGGCACTGATGGAGGAGGATGGAGTCTTACTTTCTTCACCCTTAATTTTTGGCAAGTTTGGCTGTGATGCATAAGGTGCAGAATTTCCTTGGGCTTACCCTGTTTGAGTTTTATTCACCTTCTTGAACTTATAGGCTTTCATCTTTCATGAAATTTTTGCAAAATTTCAGCTTCCATTTCTTTGAATACTCCTCACCCATCTCTCCTTTCTCTCTGGGACTCTGATGCCACCATGTGCGAGTTCAGCTTTAATCCCATGTGTGTCCCATGTAAAAATGAAAAGTGACAACCTTATAGGAGAGGATGTGACCTTAGGCTGGTAAACATTTTTTTTTTAGATACAATACCAAACCCACAGTCTATAAAATACAAAATCGATAAATTTGGACTTCATCAAATTTTAACGCTTTTGTTCTTCCAAGGTACCCACATGGGTCTGAAGCTTCGCTTCTTGTTTCTTTCGGGTCTGTTTTCTCTCTGTTGTTCAGACGAGGTAAATTCTATTGTTACATCTTCAAAGTGACCGATTCTTCCCTCTGTCCTGTTCATACTGCTGTTATGCCTGTCCATGGAAGTTTTCATTTTATTATCAATTAAGTCCTAAATCTTCCCTTTGGTTCTTTGTAGCTCCTATTCATGCTGTCATGTGTCAAGCATTTCTAATGTTTCCAGGCATTCTTAATGACACTTATTTTTAAATCCTTGTCAGAATATTCTAACATCTATTGGTATCTAGTGGATCAGCTCTTCTCATTCAAGTTGTTATTTTCCTCGTTACTGGTAAGACGAGTGAGTTTCAACTGCTTCCCAGACACTTTGAGTATGACAAGCCTCTGGTTCTTATGTCAATCTTCCATCCTAGCAGGCCTCCTCTGCTGCTGCCAAGGGAAAGGAGGTGCTGCCTCATTGCTGCCAGATGAGGGCAGAAATCTAGCTTCCCTAGCTGGCTTCCGTGGGCACCCCAGAACAGGTGTTCCACTACTGGTGGACAGGCATGGGAGTTCAGGGTTCCCACTTCTCTCTGCCGATATCACTCTGGCTGGGGGAAACACCTGTATTGCCCCTCACTTGGCCTCATCTAATGTCACCCCCCTAGGAGGGATGCAGGGATGCCCAGGATAGGGGGCAAGGGTGAAGTACAGGCTCCCCACCCATTTGGTCTTCATTAATAGGGGTGGGGGGATATAGTTTTTTTCACGATGTTTGGCTGGAGTAGGGTGGTCATTATTGAAAAGCTTTCCATCTTGCTGTATTGTTCCTTTCCTGGCCCTTTAGCAAGAGGAGCAGGCTTTTGTCAGGACTCTTTGTATATGTGTGTGAAAGACCCTTGGCAGTTCCAGGTTGTTGACTTCTCAAGCATCCTGCCCAGGATACACAAGGCAAAAAGAGATATGAGGGAATCTACTGCCATGTCACTCCACAGGTCCCAAGATCCTCAGTTAATCTTTTTTTCTCTGTCTTTCAGAATCAATGTTTGTCCTCTATGTAAAGTCCAAGGTGTTCAGCCGTATGCAGCAAGAGGAATGGAGAGAAGTTCGTCTATACCATCTTGTCTGGAACCAGAACCCCCCACTCTGCCCCCTGCAGTCCATGACAAAAATTTTCAACAAACTACGTATAAAATAAAACTTCCTCCACCTGATAAAAAGCCACCTACAAAACCCCACAGCTGCCATCACACTCAACGGTGTAAGATTGAATGCTCCCTGCCTACAGCTAGGAACAAGGCAAGGCCATCTGCTCTCTCCACTTCCTGTATCAGAGGGTTTAACCAATGCAAAGCAGCAATGCAAAGAAATGAAAGATATCCAGAGAGGCAAGGAAGAGGTAAAACTGTCTCTCCTCATAGATGATGTGTAGAAAGTCCTATACACAGAAGCTCTTAAGGAATCTAGCAAAAATGACCAGGAATCAATAATGAATTTAGCAAGTTTTTTTTTTTGAATTTAGTAAGGTTTTAAGAGTCAGATACAAAAATCAATTGGATTCTTGTATATTAGCAATGCAAAATCCAAAAATCAAATGAAGAAAATAATTCCACCTACGATGGCATCAAAAATAACAAAATACTTAGCGATTAATGTAACAAAAGAGGTATAAGACCTGTGAACTATAGAACATCACTGAGGAAATTAAGATCTAACTAAATGGTACAGAGCAATTGGATATCCATATGCAAAAAAAAAAAAGAAGAAGAAAAAAAAAGAATTTAGATCCTTATTTCACACAAAAATTAACTCAAAGTGGATAACTGACTTCCATGCAAAAACGAAAACTGTCAACATTATAGGAGAGAATGTGACCTTAGGCTGGACAAAGATTTTTTTTAGATACAATACCAAAACCACAGTCTATAAAATACAAAATTGATAAATTTGGACTTTGTCAAATTTTAAGGCTTTGGCTCCTCCAAGGCATCGATAGGAAAATGCAGAGAGAAGCCACAGAATGGAGGGAAATATCTGTAAATCACGTATCTGATAAAGGACTTGTATCCAGATGACATAAAGATCCTTAGAGCTCATTCATAAGACAAACCACCCAATTGTAAAATGAAAAAAACATCAGAAAAACACTTAAACAGAGCAGACTTATGAATAGGCTGTACACACGCACAAAGATGCTCAATATCATTAGTGATTAGCGGAATGCAAATTAAAACCTTAGTGAGATACTAGTCAGCACCCACCAGATGGCTGAATAAAAAAAAGGCGGACATGGAGTGTTGGCAAGAATGTAGAGGAACCGAAGCCTTAGACACTGCTAGAAAAGGAGAATAGTATAGCCAGGTTGGTGGGTTCTTGAAAAGTCAGCTAGACCAAGCAAGGCACTCCTCGGAATCTTACCCGGACAGAGCAGGACACATATCACACGAAGACTTGCATGCTGATGTTCACAGCCACATTATTCATAATAGCCACAAATCAGAAACCATCTAAATGTCTAGTAAATGTGAATGGATACCGTGCAGCAATAAAATGGAATGAAGCACCAATATGTGCTATGATATGGATGAACTTCCAAGACATTAATGAGTGAAAGAACTCAGAACTGAAGACTATGCAGGATTCTATTTAGATGAGAATTCCAGAAAGGCGAGCCTGCAGAGGTGGAAGGCAGGTGGGCCATTGCCTGGGGCTGGGGGTGGGAGCAGCCGGGCAGTGGGAGCCCCTGGGAGTGATGAAACTCAGCCCAGAAATGGATCGTGCAGATGGATGGACAATGCTCTAAATTGACTGAGAGAATCGTTAACTGCAGACTTATAATGGGTGACTTTTTTCACTTTTAAAGAGTGTGGTAGAAAACATATAACATAAAGTTTACCACCTTGCACATTTTGAAGCATAAGATTGAGTGGCGTGGAGCAGGTTCACACTGCTGTGCGAACCTCACCACCATCCATCTCCGGGATCCTTCCATCTTGCAAAACGGAAAACCTAGATCCATTCAAGCACATCTCCCCATTGTCCACCCCACTCTGCTTTCTGTTTCTATGACTCTGACAACTCTAGATATCCCATATAACTGGAGCCATGCGATGTTTGTGTTTTGGTGACTGCCCCATTTCACTTGACGTCCTCAAGTTTTATTCCTATTGTAGCAGGTATCAGGATTTCCTTCTTTTTTAAGGGTGAATAATATTCCTCTGTATGAATGGGTGAATTTTGTGGTATATATCTTAATAGAGCTGTTTTTTTAAACGTAATCTCTATGCCTAACATGGGGCTCAAACTCATGACCCTGAGTTTGAGTCACATGCTCTACTGACTGAGCCAGCGCTTCAAGCTGGGTTTCCTTTGTTTCTTTTTAAAGGCAAAACTCTGGATAGGGATTACCTGGGGCCTCTAGAGGGCATTGACCGGAAAGGGGTATGATAGGATGATGGAAGTGCCTGGGAGCTGGTAGTGTTCCGTTCTTCTATATCTGCTCTGGGTGCAGGCTAACTTGGTAGGTTCATGTTATGAAAATTCATGGAGGGGTGCCCGGGTCGCTCAGTCAATTAAGCATCCGATTCTTGATTTTGGCTCAGGTCATGATCTCAGGGTCATGAGATCGAGCCCCGTGGCTTTGCACTGGGCACGGAGTCTGCTTAAGATTCTCTTTTTCCTCTCCCTCCACCCGTCCCTGCCTGCACTCTCTTCTCTCTCTCAAAATAAACAAATAAATAGATGAATGATTAAAAAAGAACACTCATTGAGCTGTACCCTTGTAACATCTGTTCTCCTTATGTGTGTTAATCTTCAATAAAAAGTTTTATTAAAAATCCCTACTTAGACAATTTCACAAGGTTACTTTGAGGTCCAGATGGTGCTTTGTAAACTACCAGGTGTGTGGCAAATCCAAGAGCTGTCACTATGACCTTGTTGACGGTTGTGAGTTTGAAAAAATGGGTCCCCTGCCCAGGCCTGGCTGTGGGGTCCCTGGACCTTCATTAACCCTGACTCTGCCTTCCATTCCATAACTGGGCGGCCATTTCATAGGACTCCAATTGTGTGCTCTCAACGAATATTTGTCGGAGAATTCCGAGTCCCTGGCTCTGCCTCTCTGCCCTCCATTGTATCAGACAGCCTGGGATGCACCACCTCAACCTCAGCATAGCTGCCCCCTGGAGCCCCCAGTGCCCACCTTGCACTGTCCCCACCCAGGGCCCAGGTGAAGGGGAGGCCGAGACTCACTTTGTAGCACGAGGATCACCACTTTCTCCACCGCGCCCATCTCATTCTCTGCGAGGCACTGGTATTGGCCGGCGTCATCCATCTGCAGGGGGTCATGGGAGGGGAGCGTGGTGTTTGGGAATGCAGAGTGATGAGGACAGCGGAGCATGGACACAGGGGACTGGAGTAAGACCATCTAAGAAGAGCTTAGAGCACAAACCAGCTGGGGGCTCATGGAGTCCATCAGAAGAGCCTCCGTGGCCTCCTGTGTATAGACATCCAAAGAGAATCCAGCCCCTTTCACACCTAGAATATGGGGCAGTGGTGATGAAGAGCATGGATTTGTTGCCCTCAGTGGAGGCCCATGCTGCAACAGCATGATTTAGAGCCCCTTTTCCAAACTCGGTACAATGAAGTATTATCACTCCACGGTGCACTGCTAGGGATTCCTTGAAAAAAGGGTTCCATGGTGAAGTAAGTTTGGGAAACACTGAGTCAGCGAACCACCCACTCTGGCTGCAGGATTCCTTGAGGCTATTGTTGTGCAGGTGTGGGCTGGGAACCTTCCAGAGGAGAGATGGTGTGCAGTGTTTTCCCAGTTTAGTGAGAGGGAAGCTTGTCTACAGGATGCCCCCCACCACCACCACGGCCCTGTGAGGAAGCCCAATGAGAACACAGCTCAGATTCACTCCGGAGCAGCAGCATTACCAGGAATGGAAGCTGGGGGACAGCCTGAGACCACCGTCCACACCCAGAAGGCTGCTCCCAAAGGACTACAGAGGCATCACAGCATGCAGGTCAGAGTGGAGATTTGGGGGTCAGATCAGGATAGGGCCAAATCCGGCTCCACTGGTGACTGTTCTAGACTCATTACTAGTACACCACCACGTCTTTGGAAGGTACCCTCTCCTCATTGCTAAAATGGGGATCAGAGCTGCTAGGATTGGGCAGGAAATCATGCTCATCAAAGCAAAAGGATCTACCAGTGCCTGGCCCGTGGTGGAGACTCGGGTAACGGTAGTGGGCAACAGCAAGGGCCCCTAAGAAAAGCCTGACAGGACAGGATTGTGGATTTCTGCAAGACCCCTGGGACTTGGGACTCAGAAGGGAAGGAGTGTGGGGCTGCTCCAGGGCTCAAGGCTTTGGAAAGAGCACGGAGCAGGAGTCAGGAGAGCTGGGAGGGGGTCCTGCCTTGGGCACTCACTGGTCATGAGCTCCTCTGAGCCTCAGTGTCTTCATCTGTAAAATGGGGCACTCTTACCTGTCTACTCTGCAGCATGGGGTCATTAATAAAAACATTTATTGGTATCACCCAGGGGCCAGTCACTCTTAAATACCTGGTATGGGTCATCTCACTGATTTCTTACTATAAATCTATGAGGTAGAAACAACTACCAGCCCCACTGAATGGCTAGAGTGACTGAGGCACAGAGAAAATTCACCAGCTGGGTGTCACTTGACATAGTGGTGGGAAGAATCTGGGTCCTGGGCAGGAAGGTGCTTTGTAGACTGTAGTGGACAATGGAAACCTAAAGAACCCTCCTAGGCCATCAGAAAAGGCTGTGGGCTATCCCCACCCCAAGCCACCGGGTCCTGCCTTGCCTCTGTCCTGCGGATGCTCAGTGAGCCATTCTGTAGCCGGTGCCGGAAGCGGCTGCCTCGGAAAGGAAGGCCATCTTTGATCCAACGGATGTCAGGTTCTGGGACTCCATGGACCACACAATCTAGCTGGACGCTGCTCCCCACAGGCTCTACCAGGTAGGAGAAGGCCTCCCCTTGCAGCACCGGGGCTTCTGCACCAGGTAATGTCAGACAAAGTATCAGAAAGGAGGTGTCCTCAGGCTCAGCCTCTCCCATAAACCCATCCCCAGTAGCTCCTGCTGGCCCAGCTTGACTGGATGGTCACGCATCAAGGATGGCAGACAACTTCCGTGTCATGGGGCAAGTGAAACAGACTGCCAGGAACACGGATTTGAAACTGAGTGGGATAGTGCTGCAATCAATTAGTGATGCCTGCGACAGGCACAGGCATAAAAGCAGGGTTCTGAGTGTCATACACTTGCTCTAGTCGATGGGTTATCCCAGCTGCAGAGTACCTGCCGGGGACTTTGGGAAACAAAGACTACATAACCACTAGGACACCTTGGTTGGACACAGCAACACTAAGACATCCCTGATCCTCCCTTCATGCAAATCTTTTTTTAAAAAAAATAACTAATTGGTTAATTAATTGATTTAGAGTGCATGAGTGAGGGGGAGGGGCAGAAGTAGGTGGAGAGAGAGGAAGAGAGCATCTCAAGCAGACTGTGCTGAGTGTGGAGTGTGATACTACCACCCACAAGATCATGACCTGAGCCAAAATCAAGCATTGGATGCTTAGTTGACTGTGCCAGGCAGGTGCCCCACGCTAATCTGAAACCACACTTGGAGGCCGGGTGTCAGTTTCTATGCTTGCTGGTTTCCCAAGGTTCAAACCAGCCACAGCTGTGTCCTGGTGCCCTGGGCTGCTCTTGCCCTCTAATGCAGCCAACTAAGTCATGGCCACCTGGAGGATTATCGTGCTGCTTCTTGACCATGCAGGGCCAAGGGGGGACAACTGGTAGGCTGGCAAGCTTCAGGCATTTTTCTGCCAGGGCACCTCCACCCCCCAGCCCTCCTCCTACACGGGCACCATGCAGCCGAGGGGGCTGCTGCAGGCCAGTGGGTCAGATCTCACTCTATCTGCAGCCCAGTCATCTGGGGAACGTAAGAAATACTGATACTGGGGCTTCAGACCAGAGAGGCCGGTTTTCAGTCAGGGGTGGAGTTGAGCCACAGCATTCTCTAAAGTCCACCAGGGGATCCAAAGGCACAGTCAATGTGGGGATTACTAGGGGTCAGGAGGTCCATTTTTTAGAAAAACCAAAGGATTGGGTTTCGTGGAGGTCTCAAGAAAGGCCACAAGGCTCACGCCCTACCCTTCACGTGGACGAAGCTGACTGCCTGTACGCGGCCCACTCTGTTCTCTGCCCAGCAGACGTAGGTGCCGCTGTCCTCTCTGGTGACTGCCACTCGCTGCAGTGTGCTGCCCCCATCCTGCTCAGACACACCCTCTGGTAGGAAAGAGATGCCCCAGAGGGTTTTGAGTGCAAGGTACCGGGAACCTCCTGCCCTGAAGCCTCAGCTCAGGCTGGGGAACCGAGCAGGTGTTTAGCAAAGACGGGTGTCTCTTCCCATGGGTGGGAGCCTGACCGAGTCAGACCCATTCAGGGAAGGCACAGCCCAGGTGAGAGGATGGGGGTGAAGAGCCAGACTTCTCTAATTTTCAGGTCCACACCGTGAGCTTGCTGTGCGGCCAAAGGTAGGTCTTTGGGGGCCTATTAACATGCATTTTCTGCATCACACCAGTTCCCCCTCAGCACTGCTGTTATCTCCGTCTCAAGATGAAGAAGCTAGGCTCAGGGAGGCTGGATCATTCCCCCAAACTCCCTCCCCAGGAGATGGTGGGGTCAGGGCAAAGCCTTCCTCACAGGTGCACAAAGGTGAGCTTCTGAGCACATCTCATAGCACCTGGACTCTGGCTTAGGAGTGTCTGAAAATGTCATTTTGCCATGGAGGGGATTTAGCAATTCATCGGTTCAGCAGACATTTATTGAGCACCTCCTGTATGCCCTGTGCCTCTCTAAACATCACCTGGGGACCAGGTGGGAGGATAGAGCCTCCACCACACCCCAGGAAGGGGGTTTGCCAAAGAGCCCACGATGGGAGCAGCACTGCTAGGTTGGAACACAAGCTCCCTCCTGGCCCTGAGGTTTTCAGGGTTGAGTCTTCTTCACAGGTGGCTTCTTGCCAGGTCTGACATGTGACCAGTCACATACAGCCACACACATGTTTTCTCTGTCCCCTCCACACAGGGCCAAGTCTGGAGACCCAGAACCCACCAGGCTGACTGACACCCTCTTCCTCTCCACGGGGTTGGGTCTTGCCACCAGGTTTGCCCTTCTCCCGGGGTCCCAGGTCCCCATCCCACCCGCTCCCAGTAGGCCCAGACCCATGACTGGCCGGTCGTTGACGGTCCAGCCAATGCGGGGGGGAGGGCTGCCCCGGGCTGCACAGCGAAGCCACAGCCTGTCCCCAAGGCGAAGGCTTCTGTCCCCAGGCAGGGTGGTGAAGACGGGCAGAGCCAGGATAGTGAGGTGCACACGACGACGGGCGTGGCCCACACTGTTCTTGGCCGTGCAGGTGTAGGTCCCAGCATCCTGGCTCTGTGGGCAGAGGAGGGGGTCAGCCCCGGCACTGCCCCCACCCCCAGCTCCTAGGGCCCCATTCTCCCGCAGGCTCCCTTGGAGCACCGAACCCAGAGAGGTGAGGGGTTTGCTTGAGGTCACACAGTGAGTAAGTGGCTCTGCTTCACCACCGGGCCTCCCTGCAGCCTCCATAAGGCTCGGCACCTTCACAATCTAAGCCCCCACTGCACGACGGGAGAGCACCCACTGTGTGCCGGACCCCTTGTCTGGACTTCACTGGCACTAGCTCATCCATGCTCCCAGTACCCCTGAGACAGGTCCCGCATTGGGTGACTTTGGCATGGAGGACTTAGCCACGCTCTGAGAAGTTCCATGGTGCCTCGGAGTGGGGCTCATGCACCACCACTGTGCCATCTGCTCCCAGCAAGGGCTGGGGACCTCGTGACTCTCCCCACCACCCCCAGCAGGTGTGCCCACCAAGCAGCCACCCATCCATCTGGAAAGAGGCCTCTCTGTAAGGACAGAATCTGAGTGCTGTTGGCGGGGGTCGGGGGGGGCTCCCACCTACGCCCTGGACTCAGGTCAACAACAACACATGGCCAATAACAACACATGGCCAACAACAACCAGGTGCAGTTTGGGGTTACAAAGGCATCTCTGTGCACCCCCCGACGCCCCGTCCAGGGCTCCTTCCCTCCCTCAGGAATTAGCCATGGAGGTCCAGGTTCAAATCTTGGTTCTGTCTCTTGGTAACAGTGTGCCCTGGAAAAACTGGGTACACTCTGAGCCTCAGTTTCTTCTTCTGTACGTGGGGATTATAATATCTATTTCCCCATGTTCCTGGGATTAAAAGCTGCACAGCGCTCAGCAGACAACACAACAAATAGGTGGGGGTTGCGGGGGGGGGGAGAGTGCTCAGCAGGCGTTTTCTGCTTCTGCTGTTACTGTTATACCCCTTCCTGCCACTCAGGGTCTGAGGCTCACCTCCAAGTTTTTCACCAGCAGCTCCCCAGAAGGCTGGATGGTGAACTTTCCCTCGGCTCCAGACACAGGCAGTCCATCTTTCTCCCAGGTGATGGTGGGTTCAGGACTGCCGCTGGCCGAGCAGGTCAAGAGGGCATGGGAGCCTTCCGTGGTGGACAGATCCGGGAGGCCAGTCTTGATCGTGGGCGGGACTGTGGGGAGATGCAGACCCACGTGGGGGCTGGGGCTGGGCTCGGGTGGGATGCCCCTGTTCCAGCGCTCTGGGCAGCCAGCATGCCCCTCGCCCCTTCCTCCACCAGCTCTGTCATCCACCATTGCCCGTGGTCTGGCCCAACGGGGGGACTGCTGACTTTGGTGAAGCGGTGACAGAGTGATCCCAACACACACACATGCACACACGATGGCTCGAGGGACGGAAATGGCTTTTGTTCCTGATAAGCCAGAACGAATGAGGGATGACCAGACCACTGTCTGATGAAAGGTCAGAGGAGGCAGAGGGCCCCGAGTACTATCTGAAGGCAGACCCGGGGCACAAATGGGAAAAGATGCCTTTCCCTACGTCCTTTCTGGAAGACAAGCCATGCCAGGGTAGGGGAGGATGCAGGGGCGTCAGAGCCCCGAGCCCTCTGGGGTCCCCCTCGGTCCCCTTCCCTGGGCCCACCTTGTACCACAAGCCGTGTTTTCCCCACAGCACTGCCTGCACTGTTTTGAGCAAGGCAAAAATAGTTCCCGGCATCCTCTGGGCTGGCGTGGATAATCCGCAGCTGTCCGCTGGGTAGGATCTGGGTGTTCACTCCTGGATTGGCGGGGGAGGAAACGAGGGACTGGTGGCCAGAGCAGGACCACTGAGGAGGACAGGAGGGCCGCTTGGCCTATTCTGGTTGACCAGGTGGCAAGTGACTCTGTGGTCCACAGGGTGATGGGAGGTGGGGGGCAGAGACCCAGGGCCCAGCCAGGCTGTCCCAACTCCGCCACGTGGTGCTCAGCTGGAATACCCAGCTCTGGCTGGTGAATTGAGGCCGGTGGGCAGCCGGGAAAGCAGGCACAGGGGGTTTCTGGGCCCTCCCAGCAGATCTGCAGAGCTCCCCCTCACCTCCACACCCCTCCATCTAGGGCAGGTGTGAGGATCCCAGGCCCACACTCCTCTCCCCTTGCTAGTGCTGGGGGGACTCACCTGCAGGGATGCTGAGCCCTTCCTTCTGCCAGGTGATGCTTGGCCGGGGGATGCCCGAAGCCTCGCAAGGCAGCAGCACCTCATCTGCCACCAGTGCCTGGACCACGCTAGGCAGAGGCTTCACCACGGGGGAGGCTGCAAGGGAACAGGGCCACAGAGGTGCCTGGGAACGCCTTTAATGCCCAGGGTCCTCCAACCAGAGGGCCTTGGAGTACCAGAGAAAGAAGCTTCTAAAAGGAATGGGGGCTTCCTGAAATCGCAGCATGGAAGGCACAGGTGGGCTGATTCTTCCGACCCGGGGGAATCAGATCAGAGGCAGGTCTGGGCATCTGGAACCTGGGGGACCTCACCTCCCCACCCAGCCCTTACCTGCCTCTAGCTCTGCACCTACAGGGAGATCCTTACCTTGCACAGTAAGGGCCACGTGCTTGTGGGCCACACCTGCAGAGTTGCGGGCTGTGCAGGTGTAGCGGCCAGTGTGGATGGGGAGGGCCTGCCCGATCTCTAGGGCACCTGTGGGGTGGCAACGGGGCACGGAGAGGGGTGAGGGGACCCAGGACAGACATCCCCAGGGACAGAACTGGCCCCACCCACCCTGGTGCCTCTCTTGCAGATCACTCCACCTGCCTCCCTGCCCATTGGTAGGCAGCATGGGAAAACCTTGGTTCAAGGCCTGCCGGTGCTCCTTGTCTGGGGCATGCCTGTGGCAAATCCTCTCTACTCTTGGGGCCTCAGTTTCCCCATGTATATAATGAGGAATCAGATGGGATGGTCTCTAGAAACTTCAGACTGTGATGTCCAGGATCTGTCTCTGCCCTGCCTGGAATCCCTGGCCCACCCATAGTGCCATAGGTCCTCACCCTGCTACCCTTGGGTTCTGCTCAAAACATGCCTCCTCCAGGAAGCCTCCCTGGATTACTGCTTCATCTATCCTCCTTTTGCCCTGTCTTCCTTAGTCTTGGATGCTCAATGAACATGTTTTAACCTTTCTGGACCACCCCCACACCCCCTGCCTAGCCCCAGATGGAACCGGAACCCCAGCTTTTTTTTTTTTTTTTTGAACCACAACTTCTTATACATGATGAGCTTCCCCATAACTGCTTGTCAGAAGAAGCAGTTTCTACTGCTTTGGAAGAGTGAAAACCGTAGATCTGGCCAGCGATGCTCAGGCTTTAGGATTCCACTACCCAATCAGCTAACAAGTAAATGTCACACCGAGAGTCCCCGTAAAAGTTGCCCGCTTTTAATTTTGACAAGCAGAGGCATTTCAAAGGCGCCCGTCTATGATCATCTGCTTTCACAAAAGAAAGGACCTTCCAACACCAAAATATTAAGAGAAGTATAATTTCAGAGGAAAGGAAAATCCTTCCAGTGAGATCAAACAAGCTTTTTGAACCCTCTCACATAGCTATTACGATTCTCGTGTCACCATGAAGCGGCACCCACCTCGCAACTCACATCAGGGAGCCACAGATGGACATCAACACTCCAGGGCGTGAGTAGGGTTAGGTAAGGGGGTAGGGTAAAGTCCAGAGAGAGTGAGGGATGCCCCTGGGTCACACAGCAGGGAACGGCAGAGCCAGGCTGGGGAGCCAGGCTCCCCACCTTACTGTCCCCCACTGGCTCCAATGGTTGTCTCTCACACCCTCTGCTGGACTCCCCCGGGTCCACTCCCCAGGGCTCACCCTCACTTACCCGAAGGCAAGACACGGTAGCCACTTCCCCGCACCCCCAGTGGGGCGCCTGCCTTGCTCCAGGACACGAGCGGGGCTGGGATGCCTGTGCTGTGGCAGGTAAGGACCACAGGTGCCATCTTGGTCACAGTGAAGTCCGTCTGGTCATCAGCGATGGTGGGAGGCACTATAATGCAAGATAAGGCTTGAGGCCTCACCGCGGTCCGTGGGGCCCACCCAGCCATGGAGCCAGGTGCATGAAAACCACCCGTGGGGGACACAAGTGATGAGGGCCAGGGAGGGTAGGGTGACAGGGAGAGGTCACAGTCACTCACTTGGGAAATATTTTTTGCTGGGCTTTGGGGTGCAGTTATGAACCACTTTCTTTTCTTTTCAAGATTTTATTTTTTATTCATGAGAGACACACACAGAGAGAGGGGCAGAGACACAGGCAGAGGGAGAAGCAGGCTCTCTGCAGGGAGCCCGATGTGGGACTCGATCCCAGGACCCCGGATCACGTCCTGAGCCAAAGGCAGATGCTCAACTGCTGAGCCACCCAGGGGCCCCTGAACTGCTTTGTATAGAGATACCAGCTACATCTCTCTGGAGTACTTCACAAGAGAAGGGAGCCTGGTGGGAGCTCAGAGTTGGGAGGCCACAGAAGGCCTCCAGGGGACATGCCATTTAACCTGAGATCTGAAGGAAAAGCAAGGGTCGACTGGGTGAAGCACAAAGAGAAGTGTTCAGAGCAGAGGGAACAGCATATGCAAAGGCCCTGAGGTGAGGAACTAAAAGTTGAGCAGCACGATTGGAGAGTGAGGCAAGCCATGGGGTGAGCTGAACCTGGTGGTGGTGGTGGTGGTGGTGGCTGCATCAGCATGCATAGGGTCATGTGGACCCAGGTAACACCTTGCATTCTATCCTGAGGGCAGTGGGCAGCCATGGAGGGAGGACTTTTCACCAGGGTGATGATAGGTCAGATTGGGGTTTAGAACAATCTGGATTGAAAAGAGGCCTCTCCTGAGAGCTCCTACGTGCCAGGAAGAGTGCTGGCATGGGGGGCTGCGTCAGTGTGGGGGTGGGTGGGATGAGGCGATGCAGGCGATGCCCACAATCTATCTTCTCCCCCTTCCTGCTCCTACTCACCATGAATGGTCACCTGGTAGAGCCTGCGGGCCTCGCCCACCTCATTGCTCACCACGCACTCAAACTGGGCTGAGTCCTGGGGGCTGGGAGCTGTCAGGAGCAGGGCGTTGGAGGGCAGGAACCTGGGATGGACAGACAGATGGTTGGCTGCTAAGCAACTGGCCTGGCTGACCCGAGCTCAGCCAGCTGCCACCTGCCTGCCCAGCAACCTGGATACAGGGGACTGGGTGTCTCATGACTAATTTCTCCTCTGGTATCTGCTCCCCAGCCCAGAATCTAGAAATTTCTTCTAGAAGTCTCTATTCTTCAAGCACTGGCTGTTGAGCTTGTGGGCAAGTTCAGTTTTCACCCCTGTGATTCTGTGTTGTTCTGTGTTTCTCATCCCTGTATGTTTTCCAATCACCAGCTCTGACAACTTGCGTAATAGCGACCAAATCAAAACCTCTTATCAGAATGACTCATGTTGCTTGAGCACCTGCTTTAGACAAAAGCTCCATGGTGGCCTGGCACGTGACACAACAAATATCTGGTGAAATAATTGGTGAACTGACACCTTTAAGGTGCTGATCTTTTCATGATCAGCTGCATTTGAGAAACAGGGAGACAAGTTGCCAGGCCCAGCCGAACTCAGGCCTCCAGGTATCGATCACTGGTAGGCCCCAGCAGCTGTAATGGTTAAAACCCCCTTGTCAGGCATCTCAGTGTGACAATCCTCCTAGATGCCTGAGGTCAGGACACAGATCCCAGTGCTGGCTTTGTTGAGAACCCAGGTGCCTCCCTGCCTTGTTTCTGACCAGGCTCCCCACCGTGAAATGGGCACACCCTTCCCCACCCCCAGCACCTCATGATGCCACCCCGATGCCCAGTTCAGTACCGGTAAGCACCCCGCTGCAGATGGAAGTCCAGCTTCTGTCCATCCTTCCACCAGACCACCTGGGGCTTGGGGTAGCCTCTGGCCTCACAGGGCAGCAAGGCAGGGGTGTGGGCAGTCAGGGTCAGGTTGGAGGGGCTAGGGGTGATGGCTGGAGGCTCTGGGGAGAGAGTAGTTTTAAGGAGACAGGGGGGCAGGATGGAGGCAGGGGAAGAGGGTATTTCCACCACCATCGACCCATCCTCTGCAGGCCAGGGAGAGGCAGGAGGCACTCTGCAGGAATCTTCCAGCAGGCTCCCAAATCTGGGGTGATGGGACCTTTGCTCACCCCCCAGGTTGGCAGCCCCCTAACCACCTCTCTGAATGTGGCCCTCAGCGTCCCACTCCTCCTCAGCCCTGCCCGAGGCCAGCACCCAGCAGAGTGGCCCCCACCAAGGGGATCCGTTGGAGAGAGGAGAGCAGATTAGAGCGTCTGGTACAGTGATTCTGAATCTTATCCTTTCAAACGTTTTAGATCTGTGCATATTTGATACAATAGTAGAGTATTGAGAGTACATACTATATGCATAAAATAAATATGTGTCTTTTGAGTATGTTCAAAAGTTTCACTCATAGGCTTCACTGTCAAAACCATTTAGAGGCCATTGCTCTTGGCTCCTGACAGGATGAACCTAGAAGCCAAGCAGGACCAGCCCAGATTGGAGATGGCTGCTGAAGGCAAGGAACATGCCTTCCCTAGTCCACCTACCGAAGACCTGGAGGTCACGGCCTTGCCGATCAGAGCCTGCAGAGTTGGATGCGAGGCAGAGGTAGTGGCCAGCGTCCTGGGCAAGGACTGGCTGGATCCTCAGGGAACCCTCAGGCAGAACCTGCAGCCTGGAAGGGAGGGAGGGAGTTGCCCTGGAGACCAGCCCACTAGGCACACCCTTCCAGGGGCTGGGCCCTGGTGGTGTCTCCAGCAAGACCCTCCCCTCTGCCCTTGGCTTCCCCAGCAAGAAAGTGCCAACTCTGGAGTACTTCATCCATGAAGCCAAGGTCAGAGGGGGTCACAGCCATGGTGGCATCGGGGGGCCTCCCATGCTCCCACCTGGGCCCAGCTTCTCCCTAAGAGTCAGCAGGCAGCAGCATCCAGGAAGCACCTTTTCTGAGCATATCCCCCAGATCTGAGGACTGTGCCTTCCCAGGACCATGTCCTGTACCCCAGCCAGCTGGACTGGGGATGAGCTGGACCCAGGCTGGGCCAGTGGAATACTCTACCCTGGGAACTGGGATCCTCAGGCAGTTCTCTAGATTCTGCAGGTTGTACAAACTGAGAAGCTATAACTTGGGGTCAGGGGAGCCTGGGGGGCTGTTTCTGCCATTTTTGTAGAGAAGGTGTAGAAAATTGGTCTGAGAGAGAGAGGCATGAATACCCACCCCCAGAAACAAAGATTAGTAACCAAGAGTCAAACCCAGATAGACAGACAGCCCCCCAAGGTTCTTGACTGGACAAGCCTGTTCCTTGGGTTCTGAGAAGACCCACGTGCTGGCAAGGCAGCCAGCTTTCTGTTCCAGCTGCCCAGGCGGTTTCTGCTTAGAAACAGCACCTAAGACCCTCTTCTCCCAGCTCCCACCTGGGGCTATTGGGATCCAGGGGGGCTCCATCCTTCCGCCAGCTCACGAGGGGTGGGGGAGCACCATCCACCTGGCAGGGCAGCAGGGCCGTCTGGTTGATGGAGGCGTTCACCGTGGGTGGTCCTGGCTGGATGGTGGGCACCACTGGGGGAGGGGCACACAGGGAGTGGGTACTGGGAGCCTGGGGCTCTACGAAGGGCCAGCGTGGGGTGGGGTGAGGCCCACTCACTGTGGATCTCCACGTGGAAGGCCACGCTGGTGCTGCCCGCGGCATTTTGGGCCGTGCAGCTGTAGTTGCCCCCATCGGCTGTGCTGAGGGCCTGCAGCTGGAGGAACCTGCCCTGCTCTGGGAACTGGGTGTGGGCATCCGCCTAAGAGGTCCCAGGATGAAGAGAGCCTCGTTAGTGCTGGGCCAGGGTGGGTCAGCCCCCGGGCACGGGGCAAGGAGACCAAGGAACTGGTGGGATGGGCTGGCCTACAGGTGCCCAACGGACACCCCTCTGGGGGAAACAGCCTCCTGTGGGAGGGAATGAGCCTCCTGCCCCTGGGCTCTGCCTGTCGGGGATGTTGCAGAGGAGAGTCAGGCTTGGATCAGGAGCTGGAGCTTCCAGACGACCTACAATCCCTTGGTTCCCATCTTGGGTGGGGTGCACAGAGAACCTCAGTAACTAGCAGGACTCCGGGAGAGGAGGTGTGTGAAGTACTGGCACGGGGCAGCCCCTCAGCACCCGAGATCTAGTCTGCAGGGTCTGGGCCCGACTGGCGTGCAAGGTGCTGCCCCTGGCTCCCTAGCCTCGCACCCACCTGCAGCAGGACGCCGTCCCGGTGCCATTCAATCTGAGGTGCGGGCTCAGCCTCCACCGAGCACTCCAGAACCAGCTGCCCTGGAGCCAGGCCAACCACAGAGCGGGGGCCCCGGGGCCCAATAACATGTGGGGGGCCTGGGTGAGCAGCAGAGTGGGCATGAGAGACGGACCTGCCCCTGCAGACCATCCTGCCTCCCTCTCCTGCCTCCACCCCGGCACCCCCTACCTTGAACCCTGACCCAGAAGCTCTTCTCGGCTTCGCCAGCAGGGCTCTGGGTCAGGCAAGTGTACAGCCCGGCATCGCCCACCTGGGGAAGGAGCAAGGTGAGCAAGTGCCGCTGGCCCCAGCCTGTCCGCCTCCCGATCTGGATTGCTTCCTACACCACCAAGGACTCGGGATTCAGACTCAGGCCGGCCAAGCCTGCCATCCTGCCTTCCCAGTCACTCCCCTCTCTGGGATGTTTCTCTATCTCCACTTCACCCTTGCTATATGGCTCGGGCAAAAACTGCCTCCTCCAGGAAGAGCTCCTGGATGGATGGCACCGGCCCTCCTCTGGTTGGGCTGGGAGTTACTACTGGCTTCTGACCTGGCTGGGAGCTCTTGAGGGCATGGCCCAGGTGGGTGGTCTCCACGGGCTCACCCCCCAAAGGAGGAGCTCGGCCTAACTCCTAGGTCCTGCTCCTCCCCGCCCTCCCCTCTTGCCCTGCCTCATCCCACGGCAGCACCTGCACGCTCTCTACCCGGAGCACTCTGTTGCCATCCCGAGGCCTGCCCAGGCCCTGCCCGTCCTTGTGCCAGGTGATGTTGGGTGGGGGGTTGCCCCGGGCTTCACAGTGGAGCTCCAAGGGGGTGCCGGGGGTCAGCAACAGCTCTGCAGGCTGGCCTGAGTCCTCGATGTAGGGGGGATCTGCAAGACACCCATCTGGGGTCAGCCATGGCGGCTGCACCCAGAGCACTGGAAGCGGGGGTTCAGCTCCAACCCCCCATCATCCAGATGCTGGCTGCAGATGGGGCCACAGATGTGGGGGACGATCCTAAGAACCCTAGAAACCATGGGCCAGTTTGCCCGGGCCAATTAGTTGTGCTTTAAAACCAGCAAGCAGGGGCACCTGGGTGGCTCAGTGGTTGAGTGTCTGCCTTCAGCTCAGGGTGTGATCCCGGGGTCCTGGGATCAAGTCCTGCATTGTGCTCCCCACAGGGAGCCTGATTCTCCCTCTGCCTGTGTCTGCCTCTCTCTTTTTGTGTCTCTCATGAATAAATTACATTAAATTAAAAATAAAATAAATAAAACCAGCAAGCCCACAGTATGGAGGATGCAGCTGACACAAGACTTTCCAATATGGCACAAAATTTGCAAAATCTTGTGCATGAGACTTAGGGCTCTGTCTCCAGATTTCAGAGGCTCCTTTGTCCCTGCTTTGCAAGGTTTGGGGACAAAGCTAAAGAGGGACAGCCCCAGGAGAATGAAGGGGAGCAAAGCCAGCATCCCATAGGAGTCTACCTTTCCTCCAAACCTGGCACCCAGGCAGCAGCCCCTGGGGAGATCCAAGGACAGAAGGGGGGCTCACCTCCTCACCACCTGCTCCATCACCCCCAGAGGCCCACCCTGCCCCCAGGCCCAGAGAAGCTGGCACTGGGGGCAGATGGCTCACCCATCACTGTCAGTTGAAAGTGCCTCCTGGCTTCCCCTGCCTCGCTCACGGCCACGCAGGAGTAGGTCCCCGCATCACCAGCTCCTGCTGTCTCCAGTAGCAGGCTGGGCCCCTGTTCCAGGCTCTGGGGCAACAGGGGCTCCCCATCCTTCATCCACGACACTAGGGGCAGGGGGCTTCCCCGGGCTTCACAGGGAAGGACCACCGAGGAGCCACGGACCACCGCCACATCATTCTGGACCTCCACTGGCTCCAGGACAGGGGGCACTGTGCAGGGAAAAGGGGAGGACATGAGTCCTTTCATCCACGCCAGTTGGCCCTCACCCTTGGACCTTCACACAGGCTGTTCCTACATGGGTCAGGACGCCCTTCTCCTGGACAATTCCTTCTCATCTCCAGTCCTCAGCTCAGACCTCACCTCCTCCAGGAAGCCTTCCCTGAATCCCCAGGCCAGTTGAGGAGCTCTCCTCTGTGCTCCCACAGCCCCCCGTCCTTCCCCTGGTGTCACTAGCTGCCTGGAACTGTGACTGCCTCTTTACAGAGCTGTTTCCTGCACTGACCTCTGGGTGGCAGGGGCCACACCTGCTCATTGCTGTGTCCCAGCCTGGTAAGGCTCTGGCACACCACGGGGTCAAACGGCTGCTTGTGAGATGAATGAATGAGCAACCAAATGAACCAAAAACCGAGTCTCTGTGTTTGTCTACAAGGGCCTGAGGACGCATTTAATCTCCCCTCACACCCCTGCCCACCTCCTTCACCCCCCCTCCCCTCACTCCCTGTCCGTACCGTGCACCTGCAAGGTGAAATTTCTGTCAGTCACGCCAGCCGGGCTTGCAGCCACACAGGTGAAGATGCCAGAATCTGCCAACTGCACCTGGGAAATCCTGAACCCCTCGAGAAGGATGGAGGGGAAAAGACGGCAGGGGGGAGCTCCATGGAAACGGTCCCTCTCCTTTCCTGCCCCCCAGGGGTTTACCTGCCAGCTAGGCGGCTTGGAAACTTACACCTGAACAGGCCTGGCCTCTGCCTAAACCCCTTTCCTGGTTCCCTGGTGCCCCCAGAGTAAACCCTAGACTCAGACTTCCTCGCCCCTCGTGCCTTCTCTGACCCACCACCCTCTGAGGCCAGATTTCCTGCTTTCCCAATTCTGCAGGCTGTGCTGTTGCACCCAAGGAATGCGACACCTGCTTGCCCCTATCCCTCTTCTAGACCATTCCTTTTAACCTTTGGGACTCGCCAGAGTCGACATGCCCTGCCTGTCTGTGTCCTCCACTTTCTCTCGAAATCCCTCTGGCCCTGACCATACCTCCTGAGCGAGTCTTGTCAATGTCCCCAGTGACCTTGAAACATGTGGCTCCCGGGACAGCACGCTTTCCTGGAGTGCCTCCTAAACCGTCCCAACCCTGCGCCTGCTCCTCCTTCCTGGGACCTTAGACTCATCCTAACACCGGCCGCAGGGGCTGCGGGCCACAATCATACTCGGGAGGCTGCAGCCAGTCCTGGTTTCCAACACCACCTATTTGCCAACAATCTCTCAACTCCCAAGTGGAGAAGCCTCCTTCTGCCTCTACACAAATGTCACTTTATCTGAGTGTCTATCACCGACCAGCCTAAAATACTAGCCTCCCCTGGGACCTCTCATTTATTCTTCACTCGACTTTGTTCTACAGAGCACATATCCCTGGCGACCTTCCTCTGCTTTATCTGTTTAATTGCCATTCTCCTCCCCTGACCAAGCAGCTGCAGGGCAGGGGCATTATTTTGCTCACTGCTCTATCCCAGTGCCTGCAACTGCAGCACTCTCTAAGTGTGGAAGAATGCGTGAAGATTTGCTTCAGAAACCTTCTTCCAGGAAGCCTTCTCTGATTTCCTCCACCCCAAGGCAGGCTGAGTTGGATACAAGCAGGTGTCATCACCTGGATCTGTGCCTCCCTCCCCAGGCTGTAAGAGCCTGATGGCAGAGGCCTCTTTCATCTCCAGAGCTCTATTTGGGGGTGGGAGGCCCTCATTCTGCCTATCATAAGCCTCTGTATGTATATATTATTTTTATTTGAAGACCATTCAGATGTATTCTGAAACCCAAGCTGCCTGCAGAGTGGGTGTGGGACCTGCTGGCCCAGGGGCCGGGAAGCCTCTCCCCTACCTGAGGGTACGGCCAGAGCTGTGGAGGTGGGTGCGCTGGGAGAGCGGAAGGGGCAAGCCATCCTTGAGCCAGCTCACACGGATGGGTGCAGAGCCCCGGACGGGGCACGCCATGGTCACCAGCTCCCCGGGCCTGCTCACCAGGGTCCCTGAGCTCTCTGCCCACTGCTCGATGGTGGGAGGAACTGGGGGTGGGCAGAGAGATAAAGGGGCTGGTGAGAGGGTTGAGGGAGGGGGTCTGGGCGGGGGAGATGGGCTCCTCTCAGGTAGATTACAAGAAACAGCAGGAGCCACATCCACACCAGGTGAGGATGAAGTCTACCACGTGGGGGCACCCCTCACCCGAAGGCTCTATTTGCATCTCCCCTGTTCCCCAGCTCTCCCATCACACCCCCAGGCTGCAGTGCTTGTGTCTCTAGTCCCAGAACAGGTTGCAGAGGCCCAGAGAGGTCAGATGGTGGCCCAGCTCATGGTGTGAGCATGGCTGGGGCTTGAACCAGGTCTCCCGCATCCTGGCCCCGGTATCACCCTCCAGTGGAGGCCCCACGCGGGGCCAGGCTGCTGCAGCCCCGGGATAGCAGAGCTCCCCCCTCGCCTCAGCCCTCAGCAGCTCACCCAGCACGCTCACTGTGTGCAGCCTGGCGTCCTCCCCGGCCGCGTTGTGGGCCACGCAGGTGTAGGCGCCCGAGTCCTGAGCCTTCAGGCCCTTCAGCACCAGGGTGCTGCCATCCAGGTAGAACCTGCACGGGGACGGAGAGCCAAGAGCCGGCACATGAGGGTCTGGGGTGCTGCCTGGGGGCCTCAGGGCATAGGCCAGGCCTTACCGGAGGTGGGGGCCCACGCCCTGGTCCAGCGGGCCACCGTCCTTTAGCCAGGTCACGTCCGGTGGTGGCTGCCCGTCTGCCTCACAGTCCAGCCGCACCTCCTGCCCCTCCAGGACACTGTGCTCCTGTGTGGTGCCCAAGCTCCGGATCCGGGGGGCCACTGTGGCAGGAGCTGTGGTGAGGCCCAGGGCAATGGCATGGGGTGCCAAGGGGGTGAGACACTGCGGGTGGAGGGGGCAGACATACCCAGCACAGCCACCACGAAGTCCTTGCGGGCCTCGGCCTGGGTGTTCTCGGCCACACACGTGTAGGTGCCAGCCTGGGCGGGCTGTAAGCGACTCAGCTGGAGGCGGGCCCCCCGGGAGACCACACCGTGCACCACGCTGCTCTCTGTGGGATGAGGGATGTGCCAGGCCCTCACCTGCACAGACCTACTGCCCCAAGCGCCACCACTGGGCACCCGACAACAAAGTCACATGACTCCCCGAGCGGGTGCCCATCCCCCCCACACACAAGACCCAGGAATCTTGGCATCACCCACCCTCCTCTTGTGCTCACGGGGAAACTGAGGCCCAGACGGGAACAGGGTCCCTTGCTGGCTACATCATGACCTTCCTCGACTGGGTCTCTCTCATTGCTCTTACAATGCCTTACAGCCCTTCCCATCTTCTTCCACTGGAGACATTTCTTGCCAAGATGCCCCACTCCCCGTGGTGTCCAGGACTGGCTCCTCTTCTGCAGACCCTCAGGCCCTCCTCACCTCCCACCTTTGCTCCGGCTCCACCTTGCCCACCCCCACCCACTAAGGCTTCCAATCTGGGTGAACCAGCCACCCACTGGCCACTTCCTGGTCCCCATGCAGGTCCGGGAGGGCTGCCCCGGGGCCTCTGCTCAGGCTGCACACGGCCACTCCAGCCTGGACCGGCCCTCCCCGCCCCCCCATTCCCTCCAGCTGCATCTCTGCCTGAGCCCAGGCTGGCCTGCCTCCCCCAGGTCCTCACTGGAATAGCCAGTCTCTAACTTGAAATCCACAGAGCAGCTATTGTATGTCCAGCTGTGAGCTTGGGGTTCGAAGCCGAGTAAAACACAGCCCTTGGCCTCAAGGGGCAGAAGTGCATCGGAGACAGTGAGACACGGGTGATCCTGTGTGAGCAGCCCCGTGAAGCCCCTCATGGAGCCCCGAGGGGTCAGGCAAGTCTTTAGAAGAGGCAGGTCTCAGCTGAACTGAGTGGGTGTCAACCAGCCAGTAGAGGTACTCAGCGGGGTCGGGGTAGGTATTTTGGGGAAGAAAGAGTGTGTGTCGAGAAAGGAGGTAGAGAACAGGCCTCAGAGGGGCTCCACACCCTGCAGTAATCCTTAAAGAAAGGAGAGCATACGCCACACAAACACACATACTAGAACCTCCCACGCTAATCGCCTCAGCCCAAAGGTGGAAACAACCCAGATGTCCACCAACTGATGAACAGATAAAAAAATATATATATATATGATGTAGCCACATGGTGGACCAGTCAGCTTTAAAAAGAGTGAAGAAGATGTAATTTCACTTAAAAGAAGGAAAGTAGAACGGATACACCCTACAATGGGGATGGATCTTGAAACACAGTGACGCTGGAGTAGAGAAGCGAGTCACAAAAGGCCACATATCATATGATTCCACTTTTGTGAAATGCCCAGAACAGGCAAGTCTCTAGAGTCAGAAAACAGGTCAGCGGCTGCCTGGGGCTGGGGTTGGTGTCAGGTGTGAGGGGCAGCGGGGGGTACAAGGTAACAGGTAAAGGGTGGCCTTTTGGGTGATAAAAATATTCTAAAATTGATTGTGGGGATGGTCTGTGAATATAGTAAAGATAATGGAATGATGGACTTTAAATGGGTAAATTGTATGGTATATAAATCTTGATAAAGCTGTTTTCAAGAGAGGGAGGGGGACTGGGAGGAGGGAGAGAGAGAGAGACAGAGATAGAGACAGAGACAGAGACACAGAAGGGCATGTGGGATCAACTGGCAGTGGCTGGCTCTGTTCAGAGCCCAGTGTGGGGCAGCGGGAGGTAGGCTGGCCAGGCCCTGCAGAGCCTCTGGGCTGTGGTTCTAAGGACTATGGCCCGAAGGATTTCAACAGACAAGTGACCCCCTCAGAGCCGCCCTCTGAGATCCCTTCCTTCCTGTGTGGACACTGCCCTGGCAGCTCAGAGTGGGCCCAGGACTTGTGTGGGGGCTGCTGTCCTCATGGGGCAGGGGACAGTGGTGGCCACAATGGGGAAGGCCACGGGCAGAGAGAGCTAACAGCCCCAGAGGTATTTACCAGCCAATAAGAGGAGGGTTCTGCTGAGACCCTGGGGTGGGAGGAGAGGAAGAGAGCCAGACAGGACAGAGGCCTGGATTGGGAGGTGACCAGCAGCTGGGCTGGAGGGGCCAACACCAAGCCCAGGGTCAGGCCAGCTGGGCCTTCAGCACCCACCCTGCCTCCATCTCAGGGGGTGGCTGATGGTGGCCACAAACACAGGGAGCCTTCGAGTCCCCATGGGAACAATTCTCAGCATTGGGATTTCAAGGGCCAATAGGGTTGAAGACAAATAGAGGGTGTGACAGACAGGATGCTGCCCTCTTCAATTTTGACAAAAATGGCAACAACCAACAACTCTCCGGCTTTCATTGCTGTGTCACCACAGGCAGGAATATTTGGCACTGAAAGGATGAGATGCACTCACCAACAGGCATTCTGTCCTTCAGCCAGGTCACAGAAGGTGCAGGGACCCCAGTCACATCACAGCTCAGGACCAGGGGGCTCCCAGCCACCTGGCTCACTCTCTCTGTCTCAGGATTCTCAAATGTCGGGGGCACTGCAGGAGAGAAGCCACACTGACACAGTCCTAAGACTCTGCGGTCCCCTTCCTTACACTTGGGCAGATTAGGGACACCCAACTGGCTCTTCCTTCTGGTTAGCAGTTGACAGTTTACGCTTTGCCACTGGTAGAGATCTAGGTTGTTTTAGTCACAGATGTAAATAGAACGTGCAACTGTCTATTTCAAAATATTTTTATTTATTTATTTTTTAAAATTTTATTTATTCATGAGAGACACACAGAGAGAGGCGGAGACACAGGCAGAGGGAGAAGCAAGCTCCATGCAGGGAGCCCAATGTGGGACTCAATCCCGGGACCCCGGGATCACTCCCTAAGCCTAAGGCAGATGCTTAGCCACTGAGCCACCCAGGCATCCCCAAAATATTTTTAAAGTAGAGTCCAGAGGGGTCTACTCAGCCCAAGGATGGTGAGTGCATGGCTAATGTACCAGTAGTTCTTAACTTATGCCAGGGCAGACATCACTAATCAATCCCAACACTCTCTCCTGCTCAGCCAGGATGGGGTCATGCATGCCAGGCAACCACAACCAGTGGAACAAAAATGACTGTGCTCAGGATGAACCATCTCTGTCCTCAGGGACCAGACCTTCCTGCTTCCCATTGCTCGTCAACATAACCATCAGGAGAAGGCTAGTCTCCAGCTTACCCTGGACAGTGAGGACAAATGTCCGCATGGCTTCCCCAGCTGTATTTCTGACTTTACAGCTGTATAAACCTTTATCCAACACCTAGGACAAAGAGAGCACATGGTGATGGTACACATGGCGCTGGGATGGGAATACCTAGGGCTCCCCCAAAACACCCAGGCCACAGAAACTTCTGGAGAAGGGACTCCCCAAATATGCTGGTCCTGCCTGGGAAGCCAGAGGAGATAGGACCCCCAGCCTTCCCTCAAGAGCTTCGAGAAGCAGGAAGGCTGTTAGAAGGTGAGTGTGCAGGTTCCAGACCCCCACTCTCCCCTGGGCCTGCATGCCAGCCAAGCCTGGAGGAGAAAGTCCCCTCTCTGTGGGGATGGAGCTGGGCCAGGAGAGGGGAGCCTAGTGCGGTTTCCCAGAGGAGCAGCAGATATTCATCCAGCAGACACTTGTGAGTGTCTAATCCACACCAGGGAGGGTGGGCAGAGCAAACCCCCAGAGTCATAGCTAGAGGGGCCAGGAAAAGGCTTCCAGATCCCAGGAAAACACATTCCCATGTGATAAGGAATGGATGTGCTCAAGGTCAGTCCAGAACCAGATCTGGAGCCCTGTGCTCTTCTCATGTCTCCCGCCCCGGAGGCTGCTAACCAGCTCGGTGTGAGGCTGACAAAGCTGGAGCCCCACACCCTGCCACACAGCCACCCAGCCCCATCTCCCAGGCTCACCAGGACCAGGACCAGGACCCACAGCCCCCACAGCTGCCCATACCATGGGGCTGCTCACCTGGGTGTCCCGGATCTCCAGCCTCTGCCCACCCTGCAGGGCCTGGGTACGCTGTGCCAGGACCAGGGGCTGCCCATCCTTGTGCCAGGTCACGGTCGGCTCAGGGAGAGAGTCTGTCTCACAGCTCAGGACTGCTTTGTCCCCAGCCCGGACCAGGATCACATCGTGGGGGCCGCTGGGAGGCTGCCTGAAGGTGGGGGGAACTGGGATAGCAAGTAAGCAGAGTGAGACAAAGCAGCCTGCCCAGTGTCCTCCCTGGTTCCAGCCAGAGGTAACAGCTGATGGAGGCCCTTGGGGTCACAGTGGGGCCCACCCCAGGGATGGCACAGACCCAGGGAGTTGGAGGAACAGAGTTCAGGTCAGCATGCCAAGGACCTGCTGGGTGACCTGGGAAAAGCCTCCTGCCCTCTCTGGGCCTCAGCCTCCTAGATGGGGAGATGTTCTGATGGTCCTCCTGGACTCCTTCCTACACAGGGTAGGCCCCGGCTAGTTAGAGCCCTCCTGAGGGATCTCCATAGCCCATGTCCCTCCAGCAAACAGTATAGAAGCCCCCACCCTGGGCTGTGAGACCTGGCACACTGTCTGGCACTCACCCAGTGGGTGAATAAGTGCAAATTTATCAACTAGACCCAGGGCTAAAAGGAACTTTCCAGTCAGCCCTGGCTCATGATATCTTGGGCCAGCTTTTCCCCAAGCGGATTCTGAAGACCAGGAGCCCTGAACCAGGCTCCACGCCAAGAACCTCTGATCAGTCAGGCTTGGGAAGGGCCTTTCTTGCCTGGGCCAGCTCCTGTGGCTGTCCCACTGTCCCCTCCTCGACTTCGGAGAGCACCCTGTGCCAGGTATGGGGTAAGAACTCATATACCATCATTTAATCCTTATGTCAAGCATCACCTTACCAATGGGAGGCCTGAGGCTCTGAGAGGGAGGGTGACTCGTCCAAGGTCACAGAGCAAATAAGCGCATGGCTGAGTCTCAAACCCAACGTGTCCAACTCTTCAGACCAGGATCTTACCCACCATGCTGCCCAGAGGGTGTGGGTGTCCTGGCTGCCCCTCTCCTAGCTGTGCTGCCTCAGGGTATGGAGCTGAGGGCTCCCTGGAGGAGTGGGGGATAGTGCAGTTTGGGGGGCACACCCAGGACATACCTAGCACGCTAAGCTGCACCAGCTTCTGGTCTCGGCCGGCGGCATTGAGGGCCTCACACGCATACATCCCGGAGTCTGACGGCTGTGCCCGGGCCAGCTGCAGTGTGTGGGTACCTGCGGGGGAGCCAGCCCCTTGCAGCAGCAAATAGGCCTGAGGCCCCAGGCCCAAGACCCTTAAGCTTTCCCAGAACCTCCATCTGCTCCCAGGTTGGAGGAAGCAACTCTGACGCCCCCTGTAGCCTTGGGGTGGGCTCCAAGCCTCTGTTTACCCACCAGGCAGGAGGAAGACCTCTTTTCCCAGGGAGAGGGCCTGGCTGTCCCGGTACCACGTGACCTCAGGGCTCGGGTGAGCGTGGACGTCACAGGACAGGGAGACACTGCTGTTGACGATGGCAGTGACCTGCTCCAAGTTCGGACCTGTGATTTGTGGGGGGGCTGTCCCCACAGCCACCAGGAGGAAGATAGACACATGAGAATACATCCTGGCAGGGGGCCGAGATTAGGAACTCCCAGTGCCTCACCTTGGTGCACTTTCATACAAGGCCACTTGACAGCCCCTATTTGTCATATCTACCTCACAGATGAGAACACAGGGCTGAGAGATCAGAGAGGGAGAGTCACTTCTCCAAAACCACCCAGCTGGTTGGCAGCAGAGCTCAACTATCAATTCAGGCTCTGGTCCTAGACCTTGGGGGCTCCGCAAGGGGATCCCTTGTCATCCCTCTGTCCCTGAGGCCACAGCTCATGGCCAATGAGATGGAAACCCCCTAGTGGGTGACCTCTCTGAGCTATAAATTTGGGCTGGTTTCCTAGCTCTGCTAGAAGGTCATTCTGGGGAAAGTGTCAGCCCCACGCCAAGTATAGAGTAAGTCTCAATAATGGTTCTGTAAGGCCTCAGAGGAAGCATTCTCTGGCAGCCTCCAATGCTGCTTAAAATCATCTGGGGTTGGCCCGCAGTGATCAGGGGCCCCTCTCTGTCCCATGATGTGGCTGGCGCCAGCTGGGATCCATGCACTTTGAGCCCAGGCCCAGAGCCCAGCACACTGGGAGCAACAAGGCTGTGCCCCTCCGGGTGGGAAGAGGTGCCATGACTGCCCACAAGGTTAACCCTGGGAACGGGCCACAGCCAGCCCAGAGCACCAGCCCTCAGCTGGGAACCCGCAGGCACCGCCGCTCAGCCCAGCTCACCTTGTACCCTGAGGGTGAAGAGCTTCTCGGAGGAGCCCGCCGGGTTCTCGGCCACACACATGTAGCTGGCGGCATCAGCCACCTCGGCAGTGGAAACCTGTGGGTGCAGGGAGAAGGTGCCTGGAGACACCACAGGCCTGCTGGCTCTGGGCTCCTCCAGAAAGTACTGCGAGGGCTCCTGCCCTTAGAAGGCCAGCGTCTCTGCCTGTGTGGAGCAGCATTCAGGGGGCTCCACTGACAGCCACCCCCCCCCCCCCATCCATCAAGTGCTCTTTGTGACATTCGGGGCACAGTGTGAGGTTGATGCTCGATGATTCCCTGTAGCAAACTATATGGTGGCAGCAGTCTCCCCCCAGCCCCAAGTAGGGCTGGTCGGTGCCATGCTGGGCTCCCGGTGGCCATGCACCCCTTTCAGGGCCGGTAGCCCTGAACTGCCAGCAATCTGCTCACATAAGATTATCTAGTGGGCCAAATTAAATCCCGGGTACTCCCACATGCTTTTGGGCAAAGAGCCTCATCTGGCACAGATAACAGCAGCTCCTTGGTTCCCAGACAAGCAACACCGTGTCACGGCAGTTGCTGCCATTAGCCTGCGTTGGGGGACACCCTGACCTGCAAGACTTGCCCGTCCTCCAGGACCTGCAGCCGTGGGCTTGGGGCGAAAGGCAGCCCATTCTGGAGCCATGAGATGGTGGGCATAGGGTTGCCCAGGGCCGGGCACTGTAGGCTGACGGTGCTGCTGGCATTGACTGTCACCTCCTCCACCAGCTCCTCCGTGTCGCCCAGGATCACAGGTGGGGCTGGGGGGGTGGGTGGCAGGGAGAGCAGGGTGAGGAGCAGGTGGCCTGGCTGGGAAGGGTTCCCAGGGTGGGGGGTGGGCACGAAGGTGCAAGCAGCACATGGGGCCAGGCTCTGGCTAGGTCTCCCCGTGCCCTACTCCCCATGCGCCCCATCCCCCTGCCCCGGCCCAGCCCTGATGCAGTTAAGTAATCTGGGGCACCGAGAGGGCAGTGATTTGGTCAAGATGATACAGCTAGAAAGCAGGCCACTTGGAATTTGAACCCAGTACAGCCTCCTGACCCCTACGTGATCAACCTCCCAGGACAGAGGACTGAACGTGCACTCTGCCTTAACCCCTTTCTCAGGGAGGCCCTCGGGGGGCCTGCAGACCTAAACCCTCTGGTCCCAGGCTGACCACTCACTGAGCACAAGCAGCTGGTAGTGCAGCCAGTCCTCGCCCACCTCATTGGAGGCTTTGCACGAGTACCTCCCGGCATCCTCTCCACGTACGAGGGGGATCTGCAAGACCCGGCCTCCTGCGGGGATGTGGGACAGAGACCTGAGCAAGGGCAAGGACGCCCACTCTTTCCTCTGGAAGGGACCTCGAAGACATCACTGCCCCACCTCCTTTGTGAAACGGAGAGAATCAGCTTGCCCCACTTGCTGTGGGCCAGTCCCTGGGCTGAGCATTTTCTCGGCCTCTGACTCTGTATACTACTGCTACTCCCATCTTCCAGATGGAAGAACTGAGGCTTTGCAAGAGTGCCCAGCAGTGCTCCTCAATGAAGGCAGGGGGAGGAAGCAGAGAGCTGGGCAAATATCCAGGGACAGACTTTTCGGAAGCAGTGAGGCAGCTCCTGGGTTGTGGTGATTGGGGGTGGGGGACCCTGAGGAGTGTCACCTGGGACCCTCTGTGATCAAGAGGCAATGAGGGCCAGACCCTAGCACCTATGTGGGGCTAGAGGTGGCCTCCAGTGGGGACAGGTTAGGGTCACTCTGTGTTCAGGATTCTAAGTTGGGGGATCACTGGCCCAGGCTGTGGTGTGCTTGGGGCTTACTGGCTACAGAGCTGGGGACAGGAGCGGGACTTAGAGAAGCAGTGGCTGAGCTTGGGAATCCCTTGATATGTGAAGTTAATCTATGGTCAGGTTCAGAATTAAGGTCCACTTGTGACCACAACCACTATGTGCTCGTCCGTAATCAGGGGTCAGTGGCCGGGGTCAGGGGTCAGTGTTGGGGTCGGAGGTTAATAGCTAGGACCAGTGGGTCACCTGAGGGCTGGGATTAACCTATGGTCGGATCTGAGGTCGAAGTCAGCATGTGATTGAGTTTACTGTGTACCCAGGATCTGGATCAAGATCAGTGTCCAGGTCCAAGGGCAGTGGCCAGGTTGAGGGGTCAGGTAGGGGTTTCTGACAGGGATAAACAGCTTTCAGTAAGCACAGCCTCTTCTCCATCACCAAGAGGTTGCCTTCTTTTGCAAGCACCAAAGTACAAACCCTGGAATGAGCCTATTTGTCTAGAGGTCGGTGCAAACCACCTCATCTCCCCCTGGCCAGCCCCACCACTGCTCCAGAACAGGACACTGCAGGACACAGGACAGGTCCTAAGCTCAAAGGTCACCAAGGCCCCCCTGATGAGATGATACAGGGCTCCACACCTGGAATCCCAACCCCTCACCCCCCACTGTGGTCCTCCTGAGATCTTACTAAAGCAACTGGCTCCTCCTGCAGAGAAAGACACCAGCTTTGGCCAGTTATCCCAGGACATTATAAATCTTGAGGCCCAGAGGTGGACATGGCCTGGATGAGAACCTCTGTTCTAAAAACTGGAGGCAAAGGGGGAGCCCTGTTTTCACCCTCAGATGGGCAGAGTGTCTAGCCCTGGTTTATGAAAGGCAGCCAAGGTCCAGAGTGGTCATGTGGCCTGCCCATGGTCACATAGCACACAGCACACAGAAGCTCCAAGGACTCGAAAGGACAGTTAATAAGCCCCGCTCTGAGGCGGGTGTGCCCCAATCCCTGCCTGCAGATCCCTGCCCCCCCGCCACCGTACTCTCTAAACTACCTTGCAGGACAGACACCCCGTCTGTGGCCAAGAGGGGCTGGTCCTCCCTGTACCAGGTGAGCTCCGGGGGTGGGACAGCATTGGTGTCGCAGTACAGGTAGGCGGGGTTGTTCTCCACGATCTCCCGTATTCCATCACCCCACTCCGGGCCTCTTGTTCCCTGGATGGGATCTCAAAGGCTGCACTGGCCTCCCCCAGCTTCTGGAACATGGGGGGCACTGGGATGGGGGGGACAAAGCCATTAGAACACACAGCTGCCCAATGAGACACCTGTGCTAGCCTCTCTCAGGTGTGGAAATGCCACAGTTAGAGCAGATCCCTGAGGCCAAGGCAGTTTTTAAATTCACGCCTCTCAGCCAGTGTTTACTGAGCGACTACTATGCTGGGCACCAAGATCAGGTTCTTGCCCACCGTGGCTCACGTCCAATGGATTCAAAAGACTTCCCATGACATGTTGCCACCTCTCAGGGGAGGAAGCCAGATACTAAGTTTCAGCCAGTTTGTTTATTGGAGCATAGAGGCACAAAATCATTGGTTTTCAGAGGTGGTGGAGGCCCTCAGGGCTACCTGATTTGATGACCTACATTTTATAAAGGTAGAAGAAAGGCCCAGGGGGAGGGCAGGAATGTCCCCAGGTCACAAAGTCAGTGAATGGAAGAGCCAGGGCCAGGGCCTGGAGGTAAGACACACCAGCCAGCAATGAGAAAGGGAACAAACTACCTGGAATGCAGTCCACCTGCCCTATGGCTCCAGAAGCACTGACACTCCCAGCCTCCCCTGCGGCCCTGCCCCCCATGCCCACTGGCCCATGCTCCAGCCCGGCCCCACTGGCCCCCACACACCCTGGATGAGCACATTGAAGTCCTGGTCATCCTCGCCAGCCACGTTGGTGGCCACACACAGGTACCGTCCCGAGTCTGAGACCTGTGTGGGCTGGATCTGGAGTAGCCGGCCCTCGCCCAGGAGATGGAGCCGCTCACTGGGGGTCACGGGCTGGGATGGAAGAGGGGAAAGATCAGAAATGAGGGGCAGAAAGCACGCAGATGAGGAGATATATATATATATATATATATATATATATATATATATATATATTTATATATATATTTATTTATTTATTTATATTTAAAGATTTATTTATTTGAGAGAGTAAGAGAGATAGTGCATCATAGGGAGGGGCAGAGGGAAAGGGAGAAAGAATCTCAAGCAGATTCCATGCTGAGTGTGGAGCCTGAAATGGGTTGCTCGATCTCATGACCCTGAGATCACAACCTGAGTCGAAGCCAAGAGTCAGACGCTTGGCTGACTACACTATCAAGTGCCCCGAGCCAACCTATATTTTAAAAAAAATTTAAAAATACAACACAAAGTGGCAGTAGTACTCTGACAGTTTTATAACATCAAGCCTGTCTAGCTTAAAAACCAGGAGTTAAAAATGGGTAAACATGGTGTTTAGTGTTGATGAGACCTGTTCCCCACAAACAGCTGGATTTCTTAGTAAAACACAAAGTGGGGCAGGGCCCAGGCTGGCTCTGGGTCAGGAGCGCCCTGACAGCCTTCTCTGGAAGGTTCCAAGCAGAAGCAGGACTCCCAGGGGTTTCCTCACTTACCTGTCCATCCTTGTACCAGGTGATGGTGGGCGGGGGCATGGCCCAGCACTCACACTCGAGGGTCAGAGTACTGTTGACTTTGGTCCTCACTTCCTTCACGCTGGCCTCCCCCAATGGGTCATCTTTGGAGATGGAAGGGGGGACTGAAAACCACAAGGGGGTCTGAGAAGCAGGCCTAGGAAGGGGATGCTGAGACCCAGTGCTCACCCTGGACTCAGGGCAGTCCCAGAAACGGGCATGCTGGTTCCTGAGAGCAGGGGAAGAGGGACCCTGGAGACTGACCTGTGCCTGCAGCTGTTCACTTAGGGGAGAGAGTGCTGGTTGACAGTGGTTTACAGTACGGGGCGGTGTGGGCAGGGGAATTCTCTGGGGGCCATTCTGGGGGTGCCAGTCTGAAGTTGCAGTGCAGGTGGCAGAGGGAAACTGGGCCTGGTGTGGATCTGGGCATTGGTGTGACCCAAGGCCTAACTCACCTGTTCCCAGCTCCTAGGGTCCTTGGCCCTAAAATGACTAAGTCAGCCCTGGCTGCCTGGTGACCATCAGAGGAGACAAGTCACAGGGAGGTACCTTAGGGTATCTGTGGGGGCCCAGGCACCAGGGGTCCCCTAGCTCCCAGACAGCCTCCTGTCTGCCCTGCCATTGTCCCAGAGGGTCCCTGACTCACTGAGCACTTCCACGTGGTAGTTCTTCATGGCCTCCCCAAGCTCGTTGGTGACCACACAGGTGTACTGGCCTGCATCTTCCTTCTGGGCATTCAGGATCTGTAGCCCGTGGGTGCCTGCTTGCAGGGGGCAGTGGCCAGGGTCACCCCCAAGGTCACATGACCTCAGGCTCACCAGTCCCTCCCTCTAACCTAGCTCAAGAATGTGTCCCCTGGCCCCTCACTTCTCCCCCGTCAGAGGGCATCACCTGGGAGCAGCTGGATGTTGTTTGAAGCCTCAAACGGGGCGCCATCCTTCATCCAGGTGATGGTGGGGGAGGGGAAGGCCAGTGCCTCACAGATCAGAGAAATGGGGTTGTTGATGGTCACTGTCACTTCCTCATCTGCACTGTCCTCGGTCACTCCCAGGATGGTGGGAACCACTGTGGGGAGGCAGGGGGTGTGATTGTTAGCAGAGAGCCCTGAAATCTGGGCCTGAGGATCCAGAAAAGTCTCAGACCTGTTGCTTAGCTTCAGAGCCTAGGCTTCCCACCACTAAACAAAGCCACAGGGGAAGCTGGATAATTTCTGCCTCAATTTCCCCAGTAGCCTCTTAGCATCCAGACAGTCTTCTAATCTACCAGAGCCCTGTCAGTTCTGCTTGTGCTCCACTTCACCCCACTCCCTGGTGGGGGAGGGCTCCCTGATGTATAGAAGAGCTCTGCTTTCATTGGTTCTGGGATTTCCTCTTTTAGGTCCTGCAGGGGACTGTCCCTTTTGCCACCAGCATTTTTAGAAACAGATTTTATTAAGCCAGGCTGTGTCCCTATCATCTTCTAGATCCCTGTTTCTCCTGACAGGACAGCTCATACTGATTGCCCTTGGGAGATGGACACCTGGGGGCCCTGTCACCCCTCTATGCCTCAAAGCTTCATTGGTGACACAGGGACAAGCACATCTCCCTCTCCTAGGCTTGTTGTGAAGATCCAGTCAATCAGGCCTGTTCAAATGCCCAGCCCATGATAAATGTTCAGCCAATATAGCCATTATTTTGTTATTGTGGAACCCAGAGAAATGGAAAAAAATAGGAAAGGGCTTTTTGGGATGCTGTCTGTAAGGAGTTAGTCACCTTGGTTCTCCCTTCTGTTGGTCCCCAGGGTGGCTGGGAGACACCCAGCACTTACCCAGGACACTGAGCTGGAAGTGTTTGGTCTTCTCCCCTACAGCATTGGCTGCAATGCAGGAGTAGTGGCCAGAGCTAGACAGGTTGGCCTGGAGGACCTGCAGGAGGGCTCCATCGGGAGAAATGTGGTGGGCGTCTCCACCAGTTAGGGGCTGGCCATCTTTGAACCACATGACCTTGGGCTGTGGGTGGCCTGTGAGGGGGAGAGGCAGGTGAGACAATTCAGCAGGTTCTGACTAGGTTGGCCAAGAGGTCAGAGGTGGCTTCCAGATAGGGCAGAGGACATGGATTCTCCATCTCCGTTAGAGGACCATGTAGCAGGATAAGGCACAGAAGCAGCCACCAAGCTTGGCCTGGATCCTTTCCTACGTGGTTGACTGCCTTTTCCTTATGGAGGAATGTACTGAGATGGGTGGATGTAAACAGGCAAGACAGAAAGGCAAGTTATTCCTCTCACCCATCCATCCATCCATCCATCCATCCACCCACCTACCCACTTCCCCATCCATCCATCCAAACCATCCATCCATACCTCCTTCCAACCATCCATGTACCTCCCCTTCCACCTACCCAACCTCCTCCCTATCCATCCATCCATCCATCCATCCATCCACCCACCCACCCACCTAACTCCTTGTCCATCCATCTATCCATTTATCCATCCATCCATCAACCCACCCACCTCCCCATCTATCCATCCATCCATCCATCCATCCATCCATCCATCCATCCATCCTTCCACCTATCCATTCAACCTTCCAGCCAGCCAGCCAGCTCAGCCCAGCCCACAAGCGTACTCTCCCAGACACTGGGAAAGCCATGGTGACAAAGCAGTGCTTGGGTCCTCAAGGACCTCAAGCCCCTGACTGGGGCACACAGAGATCACAAGGTTACAATAGTCCAATGTGATTAGTGCTGGGACAAGAAAGCTCTGGGTCTTGTGGGAGCCACGTGATGGTAGCCCAAAGGCCAAAGGGGTCAGTCAAGGACTGAAAGTCCTGAAGCTGAGGTCTGTAGTCAGGTGAGGAGTAGGGAGGGAGTATTTGGGGGCAGAGACACAGTGAGTGCAAAGATGAGCAGGATGTGGTGCCAAGTTAATGATATAGAGAGACCTCTCTGGGGAGCAGTAGGGCTGAGGGCATGTCAGGATCCCTGGGGACCGCCTCCTTTCTGAAGCTGACTTCTCATGCTTCTCCCGGCCCATAATATATGTGGCCCCTACCTGTGGCATTGCATGTCAGGTGAGCTGTCTGCCCCTCGGGGACCTTGACTGCCTCCTCCAGGCTCTCGTTCTCAATCCTGGGAGGAACTGGGAGAAGCAGGGACACAGATGGTTACTGACCAGGGTTGGCTGAACAACCATGAAGCCAGAAGGCAAGAGCCCAGAACCAAGAGCCCAAGGCAACTGCCTTCAGTTCCCTGTGCCTCAGTTTCCCATCCCCTTGTGCCTGCTTCCACGGAGCAGTGAGTTCAATAAACATTCGTTGCTGGCTGAGAGAAGTACAAGAGCCTCTAGGGGAAGGCCCTGATCAGGAGAAGGCAGTGGGGTGGTGGTGGCCCCCTTCCACTTTGGGTTAGTCTCTGCTGTTTCCAGAAAGTTCCATGGCAGCCTCAGAGCAGAGGTCGTTGATCAGGCAAAGAAAAGGAGCCTCTCTCTCCTTCCTGTGCAGAGCCCCCAGTCCAGCATGAACCCTTCATCCTAGACATAGCCCCCCCAGCAGCTCCTAGGTGGGAGAAGAGTAATTCATGGGATGCCCATGAGAATAGGGCTACGACATACCCAGGACCTCGACGCTGAAGTTCCTCCGAACCTCCCCAGCCTCATTGCTTGCCAGGCATGAGTAAAGACCTCTGTCCTGCTCCCGAGCCCGGGTTATCCTCAGCATCCAGCCCCCTGGGGAGGAAGAGGAGTAGGCTCCAAGCACGGCGATGAGCAGCCTCTGTCCCAAGCTGAGCCCCGGCTGCTCACCAGGAACAGGAGTGCACGGAGTGTCGTAATTAGATGTGTACGTGTCTGCCTCCCCCAGTGCTGCATTTCTCAGATGGGGAAACTGAGATCCAGGAGGGTAAACAGAAGGAAGGGAGCCCGCTGGACTTCAGACAGGCACGTGGGTGAACTTGAGGAACTTGAGGGTGAACCTGTTCTAGTATGAAGGACCTGTCACCTGGCTACCCCTGGTTCTGGGCACTGGCTGGGGGTAAACGGACAGCAATGGGCTCTGTAGTCCTGACCCAGGCCAGAGGCCCCCATTCTATTCTAGTGGAACTGGAAAAAAGCTGCCTTCTCCCAAAGGCCTCTCAGAGGCAAGCCAGCTCCTCCCAGGGGAATGTGACCAAGGATCATCTAAGACCTGCCCAGGGAAGGCAGATACATAGGACATGTTATTACTGCTGTTCCTGCACCCGGAGCAGGCATCACTAATGGATTGCCATGCTCCCTCCTGCCCAGATGTGGTCTCTGAATTCGTACCACAAGGCATCTG
The DNA here is from genome assembly GCF_905146905.1 of Nyctereutes procyonoides. Lineage (NCBI taxonomy): Eukaryota > Metazoa > Chordata > Mammalia > Carnivora > Canidae > Nyctereutes > Nyctereutes procyonoides. The sequence continues at coordinate 35,609,988 of NW_026575020.1, forward strand.
AAAGCCCTCACCAAGTGCTCAGAAGTGGAGCACAGGGAAAATTTATGTGCCTTCCCAGCTTTGGTTGTGTGGAGCAGTTGCTGAGTCACTGAGGCTGAGCTTCAGTGATCTCAAAGTTCCTGTAAGATATGGATGGGACACTGCCTCTTGGGCCTCAGTTTCCCCATTTGTACACCAACAAGAACCATCACAAATCAACTTTGTGGGGAGGATGAATATTTAGAGAAGGTGCTTAGCTCAGTATTTCAAAAGTTTGTTACTGTTCTGGGGGATGTTATAGATGGGCCATGAGATTTTTTTTTCTTTTTTTGCCACAGGGCTTATCAGAACCTTAGCTAGGCAAATAGTCACTGTCAGTCTTCCAGAGGAGGGCAGGGGAACACAGCAGGAAGTCTTTTCCCGAACTTATTTAAATCCAATTGTTTTTCCTGGCACACCTCACCTAGTCAGTGTTTTTGGTTGCACTCTTCGGGGGACCAGCAGCCCAATGCTTATCCCAACCAGGCCTGGCAGCAAGGGGTCAGAGGTCATGGGCATGTGATAAACAGAGGTAGAGGCAGAGGGCCAGACCTGATAATCAGGTACTCCCCTGACTGGCACCTTACCTGCCAAGAGGTAGGTGTCCTCCCCAGGGCTGATGGGCTCCTCCCCTCGGAACCAGCGGACCCCCGGGAGTGGGACGCCTGTGGCTTCACAGAGCAGCGTCAAGGGGCTATGCAAGGCGGCAGAGACGTTGGTCAGCTGGTGCAAGTCTCCGATGAGCTCTGGGGGCTCTAGGCACAGAGGAGAAGCCGCATTCAGGGTGCATATGGGGTCTGTATGCTCCTTCCCTGCCCGCAACAGCTGTCTCCCTGCAACGACCCCCACCCCTATTCGGAGAGTCCAAGGAGCAGAAGTGACAAGGTCAGTGCAGCTCCCCCTGGCGGGAGTGACCAATGGCCACAGGCTGGGCTTTGGTTTCAGGCAGGCACCTTGAGCCTCAGTTTCCCCACCCCCTCAGAGAGATGCCAGGAGAATCCAACCAGCGCTTAGCACGTGCCTATGCTGAGCAACGAGACTGGCACTAGGGACAGGGGAACATAGATATGTCCCCTGAATCCACATGCTGGAGGTAAGTGGCACCTCTGCACTTTCTGAAGGATCCATTCACAAAGGAAGCCACGCTCTATCAGGCGGACATAAGTGGGTGAGGCCAGGGATCCCCAGGGTGGGATGGGGTGGTGGGGGTGGGGGTGGGGTGGGGTGAGGGGTGAGAGGGGAGGGCATGATGAGAGTGGCCTCCCTAAACCCATCCCTGCCCACTTGATCTCACCACTTCTTGTGCCCTACCCTGAGGCATATAGTAGGAGCTCAATAAAAGATTGGCATCACGAGGCTGTTGCAGGCCCCTTGAAAGTGCTGTGTCACCTCTCCAGGCCTCTGTAGAGTCTGTTCCCTCTGCCCTGCACACTCTTCCCCCTCACCCCGGCACCCAGTGAACTCCCCCTCAGCTTTTACATTTCAGCTACAAGGTCACCTCCTACAGGAGGCTGCCCTGACTTCCCACTACACAGTTCAGACTCCTTGTCTCTCACAGGCCCTGAGTCGCCCCACGGCACATGTGTCACGCAGGGTAGAGACTGCTTATTCCCCCAGAGCCAGGGGCAGGGGAACAGGAGAACAGCAAGTGAGGAGAAGGAGGCAGGCAGAGAGGGCTCCTGGGAGCCAATCCCGACTCTGAGAGCAGAGCTCAAGGCTTCCCCAGCCAGACGCTGGCCTCCTGCGGGAACAGGGGCTGCGGCACCGCCGGCTGGCTCAGCGGTTGAGCGTCTGCCTTTGGCCCAGGGCATGATCCCCAGGTCCTCGGATCGAGTCCCACATCGGGCTCCCTGCGTGGCGCCTGCTTCTCCCTCTGCCTGTGTCTCTGCCTCTCTCTCTCTCTCTCTCTGTGTCTCATGAATAAATAAATAAAATCTTTAAAAAAAAGAAAGGAGGGGCTGTGCCCCAGGCTGGGCCGTGCTGGCTCCGGCGTCCCGCCCCCCGCTCCAGCGCGGCGGTGCTCACCCAGCACAGACAGCGCGAACCTCCTCTCGGCCCAGCCCGCCGCGTTCTCGGCCACGCAGCTGTAGTGCCCGCCGTGTGCAGCCCGCGCCCGCTCCACGCGCAGGCTCTGGCCCTGGTTCTGCAGCCGCAGGCCCGGCTCGGCCCCCAGTGGCCGGCCGGCCCGCTCCCACGTCACCCTGGGCGGGGGCTTCCCCGAGGCGTTGCACCACAGAGTGGCCTCCCCGTCCCGGACCACGGAGACCTGTGTGTGCGGCTCCCGGGGGCCAGCGATCTGGGGGGGAACTGAGCGGGGGGAGAGAGAGCGCGGGTCAGGAAGGCCGCCCTCGCGGCTGCGGCACCAGGCACCAGTCATGAGCCAGCCGCACCCCCACTCAGGCCTCTGCTCCCCCAGCCCCTTGCTGGCTGTGTGACCTGGCCAGGGGACCCCCCCCACTCTGGGGGCATCCACTTTCCATTTCTGTGATGGGGTCACAGCCCTAACCCCCGTGCCTCTCCCGCACCCTGAGAGTCAGGGGCAGGCCTGTTCCGGGGACAAGGTCACACAGCACAGCCCCAAAGGCTTGTGAGGGGTCTCCTTCCCCAGAAACCATGGGCCTCCTGCACCTTAAACAGTCACTGGGGCCATTTAGGGGCAGGGTGTTATTCCACAAGTGGGATGCTGAACATGCTTTTCCTGGTTAATTTTCTAGAACAATTTTTACAAGGCTGCCTATCTAATTTCATCCCCGCTGGACCAGTCATTGGAGACAGGTTTCCGTTATGTGACCGAGCTTCACATAAATTTTATATTTCTCTGTTTTCAACTGTTTCAAGATATATTTGGTGGGACGCCTAGGTGGCTCAGTGGTGAGCATCTACCTTCAGCTCAGGTCATGATCCCAGGGTCCTGGGACCAAATCCTGCACCTGGCTCCCTGCGAGGAGCCTGCTTCTCCCTCTGCCTATGTCTCTGCCTCTCTCTGTGTGTCTCTCATGAATAAATAAATAAATAAAATTGTTTAAGAAAAAAAAAGATATATTAGGTTTCTCTGGGCCAGTGAAGGCTCCTGGGGATCCTGTCACCCCTTTCTCGTGCTGAAGTCACAAGCTGTTAAGAAGCTAACTGGGGGAGCAGGGTAGGGCAGCTTATAAAATGCCAGCTGTCTAAGAGGGCATGTGAAGTTGTTCTGATTGCCGCAGCTCCTGTCTCTGCTTGGGTTCTGGAGGGTGCAGTCTGCCTTCCCAGGGTGCCTGGTTGCCCACCCTTCTGGCCCCTTCCACCTGGTTCAGGTCATCCCAGCCCGGCTCACCATGCACCTCCAGCAGCTGGTCCTGGCTGCTATTTCCCGCCACGTTGCTGCACTCACACGTGTATGTGCCCTCCTGGGCCGGCTGGGTCTGTCCCAGGTACAGGAGCCGCCCCACGGCTGACACCTGTTCGAGGCTGTTCCCCTCCCCTGGCAAGGGCTGACCTGGATGCAGCGAGAAAGAAGCCCCTGGTCCTTCCACCCAGAACATTTGTCCTCCCTCCTCCCTTCCCCACTCCCGCACATCCTGGCCAACATCTGTTCACATCTTCAGGTGTCCACGGACATGTCACATCTACCAAGAGGCCAAAGGACCCATCCAGCTCTCTCTGAGTGCCAAACCTGCTCCTGGCCCCCCTTCTGAGCTCCCCTAGCCCCCTGGCTTCTCCTCATCCCAGATGTGTGCCTGCAGGTCAGTGTCCTTTCTGCATCTCAGCCCAGGAGGGCAGACCTTGCCTCACATCCTCCCTGAGATCCTTAAAAGCTCCTCAGAGACTGACACATAGGCTTCAACGATGGGTACCGAATGATCCATCCATCTAGCTGCAGTGACCTGGGGAGGGAGGGCAAGTGGCTGTCATGGTTCCCCTGGTGGCAAGAAGATTCCAGCATCGAGGAAGGGTTTGGAAGCCTCAAGGCACAGGAGTGAACACCACCTTCCATCATCCTGTACTCCTGCATGGCGGCCAGCCCTCTGGGCTCCGTCACCCTCAACATGTGTTCCGGCAGCGGGGAGGAGCCCCAGAGGCTCCCCTTACCTTTCTGTCTGTGTGCTCACCCCTGCTGTCCTGCCCTGCTGCTCCCAGATTGATCTCGAGCTCAGATCTCTCGCCTAGCTCCAGACACCTGCCCCCCACTGCCTGCTTGACATCTCACTGGTGACTAACAGAGGTCCCCACGTGGACAAGCCCCAAACTCCAGGCTTGCCCCCTGACCATTTCTCCCTCTCTGAGATGCTGACCCCATTCTCCTGACTCTCAGACCAAAACCTCGAGTTACCCCGACTCTTCCTTCTCTCTTCCTATCCAACCCAGCAGGAAATCTGCCAGCACTACCTTCGAAACACATCCAGACTCCCCCATCCCCCACCCCCTTGCCATCTCATGGCTCCCCGCCTAGTCCAGGCGGTCAGGATCTCTCGCCTGGAGCCTTGCAACAAGCAGCCTCTCTCAGGCCATCCTTACTCTCAGTGATCTGTTCTCAGCATGGCTGACAGGGTGAATTTGCTGAAATTGGATTGTGTCCCTCCTCTGTCCAGAGCCCTTATGGTAGCCCCATCTCTCTCAAGGGAAAAGTCAAGATCATTACAGTGGCCTCCCATCCAGCCCCCACTGCCCTGGTGACCATCTCCTGCTACCTCTCCTTTGCTGACTCTGCTCCAGTTCATTTCCTCTTTGCCCATTCTTCAAACACGCTTGGCTTATTCCTGCCCCGGGGCCTTTGCACCTGCTCACACCTCTGCCTGAAATGTTCTTCTCTGCAATAGTCTCATGTTTGTCCCTCCCTCACCTTCTTAAATTCTGCTTGGCGAAACATCCCTGGCCACCCAGCCTGAAACTGCAAATATCTTCTCCCTCTTTTGGCTTTACTTTTCTCCATAGATGATACTTCCCATCAAAGTCATTTGCTAACTTTCTGTTTATTATTTGACCACCCCGACCCACCATCGTATTTCCAGTGCCTAGAATGGGGCCGGGCACAGAGAAGCTCTCAGTAAATATTGGTTAAGTGAATGAATTCCAACTATTTATTGAGCACCTATTCTGTACCAGGTGCTGACCTGGAATTCAGTGGTGGCCAAGACAGTGCCCTCGGGGCTCAGACTCATGGAGAGTAGATACTGAAGGACTAAGACGGCTACATGACAGGTTAACACACACGGGCTGTGTCCAGGAGGCCCTGCCCTGGCCTGGGGTGGGGTCAGGGAGGACTTTCTGGAAGAGGCCAAAGGACCCATCCAGCTCTCACTGGCTGGGAAAGAGCTGGGGCACCCGGCAGACTCGGGGACGGAGCAGAGAGGGGCTGTGGGCAGCATCACTTCCGTAACCAGCACCCTCACCCCTGTGCATAAGCCCACCTATCTCCAGTTCAGCTAGACTGTGGGGTGGGGGCACCCAGCGAGGCTATGGGGTGTGGGGCAACGATGGACACAGTCATACCGTCCTTCCTCCAGGAGATCTTGGGGAAGGGGATGCCCCGACATTCACAGGACAGCCTGGCAGGGTGCCCTTTGGTCACGGTCAGGGTGCGGGGTTCCCTTGAGGGGAACACAGGAGGTACTAGAGGAAGAACAGAGAGAGAGGGGTGTGGGGTGAGCAGTGGGCTGGGGAGGGAAGGGATGGGCAATGGAGAGAGCCAGTATCCTGGGACCACCGAGGTAGCATTTGCCCGGGGTGGGGGGACAGAAGAGCCAGGCATGCCAGGGGCAGGGGAAGGGACCCCAGATCCTTACCCCAGACATTCAGGTTGTAGTGCTTCTCTGAGCGGCCCGCCTGATTCAGCGCCTCGCAGGTATAGTGGCCTGCATCCCCCACCTCCGCTCTGCTCACCTGGCCAAGATCAAGAGTGACCCATCAGTGGGGGCAGCACAGAGATGGGGTTAGCCATGGACAGACAGATTGCGTGATCTTGGGCAGATCACCTTACATCACTGTATCCCTACCTCCCCAGCTGGAACGCAATGATAGCACATCTCCCACCTATTGCACCGTGATGTTTCCAGAAGCCACGGCTGATGGTGGCCTGACATGGGTCAGGTACATGGAACGAGCTGCCATTTGGGGAGCCTCACCCCACTTCATATCCACAGCCCAGCCCTACTAAGGATGATGGGTATGTGGCTGGCCCAGCCCCTCTCCTGCCTTTAATCTGCTCCTGGCCTCTTTGGAAAGTCCAACAGAAGAGACCAGAATGGAGGGTGGAAAATGAAGGAGGGTGGGAGCAGGAGATCCTGTCTTCAGAGGTCAGATCCCGGCAGAGGGGGTGATGAAGCTAGGTTGTGGCTTTGAAGAATGTAGAGGACGAAGGGCGGGCATTCTGGGCAAAGGAAACCAAATTGAGGTGCTCAGCACTGGGAATGATCATGTCACAAGGTGGAGAGGGGAGGGAAGAGAAGAAATGGGCTGGAGTGGAAGGTTCTCCCCAACAGCTGGAGACGTACTTCCCCTTCCCCTGGCTGACATGGACGAGCTGTTCTAGGGGCTGGCTTTCTTTCTAAAAGAACCTCAGCCACCCCAGAAAAAGGTGGCAAGGTGCTTACAGGTGCTTACAGGTGAGGCCAGTGTGGTCAGGCCATCGCCTAAGGTGGCACAGCCAGGAGGAGGCGGGGCTAAAATTTAAATCCAGGCTGACCCCAGAGTCCCTGATCCTAGCCCACCCTTCCTTGCTGGGCCAGAAGCCCGATGAAGGGCTCCAATGCCCAAAGGCCAGGAGGCTTTTGAACAAGGAGTGGAAAATAGGTGGGAAGAGAAAGGCTCAGCTTTGCGGGGACCGAGGGAGGCCCTGCAGCAGCTTCTGATCCAGTCGGGGGGGTGGGGTGCCCTGGGCACTGGGTCGCACTGAGCTGAACCAGTCTCGGCAGGGCACCCACAGGCCCTGCCCTGTCTGGGGCTAGCTCTGCTGAGTGGACGCCCCACCAGCCCCCTAGGAGGCCACACACCTCCAGCAAGGCTTTGTCTGCAGAGAGGTGGATGCCAGGCCTCAGCTCCAGGGGGTGGCCGTCCTTCCTCCAGCTCAGCACGGGTAGGGGCACAGCTTGGCTCTGGCACTCCAGGGTCACTGACTCATTGGCCACGATGGACACGTTCAGCTCTTCCCCGAGGATGCTTGGCGGCACTGTGGCAGGAGGGCAGGAGAGGGGTCTCAGGCAGGTGAGGGACCGGCAGGACAGGGCCAGGGCTGCCGTCAGGCCAACCACTTTGGCAGCCAGGAGCAAGCCCCAGGGGATGCGGAGTCAGGGTTAAGAGGGGGCCTCCCCACTGTGCGGTAGCCCTCTTATTCCCCCTCCAGGACCTTCCCCATCCTGCTCCAAGACCAAGCCCCCAAATCTGAATGTAGCATGGTCACAGCAAGGTCAATATCCCATATGCAATTCTGTGCTTTAGATGCACACAATGATACCATCGAGGGAAAGCGGGTAAAGGGGACCCAGGATCTCTCGGTATCAATTCTCTGTGAGTTTACAATTATCTCGAATTTTTTTAGAAACATAGGATCTTTATTTCTTTTCTTTTTCTAAGCATTATAAAAGCAGATCCCTGAGGCACTTCCCCCCCCCCCCCCATACAAAAATAACCAGAGCAGGGTAGGGGTTAGGAAGGCAAAAGCATGGTCTGGAATCAGAGCTCCTGGGCTGGTGTCCTGTGTCTGCCACTCAGGCACTGTGTGAGGCCCTGGAGATGCTCCTCAGCCTCTCTGGGCCTCAATTTCCTTATCTGTAAAATGGGAGTAATCAAAGTCCCCACCTGGTGGAGGCCCCGTGCACAGTGAGCCACAGTGAGCACTTGAGCATGCCACCCATTAGCTGTTACTCCAACAAAGGGAAGGAGCTAGAACAGACGGCTCCCTCACCCCTCCTAGCCAAGGCTCTATGCTTCCTAGCATTCTCCCGTGTATCTCCACAGACCCCTACAAAATCCCACAAGAGGAGTTGTTAGAACAGCAACTGTAACTATGTGCTTCATGAGTGGAGTGACTCCCACGACAACCTCTGAGGTGGGTGCTATCTTCGCACCCACCTGTGCTTTCTTTCACAGATGAAGAAAGGGAGGCTTGGGGGCACCTGGGGGGCTCAGTTGGTCAAGGGTCTGACTCTTGATTTCAGCTCAGGTCACGATCTCAGGGTTGTGGAGCAGAGCCCCGCATCCGGCTCTGTGCTCAGTGTGGAGTCTGCTCGACCCTCCCCCTCTGCCCCTCCCCCTACTCACTCTCTCTCACTCTCTCTCTCCTCGCAAATAAATAAATAAAATCTTAAAAAAAAAAAAAAAAGAAGCTCAGAGAAGCAGAGTGAGTAGCCCAGGCTCACAGAACTAGGAAGTGGCAGAAGCAGGATTTGAACCCGTGTCTATGACACTCATGAGCCCCAAACATCCACCCCACTGCCCTTCCTGAACAGAGTTACTCCCTTGGACGTAGGACAGTAAGAACATCCGATTCCTGACTTGGCCCCATGCTCTTCCTGCCATGTCACGCTCGTCCCGCCTGTTTCCTGAACACAGAGCTCCTGGCTGTGCAAGCCGCCCGCTCACACCCACCTGTCCACGACGGGGGAGCTCCCCTCCCACCGACCCCCACGTGAAGGCAGCCATACTCTCAGGCTGGTGCCACCCACATCCACCTGCCCCTCGCCCCTTGGATGTGGTGGGGGCACCCCCGGCCCCAGCTTCCTGAGCCACTGGTCTGGATCAGACAGCACCCTGAGGCTGACACTCACCGTGGACACTGAGGATGACGTCCCGGCGGTCCTCACCTACCGCACTCACGGCCACACAGGAGTAGCTGCCAGAATCTGAGGCCCGGGCGCTGGCCAAGGTGAGGACCCGGCCCCCAGGGAAGACCTGTGCCCCCCAGAAGGAAGCCCACATGAGCTTACTCACCTTGAGGGGCAGCGCCCACACCTTCACGTGCAGGCCCCGCTGCCGGGCACGCCTGGGCAGCAGGCTTCGGGCCCCAGAGCCCCCCACAATGCAGGGGAAGTGGGAGCTGTGCCCGGACCTTGGGCCCTCTGCCGGCCTGTGGGCAAACTCCATCAGTGCCCCCAAGACAGTCCTCCGGAGCAGCGCTACTGAGCCTTTGAACCCCGAGTTTAAACTATACAACAGACTTCAAAGAGTTAGAACCAAAGGAGAAACGTAAAATACTTCAATAATTTCTATATCAATCATGTGATGAATAGACTTTAGGATAGTCTGAGTTGATGAAAATATTTCATTAAAATTGATTTCACTTATTTCTTTTTACTCATTTGAATGTAGCTACTAGAAAATTTAAAATTATGTATACAGCTTGGAGCACCTGGGTGGCTTAGTCAGTTGAGCATCCACTTCTTGGTTTCGGCTCAGGTGGTGATCTTGCGATTGTGGGATCAAGTCCCACGTCGGGCTCCATGCTCAGTGTGGTGTCTGCTTGAGACTTTCTCTCCCTCTCTCTTTGCCCCTCCTCCCCATGTTATCTCTCTCTCTCAAATAAATGAATAAATTTTTAAAATGAATAAATCTCTTAAAAATCGCATTGGTGGCCTGCATTATCTTTCTGGAGACCATGTGGCTCGAGACTCTCCATTTAGCAGCTCTCCTTCCTCCCTCCAGCAAACCGCCCTCGGTGGCCCCTCCTTCTCCCTCACGCCAGAGCTCTCAGGGCCTGACCTCTGCTTCTAGCACCTACTGAAGCACCAGGGAGGAGAGCCAGGGCTGCCTGGCATGCTGACCTGGAGGCCAGAAGGCCCTGCAGTGGACACAGGGTTTCCATCCTTCAGCCACATCAGTGTGGGGCTGGGAACTCCAGTGGCATTGCAGGTCAGCCGGACCGGGGCATTGAGCAGCACAGGGCCTGGCAGGCTGGGTGGCAAGGTGATCCGAGGAGGCACTGAAGGGTAGCAATGACACAGGGTACAGGTGAGTCCCATTAGGAGCGAAACTGGCAGGGCCCCTGGCTGGGCCACCCCACAGAACACACAGACAAACAAAAGTGCTGCGACTGCCACTCCCAACAGACGCACATCACTCTGTATCCTCAAGGTGCTCATCTCATTCTTATAATACCATCATGAGGCTTCTACAGATGGGGAACTGAGAATCAGAGAGGGCAAATCACCTGCCCAAGGTTGACCAGCTAGAAAGTGACAGAAATAGTACTTGAACTTGAGTCCTCTGGTCAACATGAGGTCATTATTATGGGGATGGCATGGGGTAACAAGGCTGAGGACTCCTGGGCTGGATAGATGGATGGATGAAGGATGCATGGGTAGATAATGGTTGGATGGATGGATGAATGTATGATGAATGGATGCATAGATGGATGAACGGATGATGGATGGATGATGGATGGATAGATGGATGGATGGAAGGACAGATGGTGGGTGGATGGATAGATGGATGGAAGGACAGATGGTGGGTGGATGGATGAGTGGATGGTGGATGGATGATGGATGATGGATGGGTAAACAGATTGACAGACAAATGAAGAGAAGGACAACTTTTTGGACAAGGACCCCTTCAGTCCCAGGGCAGCTCACCATTGACCCGTAGCCCATACTGCAGCTCTGTACTTCCTGCCACATTGGATGCCACACAGCGGTAGTTCCCAGCGTCAGAAAATCGTGCTTGCTCAATGTGGAGAACTCTCCCATCAGCTGACACTGTCACTCCCTTCCAGGCAGAGACAGGCTGGCGGCCCTTGAACCAGGAGATATCTGGGGGAGAGATGAGAGATGCAAGCAGTCCTGCTAGCCCTTCAGACTGTGTCTGGATAATGAGCACCTACAAAAGACTTCCGGGGTGGCCTTTATTTGGAGTGCCCTTATTTCAGGCATCAGAGCAAGGCGGGTTCTCCAGGAAGAAGGCTGGGAGTGGAACAGGGCAGTGTGTCTGAGACAGGACAGAGGCAGAGGGGAAGTTCCATGGGGTGGAGGCTGGGGCAGCCAGGAGCAAGGAGAGTCAAAGCCAGCCCTGCACCCCCCTCACCACCCCTCCCTGCCGGGAAGCCACGACAGAAAGCTTCAGAGGAAAACATGGTGCCCCCTAAACCAGCAGCCTCATAAGCATGGACCAATTGTATCCTCAGCTTCCTTACACCCTGCCAGGGCCCACCCCATCTGCAGAACACTCACTCCTAGCCCCAAGTTCCTGGCCTTTCCCCCACTGCTGGTCTAGAGAAGAGCCCTGGACAGACAACAACTCAGGGCTCCCAGTCCTTGGCCTGCCAAGCAGAGGGGTCTTACCAGGAGGCGGGACGCCCGAAGCCAGACACTCCAAGGTCACGGAGGCATTTTCTAGCACGGCCTTGTTCAGCGGGCCCGGCTCGATGTTGGGGGGCACTAGGGGAGACAGGGAGAGCCCTGGCTTGGTGGATGGGGGCTCTGGGCGGCTCATCTCAGCCATCCCTCTGCCTCTCCCCGGCCTTCCTAAAGGGTCCGGGCAATAAAAGCCCCGGACGGCTCATGTCCTCTGACCGAGGAACCACACTCCTGAACCCGCACGAGAACAAAGTCATTGGGCTGTGATCTCTGTGGCAGTGGTATGACGGGGACGACCCCAGTGCCCACCCCGGTGGAGAAGCAGAATGCTGGGCAGCCATGAAAAACGACAAGACAGGGATGTGTCCACACACATCAGGACGGGAACGAACCCACAAATGAATAGGACAAGCAAAGCCAGGTATGAATGCGACAAGGACATGCAGTGTTTTTAAAATCCCATTCCTTTCCCCACCCCTAGCCCCCCAGGGCAGCCCCAGGGGCCCCCATGGGATCACCCACCATCCAGCGCCCTTGTCCTTACCCAAAACCTTGAGAGTCACATCCCTTTTGCTCTCGCCGGCCAGGCTGGTAGCGGCACAAGTGTAGATGCCTTCATCCCTTAGGTCCACCTTCTCGATCTGGGTCAGGGGGGAGGGATGGCAGAGTGTGTGCCGTGGGGACATGGGGACGCGGCACCCTGTGCTGGAGGGTGGTCAGAGGGATGCAGGGACACAGTGAGCAGCCGGCTTGCTGCAGACCCCAGGGGCAGGAGAAAGGAGTCAAGGGGACAGTTGGGCTCCGGGGCTGGAGTTCTAGGCCATGTATTCAGATGCCAGGGATACGTCCCTTCCCCTCATTCCATCCCTCCCGTAGCTGAGCCTTCTGAGACTCCTCTCCTCTCCAGGCCCACCACCCAGTGTTCATCCTACCTCCAGGCTGCCAGGGCCCCACTCGGGACCAGCGGGATCCTCCACCTCTGCTCGGTTACCCCACCAGCCCTGGGGCCCCTGGCCGTACCTGCAGTTTCCCCCCCAAAGCTGCCAGGGCCACCCCATCCTTCCACCAGCGGAGACTTGGGGTGGGTGCTCCAGTCCCCACACATTGGAGGGTCACAGGCTGTAGGAAAGGGACTGTGATATTGTCACCTCCAACGATGGTCACCTCTGGGAGCTCTGGGCAGGGGGAGAGGCAGGGAGGGCCCAGGTCAGGGTGAGGAGGGGTGCAGTGAGCACCCAGCCATCTCCTCAATGCCTGGAGTGTGGGGAGTATCTTTACAGGGTCAGCCTCTGGCTTCCATCCACTCAACTCAACACTTGGCTTAGGGGTTGAGCACCAGACCAGGAGCCAGCAGAGCAGGTCTTCCCTTTAAAATTCTCCTACCCATCCATCCACCCATCCATATGTGCACTGAGCATCTCTTCTGTACCGGGCTCAGGGGTATCACAGAGAGCAGTGGCTACAGCGCTGTCCATGCAGAGCTGGGCAGTGGAGACGAGTAACCAAATGGGCAATTTTAATACAGCAGGTGGAAGGCCATGGCCATGGCAGGCTAGGCAGATTAGAAGCACGGTGGGAGCAAGGAGGGCTTCCTGGAGGAAGGGGTGTTTTAGGCCAAACCTGAAAGCTAGGGAGGCACTAGGCAGGCAAAGACCAAGAGGAAGAATATTCCAGGCAGAGGAAATAGTCTTTGCAGGCTTGGAGGTGAGAAAGCTGATGTGTTTAAAGAATTGAGTGAAGTTCAGCGAGGTCAGCATGAAGAGAGCAAGCAAGCAGGTGAAGAGAGGGGAGGGGAGTGAGGGCCTGTGGACAGCACACATGACAGGTAGGGAAGCAGCTAGGGCCAGCCTCTCATGCCTGTGTCTCTTAGGGGGCAGTGCAGCCTAGAAATACCATCTAGAAAAGACCAGCCCTGGGCCCTTCCCTTGTCCACCAGGCCTACAAAGGACGGCCACGGGCCCCTGGCTCTACCCACCCCCAGTATCTCAGGCTGCCCGTGCCCCCTCACCGTGCACAGACAGCTCCACCTCAGCCCCCGCAGTGCCCGCCTCGTTGGTGGCCTGGCAGGCCAAGAGGCCCTCATGGCCTGGCTCCACACGGCTGATCTGCAGCATGGCCCCCCGTGAGGCCACCTGCACCCCAGCCAGCTCCTCGGCGGGGTGGCCGTTGTGCAGCCACCTGAGGAGGGTGGGGAGCGGGACGTGTCGGTCAGCATGAGGCCAGGGCAGTCAGGCTGGGCAGGCTGGCTCCATGGCCTCTTCACACTCCCGGGGAGGGGGAGTACTTCCCACCCCCACCGGCCCCCACCCTGCCCTGGCCTCTACAGCTACCCCGTACGCACTGGAGAGTAGGTACTGGGGAGCCCGAGGCCTGGCAGGAAAGTTCCAGGGGCTGTCCCACGAGGGCGGTCACCTGGCCCACGCCTTCGGCCACCAGGAGCTGTGGGGGCACTGTGGGCAGGACCCACCAGTGGGTGTTTGGAGCCGAGCAAACCCAAGCCCCCAGCACCTCCAGAGCAGGATCCCAGCCTCACCCCTCCGGCCCCCCAGGAGGCCTTCCGGGACCACAGGACGAGTTAGCCCCTCTGGTCTCCCCACAGGCTTGGCCTGTTATTAAATGCCTGTCTCCCCACCAGACTGAGGCCTGAGGAGTCTCATCTGCCTTGTCCTCTGCTTTATCTCCGATACCACCTGGGCCTGGCCCAGAGTTGATGCCTAAGAAAAGTCTGTTGGATGGAAGAAGGCAGGCAAAGGCCCCACCCCACCCTGGAACCGGAGCCCAAAGCCCAGCTTGGGGCCGCAGGGAGTCCTTGATAATGACCATCCCTTGACCAGGAAGCACCTGGGAGGCAGAGTGGGGTCCTATCCCAAGCGATCTGGCTTGGGGTCCGGAGCAGGAACAGGAATCCTGCTCCTGGGGCTCAACCCTGTCCCTTTGTGTAGTTTGGCAAGACCTCCAGCCCAGATCTGTGTGCTCATATGTCTTAGGTGATACAGGCATGCAGGGCGCTTCACCCCCTGGTATCCCCCCAGGGTGGCAGGGACCCACACATAGTGGGGGGAGGAGGGGTGGTCCATAGCCCAGGTGACCCGGGTCAGGGGGACAGTCCCCGGCTCACCCTGCACCTCCACGGAGTACTGCAGAACGGCCTCCCCGGCGGGGCTGCTGGCCACGCAGTTGTACAGGCCTCCAGACGCCTCCCCCAGGCCCTCCAGGGTCAGCACACGGCCTCCTGCCTCCAGCCACGTCTCGTTGCTCTCTGCCACGGGCAGCCCCTCGTGGTGCCAGGAGAGGGTAGGGGGTGGCTGGCCTCTGGCCACACACTCCAGTGCCAAGGGCCTCCCCGCCACAGCCTTCACCACACGAGGCCCTCCTCCTGCGCCCTCAATGGTGGGTGGGACTAGGGAAGAAGCACGGGGCTGCTCAGGGACCAGAGCGGGACACCAGTCTGTTACCTGCCCAGCAGGCCAGGCCAGCCTAAGACCCTTGTTGACCTCATGTCCCCAGGCTCACAGCACTCTCTCCCTCCACTGCCCTGGGCCGCATCCCTCCCCTAACACTGCTTGCCTCTTCTCTCCATCCCCCCAACCCTGGGGTTCCCCAAGAGCAGAACAAGAGCTTATCTGTGTGCCTCAGTGGCTGCACACAGTAGGCCTCTGCATCTGTGGAACCAAAGCGATGGGCTCCCCAGGGCCCGAGACCAGAACCGCTGCTCCTTCAAGTCCCCTCCCTGGTCTGAGGAAGAAGACACCTGGGGCAGGCCAAGCCCAGAGGGCCTGGTCTGTGGGGGTTCAGCCCTTGATGGTCAAGGGGGTAGCCAGAGGGGACTCCTCTCTCCCTCCCTGAGAAGGGCCCCCAAGTGGCTGAGACCATGGAGCCCTCACCAGGGGACATGGGAAGATGACAGCCTGGGATGAGTGTCTCAACCTTGTCTGGGCCACAAGCCCCTTTGAAACTTTTATGAAAATACACTTTCAGGACACGTGGGTTGCTCAGTGATTGAGCGTCTGCCTCGGGGGCTCAGGTCATGATCCCGGGGTTCTGGGATCGAGTCCCTCATTGGGATCTCCACAGGGAGCCTGCTTCTCCCTCTGCCTATATCCCTGCCTCTCCCTCATGAATAATTTAAATCTTTCAAAAAAAAAAAAAAAAAGGAAAATGCACTTTCCATTGCATTTCCAGGAGGTCCTCTGATCCCCAAGAGCATTCCCGAGATGGCAGCTGGGCTCATCCTCACAGGCTGCCTGTGACCTCCACGCAGCCCAACTTCCCTTCAGGATCTCCATGGCTCCAGGGCCCAAGCCTTCCTCATCTTTGGAGGCCAGAGCTCTGGAGCTGAGTCCTCTTGAGGGGCCAGGATGACCCAGTGGCCTGCCCTCTGGGTGTCAGACCCTGCCCCTGCCCACCTGCTCCCAGCTTTTCCTGCCCTCTCCACGTATCCTCAGAGCACAGTCCCTCAAGGTGGGTCTATACCCAGGTAAACAGCACATTTATGGTCAGACCCCCATCCCCACCCCCTGAACCAGGTCCCATCACCTCCTAGCAAGTGACCCGCAGCCAGCCCAGCCTGTCACCCCCAGAGCCCACTTTGCTCATGGGTAAGGCGGAGACAGGGAGACAAGGGCCCAGGCCCCTGAACCCTGATAAAATGAGCTGATGCTGTGAAAAGCCCCAGGGGCCCTGGCTTACAGTGAGTGATTAATGAAGAACAGTTAATTATTCACAGAGGAACAGTGACAAGGGCTATCCCTGGAGGGGACTGCGAATGCAGATTCTTGGCTGGCCTCTGCCTGGACCCCCAGACAGGCCCCTCTGCCCCTGGCCTCAGCATCCTGCCTGTCCGGGTGAGGAAGTCAGACACGCCGAGATGGCCATGTTCCCCGGGCAACTCCCTGGTCTCATGATCCTAGGCCTCTGGCCGCTCCCCTCGGCGACTTTTGAAGACAGGCCCACCACAGCCCAGAGGCCCCCGCCCCCACTGCCCACTCCAGCTGCCCGCTGCCCGCTGCACCCCCAGCCACTCACCATAGACCTCCAGCCTGGTGGTCTTCTCTGTGACACCCACGGGGTTGCTGGCCTGGCAGGTGTAGGTGCCAGCATCCAAGCCCCGGGCCCTCCCCAGCTGCAGCTGCCGGCCGCCCCTGGTATAGACAGCCTCTGCGCTGAGCGGGAGGGAGGCCCCGTCCTTGAACCAGGTGATGTCAGGAGCAGGCACTCCTCGGGCCTCACACAAGAACCGCACCGGGTGGCCCTCCATGACGGCCACCTCGCTTGTCTCGTTGGAGCCCCAGATGGTGGGAGGCACTGAGAAGGACAAGGCAGGGGCTGCTGGTCACAGGGAGCCTCCCCAGAGCCAACCCCAGAGTGGTAGTCACACGCCCATTGACCAAAATCACTGCACGTGTCTCTGGTTCCTATTACAGGGCACGGAGAGAGTAGGGGATCTGGGGATAGACGGGGAGGCCTCTCGGGAGATGTCGATGTGGGTCCTGGTCATCACAAGAGGTGCGGAGGTGGCAGAGGAGCCACAGGTCTGGGCTCTGGACCCACTCCGACTTTAACTCACTGCATGGCCGGGCACAGGTCACTTTCCCTCTCTGGCTCTCAGTCTCCCTATCTGCACAATGACCAAAATCAGGGGTTCACCACTGGTGACACCCACGGTGATCCCTGGGGGTGCGTGGGCACAGCATGAAATAGCACCATGCATCTCAGGACAGAACAGCTCCACCCTTCCCACAATCCTTCCATCCTGATAATGACAAAGGGAAAGGTGTGGACGTTTGGCTGACTATGCCCTTAACCCTTCTAGTACTTTCTATATCAATGCTCTCTTGCTGTATTTGCTTTCACAGCTTCTTCCCTGAAGGCCAGGTGGCCCTGGCTTCCCAATTACAGTTGAGATATTAAATATCCTTTTAAATAGGTGAGTTTTTGTGTAAGACAAGGAACTTGATTTAAAAAAAATTTGGAGAAATGGTCATCCCGAGCAGGATCAGGAATAGTAAAGCTGCAAATCTGGGGATGGGGACAATGGGATTTGGCGACAGGTTCCCTGTCCCTCCCCCCAGCCTGACTGGACTGGGGGCTGCTCCTCCAGGGCCCCCCTCTGCCCTGTCCTCCCTCCATGCAGAGGACAGCCGTGGCGGGGGCCGGGCTCACCCTGCATCCTGAGCTGGAAGTCCTTGGCCTGCTGGCCGGCGGGGCTGAAGGCCACACACTGGTACCATCCTTCATCCCCCAGGTGACTGCTGGTGATTCTGAGAACCTGGCCATCCTCTTGGAGCTGGACGTGAGGGTCTCCCGGTAGGATGGGCCTGGAAGGAGGGTCATGAGAACACCACCAGTTAGGCTGGTGCTGGCAGGGCCAGGCTGCTCAGAGCAGAGCCTGCCACTTGTGAAAAAGGAATCTTCAAGGTTCACCATCGCCAAAAGGTGCTTGTCCACTAGGGAATGGGCACAAAATGTGGCTGATCTCTATAGTGGAATGTTATTCAGCCATTAAAAGCAATGAAGTATGGGACGCCTGGGTGGCTCAGTTGGTTAAGCATCTGCCTTCGGCTCAGGTCATGATCCTGGGGTCCCAGGATCGAGCCCTGTGCTGGGCTCCCTGCTCAATGGAGAGTCTGCTTCTCCCTCTGCCTCTGCCTCTCCCTCTGTTCATGTTCTCTCTCTCACTCTCTCTCAAATAAAATCTTAAAAGAAAAAAAGAAGTAGTGAAGTGCAGGCACATCTCACTTTTTTGTGCTGTGCAGATACTGCATTCCTTACAAACTGAAGGTTTGCGGCAACCCTGCATTGAGTAAGTCAGTTGGCGCCGTTTTTCCGATGACATTTGCTCCCTGCATGCCTCTGTCATGATTTTGGTCATTTTCACACTATTTCAAACTCTCTCATTATCATATTTGCTAGGCTGTGATTTGTAGCATATATTTGTTATCCGTGATTGCAACTTGCCAAGAGCTCAGATGATGGTTAGCAATTTTTAGTGATAAACTATTTTTAATTAAAGTAGGTCCGTTGGTTTTTAGACACAATACTGTTGCATATTTGATAGACTGCAGTATAGTGGAACACGACTTTTATGCGCACTGGGAAACCAAAAAATTCATTTGATTTGCTTTATCGCGATATTTGCTCTCTTGCAGTGGGCTGCTGCCGAACCCGCAGCATCTCTGAGGTGTGCCTGTACTGATCTCTGCTCCAGCACGGATGAACCCCGAGAACTGGGTGCTAAGTTAGAGACGCCGGACACAAAAGGACACGTGCTGTATGACTGCATGAAACTTATCTGAAATACAGGTAAATCTATAGAGACAGAAAGCAGACTAGTGGTTGCCAGGAGCTGGGGGGTAAGAAGGCAGGGGCTGATGGGTACGGGGTCCCCTTTTGGGGTGATGAAATGTTCTGGTAATAGAGGTGGCTGATGGTGTGCCACATTGTGCGTGTACTCAATACAACTGAAGTGCACACTTAAAATGGTTGATTTTATATTTCATGAATTTTACCTAAAAAAGAAAAGTTTAAAACAAAAAAGCAAGACTGGCTAAGTCATGAGACAATCCTGCAGGGAGAAAAGGAGGGTGTCCCCTGGGTAATGCCAGGCTGGGGCGGGAGATGGCCCATGCTGCCCCCTGCCTGGGCCCTGGGTGGCACACCTTCCTCGCAGAATTTGCAGCACCGCCCCCCCCCAAGGTCCCCCTCCTCTCGGCCGCGTCCTGGGCCCCACCCTCATGCCACCCACCAAGAAGACCACTCACTGCCCATCCTTGGTCCATTCCACCTGGGGCGTGGGGACCCCTGAGGTCCGGCACTTCAGCTCCACCTCTGCACCAGCCAGGCCCTGCACCTCCTGGGCAGCCCCAGATCCCAGCACAGAAGGAGGGACTGGGGAGCGAGGGGCAGAGGGGTGAGAACTCTTCAAATCCTGCACAGGCAAAGGCCCTGTGGTGGGCCTTCATCTATGCAGGTCCCCAGCCCAGGGCACCCTTCCCTCCCCATTTGTCCTTCACTCGAAGCTCCCTGGCTGGATGAGGACCCTGCTCTGTGCTTTCTCAGCAGCTTGCAGGGCCTTCTTGTAGCACATACAGGGCTAATTATGTGACTGTCTAATGTCTGTCCTGATAGCTCTGCAAGGACAGGGACAGAGTCTGCCACGGGCCCCTCTGCGTCCCGGACACTCAGCAGGCAAAGACTCCCTCTTCCCTGCCCCCCACAAAAGGGTAGGGGCTCAGGCCTCACTCACTGAGCACGAGGAGATGGAAGTCCCGCTGGGCAGTCCCGGCCTGGTTCTCCGCCCGGCAGGAGTAGAGGCCAGAATCGCCCTCCTGGATCCTGGGGAGGTGGAGGGCCTGAGGCTTGTCCGGGAGACGGTGACTGCTAGCCTCAGGGATCTGGGCAGGAGAGGCCAGGGGGAGCTGGTAAGAGGGATCTGGCCACCCCCCAGCATCAGCAATAAGAAACTGAGGGCGAGGGAGCTGATTGATAACTGGAACCTGGGGCTTCTGATTCCCAAAACAGTGCCATGCCGCCTCCACCATGCAGCCCCCCAGGCTGCCTTGTGAGAACACAGTCCTCCACTGCCCAGCACATTCCCCCAAACACCTGTCACATCTCCTTGTCACACCTGGCACATGTAGGTCCACACCCTATCCAAATCCCACCCACAATCCAGACCCCCCAGAGGACACCCACCAGCTGCCCATCCTTGAGCCACACGATCTCAGGGGCTGGAAAGCCATTTACGTCACACTCCAAAGTCAGGGATTGGCCGGCCATGCCTGACACATTGGTCCTGTGCCAGTCTTCCCGGATGCTGGGGGGCACTTGGGGGCAAAGAGAAGCAGAGGCACTGTCCCTTCCCGAAACAGCCATACCCACACCCCATCTGGGCCGCTCTTCCTGGGTTGGACAGGCAGTCTCAACTCTTGCCTTTCCCCAGATTCTGGGGGCCCAGGATGTCCACCCCAGTCCCTGATCTGACTGCCAGGAGCCATGTGGAACTGGGGATGCCACCGCAGCCCTCCCTGGGACTGCACACCCAGTTGTTCCTGGACACTGTGCCACTTTCTCTGGCACTCAGCATTGCAAGATGCTGGAGCCCCCAGATCCATCCAGTTCTACTTATAACCTGTTGTCATGGTCCCCTGGTGGGGGTGGGGCAGATTCCTGAGTTGTAGCCTCTGAAGGTGGGGCCTGGGTATATCTTTGCAACAAACTTCCCAGGCAAGTCATTATGCAGTAAGCCAGGGTGGCTGGTCATGGGGATGTGGAAGGTGGCCCGTTAGGAGAAGTTAAAACTTCCCCTAGGCCTCCATGATGCCCATGATAGGAGGAAGGGCCCCCTCCCTCTGCCCACAGCACCCTGGATGGGGGTGGACGGGGTAGGAAGCTCTCCCTGCTGCTGGGAGGATACGACACTTGGGTCAGTTTTAGCAGCTGCAACCCCGAGGTGGGCTTTGGGACACTCACTGCCTCTGGTGCTCATTTTAAAATGAATTTACCTACAGGACCCTTTTAAAAGCTATTTATGGGGTTCTAGGTCCTTCCCCTTACACTGTCTCCATGGGGGTCTCTCTGGGGAAGGGGTGCCTGCCCATACAACCTGCCACTCTCCCCTACCCCCAAGCCCCGCCCCCAGTACCCTGCCCTTCAGTGAGCTCTCGCGCCCAGGGAGCTGGCGCTGCCACACCTGAGCACCCTGGTGTGCCACCAGTGCCACCAGTAAGCGTGTACCCCCCACTCTGGGGTCCCTGCTCACCATAGACCACCAGCTTGGCTCTCCTGGACGTGGAGCCTGCCTCATTGGTGGCCTGGCACTTATACTCTCCACTGTCAGTGGGAGAAACTGAGGCCAGAAACAGGGAGCCCTCATCCAGCACCTCCAGGCCTGGCCGGCCACGCAGGGGCTCCGAGGATGGGCCCTTCCACCAGGTGACCTGCGGCGTGGGCGTCCCTGGCAGGGAGCATGGAGTCATCAGCACAAGTGCCCTGTCCTCTTCCCCCTCTGCACCCATTTCCCCACCTTGTGCAAATGTCGCTGACCTTCCAGGGTGGGTCCAGGCACCTCCTCGCCCCCCCTGGCCGGCCAGCAGGTGCAGTTCCCACCCACCCAGTGCAGCAGGCTCACTGGTCTCCCGGTGCCCCGAGGCCACAGGCAAGTGGTCAGAGCCCTCTTCCCGGTTCCCGGTTCCCGTCTCAAAGAGGCCCCATCTGGGCCCCCGTGTTTGTACTCCCAGCCCTGTCACCTGCCCCACGCTCCTTTCTGCCCATCACCCCAGCCTTCTACGGCGCACAGGATGTCCTTACTTAGAGTTCTGTTGCCTAACGCCTGTCTCCTCAGCCCAAGGGCCAGGGTCTTTGCTACCCCCCCACTGCAGGGCCCAGCCCATAGGGGCCGCTACATGAATGAGCCTGCCTGCTGTGCTCAGCTCCTGTAGGGCGCCAGGTGCCCTGGGATCCATGCAGGAAATGTGGGAGGCTGGGCTGCCCTTCCCTCCACTGCTGCCACACCCCCAACCCCACCGGGAGTGCCACCATCGCCCTGGACTCCCTTCCTGGACACGACTCACGTTGGACTGCCCAGGTCCATCTCTGCCGCCAGGCTGATGGCTCCCACGGCCTGGCTGGCGCACAGTGGACAGCTGCCCCACTGGGGCTGGGCACAGGGGGTCCCCAGATCCGTGCGGCCGGAACGACCCAGCCTCCTGAGCACCACACATGCCCAGGAGGCTGTGGCCCCCGGGGGTCATAGCAGAGCTGGGGTCCCCGCCCTGCTGACCTGCTGAACGACGACGTGAGGACAAAAGCAGCCCTCAGCCAGCTCGGCCCTCCCCTGTGCCACGTAGGAGGGGGCACTCCCCAAACTCACAGGACAGCAGCCTCACGCCTCTGCCACCCCCTCACTCGCGGCCAGCGTCAGTCACTGGGCCCCACGATGTGGGCTAATACATGTGGGCCAATGCAGCACCCCACAATTTCTCTCCGTAGACCCATCTCTCCCTGTCTCGCTGGCTCCCAGTCCTCAGCCACAGGGAGGAAGGGGTGAGCAACCCCTGGGTGGGCATGGGGGGCAGTGAGGACGCGGCACGCCCAAGGCATCCTTGGAGTCACGTCTTTCTGGAGGGCTCCTGGCCCACTCCACCGGCACCAACCAATCTGCCTGCCCCCGCAAGGAGGAGGAGGTCCTCGGCCACCCGTGCTCCGTGCGTCTCACTGCTGCTGGGGCCTTGCTCCCCACTGTGGGCACATACGTGCGAACACGCACACCACACACACCACACCACACCACCCACATGGATGCCACGCCACACACACCACACTATACCCCCCCCACCACACATCCCACAGCATACACACACACACTATACTCCCCACACCACACAGAGCACAACAGATATACAAACATACACATCACACACACATGCATACACACACCCCACAACATATACACACACATGCATACACACCACCTTTATACACACACCACACACACACACACACACACACTATATCACATGCACACCACACACCACATGCACAAACACACACACCCCAGCACACACACACAACACACAATGCACCTCTCAGCTCCTCAGCTGTTCCAGAGAGGCCCACCCCACTCCCGTCCTCACCCCATGTCAGGACCCAGGACTTCAGAGCTGCTGACCTGGAGGGACATGGAGTTTGAACCCTGGAACTTTTTTTTTTTAATGCAAAACATCTAATCCCTTGATGAGCTCTAATCGCAGAAATGCCCTGTAGCTCTGCCCAGGGAAAATCCCGGGGGACTCACAACTGCCGCTAAAAACCACTGACCTCACTCCCCATTCCTCTTTTAGAGGGGCTGAGAGAGGAGCAGTGATGTGCCCCAAATCACAGCAAGTCAGTGGGCAGGCTGCTGGCCTTTCCGCCTCACCCCACAAGGAGCAGGGACCAGGACTCCCACATTCCAGGCACTGGGCTTGGCACTTTCTCCTCAGCCCTCTGAGCCCGAGGTCACAGGGCCGGTGAATGCCAGCGCCCAACACTGCCCACCAGGTACTACCTGCTTCAAAGGGAGAAGGCCAAGGACAGCCTGGGGGCAGGTTTATCAGAGGAGCTTGGGTTATGCGGATTCAGCTGAAGTCTGGCCCAAGGACAGACCCCTGACTGACCGGGGACGATGAGGCCACCCCGGGGCAGGCAGGCAGGGGGGTGGTCCCACCTCCCACCTCCCACCTCCCACCTCCCACCTCCCAGGACTGCGGAAGGGTTACTTGCTGTTACCAGAGGTGGACACAAGGTGGCGCCCTGGCCGAGGAGGGCGGCGGCCCTTCCAGGTGGGCGGTTCTCAGCGCTCCCACCCAGGGCCTGCCTCCTACCTGCCCCTCCCTCAGGCCTGTTCCAGGGACTTTCCTGGGCTCCTGGCACAAGAAGCGCAGCAGAGACTAGAACCAGCTCTCCCGGCTCCTTCCGGCCTTTCAGTGAGCTGCCACTTGCTCCTTGGACCCAGATGCCCATCCAGCACATTTCCCGGAGCCTCCACAATGTGTCAGGCACCGAGCTGGGACCTGAAACCCCTTCCATCCCACTGAGCCCTCCCAGCAGTCCTGCATGGAGGGACTAGAATGACCCCACTGTACAGATAAGAAAACAGAGGCTCAGATGGAAGGTGTAAACTGCCTCCACGGGACCTGGCCTAGAGGGGCCAAAGCAGGGTTCAGCACTGGGCAGTTGACCACAGAGGTGGCTATCGATAGGCCTCACATTGTCCTGCTTCCCCACCCCGGGGGCCCCCAGAAGGCCAGTCTGCCAAGGGCCACGTGAATCCATCATCTGCTAGGAAGTCCGGGGGTGGCTTGAGGAGTGGTGTGGGCCACTGAACCCCAGTCCCAGGACCCTTGGGCCATCCTTGCCCCAGTTGTAGCATGCCCCAGGCAGAGGGGCTAGGGCTTAGGGGTTACTGGGGGCCGCACCACATGTTGTGAGTCACTGCCTGGTGGTGTGACCCATCCTATAGGGTCATCGATAGGATAAAATGTGTGGCATGGCCTGGCTAAGAGTGAGGACCCCCTAACCCTCCATGCCCACAGGCACTGCCCACAGTGTATGACCCAGGCGCTGACATGTAGGGGGTGCTCTTCCCGGCCCAGCCACCCCGGGCCCAGCATCACCTCTGGCAGGGCACGGCAGGCTGGCGTTCTCTCCCACCACTCTTTCCAGCAGGCCGCTAGTCTCATTGGCCTCCCAGTATGGCGGCTCTGGGAAGAGACGGTGTGGCCATACTTATACCCAGGGCCAGCAGAGAGGGTGGCCCATCCAGAACCCAGCTGGGCAAAAGGCCCTCCGCCTTCCGGCCCCTGGTGCTGGCCTGCCTCCCATGGGGTGGACCACGGAGCAGCTACTAGTGCCACACAGGCTCCAGGGGCCTGGAGGTGGAGCTTGGCATCATTCTGCCCTGCACTCCCCTCCAGAGCTGCAGCCTCCTGGTTTGTTTTAAATTTATTTATTTTTTTAAAGATTTTACTTATTTGTTTATTCATGAGAGACACAGAGAGAGAGGTAGAGACAGAGGCAGGGACATAGGCAGAGACAGAAGCAGGCTCCATGCAGGGAGCCTGATGCAGGACTCGATCCCAGGACCTTGGGATCACACCCTGAGTCAAAGACAGATGTTCAACCACTGAGGCACCCAGGCATCCCTGCTTTAAATTTATAATAGTGAGGGGCACCTGGGTTGTTGACTCCTGATTCTAGTTCAGGTTGTGATCTCAGGGTCGTGGGATCCACCCCCACATGGGGCTCTGAGCTCAGCACAGAGTCTGCTTGTCCCTCACCCTCTGCGTCTCCCCCTGCGCTCACTCGTTCTCTCATCAAATAAATAAATAAATAAATAAATAAATAAATAAATAAATAAAATATTTTAAAAAGTCAAATCCATAATAGTGAAAATGGGGTGCCCCGATTCAGACCTCTCTGGGCACCAGGTACTTCACACACGTTCTCTCACTGACTCCTGGCATATCACTGGGCCCATTTTCCAAGGGAGAAAACCAAGGATCACAGAGTGGAGGTGCCTGGCTGGACCTTGGCCAGCTGGACCTCGGCCCAGGCACCTCCTCTTCGATCAAGACCTTGAGGCCCCTTCTTCCACCCCAGAGGACAGGGTACCCATGAAGCTCCCTTACGCGGGACAGCCCCCATGGCCTCAGGGGCTGGAGGCCGGAGGAAGGAAGGGGCGAGCATCTCAGTAGCCCAGGCTGCTGTCAGGGGTGGCAGGGAGCGGTGAGCTCCGGGGTTCCAGGGAGACGCACCCAGCACCTGGAGCTCCAGCTCCCAGGCATCCACGCCCGCGCTGTTAGAAGCCTCACAGCGGTACCAGCCGGCGTCGTGGGTTCGGATGGCAGAGAAGTGGATGGAGCCCTCAGGCCCCCCACCCTGCAGGGCCACCCCGTCCTTGGACCAGCTCAGCTGGGGCTCCGGGCTGCCCTCTGCCATGCAGTTCAGGTCCAGAATCTCTCCTGCCAGCACCTTCAGGACCCGCGGGCCCGGCTGCATCTGGGGGGGCGCTGACAGGCCCCGGGGGAGGGACGTCAGGAAGTGAGGCCCCAGGGGGGTTGCAGAGCCCAGACCCACAGAGAAGAGTGCCTGGCCTCCCACCTGGATAGCACCCCCCAGCAGAAGTCATCATGGGGGGTGGCCTGAGGCTGTCAGGAAAGGACAGTGGGACACCCCATGCGGACCCCCCCAAAGAGAAAGAATCTGCCCTTTCACCTGAACACACACATGCTCTCATCACAAAATCGCTCCTTGGTCCTCACTGCTCTCTCCCACACCTCCCACCCCCCCAACCCTCCCCTCCGCTCATCCCCCCTCCCCCCGCCGCCCCTGTCCCACATCCTCCCTCCCCTGGTGGTCATTTCTTTTACTTTTGCATCTCCTCCATCTCATTTGGTCTTTCTGACAAGCAGGCGATACCATGCCCATTTTGCAGATGAAGAAACTGAGGCTCAGAAGGGTTATATGATTGACTGGAGTCATCTACTCCCTCAGCTGATAGGCTCTGTCAGACCAGCCCCCACCCTCCAGGGCCTCGATGCCCAGGAGCACAAGGGTGTACATGCCCCACCCGCCCCAACACCTGCTGTAAACAATAGCAGAATTCCCTGTGCTGAGGTGCCCCCGGCTCCCTCCCCTTCTGACCATGGTGGGATGGGCATTACTGTGGCCCCCACTTCACGGAGGAGAAAATCAAGGCTCAGAGGTGTCAAGCAGCTGGCCGTGATCACATGGCCGGTCAGTGGTAGAAACAGGATTCAAACTCAGTCCTCCCCACTCTGAGGCTCTACTCATCACCTGGCACCTCACTGCCATGTGTCTCATATGCTCATGCAAACCCACAGCAAATCTTTGAGCCCCTCCCTCTCTAAGCCTCAGCTTGTCCACCTATGAAATGGGATGCTAGCTTAGATCAGGGGTCGCTTTTTCTGTAAAGGGCAAGCAGCCGCAGACCACATGCAAATGAATGTGGGAGGCCATGCCCTAAGAACACTGGTTTTACAGCCACTGAAATCTGAATCTCATGTAATTTTCACATGTCATAAAATATTATTTGGGGTTTTTTTCCTCAATCATTTAAAAATGTGGACGTCATTCATTGGCGGGCCATGTGAAAACAAGAAATGGATCAGATGGAGTCTGAGAGCCAGCATCAGCTGACTCCTGGCTTTGGTAATTCCTTGGGGCTTTTGGAGATGACAGGTTCCCTGCCTCTTCAGTGGTGATGCCACGGCTGGCTTCTGTGGATAGGACCCGGACATCTAGGGGAACGTCCACCCTTGGACCCCAGCTGAGCCAGGAACCAGAACCCCTCCTTGGGTCCCCCTCCTGACTCCTAAGTCCCTACCACCCCAGGCCTGCCCTGGGCCTTGCCCTCTGCTCTCAGGGCATCCCAACTGAGGGTACAAGAGAAGGGAGAAAGGGAATGAAGAGAGACAGGGCTGGTGGAAGGCAGGACGCAGAGGGGAGGGAAGGAAGCACTGGAAGGCCCCAGGAAGAGGTGGCCCAGCCCAGCCAGCAGATGGGGAAAGGCACTGAGAAGGCCTGAGAAAGACAGAGGGAAGGGCAGGGCCATGGGCAGAGACCCAGGCCACCGGCACGGGCCTTACCTTGCACCTGGACAATATAGTGCTGAGAGGCGGACCCAGCAGGGTTATTGGCTGTGCATCTGTAGAGGCCACTGTCACCCACCTGGGCCTGGGCCAGACGCAGGGAGCCTGACGGGAGAAGGCGATGCCTGCAGGGGTGAGGAGCACTGGTGAGTCCCCAGCCAACCCATCCCTGCTGGAAGGACCTCAAGACCCAACTTGAACCAGCTACCTCCCCCAGGAAGCCTGCCAGGATTGAGGCTGTGTCCACCACCCACCCTCAGCCCTCCCACTGCCTGGCCTCCACTTCCAGGCTAGGGCCAGATCCCACCCCAACTGGTATAGGACATAAAGAGCACAGGACGAGGAACCCACATCTTGGGGTCCGGTCCATACTCTGAACTCTTCCTCACTCAGTGAAGCAAGTCCCTTTCCCTTTTGGGGTCCCCACTTCCTATCTGGAAAATGGGCACACCCAGAAGGCCTGTGTCTGGGCCTGGTGAGCAGAGTCCAAGTGGGCTCAGCCCAGAGCCTGGTACATGGTCACCAGTAACACCCCCTCCTCTACTGCACGTCCTCCCCTGAGGCAGGGGATGAGCCCCCTTTGCTCGTCCTTCCCATGGCTTCTGGGAGAAGTTGACAGCCCAGAGGCTCTCTGCAGCTCAGTGCCAGGGCTGGTCACACTCTGATCCAGTCGCTTTTGGGTGTCGTGCTGTCCAGCCCTGTGCTGGGCCCTCCCGAGAGAGCTGCAGCCCCATTGCCCTCCCCAGTTTGGCCTGCCTTGCTGAAGTCACCTGGCCCCCATCCCAAAGGGATCCGGGACCCCCAGCCAGGCTCCTGCAGCTGTGCTCGACCTCAAGGGGCCCCTGCAGACATGATGTCACTGGCCCATATGTGCTGGCTCCGTGAAGCTCCTGTCCCCACACACTGAGGAGGGCAGCTATATAGCCACTGGCCCCATCTGGCCCCAACTGCAAGTGGCCAGTACGAGGGCTAGGGACTCCAAAGGCCAGTCCCCAGCCTGTGCTCCCAGTATAGGTTCTAGAGCCCAACAGATCCGGGGCCCCGCCCCCTCCGCCCTGTGTGCTGAGCCTTGGTTTCCTCCCCTGCAAAATGGACGTGACAAGAGTCTCCCCCTCCCAGGCAGCTGTGAGCAAAGTGCTGGGCATGCACTTCTCAAACAGGACAACATTGCTGGCGCCAGACTCTATGCAACCTCGGGTATGACTTTCGCCCTGTGGGGCCCCTGTCTCCCCATCTGTAAGATGGGATAATAATCCCTCTGCTCAGCAGCCTCCTCCTATGGAGTAACCAGCAGGCACTTGGCACAAGTTCTCTGAGGACAGCTGTAAGGGACACACTGGGTGGTGGTGTCCTCAGAGCCCAGGCACTGGGCCAGACCATGTGGGTTCAACTTTTGCCACATGCTTGCTGTGTGAGGTTGGTCTGGACATTTAACCTCTCTGGGCCTCAACTGTCTCACCTTGGAAACTGATTCTGGAAACCTTATCCCTCATAGGGTCATCCAAAGAACTGAATGGCCTAGTGCACAGCACGGTGCCCAGAGGAGAAAGGCACTCTGCAAAGGACAGCTCTTCCCATGGTGACGACAGCGCATGTATAAACAACATGCGGTACGGTAGCGCATTGTTTAAAAGGTTCATATAAATGGCTTCATGTGTATGTGTGTAGGTCTAATTCATTCATTTTCACTGCTGTATAATATTCCCTAACATGATCAAACTACAATTCATGAGCTTGTTCTTGTTTAGTGGACATTTAAATATATTTTTAAAGATTTTATTTATTTATTCATGAGAGACACAGAGAGAGAGGCAGACACAGGCAGAGAGAGAAGCAGGCTCCATGCAGGGAGCCCAGTGTGGGACCCCATCCCGGACCTCAGGATCATACCCCGAGCCAAAGGCAGACGCTTCACCGCTGAGCCACCCAGGCGTCCCAACATTTAAATATTTAGATTTTTTTCCTCCCTCTCCCTCCCTCTCTCTCTCTCTCTCTCTCTTTCTTCCACCACCACAGCTCCGTGCACACTGCTCTATGTGTCCTGCAGGTGCAGAAGCAGGACTCTTGGGCCATGGCTCATACACCATCAGCTCTCATCGGCACAGGCCACCTCCTCGATGCCTTGTAGGGCACAGCTTCTCATCAGAATCTCCTGGCTTTGTGTGGAACATGTGGATTCGCAGCCCCACCCTGAGACTCTGATGGGGCAGGAACCGGGGTTTTGGCAAGGCCCTAGGTGGCTCTGATGTAGGTGTTTAGGGACCTACAGAGATACAAGGCAGTGCCCCTGCCCCAGGAAGCAGCAAGGCAGAGCCAATGGGAGCAGGGCTTTGACACCAAGTGATCCTGTGCAAACCACCATCTGCCTCTTTCAGGCTAACCTGGGGCCAAGGACTCCGTCTCCCTGAAACTCAGTGTCCCCATCCGGAGTCACAGAAGATGGTGAGCCTGAATTGACATGGTACACACAAAGCCCATGTACCTGAGACACTGAGTGCTCCGTCAACAAGCTTGCTGTTAGTATGACCCACCAGGCCTGGGCTCTTGGTGCCAGCCTCCAATCAGCTGGGTGGCCCTGAGCTGGTCCCTTCATCTTTCAAAGGGGAAGAAAAACACCTGTCCAGCACTGTGTCCAGCAAAGATCCTGATTCATCCCAGTGACAAGGGCATGTCTCCCCCCAACACGGCATTACTTCCCTGGCTTGGTTTTTCTCATCTACAGTTGTTATTGTTTTTTTAAAAAAAATTAAATAATGTTGCCATCCACCAAATAAGGACTAAATCATTTTGAGGCTGGGATATATACTCGGTCACACTGGGGGTAGGGACACGGTTCCCTCCCTCCCAGGGCCTCACTGCAAACCCAACTGGCAAAATGGGGACAGTATGGCTCAGTAAAAGGAGGTCTGTGGTAGGAACTGGAGTTTAGGATCCGAGGTCTGGTTCTGCAATAGACATGCTCTGCAACTTCAGGCAGCTGGTCGATGTCTCTGATCCCTGATTTCCTCATATTTGAAGAGGTAGCTCTGGATCCTTTATTCAGAAGTTGCCCTCTAGCTCTGGAAACTTAAGACACCTTAGAGCCCCGTGTGCATGCACTCTCTCTCTCTGTCTCCCTCAACAAGACCTTTAAAGGATAGGAAGTAAGAGCTTCTGGAAAAAGAGAAAAGAAATTTCCCAAAGTGGAAAATTCTCAACAGTGAAGGGAGACAGCTTGTCTTATTTAGGACCAGCCCCAGGTCATTCCCCAGAAAGGGAAGGCTGATGCTTTATCACAGAGGAAAAAATGGAACAAAGGGAGAACCCATCTTAGAGATGGACAAGCTGAGGCCTTGCAGAGGCCAGAGGACCCAGCACCTGCCCTGTGCAGCCTATGTCTGCTGTCACTGCCATGTCACCACCTTGCTTTAAAGCCCTCTGTGGCTGCCCATTGCTTGCTTGCCAAAACCCTGTGGGGACCTACACGGACCAGGCTCCAACCCCACCCCTGCTAGACCATCATTCTTTCTAGAGAGACCAGGTTCACGTCACCTCCACCCCTTTGCACATGCTGTCCTTGCTACCTGGGGCACTCCTCCACCTCCCGTTCACCCAAATCACACCTGCTCAACCTTCGATACTTGGACATTCCTCCAGGAAGGCCTCCTGCCTTGAGGCCTCGAGGCTGGTAGGTGCAGCCCATGGACTCCCATAGCTGCCTGTCCTTCCCCCTCACAGCAGCCCCTCCCCCCAACACTGGCTTGTGACCCAGCTCTCCCTCCCCTTCCTCAGAGGCTCCCAGGTCTGGCGGCTGCAGCCTGGGGAGTGGGGGCCAAGCAGAGGTGGGAGGAAGTGGGGTGAACATTGCCACCCGTGTGTATAGTATGAGCAGCAGCAGCCCATCCATCATGGCCTGAGCGGCCAGATGAAAACAAGGGAACTTCCTGTTAAGACACCCACTGGGCCCGAGTCTCCACTGCTGGCTGCACCTGCAAGGTTCACACTGACATGTAGTTGGAGGGTCATATCTGAGAGAGGCCCACCTACTCTGCCAGGTCCCTCTGGTTCTTGGAGCTCCAAGGGCAGGGGGGTGGGAGGGAACCTACCTACCCAGAGAGACCACAGAGCACCTGGTAGACAGTGCTCAGAATCAAGAAATAGCCAGGCTGCACCATCAGTCTTATTCCTGGCACATACCCAGGTGGCAGCCTCACTCAGGATCACCTGTCCAGGTGC
Organism: Nyctereutes procyonoides; assembly: GCF_905146905.1. Classification (NCBI taxonomy): domain Eukaryota; kingdom Metazoa; phylum Chordata; class Mammalia; order Carnivora; family Canidae; genus Nyctereutes; species Nyctereutes procyonoides. The sequence continues at coordinate 35,641,633 of NW_026575020.1, forward strand.
CCCCATTCTCGGGGGCTCAGGGAAGCTACCCCCACTGCCCTGGACGAGGCCCTGCATCTGCTTACAATATCCTGGAGCCTTTATGACATTTATCACACCTGTGATCACCCATCAATGCTGATGCTTCTGTGAGCAGAGGGGCTGGTTTCCCGAGCTGTCCCCACTTGTCCCCAGCCCTTAGCACAGGCCCTGGCCCACAGCAGGTGCTCGATAAGTATGCGATAGCCAATCCAAGCTGTCCATGCACACATGCTCCTTTCCCCACCTTCACTCACACTGTGTCCCCCCCCCAACCTGGTCTCAAGGGCACCCTCCTGTCCTCCAGATGCCCTTCGAGGCACTGCATACTCTAGCTCCCCCACGAATCTCTCCCTGACACTTGCCCTGCCCTGAGCTACATGTTCAGCCAGTTCAGCCAGCCGCTCATTCATGCACTCAACCCACAAAGAGCTGTGGGGTTCGTTCGGGGTGGGCCAGCTGCAGCAGAGGTAGAGAAAACGCTCGCATCCTTAGTCTGCTCAGAATCCAGGTGGCTCATATCTACACCCAGACCCTCTGGCTGTGGCCCCTGTTCCTCATCCTGCTGCTAGCCCCATTTCTAAAGGGCCATGGGCCACTCTCCCAAGCTCACTGCATGAGCACGGAGCCTTTCAGGAGGAGAATTGGTGGCTGTCAAATGGACAGCACTCCTCACAGTTACCCAGCCCACCGGAGGGCTGGTCCTCATCCACACATGCCTGCCACATGCCCATGCACCGGGTCCCAGGTCTGCTGGGACCAGGCCAAAGCCTGCTAGGGCAGAGGCAGGGCCTTCTGGGGCCAGGCCTGGGTCTGCTGGGGCCAGGCCAGGGTCTGCTGGGGACACACCATAGAACCTTGTAAGAAGCCCCAGATGGAAAAAAACAGTCTGGAGAATTTTGGAAGAGGGGTCCTGACCCTCACAAAAGGGCCAAGTACGGCACAGGTAAGAGCAGGAGAATGTGCCATCCCCATGAGTGCGAGGAACAAGCCAGCAATTCCAACCACAGACGGCTGTCAACTGTTGAGCGCCTCCTGTGTACCACGCATGCCTCAGCGCCTACTGTGCCCACTCCCACTGGAAACTCCTAACAGCGAGACCTGTAGGGCCCACTATGAGCACTCTCTTCAGCAGAGGACAAAACTGAGATAAAACAGACAGATGTGGCCACTCGGCTGGTCAGGGCAGGGCGCAGACTTGACCTTTGGGTGCTGGGATCATGCTCCCAACTGCCAAGGCACTCCCTGTGCTGCGTTCTGAAGTTCATTTCATTTGACTCTTCTCCAGAAAGAGGGCTGCTGGCCACAGGCTAGTGAGACCACGCCTCAGAGCTGCTAGGCCAGGAAGCAGCACGAGCTATGAGGATCCACCAAGGTGAAGACCCCACAAAGGGGCCCTGGGCAGGCCCTGCCATGCCGCCAGCTTCCAGTGAGGGAGCAGCTTTTCTCCGGGGCCATCAGAACCCAGCTTGGCCCCACCTGTCCACTCAGGGCTATCTTCGGGATGCTCCCTCCACTCACTGTCCCCTCCCTGACAGCATGCCCTCCCTGCTCCCTGCCCAGGTCCCCCGGATGCGTCTGGATTGGCCCTGTGTGGGACCCTGGCCCACTGCCCCTGGGAGCTGGAGCCAGAGCCAGGAGTGCTCACAGCTGTCCCAGCTACACCTCAGAGCCACAAACAAACACTGTTGCCTGGAAACCCCGCCTTGCCCCAGCATCCCAGGGCTGAATCATGGGACCAGAGCCACTAGGAGTTCTCTGGCCCCATCGTCTGCCCAGCCCTTTCATTTCTCCGACGGAAAGACTGAGGCCCAGAGAAGGGACAGATCTTGCTCAAGTTTGCTCAGTGAGCTGGAGACAAGGCTGGGATGGGACCCCAGGTCTTTTGCTGCCCGATGTCACACGCAACCAGAGCCCAGTGCCTCTCCAAGAGCCTTTTCTCTCTGCTGCTGCTGTGGCACGGGCCTGGGCACATGGGCTTGCTCCTGAATCCTGCTGAAAGCAGGTTTGAATCACAATTCTGCTTTTCACAAGCAGTGGCCATATGGGGCAGGAGGCACCCGACGACTACTCCCACCCCTGGACCCAGTTGATTGCTTTTGGGACTATACTCCAAGGAAATGACCCAGAAGATAAGGAGAAGCATTTGTGGGAAGATGTTCCAACAGCCCATTGATCACCACTGAAAACTGGCAATGAAACATATGCCCCAAACAGAGGAGCAGCTTAGCAACCATGAGAGCTGAGAGCCCTGGAATGTTATTTTGCCCTTTAAATGAAAAGCAAGTGACACAGGCCAGGATAAATCAAGAAAATGGGTAAAGGGGGGAAAAATATCAGCGATGAGGTGCAGAAAAGAAGGTACACTAAGCTGATTCCTATAAAAGCATCTGCATGCACAGATGTGAAGGGCTTGTGGATGCAAGTGGATATTTTGAGTTTAATGATACTTAAGCTCCTACTGCTGTCTTTCCCTTAGGAGTCATTGACTCAGGGGACGGAGAAGCACAGAATATTCTCTACATCCTCCAGGGAGAGCAGAGGCTTGAATGATCTTGGGTCAGAAGCCTGTGCTTGTTTATGGGCATATAGGTGTGTGTCCATGTCTGTTCGTGTGTGTGGATGCAAATGTGTGCATGTTAGGACCCAGCCCCAGGAGTGGGAAGGTCCAGATCCCAATTTCCCCACCCTATGTGCTTCCATCTCCCACTCTGTGCACTGGGCATGGCGCCACTCTCCTCAGTCACTCTCAGGAGGGCTGGCGGGAGAAGAGGACCACCTAGGCCCAAATGGAAATGTGAGAGGCCTCAGAGACGTGCCCACATCATGGCTCTCAACCTGACCACACTACAGAGCTTCCAGGGAGCTTTGAAGAAGCACCAGCGCTGGGGCTCTGCTGGCCACCCTAACTGCAGCCAAGGCCAAGAGCCCCCTGCCAACATCACATGGGGACAGGAAAGACCGGTCCCAGGCAGCCACAGAGTAGATGCTGGCTTCTCCTCCCTAAGGACAGAGGCAGGGGCCACCCCAGATGAGGAGGCCATTCAAGCAGGTGCAAGGAGCACAAGGCCCAACCCAGCCCGAGAGGGATGAGGAGACACTGGATCCTAGAGGCCCATGAACACCTACAACTCAAGAGAATAAGTCTGCAAGCTTCCAGAATGGCAGCTTTGATGGAAGCAGAGCCTTGGGACATCCCCTGGAGAAGGAAGAGAGGAGGGTGGCAGAAGGGAAGGAGCAGACAGGCAGCAGCTCCATCCTGCCCAGCACCACTCAGTGCGTATTTCCAGGGGGTTTTTAAATTCTCATTTTCTGGCTGAGTGGTTGTATGACTAAGGGCAGCTGTGCATCTGTGAGAAAACAGAGCTCAGGTCTGTGCAAGGAAGCTGTCAGAGCCGCAGGGAGTCCCAGGGAACCACGAGGGCCCAGAGTCTGTGAAGGAAGTTCACATGCATCAAAGTTGGTGAGGTCACTCACCATCGCCAGCAACGGAAATGCCACAAAGGTTCACCAGCAGGTGAACAGATGGACAAAAGGTGGCCCATACTCCATACCAGGGAGTATTATCCAGCCACAAAAGGGAACGAAGCCCTGACCCGAAGCTATGACATGGATGAGCCCCAAAACATTATGTTGAGTGAAAGGAGGTAGACACCAAAAAGCCACATAGTATATAATTCCATTTCTACAAAACATTCAGAATCAATAAATCCGGGCAGCCCAGGTGGCTCACTGGTTTAGCGCCTCCTTCAGCCCAGGGTGTGATCCTGGAGATTCAGGATCAAGTCCCACATCGGGCTCCCTGTGAGAAGCCTGCTTCTCCCTCTGCCTGTGTCTCTGCATCTCTCTGTGTCTCTCATGAATAAATAAATAAGCAATCTTAAACAAAAAAAGAATCCATAAATCCCAAACCAGAAAGCAGAGGAAGGGCTGCCAGGGGCTGGAGTGGGTGAGGGGCAGGCATGGGAGTGGCTGCCAACGAGGGTGGGGTTTGCAGGGGGTGGGGAATGCTGGAAATGTCCCAAAAGTGGTTGTGGTGAGGGTGGCACAACTCTGATTATTGTCCCAGAATTGTCCCTCATATGGACTGTTACCTCACTAAAGCTTATACATTAAAAAAAATTAAAAGGTAGGTGAGAATAAAATGAGATAAGAGATGTGATAACTTTTTAAAGACCAGAAATGATGCCTTAGTTTGTGAACAGCAGCGGCCAAAACGTGGTTATCAGAAGCAGCGATTTTCCTGCACTTGACCATGTCTTAAGCTTTGTGCATCCCTCGCTGCGCCGCATGAGCGTTATATAAACACCATCCACTTTACAGGTGGAGAAACAGGCGGAGGGAAGCCAGTGGCCACCTGAGGCCACACGGCTAACATGACACCAGCTGGAGGATCCACAGCGAGGTACAAGGAGCCCCAGGGCCTAAGCTCCTGGCCCAGCCCCACCCTCCAGACTTATTTTCCTCCTCATTTAGATAAACTCCCAGAAATCTCATAAATCTCAGGAGAAAGCTGTAAGCCAGCAAGAAGTGGAGAGGGCAAGGGAGAAGAACAGCACTCAGGATTGCAAAAGCAGCTCCCACAAATTTATGGCTCCCGGTTGATCTATTAACACATCACAGCAAGGAGGGGTGAACAAATGGGTATTGCGGTTCCTCATTTCAGTAACAAGCCATAAATAAGCAAGCACCCAGCCAGCCACCACCCACCAGAAGCTAGAGCACCAGGCTTGCTGGTGAGAAACATAGGCTCCCCTGGTGCCCCAGCCCCACAGCATGCAGGTGCAGAGATTCCGACAGGACATGGGGGTGGAGGCACTGCAGACCCGGCCCAGGCACAGGACCCCAGCCGCAGTCAGGGGTGCAGGCTTTGAGGTTTGGAAGGGCTCACCGAACAGATGTTCTGAGATGCACAGACGCGTTAGGGGGGGGCGGGGGATTGAGACCTTCTGGGTCTGGAACTTCTCAAAGACCTTGCCAGGACTGATGTCACTGGCCAAAGCTTCCCCCATGAACACCCCCACCCCCTGCTGCCCCCACCCCACCACCTTGGACCCAAAAGTCAAGGGTCCTAGGAGTTTCCAGGCCTTCTTGTCTGGAACCACCATCTCCCACAGCCCTGCCTGTGTGGGGGGTACACGGCCTCCCTCTCTGCCCATTCTCAGGACCCCTGATGGCTGGAGAGAAGATGAGTCAGAAAGCCCAACCGCCAGACACCTGGTCTGCAGAGCAGGCGAGGACACAGTCAGGACACCATCCCAACTGTGGTGTGACCACAAGCAGCTCACCCCACCTCGCTGAGCCTCAGTGGACCCAGATAGAAGACCTGCCAAGCAGACTGATGGAGAGTCGGCCTGCAGCATCCAGTGGCCAGTGCATGAAGCGCTGGGCACATGTGACTTTAGTGGAGTCTCTTTTTTTCTCTTAGAGGGGTCTCTGCTCTCTAAGAGGTCCCCTGAGAGGCTTCAAGAGGCCCACAGACCAAAGTGCTATGTGCGGGGGCGCCCGGGTGGCTCAGTTGGTTAAGTGTCTGACTTTGGCTCAGGTCACGATCTCAGGGTCCTGGGATCAGGCCCCACGTCAGGCTTCCTGCTCAGTGGGGAGTCTGCTTGTCCCTCTGCCCCTCCTCCCCTCGTGCTCTCTCTGTCCCTCTCTCTCTCTCAAATAAAGAAATAAAATCTTTTTTTTAAAAAAAAAAGAAGTGCTATGTGTGAAGTTGAATACGCAACCTCCTGGGAGTGTCCACAGGGTCCCACACACTGGCTGGGTCACCAGTCACCTTGAGGCCAGTTTCCTCAAACCCCAAGCTCTGTCCTTTTCCAGGCTTGAGGGCACATGGTCGGGGTTACCTGTTGGTGATGGATGGCACAGGGCGGAAGTCCTTGGTCCAGGTGACCAATGGGGGTGGGGAGCCCTGGGCCTCACAGTCCAGGGTCACCTCATCACCAGCCTTGGCCGTGACTCTCAGAGGCTCATCTGCATCCTGTGACCCATTCACGTGGATCCTGGGCTCAGCTGTTGGTGGAAGCAGAGACTGTGAGCTGGACAGGAAGTCAAAGAGGACTAGGGTGACTCTCCCAGGAAGCAGAGGTGATACTGCCACTCCTGGAGGTACAGAAAGGGGGTGGGCTGTGCTATAAGGGGAGAGTGCAGGCTTGGGAGTGGCCTCAAGATCCAATGGTTCCCCCCAGTCCCGGCCTCCACCTCTCCAGCACCAGCCTCCCTCTGGAAGCTTGGCTCACTCTGATGACCCCAGCACGGCCCCTCCTGCTCCAGTGTCTGCTACCCACTAGCTTCTTATCCTGCTGTCCTTTCTCTGGAGACAATCCAGCAGGTTCTGTCCTTATCTTCTCTATCTCCCTTCTTCCCTGGGATCATCCCAGTTATTCTGAGAATATCAACCACCAGACGATGCACAACGTCCCTCTGGCCTTCTCAAAACTCTGATCAGGGGTTTAGGACAATCCATGCATCATATCAAGCTCAAAGCTCCTAATGAAAGAGATTACCCTGTACTCCTCCTCCCTTATGCAGCCCCTACATTTCTAGCCGGGTGCTCCTAGAGGGACAGCACTGGTATGTGTCTAAGCGGCAATAATTAAGTTAGCCAGCTGGGGACACCAAGACCCATGTAGCCCTCACAAATTCCTTTGTTTATAGAGAAAATCTCTCTCTCTCCCTCTCTTTTTTTTTTTTAAAAAAAAAAGGGTTTTTTTTTTTTTCAATATGAAAACACTGGCTATAGGATCATATATAGAAAACCTTGGCTGTGCATTTGCTCATTCATCCCAGGCAATTCCTGAGTGCCCAGCTCTGTGTGAATGCTGGGAAGCAGCAGCAAAGGAGACAGATCATCAGGGCCCACAGAGAACATTGGGACCAAACAGCTCAATACACAATTTGTTATTTAATCACAGCGGTAAAGGGTGTTACAAAGGGGATGTTCCAGAGGGTTAACAGCAAAGTGACTTGACTCACTCTGAGGAGCCCGAGAGCCGATGCCTGACCAATGGAAGAAGTCAGCTGGGCCAAGAGGGGGAAGGGAATTCCAAACAGAAGGAACTGCATGTTTCAAGGCCCTGAGGCGGGATGTACCATGTAAGAAATTGAAAGGAGGCCAGAGGGCCTGGGGCATAGAGAGTCGGGGCAAGAGATGGGCAAGGGGGCTGCTAAGGTGAGAGGGGTCCGGTATGGGGCCCATGGTTTCCCAAGGCTTGTTAATGGGATGGCTTCCTGCCACCTGTTTACAAAGGGCTGAGTTGGAACCACTTTTGGAGAATGCCCATCCTACGGAGGACAGCAATTGGGACCAGGGACAGCTTTGGTCTGTGGGCCTTTCAGATGGGAATAATTTAGAGGCAGTGTTGCGGGGTTCATGGAAGATGCAGGTAAGGTTGGATTGTCCATGACCCTGCCGCCATGCCTGCCAAGCCTCTCTCCCGGGACAGGGCTGGCTGCCACTTACTGTTGACAGAAAGCCACATCTCCTGGCTGGAGAAGCCCACAGTGTTGGTGGCTGTGCAGATATAGGCCCCAGCATCTTGGGCAGACGGCTGGGTGATGACCAGGGTGCCATCCTTGCTCACATTGTAGTGGGGACCCCTGAAGGTCAGGGCATTGGTTTCCTATGGTAGAGTTATGGGTGACATCAGCAAAGCCCACACCCCATGACGATTTGCATCATTCCCCTCCCCAGGATGCACTGGGCCTACCTCTCTGGTTACCCTCATGGTAACAGGCTCCTCTTACCTTGGTCCAAGTGATGGTGGGGGTGGGGACCCCCAAGGCCATACAGGGGAGAGAGGCTGGAACCCCTTCATTGGTGACATGGTGGGTGGCAGTGGGCTGGATTCTTGGTGGCACTTTTGAAAACAAACCAATTTCATAAACCAAAGTTCAGAGCAGCATCATTCATGGTAGCCAAAAGGTGGAAACAATCCAAGTGTCCACCAATGGGATGATGGATAAACAATAATGTAAAATATTCAACTTTAAAAGAGGATAAAAGCCTGGGACATCTGGGTGGTTCAGTGGTTGAGTGTCTGCCTTTGGCTCAGGGTGTGTTTCTGGGATCCGGCATCAAGTCCTACATCACATCGGGCTCCCTGCATGGAGCCTGCTTCTTCCTCTGCTTGTGTCTGGGCCTCTTTCTCTGTGTCTCTCATGAATAAATAAATAAAATTTTTTTTAAAAAAAATAAAAAATAAAAGGTGATAAAAGCCCGATACGTACTATATACTATGGATGTGCGCTGAGAACAGTATGCTCAGTGAAATTAGCCAGACATGGAAAGCCAAATACTACATGATTCCACTTACAGGAGGTCCCTAGAACAGGCAAAGTCAGAGACAGAAGGGACAATGGTGCTTGTCCGGGGCTGGGGGAGGGGAAACATGGAGCTAGTGTTTAATGGGGATGGAGCTTCACTTCAGGAGGATGAAAGTTCTGGACTTGGGTGATGGTGATGGTTGTTCAGCAACATGAATGTGCTTCACGCCACTGAAGTGTAGGCTTTAAAATGGTTAAAATGGTAGGTTGTAGATTATGCATATTTTACCCCAATTAAAAAAAATATTCCGACAAAAGAATACAACTGGCATACTATCTACATGGCATAGTATCTACATAGATTCATGTCTCGGACAGAAGGCAGCCTGTGCCTGGGAACCAGCTGTGCCATTTCTCTGCTCTGGCACTTTGGGCAAACCACCTAATCTTTTGGTCCCCAAATTCCTTCATCAGCAAAAACCTCCTTAACCCCAATTCCCTGCCTACTCTCCAGGGATGGAAAAATGAGAAATGGCAGCGAAGAGTGTTCATGGAACACAATGAACTTAAAAACAAGTGCCAAATCCATTCTGGGCACCATCCAGATTTGTGGAGGAAGAGAAACCGGGTGTGGACAAGTCAGGAGGGGAAGCCAGAAGCCAAGGGCCATGAGGGAGGAACATGCCCTTCTGGATCCTCTCAGGTGGCCAAAGCCCACAAGTCGATGACTCCTGTTCAATGGAGATGAAGTGAGCCAAGAGCCGTGTCAGCCCCACAGCGGAGGCTGTGCTGGGCCTAGAAGTGGCCTTTGCTAGTCCTGAGATCCTGCTGAATTATGCACCTTTCTGAGCCTCAGTCTCACCTCAGAACGGGGAGTCTTTTAAATCTTATCTCTTCAGTAGTCGTGAAATTTAAGTAAAACATACACAGAACCTGGCACAGGTCTGGCTCACGCACCCCTAGCCGTTGATCATGTTAATAACTGGCATTATAAGGAGCTGAGACAGTATTCTACATCCCTCCTTCTGAACTCGGGCTTCCCCCCTCACCGCTAGAAAATGGTAACAGTGTATCCTTTCCATATCCTTAGAGGTTTCATGAAACAAACGAAAAAATAAAATTGGGGGTGTTAGCAACCTTGTGGGCAAAGGAGGAGCACAAGAGGGGGCAGGTGAGATGCTCAAGGCTCATCCGCACAGAGGACACATGATCTTAAACCCAGCCTTCTGAGTACTTAGTCACAGAAAATATTCATAATCTTTTGTCAAGAGAAATACCCAGGTTGTAGGACAGTAATACAGTGCGATCCCAGTTTGGTTTTTAAATATTTCTGTGTACGTATATATAAGAATTTATAGATACAAATATAGATATATATTTGTAAGGAAGAGGGTTTACAGCAAAGTGACTTGACTCAGTCTGAGGAGTCAAATATGGAAATATAGGTATATAAAGAATTTAGATGCAATTTATATAAGGAATGTATATATTATGTAAAAATGATTTACATACAATGCACGCAAAGTTATACACAATTTATGTTATATATATCATTAAAATATAGTGTGTGTATATGTGCACATGTGCAAGCTCACATGTGTATAAAGTATGAAAGATACACACCAAAATGTAAACATATCTGGTTCGCCTTGGCTTCTGGCATTATGGGAGTACTGTCTTTTACTTGTCTAACCTCAAATTTTCCTACAATGAAAATGTATGATTTGCACGATTTTTTTTTAAGAATAGTACTGAAGATCGAGTTCTCCCCATGCACCTTCCCCATCCCATCACACACCCCCCACCCCCATCCACCCTGGGACTCACCCTGGACAACCAGCTCCACGTCCCTGTGCTGAGAGCCAGCCGTGTTGGTGACCACACAGCTATACCGCCCTGCATCCTCCTGCAGTGCCCGGTCAAGGTGGAGGCTGCCATCTGCTCGGATGGAATGCTGGCTGCCAGGTGGGAGCTGGTGAGGGTGAGGAAGCCTCAGTTTGAACTGCAGCCCTATGCGGAGCCAGCTGAGATGGAATGCTCTGGAAACCACACTGCCTGCCAGGCTGGATTGAGAAGCTAGGGGTTTGGAGAACCCCTGCTCCTTCTCTGAGACTCCTCCCCACCTACAGACCCTCAGGGCTAGGTGGCCATGACCTCGGGCACACCTCTGACCCCACTCTCCCAGGGCCAGCTGGACCAGGGCAAGCTGCCTGACCCTAGTGGGCCATGGGAGCCTCTCCCAAGAGTGCAGAGCTGGGGCCAGGGCCTTTACTAAGCAGGGCCTGGGGCCACACCAAGGCTACAGAGAGGAAGGACAAACTCCTGTGGGGTGAGAACAGAGCCATACAGAGTAGAACAAAGGTGTGGCCACATCAGATGTGGTCCCAGGGAGAGAAGTAGAAATGGTGGCTCCTGGTGACCACCCAGATGTGTCCTCATGGGGACCAGGATGGGGCAGGAAGCACTGGTCCAGAATGGGGCTGCAGTAACCTCTGTAAAGATGTCTAGTCAGTTTGTCTTTGGTGACAGGTCCTTTCAAAAACCTTTCCACCAGGCCCAAGCCTTCTTTCTGCCTCCTTGACCCTGTCCTGTGAGCCTGGCTGCACACCCTGCACTCAGGTTCTCAGAACCGCCCCTGAGCCATCTGGGCACCAGGCCCTTCTATGTTGAGCAAGCTTGAGAAGGTTTCTGCTTGTGGTGCTCAGCGGTCCAACATGGGTCCCCGCGGTGTCCCTGCTGAGCTAAAACAGACTCCATGTCTCCAGCCACTCCCTGTCCTGGAATCGACAAGGCCCAGGACCACTCCTTCTGCACCTGCCCCATCAGGTTCTACTCTGGAAGGCTCCTCACCACTGCTGAAGCCACACCCCCAGGCAGGGTCCTCCTCAGGGTCCTATCTAATCACACAAGCAGCAGAGTGAGTCGTCTGCATGACCAAACTCTGCAAAGCCCATATGCTCCAGGGGCAGGACCCTGTCTGCCCTGCACCAGGGTCTGGGACCAGGCCAGCAGGAGCCAGAAAGACAGTCACACGGTCACTACCTCCTTGGATGTCCAGTGTCTGCCCACCTGCTGCAGTGAAAGCACTTCTTTATGGCCTTTAGGGCACAAGGACCCCAGTATGTCTGAGGACAGGGCCCAAGAATTGAGGGAAAGTGAGAGGCAAAGAAGGAGTGGCCACAAGAGGAGAAACAGAAGAAAATAAAGAAAACCAAACCAATGAATGGAGAAAGCAGCCACTGTGTGCCCAGCTATGTACTCAGGGCAGGTACTAAACCATACAGGCCACATTTCTACCCTGGAACCGTCAGAATGGGGGGGACAAAAGCATTGTTTCTGTGTCCCCTAACTTCCAACCTCCAGCCTTAGCACTAACGGAGTGCGGCGTCCTCCTGCTGACCTTCAGGGGTGACCAGCAGCAGCCACACAATCCTTGGCAGGATTTGAGAGGGTGACAGATGCTATCGGTGCATTTATCAGAGAGATTTCTGGAAAGAGGCAGGAAATAGAGGCAGGAAGAAGGAGCACATTCCAAAACCAGAGAACAGCAAAGTAGAGGCTGAGCAGTAAACCTGACAGCCCCTCCCATCCCCCAAGCACGTTGCCACTGCACCCAAAGAGCCAGCACTCACGGGCAGGCCCGCCTTGAGCCAGCGCCTCTCAGGGAGGGGCCTCCCAGCCAGGATGATGCAGGGCAGGGACACGGGCTGCCCCTCCAGGACCCGAACAGTAGAGGCACTGCTGGCGATCTGTGGTGGGGCTGTTGGGACAGGAGATGGTATGGGTCACACTAGATTCCCATGGGTGGTCATCTGGGGGAGAGAGGCCCCACTGCCCCCCACCAGGGAACCAGTGGAAGCATCAGGATAGGGGATCCTAGAGGCTCAGAGGGTACACTTCCTGGGGCATGCTGCTCTTCTTGGAGAACCTGGCATGGACACATCTGTTTCAGAGGATGCGTAGCCATGGGGTGGCCTCCCTTGGGGGGCCCAACCTCCCCACCAAACCCTCCTCCTCAGATCCACCAGCGAACCATGTCCAGTGACGACGAGCCAGGCCTCTGCCCTGACCTTCCCAAACACATTCTGAGCTTCACAGACATACGAGGCCTGGTCTTCAGGGACCACACCTAAGGGGCAGAAAGAGGCAGGCCTGACTGCCTGGGCACACCACCATTCCAACCCCCAAGGTGCAGGCAGCCCTCGGCACAGCCCGGTCCTGCAGAAGTGAGGTCGGAAGGCTGGGGGGAGGCAGCCAGGCCTTGGAAGGAAGGGTAGGAAGGCCTGGCTTCATCTGCAGAGTAGGGAACATTTATGAATCCCCATGGCTTGTGGCATGATGGGGTGGGGTCGCTGATGCAAACACAGTGCCCAGCATCCAGCCTGGCACAGAGCAGCAGTAGGAGTGGTGATGATGGTGGCCATGATCTGGCAATGGTTAACACACATAACACTTAACACACGTCAGGAAGCATGATGGGCGCTTAATGTGTATTATCCACACAGTGACCCCTCCGGGAGTCCTGTGGTTAAACCCAAGTGGTAGGTTTTGTGCTTATCATTACTGTTACAGGTTCATAGTAGTAGAATGACTTGACCAGTCACTCAACCAAACTATGACCCTTACGCATGGTCAGTGCCAGGGGCCAAGGTTCTGCTCTGAGCCACCCGGCCTGGGGGCTGAGACTGGCTCAGAAGCCATCCTGTCTCCCCTGTCCACCCTCCCCCAGATCCAGTCTCTTACTTTCAAAGAATAGCACTCCTGAATCAGGTTGCCCAGTCCTGCCGCCCCGGCGGGGCCCCAGAGGCTGGCCATCTCCACGGCGCCAGGTGACTATCGGGGGCGGGCGGCCCAAGGCCCGGCACGCCAGGAGGGCACTCCTCCCCAGCTCCACAGTGACATCCCGGGGCAGCTCCATCAGCTGGGGAGCATCTGCAGGGAGATGACCAGTCAGCCATGCCTGGTGGCTGAACCCACCATCCCCCCCAGGGGATGGTCCCCACCGTGCGCCACCGGCCTCCCCTCCAGTTGCTGGGAGTTTCCATTTCTCCCAGCTTCACCCTCTTGAACCTGGGGCTGACTCATATCCAGGGCTCCAGGGCCAACCTGAGCTTGACAGGGTCTAGCCCTGGAGAACTCTCGGGGATGAGGCAGAGGGAGCAGCCTTTGGCGGGATGATGCTGCCGCCATGCCTCATCCCCCTGCATGGGGTCACGGGGGCTTCACTGTGCCTCGCCATGCAGGGGGGCAACAAGCCTGCTCCAGGCAGCCGCATCTCCCGTGAAGCCCATCTCCGAGGGGCAGCAAGTCAAGCTCCAGCCACAGGAGCCCCACTACCCCGGAGACCCTACCCTCTCTCATCTTCCTCCTGGGCCAAGAGGAGCTTCCTCTTGCAAGTGCCCTAAAACTTGGGCAACCATTTCCTGATGCCCAAAAAGCCAAATCCGTGGAGAGATTAATGGTCATCTTTACTCTCTCCTCTACATCTCTGTTTATTAATATTTCTGTAACGAGTATTTACAACCCCACCACAAAATGAAAACATGCTTCCTCTAAATTCAGTGACCTTACACTTGATGGTCCAAATGGGACACCGGAGCATGGAAAGGGCCATCTTAATCATGGCACCAGGACAACAGTTCTCAACGAGGACTGCCTTGCTCACGGGAGTCAAACAAAATTCCAGTAATACACAAGAATATACTTCCCCCGCTTCTTGCTCCCCACACCCCAAACCTCACGCCCTTCCCCAGGGTCACCACTGTTAACAGTCTGTAGTGTTTCTTCTAAGCTTTTTTTCTAAGCATTATCTTATATCTATAATCAGGAGAAAATAAGTTATTTCTCCAAACAGAAATCCATGTTCCTTCCTGCTCTTCAGCCAGCTAGGAGTTGGTCCAATTCCAGATGGGTCCAGGCCCTGTCCCCAAAGCTCATGGGCACTATCTCCAGGTCCCTGTCCTCAGAACCATGACCAGGAAGGTCCACCAGCCTTTTTTTAACCCCTGGCATCCAACACCCTGGAAAATCCTCCATCTCTTTGTTCTGCCCGCCTCCCTCCAGAAACCTCCCCCATCCATCCAAATCATGACATCAAATTTCCCTCCTGGCCTGGGGACTAGGGATGTTCCAAGGAGATATAAACACAACTTGGAAAATCACTGCAAGGACCCAGCAGTCTTGGACACAGCCTCAGACACCACCCGCACGCCTCTCTTTCTTGTTGGGGCTTGGCAGCTGCCAGAAAGAATCCCAGAATCCCAGAAAGCCTCAGACAGGATCACTGCTCCTGCAGAGCCCTGGCCCCGGGAGGCATGACTGCAACATCCTCCCTTGCTGGGCAGAGCTGAGGCTCAGCTCCAGGGCCAGATACCCCCAGAGCCTGCCTTTGCCCACTCCATCTAGCCAGATCTGCTTCGTGACCCCTCCCTCCTTAGCCACCAAGCAGCGCAGCTTCATCTCCAGACTCTGGGACATTACAGAGTACACTCTCTTCCCCAGGCTCCTCTCAGACTTGAACTTCCCACAAGAAAGGGGTAGCCGACTTTTAATAGCAAATAATACATACAGAAGGTAGCATTTGGGATGCCTACTAAAGACAGGTGATGGTGCTGGTGCTTTTTGAAACACAATTTCATCGATGGCCCCATTAAACTCAAGAAGTGGATGTTATGACAACCCCATTTTACAGATGAGGAAACTGAAGGTCAGAGAGAGGAAGGAGGCTGTCCAAGGGCACAGCTCAAACTCAATGGTAGAGGTGGGCTCAGAGTTAGGTCTGGCTACTGCTAAGGCCCAGGTTCTCACCACCACACCCCTGTGTCCCCCGGTGTCCTGGAAGCAGTCCCTTGGTCTCTGTTTCAGCCAGAGCTGCACCCACCTTTCTGCCTTCTCTTTGGGGTGAAAACTAAAGCAGCCAAATCCCAGACTCAGATCCCATCTGGAAAGCACTGACTCGGCCTCTGGCATAGCCATACCCCCGCCCCCTCCCTCACTGAAGCCCCCAAATCAGGCAGGACCCCAGAATCCTCTATGTCAGACCTGAAGGCCCACTGGTCCCCTCATTTGCAGGGAGGAAACTGAGGCCAGAGGCAGGTCCAGCCCAGAGTCCTGCAGCATGTCAGAGAGGGCTGGGCTCCCAACCTAGTGTGCTTCCCAGAGCCTCATCAGAGGTTCAGCCCCCTGTTCTTTTAGGGCCCCTCCCCACAGACTCCAGGTGACCCCTGCAGTAACCCAGGGAGGGGCTGTAAACTGGCTCCACAGGCCCTGTGTTCAGAGGGAATGCCAGGATGCCTGTGACTGGGGGTCCACAGCCCCTCCTGGGAATGCCAGGGTCCCTGTGACTGGCCTCCACAGTCCCCTCCTGGGAAGGCTCCTAAAATTGGGACCGGAGCTGCAGCCCCACAGCCAAGGCTGTGGGAGGACTCTTGTGAGGCTCTTTCGCCTTAAAAAAATATTAACAATTCTATTTTACGACCACATTAACATAAAGGTAGACACAATTCAGGCTAGATTCATTTTCATTTATTTGCCGTTATCCATTTGTTTCCTTCCGATTTTATTTATTTCCCTTTTTCCTTCCGATTTTAAAAGAAATTAAAATCAGAGCATTGTCCTGGGGCCCTAGAAGTATCACAGGCTCTGGTCCACGCCTGCTGTGCCTGATGGAAAAGCCACCCAGACGCTGGCCATACCTGTCATAGGCAGGAGCCGAAATGAGGCAACAGAAGAATGAGCATCCTCTTTTCCTCAATGAGAATCCAGCAGGTACAGATAACTTAGCTCTGAGCAGGCTGTTCCCCCGGAACAGAAAGGGTGCTGAGCTTGGGGAGGATGCACCTGCTTTGGACCCCAGTCACCAGCCACGGGATGAATCACGCTGCCTCCTTGGCCCTGGGGTGGCCAGCGTGTTGAGTATTTATTCCATTCAAATGCTGAACGAAGCCCATTCTCCCATTAAATCTCTCAAGGACCCTATGAGTAAAGCTCTATTACTGTCACCCCTTTGCACAGCTGGCAAAAGGAAGAAGGCTCAGGGAGGTAAATAACTCGGCAAAATAAGTAGTAGAGCCCGGCTCTGGATCAGGGACTGCAGTGTGCCAGGTGCCAGGCCCAGAGGAGACACAAAGGTGCCCTGCAGGTGGGTCCCCTAACACAGGCACTTGTCACCCTCCTTCCCTAACACCACCAGGAAGCCAGTTCCCAGCCCAACAGCAGGCGTTGGGCACAGCGCCTGGCCGTCCTCTGCCCTGGAAGGCTCTGCGGGCTTGGCGAGGAAGGCTGGGCCACAGCTGCCACCCAGATGGGCAGGAAATTCGATTTCCCACCGCTGCTGCCAGACCAGCGCTCCCCAGACACACAGGTGGCTGGGCCACTGTCCACCCCTTCCGTGACCTAAAGCCGAAGGCCACCCATGGCCAAGCGGGCCAAGAAGCCAGCCTCTGGGATGCCAGCTGTCTCCTCCTCCTCCCACATTGGGAATCGACCCTGAGGTCAATTGCTGACAGGTGAAGGCACAGGACCAGCAGGCATGTCAGCCCGGGCCCCAAAGAAATAAGGCACTGCTGAAAAGAAATCAGACATGGAGCAAAGGGTGATTCCCCTAACAGTGCCAAGTGTAGCCAAGACTGGAGCCCCCTCTCTGCTCACCCAGAACCTACTATTAACAATGACAACGACCTTGATCAGAATCCACCAGGCCCCAGGCCTTCCTTACCTCGCACTCATACAGCCTCCCAGAGACTTTTTGCACACCAGGAAGCCGAGGCTCAAGTGGGGAAGCAACGCCCTCTCTAATCCTGCTGTGAGCGTCAGGATGAAGTCCAGGAGCTAAAGGCCCAGATGGATCCTGGGTTCGGATCTCAGCTCTGCCGTCACTTAACCTCTCTGTGTCTTGTGTTCCCCGTGTATACAGGAGACAATGACAGAACCCACCTCAAAGAGTTGTCGTGAGGTTTACACGTTCGCACATGAAACATGCTTAGAGCTGGCCCTGGGACATCGCAAATTTCATAGAAATCTTGGCTTAAATGTTTATTATTATCAGACTCTGAGCCGGCAGCTTTCCACACCCACCCCTCCCCACCCAAGAGCGAGCCACACAGTGCAGTCTCCACAGGGAAAATCTGAGCACATCACCCTCCGCCCTAACAACTCCCACCACCTCCACAGGATGACAGAAGCCCAAACTGTGCCGGGCTCCTGAGGCTGAGCATGACCCACAGCCTCCCCACAGACTCCAGGTGACCCCTGCAGTAACCCAGGGAGGGGCTGTAAACTGGCTCCACAGGGTCCCCCCTGGGCACCCTTGCCCCCTGCTCTGTCTCACTCCCTGGCTCCCTTCTCTTGCCATGGGGAGATCTGCACATGCTGTTCCCTTTGCCTGGAACACTGTTCCCCGGTTCATCACCTGACTGATGGCTTCTGGGATCACCTCAGACATCACCTCCTCCAGGAAGCCTTCCCAGACCCCAGTGTTGGCTGGGGCACCAGCAGCTCCCCATGGATACCACTTGCAAATGCTCGCTACTCTGAGTATTCCACTTGTCTGTCTGCCTCTCCCACCCTGACACCAAGAGTAACATGAAAGCAGATGCCGAGTCTCACCCGCCATCGTGTGGGTGGTGGTGACCACCCAGTGACTGCGTGTGGGAGGCACAAGTGAGAGATAGAACAAACAAGTGGGGGCTCAGGGGCCCCCAAGCCTGGGAGGACCCAACCCCAACATGCACCATTGTCCTCAGGGCCAGAGCCCCCTACTCCCAGGGCCTGCTCCACCCAGTGCTGCCCACCGCCCTTGGGGAGCCCCTTGGCCAGCCTGACCAGCCTCGACAAGCACATTCTTGGGTCTCCGTGCTTCCCCAGAGCTCCCAACACCTGGCCTTCCCACCGTGGCCACAGCAAACCCCTCAGAGCCCAGTTTGTCCTGACCTAGCATGCCGAGGAGCTGTGGCCACAACATCGAGCCATTCCCAGGGTCCAGGGCGTAGGCCTGGGGTTCAGATGTCATGACAGTCATGGCCGAGGCCGTGGGCCAGCCACAGAAGAACCCGGACTCCCCATCTGTACAAAGGGGCTAATCACCCATCTGTTTGTCAAGCACCTGAGAGGGGCCAAACCTGTGCTAAGCGCTATATGTCTGATTTCACTGCCCCTCACAGCAGCCCCCTGGCATGATCAGCCCCATTTTACAGACAGAGAAACTGAGGGTCAGTGACTCAACCAAAGCACATAGATTAAGTGATGGAGACAAGGCAAGAACTCAGGTCTCAGGGATGACAGTGGCCAGGCTTGAACCAAATAGTCTCTGTGGTAGGCAGCCTCCAAGGTGGCCCCAGGGCCCCCTGCCTCCTGGTACACACACACTTGAGTAGCCCCTCCCACCCACCATGTACCAGGGTTGGTCTGTGTGACCTGCAGAATATAGGAGAAGGGACTATATGTCACTTCCAAGACTGGCTGCTTACGAAGACTGCAACTCCCTTGTTAGATTTTCTCTCACTCTTTCCCTCCCTCTCTCTTCTTTCTCTCTCTCTCTCTCTCTCTCTCTCTGTCTCTCTCAGCTCCCTTGCTCATGGGAACCATGTCTGGAGAAGCTTCTAGAAAAGCCCACATGGAGAATGAACAGAGGCGTCCTGCCAACAGCCACACGAGTGACTCCAGACTGGCTCCTCCAGCCCCAGTCAAGCCTTCAGATGACACAGCCCTAGCTAAAGCATTAAGCACAATCCCATCGGAGCCCCAGAGCCACAGCCACCCCGCCAAGCCACTCTCCAACCCTGACCCTCCAGAACTGGAAGCTAATAAATGCTTGCTGTTTAAATCACAAAGTTTGGGGGCCATTTGTCATACAGTAAGAGGCACCGTGTCCCTGGTCTCACGTGCTCCAGAGCCACATGATACAGATTCCACGCTGGCTTTCTACACGGTGGAGTGCCCACCTCCCTGCTCAGAGGCAGGGCCAAGGGGGTAGGGTTGCAGGTGGGGACAGGTATACACTTACGTCCAACCTCCAGCCGGATTTCTGCAGAGGCTTCGCCCATCTCATTGACAGCTCGGCAGGTGTAGACGCCAGCATCCCTCTCCCGAGCTGCTGGGATCCGCAGCGTCCCGGAACTGGAGCCCTCAGGGGCCAGAATCATTTCAAGACCCCCTGGACCAAAGATGGGAAAGTATCAGGTAGGTGCCCACAGTGGCCATGGACTGCTGGACCTTCCTGACCCTCGGGCTCCCATAACTGCACTGGGCTGAGGTCTGGGAGGTGCTGGGTGGGGGGAACGTTCCTCCCCAAAAACGTTCCTCCCCTGTTATTTAATGGGGATGGAGTTTCAGTTTTGTATGAGGAATAGAGCTCTGGAAACGGACACTGGTAACGGCTGTAGAACAACATAATGTACTTAATACTACCGAATTGTATCCCTAAAAAAGGGTAAAGATGTAAAGTTTGTTATTTGTATTTTTTACCAATTAAAAATAAAAGTTTTAAGTCTCCCTGCTGGGGGCTTTCCCTGAGTCCCTCTGTTGAGCAGGAGTGAGGCCTAGACTGTCCCCCTACATCCGACAGGCTCAGCACCACAGACTCCTTGTCTGGGCCTCCCTGCTGGCCCCCCATCCTCTGTCCCAGCCCCAGCCCCAGCCTGAGGTCTGGATCAGCTTGGGGGGAGTCTAAGGTCACCCTGGGATCAGCATACCCCAGTCACGACTGCCTCTCTGAGGCCTCATCCCAAAACCCACCCCGAGGCCTCCCTCATTTCTACTACCTGTTGTCTACACCCAGGTTTCAGGTTCCGACCTATTTTGTAAATTTTAGTTTGATTTTTAATCTGTTACTGTTTTTATTGTGGTAAGATGTACATAACACAAAACTTTGCCATTTTAAGCACTTTGAGTGTCCAGTTCAAAGGCATTACACACATTCACATTATTGTGCAACCATCCCCTCCATCCGTCTCCAGAATTTTCTCATCTTTCCAAACTGAAACTCTGTCCCCGATGAACAGACTCCCCAGTCCTCTGCCCACAGCCACTGGCACCCACTGTTTTCCTGTCTGTCCCTACACCTCTCCCTCTTCTAGGTCCCTCACATGAGTGGAATCATAGAATATTTGTCCTTCTGTGTCTGGTTCATCTCATCCCACATCACATCCCCCAGGCTCATCCATGCTGGTCTCAGAATTTCATCCCTTGTTTTCAAGTGAAAACAATTTTTCAGTTGTGGGGAAAAAAAAAACAGAACAAAATTTACCATCTTAACCACTTCTGAGAGTACGGTTCAGGGGTGGTATCTCTATCAACATTCTTGCCCATTTTTTTTTTAAGATTTTATTTATTTATTCACGAGAGACACAGAAAGAAACAGAGACATAGGCAGAGGGAGAAGCAGGCTCCATGCAAGGAGCCTGATGTGGGACTCGATCCCAGGACCCCAGGATCACGCCCTGAGCTGAAGGCAGATGCTTAACTGCTGAGCCACCCAGGCATCCCTACAATTTGAATTCCACTTCCTTTCCAGTCTGAATAATATTCCAGTGAGAGAGGCCCTTTTATAAAGGGGCCCTGGGGCAGGCTTTAGGCTGGGATAGGAGAGACATGAGCACTCAGGAGTCCCGAGCCCTCTGCCATCCAGCGGTGGCCTTGCACAAAATGCTCACACTCTGAGCTGCATCTGTGTCAAAGTCAAGGTGGGCTCTGACAAAGTGACAGGTGCCACGAGAGGTAGAGTGTGTCCAGGTAGCAACACACGTGAGTAGCTGACCCTTGAGACGGAGCTAGTATTCTGCTCCTGGCAAGACAGGAGCAGCCATGAACTCAAGAGAGCCTCAGAACAACCCTGGTACTATAAGGTCCCTGTTTCTCAGCTAACCATATCACTGTCACTGTCACTAAAAATACCAACCCAGGGGTGCCCGGAGGGCTCAGTCAGGGAAACGTCTGCCTTTGGCTTAGGTCATGATCCCAGGGTCCTGGGATCAAGTCCGGTATTGGGCTCTCTGCTCAGCGGGGAGCCTGCTTCTCCCTCTCCTTCTGCTCCTCGCCCCACTCATTCTCTCTCTCTAATAAATAAATAAAATCTTAAAAAAAAAAAAACACAAAGCCCAGTCTGTGCACCAGGCTTGTGCAAACATTTTACTTATGTGACCTCATTTCATCCTCACACAGCTAACCTATCTGATGGTCCCCGTGTCCCAGATAAGGAAGCAGGCTCAGCGATGCCAGGTCACCTGCCCGCTGTCACCTGGGGGGGAGCCCGAATTTACACTTGAGCCTACTCTAAATCCTGCTCCTCACCACTGAGCCGTGTGGATGCTGGGCCAGGGGACAGGGTGCTGCTAGAACAGGCCAGCCCTCCCAGATACCCCATTCGCAGTGCCCCTCCTCTCATGACTGTTCTGGAAAACTGAGTCTCCACATGGGGGGAAACAGAGGGGACATCTTCCCAGGCCCCTCCCCCACCTGACGTACCTCGATACCAGATGACCCGGGGCAAGGGCACCCCAGACACCTCACACAGCAGCACGGCCTCCTCCCCGACGGCGGCCAACACCACGGCATTTACAGCGGAGGCTGTGGGTGGATCTGCGTGGGAAGAACAGATGGGGGACTTGGGACTCACAGACTCCCTAGGGCAACACTGCAGCTTTTCACAGTGGGGGGTGCGGGGAGGGCGAGGACAGAGAAGGAACTGCAACCCCTGCCTCCTCCCCATCCCCCCATTCGGCAGGAACCAGAAAGATGGAGCCACTGTTGGTTTCTTAGAAGTTTCTGACCCAGGGCCTCAAATGAAAGCCAGTCACTCCTAGAATCAACCCATCCCAGTGCCCATGGTTTCTCATTACATTTATCATAAAAGCCAAAACCCTACAAGGTCCTAAATAAAATACCCTCCAGGGGCTACCCATCCTTCCCCCATCCCTGCCCCCTGACTACCCCCCATTCTCCCCACACCAGCCTTCTTGCAGCCTCCTGAGCACTCCAGACTCATTCTGACCTCAGGGCCTTTGCCTCACTGGGTCCCTCTGGCTGGAACACTTTCGCATTCCCAACTCTGGCAAGCATCCCCTCCTCACGGAAGCCTTGGCTGGTCCTGTGTGTAGCCATGTCTCCCTCATCCCCACCTGCATGTCACCCTGCCCTATGCTCTCAGAGGACCCTCCGAAAGTACCACTGTTTGCCTGTTTGTTTTGTGCCTCCTCGTTAGACTATAAGCTTCACCTGGGCAGGGACCCTGTGTCACGGCTGTACCCCTGAGTGCCTGGCACATAGTAGATGCTCAACAAGCATTTGTGGATGGGAAGGAGGGAGGGAGAGAGAAAGAGAAAGAGAGGAGAAAAGGCTCTTCTGAGATGCCCGGGCCCCAAGTACCTGTATAGTAGAGGGTGACGGTCTCCTCGTCTGTGCCGACCTCATTAGCAGCCTGGCAGCTGTAATTCCCAGCATCCTCTGGGGCCACGCCCTGAATGATCAGGGTTCCCTGGGCATCCACATGAATTCTGGAGTCATGCCAAAAAACAACACATTCAGCAGCAAGGGGCTGGTCAGGTCAGGTCACATGAGGACTACCTCAGTCATCATCAATAACAAATTAATTAATGACATCACTAGTGACCACCATTTTATACGGACCGCTTGCCCTGTGCCTGGCTATGTGCTCAGAACTTTACATAGATTGTCCTTTTTAATTCATGAGGCTCAGAGAAGTAATGCGACTTGCCCAAGGTCACATAGCCCGAGTGGCAAAAACAGGTCTGTTGGATTCTAGTATAACTCCTGACTCCTGAGCTCCTACAAGGTACCGTTATATTTCCAAAGTGATCTTGCTCCTGAGTTTCAAATGATCCCAGGAAGAAGGCAAGGCAAATACTACCCTCTCCCTGCTCCGCACCCCCCACTCCATTTACAGGTAAAAAGATGGAGGCCCAGAGGTGTACCCCCAGGAGTCCTTGTTCACCCAGTCCTTCTGCCCCCACCCCCAGAGCCCCTTGTCCTGGGCTCCTTACCTGCTATCCCCTTGCAGAGCATGACCCTCATAGCTCCAGGAGATGTGGGGTGTGGGGTACCCAGAGGCCGAGCAGCTCACTCTCACCTCCATTCCCTGGGAGAAGTGCTGGGACGGGGTGTGGATGCTGACCTGCGGGGCCTCTGCAGTATCAAGAGGGGACAGGCAGGGAAGAGCCTGTCGGAGCAGCCATGCTGTCCCAGGAGCCCAGCCCCAGCCTCCTCTCCAACCCCAAAGTCATAGATGGGCCAGATGCGGGAAGCAAAGGTGGCCCCAAAGGGCCTAAATCCCTAGGAGTGGCTTTCCTGGGAACTGGGGCTGACCAAGCACAAGGTGGATTTCTCAATGCCTCTGGGAGAGCCTCAAGCTCCCTGGGGTTTTGCTCTGGGCTCAACATCTTGGGGAGGCTTAGGCAGATAGGCAGATGCCAGGGCTGGGGACAACTGTCATCTCCAGTGGCCCTGGGTGGACACTAAGGCCTGCCTGAGTATTGGCCCCAAACTCAGGTTCAATTCACAATATAATAGGCTGGTCAGACTCAAACAGACCCCACTAGGCCAACTCATCCAGAAAAGGTAAGCAGGCCCCTCCCATATCAGTGGCAGACATAACTAATGGACATGGCAGGGCCTAGATAGGGCCTCAGAATCCTTCTCAACACACTCTGGGCAACCAACCAAGAGTTGCTGGCAGAAGAGAGAAACAGTTGTCCCAACATGCTCACTTTGACATTTGGGGAAATAGCCCAGAGAGAAGGATCTGTCTAAACCCTGGGTGGACCCACGGCAACACCCAGGTCCTGAAAATCCCAGATGGATGCTCTTTCCACAGCTTTCTCTGTGCCCCTGCCCCCAAAATCTGGTCACTGCCACCCATCCCCTGCCAACCACATTGTGGTTTTTGGACTTCCAGAAGTTTCCCGGATTCCATCCCTGCCCTACATATAGGGGGTAGGCCCAATGGAAGTGCTCCACGACATGGGAAATAAACAGGACACAGTGAAACCGGCTTGGCCTATAGCACTAGAAATTTAGGCCAAATATCAGGGTGAACTTTCCAACAGTGAGAACCACTAAACCTATGCTAGGAGGCTATAGAATCTTCTTTCTCTGAACATTCAGAAGACACTGACAGGACAAAGGCTGCCTGCCAGACGTGATGCCTGGGCAGAGGCACCGATGGGCAGGCTCCGGGGATCAGCGCTAGGGACTGGGTTAAATTGGAAGGACAGCCAGCAGTGAAGGCAGAGCCTCACCTTGCACCAGGAGCCAGATGGACGCCCTCGTGACCCCATTGGCATTGCTGGCCATGCACTGGTACCGCCCACCGTCACTGGGGGTGATGCGGCTGACCTCCAGGGACAGGTCGGCTAGCTGGGTGACTCTGCCTGTTGAGGCCGCCAGGACTCGCCAGTCCCGGATCCACGTCAGGTTGTAGGGGACCGCACTCAGGACCTGGCAGGACAGGATGGCGGTCTCCCCGGGGGACACGGTGATGTTGGGGGCGGGGATGAGCTGCGGCGGGGGGTCTGAAGGGACAAAACAGAGGAGAGATGCAGAGGGGTTGACCCAGGCTGGGGGTTCCTGCCTCCAGAGGTCCGCCCTGTAATGGACACCTTAGGACCCGGTGGCCAGCAGAGCAGTGAAGAACATCTGCTCACCATCCTGGGATGGTGCACCCTTAGGGAGGGCCCGTTCCCCTCAGTTCTCCGTTGGCATCGCACACCCGGCAAAGGCTGCGTGGTGTGTGTGTGCTTTCCACACGACAGCCAAGTGCGATATGTAACAAGATCTACACCACTCTTCTCACCCCGTCAGCCAGTAATTCCACCCTGGGGGACAGAGCCTTGGAAGTCACCCTTAGGGGAGAAACAGTAATGAGTCCAGAGTTATTCTCTGTGCAAATAGCAGGGATACAACACAGCCAAAACATAGAACTGAGGCCACTGCCCCCAGAGCAGGCAAGAGCTAAGAAAAACACTGTTGTGATAGGAAAAAGGCATAAGTGACACGATCAGAGACCATCTACAGGGACATGGGCCTGAGAACTGGCAAGGAAGAAGCTGGATCCATGCTGGTCCACACGTGCCAGTGACCTGATGTCCCAAAGAGCATGTGAGCTTCACAGCCCCGAAAACTGATATTGTAGAAACCAGCCAGAAATACTATTCTGGGGCAAATGAGAAAGTCTGACTACAGCCAAACTAAATAGCATTAAGGTATTACTGTTCATTTTATTAGGCATGATCATAAAAATCTTTATTATATGGGAAAATCTACTTTCTAAAAAGAGAGAGAGAGATAAATCCTGAAACATCAGGATGCCTACAACTTAGTTTAAAATAGTTTAGCCAGAGAACGAGAAAGCAAATATGGCAAAATTTTAGTGATTAATAATTTTTATAGACTGGGTGTGCACATTTCCTTATACTGCTCTCTTTTTCTATCCTTATCACTTCTAAAAAGGAAAAACATGGGGCGCCTGGGTGGCTCAGTTAGTTAAGCAGCCAACTCTTGATCTCAGCTCAGCTTGTGATCTCAGGGTGGTGAGATCAAGCCCCACATGGGGCAGCATCTGCTTGGAATTCTGTCTCTCTCTCTCTCTCTTTCTGTCCCTCCCATCCCTCAAATAAATAAATAATTTTTAAAAAATTTAATAAAAAAACAAAAAAAGTGGGGATCCCTGGGTGGCTCCTGCCCTGGTTTAGCATCTGCCTTTGGCCCAGGGCATGATCCTGGAGTCCCGGGATCAAGTCCTGCATCGGGCTCCCTGCGTGGAGCCTGCTTCTCCCTCTGTCTGTGTCTCTGCCAGTCTCTCTCTCTCTCTCTCTCTCTCTCTCTCTCTCTCTCTATCATGAATAAATA
The DNA here is from genome assembly GCF_905146905.1 of Nyctereutes procyonoides. Taxonomy (NCBI): domain Eukaryota; kingdom Metazoa; phylum Chordata; class Mammalia; order Carnivora; family Canidae; genus Nyctereutes; species Nyctereutes procyonoides. Next base: position 35,667,778 of record NW_026575020.1, read on the forward strand.
AATAAAATCTTTTAAAAAATTGGGTTTGTCTTTAAAAAAAAGTAAAAATTCACCCATTCCATAGAAGCATGTTCACAGACACATTATACTGTTAGATGATAAAAAGCCAGGTTGTCATATGTGTCCGTATGTATAATACTAAGGTCGTCTCTAGAATAAGGCTACAGGTTATCTGGGTCTTCTTTTGCCTGTCTGTACTCCCCTAACCTTCCTGCAAGGAGCATGGTGAGTCTGTGTGAGATTAGAGGCTGCAGACTGGCTAGTATTTCCATGTTTCTAGGGCTCCGTTTCTTCTTTTCAAGACAGTTTAGATTTCTGAGTTAAAAAACAGAACCGGGGCACCTGGGTGGCTCAGTCGGTTAAGTATCTGTCTTCAGTTCAGGTCATGATCCCAGGACCCTGGGATCAAGTCCCACATCGGGCTCCCTGCTCAGCGGGAAGCCTGTTTCTCTCTCTCCCTCTGCTGCTCCCCCTGCTTGTTCTCTCTCTCTCTCTCTCTGTCAATTAAATAGATAAAATCTTTAAAAATAAATAAACAGAGCCTATTTCATTTTGAGACTGTCTGTGGCATCTTCAATCTTCTTGAGCTAGATGGTGCCATCCTGGCGGGGACCAGGAAGCATTAAGGGTGGGGGGACTTCCATATGGATGGTGGCCCCAGAAAGGGCCTAGCGGACAAGAGCATGACCCTAGCTGGGCTTCTCCACCTTCCTCCATCTAAGATCCACAGGCCATTCCTGGTTGATGGCCCAAATGGGGCGCCAGGAGGCAGGTGGCAGTGTGGGCAGTGGACTCTGGGTGATGGACAGTCCTCAGCAGCTGGCTGGCATGCTCCCCCACAGATGGAGATGGGCGGGGGATATCCTAGAGGGAAAAATCACGAAGGGGGTAGGGAGGGTATACAAGGACGGGCCCGAAGGGACAGACCTGTGACAACAATCTGGGCCTTTGCTCGTCCGGTCCCAGCCCTGCTGACTGCCGTGCACTCATACGCCCCCTCGTCGGTCTTGGAGGCCCGTGGAATCTCCCAGCTGCTGTTTCCCGATACTCTGCAAATACAGAACAGCTGAAGGCACACAATCCCACTGACCTCAGCCAGGGTCCCCCAGCCTCGTCCAGCCCCTAAACCCGGCCCAGAGGGGACAAATCCTCTTGGAGACTTGGTAAGAAGAGTCAGCCAGCTCTATGTGACTTTGAGCAAGTCCCTTTCCGTCACTGAGCCCTTGACTTTCATCCAGGAGGGGGAGGGCCTCAGAGAGTCCTTCCTGCCCTGACACCATAGAGCTGGGCCCTGCATGGACTGAGTGTTTCAGAAGCTAAGGAGGACCACAGCAGCAGTGGGAGCTTTGCAGACCACACTCCCCCATCCCAGGCCATGCCGCAAGGTGCTCAGGGGAACAATATGACCAAGACCATGGTCCTTCTCCTGCCACCCACTCCCCTCAGACCCCCAGGGCTGGGAATACTTTGCGGCCAGCACCCACTCACTGAAAGTGCCTCTCCTCGCCCAGTCTGGCTCCATTCCGCCGCAGCTGTAGCCGGAAGGGGAGGGTGCTGTGCACAGAGCAGGAGACCAGCAGGGGCTGGTGCAGGTAGCCATGGATCCTAGGGGGCATGCTGACCAGGGGTGCACCTGCAGGCAGGGCCCAGCAGTAAGGACCCCTTCCTGCAGCCCCCCACAGCCTGCCCTTGTCAGTGATGCAGAGATTGCAGGGCTGAGCCAGGGGGCCAGGATTCCATCCCTGGCCCTGCCATTTGGTGGTCACCAAGAACAGGTTGCTTTACCCCTGTAAACTCAGCTTCCACCTCTATAAAATGGGCCTAATCCTGGCACTGACGTTACCAGGCCGTCTGGGGAGTTGGTGAGAGGCAGGGCATGGGAAGTACTTGGCACGTGCACATGGCATGGCAAGCTCCCTTGGGATGAGCTCCTGTGTTTTCTGTGGTTTGCAGGAAGACCAGCCAAGACGGACCTGTCTGTGCCACCACCTTCTCCACTGCCCAGGACGTGGAAGTCAGAAGAGTCCTGACATCTGATGAAATGCTCCCCAGACTGGGCTTTCCAGGCTTCCAGACCTCTCATCTGCCTGGACAGTCAGTTTCACCCAAGGATGTTGGAAGAAAGCCTTTCTTTAAAAAATAAGCAAAGCTAGAGCATGGCTGTGAACGCAAAGTTCACACGCATTTTTAAGATAAGACACTTCAATGAAATCTCAGTTTGTGATGAGCCCCGCGGGGGCCCTGTGAGACAACCCCCCACACCTCTCCCTGCTCCTGGGGTGAGACATTCTCTCTCCTTGGCTATTGGAACCACTTCAGGGGGAAGGTCTGAGAACTCCCCCGCAGGGTCAATGCTGTCGGGGCCTCGCTGAGGGATGGCGGGCGTATGCTCAGCTCTTGTCCTGCCCTCCCCGCTTCCCCCCATCCCCACCAGAGATGCTCCATGGGTGAGACAATGCCAGACGTCCTCTGAGCCCAGAGCTGGGGGCGGGAGGGCGGCCGGTGACATCATGCTGCAGGCTCCCTGCCACATCCCAGAGGAGAGGGATGTCGGACCATCCAGCCACGTCCTCAGCTGTGTGCAAAGCAGCCACCACTCACCCACACACCCTGGAAGCCTCTGTGCGGCCGGCTCGGGCCCCATTTTCCATGAGTTCAATGGGCCCAGGGACCCGAGGCCCAGCCCTGCCACCCGCCATGTCTCCAAACCCAGAGCCTCCTGCTCTTGGCCAGACTCCCGGCTTCCCAGACCTAGAAGGTGGGGAAGGAAACAAAACCCCAAACCACCTCCCTTCTCCCTGCCTCACCAACACACACACACACATACACACACACTTTTTAATCTAGAGCTGAGATGAAGAACACAAGCCTGAGCTAAACCCCAAACCCTTGGATTCATCTGAAAGAACAGGAGAGAGAGAAACAGAGGCTGTTACTGCCTCTGCTGAAATTCTTTTCTGAAAATTCCTTCTCGAGGTTATAAAAGCCAAGGGAAGAGGGGCCCAGGGACCATAGCAGAGGAGTGGAGGCCGGAGGCTGAGAGAAGGGGTCCCCAGCGCCCCCCACCCTGCCCTACTTGGCTTCTCAAAGTCTTCCACCTCACTGTGGGCACCTGAGTGCACTCCCTGCATCCCTGCTTGAAGTAGACAGAAGTCTGCCCCTTGTCCCCTTGTCAAGAGATCCCCAGCAAAGAAGATGTGGTGTCAGGGACATCCACCTCTGTGAGCTCCCCCCAGGCCACTACCTTGAGAAAGGGGGAGTGAGTAGGAGAATGGAACAAAGCCCAACAAGGAGGCTGTTGGCCGGTAAACTCAGATATCCCTGGCCAGGACCAGAGGCAGAACTGGAGAGCCAAAAACTCAGCCCTGTGCTCTGGGAGCTTCAGACCTGGATGTGAGACCCAAGGAGACAAGCAGAAGCCACACATAATGAAAGACAGGACCACAAAATGACCTGTGCCCACAATGGCATAAGAATAACAGCAGCTGCCACATGTGAGGGCCCTGGCCCACAACACACCCATCCTGGGCACAGCCTCAGGGCACCCAAGAGATGTCTTGTTATGTGTATTAGCTGATGGAACTCTCAGGGCAACCCTGTGAATTAGGCAGCCTCAGCTTCTTCATTTCTAAAATGGGGACACACCTCAGAAATATAAGCACTCAGTGAGCTAATGTGTGGCAAGTGCTTGGCTCAGGACTGTCCCATGAGAGGTGCTCAAAATGGTGAGTAGGTTAGTATTACCACGATTATGATTATTATTATGGAAGAGCATACCCATACTCACTGCCCTGTCCCACCCCCACCACCGCCACTGCCACTGCTGTGCCTACAGTGTCTAGCACCATGACTGGCACAAAATGAATGCTAGATGGGTATCTGGATGGATGCATGCATGCACGAGGGGGTGAGTGGACATATATTTGGATGGATGGATGCATGGACAAGTGATGGATGGTGGATGGATGAATAGACTGATGAATGGATGGATGTTTGGATCCATGAGTGGGTGAATGGACAGATGGATGGGTGAGTGGATGCGTGGATGCATGGGTGGAGGGACAGATGGATGGCTTTGTACTTAATCCTTGACCTGATTGCTACATCTGAAGCATATCAGTATTTAGCATCATGAATTGCAGAGCTTGCTGCTCATCAAAGTTTAATGAACATTTCCTAATCTCATCCAATCAGAAAAGGTTTCCTGGAAGAACTGGGTCTCCCAGTGAGCCAGGGAGCTGGGAGTGGTAAGAGCCAATCACTTACCTGGGGCCACCCCGCTGTAGGAAACTCCAGAGACACGGAGAAGGGGATTCCCCTCGTGGTCTTTGCCCTTCACCTTGAGGTAGAAGCGCTCCTGGGGGGCGTGGAAAGGTGGTCCGCCCCACAGCTGATAGGTGGATCCATTGGAGAGGGGTTGCGTGGGCAAAGTCAGGAGGGGCCGCCCTGAGCTGTGTGAGAGTTCCACTGAGTCTAGGTGGCCAGGTGCCTGCAGGCCCGTGGAATTGATCACCAGGGAGATGGGCACCCCTGCAGAGAGAAGGGTTAGGAAGAAGTTCCGGGCGTCTGCACAGGCTCCCTGACCCTCCCCAACCAAGAAGAGACCCTCAGGCCACAATCAGGACCCCAGGCTGCTTGGCCCTCCTACCTCCAGGCTCCCTCACCTTCTTGTCCCTGTGCCAACTACTGCTGGGGATGGAGAGACAGAGGGGGGCCTGCTACTGTCCGTGGTCCTGAAACGCCACTGTCCATCCAAACTACGGCTTCCCACGGCCACATCGCCTCCCATCTCCGGCCTGGGCTCTCGGGGAGTAGACCTCGAAGAGGGCATTTCTCTCCACTCCACCCATCCCCTATTAACTCTGGGGTTGGTGTCATCAGGCAGGCTCTGGGACCAGGTGAGGCACATGCTAGTCTGGGAACTCTGACTCCTGCCTATCCTCTCTCCTCTGTTCAGCTTCCCATTGATCTTCTTTTCTGTCTTATTAAAAATGGACTTTTCACACTAGTCCAGAAAATAGAGAACTAGAGTCGGGTTTCATAATTCCCCTAGTGGATTTGGGAACATGGCTAAGGCCTTTCCTTTTTCAAACAATATTTTTTTGTCTTAGAGATCATAAACCAGGGAACTGAGGGTGTGGTTGGTATGATCCATCAAAGGCATTACATTTTTTTTTGAAGAAACATGGAACAATATGGAAAGGGCATATAAAAATCTGGAAGTCCAGATTCCTTTGAGAAAGATGTGTGTCAGGGCTGGACCCCATCCTCATGTTGCAACAATCAGCAAAGGGCACACTCCCCATGGTGGGGCAACCACTCCAGTTAACCACAGCCTCCCCCACTCTCTGATGCCCCTGCACTGAAGCCAAGTGCCAACTGCTGTTTGCTGTTTTTCTCTCCCCTTTTTAAAAAACTGTCTCAGACCCACATCTTTTTTAAAAGCAGAAACCAAAGAAGATCCCCCATGGCTTCCCCTTCCCCCTCTTCCACTGAGGACTGGCCCTAGGGAACCCCCAGTTGTCAAGCACTGCCTTTAGGATTATTTTCTCTCCTGGCTCTAGAAGAGGAAAAAACTTTCCCTGCCTCACTCCCTTCCTGCTACTGGGAAAAACAAGCACTAAATAAGCAAGCAGCCCCTTTTCACTTTGAAGATGTTACTGCTAGTCCTGGCACAGAACTGAGGGCTGACAAGGATGCCAAATGTTAGACAAAATACATGCTTGAAAGCTCTAAGAATCTGGTGTTTACCATTTTGGTCACCGGTCACTGGTCCACAGTTAGCCTGAGCTGGTCTAGTTCCCTGCCCATCTCCCTTCTGAGCTGGTCCCAGCAAAATCCTCTGAATGGCCTCATGGTGAGGGATCATACTTCCCAAACTATAAATTGGGACCCCTGATCTGGCCATCAGATGGTATTTTCTGGCATGGAACTCTGGCAACCTGGGCCAAAAGCCCCTGCCTGCTCTGGAGCCCAACCTTCTCCAGATGGAACCATGATGGGGCACACAGGAAACCCCAGATCCCAGTGGGCAGCTTCTAACCAGAAAACTGGCCTTATACCTCCAACTCCAACATCCCCCTAGGCTCCCAAACCCCACCAGCCTCCGCAGGGCCCATTCTAGCCACACACACATAGCCTGACCCCCAAGGTTCCCCCACCTCCCAAAAGCAAGCCCCTCCTCTCCAGAAAGCAGCTCTGCATCACCCCCTGGGTCAGGAGCACTGTACCTTGCAGGGGCCACTCAATGGTGTGATTGAGGTCCAGAGAAGGCTGGGTGGAGAAACCGGCACGGAAGTCGATGTTGCTGACACCTGTGATCCTCACTGAATGGCGACCACTGCTATAGACCTAGCATGGGCCCAAACCCACATCACCAGGGTGCCCGGCTCCAGCACCTCAGCTCCAGGGCAGAAGGTGGCCTCCCCGCCCAGCCCCCGGTGCCAGCAGCTGGAATCTCCCACCCTTGCAGGCATGCAAGCAACTACCCTGCTCCCCGGGGGCCCAGCACTAGGCTCCCCAAATGCAGTAGAAGAGGCCCCAGGTATGACACTGCCCTGACTGGGACTCTTGAAGCTGCTCTGCCTTTCCAGCTGCTCCCCCAACACCCACGGTCTCATCTGCCTCCTGCATGTTTAATCCCTGTCTTGCCTTCCCCACTGGCATGAGAACTCTTGGCTCAAAAACGCTGACACTGAAGTGTAGGGGCCCATGTTGCCCTTTCGCCTGTGGCATCTACACCAGCCGAGGGCCTGGCACCTAGCAGCTGCTCTTCAAATGTCTGCCCCACCAGCAGGACCTCACACCCTTCCAAGGCAGCAGCCTGCCCCATCCCAGGACATTCTGCCAGGAGCCCAGCTTACCCCCAGTCCCTGACCCCAGCACCTTGCAGATTAGAGCAGGCCCCCCACCCTGTGCCAGGCCTGGCCCTCTAAGCCATCCTTCCCTCAAGGTCTCCCTTGCTTCTTTTGTTCATTCTTCACAGGATGGGTTTCTGAACCTCAAGCTGGATTAGTCATCCACCTCTGGACACTCAAGCTGTTTCTCCAACTCCTTAGAAGTTGCCTGATTAGGGATGCCTAGGTAGCTCAGTGGTTGAGCATCTTGCCTTTGGCTCAGGGTCCTGGGATCAAGTCACATCAGGCCTCTTAGGGGGAGCCTGCTTCCCCCTCTGCCTGTGTCTCTGCCTCTCTCTGTGTGTGTCTCTCATGAATAAATATATTTTTTAAATTCCCTAATTAACCCCAAATCACTCTACTTCCTCTCACTGGTGGAAGGCAGGATAGTCCTCCTCTGTTCCTGACCCTTTGAGTCTATTGATATGTCCAATCACCATCCAGGCTCCAGCCCTCAGCTTCCCAGGGCCCAGGCTCCCCAGGACAGGCAGGAAGGAGACAGGGTCTCTACCTGGTGAAACCGATCCCCCTCCCTGGGAACCAGAGCCTCCTACCTTGATGGACCACAGGCCGGGATGTTCAGGCTTAAAGGCGACAACCTTGGCAGAGTCAGGGATGTTGAGGAGCACGTTGAGGCCCTCATCCTTCTGGAGGATCCTCCCTGTGGAGCCCCCAAGGATTTCTTAGTCCCCAATCCTTTCCTGGCCATGAGAGAGGCCCTACCCTGCCCCTAGGAACCTACAATCCTCCAAATGCCAGCCTCGGGCTTCCCAGAGGAAGTGGCCAGAGGCCTTTGGTGGTGCTTGGCCCTTCACATTCTTCTGCATGCCACCCTTGCCCAGCTCCCGGTGTGGGCTGTACACCTCACCTTTAGACCTGGGGACTCATGACATCCTCAGGGCACCATGAGGCCGGGTGACTGGTTCCTAATCACACTGACCCCAGGTGAGAACCACCTAAGTCACTCCACCCTAGTTTCCTATCTCAGTGGCATGCCTCTAATTCTTGCTCCGACTGACCTGCTAGGCCCTGTAGGGATTTGCTGAGAGAATATGGGGAAGACTCCATAGGAGCCTCGTGTCCCAGGGACGGTCGTTACCTCAATTCCCCTCGCTTGGCTGCTAACAAGCCTCCCTGCTTCCTCACTCGCCATGAGCACCCTCTCTGCCCTGCACTTGGCATCCCCGCCTTGCTCCTAGAGCTTTATGTCCAAATCCCCTGCCACCCTGGAGCCTCTCTCGTTGTCCTGTCCTCAACTCCCAGCTCAGTCCCGGGGTCAAAGAAGAGGCCAGTCCTCAGGTGCACATACCCAGTGGGTCTCGGACTTCAATCTGGGGACCCGGGCCACTCAGGGAGATGGTGACTTCCTTCAGGCTGGGGTCCAAGGGGATCCTCCACGTGTGCTCGCCCTCCTCCTTGTGGTCCGTGGACAGCAGGTGCACCTTGGAAGTCTGGACTGCTGATTCTACCCACTTCAGCACCTGGGAGGCAGGTGTGAGGCGCTGATGGCAGCAGGTGCCTGTGGTCTTGCTTATAACTGACCCTCTGGAGGCAGATCCGTAATAGGTTGCCAGCAGAATCCAGTCCCCCGCTCCCCTGGGTTTTAGGCAGCATATAAGCTTTCCAGGTCACCTAAGGCCACCCCACTCCCACGGGCCCACCATGGCCAATTCACACATCATGACCTTCCTGACCTGTGGGCTAGGAGCTGTGACACCTGAACTGAGGCAGCTGGAAGGGAAGGGCCAATTTCTATGGCACCTGTTACTTCCTCCAGGAAGCCTTCCAGATGCCTGCTACACACAGATGAACCCTGGAGATCTGGAATGTCCCCCCAGAACAATGTCATTCACCCTCATCCCTGTGGGCCCTCAGACCACACTGCTGCCAGGGTGCCAAGCTCTCTTAGCAGGACCGAGAGGGTCCACTGCAAAGATATAATCTCTTCCTGATCTGTTTCCCCTGCCTTTGGCTCAGGTGGTGATCTCAGGGTTCAGGGATTGATGTCAGGTTCCCTGCTTGGGGGGCGGGGTAGTCTCCCTCTCCCTCTCCCTCTCCCCCTGTTCTCTCTCTCTCTCTCTCTCTCTCTCTCTCTCTCTCTCTTCCCTCTGGTCTGGGAGCCCCATGATAGCAGAGACCCCCTCCTGTGCCCCGAGCCCAGTGGCTGGCACAGAGAGGGTGTTCAGGAAGCATTTGTTCACTGTGTGTGTTCCTGCAGGGCCATCAGATTCACCTGACAGACACTTCACTCAGTTCCACCCCCAATCCCCCCTTGTAATAGCCTCCCAGTCTCCAGTAAGAAGAGCAGGAAAGAGGACAAGGAGGGGGCTCCTTCCAGGCCAAGTTACTTTAAGGCTTTCACAGAATGCTTCTCGAACAAAACAAAATGAAACACGAACCTCGCTGTACCGTGAATCGGCACCGTAACCACAGAGAGAAAAGAAGAGTGCCTAGTGCCTAGAGAAAAGAAGAGTGCCTAGTGAATTGAACACTCAGGCTTTCAACTATACTTTCCCAGTGGAAGGCACTCTGCGTGCGGACAGAAAGAACTGCAAAGAAATTCTTCCTTGGTAGCTTTGAGTTGGCACAAAGGATCATGCTTGTGAAACTGTTTTATGTGTCTTGCAGGATAAAGCAAAGAAGTAAAGATGTTAATGCTTGCTGAACCAAGATTTGCTCTTACAGCCAAGTGTAAGGGAGAGTTGCAAGTATTTTATTTATATACAAATTCATTCCAAATGAATTTATAACCCAGTGGTTTCTGAATACCATTCCCCACTGGGACGGTTTGGGGAAATGGCTGGTTCCAGGTCTGGAGCAGGCGATTTACAAGATAAGCCTGAAACAACTAGCAATTCCATAAAGCAAGGAAGTTCTCAAAGATGAATGGGACATAGCAAAAGGACACAGGGACCAGGCCGAGGGAGCTCCCATGAACTAAATCTGGGGGAGCCAGAGCCCCCCCAAAGAACAATGACCTTAACTGAAATGTAATCATAGAATCTGTGTGCCTGGGTGGCTCAGTGGTTGAGCATCTGCCTTTGGCTCAGGTCATGATCCCAGGGTCAGGCAAGGGAGCCTGCTTGTCCCTCTGCCTATGTCTCTGCCTCTCTGAGTCTCTCATGAATAAAATATTTGAAAAAAAAAAAAAGAATCCGAGTGCCCATAATAATACTCAAAAAAGAAAAGCAAAATTCAAAATGATAAAACCTTATTTGCCACCCATGAAGGCAACTTCTTCATTAAAGAGAAAGATTTAAGTATGGTCCCTGCCTTTTCAATAGGTTTGTGTGTGTGTGTGTGTGTGTGTGTGTGTGTGTGTGTGCTTCAAAAAAACCAAGTCATCCCTTTTGGGGACCAAGAGCTCTTCTTCATGGAAGAAAGATCACTAGTAAATATGAAAGAGATGATGCAATTAGATCATTTTGCAACCCCTAATGAAATCACTGTTCCAGGGAAGCGTCCCCCACAGATGCCACAACCATTAGATGAAAGTGGATGGGGCACTGGATGTCCAGGTAGAGCCGCAGCATTACCCCCATGGACCACTTGAGCCATAAAGGGAAAAGTGTGGCCCTACAATGCAGAGAGCTGGCTGTCACCACCCTAAGCCAGGAACCAAATCTATCGTCAGGAATAGCAGCACAATGAGATGTGACTTACTCCTGGTGTGATGCAACAGAAAAGACACACAGCACCAACCATAATATATTCTGCCCCAAACACTGGCCTCCATTAATCAGTCCCTTAGAGCTAACTGCCAGGTTAGGGGAAATACATGGGGGAAAGAAGCAAATCAATGACACCATAAAGAAACAATCAGATGAATCCAGAACCCAAGACATTGTACAATCAATGCCTCTCCAATAAGTTAGTGGCAGAGAAAAAAGTGTAGAAGACTCCAGATGTAAGAGGACTTAACAGACATAACAACCAAATGAAATGCACAGCCCCTGATTAAATCCTGATTTGACAAAAACTATTACGAAAGACATATTGAGGACAGTTAGGGAAATTTGAATATGAACTTGGCGTTGGATGTTAACAGTGAAGTACTCTTCATTTTATTTGAGGATATTGTGGATTATGTCCAAGATCATATTTTTTTAAAAATTCACACTGAATTATTTATGGATAAGACAGAATGGGAGAAATAAACCAGATGGGGAAAAGTATTAACTGCTGAGTCTAGTTGGGACATAGGTTCTTCTTACCTTTCTTTAACATCTTTCACAGTAATATTTTTAAGGAAAAGTCCTCATGACTTTAACGTATACCCCTTAACAACCACAGAGGGGTCCTGTGGCTGGCCAATTCCAATCATCTGGAAGCAGCCTCCTGGAAAACCATCTGATAAAATTCGAAGCTGCATTCAGCCCCAGTGAGGAAAACGTTCTGTGATTGATGAGTAATGTCTGCCACGGATACAGGATTAGAAAGTAGCGTCTCGCGTGCTGCATATTGGCCATCCTCGCTCTGAATCATAGTCCTACCGTGCGATCCTCCACGAAAGAGAACAGGAAAAGACAGGAATTGAAAGAACTGCCCAAGATTTAAAAAGTGACCGGGTTTTGTTCAGCCCGAGCTGGAAGGTTGGTGCCTAGATTTGATGGCTAGATTTCAGTTACCACAGGGTAAGAATCCTGTATTCTGAAAACTCACTTGTTTCTATGCTTGGAGCTGCTGCTTTCTTCTCTTTTTTGCCTAGCTTTCTAAGTAATGTTTCTCTCAAAAACATTCTTCCTGTACACGGGGGCTGGCTGGAGGAAGCAGCAGCCAAGGCTCCCAGCTGGAGAGGCAGACAGAAGCTGGCGAGGTGAGGCAGCCGCCCCCACAGCAAAGCCACAGCTCCATGGTCACTGTCCTCTTCGCCCCAGGGCCGGGCCTCATCAGGGGTTATGAGGAAATCACAACTGGGTAAAGCTGCTGGGAGGCAGTGGCAGCACCAGCTGGCAATGATGCGGAGAAATCATACCCACTGTTGTGTTGCAACTGTCATTACAAACTTGTCCTTATATGTTCCGACAGGGGGCGATGCCCAGGAGTGCAGGCTACTGAACCACAGAGAAGGCTCAGACACAGCACAATGCCAGTGACCCCACAAGGAGGCTGCGTGCCCATGGGGTCTGCCCCAGAAGCACATCACTGCCCGGGGGGTTGGGGGGGGAGCTGGGGGGGTGCTGACAGTCTTGTCCACAGCAAGGCCAGACCTCCTATAGGTCCAGGCCTGCAGATAAGGCTTCCCAGACCCTACAATACCCTCAGGGCTTGGAGCGGAATGTGGGGAGCCTTCTGAGCAGAGAGCCTTCGTCAAGCAAGCTGAGTGTTTACTTGGCGGAAACAATGGCTTCCAGATGTTAGCGGGACTGGGGGCCTGCGAGCCAGCGCTGCAGTGGGGCTCATCGCTCTGTCACCGATAGGGAAGGAATGAAAGAATCTGGCGCTGCTACCCTGGCCAGATGGCTGCCGCTCGGCCGGTCACGGCAGATAAATCATCCCCCGAGGCTCCTCCCCGGACACTTGACAGCCAGGGCGGCCGAGGATGCGGAGAGGAGAGGCCAGGGGGCCCATAGGGCCTCAGAGCAGAAAGTAGGGGCCAGATTGTGGGGCCTGGATCAGGATGCTCGGCGGGCAGTGATGAAGAGAGAACACCACCCCAGCTGGCTGGAGCCACTGGGCACTCAGATTCTGAGAACCTGTCACGAGAGAGCCCCTACTCTTCAGGGGGCTTCCCTGGAGCCAGGCATGGGTTCTGGGCCCCCACCAAAGCAAGGGGCTAGAGTTGCAGCCATTAGTAAGTCTTACCAACGGCTTCCTGGTGCCTACCGGTTACCCCGGCTCACTAGGCAGGAGCTCTCCTGACCCACTGTGCACAGGAGGAAGCGGAGGCCCAGAGAGGTCAAGTGCCATGTTCAAGGTCACACTGCAGGCAGGTGGCAGGGCTGGGGTCCGAAGCTGGCATGGGGCCCTAACCCTCTACCACGCTGCCTCCTTCCTGGAAGAGTCCAGGATGATGTTATCTCCAGGACCCGTGCCTCCTGATCCGTTAATTGGAACCACCTGGGCAGCCCTCCCTGCCTCCCCCACCCCCACTTACTGTCTAGAAAGGTGCTTCATCTTTCTCCTAGTTGATGTGCAGAATCCAGGCAATTTGGCACATTTGTATGGGTTGGTGCTAGATGGGGGAGGGGTCCGGGCTCCCAGAACAGACCTCCCGGGATCAGGGACGGCTGCAGAATGAGGGGGTTTGCCCAGCAATTCCAACCCACTCTGCTGGGAACAGCGACAGTCCCTTGAGTTGTGTCTAAGCCAGACAGGAAGGGGGTGGGGAGACACAATGCTGTGCTTGGGCACGGGGGTCAGGTCTTAGACCTAGCTAAGCCTAGGCTCCCCGCCAAGGGGCCATGGTGCCTCCCTCCCCCGTCCATTGAAGGATGGCAAAAACTCCAAATTGCCCCCACCAAGAGGAGGGGAGCCTCACCTTGCTTTCATTACCCTGGAACCCCAAAGGGCCAAGGTCACAACTGGAAAAAAGTGAAAGCTCAAAAGCCCTGAGACCAAACCTAGGTAGATTCCGTCTCTGTGCCCAGCACCTGAGACGGCACCAGCCAGCAGCAGGTGCGCAGTGAGCGGGACTTGAAGGGAAGAGGGAACATAGAATATGTCGTTCCTGCCACACCGGACACACTTTGACTGTAAAAGGACTTAACTACGCATGCACGGTTTGGGGACTTTGGCAACTTCTAAGGAGTCATTTTCTCAGGCGAAGCCCCCTGGCTTGGGCAAAGGCACTATTCCCTCTCCTGGGGGGTGGGGTAGGGGGTGGGGATGACCACAGCCCCGAGTGCCCCGGCCACTTTCTCAGGCTTGCTGAATGTCTGGGAACATCTGGAATGACACAGCTCTATGTCCAGGAAGGAGAAGGATCCAGGCCCTTACCCAGAGGCAGCCAATCCTGGCCACCGGAGGTCCCATTGAGTCCAACACATATTGCCAGGTCAGGCTCCCATAGCAGAAGGCTGGGCACCACGGCCAGGAGCCAGTGGATTCACCCCACTTTCCCGCCTCAAGAGAGAGAACCAGTGGGGGCGGGGGAGCCCAGCCCCACACTTGGGCAAACCGTCCTCCAATAACCTGCCCAGCTGTCCTGATGTCTGATTTGTCCCCGACACAGACCCAGCTCCTGCCCAAACAGGTCTCCCCCAGAACAAGGACCAGGGCCATCGCTCCACTCTGAAATGCGTCCCACACTCACTTGGGTGGCCCAGAGCCAGAGTAGGCTGACATGCCAAAAAATAAAGTCTAATGTGTCTCAGAGAACCATAAACGCCATTTGTCAATGGGGAGTTAAGGCACGCTAATCTAAACACGGCCCTGGAGACCATTTTATTCAGTGCATAAATATACAACACAAAATCAAACTCTCTCCTGGAGGCTACAGCAGGGCTGGCTGGAGCCAGGGTTCGCCTCTCAGATGTGGCCTCTCTTGCTTCCTCTTCCCAGGGTCTTAGGCACAAGGGAGCCCACAACTGTCCATTTATCAGCTATTTACTGAGCACCTGCTCCATGCTGGTGGCCGCATGAGGTTCTGGGGATACAGCAGGAAACAGGGCCCATAATAAGGGCCTGGCTCTCAGGTTGCTCCCAGCCTAGTGGCATTCAGTAATGGTGCAGTTATAAAATTGCAGTTATGTAAAAGCAGGGCAGGGAGCTGGGAGGGGGTATTAAAGAAGACTTCATCTTGATGGGAAATCAAGGAATGTCTCCCAAGGAGAGAGCATTTCAGCTAAGACTGGGAAAATGAGGGTAAAACAAGTTGCATGAGCAAAGGCCCTGGGGTAGAAAGACATGGGACACTGAAGGCCAGTGAAGTGGCAGCAGTGAGCAACAGGGAGAACACAGGCCATGGGGTCTGGGAGGCAGGGGTCAGATAAGGCTCTGGACCTCTCCTGGGAGAGACCTGTTGGTCAGATTTGCTCTAGAAAGACCCAGTAGGATATGAAAGATGGCTCATAGAGGCTCAAAAAAACCCAACTGTGAGCATCACTTCCCAACTCTGCTCAGTGACTTCACAATGGCAGCTTAAAATCAGCCAGGGTGGGAGGATTTATACCATGGAAATGGACATTCTTGTTCTTTCCAGGGAGGTGGTTGTGAACATTTACCAGCGTGTTGATAGAAGGATCCCTCTGGCTCCCGAGAGGGAGCGGATGTGTGGGGAGAGGGAAGGAGGGTAAGCCTTGAGCGGCCAACAGGACCTGCAGGGGAGGAAGACCTGGCCCCCAGTCCAAGAATAAGATGAAGACGCAGACAACCTGGTCAGCACCAGGCTGAATGAACCCAGATGTTGACAACCCAGATCACTTGACCCAGGCCCAAGCAAGCCCCTGCCTGCTAAGTGCCCCCAGCAGGATCTTCTGGCCTAGTGACACAGCCTGAACCTGACACCCCCCGCCCCCCACCCACTCCTCTACCCATCCCAGGCTCCCTGACTCAGGGGAGAAGCCCACCCCCTACTCCCATTTGTGACAAACTTTGCTAGGTCCATCCCACCAGCCTGGAACATCTGTGGGACCCAGGGTGCTCCTTCCAGCTCCAGCCTCTTCACCTGCAAAATTGGCAAGCCTGTAGCACCTGTCTCTGGGGTGGGCCACAGGCCACAGGGCTTGGCGAGATGATGTCACACAGCCCTGAGCACAGCGCTCGCAGCGCTGGCCGCAGGGTAAGGACACGGCACTGCTCGCCAATGGCAGCTATCCGACCACCAGGCACAGATGCCAGGGAGGCAGAATGGCCAGGGGAGGCTCACCTCGGTCACCTGCTGCTTATCCAGGTGGAACACCTGCCCAGAGCTGGTGGCAGCGATCTCCTCGTAAGCCAGGTAGCCAGGGTGAGTGCGGTCACCACAGTCCCCCGTCAGCACAAAGACCACCTGGAAGAGCGACACGAAGCCTGGCTCGGGGCTTCCCTGACCGCCTACTTCAGGGGTGTGTGGCAGGACTGGGACAAGGGAGGAGGGACCAGGGGCGAGCCCTTGCCTCTATCTGGGCTCAGGTGATGCACCTGTCAAATGGGAATGATAAGAGTGCCCACCCCTGGGGATCAGGGCTAACTCAGGTCAAAGGTGTAGCACAGAGCCCTTACTAAACCTACAACACAGAAGGGAACGGAATAGCTCCCCTCCGAGCAACCCCCGGGGTGGGGGTGGAGGCGCAGAATTAGAAGAACCTTGGAGAAGGCAGTTTGTTCTAGACGGGAGAACAGGGAAGCTGTCCCAGTTCCTGAGAGCTTCACCCAAGGAGATCACACGGTTGGGGGGTCCTTCTCCCCTTCCCTGTGCACATCCCTCCCCCCCCCCCCCCGTGAAAGCCAGAAGCCAAAGCCCTGGCAGGGAGTCCAGCCCCCGAGGCAGAGGGATAAAGGGCGGGAAAAAGGGTGCCAAGCACCGCAGAGATGGGAGCGGAGGCGACGCCAGGAGGAAAATGGATTGCACAGACTCTGACAGGGTGCGAGGGGAGCGGGTGGTGTGGTCTTTATCAAGAACGAGCCTCGCCAGGCGGCAGCAGCCCCAGCGGGCGGGGGGCCCAGAACATGAGAACACACTTGGACTTCAGCAGACCAGCTCGGCCTGGAGGAGAAGCAGCCGTTTGGCAGGTGGGGGCTTGGGCTGCCTGCACTGGGGGCCCCCCGCTTCCTTGGCACCCCTGGGCGCCCCCACGCTCCAGCTCCCCTAGCCAGCCACTCACCTGTGACTGTTTAAGCTGCAGAAGCCGCAGAAGCTCCTCCTTCTTGTGGTAGTCCTTGGCACGGGCATCCGAGAAGACGTAGATGAAGGAGCCGGGGTTGGCCACCTCCACGGCAGCCCTGATGGCCCCCACGCTCATCTCGGGACAGTCACCGCCCCCCTGCAGGATAGGTTGGGTGTCAGGGGCTGCCGCCTGCCTCCTCCAGGTGGGGCCCACCCAGGGACACCTCTCACACCCACAGGGAGGAGGGAACTCTTGCTTTAGACCCATAGCACCAGCCGTTTACTCACCCCTGCAAGAGTGGCATGGTCCCTCCCATGGGGCCTGCTATAAGCACTAATATGCACAACACGATTATTTAATTACCACTGCGATGAGTGATACAAGTTGGGGAAGAGGGACTGGAGTCCAAGGATATCTAACAGATGCCCCAAAGAAGCCACATGTTAGCCAAGGCTGGGAGGACAGAGGGTGCAGGAGGAGCCAGGAGGAGAGATGGGCA
Organism: Nyctereutes procyonoides; assembly: GCF_905146905.1. Taxonomy (NCBI): domain Eukaryota; kingdom Metazoa; phylum Chordata; class Mammalia; order Carnivora; family Canidae; genus Nyctereutes; species Nyctereutes procyonoides. The sequence continues at coordinate 35,684,922 of NW_026575020.1, forward strand.
TTGGGCAGGGGAAAGCATTCAAAGCCGCATCCCGAAATCCTCTCTGCAGGTTGCCCTGGAATGAATCCCAAAGCAGCACACACTCCCAGCCTCCTCGACCACGGACAGGACCTCTACTCCGTGGGCAGCTTTGCCCACCTGGGCCCAGCAACAGGGTTGGCACAACTTTTCAGTAATGCTTCTCTCCTGGGTTCACTCATCCAGCCCACAAGCACTTCCTGTCTCCTCTGTGTGCAGGGCCCGCTTCTGAGCCCTGGGGGACGTGGCACTGAACTAGACAGATACGTGGGTCCCTGCCTTCAGGGAGCTGCTGCTTGGTGGGTGGGAGAGATGCTGAACCCAGGTGTTCAGTGCAGGAAAGAAGCCCAGGTGGCCATGGGGCTTCTGACCCAGTCATGTTGGTTTCAGGGGTCTGGACTGAGACCTCTCACACCCTCCTTTAACCACGACATACGTCCTCCTTCCAATGCTTCAACTATTCACTAAATAATAAGCACCTACTATGTGCAGGGCATGGGCACTCCCGTAGGTAGTCCCCTATGGGACTAAAAAAAGGAAGGGACCCCCAGAAGTAAAGTACAGAATCTTCAGGATCTCCAAGCCAGGGTGCAGGCCACAGGCACTGTTGGGAAACAGGTCATGGCAGTTGTGGGAAGCCTCCATCTTGGCCCCCGGGGGTGGGCCAGAGACCCTTGGCCTCAGGCTTGGGCTGGGAAAGGAGCAGCCAGGGCGGAGCGGCCCACCTGCACATACAGTTCTCTCAGCTCTCTCTGAAACACCGCTGGATCTGCCGTGAGGGTCACTGGGCCAATATCTGTAGGGAAAAGAGAGAGAGGCTCAGGTGGGCTTGTATTCCCAGATGTATCACCTCCACGGAGTGGCGCAGCAGTTACAAGATGTGCTACCAGAGGGCAAAGAAGGTGAAGCTTGGGCCCCAGAGACCCCCACCACCAAAAGGGGAGCAGTAAGGGAGCAGTTTCCAGGTCTTCTGGGATCTGGCCTGGAAGAGAAGTCAGGCCACTCATCCCCCTGCCCTGCCCTGCTCCAAGCCAGGCCCAGAGCTCCAGGAGAGCACAAAGGTGAGACAGAGCGAACCCCTAGTTCCTCCTCAACATCACTGTTCCCAATCTTTCCTGAACATGGTTGTCCTAGGAACCTCCCCTCTACCCACCACCCACCCACCCCCACCATCAGCGGGAAAGGAATTCTGGAAAGACAAAGAGATAGAGAAACGGTCCAACACCAACGAGGCTGATCAATATGAATAAAGTCTTCCAGAAACTTTATCCATATTTTAGCTCATTGAAAAAGAGCAGAGTTCAGCTGCAAAGGTGGACTACACCAAATGCAGGTGAAGACAGCAGGGCAACCAGAACTTCTGTCCACGGCTGGTGGGAATGCAAAATGGTTCGACCACATCGGAAGACAAATAGAACTTTCTAAAACACTCAGCGTGCATATCCCATACGATCCAGTCATTTCACTCCTAGGTATTTACCCAAGAGAAATGAAAACACATGTCCACACCAAGGCTTGCACTCAAATGTCCAGGGCAGTTGTATTCATAATAGCCCAGAACTGGAAGCCAGCCAGATGTCCATCAACCAACGATCAGATAAACAAACTGTGGTCTCTTCAGATAATCAAATACTACTCAGCATGAAAACAGAACAAGCTACAATACAGGCAACCACATGCACCAACCTCACAGACATAACGCCGCATGAAAGAAGCCAGGCACAGTTATATGGTTCCATTTACAGAAGTTCTGGAACAGGCAGGATTAACCTAAGGTGGAAAAAATCAGAACAGAGGCTGTCTGGGGGATAGGGACATGCAAAGAGACTGTCGGGGAAGGTGGAAATGTTCTATATTTTGTGATAGGAGAGTGGGTTCCACAGATGTATCGGGTACATGGTTTCCCCAAAGTGCAAAGCAAAAATGTGTGTGTTTCAATGTATGAAAATTCCACCTCCTAAAACCAGAACCATAGGAAACAATCATCACGGGGTGTGGGGTGGAGGATAGACGGTGGGAAGAGGTAGAGATGAACAAGGATGGCAGAACAGTTTTGATATTTGGTGATGGGTATGTGGGGGACTCATTACACTACTTGCTTACTTGGTATATATTTGATATGTCCCCCAGTAAAAAGATTTTTTTAATAGCTGTTCATTGGAAGCCACAGCTAACATAAGACAAGGCTAACAGCACACTGAAAACATGGCTAGAATCCCAAATCCCCATGTGGACATGTGTGCATGATGGGGGCTTTACAAGGTTCATGGACATCAAATTTCTTAGGAAACTATTTCTTTCATCTGCGTCCTTGGTGAACTCTAATAATGGCCTATTTTTGGTTCAAGAATAATAAATTCTAGTCACACTGAAAAAAATTCCCATACTCTGGGCGCCCGGGTGGCTCAGCTGTTGAGCGTCTGCCTTTGGCTAAAGTCAGGATCCCAGGGTCCTGGGATCGAGTTCTGAGTCGGGCTTCCTGCATGGAGCCTGCTTCCCCCTCTGCCTGTGTCTCTGCCTCTCTGTCATTCTGTGTCTCTCATGAATAAATAAATTTTATAAGTCTTAAAAAAAAAAGTTCCCATACTCATCAACTAGTCCACTGACTTGGTCTTTCTTAGGGAAGGAAGCCCATGGAATTATCTGGTGTTCATCCACACTCTCAAGGAAAGTATGGACACTAGCTCTTCTGCTCAACACTTTAGGATCAGTCATCCCCTGCGGGGCCCCTGTCTCTGTGTTCTGAATTTATTCATCATGCCCAACACCCTCCCTCAGCTGCTCCAGCCTCTACCAAGCCTCCCCACTGCCTCCTGGCCTCCCACTTTCTGAACTCGGTAATAATTGATTCAGGCAAACCCTCAGCCTTTGCTGACAGATCTGATTGGAATCCTGACTCCATCCTTCAGCCACAGGACCCCTAAGACCTTACTTCACTGTCCCTAGGCTCAGTTTCCCCATCTGTAAAACGAGGCATATGACACCACCATCTTTCCTGGCTGAGAAGCATCACTGTGAGAACAAGAAGGGACACAGCAAAGGGTCAGAAAACAGGAGGGGGCCCTGCCCCCACAGCTTGCAGCTGCCCGAGCTCCAGCGTGACGTCTCACAAGAGGCACAGGGCAAGACAGTCTTGCTCCAGCGTGAGTTCCTCAAACTCCAGAAAAGCAATACTTGAGATGTTTTTTACTCAACAGTGGTTCTTTCTTTATTACACGATAATACATGTTCGTGGTTAAAAATAAAAGGACACTAATGATGCTGACATTTACTAAGCAGCATCTACTACGTGCAGGCCCATGTGCCGAGAGGCTTCCTGAGCATTCGCTCAGTGAATCCTCCCTGGCACCTGGTAGGTCTCAGTTTATCTACATTTTCGAGAGGAGACTATGGAAGCCCAGAGAGGTTAAGTAACTCGCCCAAAGACACACAGCCAGTAAATGGCAGGGCTGGGATGAGCCTAGGTCCGTGTAACGCCAGATACCGAGCTCTCGAGAATGATTCCCTGTGAATTTTACATAGAAATTCCTGACACACAGAAAGAGAAGGGAGTTCTACCAACCAGAGACAGTCATCCTGATTTTTACACATAGCCTCCAAAACGTGCGTGCGGATTTGTAAACCTGCCTCCTCCACGCATGCATCCTACTTTACGCAGAATTTCTCTTGAAGTATAAATAACATACTATTTTTAACCTGATTCTTTTCATCAAACGACATATTTTGAGCAACTTTCCAGAAGGCCAAATGCTCAGTTTCAAAATCATTTTTAATGGCTACAAAGTATTTCCTTTGTATAAATGACTAAGAGTGGACGTGCCCGTCTCATATCGCTTTTTTTCCAGTTTTTACAATGAGCAGTGTTACCAAGAGCACCTCTAGACCCATGGCATTCAAGCACCAGTTCAGTTGGTTCCTTGGCACGCACTCTCTCATGAGCACAATTACTAGGTCAAAAGCAAGGATATTTGTAAAGAGTCTGGAAGCAAGTCCGGTAACCTCCTAACTGTCCTCCCTTCTCCAGGCGGCCAACCACGCATCTGTCTACCTGCCAACGCTGGAGAAGCCGGCCTGCGCCCAGTTCCGCTCACGTGGAGAGCGGACACCGACTGCTGGCTCGCTGCCTGTGAGCCGAGGGCAGCCCGGGGGGCCCAGCTCTGACTCCGGCTGGCCCCCGCCCTCCTCCACCATGGCCTGTGACATCAGCCACCCCTCGGTTCCCGGTGCTAGACCAGGGCTCGGCTGACCACATGCTCTCCCGTTTGTGGCAACGTCAGAACAATAAAGTTGGTGACCTGACTTATCACAAATAAAGCGGCAGTTGGAAGGGTGGCCTTTGCTGCTACGACCTATGGTCTTCCTCTCTGGGGGATTCAGGATGGCTCTCATTCGTGGAGGGACAAGAATTGTTCAGGGGAGTTGATTCTGTTCACGGTTCTACCTGGTAAGATAAAAAGTTGGTCACCTATGCCAATTCCTTCTGTTTTCCTTTCCTTTTAGTTCTTTTCTTTTCTCTTCTTCCTCCCTCCCTCCCTCCCTCCCTCCCTCCCTCCCTCCCTCCCTCCCTCCCTCCCTCTCTTTCTTTCTTTCTTTCTTTCTTTCTTTCTTTCAACAATTTTGCTGGAGTGAGAAACCCAAAGTGGGCAGCCTCGTGGTAGAAGGTGGCAAGGATACCAGACTCACCATCTAAGGTCTAGCCTTTTGCTGCCAAGGTTGTTCCAGGAGAGTCTAAACTCTGGGAGAGAGGAAGATTCTTCTGGGAAATCGCCCATCCTGATTCCCCCACACCCCTCAGCAATGCTCAGTGACATCCTCATCCAACTTCCTTATGTCCCAAGCACTCAGCCAGCATATGCTGAGGGCCAGGGACTATATGGCTAACACAGAGACTTGGAAAATTTCAGGAGCCAGGGAGATCCTCTGAGCTGGAAAGCCCTGGAAAGGATTTTGGCCTCTGTATTAGTTTCCTATTGTTGCTTTAATAAATTACTACAAACTCAGCATCTTAAAACAACACCCATCATTTCTGGAGGTCAGAAGTCCTAAAATCAAGGTATCAGCAGGGCTGCACCCCTTCTGGAGGCTCTAAAGGAAAATTTGCTTCCTTTATTTTTCCAGCTTTTAGAGGCCGTCTGCACTCCTTGGATCGTGGCCCTCTTCCATCTACAAAGCCTACAGCAGAAAATCTTCCAGTCTCTCTCTCACTACCCTCTGCTTCTCAGCCACATCTCCTTCTCCGACTCTGCCCCCTTCCTCTCTTCCAAGGAGGCTTGTGATTAATGAACCCACCCAGATAACCCAGGATAATCTCTCCATCTCAAGATCCTCCACTTACCACACATGCGAAGCCCCTTTTGCCATGTCAAGTAACAGATTTACAGGTTCCCTGGATTAGGACATGCACATCCTTGGGGGGGGGGGGCATTTATTCTGCCTCCCACAGATCCCATCATCCTGTGTCTGGTAAGAATGGACTTGGGAAAAACCAATTTGACTACAAACCTCTGTGCCAAACATAACAAAGTTGAGGTTAGAGAGATCCAAAGACCCCACCTTTTTTAAGATGGAGAAACTGAAGCCCAGAGAGGAGAAGGGAGTCCTTCGAAGTCAACTGGGAAGATCTGGGGCAAGAGTCGTCTGGATACATCGCACAGACGGTGACCCCTTCTCCTGTTCACCATGGCAAGCCTCTGGCCAAGTTCAGTGCCTGGCGCATGGTAAGTGCTCAATAAATGCAGTTCAAATGAGTGACTGAATAAATACATTTGAATTCCATATTGTCTGAGCAGCTCCAGGTCAGGACAAAGTTTCATTTATCTTTATGATTTGTCCCAGAACAACACCAGGCATACAGTCAACACTCAGCAAACATGCACGGGATGCCAAGCCCCCCCGGTCCCCAAGCCCTCCCACTACAACACGCTGCCACCCATCTCCCAGAGAAACAGATAAGAAGTGAAGCAGGAACTGATGTGATTCTTTGGGGCACACAGAGGATTTGGCCATACGGAGGAAGGGCTAGCCAGATGGACAAGAGTGTCTGTGACTGCTCTCAAGACAGAGGGCAGGGCCCCAGCAAACACTGGGGCGAGGGCTTTTTAAACGCCTGCCTCAACTTCTGAGAGTACACACTTACACACACAGAGAGCAATCTGGGATTTCTTCCTTTTGCTGGATAATCCCTAAGCCACTTCCAGGCATAGGGTGTTACTAATGAACAGTCCCATCATTACAGGGCAGGACTGGCCTCCAGGATGCAAAGAAGGGGCTGGGGGTATGGAGATCTCCTTGCCACCTGTTCTTCCAGCCACTCACCCATCCATAGCTGTGGGCAGCAAGCCAGAGACAGATGCCTTCCTGTCATTAATTAACACTGGCCCACAGCTTCCTTCCACTGTCATTCCTGGGACCCGCTGGACATCATCACTCACCAATCCTGAGACCCCACCAGAACAGGGTGCTGTCAGCAGGACAAACATTTCAAGACTCATCTTCCAGCAGGACAGAATGAGGCACCAGGACAGGGCAGAGAGGGTAGGACACCTGACACATCCCTATTCGAGTTTACCTACTGAAAGGGGTCATGTGAGACGCTCCTAATCTCCTTCTTTCACTGGGTCCGGGCAGGGCTGGGCCTGGACAAAAAGTTTTGATCCCTGTACATCTTAGCATCTGCCCTTCCTAGCACGATGATGATGGTGGTGATGTTGATGGTGGTGGTGATGGTGGTGGTGGTGGTGACAGTCACAGTAGTTTCTATGCCTTGAGCACTTACTATTTTACAGGCTTGAGCTCACTTCTATTACTATCTCCCTGCTACAAATGAGCATTCCAAGACTTAGAAAGGAGACAATGCCCATAGTGAAGGTCAAGCAGCTAGTAAGTGGTAGTTAATGTCTGTACCGGTTTCCTGGGGCCACTATAATAAAATACCACAAATGTGGTGGCTTTATACAACAGAACTTTCCCTTCTCATAGTTCTTGAGGCTAGCAGTCCACAATCGGGGTGTCAGCAGGGCCATGCTCTCTCTGAAGGCAAATACCAGCAACCCTTGGCATTCCTTGATTTGTAACACGTTAGCACTTCAGGTCTGCCTCCATTGTCATGGAGCTTTCTCCCTCTGCTGGCTCTGCATCCCTCCTTCCTATGAGGACACCAATCATATTAGATGAAGGGCCCACCCTACTCCCATATGACTTCACGCTACTTACCTACATCTTCAAGGATCTTGTTTCCAAATACAGTCATGTTCTGAGGTCCTAGGAAGGACACGAATTTCGGGAGGGCACTATTCAACCTACAACAATGTCAAATCCACTTGTTTGCCTCCAAAGCCTGTACCTTTTGCCACTGGCTATGCTGCCTCCAAAAATAACGGTGACTATGGTGATATATTTTAATATCTTTAATATTATTAACTGTTTTAATACTTAGTAAGCACCAGGTGCTATTCTGTGCACTTGCCACATGTTCACTGAGGAAAATACAGCCCCCAGAGAAGCCTACTGTTCATTATCCCCATTTCATAGATGAGAATTTGAGGCCCGGGGAGGTGAAGTGACCTGTCCAGGGTCTTACAATGTGGGCACAATATAGGCGGGCTTCAGAGCTGATCCATCAGCCCCACATTCAAGATCATGACCATTGTCAAGCTGCAGATACTCAGAACTTGCTCTCGTGTTCCCCTAGTCTCTCACTCTTGTTCCTGGAGGGGGGGAGAGGCTCGCGACTGAAGATGGGCACTTGCCAAACAGCTGGGCAGATGTGGCATGCAGTCCTTGTGAGCAGGGCCGGCCGGCCGGCTGCAAAAATCATTAAACCCATGACCTTGGCTCCACTTGTGCCGCCCTGGAGCATCTGAGCCCCAGAAGGCTGGTCTGGAACAATCTCTCCTCAGGCAGATTGTTTTCCGTTCCACAAGAGGAGGGTGTGGAGCCTCTGGGACTGGGAGGATCATGCACAGGATCGCACCCAGCCCCTCCCCCCAGGTGATGCTCCAGCCCCTGGCCCAGAATCCTGTGCCCTGGGGGAGTCGGTCAGGGCCACAGCCGGGCACTAGAGGCCCAGCCTCAGAAAGACCTCATGCCATGGACCCTTCCCAAGCCTGCCCTTCCCCCCTCCTCCTTGAAAGCAGGGCTTGATCCTGGGGCCAGTTCTGGATTTGCACCTACCCCCCACCCTCCAGCCGCAGTGCCCCCAGGCCGGGTCCCCCAGTCTGCCCCAGTCGTGGGCAAACTGCATCCACTCTCTGGGACACAGGCTTCCCATTTCCAAGGCAGGGGCTGGAGTCTAGCCTGCTAGAATTCCAACAGTTCCTGAGCCCAGGCCTGGGTGAATGTGATTCCGTTGAAAACACCCATGAAGGACAAACACATTGGGGCAGGAAATAGTGGGGCAAGAGGCTCTGTCCAAAGAGCCAAAAGGGCCCCAGAACCTTCCTCCACCTCCTCCTTCGTGTCCAGGAGTCCAGAACCCAACGCTTCCGAGGGCCTCCTCAGGAGGGCCCCTTGCCCTGAACACCCAATGGATTCGGGCTCTGCCCTGCGTGTCCACATCAGCCAGGCCCTGCCGTCTTCAAGATGTTCACATCCACACTCTTGGCAGCCTCAGAGCCATGATTTCTGCTGTTCCCTCAGCTTGGAGTGCTCTTCCCCAATCTGTCCAGGCTCTCCCTCACCCCCACCCCTGCCAGTTCCTCTCGACCTCAACTCGAATGTCACTCCTATATCCCCACCTCTCAGGGCAACCAGGGCCTCTCTGTACCAGGGACCACACTGTGGCTAATGAACTTGGCCCTTTGCTGTGGGCCAGGCTTGACTGAAGGTTCCAGGGCCAGCTGGCACCCTGCCTGGCCTGTGGTCATCCTTTGAGAATCACGTATGGAGTGAGTGAATAATGGGTCTGTCTGGGATCCCTGGGGACCAGACTGATGCATCCAGCCCATCCCAGCCCCTTCAGGCAGACTCTTGCCATCAGACCCCCTGCATCCTTACCTTGGCACTCTTCCTCTCAAAGGCATCCCCAACCTCTTTCTCTTCACACCCCTGCCCTGCATAGACTCATGCCTGGAAACCTCAGGCAGGAACACTGCCCTTGGATGAGGCACCATCAATGACAAGGATGTGTCTTATCCAGCTTACACCTCTCAGGCAGCTCAGAACCCCCAACCTCCAAGGAGAAAAGCATAGGGGCCAGGCCAAAGGGCTGGACTCTCTCCCCTGGAGCAAGAACCACTCAGATCTATCTCATGATGAGTGGCTGGGTAATAGCAATGTCGCTCTGGGGTGACAGTAGACACACAGTCTGCAGCCAGAGGCCCAGCTGCCCCCACTCACAGGCCATGCTGTGAATGAACATGTCAGCCCTGCCTGCCTGCATCCTCGTCCCGGACCAAGTAACACCCCTGTTCCCTGAGGAAAGCTGGCAGTGTACCTGGCGACCCAGAGAAGATGCTCAAACTCACTAACAACCAAACATATGCAAATTAAAATGGGACATCATTTAGCACCTATGAAATTAGCAAGAAAGGGGAGAATGATGTCCTCAGAGGTCAGCAAGGTGTGATGTGGGGAAAATGCAGTCTCAAACTCTGTTGGTAGGAAGGCAGGATAGCACAGCATTTTTGGAGGACAGTTTAGGGATATCTAGCAAAATTTAAAATATGCATATGCTTTAACAAAGTAATTGCATTTCTGGGACTCTATCATTCAGATATGTTTGCAAATGTGTATGGGTTTGTGGTCAAGAAACTGAAAGCGATCTGTTTTCTGCAATATGGGAATGGCTGGCAATTCAAGATAGGATTAAGATCAATGAAGATTCCTTCCGTCACATCTTATGTAGTCATTAAAAACATTGAGGTGGATTGATATTTCCCAACATGGAAAGATACCCAATATATCGTGTAGGGAAGAAAAGCAAGTTGCAAAAAATGTATGTGTCACATAATTCTATTTTTTATGTAATAAAAAATTAGGTGCACATACGTATAGGAGTGAATTGCACACACACATGGTCTGGAAGGATGCAAAATCATGAAAAGTGTTTGCATCCCTTGAGAGTAGTATTATTAGAATATTTTACCAGTGTATATTAGTTTTGGGGGCATTGTATATTACAATTTGGGGCCTGGCTGGCTTAGTCAATGGAGCATGAGGCTCTTGGTCTCAGGGTCACTGAGTTCAAGCCCCACATTGGGTGGAGAGATTACTAAAAATCTAAATAAACTTCAAAAGAAAACTTTTGCAATTTGGGGAGAAAACTTAATAATTTAAGGTGTTAACTAAAAGAGTTAACGAAGTCCTGATGCCAAAACTTGACAAAGGGCACAGAGAAAGAATGTCACTTACTGATCTGACATGCTGAAACAAAATGCAAAATTCCCCAAATGAAACACTGGCAAATGGGATCCAGCTGTATATGAAAAATCATCCATGACTGATCAGAGCTTATATGAGGAATGCGGAAATAGTTAAAAATGAAGGAATCCCATCAATAGGTCAACAGGAGGAAGAGCTTACAAATATCTTAACAAAACCAGAAATCCAATGGCTAAAATTCAGCACCCATCCCTATTTGAGGGTTTTTTTGTTGTTGTTTTTTGTTTTGTTTTGTTTTGTTTTGGGGTGTTGTTTGTTTGTTTTTTACCCTTAGTAAACTAGGAGTGAAAGCATCATCTTCGTTCACTTGTTGAAGAAAACCTCAAACGGAGAGCCAACATCACACAGCGGCAAATAATGAGAAGCAAGGCAAGAGTGACCACAGCTGTTCTTTGTGTATTTATCATTGTTCTGGAAGTTCTGGCTGATAAAGACCATGAGATATTTCAAACAAGTGAAATATATGATTGGAAAAGTAAGGTAAAATTATAATTTGGACAGGCTATGGTTGCCAACTTAGAAAACTCAAGCCATTACCCAAAAAAATCAGAAGTAGTTAAAAAAAAAACAATTTCAGTAAGAACATTGGAAACAGAATAAATATATGAAAATGAACTGCTTTCCAACATACCAAGAATACTCATTTGCAAAAAATGTAATGGAAAAAATTTCTTAGTCAAAATAGCAACAAAAAACAAAATACTTAGAAATGATCTTTAAAAGAAATGGGTGGAACCTATAAGGAAAAAAAAACTATAACTCTTTATGAAAGGAAATAAATATGTGAACAAATGAAGAGGCGTGCATCCTCGATGGAAACAACTAAATTTTTTTTGTGACAATTTTCCCCCGAATCAAGATTTCACACAATTCTGAGCAAAATCACAATACAGTTTTTTTGTTTGTTTGTTTGTTTGTTTGGAAGTTGACTAAGTTTTTCTGTTTGTCATCTGAAAGAATAAGTATTCAAGAATATTCTGAAGCTAAAGAAGATGAATAAGGCACTGGCCTAAGTCACTCTGCAAATAAAACAGTCTGTAAGACTAAAGGCAGAACTGATTCTAGGTAATAAAATGGTTTCCCGTGGGGTACAAGTTAACGACGCTGAAGCCACTTCTCTGTATACTGTGCCTGAACCACTAAGTAAACACATGGTGGGTGGTGGGAGCCAGGTCTGTTACTGTTGGATGGGAGGTTATAGATAAGCAAGAAGAATGATCGATGGAGTGATCTATATGGTAATAAAACCAGAGTTGGAGACATCTGTATGAAATCCCATCCAGCTTACTATAGACACAGATGGTTATCTACAGAAATACTTATAGATAAAGGTATATACACAAGTTTCCCATGCAGCATCCCCTCATTGCTCTGTCAGCCAAAGGTCTAGAAGCAGTGACATCCCAGTAAACCTAACACTCAGATCCTACTATCTAGGACCATTTTTCAATAGAAGGAGCCAGGGCTGCTTGGATAAAATTGCTAGAGCTAGGACTGAGGCAGAAAATATGAGTCGTGAACATCTTGTAGTGCCGGGAAGTGAGACAGTGCTTTAAAATACTTACTCGGGGGTGCCTGGATGGCTCAGTTGGTTTAGTGTCTGCCTTTGGCTCAGGTCATGATCTCAAGGTCCTAGGATACAGCCCTGTGTCGGGCTCCCTGCTCAGCGGGGTGTCTGCTTCTCCCTCTGCCCCTCCCCCTGCTCATGCATTCTCTCTCTAATTAATTAATTAATTAATTAATTAAATCCTTAAAATAAATAAATAAAACACACACACACAATGGAGGCATGCTAAAAGCACATAGATGTCAACAGAGCTTCCAATGACCAAAGTTGGAAGAACTAAGCGACAAAATAAAGTAGTATTGAGTTATAACCCAGAGGACAGGATAAATATCCATGAGTCCATACTGAGATATAGAGATGATTGAATACATGGGGAAGAAGAGGCAACTCTCCAATGCAGAAGAATTCCAAATAATTCGTGCCGATTCTCCAACCTTGATAAGGTGGGGCACAGTGTCCCACTTCTGAAGCATGGGCTGCGCACAGTGACTTTCTTTCAAAGAGGACGGTACAGAAAGGGAGAAAGAGAAGAGGAACTTCACAGTGGAGACAAGTGACAACCTCAGACATGGGATCAAGGTCAACATCAACAGTGACAGGTCATATTGATGGTATGTACCCTTGACAGAACATAATGAGAATGGCACTGCTCCTCTGTGGTCTTCCTCCCATCACCTGGTCTAACTAGAGAAAAACACCAGACAAATCATGACCGAGGGACAAAACGTCTGAGTGATTCTCATCCAAACTGTCAAGGTCATCAAAAACAAAGTCTGAGAAACAGTCACAACCAAAGGAGCCTACGGGGACACGGCAGCTGGATATAATGTGGGATCCTGGATGCACTCAGGAACAGGACATTAAGGAATAACTGAGGAAATCTGAATGAAGAATGGACATTAGTTAATAATAACACATCAATATCAGTTGGTTAATTGTGATAAATGTACTATAGCAAGGCAACATGTCAATCACAGGGAAAACTAGGTGTCAGGCATATGGAAACCTCTGTACAATCTTTGCAATAAATCTGTAAATCTAAAATAAAACTGTGCTAAAATTAAAAGTTTATTAAAGTAATTTTTAAGATTTTTTATTTTTTAAGTAATCTCTATACCCAATGTGGGGCTCAAACTCACAACCCCAAGATCAAGAGTCCCATGCTCCACCAACTGGGCCAACCAGGAGCCTTTAAAATTTGTTTTGACTACCAACTAATGAATGGATAAAAAAGATGCAGTACATATATGCATGGACGGGAATATCATGGAATGTCGGAATATTATCCAGTCATGAAAAGGAAATCCTGCCAGTTGCAATAGCATGGATGGACACTTAGGGCATTATGCTAAGTGAAATAAGTCAGACAGAGAAAGAAAAATACTGTATGATTTCACTTAGATGTGGGATCTAAAAAAGCCAAACTCAGAAACAGAGAGTAGAGTGGTGGTTACCAGGCACTAGAGGGTGGGAGAAGTGGGACAGAAACTTTCAGTTAGAAGGTAAATGAATTCTAGAGATCCAATGTATAAGTTGGTAATTATGGCTAATACTGTATCATTTATTTGAATATTACCAAAGAGTAAATATTAAAAGTTCTCACCACCAAAAAGAAATGGTAATTAAGTGGCACAAAGGAAGTGTTGGCTAATGCCATGGTGGCAATCATTTTGCAACACACAAATGTATCAGATCAACATGTGGCACACCTTAAACTAACCCAATATTATGTGTCAATTACTTTTCAGTAAAGCCGGAGAGGGGATTAAAAAAATTTTATTTATCTTAAGTAGGCACCATGTCCAGCACAGAGCCCAACATGGGGCTTGAACTCACAACCCGGAGATCAAGACCTGAGCTGAGATTAAGAGTCAGATGCTCAACCAACAGAGCCACCTAGGCACCCCTGGGGAAAAAAAATGTTTTTGTGTGTGTTTTTTAAGATAACTTATTTATTCTTGAGAGACACAAAGAGAGCCAGAGACACAGGCAGAGGGAGAAGCAGCCTCCATGTGGGAAGCCTAATGAGGTAGGACCCCAGAATCATGCCCTGAGCCCAAGGCAGATGCTCAACCACCGAGCCACCCAGGTGCCCCCAAAAAATATTTTAAAGAAATAAGAATATGAGGAAGCATCTGCCTTATTAGTACATATTGTAAAACCAAATAATGAATATAATATGCTCTTGGCACAAGATTTTCCATATAACAAAACAGAATGGAAAGCCCAGATAAATTCTTAATAGATAAAGTAATTTGGGATAAAGGCAGTTCCAAATAAATGAAAAAAAGGGGGGAGATTGTTTGATAAAATATACCCAAACAACGATCCCATCCTGGAAGAATGACGTTAGATTATTTTTTACACCAGCTTTTTAAAAAATTCCATGTTAAAGATTTAAATATAAGAAAGAACTGCTGAAAAAAGTCTACAATATGTACCTAACATGATTTTGTGATAAGAAATTAAAAAAAAAACTTTCTAAGCATGTTGAAGAAGAAATTACAAAGGGAAAAAGTCAACAGATTTTGCTCCACAAACATTTTAAATTTTAGACCACCAGGAAAATTAATTAATTAATTTCAGACCACTAGGAATCACAAACAATTCTAAAAGGCAAACAATCAGGAAAAATACTAATCACACAACAAAAAAGAGTTCATATCGTCAATATAAAGTGCACATAACAACTGATAAGAAAACCACTAAAACTCCAACGGGAAAACAATTAAAGGCACTGATGAGAATGTGCAAAAGAAGAAATTCACGCACACACACACACAAAAAAAAATCTAGTGAACACTTGAAAATACACTGGACCTCGCTAGAAATTAAAATATTTTCCATCTTTCGAATTAGGGAAAAAGAAAATGTTTTTATCTTAATTCCCAGTGTTGGGGGTGGCTGCTCTGAAACGGGCCCCTCAAAAGCTGCTGGTAGAAGCTTACACTCCTGAAACACTTTGGAAAACAAATTGAAGAGTTTCCCACCCATTCAGTGTGTTAAAAATGGCCTAGGAATTCCACACTCGAAACTCAACCCTATGGAAAAACCAATCAGAGATTGAAAGATTTGCACAGGAGTGGGTTTTTTTTTTTTTTTTGGCAACATTTTAACAATGAAAAAAACTGAAAATGAGTTAAATTTTCAGCCAAGATGAAACCATTAACAAAATGCTCTCTAGTTTGGGAACATAACCTTTTTTTTCATTTAAAAACTTGAAGGTCGGCGGGGGGGTGGGGGGGGGAATCCCTGGGTGGCTCAGTGGTTTAGTGCCTGACTTCGGCCCAGGGCATGACCCTGGAGTCCCAGGATCAAGTTTGGGGATCGAGTCCCTGCATGGAGCCTGCTTCTCCCTCTACCTGTGTCTCTGCCTCTCTTTTTCTCTCTGTGTATGTGTGTGTCTCATGAATAAATAAAATCTTTTAAAATTTTAAGAGGGACGCCTGAGTGGCTCAACGGTTGATCGTCTGTCTTGGGCTCAGGGCTCAGGGTGTGATCCTGGAGTCCTGGGATCAAGCCCCTCATCAGGCTTCCTGCAGGGAGCCTGCTTCTCCCTCTGCTGTCTCTGCCTTTCTGTGTCTCTCATGAACAAATAAATAAAATCATAAAAAATAAAAACTTTAAGAATATTTCCGAGGCATGGGTCCTAGTTTCTCTCCAAATACTCCCAGCCCAGAGCCACTAATATTCCCCCTGCAAGGACTGGTCCTCGGGGTTCAGGATGGGGGTTTCCTTTAGAAAGCTCTCTATGCCTGCAGCCCTGGGGGCCTCAAAAGTCAGCTAAGACCCCTGTTTCTGGAGCTCCTCTTCTGCCAAAGGGAATGCCAGTGGCCAATTCAAAAGACAGCCAAACCTAAACCACAGTCTAGTCCCTACTTGGATACCCCCACTGCATTGCCAGCACCCAACATCGGCCAGGCAAACAGTGAAAAGCTGATAAACATTCATTCGTGTGCAATCCCTGCTCCAGTGCTGCTTCCTCCAAGAGCCTTCCATCAGCACCCTCCCTTGCCCACCCATCGACCCATGGTCAGGAGCTGGTGCCTGAGCCAGCCTGTAACACTTCCTGCTCTCCACTTGGCCTGTCCCCAGCAGGATGCTTGCTCCTTGAAGGGAAGCCTGCCCCCTTCACAAAGGGGGGACTAATAAAGGCTATGCACACAGAACAGGCTCACTAAACGCTTAGGTTCCCCTCTGCACTTGGACCTGGGTGTGTCTGCAGGGAGGATGGTTTGGGGAATGGGGAGGAAGGCTGGCATTTTTGTCTCAAAGAGGACTGGGGAAGGTCAGAGAGGCACACACCTGCTTGGTGTCCAGAGAAGGGAGGAAAGGCTGGTGGGGGGGGGGTGAGAAAAGGGCTTCAGGGAGCCCACAGTTAGAGGTGGGGCAGGGAGAACAGCCCTCAGGAGCCCCAGCCTGGGACACTGAGTCTGGCTTCAGCAGGCTGCTATCCTGCCCTGCAACTGCAGCCAAGCATTTTGGAGACAAATGTGGGTTATGAATCAGAAGTTACATCATCCTGGCAGGTGGCTTTGGGTAAGCCCCATCCATGTCCTGAGCCTCAGTTTCTCCATCCGTAAGAGAAAAGGGTGGATTGGATGACCTCTCAGCTCTTTCAGTGTGGTATCTTTGGAAGCCCAAGAATGATCCAGAAAGGGAGAGAGAGCACTAGGGAGATAGAAGGTGACCTGTGTCTGAGCTGAAACCCCAGGACACACCCTGCATCCCACTGATTCACAACTCCCCCAACTTTTGTTGTCCCCGACCCCCAGGTGGGAGCTATCCTTTTGTTCCCAGAAATATTTTTCCATACCCGCCAGCGTCGGGGGCTTTCAGCGTCGGGGCTTTCAGCGACAGAGCCTTACAGAATCCAGAACTCCTGGAAGCAGAAGAATCTCCAAATCCAGCCCCAGGACTGCACAGGATTAAGTCACACCCACTGTTGCACATTTTGCAAAAATATGTAATGCTGTTGTGATTAATAAAGGCACATTCTTCTAAAAAAGGCTTACTATCTCATATAACCTTGGGTTATTGTTATTTGCTCAGCCTGAGGCACTTTGTAGTACAATACCGCAAGGAATCTGCCATTTTTATGTTATTTTTGGCTTTATAAAGCTATGGTTCTGGATTGAGAGGTGGCTAGAGGGAGAGACATGTGTGATACAGCAAACAGTAAAATATTACTCATGGGATCTGGGTGGCAGCCAGACAGGTGCCCTCCTGCCCCGGTTTTGCTGGAAGTCTGAAGTTTTTCATCAAAAACCGTTGGCAGAAAAGGCAGCCCCGCTCCTCAGAAGGTCGGGTTGGGGGGTGGGGGGCTCTGCAGCATTACTCAGCAGCTGCTCACCTGAACCGCCCACAGTGGGGTCTCCCAGGGACCTTTTCAAGGCCCTGCCCCTAACACTGAGCTGGAACCCAGGCGGCTGCAGGGGACAAGGTGCTGCGCGCAGGGGCAGGAACCTGGCCGGTGGGGGCGACCTGGGGGAGCCGCTGTTTTCCTAGGGAAAACCGGTCAGGGGTAAAACGAGGCAGGCGTGGGTCTGCCTACGCTCTGGGGCTCTTTTTTAGAAAAGAGCTTTCTTTTGTAAAGCCCATGCTGGGGACAAATTCTAAGAATCAACCCAAAGTAATAAGCCCTGCAAAGGCTCATCGCGTGCCAGGCCCTGAGCACGAATGCGACTGTCGCACGTCTGTCTCCGTAAGTGCTGGGGACAGTTTCTCCCCCGGTTTCATAAATGAGGAGGGCGAGGTCACCTGCCTAAGACACACAGCCAGGTGGCGGCCACGCGGCTCTCCGTCACCAGCCTGGCGAGGCCTCCCGCCACCCCCGAGGCGCGGCACAGGTCGACAGCGGGTCCCGGGGCAAGCCCGGGGCGGCCTCCCAGGTGCGCGGGCCGCGAGCGAGCGCCCGGCCGGCGAGCCCCGTGCGGACCTCCAGGTGCGCCCCGCGCCAGGGCGCCGGGGGTCGGGGTACCTGGGTACCTGGGTCGTGGAAGGGCACCAGCGCGTAGTTGACGATGGCCTGGCTGCGGCGGCTCAGGCTGCTCTCCAGGATGCGCGAGGCTCCGTCCAGCACCTGCATCAGGTCGTCCCACATGGAGCCCGTGACATCGAAGACGATGGCCAGGGTGGCGTCCCCCGTGGGAAGGGGCAGCGCCGGCCCGGGCTCGCCGACCGCCGCCACCGCCACCGCCGCCGCCGAGACCGCCAGCAGCAGCGGCAGGAGCGGGGCACGCGGCATCGTGCGAGCGGGCGGCCGGCGGCGGCCGCGGGGTGGAGGCGCGCGGGTCGCTGCGAGCGCGACGGTCCCCGGCTCGCGGCCCTCCCAGCGCGCGGCGGCTGCCCGGAGTCTCGCTCCGCCGGGCCGGGGCTTGCGGGACGCGGGCTCGCGGCGGGTCCCCTGCTGGGAGCCCGAGGCGGGTCCTAGAGCCCACCCCGTTCCCGTTCGGGGTCGCGGCCCGCCTCCTCCGCTCCCCCCACCGTGACTCAAACTTTCCCGGCCCCGCTGTTCGCCAGTCCAGACCCGAGGTTAGCGGAGGACGCGGGGCGGACGGCAGAAGGGAGCTGGGGCCGCGGCCAAGGCGGCGAGGGATGGAGGGATGGGGACGCGCGGGACGCCGCGGCCACCTGCGCCTCCCGCCGACCGCGCGCCCGGCTGTGGGGGTGGAAGGGAGGGGCGACGCGACCGCCCCTGTCCCGGAGGCCTGGCCTCGCAGGGCCTTGGCTTTGCTCGCTCTCTCCACCCACGCCCCTAAGCCGACCCCCTCCACCCCGGCACACACAGACGGTGCAAGGCCTTTCCTTTCCGCAGGGGCGTCTGTGCTTCCCAGTTATTGCTGTTATCACTGTCATAACCAAAGCACCGTAAGCTGAGCACCGACTGTGTGCGAAGCGTGTTTTACGTAGTTATTATTTCCTCCAATGGTCGCTGCGACCCTAGAGGGAAAGAACTAACACGAAACCCATGTTACAGATGCGCAAACTGAGGTTCAGTCAGCTGCAAACTGAGGGTAAGTCATTTCCCCAAAGTCGCTAAGCCCTCCCTCAAGAGGTGGAGACAAGCATAGAAGCCATATTTATTTTTTTAAATATTTATTTATTTATTTATTTGTTTATTTATTTATTTATGATAGACACACAGAGAGAGGCAGAGACACAGGAGGAGGGAGAAGCAGGCTCCATGCCGGGAGCCCAACGCGGGACCCGATCCTGGGACTCCAGGATCCCGCCCTGGGCCAAAGGCAGGCACTAAACTGCTGAGCCACCCAGGGATCCCAGAAGTCATATTTAGAGAGATTCCAAAGTCCCTGGGCTCTGCTGCCTCCCCTAAGTGTTGTAAGACATTGTCACAGGTCACCTGATGACTCCAGAGGATGGGGGATGCCCCTCTGCCCACCTACCTCACCAGATCCCATGGGTTGCTTGAGAAGGTTCCAGGACACCTGTGAGGTGCTCCTGGTGCTGCCTGGGGCTCCCCGGCCCTAACAGACCTCATTTCTGCCACCATTGCTCATCTCAGGCTGTGCTCTCCTGGCTTGTTCTATCCCTCCCTCCTCACTGGCTAAGAACCCCTCAAGGACAGGGTTGTGTCTTAATTCTCCCAGTTAGCTCCCAGTTCCCAGCCCAGTCCCTGGCACACGCTGGGGACTCACTAAATGCTGCCTGAATAGATAAGGAAGAGACGGTGGGCCTGCCTGGTTTTGAGAGCCACGTGAGAGAGGGCAGCTCACCCCCACCCCACTCCCTCCTCTGACAAAACCATGTTCCCAGGACAAGGACAGGTAGGCCCCTAGACCTAGCTAAGGGTGCTGGGTTAGTGACTGGTTGTCAGCATGGGGGGTGGGGTGCTCTCCAGCCCCTGCCCCTTTAGAGCCCTCAACCAGGAGGAAGTCATTCCCCCCCAACCCATCCCTCCTCCTTCCTCTTAAATCTCAGCTCATATCCCATCTCTGAGGCTGTTTCAGTGACCCCCACAGCCCCTTGCCTGATCCTTTGTCCTAACACAGACCACACTATCACCAATGTCATATCTGCAAGTCTGTCCCCTCCACCCTGACTGTGAGCTCTGTGGCAGCACAGACCCAGTGCCTGGGACCCAGCAGGTGCCCAAGGAAGTCTTGCTCCATGAATGGGTCAGTGGGTATCAGGGAGGCCTGTTTGTTGGGCATTGGCAATGGCGGGGGAGCGAGAGGCGGCATCCCTGGCTGTCCTCAGGGACTCACTTCTAGACCAGGGCAAGGCCCTTGTGTAAGAGGGGCTGGAGTCCAGGGGAAATGATCTTCATGGAGCTCCTTGTCTCCCAGGATGGGGTGGGAGCCAAGCGCCCAGGCCCCGGCCAGAGTAGAACTCACAGCGGCGCTCACAGGAAGTTGAGTCACCTGCACTTTGGAACGCTAGCTCTTTAAATCTCCCTGGGCTAAGGCGGTGATTGGCCCCAGAGCCTGGGCAGGGCTGGGCCAGCTGTTGGAGAGAGAAGAGAGGCTCCAGCTGTGGAAAAGCAAAGGCGAACAGGAGCCAGGATCAGGCAGGGCTTACAGACGGTGACATTTCAGGCACGGTGCAGGGGACCTTTGGAGACAAATACCTCCTGCGGTCATTCACTCCCCGGACACTGGCTGAGCCTGGGCTGGGTATCAGGCACGCTGCTAGGCACTGTTGGGGGAGGGGGGACATACAGATGCCTAAGACAACTTCCTACCCTGGGGAGACAAGACAAGTAAACAAATCATTCTAAGTCAATGACATAAGTGCTAATAAAGGAATTACCAAGAGCTCTGGGAGCTCAGTGGAAGGAGGGGCTGAGCCGAAGAGGTCACAGGAGGCCACAGAGTGAGCCTGAGAAGCCTCTAAGAATGAGAGGGGAAGGGTATTGGAGCAGCAGGAACAGCATGTGCAAAGGTGAGAAGTCACAGGACACCCACTGCTAGCCCAGGGTGGCTGGAAGGTGATGACAGAGGAGGGGCCAAAGGCCAGATCCTGAAGCACCTTAAATGGCTTGTGAAGACCATGGGATTTCTCCAAAGGCACTGGGGAGCTATTGAAGAATATCAGGCAGGGAAGCAACCTGATCCAATTTGCCTTTCAGAAAGGTCACAGCAGGCAGAGGTTCAGAGGGTAGCACTTGCAGACACTGAGAAACCATAAACCTCCTCCCCAAGGACGGGAGAGCAGAGCTGACCCCAAAGAAAACAAGATGTTTTGCCCTGGGCTGATCCCAAAGGCATGTGGGGTCATGGATCCGAGTCCTGAAATAGCCTTGTGAACTTGACCAAGGCCCTTCCCTCTCTGGCCCTTGGTTTCCCCATTTGTAAAATTATTTGAGATGGAGGGCGGCTAATGCTTCTTGCAGCCCCACCACTCTAGAACCACCTCCAGGACGCCCTTGGAAGCACAGAGAGGATTCGAGAGATTGTCAGAGCTCATGGAGACAAAGCCTCCTCACTTGCCATGGGAGAGAGCCTTGGGCAGGCACCCACCCATCACTCCATCCAGGGTGGCCAGGTGTGCTGCCCAAGCATGGGCCTCTCCAGGTGCTCAGGGCTTGCCAAGGATGTAGCCATGGTCACCACCCATGAGCAAGGCCCCAGTACCCAGCAAGAGCACAGAAGACCCAGAGGAAACAGCTCAACCTTATCAATTTCCATCCCACCATCTTGACCTTCCAGGCCACCTGGGAGCCACGCATTTTTGAATTTAGGATAATCCACATTTCCCCCCTATTTCCAGAAGGAGCAGTCTCAGAGGAGTTATTTGTTTCCTAACATAACCACATGTTTGCTGTGGAGAGCACTGTGGGCCTGGCCCATCCACTTGCAGGAAGCATGCACTGTTATTGCTCACCCCACCGCCCTCAGCCTTGGCTTAGAAATCCAGTCCTGTCCACTGTGTCTACACTGGGGATCCAAGACCAGATGAGGGGGGCTAGATCAGAACTTAGGGCTCTGGACACTTGGTCAGTCAAAGAAAAGTGGCCCCTCCCTACTCGTGGCCTTCCTTATGCTTCCTTATGTCACACTCCCTAAATGTATCCTAATGTATCCTAATGGGACCACTTTAGATTCTCTGATTTTAACCAGCACCTCTTACCTCATCCCACCTAGCCCTCTTCCTAAAGCAATTTGCCCTGGTCCTCACCAATGGTGAAGGCCACCTGGGTGGCTCAGTCGATTAAGCCTCTGCCTTCAGCTCAGGTCATGGTCTCAGGGTCCTGGGATGGAGCCCCATCAGGCTTCCTGCTCAGCAGAGTCTGCTTCTCACTCTCCCTCTGCCCCTCCCCACTTCTTGTTCTCTCTCTCTTGCTGTCAAAGAAATAAGATCTTAAAAAAAAAAAAAAAAAAAAGGAAACACCAATAGTGGAGAGCATTTGGCCAACCCTTACTGAGTGGCAGACACTCCGCAAAACACCACCAGACTTGGACTCAAGTTTCAGATGCTTAGCACCTTTGAAATGCTGAAGAGTCCTATCCACCCCATGTTTAACCAAACCGCCTGGGCAAAATGCAAGAGAAACAGCCTGCTTATAGATTAGCAGGTGGACTGCCCATTGCTCCGTGGCCGCACACCCAGGGCCTTGAGAAGTAGAAACAGTCTTATTTATCTCTTCTGGGGAGGAATTAAAGAATTAAGTGAGGGCCCTGGAGGACAGGGCTAGCAGGGAGTCTGAGCTACTGAGGATAAGGAGGAGGAGCCAGGAATTTAGAATCTACATAACCGCCAAGGGCTCCAAGCAACCAGGCACTTGAGTGATTTACTGCTGAATCCAATCCTTCTAAGGAGCCAGCCTCCAAATCACATGTACCATAAGGAATGGTTTGAGACTGTCCCAAGAAATACTTGAGCAGCTCAAGAGACACAGGAACTCTTGCTCATCCCCATGTTTTCAATAACAAATAATTACATGAGCTAAACCAGAGCCAAGAGCTCTAAGACTCACTCCCCACCACTCAGACCTCTGGATGGAGCTCATGTGCCACCGAGCCTTTGATGCTGTCATCAGGGTAGAAGAAGCCTGCCCCATTGGCAACTCACTGTGTTGTACACTAAGTCTGCTGTCATTTATGGCCATGATGTCACCTTTGTCATTGTCATCAGCGGCTGGCTAGAATATCCAGAATGAGTTGAGGTTTATTGTCTGTCCCTTTTAATTTTTTTGTCCTCTCTCTCCATATCTATCTATCATCTATCTATCTATCTATCTATCTATCTATCTATCTATCTATCTAATAATTTAAAATTCCATGGAACTGTTTCATACAATTTGACGCACATTGTTGACTTCTTACCCTAGAGTCTCTCCCTCCTTCTTCCTGGAAAGCTTGGCTTACTCCACCCTGGCTTCCTAATTCAGGTGTCTACTCTTCCTCCATATGACTTGAGGAAATGTGACCTTTTCCCCTCTCTGAGAGAAATCCTGATGGAATAGGTCACCCCTGTGGTCCCATTCTTCTTTCCATTCATTAGTCTGGGAATGGGCATTTTTGATGTAGCTCTGGCCAATGAGACATAAAGGAACATGTGCTAGTGTCACTCCCAAGCCAGAGGACTTACACTGCCAGACTTGCAGCCTTATTCTAAAATAACCATAATGAAGACAATGTGATATAGGCAAAAGAAAGGTGAGTAGGCCAATAAGGTAGTAAAGAGAGCCCAGAAATAGATCCACACATATATGGGCAATTGATTCTTGACAGAGGTGCCAGTGGGACAAGGAAAGTCTTTTTCAGCTAATAGTGTGGGAACAATTGGACAGCCGTATGGAATAGTGATGGACCTGGATCCCTACCTCACACCATATACAAAAGTTAATTTGAAATGATTCATAAGCCTAAGTGTAAAAGCTAAACTATAAACCTTCTAGAAAAAGAAGCACATGGAAAAAAGAGCCCTTCTTCTTCCACTTGCTATCCTGTCTTGCTTAGGACCCTGGAACTTTGCAGCTGAAACCATGAGGAAGCCAGACTGCTAAGAAGAGCGCTTTGGAGTGGTATGACATATGGCTTTTTCCTCATGTGTGATCATGCATTTCCTTCCTAATTAAGCCAATTGCATCACATTCTCTGTTACTTGCAGCCAAAGCATTCTCACTGCGATATGCCTGTCCTTCTGATTTTCCTTCATTTGGTATACAACTTGACACAACTATGTCCTACTTGTCCTTACGTGTTGACTTTGGACTCCAGCCCTTGGTGCAGGTGCTGAGATACCCTGTCACTGAGAGCTGCAGAAAAGTGACCCACAAAAAATGTCCCCAAAGCACCAAGACCACATGTGAGTATGTTTCATTCAGAGCCTCAAGCCTCAGCATAGCTCCTGTCACATAGAACTCAATAAATAAGTGTTGTGCAGATAGATGGAAAGACGAGAAAAATCCAAGCCCTTCCACACAGTTTTATAAATCCATAAACTTAATCAGTATCATTAAATTCCATAAGCTGTATCCTTGTTCCTTTACCAACTCCTCTTAATCTACACTCTCCTGTTACTTGAATAATTTCCTCCAGGTGTTTGAAGAGCATGGTCAGAATTGGACAGTCTTGTTGGGGACAGGGTCATTAAAAAGTGATGCCCCCAAATCAGAGCCCTTCCAACCACAGAGGCAATTTCCATCCTACTAGGCCTAAATGCCCACCATTAGCACAACTTACTCCAAGTTACATGGCAAAGGTGAAGGAATTTGTTCCAGAAGGCCCCTGCACTTGGCTCAGATAAGATGACCCTAGCCCTTTCTTATCAGTCCATTAACTTGGATTGCTCAGCAGACCGGCTCTTGTCAACCAGAAGATTCTGAGAGTCTGTCTCCAGGGCAATGGGAGGGAAGCATGACAGCCAAGAAAAATCACTGCAGAGCATTTAAAGATGCCAGGTCAAGAAGAGCAGGGCAATGGGGATGTTAGGTGGGGCAGCCTCTGTGAACGCCTGGCATTTCCTCAAAAAAAATCAAACATGGAATTACAATATGGTCCAGCAATTCCACTCTTAGACGTAGACCTCAAAGAATTGAAAACAGGTGTTCAAACAAGAATTCACACATCCATGCTCATAACAACTTTACTCTTGATAGCCGAGGGATGGAAACAATCCAAATGTCCATCACAGATGAATAGATAAAATTTGGTGGATCCAAACGACAGAATATTATTTGGCAATAAAAAGGAATTACTGATATATGCCACAGTGTGGATGAACCTTAGAAACGTGATACCAAGTAAAAGAAGCCAGACACAAAAGGCCATGGACTGTATGATTCCATTCATATGGAGTCACCTAAATAGAATCTGGAAATATCCATAATATGAAATAGGCAAATCCATAGGAACATAAAGCAGACAAGTATTTGGCTAGGGCTGGGGGTAGGGGAGAGTGGGAAGTGACTGTTTAGCAGGTACGGGGTTTCCTTTGTGGTGATGAAAATGCCCTGAAACTAAACAGGGTTGAGGATTGCATAACACCGTCAATGTACTAAATGTCACTGGATTGTATACTTCAAAGTAATGAAAATAGTGAATTTTATGTTATGTGTATTTCATCACACATGCACAAAGAGGCAGGGTGTGGATGCCTGGGGAGGATGGGTGGAAAACCAAATTAAGGCTTTTGGATGACCAGGGGATCTGGTGGCCAGCTCTGGTGACACTGAGCCCAGCCCCTGCAGGGGGGGAACCTGGATTCTCCCACCTGCCCTGGAGCCTTGCCAACCCTCCCACTCCCCAGCCTCCTTTACCATCCTGCCAATTCAGTTTCCCCTCAGGAAGTCTGCACTGAAGTGTCCACAGTGTCACAGAGATCATGTCAGTCAAAGAAACAGATCGGGGATCCCTGGGTGGCGCAGCGGTTTGGCGCCTGCCTTTGGCCCAGGGCGCAATCCTGGAGACCCGGGATCAAATCCCACGTGGGGCTCCCGGTGCATGGAGCCTGCTTCTCCCTCTGCCTATGTCTCTGCCTCTCTCTCTCTCTCTCTCTCTCTCTCTCTCTCTCTGTGACTATCATTAATAAATAAAATTAAATTAAAAAAAAAAGAAACAGATCGATCTGACACTTGAGCCGTGACAGCTGACCTTTGATGAAAGCAGAGAATTGCTAAAAGGAATCAGATTAAAGATGTTTAAATTAATGGTGCCTGGAGCTGCTTCCCAAGAAACCCCACCTGGAAATCTGAAGGAGAGAAGTGATGCTCCCCAGCCCAGACATCAAACCATGACCTTCTTAGCGTGAAGAGGGGCTGCTTGCCAAGTGGCAAGATTTATGAGGTGGATTCTTTGCAAAAGGAGACCTAGTACCTCTCGTTTGACATTTAGTAGAAACAGGCCTCCGTGGCAGGAACAAAGGCTTGGCGGGACAGGGGCAGCAATGTGAGCTGCAGCCCCTCGTCATCAGGCTTGTTCCCACCTGGTTAGCATTAAGTGTGATTCTCTAGCTCACCTGTGAGCACTCAGTAGCACTGCTCACATCGGCAGAAGTTAGCTTCTGTTGCCCACAGTTAAGAACACTGATTCATTCCTTCTGGTAACTTCCAATAGACTCCCCCCAGCCACAGGATGGTCACATGAGCCAGGCTGAACTAATCCTACTGTCCCAGCCCTCCAGCTGCAGTGATTGGTCTAGTGATGGACATGTGACCCCAGCAGAGCCAATCAACATCCTTCCCTGGGATGTTTGTACTAGGGAAGGATCTTGTTTCTGGGGTGTTGGGACTCAAAGACTTCCAATGGACAGATGGCTATAGCATGTTCCCCACTCCCTGAGAGGAGACCGTCTGCAGTAGGAGACAGGGAAGCCAGCAGACAGCAAGAGAAAGGAGCCTGACATCCTTTGAGTCTCTACTCCCCCCACCATACCATTTGGTGTGATTATGTGCATTGATAAGTTTCTTTGTCTTGCTCAGGCTCATTTGGCTTGGGTTTCTGCCATTTACAACAAAATCCTAAATATTGAAGGTGGATAAATGGTGCTTTATTCAGGAAATGGCCTCATGGGCTGATCTTTCTCCTGAGATAGCAGCTGACTCAGTTAGTTAAAAGAAGCAGAATCTCTGAGAACTGAAACACCGTTGGCAGAGCACGCCAGTAATAGTCAGCAAATGTTTATTTTTTAAAGATTTTTAATCTATTTATTCATGAGAAACTCAGAGAGGCAGAGGGGGAAGTAGGCTCCCTGAGTCAGGAGCCCCATGCAGGACTCGATCTGGGAACCCTGGGATCAGGCCCCAAGCCAAAGTCAGGTGCTCCACCACTGAGCCACCCAGCCATCCTGCCAGCAAACATTTAATGAACATCTTCCTAATGCTGGGTCCTGGCCCACGTACTTCCACTGTCTGTAAAATGATGTGGCATCCAGCAAGCATTCAATAATTGCTAGGTACATGCTATTGTTAGCATTGGTCCTAATGTCTCCTTCCCATTTACAGAGAGGAGGAACAGGAGGGGGGCAGATGGGTTGGGTCTTGGATAGGCTGTTTCCCCTTTTCCTCCAAACATCTTCAATTAAGACTTAACCCTGGGCAGCCCGGGTGGCTCAGCGGTTTAGCGCCGCCTTGGGCCCAGGGCATGATCCTGGAGACCCAGGATCGAGTCCCACGTTGGGCTCCCTGCATGGAGTCTGCCTCTCTCTCTGTGTGTCTCTCATGAATAAATAAATAAAATCTTTTAAGAAAAGAAAAAAAAAAGCCTCACCCCAAGTGGTTCCTCCCAACTCTATGAACTTGAGAAGGGGGAAAACATATTTTTGATGTAATCAGGAGACTGTGCTCACTGAGGGAGTTGATGACCTGCTCTTGGAGGAAGCACTCCACTTGGAATACAGAACTTCCATAACTAAGGAGTTCCCTGGATTCCAACTTGGAACGTTCTTGCCAAGCCTCCCCTGCTGGTATGGGGAGCACACGCACGTCTGTGCCTTCTGGGGCTGGAATGAGAGAAAAGCTACTGCCCCAAGCTTCTGTACAGTGTCCCCCATGCATTGAGCATGATAGCTTGGCCTCGGTCTGACCTCCAGGTCCATCTTGGTAAGACATCATAGCCAGAAGAAACACAAGTGCAACTCAAAGGTATGGGTCGAGTTGGTCCTTACTGAAGACTTTTAGGTGTTAGCAAAGGGAAGATCACACTCACAATGCCCGTTCTGCTCTCAAAAAGTCCCCTTTCCACATGTCTCCCCAAATATGTCCCAGTTGCACCTCCAAATGTTTCTATTCCTCTCCCTTACTCCAGCTCCCTCTCTCTTTCAACCCATTATTTCTTCCTTCCAATAGCAATGAGCCCATTTTATTTTTATTTTATTTTATTAAGTTTTTATTTATTTAAAGTACTCTCTACACTCAATATGGGGCTTGAACTCAGGGTTCCGAGTTCAAGAGTTGCATACTTTACTGACTGAGACAGCCAGCATGAGCCCCTTTGTAAACTTTAAATTAATTTAGCCCCTTTAGACTTGTCCCAACTTCACCCGTCAACCCCCACCAGTCCACAGAGTTTCAGGGAAGGCAACAAAACGTTCATTAGGAGTCAAGCAGGGGGAAAGGCAGTGAATGCCCAGCCTCCATCAGCTTTCTCTCCTCAACAATGTCATAAGAAGAACATGAGGATAAGCAAGTTCTAGGTATATGTATATTTGGATATACATAAGACATGTCTAGAACTCAACCATGAACCATGAGCTCCCACTTAAGGGGCAGGAGTACTGGTGAGGTTCAAACTCATGTGTGTCTGCCTACAAATATGGCACAGTAAATGACACCAATGCAGCCATGAGGACACAGCCTGTTGGAGACCAACCTATCTTGTTCTTCACACATGGCACTTTGTCCCCTACACAATCTGTAGTCTATCTACTAGTAATGAACAATCAGAAATAAAAAATTCAGGGGCACCTGGGTGGCTAAGTTGATTAAGTGTCTGCCTTTGGCTCAGGTCATGATCCTGAGGTCCTGGGATCAAGCCCCACATCCAGTTCTTTGCTCAGTAGAGAGTCTGCTTCTTCCTCTCCCTCAGCGCTCTCTCTCCCTCTCTTGCTATCAAATAAATAAACACAATCTTTAAAAAAAAAAAGAAATCAAAATTTATTTTTGACAATAGGTCCCCAAGATGAGATACCTAGGTATAAATCTAACAAAACATCTACACGCTCCATATGCTGAACACGGTAAGATGCTGATGAAAGGAAACAAAGAGAATCTGAAGAAATGGAGACATACTGTGTTTATGGATTGGAAAACTTAACAGCAGAGATGTCAATTCTCCCCAGATCGACACACGTTTTTTGTTTTTTGTTTTTTTTTTTTAAGATTTTATTTATTATTCATGAGAGACACACAGAGAGAGGCAGAGACACAGGCAGGGGGAGAAGCAGGCTCCATGCAGGGAGCCCGATGCGGGACTCGATCACAAGCACTCGATCACAGCACTCCGGGATCACTCCCTGAGCCAAAGGCAGACACTCAGCCGCTGAGCCACCCAGGCCTCCCAATCCATGGCGTTAATGCAATTTCAATACAGATCTCAGCAGACTTTAAAAAAAAAGATTTTATTTATTTATTCATGATAGACAGAGAAAGAGAGAGAGAGAGAGAGAGGAGCCCAACGTGGGACTCGATCCCGGGACTCCAGGATCACGCCCTGGGCCAAAGGCAGGCGCTGAACCGCTGAGCCACCCAGAGATCTCCCTCAGCAGACTTTAAGATCTAAACACAGGTTTGAAAATTTCTACTGAAAGGCAAGGAAACTAGAACACACAACACACTTTTGAGGAAGAATAAATTGGGAGGAATCATTCTCCTTGATTTTAAGACTTACTCTAAAGCAACAGTTAACCAATCAAGCCAGAGCAGTGCTGGTGAGGGGAAAGCTACACAGATCAATAGAACAGAAGAGACAGTCCAGAAATAGACACTCCTAATTGTGGCCAATTGATTTTGACAAAGGTGTGAAAGCAATTTAATGGAGAAAGGATAAATTCTTCAACAGTGATCTTGGGACCAATAGGACATCCATATGCAAAAATTGACAACAGTAAAAAAAAGAACCCTGACCTATCTTTGCACATTATACAGAAACTAATTCAAAATGGATTGTAGATCTAAATATAAAAAGCATGAAACTACAGAACTTTGAGGAAAACAAACAAACAAAGAGAAGATATTTATGACCTGGGGATAGACATCCAGTTCTCAGAGGTACCACCAAAAAACACAACCCATAAGAGAACAAACAGAATGGATTTCACCACAGTTAGAAGTGTTTGCTCTAAAAAAAAAAAAAAAAAAAAAAAAAAGTGTTTGCTCTGCGAAAGACACTGTGAAGAGAATGGAAAGACAAGCCATAGTTTTCGAGAAAATATTGGCAAATCACACATCCCACATAGGACTTGTATTCAGGATGTATAAGGAACTCTCAAAACTCAACACTAAGATAACACTCCCAGGAGAACATTTGGAAGGCCCATGTTCAATATGTTCGGTTACCATTAGCCTTCAGGGAAACACACATTAATTAAGCCAGCGTGAGATGTACCACGTACCTAGTAGAACAGCAAGATAGAAAGGTAAAAAATAAATAAATAAAAATAAAAAGAGTGACAACACAAAGTGCTAGTGAAGATGCGAAGAAACTTATTCATGGCAAGTGGAAATGCAAAGTGGTATAGCCACCCCAGAAAATAGCTCAGCAGCTTCTAATAAAGTTAAACATACACTTGCCATGTGACCCAACCATCCCACTCCTAGGCATTTACCCTCGAGAAATGAAGGTTGAGGTTCATACAAAAACTCATACATGAATGTTCACAGCAGCTCTATTCATAATCGCCAAAGCCCGGAAATGACTCAGATGTCCTTCAGCCGGTGAGTGGATCCCTCCTTACTACCCTGTAATGCAGGAGAGATTACGCACACACAGGCACCAATGTGCAATGACCAAAAGAACCAAGCCAACCTAAAGGATTATGTGCTGTGGGTTGGTTTGTGCCCTTGGGACCTTGGAGTGACATCTGAAACAGGCTCCCTATACTCGGAAGGCAGGGAAAGGCCAAAGACTGAGGCAGGCCACTCCAGATGGGCAGGTGGCAGGTGTAAGAAGCAAGGGCATTTACTTAGGAGGCTTGCCTTAGGGGCCACAAGGCAAGTGGATCCCTCACCCGCCATCAGAATGTTAGACATTTCTATAGAGGCTTTATGGATCTCCATCACATACACCTTCAAGGGGATCTCCGCAACATTTTACTTTCTTAAGGCTCTGTCCTCAAAGCTCAGCTCCCTCTTTGGGAAATGGGGACAGGACTCCCAGGACAGGGGAGAGGGTGAGGAGCCTTTGGTTGCCCGGGTCCAGCTCTCGGGTCAGCTGGCGATCTCATCCTCTCGATGACCTCCAGAGACAGTGCACGTTTTTATTTTCAGAACATTCTCAAAAACACAAAACTCTAGCGATATAGATGAGAATCAATCCATGGTTGCTGCAAGTTAAGTAAGAGTGAGGGGAGCCAGTGATTTCAAGAGACACCATAAGGGTATCTCTTTGAGGTGATGGATGTTTTCTGGATCCCGAAGGTGGTAATGGTTACATAGATTTAAACAAGTGTTAATACTCATAGAACTTTACACCAAAATATGAAGTCAGTTTTGCTGTATTTTGATTCAAAGATTGAAAAATACTGAAGCCTAAAAAGATTAGTGTAGGATAGAGCTATCAATCTATAGTTCTGAAAATAACATAGATGAGGTTTCATTTATTTTTTAAAAGATTTTTATTTTTTAAATAATCTCTACCTCCAATGTGGGGCTTGAACTCGCAACCCCCAAGATCAAGGTTCACACGCTCTATTGACTGAGCCAGCCAGGGGCCCCTGTATGAGTTTTTAAATTCAGACATTTTCCTTCTAAAAAAAAAAAATATATATATATATATATATATATTAATTGCAGAAAATTATGTTTAAAATGAAGACACATGATAGAGCTTTAAAGTATTTCTTAAACCAGTTTCCCCGGGATAACCACTGTTATCTTGATAAATATAACCACACCTCTATCTTTGCCTGTGTTTTAGTCCATTTGGGCTGTGATTAAAACAATAAAACAAAAAGACACCCACAACAAAAAGCTATAAACAGGGATCCCTGGGTGGCGCAGCGGTTTGGCGCCTGCCTTTGGCCCAGGGCGCGATCCTGGAGACCCGGGATCGAATCCCACGTCGGGCTCCCGGTGCATGGAGCCTGCTTCTCCCTCTGCCTGTGTCTCTGCCTCTCTCTCTCTGTGTGTGACTATCATAAATAAATAAAATTAAAAAATTAAAAAAAAAAAAACTCAAGGCCTGTCTCCATCAGGCCCATGGATATTAAAAAAAAAAAAAAGCTATAAACAACAAACATGTGTTTCTCACAGTTCTGGAGGCTGGCAAGTCCAAGGTCATGCTACCGGCAGGTACTGTGTCTAGAAAGGACTTGCTTCCTGGCTCATAGATGACCTTTTCTGCACTGTGTCCTCACAGGACAGAAACTACCAGGGAGCTAGCTCTCTGGGGTCCCTTTCGTAAGAGCACTAATCCCATTCATGGGGGCTCTACCCTCATGACCTAATCACCTCCCAAAGGCCCCCTCCCAATACCAGCACCTTGGAGATTAGGATTTTGACATATGAATTTGGGAGGGGGCACATTTACAATATGCCCGTGGGCTGTTTACAAACTGATTTTTAGTGACTGCCTTGTAATCCACTGTACCACAGGTATACCATAATCTCTGTAGCCAGAGCCCTAAAAATCAGACACTCACATCATGTCTTATCTTTGATATTACATATGTGAAAGCAAATTTTTCAAAAGAATAAAAAACGTGATTTTTCATATAAATAAATAACATTACATAGCCAAGTTCAGTAGCTAGGGCAGTGGGAGTAGGACAGTATTGGTTCAGAGACTGTGAAAAGGCTGGGGTTGCACACATTTGGGGGACCAAGGAATGCTGACAGATTGCTAAATTAGATACAACACTGGGATTATTAAGCGGTGGGGGGTAACTTTCTCCCTGGCAGAAAAGAAAATCTTTGTACTTTATAAATTGCTTACAAATTAGCCTCAAACATCCCAGAGATGAAAAAAAAAAAAAAACAAACAAACAAAAACATCCCAGAGATGTAAAATAGCTGATCCCTAATGCATGGCTATATCAGGAAGTCAAAGGAAGTTACAACTCCTAAAAGAATCAACCCATCTTAGAAAATACCACAGCCTGACTTTAAAAAGGATGACTTTCTGCCTTATTTTCATGTTTCGAATTACTTTCCTAAATACAAACAAGTGTTATTTTTACTAACGCTCAGCACCTTAGAGCTGAATTTTGCACATATTTGTAATTAGATTGGATGAAAAGTTTTCTGGGAGCAGAATTCTGAGCTGAAGAATTGAAAAAATATATTTTTAAAGTTTTGGTTTGTTGTTTTAGAAAGAAAGAGTATGAGTTGGGGGTAGGGGGTAGAGGGAGAGTAAGAATCTCAAGCAGATTCCATGTTGAGCACAGAGCCCAAAGCAGGGCTCGATCTCACGACCTTGTGATCATGACCTGAGCTGAAATCGAGAGCTGGTCGCTCAACCCAGGTACCCCCAAAATACATATTTTTGATATAAACTGTAGAGTGCCTTCAAAAAATGTGTCACCAGCATATCCTTCCATCTGCAGTGAGTAGAGGTCTTAATTCTCCTACACACTCCCCAATATTGGAAGTTATTTTAAGAGTGCTTGGCTGGCTCAGTTGGTGGAGTGTGCAACTCTTGATCTTGGGGTCTGTCATGTGTTCATGCCCATACTGGGTATAGAGATTACTTATAAATAAAATCTTTTAAAAAATATTTTTTTAAGAAATAATAAAGTAAAAAAAAATTCAGGGGTGCCTGGGTAGTTCAGTTGATTAAACAACTGACTTGGGCTCAGGTCATGATCTTGGGGTCCCAGGAACAAGCCCCACATCTGGCTCTGTGCTCCCTCTCCCTCTGCTCTCTCTCTTGTGCTCTCTCTCTCTCTCAAATAAATAAGATATTAAAAAAAAAAATCTGTACCAGGGACGCCTGGGTGGCTTAGCGGTTGAGCATCTGCCTTCAGCTCAGGGCGTGATCCCAGTCCCAGAATCGAGTCCCATATAGGGCTCCCTGCATACGGAGCCCACTTCTCCCTCTGCATTTGTCTCTGCCTCTCTCTGTGTGTCTGTCATGAATAAATAAATAAAATAAAATCTTTTTTAAAAAATCTGTACTAATTGGTAAATTAAAATGTATTATACTTATTTTTATGTATATTTCTTGGTTTACTAATGAAGTTGAATGTGTTCAACATGCTTACTAGTCATGAAAATTGGATTTTTAAGAAAATACAATTAAGGGATCCCTGGGTGGCGCAGCGGTTTGGCGCCTGCCTTTGGCCCAGGGCGCGATCCTGGAGACCGGGGATCGAATCCCACATCGGGCTCCCAGTGCATGGAGCCTGTTTCTCCCTCTGCCTATGTCTCTGCCTCTCTCTCTCTCTCTCTCTCTCTCTCTCTCTCTCTCTCTCTGTGACTATCATAAATAAATAAAAAATAAAAAATTTAAAAAAAAAAAGAAAATACAATTAAAAAATCTAACAGGAGTCCAAGTGTAATGTCAATATCCACTCAGCTTCTCTGAGCCTCTGTTTTCTCGTCTGTAAAATGGGGGTAACAACACCCACCTCTCAGGTGGTGCGGTGGTTCCCTAGGATCACCTCCCCAATAAATCCTTGTCCTAAAAGCCTTCACTGAGGACCTTTCCCTGGGGGTCTGAAAGTAAGATGGGGACTGAAGCAACTTGTAGAGTCCAGAGAGAGAATACTTCGGCTTTGAGATCTGGAGAACCCTGGGCTGAAAGCAACATCCCTGGAACTGGGTGTGAGCCCCCAGCCTTAGAACTTATCACCTCGAGGGCTCTTCTCCGAACAGTGGGGATTCCTGCAGAGGCCTGCCTGGGGGAGTAATAGCAATAAGGATCACAGGATCATTTGTTGAGTGTTTTCTGTGTGCAGAGTTTCTGTGCATCATCCCATTCCCTGAGTCTCACACTGATCTGGGTGTTACATCCTGCTGGGATCCCCACTTTGCAGAAGAGCCGAGAAAGAGCATGTTACTGGTGCTGATCCGAGGACTGTGTGTGTGACAGTTCGTCAGTCTGATTGCTCAGCATGGTGGCACAGGTGAAACTCAATGTCACCTGCACCCTCCTGGTCACTCTGGGCGTGGATGGGAGCCACTCAGAGAATCTGTCCTTAGGCAAACCTGCCAAGAGGGAGGAACTCCTTCCCCTGCCACAGATCCATATGACCTTGGTCACTCCTTCTTAAAGATTAGGAAGCACATAAAAAGCATAAAAAGGGAAGAATCCCTGGTACCAGCCCAAATATGGATGAACCACAAAAACAACATGCTCCATTGGAAGAAGCCAAACACAAAGGGACAAATATTGTCTGATTCCACTTTTATGAAATATCCAGAGACGGAAAGCAGACTAGTGGCTGCCAAGGAGCAGGGACAGGGGGAAGAGAGTGACTGCTTAATTGGGAACAGGGCTTCTTTCAAGGGTGATGAAAATGTCTTGGAAGTAGTCAGAGGAGGTGGCCGCACGACATCGTGGATGTGCTAAATGCCACTGATTTGTACACATGAAAATGGTTGCTGGCCAACTGTGTGTTATGTGAATTTTACATCAATAAAAAAAAAAATGAGGGGCACCTGGTTGGCTCAGTGGTGGAGCATCTGCCTTTGGCTCGGGTTGTGATCCCAGGGTCCCGGGATCGAGTCCCACATCGGGCTCCCTGCATGGAGCCTGCTTCTCCTTCTGCCTGTGTCTCTGCCTCTCTCTCGTATCTCTCATGAATAAATAAATAAAATCTTTAAAAAAGAAAGAAAGAAAAGGATCCTTGTTTCTGTGCTCTTGCCTGAAGCCCATGCCATTGATGTAATTTAGTTTGGTCTTTCATTTTTGTAGAACACTTATCGCACCAACGTATTCAATGTATTCTTTTTCTTTTTTTTTTTAACGTATTATCTTTTCAACTGTAAAGGCGCGCGCCCAGATCAGAGAATAGAAGCTGCTCTGAGTCTCCAAGCTGGTGCTTCTGCTGGCTCTGAACCTGGTCTTCTCCACCCGAGGCCAGCCAGCGGTTACGGGGAAGTGTGGGAACCAACCGGGACTCCGGAAGTGGCTGACCATCCTCCTGGCTGGTGCTCCCCGGACAAGCTGCTTCTGCTGGTAAGAAACTAAGGACACATTACAAATCATTTCATTTCACTTTATGGGGGGGGGGGGCGGGATCATTTTCTCATCCTTCTCTGTCCTCTGTGTCTCTGTAAGCTCTTAATTTTCTGCTGGCACTGAACAGCGCTCAGCCCATTTTGTGCTGGGTATTTATCTGGGGAATTTCCAGGTATTGATTCTCGTGGCAGGGACTTGCCCACAGCCAGGCTGCATTTGATGCAAACTTCTCTGCTCATCTTAGACGTGAGTCCTGGCGGCTCCAGGAAAGGAGGGAGTGGGGAAGGCCCCAGGAAGGTCACAGTGAAGCCTAAACCCCTCCACGGCTGAGCAGAGGGAGGCAGGGGCTTTCTCCCTGCTAGTGGCACAGCATCTTTTTTGCACCTCGAGGGTTTTAGGGGCTGTGGAGCTCCAGAGAGCAACGTGGGCAGAGGTCTGCAGGGCAGAAGCTACATCAGCCGGGAGGGAGCCTCCCTCGGCTACAGAATGATTTTGCATTCTGTATTTTCATCTAGAATTTGGGACTCCGAGTGCAGTCTATCCAGGGGCAGAAGTGGTGACAAATAAAAGCTGAGGGCTATATCGCTGGACCAAATGAAAGGGCAGCAATTTTGGGATGTGGAGCATTTGATGTGAACAGTTTAACTTCTTCCCTTTGTGAAAGGTCTCCAGGCCTGTCATTTCATTGATTCTCAATGGGAAAAAAAAAGTGCTTCCATGGTCCCCACTTTACCCATGAGGAGAGAGAGGCTGAGAGAGGTAATATCCCAAATTCCTTAGCTGCAGTGGTGCAGCCAGGACTGGAAGCCAGCAGAAGAACATAACTATGTTATGTTGGTGAGGTGGGAAACTTTGGGAGAGGTGGGACATCCTCCTCCTAACCCCTATGGTATTTATTTTACAGCCAGATGGTACAGCAAGTGGTATGGCTTGGAGATGTCTTGAAACCATCCATAAATGCCCAAGAGAGCAGTCTTTCCTAGGCCCCACTCTATCCCTGAAATTTCAAGTGTCCCCAGGCTACTGGGAGGTCTATCAGATCCCTTTTTGTAGAAGAAACCCCTTCTCCTGCCTTGTCGAAAGAGTGGTCAGGAGGGTGAGGACAGGGATCATGGGAGTGGCTAAGTCATTCTTCCCTTGCTTCCTGGAGAATCCAAGGCAGGCAGAGGCCAGAAGGCAGCCAAGAACACCCGGCTAGGGGCCAGCAGTTCTAGAGAACCAAGGATCTGACTTGCCTCTGCATCAAGAAAACAACATTTCCTCATGAGGTTTTAGTCCCATAGCTAAATTCCAGACTCTGGGAAGTTCCAGTTCTAGGCCACCCAAGACAGAGAACCCCAGGTCTGAGGTGATGGCTTGTAGTGGTGATTATGGCTTTGGGTCCAGAAGGCACAGCCTCAGGTCCCTCTTCTCCCATTTATTACCAGTGTGACCCCAGGCAATCACTGAACCTCTCTGGGACTAGGTTTCCTCACCTGAAAATGGACATAAGGACAGTAGCTACCCCACTGGGTGTGAAAGAACAGCACACAGGTGCGGGGGTGACAGAGACAGGGGCGAGGAGGGGCCGAGAGCCAGTGTGAGCAAAGTCATCATCACAACAGCTGCAGCAGCTGTATATGGGTGCTACTGGAGAGTCTGGCGCTACGTGGTGTTCATGACAATGCCCAGTGAGGTGAGTCCCATGAACAACACCATTTTACAGCTCCATCCTGCCCAGGACGGGCCCTGGGACCCTGTTCAGGCCTGAGGCCTCCCTTCCTGTGCCCTGGAGAGCCCCTCTCTCCTGCATACCCCCAGCAGCACCCCCACCTCCCACACTTCATGCCTATTGACTGCCCAGGCAGGGATGGGGCTCTAAGGCTTAGGCACCCCTCTGGGTACCACACTCCCAGCCCCAAGAAGGTTGTGAGCAGGACCCCTCTTCCCCATACCCAGCCTTTGCCCTTGCCCATGCCTTGCCTCCCAACCTGCCTCTGAGCCTCTTTTCCCTCCAGCCGCTGGCCTTCCCACTGATGGGCCCCCGCTGGCCCGGCCCCTTCCTTGGTAGACCTTACCTCCCTGAGCACTAGATGCCTAGGGGAGGATGATGGTGAACAGCGACCGCCCACATCTGGACTTAACAGAAGCTACCTCCCCCGGCCCCTTCCTCTGACCAAGGACAGTTTGATTGGAGCCTGGAAGCCCCTTACAGCCTGTAAGACTGACAAGTACTTCCCCTCTGGGCCTCAGCACCCTTGTCTGTAAAATGTGGGATGATCATACTGGGACTGGCCTCAAGGGGGCGATGCCATAAGGAGTAAATGAGATACTGCAGGTGAACCAAGCACACATGCGCTGTTGACTATGATCATTATCATGCTTAACACGGTTATGATCACTCTGCTAACAGTTAAAATGGGTGAGTTACAGAGAAGAGCCTTTCTGCTCAGGTTTCCAAAAAGCACAGAAAGAGGGCCACAGGGTGATGAGCTCAGACCACCCTGGCCTGTGCTGGTGCCGACTTCCTGCATCTTGTCTTTCTGGGTGGATTCATATTCTAGAAAAATCTGACCTTTCACTGGCACATAGGCAGCAACCACTGGCTCCGTTTGCCTTCTCCCTGCCTCCAGTTGTTTATTTCCTTTAATCCAACCTCTGCACCTTTGCACCTGCTGTTCCCTGCCTGGGATGACTTTCCCTCCTCCTCACTCACTGAGACCCTGTGAGTGGCCATTCTTCAAGGTCAGCCCAGGAGGGTCTCATTCAGAGACCCATACTGGGTCACTTGGCCAGCGTTACCCATCTATGGCTGGTGCTCATGACCTTCTATAGGTGTGTTCTCCTTCTTGAACCACCAGCATGTTCATCAAAGGCTGTGGCCAAAGCCTGACATTGTGACCACCCAGCATACTGAAGGGTAGCAGAAGATGCCACCCCAAAATGTGCCTCTTTGGCATCAGGATTATTTTGAGCTGATTATTTTTTGAGAAACAGCAGGTGCAGGAGGAGCTCTAGAAACAGAGCAGAAGGGAAATCTACATTTGTAAAGGAAATTTCCATTAGAAGGGGTACCTGTACCAGGAACTGAGCTACTACCAGAGATCATTTTTTATCCACCAGAGAGACTTGTCTGCAAAACAAGGCAAACTTTGTGTCCTATACATTTCTTCCTCTCATCTTTCTGTGAATCCTTCCCCCACACCTAGAAGCCCCCTCCCCCTGTCCTGATCTCAGGATGGCATGTAAGTAAATCATCTGGTCCCTTTTTGAGTAATATCTTTTTGTAACTCCCGTGTGTATGTATGTAATTAAATTTGGCTTTTCCCATTAATCTGTCTCATGTCAATTTAATTATTGGACCAGCCACAGAACCTGGAAGAGTCAGAGGAAAATTTGTCCTTCCCTACAGTTCACATGCCAGACTCACTCATCCCCACAGAAGCTGGTGAGGGACTCCAGTTAGCTTTAGGCTGTTACCTAGAAATCACTTAGAAAACCCAGCATTGGGTTAGTTAATTTGATGCACAGGCTTTGGTGACTCTCAATCTCAGAGTGGGCTGGAGATTTTCTCTGATGATGGTGATGATGATGGTGATTCCATCCCAGTGATGGGGAGCTCCCCCACCTTCTCCTCCCAGGCTGATTCATTGTACCTTCTACCCGGTTCCCAGCTCTGGCCTCTGAGCTTGCACAAATATGCTCCTTCTAAAGGAGGAAGGCCTTTTGACACATATTAGTGGGGTCTTTGGGAGCCTCGAAATTTAATGTGGGCCTTCCACAATATCACAAAGACTTCCCCTCACCTCTGGGGCAACCAACAGACCTATGACTAAAATAGAACCCACCCTCGGCCAGATGATGATTCCCACCCATTCCTCCTCCTCTCTGAACAATGCTGGTTTATGCTTCATCACAGTTGTTAATTCTAAGATCTGCTTATGCAATGGCTTTATTTCGGGTCTCTGGAGAAAAGGGTACAATTTCTGAGATGGGAGTTTGAATTCTGGTCTCATAGTCCCCACCTTTCCAGGCCCCCCAGTGTGAGGCCAGCCTGCCCAGCGCCCTCACTGTGGTTTCCCAGCAAAGACCCAACTAGCCTAGTCTTTCAGGGCCCCTCAGACCCCCTGGCCTCTGCCCCCCATCCCTAGTCCTTTAGCAAAAGAAAACTCTGCCCCCGGAGCCCTCCCCACTGGAACCCTCAGTCTCCTGAGCCTGTGGAGGAGTACACAGTGGGAGAGGAAGAGGAAAAAGGAAGTGAGTGAGAAGAGGTGACACACTGCACTGTGCAGTTTTTATTAAATCACTCTGGCATAAATTGAGAGTTTAGATGCAAACATTTATAGGTGGCATCCGATCATTTAAAATGACCCAGGGGCTCCCGGCTGGTGGTTGGTAGAGCATGTGACTCTTGATCTTGAGATTGTTAAGTTCGAGCCCCACATTGGGTGTAGAGATTGCTTTAAAAAATAATAATAAGGGACACCTGGGTGGCTCAGCGGTTGAGCATCTGCCTTCGGCTCAGGGTTTGGTCCTGGGATGGAGTCCCGCATGGGGTTCCATGTGGGGAGCCTGCTTCTCCCTCTGCCTGTTTCTCTGCTCCCCCCCCCCACCCCCCTCTGTCTCACACACAGGCTCCACGCAGGGAGCCCGACGCGGGACTCCATCCTAGATCCCAGGACCACGCCCTGGACCAAAGGCAGGCGCCAAACCGCTGAGCCACCCAGGGATCCCCCTAAAAAATATATTTAAAAATAATAATAAAATAAAATGATCCAGTAGATTGCTCAGTATATTAGGTAGAATATAAATGTGGCTGTTGACACAGAGACC
This sequence comes from Nyctereutes procyonoides, assembly GCF_905146905.1. Lineage (NCBI taxonomy): Eukaryota > Metazoa > Chordata > Mammalia > Carnivora > Canidae > Nyctereutes > Nyctereutes procyonoides. Next base: position 35,725,944 of record NW_026575020.1, read on the forward strand.
CAAGATGGCTTAATCAAGATCGAAGTGTGTTTCTTTTCCTCCTAACGGTCCCTGTGTAAATGGCTCACGGCTGGTGTGGCAGCTCCGCGGGTCAGGGACCCTGGTTTCAGGAAGGCTAGTTTCCGAGTCCTCCATCCAGCCAGAGGAAAAGGGGACGTGAGAGAGGAGGTGTGCTCATCGCTCTCACCCCATTGGTCAGAGCTGGGTCACGTGGCCACACTCAGTTACAAGGGCGTCTGGGAAATGTAGTCCTTTCTTCTGTGCAGCCCCGAGTGCCGCTAAAAGGGGTCAAGAGATATGAGAACAAGCAGAAGGCTCTACCATAGCTATGTGGGCTCACTTTTCCTGCACCCAGATGGCCTTAAAGCCCCTTTCCATGCCCATCACCCTGACCAGGAGCCTCCAGACCAGGGAACCTGTTGCCATGGGATGCACCCTGCACAGGCTCACCCCAAAAGATGGCAGGAAGGAGGCAGCCATGCCAGAGCAGGGGTTCACCTCTCATTCCCCACCCCTGTCCCCACTGCCCATCCTTCTCTTCTCCTCCTCCTCTCTAGGCCTGGTGATGATGTCTGAGTTGGGCTCCAGGGAAGATGAATTAGGGAAGTACTTTCTAACATGCAGACAAGAGTCAGGTTTGGCAGAGCAAGGGGATAGGGTGGAAGGCTGTCAGTGGGGAGAAATGGGGCCATCCTGGGGGCTTGATCCCTGCTATCATGCCCAGGAAATGGCAGCCAGCTAGAGGCATCCTGGAAAAGCAGGTGGCCCAGGTGGAGAAGAAGAGGCAAGGTCTCTGCCTCCAGTGGGCCTCAACCCACAGTGAGCTGCCCAGGGTAGGCTGGGTCAAGGGCAGATCAATGCAGACCTCAATCTATGACCCATCATTTGCCCACACCACATGGGAAGCAGGGGCTCTGAACCTCGTCCCTACAGATGCCTCCCCAGGCTGCCTAGAAAAGACAGGAGCCAACTCCAGCAACAGCTAATACCCACTGCGAGCTCACCATGTGCTGGAAACATTGCCCCAGGCTACCCCCACATCAGCCTTTTGAGCCAAATCCTGGTCTTCCCAGAGAGCAGTGCCCCCACGCACTTATTTATTTTCAATGCTTTGGTGGAAAAGGGTGTGCATGTACATTACCTCTAGTCTCCATCTCAGGGACAGTCCCTTAGTATCTGAAATACCCTCATCAGGAATCTGCTCTCCAGAAGGAATCACATTAGCATTTTAATAACATGCTGTTATTACAATTGACACTACAGTATGTTCATTAGCAAAGGGCTATTAGAAATCCCTTTTCTTAGGAGAAGTGTGAGGTGGCCAGATAGGCAGTTGGCTAAAAAGATTCCTGGCAGTGAGCTCAGCAGCCCAAGACCCCCCAGAGCTGTGCTCTGGGGTAGGGCCCTGGGGTCCCTCTTCCCCTACTCCTTGGACAGATGGGTGGTGTATGGCTTCTTTTGTACCTGCTTGCTGGTAAATATTTGGACATTTGACAGGATAAGACCTGCTTTTGTTATAACATTCCATCTGGTGGCAAGGCTGTTGGGTGTGTGTGTTGGGGGGGCGGTGTCTGTGAAGCCATCATTGCCCCTCTTTGGGAGTTCACATTTTTACCAGAAAACCCGGTCAGCTAGAATGCCTGCCCAATGTCAAGTGATGGAGCTGGAACCTGTACCCCTAACCACCACCCCACACACACTGTCTTCCCACCATGCCTTTGATTTGCTGTCATGTTGTCTAGAGGACTTCTGGCCTTCACCCTAGACCCTGCCAGCCAAGGCACTACGTGGAGTGCCCATCATGGCCATGGAGGGTGCCATCTTTGGGTGTCCCTTCTCAGTGGCTGCTTTACCCCCAAAGTGGAAGTCATGTCGGGCCCTCCAGCTTTGTCTTGCAGGCTGTGTTGCCCCGATCATTTGTCACAAAACCAGCTCCAAAACGTGACCTGTTTTTGCAGGTGGTGGCTCATTCTAAGGTTGGCTATTGGGCCTCACCGATATACACGTTTTCCAAGAGACTTCGGCCAAGAGCAATAGTCTATTTCTGATGAATAGTTACACTCTTACTGCAACATCACCTTTTATTGTCCAAACTCATGCTTCCTCAGCAAGCTCCAGAGAGCAAGGACCATCACGTTCTCTGATTCCTCCTCACCCCAAACACTCAGCGCACGGAGGGCCCAGGTGTGTTGAGAAAACACTTGGTTACTTGACTGGAGGGAGGAGGAGCCCCCCCCCCCCCAAAGCCCAGGCTCCAGGCTGAAGGCACCACGGCAGAGGACAGCCCCAACACCTGCCACATCTTGGGGTGCCTTTCTGAGAGCTCCCACAGGTGAATGATTAGCCTGAACCCCAGGCAAGTGGAGACAGGACTCCTCTTTAGGACCCAACTTGACAGCCTGCGGTAGAAACAGCTCACCGGGGCTTCTCAAAATGCAGTCCCCAGACCAGCAGCCTCAGCCTGGCCTGTGAACTTGTGAGGAAAGCCAATCCGTAGGTTCAGCCCAGAGCTAGCTCAACAGCAGCCTGGAAGCGAGGCGGGCACCCCGGGCCAAACTGACATACACTCGCTTTTGAGAAGAACTAGCCGAGGCCCCAGTCTTATGTTTGTACCCTTTAAAGTCTCCCAAGAAACCCTTTAGAGACCCCCCAGGAGACGACACAGGCAGGAATGGACATGTTGGCTGGGAGTGAGATGTGGGGTGCCCCCCCCCATTGAACTCTCCACTTCCCACAACACTGCTTGATATGTTCTGGTTTAATCTTTATGCCCCAGGGTTTGCACAGTCTTTGTCTTGGGGAAACTGGGCAGACAACACCCAAAGCAAGAGAAAGGGTGTCACAGGAGGAGGAAGAAACCTAAAGATGAAATGAAAAAGAACAGAAACAGACAAAGCAACAGGTCCACACAAGGGAGCCAAGGACAAGTCAGGAAGCGTGTTTAATTGGCATGACATGGCAGACATACATCAGGAGCACGAGAGGAGGCCTGGGCACGCTAAGTGGCCCTTGACCACCCTGGGGCCTCACCCTGCCCCCACCTGCACCACCAGGGCAGGGGCCTGCTTCTTCCCCAGAGACACATACCAGCGCATTCAGACAGGACAGCACCCCAAAAAGAGGCTCAGAGGGAGTTGGAAAGGCAAACAGAAAGAAAACAACCATAGCCAGGAGACATTGTTTTTTTTTTTTTGGTTAAGAGTTGCCCTAATTCCTGTATGAAGTTGCAGGCACCAGGTGGGGGGTACAGGACAACTTAGACTGCCCCACTGGCCTACCACGTCTGCAAGGTGCTCTGACCCCTATGCACACGCTGGGTCTCCACTCCTCATTTTACCCTGTGAGGGGGGCTGAGCAGACACCTGCTCCCCATCCCAGGGTCAGAGGAACTGAGCAGGGCTGACGGGCCCGGAGTCTCAGAGAGCCGGTCACTGAGTCAGACTGGGAGCCCCAGGTCCCTGCAAGGACGTAGGGAAAACAAGTATAGAGGCTGCGGAGCGGTGGGGCAGGCGGGGGTGGGGGTATGAATTCTGCGTGTGTCCCGGTTCTGGGCGGTAGAGAGAGCCTGAGCCTAGATGCCAAGACAGAAGATGGGACCAACTGTTTATTCAACAAAAGCCTTTTATTCATTCAAAAATCAACCATTGGGTTTATTCCGCAGATATTAAAAAAATGGGTAGAGGGCAAGGCTTCCCATCATGGTGCCCTTAAGCTAATTAACTTGCTATCCCGGGGGGGGGGGGGGGGGGCGGAGAGACCTAGAAGAGGGGCATCTGGGAGACACGCTGCCAAGAAGGCGGGCTGGAGCCCAGGCCCGGGCGAGGGCGAGATCCGAGCCCCCTCCTAGCACCCCACCTCCCGCTGCCCCCCTCCAAGCGCCTGTTTGGCCTGTGGGGACCCCCACGTGCCTTTGCGGCTCCCCGCCACGAGGGGGCGCGCCCGCGTCCCCCAGGCTCCCCGGACGGAGGCGAGGCTGCACCGGGAACGGATTCTGGGTGCGGGGTGCGCAGAGGGGCTTTCTCCAGGGAGAGGCGGCCTCTCCCCGGGGTGGGGGGCTGCCCCCCTTCCTCCCCTCGGAGAAAAGGCAGGTTCCCGAAAGCCCCGTGGGCCTGCCGTCTAGGAAGTTGGCTGCCAAACAGAAAAGCGTTTCGGGGGAAAGGAGGACACACACGTTTGCCTTGACGTTACTGGAAACGTTGCCCGGTTCAGTATCGGGAACTCTGGCATCGTCCTCAGTGCCACCAACACAGAGTGGGGAGCGACGCCCTGAGCAGGAGGCAGGGGCCGCTGCTCCGGGGCCAGGGAACGAGGAGCGAAGGTCAGGAGAGGGACGGAGAGCCTGGCCTCCGGTGGGTCTGGAATCCCCAGGGAGCAGCCTGGACGGCCTGGGGAGGGGAGCAGGGACCCACAGCTGCTCAAGATTCCAGATCTAGAGGCCTGGTGAGAGGAGGGGACAGACTGTCCCTGCCCGGGAACCTCGGGCACAAATGGCCAGTGTCCAGCACCCTGCCGGCAGCTCTGGGCCGCCCCGGGGCATGGACCCAAGGTGCGCTGGAGCCATGCGTCCACAGAAGGCCTGCTGAGGCCAAAAGCCACAGCCGTGGCTCCAAACCAAAAGGTCAAAGGGCAAGAAGGTAGGAGGAAGGCCTCACAGGCAGATGCTCCATTGATGCCTGGGAATCGATGCCTGAGCTAGGGGGATCCACAGGCTTAACCCCAGTGATTCTGAGCTACAGGTCCCTTATGGAGACGATGCCTCTAGCATGGGCTGCAGGACAGCATCTCCCCACTGGGCCAGAGGCTGAGGCAGAAGCCAGAGAAGTCATGTGACATGGGGAAGGACCCCCCCCCAACCCCAAACCACCAACATGACCTCCCACACTAAGGTCCTAGGCCAGAGCCAGGATTGGGTGGGGAGTCTGAGGCTCCCGAGCCAGTGGCCTGAGCAGAAAGTTGACCCCAGCAACCTTGAGGGGCCCACCCTGCAAGGTCACCTGTGAAAATGGAAGTGCTCCCTGTAACACGGAATCTGGGGGCTTACAGTGAAGGTGGGGTGCAGCCACAGGCTCTGCTGAGCAACAAGGGAGTCTGGGACTGCTGAGTGCACCAGCCAGCGGGAATGGACATGCAAGCCCCGTCTGGCACAGCCAGGCTCTGGTGGAGGGTCTGTTAGCTGATGGTTAATTAGCATACGCTCTGGCCTCCTGGCAAAGTGCAAAGTGAAGACCAAGGACAATTCAAAGTGAGGACCAAGGGCCAGCTTCTCCTCTCCTGGGGCTGGGGCAAGCAGGGAGATGGCAGCCTGCTGACCTTGCAAAGAAGTGGGAATTCTAGACTCAGGCCTGCCCTACAGACTCTAGGGGGTTGCTTCCCACCTCAGAAGGCTTCCTTCCAATGAGGACTTGTCTGGGGCCAGAAACACAGCTCAAGAGTCCAGGGGAGACCAGGAAGGATTGCAGAGAGAACCAGGTAGGTCATCTGACCCCACACATCACACCCAGCGGCTGCCATGTCCCCATAGACTCGTGCCAAGAGACCAAATAGTGACTCAGACCCTTCCCGTGTCTTTTGGGGTCTGGCAAACTTAGGCATGGACCATAGAATCATAAACTGCAAGAAACCCAGGCTTACAACCATACAGTGTCAGCACGGAAAAGGATCTTCCAGATCAATCAGCCCAAGCCTCTGGCCCAAGGTCATCTGACTTTCCTGGTGGCAGTTCTGGGGCCATCCTGTCTGGGTGGCAGGCAGAGTTAGACACATCCTAGAAGCACATGTGGGCCACAGCCCTGAGGGGCCACTACTGGGTGGAACTGCCTGCAGCCCTTCTCTCCTACCCTCCCTTCCAGCACCTGAGCTGAGAGGGAAGAGGAGGAGGAGGATGCTCTGTGGGTCAAGAGCAGACAGGCAGACAGAAGAGCAAGTGGGAGAGAACTGAGCGACTATCTTTAAAACCCACCAAGGAGGGAGAAGGAGCCCTTCCTTCTGCTCACTTGTTTGCAAAGAGTGCCCTGCTTCCCTTTCTCTAGGTAGCCCGTCCCCCACTCTTGCTGGCTCCCTCCCAGTCTCCATGCTGCTGCAGACACCAAAGCAAGAGTTGAGAAACCCAAAGATGTCCCCTGTTTGTCCTCAGAAAAAATGCTGTGGAGCCAGAGAAGGACCCAGGATGGGGAGTGTGGATAGGAAGCAGAGAAAAGGAGTTCAAGAGGAGGCATTCAGGCTGGAGGGAACAGTGCATTAGCCATTTAAGAAACCCACCCTTCCCCTCTCCAAACATCGAGCACGGTATCTGGAAAAAAAAAAAAAAAGAAAGGAGAAGAAGAAGAATTAGAAGAAGGAGAAGGAGAAGAAGAGGGAAAAGGAGGAGAAGAAGGAGGAAAGTTTTTTGGCTTCTTGGCCGCTGCAGGCCACCATCCCCCCAAGCGCAGGTGGGCGAGGGCGTGCACATGTAAACGGGAGGCCCCACATCCCTGGGAGCTCTGGACACACGGGGCAGCAGCAACAGTTAACAACCAATAAATAAAAGATATCAATTATATATGTATAAAAAAAATTCACTTTCCCCACAAAAAGCACAATACTGTTATCACAAAAAAAAATCATCATCATCATCATTAATCATCCTAGTCACGCAGGTGGTTTCGCCGCTCGAGGATGGGACGTGGAATAACGTTACTCGGGCCCCCGCCACGCCCCGAGCGCACCGTGGCCGTGGCCGAGGCCGCGACTCCCGTGGCCTCTCCGGCTGCCGAAGGACGCCGAGGCGGGAGGCAGTGTTCTCTGAGGTCTACGCTGGCCTTCTCCCCATCTGTCAGTCTGTACCTCCTAGGACAGAAGGTAGCTGTTGGGTTTCTGTTTTTGTTTTTTTCTTTTTTCAATGTCTGTTTGAAATAAAAAAACAAAAGCACACGCGCAGGAGAGCGGGAGGGACCCAGAGGCTGCCTGCGAAGCAGCCGAGTCCTTGGTTTTGCAGAGGGCTATAGCCTTTTCCGTTTCATGTCGGTTTCTGGACAAGCAGAGGTTGTTGGCGATCGGAGCCGGTGGCTTCAGGCGGCGGTGGGTGCAGGGCAGGGGTGAGGAGAGCCGGGCCTCACGGTTCCAGGGCGGCCCAGCTGGCCATGGATGCGGACAGGCTGGGTGGACACAGAGGGTGGTGTTGGGGCGGCGGTGGCCTCATGGCACGGGAGGAGGTGAGTGGTTCCCAGGCATCTGGAAGACACAAGGAGGTGAGATAGGCATGGAGCTGGCTGCCGGGGACAGACGCCCCTGGGGCTAGAGGGAGATTCGGCTAAAGGGCAAGTGGCACACTGTCAGAAGCCCTCAAATGTCCCGAGCACACCCTCTGATCCAGCCATTTGGTGTTTAGTGTTCATCCTTTCTTTTAAGAAAAACATTTTATTTACTTATTCATGAGAGACACAGAGAGAGGCAGAGACACAGGCAGAGGGAGAAGCAGGCTCCATGCAGGAGCCCAATGCGGGATTTGATCCTAGGACCCCAGGATCACACCCTGAGCTGAAAGCTGATGCTCAACCAGTGAGCCACTCTGGCGTCCCGGTATTTATCCTTAAGAAATAAATATGGTGTTTCCTGCAGTAACATCCATAATAGCAAAATAAAAAGGGAGGGAGCGAACTCAGTGCCCATTAATAGGGAGCTGGTTGGATACACAGGACACAGCCATAGGGTCAAATGACTTGCAACCATTAAAAACAAACGCATGGCATGGCCAATAAGCTCAACACAATTAGCCATCAGGGAAGCACAAATAAAAACCACAATAAGGCACCACTTCACACCCACTAGGATGGCTATCATCAAAATACAGGGAAATAACAAGTGTTAGTGAGGGTGTGGAGACACCGGGCCCCTCACCCTTGCTGGTGGGGAGGTAAGATGGTGCAGCCGCTGTGGAAAACCGGCTGCTGGTTCCTCAAAAAGCTAAACGTAGAGTTGCCATAGGACCCAGCAATTCCACTTCTAGGTATATACCCCAAAGAACTGAAAATCAGGACTCAAATCCATGTACACCAACATTCACAGCAACGCTATTCACGGCTGTCAAAAGTGGAAACCAGGGCACCTGGGTGGCTCAGTCATCGAGCGGTTGCCTTCAGCTCAGGTCATGATCCCGGGGTCCTGGGATTGAGTTCCGCATGGGGCTCCCTGCATGGAGCCTGCTTCTCCCTCTGCCTGTGTCTCTGCCTCTCTCTCTGTGTCTCTCATAAATAAATAAATAAAGTCTTAAAAAAAAAAAGGTGGAAATCCAGATGTCCATCAGTGGATGAGCAGATGAACAAGACGTAGTCTGTTCACAGAGTGGAGCACGACTCAGCCATAAGAAGGAATGAAGTCCCGACACACACTACAACATAGATAATCCCTGAAAATAATATGCTAAATGAAAGGAGCCAGACACTAAGGGCCACATATTTCATTTATATGCAAAATTTCATTTATATGAAATGTCCCAAATACGCAAATCCATAGAGACAGAAGGGAGGCTGTGGTTTCCAGGAGCTTGGTTGGAGGTGGGATGGGGAGAGATGGCTTAGTGGATACAGAGTTTGATTTTGGGGGGATGAAAAGGTTTTGGAACTAGACAGAGGTGATGGTTGCACATCATTGTGAATATACGAAATGCCACTGAATTGTTCACTTGAAAATGGTTCAACCTAACCTACTCTTCCCCTCTGCGAAGGGATACCCTGCTGGCTCCGTCACTAGAGCATGCAACTCTTGATCTCGGGGTTGTGAGTTCAAGCCCCAGGTTGGGCATGGAGCCTCCTTAAAATAAATAAATATCTTTTAGAACAACAAAATGGTTAATTTTGTTAGGTGAATTTTGCCTTGATATGTTTTCAAACGTTTACAAAAAAAAAAAGGCATGGAGGACAGTCCTGTCTTTAGCATCTGCACCATCCACAGATCCTTCCCGTAACCTGCTCCACTTAAATACCACATCCTGCTCCCCTGACTATGCGCATGTAGGTGTCTGATCCCAAAGGGGCCACTTCCCATATCTGTGTGAGATGACCTGAAAGCATAATCTGGGTCAGTCAGAAGCTACGTGGCAGTGGCCCTGGAGGAACAGTAAGGGCCCACAAGACCGGAGTTAGGGTGGCCGCCACAGTGCAAGTGGGGGGAAGAGTTACCCAGGGAGAGACCTGTGTCCTCTCAGCCTTCCATCCTTGTGTCAACCCTGGGGCGCTTGGCTGGGTTTCTAATCACATGCTCTGCCTTCTGTGGCAATCTGTGAACCCTGGTGATCCACAGCATTACCTTCTGGTTAAACCCGCAAACATGATGAAATTCATCAAATGCATTTAGATCCACAAATTCATGATTACATATTTTTTTAAAAAAGTCATTGGTCATCTCAAAAGGATGTTAGAAATCCAACTCATGGGCGCCTGGGTGGCTCAGTGGTTGAGAGTCTGCCTTTGGCTCAGGTCATGGTCCTGGGATCAAGTCTCTCATCAGGCTCCCCACAGGGAACCTGCTTCTCCCTCTGCCTGTCTCTGCCTCTGTGTGTGTGTGTCTCTCATGAATAAATTAATAAAATCTTAAAAAATCCAACTCATTTTGAAAACTGAAAAGGAGGAAGAATCAAGTATTTCTTATGAAAACTAGGCTTGAAAAAAAAAAAAACCAACCTAGGCTTTAGAGTAACCAAATAGTTGATGAGGGGAAGCTTCCCTATATAGAAGCAACTGAGCTACCAACAAAGGACAGACATCTTTAGAACATCACCTACAGAATGAAAGAATGAAGTGGTCATCACCAATGGCTGCTGATGTCACCGGACCTCACATGCTACCTGGTGGACACCCACAGCCCCAATGGGAGGTGTTCTCAACAAAGGAAACCAATCTGAGCGGAGCACCGGGCAAGCCTGCAGATCTAACTGCCCCTTTCCAGGAAGAACAGGGAGCTGAAGAACATGTTAAAACCACCATGGGGCACATTCAGCAAACTCTAGATGTAGGAGACTCTACAGAATGTGTTTTTCAACAAATAGCCAGCCAAAAAGGGAAGGAGAAACACAGATTAAAATAAACTTAAAAAAATAAAATAAAATAAACTTGAGAGACCTATCAACCAACTGTAATAGGTGGAATTTATTCAGATTCTGATTCCAATAAACAAAAACCTGTGAGGTAAGAGGAAGTGGGAATATCAGCTGCTGGATTGGGGGAAGGGGGGGGGTATTAAGGCATTAGTATTGACGTTTTTACTATTGTGGATTTTGTAAAGAATCGTTATCTTTTAGGAATACACTTTGAAATATGTATGTATGAAATGACAAAATGTCTTGAATTTGCTTCAAAATAACCACTGTGAAAGTGCATGTAGAAGGTATAGATGATACAAGACTGGTGGCAAACTGGTGATTCTGAAGGTTGGTGATCAGTAATGGGATTATACCATTCCCTGCACCACTGCTTGTGACTACTAAGGTTTTTCTTAAAAATCCACATCAAGATTTCCAACAACCTAAGTGTCCCACAGCACGGGACTGGCCAACTACACAATAGAATACTATGCAGCTATAAAAAATGATGGTCTCAGACAATATTTTTACTGATACAGAAAATATGCAGGATCTCAGTTCTTGAAGGACTGTTAATTATGTAACAGTAATTTATATAACAATTATGATACATCAGAAATCTGAGAAGGCAAATCCATGAAAAAAATGATGGAACATAATATAAGTTGGACATGATTAATATCTAGCAAGTTCTAGGATAAGCCTGAGAAAAGGAAGAGGGCAATTTTGGGGATGAGCTAAAGGTTGTCTGAAAAGCCTGTCATGGATATAAAGTAACATCTTCTTGGCCACCATGTTGCTGGTGAGAGTCACATGGACATCTCCATAAATGGTGTTAAGGAAAGCCCATGCAGAGATACAGCAAAATGTGAACTTTTTGCCAAATTGGATAAAACATGCTAAAAATCTCTTTTCTTGGGGTGCCTGAATGGTTCCATTGGTTCAGTGTCTGACTCTTGATTTTGGCTCAGGTCATGATCATGGGGTCATGAGATCGAGCCCTGTGTCTGGCTCCACACCCAGTGGAGATTCTCTCTCTCCCTCTCCCTCTCCCTGCCCACCAGCTCCAGCTCATGCACATATGCTCTTTGCCTCTCTCTCAAAAAAAAAAAAAAAATTCCCTTTTCTTAGTGTTGCGTCTCCAAAAGTAAACATAAACATTTCCTATAAGTTGTTCATTAAAAAAAAAAAATTAAAAAAAAAACAGCCAACAACATATGGTTATGAACTCATTGTTGCTGAGGAACTACAAATACATATGTGCTCACAGAAAACCGTAAGGCAGAAACAATTAGGGTGACTGAAAAATAATCGCACACCGTAAAGAAATTAGTGACACTGCATGAGTTCTTCTCGGGGGTGGATATATCAAGAACCTATGTTTGTACCACTTTTTCCACAGCCTGCGGGAGACAAAGCAGCACGTCACAGGACAGCTGCCATGGAGGCCACTGGTGGTAATACACAAAAGGAGCCTCTGGGAAATGAGACAATGGATCATACACACCATGGGACCCAGAGCCATATACGGAGAGCTTCTCAGATCAGAGAAATAACTATGATGGTTCCTTTAGAAATTGGTTTGATTATATATCCTCATGTGACCCAGTTACTGAGTATTAAGTTTTTGTGAGTGTTCGATTCCTTTTAAATCACTCTGGACCCAAAATGCTCACAGTGGTTATATCTGGGTTATACATGAAGGTTTTTAAAAATAAACTTTTTTATGGAGGTGTTCTGTTTTAACATATTGTCTAATGTCTCTTCAATGTAAAGGGATTTCTTGTGTAAAATCATTAGCAGCAGCAGCCTCATAGAAACATCAGAACAGCATAAGTCCCCGAAATAAAGCATCAGCAAATCAAATCTGATGATACATAAAAAGGCTAACACACCAGGGTGAAGTGGAGTTTATTCCAAGAATGCAAGGGTGGCTTAGCATTCAAAACCCAATCAGTGTCATTCATCGGGTTAAAATCCAAAAAGGGAGAAAAGTCATATGAGCATCTTGATAGATGCAGAAATTTTTTTTTTATGAAATTCAACATTATTCATGATTTTTTTAAAAAACAACTCATAAGAGAGCCACCTGGCTGGCTCAGTCAGAAAAGCATGGGGTTCTTGATCTCCAGGTGGTGAGTTTGAACCCTGCATTGGGTGCAGAGATTACTTAAAAATAAATGAATATAAATAAAAAATGATTCCTGGTGAACGAAACTTTTTAAATCTGACAAAATCTATCCACAGAAGACCTATGCCAGATATCCTAATAATTCCCATTGAATTAATTATAAATAACTAATCTAATTGTGAATTATGAAAGCAGTTTCCCAAGACCAAGAGGGAGACAAGAACACTCACCTTCACTACTCTTAAGTGACACTGCACTGGAGGGCCCAGCCAGTGCAAGGGAGCAGGATGAAGAAATAGATGACAGAAGGATAGGAGAGGAAGAAATAAAACATAGATAGTCCCAAAGAATCAAAGGCAGACCCTTAGATTTGATAAATGACGTTAGCAGCTTACATAAATCGCCAATAAACAAAAACCAACTGAATTTCTAGAAACCAGAAATAAACAGGAAATACAATTTTAGGATTACTATTTATCATACCACCAAAAACAGTGAACATCTAGGAATAAATCTATCACGAGATGTGAAAGATCTTTTAGCTGAAATCAATTAAAATGTCATAGAGGAAACATTTAAAAGGCCTAAATGAATGGATATACCATTTTCAAGGATTGGAACACTCCATAAGAAGACACAGATGCCAATTCTCCCCCAAACTGAACTGTAGAGTCAACTCAATCTCAGTCAAAACCCCCAGTGTGTGTGCTTGTAGAAATGGATACATTGATTCTAGAATTGATGTAGAAATGCACATAGCCTAACATAGTCAAGGCACTCCTGAAAAAGAAGTGATGAGGGGTCACTTCCAAGGTTAGGTTATGAAAAGATGGATGGCTGCATCTCGGGTCCTCACTCTTCCTCCTTCCTGGGAAGCTCACCCCCACGGAAACCAGCAGAAGTCCCCACAGTGAGGATCAAGGCTGACAAACCAAATGAATGGGCTTGGAAGTGGGTATCCCACCACCAACACCAAGCCTTCAGATGACATCATGGCCCCTGGCCAGCAGCGGAGGGTTATCCAGGTTACCTGAGACTGAGGTATTTCCCAGGACTTGGGACTTTCGGCACTAACTCTGGAACAGTCCCGGGCAAACAAGGATGGCTGGTCACCTTGCTGACAGCTTAACTATATCCTCATGAGAAACCTCAAGCCAAAGGCCTCCAGCTAAGCTGGGCCCAAATTCCTGATGCCAGTCCTCTTCAGCAGCTGTTTTGAGGTAACGTAGTATTCAGTAACAGATATCTGAGACAGCACTTCACAAAAGGATGGTGTACATATAACCAGGCACCCAATGTCTGTGCTCACCGGAGAAAGGCAAACTAAAATAACAAGCCATCGCAATGCACATGAGGGCCCAGTCAGTGCACGTTTTACTGTATAAAATGTAAAAGACAGGGAATATCCAGTGTTGGCAAAGTTGGGCAGCTAGAACTCTGGGGGACCACTGGTGAGGTATCAAATGTGGTGGCCACACGGGAAAACTCAAATGGCATCTAGTGAAGTGGAACACACACATTATCCTGTGTCCCACAGTGATCCTCAGATACACACCGAGAGAATGCATCATCTGTCCACCAGAAGGCACGTTCAAGAATGACCTTGGGGGGTCACCACCCCCATTCCTCCCATGCAACATGGAGGACCGAACAGAGAAGAGGCAGAAAAAAAGAGGTTGTGGAGAATCAGGAAGAATAAAGGAGACAGTCCTCCTCTGGCCACAGAGGCCTCTCTGGGCACTATAGTTCAGCACTTCCAGAAATTCAACTGGATGAAACAACAAATGGTATCTGAGCTACTGAACAAGAGCCAGGGGCTTGGGTCTCCCACGGTCCACACACGGAGGGCATGGGCAGCCTTGCTCTCTCCATCCCCTGACAACTGTGTTTTTCAAAGTGTTTTCAATCCAAGGAAATTTCTATTTATGCAAACTCTCAAGCTGAATCTGGGCATGTAAAAATGTCAAAGATAGAGGAGCTCTAGCTGATACGAACCCCACCTCCAGGCCACCTCCTACTAGCTCAGTTTCAGCTCGGCAGACCCCAGGCATTGCCAGGAGACCCAGCTAATCCTAGGTATCCTGTGACTGGCTTTCCGCCCACCCCCAAGCCCAACTCCCAGGTCCCCCTTCACTCACCCCAGCTCTGGGTCCTGGACTATACCAGCCCATCATAGAGGGACAGCGCCTGCACAATGGAGGGGTCAGCCTTTGATCCTTCCTGAAACTCCTGCAGGGTCAGCTTCCCATCGGCGTTCTGCAAGCAGAGAGAAGTGGCTGAACGTGGAGGGACACCCAGCCTCCTGGGACCCTTGACACCCACTCCCCAGGCCCATCCCAGGACTGGCCCAGAGAGAGCTTCCCCAGTTAGGTCAGGAAGGAGGCAGTGCAACTCCCATATAAGAGGAGTTGGGCAACAGACAGACCCAGCCCTTGAGGCAGGGTGACCCCAGGGACATAACCCACCTCCCCAGGCTCACGTTGATTCCTCGGGGCACTGGGGTGAGTGTTTTGTGAGCCCAAGATGTGCAAAGTGCTCACAGCCTGGAAGCGCCCCTAACTCCATACTTCTCATTATCACAGCAATTAATTCCATAAACAGCAGTTAATCCCAAAGGGCTGAGAGCCTCATGCATTTCTCTGGGGTCACTCTTGCAAGGGCATTTAAACCACTCCTAGAGCAGCCTACACCGGATGCCAGGAGACCCAGCAGAGCTCACATAAAAGGACCTGAGTGGGTCTCTCAGGGTAGGGGTGATTTGGGCCAGAATCCCTGCCTCTGCAGCATCTTTCAAGGAAAACCATGAGAAGGAAAAAAAAAAAAGGGCCTGGAGACCACCCACCCTAGATCCCGTCCCCAGAGAACACGGGCAGTAACAGGAGTTCCAAAAAGCACAGTGAGGCCTGTGGGTCCCTCTGAGGATGGCTCACCGTGGGCCTTGTGCATACTTCGTGTCTCATGCTTGGTCTC
Organism: Nyctereutes procyonoides; assembly: GCF_905146905.1. NCBI lineage: Eukaryota > Metazoa > Chordata > Mammalia > Carnivora > Canidae > Nyctereutes > Nyctereutes procyonoides. Next base: position 35,741,099 of record NW_026575020.1, read on the forward strand.
ACGGGCTCCTCAGGGCTGCCCTAAGAAGAGGTGATCTTATCCCCATTTGGCTGGTAAGGAAACCAAGGCTTGATCACCTCCCAGGGCCCCATGGCTAGTCACTGGGGAAGGCAGAATTTACACCAGTCTGGGGGATGGTGGGCTCTGTTTCCTTAAATAAAGGAGGTATGAGTCAGGGAGATTTAAGGAGTGTGTGGCCTTGGCCCTTAAATAGCATCGAACCACCCATGATGATGGTAGTTGACAATACCCAAGAGAACCAGCAGTACTTGTGACCTATGTCAACCGTGGGGGTCATGGGCAATTTCACAGCACATCACCGCTACTGCAGGCATCACATACACCTGTCACTGCTTTGAAACTGGAAAGTGGTGACACCCACAGCTACACCTTCTCATCTAATGTGTTCATAAAGAAGTTCATAGAACGCTATATCACAAATTCTTTTTAAAAAATATTTTGATGGCTCTATTCCAAAATCATTAGCTGCCTTTTTGATCCTATGGATTTGATCTGATGCGCCGAACACCATTATTCACAGACACCCAGAGACTTCTCTAATATGTCAAAGGGGTCCATGTCAAGAAGGAAAAACGGTCAAGAATCTTAGCTGAGGAAAGAAGTGTTGGGTAAACTTACCTAAAACTCTGGACGTTTGATGGGGGTGGCTGTTGACAGGTGGACACTGCAGCAGGCCAGGCCCTGAGCTGAACATCTATGCATCTCTGAGGGTCTGCCTGGCCCACCCACTGCGGTCCAGGGCCTGGTCCCCCCACCTTACTTCCCCAGTCAAGGACCAGCCTCACCCGGGGCTCACCTTGTCCATCATGGCAAAGATCCGGTCCACCCTCTTCTCGGGGGTGTTCTCTTCCTCAGGGAGCTCCACGGTGTTCCCCTGCCAGGGAGAGACAAGGTGGCCAGTGGGCTCCTGGAACTCAGGGCTTTGGGGTCCTAGCCCAAAATCTGCCCTCCAGATCTGGGTGGTTCCAGATGCAGACACTCCCCACCCCACCCCTGTCCTCTCTGCCTCCTGCTCTGGAACACTCTGTCCCCCCAGCCCCTGCCCACCTTGCAGATGCACATGGTGACCCCTCCCCTGGCCAATTCTCACCCTGGTGGGGTGGGGTGGCGGGGAGCAGCCAGCTAGGCAAGCAGGCACCCTCGGGGATGATCAGATCCTGTCCCTAAATGTGTCACCCCTTCTGCCCCTCCTGCCCCTCCTACCCCATAAGGCCCAGGCCTCACCACCATCTGGTAAATGGCATCCACAATGTCCAGCATCTCGTTCCTGGTGATGTAGCCGTCGTTATCCAGATCATAGAGCTTGAAGGCCCCTGCAATCAAGCAGTGGGGATGGAGTCAGCAGGCTCGGTCATGCCCCTTCCCCCCTCCAGCCCCGCAACAGGCTGGGGAGCCACATTACTCATCAGCAACAAGGATTCACATCAGGACAAACAGGGATGGACAGACAGGCACATGCACATACACACATTTCAACTAGGGTTAAAAGAAAAAAAAAGAAAAAAAGAAACTAAAAATAAGGAGAGGGTTCTGGGTCTGTGGGAGCGGGAGCTGAGGCTGGGTTGTTGAGTGAGGGGGACCCCCAAGGGCACCCCCTTTCTCCCCCCACCACTCTCTGCCTCCTCTTCACCCACTCCGCTCCCATAATCACACAGCTTCCTGCTCTGGTCAACTTAGAAAGTAAGATAATACACCCAGGATAGGGGTGGGAGTGTAGCTTTTACAAGAATAAAATCCTCCTTTATTCCTTAAAAAAAGAAAGAAAGAAAGAGAAACTGCAGGGTTTTCTTGTTGCCAACGCAATGCAGCATAAAGGTCCAGGAGAATGGTGAATTCTGGCTTGACTGTTTCCCCCTCTCTTCAGACTCCCTTTTGTACCCCATGTTCTAGCCTGGGCCTGGACCTCGGCCCCAGGGCCTTGCACATGCTATTCCCCTGCTCTGCACACCCTCCTCCCTCCTCCTGGTCAGGCCAGCTCTCCCCCTGCCTGGCACAGCTCCTGACACCTCAGAGGGTCAGTTCCTCTCCTGTCCGCCCACTCACCCACCCCTTCTTGCCTCGGCTGCAGTTTTATGGGATTTTTCAAAATCATATTCCCAGGCTAGACAGCCAGCTGTGAGTGGGTGCCTGCCCCTCTGGCTCTCCACGGCTTCCCGGCCTCCTGGCCAGCACGGACTGTGGCCGTGGACTGTGGATTATCTGCTGTGTGAATGAGTGAGGAAGTGGCTGAATGACACCAGTCATTAAAGCAGTGGCGTCCTAAGAGGTGCAGCCAGCACTGGAACCAGGTCTCTTAATGCAACACCACACTACCCGCGGCCTCCGTCTGCACCTGTTGACCTGCCCCATCTGTCTACCCTGCCTCTCAGTAAGCTGTGTTCCTTCTCCATGGCCACCCCCAGGGAAGCTCCTCTGACCTGGAAAGGCAGGACATCTGGCCTGGCCCGGTGATCTGGGCTCCCTCCAAGCCTGGGCCCAGGCAGTGGCTGCCTGACAGAACCAGGGACGGGACTTACACCGAAGCTTCTCGTCCAGTGTTCCCCTCGAGGTCACCGACAGCGCCTGGATGAACTCGGAGAACTCAATCCGGCCGTCCTGACAGGAGAAAGGGGCGGGGTGGCCTCGGTCAGTACTGGGTCTCTGGTCAGGCTGGACCGTGGGTGTGTGATGGGCGGCGGCAGGCACCAGATACCCACGGCCAATGGACGGATGCCCAAGTGGAGAGGGTGCGAGTCAGGTGACAAGAGATGGGGTAGGGGGCAGGATTAGAGATGGGTCAGGTCAGGCCAAGGGGACAGAGGAAGGAGTGAAGCTAAAGGCAGAGCCCAACTCCATGTCTGATGGGACAAAGAGCCAGAAGGCACCACCAACACACACCCCCTCTCTGGGCCGGAGCTGCCTGGAAATCTCCTTTCCCCTTGGCCTAGAACTACAGGCTCACACACTTTTGAGGAGTCAGGGCTCTAGACTTTACTCTGCAAATCTGTTTTGCAAGTAGGAGAAACTGAAACCTGGGGAGGGCAGAACTCTTCCCAGGGCCAGGCAGTGTGACTGTCAGCCTGACAGCACCTGAGGAGAAAGCCAGGGCATGACACGACAGAAACAATTGAGTGTCCTGCAGCACAGAGCGTGCAAACTCGTCACAGTGAATCCACCATGAACATGAGGGAGACTGAAAAAATGCAGGCGTGGGACAGGGTGCTAAGAACAGTGGGCGCCCTGACAGCGGATACGCCAACTGTCAGCACGGCCATCGCCAGGAGGGGACGTGTGCTACAACACAGATGAGCCTTGAAAACATAATGCTCGGTGAAAGGAGGCAGGCACAAAAAAAAAAGAGCTCAGAGACTCAGTTTCCCCAGCTGCAAAATGGAGTTATTAAAAGGACCTACCCCACAGGTAGCTGACTGCAAAGCCTCAGTCAAAATAATCCATGTAAAAAGCTTAGCACGTAGTAAATGTTCAGTAAATGTCAGTCATGATTCTAAATCCTGTGATTATCCCTGCAAGCATTTGCATTTTGTGCTTGTAAGAGAAAGGTCAAGTATACATATGAGTGCATATGTGTATGTGTGCACACATCTCCATGTGGCGTGGTGCGTGCATTGTGTACGTGTGTGCACGTGTGTGCAGACGTAGTCATGTATTTGCATGCATCAGCGTCTGTGCGTGTGTGTGCATGTGCACACGGGTGCATGTTCCTTCTCCAGAAGGGAACATCGGCAGGAGAGCGTGGGTGTGGAGACGCTGCGGGCGCCTGCAGGAGGGAGGGGACCTGGGCTGGGCGCCGGCCTGTCGATCCCCAGCTCACCTTGTTTTCATCAAAGACGTTGAAAACAAACGTGGCAAACTTGGTAGGATCTCCAAATGGGAAGAACTGCTTATAGATTTTCTGGAAGCCTGCAGCATCCAGCTGCCCGCTGGGGCAATCCTTGATGAAGCCCTTGTACCTGGAGGTAGCAGACCAGGTGAGAGAGGGTAAAGGAGGCGCCAACACCACCCACCTACCAGCAGCTCCTTCCCAGCACCCCAGAAGGCTGTGAATCTCCATCTGGCGGGTGGTGGGCCCAGGCCTGGCCGTCCAGCAGGGGCTCATCTCACCTCTGCCTCTGGCTAGCTGTGTGACCTGGGACAGGTGACTGCATCTCTCTGAGCCTCATCCATACAAGGGGTGTAAGAGTTGCCGTGAGAATTAACACTGTGCACAGAGCACTCAGCCCCCCAGGCCTGCACTCCACACGGCGGAGCTGAAACAACTAATACAAACCAGCCCCCCCAAAGTGGCGCTTACATCAGGCATTCCGCCTCCCCCACCTTCTCCACTGAGCCCCTCCTGGCACCACAGAGGGGGGCAGGCTGGCGGTGCTGGCGGTGCTGCTGGTGGGCAGAGCCACCATATGGGGCTGGCAGCTGGCTCCTCCCACACGCCTGCACCCCCAGTATGCACCCCCCACCTCTGTTCCCAGGGATCTGTGCTAACGGACGCAGCCAGCTCAGAGGGCATCCTGGTTGGTCCACCCTGTATTTCCAGTGCCCAGCACAGGATCCTGCAGATACGCAGCTCGCTGACGGCAGCATGGCTCTGTAGTCCAAACTCCAGCTTTGCCATCTGCAGACTGTGCAACCTCGGGCAAGTGCCTTCACCTCTCTGAGCCTCAATGCCCGCATCCATAAAAGGGGACAGCTATCACACCTGTCGGGGTCAGGATCACATGAGATGAAATAGAGTACTTAACACGGGGCTGAGCATAAAAAAATCATCAATAGCATGGTCTTTCGTATTAGGGACTCGGAGGAGTTGTTGTAAACCAATTCATGAGTTGGCTCCTGTGGGTAGCTTAGCAACCCAGCTGGAGGAGGATTCCTTGGAGGAGGAGGATTCCCAGCATAAAGGGAAGCTAGTGAGGGATCAGCCATTACCTGCTCCCAGCCCTTAGCTCTCGGGGCCCCTGGGTGCAGGCCCATGCTCCCTGATGGCCCAAGGCGGCCGGGCTGCAAGCTCGCAGGAAAGCCCATCTGAAGAGTGAGGAGGCTGGGGCTCCGGAGGGGGACTGGCTCGTCCTCACGACCCTGGACTGGAGCTGAGGCGGGGGTCAAAGGCGACACTGAAGAGGCCAGATGCTCAGAGCCACGGCGTCACTGAGACTTTCACCTGCCCCATTGCTCTGCTCTAACGGAGACCTTCTGGTGAAGGTGTCATTGACCCTCGTGTCCCAGGAGGTTGACTCCGAGAGTCCCGTGCTTGGACCCTCGGAGGTGGCACGGTGGGGGGGGGCCCCTCCAGAGAGGGAGCATGTGGAGAAGCCTCCGTCTTCCACCCACAGGGGGTGGCCTAAGGGGCCTGGGTGGTCTCTGCACACACAGGGACCTAAAGGAACATGCAGGACACTCAGGGATCTCTAGCCTCACAACTGAGGTCAGAGGTTAATGAGAAAACAAGCCTCTTGTTAACACACCAGCTGCTCCCCAGGGATGAGCATTGCTGGGGGGAGGGGGAGGCAGGAAGATGGAATGGGGTGGCTGGGGGCTTCCCTCCTGGGGCTGGGCTGGAGGTCAGGAAGGAGGCCAGGTCTCTGTGCACTGCCACCCCGGGCCTCCCCCTGGGCCCTTGGGGGAGCAGAGGCCCAGGGAGGCCAGGTCCCTGCTCAGGAACAGGATCGCTGCCCCATCTCACCCTCCATCTGGACCTCTGGTGACAGCCCCGGGTCCCGGGCTCTGAGCTCAGCCTTCCTGGCTGCTCCCCACTGCAGTCGCCACCTTAGCCCTGCCAGGTGGGTTCAGTGATGCGGGGTTCACAGATGAGGTAAGAGGTCGGGTGCCCTCCCACCGCAGGTACCAGGAAGGGACTCCACTCCACCCCTTGCAGGTCCCTCCCCTAAATTCTTCTTCCCAGCCGGGTGCTCTGGACTCCGAACTTCAGACCTGAGCAGAACACACAGCTGGGGAGAAGGCGCGTTTCAGGGACAAGACTTGGTCCAAGACCCGGGGGCCCCCCTGGCCAAGACAGGTCCCTGGGCAGGAGGAAGGGACGTGCCTGGCCCCCTGCACCCCCCCCCACAGGCTCCTGTGTCACCAGATCACTCCCAGAGCCCCTCATTTCCCCACAGTGGATATATGTACTTAAGTGATCTGAAAAGACTGTTACAATAATAAATAATAAAGAGAAGACAAAAGTCTCTCCCAGAGGGTCCCTGCGGGTGGCTCCCGGTTTGGGGGGGGGTGCTCTGGGAGGGGAAGGCGGTTTGCTCAGCATGGCAGGAGCCAAGAGCAGCTGCGTGAGCCCGTGGTGGGGGCCCTATAGCCTTTATTGGAGGCTGACAGAGTGGGGAGCCTTTGGGGGGGGCCTGTCCAATTACCCCTGCAAAGGCTGTCACCGTCACAGGGCCCCAGGAAGCCCACCCCTGGGGGGGGGCATGTCCCAGCCTGATGCCCCAGGCTCTTCTTGCCAGGCACCTCCATAATTCCACACCCAACCACACTTTCTAGAACTTGCCATACGATCTCCAGCCTCCAGGCCTCCTTGCCTACAGGTTCTCTCTGCCTGCAAAACACACATCTTCCTTCTCTTCAAGGTTGGGCTGATCCACTCACCTACCACTACCAAGTCCCAGCTTAGATGTCACTCGTTCCGCGAATGCAGGCCAGGTCCCCCAGAGCCTGACAGGCTCCTCTGCTCCCTCACTCTTTGGAAGACCCCAGCGCACTGTATCATGTATGCCCCAGGCTGTGTCCCCATCCAACTGTAACCGCTCTGACACTGCAGAGCCCCCTGCCTGGCACAGGCCCTGGTGTACCATGTGGGCTCAGTAAGTGTTTGCCCAGGGAGATGGATGAATGGATGGATGGATAGATGGACGGACGGACAGACAGGCATACAAACTGCCAGACAGGGGCAAGGGGAGTGAGAGCCCAGGTATCCAGTGTCTTCTTCCTGAGCCCCTGGAACCATGGCCAGAACCTGAGAGCATCCTTCAGATGGCCAGAGAACCATGGATGTCTCCCCACCTTTCTGTGGATTGACAGGGAACTGGGGGCCCAGAGAGGGAGAGAGACTGGCTCGAGGTCACACAGCAAGTTAGCAGCAAGATCAGGGCTCAGACCCAGCTCTCCTGCCTCCCAGGATCACCTGCCCCTCCTCCAGCCAGGCGGGAACACCGCTGCATTAACACCTGGTGAAGCCTTGCTACCCACACACCGTGCAACCCCCTTGTTCATCCTGAGAAGGTGGGGGCACTCTGCCTAGCCACAGCAGGGATGGGGGGTCACCCCAGACCTACTGAGAGCCAGGGAAATGGCTGTGTACTTTCCAGGCACGATGTCACCCAGTGGTCCCACTGAGCCCAGGAGGCAAGAACTAGTATGCCCATTTTACCGATGGGGAAACTGAGGCTGGGGAAGATCAAGTCTTGCCCTGGCTCAGGGCCTTCACTCAGCATGCCTTCTGCTTAGCCAGTTCTTCCCCTCCCTACCCTGCTGATTCCCACTCACCCTTTCATTCTTGGCTTTGGTGTCTCCCCTACAGAAGCTCCCTCTGGCCACTGCAGACCAAGTCACACTCTGGTCCCAGCACTCCCAGCACCCTCTCCCTGGCCGGGGCCTCGGTGGCACCTTGTATGGCTGTGCCTGGTGACTGACTTGCATAACCTATGTGATGCTGGACCAGTGGGTGCAGCACCCAGGCCACTGGTGGCCCATGTCTCCTAGACCAGCCCTACGTCTGTGGGGCCCAACACTGTGCCTGGCATACAGTAGGTGCTCAGTAAATGCTGAAAGGAGTCACACAGCTGGCAAATGAGGCAGCCAGAACTAGAACCCTCTGCCACACCTCTGTGTTTGTGCTGGATAGGGAGGGAGGGCTGTATCAGACATCCTGCCCTTTGAGGCCCAAAGTGCTCAGTGGACCCACTTCCTCAGCCCCTTCTGCTTGTTTCTGGACTCAGGGGGCCGGGGGGAGGCCACAGAGGTCCCAGCATTGCCACTGGGGCAGAACAGGCCAGGCGGGGGGCGAGGGGAGGAAGACACAAAAATCGTGCTGTGGTTACCACCACAAACTGATAACCTGGGGTGACCAGAACAGTCAGGATTTGGGGCAGGATCTTGGGGCCCAGCCCCACAATCTCCAGGCACCATCAATGACTGACAGCCCTGGAGATCCACCACAGACCTCACGGAGCCATGCCACCCACTTCAGACAAATGCCCCAAGTGTGTGGTGGAAAGGAGGTGGGAAAAGATCCTTTTATTTATTATTATTAGCTCTGTGCTGATGGTTTCATCGGCTGCACTGAGCATGTATGAATTCCGTCAAATAAACAAGTTAATTTTTTTTTATAATTTAAAGAACTGAAAAGGAAGGGCTCAAGCTTCCTCAGCAGACCGGGCTCGATCCCAGCACCCATCTTTGACCCGTGTGTGACCCTCAGCAGGTGACTTCCCCATTCTGAGCCTCAGTTTCCTGATTGGTGAGGTGGGAACCAACACAGTACCTGCCTCCCAGGCCCTGGGTGAGCTTCCACAAATGGCAGCAGTGTCGTAGACAGTGAAGGATGCCCTGAACATCTGCTGGATGCCGAGCTCCTACTCCCAACCTCTCCCACACAGCAGAGCCCGAGATGCCATGGACTCCCCCCGCCCCAGCCACCCTGTCCTGCCAGCTGCCCCAAGGAGGAGGTTCTAGAACACCGACACCCCCAATGCCCCCACCCATTCCAGTCACTCAGCCCCGAGACACTTACTCGGAGGCCACTCCCCTACACAACCTTAATGGTCAGGATAGTGAATTTTACATTATGAGTATTTCACCACATTAAAGAAAAAATGTGGGGCACCTGGGTGGCTCAGTCAGTTAAGCATCTGCCTTTGGCTCAGGTCCTGATCTTGGGGTCCTCGGATCAAGCCCTGCATGGGGCTCCCTGCTCAGTGGGGAGTCTGCTTCTCCCTCTGCCCCTCTTCCTGCTCATGTTTTCTCTCTCTCTCTCACTCAAATAAGTAGGATCTTATAAAAAAAAAAAAAGTAATGAAAAGTATTACAGAATGTTCCAGAGAAGGTATAAAAATATCAAATACAGATAAAGTTTGGTGTAATACAGTATGTGATTAGAGAAAATGAATCCTAGAGAGTAAGAGTTGTTTACATCCACATGGATCAATGAACCATGAAAACAATCAACCATTCGCCACTAAAAAAAAAATGAGCAACTTTAAAAAAATTATTGCAGCAAACAAAAGCTTTGAAAAACCAAACCAAACGACAATCACAAGTCTACCTAGATTTGCTTTCTCTTTTATAAACCTTCCTTAGTTACGAGGACTTGTGGAAGCTATTTTTTGATTTTTAAGTCTTTTTTTTATTGAAGTAAGAAGACATTTTATTAAATCAATGATCTCTGTACCTGTCACTAGTCCTGAAGTCTTGTTCGAGAACAGGGGTTCTTAGTTCCCCAGGAGCAGAGACAGCTCTGGGAATCAGAAAGAAAGCTACAGAACCCCACCTGGGAAACGGGCACGGCTCCTGAGCACCTTGCATAGTTCCCAGCCTCATGAGCAGGGGTGTGTGACAGGGTTGGCTGTGTTTGGGAGCCAGCTCTCCGAGACAGGGTGGGGATGAGAAGACAAAGTCGGAGCTCTGACAAGTGCATTCTTACACTTCTTTGAAAGGGAAAGGAAAAAAGAAATCTGTCATTTCATAAAGCACCAAAGGCTGAACGCCACTACCACTAACAGAAGCACTTCCCCACCGCACCAGCTTGGGTCATGCCTGTGTCCCCCAGGGGGCTCCAGCCACCAGGTCTCCCTGGGTGCTGGCTGGCCCCCAGCCCTGGCCTGGCACACAGTAGGTGCTCAGTAAAGGCTTCCCAGGCAAACAAGTGAATGAGTGGGTGAATGAATGAACAAATCCTTGCCATGACGCAGGGGTCCAATTCCAGTTTGGCTTCTTGTCCTCTGAGGGCCCCTGAGCAAGGCCCAAAGGCCTCAGCCTGCTAGGACTTCCCAAGATTCACTCCACCCGGGGAGCCAGCTTGAGACCAGGCTGTAGCTTCCTGCCGGCCTCCTCCCTCCATGCCCAGGGTAAAGCGTGGCAACATTGCCTTCTGCAGCAGGAAGGGTGGGGAAGACACAGATGCACCACAGAGCATCACCCGCCCCCCCCCAGCTGCAATCAGCCCCAGCGCGACCCCAGTGGTGCACCATTACCTTTACAAACACCCCCCTCCCGTGGTGCTCCTCTCCCAGCGCAGATCCTGGAGGAGGATCCCAAACACACCCATGAGGAGGATGCCCCTTCCTTTCTGTCCTTCCCCTCAGCCCCTGTGGTCTTCAGCTTTGGGGGCCTGCCCAGGCAAGAGCCAGCAGAATGGAGCTCCCACAGGCTGGGCCATGGAGGTGGAGTGAGCTGGGCCCTGACTACACACACACACACACACACACACACACACACACACACACACACACAGCACTGGGCCACCTGGGCAAGTGTCTCCGCCCCTCTGAGCTTCAATTTCTTCAGAAAATTTGGAAAATAGAAAATATAAAAGAGAAAGGTAACCTTAACACATGGTGCTGCCACCCCACACACTCTTACTTCCCAGCTTCCTGGCCCTCTGCCTGTGTTCATGGGGATCGGGGCTGGGGAAGGGGGGGCAGGTTATCTGTGCCCTGCTGTCTCTCTCCTCTCTGAGTGACAGCAACTTCACAATCATCATAAGGGCCTGGGACCTGCTGCAGCTTCTCAATCCCCACTGAGGTTCCAGATCTGCCGTGGTGACAAATCAGGCTCAGCACAGGAATGGAGATGGTCAGGAGCAAGGGGCAGGGGCCCAAACTGGCTGTGGACCCCGACCCTGACCTCACCCCTCAGCCTCCAGCCTCCTCCCCACAAATACAGAGAAGCACACAGCAGTGCAGGGCTGCAAGACCCTGAGATGACCCCGGAGAGCACTCAATGGGAGCCCGGTGCAGAATGCAAGCCCTGGGGCTGCTGGCCTGAGCACCCCAATGCTGCAGTCTGGCCTTGCACTCCTGACAACCTAGGCCTTGGTTACCCGGCTGCACAGAAAGTCAGCATGAAACAAGGTGATCCTACAGCACACTGGAGAAATAAGGACTGGGCGGTCAGGCAGGCCTCTCCGAAGAGATGACACTGGGGTGGAGATGCCAAGATGGGGGCACAGAGGGCACAGCAAGGACGGGGGTTCTAGGAGGCAGGAGTGAGCCTGGTGTGGGTGAGGGACAGCAAGTGGGGGTCCCCAGTGGGTCCCACAAGGCCAAGGGAGAAGGTGAAGTGACAGATCCCGGTAAGGGAGGGCGAGGTAAGGGATTAGGGCTTTATTCCACGTGCACTGAGAGAGGGTGGAGTAGAGACAGAGAGACAGACAGACGGACAGGAGGAAGCCAAAGCCACTGTTCGGGCTGGATCCATGCAGGCACTTCGCAGGTAGGAGAGAAAACTCTACGTGGCTGGGTGGGTCTCTGCATATGCCTCCCTCCTGGCTCCCCACTCCCACCCAGATGGTCTGCTCCCTGGCAGGTGAGGCTCAGGAGCCCTGAGTTTTCCCAGGGAGGGCAGGCATCGGCACGGTCCCCAGCTCTTGAGTGCCCTGAGAGCTGTTTAGGACATGAAAGGACTAGCTGGGGGCTGAGTGGAAAGAGGATCCCATGAGAAGGGGCCAGGGCGCTTGGGATGCAGGTGCTCATCCTACCTGTTTCCTTGCAAAACATAGAGGGGATGGTGGGCCACCTATAGCCCCAGTGAGCCAGTGAGGTTCGGGGCGATCGAGGGGTAACAAGTGGTCTCATTTTGTGTGCCTGTGACAATGGCAGTGTCCTCCCAGTGCCACTGGATCAGCACTGGAGGAGGCTGATCCAGAGTGCCATAATCTGTGATCCATTACTAATGTCTGCTATGGGCACTGGGCAGGGAGAGTGGTGGCATGTGTATCCTGTTTAATCATCTCCAGTCTAGCTTCACCCTATGGGATGTAGCCATTCTAGAATACCACAGTGAGCTGGGCCGTGGGCTGACCCAGGAGGGCCGGAGGAAGGCACTGAGTCTGCTGTCTCCTCACCTTGAAGGCGTCTCCAAAATGAACCAAAGGACATGTACTTGAGGCCCATAGAACTTTCTGGCAGAGAAAGATAAGCTCTTGTCTTTATAACTCTTCAGAGAGAGTCACCCCACCCCAAGGACTGGGTGTCACAAGGCCTGGGGCCCCAGCTCTGTTATGGGAGCCTCAGCCACGGCTCTTCACGGGCGGGCCTCAAACATGCTGAGCCTGTTCCCACCGCATCTCCAAGCTTGCTCTTTCCTGAGCCCTCCCATGGCTGAGTCCTTGTCCAGCTCGAAGCTGAAATACCAGCTTGGCAAATGATCCAAAGTCATGCCACTGTTCTGGGCCTCAGTTTTCCCATAGTCATAATGAGGAGGGGACCCTGAATCTCCAGACCACTCCATGGGTTGTACTGATGATGGATGATATCAGGATCATTATCAATACCACCAACAGGGACACGCTCACTAGGCTCTGCTCCAGATATTTTATGCGGATTAGATAATTTGTTCTTTACAATATTCCTATAAAGTTTGACTATCATTACCCTCGTTTTCCAGATGGGGAAACCAAGGCCCTGACAAGTCAAGTAACTTATCCAAGGTTGCTCAACGTGAGGCATGGGTACTCAAGCCCAGCGCCCTGGTTCTGAAGCCCACCTGGCTGCTCTGCCCTGCCTTCCCCAGGGAAAACACAGATGTGAGCAAGGCAGGGCCCCAAGGTTCAGGGGCCCCATCTAGGAAATGCTATGAAGGGATCCACCTCTGTCCTCCGGGTGCCGGTGAGGAGGAACGGAATGAGGCCACGTGTGAGAGCTTGCAGGACACAATTCCGGCCCCCAGGGCAGCTCTCAGGAGTCAATGAGGCAACGGATGTGAGGCCCTTGGGATGTGCCTCCTGGAGGCTGAGCACCTGCTGCAGCCAGGCCCTGGGGATGCAGGGGTGAACCAAGCAAGGCCAGCCCCCAGGGCCAGGAAAGGAAGCAGGGAGGCTGACAGATGAGTAACCACTGCCTGCTGTGTCCCCGGCTGTAGGGGGGCGGGGGCGCCTTCACTCACCTGGGAGTCCTGGGGTTTCAGGGGAGAAGCCCTAAGGGTGGGAGTCGGTAGCCAAGCAAAGAAGTGGAGCGGTGTCCCAGGAGAGCAGGGGGGCATGGTGACAGACCAGGCAAAAGTCAGGAAGGCCCAGAGGGCAAGGTGGTCAGGCAGGCCAGGCGGCAGAAGGAGACAGCGGTGAGACTGGAGAGGCCCACAGGGTCAGACCACACAGGTCCTCACGCTCACATTACCTTACCGAAGGCATGGCCTTCCCCTGAGCTCCAGGCAGGGTTTAGGCAGAAGCCGGACATTGTCAGGTTTTCATTCAACAATGTCCCCTCTGGCTGCCATGTGGGAGGGAGGGAGAAAATGCACAGATGGGGAATCCCAGAAGGCTTCCTGGAGGGGGAGACTCAGGTGAGCCTTGGGAGCGGAAAGCTCAGCTGGCTTTCAGGAAGGTAGGAAAGAAGGGGAGGGAGTTCCAGAAGGTAGATATGAGTAGACAAGGGCCCAGGAAGGAAGGGTGGGGAGTTCTAGAAGGCAGAGCCGCCGGGATAAAGACCTAGAAGTAGGAACATTTCTGGAACGCTCACCTGGGGAAGTGGAGGAATGAAAATGAGGTCAGAGGCAGATCAGACCCACATGTTGGTCCTCGGATGTGGGGGAGGAGGAAGGTGGTGGTGGCTGCTCCCTCCATGCGCCCCCCCCCACCCTACCCCCAAGAACCATCCACGTTCTGGGCACCTGGCTCCGTATCCAGCACAGGATGAGCAGAGTCACCCAGCTAGCTGCCCCCCTCTGTGGCCTGGACTCAGGGACGGGGAGTTGTGCTGAGTGGCCCCTAGGGGAGCCCAGCCCTGCCCCCTGCAGAGCTGCCCAGGAGTCTCCTGGCTGGGTGGGGGGGGGGTACGACATCTCTAGGCCCAGTCCCCATTGGAACAGTGCACAGAAGACCACTGGCCATGGCTTTCATCCTTTGGTCACTATGCTATGACTTTCCCAGGGAATGTCTTTCCAGGGTATCATCATTCCTGCCATACACACAGGGAAACTGAGGCTCAGGGAATCACCTGAGTCCTACTCAGCATTCTAGAGCCCATTTCTACAAACATTTCTTTTCTTTTTTTTTTTTTTAATTTTATTTATTTATTTGACAGAGATTGAGCACAAGCAGGGGGAGCTGCCGGCAGAAGGAGAGGGAGAAGCAGGCTCTCCACAGAGCAGAGAACCAGATTCGGGGCTCGATCCCAGGACCCTGGGATCAGGACCTGAGCCAAAGGCAGATGCTTCACTGACTGAGCCACCCAGGTGCCCTAGAGTCCATTTCTAAACCACCAAACTTTCCTGGAAGTCATTCGGGCTTGCCTCCTCCCCTCCTGGACCACCTAACCTCAGGTGAACCTTAGTGTGAGCCTCCCTGTCAGCACCACGAACATCCCACAGGTGACCTAGAGACAACAATATGCCCCTCCCCTCTCCCCCAGCCCAGGCAGGCATCACTAACCCATTACAGCCCTCACTGTAATGGAGCCCTCACTGCTCCACTTTCCCTTTGCTCCAGGACATAGAGCCTCAGAATCCTTCTTAACATAGCCCACTACGGATTGATCAGGGCTGGCATCCAAGAAGAAACCTCTCGGTCATCCTTGGTCCAGCCTAACTGATCACTTTATAGAAGAGGTAGCTCAACCCCAGAAAAGGGAAGAGACTTCTCAAGGCCATCAGCGGTTTAGGGAAAGAGCCAGGCCTGGGACCCAGTCTCCTGGCTCATCTCTGGTCCAAACCCCTCTCTTTGGTGAGCAGGGCAGGAGGCCTTAGAGATGACACACAAGGCAAGGAGTTCCCAACACTCCCTCCCCATTCCCAGTTCACCTGGCTCTGCCTCAGTCCCTTGTGACCAAAAGAATCTAAACGAAGGCCGCCTGGACCAGCTGGTGGCTGAGCCCCACTCAGAAGCCTGTCTGCGTGCCCCTGTCCTGGGCAGCTGGATGGATGTCCCATCAGCCCAAAGCCAACACCCCCAGGCCCTGCCCCCCCCCCCCCCCCCCCCCCGCGCCAACAGTTTGAGAAAAAACAGCTACTCACCACTGCTGGACTTCCTTCTCGGTAACTGCAAGAGAAAACAGAAGCAGCCCTTTAGCTCTAGGAGGTGCCAGGGGCTGTGCAGACCCCAGGGAGCCCCCTTCCTGCCCTCTCCAACCCCATGGCCCCACAGCCGCCCATGCTGGCTGGCTCCGAACAAGAACGTGCGCTCCCAGGTGAACAGTCGAGTCAGCAGCTCTGTGTCCAGCGGGGACAGCACTGGCCTACCCCCCTGATCCCACGAGGACAGGACAGGCAAAGGCAGCCCCTTACACGCAGGGGTTGGCTCTCCGTGCTGTCTGGGTGGGGGGCAGGAAGGAGCGTCACCCCCACAGGCCAGTGTTTCAGATCCGTCGTGCCCCACCCTCATCCCCAGGATAGCACAGTCAGAGAAGGTGCTCAGCTGCCTGGCCTGCATGTGGTGGGCCGGGGCAGAGAGGCTGAGCACCCCAGGGCCCTGGCAGCACCGGGCACCCTCCCCTCTTCGGCCTGCTCCCCAACCCCCCACAGCACTTAGCTGCAGGTTCTTTTCCAGGCAAGACAAGAACAGAGCCATGACCAACACCCAGGACAAGCCACATAGTGCGGTCGAACATCCAGCTGAGCCCAAAGAGTCATTCTTTATTGAACCACGAAACAAACAAAAAACAATTTTTTTCCTGAAGAATATGAAACTGGCTCAGCTTGGAAACAAACCAGGGTTCTCTCTCTAATTACTGAATGAGAACATGTAATGACCCCCTGCCAGGCCACACTCACTCTCTGCGAGGCTGACTCCGGGAGGGTGCCTCCAGCAACCCATGCCTCAGTTTCTCCTTGTTTGTAAAGAGGGCATAATAGTAATGTCCCAGCCTCATGAGCTGTCCTGGGAATTCGATCAAAACAGGTGTGAAAGCTCGTGCATCCTTGGCACGGGCCCTGGCATGCCAGTGCACTCAGTGCAGGCTTGTGGAAGGAAGGGACGCACGTACAAGTGAACGAAGGGACAGGAATGTGGGTGCAAGGTGGGGTCAGCTGAGAAAAGGAACTGCAACCTCTTCCCAGGGAAGCGGGAGGGGAGGCCCGAGGGGGTGTCCCTGAACTGCCGTGCCTGCCTGGACTTGAGGAGGCCACTTGTTAAAAACCCAGTTCAAGAGAAGCTTGTAACAACTGCCAAATACCAAGTGGCCACCGGCTCCATGCCAGGCGGGCCTCTGTGCTTTGGCTCAGCTGCCCTGACTACAACTCAGAGGGAAGACAGCGTTACTCTGCCCTGCCTCCAAATGGGGAAACTGAGGCACGAAGGGGCCAGGACATGAAGTGATGGGGTGAGGGTCTGAACTCTGCAGCCTAGAAGCTGGTGGTCAGCCTCCCGGGGAAGGTTGGAGGCCGCCCCCAGGCCCCTCTTCCCACAAGCCCAGATCCCAGGCAGAGGGAAGAGACCAGCCCCTGAATAGGCAGCTGATAAACAGAAGGTACAGCGATAGCGGGCGGCGCGGGTTACCTGGATCGGCCAGACCTGGTGGAAAAAATGCCATTTTCCAAGGGAGTTTTGGCGGAGGGTAGAAGGTGGGAAGGAGTCAGGTGTGCGGGTGGAGAAGGAAGGAGACCTTGGTCTAACCCGGGCTCAGCTGCCCTGGACTCACCACCCATACCCGGCAGTGAAGGGCAGCAGGGGCGAGGGGATGATGCTCAAAGCCCAAACCTGGAGAGACCCAGGAGACCCAGCACAGCACAGGCGGGAGCTTCCAGGCACATACTCTGGAGCAAGACTAGGCCTCCTGGGTTCATACCAGCTGTGGGTCCTTGCACAAAGCACCTCCTCTCCCCGAGCCTCAGTTGCCTCATCTGTAACACAGGCCATCGTGTAGACTAAAACGACTTGATGCCCTTCTCGGGCACAGGAATCCCACAGGCAGGTGGTGGGCCCGTTTCCCCGACGACATCGCAGTGCAGCTGAGTCCACTGGCCTGAAGTAACCCAAGGTCACCTTGCCAGGAAACGGCAGGGCCAGGACTGCCTTCAGAGCCTGGGATGAAGGCCGCTGGGCGCCTCCTCCACCCAGAGCATCAGATGAAGAGCTGCATGACTTTGTGTGACCTTGGCATCACGTGACAGAAACACTAGGAGCTAAGTGGTAAGAGCTTGGGTGGCAGATCCACTACTGACCTCTGGGCTCCCAGGGCCAGAGAAGGCTCCCCTGGAGTCCCCTAGCTCAGAAGCTCCCCCCAAGTCCCCAGGATGTAGAAGCCATTGGGGGGGGGGGAGACACAGTTGGCTGCCCCTCCCCCATCAGAATGGTCCCCAACACAGAACACTGGGTGATCAGCAGGCAGTCAAGCCCCGGGGGACGTGAGCTGGGGTGGGGGAGACAGGCCCTACTGATGCTTTAAGGAGCTAATTAACCTTTAGGAAACAGAAGAAGCCATCAGGTGTCCCCTGGCACCATGCCGGGGCCAGCAAGCCATCACTGCTTCCCTACCTGGAGCCATGCAGGGTCTTGAGTGGGGCGGACAGCAGGCAGCCCCCTGGGGGCCCAGCCTTCTACCTGAAGCCCCTCTAAGGGCTCAGGTACCTGGAGGTGACCAGTGTGAACCTGACTGTCCAGGTGAGACAGCAGAGCCAGGGACCTGAGGAAGGGACCCATGGCCACTGTCACCACCCGGATCTGCCCAATGCCGAGACCTGCGTTCTTATCATTCTGTCTGGGTTTCCAGGAGCCCAGCCATTCCCATACTACCTTCTCGATTCTTCCCTAACCACCAGTCCGATGATTCACTCAAGATGTTTCTTTAAATCAGCTCATTTACTTCGTTTACTTGCCTGATCCAGATTCAGTCTAAGCTTCAATATCCACAAAATTACCAATGACTTGTGCTGCTCATATCTTAGCTAACACACAACAAAAATATGACCATGAAGATGACTGTCCTTGATCAAACCTGGCCTCTCCGATAGTGAAACGCCCCGACACCAGGTGCCTCCCTGACCTGATGCCGTAGGAGGACGTGGTATCCACGGAGTTCTCCTGCCAGAAACAGTCAACCTGGATCTGATCATGAGGATGTAACCAGACAAATCCAGAAGGCGGGACATCTTACAAGACAATTGGCCAGGACACTTGAGTATGTCGGGGCCATAAAAGGTAAAACAAGGCAGGGGATTGTTCCAGAAAAGGAGCCAAGGCCATCAAATGCAACCCACAGAGCCTGGATTGGGTCCCGGATCTGGTGTTAAAGACGAGCCACAGCAAACATTATTCGGATCGCTGGGGAAGATGCACCATAGGGAGTGATTAGATGCCCTGATGGGCTCACTGCTGATTTTCTTAGCGGTGGGAACAGCATGGGCATGATATGTGGGGGAATATCCCTTTTCACTTGAGATGTGCCCTGAAGTATTTGGGGGTGAGGTCAGGATGCCAGCAGCTTCGTCAGAAATGTACACACATATATTTAGAAAGAGAAGCAACAAAGCCCGGCAAAATGTTGGCTGCTGGCAAATCTAGATGAAGGACACAGGTGCTCACTGAGCTGTTATTTTAATGTTTCTCTCGCTTTCAAAATAAAAGTTTTTTTGGGGGGGGAATATTTGTCCCCATCAGCCCACAAGCTGTGTGTGCCCCACCCACAGCCAGATGGGCTGGGGGTCCTGCAGCTCTGACCCCACAGACCCTCGGGGGGAGAAGGGGTTGGGATCACGGGGTCCCTCTGCTCCACACTCTGCCCTGACACCAGAGTGACATTCCTAGGCTCAGGCATCCCAGTTTTGCCCCGGGCCCTCATCCAGGTGTGAAGTGAAACAGGCGTCCATGCACACGCACATGGTGCTTACACTGGGTGGGTCCATGCTCAGGGCTCAAGGCCCAGCAGGTAGGAAGGCAGGCTGTCCTCAGCCCAGGACTCCCCAGTCCTCCAAGCCCCTCTCTAACCACCCCCGCCTCCACCCTGCCTCCTGGCTCTTGCACCTGCTGCTCCTCTGCCCAGGACACCTGTCCTCACCTCCTTCACCTAGGTGACCGCATCTACCTTTCCAATCCCCACCAGGATGTCCCTTCTCACAGAGCCCTCCTGCCCTGCCACAGCCCTTCTGAAAACCCCCGACGTGCGGGAATCACCACTCCCCACAGAGTCTCTCTTCCCATGAGCTGCACACAGAGGTCAGACTGGGCACTGCCCACTGGCACCAGGCCAGGGAGGGGGACAGTGGGCACAGGGAGTGGCCCACAGAAGGGGCTCTGGGGTCAGCCCGGCCAGCACTCCAGGCAAGGGGTCTGAAGGCTGTGTGGCCTTGAGCAATGACTCCCGGCCTCCGAGCCTTGGTTTGCTCATCTGAAAATGGGACAAGTAACAGCCTCTGTCTTACGGGAGGAGGGTGTACTTAAAGCATGTCTGGCATCCAGCAGGTGCTCAACAGAAGCACATTTTCTCCTCTTTCCAGTTGGACGCTAAGGCATCCTGGCATCCCTGGCATCGCCCCAGCACCCGGCCCAATGTCCTGTATGCAGGAGGCAGACAGTAAACCCTCGTGGATTCCCTATCATCACCAAGCCACTTGGCTGCATGTGAGACACACCCCACAACATGTTTCTCACCACTTGTTTACTTCTACAGCTGCCACTGGCTTTGGCCAACTTTAAAAATGGGCTACCTTTCTCTGGCCCACTCCTGCCTACAGGCCAGGGGGCGGCTCAGGCTCATTAGGAAACCAATATCTAAAACCACCTGGCCAAGGCAGCGGGAGGCTCTGGGTCAGCGTCCCATCTTGGCCATTTGTAGGCTGTGTTACTCTGAACAAGTTACTTAACCTCTCTGAGCCTGATTCCTCATTGAACGATGGGGTTATAAACGCCTACCAGATGGAGCCATTGGTAGGGCTTCTTAAGAGGCAGAAGGAACACTCCAGGCCCAGAGTGGGCCCAGAGCCAGGAAGAGAGGAGCTGGGCATCCCCAGCGCTCCCCTCCCTGAGAAGCTGGGGCAGCTGGGGGATGGGGGGCTGGAGCCTGCGGGTGGCCGGGAGTGGGGAGGGGCCCAGCTGTGGCCTGCTGCCCTGCTGTCCCCAGCTGGCTCAGGGCAACCAGGCATTCGCCCTCTGGTGGGGGGTGGGGGAGGGGGGCGGGGCATGGGGGGAGGGCGCCAACAGTACCCCCACCCCCGCCACCCCCACCAGGATGGCAGGAACAGAGCGCCTGCTCCCCAGGCTGCTCCCTGCGCCTCCTCCCTCGCGCAGCTCTCATCTGCCAGGAATGAACGCGAGAGCCAGTGCCTGGAGCGCAGGATAAATGTTGAGTCTCGTTGTGATTTCCCTAAAGCAAAATACCTCTCCTGATTGAAGCTCAGCTCCAACAGGGTGGGAACGGAACACAGGGGCTGGCGGGCTGGCGGCGGCGGGAGGGCAGGTGGCCCGCTCCTTCCAGCCTCTCGAGCCACCATCCTGTGGCCAATCCAGGCCGTTTCCATCTCCAGGGACCCAGGCTGGGTTGACCGCCGGGGTCACCGAGGCCTCCTGCCTCCACTGCAGCAAGAAGGCGCCTGTTTGATTAACACCAAAAGAGAAAGTGGGGCCATTTGGGCCTGGCCGCCAGCAGGCCCCAGTCATTTAGTCTGACGACCTGTTAGTCCTGACGCCTTTGACCACTCGGACAAAGATGTGCTCGGAAATGCAGAAAGAAGCTTCCAGAAGTGTAGCACCCTCCTTAGGCCCCAGGCCTCTCCTTTGCTCAACCTCCCAATACTAAGGTCTTCTGAGCCCCTTCCTCACATGGCTGTCTGGGGGCAGCATATGCATCTACATGCCTCATGGTCAAGGTCCTCCCCAACCGGCTGCCTCTAGCTCAGCCCCTGTCCACTCTCCTCACAGTCGTCCAGGGGCCCCGTCACGCTCCACGGGGCTCAAAGGGATTCTCACCTCAGACTGACCTCCCCTTCCTGGGGACGCCCCTCTTCCTGCTCTCCTAGGCAGAAAACACAGGAACACCCCCACATTCCAGGCCAGCTGGGTGTCCCCCACAGGACCCCTTCTCCCGGGCACCTGTCACCCTCCCATGCCCCTCCCCCAATCTAGTCCCCAATCTAGTTGGCAGTCTAGCAGCTGCCAACGTCCCTAATCTGGTGCAAAGCTCAGAGAAGGCAGCAGGGCAGCTGCTACAGATGCTCCCCCATCCTCGCAGGCACCCCCACCTCCAGGAGCCGCAGTTCCCTAGAGGGAAGGCAGTGTAGCATGGTAGGCTCTTGGACCTGGATTCCAGGGGCCTGCTACTCCCCTGCGGCCAACCGGTCACCTTCCCTGTCTCTGAAAGGGGTCGTGACTCCTCCCGCAGACGTTACCAGCAGCATTGACTGTGAAGTGCCACACACCCAGAGGTGGGGAGACAAGGGATTCAAATGCTTGGGAGCTTGCCTCCCAGGGGGCTGGGAGCAGACACCCGCACTTCCCTGGCCTCCACGTGGCACAGGTGCCCCGAGCCCCAAATCCCTTCCCAGCAGAGCCAGGGAGGCTGCAGTCAGATGACACGAGCTGGGTGATGCACGGACGTCCCCGTGGGGGCCAGGGACTGGGCTGTCCACCCTGGCTGTGCAGCTTCCTCCCTCCAGAGGGTGCAGAGAGCTCCAGTCCCCAGCTCCCGCACCCCTCAAAGTGACCTGCAGGCAGCTAGCCAATGGCCAGGGACCCCAGGGGTGGTGTGGAAACAGGAGGGTAGGCCAGACAACCTGGGCCAGGTGCTGCACTAGGGTGTTAGGTGCCCTTGGCTGGGGGGGGGTGGGCAGCAGGCTCATCTGCAAGAAGGAGCCCTCGGGGTCAGACAGAAGCCCATGCCATGCACCGGGGCGCCATGTGCCCAGCGCTGCTAACTGGCTCCGGGCCTCCTCCTGGGCAGGGAGGGAGCCAGCCGGGCCTCCGCATGCCCCATGCCTGTCTTCCATAAATGCCCAGCCTCAGGGAGCTGGCCTGAGCTCATCAGAAAGGCACCTGGCTTCCTGCCCAGAGTTCCCAGGCCCTCTGTGCCGAGCGGGGTGCTGCAGACTCCCCTCGAGCTGAGCCAGAAGGCGCGAGTTCCCCAGAGCCTGGCCCTGACACCTGCCCCCACCCTGGGCCCCCTCTTCTGCACGATCTCCACCCACCACCCACACTGGCCAGGGCCCCCACAGTCTGCAGGAACTTTCCTGCTGCACTCACACGGACCTGAAGACCTGACCCCCTGCAGGGCCTCGCAGGCCTCAGACTGCCATCTGCGCACCCACCTCCAGCACACCCACCTCCACCAGACCTGCGAGCCGCTACCAGGCCAGCCCTGCACCCCGCCCTTTGCGCACAGGATTTGTAAAGCCTCACAAAGCTCCAGGGGTCACAGCTCCGGCCAGAACTCGGCCACCTGCCCACCCCACCCCTGCCAGTGCTCCCACTCTGGCTGACCTGCCTGTAGCCCTAGAAGCTGGGCTCTCTCCCACCACAGGCCTTTGTAGGGACAGGTCACCCACTACCTAGCTGCTGTGTGACCCCAGCCAATGTACTCCCCTCTCTGAGCCATGGTCTCCCCTCCCTCTCACAGAGCGGCCATGGGAGCCAACAAGAGGATCCAGGCCAACAGCACTGAGCCCAGCGTGTGACAAGTGACACAGAGACTCAGGCTATCCCGATGACAGCCAGGATATTAGAGTAAGACGTCAGGAGTCTCACTGCCACCAGGGCAGTAGCAGGAGATGCAGCTGGCAGGGCCAGGCAGAGAGGCTGATGGGAAATGTCCTAGGACGCAGAGAGGAACCAAGCCCTCAAGGGGCTCGAGGTGAGGTTGCTGCTCAGGGCTGCTCAGATCCCGAGTCAAATGCCCCTGCTCCCTCCTGACCCTCAGGATCCCTGAGCCCTACACGCTGTGCTGACAGGTGGAGGTCTCCACCAGCCCATCTCATTGGTGAAACAACTGAGGCTTCACAGAGGTAAAGGCACTCGTCTGGGGTGACAGTCAGTGGTGAGGAGTGGAGGGGGCACCCAGGTCCCTCCAACTCCGAAGCCTGTGCTCAAGCAGGCTCTGGCCTGCGGAGGCAGGGAGGGGGCCACCCACAGAGCCCCATGGGCCGCGGCAAGCACTCACTGAGCACCTGCAGTGGGCCAGGCTCTGGGTGCACAGGGTGTGAGTGCACCGTCCAGCAGGGAGCAGCAGTCCTCAGGTGACCCTTGTCTTTCTCCCGGACCTCAAGATCCTCCCACCTCTGAATTTACCGGATAAAGCGTGACTGGCGTCTTGTCTCAGTTTTCTCATCTGACAGATGGGCTTAGGGTGTTCACTGCCACTGGCTCACAGGGAGGTGAACGTGCTTGGTCCCTGGAGCAGGGCCACGTGCTGGAGGAGTCCAGGGGCTCCCCAAAGGTGCCCTCCCCAGAGCCTCTGAGGGCAGAGGACTGTCACCCCAGGGAGTGGGGGCAGAGTCCCAGGAAGCCATGGCAAACAAGGTGTCGTTCAAATCTTGGGTTCCAGCTCAAATATTTCCACAAGTTCTGCATTCTGCTCCATTGTTTATAAATATTTAATTTACCTTAATAATAAAGTTATCCATTGATTTTAATCTCTATGTAAGGTAAATGACTCTCTCCCCTCCCTCAAAAAAATTCTCAAAACTGCAGAAAGATGTACTTTGTCTCACAGCTTCCAGGTGCAAAAAGTCTCCATTTACGTAGCATTTCTCGCATTTTAATCTCCTTCAGTGTCCGAACGATGCTGTGAGACAGGGATTCAGTATCCCCCTTCTACAGATCACGGGACTGTGGACTGAGAGGTGGAGCCACCTGCCCAAGGACCACCGTCGGTCTGCAGTGAGGCTGGGACCAGGACCAGGGCCCGTGGACTCCAGGACTTGCGGGAGAGGTACAGCATTTCAAGCATCACGCAAATGCATTCTGGGAGTCACTTTCCTGCCTGACTCCCGAACTGTATCATCTGGGGCCCTCAAAGAGGCACCGAATCTTTGGCTTCTCTGACTCCCCCAGCTAAGGGCCACTGGGGCTGGGAAGCAAAAGTTCTCAATATCTGCTCATCTATTAACCTGCTCTGGCCAAGCGACCCACATCCACAGTCCAACAGGTTCCAATCCCAGCTCTCCCACGTTCCAGCTGTGTGACACTGGCCACATCAGTTAATCTGAGACTTGGTTTCCTCATCAGGAGATTGAGGATAAAGCCTACCATGGCTACAGATAGAGGTAGAGCCTGGACAGCAGGAGGAGTGGCTCTGTCCTCATCCTTCTGCCTGCCTGGATTCTCTGATTTTGTCTTTTCTCAGTGGTGGGGGGCCCTGTGGGGCAGGCTCTGTGTCTGCCTAAGCCTTGGCCATAAAAGAGCATCCGGTGCGTAGTAGATGCTCAATGCATATCTGTTCTTGGAGAATGTGTGTGTGTCATGCTTGTTGTAGGCGAGGAAGTAGATGCACCTGTTTTTACTTCCTAGAACTCAAGGTTATTCCTCCTGGCTAATCAATGGGTTTACCATGATGGCACTCCTTCTCTCTCTCTCTCTCTCTCTCTCTCTCTCTTTTCCCCTTCCCTGTTTCCCTCTCTCCCTCTCTTGAAAGAAAGGAAAAAAGTAAAGAGAAAAGAAAAGAAAGAAGGATGGGCAAACAGGATAGTTTTTACCCCTTCATTCCCCCAATAAGTAATTTCTGAGCATATGGGCCAGGCCTCAAGCTGGGCTCTGGGAACACAGCACTGGCCCAGACACAGGTCCTTGTCCTCCAAGTGTCTGCTGTAACAGGACAGACGGACATAAGCACACAGCAGCACAGCTGTCTAACAATCTGCGTCAAGTGGGAACCTGACCCAGCTGGGGGGTGGGGGCTGTTCCCCGGGGAAAGGGCACGTAGGCTGACATAAAAAGGACAGGCAGGCCTCTGCAGACAAAGAGGAAGGGAGATGCCACAGAGTGTGGTGAGCTCAGGGGACCACAGGAAGCCACATCTCGCTGGAACAGAGAACAGGCCAGAAGAAGGATGATGTGGTCCAGGCAGTTGGAGCACAGCGAGGGCCTCAAAATGTTAACCATCACTACGATAATGAATAAAGGTGTCAAAGCACTCACAGACACGGCCAGATGACCAGGGCCAGTCACCTGGGCACCTGAGGTGGGAGGGGGCACAAGAAGCCCTGTCCTGGGGCATGTGGCATCTGCCTACCCCAAAAGGCCCCACTCCCCGGCCTCATCCCCAGACCTGGGAGAGGTGAGGCACTGAGACCCGGGGAAGGTGCAAGCCCCCCATACTGGGTGACAGAGACAACACTGGCAGGGAGACAGAGACAGGGGTAGTGGGACATACCAGGAATGGAAACCAGGCAGTGACAGGGTCAGCAGGACCCAGCCCCACCTCTGCCACCGCCAGCACACCGTCCTCCCCTTCCCACCCCAGATGTGAGCAGCCAGCAGCAGGCGGTGATGTCTGCATCAGAGCCCCACTAGGGTGGCCCAGCTGTCCCCGGGACAGGCAGTGGGGACAAGGTGCTGAGGCACTGACCCCAGGGCTTCTGGTAGAGTGGGGGCCTGAGCCCCAAGCATCTGGGTCCCAGCCACACTGTGGGCCCCGGCTGTGGCCCTTTAAGAACTAAGAACAGAGGATGGCCCTGACCTGCCTTCTGCACACAAGTAACTCACCCCAGTCCTTCCTGGACCTGGCAGCAGGATGACCCCAGCACTGGGACTCCCAGCAGTAATGGGGCACAGAGAGGCACCTGTCAGCCTGGCCAGAACCCTCTGGAGGCCAGAAGGAGGCCTCCTTCGGGCAGGGGGAGCACCCACCTCCCCCCACACGAGCCCTGGGGCCTCACCTGGCTCACCAGGTTCCCGAGACTGGCCCCCAGCAGTGCCTCCTCCAGGTAAGCCCTGCCCTGCTGGTCGGCGGCCCCTCCAAGGGCTAATTTACCAGACCTCTGCCTTACCACGCACCTCCTCTCTACTCTGGCCACTGCACCTTCTCTAGCTCCTCCGAGTTGCCACATCTAGATGCCTCCAGACATGGGACATGCTGCTCCTTCTGTCTGAAACACTCTCAACATTGATTTCAGATCAATAATGAATAACTGTTTATTATGGCTGGCAACTCCTACCCTCAGGTTTCAACTGAAACATCACCTCTTCCAGGAAGCCCTCCCGGATGCACCCCAGACCCAGTAGCCATCCAAGCATTGTGGAATGCCCTGTCTTGATGCTTCCCCTAGCCTCCTGTTACCCCCACCTCAGTGTGAATTCCAGAAAGGCCAGAAACCCATCCGTCCATCTGCCCTGCATCCTGGCACCCACAGAACTGTCGGGAAGCAACTGTTCCACAAGGGCTTTCTGCATCTGGAAGTAAAGAGTGGCAAGGTGGCCTGGAGACACCCTTGGCCAAAGTGACCCCACGCAGGCACCCAGGGTCTCCAGCCACTCGCCCCTAGCTGGTGGGGGCCCCCTTCCCACAAGCACCCCCAGCAACACAGAGCCTGAGCCAAGGACACACTTATCGAGGTAAGAGTGGCCAGCAGGCTCCTCTCCTTTATTGTGAGGGCTGCTGTTAGTTTTAATTAAGATCATGTTCTGCTCAGGCCCAGCAAGGGCCTCATCACGGGTAGTCGGGAAATAATCACCATCACTCAACAGGCTGCAGGCTGCTGAGCCTCAGACGGGGTACGGGGACCCTGCGGGCCGGGGGTGGGGGTGCAGGGGGCAGAGGCCCAGGCAGCTCAGGCTTTGAGCCCTGTCGAGGGCCTCGTCTGCCCAGCACACATGCCAGAGACTTCTGAACAGAAGGGAAGCATTCGCTTTTCCCCCCACGATGCCAAAAATAGCCCCATCTCCTGCCTTTGAACAGGAATGTCTCGGTTCCTACAAAGAGACAGGAGCACAGGGCGGGATGGGGGGCTGCTGGAGGGAGAGGCCGTGCTGGCTAGCTGGACCCCTCCTCATGTCCCCAGCCCCCAAAGGTGAGAGGGACCCAGGTCCTTGCCAGGCCTGGCTTGCTGGGGCCTGGCCTCCCAGAGCCTGACTTCTCAGGATGCAGTCACCCCCCAGATGGGCAGGCCCCCCAGCCCCAGTCCCAGCCCCAACTCCAGTCTGGGAGGTAGGACGGGGCAGGACAGGAGCAGAGAGCACAGACCCGAGATGGGTGACAGCTCTGCTTGCTTGCCAGCTTGTTCCTTTTCGTATTTGCTCATTGGTTAGTTCCAGGCCCTGTTCTAGGAGCTGGGGGGACAGAGTGACCCACGCAGCCAGACAAGTCTGTCTTCACGGTGCTCACAGCCCAGTGATCTTCGAACATGTCCTTGCTACCCGGTCTGGGGAGGGACGCTGGCTGGTCCCTGGGTACCTCCTACAGGAAGGCCTCCGGGGTGTTGGCGCGGGCTGAGCACACACCCAGCAGAGAGGACCAAGGGTCAGGCCAAAGCGCTTCCGAGCTGCCCTCACCCAGGACCCAGACCCTCGTTCAACCTGCCAGCAAGCCTGCTAGAGGCATGTGCCCATTTTATGTACAAGGCCACCGGGGTGCAGACGAGGGATACAGGAGCTTGGGCCTTCCAGGCCCTTCAGGCAATATTTTCACACTAATTGCAGCCACCGTCCTGGGAGCCGGGATTGCTGTCATGTGCCCATTTTACAGGTGAAGTGAGGAGGCTCAAGGGAAAGAGCTGGGCCAGGGTCCTAGAGCTCAGGAGAGGAGCCGGGGTTCACACCCAGGCCTGGCGGCTCCCTGAGCAGGAGCGCTTGACATGGCGATAAGCCCTCTCTGCTTGTGTCACCCAGCAACCCTGGTTCCACAGACAACAAAGCAGAGGCTCAGGGTAAGAAGTGGCCACAGGACCGGGACGGGGAGAATGAGGGATCAGAACTCAGCTCCATCTGCCACCACATCCAGGGCCCTTCCTGGTTCTCACAGCAGCTTCTTGGTTTAAAAAAAAAAAAAAAAAAAAAAAAGAGGCCACCTTCTGTCCCCAAAAGGCCAGAGCAGTGGGGGAGCTGGGGGAGGCTGGAGACGGATAGAGGGAGGAGGGAGAGAGAGAGGATGGCACTCTGAGCCCACTTCCTAGCTGAAAACCCAAGCCTAAAATAAAAAAAAGCAGAGTGCTATTTCTGCTTTGGGTTAAACATTCCTCAAAGCCACATTCCTCCCACCCTCCTCCCGCTCCCCTGCCAGGGAATCCGAGCGCAGTGGCCTGGACGCCCCAGCAGCTTCCTGCCGCCGCCGGAGGAGACCAGGATGCCAGAGCCAGTGGCTGCCCTGCTCTGCTTCCTGGGTGCCCCCCGCATGGGCTCGCTAGGTGGGGCGCAGTGCCCCCCAGGTGGGCCCCTCAGGACACTCTCAGGCTAAGCCAAGGTGATACCCCATCACAGAGACAGCAGGACATCAGAGACACTGAGATCCTAAGGGGGGGCAGCTAGAAGCCACAGCAGGTCAGACTGGAACCAGGACCCCAGACTCCAACTCCCATCTGGAGATCCACCACACCCTGTACCCCCACCCCATCCGATTGCTGGTCAGGAGCACAAGCAGGGCCCACCCAGGTCAAAGGAAGATCAAAACAAAACATGTGGACAAACACTTTGGAAAACGTGAAGCCTTATACATAGGTGTTCACAGGTGTGCGCTGTGTGGGGTTCCAGGCTAGGCACTGCACAGAAATCAAATTCACCAGGCGTGTCCCAATCCTCAAGGAGATTACAGTCACCCAGGGCACTACTGCTACCAGGCCTCAGGCCCCTGAGGTCCCTGTGTTGCTGTGTCCGAGCCTCACACTGCCCCTGTGGTTTCCCACTGTTTCTACCAGACATTCCTCAGGGCACCGGCAGGCTCCAGGGGGCATTGCTGGTCTCCATGGCCTCATTCTCTGGTGGCCTGCTGCTTTCCAGCCCCAGCATGCAGACTCCGCAGGAGCAGGGATGGTGCTCCTGAGCTCACGGGCTGGGAGGATCCCACAAGGAGGGCACAGCACTGGGCACCAGGTGAGCACTGCAGCCTCTGCTGGGACGAGCGGAGGCTGGGAGGGCCTCAGAGGCTGGGCCGAGGCAGCCCCTGATGTCCACTCCCACTGATGCCCCCTGGACTCTCACAACCGTCCTCCAGCTGCCTTCCTACAGGCCCAGGGCCATCTACTCCTGGAGGAAGCCAAGGCCAGGGCTGTCCCAAATCCCTCGTAGGAGCCAAAATATCTGGAACCAGTAGGGCCCTGTGTGAAGCTAGGAAACTGGAAGGTTCCTACCCAGTGTCCAACCTCACATCCAGCCCAGCCCAGGAATCTGGGCTACCTGGCCAGAATCTGATGTCCAACAGCTGCTTGAATGCCTCCAGGGATGGGGTGCTCACTACCCTCCTCAGCAGCTCTAAGGTTATAAGAGACCGGGAGGCAGGCAGGCACAGCGAGGGGCATTGCTCTGGCAGACAAGGGTTTGAGCCTGAGCCCTGACCTGGCCTCTGATGGGCTGGGCAGTCTCTGAATCTGCCTGGGCCTAGTTTTCTTCACCTGTAAAATGGGCACAACAGTCCCCAGTCCCAGGGTTATGGTGCAACCCCACGGCGGCAAATCTGTACTCAGGATTCTTGGCACTGCACACTCGCTCAGTAAACGGGGCTTGTCACTTTTGTTATTCCCCCTGAATAACAGGATAGATGGGCTCCCAGGGACCACCGTGGCGGGGGCAGGAGGCTGAGAAGTGGCAGCAGGGTCGCCTGGTCCCAGGGCAGCAACTGCGCAGTCGGCTTCTGACCCACATTCCTGGCCTGTCTGTGCCCTTCCACCCGCCCGCCTTGCACATCTGCATTTACAACCTGCGCAGAGCTGCCCTCACGCACGCCAGCATGCGCATGCGCCTGCACAGACATGCCGGCTCATCCACCCCCGACACACACCACGACCCCGTCACTCACACCCGGAGCCCGCCCCCGTGAACCACGGCTCCCACATGCGATCCACAGCCCCTGCCCCACCACACACCCACACCAGGCACCCACGCTTGCTCACAATCACCCCCACGCCTCCAAGGCGGCTCTCTGGCACCCCCACCTGCAAGGGCCCGCGCTTGGCCCGGGATCGAATGGCAGCTGCATCAGTCACCACATGGGTGGCCTGGGGCCGACCCTGATCCCCCGTGAGCCTCAGTTTCTCATCTGTAAGCAAGGACCACCCAGGATTCCTGGGGGGAGGAGTTGGTGACAGGCACGTGCACACCTGGGCTGGGCTGGGCTCACGGGAACATGCAGCAGACACAGCTTCTGACTACAGATTCACCCTCATCACTCAGGAGCCATCAAATTCATGTCTCCACGCTCCCTAACCTCGCCCCCCAACAGCCCCAATTCGCAGACGAGAACACCGAGGCCCGTGAAACTAAGAGCTGTGCCCAGGGCCGAGACAGCCCATGATCCCAGGTCAGCAGACACCAGAAGTCCCCAGGGTAGCTGCCCCAGAGAAGTCCCACCAGCTGGCAATCTGAACATCATACAGAGAGGGAAACTGAGTCCCAAGGGGCACTGGTGACCCCATGGTCACTGTCCAGGCTGTGATGGTTCTGGGACTGAAGCCCAGGCAGGCATCTCTCTGGCCCTCCAAGGCCATGTCCATGCAGGGACCTGAAGTCCAGCACTCCACAGCACATCCTCCCTCCCTGACCCAGTGAGCCAAGAGCCCAATGCAGAATGATGCTGCCACCATCCAGCTGGGCCAGACACAGAGGCCGTCATCTTTGGCACTGACTTATAATGTAGCAGAGGGCTTGTACAGGTCACCCTGTGACCCCCAGGGGAGCAGCCAAGGGCCGCTGTCCCCTGACACCAACAGCTAAGCAGCCTTTCCTATGAGAGTATCTACTGAGCACTCACTACATGCCGATCCCTATGTCCACACCGTTGTCCATCCCCACGTCACACATAAGACACCCAGAACTCAGAGGGGTGAGGAGGTGGACAGAGCCACAGCCAGAAGACAGCAAGCTGTCCCACAAGCCCTCAACACTCTGCTGCCCTGCTCTCAGCTGGGAATCTGACCCCAATTTCAAGTTACCTGGAAACCTGGCACATTAATTTATGACGTTCTCTGCCCTGGTAAATAGACCACACCCAGGACGTGCAAAGTGTTTCATCTCAAAAAGCCAGTAAGAAGGATGGTCTTTTTAATTGATACTGGTTTTTTCCTTACCTGAGAGCAAGAGATATTTAGGACAGCACGAACCAAATCAGAAAAAAGCAAGACAGCCCTACGTCAACCCCAACAGCCAACCCGTCATGCATAGCACAGTGGGAAGCGCCCCAACAGGAGCCAGCAGCCCTGGGTTTCTGCCTGGTATTTGCCACGTAACCTTGGGAGAGATACTTTGCCTCTCCAGTACTCGATTTTTCCATTTGTAAAATAAAGGCACTGGACCAAATGACCTACCCACTCCACCCCCTGCAAAGTCTCCTCTAGCTCAAAGATTCTAGGATTCTGTTTAAAAAAAATCAAAGGAACGAACACTCAAAGAGTGAGCACCTCTTTTCTTTCCCCACAAAATCAGCAATAATCCAGAAAAGCAGTAAGACTCAGTGCTGGCAAGGATGCAGGGAAATAGGCACTCTCTCATCCACTTTTGCTGAAGATGGAAATTGGAATATACTTTCTGGAGAGTGATTTAACAATTTTTCTATCAAAAGCCTTTTTAAAACGTCTCCGGGCTTTAACTCCGCAGCTTCATTTTGAGGAATTTATCTTCAAGAAAAGCTATGTGCAAAAATTTATCACAAAGATGTTCATACAAAGATTGAGTAGAGAAACATTCATCACAGCACTCTTGATATTGGAAAAAGAAGAGGGAGAGAGGCAAGAGAAAGGAAGGAAGGAAAAAATTAAGAAAGCAACCTAACTGTCCAATGGCAGGGGATCAAATAAAATGTTGCATTCATACAATATACCATTTTTTAAAAGTCATGCTTTTTATTTTTTTTAAATCATGTTTTAAACTTTTTTTTTTTTCTAAGTAGACCCCATGCCCAGCATGGAGCCCAACATAGGGCTCCAACCCATGACCCTGAGATCAAGACCTGAGCCTGAGAACAAGAGTAGGACGCTTAACCAACTGAGCCAACCAGGTGCCTCTTAAAAATCATGTTTTAAAAGAATACTTAATGATGTGAGCAAACATTCACAATTGTTAGGTTTTAAAAAGTTAGAAAATAAAAAGTATGTAATCTCAAATGTATAAGGGAATGAAACCTACGCACCAAGTCCAACTGAATGCTCCTCCTAAATATCCCCAGAATCTGCCCTCCATATCATCCCCACCGACACCCAGTTCATCGCCATGACACCCCCCTGCCCTGAGGACCACCCCTCCTCCAATCCATTCTCGGACCATAGATAAGAACACTCTCTAACAATAGCCAAACTGTGGAAGGAGCCTCGGTGTCCATCAAAAGATGAATGGATAAAGAAGATGTGGTTTATGTATACAATGGAATATTCCTCAGCCATTAGAAACGACAAATACCCACCATTTGCTTCGATGTGGATGGACCTGGAGGGTGTTATGCTGAGTGAAGTAAGTCAATCGGAGAAGGACAAACAGTGTATGTTCTCATTCATTTGGGGAATATAAATAATAGTGAAAGGGAACATAAGGGAAGGGAGAAGAAATGTGTGGGAAATATCAGAAAGGGAGACAGAACATAAAGACTCCTAACTCTGGGAAACGAACTAGGGGTGGTGGAAGGGGAGGAGGGCGGGGGTGGGGGTGAATGGGTGACGGGCACTGAGGGGGGCACCTGACGGGATGAGCACTGGGTGTTATTCTGTATGTTGGTAAATTGAACACCAATAAAAATAAATGTATTTAAAAAAAAAAAAAAGAACACTCTCCAAACCCACATCTGATTCTCTCCACCACTTCCTTCCATGGCCCCGCACCCATCTCAGAAAATGTGCAGATCCCATCCCATGGCTTTCGGGGCCCTTGGTGAGCAGTGACGTGAGGCTGGCCCAGTGGACAGCTGCACTGCCCACCGCCCATCATCTGCAGAGCTCCGGCCTTGGGAGGAGGGGGCTGGGTGGCCAGGAGAAAGGGTTGTCACCTCACTATGCCAGAATCTCTGGGGTGGGGTGGGGGTGGGCTGGAGACAGAAGGAGTTAGAGGAGGCAGAAAGAGCAAGAACAGGTATAAGGAGGAGGCCTGGGCTCTGTGACCCCTGGCAAGTCCCTGCACCTCTCTGGCCTCCTTCACATCTCTCTACAGGGCCCACTCAGCCCTCCTGCTCTAGGAGACAGAGGATCCTAGGACCAGGTGTCACCAGAAGCTTAAAGGGCCCCCTTAGCACCAGGTACTACACTAAACCCTTCATCCACACATGAATCCTACTCTGGGGCCTCGGGGATGCCCATCTTCCATAGGAGGAAAGTCAAGCTCTGTGAGAAGGGGGCTTGTGCAAGGAAAGAGCCAGAACCCCAGCGCATCTAGCCCTGGAGGCCTACCATCCTCCCTGAGACTCTGCCACCGAAGAGCCCCCCTTTCCTTTCGGGCCCACACTCTGGACCTCAAAGCATCCTCCCATTTGGATCCAGGGAGTCACATGGGCAGGCGTTACAGATGAATAAGCTGGTGCTCAGAGAAGGTAAGCGACTTACCCAAGGTCACAGAGCCTGACTGAGGACCCAGCTCCCCTTCTCCAGGAAACTGGGTTCCTTCCTAACAGCAGGCTCGATGCTTCTTGCCCATACGCCCACCCTAGTGTAACGCCCCAATATCAACTTGTCTTGCTGCTGCTCTGTCTCACCTACAGTAGAGAGAGGGAACAGGCTTCCTTGGTCTCACCCTCTTAGCAGATGCTGCCTCCCCCCACGGCAATGCCTTGCCCCCTCTGGTCGAACAGTACTGCGTGGGGGCAGTGATCATCAGAGAATATTCCTTATCTTACAGGAAGGGACCTTTGTGTGACCCTTCCCAAAGCCAGAGTCACAAGAACCCAACTAGTGACACCCAGGCCTCTCTTAAGCACAGACTCCTGATCGTGAACGAGGATCCCCTTCTTGGTTCTGGGTGGCAGAGGCATCGGCTGCCAGCCACCAGGACTTCCCATCTGGGTGCTCCTCCCCTGCAGGAGCTGCCATGCACCAGGCACCATCCTGGGCATCAGGAAAAAGGCTATGGAGACTCAAGGTTGGCTAGCAAGGTCAAGGCAGAGCCTAGGCTGGCCAAGAGGGACAGGGAACGGGTGACCTCCTCCGAGTCCTGGGCAGAGGGTCCCTGGGGAGTGCCGTGAGCACCCCGGGGGAGAGGATAAGGAAGGGAGGCAGGGTGGAGGTGTCTGCTTCTTGGGGCTGCCTGGCTGGAGCCCAGGAGCTTTAAGCCAATGCAGCTCAGACCACAACAAATGGCTCGAGCCCCATCGGCTTGGTTTTTTTGGAGCATCTGGCTGGTTTCCATCTGAAGGCAAGAGTTCCATCTCCCTCCCTCCCGTTCCAATGTCTGCACCCAGTACAGAGTGAGCACTCAATGAAGAACAAGCGAGCGCAGACCCAAAATTAACAAGTGGGGGGTGCGGGGAGACCACTGCAGGTAAAACAAGCATCTGCGAAGATTCAGGCAAGCCCAAGCTCCCACCTTTCTCTGCCTCCTGTGTGCAAGCCACAAAGTCCAGGGCCGTGGGAGGACTCCTCTGTGGACAGATGAACTCTGCCCACGAGATGTATTTAAGATCAATTCAAGAGGAAGCTGAATCGTGTACCCAGAGCGACACTATAACGATCGCTCACACGCAGCCTGACACCCTTGGCAGCTGTTTGTCGTCATGCATCCAGGAGGACCCTTTACCAAAGGATCCACGTATTAGGCTATAAGGGAATTATTCTGGTGATGCCTTCCATCCCCCAGGAAGCCAAGTACCATGAGCATACCCATTTTGCAGATGAGGAAGCTGAGGGTCACTAAGTGAGGGGCTGGACTGTCCCACTGCCGGGGCACACAGGATTGACCACGGCCTCACCAACAAGCTGGGAGAAAGTGGGCCAGACCTCCAAGAAACTGGGCTGCCGGCCACACTGACTATGCTCTCTGAGTCCCGGCTGGGCAGGGGCTCCCATCAGTCTCGAACCTCCTGTGCTTCTGGGTGTGAGCTGTGCCAGGAAGGGTGAGGATGGCACTATGGGGCATGGTGGTTTACCAAATGTTATCTGCAGAGGAGGAAAACGATCTCCTCTGCAGCATTCAGCCCAAAAGACAAAGGGTTTTAGCGAGGCTGCATCTGATGTGTCTTAGACCTTCTCCTGCTTTCTCTTTCTCTCACACAAACACCCCACCAGGACAGTCTTTCCCAGGGAGCAGGAGAGTCACCACCAGGGGTGGCGGCTGCCATGACTCAGGTGTGAACATCTGGGCTCCCCTCTGGGCCCTGCAGCCATCTGTGCTACCCCGAGGTGGCATAAGCCCCCAGGTGACACTTACACATGCCGGGACCCCCAGAACCAGAGCAGGTCTTCAACTGGGGCTCCCGGGAACTGAGACCTGCATGGTAACACGTATCAAGGATGCAAGGCTCTGGACCCAGCCCAGACCTCAGGAGTAAGAAATCCAAGAGCAAAGCAACCCATGTACTTGGCATTTAACAAGTTCTCCAGGAGACTCTGCCATCTGATGGCCCTTGCTAAGTGCTCATCTCTTGACCCCACACACGGAACCCCCGCAACAGAGAACAGATGGCTCCAGTCCCCATCAGAAGGAAGCCCATCTGGGGCCTAAGAACAAGCTGGAGGCTTTCTCTGCTTTTCCTGCTGGGAGACTTTTCCTCAACAAATATCTATGGGCCTACTACGAGCCAGCACCACCAAGCATCAGCAAGGGAGACAGACAGGAGGCAAAAGAACCCACCAGCACCTTCCCCAGCCCACACCTAATAAGGCTTCTATGGAGCGAAGTACTCTGGGCTCTCTCTGATCGAAACTGTTCCATGTCTCCAAAGGCCTTTAAAAATAGCCCAGGCCAGCACAGCACCACCAGGCCTGCTCCTAACAAAACCTTGTTGACTCAACTTCTCCCAAAGTTGACAGATGAGCCCAGGGTGAGGGGGGCAGGGCAGACAAAACGACCGCCCCCACCCCTTCGCATCCAGAATCCACCATCGCGGGCTGAAGCAGCAACCAGACAGGGACCCACAGAAGAAAAGCCCCTCCTGACTTCTCGGCCTGACTTCTGAGATCTCTCCAGGGGCATAACTTTGGAAACAGACCAGACAGGGTTTGAGCCCCTGGCCGTGGCTCTCGGGCACACGACTTCACCTTTCCGAGCCTTAGTTTCCTTATCTATAAATGAGGTTGGGAACATTGCCCACCACATGCAGGGTGGTTGAGGATTCTATGAGCTAATGATGCCAAGGGCTTGACATGTGACAGGCTCAGGAAGTAGGCAACCTGGCTTCATTCAGGTGGCTCTCCGGCTCTACCACAATGGGGACACCCTGATGCGACCCAAGCCCACCACTCCTGTCAAAGCCCGTGGTGCCCTCTGCCACCCAGGGCACCAGAGCCTGGGAAGTCCCACCTGCAGCCTGCCTGCAGACAGCTACCGCCCACATCTGGCCAGAGCCTGAGGGAAGGCCCAGCAAATCTCACAGAACAGCAGCCGAACAGGGCCACCCCATCCCCTCACAACCCATTGGCTCCCCCAGGAAAGAGGCTAAGAGCAGTAAGGACAGAGTCCCAGTCCTTGGAGCCTCAACACTTCCAGGACCAGCTACTGGGATGTGAGCTCCTTGCTGGAGAATTCCACTGGAGAAGGACCAGTAACTCTCAGCAGACTAGCACCCACTCAGGAAAGCCCCCATTGTTCTAAGCACATGGGGGCGAGGGGCATGGAGCTGAAGTGTGAGCTTGGCCAGACCTGCCAACGTGCCCAGAAGACCGATGGGGGGGGGGGGCAGAGGTTGTGCAATGCACCACCAGAAGCTGCCTCCCCGGTGGCCTCCATCCACACAGAGGCTGCCAGTCAATCTCCAGCAAAGGGACTGGCCCCACGCTGCTGCCCAGGTATGGGTTCTGAATTCCAACCCACACCGGGGCTGGTGCGTCCTTCCAAGTCAGACACCCAGGCACCAGCCCTTCCAGACCATGCAGTCATCCTTCTCCCCGTCCCCCAAAAGAGAGAGCATGGGGTCAAGAGGATCTCCGGTGCCATGAACCCCTGGTAAGCTGCGTGGGGTGTCCCCCAAGAGCTGCAGGGACAGGAGAAGTCCTTCATTGGAGAAACCGAAGATAGGAGGGGACAGAACGGTTGTGAAGTTGGGGCCAGGTGGAGAGACTCAAGAAGCCAGCTCTGGAGAAGTCGGAAATGGGCAGACCCTCCTCTTGGGGGTGCCCCAGACGGTGACCTGCTGAGACAGCCCAGATCACCCCCCCATTTCCCAGTGTGGCAGACAGGGCTGGAGAGGGGGAGGTGAGATGCGGGCCAGGGGAGAACTGACCCTGTAAATCCCGCAGCCCCCGCGGCGCCCGGGACCCCGAGCCGCCGCCACCGCCGCCTCGAGCTCAGGCAAGTCTCGCCCCGCTCCCACCGCAACGCACACGATTCGGGCCAGGGAGGGGGCGACAGGCCAACCTCGCGGCGGCGGCGGCGGCGGCGGCGGCGGCATCGTGATGCATGAATCACCCACCCCGCTGCGCTCGTGCCAGTCGGCTCCGCACAGCCCCAGCCGCCGCGCAGCCGGGAGCCCCCGCCCCGGCCGGCCCCCTCGGCCCGGCACAGCCCGGCGCCGGCCGACAGCGCTGCGGCAGCGGGCCGCGGGGGTCGCGGGGCTGGAGCCGGTCCTGCCGGCCCGGGGGCGGCCCGGGCGCGTGGACGGGGGACGGCCGCCCTGGAACAATGGGACCCGGTGTGGGGCGGGGGGCGGGGGGCGCGGCCGGGCTGCGGAGGGGCCGGCGCCCAGGCGGGGCGGGGAACGGCGGAGGGCGGGGTGCGGCGGGCGCGGCCGAGGAGGGACGCGGGTCGGGGAGGGGGAGGGGAGGGGAGGGGGAGGGGAGGGGCGCGGGGGGCGGAGGCCGCGCGGGGGGCGGGGGGCGGGGGTCCGGGCGCGCACTCACAGTAGGTCTTCCTGGTCAGCTCCTCCACAACTTCGGGCTTCAACTTGCTGTTGGATTTCCCCATCGTCGGCGGCCGCGGCCCCCGCCCCCGGCCGGACCCCGTCGGGGCGCCCAGCGGGAGCGGCTGGCCGGGGCGGGCCGGGCCGGGCGGGCCGGGCCGGGTCGGGGCCGCGCCTTTGTCTGCGCCGGGCCCGCGCGGCTGGCGGCGCCTCGGCCCCCCTGGGCGCGGCGCGGGGCCGGGGCCGGGGCCGGGGCCGGGGCGGGGGCCGGGGCGGGGGCGCGGGGCGGGGGCGCGGGGCGGCCGCTCGCAGGCCCGGGCCGTCCGGGCGCCGCGGCGCGGGGCTGCGCTGGGCTGGGCGCCGACGCGGCCGCGGGGTGGCCGCGGTCGTCCCTGGTTACTGGGCTCCGCGGCACATGCTCGCTGCTGCGCTCCCTCTCGCCGCCGCCCCTGCGCTCCCCGCCTCCCGCCTCCCTCCCGCCGCCCGCCTCCCGCTCGCCCCGGCGCGCCGGGGGTGGGCCCGGAGCCGCCACTCAGCGCCCGGCGCCACCTCCCGCCCCGCACCCGCCGGGCCGGGCCTGCGCCGCCGCCCCGCGCCCCGCGGACCCCGCCCGGCCGGCGGAGGAGGGGGCGCTCACCCTCGCCCTCCGCCCCGGCCCCCGCCGCGCCGCGGGGCGCGGGGGGGTGGGGGTGGGGTGGGGTGGCGGGGAGGGCCCGGAAGATCTGATGTGAATGAGGCCGAGGCTCTGCGCCCAGAAACTCATTCATTCGACGCAGATTTGTTGGGCGCCGGGCACCCGCGGGTGAATGGGACAGGCGGTCCCGGCCGTCCCCGCGGCAAGATGTCACCTGCCTGGTGGGGGTACCTCCCCTGGGGGGGCTGCGGGAAGGTGACCTCCAAGCCCTGAGGACGGAGGGGGCGACTGGGACCGCCTATTCCAGGCCTGGGAGACCTGAGCCCGAGGGGGAACCCCTCTCAGTGCACAGGGCCGCAGGCGCAGGGGGTACAATCTGAAACTACAGGGAAGGGCCAGGGCCAGAGGGCACCCGCCTGCCCTCTCAGCAAGGAGCTGGGTGGGCCTCAGGGCTTTAAGCAGAGGGGTGACAGGGGCAGATCTGCTTTCTCTACTTCTCTGGCCTCCAGGCTGGGGGTTGCAGGTGGCCTTCCCCTGCAGGGATCCTCCAGGCAGAGCTGAGGCTGAGGCCAGTGGCCTAGGCTCCACCCGGATGGAGAGAGGCGAGAGAGAGTCCCCGTGGCCTTCCCTGGCCACCCCATCTACAGTGTCAGTGTGTGGGGACCTTTCCTGCCTCCTAACCAGCCGTATCCTTTTCTCCTTTGCAAGCCCTGCAGACCTAATCTCCTTTTCATTGGTTGTGATGATTCTTTGTGTGTCTCATCCCCTGTATTGTGACCCGCCTGAGGACAGGGTTCTCATTTGTGGTTGTACCTGTAACACCTAGAAGGCACTTGACTTGTCGTGGTCACTCAGCAAACCTCTGTGATGAGAACGAAGGTGCTGAGGGTGGACAGAGCATGGGAGGAAGAGGCAAGGATGAGGTGGTGGGCAGGGTTTCTTTTTCTCCCCGCTTTGGCACAGACCCCAAGAGGTACAGAGTGCACAGAGGAACTGAGGAGACAGAGAAAGCCTGACCAGGGCTGCGAGTGCTTCTCAGCCCCCAGATGCCACCTCCTACCTCCAAACAGGGCCCATTCCCGATTCCTCTCCCTAGATGGCCTCCCCTGGATGGAGCCTCAGACCGCAGGAAGCCTTCAGATGGGCACATACTTGCCAGCTGAAAGGAACCCATTCCTACCCATTCTGCAAGGAATTGGG
Source organism: Nyctereutes procyonoides (assembly GCF_905146905.1). Lineage (NCBI taxonomy): Eukaryota > Metazoa > Chordata > Mammalia > Carnivora > Canidae > Nyctereutes > Nyctereutes procyonoides. The sequence goes on from NW_026575020.1 coordinate 35,781,134, forward strand.
AGGAAGGCCTGGAGAAGGGGGAGCAGTGCCCAGACCCTGCCCTGGAGCCCCATGGCCCACATGTGGCCTCGCAGGGGCTTGGAGAGCCAGGGAGAGGTGGGAGGTAAGTCAGACCCAGAATCTGTTGGTATTTAACTGGGTCCCTTGGCTGCTGCTCCCAGCCCTGGGATCCCTGCAGGCATGGGCAGAATCAGGACCCCCTCCCTGGTCAGCAGGGAGGGTGGTGGCCGGGTCCAGCAAGGCAGGCCAGGACATGGAGAGAACTGGTTAGACTCAGGTTATAGTGCGAAAGTGGGATAGCCTGATGGACTGGATGGGGGGTATAGGACAAAGAGAAGGGAGTCAAGGTCAATGCCAAGGATCTTGACCTGAGCAACTGTTAGAGTGGGATGTCCATCGCTCACATGGGGAGTGGACAAGTATGGAGGCGGCAAGAGCAGGAGTCCAGCTCTGGTCGTCAGAAGTATGGACGCATGTTGGATGAGGCCCCAGAAGCAGGTGATGTCAGCATCTGGAGTTCAGGGACATGGAGGCCGCGGGGATGAGCTGGGGAGCCATCCTGATAGAGCTGGGATTGTAAGCCACACAGCAGGATAAGGTCACTAAGGAGGGAGGGTAGGCAAGGAGAGCATGGAGGACTGAGCCCTTGGGGACCGGGATGGGTCCCTGGATGTGGGGGTTGAGGGTGGCTCCCCAAGGGTTATAAACCAGCGTGTGTAAAGTAATAGAAATTAACTTACGTACACTTGTGAAAAGCAATCTGAAGGCTCTGCCTCCAGAGTGTTCTATCACTTATTACCAGTATCGGTGGGAATGCAAGTCACTTTATTTTCTGCCCTCATTTGTATTTTTCCTTGCATTTAAAAAACTTGGGATACAAATTTGCATAACATAAAATTCACTGTTTTAATGTGTACGGTTCGCTGGGTTGTGCAACCGTCATGACTAATTCCAGAAATTCATCTGTATTTTATACAGATTGTGTTCTACAATTGAACACATTGCTTTTAGGGACGCCTGGGTGGTTCAGTGGTTGAGCGTCTGCCTTCGGCTCAGACATGATCCCAGGGTCCTGGGATCGAGTCCTACATTGGGCTCCCCGGGCAGGGAACCTGCATCTCCCTCTGCCTAAGCCTCTGCCTCTCCCTCTGTGTCTCATGAATGAATAAATAAAATCTTTAAAAATAATAAACACACACACAAAATAATAATAATAATAAACATAGTGCTTTTGAATAAGACAAACATTTGAGAGTCATTTTGCTCCTCTGCAGGTAGCCCAGGGAAGGTGCCTGCCTGAATCACCTGCCGGCACTGATCGGTGACCCAGCTGCCCAGGCCCCATCCAGAAGGGGCAGAGCTGAATGGGGTGGGGGCATGACCTGGGAATCTGCATCCTAACCCAGCCTCTGGTCCTTGCCCTGCCTTTCAGCAGAGTCCCTTGTCTTGTTTTTTTGAGCTCGCCTGGAAGAGTGACCCCAGAAGCTTGCTCAGTAGTTCTTCCAGAAAGCCCTTGGGGAACAAAAGTGACGTACTTGTGGTAGGCAGAGTCTGGATTAAATATTCCCTGCGCCACTGCGTCCTTGGCGTCGTTACCTCCCGGGCCAGATCAGCAGCTCCAGCCCAGTCTCTCCCAAGTCTCAGCCTGTGTGTGTATCCAGGTTGCTGCGGGGTGTGTCCATGTGGGTGTCCCTCATTCATCAGGCCAGAAACAACTTATCAAACCCCCCTCTTCCCCAAAAAAGAATCTTCTCTCCTTGGGCAAATAAATGGCTTCTCCTATACTCTTACTCCAGCCAGAAATCTGAAACGTCTTGGACACCCTGCTCTCCCCATGGACCCTACTCTCTAGATACATCTAGATCCATCCTCTGCACCTAGTCCATTGGATTTCACTCCCTGAATAGACCTCAAGGCTGAACACCTTCCTCTGTGCCCCACCCCCGGCCAGGCTGATCAAGCCACTGCCATCTCTCAAAGCCATTTTGTCTCCTGACTCCCCTCTTGCTCCCTCTCACAGGGCTTGCTCCTCCAGGGCAGCCCTCCCTTCTCCTCCTAGAGTATAGTGATGGCCTAAACCTGCAGTGTCCAGTGCAGGGACCCCTCCCACACAAAGGCCACTGAGCACATGAAAGGTGGCCAGTCCAATGGAGATTTTCAAGGTTTGTAACCAAAAAAAAAAAAAAGGAATGAAAAATCCCTCAATATTTTTAAAAATGCAATGATATATGGAATGAGTACTATTTTGGATGCAAAGTTTCGATATCAACTTTTTTTTTTTTTTTTTTAAGATTTAAAATTTTCAGGCAACCGGGTGGCTCTGCAGTTTAGCGCCTCCTTCAGCCCAGGGCATGATCCTGGAGACCTGGGATCGAGTCCCACGTCGGGCTCCCTGCATGGAGCCTTCTTCTCCTTCTGCCTGTGTCTCTGCCCCTCTATCTCTCTGTGTCTCTCAAGAATAAACAAATAAATAATCTTTAAAAAGCAAAAGATTTTAAATTTTCATTCTTTGGAGAATGAAGAGTCTGCCTCTCCCTGCAGGGAGCCCAATGTGGGGCTCCATCCCAGGACCCCGGGATCACCACCTGAGCTGAAGGCAGACGCTCAACCACAGAGCCACCCGGGTGTCCCTCAATATCTTAACTTTTAACATTGCACATGTGGCTCACATAATATTTCTTCCTGGGCAGCACTGTTGAATGTCGCTTCAAGTCCCCACATAAACATCACCTCCATGGAGCCTTCTTGACTTCTCCAGGTAATTTCAAGCTCCCCTGAGGTACAGCTGCCCACAGGCACCTGGTCCTTGGGTTTGAGGCACTTTATATGAAAAGGAGGTGTGTCCAGGGAAGTCCTTTCCTTTCCACGGCCTGGTGGGGATCAGGGGTACAAACGGAGGATGCCCAGGGCAGAGTCAGCTGCTGGGAATGAAGGGTGCTAAAAATTGGTCCCACTGAACCCCCAGCATGGAGCATAATGGTCTTGGTCCTGTCCCTTTCCCTCCTGTACTGTGTGGCTTATGGCAGATCACTTCCCATCTCATAAACCAATCTGATCTTCTCATGGGGGGCAGGGTTATAAGGATCAAAGATGCTTTGCACAAGCACAGGACAAAGAGGTAATATATTTTTTTAAGATTTTATTTATTCTTGAGAGAGAGAGGGGGGCAGAGACAGAAGCAGGCTCCATGCAGGGAGCCCAGTGTGGGACTTGATCCTGGGACTCCAGGGTCACACCCTGGGCCAAAGGCAGGTGCTAAACCACTGAGCTACCCCGGCTGCCCAAAGAGGTTATATCTTTAACTTATTAAGAACTTTCTAAGCCGGGGCACCTGGGTGGTTCAGTGGTTGAGCACCTGCCTTCAGCTCAGGGCATGATCCCAGGGTCCTGGGATCGAGTCCCACATCGGGCTCCCTGCATGGAGCCTGCTTCTCCCTCTGCCTATGTCTCTGCCTCTCTGTGTGTGTCTCTCATGAAGAAATACAAATCTTAAAAAAAAAAAAAAAAAGGGGGCGCCTGGGTGGCTCAGTGGTTGAGCATCTGTCTGCCTTCAGCACAGGTCGTGATCCTGCAGTCCTGGGATCGAGTCCCATGTCTGGCTCCTTGCAGGGAGCCTGCTTCTCCCTCTGCCTATGTCTCTGCCTCTCTGTGTGTCTCGTGAATGAATAAATAAAAATCTTTAAAAAAAAACTAAAACAACTTTCTAAGCCAATAAGAAAAGATGAGCTCTCAGTAGAAAGTTGGGGAAAGAACCCGATCAGGCAATACGGGAGTAAATGCAAGTGGCCAGGCCACAGGAGAGCTATCCCATACATGCCATCAAAAAAGCACAAACAAATTGGTGACAAAAGAAAAAGTTAATAATCATACCCAGTGTTGGCAAAGGAGCAAGAAAATGGGCATGCAGACATTGCCAAGCAGGGTGCAAGTTGGTACATCCTTTCTAAAGAACAGTTTGGCAGTAAATATCCATAGTCTCTGACTCAGCAGTTCCACTTCTAGGAAATGATCCTAAGCCAACAATTAGAGATCTATATGAATGTTCAGCCTCAAAGATGTTACTGCAGCAGCATTTATAAAAACAATAAAAAGTGGAAGTGGTCTACATATCCCAAATGAGGGATTCACCTGCTATATCATGGAATCCCAAACAACATTAAATTATAGCACAGCGCCGAAACCTATTCACATGTTATAGATATGTTTATAGCACACACACACACACACAAAAAAAAAAAAAAACCACAGGAAGATTTCAGAAATCTATAAGATGATCTGAACCATGGGAGAAAAAAAAAATCTATGTACATCATTGGGTATTTTAATTAAGTAGTTTTCATCAGGGGGATCCCTGGGTGGCTCAGGGGTTTAGCACCTGCCTTCGGTCAGGGACATGATCCTAAGGTCCCAGGACCAAGTCCCACATTCGGGTTCCCTGCATGAAGCCTGCTTCTCCCTCTGCCTGTGTCTCTGCTTCTCTCTCTCTGTATCTCTCTCATGAATAAATAAAATCTTTAAAAAAAAGTTTTCATCATATTTTTCTCCAATTAGAAAAGGTGTCAAATGTATGTAACTCAGTGCCTCCTGAAGAAAAGCCAATCTCTCTGATATATGTGTCCCAGGGGAAGAAGGGTTCCCCCGTATGACGCTTGGTGGGGAATAGCCATACTATGACCCACTCTGTCCACAAGTCAAGATGTATGTGAGCATCATAAAGGCCCCGAGAAATTCTTCAGGGAAGGAATCTATTTTATTTATTTTCCACTCTTACTTGACCAATGCATTTTCCCCCTTAACTTCCATTAACATTTGAAGAACTGTTGTTCTGTGGAATAAAATAACCCTGAGGGACCCCCTGTTTTAGGAGCCTGACCCACCCTGGGAGAAATGATGGGGAGAGCATTCCCTTGAGGTAAATGGGGCAACACTGAACTCTGACGAGGGTTAAGGAGATGGAGGTGAAGTATCTGGCCTTTAGTAGGTATGTTCGCAGGCATGCCCTCACTGGGCCCTCTGGCTAGCCTTGAGTTTTAAGGACCCATGGAAGTCACTTCCTCCCTGTTGAGGGAAGCAGGTGAAAAGGTGGCTAGCACAACCCTGAAGCTGACTGCACTTACTGGTTGTGTGGCCTTAGGGGAGTTACTTAAACTCCTGAAGCCTTAGTTTCCATATCTGGAAAATGGGCATAATAAAGATGCCACCTCCCCACAAGGTCATTGTAAGAATCAAGTGAGGTGATGTGTGTAAAATACTTCCTGCCACTCAGTATACATTGGCTATTATTATTGGTGAATAACATTTTATTTTAATAATATTAACATTGTTATTGACAAAGGGAAAAAGCAATCATTTAGTTAAGCCTCTGGGGGAAGGACTCTAACCAGCAGTCTGAGAGCTGGTTCAGCCTGTGTGATCTGGGGTCAGGCCTGTGGTTTCTCTGAACCTTGGGTTCCTCATTTGGAAGTGGGGACGTTGGTGCCCTTGCGGGGGAGTCTGCTGCCTGGCTGGGCTGTCTGTGGGTTTAAAGCGGGTTCCCCCAGTCATGGGAGTCACGGAACAGCTGAGCGAGTCCATTTATGAATGAGGAACAGGTGCAAAGCCCATCTGGCCTGGGGACAAACCCCTCCGTCCTCGGTTCTCCCGGGGGAAGTCAGAGGGGGTGTCTTCCCTACTGGAGTGTGTGGCCAGCCTGCTGCAGGACAGCCACTAATGGGCAGGCCTTGTAGTCCTCGCCGTCTCTGCTGCTGCGCTTGGGGACGTACCTTCTCTGGACCTCACCTGCCAAGCACTGAAGCTTTCTGTGAGGGTCTTGGGTGAGGCCCTTCCCACAGGCTAGCAGGTGGCCACGTGCCCCCTGCTGTCCCAGAAGGACAGGAGACAAGCCAGGCACCTGGGGGGAAAGACACCCCTGGGAGGAAGCCTCCAGGGCCCCACTCTTGCCCGCAACAGAGCCCAGAGCTGCTTAATGGCAGCAGCACTGGCTCAGTGTGTCTGTACAGCAGTGCTCCCAGAGGAGGAGTGGAACCCACGAATCTCCAGGATGTGGGATCTCCAGGCAAAAACAAGGAAACAGTGTCCCCAAGCTGCCAGAAGCTCTGGCCACTTCCCCTCCTCCATGGCCCCGTGCTCAGTCCTGAGAGGCTCTGTGGGCCGTGCTGGGGTCTTGGGACCATACTGGACGTGAGGATGGAAAGCCCTCCAGGCTGCCCTCAGTGGGTGAAGGGGAGTCTCCCCACAAGATGACCTGGTGCTTCTCCCAAAAGAAAGGGGAGTGAGCATTGGAGGTGGGGGCAGATCCAGTAAATGGCCAGGCATACCCCCAGCTTCCCCAGGGCCTCCTGCCCCAGGCTGGGTCTCTCCTTCCCTCCAGCACCTGCCCACCAGCCTGACTGGTGAGTCTTAGAGCCCAATTCTGGGAGAGAGGATCTGATTGGCCCCCGTGAGTCAGGTGCCTGCCCCCGGCCCAATGGGCTCCAGCCATCCAGGGTCAGGTCATGTAGTTATGGCTTCAGAGGTCTGCCCTCCCGGAAGGGGAGCTGGCCTGACTCCCCAGATACCACCAGCCGCAGAATTGAAGAATCCTCAAAGCTGGGAGCCACGACTTTGAAGACCACCCGGTCCAATGTGCCCATCTTACAGATGGGAGAGCGGAGGATGCTGTGTCCCGTGGCTCCTGCCAGATGCTCCAGGAGCCAGTGGGCTCCCCTAGAGTCAAGCTCAGACACGCTCAGAGCAGGAGTGGGGAGGAGGAGCAGCTTTCCTGCAGGCCCAAGGCCAAGAGTCCATGAATACCCTCGGTGCCCGGAGCTGCCCGCCACCTGGCCAGTCCCCAGCTCTTCAGCAAGATGCCGGCTGGCTTCTGAGCCAGGCCCAGCCGCTCCTCATCCCAGGCTGAGCCAGGGTGTGGGGAGCAGGATAGGGACTCCTGGGCAGATGCCAGGAGCCGCTCTGAGGAGAGCCCCTGATGGCCTCTGGGACCCGGCCCCCATACATCAGCTGTCTCTGGGGTGCGGGGCGGCCTATGAAGCCCGGACCATGTGCATCTTGCTGCTGCCCCCTGCCTGGGACCCAACCTGGAGAGGAAACTCAGACCGCAGTGACGGGTGGTTGGGCGGTGACTCCTCGGCCCCTTACCTCCTCTTTGGCCATGACTTTAAGTCCATCTGTCTCCTGGGGGTCAATCACATATGGGATCCAGGACTGCAGAGGCCTCTGTCCTGGGTTCCAGGCCCACTAGTTTCCCGTGCAAACCTGGACAATGCTCACCCTCTGGACCTCAGTCTCCCTGTCTGTACAGGGAGGGGCTTCAACGTTCCTTCCAGCTGAGACACGGTGTGCTTTAACTATTCTGAGTTGGGGTCCAGTCTTGGAGGGTCAGAACTGACAGGGATAGAAGCAGGACATATTTCTCTCTTGTGGTCCTTTTGCTTTCAGACTTGAACTTGGTAAAGTGCAGGTCCCAGGGTAACAACAGCAGCCACCACTTCGCAGCACCCTTACAGGGTGCCAGGCAGTAAGCCAAGAACTTCTCATGCAACAGGCCCTGAGCCCTGGCAGGATCCTGTGAGATAGGCAGGCAGGCCCAGAGAGGTCGTGCAGCTGAGCCGGGGTCACACAGCTGCTGACTGGCCAGAGGGATTCAAGTCAGGCTTGTCTGGCGCCCCAGCCCGAGAGCTCACTCTGTGGTGCAAAAACATCATGGAATCTGGGTACGAAGAGATGTGTGCTCTGCTGAGACCCACATATGTGTCACTCTGTTTGGTTGCACAGCTCACCAACGCCGGCAGAAGACAGGGGATCCTCATGATTTGGGGCTGCCGAGGACTTACCGATGCCTGGATGAGTGAGTTCCCCATAGCTCCTTCCTCCAAACAGCCCTGGGGGCGCTCAGGGTGGGGACCCCTCCTGCTCATAGCCCCCCTGCTGGTTCCTGGGGTCCAGCAAACAGTAGACAACCATCGATTGTAGTGGATCCTTAAAGCCTTCCTTCTCAGTGGCCTCAGGCCATTATCAACATGCTGACAGTGGGCACCCCCAACCCCCGCCCCCGCCCCCTGCCCAGGGAAGTCCATGCTCACACCCAGCCTGGAGCTCCACGCACAGGATTCCTGCCCACCATGGGGGCTCAGCCTGGGTCTTCACGTGGTTTCTGGGAATGTTGGAAATTAGGATATAGGGTAAATTCCACTGGTAGTAGGTGGCGGCACAGGGCTGAGTTTGGGGGTGAAGTTCTAGAAGCATCGGGCCATGGGTGGGAAAGCCCTGCAGGAACTAGACCCTTTACTGCCAGAGTGGCCCCGGATTCTCCCATTTTGCTGTGTGGCCCGCAATCCCCTCCCAAGTGAACACAGCCTTGTTAATAATTCTGTCTTGGGGCAGCCCAGGTGGCGCAGCGGTTTAGCGCCGCCATCAGCCCAGGGCCAGACCTGGAATGGAGTCCCACGTTGGGCTCCCTGCGTGGAGCCTGCTTCTCCCTCTGCCTGTGTCTCTGCCTCTCTCTCTCTCTCTCTCTCTCTCTCTCTCTCTGTCTCTCATGAATAAATAAATAAAATCTTTTAAAAAAGAAAATCAATGAGGCCCCCCATGGACGGGCTTTATGAGGTCCTTGACAGTGAAGAGGCCAGAGCCATAGCCAGGGGCCTCCAGGGAAGGGGGCTGGGATCAATTCCAGATGGGGTAAGTGAACTTTTTCTCAAAAACAGCAAAATCAGCTTTTCCCAGGCTCGGCCCTGAAAGGTTTGTTGCTTCGAGTCAAACCCCAAGGGGGGAGAGGAAAGGACTGCGCACAGGAAACAGCACACCTGGGCCCCAGGTCCAGCCCTTGCTGTGTGGCCGTGGGCATGTCCATGGACCCCTTGGGGCCTCACCTTGGACGGTACACCTGTGAGCAAGGAGGGCAGATGAGCGGATTCAGTGCCAGTCAGTCCTGGTTCAGGGCCCCTCTCATGCTCATTGTGGGTTTGGGCTCAGGGTTCCTGTCTGACAGGCTACTGAAATCCCCCCTGGCTGTCTGCCTTCCAGGCATTGGTAATGAATGAATGTCATTAGTAGGTCCTCAGGAAAGACACTGTATAAATCATCCCTTCTCTCCATGACAGCCCTTCCACCTACCTTGCTAATTACCTCCTCCTCATCTTTCAGAATTCAGCCCCAGCGTTTTATGGGCAGTCCTCTTGGACCTTCCAGGGAGACTGCAAAGGCCCTGTGCATTGCTTCTGGCAAGCACTTTGTAATAACAGAAAACGTGACCAAAACTGGCTAAAGCAAAAGAGAACTTTACTGACTCATGTAACTCAGGAGTCCGGCAGTATCTGCTTTCAGGCAAGGCTTGATCCAGGCTCCAGGCTATGAGAGAGAGGAACTGAATTTCCTCTCTTCGTTTCCCGCCCTGCTTCCTCAGTGTTGGGGCCATTCTGAGCAATGTTCTCCAATTTGCCTACAGGCAGCAGCTCAGGGCCTCCCCGTTGCTCACATCCTGCTAAAAGTGACCCATTTCCTCTCTACCTTGTCAACCAAGATTCCAAGATGGGTGTCTCGTTGGCCCAGATGGCCCGAAGGAGGTCATGTGTCTGGTCTCGAACCAGTCAATGTAGGGGCAGCAGGAGATAAGGAACGTGCTGATCAGTTTAAACCAATGAGGGCTATGGGCACCCTGGGTGGCTCAGTCGGCTTAGCATCTGCCTCTTGATTTCTGCTCAGGTCATGGTCTCAGGGCCGGGAGATCGAGCCCCACCTCAGGCTCTGTGCTTAATGTGGAGTCTGCCTGTGATTCTCTCCCTCTCCCTCTGCTCCTCATTCCCCACTCCCACTCATGTGCTCTCTCTTAAAAAACAAAACCAATCAGGGCCCAAGTCTAGAGCCAGGAATGTGGGGTCTCACTCAAACCAGAATCCTAAGAAATTAGAGGTTGGATCTGAGGTAGAGAAAAGGGGATGAAAACCAGAGAGAGTGGCAGCCAAGTAATGCCCCCATATCACTCCTCTGTGCTAGTTACCACTGTGCTGATCATGGTGCCATTTAACCATATTACTTCCCTGTTAAAGCTTCCAGTGCCTTCCTACTGTCTTCGGGGGCAAGTCCAAGCTCTAGCAGAGGGCCTCCTCATGCAGACATACCTGCTTCTCTAGTCTCATCTCTGCTCCCCACTTCCCGCTCATGGTTCCAGCTCCACTAGATTTGTCCAGATATGCCAGGCTCTCTCTCATCACCAGCCTTAGCACATGCTGACCCCCCTGCATGAACACCTGTCTACCACCTGCTTCATTGAGTTAATTCATCCTATACAGGATGGTATTTCCTCCCTGGAGCTGTTCTTGTCCTAGGTGAGGTTGGGGGCCCAGCTCTGTGTTGCCAGACACCTCTCAGCTTGGATCACTGTATTTTTTGAACAGCTTTTGGTGAGATAGAATTCACATACAATTCACCCATTTAATGATTCTTAGTATTTTTGTAGAGTTCTACAACCATCACCATAATTTTAGGGCATTTTCACCACTTCCAGAAAGACACCTTGTGCTCACACACCCCCACCCCCTGGCAACCACTAATCTTACTTTCTATCTCTACAGACTTGCCTATTGTAGACATATCATATAAACGGAATCATACAGTAGGTGGCCTTTTGCATTTGGCTTGTTTTGGCTTAGTATAAATGCTGTCAAGGTCCATCATGTTGTAGTAGGTGTCAGTTGTTCATTCCTTTTTATGTCATTTCTTTGGGTAGACCACCTTTATTTATGCATTCATCAGTGATGGACATTTGGGTTATTTCCACTATCTGGCTCTTAGGAATGATGCTGCTATGGACCATCTATATACAAGTCTTTGTGTGGACATCTGTTTTCATTTCTCTTGATTGTGTATCTAGGAGTGGAATTGCTGGGTCATGTGGTGACTATGCTTAATCTTTTGAGGAACCTCCAGATTTTTCCAAAGCATCATTTTACATGCTCATCAGCAGTGTATGAGGGTTCCAACTGTTCCACATCCTCACCAACACTTATGTTATTATGTCTCTTTTAAAAAAAGATTTTATCTATTTATTCATGAGAGACACAGACAGAGGCAGAGACACAGACAGAGGGAGAAGCAGGGTCCTCACAGGGAGCCCGATATGGGACGCGATCCTGGCTCTCCAGGATCATGCCCTGAGCCGAAGGCAGACGCACAACTGCGGAGCCACCCAGGCGTCCCTGTCTTTTTTTATAGTCACAGCAGTGGAGGTGAATCAGTATCTCACTAATTTTGACTTACAGTCCCCTGGTGAATAATGATGTTGAGCATCTTTTCTTATGCTTGCTGGCTGCCTATTCAGATGCCAAGACCATCCAGTGGGGAAAGGATGGTCCTTTCAACCAACTGCACTGGGAAAAGTGGATCTCCACATGCAAAAGAATGAAGTTGAACGCTTGTCTTACACTAAATACAAAATTTAACTGAAAATGAATCAAAGACCTAACCTATGAGCTGAATCTATGAAAATCTTAGAAGAAAACATAGAGGATCCCTGGGTGGCGCAGCGGTTTGCCGCCTGCCTTTGGCCCGGGGCGCGATCCTGGAGACCCGGGATCGAATCCCATGTCGGGCTCCCGGTGCATGGAGCCTGCTTCTCCCTCTGCCTGTGTTTCTGCCTCTCTCTCTCTGTGACTATCATAAATAAATAAAAATTAAAAAAAAAAAAGAAAAGAAAACATAGAGGGAAAGCATGACAGTGGATTTGGCAGTGATTCCTTGTTTATGATGTCCAAAGCACAGACAGGGCAGCCTGGGTAGTTCAGCGGTTTGGCACCACCTTCAGCCCAGGGTGTGGTCCTGGGGACCTGGGATCGAGTCCCACATGGGGCTCCCTGCATGGAGCCTGCTTCTCCCTCTGTCTGTGTCTCTGCCTCTCTCTCTGTCTCTGTCTCTGTGTGTGTGTTTGTCTCTCATGAATAAATAAATAAAATCTTTTTTTAAAAAAAAAGCACAGACAATACAAGAAAAAATAAATTGGACTTTATCAAAATTTAAAACTCTTGTGCATCAAAGAACCTATCAAGAATGAATGGCAATACACAGAGTGAGAGAAAATATTTGCAAATCATATCTGATAAGGGACTAAAATCTACTGTATATAAGGAACTTCTATAACTCAACAACAACAACAAAAAACTTCAAAATGGGCAAAGGGAACCTTGAGGACATCATGCTCACAAAAAAAGACAAATACTATAGGATTCTATTTACACAAGGCACTTATATCAAATTCATAGAGCCAGAAAATTAGAATGGTGGCTTCCAGGGGTTAGTGGGTGGGGGAAAATGGGGAGTGGTTGGTTAATGGGTGTTGAGTATCAGTTTTGCAAGATGAAAAGTTTTAGAGATTGGCTCCACAACAGTGTAAATGTACTGACTCCACACTAAAAAATGATTAAGATTGTAAATTTTATGTTATGTGTATTTTGCCATAATTAAAACCAAACTAAAATAAAACTGGGCCAAGGCTTTGAATATTTATATCTCTGAAGAAGACATACAGATGGCCAAAAGCATACAAAGATGTTCAACATCACTGGTCATTAAGGAAATGTAAATCAAGACCACAATGAGGTACCGAATCATGGCCATTAAGATGGCTATTGATAATAATAAAAATAATTAAAAATTTAAAAATAATAATGAGAAATTGGAACCCTTGTGCACTCCCTGCTGGTGGGGATGTAAAATGGTGCAGCTGCTGTGGAAAATGGTATGGCAGTTCCTCAAAAAATTAAACACAAAACTATTCTATGATCCAGCAATTCCACTTCTGGGTATATATCCCAAAGAACTGAAAGCAGAGACGTGAACAGATATTTGTATGTTCATGTCCACAGCAGCATTATTCACAATAAAAAGTGAAAGCAATCCAAGTGTCCATCGGTGGATGGATGAGCAAACAAAATGTGGTCTATACATACAATGAGATATTATGCAGCCTTAAAAAGGAATGAAATTCTGATATGCGTTACAACATGTATGAACTATGAAATTCAGATGTTGCTCATTTTTAAAGCGGGTTCTTTTTATTGAGTTGTAAGAGATCTGTACATATTCTAGAATTGAGACTCTTACCAGATACCTGATTTGCAAGTAATTGGTTGTCTTTTCCCTATTGATGTGTCCTTGAAGCACATAAGCTTTAATTTTGGTCAAGTCCAGTTGATCTATTTTCTTTTGTTGCTTATGCTTTGGTGTCATATCTAAGAAACCTTGCCAAAACACAAGGTAATGAAAACGTATCCACTTCCTTCTGAGTTTTGTAGTTTTAGGTGTATGATCCATTTTGAGGTAATTTTAGTATATGGTGTGAAGTAGGGCTACACATGGACTTTTTGCATGTGGATATCCAGTTGTCCCTGCACCATTGGTTAAATAAAAAGATTTTTGGTTGTTTTTCCCCCATTGAAATGTTTTGGCACCCTTGCTGAATATTAAATGAGCATGAATGTGTGGGTCTGTTTTTGGACTTCAGTTCTATTTCATTGATCTGTATACATCTATACTTATGTCAGTACCACACTCTCTTGATTACTAACAGCTTTATAATAAGTTTTGAAATTGAGATGTGGGAGTCTATCAGCTTTTCTTTTTCAAGATTGTTTTTGCTATTCTGGTTCCTTTGCATTTGTAGATGAATTTTGGGATCAGCTTGTGAATTTTTGCAAAGAAGTCGGTCTGGATTTCGGTAGAAATTGCCTGAATGTGTAGATTAATTTGGGAATATTATTAAACAATATTGTCTTCTACTCCATGAATAAGGGATGGCTTTCCATGTATTTGGATCTCCTTTAATTTCTTTCAATGTTTTGGTTTTCAGAGTGCAAGTTTTGTACTTCTGTTAAACATGTTCCTAAGGATTTTACTCTTTGTGATGCTACTGTAAATGGAATTGCTTTTTTTTTTTAAATGGAATTGCTTTTATTTCATTTTTGGATTTTTCACTACAAGTGTATAGAAACGCAGTTAATTTTTCTATATTGATCTTTTATCCTCCTTGCTCACTTTTGTGTCTCTGTACTAACACAGTAGGTAGACACTTTAAAAAAAATCCCTTGGCTGAGGCATGGCAAAAGGCTGGAAGTGGGGCAAGACTGGAGTCCAGGCTGCCAGCAGGAAGACTGGCTGGTGGTGTAATCCAGGTGAAGGTGAGGGTAGCTGGCCTGGGCAGCGTTAGTGGGGAGGCAGGGGGGTGCACTAGGATGGGGTGGGGGATAAGAAAGGGTCAAGGGTAAGGCCCGGGCTTTTGGCCTGGATCACACGTACAAGGACACGAGATGTGGCAAATTCATTTTGAAAGTGTGGCTTTGAAGTGCTTTTAAAAACAGCCCAGGAGGCAGCTGGGTAAGCCACTAGGGGCTCAAAGCAGTCCCAGGCTAGAAATAACACTCTGGGCCCAGAGCGCAGGGGAATGGAGGCAGCTGCCAGGGCCAGAGCGGGGACACTGTCGAAGAACCTAACACCAAGGCAGTGGCCACAGGAAGCCAACAGTGGACATGCAACTAGAGGGAGAAGGAAGTGGCTAGAAGTCTAACCTGGCCAGTAGGAGGTGATGCTGTGTGCAGTGCAGTGGGGACTGAGGGTGCATCTCAAGAGGGGAAGAGTCCCTCAAGTCCCCACAGATAGTAACCCAGTCCCAAGAGGTTGCAGGTGACTTTGGATGGTGGAAACCAGGCTGCAGGGAGTTGGCTGGGGGGTGGGGGGCTGGGAGGTGAAGCACACTCGGGTGGTTTGGTCTGAGCCGGGGTGGGGGGGCTGCTGGTGGCCTAGGGAGATTTGGGTTGTTTTGAACGCAAAAGTCAAAGGAGTTGTACTGTGATGGTAAAGGGGCCTGTTAAAATGGAAAGGGTGAGAGGGGAGACAGGAGGATGTGGTGGCAGGGCCACCAGCATGGCTCATACTTCTCCCCACATACACCCGCAACACCAGGCTCCCCAGAAACATGTGTGTGTAGAACTACTTTCACCCCTGAGTGACCGAGGCGCCTCTGGCTCAGTCCTTGCAGATCTGTTCTTATGAGCAGGTTCCTCATTTTCTCAAGGTCAGCATTCCCCTGCAAACTGGCAGGAGCCCTGGAAGGCACAGCTCTTGAGCATGTCACCCCAGCCCACTAAATAGCAGTCTCCAGACTGCGGAGCCAACTTCCCTCCAGGTGGGGGCCAGGCTGGTGCCCAGGAGCCCTGCGAATTCTCAGGAGCACTGCAGAAGAACCAGGTGCGCATGAGGAAGGTCTTACCCGCCACTGTTCCGTGGCTGGGGCGGGGGGCGGGGGGCGGCATGTGTGGCTGGCCGTCTGCCGGATTCCTGGGGAAGGACAGGACATCCACAGGCTCATGTAGGCACGGAGAGGGCTTCACCAGGCGCCTGGGCCGGGGAGGCAGTGGCAGCTCTCAGCTAGGCTCCGACCTGGCCTGTTCTGCATCTCCCCAGAACGGGGAAAGCAGGTGAGGCCTTCTCGACACAAGCCCCGGTCCTGGGCTGCAGGCCCCACGGCTCCAGGCCCAGAGGACTGCCTTTCCAACTGGGGGAAGCCCTAGCCTGGCTGTTGGGGAGCAGGAAGCCAATGCTAATCAAAAAGCAGTTCAGCTGGGCCCCCAAACCCCTGCTAGCACCCCTCATTGCTGAGCGTGGTCACCCCACTGGCAGGCCCCGGGCCAGAGTGGTCTCGCTGCTCACTGCAGCTCCAGCTGACGGAAGACGTGCCAGCGATGTGACTGAGGCGTCTCCAGAAGGGAGCTGGCTGGCTCCCAGAGGTGGTTCTCAGTGTGTCATCTGGAGCTTGCTAGCAGTGCTACTTCTCAGGTCCCATGGGAGCCTCTGGGCCCTCCAGAGGGCCGATGCTTGCTCAAGTTTGAGAAGCACTGGTTCAGGTGGTCCCTAAGGTCCTTTCCACACCTTCTCTTGGCTGCCCCTTTCTGGGATGCCCCTGCAGCTCTCACTCCTGGGGGTCCTGCCTGATTCCTGGGATTCTCCCACTAGAAGGCCCATCCTACTCCTAATGCTTCATTCCACAGACACCTTTGGTAATCCGAGGACCCCAGAGGGTCCTGAGGCACGAACATGAACCAGAAAACTCAGGCCAAATAACATGGATTGTAAACCCCATCCCCAGCCCCGAATGTCTAGGCCATGAGGAATGAGGGATTAATCCTCACCAAGGCAGGAGCCAGCAGACCTGAGAAGGGGCAAACCTTCTCTAGCCCTTATTTTTGTAGCTGTAAAGCCAGAGCACTGGAGTGATAAACCACAAAACAGTATGCCTTGTGGAAGAAGCCAGACACGAAGGACATACCGTAGGATTCTATTCACACAGCGCTCTAAAACCGCAGAGCTGTGGTGTGGCCATTCCAGGGATGGGGTGGTTCTGGCTGAGAAGGGGCACGAAGCAACTTTATGGGGATTGGAAATGCTCTGTCCTGATGATGGTGGAGGCTACAGAACCATATACACATCTGTCCAAACTCAACCAACTGTACATTTAAGGAGTGAATTTTATTGTATGTTAAGTTACACCTCAGTTTAAAACATTTGTAGTGGGGATCCCAGGGCTCAGCGGTTTGGCACCTGCCTTTGGCCCAGGGCGTGGTCCTGGAGTCCTGGGATCGAGTCCCGCATCGGGCTCCTGGCATGGAGTCTGTTTATCCCTCTGCCTGTGCCTCTGCCTCTCTCTATCTCTATGTCTATGATTAAAAAAAAAAAAAAAAAAAAAAAAAACTTAAAAAAAATTTGTAATAAAATAAGGGGTTTGGGATTGCATGACTTCTAAAAATGTTCTGCATCTACAGTCCTGGATTTCTATGATTCTGATGTGGGAAAACTGGCAGCCTGCTTGATAAGCGGCGTCAGAGAGTGCCTCACCCTGAGGCTGCGGGGTCACCTCCCCTCCAGTGGCAGCAGGCAGCAGCGTGCAGGTCCTGCTCTGGAAGGCGCCCACCGGCCTCAACTCGGAGGCAGGGCATGGGAAAACAAGTCTGTTCCAGAACCAAGCCCCCAGGGGGTGCAGCCGACACGGCCTGCTGAGGTATGCAGAACTTCTCTAGTAGGAGTCACTGTTGTCAGTGCGAGCAGGTGGGAGGCAGTTAACTAATTTAATGAACAAGAATCACAAAGGAAAAAATGATGAGCGGGAGGAGAGACAGCAGCCAGGAGTCAGTGACTCCCTGCAGGATTACAAACATACATTTCTGTCAGAGAATCTTTATTTTACATGTCTGCATCACAGCAAGAGAACCCATCCTATACGTCACCCTGATCAGAACCCCCACCCATTATATGTTTACATAAATACTCTTCAATGATCATCAGTGTTAAAAAAAATACTGAAAACTCCTGCATCCCAACCTGGAAAGTAAATGATATTTACAGGCATTTTCTCCCCCAAATGAAACTTATTTCTGGATTTGATGTGTCTGGCTTCTTTTGAGATCACATGACCAGGCAAATCCAATTTATGGTCGGCAAAAGAGGCTTAAGGCGTCAAGAACTGCCCCCTTGTGTGGCCAGGATTTGGGGATCCTTTTGTAATAAGTATCTTATGCTAAGAAGGCTGCCCCACTGGTCCCCCGGTCTGATTTGGCTGCCCACCACAAAACCCCAGAGCCTGCCCTAAAATAAGCTGTCTTCGAAGTGAGTTAGCTTTTCTGTCTCATGTCAGACCTTATTGACTTTGTCCAGAACTCCTCCTTCCCAAACGGCCTGCCTGCAGATTACCTGCCCCCAGAACCTCAACAGTCCCTATGTAGCACGACCAGATCCTTGCTCCCACACCGCTTTGTCCCTCTCCACCAGGCTGCCTTCCTTACACGGTAGCTCAGGGCTTATGCAAGTCCCATGCCCTAACAGAGAGCCATCGAGAAACATGTTTTTTAAGCATAAACCACACATTGGGGGCACAGATGCGCTGCCAGACTGCAGAGAAGCCCTGGGGGAAACCTGGAATGTTCAGCTCACCAAACCTGGAGTGTTCAGCTACATTTCAGGTGCGACAAGTACTAGCATCAACTCAGGTGGGCCTCTTTTTAAAGACTTCCTGCCCAAAACACCCTGGAGAAACCTGGAGTAAAGAGCAACTTCTTAGAACATACAGTATGTTCCAGATGAAGAGAACCCGATATACCAAGAAGTACCAAGTCAGAGCCTAAATTCTTTAGTGGGGAACCTACTCATTTACTGAATCCTGAATGGGAGAAGCAGGCAGCAGGTCAGCCATAGGCATCATGGACTTGGTACATTCTTGATCTGTTAAAAGGCCAGAGTGTCAGAAGAAAGCAAAGGGGTGAGTGTGGAGTGTGGAAACGGGCTGAGGAGGGGGCTGGGATCTGCTTCTTGTGAAATCCAGCAGCTTATCAGCATGAACCGTCTTACTGTTCCACGGGGTGTATGGAGCAGCACCAACCACTTCAGCAGACCATCTAATGTTCTGAGAGCCTTCCTTGGAGAAGATGCTTCAGGATGTGGGAGATGGCCAGGACGCCACTCACAATTCAAACGGGCATTTTTCACACACTTCTCGGTCTGTAAGGACTGGCTCCTGGCAACAGCCTCTCAAGTATTAAACAAGAATATATTTTAGTGTGGGGGTCCAAAGCGTAACATGCAGCACTCGTATGTACGCTCTTGATAAAATTCTCCTTGGGTTAGAAAGTATATCCTTCACAGCTACTGGGAGAAAATGCTGCAGTGCACCAAAGCCTTCAGCCCATGTTCCCAGACTGAGCCTATGTGGAATCAATAGCTGTGGGCTGGGGAAGAGGAGAAGGGGGAGAAGGGGGAGGGGAGGAGAAGAGGAAGGGGACGGCCAGTTGTGGAACAAGGGAGCACAGATATCCTGAGGAGATCATAATGCAGGAACAGAAATCTTGCCACAACAGGCACGCAGAACATGAGGCAGTGCTGCTGTGGCTGCCCGGATATGTCCAGGAGAAACCAAACCTGGACATTTTACTTCAGAGCAGTTTCTTGGAAGAAAACTGAACTGACTTAAGCTATGATCTGAGAAACCATCTTTTACAGCAGAGTAAGCAGCTCCTAACGGGAGAATGGGCCACCTATTCACCAGAGTTGTATTCAGCAGGTTAAAATGCATTGCTACTGAAATTTTAAAGCATCAAGGAACCAAGAAATAGACTGACGAAGTCTTTGGCCACTGTTAAAAGCCAAAATTAAGAGATCGATGATTGTTCTTATTGTCTAAGTAGTAATTTTCTAGCAAAATACACACACTTTATTACATGAAAACAGATCCTTTACTTCCTACAATTTCACAGCCAGCCGCACTTCCAGTCCACAGATGTCTCAAAGGAAGCATGGGTATTGTGCGTAGGCAGAAACAGGGAGTAGGAGCACAAAGCAAGGCTATAAATACTGCTGATCACTCTATGATGTGCACCCGATCCTTTCTGCCTGCTCCCCAAAACACTGAAGGCCTAAGTGTGGAAGCGCTGCATGTGGTGGTGAAGACCGAGCTGTTGGAAGGACAGGGGTGACTGCCTGGCTTTGGACCTCATTAGTCATCTTGCCCCGGGGTGGGGGGAGTGGAGTGCCGGTCACAGCTACTAGATGATGGAGACATGGAGAAAGGGAAGCCATTTTTACAGATGGAGAACTCCAACAATTTGTACAAACGTGGACATCTTACAGGATGGAGAACTCTAACAATTTGTACAAACGTGGGAAAACCAGTTTTCCCCATCTTGGGCTGGGGTTTGATTTTTATTGATAACAGGGCTTCACTTCACACCTTCTGCCAGTTTCAGTGTAGGACTTAGGCAGACAAGCTGCTTATTATCCGGTACTCCGACATCACCACTCTCCCTTTCAGAGGGGTCAGGACTGTCCCGCTGCAGCCGCTCAGCCGCTATGAGCATGAGCTGGCAGACAGAGGCCCGGCGTGGCTTGGGTAGTGGCGGGGAGGTAGAGGCTACCCCCACCTATTCTCTTCCTCCCTCCCTCCTTCACTCCCCTGCTTCCAGCAAGTGAATTGAGAACACCCCTGTGGGGACTCTGGCTAGGGGGTAAGTTTCTTCACACTTCCGGGTCTTGCAAGAAGTCATCACGGCCTAGTCAAGAACATCTGCTCGCAGGACAAACAGCAAAGGTGTCCCTCTGAGGGAAGCACCTAAGGGGGGGGGGTGGCCATAGCATGAGACACTTTGGAAGTCCCGGGACTACGTTTACGCCAAGAAAACAGACTCTTAATATTTCCATCGTCCCTGCAACTTCCATAAGGCTCCCATCGTGTAGCCCTCACTTAAGAAAAAAAAGGAAGAAAGACAGAAAAAGAAAGACTTTTAAATAAATACTTGGGGCGTATTTCCTTGCTCCTGAAGGTGGGGAGACACATGGCCCTCCCCTGAAATCTGTGGAGAGGTGAGCAGCCGCCTGGGAAGAGGGGAGACACTGGGTGGCAGCCCACAGGTGGCTGGGACGCCTCAGCCTCCTTTGAGCAGTGCACTGAGGACTGAGGAATGTGCGTGGAAAGAAGGCTTTCCTGCTCCCTCGTCCAGGACAGAGGACAGCACAGGGGAAGGACAACTGAGGACAGACTCTCCAGGTGCCTGAAGCTGGGGTGCTGAGCACAACCCCCAGGTTCTACAGTTTCTGGTGGACGCTTCCAAGCCAACGGGAAGACAGTGGCCCCTTCACCCCCACGCAGGTGTGGACTCCTGGCACCCCCGGGGAGCGTTCCCCATGAGGCCACGGTTCTTCCTCTGGTCTCAGGCCTGGGGACCACAACCCTGGTAGGAGTTCACTGCCGAGCCCTCGTCCCCTGGGCTGCAGTGGACCTTCTGAGCTCATCTTATGATCCAGAGGACTCCGCTACCAGCTGCACCACTGCTCCCGCACCCATCCCCAGGCTCCAAGAGCTTGGAAGGGCCCTCGGCTGAGTTTGAGAGAGAGCTCGCCATCCCCAGTCCCTGAGAGAAAAGCTGTTTAACCACACCTGTTCTCTTCGAGTGCATGCCCTTGGGAGACACGGATGAGGCCCATTTCATTCCTGTCAGAAAGCCTGCCAGGTTTATAGGAAAAACTTATAATGATGACAATTTGCTTGTACTCAAATATTTGCTTAAACACTAGCTTTTCTGCCCCCAGCTGCTCCTTTTAAGGAAATTCCTTCCCGTTTCTCTCCATATTTTGATTACACAAAACCGACACAGCCACAGAAGGGGGAAAAGAGGTGGTCCTGCTTGGGGCAGTTGGGGGAGCCAGATGTTCAAGGGAATCCTACTAGATAATGCTTTTTGAGCTTAAACATACATTTCTGTCTATCCATTAGACAACACCAAATATGCTTCAATCCAGAATAGCACTTCCCACCATAATTCCAGAGCCATGACTCTGACAGAGATATTCAGCCCTAAGACAACAGAGCCTTTTGGGAAGAGAGGACCACTGGGCCTCGGGAGCTGCTGGCTCCTGGTCACTTTCAGAATCCGGGTTCAGGGCCAGAATTCTGCGGCAGCCTCCAGTTACTAAATTGGGTTTTGACTCTGCTTTCTAAAATAACCTAATTTCATTCATTTCTGTCCCTCAACGTTCCCCTTCCCTTCTAAGTTCTGTATCCTACCTCAGCCCCTGATCCCCCGTTCCTGAACTGTGACCAGCCCCAGCCTTGCACGGCCACCTGCCTGCCTGCCACCACTGCTCTCCCTGCTGCCACACACTTGAGGGCACAACTGTGTATTTCTTGAGAGTTCTCAATTTAAAAAAGAGAGAAATATAAATTACAAAGTCTTCCTTTTATCCTCCTCCTGTCTGCACTCCCTCCCCGCCATTCCCATTTGAAGAATTCTATAACCAGCCACAGATCCAGTTTCCATAAGAGAGAGTAAAAAATTAGGTTTCCGTGGCACTTTGTTCCCAGCCGTGTGCTCTGTGGTGTCACTGTCGGGAGGTGCCAACTGCTCCTGCTCACCACTAGGACGATTAATAAATTAGAGGTTCTCTTTGACAGTCCCAGCCTCAATCTGCTCCATCATGCGGTGCCTTCCCAATCACCCTGAGCCTCCACTGAGCCATTGGTCACCTTCTTGACTTTCTTCATGTTCTCCATCACCCCTGATGTCGTCACTCTGGATGAGGGGGAAAAAACCAATTAGAAAAACCTCAGTCTTAAAGTCACCACAGCACAGTGGAGTGGCTATGCATGCTGGCTCTAGAATCAGACCTGGGTTCCAGTCCTGACCCTGCTCCTCACTGTGTAACCTCCACCAAGCCGACCTCTCGGTTCTTTTTCTTTTTTTAAAGATTTTATTTCTTTATTCATGAGAGACACAGAGAGAGGGGCAGAGACATGGCAGAGGGAGAAGCAGGCTCTCTTCGATGTGGGACTCGATCCCAGGATCACGCCCTGAGCCTAAGGCGGACGCTCAATCACTGAGACACTCAGGAGCCCCTTACCTCTCTGTTCTTAAATACAATAAATGGTTCCCACTTCCGAGAACTGTTGTCAGGGAAAAAGGAGATTCTCCAAATCAATACATACCAGCTGTTGTTATTACAATCACCATTGATCTGTTTCTCTCTTTCTGTCGTGGCCTCCACAAATTATGTTGTGTATCTACATGACTATGATTATGAGACCACCACTTGTGTCCTAATTAACCTCCTAAAAAGCAAGCTCATCAGGTGTCGTTTTAATAACTAGTCACAACTGTCATTTCTGAGTCATGGGACAGAACCACAGCCTTTCAGGAACCTTCTGTCCCAGAGAGTCTTTGAGCATGAGAAACAGAACTGGCTGCTCTCTATAAATCTGGGTCTCTGCATGCTGGGCCAGGCTGCTCGGCTGTCAGAGAACGTGGCTCTGCCTACACTCTGTGACCTTGGGACAGAAGCATCATCTCTGTTGGTGCCTCATACTAAGAAGATGCCACGAAGTCATACACTGAATGTGTACGTAGATCAAAACTGGGAGAACCCTGGCTTCAGAAGGTGTGAGGGGCTGAGCAGAGTGACTCTTTCCAGACAGCTAGTCATGACGTCTCTTGAAAAGGTGGGTTCTATGAGGAGACAACTTCTTGCCTCACAAATGTGAGCTGGACAGGATCTACAAAGGATCTGGGTTGCTTCATAGCCGAAGACACCAAGCAGAGAGATTGAACTGGCAGACAGAGCATAGAGGGATTGCAGGCCAGTGAAACTACCCTGGGTGCATCTGTAGTGTCAATACATGTTATGACACATTTGTCCAAACCCACAGAATGCATACCACCAAGTCTGCAGTAAATTACAGACTGCGGGGCAGCCCTAGTGGCTCAGAGGTTTAGCACTGCCTTCAGCCCAGTGTGCGATCCTGGAGACCTGGATCGAGTCCCACATCGGGCTCCCTGCATGGAGCCTGCTTCTCCCTCTGCCTGTGTCTCTGCCCCTCTCTCTCTCTCTGTCTCTAATGAATAAATAAATAAAATCTTTAAAAAAAAATTACAGACTGTGGGTGATAATGACATGTCCATGTGGGTTCATCGACTGTGACAAAAGTACCTACCACTCTGGAGGGGGAGGCTGATAACACGGGAGGCTATCCAGGTGGGGGCTAGGGGCATACGGGAAATTTCTGTTCCCTCTGTTCAATTCACTGTGAATCTAAAACTGTTCTAAAAAGTAGAGTCAGTTAAAAACAGATCAACAAACATATCTGGCCAGCATCTCCCTACCTATTCTAGAAAACAAGGCACCTATGTGCCCGATCATGGACCAACAGGAATTTCCTAAGCAGTAAACTAAATTCAGTCAACTCAATAGATCTCTCCAAGGATCCTCCTTGTCCCCCCATCAGCTATCAAAGCCTTTAGCCACAAATGGTAATTCAGTGGCTGTACACATGACACATCTAGACCCCGTCCAGTGGGACCTAAAGGCAGATAAATGATTTTATGGGGTAAGGAAAAATTCCCCCCTTTATTTCTCCTTTCATTCCTTCATTCATGTTGCTGCTGCGACCAAGCCTCAGAGCCACCCAGTCCGCCCCAGAGCTGGGACTTAGACAAGAGTCCCTTAGACTCATAGGCTAGTTGTACCTCTGGCAAAGTCAGGACATAGTGGGCTGTCAAGACATGGTTCTTGGGATCTAGGGGGCTCCTACAGATACTGTGAGTGGAAATGTGGCCCCTGGACAAAGGAAACTGCCACATTTCGTCATATGGCTCAATGTCACTTCCTGTCAGCTGGTGCGGCCGGGACCCAAGCCCTCGAGGAAGGATGCACATCTTCAGGGTGACAGGCATGCACAAAGGGCTCGTCCTCATGGGACTGCCTGTCTCCAGACTGGGATGGGCAGGTGGAGCAGCTGCAGGCCCAAGAGAACCATAAGCCTCTCTAGCTCCAGCATGGTTTCTCTAAACACTTGAGATCAAAGAAATGCACCCTCAAGTCTCAACAGTGTCACTCATGGTGACAACAGCTGCTACGGGGCTTTGGCCCCCACTGGAAAGGGCAAGGGCTTCCATACAGCTGGGGCTGTGAGCACAGCCCATTCATCTGACCCCAAGTGGGGCTTGGGAGACACACCTGCTACCTGTCTTTCCCCAGGAATACACTGCTTTCCAGCTGGCAGATCAACTGAGAAAACAGGGCTCGCTCCGTCATGCCAGCCTGGGGCTGGGACAGAGAGGGACAGAAATCAGTACCCTTTGGGTGCCCGCAGCCCAGCAGGAGATCGTCTTCCAGAGCAACACACAGAGCTGCTGGAAACACACAGGAGAGCTCTGAGCAGGTGGGACAATGGCTTGGGGTGGGCAGAATCATCTTGCCAGGGTCTGGGCACAGCCTCAATGCCCGTACTGAAAGAGGAGGAGCAGGGGAGATATGGGGGGTGGGAAAAGGGCCGGGTAGTTTCTGAACAAAAGAAATGTTAATGGACAAAAAGCACGGAAGAAACAAAAGAATGTTCCCTGCACGGTTCAGGGAGTGCTAAGCAGTTGCTGGCAAAGGTGAGTAGCAGGAGGGTCAAGGGTGGGCAGGGCAGGGCCGTGGAGGGCCTTGTCTCCCTTGCCACAGAGGCTGGCTTTGCTTCTTATGCCAGGGTTCTCAGTCATGGCTCAAACAGGATGCCCTGGGGAGCAAAAAAGGCACAGAGGTAACTGAGCCCCGACACTGAGAATCAAGTCTTCAGGGGAGGGACCAGGGACGAGGACAGCTGTAGGAAGGCAGGGTCCTGGGGTCTCAAGGAGGAGAGGGAGAGGACACACAACACTGAGTCCCCAAGAAGTCTCACTCCACATGGGCTGAGAAGAGGGAGGTGTGGAGGCCAACTGCCACATGCTGCTGAAGGCGAATGGCTGGAAAACAGTGCCATCAAGGCCTATAGGGAATGCAGGGGACAGAAACCTGGGTAATGATGGGCAGGTGGCTAGAGGGAAGCAGCTGAAGCTGGGGTTGGGGTGTGGTTACTGAGGAGACAGCCAGGCGACCTCAGGCTTGGGTGAGCCCTCCCCATGACAAGAGGCAGAATGGAAGCCCCCCTGGCTGGTGGAATCAGGGAGTATGTGAGCACAGAAGGATGTCACGGAAGCAGGCAATGGTGAGGTAAACGGACGCAGGGCAAGACACCTGATGGCCATGATGCTGGGTGGGCCTCTGCAACCTATTGTCCAGCAAACTGCCAACAAATGGGAAGGACACCTAGTGCCCAAGCTGTGGGTGAGCCTGGTCAGCCCCTGTCAACTGACACTCGGACACCGCAGCACTGAGAAAGAAGGGCACTGGGCTCAAGGGCCAGCAGCTTCTGGGCCGGTCTGAGGTGACAGTAGCTGTGATGGGCCAAGCAGATGCGCTCCCTGTGGACTCAGGAGAGCATGTGGAGGACAGAAAGGGGTAAGGGGGGAGCAGGGCAGAGCTGGAGAGAGCAGAAGGACCCAGTGCTGCCTCTCACTGCTCAGATGCATCTAAAAGGTGACCCCCTCCTCTCCCAGCAGGACCCTGATGGTCTGTGTGGCCAAACAGGCCTACTGAACACAGGCAAAATAGGAGGGGGAGCTCTGGCACCCACTGCTCCTGATGCTGCACCTATGGGGCCCCTAGACACATCTGTTTCTGTAACCGAACCAAACCATAATGTAGAACCCAACTAAAAACAGGTTTCTGGACTCAAGATGTGGAGACGCCTGGTTGGGAAACAATTCTATTAGTCTCTAATACCCGTTTCCACTTTTGTTGACCAACCACTTGAAGGACAGCAGTCAGGTAGGAAAAGGTTCCCAGCAACCCTGAGGCCAGTATTCGGGAATGGGAAGCCCGGAGAGGCAATGTCCTGGCCCTGGACCCCACACCAAATGGTTCTTCCCATTCTGACTTCTCCAGATAGCAGAAAGTAATTCACATCATCAAGTATATGCACAGCACAGGAGGCAGTTACTAAGTCTGATCACTAAAACTACATCTAATACTTTTTAACTTGCTGTATTTTTTATGACAAAATTCTCTTACCAAAATTGGTGAGCCTCTGTGAGTTTTAGCCCAAAGAGAGGTGTGTCCAGAAATAAAAGGAAAAAAAGATAGGAAGTCAGGTATTTCTGACTGCACCCTCACTCTGCAGGCTCAGCTGGAGAAGTTGGGTGAGGCCTGGTGGGAGCACTTCACCCCCAGGAGGAGCCCGGCCTGTCCTGGCCTCAACTGCCAAGACTTGCCTCCCAAACACACTGCACTTCAGAGGAAGGAAGTAAAGACAGGTAGAAGAGAAACTACCCAGGGGCGCCTGGGCGGCTCAGTTCGTGAAGCATCTGCTTTGGGCTCAGGTCATGATCCCGAGGTCCTGGGAGGATTGGGCCATGTCAGGGGGTTGAGGGCGGTGTCCCTGCTCAGCGGGGAGTCTGCTTCTCATTCTCCCTCTGCCTGCTGCTCCCCCTGGCTTGTGTACATGCTCTTGTGCGCGTGCTCTCTCTAATAAATAAATAAACCTTAAAAAAAAAAGAGAGAGAGAGAAACTACCCAGAATCTCAGCCAATAAGGTCAATGACCTCAGCCCCAGATCAGAGTCTGCATGCCACCAGTGGGTAAGACTCGTTAGAAGAGGATTTGTTTTGAGGTGTGTGAGGCCTAAGGAATACTCCTTCCCACAAAGAGGAAGTAATACTTGTTCTGTGGTGAAAAGCAGATCAAGCTCCTTTTTAACAGGAAACACCCTCCAATGTGGAGGACAGAGAGCTCATGATCTTCTAGAAAACACAAACAACAGCTCTGCTTGCCTCTGGCTTGAGTTATTTCTGGAAGAGTTAAGAGGTGCCATCCAGGAACAGCACCTCCAAGCAGAAGTGGGAGGGGACAGCTTGGGGCGCAGTGGCACCCCGAGAATCTGCAAAGAGCCCTCACGTTCGCCTGTCACCTGCAGGTGAGCATGGATGGCAGGCTGACGGCTGGGGCCTCTACCACATGCCTGTTCTGCTGTCACATTCGATCAATCTATAGAACTTTCTCGACAGCAGAACTTTCTCCCAGCCAGAGAGAAGCCCCAGAACAATTTTCCTGCTAACTTAAAGGCACATGACCTCAGTCAGCTTCCCAACTTCTTTTTCACAGGCTAAGCGGGACTAGTGCTTCTTGGAAACAGCACCACCCTGAACAAAGCCTTCGCCTTGGTCTGACTCTCTTGCAGGTAGACATTCAGCCCTTCTGCCACTGAAGAGAAGCTCCCTTAGTATCACAGGATGGCTCCCACTTAGCCAGCCACAGAAAACACGGAGTCATCACAGCGCTCCTCCCTTAGAACAGGAGTGTAAGCGGAGGCAACCAACAGACACCCCTTGGCATTCCGATCTCTCCCGCAGCCTGCCAGAATTAAAGACACACACTCCCTCCAGTCTCCACATGACTCGTGGTTTGTCTGTCCACTTCCCCCACTTCCCTACCCTGATTCAAGAACATACAGACTGTCCTGTAGTTATCACAGATTCCCAGTGAGAAACAAAAATCCAAACAAAATTTCTAAAAATCCTACCATGAGACAAAAACACCTTTACAATGTGTCCATGCTTCTGATACAATGGCTGATGGTGGGGATGCGGAGGAACAAGAACTCCTACACTGCTGGTGAGAACATCGAAGGGCCCCAGCATCCAGCATCTAGCTGCATACCCCAGAGAAGCCCTGCCGTGAGGGCAGTGGATAAATACACTGCATCCCGCTCACTGCTTCTTACCTGACTGACTTGCATTTGGGCCCCTTCAACCAAGTTCCTTACTCAGATTCTGCTATTTCTAGAAAAGGCACCCTTCACGGCTCTACCACCTTCTTCTCTGCTATCTGTAAGAAGGTATTTCCTCCCCTGCACACAGAGTTCTGGTTTGGGGCCCACAGGTTTATTGTTCCCATAGTGGGGCGGAGCATAAAGAGCTGTCCTAGGCTGCCCTACAGCTCAGTAGGGCCCAGCACTGGGCAAGAGCCTAAGCCTCTGAATCCGGATATGTCAAAAGGCCACCTGCCTTGCTGGAGGCAGCACACTTGAAACTCAGCCTGAGGCTAATCTTCAAACACAACAACTGACCTGGCCCATCACAGTTCATTGGTAAACAAGCCAATACTCTTAATCACTATTCCTTTTCTAGATACCCTATTCCTTTCTAGTACCCTTTCCCAGAAAACAGGACCCTAAAGTCACTTGCCCCATGACTCGAAAAATCCATTTGAATGCTCTGATGGAGGTCAAATCACTGCGCTAGCTGTGAAAAGCCATTTCATTATCTGATGACTGAGGAGTCTGACGACAATTAGAGGACTCACAGACGACTCAGACGATCACATTTTCGGACATCAGCTCCCAGTGGCAGGGGTCCAACAGGAAGTGGGGCTGCCCAAGCCTAGCAGTGAAAGGGTCAAGCAGATGCCCAAGTTCTCACCCCTGAGTTATTAGAAGCAGGCTCTAACGATGATGCTCAGGGATGCCTAATCAGATGGCCAGCTCCACTTTCCCTGCAAAGACTGAGCGATGCTTGGCAGATGCTGTACTTTAATCTGAGTAAGAAAGCCTGGGGCTAAAAAAATAAAAAAATTAAAAAAATAAATAAAAAAAAGAAAGCCTGGGGCTTAAGTGTCCATTTCCTTCTGCTAAATATAGAGGTACCACCTCTGGAGCAACAAAATGCAGAGAGAAGCTGCTCCAATTCACACCGTGCTGTTTAGTTGGGTCAAGGGGCAAAGGAGGAGGGGCAAGAAAGATTTCTTACACTGATTCCATTTCCAAGTCATCCTCCTGAGAAAGTTGTAGGTAGGGGTTATCTGAAGCTGGACGGAATTTACAGCCCGTAAGAACAAAGAATACCAGCGTGGCCATTTCATCCAGGAGCTGCAAATTAAAACACCCCCCCCCCCAAAAAAAAGGGATTAGCAATGCTGTTCTTCAGAAAGCAGTGGAACTAAACAAACTAGCCCAGCCCTCCCACTCTGCCCCCCAACTGCTGACCACTCTCTCAAAGGCCAGAGCAGCGCTAGGGATGGGTCTCCTCACAAACTGGGCCAGAGCCTCAGCTGGGAGCATTCTGCCCAAAGATGACATTTAAGACACTATACTTTAACCAGTCTTCACTGGTATCTTTTAAGAGCTTCTTGTATCCCTATGTTTCCTATAGTGCCCTCAGCACCAAGTAGGTGCCTCAGGGAAAGTCTCATCACTGTGCGTACACCTGGAAGTAACCCAGCACTGTATACCAACTATACATTCAGGTAAGGACAAGAAACAAAAAAGGCTCTAAATCATTTGGTTGCTTACCCTAGTAGTTAACTGGCCCTAGCATATGGCAAAGACACTGTATTATTGAAACACTAATGTACATAGAAGGAGGGCACTCTAGATTCTAAGCTTCTCTAAGCCCCATAACAGAAGGAAAGACCATGTCTCACTGGGTTTTAATTATATAGGGCAAATCGCACACTCTCTGCCTGAGGCTTTTCTCTTCAAAGTCTTATAAAGCTGAAAACTAAAATCAATAATGCAATTACTTCCTTATTTTTCATGTAATCCAGCAGCTTTCCTGGACAAAGAGATGATCTTAATTTTGGACCAGAAGACACAGAAGTGGCCACTGCTTGATAACTTTGGAGTAACCTTACATTATACCTCAAGACTTTATCCTCAGCCAGAGTGTCTTTGGCACTGTCCCCCACAAGCAGCACACCTGGTAGAGCCACTTCCACTGGAACGGAACCGCCAGTTTGAGGAGAAATGCAATGATCCTGGTGAAGTATATATAACATACGATCTATAGGCGAGAAATAAATAAATAAAATCAACGTAGAAATTACAGCACCACTTTCTTCCAACTACTTGCTATCACCAAAGAACTACAAAAAAGAAGACAGAATGACCTGAAGAAAGTCACTGGACAGGTGCTGTTAAGCGTGGCAGAGACAGCTTCCCTGCTGGTCCCACTTAAAAGGACTTGTTCATCTCTAGGTGACCACCCAACATGGGGAGGACAAAATGTTTGGTGTGGCGGCTCTTAACTCTCAAGTCACCCTTTCCTTGCCTTTTCCACGTACATAACATACTGACTTCAATCCCCAAAGGACAGTATTTTTTATTCCCAAGCCTTGAGGAATGTTTTTGAGTGGCAGCAGCAAAACGAAGTTCACTTTAGCTTCTTTGGCAGAGGCTGTGCGTGTGTGAGGCCCATACCAGAGGACATACCCTAACACTGAGTGCTCCAGTAGGGGAGGACATGGCAAGGATCCACCCTGCTGGCCACTGGAGCATGGCCTGCTCATTGGGACCATTCCCAGGACGGCTGGGCTTGCAGGAAAGGAATAGTCCAACCCACAGATTCAAGATGCCCCAGAAACTTTATTTTAGGAGGCAGGAAGCAAACTCTAGAAGAGTTTGTACCTTACATTTTCCAAGAAATTATTATCGTAATAAGTTACAGCAGGTCCTGCCTTTAGTGTATGCTCATTAGGGACTTTTCACATCCAGCAGCCCTGATTTTAGGCATGATCTCCGTTTTGCAAATGAATAAAACAAACCAGCCAAGAGTCAGTTGTGTATGGCACATGCCAGGAAGAGCACCTAGAGGAATAACTACCAAACTGTCAATGGTAATCACCTGGG
The DNA here is from genome assembly GCF_905146905.1 of Nyctereutes procyonoides. Taxonomy (NCBI): domain Eukaryota; kingdom Metazoa; phylum Chordata; class Mammalia; order Carnivora; family Canidae; genus Nyctereutes; species Nyctereutes procyonoides. The sequence goes on from NW_026575020.1 coordinate 35,812,188, forward strand.
GGAGGTGGGGAATATGAGGGTCATAAAACACTTCTGCTCTGACTCTATAATCCCCACATTGTAAGAAAACATCAAGCATGCATTACGTTTCTGAGTATTTAAAGCCAAATTTAAAACTAACATTTAAGAAGGAGTGACTCAGCTGTTTAATTTCCCCTATCAAAAGACACAATTTGATTTGATAAAATAAAATATGCACAGCTCCAGGTAGCACATCTTGTACTTTTGCCAATTCTTTGGAAGTTCATTTGCTCTACTCCCTAAACTGATCTTATTTACAGATTTAGGATTTTTTTTACTCACCAAGACGTAATAGTGTCTGAAAAGTTTCAGCTTTGCTAGGTTAATAGCAGCTAGGGAGAAGAAAGAACAAAATGACAGGCATATTAACTTCTTTTCTCATTTTTAAAAGCAAGTGACATTCAGGTGCCCTCTGTCAAGAGGCCAAGTCGAATGCAGATGAGTACTGCCCAGGGGCACATCTATATTTCTGGAAATGCATCAGCTTGGCAGGATCTTCCCCAATCACCAGGAAGAATCAGGGAGTTATGGGAGCGGAAGGCTGGGGTTCCAAGCTCCAGTGGTGTGCTGGTGTGTGTCACCTCACTCGTGGTTCAACTTTAAACTCGCCATGTTGTGGGGATGCTGACACCACAGAAATGGGTAGACACTACAGATCAAGATTCCCCCGCCCCCCAAAAGCCACTGGTAAACATTTCAGCTCTGCCCCTGTGGCTGACACTAGTGTGCACTCCCCACTAGGATCAGTCTCAGGTGGGTCCCTGAGCCTCCCACTAGCTGAGGATATAAATTCAAATAACCCATGAATGTATCTTACAAATTTCACTTGTAACAAGCCCTTTAAACACAACCCTGCTGGCTGTGTCCTACCTTTGGATCACTCAAGGTCAGAGAGCCAGGACAGCTAGCTTCCTGCCACCGCCTATGGCCATGAAATATTGATGACCACAGAGGGTTGCCTGGCTCTCTTCCCGATTAGCAAGCCTTTCATTCATCATAAACCTTCCTGCAGGAGGCAAATTAATTTGGCTTAATAGCATTCAATTACTGGTTCCGTTTTAGAATGGCACTGTGGGTGAAGAAAGTTCCTCTTCCTCTTCCTCCTCCTCTCGCTCAGGATTAGTGGAGGGCAGTCAAGCTTAGGGTCCCAAAAGAAATTCCTGGAATCCTAAAATAATCTTTGACGTGATTATCAACCAACAGTATCTGCAAGAATGTCCTCGGAGAAACCGAATGGCTCCATGAGGAGAGGATCAGAAAATCTTTATAGAACATCTAACCCTCACAAGTGAGAGGCCATAACACCCAGGTGTCAAGCTGAACTGGACTAACACGTGCATCGTTCGAAAAAGCTAAATTAAAGCAGATCAGCAAAAGCTTTCTTATCTAGTAACCTCTCTGGTAGTCTCATTAGTTTTAAAATTAAATCTCTCTTGTTCTCATCCAGTTTGCCATTCACTCTGCCTTTGGGCCAGGCTCCAGGATGCAGCTAAACTGAGGCAGGGCAGCTGTGGCCTTTGCCCCAGGGAAAGAGAGACACTACGCACCCAGCGTGAGGTGCGCAGAGAACCAAGTGAGTGATACGAGCAGGTGATACGAGCAGGTGCTCCTGCCCATCTCGGGGATGGCAGAAGCTCCACTGAAGACCAAGTTCTAAGCCCGAGAATTCTGTGTCGGATGGCTAAGCCACCACGGATTTAGCGCTTCACACATCCGTATGAACCAGTATGAACTAGTACTCCTTCCGTGCGTCTTTCTGTGTGGATGTTTCCTGCCTACATGGTCAAGGAAATGGCCTGCCCCCCAAAACAAGCAAAATTGTTCTTGCATACAAACACTCAGTTCTTTTCTTTGTGAATAACCGAGGAAGAACATTAACGATTACTCTTTAAATAATAAAAATGCTTTAAAAAGTCTCTCCTGAATTTCGTTTGCTGAAATATATCCTACAAATGAAACTCCTGCCCTTGTTTCACCAAGAACCATCAGCCAGACCAGAGAGCAGTGTGAATTTTTTAGTCCTGGGTGTCAAGGAGCCATGACAGGATATGGCTGCTGCAGCCCCACCCAAAGGGCTCCCAACTTAGACTAGAGGAGCTGGTGTCTCAGCAGAGGCCTGACCAGGGCTCGGGAGGGAGCAAGAGGCCAGTGGACAATGCTCGGAAAGAGCAGGTACAAGGGCCCAGGCGGCTACATGGGGAAGAGGGAGCCTGGCAGCTGGGCTGTGGGGGAGGCCAGGGAATAAGTGGGGGCCATGGGTGGGGAGAGCCCAAAATGGAGCCTGATGCAAAAGACCACTAGCTGTCCTGGGCGGTACCAACAGCCCCAGGATGCCTCTTAAGGGTCTGAAGACATGGTCACATCTACATTTGAGAATAATCTCTCTAGAGAAAGGATGGAAAGAACCAAGAGTGAGAGTTCAAATGAAGTCAAAAGCCTTGAATTTGCAGAGGTCCCTCTAAAAGGTGAAAAGGCACTTCTCCATCAGTGCAGATCCCACCTCAGGGGCCAGCAGGAAGAGATGGGACGGACAAGGTAAGTCTAATGGTCCCCTTCCTCCCTACTAGGGGGAAGAATTTGGGGTTGATGGAGAGGGAAGCATAGAGGTGAAGGCACTGAAGGATGAAGACCGTGTTTGAAGGGAAGGGTGTGGAAGGCGCCAATCTAACGTCTCCCTGGAGTCAGGAGCTACCACATCACACGGTCCAGGCCACTGAAAGACACCCTGAGCTGAGGCAGGCCGCCCACCCCCGGCACTGATGCCTTGCCATCTCAGGATATGTGCTAGGACGGACAAACAGACCTGGGGACAAGCACCACTGCCTCTAGGAAATGCAGCCACAGTAAGTAAAGCTCAGGGTCATATGCAAAATCCGCCAGTCATGACAGATGTCACTTCCAGTCACACACAAAACATTTGTTTATGAGACTACTGCTCCCAAGGCCAGGCTCCCACCTGGGTGTTCTAGTCACAGCCAAGGCAGCAAAGGCAGGGAGGGAGCTGAGTTACTGAACTGAGAAACCAAAGTGGGTAAGAGTGCACATCTGAACATCTTGGGTTCAAATCCCAACTCTACTGCCTCTTAGCTGTGTGACCTCAGATAAGCCACCTAACCTCTCTGAGCCTCAGTCTCTTCATCTGTAAAAGAAAGATAACAATACCTCCACGAAGGCTGTTGGCAGAGGTAGTGAGACCGTATGTGGAAAGTAAACAGCACTCAGTGAATGTCTAATATTACAGTATTGGGATTATATAGTATCGACTGAACACCAAATGGGCTATAGACTGTTGCAGCGGCTGCCACATCTGGCAAGAATCCAGGCTCCAGTGAGTGCAACTGGACAAAGTGGGGGCCTGGGGGCTGCCAGCATGCCCTGGGCTCTCCTGGCAGCAGTGTTGCCATCTGCACATGACGTGTTAGCCTGCTGAGAAGATTCAACCCTAGAAGGGAAACCTCACCAGCATTATGCAAGGAGCAGAGAGAAAGGCAGCAGATCGCAGCCTGGAATCCCAAGCCTCTTTCTGCTTTTTTCCAAAAAAGCTGTCCCTAGAGTTGAGAACACTGCTGAGCTTGACCCTCACTGGCTCACGGCAGGCCGGGCTCCCACGGGAGCAGAGTCTCCTAAAGTCTGGGCTGGCTATTTCTAACCCCACCACCACCAATAGCAAATATGGTAAAAGAGTGAGTCTAGTGGGATGAAAAAACCTCGGACAGGAGCCCAGAGTCCCACGTTCCAGTCCCTGCACCGTCATGGCTCCATGGGCCTGGGCCTGGCCTTCCCTTCTCAGGCATGGGTCTGCTTGTGGGCAGGAGGATGTCCTTTTTTTTTTTTTTTTAATAGAGTTTATTTTATTATTATTATTTTTTAAGATTTTATTTATTTATTCATAGAGACACAGAGAGAGAGAGAGGGGTAGAGGCACAGGCAGAAGGAGAAGCAGGTTCCATGCAGGGAGCCTGACCCGGGACTCGATCCAGGGTCCCCAGGATCAAACCCCATGCTTCAGGCGGCGCTAAACCTCTGCGCCACCAGGGCTGCCCAGGAGGATGTCTTTATGGCAATGTTTCTCCCTGGGGTGAGCACCAGAATCACCCTGAGAGCTTCTCCTAGTACACATGCCTGACTGCCCCTGTCATAGACCTGGACTTGGCCAGAGGACTTTGAAGAACCTCCCAGGGAATGGGGAAGGAGTGAGGGTGAGGGCAGGGAGGTTGTGTACCTGGCTCTAGGAGCTCCTGCAAGACCTACCTCCTGCTATGGGCGCCCCCCAACCAGGAAATCACCAGGACTCTGGATTTTGGCAACAACTTTTTGCTGAGAACAGAACAAGTGCCCACGGAGGCAGAAAGTGCCCAGCTGTTTCAAATGCTTTACCAAGGCAGCAATCTCTGTGACCAGTAGGAGCAAAAGCAAAGGTACCCCATTTAAAGGAGCTGCTGCCCCTTCCCTAGACTTTTGCCTTTCCTCCGTCTGCCCAAGAGAACTAAGAGGCAGGCAAGAAGACAGATGGTCACTCATCCTCCCCAGTGGACCTGCCTGGATGGTCTTGAACCCTGACAGTGGTTGTCACCATCAACTGAGTGGAAACCATGTGTCAAGCACATCTCATGCTTCATGTGATAGCCTCCACGAATGAAGAACCGCTATGACCACTGCCTCACAGAGGAAGGACTCAGGCCTGGAGAAGTTTACCAAATTATCAAGATCACACAGCTTATAAGCAGAGAAGCCAGTACTCAACACCCAAGTCCACCTCTCTCTAAAGACCATGCTCTCAATGCCCACACGTTGCACTATGAGAAAGGCAATTCATAGCTTTGTAATCCCCTGGCAGCCCAGGGCTCAAAATGCCGAGCAATGCCCAGGAGCTGCCAGCGATCCATCTTGAAGAGTTAATACTGGATGATTTATGAGACACACAGAAGCAAAAGCCCATGACAGTCTCTTAAAAGGTGAAAAATTTCCAAAACAATCCTTCTCTGAGTATAAAGAAAGCCTTGAGGCTTAAAACCATCCCCACCTACCCAACATCCTTTCCTCCTGCTTCCTCCCTGCCGTGCTTCAGAGAGAATTTTGAGTCAAACACAAAAATTACAGAAATAAGGATGATTGCAAAGCCTGGCTGGCGTCAGTGTCTCTCTGACTCACCCTCAAGCTCAGTGGTTCCACAGTCTGCGTAAGCTCCGAGCTCAAGCTCCCTCTGCATGGGGGGCCCAACAGCTGCCCCCACTCTCATGGTTGAGTCAGGCCTGAAAGCCAGGCCACACGCTGACCTGGGACCACACTGACCTGAAAGTGTCCATTTGGGGGAGAGATCAGCTCAGCTGGTGCTCTCTGACCTCTGCTGAGAGGAGATCCCACTAACCCATCCCACAAAGACAGTATCAGGAGCAAGTATGGGAACAGCTGTGATAAGACAAGAACTCTGCAGAGAAGAAAACTGATTTTCGAACTGTTGAGAATCATGTGAAAAGTGGTTCAAAGTACATTTCCAATATACATTTTTCCCACAATATACATTTAAAACAATGATCCAGGAGTGGTCAAAATTCACCAAACTGAACAGTTAAGGGCTATCTTATTATAAGCAACTATTATAGGAACAATAAAAAGGAAGGAACATTATATAATATAATATAATATAATATAATATAATATAATATAATATAATATAATATAAGGAACAATAAAAAGAAAGAAGCAAAAATGGCCCAAGAAACTGGAGGGTATTATGCTGAGTGAAGTAAGTCAATCGGAGAAGGACAAACATTTTATGTTCTCATTCATTTGGGGAATATAAATAATAGTGAAAGGGAATATAAGGGAAGGGAGAAGAATGTATGGGAAATATCAGAAAGAGAGACAGAACATAAAGACTCCTAACTCTGGGAAATGAACTAGGGGTGATGGAAGGGGAGGGGGGTGGGGGTGAATGGGTGACGGGCACTGAGGGGGGCACTTGATGGGATGAGCACTGGGTGTTATTCTGTATGCTGGCAAATTGAACACCAGTAAAAAATAAATTTATTATTAAAACAAATGGCCCAAGAGACTGGCTGACAACCAGAGCACTTTAGGGAAGGCTAGCTGTAAGATTTCTGCTATCACATCTGGGGAGTCTCTGTTTTTGCCTCCCTTCTGCTCTAGAAACATCGAAGGCTCTTTGTGAGTGGGAGTGGGATCCTGAGGATCCATGCTGATCTGACTCTGCCCCTGTCTCTGCCAGCCGGCAGCATGCGTGATGCTGGGAGCCTCGCTAGTCTGACACTGCAGCTGAGGCTGGGCTGAGCCAAGGAGCACTCTGCTCCCCCAGCTGTCCATGGCACAGACTCCCAGTTGGCAATGAGCTGGGTGAGAAGAAGGTCAGATATCCCATTGCTTGATGACACAGCCTGGTCAACAGCAGACAACACCTTCCCCATAAGAGAACCAGATCTTCCTAAATACTGGGGTAATCAACTGAGTCAGTTTCAACTGTGACTCGGGACTCACAGAAACCAAATGCAATGCAAGGCCAGTAGGCAGAAGGACTATGTCCAGGACCAGGGAGAGCATACCAAGATCGCAAACCAGGCCTGCTGCATGGCCAAGGGCCCCCCAAGACAGCATGGTCCCCAATATTTTGCAGGCCTAATAAAAAAAAATGACAATGTGTCCAGAATGTGGCTGCTTCTCAGGCTGGGGATAGAGGCCTCTCTGCTTTTGGCTGTAGAATATTAACTCAAGATGGTGACAATGGTTAATTATGTTGAAATGTTAAGCAGAAGCTGTGATTATATTAATGACATTAGAAGAATTTCTGGGTGATCTGCTAGGGGAAAGTAATGACAACAGGGTTTTAGGGATTAAAAGAAATGAAATATCATTGTATTAAAGCCAGTCTAATCAAATTCTCTTTCTTTCTCATTGCTTCTTCACAATAGTCTATTTAGCTGTTGTTTTACCCTTTCTAGGGTCATGGACTGCTTTGAGACTTTGTGGAAAGCCACAAACCCTCTACCCAGGTAAATGCATGCATGCACAAAATCTCACGAAGTTTCTGGTGCCCACACACACCCCTCCCATAATGCACTCACAGATGCCATGTGGAAAACGTGAACTAGAGAGCTGGCCACACTCTTGACACGAGGTGGTCTTGACTGCAAGACAGAATGCCACTCTCATACCACAGGAGGGGCTTTGTAAGCCCCTGCAGGGACACCTAGGTGGCTCAACGGTGGAGTGTCTGCCTTCAGCTCAGGGTGTGATCCTAGGACTCAGGATCAAGCCCCACATCGGGCTCCATGTGGGGAGCCTGCTTCTCCCTCTGCCTGTGTCTCTGCCTCTCTCTCTCTCTGTGTCTCTCATGAATAAATAAATCTTTAAAAAAAAAAAAAAGCCCCTGCACCGCACCAGCTGGAGAGAAAGTGTTCTTGGCCTGCCAGTATGCCACGTTTCTGGAGCAGAGGACTGTTTAAGGTGCTCTCATGGTACAGCTTCAGACTTCAGAATCAGGAGAGGATTATAAGCATATGCTTTAGCTATACACCCAGGGACAAAAGGAAGGATGAAAATTTTCTGAGTGACCAGATAAAGGGCATCTCATTTTTTCCTGCCTCTTTTCTCCTACTATCCTGAAACAGTGTTCCGGAGGGGGTAATTCCAATGCTATCCTCATGGGCAGGGCAGAAAACAGCATGGAACAATTCTGGAGGAACTCATTCCTACCCAGGCAGCACCCAGTCCTAGAGCCCTCCCTGCATGCTGGGGAAGGGAAATCACAGCAAAATGTGTGGTTGGGAGGCTCCCCTTTCTCCTGACCACCTCCTTCACCCTAGGGCTTTTGACCTAGGGCGTTCAGGTCTAACCTAATAATAATCCTCAGTGCCTACAGCATCAATGGGCCTGGGGCACCTTAGTTTCTACTTGGAAAATGTAAATAAAGATTGGACAAATCTGAAATTATAACCAAGAACTGAGTCAAAGGAGTCAGGGAAGACAGTACTTACAAACATCAGCCCCACTTGAAATGTATAACCCAAAGCTCTGCTAGTAAACTGAGAGCAATTTATGTTAAAAGTCATCTTGTTAGTCAAAGAAAAACGTAGATTCCCATTAAGATAATAAGTCAGGTAAAATATCAGAGCAGATGATGCAAAAGCTATTGCCCCAATCAAATGACAACTTTTTCTTTTTTTTACGATTTTATTTACTTATTCATGAATAGGCACACAAAGAGGCAGAGACACAGGCAGAGGGAGAAGCAGGCTCCCCTTAGGGAGCCTGATGCAGGACTCAATCCCAGGACCCTGGGATCACAACCTGAGCCAAAGGCTCAGTGGTTCAACCACTGAGCCACCCAGGGGCCCTGACAAGACAGCTCTGGACACAAAATAGAGTTTAGTAAATGCTTAAAAGCAGTAATTTTTTCTATCTATACAAGTTTCACAGTTTTCAAAGCACTCAGTAGAGTGAAGAGTCACTGGTCAACATCACTCTATTACAGATACAATTTTTAAAATAATATCTCTTTAATGTCTACAACAGCCAGGAGTTGGCAAACGTTTTCTGTAGGGGGCTGGAGAGCACCCTTGTGGGCCTGATGATCTCTGCCCCAGTGATTCAACTCTGCCACTGAAGTGCAAAAGCAAACACAGACAACTCATATACAAACAGGCATGGTGCATTCTAATAAAACCTCATTGACGGGGGCACCTGGGTGGCTCAGTTAAGCATCTGCCTTCAGTTTAGATCATGATCTCAAGGTCCTGGGATGGAGCCACACATGGGGCTCCCTGCTAAGCGGGGAGTCTGCTTCTCCCTCTGCCCTCCCCTGCCCTGCTCATGCTCTATTCTCTTTCAAATAAATAAAACTTAAAAAAAAAAAACAGGGGTAATTTTCTTCCTTTCTCTTCAATGGGTCTGTTTTCCTTTCTCTTCAATTAGGTCTGTTTACATGAACACACTCAAATAAAACATATTTACATATTTTGGGGGGGGCATGAAATGCCCAGAACTAATGGACTCTAAATAGTCACAAGAATCTGGCCAAGTGAGTCTGAAATAAACTCTGCAGGCACAGGAAAAAAGAACCAGGTAGGCTTTTTGGTCACGGCTGTCATGACCACAAGAGATTCAAGAAGCCTCATCCCTATCACATGGTTCTCAAACTTTTGGTCTCAAGATTCTCTCATACTTTTTTTTTTTTTTTAAGATTTTATTTATTTATTCATGAGAGACACAGAGAAAGAGAGAGGCAGAGACACAGGCAGAGGGAGAAGCAGGCTCCATGCAGGGAGCCCAATGTAGGATTCGATCCTGGGTCTTCAGGATCATGCCCTGGGCTGAAGGCAGACACTCAACCGCTGAGCCACCCGTGCGTCCCTTAAAAAAAAAAAAAAAAAAAAAATCCAGGATGCTTGGGTGGCTAAGCAGTTGAGCATCTGCCTTTAGTTCTGGTCATGATCCCAGGGTCCTAGGATCAAGTCCTGCATCAGTCTCCCTGCAGGGAGCCTGCCTCTCCCTCTGCCTATGTCTCTGTCTTTCTATCTGTGTCTCTCATGAATAAATAAATAAAATCTTTAAAAAAAAATCCACTGGTCCATCTTGCACTTTGAATGGATCTTTTATTCATGCATGACTGTGTAACATGCATTGGCCAGGTAGAAAATAGTGTCAACTGAGTCATGCAGGTCTCTGAAATATTGACACTTTTTATCATAAAATATCTTTTTAAAGTCATATTTGTTAATATCACCCCTTCTCACATGAGCCTTTTAAGACTTGGGAAGCTATCAAACCTTCAGTGGTAGATACAAGTTTTCTTAAGTTAACATTTGTGCTTTCAAGTGAAAATGAGGTCACCAGCAACAAGTACTTCTAGTCATATCCCTGAACTGACATGTTTACTTCATTCATTTTCAAAAAAAAAAAAATGTCTGGCTAAACCTCACGTCTGAGTAACCACACCAAAGTTTTATTCTTTCAAATAAAAATGAGGTCCCAAGAGAAAAACAGTTAGTTCAGCTTGCAACTCCAATAACTACACGTGTTTTCCCCTAAGACAATTACTGTATTTCGGTGCACAGCAGAGGTGCTTTACATCTACTTCCCATCTCCTGACACTTAGAATGATAAAAGACCTGCGTTTAAGGGTTTAGATTTAATAACATTAGTAGTTTTTACTATTTCGTTGAGGCCACTCTTGAGTGAAACGAGTCTCTTTCACCCCCTGCAAGCCGGCAGCATTGGAGAAAGCAATGGCCACTCATACAGTTTGGTGCTACTGCCTCGAATCACACTCAGGCAGTGGCTGTTTGACCCACTACTGCTCCTGTACCATTGGTGCAAACATCAACAGCAAGAAAGGAAAGGATGACTATGTCTGGCGATGAAGCCTGTTTGGCCCCAAGGACCCCCATGGGAGCTGCCACCCTGAAGAATACTTCCCATGGCCACAGCTACCTGCAGAACATGGCAGCCATTCTGAATGAAGCTATGCCTCTACAAATCTGCAATTAGCCAGTCACCATTTGTTTAAATGCCTCTGAACCTCACATAAAAGCCCAGAGTCTTCAGAACATTTCCTCTGAATCTTCCTCAGAAACACGGGGGGGCGGGGATAAGCAGCAGCAGAGACTGTTAATTAAATGTGTGGAATCTATGCCCTGGCCAGTCCTCTGAGGTAATGGCATTGGAGAAAGGAGGGAACATGTACACACTCAAGGGCAGTAAAAGCCAATGCTGGGGAGCAAAACACGGTGGCACGTGGGCTCGGGTGTCTGTGGGAGACTCAGTACGCTTCCCATTCTCATTCCGCTCAGAGAATGCAGCGCATCAGTGACTCCAAATGACAGAGGAGCTGAGAGAAGCAATAGCGTGTGACAGAGGAGATAAAGACACGGCTGAAGGATAGTGGGCAGCTTCCTTGTTTCCCCGAGACTCAGTCAAAAGGACTCCAGAGATAAAGAAGTCAACAACATCCAAAGCAGCACTCTGAAAGCCACCCGCCGTCCCAAACGCGGGGACAGCCACTGCAAACAGCACTTACCCCATTGGCAACTAGTCAGCCTGGACTGCACATACGCTGAGAGGTTCAAGCCAAGTCACCATCAAGGTCATGCACCAAGTCAATGGCACAATGAGCCCAAGAACAGGAACCAGAGCATCAGCCTCCAGCCAGCAATGCCTCCAAATCTCGTAGGAGACATTACCGCCCATGGCCTTCACTTGAAGGGGGTCAAGTACAACCCCTGGGAACCCGTGGCGGTTGGGTGGTCGGCAGCGTGCTCACTCCAGCTTTTGCCTCACTTCTGTCCCAATCTGCTTTGTGCTCACACCCCAGGGCAGCTTGCCACCAAGGGGCAGGGGGATGCTATTCCTGAGAGTTCTCTGCAGGGGGGACTTGACCGGGGGCACACAGCTGCCCTGACTCTGGAAGTATTACAGGCATGATCATTTTTCAAAGTACTGAATGAAATATGCATTTGCTGATAAGCTAAAAAAACAGCCACAGCCTACATCAATTCAGTGAAAGAACATGGATCAAGACACCCGCAGTGTAACTAACTACTCTGTCTCTCTTTCAAAGGGTTTGTGATATTTGCTGATGAGAAACAGGTGCTTTCTTAACAGGATGTCAACCCGAGAATGGTGAATGGTGAAGGAGAACCTGGTGTGCTGGTGTGACTTCCTGTTTTCATATTCGCTCTCTGCTGAAGAGGTCGCATGCTGTCACCTGCTGGAAAAAATGAGAAACTGACATGTGTGCCCCAGGAGATGATGACAAGAGTATTTGGGTTCTATAGTTTCTCTTCACTACAGCTGCACAGAGACAATGTAGACCTGTCTTGGGCTTCACCCAGCTAACCATCGACCATTCTGGAATAAACAGTCCAGAGACAATTCATCACCAAGGCAACCCCCAAGCCCTCTCAAGGCTGGATGCAGAAAGCGCATAGGCAGTCAGAGGGACAAGGATGACGGAGAAAAGGGGAAGGGAGCTGGTGAAGAAGGCTCAGAGGAATCCACGCAGGGGAAAGGCAAGGCCAAGAAGAAAAGGACCCATACAACTCACTGGAGAACATCCCCCTTGGAATTTTTAAACATTTTCAGCCAAGCAGTAAGAAAAATGAATCCAGAAATACTGAAGTGTATAAAGATGAAAAAGTAAAATATGTTAGCTCATATTAAAAAAATCTTTAAACTTTAAATTTTTTTGAGTAACATCTATACCCGACGTGGGGCTTGAATCCATGACCCCTGAGATCAAGAATCACACACTCCACATACCAAGTCAGCCAGGTGCCCCTTGACATATTAAAATTAATTTGTTATAAAAATAATAATAGGGATCCCTGGGTGGCGCAGCGGTTTGGCGCCTGCCTTTGGCCCAGGGCGCGATCCTGGAGGCCCGGGATCGAATCCCACGTCAGGCTCCCTGCATGGAGCCTGCTTCTCCCTCTGCCTGTGTCTCTGCCTCTCTTTCTCTCTCTCTCTCTGTGTGTGACTATCATAAATAAATTTTAAAAATAAAAAATAAAAATAATAATAATAAAGGTATCTTTTTATATGAAAACTACAGAAAAAAAAAAAACAAGAATATCTCCCAAATAACACTTATTCCCAGAGGGTGAGTTTTTATTTTTTTATTTTGAATTTTTCAGTTTGTGTCAGGGTGCTTTATGAGGATTCTAATTTGTGTTTTATATTTTGTAATTGTTCTTTATCCCATTCCAAGAAGGCAAGAGGGCTCTCTGAGCTCCGAGCCAGGCTAAAAGCAAAACATTTATAAAAAGTTCAAGTTGAAACTCACTGACAAGAATCTATCCCAGAGAGAGAAGGGAATCCAGTGCTTTTGAAGAAAAAGGGGAGAAAACAAAAAAGAGCCATTTCCCAGGACTAGAAAGAAAACACGAGCTGGCATGTTCTGAGAATGGTTGCCTGCAGCCACTCAGGCCAGTTGGGCCTAGGGAAACTGGACTCAACGCTGACTGAAGCTCCCAGCCAAGGCAGGACCCCATGGCGCCAGGCTGCCTAGAGGACAGAGCGCTACTGAGGGCTAGGGGCAAGGCAGAGGGGGGGTTGTGGTGGGGGGTGTCTCCACAGCAATCACTGTGAGCCAAAACCACCAAAGTCACAGACACCCTCGAGTACTATGCTCTACATAAAAACCCCGGGATCTCACAAGACACTGGAGTGAAGCCTTGAAATCAGGTTTAGTTAAACTTAAACAAAATGTGGTATTAATTATATGGCAAAAAAAAAAAAAATTATATGTCAAGTGTAAACTTGGATTTGTACCTATTACCTGATTTCCAATTTTTCTAAAATGAATCCACATTACTTTTATAATAATTAAAAAAAAAGGGGGTCAGCAACCAAACTCATCAACAACAAATGAATTATCTGCCTTAAGGAACACTGCTATCGACACTGGGCATGTGACTTCCTGGACCCAGAGGTGGCTCCCAGCACTGAGAAAGCCCTGAGAAAGCACTGTTTCTCCATCCCTGGCGCTCCAAAGTCTCCCTTTATGCCACTGCAGCCTGTGATCATGCACTATTCAAATAAGCTCAGAAATGCACAAAACAGGGATCCCTGGGTGGCGCAGCGGTTTGGCGCCTGCCTTTGGCCCAGGGCGCGATCCTGGAGACCCGGGATCGAATCCCACATCGGGCTCCCGGTGCATGGAGCCTGCTTCTCCCTCTGCCTGTGTCTCTGCCTCTCTCTCTCTCTGTGACTATCATAAATAAAAAAAAAAAAAAAAAAAAAAAAAAAAAGAAATGCACAAAACATTCTCTTTGTGGCATCTTTTCTTAGGAATTGTTAGAAAACCAAGGAGACGCAGAAGGGTTATCATGCCACGAGCATTCAAAAACCAGAGTTTCAAAAAATAATAATAAGAATAAAAACCAGAGAGTTTCAAAGGTTCTCTCTGGCATCACTCTCGTCTTAAATTAATACTGACACATCTATTTTGAAAGCGTGTTAAGTCAGCAGGAAGGGATGCTTTACACATAGCCATCCCCAATCCATAATACCTCCTGTTCTCACAGCGAAGTGCTATCTGGTCCTTCCCAGACGAGATTTTTCTCCTCCTGACTCAGTTTGGAGAAGGTGAAAATCACGCTCAGGAGTGGAAATGGAATGAATCATCTCACTAAGCAGCAATCACCCCCAAGTCTCCTTCCACAGCTGACCTCTGCAAAGTTCACCCCTGCCTCTCCTGCAAACAATCCCCCCTGCTTTCACAAAGCCTCCGGGGGCTCCCCAAGCCTGCCTCCCAGGAGACTGTGGCCCTTCTGCCTTCACCTCCACCTCCACTATTCCTGGCAGTGAGCAGGCATGTGGCTTCGGGAAAGGCCCAGCAGCACAAAAGAACACAAGGGAACTTGCCTTTTCCATCTGTTGCTGATGCTTCTTGTAAATGCCTGATTGACCTAAAAATAAACATTGGGGAAAAAAAGGTTAGCTGACAGGTCTGCATTCTTCTCTGCTTCCAGCATGAGTAACTCAAGGCCACGAAATGGCTGGACCAGATGTTTTTATTTTTAAAAAAATTTATTTATTTATTCATGAGAAACAGAGAGAGAGAGAGAGAGAGAGAGAGAGAGAGAGAGAGAGAGAGGCAGAGGGAGAAACAGGCTCCTCGTAGGGAGCCCGACGTGGAACTCGATCCCAGGTCTCCAGGATCACGCCCTGGGCTGAAGGCAGTGCTAAACCGCTGAGCCACCCGGGCTGCCCATGGACTGGATGTTTTTATTTTTTATTTTTTTAAATTTTTTTTTTTTTTTTTTTATGATAGTCACACAGAGAGAGAGGTAGAGACATAGGCAGAGGGAGAAGCAGGCTCCATGCACTGGGAGCCGGACGTGGGATTCGATCCCGGGTCTCCAGGATCACGCCCTGGCCTAAAGTCAGGCGCTAAACCGCTGCGCCACCCAGGGATCCCGACTGGATGTTTTTAGAGCACTCTCCCTAAACATGTGGTCTTTGCTAACCGACACCTTGCCCACAGCTTGCCCTATCAGGTGCTCAAGCCTGAGAGTTAAGGATGCCCTCTAATGGATGAAAAAGGTCTGGCAGGGGCCAGGGTGAGCCAGAAAAACAAAGCAAAACACCATCATTTCAACACTCTTGATCTCCTTCTCTACTTAAATCTACAGTTCCCACGAGGACCCCACCCCTCAATAATGCCATGGAGCGCACTTGCTACCTAGGGAACATGGCTGCCCCACCAAGGCTGGAGGCTGATTTCCAAAGTCTAGATCTAGGAGCTTGTGAGCACATGGCTTCTTGCAAACTCCCTATTTCACCAACTAGAGACACAGAACTCTGCTGAAAAGTGTTGGGCTCCAAGGAGTCTTTTTTTCCCCTGCTGTGATGTGCCAGGTAACTAATTACATCACTGCAGTGCAGCAAGGGAACACTAACATTGTTAATGAGGCTACAGTTCAGAGTTCTAGGTAGAGTGCAGAGGCTGGAAGAGAAAGACTGTCTCAAAAGGATGTGAAACAGCCCAAGCAGATCCAGCCTAGGCAGAGGAAGGTGGGTCTCACATGTGGGCTCAAGTTCTCATGGACCATCCACTCTCTACCTGACCACGAATAAGTCTTTTCTCCTAAGAACCTCCCCCCAGCCCTGTCATCTTCCCACCTAGGAGAAGTGAACAGTGCACAATAGGGAAGTGAGCTAACACAAAACTGGCACCAAACCCATGCCCGCGGAGTCTGAATGCTTCAAAAGAAGCATCGATACTATTCTTTAAGTCACCTCCAGTACTTGATGTTTTTCATTTTAAAGCAACTTTCAGAACATCCACCTTCAAGAACCTTGCTGTGGGGCATGTACTCATTCATGCTACAATGAAAAAGGGGCTGGAAATGGTCACTTGTAGCCCCTATAGCTCACTTGTGTCTTCCCCGAACCCCTAAGTCCCTTCTTTTTGCTGAGAACAGCAGATGGAAGAGAAGGGACTATACTCTGTTCCAGAACAGTAAAATGCTCTTTCTTACCTGAAGACAATGTTGGCATCCTGCCACAGATGCCCGAATTACTTGCTCCTGGGCAGGATGTGGGGCAGTGAGAGAGATTAGAAAAGACTCACTCGTCTTCTGTCATCTCTGCTGGAGGCTGCCTGCTGCATGGACGTGTGTGCGCGTGTGATACATGACGGAATAAGGGTCAAAAGTGAGTCTGAGGGGATCCTTGGGTGGCTCAGCAGTTTAGTGCCTGCCTTCAGCCCGGGGCATGATCCTGGAGTCCCAGGATCCAGTCCCACATCGGGCTCCCTACATGGAGCCTGCTTTTCCCTCTGCCTGTGTCTCTGCCTCTCTCTTTCTGTGTGTCTCTCATGAATAAATAAATAAAATATTTTAAAAAAAAAAAGTGAGTCTGATTGGCAGGAAATAGGATTACACACCATTAGCACCAGCTTCTAAACAATCAGAGTAACTGAATGAAGTTATAAACCCCAGGATCCTGAATGTAAGAATTTACAGCATGGGGCCATTGTAGCGTGGACCACCTCATTTCTAATATACAGCAGGTAAATATATTTTTAAAAATTTTATTCCAAGGGGCACCTGAGTGGCTCAGTTGATTAAGCATCTACCTTTAGCTCAGGTTGTGATCCCGGGGTCCTGGGATGGAGTCCCAAATCAGGCTCCCTCCTCAGTGGGGAGTCTGCTTCTCCCTCTGCCCCTCCCCCTGCTTGTGAACACTTGTGCTCTCTCTATCTCTGATAAATAAATAAAATCTTAAAAAAAAAATTTTTATTCCAAAGGAAGTAATTGCTTTCAAACAGCCATGGAACTAGAGCACTGTGAGAGTGTTTTCTTTTTGCTAGCCTTTTCTCCTCTACTTGCTTCCTACTGAACCAGTGATTCCCTTCACCTGGCATAAGGTTTAATGAGGCTATTTCTTCTCATCAACTAGTGGTGTGGCACTAATGTTTCTTTGCACATAACTGAAGCACCATGTGTGTATCTACAGCCTGAGGATACCTATGTGTTTATGTGCTGGGAACTCTAACTAGTATTATGTTCATGCACTCTGCACTTTCTAATTTGGTAAGGAAAGGCTGTATGTGGAATTTCAACTCTCTTCCCTCCAAATGCATGCTGCTAGGTTACACTGCCCCCTGAGTTCTCATTTCCAGACTCTATTGTCTACGGTGCTAAAAGCCATGGTGCCAGTTCAGCAATCTGGGTATGCACTAAGGAGCTGGATAAAGACATGGTCTCCAGCCTCCTGCTCCTGGAGAGGACCCAGGAAGCAATGCCCCACATGACTCAGACGGGTTTGGGAAAGGCTGATCCGGCGACCTGGCCTCATCCAGTGGATGAGCCCTCGGGTGCCCCACAGCCCCCTCCCTGTGGGCACTCACCACACCACTGGGAAGAGGATGGCTCCACAGCACAGCAGGTCCACCAGAAACAGAGAGTCCTTCCACAAGCCATATTCCGTTGTCCCCTCCTCGGTGGACTCTATGATGATGTAGGCCACGTTTGCCAGTACCTACAGGACATGAGAAGTTGCTGAGGCCCTAGAGCAAGGGCAGATCTCTATGATGGCAGCCCCAGTGGTGAGGGGACCCTGCAGCCTGCAAGCCTGCAACCATGGCTATAGCATTCTCTCCAGTGACACATGCTTTTCAGAACACTATGCTTGCCCCTCAAGGAGTAGTCTCTGTACTCTCCTTCCCAGCTTGGGATAGCCCCAAGCAACAGTCAGGTGGCAGTGAGGCTATATGATTTCCAAAGTGGGTCATAAAAAGGACACTGCCTCTGGCTTGCCCTCTTGCTTAGGACACACATCTTTGGAGCCCTGAGCCTTCTTGGAGGATGTCTGGCTACCCCGAGGCTGCCAAGGTGGAGAAACCAGGCAGAGAAAAAGAGGCAGAGGAGTCCCAGCTATTGCCGCCCCGCCTCATTGAGTCTTCCTGGCCCAGGAGATGGAAGCAAATGAAGACTTCGAGGCAGCCCCAGCCACCATCTAACCGCATGAGGCCCAGTGCAGCCATTCCTCAATTCCTGGACCATACAGTACATGACCGAATATGTGGTTACTGTTGCTTTCTGTCACTGCATCTGGGATGACTGGTGACACAGCACAGATCACCAGGATGCTCTGCCTTGCTCCTTAGGCCCCGAGGCCTCAGGAGAGCCGCACAGGAGGCACTGCACAGCCCACTTGGCTGCGACACCCAGATTCCTCAGGTCCACATTCTCCCTGTGTGTCCACCGCTGCTTCTCAGAGACAGCCAGTATTCTCGGTACCCGAAGTTGTTATCAGAGACCAGAGCAACGGGACCGGCAGACTCTGGCGCATGCTTGAGCGGCCACACTGCTCCTCCTAGGAGTAACCCCACTTGGGCCACCTCTACCTGGGATATGGCTTGTCCACGCTCTGCTCTGACCAGCCTCGGGGGTTCGGTTCCTGCACCAGTGGGCTGCAAAAGGTCCCAGAGCTGGCTAAACTGGATTAGTATTTCAAACCTGGGCTACTATTCAGCATAATCAAGGAGACACTCTCTGGGAGATTTCCAGTAGGTGGGGTACAGAGTTGACAAGTCCACCTCTATGCTCCATGCAAAGTCCAAGGCCCCAATCACTTTGCTTGCTTGCCATAAAGGCAAGTCTGTACACTTCGACAAAGGATGTAAAATCTGTTGCGCTGCTATGTGGGACATCTCTAAGTATAATTTCTTTTTTTAATCTAGGACACTTCAGTGAAATGATCACAAAAGCCATACTTCACTAGATACAAATGCAAAAATTATTCTGAAATTTCAGTCATCCTCTGACACACACAACCTAACCACCTGCATCCAGGATTCTATCTATGAAGACAAAGGAAACAAAGGCTTTCCTGACTTAAATTCATAATTCCACTTGGTCCTTACTTCACACTCTTGACACAAGACAGAATGTTCCCCAGTGTGGAACAAAGCACCAAAAATGTTCCTGAAAGTCTGTGGGTACATTTTGTACATCTTTCACTTCTCATTCAGAAATGTGCACTGGCTCCCTGTGGCCACAAAGAAATAGTTTTAGCTTCCCGGCTGATGTTCAAGGCCTCCCCAGACTAGTCTCTAAGTTTATCGATGCATAACTTCCTTATATTCAATTTTTTCAACGTCCTGTTTCCTTAGAGTTGCCTGCCATGTAACCTTGTGTTTAGCTACCTCAGGGGTGCAAAAGAGGGAAGCTGGGAGGGCTGTGCCCATCGCATCCCAGCTCGGGTAGGGGAAAGAAGGTCTGCCTGGAGGGATGGTAGCAGCTCTGAGGGGGACAGGGAGCAGTATAATACTGTAGGAAGAGAACCCAGGCCCTCCCTTCTGAGCTTGGTGGCAGTGGCAGGCTGCAGAACTCAGCCTGGCCACTGTAGGCACAGCAGTACCCCTGGGAGCTCTACAGCCAGGACCCCTAGCTCCTTAGCATCTGTTTACTTGGCAGTAGCAGCACTGGTTTCTGCTATTGCCCTTCTGCCTGCCATATTTCTCTCCTTAAACATCTAGGCAAGGCCCTTCTCCACCTTGAAGCCTTCTAGACATTCAAATTTCAGTGATTAGTCTCTCTCCTGGGAAACCTACAGCAACTGGTCTGCACCATTTGGTTAGTGCTAACACAAGTCCCTTTTCACTAATATGAAGGTGGCTTTGCTGCAAACACAGCCAGACTGCCCACCACCAGAGTGAGGGCATTATCACCTTCCTTCCTTCACCCGCCACACCCACACTATGTTCCCAGACAAGATCAGCCCATGAGAACAACTTTATCACACATCTGCTCTTTGGTTGAGTGGAATGAAGCAGTCATGCATTTCTGCCAGGCCCTCTGTTTATTGTGAGTTCTTTATGCCCAGTCTCTGCCTTCGATAAGACTGTTACATAGAAGACAAGGTTCCTCTCCCAAGGGATTCACAACTGGGCAAGGCTGGCCTCAGCCCAGGGTCTCAAACCAGGGAGGGTTTAATAAATAGTTGCCCTGATCTCTACTTAATACTCTACCTTGTGAAAACTCACTGGTGTCATTCACAGTTTTAAAATAATTTGTTAATAAAAACACTACATGTCTGAGCTTGGCTAAGAGGACCATCTTGTCAGAGGGAAGCCAGATGCAAGAAGGCAGGCAGTATGTCCTCTGACCTCTCTACTCAAGTGTAAGCATCCATAAGCCGCTCGCCAGATGAGCAATTGCAGACAGCTTTCAGGGCAATGACCCGAGGCCAAGGTCTGCCAGAATTCAGCAAGAGAAGCCCAGTGGTAATAGCTAGGGTTTCAAGGCGAGTGGATTCCCTCTGCCTGGACAGGCCCAGAGCTGAGCCTTGCGAAGTGCCAGGACACAACCAAGACATGCAGGATTAGGGTCCCTTTACCTGGAGCGGGATGACAATCATGAAGATCTTTTTGTCTTTATCAGAAAGGATATGCTTAATGAAAGCCCAGCCGGTGCCGATGAGCGCGATGGTGATGAACAGTAGTGCCCCTTTCAAGCTGGAAAAGAAAAAGTTCCAGACACTAATGGTCTCTTCCAAGTGTCTGTGCAAGTTCCATTACACAGCTCATTTATGACTTCACGTGCTTCTTGGAAAAGGTAAGTGGCCAAGTTTAGGAATTTCTCTTAAGTGAAGCAGCACACAAATAGTTTGCCACACACCCCACTCCCTGAGCAGCTAATCCTCCAATGGAGGCAACCTCCTCCTGGGAGCACACCCACAGCCCTGAGTTCTCGGGTCCGGACAGCCACCTGTGTGCCACACACACTTGGCATGGCAGGAACCCAGACGGGCTGCCACAAGAGGGCAAGGACTGTTATCGCAAGGCAAGTCTCTTCCTACCATGGCCTTCCCGACTTCGGGAAGTCACCTTGAGGGAGGAGTATTTCATGTGTCACTCTGCATACTTACAGGTGAGTGATGTAGTACACGACAGCCCAACCCTCGATCGGAAAGCCCTGAGAGGAGATATAGTGGTAGTCGATCTGCAAAGAAACAACTGCATTTCAGAAAGGTCCACACAGCGAACAGGAAATGCTGCCACAGGACCTCACCATGGGAGGAGGGGGTCTCCTCTGCCCCACGTCCTGATACCTCACAATTCAGCACGTGAGGGCACTAACATGAGGTAGCAAGAGAAATCTGCCACAAGATCTCAACACCACCAGCACCCAGGCCAGGCCACTCTCTTCAGGCGAGAGATTCACACTGGCAAATGGTGGCCTGTTCTGTTTAAAATCCCCAAGGGCCAAATGTCACCCATCTTTTTTCAGCATTTCAGCCAGGAACTTCACTTTGCACACTGCAGCTGCTTATTACACAAGTCAGTCAGCCAGCCAGCAAAAAAATCCATGTGGAGTCATGCAGCTTCCACTGTTCTGTTTTTTTTGAAGAAACTCTGTACATTTAGAGCTACTCAAAGCCACCAACACGTTTTAATTAAAGTGGCAAGTTTCAGGAGAGCGCCCACAATGGTTCCTGGCAGAACTCACAGACACTGGTATTGATTTCATCTTTATTCTGTCACAAATGGCTAACTAGACACTGAAGTGACTCAAGGGTCTTGTCATTCATTATCTACAAAGTTCCAGAAAAATTCTTTTAACTTAGATCCAAATGGGAAATTATCCAAATAACTGTCATTTCCAGAGACTGTAGCTGGACACATCACTACTTCTTTGATGCCAACACTTTTTAAGTGTAGGAGAGCACGTGTCTGGAAACTGTCGCCCTTATGAGCACAGCCAGCAGGTGCCACGAGCCAGTTGTGACTTTCCTCCCACAGGCAGGTGCACTTCATCTCCCATCCAGACTAAATATTCAAAGTATAAGCTTAGTTCACACATCTCATTCTTTAGAGTATCCTTTTTCTCTCAAATAAGTATGCTAACACCAACTTCAAATCAAATGGGAACATGGCAAAGTATTTAGAAAAATCAATTCATGGAAACAATTCAGCAGGTGGCACTCTAACCTCGAGAAAGGACAAACAGGAATAAAAACAAGTAAAGGTCTAGGAAAACTCTGAGTATGCAGGTAGCATTAGAAGATGTCTAGTGAGGGGCACCTGGGTGGCTCAGTTGGTTAAGCATCTACCTTCGGCTCAGGCTATGATCCTGGGGTCCTAGGATAGATCCCCGCATCAGGCTCCCTGCTCAGTGGGGAGTCTGCTTCTCCCTCTCCCTCTCCCCCTCCTCCTGCTCATGTTCTCCCTCCCTCTCCCTCCCTCTCTCTCTCTCTCTCCAATAAATAAAATCTTAAAAAAAAAAAAAAAAAAAAAAAAGGAAGATGTCTCTGGGCTAGGGTCCTGGACAGAGGGTGTCATGATTTACCCCTGTAATGGCCCCTCCTGCACCAAAGGCTTCATGAGACAAGGTCTTCTTTCATCTTGTTTCCCATGACCTAGCTCCCCTTGTTTCCAATTCATTTTTCCTAATTATATAGACTCTGTACACCATTTCATAAATGATCCAAAATACTAATACATACTGCATGGAACACCAAGGAAAGAGACTTGGTGAAAGGAAGGGCCGCCATCAACCAGTGAATTTTAAATACGTCATTCCTATAAAAACAGAGAGAAAAGAATTAAAGAAATATTCCATTCCTCCAATGGATGGCCAAAGCTCCAGGCATCAGATACATTTATAAGGAAATAGTAAGTATAATCTCAGCAAACCACAAACATGAAGTCTTTTGGAAACCTAGTTTCTACCAGCAGAAACAGCCCCAATGGAGCCCTAGAGTCACCTCTCATGCACAAGTCTGTGTTGTGACTAGAGCAAAGTCAGGCATCGAAGCCAGAAAGGATGAGTTCCAGCTCCTGATAAGGTGGAAATCTACACAGCTTGCCAGGTTCGTGCCCAGAAACTGCCCTGGAAAGGCCACAGAGGCAAGAATGAAGCGGTGGGAACCACAAAACTGGCAAGAAACCCATGGGTGGGAGTGGAAGGTGCCCAGGCTCGGCTGTGGGGTCTGTGGGGGCGAGCTGTGGCCCCGAGGGCGGGGAGGGGGGGCAGGCCTGGAGCCAGGCGGCAGATAGGGTGGAACCCGCCACACTCACCAGGCCAGTGGGGAAAAAGTCCTCACTCCCACCACCATGCCTACAACAGACTCGTCCACCTTTGGGCTGCCGGCCACTAAATTCCTCTACACTTTTCCACCTCACCCTGGGAACTGACCTAATAGGACACAAGACCATCTGGAAGACAAACTGACAACTCTTAAAGTGCCTAAAACTTGAATAAGAGCTACAGAGGAAATGCACACTGTCAGATATCAAGACTATTCTGCAAAGCCATGGCAGTAAAAACTGTGGAATGGGTACAGGATCAGACAAACCAACAGAACAGACAGCTCAGAAATGGATTCCTGAGTGTATGAAGCCTTGATATATGATAGATAAGGGGGTAGCAAATCGGTAGAAACAGGATGGATAGTTTAACCGGCACAGGGAAAATCAGCCCAAACCTGTGTGCGTATACGTATACATACACTGCTGTGTCCCTACTTCACATTTACATAAAGGAGGACTCCAGAGAGATCTCAGTGCTAAACATATGTCTTTTGTGACCCTGGAGTAGGGAAAGGTTTCTTCCAAGAAGCACTGCCCCAAAGACTAAAATTAGATAGTTCTGACTCTATTAATATGAAAGACTTTCTTTCAACAATGAATACCACAGACAAGTTTAACAGACTGGGAGAAGAAATTTGCAATGTCTAAGACAGACAAAGGAATGATATCCAAAATATGCAAGAAACTCATGTAGAGTGACAAGAAAATGAGACACCCCAAGAGAACCATAAAGGCAGTCACAAGAGGGGGAACCCAAACAGTTAACAAGTCCCTTGAAAGATATTTCATATCATTAGTATTTAGGAAAATGCAAAATAAAATGAAGTACCAGTTTACATCCATCAGACTGGCAAAAAAATAAGATGGCAGTGTTGGTACATAGGGGAAACAGGAACCCTATGCACCCCTGGAAGAAGTATAAACTGGTACAGGCAAAGTGGCAGCACTTAATGAAATTAAATAAGAATTTACCCCAGACCCAGTGCACCTCCTTCTGAGAGTGTACAGCAGACACTGCACAGAGCCATAAGTGGGGACAAGGCCAGGGTGGGAGTAGGCGGTCATGACAAAACTGGAGTAGACAGGGAATGGAGGCCAAGAGAGGGGTCTCTTAAAAGGATGGATAAGTAGAATGTGGGGATGCACACTATGGAGTAGCTAAAAACTAATAAACTAGATGGACATACAGCAATGTGACTAGGTCTTAAGAAAGACACTACTGTGTGAAAAATGAGAACAGTATCTATAGATAATATAGTTTATAGAAGTTAAAATACACAGTATCAATAAACATTAGTTATTTATAAGAACACACACATGCCCAGCATAGATATTACCTGCATCTAAGTAGCTGGGAAAAGCATGAGCGAGGGATAGAAAACAAAGGGGAAATGAAGACCAGGGGCCTTGCACAGACCGATAAGATGGGCGTGTCTTGAACTGGCACACACTCCCTTTCCGGGCTGATTTCCTGTCTGGTGTCTACCTACTTGAAGGTCAAAAATGTAGTAAAGGCCAGAGGAGTGTGTCACTTCTGAAGAGCATCAAGAGGTACCCAGAGCGCAGAACTGCCGGCTGCCGAGCCCTGTACTCACTCACATGCCAGGTAGTAACGTCTGAGATGAACACACGCTCGAAAGCCATAGCAACTTGGCTTGCATACTGCTTCTACCCTGACAACTGTAATCCCACCAAGCCTCAGGTACCTCTCCTGAAAACGGGCAACAACCAGCTCAAGGAGTGGCTGGATGGTGAGCTGAAACACCCAGCATCAAGTGCTTAACTGGGCAAGGAGCAGACATGGAAAAACGATTGGCTGTCTTACCCTCCCCACACTCAGGGGCCCAGGACAGAACTCGGAGAGTTGAGAGGAGCTGCACACGCACGGCAGGCAGATGCAGGTTCCGCTCCCAGCTCTGGCAGGTGCCACTAGCTGCTGTCTCTTATTTCTCCTCTCGAGACCTCCATAAAATGAGGCAAAGATCTCCCAGTTCATTCTAACTCTAAGGGACTGCGGGCCTCTGAAATGCACAAAACCTTGGAGTCATATCCTTTATGTGATTCAAATTTCCAACCCAACAGAACTGTCTGTAAGTCTCCTGGAAAAAAAAGGAGATGGGGTGGAAGGCTTAAATTATATATCCCTGTGTGTATACTGCACTTCAGCAAGAAAGCTAAACACATGCTGCACAACATAGGTTGGCCTCATTTAACCACAGATTTAAAACTTCCCACAATTTTATATAAGTGAACCAGTGACAATTGCTAAATACACGGAAACTCAAATACCACTGAACACCTGCCTGGTCAACTATTTTGTATGTACCTCATATTTGCATAGCACTCTGATTTATAAAGCCCTCTAGAACACAATTATTTCGGGGGGAATCACATAACATATCTAAGGTTCTAATAAGACCCGCAGAGAAAAGCAGGGCAATGACCCTGTCCCAGTTTTGTGGCTCAGAGAGTGAAACAAGATACACAGGTGGGAGCAATCCACGTTTATACTTGGAATTGGGTCTCTGATTCCCAGTTCTTGCTTTTTTAATAAAGGCAGAAGCAAAACTTTACTTAAAACCCTTTTTATAGCCTAAATTGGTAAGATTCTTTTTTTCTTATTAAAAGCTGCCGGATCACCTACTCTAAACATGACCATGAAGGGTCCTTCACAAGTAAACAAGTGGCTCTTTCCATTTGGTGAGTGCAGTGAATCTTATGACAAATAGGAACTAGCAGTGCACCCGTCGAGGCTCACCACTCCAGCTGAGCATGTCCACCAGAAGACAGGCCACTAGGGACTGAAGAGATCTCAATTTCTGACCAATGCTCCAGAGAAAGAGGTATTTGGGGCACTTAATTATTTTATGAATTTAAATTAATTCCATTACAATCCCATATTCACATCCCGTCATTTATTTAACAGGCCTTATAATGTAACAAATACTTCACACTGTTCTCTAACTGAAAATTACAAAGTTTATTCTCAGTTTTTTATTCAGTTTTTTTGAGGGAAGGAGACAGATTTAAACACTTGATCCACATACACGCAGCTGCTCCCTTCAAGAACTGAGTACAGGCAGGTAAAGCCTTCGGGTTTCAGAAGAGAGTCCAAGAGCCAGGCAGGTGGGTTCTGAGTAAGTTTTCTCCAGGGACAGGCCTCTGGAAGCCAATACCTCTGAGCAGGCAGCTTCTGTACAAAGCAGTAATGCCATGCTCTTGGCCAGGCAGTGGGTCACTGTCACTAACCTCCTCTCGTGAACACACAGCCTCTGAATGGGATCAGTGAGCTCACCCGGAGTCCTGGACCACATCCTCTTCACTATGGTAACACTTACTTATACATTTTATTTTGCCTATTATTAAAATATTTGGATTTGCTTTTTAAACAAAGCAAAGGGAAGTAAACAAACACCAGGGCATGCAAAGGCCCCCGACAGGGCAAGGCTTGCATAATCTCTGTTTCAGGGAAGATGCCCTTTGAAGAGGACAAGGTTGCTAGTGCCAATCCCTCCAAGGCTCAGAAGCCAGCAAAATATGAAATTACGCACATCTCAACACACTCTAAGCTGGATGGCTCAAGAAGTAACAACTCACCGTCGTTTTCGAAGGATGTGAATCCAGATAGTTCCAGAAAGGAAAAAGAAAAAGGCCATAGAAATGTATAATTTAGGGAGAGGGATTTCTCCTGCGGAGAGGTAGCTGTCGGGGTTCTTCTCTGTGATCTCAATCTGAAATGAACATGAAACTAATGTTTACTTTTCAGGAACAGATCATCCCACAGTCAGCAATCTGTCACCTTAGCTGCTTCACCTGGCTAAGGAAGTATTAGCAGGTAATAATCACATTCCTAATGCACAGGTTAAAGTGTAAAACCATCCCAAATTGCTTTGTATTTTGTTTGTGAATCCTCTGTGGAGATGGGATTCTGGCCACATTCTTCTCCTACTCTATTTAAGCTAAAACCTGCTCTTATAATGAAATAAATGTCTCACATTTTACAGAACTGACAAAATCCACATGGAACATCTTCTAGACAGTACTCACATCAAGGCTGAAGGAAAACTTGTCGCTAGACTGCGCTCCATTCCCAGAGCATTTATGAAAATAAAGACTGTAGAGGCCTTCTTGGTCATCAGTGCTGATGTTAAAGAAAAACTGAAAGTGAAGAAGACAAAAATTTAAGAGTACGCAAATCCTCAGCTAAATGTCTAAATCTTAGAAATAGTTCATGAATGCTATGGACAAAAGAAAATACAGATGGACTCATCACTTAATCAGATTTTCCCAGGGCAGAGTTTAAACAGATGTTTTCAGGGCGCCTGGGTGGCTCAGTCACTTAACCATCTGCCTTCAGCTCAGGTCACGATCTGAATCCTGGGATTGAGCCCTGCATCAGATTCCCTGCTCGGTGGAGAGCCTGCTTCTCCTTCTACCCTTTGGCCTTTCCCCCATTCCTGCTCACTCTCTCAATTAAATAAATAAAATCTTAACAACAACAACAACAACAACCCAGATGTTTTCTTATTCTGTTATTCTGTCTCAATATTTTCTTATAACAATTTTCAAGGTAATGGGAAAGGGGACAGAACTGCCCAGTGAACACCTATATGCCCCACCACCGAGGTTCTATGACCACTCATTGCCGTCCTCCTTTTGACGTAGACCCCCTCTCCCCACCCGTGGTAGCTTCCACTGAGGGCTGGCTGCAGGAAGAATCTACGAAGCAGGTACCTTGTTTTCAAGCTAACATATTATTTTGCTGTGTAGGTAAAAAATACTCCTAAAAGAAAGGAGGCTCATCTGCTGCTTGGGAAGGTAAAGGACCAATTTAAAATCTACTCCTGTGATTTCAGCAACAGTGACACAGTCTACATTTTCTACATGTACACATTTTTCTATTTCTCACATGCTTCCTGTGTTCAAATGAAGTTTAATGTAAATCCAAAGACATTTTATTTATAAGATCACAGAGTACAACTCCTTGGTCAATTCTAGAGAGCATTTTGCTAGAAGCCTAAAAGATACAGAAGATAAACTACAAAGAGAAGCAAAGAACCAATAGAGATTAACAGTTTTCCTAACAGTTGGGAGGGGATATGAGGGTCACACGTGGTCTCTGGGGTGCTGGCAGTGTTCTCCACTG
This sequence comes from Nyctereutes procyonoides, assembly GCF_905146905.1. Taxonomy (NCBI): domain Eukaryota; kingdom Metazoa; phylum Chordata; class Mammalia; order Carnivora; family Canidae; genus Nyctereutes; species Nyctereutes procyonoides. The sequence goes on from NW_026575020.1 coordinate 35,840,414, forward strand.
ATGGTTACAAAGATTATTATTTATAATTATTTGTACCTGACAAATATGATGTGCTCCTCTGCAAGCATACTACACCACACAGTTAAAAAGGATAGAAAAAAAATAGACATCTGACAAGAAGATGGAAATAAAAGAACCAGAATATTCAAGCTGAAATATTACTTTGTTAAATCATGTCCCAAACTCAGCAATGTAAATGTAAGACCGTGTGTGTTAGTCCACGTGGAGGTAGACAGAAAACTCTTCTAAACATATTAATAATTTTTAGTTCCTAAAATAAGAATCATATGAGGTTTCTAAGAGATATAATTTTTTAAAAAGTCAGTAGAACCATCAATGGTTGATCAGAGTAGGCACCTGACCCTTAAAAAAAAAAATCAAACAAAAATGTATATTTTAGAGTGGGAATAACACCTAACAGTCCTTTTCCTGCTTTAGGCAGACAAACTATCATCCCTGCTCTGTGGATGGAGCAGAAAAGCTAACAATGACTGCCTTGTCCAAAATTAGGAGAATCCTGGGTAGCAGAACAGCAAGCGGTCACCTACTGACTTCTTTACGTGAAGACGTGAAGCCAGAGAAGAGGCAGTCTGTCCACTGCCTGTTTCATGTACCGTGAGAATCTTATGAACTGGTTATCTCAACAAATGTCCTTAATCACCACACAGGCTGCTTTCCCCATGACACTCACCCTAACACAGAGCTTTAGTAACTGACAAATGTGTATATCCTACCACTCTTTCCTTGGTGATTTCTTTTTAAAAATGGCTTAAAGAGATTTCAAAAAACTTATGGTCTTGGGACGCCTGGGTGGCTCAGCAGTTGAGCGCCTACCCTTGGCCCAGGGCGTGATCCTGGAGTCCACGGATCATGGACTTCCCTGAAGTCCCTACATGAAGGGTTCCCTACATGAAGCCTGCTTCTCTCTCTGCCTATGTCTCTGCCTCTCTATCTCTCATGAATAACTAAATAAAATCTTAAAAAAAAAAAAAACTTATGGTCTTAATAAGCACTTTCAAGTGAGAGAAAGAAAAATACCTTTTATATTTTCTTAAGGAGGTAGTAAACAAAGTGGTTAAACACATGGATGGGCCTTGGAGTCAGACAAACCCAGGTTTCAATCCTCCCCTCGGGCAAATTACTTAACCTCTCTGAGCCTCAGATTCCTCATCTGTAAAAGGGGAATAACAACCCTTCACAGAGTTACTGGCAGGATAAACTGAGGTAATGACAACGTGTAAGCACTCCACAGCCTGCCCGGCACGCATCTACTCGGTTCCATAATTACTAATGTACAGCCTACCATCGGCCAGGCCGATGGGATTTCATATACATTGGAAAGAAAAGAAATAAAAAACCCTCTTCCTTATGGCTACCTTCTAAAGGGAGCCACAGAAGATAATCATAGGTAAGTGAGTGGAGTACATTGCATGTTGGAAAGGAGAACTGCTAAGGGAAAACCAGCAGGAGGGAAGAGACGGGAACTGCATTTAAACAGGGCGAATGGGGCAGCCCAGGTGGCTCAGTGGTTTAGTGCCGCCTTCAGCCCAGGATATGATCCTGGAGACCTGGGATCAAGTCCCACGTTGGGCTTCCTGCATGGAGCCTGCTTCCCCCTCTGCCTGTGTCTCTGCCTTTCTCTGTGTGTCTCTCATGAATAAATAAATAAAATCTTAAAAATAAAAATAAAACAGGGCGAATGGAGGAAGCTTTGCTGAGAAGATAACATTTGAGGAAGGTCTGAAAGAGGAAGAAATTAATCACTGGATTCTGGAAGACAAGCATTCCCGCCAGTGAGTACAGACAAGAAGAGCCGAAGGCCTGACTGTTCTTGGGCAAGGTGGCCTCTGTGGCTGGAGCGGAAACCGGAGCTGGGGTCAAAGAGAAGACAGCGGCCAGACCACATGGCCTTGCAGACCAGGAAGGGCTGGAGCTTTTGCTCTGAGGCAAATGGGAAGCTGCTGAGGGTTCACGGCAGACAAGTATCCAAAGGCTCTCAGTTAGCAATTAATACCTACAGTTACTAAATTTAAAGACCACATAATAATTGTTAGATAGAGTAACTTATGCTGAAAGAAATCAGAACAGGGGATGCAGGGACAGGGGACGCTGAGGTGGTAAAAATATAGAGAATCTTGACAGACTGGGTTCCATAGTGCATGCATTTGTCAGAACTGACTGAACTACACATTTAAGACCTGTGCAGGGCAGCCCTGGGTGGCTCAGCGGTTTAGCGCCGCCTCTAGCCCGGGGTGTGATCCTGGAGTCCCGGGATCGAGTCCCACATCAGGTTCCCTGCATGGAGCCTGCTTCTCCCTCTGCCTGTGTCTCTGCCGCGCTCTCTCTCTCTCTCTCTCTCTCATTAATAAATAAACAAAATTAAAAAAAAAATAAGACCTGTGCACTTGGGATGCCTGGGTGGCTCAGCAGTTGGGCGCATCTGCCTTCAGCTCAGGGCATGATCCTGGAGTACCGGGATTGAGTCCCACATCGGGCTCCCTACATGGAGACTGCTTGTCCCTCTGCCTCCCTCTTTGTCTCTCTCATGAATAGATAAACAAAATCTTAAAATTAAATAAATAAAAGACCTGTGCACTTGACCCAAATTATACCTCAACTACCATAAACTGATTAGAAAAGGGGCAGTGATTCTTACAAATTCATGATAAAAGATTATTTGTATAGTACTTCCAAAGCACTTTCATATTTGAAAAATGATACTTATAGGGGATCCCTGGGTGGCGCAGCGGTTTGGCGCCTGCCTTTGGCCCAGGGCGCGATCCTGGAGACTCGGGATCGAATCCCACGTCGGGCTCCCGGTGCATGGAGCCTGCTTCTCCCTCTGCCTGTGTCTCTGCCTCTCTCTCTCTCTCTCTCTCTCTCTCTGTGACTATCATAAATAAATAAAAAATAATAAATAAAAAAAAAAGAAAAATGATACTTATAACAACTCTATGAGATAAATGTCATCACTGTTCACTCTTAGATGATTAAGAGCATGATCTAGGAGTTCAGTGAGTTGTCTGAAGTCAGCCAGTAAGTGGTTGCTGAGACCCCATCTAACGCCCTACCCTATCCACGGCTGTGATGCTGCCATAAACACTCATGAACAGTGAACAACGGGGCCAGCTGCGCAGCTCACTCAAGGCTACTGACCCTCGGTGAACTCCTCTCTAAAATCCTACCAACCTCCTAAATGATCACCAATGGTCCTTCTAGGTACAGAATTCGGTGCTTCTGGCACACTCTGAATGGGAGGCAGAGACGTGGCAACAGTCAGGCAGATGTGCATTGGAATCTGGGCCCTGTCACTCACATTGGACATTCACAAAGTCACTCATTCTTAGATACATGATCTACTAAGTGGTGGGTAACAACAGCCACCTTGAAGGTTTGCTATGCAAAGAAAACTACTGCATTCAAGTGACAGCAGTATCACTTGATAGGTAGTATGCCTAAATCATTATTAGGCATTCAAAATTCCTTTGCAAATTCATCCTTTTACATGGTAAAGATAAATCCTATGAAGATTACTCAAAGAGAATACATACCTGAAAAGAAACTGCCCCATCACTATTGTGAACAGAAAAGGATTTTTCTCCCGTTGCCTGAAAAAAAAAAAAAAAAAACACAACCTGTTTTAGGACGATACTGGCAAAAAATGTATACTAATTAAAAAACAAAAACAAACAAAAAATCCTAAATTTAAATCCTTTTTAAATCCTAAATTTGTTGACCTTTCAAAAACTCTCTGAAAATAAAATTCACCATCCTTTTAAGATGTGTGTGATCCCCTTTCACAAGGAATGGTAACTCTTCTTCACCCACTTCCTTTCTCAACAGTCTCTTCTGTAGCCCACTAACCTTCTATTCCCTGTCCCTGCCCCCTGATCTTCTGCTTGGAGCACATCACCATTCTTACAGCTTCAGCAGGACTACTGATGCCTACCCCGGTTATATCCTACCACGTCACCTGGACGGTATTCACAATTTGATCAACATATTATTGCCATTGATGCAATGGACTAACTCTCAGCCATGAGAATGAATGAACTACTGATACACCCAACAACATACATGAACTCAAACGCAATTATGCTGAGTCAAAGATGACAAAAAGCACGTACTGCATTATGCATATGTATAAAGTTCTATGTTACTCGTCTACAGAGGCAGATCAGGGGCTGCTTGAGGATGGGAAGATGAAAGTGCAGGTGATGATTATGTTCACTGTTTTGATTGTGGTGGTGGCTTCACAGGTGTACACTGAAGTCAAAACTTATCAAATTGTCACTTCAAATATATGCAGTTAATTGCATGTCAATTGTACTTCAACACAGCTATTAAAACCATCTGGATGCCCCCTCACTGAAAAAATCAAGATATCCCAAACCAAAATGTTCCCAATTTTTCCTTCTGCTATCTCTACCATCTAATTTTTCTACCAAAATAAATAAATAAATAAATAAATAAGTAAAAATTCTACCTCCTCCCCCCAACACCATCTTCATCCCTTACCCCACATTCCACGGCTCTGCTCTAGCACAGATCTTCAGGACACTAAACCTGTATTGTCACAACCGCTTTCTGCCTGGTCCTCCTAATTTCAGTGTCTCCCTCTCCAAGGCTGCTCTGTACATTACTTTCATAACAACATCTGCCCCAAACACCATCTGTATCATAGTCCTTCCTGATCAAGAACTCCTGACGGCTTCCTATTTTCTGCACATAAATAAATACCCTCTACTGTCTGGCCTGATATTATCTAAGATGTCTCTCTCTGCTCCCAAGACATACCTTTTACTTCCCATAGGCTGGCACCCAGCATTTGTCATGCTTGTTCCCATTTCCAGTCTTTGCTTATGACATTCCTTCCTCCTCCCCAAACAACTCCACCAAAGTCCAAGCCCTGATGACAACTCCTCCCCAAGGGGTCTCCCCTCACTATCTGACCCTCTACTATGTAAGTGCTGTACAACTCAGAACTCAGTTTTACTTTGAAACTCTTCAAATGTAGTAACATTATCTCTCCAAACAGACAGCAATTCCCTGTGGATTACGTGTGCATATGTGTTTAGGTGTGTACCTGTATGTATGTATGTAAATAAATACATCTACACTCACACGCATATCCCCACATATATATCCACACACATATACACATATGTACATATACAGCCAGGAAAGCTGAGCACAGTGGGTGATCAATTCTTACCTTTGAATCTACTGTACTTCTTTTAGATTTTCCACTGTCTAGAAGCAGAAACATTTAAAAGATATTATTGCATGATTCAGCTTGTACATGTATTACAATATCATTTTATGAGGCTCTAGCTTGCCTAATATTAAATAATTCAAACAAAAGGGGAGGCTGTTTGTGATCTTGTAGACTGACAACTCCTCAGATTCCAAAACAACTCTTAAGCCGCAGGAGCAGCAAACTAGAGCTTGTTACATTATAAATGTTCTCTAATAAAAAACAATATTTAGTACCAACAGGGAAATCATCTCTAAATAATCTAGTGTATGTTATTGTCAGAGATGCCATATGAAGTGATGACCTCCCCCATTTTCTAAGTTAACACGTTTGAAGAGTTTATTGTTTTAAAATACATATATGTTTATTTATACACATGGAAAAATTAATAGCAAATAATATGAGCACAATTCATACTTTTTCCCCCCCACAACAAGGGGGGGGGGGGAAGTATGCTGCTAATGGCTTCTTTCATGGATCAGAGCGGGCATCTGTGCCTTATTTTCACTTAAGATACCCTCCATGGGGAAGACAGGATTTCAAGCTCCCTGCAGGGAGAGGGTTTCAGAATAAAGGAAGGAAAAGAATATCTTCTGTGCAGGCATGCTTATGTAAGCAAGAGGAACATGGACAAGAAAGGAATGGTGTGCAGACACTAAGCTACACCATCACACAAATGTAACATTTCTGTATGTCTTTTAATTTGGGTTAGTTTTGATGAGCTGAGAAAAAAAATGTGTAAATAATACAATAAATAGTAAATTCTCTTTAAAAAACTAAACTATCAGACAAAGCTGACAGTTAACAAAAGAGGCAATAAATATAAACTGGTTAATCAATGTCTGGAGAAAAAGTACAGCCTCACTAGTGAGTGTGAATACAAAACCAAGAATATCTTTTTTACTTTTTGCTTTGGGATTAACACAAACTAACAAACAGACACCAAAAACCCAATGCTGGCTAGGACATGATGATGTGGGAAGTTCCTACATATTTCTGAAAAAGAGCATCAATTCTTACTATGCATTTGGAAAGGAATGGAACATATGCATCGATATTCTCCAGAATATTCATACCCTTTGAACCAAATATTCCAATTCTGGGAATCCATCCTAAATAAAGTTCTAGATATGACCAAAGTTCTACAAATAAAGAACTCCCCATGCAGCAATATATATAACAGCACAACAGTGTAAATACCTCTCAAGGGGAAAGCTTGAGCAAGTTACAGTATCCACATAATAGGAGTTCTGGTAAGAATGAAGTGTCTGCACGTTGAGTGAACAGGGATGTTTAGGAAATTATGACTTTTAAAAATCAAATGTTCCAGACCCAGCTCAGAAGGAGCCCAGATTACTAAAGTTCTGGTGCTATGAGGACGGAGGAACAACTGTTCTTTCCTTCACCTTCCCCACAGTTTATACCTTTTTAATGGTTAAGTATTTTTGTATAACCTCTGAAATAAAATAATGCTGTGACTGTGTGTGTGTTTTTACTTAGGGACAAAAAAAGAGTCTAAAGAACAGGTCAGTGAAGAAGATGCTGTTCTGGGCCTGACAGCTGACCTGGTTTTAGCTGCGTCTGGTTGCCTGCTGAAACGGGGTTAGCCCCAGGCTCCTGGCTCTGGCCTAGGACCTTCTCATCCTTGCTGAAGACGATCTTTGGCAACTGGGTACCAGCTTCTGGTGGGGATCTTACTCTCACCCTACATTCAAAATAAGAAGAAAGAAAGGAAGTTCAAAGTAATGCAATGGCCATCTAAGTACCATGTGTTGGACACCGTCTCGGGGTCTAAATCCATCATCTCAGACAGTCCTTGCGACATCCCTAGTGTAGACTGTACTGTACTGGCCGTGTTGTGTGTCTGCTGAAATGGGGACTCAGGAATCTTAATGACTTGCCCCAGAGTGTTGAGGCCAGAAGCAGCTGGACGAGGATCCAGCACTCTCACACAGAAACTTACCTTCCTAGCACCCACACAGATGGACATATTTTCCCCCTAAGTGTCTATAATGTGTTCCACAAGGGGAATGGAACAAGGGATAAAAACCAGTAAGGTGTTCAAGTGAACTCTAGGGGGCAAGTGAGGGGCAGGAGGCATTAACAGGGGCCTAATATGCATTTCCTCTCTTCTCCCTTCTGAGCAGACATCATCCTGCCAAGGAGTGGACACACGAGCTAATTTAGCACAGTTGAGCTGGAGGGAAGCACTTTTCACAGGAGAGAGGCCTCCCTGTCTCCCTGGATGTCAGCTGGATGTGAATAATGAACTCACTCTATTGAATACACCATGCTACTTCACACTGCTCCGCCTTTGCCTCCAATGCTCTTCCCTTATTTATCTAGTGAAGTCCACTCACTAAAAGGTTGGTTGGGCCAAGAGTTGCCTGAAGCCTTCCCTTCTCTTTTATGGCTCACAGTTTCTCTGCCCCACTACCTCTCTATATTGCCATGATCATCTGTATTGCTGTTTGGCCTCCCTCGTTAACCTACAAGCTCCTTGGGTGTGGCACCTCCATCTCCCTCATCGTGTTCCTAACCGCCAGCACTCAGCACAGTACTTGACACGTGGCAGACACTCAGTAAATGGTAGCTGAACAAACAAATTCTCCCAAACTTTTACTCAAGGACAGAACTGAAGGAACATTAGAATTACTTACTCACTTCTGGAGATGTCTAGGATTAGAAGGGTGACAGAGACTGACTGCTTATTTAAAATACAGTAATTTACATCTTCATCCTGAGAAAGGAAGACCCAATTGTATATCATCTTATTCATTCACACTAGAATAAGAACAAAAAGTTTTTAGACACAGGCAAATGAATGCTCCAATCTCTATCCCAAACAATACAATTGTGGGTGCTCAGAGATGCTACAGAGTCAAAGCAGCCACCACAGTAAGAAAAGAACACTGACAGAAGCCAGGTGTTCCCACCCGGCGTCTTGGACACATGTGAAAGGAGTGATCAGATCATGAATGGAATGCTCACCAGGTAAGAAGAAAATCCATCATTCTTTGTGCGATCTAAGCTGAATCCAATCTAAGAGGGGTAAAAAGAGTAGAGGTAAATATCCAAATGAGGCTCTGGCATCCATTCTTTCTTACTCCAAGAGCAGAAAAGGTGATTCTTTGGCCTAGCCTTCTCTTGGTTTTCTTAGCATTCATTTTGAAAAGGGATCACTAATTACTAAAATTATTCAAGAATGACAACTTCTGTGTTTAAAGTAAAACTATCTGATGCCTATTCACAAGTTTAATTTCCTCCATATTCTGAGACTTCATATTTAAGTGTGGGGTGAAGCTCTCATCTAATCAACAGAAAAGGATAAAGCCCTTGACCTCCTGGGAAGGCACTTACAGTTTTGTCCTTGTCTGTGGCTCCTACAGGTTCATTGACTGAAAGGCTACTGACGTTAACCACCATGTAGCCATCCTTGAAGAATCCAAAGGTGTTCAGATGAACTTTATGCCTCACATCATCCTAAAAGATTTGAAGTGGTGGAATTAGTAATGGAGAAGTTAACTTGATTATTGAACCTATTTATTTGCTTGAAAAACCACAGTATCTAGCTAGCTAGTTACTGTTGTCATATGCTTGGCAATATATACAATATATATACACTTTATCTTGCTCCAAAAGCTGAAGACTCATTATAAATTCGTAAGATATCAAGAGTTTTGCAGAAAGAAGCACATAATAGGGATCCCTGGGTGGCGCAGCAGTTTGGCGCCTGCCTTTGGCCCAGGGCGCGATCCTGGAGACCCGGGATCGAATCCCACGTCGGGCTCCGGTGCATGGAGCCTGCTTCTCCCTCTGCCTATGTCTCTGCCTCTTTCTCTCTCTGTGACTATAATAAATAAATAAAAAAAAAATTAAAAAAAAAAGAAGCACATAATAGATTCAATTCATTCATATGCATGTGTAAGGATCCCAGGGGCAGACTTGGTGGTCAAGGTGTGAATTTCAGGGAAGGAGGAACAATGTTTTCATCATCCTCACAAGCTTCCTGTTGGCACAGGCCTAGCATCCAGGAGGCACTCAAAACATGTTGGGGGGTGAGGGGAGAAGAGGACAAAGATGCCCCAAGACTACTCGTTTTCATAAACATTTTATGAGTTTTATGTACCTGGCTCCTCCATTGCAGGATGATGAGGGATACCTGATGTTACTTTTCTAACCTATAATTTTTTCTACATTTGCATCTAAAAATGACATCACATATGATGGGTTTGAAGGAAACAAAGCCTTATACAAAAGGAATCCAGGAATTAGCCAGGTGGAGACAGATCTCTCGGACATAGGATAACCCTGAGATTTGCTGAAACTGACCATGTGGGGAAATGCCTACCACATTTGCTTTTGAAACTGCCTCAAAGCTGTGAGTCCAATATCAACTAAGTCAATAAATTTTAAGGCCAACAGAACAATAGTATTAGTGAATACTTCTCAAGTAGAAGCTCCACCAAGACACTTCCTACTGTGTAAAGTCACGAGTTTTATTTTTATTTTTAAGATTTTATTTATTCATTTGAGAGAGAAAGAAAATGAACAGGATGAGGGTAGTAGGGAGGGAGAGGGAGAAGCAGACTCCCCGCTGAGCAGGGAGTCCAAAGTGGGGCTCAATCCCAGAACCCTGGGATCTTGACCTGAGCTGAAGGCAGATGCTTAACCGACTAAGCCACCCCAGCACCCCAAGTCATGAGTTTTATATAGAGAATCATTTGCCTAAATGAGAGCACTTCAGTAAGGCCACAATAAGCTAACAGTTATTAAGTAGCTCCTAAATGCCAGGCCCCAAGCTAAGCCCTTTTCCAAAACCTATATTTGGTTCTTTCTCAAATCTGCATAGTCATTTTTGCTACCGTTTGTATCTTGCTCATATTTTTAAATTCTACCTTTTGTTTCTTTTGATTTTAAATATAGTTATTTGACAATATGTCGAGATGCTCTGGAGGCTCTAGTTCTGCTTTTCAGTTGTCTCTGCTGGCTTTGCCAGCAGGTTGTATCTTTGGTTCAGTGGTAATTTTCTCCTTCTAGACTTGGATCTCCTGGACATCTGAGGGAGTCTAATTGCAAATCCCAAAGACCTCCAAAGAGAGGCTGTGGATCAGATCTTTGGCAGAAAAATCATAAACTCTATCCCTCTACAGAGCTAAAACACATTTTTTAGCCATTAGGAGGGTTATGTTTTCTAGCCCACTCTTCTATTCAAGGAATATAGCTCTGAGAGTCCTATAAGATTAGGGGCTATGGAGACAGACACAGCTCCATCATCCCCCCACCCCATCCAAGGCTTTGTTTGGCGCCTGCTCCTAGCCACCCACTCATACTTTGAGGCTCTAGAGGCCAAGTTTCCGCAGTGCCTCAGGGCAGCCCTGGCTTGTATTCTTTTATCCTCCGAGATTGCAGCACCCTGGCCATCTTTGGTTTTTGGCCCCTGGGAATTTCCTGTATTTTCCCAGGATCCAGCTATGCATTTATTTTTTTTTAATTTTTATTTATTTATGATAGTCACACACACACACAGAGAGAGAGGCAGAGACATAGGTAGAGGGAAAAGCAGGCTCCATGCACCGGGAGCCCGATGTGGGATTCGATCCTGGGTCTCCAGGATCGTGCCCTGGGCCAAAGGCAGGCGCCAAACCGCTGCGCCACCCAGGGATCCCCAGCTATGCATTTAAAGCATGTTTCTGGACTTCCGCTTCCTGGTAGGATGGAGTGGTGTGCAGTACACCAGAACCCCCAGGGAGAACAAAAAAAAAAAAGCAGATAATAGAAGTTATCCGCTGAAAGGCAGAAGAGGGCTGCTAGACCACAAAACCCAGAAAAGCTACAGCTCATGTAGCTTTCTACGGATTCTAAGAGAAATGATTTGACTATGTTCAAAACTCTCCCAAAGATGCCACAAGGCTAGTACCATCCTAGATGCACAGGAGAGAAATCAATTCAACTACGTATGATGAATGCCTTAGGACACTTTGGCTTCATTGACAGAATTTCCAGATGTGAAGAGCAGGAGAGACAGAATGAACAAATTCTTGCCACATGCAACAACATGGATGAACTTCACAACATGATACTAAGCAAAACGAGTCGTATCACCATGGGTATAACCAAATCGAATGCAGGGGGAAATAATCTATGGTGACAGAAGTTAGGATGAGGATGCTTCTTGGGAGGAAGAGACTTGCAGTCACTTGCGGGGTTGGGGGTTGGGGGTGGCTTAACGAGCTTCTGGAAGTGCTTGGTAAAATTGTTTGTTGCTGGTTGCATAAGTGTGTTTATACTGCAGAAATTCACTGAGTTATAAGCTAATAGTATTTTTTTTAGCCGTACATTATACAAAAAGGTTCAAATTTTGCAAGTATGCTTGTTTTAATTTAACCAGCATTTAGAAGCTGGGCAGCAAAATGGAAGCCTGTTAAAAACTGCTTAACTCATTTAGTCTACCGCAAAATGTGTTCTCCAGGCATTTTGGGGGGAAATGTTTCAATTACAAGCTTATAACAGTTGATCTTCCCATATAATCATTACATTCCTTTATTGTTTGTTCTTACTTCTATATTATCATTTCACTTAATGAAATAATGCCACTCAAAACACATTTTTGAAGAATATTTTGAACACTGATAACTGCAGCACAACTGCACATTTTCCACAGCTAATGAGAAACAGGCTTTCTTGTGATAGCTCATCCTTATCCAGCCCAGGGTTAATTCAGAGTAGCTCCACGATAGGAATGCAGACACAAGTTCAGGGGTGAAATGACTACCCAAAACAATGTAGACCATAAGTGGTGAAGCTGGAATTTCAACACTGATCTGATGTAAAAGCCACTTTCACACTACCTTCTCCCAACATATGAAAGTAATAATGATAGAATATTAAATTCAAGTTGGACAACCTGGAAGAAATGCACAAATTTCTAAAAACATACAACCTCCCAAGACTAACTCATGAAGAAAGAGAAAATGTGAACTAATAGTGAATAAGAGACTGAATTGGTAATCAAAGAGGAAAGACAGCTAAGGCAAAATTAAGAACCCCTCTCAAACTCTTCCAAAATACTGAAGAGAAGGTAACATGTCCAAGCCCATTTCACAAGGCCAGCATTATCCTGATACCAAAGCCATATAAGGACACTACAAAAAAAGAACATTACAGGCCAGTATCCCTGATAAGTACAGATGAAACACCCCTCAACAAAATATCACCAAACTGAATTCAACAGCATGTGAAAGGGTCATACACCATGATCACATGAGATTTTCCCTTAGGATGCAAGGATTAACAAATTGAAAGGAAAAAAATCCTATGATCATCTCAATAAATGCAGAAAAAGCATTCAACAAAATACAATTTCCTTTCATAATGGAGACTCTCAACAAACTAGGTATAGAAGGAATGTACCTCAGTATAATAGAGGCCATATAGGACAAACACACAGCTAACATCATCTTCAATGGTGAAATGCTGAAAGCTTTTCCTCTAAAATGAGGAACAAGATAAGTTCTCTCACTCTCAACACACCAATTTCAATCTAGTACTAGAAGTCCTATCCAGAGGAATTAGGCAAGAAAAAGAAATAAGACACATCCACATTGCAAAGGAAGCAATAAAACTGTCAATATTTACAGATGGCATGTATTTTACATAGAAAACAAGAACGACTGCCAGAAACTGTTAAAACTAATAAATTGGCAAATTCTTTAAAGCTACAGTGTATAAAATCAACATACAAAAATCAGTGGCATCTCTAGACACCAACAACTAAGTATCTGAGAGAGAAATAAAAAAAAAAATTACGATAGCATCAAAAACAATAAAATACTTAGGAGTAAGTTTAGCCAAGGAAGAGAAAGATATATACAGTGAAGACTACAAAAGCAATGATGAGAAAAACTGAAAGTACAAATGGAAAGATAATCTGTATTCATGGATTAGAATTAATATTGTAAAAATATCCCTACTATCCAAAGCAATTTACATATTCAATGTAATCCCTATCAAAATTCCAATGGCCCTTTTTCACAGAAATAAGCAAAAGAATCCTAAATTCATTTTTTTAAAAAGATTTTATTTATTTATTCTTGAGAGACAGAGAGAGAGAGAGGCAGACACACAGGCACAGAAGCAGGCCCCATGCATGGAGCCTGATGTGGGACTCGATCCTGGGTCTCCAGGATTATGCCCTGGGCTGAAGGTGGCGCCAAACTGCTGGGCCACCCAGGCTGCCCCAAGAATCCTAAATTCAAATGGAACCACAAAAAAACCCAAATAGCCAAAGCAATCTTGAATAGAACAAAGAACAAAGCTACAGGCACTGCACTGCCTGATTTCAAAATATATTACAAAGCCACAGTGATCAAAACAGTATGGTACTGGCATAAAAACAGACACACAGAATAGAAAGGGCCCAGAAATAAATCCACACATTTATGTCCAACTGATATTTGACAAAGGTCCCAAGATTGCCCAATGGGGAGAGAAAAGTGTAAATGGTATTGGGAAAATGAGATCTCCACATACAGAACAATGAAAGTGGACCCTTTCTTACTCCATGCACAAAAATCAATTCAAAATGGATTAAAGACCTAAAATGTAAACATAAGATCTGAAACTGTAAAACTACTACTAGAAGAAAACATAAGAAAAAATCTCTTTGACACTGGTATGGTCAATGATTCTTGGGGTAACCAAAAAAGCAGAGGCAACAAAAGCAAAAATAGACAAACAGGGTTGCATCAAACTAAATAGCTTCTGCACAGGAAAGGAAACAATCAACAGAGTGAAGAGACAAGCTTTTGGAATGAAAAACAGTGTTTGCAAACCATGTATCTGATAAGGGGCTAATCTCTGAAATACATAAGGAACTCAAACAATTCAATAGCAAAACAAAAAACCACCCCTCCCAAAAACAACCCCAAATAACCTGATTTAAAAATGGGCAAAGGATCTCAATAGACATTTCTCAAAAGACATACAAATGGTCAACACGTATGTGAAAATGTGCTCAACATCACCTATCATTAGGGAAATGAAAACTAAAACCACAGTGAGAAATCACATCATACATGTTAGAATGGCTAATATCAAAGAGTCAAAAGGGTCATGTGTTCCCTTGTGCACTATTGGTAGAAATGGAAACTGGAACAGTCATTATGGCAAAGAGTAAAAAGCATCATTAAAAAATTAAAAATAGGACTATCATACAATCCAGCAATCCCACTTCTAGGTATACATTTGAAGGAAATAAAATCAAAATCTTGAAGAGATATAGCTACACTCCCAGCATTTTATTTACAATTGCAAAGTAGGGAAACAACCTAAGTGGCTGTCAAGGATAAACTGGATAAAGAAAATGTGTACATATACACACATAATGGACTATTGTTCAGCTTTTAAAAAGAATAAAATCTTGTTATTTGCAACAACATAGATAAACCAGGAGGACATCATGTTAAGTAGAATACATTAGACACAGAAGGACAAATACTGCATGATGTCATTTACACATGAAACCTAAAAACGGTGAATTCATAGAAGCAGAGAGCAGAATGGTAGTTATGAAGGGCCAGGGGGTGGAGGGAAATGGGGAGATGCTCGTCAAAGGGTATGAAGTATCAGATATGCAGGATAAATAAGTTCAGAGTACAACATGGGAACTAGTATTGTACACCTGAAATCTGCTGAGAGAGTAAATCTTGTTCTCACACACATACACACAAAGGTTGCTATGTGAGGTGATAGATATGTTAACTGGCCTGACTGTGATAATAATTTTATAATGTATATCAAAACACCACATACATCTTAAATACATACAAAAATTAGGCTTCAAGAAACCAATTCTTTGTTATTACCTGCAAAGAGCAAAATCCAAACTAACTACAGTAAGAGCTAAATTTGCAAAATATATATATATATATTTATTTATTTACACTTAATCATTTATAAAAGATTTGAAATAAATTCATCAAACTACGAAAAAATTAATACTGGGGATCCCTGGGTGGCTCAGCGGTTTAGCGCCTGTCTTTGGCCCAGGGTGTGATCCTGGAGTCCCGGGATCAAGTCCCACATCGGGCTCCCTGTGTGGAGCCTGCTTCTCCCTCTGCCTATGTCTGCCCCTCTGTCTATCTGTCTGTCTCTCTCTCTCTCTCTCTCATGAATAAATAAAGTCCTAAAAAAAAAATTAGTACCAATGGGATGTAGGCAATAATTTTTCTTTATACTTTTCTCTATTTTTAAAATTCCTGGGGCAGCCCAGGTGGCTCAGCGGTTTAGCGCCACCTTCAGCCCAGGGTGTGATCCTGGAGAGCCGGGATGGAGTCCCAAGTGGGGCTCCCTGCATGGAGCCTGCTTCTCCCTCTGCCTGTGTCTCTGCCTCTCTCTCTCTCTCTCTCTCTCTCTGTCTCTCTGTCTCTCATGAATAAATAAATAAAAATAAAATAAAATAAAAATAAAATTTCTAACAATGGTCATGTATTTATAATTTTAAAAAAATCAAAAAATTTTTCAGTATATTCATTTGCCAGGATTATATATAAGACCCTCACATAATCATCTCCATTTTAAGCTATCATATCATATCAAATAAGATATGTATGGAAGCAACTGCAAACCCTATTTCGCTTTATAAATCATAGAAACAGAAATTTTGAAACTAGAAGGAACTAGGAAGGTCATACATAATCGCTCCTTCAACTGTATTTGATTCAATTCAGTGTAAGTAAACCAATATATTTACAAAACACCACTAATGGCTGAGGCCCCAAAAGTGAAAAATAACTCAGTACCAAAAATAAAATTGCCAATAGTCAGTCCTGACTGAACAGGAAATAGAAGCCTCTCCTTCCACCGTGGGAAGCCAAAGAGATTGGGCACTCTGGGACAAATGCCCCATCTATTCTGTCTGTACCTCCTATGCCAGAGCGCTCCAACCAACATCTGGAAATGGGGTAGGAGTGAGAGAGAATCCTCAGCACTCAAATTTCTCCCTCCTAGAAAGCAGCGAGGTCAGTTTCTGGAAGACAGAGTGACAAAGCAAAAGGAGACATAGGCAAGAAGGGGGTGCCAGAGTAGGGTTAGGATGCCAATATCAGACACAAGCAATGAAGGTTTAATTACATTTTCAACAACCACCTTATTATTTCTTTTAAGATTTTTTTAATGTAATCTCTACATCCTACGTGGGGCTTGAACTCAAAACCCCAAGATCAAGAATTACATGATCCACCAACTAAGCCAGCCAGGTGCCCCAGTATTATTTCCATTAGCACTGACACAGCAGTAATGTTTGTCTGTCTCTCCAAAGATTTCAGATTGCAAACAGTTGATCTTGTAGCCAGTACTGTGCTAAGAGCTTTACCTACCATCACTTAGTCTTACTACAACACTACGAGGTAGGTGTTATTGTGCCCATTTTATAGATGAGGAAACAGGCTCAGAGTGGTAAAACTTGCTTAGTAGTTGACAAGCCAGTATACTAACTCAGGTTTATTTAAGCCCCAAACATGTGTTTTTAGCCACCTCACTCTTTACCACCAAAATAGAGAGTTTATCTTTTGTTTTAAAATTTTACCTTAGGCCTGGGTGGCTGGAGCATCTGCCCAGGGCATGATCCCGGGGTCCTCAGGTTGAGTCTCACATCAGGCTCCCCGCAGGGAGCCTGCTTCTCCCTCTGCCTGTGTCTCTGCCTCTTTCTGTGTGTCTTTCATGAATAAATAAATAAAATCTTTAAAAAAAAATTTTTTTTTACTGTAGAAAATTTCAAACCACCAACTCATGGTCCAATTTGATCCTCTATACTGCCCCCCACCCACAATCTCATCTGAATGGGATCTTATTCTAAATAGACTCAAATTTCTGATGCTCTATCATCTATTAATATTTCTGCGGGGCAGCCCAGGTGGCCCAGTGGTTTAGCGCTGCCTTCAGCCCAGGGCATTATCCTAGAGACGGGATCAAGTCCTACGTCGGGCTCCCTGCATGAGGCCGGTTTCTCCCTCTGCCTGTGTCTGCCTCTCTCTCATTCTGTGTCTCTCATGAATAAATAAAATATTAAAAATATATATTTCTGTGTATGACTGATAAGAGCATCTTAGAAAAAATAACCATAATCACATGCTATGCTCTTAGTCACAATAAACTGCTTATCAGGTTAATTAAACAAGATTGCTCATCCATGAGAAGTCAAGTTTACAGGAACATAAAATACAGGACTATTCCCAGGTACATATTTATATGGTTACTGGTAAAAACTTGCAGTTTTTCCCAGCTTCTGAAATCAGTGGAAACACAATTAGTCTCAGAAGTACTAATCCAAACATGGAAATAAGCATCAGTTTGCTGCTGCTGCTGAAACAATCTGAATTAATATATAATTAACTTATTACAGAGGATCCAATTAGAGGAAAGGCACCAGCAGATAATTCTGATTTCAGATTTTTCTGAAAAGTTTGTCTTTATCTTCAATAAACTATTTGTAAAATTAAAACTTCATCTTAAGAGGATCAAAATTCTACACCAAAATTTTACCCAAAAAGTATGTTTAAAGTGTTACAGTTTCAGGTCATCATCATGGATGCATTTTTCCCCCCTCTTTTTTCCTATTTTGTTTGCATGCAACTTTATTTTTACCACCACAAACGTGTTATAAGCATTTAGGAGTAAATTCTTATTGAAATAAGTTCTCCTAAAATTTCTGATTTACAAAAAAATCTGAATTAAAATACAATAAACTTGCCGAGATTTGACCTCACCAATAGTTAAATTAAAACAAGATGTTTGTCACCTTTCTCCTATCTGGTTGGTAGAATCATTAAGACGTAGTGTGGTGTGTTGTGAATATGTGGGTAAATGAACGCTGAACACTCTTATACACTACATGTGGAAGTGTGAACTGATAGAATGTAGATACAGGCTCTTTGGTACCTTCTATTTAAAGGAATCCCATGCCTAGGAATCTACACCACAAAAGTACTACAGCTGATACACAAAGATATATGTACAAGAATAGTCACAGCAGCTGTTCAGAATTACTAAAATCAATAAAATGCAATATAAATTTCTATAAACAAAAAGTGATTTTTATAAATTATGAGTCTTCCTTATAATGGAGTATCAGTGTAGTGGTTTAAAAAAAAAAGGATGTAGGCAGGCCCGTCATACCAACATTTAAAAAATGTCTGCAAAAGAGGGGTGCCTGGGGCTCCTGGGTGGCTCAATCCTTTAAGCATGTGCCTTCGGCTCAGATCATGATCCCAGGGTCCTGGGATAGAGTCCCGCATCGGAGTCCCCAATTCAGGTTTCTCCTGTCAGGCTCCCTATTCAGCAGTCTGCTTCTCCCTCTCCCTCGGCCCCTCCCCCCACCAACTCATGATGGCTCTCTCCCACTCCCATTGTTCTTGCTCTCTAATAAATAAATAAAATCTTTTAAAATACATCAATAGGATCCCTGGGTGGCGCAGCGGTTTGGCGCCTGCCTTTGGCCCAGGGCGCGATCCTGGAGACCCGGGATCGAATCCCACGTCGGGCTCCCAGTGCATGGAGCCTGCTTCTCCCTCTGCCTGTGTCTCTGCCTCTCTCTCTCTCTCTGTGTGACTATCATAAATAAATAAAAATTTAAAAAAAAAATAAATAAAATACATCAATAAAAAGAGAGGGGTGGGGGCAGCCCCTGTGTCGCAGCGGTTTGGCGCTGCCTGCAGCCCGGGGTGTGATCCAGGAGACCCGGGATCAAGTCCCACATGGGGCTCCCTGCATGGAGCCTGCTTCTCCCTCTGCCTGTGTCTCTGCCTCTCTCTGTGTCTCTCATGAATAAATAAATAAAATCTTAAAAAAAAAAAAAAAGAGAGAGAGAGAGAGAGAGGTGCCTGGCTGGCTTAGCTGGTAGAGCAGACAATACCTAATCTCAGGGTCATGAATTTAAGCCCCATATTTGGCAGGGAGGCTACTTTAAAAAAAAAAGAAAAAGAAAGCCTGTAAGGTAACAAACAAAAAAAGACAAGTACATTCATTCAACAAGTATTTACAATGAGTACCCACAGGCACTGCTCTAGATTTTGAGAATGAACACTGAGTAAGGTGGAAAAAAAAGTCCTGCCTTGGTGACTTTGTATTCTAATAGAGAAAGGATATAAGAACACAAACAGTAAAAAAGGAATGGCCAAGAAGTGCTGCAGAGAATCAGACAGAGCACAGGAAGGAAAGTGGGAAGGGGGAGGCAGTGCGGGGGAGGGAGAGGAGAGGAGGGGGAGGCTGGACCATTCAGCCACTTAGAGGGGAACTGTCCTGGAGAACATCTCTGAGGAGTCCCTCTGAGCAGAGAAAAGATAGAGTGGGCATGGGCCACGCAGACCTCAGGGGGAAGGGTGCTTCAGGCCACAACACCAAGCTTGGTAGCCTGAGGACAAGAAGCTAGTATGGCTGGACTTTGGCTTAGAAATCACTGAAGAGCTCTGCCCAAAACCTGATCTTAGATTTTATAAAGTGTGCTGACGCCAAAAAAAGAAAGAAACCTGTAAGTGGGGAATGTGCATCTGAAGATCATTAAAGTTATGTAGAAAAATGACATACCAACCCAACCAGGGAATAGGGAGCACAAAGGACCCTTCAACATGCCTGTGGCCCTCTTCTATTAGGTGGGCTTTTGGATCAGCAAAAAGTCACCTTTCACACACTAAATACTATTTCATTCTTTCAAATGCTTTATGAAAGGTAAGTGAAACTCATGTTCTCATTTATACTTACCCAATCAAAATACTTTTTGGTTTTCTACCAGCTATGCCTCTAAAAATGAAGTATTATATTCACAAAATCATTTTTGACTTCTGACAGTGAGATTTACAATAGTTTTTACAATCAAATGTAACTTTTAAAAATTATAAACAACAGAGGTGCCTTGCTGGCTCAGTCCATATAGCATGCAACTCTTGATCACGGGGTCCTGAGTTTGAGCCCCACGTTGGGTGCAGGGATTACTAAAAAAAAAAAATAATAAAATTGTAAAAAACATATGTTAGAAAGGTATAAGCAGAGCCACAACGTATAGTCTTGCTATGTGGTGGCATCCATAACAAGATTAGTCATGTTAATGGGCACTCACAAGCCCACTACCCAGATTCAGAGAATTTTTTTTAATATTTTATTTATTTATGATAGACATAGAGAGAGAGAGAGGCAGAGACACAGGCAGAAGGAGAGACAGGCTCCATGCCAGGAGCCCGAAGTGGGACTCGATCCTGGGGATCTAGGATCCTGCCCTGGGCCAAAGACAGGCACTAAACCGCTGAGTCACCCAGGGATCCCCGAGAATTTCTATTTTTACAAACATGGCAACAATACCTTTTCCAGTAGTAAGCGATCATTTGAGGAAAAACTAGGACACAGAAATGTATTCAACCCCTCATTCAACATACACCTGCCAAACTCCTACTATGTGTTGGGCACCATGCATCAAATGGACAGCCAGATAAGCCAGCCCCTGGCTTCAGGAGGCTCACCATCCTCCCAGTTGTACAAAAGTAAAAGGAGTAACAACACATATCCATTTACCCACTCTCCAAACTTACTAAATGTCTATATTATAGTTGCTTCAGATCCACAGGAAGGGAGGGAGGGAAGAAATAAAACACTGGTGACAAAGAATTAAGTGCCTCTGTACCTCTCTATTGAACCCTGATCTCTCACACCCCTTCTCATTCATGAATTGGTTAGGTGCTTTCCTATTTTTCCTTTTAAAAATACTTTTACTAGATATATCCATAACCATAAATATCATATAGTATCATTGTGTGTTCTAAAACTTTGGATAAACTGTGTCATGATATATGAATACTTCTGTAACTTTCATTTTCAGACATATTTTTTGATGACCTTCCTGTGTTGATACATTTAGCATGCTCTAGTTCCACATTTTACCTGCTTGTATTCCACCACATGTACATCACAATATGGACAGTTCCAACTTATGGTTCAAATTATAATTTTTTAGCCTATACACATTCAGTAGAAACCATTACTTCGAATTTTTGAATTTAGCTCTTTTCCCAGGCTAGAGGTATACATGATCCTCTCCCATGATGCTGGGCAGTGGAAGCAAGCTGTCGCTCTCAGGCATCCCTGCAATCACAATGGTAACCAACCCCGACACAGATAACCATTCTGTTTGCCACTTTGAGTACAGTATTCAACACGCTACATGAGATGTTCAGCACTTCATAACAAAATAGACTATGTGTAAGGTGGTTTTGTCCAGATGTAGGCAAATGTTAAGTGTTCTAGGAGTTTAAGGTAGGCCAAGCTAAGCTATGATGTTTGGTAGGTTAGATGTATTAAATGCAGTCAACCTATGACATTTTCAACTTAACAATGGGTTTATCAGGACTCGATTATGAGTCAAGAAAGATCTGTATATCCACTTCCCCATCCATGTACATTCAGGTAATTTCCACTCACGTCGTAACAGTGTTGTTATGAACACCCCTGTACAAATCTTATGCATATCTGTGTGGACATCAAGGGTATATACATCTAGATGTGGAAATCCTGAACACAGAGAGTGCACTCTTCAGTTTACTAGAAGTTGCTAAATGGATCTCCAAAGTATAGAAAGTTTCCTTATATCCTCACTGAACCTTGATGTCAGACATTCCATTTTGCCTACTCTTGAGAGAAATCCATGCTGACACTAGTTCAGCTGCATTTCCTGATATTTCATAAGTTTGAGCACCTTATCTGTTTATTAGGCATTTGAGGTTTTCTTTTGCAAAATCCCTTTTTTATGGCCTATGCTCATTTTCCTTTTGGATTTCTTTTTATGTTCTTTATATATTCTGCCTCCCAATCTTTGACTTCTATGTCACAGGTACCTTCCCAGTCTTTTCTCGTTCTTTTTTTAACTGGGTAGTATCTTTTGCCATAGAAGTGTTTTTCAGTTTTGAAGGACAAAGCCTATCAATCTTTATTCCTGATAGTATTTTTAACCTTTTTTTTTTTTTAAAAAAAACATCCTTCTCTATTCAAGGCCATAAAACACTAATACATTATTCTAAAAGTTTGAGTTGTTTCCACATATCTATGGTTTCTCATGTATGTATGTATGTTGTTTCCACGTATGTATGTTTCTCATGTATGTATGTAGGAATGAATAAATAAAATATTTATTTATAAATAGTTATTTATAATATATTTATATATTATATAATATTTGTATATAAATTATATTAATATTAATATATTTATATTTATTTATTAATAAGTATTTATTTATAAATAAATATTTTATTTATTCATTCATGAGAAACACAGAAAGAGAGGCAAACACATAGGAAGAAAGAGAAGCAGGCTCCATGCAGGGAGACCCATGCAGGACTTGATCCCAGGACTCCAGGATAATGTCCTGGGCCAAAGGCAGGTGCTCAACTGCTGAGCCACCCAGGCGTCCCTAGGAATATATTTTTGGGTAAGGTAGTTCTCTATTTACTTTTTTTCTTCCCATATGGAATGCCAGTTGTCCTAAGACTATTTCAGAGCAACCTGTCCTGTGAGGTCAGCTCTATTATGTATCAATATCTCATTAAGATCTAAGTCTCTATCTGCACTTCCTACTCTGTCCCATTGATCTGTTTCACTCCCACTACAGTATCATATGGCTTTATGATCTGAAATCAAGTAAGACAAGCCCTCTCTTCTGTTTAGATTTGTGTTGGCTATTTCAGGACTTTTGGTGACTAAAAGGGAGAGCCAGGGGGCTTCTGGAATGCTGGTAAGATCCTGTTTCTTGACCTGGGTGCTGGTTACATGGGTGTGTTCCATCATAAGAAAATTCACCAAGCTGTACACTTACCAGCTAAGATACTAAAGAAAGAACCAGCAATGCAACGAGAGGAACTCACAGAAGGACTGGCTGTCTCGCTAAGAATGTGAGCTCTCCCCTAAGGTGAACAGGGTGTCCCTGATGGCTTAAAAGGGCAGTGAGGTGACTGGATTTTGTTTTTAGACAGCTCACTCCAGCTACAAGACAAATATGAAGTGGACTAATGCTGGGACACCAGCTAGGAGATCACACTGGCCCATAAAGTAGGATGGCCTGACCTAATGGTAGCAGTGGTAACAAAAGAAGAGCAGTGAATGGACTGAGAGAGCTACTTAGAACACACATTCACAGAACTCAGTGATGACAGTCATGGAAAGATTTCAGGCTTGAGAAAATGAGTAGCTGGTCATTCCAGTTACCAAGGAAAGACCATGTGGAGGAAAAGTATATAGTTTGGGAGTAAAGGAGTGCAAGGACAAATGGGTTGCCAACATGCAGAGGTGGTTACAAGACAAGTGGGCAGAAGCTGGGATAGGCAGATGGATTTAACTATCCAGAGCTCCAGAAGAAAGATCTGATCTGGACATGAAACAGGAAAAAACACTGATATGGGGCTCCTAGTGGCTCTTAACATCTGCCTTCTTCTCAGGTCGTGATCCCAGAGTCCTGGAATCGAGCCCCACATGGGGCTCCCTGCTCAGGTAAGAGTCTGCTTCTCCCTCTGCCTCTGCCTGCAGCTCCCCTGCTTGTGTTCTCTGTCAAATAAATAAATAAAACCTTTAAAAACAAAACAAAAAAAGGTAAAACACTTATAACCCCTAAAGACAATTACTATTCTGGTTATTTTCTTCTTTTCTCCTCATTTAACAATAGTTGTTTTGCATGAAAAATCCTGTTCTCCTGATTAAATATCAGAATATGAGGAATACTTTTGCTTTAATTTTCCCAAAATTTCACATTAAAGTTGCTTTCAAATATAAACACAAGTGGAGTAATGATACTTCAATTTGTTGTTCTCATAAACTGAACTTTAAAGAATAAATACAGTAACACTTAACTGAGCTAGCTGAAGGTCACCTACCTGGTGACTTCATTTTAAACAGCTCACCAACTGGCAGTCCACAGATGGTATGGCCTGTAAATGTGTTATATTTGGCCAACATTTTTTTAAAATTTTAATTAGTTGCTAGCTAATAGCATATAAAAGCCAGAATTTCTAACGTTTCTTGAAGGAACAACAACAAAAAGAACCACAAGATCCAGTATGTCTAGGCCACATTCCAATGCAGCAAAAGTGGAGCAGCAGCAGCCGCCTACAGAAGAAACATGTGCTCCTCAGCTGGCCATGCTCCCTGGGGTCTCCTGAAGCCAGCTCACACATTGTATCTACCTAGTTTCTAATAGCATCTAAGCCTGTGACCTCTAATTAAAACAAACATCAATAAATAAATAAATAAATAAAATAAATAAATAAATAAATAAATAAAACAAACATCAGATCCGAAAGGTAAACAAACGTGTTTCTCAGCAAAAGGCACCCATAATCAGGTTTCTCTACAACAGAGAAAAGCAAGAATACTACCATCTACTATTCACTGCCTGCCTACTATTGATGATAGGAGACACTCCCTCATGAAGCTTAATAATCAAATTCTTAGCTCACTGTATTTAGACAGCAACTTATAAAAGGAATGAGGTCAGATTTACTCAATAAAGCAAAATTCTGACAGCTAAGCATATGAGAGAAAAACTGGAAGCTGAAAGAAAATGCAAAACACAGAAGTCTGGGGTCCTGGCAATCAGGTCTCTCGTTGGTAACAGTCAAGTGAGGGCTGCTTGCCCAGTACAAGTGGTAAGCCCTGATCCTGGGCTCAAATGCTGTCACCCCCACTTCTGTAACCCAAGCTCTGTTTCCCTAATCCATAAAGTAGGGATAACATTTATTTCAAAGAGCTGACAAAGAGTTAACGAATAAAAATATCCAATATTTAGCACAATATCTACCTTATACTGGATACTTTAATAAACAAGTAGCTATTACCACCACTTAAAACATATTCTACAGGACACCTCATTTCCAAGTGAGCCCAGAACACCTGTCCCTGGACCAGTGGTCTCCACTCTTCACACAGCAACCTCACATACCACAATTCTGGCAGCAGGGATGAAAGATTTAAAACAACACTGAATGTACCAACAGCATCTACCTTTGTCCCATTCACCCAGCTCACTTCCTGTCTCACTCTGCGTTGCCTTGGATGAACTGCTGGCTGCCTTGACCAAGTCGTCTTCCATGCTCCCAAGGCCCAGATATGGGATTTGACCTTACGCTGT
Source organism: Nyctereutes procyonoides (assembly GCF_905146905.1). Taxonomy (NCBI): domain Eukaryota; kingdom Metazoa; phylum Chordata; class Mammalia; order Carnivora; family Canidae; genus Nyctereutes; species Nyctereutes procyonoides. The sequence continues at coordinate 35,865,829 of NW_026575020.1, forward strand.
TGCAGGAACACACTGTACCCTTTTCCTTTTTCAGAGAGGGAGAAAGGGGCAGGGGCAGAGGGAGAGAAAGAGAAAATCTTAAAAAGGCTCCATTTCTTAGCACTGAGCCTGACATGGGGTTTGATCTTACAACCCTGAGACCATAACCAGAGCCGAAATCAAGAGTCAAATGTTTAACTGACTGAGCCACCCAAGCGTCCCTGCATCCTTTTCTACACTACCCTGATCAATACGCTGGACAAAGCTAACCACATTTACCTTACATAATGACCAGTTTTGGAGGCTGCCTAGGAAGGGTATGAGGTTTACCAAGATGGATCAGCTAACAGTCCATGACCCTAAGAGGAGGCAAAGCATGGATAAGGAAGATTCTCTCTTCATTTCCCAAAACTTGGAGATCCCTGGGTAGCTCAGCGGTTTGGCGCCTGCCTTTGGCCCAGGGCGCGATCCTGGAGACCTCGGATCGAGTCCCACATCAGGCTCCCGGCGTGGAGCCTGCTTCTCCCTCTGCCTGTGTCTCTGCCTCTCTCTCTGTGTCTATCATAAATAAATTAATTAATTTAAAAAAAACGGATTTCATTTCCCAAAACTTTTCAGATACTTTGTTTTGGGGGGTGGATGGCTCACAAACCAAACCACTGGTTTAAGGAAGATCCATCATTATAAGGCTGGTATGATGCTGATCAGGTGGTAGTGGTTTTCAAGTATTCATGCAAAGGGACTTGATTTATCTACTTATGATCATCACAACATCAAATTGCTAAAGATGTTCTCTAAAAGTCATTACTCTCCTAACTCTGGGAAACGAGCAAGGGGTAGCGGAAGGGGAGGTGGGCAGGGGGATAAAGTGACTGGTTGATGGGCACTGAGGGGGACACCTGATGGGATAAGCACTGGGTGTTATACTATATGTTGGCAAATCAAACTCCAATAAAAGAATATACAAAAAAAAGTCATTACTCAAAAACAAAGTGATAACATATTGCTATGAAGGCAGAGCTTTGTTGTTTTTTTTTTAAGGTTTTATTTATTCATGAGAGACACACAGAGAGAGGCAGAGACACAGGTAGAAGGAGAAGCAGGCTCCCTGTGGGGATCCTGATATGGGACTCGATCCTGGGACCCCGGGATCACGCCCTGAGCCAAAGGCAGATGCTCAACCGCTGTCCCAGAAGGTAGAGCTTTGAAATGAGGTTATTACATATTGCATTCGTTTCCAAGGGCTGCTGTCCCAATGCCCACAGACTGAGTGGCTTAAAACAGCAGAAATTTATACTCTTACAGTTCTGGAGGCTAGAAGTTCAAAGTCAAGATGTAGGCATGGCTGTCCTCCCTGTAAAGGCTCTAAGGAAAAATCCTCCCTTGTCCTCTGAGCTTCTGGTGGCTACTGGCAATGCTTGGATCTTCTTGATATGCAGATGCCTTACCCCAATCTCTGCTTCTGTCTTCTCATGGCCTTCCTTCTCTGTGTGTGTCTCTTCTTATAAGGACACCAGTATATTGGAAGTAGGGCCCATTCCAACCCAGTATGACCTAATCTTAACTACTTACTTCTGCAAACACTCTATTTCCAAATAAGGCTAAATTCTGAGGTCCCAGGTAGATATTAATTTTGGAGGGACACTAGTCAATGCAGTGTGTGTGTGTATGTGTATACATACATACACACACATACCCATCCTCCTAATCATTCACACTGAAGTGTTTTAGATCTTAATTACCCAGCTCATATGTTATCCTTCAACTACAGAGGTGAAGCAAAGATAAACTCAAAATGGACGAAAGATCTATATGTGAGACAAGAATCCATCAAAATCCTAGAGGAGAACACAGGCAACACTTTTTGAACTTGGCCATAGCAACTTCTTGCAAGATACATCTATGAAGGCAAGGGAAACAAAAGCAAAAATGAATTATTGGGACTTAAGATAAAAAGCTTCTGCACAGCAAAAGAAACAGTCAACAAAACTAAAAAACCTACAGAAAGGGAGAAGATATTTGGAAATGACCTATCGATAAAGGGCTAGCATCCAAGATCTATAAAGAACTTATGAAACTCAACAGCAAAGAAACAATCCAATCATGAAATGGGCAAAAGACATGAACAGAAATTTCACAGAGGAAGACATACACATGGCCAACAAGCACATGAGAAAATGCTCCGCATCACTTGCCATCAGGGAAATACAAATCAAAACCACAATGAGATACCACCTCACACCAGTGAGAATGGGGAAAATTCACAAGACAGGAAACAACAAATGTTGGAGAGGATATGGAGAAAGGGGAACCCTCTTGCACTTGCACTGTTGGTGGGAATGTGAACTGGTACAGCCACTCTGGAAAACTGTGTGGAGGTTCCTCAAAGAGTTAAAAATAGCAATTGCACTGCTGGGGATTTACCCCAAAGATACAGATGCAGTGAAACGGCAGGACACCTGCACCCCAATGTTTATAGCAGCAACATCCACAATAGCCAAACTGTGGAAGGAGCCTCAGTGTCCATTGAAAGATGAATGGATAAAGAAGATGTGGTCTATGTATATAATGGAATATTACTCAGCCATTAGAAACGACAAATACCCACCATTTGCTTCAACGTGGATGGAAATGGAGGGTATTATGCTGAGTGAAGTAAGTCGATCGGAGAAGGACCAACATTATATGGTCTCATTCATTTGGGGAATACAAAAATTAGTGAAAGGGAATAAAGGGGAAAGAAGAGAAAATGAGTGGGAAATATCAGAGAGGGTGACAGAACATGAGAGACACCTAACTCTGGTAAATGAACAAGGGGTAGTGGAAAGGGAGGTGGGCGGGGGGTTGGGGTGACTGGGTGACGGGCACAGAGGGGGGCACTTGACGGGATGAGCACTGCATGATATGCTATACGTTGGCAAATCGAACTCCAATAAAATTTTTTTTAAAAAAAATCAGTTATCTATTAAAAAAAAATAAAGAGCTTGAAGGAAAAGAAAACCTACTCGCTAGTCCAGACAATATTTTTTGACCCCAACATTTTTCTTACTAGTTAAAAAAGTAGTAAACTACATGTGAGGGTGCGCTAAGAGAGAGAAAAAAAAGAAGAAAAAAATGTGTAACAGCATTAGTGGAAGGGGCAGGGGCAATAAACATGGAAAAAAGACAAAACAATCACTAGAATTTTCTAGGGTTGTTTTATTAAGAAACTCTAGTGATCAAATATTTGATTCTTCTGCACTATTCTTAGAAGAAAGCAAATTGGCATATATGCCACCAAAAGGTAGTCATTAAAAAAAGGCCTGTTATGTGCTTATATACACATATGCTGAAGACTGGATGCTTGATACATAGTTGTACTTAAAAGAGATGAAACCCTGAAAGATCTATGTAAGGAACCATTTAAAGTGAACACTGAGGGACACCCGGGTGGCTCAGTCAGTTAAGCATCTCTACCTTTGGCTCAGGTCATGATCCAGGATCCTGGGATCAAGCCCTGCATTGGGCTCTTTCCTCAGCAGTGAGTCTGGTTCTCCCTCTCCCTGTCCTTCTGTGATTAATCTTTCTAGCGCTCTCTCTCTCAAATAAGTAAATAAAATATTTTTTAACAAATAAATAAATAAAGTGAACACTGAGGTTCACTCAGGAGTTCTTTCTAGATCAAATGGCCAGTACTGGTATTAAAATATCCTTCAAAGTGCTATCAACTATCCCACTTCGGTGCATAAAAGGAAAGGTTATGAAGAAGACCCAGATCAATCCATATGTTCATTTATTCAAGCCCAAACAAAATGGAAACCTGTTGTCTTCTGGCCATACCAATTAACTAAAGAGCAGCATGTGCTCAAGTGAAGCTACAGTGCTTCACTTTATTGGTTTAATAGGAGGAAAAGGAGTAATGCAGCTTTGATAATGGGTAGTAACACAGGAACTGCCCTTCATATCCTGCAAAAATGCTAGTTCGATAATCATCTCCCCAAACTTAATCCTTTTACCATGAATGTGAGTGGGAGAGTGGGAACATATGTTACAATCTGGGGATAGATATGCATCTTGCTCCTGCATTCCCTTACCAAATCTGAAGTCACGTTAACAGTATTACCTGGTCTTCCTCCCATAGTCTGCTAGGTGGTGGCACCAGCATCCACCTTTATAACCTCTGCCAGCAACCTGGATGCTACCCACTTCCCTTACCTCTACATCTGTCCATTATTAACATTCTAAAGAGCTAGTGGTCAGGGTACCTGGCTGGCTCTGTCAGTGGAGCATGACTCTTAATCTCAGGGTTGTAAATTCAAGCCTTGTGTTGGGGGGTAGAAATTACTTAAAAAAAAAAAAAACAGCTAGTGGTCTATACCCTCTTCTCTCCCCCCACCTCCACAGTGCCCTACTTTAGGCCCTAATCTTACACCCAGACTCCACCTATAACTGGCTCATCCCTTGCTTCCAGTCCTGTCCCCCTGATCAAGCGTCCACAGAAACCTATCTAAAATGTAAACTCAGGGATGCCTGGGCAGCTCCTCTGGGAAAGTGTCTGACTCTTGATTTCGGCTTAGGTCATGATCTCAGGGTCATGAGAATAAGCCCCATGCTGGCTCTGCACTGACCATGGAGCCTGCTTCGGATTCTCTCTCTCCTTCTCCCCACTCTCACATTCTCTCTCTCTTAAAAAAATAAAATAAAATGAAATTAAATGTAAAATCAGTCACTGCCAACCTAAAAAAACTACAGTGGCTCCCTGAATGCTACAGACTCAAAAGTGCCTTTACATGCTATAATGGCCTACCTCTACGTATTTCTTCTCCTCTGCGCTTCACTTTGTACACCAACACCACGACAGTAGACTATTTCTTGCCGCCATGCTCATGAAGCTGTCCTCTCTGGACGATCTCTTTCCACATGCCTCTCTTAGCTAATTCCTTTTCCTAACATGTAAACTCTTGAGGTTTAACAAGTATGTTACCTCCTACAGGAAATCTTGTCTTAAGCTCTCAGAAAAGGTTCTGAATTCTGTGCTCCCACAGTCCCAGGGCATGACTGTTAAAGACACCATGCTGTATCAAAACTCCTAGTTTCCAGGGCACAAAGCACATATCTGACAAAGAGCTAGTATCTAGAACATATAAAGAACTGTCAAAACTCAATAAGGCTCCCAGCATGGAGCCTGCTTCTCCCTCTGCCTGTGTCTCTGCCTCTGTCTCTCTGTCATGAATAAATAAATAAAATCTTAAAAAAAAATAAAAAAAAACTCAATAATAATAAAATCCAATTAAAAATATGCAAAAGAGGGTTGTCTGGTTGGCTCAGTCGGTAGAGCATGGGACTCTTGATCCTGGGGTTGTGAGTACAAGCCCCATGTTGGGCATCGAGTTTACTTAGAAAACAAACAACAAAAAATGCCCCCAAAATACAACTACCTATTTCTTTCTTTTTTCTTTAAAGATATATATTTTTTAAATATTTATTTATTTATTTATTTATTTATTTATTTATTTGTTTGTTTATTTATGAGAGAGAGAGAGAGAGAGAGAGAGAGAGAGAGAGAGAGAGAGAAAGAGAGAGAGAGGCAGAGACACAGGCAGAGGGAGAAGCAGGCTCCATGCAGGGAGCCTGACGTGGGACTCGATCCCGGGACTCCAGGATCACGCCCTGGGCTGAAGGCAGGAGCTAAACCGCTGAGCCACATGGGCTGCCCAGCACTAATTCTTTTTTTTTAAGATTTTATTTATTTAATCATGAAAGACACACACACAGAGAGAGGCAGAGGCACAGGGAGAAGCAGGCTCCATGCGGGTAGCCCGACGTGGGACTTGATCCTGGGTCCCCAGGATCACAGTCTGGGCAGAAGGCGGCACTAAACCGCTGTGCCACCAGGGCTGCCCCAACTACCTGTTTCTGTGCCTGTCTCACTTTTGCATTTCTAGTGCCTAGCACATAGTAGCCATTTAATAAATGTTGAAGGAATGAACTACTATTTAGTTTGTTCTACTACTCAATACTATGTTTTTACATAAATTATACCTAAGCCTTATAACTACCCTTTGAGAGAACAAGCATCATCTCTGTTTTACAAATGAGGGAACTGAGGATCAGAGTAGCACCTGAACACTGGTATCTAATGCTTTCTCTTCTACTCACACTCTAACCACACTCCCCCTCACCCTGGCATATTCTTTTTTTTTTTTTTTTAAGATTTTATTCATTTATTCATGAGAGACACAGAGAAAGAGAGAGACATAGGCAGAGGGAGAAGGAGCCTGATGTGAGATTTGATCCCAGGACCCCGGGATCACACCCTGAGCAAAAGGCAGATGCTCAATCACTGAGCCAGGTGTCCCTCCCTGGCATATTCTTATTCACTTCCCAGGTCTCAGTTGTAATGTCCCTTTTTCACGGAACTCCTCCCTTATGCCAAAAACCAAGGCACGTTCCTCCTTGCACAAAATACAATACACATATCTCAGGCCTGGGCTCATGTGTACCTCCTTATCTTCCCCTCCTGCCTTCCACTCTACCCCTGACCACTCTGCTCCAGCCACACAGGTCTCCCCCTAGTTTCTAAGACAAACGAAATGAAGACTGTCCTACTCGGGGCCTTTGCACTTTTGTTTCCTCTGCCTGCAATTCTCTCCCCTAGACCCTCAAATGCTTGCCTCATTCTTTAAGTTTCTGCTCAAATACAATCTCTTCAGAGAGGCCCTCTCAGAAACCCATCAAGAATGGCTTCCAACTCCATCACTCTTTACCCTGATACTGCTTTATTTCCTTTTCAATTCATCCCAATCTTAGACTACTTATGCATTCATGTGTTTCAGAACTTACTGTCCATTACCTCTAGAATGAAAGCTCCATGTGTACAAGGTCTCAGCCCTGTTCACTGACACAGCCTGTGTTTAGAGGAGTGCCTGCTCAGCATATAGAACACCTGATGAGGAATCCCTGGGTGACTCAGCGGTTTAGCACCTGGCCCAGGGTGTGATCCTGGAGTCCCAGGATCGAGACCCATGTTGGGCTTCCTGCAGAGCCTGCTTCTCCCTCTGCCTGTGTCTCTGCCTCTGTCTCTCTGTGTCTCTCATGAATTTAAAAAAAAAAAAAGACACCTGATGAGTATCTGTTGAATGAGTAAGACCAGAGAAGGCGTATGTTGCAAAATCATCTAGTAAGCTTAAAATCATTCGTGTTAGTCAATGAACACACACACACACACACACACACACACACACACACACAGGTTTTAAGTCAAAACAAAACATTTCAGGGGATCCCTGGGTGGCTCCATGGTTTTGCGCCTGCCTTTGGTCCAGGGCGTGATCCTGGAGTCCCAGGATCGAGTCCCGTGTCGGGCTCCTGGCATGGAGCCTGCTTCTCCCTCTGCCTGTGTCTCTACCTCTCTCTCTCTCTCTGTGTCTATCATGAATAAATAAATCTTTAAAAAAAACACATTTCAGGTACATACTCTTTGTGCAACTTTCTGCTTTAATCCACCTTTTCACTTAACACCTTCTGATCTAGATCCCATTGGTGTAGAGGATGTCTTATGTGACTACTCTAAAAATTATAGCATTATTTGGAAGGAAGTCAGGATTCCAACTGACATCTGTCTATTCCAAAGTCATGCAATTTCCTAAACTATATTAAACTGCTGGTATAAAGCTTTGATTTATGACTATGGTTTATAATTTGTGGATGATTACCATAAAATTATGTACTCAGCCCAAGAAACGTCCAAATTAAACCAAAGCACTCAAAGTTTAGCAAAACACTCTCTTGCTACCATCTCATATGCAGCAGGTACCTGAAAGCTAAAATTATCAGTAATCAAAATATTTTGTATTTGTAAATAAAAGTTCACATGTAAAAACTATATTCAGACAAACTCTAGCATAAAACTCAGATTATCCCTTTTTATCCCATTAGTAAGAATCTAAAAATGACTATTAAAATAACATCAAGGCAGCGAGGGTGGCTCAGTGGTTTAGTGCTGCCTTTGGCCCAGGGCGTGATCCTGGAGACCTGGGATCGAGTCCCACGTCTGGCTCCCTGCATGGAGCCTGCTTCTCCCTCTGCCTGTCTCTACCTCTCTCTCTCTCTCTCTCTCTCTCTGTGTGTCTCTTATGAATAAATAAATAAAATCTTTAAAAAATACTAATAAGGGCAGCCCGGGTGGCTCAGCAGTTTAGCGCCACCTTCAGCCCAGGGCCTGATCCTGGAGATCCCTGCATGGAGCCTGCTTCTCCCTCTGCCTGTGTCTCTGCCTCTGTGTGTGTGTGTGTCTCTCATGAATAAATAAATAAAATCTTTAAAAATAATAATAATAATAAATAAAAATAAAATAACATCAGTGGGGTGCCTGATTGGCTCAGTCGGTTGAATGGGTCTTCATTTCAGCTTTTTAGGTTATGATCTCAGAGTTGTGAGATTAAGCCCTGCATGGGGCTCCACACTGGGTGTGGAGCCTGTTTAGGATTCTCTCTTTCCCTCTCTCCCTCTGCACTTTCCCACCCCACTCATGCAAGCACTCCCTCTCTCCAAAAAAAAAAAAAAAAAAAAAAAAAGTAGAACAACATCAGTGATCATTTAAACACACCATTTATTCAAAGTTAGGAATCAGAAAATAAACACTCAGTGAATAAATGAATGGAAACCACCCATCATCCAGAAAAAGCTATGTTACATTCCATATTTTAAGTTTCTGAAGTCATTAAGTATTAAGATACTGAGAAAAATTCCCATCAACAGAGGGAAGTCTATACTCAGAATATGGAGGGCCATATCTGTTTTCTTTGCTGGTCTGAAACTTCCATGCCTGCATGACACCTGGGTAGGGATCATAACTAATACAAACTATCTATTTTTCCTGAGCATATGAGTGTCTAAGAAATAATACTTGTTTCTACTTTACACACTTTTCCTTTGTCTCATGTGTCATATTTGAGAAACATAACAAAATCTACTGTAAGATAAAACATGTAACTTTAATCAAGACAGTGCTATACTTTGACAGCAAACAGCACAATTAAGGACCAAATGCCTAACTGCTATGATCTGAATGTTTGTGTTCCCCCAAAATTCATGTTGAAATCCTAATCGCCAAAGATGATGATATTAGGAGGTAGGGATCTCTGGGAGGTACTTATGTCATAAGGCCTGAGCCTTCATGAATGGAATTAGTGCTCTTGTAAGAAAGACCCCACAGAGATCCTTCACCACAACTACCATAAGGGCACAGCAAGTAGACACCAGCTATGAACCACGAAGAGGGCCCTCCACAAAGCCAGCACCTTGATCTTGGACTTCTCAGCCTCTAGAAGTCTGAGAAATAAATTTATGCTGTTTATTAGCTGCCTAATCTGTGGTATTCTGTTGTAGCAGCTTGGAAAGGCTAAAGACACTAACAAACAGAGATGTAAGCATTGGACATCAACAGGGCAAACGCGACAAAAAGAAAGACGATCAGCACACCTCTCAATGGAGGACACGGAACTATGAAGTGGTCTTGCCGAAAGAATCAATTCTGAACATGATCAAGCCTCTGGATCCAATTAACAATTAAAGGACAGACAAACAGGCTAAACTAGAGAACACATGTCTACACAAAAACACACATGTGAATGTTTGTAGCAGTATTATTCACAATGGCCAAAAAATGAAAAAACTCAAATGTCATCAACTGGTGAATCAAGAAAAGATGTGGTCTATCCATACAACGGAATAATATTCAACCATAAAAAAGGAATGAATTATGAAGACATGGTACACATGAATGAACCTCAAAAATTTAAGTAAAAGTTATAGACAAAAGACCTTATATTGTGTGATTCCATTTATATGAAATATCCAGAAAGGGCAATCTATAGAGTCAGAAAGGAGATTACAGGTTGCCTGGGGCTGGGGAAGGGAATGGGAATTAACTGCAAATCAGCACAAGGGATCTTTTGGTGGTAATGAAAATGTTCTATGGCTGGATTGTGGTGATAGTTGCACAACTCAGCAAATTTACTATCAATCACTGAGCTGTATACTTAAAAAGGACTTATTTTATGAAATGTAAACTGTACCTCAGTAAGGTAGTCTTAAAAAGGTATGGAATGGTCGTGAGTTCAAGCTCCAAGTTGGGCTTGATGCTGGGCATGGGGCCTACTTAAAAAAAAAAAAAAAAAAAAGGAATTTGAGAAGACTGGGAAAACCAGAAGAATGTTGAAAAGTATAGTATGGGGGAGTGTCTAACTGGTTCAATCAGTAGAGTGTGTGTCACAACTCTTGATTTTTGGGGTCGTGAGTTCAAGCCCCACGTGCGGAGAGATTAAAAAAGAAAGAAAAGTGTAGTATGGAACAAGCAGAGTGAATAAAAAAACGAAAAGATTCACTTTTAATTATAAAAAGCAAAGAACGTGAAGACAGAAGTACTGTGTGTGGGGATGGTGCAGAACCAGCCCCTGGTTAATAATGGTTATTCAGGCTGGGTGACAGGTACATGGGAGTTAATTCTGTCTACAACTGGTATCTGTTTGAAATTCTCCATGATAAAAAGGTTTTAAACAGATCTACACATATTTATGGTACTTAGTGACTTCTTCATGTTACTTCTGTCAGTCTAGGTGTACAACCTGATCAAGTCTCCTATTTCTCCCAGTCTCCAGCAAAACACGACAATCTAATGTTGCTGCTCTGATAGGCTCCCTTCAGGTGATTTGTTTCCTTAGGGAAGAAGTCAGAATATTTGTTTAATGAGAAAAGAAAGCACTATGGTATTATTTTGCAATGACTACCACAATACTTATGAAACATGTACACAGATGAAAAACATTAAGTAATTTAGCACAACAGGAAGAAATCGATTACCAGAACTACACCAAGTAGTTTGCTTCTGCCACTGAGGTTCATATATGTTTTCATCTCTACCAACACTATCAGTATTTACCCAATGATGCTAACATTTTAATTCTAGAAATATACAAAGAGCATTGGACTGGGAACCAAGGGACATGGTCCAGTGTGTTCAATTACTAGCTTCATCTCTAATTTATAACCTGTATGAACTCAGTTAACACTACTTAATCTAAGGATCCCAACCTATAAAATGAAAGCACTCTGAAGATCTGGAGTTCTTAAGTTGGACGAGGACCTAGGGACAAACTTCAGCAGGATCAAAAAGTCCCAGAAATTCCACAAGAATGCTTTGTCTACATTTCTACCTGCACTTCTCTGGGGAGAGGTTCTATAGATTTTGACAGATTCTCAAAAGGAGCCATTTACTTAAGAATCATTTTAATTAGGATAATTTTTACTTACAAAAAACAAAAGCTGATAACCAAAGGTTGGTGCATGGGTCTGGCCAGGCTTTTTAATTTGCATTTTATATTCTTTAAACTCTACCTTCCCAAAATACAACACTTTGTGGTCTGTTAATGTGTTTTAATAAGACGAACTTCCTATAATCCCGCAACTTCTCAGAAAATTGTACATCATGAAAAACATGCAGAGGGCTTTGGGTCATAAGGACTTATGTTTCTACTCCCCAAATATATTAACCTGATGAACTGTCTGGAGGCAGGTTCTAGCCTCAGACGACTGTTACCTGTGAGTTATAAAGTAAGATCCAAGGGGTCATTCGAGGCCTACATAAATCTCTTCCCTAAACAATGACAGGAACGAGGGAGAAAAGGGCAGGCTCTCTAATTAGAAACACATTTTTGATGCAGGTTTTAAATTCTCGGTCGTGTATTTCAAGCAATATTTGAAATTCCTTAAAAAAAAAAAAAAAAAAGACAAGACTTGAAATTCCTTCTGAAGATTCCCACTTTCATCAGTCCAGACAGCGCACTAAGCCGAACCGGGAAACTGAGGCTGAGGTTTCGCGTACCTTCAAGGGGCACAAGAGGGTGGAAGAGTGGACACCGTGGACAAGTGAAGTGGGGGACAAGAGTTAGAGGTGCAGAGGGAAGAGCTGGAGGCTCTCTGCTAGGAACCGAGGGAAGCCAGCAGGGACTCCAAGCACCCCACCCCCCACCCCCCAACCCTTGAGGTTAAGGCCGCTGTGCAGCCCCCTCCCCTCTGAGCTCGGCTCCAATCTTCCTGCCCCTCCCAGGCGGCCCGAGGACCCGGCCATTTCCACAGTTCCCAAAACCCCGCTCACAGAGAGAGGCCGCGCCGGGGGCTAGGCGGGCTGGGGGCAACCGCTCAGAGACCCACCACCGTGGGGCAAAGTTGTCCTCAGCCCGGGAAAGCGGCCTCGGCCTCCGCCCCGCGCCCGGCCCTGCCCGGTCCTGCCTAGCCCTGGCCGGCCCTACCTTGAGCGCCAGGTGGTGGACGCGGCCCAAGCCAGGCTGGGCCAGCAGCTGCAGTAGCCCCAGTAGCGGGAGCAGCTGGAGGCCGGCGGCCAGCGAAGGACGGCGGGAGCCCGAAGGCCCGACCGGCGCCGGGACGGCCATATTTGTTCCAGCATCACCAGCAGCTTCCTCTCCCGCCCACTTCCGGGGGCAAAGGGCGGCGGCTCCCGGAAGTGCCTGGAAGAGGAGGTCAGCGGCGGGCAGCGTGGGGCCTGAGGCCCGGGAAGTTGCCGAGGGGCCGAGAGTGGCCACCTTGGGCCGTTCAGTTTAGTCTCTCCGGTGCAGACTTTTGGTGTGGCCGGAAGAGGTGGAGCCTCGCCGGGGGAGGGAGTTGAGACATCTGTGGCGGTTGCCATGGCGACAGTCGCGGGCCCCGACACCCTCCACCCCCACCCCCACCCCCACCCCCACGCCCCGCCGCTACCCTCGCGGGGCCTCACATCCGCGGGGAGGAGTTTTGCAAGCGACCGCAGAGAGACCTGGGTTTTCTGCGGGAGGGAAGTCTTGCGCTGTGGCTACAGCACCGTGCCCGGCGGATGAGCCGACTGGTTTCAAGAGCGGCCTTAAGTCGGTGGAAAATACCGAGTTCCTGGCTGGTCATAGGTCCCTTGGTTTTGTTGAGGCACCTCACACTAAAATGTCAGACGACATGGTTGCAGGAATAGGATTTATTCGAGTCCTTTTGCGTGCATTGTTGTATTTGATCCTTGGAACAATCTGGTGAGGTAGGAGGTAGGTATGATCGTTATGCCCACTTTACAGGTAAGCAAACTGAGGCTCTGAGAACTTAAGTCGTTTGTTCCAGGCTGACAATCACAAGGAATCGTTTAATGACTGTTATATTGCCTCATGCTGTTTCGTGCAGCCTCAAGAATCTGAGTCTTAACGTTTTTCTCTTAATTCCGCGTGGAAACTTTTTGCTTCTAATCTGTGGGATTTTTTTTTTTTTTAAGGATTTTATTTAATCATGAGAGACACACAGAGAGAGGCAAGGTCCCAGTGCGGGACTCGAAACCAGGACCCCGGGATCACGCCCTGAGCCGAAGGCAGTCAACCACTGAGCCACCAAAGCGTCCCTAATCTGGAGGGATTTATAGGGAGATCTTCAAAAGTGACTTAAATAGTTGGTTCCCTCCTCTCACCACTTTTTGCCAAGAAGTCATAAAAGAACATGCTCATGAAAATTGCTGATAGATTAGCCAAGTTCATTTAATTTTTACTTTTTTTTAAGATTTTTATTTATTCATGAGAAACAGAGAGAGAGAGAGAGAGAGGCAGAGACACAGGCGGAGGGAGAAGCAGGCTCCATGCAGGGAGCCCGATGTGGGACTTGGTCCCCGGTCCCCAGGACCGAAGGACCTGGCCGAAGGCGGAGCTAAACCGCTGAGCCACGGGGTGCCCCTTATTTAGTTTTTAGATTCTGTTTTAGCTTGCCATACAAGTAATGCATGCAGTCTGCCTGAAATCCTTTAAGTAAAAGAGAAAGTAAAAACCACTAGTGTATTTTATGACAGAAAATGATTCTTAACATTTTAATTGGAACTAGGAACTGAAATTAACATGATATATTTTAAAAGCCCTAACGGGCTGCACTCAGGTTAAAAAAAATCAGTTGAGAAAATACAGAGTAGGAGAAGGATGGATGAAGGATTCGGGGAAAGGGAAGGTCCTAGATTTATTATTATTATTATTATTTTTTTTAGCTCTGTGCAATTTTGGTAAAATCGTGAATCTGTGAATTCCTCCCTTGAATAAAAAACCGGTACAAATTCTGACACACCCTCCCTAAGGAGGAAAGTAGGGCACTAAGGTGGAGGCAGGAAGTTAGAGGCATTGTACTGGTGGGTGAAGCATATCTCTTTTTTTTCTCCAACCTCTGATCTTCAGCCGTCTATTACAAATACGTAATCTTATATCTTTGAACGGAATTTTTATCTGATCTTACGCCCCCATTTTACAGATATAGAAATTGAGAACTAGAAACTATATTTTAAGAATCCATAAAGGGAGATGATATTAGTTAAGTTTATTTAGTGAGTGATTAAATTTGCCAACTCTTCTGCTCAGTACTTCACATCTACTTATTTAAGGCCACAAAATCCTTATAAGGTATATATTTTTAGGGATCCCTGGGTGGCGCAGCGGTTTAGCGCCTGACTTTAGCCCAGGGCGTGATCCTGGAGACCCGGGATCGAATCCCACGTCCGGCTCCCAGTGCATGGAGCCTGCTTCTCCCTCTGCCTGTGTCTCTGCCTCTCTCTCTCTCTGTGTGTGACTATCATAAATAAATTTAAAAAAAAATTTAAAAAAATTATTTGAAAAACAAAACAAAAAAAAGGTATATATTTTTATTCCTTTTTTAAAGGATGAGACTGAAAAAAAAATAAAAGTAAAGGATGAGACTGGGTTAAATTACTTCATTCAAAGACCTCTGCTCATTTATAAATGACCCAGATGGAATTCTCATTCAGGCCCCAACCCCAAAGCCCAGAACTTAATCTCTGTCCTGCATTGTAAAAAATCATTTGCATATTAGGCATGAAGGGTCCTTGGATAATCAACAGATCCATCTAGGTGTTTAACAAATTTGAAAACAAATCCGAGGACCTCAAATGACTTGCTCATGATTATACAACTAGTTGATAATTTTCTGCAAGTACCTTTAGAACCAGGACTAGAACCTCCTCTGCTTCAGACATGGGTCTGTGCTTCTTGCAGTGTACATACATGGTTATCTAATTCTTATCATTTTAATCTTTCAAAAAAATAGAAGCCCAGAGGCACCTGGGTGGCTCAGTCAGTTAGGCATCTGCCTTTGGCTCAGGTCATGATCCTGGGGTCCTGGGATGGAGTCCTGTTCAGCAGGGAGTCTGCTTTCCCTCTGCCCTCTGCTCCTGTGTTCTTTCTCTAGCTCTCTTGCTCACTCTCTCTCAAATAAATTTAAAACTTTTTTTTTTAATTTTTATTTATTTATGATAGTCACAGAGAGAGAGAGAGAGGCAGAGACACAGGCAGAGGGAGAAGCAGGCTCCATGCACCGGGAGCCCGACGTGGGATTCGATCCGGGGTCTCCAGGATCGCGCCCTGGGCCAAAGGCAGGCGCCAAACCGCTGCGCCACCCAGGGATCCCTCTCTCAAATAAATTTAAAAAAAAATTTTTTAAAGCCCAGAATATAAGTAACTAGTGTGTTATCAAATGCTAGAAAAATTTTCAGAAGGCATTTTAAAAGTCAGCATTGTGAGAGAACACAGTAGGAATATAAAATAAGTGATACTTTCCTTTTGGTATCAAGAGGATATTTCAAAGACAACTGATTCTCATTTTGGTGTGAAACTAGTTGTTCAAAGAAAAGGTGGGTTTTTAAAAAGATTTTATTTATTTCAGAGAACGCGAGTGAGAGAGCATAAGCAGTGGAGAGGGAGAAGTAGGCTGCCCACGGAGCAGGGAGCCTGATGCGGGGCTCAATCCCAAGACCCTGGGATCATGAGCTGAGCCAAAGGCAGCCACTCCTGAGCACCACCCCCCATGCTTGAAAAGGTAATTTTTTTTTAAAGATTTTATTTATTTATTCATAATAGTCACACAGAGAGAGAGAAAGAGGCAGAGACATAGGCAGAGGGAGAAGCAGGCTCCATGCACCGGAGCCCGACGTGGGATTCGATCCCGGGTCTCCAGGATCGCGCCCTGGGCCAAAGGCAGGCGCCAAACCGCTGCGCCACCCAGGAATCCCGAAAAGGTAATTTTTAATTACAGTTTCATTTTTAAAGACAGTCTGCAATGCTTTAGAGTATTTCTGTTCTTTACTTTTTAAAGCAGGGTACCATTTTTGAGACTCTCTGGTTTTAAATTTGAATATACCAATAGACTTCTAAAAGTAGAACGATCAGGAAGAGTCTTAATTTCATAAAGTGATTTGATACTCATGAAACATTTAAATAGTTTATAAAATAGATAGCTTTTGTCTTTTAGTTTCTGGAAAACAATTTTACAAGGGATTAAAATTGGGTTCTTATTCTTTGCTTCTTTTCCCTTGGGAATTCTATGTGACCTTCACAGGGTCACATACCAATGGTATCTGTCCAGAAGTTTATAAGGAATAGCTTCCTTCAGGTATTTGAGAGCCATATTGTACCCGTCATTAGTTTGAAATTGAGAGAATTAGGAAAGGGAACGCTAATTACAAAATGTTTTTAGACAGTTACCTTTCAAATTCGGTGCAAACTACCTTGGCAATTATATTTAGGCACATAATTTCAGAGTTTCAAGAAAAGATTATTTGCATAATCATGATGCTGTTACTGGAAACAGACATGTTGAGTAACAGAACAAGTTATGCCTGCTCCTCCCTGGCACCATTTTCAAAGGGACATTAAACTTTAAGGTATCAACAGAAAAAGCCTGGAGGGGCTGGAAAGACTCATCTCCTAAACTTGACTTTTAACCTCGCTCTCTTAGTCAAGTCTATATTGTTTTTTTTTTTCCATTTCCTCTAACTTTGCAGGATCCATTAAAGTTTACCATTAATAGCTGAATTTATTTATTTATTTTTAAGATTTTATTTATTTATTCATGAGAGATACAAAGAGAGAGGCAGAGACACAGGCAGAGGGAGAAGCAGGCTCCATGCAGGGAGCCTGATGTGGGACTCAATCCTGGGACTCCAGGATCACACCCTGGGCCAAAGGCAGATGCTCAACTGCTGAGCCACCCAGGCATCCCAATAGCTGAATTTATAGTTTGAACCTAGTACTGTTTGATAAATTGGGTATTAGTTTAAATTAAATTTAATTTAAAATTCCGGAAACCTTATGGAAATTAGTGGGTTAATATTCTCTGGTTGTAATAAGATATACTTGGCATTTGTTTTGTTTTGTTTTAAATATTTTATTTATTTGAGGTAGAGGGGAGAGCATAGAGGGAGAGGGAGAGGGTGAAGCAGACTCCCTGCTGGGCAGAGAGCCCAATGCAGGACTCAATCCCGGAACTCCGAGATCATTACCTGAGCTGAAGACAGATGCTTAACTGCTCAACCAATGGAGCCACTCAGGTGCCCTTGCCATTCATTTTTATCAAAAGAGTTGATATTTCAGACCAAAACCTCTATAAACACAGTGTGAAAAACCAGAGATGAAATTGGCAACTGGTGATACATTCAAAGGTCAAATGTCACTTTCATTCTTTGACTTGAAATATTATTTCGTGGGATGCCTGGCGGCTCAGCAGATGAGCGTCTGCCTTTGGCTCAGGGCATGATCCTGTAGTCCCAGGATTAAGTCCCAGATCTGGCTCCCTGCTTGGAGCCTGCTTCTCCCTCTGCCTATGTCTCTGCCTCTCTCTGTGTCTCTCATGAATAAATAAATAAAATCTAAAAAAAAAAAAAAAAAGAAAAAGAAAGAAATGTCACTTCTTGGGGCATGGGAAGCCAACCAAGTCTTGCAGGGAGTCATCTTGGAAAAACTAGGCTCTGGCATGTCTTAAATCCCATGGTTTGGAAAAAAAACTGTGAAGTTCACTTCTCAATTTGGTGGCACGGTATATAACTTGCTCAGCCACAGGACACCTGGTTTTTTCCTGGTTTCATGCACAGCTTCGTAGATCTTCAGGGGAATTCCACCATCAGATACAAAAATTGGTTGCAATTTTAAGATTCTACTCACCATAGAGTTGCTACTTTTATCCCACTCCAACTTTTTACACTTGACTGCCTTCTTGGGTCCTTAGTGAGAAGTCTGAATGCTAAACAAATGAAGAATTTTAAGGTAGAAACTAATGGAAGCTATTTTAAAGGGGAAGAAAAAAATCCTGGGAAGTTTGTTATGAATAGTTCCTCAGCAATAGACAACCAATCAATTGTAGTTCAGGCAAGCCGCTTTGCTGCATCAGAAGTGCTTAAAAGATTGCTTTCTTGATACGAGTAAAAATCCTCTAGAAAACAAGAGGAAAAGAAGAGGAACCAATATTGGTGTATTGGTGCTCTTACATGCTAAGCATTTTACACATATTCTTTAATCTTCAAAGTGCAACTACAAGTCTTTGTGACTTTGAAATAAGTAGCATTATTTCCATTTCTTAGAGCTCTTCTGTACAGGGTTTTCCCTATCTGGCTATCACCAAAGCCTGTGCGCACTGCCAGCGCTCTCACTCAGCCTCAGAACAATCTACAAGGTACCTGTTTCACAAGTGAGGAACCTGAAGCTCAGTTTAAGTTAACATGCAAAGGTCATACACACATCTAATAAGTGTGGGACACTAAAATTCCAATTTAGCAATTACAAAACTGATCTCCTGTAAAATGGATGAGATGAAGATAGAAATATCTATATATCAAAGGCCCTGAGTGAGATGTTTATTATTTGCTAGCAGTGTTAGAATCATCAAAAAGCCCTAGTAGAATTCTTGGCCTCTAACTACATAGCAACCTGTACAGAGTCTCTAATAAGATCCACATGGTCAGACATTTTGGTGTAAAACTATATAGTCACCCACAGAGATCATAATTTTGTAAATCATTGTCCTTCAAATGTTCCTGAGAGGGGAATCAGGTGTGCTTAACCCAGATTGATCCTCTGTGTAATTCAAACATTTACATAGAGAGGGTTCAGAATACCCTATGAAAATTGAATCCTAAGTAGATTAAGTCACAGTAATTTGTTAATTGGGAAAATTCTTTGTATTAGAATTATTCTTTTCCTATAAGAGAAACGGAAGTAGATTTAGTTCTTCCTAGAAAATACTGTGCTGTATTTTTTTGTTTTATTTTGTTTTGCTTTGCTTTTTAAAAAACCACAGCAGTCACTTTACTTTTAGCTTTGCACTTTACAAAACCACAAGGGAGAAGTCCTTGAGGGAGAGGGAAGTAGGAGTGGGGGATAGTAAAGAAGGGAAGCCCAGTAGGGCCTCCCATGTCCTGGCTGTACAGAGCTAGGCCAAAAGACCCCAGGGAATGGCCACAGTCCTCTAGAGACTGTCGCGATTTGACATTTAATAGGCAGCCACAGGCTTGAGGTTCAGGCAGCCCAGAGAAGGAAGTTGGCTTCCTACCCCTCCTTCCCCCAGGCCAGGGGAAGTCAGCTTGCAATTAGGGGTGAGGGCTACCCATCCAGCAGCTTTAGGATGCTCTCAGGCTCCTTCAGAGTCTTCCAGGCCTGGTCCTTCTCCTTCTTCATTGGGGTCTGCTTCTTCTGCCAGGCAGCCATGATCTTCCAGAAGGCGTCCATGACCTCGTTGTCTGCCATGTGGACCCGCTGCCTCAGCTCCTGCTGGCTTACCTCCTCTTTTGCCAGCCTCATCAGGTTGTGCTTCTTGGTACGATTATGGGCACTGAGCGCCTTCAGCTCGGTCTGCAGTTTGTGCAGCTTGGCAAGGACTTCATCCTCCGAGTCCTCTGCAGGGTGGTCCTCAGACTCTAGCAGGCCCCGGGCAATCAGCTCCTCCTTGATGTGCCTCTCCAGAGACTTGGTATGTGGCACGCTGAAGGGCTTGTTCTGATTACAGGGAACGGTGCTTGCCCCATTGGCCCCTGATTCCTTCCCAGACATGTCAGGAATAGGAGAATCCTCCATAGGGGAAATGATATTTTCCTCCACCAGGGCCTGTAGGAGGTGCTGCGTCAGAGCACCAAAAGGGCACCCATCTTCAGGCTGCTCATGCTGGGCTTCTTCAGCAGGGCAGACTTCTTCAGCAGGGCATCCACATCTTTAGTGTCCAGTTCAGTCAGTGGCCCCATAAGGCCTTTCTTTTTGTCAGCCACAGCTGCTGCCCGGGCCCCATCCTTCTGTTCCTCCAGCAGGTCCTCCTGCACCCAGCATTGGGAGCAGTGCTTCCCCAGGGGTGGAATCTTGTAATGTTCAGCCTCGTCTTCTGGGGGTTTCAGTAGTTCCTCTAGTATGTGTACTTCCTCACTGGTGATATCAGCACAGTAGGGCTCTACAGAGGCCCAGAACCTGTTGGGGGCATCATTCCTGGGGATTCGTGGCATGTCAGTTGGGTCATCAGTGAATTCATATTCCTGGATCTTGGGCTGAAGGTTTTTGGATCTGGGATGCCGGGGACCAGGGCCCGGCCCATGTCCCACCTTCCCTTCCAGTTTCTGCTTCTTCTGCTTTCCATGTTTTGGGGGAGCTCCAAGCTCATGGTTTCGACACAGCTTCAGGAATCGTCAATCACCTTTCTTATTCTGCCAGTCAGTGAGGATCTGGGTTTCACCCTCAAGAACCCACAGGCACCAGCTGGCAGAGGAAAGCAGGGTCTCAAGCTCCAGCTGCAGAGTGTCCAGTTCTTCAATGCCGATGCCATCATCCTCAGAGCGGGCTAGCATAGCCGTGTAGCATGGACAGACCTTCAGGTGGTCCACAGACTTGAAGTCATGGAACTGCAAGGGGCAGTCCTTCAGTACACTCATGGTCCAGGATATGGGACCCTGTGGAACTACTTGGGATGTTCTGAGGATTATGAAAGGATGCTTGTCAAGAGCCCCGTTCAGTGTCTGGCACAGAAGTGCGCCTGTTTAATGGCTGTGCTGTATTTGTTTTATCTTTTTTTTTTCTCCTGCAGGCTTCTCTTTATCCTGAACAGTGGTTGATTAGTTTAGTTTAGTTTGTTTTTTTTTTTAAAGAATTTATTTATTTATTCATGAGAGAGAGAGAGAGAGAGAGAGAGAGAGAGAGAGAGAGAGAGAGAGGCAGAGAGGCAGAGACACAGGCAGAGGGAGAAGCAGGCTCCATGTAGGGAGCCCGATGTGGGACTCCATCCTGGGTCTGCAGGGATCAGGCCCTGGACTGAAGGTGGCGCTAAACCGCTGAGCCACCCGGGCTGCCCAGTTTAGTTTAGTTTTGTTTTATTTTTTAATTTTATTTTATATATATTTTTTAAAGATTTTATTTATTTATTCATGAGAGACACACACAGAGAGAGGCAGAGACACAGGCAGAGGAAGAAGCAGGCCCCATGCAGGGAGCCTGATGGGACTTGATCCTGGGACTCCAGGATCACACCCTGGGCTAAAGGTGGCACTAAACCTCTGAGCCACCTGTGCTGCCCCTAGTTTTGTTTTAGAGTTTGACATTTTCGAACCTTTTCCAGGTATTGCCCAAACTTAATGAAGTTAAAGATATTTGCAGTGCAGTGTAGTTAACCTGGTTTCATATAGTGCTGCTACTGTGGCTTCTAATGTGTTCTTATAACTGTTTCCTGCTTACTCATCCTAAAAGGTTTCGCCTTGATGTGGCATCTTTTTCTTCTGCTGCCCTTTCTTCTTCTTTCCCTTCTTTAGAGCAGCAGGTTGTCTTTGCTCCTGATTAGCATATTTTCACAAATGGTCACTCTTTTTGAGAAGTCTCTAAGAACACAGTCAAGATTAGATCATTGTATTTGGAAAAATATTCAAGCATTGGCAGGGAGGAAAATTGAGTTGATTACTGAGCAAGATCTTTGTAAGCCAACCTGCATTTCACTTACTGTTTCCAAATAGCAAACTAAATTGTGCAGCATTGTTTGAAATTTTAAGCCCTCCAATTCACTCTGGTTATCAGTCTGCCTTGGGAGTCAGTGGCTGGCCATCTTGATTGTTACATACCTAGCAGGCTTAGAGTAGAGTTCTCAGACCTGGTAACAGAACAAAATATTTAAACACACACACTAAAAACAAACAAATAGGGGAAACTTGTAACTGGAAAAAAGACCAAAACAGTTTTGACAGTTTATTGTTAACTGTGTCCAACAAAGGAAGTAGACTTGTAGGTTTATCTGCAAGGGTTTTCAGCTCCACCCTTTCATGGAAGAGAATGATAACTTGTTGAGGCCGGTCGTGGTGGGGTGGTAGGTATGGGAGATATGCATTACTGTGCAATATTTCTAAAATGGGGCCCATTTTAGTTCAAAGTTGCTCAGAAAAGTCATTATTTTTTAAGAGTTTTTTTTTTTTTTTTAATTTATGAGAGAGGGCGGGGGGGGGGGTGTGGAGACACAGGCAGAGGGAGAAGCAGGCTCCATGCAGGGAGCCCGAAGTGGGACTTGATCCTGGGACTCGAGGATCACGCCCTGGGCTGAAGGCAGCGCTAAACTGCTGAGCCACCCAGGCTGCCCCATTTTTATCATTTTTTTTTTAAATTTATGATAGTCACACAGAGAGAGAGAGAGAGGCAGAGACACAGGCAGAGGGAGAAGCAGGCTCCATGCACTGGGAGCCCGACGTGGGATTCGATCCTGGGTCTCCAGGATCGCGCCCTGGGCCAAAGGCAGGCGCCAAACCACTGCGCCACCCAGGGATCCCCATTATTATCATTTTTAAAAAAGATTTTATTCATCTGTTCATGAGAGACACAGAGAGGCAGAGACACTGGCAGAGGGAGAAGCAGACTCCCTGCAGTGAGCCCTATCAGGACTCGATCCCAGAACCCCGGGATCACCTGAGCCACCCAGGTGCCCTAAGCATTCAGTAGTATTAAATCAGAAAAGTTGGGGAGACAGGACCCAGTGATTAAAAGAAAGTTGGAACTCCAAGAATTCAACATAGCTTCTTGGAAACAATTGTGTAGACCTTTGGAACAAGAGATAGAAAAGTACCTACTAGGGACACCAGGGTGGCTCAGCAGTTTAGTGCCTGCCTTCAGCTCAGGGCATGATCCTGGAGTCCTGGGATGAGTCCCACATCCGGTTCCTGATGGGGAGCCTGCTTCTCCGCCTCTCTCTCTGTGTCTCATGAATAAATAAATAAAATGTTTAAAAAAAATAAAAAAGTACCTACTTAAAAACCAGCTCTTGTAGCACCAGGCTGGCTCAGTTGGTGGAGCTTGCAACTCTTGATCTCAGAGTTGTAAATTCAAGCCCCACCTTGGGTGTAGAGATTACTTAAAAATAAAATCTAAAAAAAAAAAAAAAAAAAAAAAAATCTCACAGTTTACCAACCATGGGCCAAGTAACAGGTGCTTATCTCCTGATCCTTACCAGCACATGTTGAGATGGGTAGTTACCAACTCCATGTGGCAGGCGGGGGCTCTGAACTTCTAGAGGGATGGAGTCCTTGTCTGTGGCCACCCAGCTAGTGCAGGTGGGAGGCCAGATTGGAACCCAACACGTTCTCAGTGGACCCAGCGCCTTTGCCACTAAGCGGCAACGTGATTTCACATCTGAGCGTTTCTTGGCCGAACGAGTTGGGAACCACTGGTTTCAGAGATTGGAAATCACGGGTTGTATGTCCCTGGATTCCTTCCCCAACCACTATGCTTGGAGCTGCGTGGTCGCTCTCGGCCTCGATGTCCCTATCTGTATCCTGCACAGACCTCACTGAACCAGGCCCCACGTCCTTCGCGCAAGGCTGCAGGGCACCTCAGGCCTCCGCGGCTGCTAGGCGGTGAGGGGGGGGGCGGGGACAGGGCATCCCGAGCGAACTCTGGTCCGCGTGAATGGCTGCCAAGGAAAAGTATTGTCCTTAAGTCCAAATTGGTGCTTGGCGCGGCGGATCAACTTCAGGCCTCCGTAGAGCCCCAGTAATAAGGGGCCGGCTCCGTTCAAAGGCGAGACGTTGTTCTAAGAGCAGAGAGTGTGGTCGCTAATAATAAAGAAGTCGGCGGGGAGAGTTCTGCGGGTTCCAGGTCCCGGCCGCACCCCCCTTCCCCACTTCCCTCCGCGTGCTCCGGGACCCCCGGACGGCGCGGGCCCACTGGAGGGCGCCCGGGAGGAGGGGGGCAGTGGGCGGGGCGCGCGCGTGCGCGAGCTGTCAGGCCGGTCCCGCCCCCGCCCCGCCCCCCGCCGCCGCCCCTCCCTCGTTTTCCCCCTCCCCTCGCTCTCCGGGTGTGGGGAGGGCTGGCGGGCGCTGCGGCGGCCGCGGCGGCTGCTTCCTCGGGCCATTTTGCTGAGGAACGACGAGGAGGAAGAGCTGCTGGAGCGACCCACGGAGAAGAGCGGCGAGCTAGAGGAGGCGGCGGCCGCGCGCGCACCGGGCTTTCCTCGATCGCGGGGATCTCCAGGGGCGAAGGGATCGCCGGGGAGGGGGACCGGAGAGCCGCGCCTGCCGCGCGGCGCGCCCCTTTCCGCCCCCTGCACCATGAGCTGGGGCACCGAGCTCTGGGTGAGTGAGGGGCCGGGCCCGCCGGGCTGGGGGGCGGGGGGAAGGTGCCTTGCGCGCCTGGGCAGGGGGCGCGGGCCGGGCTGCTTTGGTGGAGGCGATGGCGTGCGGGTCCGGGTCCCCGCGGCCTGCGGAGGAGACGCGGGGCTGTGCCACTAGTCGGCCTCGGCCCGAGCAGGAGGTGCAAGCCCGATTCGCCCTTCCGAGGCGAGGGGAGCTGGTGTGGGTCCTCGGCCGCCGGAGGAGAGGGCACGGAACCGGGCCCCCCGGCGGCCTGGGCAGAGGGAGCGGATCCGGGCCCCCCCGGCGGCCTGGGCAGGGGGTGCGGATCTGGGTCCCCCCGGTGGTCTGGGCAGGGGGTGCGGATCCGGGCCCCCCCGGCGGCCTGGGCAGGGGGTGCGGATCCGGGCCCCCCCGGCGGCCTAGGCAGGGGGTGCGGATCCGGGTCTCCCTGGCGGCCTGGGCAGGAGGTGCGGATCCGGGTCCCCCCGGCGGCCTGGGCAGGGGGTGCGGATCTGGGTTCCCCCCCCCCGCCCGGCGGCCTGAGCAGGGGGTGCGGACCTGGGTCCCCCCCCCCCGGCGGCCTGGGCAGGGGGTGCGGAGCTGGGTCCTCCCCGGCGGCCTGAGCAGGGGGTGCGGACCTGGGTTCCTCCCCCCCCGCCCGGCGGCCTGAGCAGGGGGTGCGGATCTGGGTTCCCCCCCCGCCCGGCGGCCTGAGCAGGGGGTGCGGACCTGGGTACCCCCCCCCGGCGGCCTGGGCAGGGGGTGCGGAGCTGGGTCCTCCCCGGCGGCCTGAGCAGGGGGTGCGGACCTGGGTACCCCCCCGGCGGCCTGGGCAGGGGGTGCGGAGCTGGGTCCCCCCCGGCGGCCTGGGCAGGGGGTGCGGATCTGGGTACCCCCTCGGCGGCCTGGGCAGGGGGCACGGATCTGTGTCGAGCCATCCACCCTCGTGCCCGGGTAGGGGCCCAGGTCCCGCCGGGGGTCTGGGCGAGAGGTGCGGATCTGGGCCCCCCCGCGGCCTGAGGAGGGGGCGCGGGCGGGCCTCCCCTCCGCGGCGCCCCGAGGCCAGTGCGGTGTGTAGAAGGAGCAGCCTTAATCCCTCGGGGCGAGGAACCGACGCGCGGCTGTGCAGCTTCGAGGGGGGCGTGGAGGCCCTCGGATTTTTGCGGGCTGCCTTGTTTGTTCGGGCGCCCCAGCGGCGAGTGTCTAGGGCTGTTCTCCTGGAGAGGTGCGGGCGGATCTGGCGCTTCTCTCCGGGGCGGGGTGGCCTCGGCCCGGCCAGGTCTCGGGTCTTGGGTTTGGGGGTACAGGGGCGAGAAGTGGCGTCTTCCCTCTAGAGGCGAGGACTTTTGACCTGTGGCGGCGCGGGGCGCACTTGTAGTTCTGGAGGAGCCGCTCAGATGCCGGATTTGCCGTGGGGACTGCGGCGTTTGGCCCAGAGGGGAAAGTAAGCGGAGTTAGGGGGAGAATTTTGTGTGATCACCTTCAGGAAGAGGCGTTCGCGAGAACTGCTCAGGGGAAACAGTTTCGTACGGGAAAGGTTGGCGGCGAGGGGAGCCCTCGGAGGTCCTTAACCTGGGGCTGCGGATGGGTAAACAAGCAGCGCGGTGTCTGGAAGCTCTTGCTGGAAGCTGTGTCCCCGGAGCCGGAGCCGGAGCTGGGCGACCTGGGGATGCCGAGGCAGTGCACAGGCCGTCCCCGGAGAGGAGAGGCTGTGGCTGGTGGAAGGGAGCTCGTTTCTCTGCCTTTCTCTGGATTCCCGGGGAAATCCCTGGGCAAGGGATGGGCAGTGGAGAGTTCAAAGGGAGGAGTGGATGAAATCTCCATCATTGCACTGAAATGTTCTCAAGATGAGCCATTTCCCATGGTGAGCCGGGAAAGTGCCTCCTTTCGGAATTCCATTTGTGAAGGGTGTGGAGGAGAAAGTGTAGGGTGGTGGTTGCTGTCTGAACTGAGGCCAAGAAATCTCACGTCAAAATAAAACAAGGTTAGAGCAGCTACAGAAACAGAGCGCATCCTCCTTTATTTATTTATTTATTTATTTATTTATTTATTTATTTATTTATTTATTTTTTGGCTTTAATTGTTTTTACATAACCACTTCTTAGGCTCAGAAGCAGCTACTGTCATTGACACCAAAATCCTGAAGGCAATAGCTCCCTTAAATTAAAGTAATTCATTTTACAAACATCCTCTGTCCAAAGGAACTGGAAGATTTCAGGTGATGTGTACGAATATTCATTTTTAAAATAAAGTAACTGATGGCTTTACATATTTGTACATACATCCTTAGGCAAAATCTATCATGTTAAGGGCAGTGATTCTTCCCTCTTCTATTTCTTCTCTACTCCCTTTGGCTCTTAGCTTACCTGGGATGGGGGAACAGATCAGAAGTAAATTTTATCAAGATAAGAGAAATTCTGGCACGATCCCCTTTCTCTTGTTCAAACAAGAGAAAGGAATTGAGGAGGAAAAAATACAGTATATTTTTAAGTGCAATAGATAGGGCTAAAGGGAGTGAACGTGATATGGACATTTCAGCAATGTTACTGAATGGCATAAAAGGTGATCAAGAAAGAGAAAGTAGCTATGCGAAGAAAATGGTACAGTAGCTCCAGTCACCTGCCTTGTTCTCTACACTTCTTTTAGGAGGCAGAGGGGTGAGAGAGAGTGCAAAGACAATTTTGTTGAAAATAAATAGGAACTGGAATATATATGATATGTGATATGAAGTCTTGATTGGTTCAAAATAAATTGGGGTGGTGGTGGGTAGGGATGTTGGCAAAACAGGAGTAGTCACGAGATGGTAATTGTTGAAGCTTGGTGACCGGCATAAAAGGGCTCATGATACTATTCTGTGTATGCTTGGAATTTTCTGCAATAAAAGTAAGTGGAAAAGATTTTTAAGGGGTGGGAGTAGTGTGTACTAGACATTTTTTTTGCTTGGTAAGTTTACAAGAAAGAACACATCAGTTAGAATTTTGTATATGCAAGTATATGTCAATGAAGAGTTGCTGAAAAAAAGCATTTCACTAGAGTATGGGCCTTTGTCCTTGAGTGGCTTATAGTTTACTGGGGAGGGGGGGAGGAATGAACACATGACTTGCATTCATAAAAGAAGTGTACTAGTTGAGTTTTTTTTGTTTTGTTTTGTTTTTTTATTTTTTTATTTTTATTTTTTTTTACTAGTTGAGTTTTAAGATGAAATGCCAAGAAGTAAAAAAAAAAAAAAAAAAAGAAAAGAAAAGAAATGCCAAGAAGTATAAGGGCAACAAAATGTCTCTTTTCAGCTGCTTTATTAGCGCTTGAGGTTTTTTTTTTTTTTTTTTTATTGGAGTAATGAAGGATTCTGATAAAGAAGCTTCCAGTCCTTCAGTGGTAAGAAACTGGGTAAAGTGCCATGTTGGGCATCACCACACAGCCCAGCGGAGAGCAGTCATTGAGGGTTTTCTTTGAATGGTGGCTTGGACTCATGCATGCGGGTAATGAGATAACGATGGGGTGCAAAAGCCTAAGTTGGTAGAATTATGTCTTTAGGTGGAGGGAGACTGTGCTATGGTTTGGATGACCATGAATTATTTGTAACAGGTGGTTGCAGCTTTTCTAGACTTTCACAAATACCACCAGGTTTTACACATATTTTAGGACTTTAGTCAAGATCCACACAGGCTTTTAAAACCTTCGGGCTTCTAATGGGCACTTTACACTCAAGGCTTGCTCTAAAGGCATGTCCTCCTTTTAGGTAGAGTAAAACCTTTCTTTCTCTATCTCTCTCTCTCTTTTTAAACATCTCTGTAAGGGGTGAGGTTTTATATTCCAGGAAACTTTGAGAAATCATGAAATGTCAGGAAGTCATCATACCACTACAAAAATGAACTCAAACCCATAATTTGTAATAACTTTATTGGATTAGTTTGTATTTAAATGGGAGGCTATTTTTGTATCAGAAGGGTCCTAACAAAGTATAAATGGCTGTTTTAAAGTGATTCGGATATCATTAAATAGTTTCTGTACAACTCTTAATACTAGTCTTTTATTTTTTTTATTTTTGGTGTATTTTTTTTAATTTTAATTTTAAGGAAACTCCACATTACACATGGGACTCAAACTTAGAACCCCTAGATCAAGAGTCACATGCCCTACTGACTGAGCCAGCCAGGCACGCCCCCCACCCCCAGATACTTTTCCCTTTTAATCGATTTTTAATTTTTTTTTTTTATTGAACAACTACTGTGTGTAAGACACTGGATCTAACTCATGTTATATATATCAAAGGATATTAGCTTATTTTGGTGAAACCCTACAAAGTAGGTTTTAACTCTAGTCTGCAAAATCAGAGTCAAAAGAGAGATTTATGTTTCTAAGATTAACCCAAATGCATTTACACAAGCCTTTGTTACAAAAGGTAACATTAATAGGGTAAATTGATTGTGCTTACTTGTTGAAATTGTGACTGGTCATTGGAGAAATGGCCAAGCAAGAATTTCTTACATTTGAATGTTTTTTGTTACTTACTTAGTAGAAGGAAGTAACAAGTTACTGAAGTATCACTTCAGCTTTTTATTCACTTGCTCATTAATGCGAAGTATAAATAAACCTGCTGGAAATTTTAGCATTCCTCATAATTATTCTAATCTTTGCCACTAACAAATGACTAAGTGGCAGAACCTAGTCTTGTGGTCTCCTGGTATCCTCTCTGCCATCTTCATTTCTTTACTTTGTGCTAATAAGAAATTGGAGTAGCCCAAAATATCAAAAAGCAAGAAAACAAGCAGAGAGATTTTTTTAACCTGAAATTCCAGGACAATGCCAGACATGCTATGTATGCTCAACAGTATATTGACTGTGGTGATATTGATTGTGGTGTGCACTTTTTAGAGGCAGCCCTGAAAGAGTTATCTACCAACTGTACTGAGAACAATGCCTGACTCATAGTAGGAGTTCAGTAAATATTTATTGGATAAATGAATGAACCATTTTTCCCTTTTGTTTTAACATTTGCTTTTTTAAAGTAACGGGAGAGTAATTTTAACCGCCTTTCTGCCCTTTGGCAGTTGTAAACATTTTTGATAATTCTAGGCATCTTTTTTTTTTAATAGACTTTATTTTTTAGAGCCATTTTAGTTTCACAGTGAAATTGAGTAGAAGGTACCGAGAGTTCCCATATACCTACCCTGCCCTCAAATATACATAGTTCAGGCACCTTTTTTGCTTTTTTTTTTTTTTTTAAAGATTTTATTTATTCATGGGAGACACAGAGAGGCAGAGACATAGGAGAGGGAGAAGCAGGCTCCCTGTGGGGAGCCGGATGGGGGACTCCATCCCTGGACCCAGGATCAAGCCTTGAGCTGAAGAAGGCAGACGCTCAACTGCTGAGCCATCCAGGCATCCCCTTAAAGTAAAACTTGAAGATTTTTTTTTTTTAAGATTTTTAAAATTTATTCATGAAAGACAGAGGCAGAGACACAGAGGGAGAAGCAGGCTCCTCACAGGAAGCCCAATGTGGGACTTGATCCCCAGACCTGCATCACACCCTGAGCCAAAAGCAGACGCTCAATCTCTGAGCCACCCAGGGGTGCCAAGGCTTGAAGATTTATTTTATCTCCTCTGCTGTTCATGTTACTTCTGCTGGCTAAGTATGTGCATTTTTAATATAAGAACACTTCACAGTGAGTTAAAACTAGGCAAACTATTTCTTTCTTAATCTTGGAATAATTGACTTAAAAGTCCCAGGTTTGGGTGAATGATTACCTCTTCTTACTGCAGAATCCTAAATGTAGGGCAGTATTAACAACAGGTTGCTCTTTTTGTTCTTAACCATTCAGAGATTTCCATTTGGGATAAAACATAGCAAGACCAACAGAGGAGACAGATCTGTGGTGAGTGGAGCAGAACTGCCTCAGAAGATAGTCTAGGTTGAGTTTAATTCTGTCATCCGTGCCTTTCCATTAAAATAGGCTTTGCACCACCTTTTCTGGTTAGTATATATCAAACAAAACGTGGGAGGTCTGGCAGTCCTGATTCACTCATCAGCTTGTTGCCTTCACTCTGTACATTAGACGTAATCCTGAAAATTAGTATAAACTACATTTTTGGTCAATAACACTGTATTTCAAGCCCTATAAAGGAGTTTTGTAAATGTTGGTGCTTACTGTGTGACCACATTATAACTGTTGCTTTACGTTGGTACGACCCGGAAAATGCTCTTTGGAGGACTATTCAAGTATCACCCACTTCCTAGCTAAAGCTAATATTGTGTTTCCTGCAAGTATTACTCATACTTGTTTCATCAACACCGCCCACATTTAAAAACAAGGCTTTATTTTGACACTTAAAAATTGCAAGCTACCAAGAATACATGAATGCCCCAGGAAATTAATCTAATTAGATTTTAGAATGTGGGTGTGAAATCTTCTGGAATTAGTATTTATAATGAAATATTTGTTTCCTTTATTAGTAATCTATACTCATACTAGCTTCAGCCTAGTAATCTGTCTAGTTAAAAAAATGTTAAAATCAGGGGCACTTGGGTGACTCAGTTGGTAAACATCTGCCTTCGGCTCAGGTCATGATTTTGGGGTCCTGGGATCCAACCCTGTGTCCACTCTCTGCTCAGTGGGGAACCTGCTTCTTCCTCTCCCTCTGCCTGCTGCTCCCCTGCTTATGCTTTCTCTGTCAAATAAATAAATAAAATCTTTTTTTAAAAAAAAAGTTAAAACCAGGGGGGCCTCTGGCTGGCTCAGTTGGTAGAGGATGCAACTCTTTATCTTGGGGTCATGAGTTTGAGTCCCACATTGGGTGTAGAGATTACTTAAAAGTAAAATATTTTTAAAATGTTAAAATATTAAAAGGCCAAATATGTATATTATATTAGAAACCTATTGAGAGGGGTCGCCTGGGTGGCTCAGCAGTTAAGTGCCTGCCTTCAGCCCAGGGCCTGATCCTGGGGTCCCGGGATCGAGTCCCACATCGGGCTTCCTGCATGGAGCCTGCTTCTCCCTCTGCTTGGGTCTGTGTCTCTCATGAGTAAATAAATAAAATAAAATAAAATAAAAAGAAAGAAAGAAAGAAAGAAAGAAAGAAAGAAAGAAAGAAAACCTATTGAGAGTATACAAATTTGGGTTTTTTGAGAGTATGCAGATTTTTAACATTGATTAATCATGGTCTTCCAACTGGATCAAATTTTAACTCCTAAATCTCACCCAGTTTGTGAATTCTGTGCTAATTTATGGAAAACTTGACTTCAGTTGTTCCATACTAGAAATAGATTTAAACCATCACCTCGGATCCCTGGGTGGCACAGGGGTTTAGCGCCTGCCTTTGGCCCAGGGCCTGATCCTCAAGTCCCAGGATCAAGTCCCACATCAGGCTCCCTGCATGGAGCCTGCCTCTCCCGCTGCCTGTGTCTCTGCCTCTCTCTCTGTGTGTGTGTGTGTCTCTCATGAATAAATAAATTTTTTTAAAAATCTTAAAAATAATAATAAAAAATAAACCACAACCTCCCCCAACAACAAAAAGATGACACTTCCAATTTCTTGTTGCAAAAGCTATAATACCTGTTCACATTTAAGCTATGATATCATAATAGCTATATTGTGTGTTTTTTGAAATTTAGAACATGCCATTCTAGTAATTAGAATAAAGGTTTTAAGTAGAATTATTTTTTTTTAAGATTTTATTTATTTATTCATGAGAGACACCAAGAGAGAGAAAGAGAGGCAGAGACACAGGCAGAGGGAGAGCAGGCTCCATGCAGGGAGCCTGACGTGGGACTGGATCCCGGGTCTCCAGGATCATGCCATGGGCCCAAGGCAGGTGCTAAACCGCTGAGCCACCCAGGCTGCCCTTTTAAGTAGAATTAACTTGTAGACTAACATCTATGATTTTAGCATATACAGTTCAGCAGCTATAGTCTCCATTTGTGCTTCTCTACCCTCTTTATGGGTTATAAAAGTAGAAATAGCTTATAAGTTGCATAAACTCTATAGTTCCTATAATATTTTCACATGTAGCATGCCCTATTGTCTTACACACACTGTTGAATAGTTACCATCCACATTGCTAATAATTGAGAACTTACTGTGTCCCATGTGCTTTCCATCCATCATCTCATTTAATTTTTCCCAAGAGGGATCCCTGGGTGGCGCAGCGGTTTGGCGCCTGCCTTTGGCCCAGGGCGCGATCCTGGAGACCCGGGATCAAATCCCACATCGGGCTCCCGGTGCATGGAGCCTGCTTCTCCCTCTGCCTATGTCTCTGCCTCTCTCTCTTTCTCTCTCTCTGACTATCATAAATAAATAAAAATTAAAAAAAAATTTTTCCCAAGAATCCAGTGAGTTAAGTACCATTTATGCCGGCATCTGGGAAGAAGATACCGAGAAGGAGTTAGGAGTGCAGAGTTTAACTGGGAAGCAACACACACCTCTGAAGAAAAGAGAGAAGTGTAATTGGGAGAAGGATCCACTGGACCAGGGCAAAGAGTACCCATTTAAGGAATCTCACATTGGACAGAAATGGCCAGGCAGTTGTACTGCCTTGCACATTCATTGGCCAAGGGCTACCCCAAGAACAGTGTGACCTTGGCTACTATCTTACTCAATATTTGGTTGGTGGTTGCCACAAGAAGACTGTGACTTTGGCTCACAAGATAAGACAGACCCTATAGTTTGCTCACTATACTTGTCAATGGGCAACAATTTCTTTCTGGAAGAGAGATCTGAGTGGCACATCTCTGCACTGGCCACAGCCACACCATTAATTTTTTTTTTTTTAAATAAAAGATACATTAGAAAAGTGAGGTAGCAGGCTAGCATTACTATATGCAGTGGAGAAGACCAAGGTCTCTAAGTACACTATGTGGGGCCAAAAAGATAAGAAAAAGAATGCCAACATATTATCTTCAAGCTGGATGATGAGTACATAAGAGTTCATGATATTACCTAATGTAAGTATGTCTGAAAATGTCCATAATAAAGAGTTCAAACAATAATATTTTTGAAAGCATTTACTTATAAGGTTTGCAAGAGAGGAAATTGAAGCTCAGAAGGGCAAAATAACTTGCCCAAGTTCACTGAGTAGGAAGTAGAGATTCGATGCCACATCTATGAGATACAAGAGCCCTCTTCCTCAACCTTTAAACTTTTTTTAAGTTAAAGGGATCCTGGCTGGCTCAGTTAGTAGAGGGTGCGACTCTTTGATCTCAGGGTTGTGAATTGAGCCCCACATTGAGCAGAGAAATTACTTAATAAAAAAATCAATTAAAATAAATTTAAAAATATGGGACACCGGGGTGGCTCAGTGGTTGAGCATCTGCCTTCGGCTCAGGGCATGATGCCAAGGTCCCGAGATTGAGTCCCACATCAAACTTCTTGTGGGGAGCCTGCTTCTCCAACTCTTCCTTGTCTCTGCCTCTCTCTGTGTCTCTCATTAATAAATAAATAAACAAACAAAACTTTTAAAAATTAATTAAAAATAAAAATTTATAAGTTAATGCTTTCAAAAATATTATTGTTTGAACTCTTTATTATGGACATTTCCAGACATACTTACATTAGGTAATATTATGCACCCCTTTGTACTCACCATCCAGCTTGAAGATAATACGTTGGCATTCTTTGTCTTATCTTTTTGGCCCCGCATAGTGTAGACACCTTGGTCTTCACTGCGTATAGTAATGCTAGCCTGCTACTTCACTTTTCTAATGTATCTTTTATTTTTTTAATTTATTTTTTAATAAATAGAGAGGGGGTGGGGGAGGGGCAGAAGGAGCTGGAGAGAGAGAGCATGTTAAGCAGGTTCCATGCCCAGCGCAGAACCAACCCTGAGATCATGCATGACCTGAGCCGAAATCAAGAGTCTGGTTTTCAACCTACTGACCCACCCAGGGCTACCTCACTTTTCTGAGGAATTAGGCAGAGAACCAAAATTCTTCTGCCTATCATTTAAAATGTGAAAACAACCTAACCAATTGTTATGTGCCCAGTATGCCTTTATTAGAGGATTTAAATGTATCCTTGTGTAAGCCAACAAAGAGCATGTGAGTTTAATAGTTTTTTTTTGCCATCTTATAAATGAGTCTCAGAGTGGTGAAGCTACTTACCAGACTCATCAAACAACTAATGCTAGTATCCGTGCTATAGGTTTGGGTTGGTTGTGTTTTGTGTATGTGTGTGTGTGTGTTTTTCCTGATACCCGACAAATGTAGTTTTAAAAACTGCATCTTCTGTATTCGTAGCTTGCAAGCCCTTTTTTATCCATCACTCACTCATATTTCCCCATCATTGATGTAGGTTTTGCTTTCTAAAACCTTTGCTGTTACTCATATTGAGAAGCATTGAGAACCAGTGACTCATAGTATTAAGCCCCAGCGGAAACTGTTATGAATGAAACATATATTCCAGCAGGTGTTTTGAGTGTGTCTAGTGGTTCCCTCATTCTTTTAAATCCAAAGTTCTTTTTTTCTTCCTTTCTAGTTTAAAGAAATTAATTTGTAAAGCTATTAAGAGTAAGATCAAGTTTCTGGTATCAGGGATGCCTGGGTGGCTCAGTGGTTGAGGTCTGCCTTTGGCTCAGGGCGTGATCCAGGGTCCTGGGATCGAATTCCACATCGGGCTCCCTGTGGGGAGTCTGCTTCATCCTCTACCTATGTCTCTGCCTCTCTCTCTGTGTCTCTCATGAATAAATAAATAAAATCTTTTTAAAAAAAGTTTCTGATATCATTGTCTTGCAAAACTATGTCTGGTTGTAAAATGTTGTTGAAAAGTATTTTTTTTATTAAACTGAGAAAGGGGATCTCTGGGTGGCTCAGCGGTTTGGCGCCTGCCTTTGGCCCAGGGTGTGATCCTGGAGTCCCGGGATCGAGTCCCACGTCCGACTCCTGGCATAAGCTTGCTTCTCCCTCTGCCTGTCTTTCTGCCTCTCCCTCTCTCTATATCTATCATGAATAAATAAATAAATAAATAAATCTTAAAAAAAAAACAAACTTAGAAAGAATGAAGAGGTGGTTGATATGGACCATTCAGGGGTGCTCTGGCTACCCTGGGCAGGGCCTTCAAAGTTTTGGTTCTTGGGGACTAAGAAACAAAAACATTTTGGGACGCCTGGGTAGCTCAGCAATTGAGCTTCTGCCTTCAGCTCAGGGCATGATCCTGGGTCTGGGATTAAGTTCTGCATCAGGCTCCCTGTGAGGAGTCTGCTTCTCCCTTTGCCTATGTCTCTGCCTCTCTTTCTGTGTCTCTCATGAATAAATGAATAAAATATTTTAAAAAAAGAAACAAAAACATTTCCCCTCTTATCTATAGCAAAAGAAAATGTGACACCTTTAAAGGGATCTATTCCCTTTATACTCCTGTTTGCACAACCAAAACTGAGAGCAGGTTCCTGAAATGCATTAAAATGCCCAACAGGTTCTTGGGAGAAACGGTGTGGGCTTTGCCAGGTGAGAGAAAGCACAGCAGGGCTCAACTTGGGCCTCACTGCTTGCCTAACCAAATAACTTATTAGCACTGGGCAAGCCCTCACATTTCTGTTCCTTGGTTTCCCCACCCATAAAGTGGTTTGATGCTTGCTTCCTCTTCACAAGAAAGCAAAAAGGTGAGTGCTTGTTTGTAAAGTACTTTGAGATGGTTCAATGAGAGGTGATGGGTAAATATGAATTAGTATAATAATGGGAAAGAAAAAAACCCTGTTTCTTGGGAACCAATTGCAGAATTCTCCTGTTGCAAGCAAAACTCATGAAAAATAAGCAATTCACTGTCCTTGCGTTCTGGTTTTCACAGCAAAGGCTTTGTCCTTTGATTTAAATTTCTTTTATGTGTTAACAATAAAATAAAATAATAGTAGAAAAATGCCTGGAAATCATTGCTTTGGAAAGGAAGTCTGGATTTTAGGAGACCATGCATATTTATCTTTTTTCTGTAAAAAGTGTTTTAATATAAAATGCACTCCAGGGGTGCCTGTGTGGCTCAGTTGGTTAAGTGTCTGTCTTTAAGCTCAGGTTGTGATCCTGGGGTCCTGGGACCAAGCCCTGCATCCGGTTCCCTGTTCAGCAGGGAGTCTGCTTCTCCCTCTGCCCCTCCCCCTGCTGTTCTCTCTCCTTCCCTCCCTCCCTCCCTCTCTCTCAGATAAATGAATAAAATCTTTAAAAAAAAAATGTACTCCAAAACACTAACCATAATAATGCTTAGCAATATACTTGAGTCTACTTAAGATATAATTTTAATGTTACCTCTCCAGGGGAAATAGTTCTCTTTTACTATTATTACCACACTTTTAAAAAGGGTTTATTTATTTATTTGACACAGAGAGAGCTGGAGAACAAGCGTGCACAAACAGGGGGAGCGGCAGGCAGAAGGAGAGTGAGAATCAGACTCCCTGCTGAGCAGGGAGCCTGCGGCAGGGCTTGATCCCAGGACCCTGAGATCATGACCTGAGCTGAAGGCAGACACTTAAATGACTGAGCTACCAGGCACCCCACCACAATTTTTTTTAAAGTTATTCTGTCCTTGGGATGCCTGGGTGACTCAGTTGGTTGGACATCTGACTCTTGGTTTTGGCTCTGGTCTTGATCTCAGGGTCGTAGGATGGAGCCCCTCATCTTTTCTTCTCTCTTCTCCCACTGGCCATCCCACTCTGCTCTCTCTCACTCTCTCTGTCTCATAAATAAATAAATAAATAAATAAATAAATAAATAAATAAATAAATCTTTTTAAAAAATGAAGTTACTCTGTCATATCACAAGAAAGAAATT
Source organism: Nyctereutes procyonoides (assembly GCF_905146905.1). Lineage (NCBI taxonomy): Eukaryota > Metazoa > Chordata > Mammalia > Carnivora > Canidae > Nyctereutes > Nyctereutes procyonoides. The sequence continues at coordinate 35,902,950 of NW_026575020.1, forward strand.
GTAATTCTGTATGTTAACTAGACTGTGATCATTTCACAATATTTACAAACAGAATCATTATGTTGTACATCCAAAACCAATAGTGTTTTATGTCAATTCTATTTCAATTTCTAAAAAAAGGTATACTGAAGTCACATTATTTCCCCCCAGAAGCTGGATGTTTGCTGATCGAGACATCTGATGAATTATTCTACACATCGGCTTAGTTTGAGATTGATTTCTACTTAACAAAGAAAACTAAGAAGCTTAAAAATATCTGCCTTAGGATGGATATATATGGAAATGCCTGGCAATGTTTGGGCAAAGAAATTTGGATTTTATGAGTGTTTGTGCATGTAAAATATATTTTTTTACCATGACTTTAAAATTTAAATTTACTTAGCCTTAAAAGTAGGTTATCTAGTATTATTTGTTCTACTTCTGTGAAAAATACTGGCATTTTGATAGGGATTGCATCCAATTCTGTAGATTGTTTTGGGTAATATGGACATTCTAACAACATGGGACTACACAAAAATAAAAAGCTTTTGTTAAAAAAAAAAAGCTTTTGTATGGTGAAGGAAACCATCAACAAAACAAAGTGCACTGAATGGGAGAAGATATTTGCAAACAGTATATTCAATAAGGGATTTATATCCTAAATATATAAAGAACTTGTACAACTCAGCACCAAAAAAAAAAAAAAAAACAACCAACCAGAAATAATCCAATTAAAAATGGACAGAGACAGAGAACATTTTTCCAAAGAAGACATATAGATGGCCAACAGACACGTGAAAAGATGCTCAACATCACTAATCATCAGAGAAATGCAAATCAAAGCCACAATGAGATATCACCTTACACCTGTCAGAATGGCTAAAATCAAAAAGACAAGAAAGAACAAATGTTGGTGGGGGGAGGATATGGAGAAAAAGGAAGCCTTGTGCCCTGTTGGTGGGAATGCAAATTGTTGCAGCAATTAAAATTAAAAAAATTGCATTACCACATGGCTCAGTAATTCTACTACTATTTACCCCAAAAAAGAGAAAAACTCTAAGTAGATTCCACACCCAACATGGGGCTTGAACTCATGACCCTGAGATCAAGAGCAGCATTATTTGCTATAACTAAGATATGGAAGCAGCCCAAGTATCCACCCATAGATAAATGGATAAAAGAGATGTACATATATACAATAGAATATTACTCAGCTGTAAAAGGGAGCAAGATCTTGCCATTACAAGAACATGGATGGATCTAGAGGGTAAATGCCAAGTGGAATAAGTCGGAGAAAGAGATACCATGCGATTTCACTCATATGTGAAATTTAAGAAACAAACAAAAAATGAGTGACAATTAAACAGAATCTTAAATACAGAGAACATACTGATAGTTGCCAGAGGGGAGAGTGTTGGGAGATGGGTAAAACAGATAAAGGGGATTAAGAGTCCACTTACCCTAATGAGCACTGAGTAATGTATATAGGTTATTGAATCATTATATTGTATACCTGAAATGAATATAATGCTGTATGTTAATTATACTTTAAAAAAGATTTGTCATCTGTACAATGAGGATTTAATCATTAAATAAAGAGAATAATCATGTCCCATTTTTTAAAAAAAAGGGTTATCCCCTTATGTTTAATTTTCAAAAGATACTAAGGTGTACATGAAAAGTTTCATCCTATGATAGATTTAATTCTTTTTTTTTTTTTTTTAAGATTTTACTTATTTATTTGAGAGAGAGCACACAAGCTCAAGGAAGGGAAGGGGGAGGGAGAAGGAGAAGCAGACTCCCCGCTAAGCAGGGAGCCTGACGTGGGTCTTGATCCCAGGACCCTGAGATCATGACCTGAGCTAAAGTCAGACACTTAATTAGCTGAGCCATCCCACCACCCTGGATTAGATTTAATTCTAGATTGCTCTTCTTGTTTTTGGTAAGAGGATTGGTGATGTTGGTGGCAAATAATTATGACTTTAGTATGTAAAAGAAAAAACTAAACAAAATTATGAAAATTATATCAGATGAATGATGCAGATGTGATGTGTATGATTGAAACTTCCATATTTTGCCCAAAGTATCTTTTTAAAAAAAGAATTTTATTGAGAAAGAGCAGAGAGTACAGTGGGAGCAGCAGAGGGAGAGGGAGAAGCAGACCCCCTGCTGAGCAGGGAGCCTGATGCAGGGCTCAATCCCATGACCCTGGGATCCCAACTTGATCTGAAGACAGATACTTACCTGACTGAGTCATCCAGGTGCCCCCACCGTACCTATTTTTGAGCATCTAAGAGCCAAGACATGATTCTTATCCTCTAGTAGTTTATAATCTAGTAGGGATGCAGAAATATAGACAAGAAATCACAGTGCAGTGTGAGAAGGACTAAGGTAGGGTAACTCCACGAGAATATGTACACAGGAATATAACTCAGTTGAGGAAGAAGTGTCTTCCATGTGGAATCCTAAAGGGCTAGCTGATTCCACAGGTGAAGGTCAGAGAGTCAGGTTGAGAGGGTGATCCAGACAGCCTTCCAGGAACAGGGAGTAAATGCTGTGTCCAAAGGTCCATACGTAGAAGAGGACACGGGACTGGAGAGCAAGCAAAGTCAGTCAAGAGGAGCCCAAAAAGGTAGACTGAGGTTGACAACTATGTGAGCATTATGGCTTCGTCTTGAGGACACACACGATACCCTTGAAGTGAGGAAAGCAGGTAGCCACGTGCTCGGTTTTGTAGTCTCCTTACTGCAGGGTGGGGGTTGGACAGAAGCTAGATTGCCTTAGGCCCTGCTAGGTTAAGAGCTGATTGGAATCATGGCAGGGGTTGGAGTATAGAGCACCCATTAATATTATTTTTATATGGGTGGAATTAGGCTAGAATGAATTTGCTAGGAGACTTGGACGCCTAACGAAGGTCTAGCAGGGTACATCTTGAGTGGTGAGCTAGGGGGTTGGGAGGATGAGGCCAATTCAGCTCTTTGGCTTGTGGGTTAAATAGTATGTCAGCCTCAGGTCTTTCTGTCCCTCAGTTGGAAACAAAACCAAAACTTACAGTCAATTCTTTCTGGTCCTCTCGTTTCTTGCTCACGTGGCACAGCCTTGACCAGGTTTGGGCAAGGATTTGTACCTTAGCTTTATTAAGCTAACAGATATAGTATTTTCAGTATGCCTGGAGGTGACTCACACTAATCAAATTCCCAAGACTGATGAATAAGCCTAAATGCAGATTTTAAATTTAAGCCTAAATGCAGATTTTAAATTTATAATAAGAAGTATATCCATAAAGAGACAAGCTATTCCTATTTGCTAATCTACATGTTTTCTCCCTGTAGGCTAATCTATGTGAAAAGCTAAATTCTACACAAAGTTTCTTGGAGAGCATAAAACCAAAATAGATTGGGATGAGTTTAATACATTGTGACACCAAGTTATGGAAACCTAAGGCATCTATCTCTTCTGGAGGGATGGATTTGCATTAAGTACAGAATAGAGTCTGTTTCATCCATGTCATATATATGATTCCCTTTTTTTTTTCTAAGATTTTATTTATTTATTCATGTGAGACAGAGAGAGGCAGGGAGAGAGGCAAAGGGAGGATCAGACTCCTTGTGGGGAGCCTGATGCAGGCCTCGACCCCAGGACCCTGGGATCATGCCCTGAGCCAAAGGCAGATGCTCAACCACTGAGCCACCCAGGTGCCCCAATTCTTTTTTGTTTAATCTATTCTTTTTTTAGAGAGTCTATGGGGTATTTAATTGTGTTTAGACTTTTTAAATTCTAATCTCTGTTCAATCTTGTGTCCCTGAGATTACCTCCAGGTCCCCTGATTGAATATTGGGTGCTCATCATCTCACTTTCCAACATTTCCCAGACTGGCAAATCTGAGAATTGGTCATTTGAAAAGCTCTCCTAGGTCATTCTCATGTGGCTCAGGCAGCGCTGTTTCACATTTTGATTCCTCTTGGGCATTCTAGGTTTCTGCTCATTTTCATTCTTTATAAGAAATGTAAAAGGTAGCCACATTTTGGAGCTCCTTTCTTAACCCTGCCAACCACTTACAAACATAACCATTCCAAGATACTTCTTGTTCATTATGTTTTTCTAGTTGTGGTTTACTCAAGTACCCAGTTAAATCATCATTAATTCATTCAACAAGTAGCATTGACCACTTACTATCTGCCAGACATTGTTTTAGGTAAAGGGAAAACAGCAGTGAGCCAAAATGTAAAAACTTTTGCCCTTCTATGTGGCCTATCTCTCCCTCTTTCTTTTTTTATTTTTTTTTAATTTTTATTTATTTATGATAGTCACAGAGAGAGAGAGATTGAGAGGCAGAGACACAGGCAGAGGGAGAAGCAGGCTCCATGCACCGGGAGCCCGACGTGGGATTCGATCCCGGGTCTCCAGGATCGCGCCCTGGGCCAAAGGCAGGCGCTAAACCGCTGCGCCACCCAGGGATCCCCCTCTTTCTTTTTTTAAAGATTTTATTCTTAAAATAATCTCTACACCCACGTGAGGCTTGAACTCACACCCTGAGATCAAGAGTCACATGCTCTACCGACTAAGCCAGGCAGGCACCCTTCTTTTATATAACATATCTGATCGTGATAAATACTATGGAGAAAAATAAGGGTGTAGAGTGTAAAATACTGGGAACTAAAGGATTAGGATTGATGGGGAGGAGAACAAAAGTATAGTGCTGGACATCTTTGCAAGATGCCTATTAGATATTGAAATATATTTAGTGCCAAGTAGATAAATATATGCATCTGGAACTCTGGGAACAGGGCCAGTCTGTTTGGGTCCGATTGCCCAATATGAGTTTGGGTAATCAGAAAAACTAGAATTAAAATGATAAAATTCTGAGCTCTTGTTAGAGTGATAGTCTGCCAAACTCTCTCTCCCTTTTAAGTTTATTATTATTATTATTTTAAAGATTTTATTTATTTGTTCATGAGAGACACAGAGAGAGAGGCAGAGACACAGGCAGAGGCAGAAGCAGGCTCCATGCAGGGAGCCCGACGTGGGACTCGATCCCGGGACTCCAGGATCACGCCCTGGGCCCAAGGCAGGCGCTAAACCGCTGAGCCACCCAGGGATCCCCCTAATATTATTATTTTAGTAATCTCTCTGCCAAACGTGGGGCTTGAACTCACAATCAGAGAGCAAGAGTCACGTGCTCCTCTGACTGAGCCACCCAGGCGCTTCCCTCCAAGTATTCTTTTTTTTTTTTTTTTTTTATGATAGTCAGATAGAGAGAGAGAGAGAGAGAGGCAGAGACAAAGGCAGGCGCCAAACCGCTGCGCCACCCAGGGATCCCCCCTCCAAGTATTCTTATTTAACTTTAGAACTCTGTCATTTAGCAAAACTATCATAATACACTGCCCTTTTGGACAGTGGCTGTTCTGTTTGCTGAACTGTTTACCTTACTAAAAATCATTATGTGGAACTTGTTTTATATCGGGAAGAGTGTAGACTATTAAGAGTTGATTGGTTTGGGGCAGCCCGGGTAGCTTGGCGGTTTAGCGCCGCATTCAGCCCAGGGCGTGATCCTGGAGACCCGGGATCGAGTCCCACGTCGGGCTCCCTGCATGGAGCCTGCTTCTCCCTCTGCCTGTGTCTCTGCCTCTCTCTCTCTCTCTGTCTCTCATGAATAAATAAATAAAATCTTAAAAAAAAAAGGAGTTGACTGGTTTTGTAAATTGTTATAAAAGCCCAATAAACAGATCTTGAAGCTTTGATAGGCTTAGAAGTAAAACCAACGTACCATTTCAAATATGAGAAAAATAAAAATAAATGGCCACTGATGGGCATTTTGTTTTGGGTAATGATTGGAGAAGTTAACGTCACAAGTGTATCATTTTAATAGGGTTTTGTAGATGGTCTAATAGGGTAGACTGTACCTGTTTGAGAGGTGCTTGTTCTGACATTTGGAGATGATTAGAGAATGCTGGGAATCATTCAATTCACACCTGTGGGCTGAGATCTCTGTTGCACCTAATATTGTTTATTTTCCTCTTTCTGTTTCTCAGAGATAGTTTAAAATTGGTAATACAGGATCATTAAATAAATAAATCAGATTTGGGGAGAGCTCTACTTCAAATGATGACAGATTCTATTTTGCAAAGATTGCTGCAATAGTATCTCCCATTCCACAAGTTTTTGTTGTTGTTGTTTTGTTTTTTGTTTTTAGATTTTATTTATCCATTTAAGAGAGGACATAAGTGAGGGGAAGTAAGAGTGAAGGGGCAGAGAGAGGAAGAAGCAGACTCCCCACTGAGCAGAGAGCCCGATGGGGTGCTCGATCCCAGGATCCTGGGATCATGACTCAAGCCAAAGGCAGACACTCAGTCAACTGAGCCAGCCAGGTGCCCCTCCCACTCCAGATGTTCTTACAATGTAACTCCTTCTGTTCAGAGGAAAGAAAGGGCTTATGTCCCTTTTCCTTGAGCCTTGGCAGATCTTTGTGATTGTCTTGACCAACAGGGTATGGCGAAAGTGGTGCCTTGTTATTTCCATGGCAAGATCACACATATGGTGTGCACTTTTGCCTTGCTCTTTCGGGATGTTACCCTTGGAGTCCAGACAGTCCACATCAACAGACCATATGAAGAAGCCAACTGTAGAGGTTCCTGCTGACAGCCCAATTGAGGTCTCAACTAACACTGATAATCAGCTGCCAGCCATATGAGTGAAAGGCTTCCAAGATGATTCGAGCCCCTCACCATCGAGTCCCCACAGCCTTTAAGCTTTTTCATTTGGGGCCCCAGCCACAGAGGAGCAGAGATAAGTTGTCTTTGTCAGATTGCTGACCCATAATAAACTGGCTCTTTTCCACTAAGTTTCAGTGGTGATTTATTGTACAATAATAATTGGAAAAATATCCTTGGATGTCATAGTAGTTAATAGTAACACTGCCCCTTCTCTCTTTATTCAACAACAGGACTACCATGTATCCTCTTATTCTACCCTAAGGGGAAAAATAAGATTACTCTCTTTTTGAAGAAATCCCTCAGAATATGAAATTGAAAAGTGGAAGAATGTTAAAAAAAACATTAAAGATAACTTTTTATATATATTTTCCCTGAAGGTGATGGAATAGGAAACTGAGAAGCTCTGACATGAAGACTTATTGGAAGAAAAAAAAAAAGAAACTTCTTAAACAGTTTGTTCTAAGGCTCTAGTCACAAGATTATGCACTTTGAATACAATGATTCTGTATCATTCTTTATAAAATCGCAGTTTGTACTTTATGGTCATATCCATCCACCTGCAGGAAAGGACACCTCATTTTGATTCCCTTTTGTAAGAAATAGTTTTACCAATTTTCTTCTCCGAATCCATCTCCTCCTTTTTTTTTTTTTATTTATTCATTAGACACACAGAGAGAGAGAGAGAAAGAGAGAGAGGCAGAGACACAGGCAGAGGGAGAAGCAGGCTCCATGCAGGGAGCCCGATGTGGGACTAGATCCCGGGACTCTAGGATCATGCCCTGGGCTGAAGGCAGGTCCTAAACTGCTGAGCCACCCAAGTATCCCCTGAATCCATCTCCTCTTTGAGATGGAAGCCATGCTGATCCATTTCAGAACTGCTTTTTGAGGGGGGCACCTGGGTGGTTCAGTTGGTTAAGCATCTGCCTTCAGCTCAGATCATGATCCCAGGGACCTAGGGTCAGCTTTCCTGCTCAGTGAGGAGCCTGCTCCATTTCCCTCTGCCCCCACCCCCTCACCACCACCCCTCGCTTGTACTCTCTCTCTTTCTCAAATAAATAAAGTCTAAAAAAAAAGTGTTGTTTGAGGAATATAAAATAAAATGTAAATTTTTCTAGAGTTTCACTTTCTTTTTAAAAAAGATTTTGTTTACTTATTTGACACAGAGAGAGAGCGCACAAGCTGGGGGAGCAGCAGGCAGAGAGAGAAGCAGCCTCCCACCTGAGCAAGGAGCCCTATGTAGGGCTCGATCCCAGGACCCCAGGATCAAAACCTGAGCCAAAGGCAGATGCTTAATTGATGGTGCCACCCAAGTGCCCCGGGAACTTCACTCTACAGACAATCCAGTGTTCTGGAGGCAATGAATCTGCCAGACTAAAGCCAAACATATGGATTTAGTTCTGTCTCTGCTACTCATTCTCTCTGCATCTTCACTCTTTGAGTGAGGGACTGGGGCTAGAGAGTCTCTGAATGGTTGCTTATTTAAAAATTGCTCTATTTTATTTTTACAAGCCTTCTACAACTTAGTGTGTCATACCATTCGAGAGTCAGGTCTGGAGCCAGACTACTTGGTTTGTAGCCTGATCCTAACTAGCTGAGTAATTCTGAGCATGTCATCTAACTTTGGTTCCTTCATCTATAAAATGGGGATAATCATAGTGCTTACCTGACAAGTTCAATGAGAATGTCGAGTGAGTTAATGAGCAGTAAATGTTAAGAGTTAAGAGCAGTAAATGTCTGACACAATAAGCTATATGAGCATTGGCTGTCATTAGTCACCTTTATGTACCGCTGGTGGTGATATTTCATTCATGTCTTCAATCTCATGTCCAGAAGAAACTGAATGGGTACTTCCTTATTAGGGGATTGTAGAAGTGATCAATGAATTGGATATAAACTAGACCATGCAAACCTCAAGTCCCTTCAACTCACGTATTCTAAGGTAGTCTGAGTTCTGGGATCAATTGATGTTGAGAAAGTCATCTCAGGAGTACTGATGCATTGTAAGTGGGGAACATGTCACTGACGGTAGAGTAGCTATTTCCAAGACTAGAAACTCTGTTGAGAGGTTTTATGTATAGTTCCCACACTGGAGCTCAATTGCTAATGTTAATAGGAGGCTTGTAAAAGGTTCAACAATTCAAAAAGTGACACATAAATAGAATCACTGGATACATTCCTTAAGTTGTCAGGCACTCGGTACAGATTGAATGTCTTGGGTGTGACACCGTAGGCAAAAATATCAGGGACTGTTTTGCTCAACAAGAACTTTTTGGCCGAGAAACCTGAATGGCTTGTCGTTTGTCACTTTAGTAAATCAACAAGTAAATAAGGGAGGTAAATGATACCATTCCAGAAAGACTTTAGGCAATCAGGCGCTTCATTTCTAGGTAAAAATATTCAACCACCTAATGGAAAAGAATGTAGGCTGATGGGTTCTTTCTTCTTCACTTTCTGGATTTCTTTGACTATGAAGTGCCAGTAATTGTCTAAGAAAGTGGCATGACCAGTCAATTAGAGGAGAAGAAAACTCTCAGGAGGAGTTGGAAGCTGAGTGGGCTGAGATAAAAAATGTTTCTGATTAACTCCAAGCAGATCTAGAAATTACCTTTGATAATTTAAAAAAGATTGAAAACTTTCATAGTCAACTGCAGAAATGTCAGTAGTGTTCAGTGAGGTATCACCAATATGTGGTGATCTATAGAAAAGATCTGTTTGTTTAAAAACACGTAGTATTGGGCAGTCCGGGTGGCTCAGCGGTTTAGCGCCACCTTCGGCCCGGGTCCTGATCCTAGAAACCCGGGATCAGGTCCCACATCGGGCTCCCTGCATGAAGCCTGATTCTCCCTCTGCCTGTGTCTCTGCTGCTCTCTCTCTCTCTATGTGTGTGTGTGTGTGTGTCTCTCATTAATAAATAAATAAAATCTTTAAAAAAAAAAACATGTAGTATTTGTTTGGGGCACAGACCCCACCCAGATCACGTGCCTGGAGTGTGCAGGCTGGCTGTTCAATGATTGCCAAGGTAGGCCACGCTGAAAATGGCACTTATCATGGCTTTTTTAAAAAACATTTTACATATTTATTCATGAGAGACACAGAGAAGCAGAGACACAGAGAGAGAAGCAGGCTCCATGCAGGGAGCCTGATGCAAGACTCAATCCCAGAACCCTGGGATCACAACCTGAGCCAAAGGCAGATGCTCAACCACTGAGCCACCCAAGTGCCCCCTTATCTTGATTTTTCAGTGTAGCAGAGACTAGTATAGCTCAAAGGGAGATTCAAGGATACTGTTGTATGTACTATTTACTTGGTAGTCTTTGAACTGTGTGTGGGCCAATCCTTAGACACGAGGCAATCTCATATGGAGTGAAAGTAAAGAAAGCAAAGGAGAAAAGACAGAGCCTAGGGGGCATGTAGGATTTGCTTATGTGGATGGAAAGCTGAGTTCAGGGAAACTGGGTAAAATGCTAAATGCCCAGAATTTAAAAGAAAAGAAAAGAAAAGAAAAGAAAAGAAAAGAAAAGAAAAGAAAAGAAAAGAAAAGAAAAGAAAAGAAAAAAGAAAAAAATAAGACTCATCCTTTGGATACTGTAGACAATTCCAAGGGTGCTGTGGAGAGAACACTTAGGAACCTGGATTGCCTAATATGGAGTAGGTGAGTCTGGGACCTGAGTGCAAACCTAACAAGGCCCGAACGTCCCAGAGTTACGGCTAAATTTAGACAACCCCTAGCACACTGTCTCTTCCAGCCGCTTGTGGCTTCTTATCCGTCAGACAAGCCAGCCTGCTTGTGCCCCAGCTCTGTACTGCTTTGTCCTAGCTTTGCCTTCTGCCAGGAATGCTCCTATGCCAGGTAGCCCCCTGGCCCTTCCCCTCTTTCTGCTAGCCGTCCTTGCAGGATTTCAATGACATCCTTCATGTAGTTACACACTTAAATGAACTCTGATAGTTCAGCATGCTAGAAGTCTCTGTTAAAGATGCAAAATTGGGGAAAAGTTGTGATCCCAGAAGCAGGATTTATTTCTTAATTCTTCATGTATTTTTAAAAAGATTTTATTTATTCATTTGAGAGACAGTGAGAGAGTGAGCATGAGCAGTGGGGAAGAGGCAGAGGGAGAGGGAGAAACAGGTTCCCCACTGAGTGTGGAGCCCAGCTTGAGGCTCCATCCCAGGACCCTGAGATCATGACCTGAGCCAAAGGTGGATGCTTTAACCATCTGAGCCACCCAGGAGCCCTCTTCATGTGTTTTTGAATAGCAACTTGTGCTCATGGTGCCTATTTCTCCCGGTTACTCTTTCCCTTCCCTGGAGGCAGCCACTGTTAGTAGTTTCTTGTGAATTCTTCCAGAGAGCTCTTAAGTGTTTGTAAATAACAGCCCCCTCTCTCAGAGCCCCATAACAAACAGCAACATTCACACCTTTGGTACCTTCTTTTTTATCACTTACACTATCTTTGTTTTCTCTTTTCCCTTAGCTACCTCATTCTTCTTAATGTGACTTTTTTTTTTTAAGTAACCTCTAGACCCAAAGTGGAACTTGAACTCATGATCCTGAGATCAAGAGTCACATACTCTACTGACTGAGCCAGCCAATAGCCCCACAAGTATCAATTCTTCTTTTTAAATATATTTTTAAAGATTTATTTATTTATTTATTTATTTATTTGAGAGAGAGAGAGAGAGAGAGAGAGAGAGAGAGAGAGACAACATATGCATGGGGGGGGGTGCAGAGGGAGAGAGAATCCTCAAGCAGATGCCTTGCTGAGCATGGAGCCTGATGCAGGATTCAATCCCAGGACCCAGAGACCATGACCCCGGCCAAAACCGAGTTGGGTGTCCAACCAACTAGCCACCTAGGCACCCCAACAGTATCAATTCTTAGTTAATGGCTACATAACATTCTATTCTGTGGATATATTGGAACTTACTATGGCCATTTAGATTGTTTTCCATATTGTTCCCTATTAAAAATAGTACAGATTAGGGGCACGTGGGTGGTTCATTTGGCTAAGCATCTGACCTTGGCTCAGATCATGATTTTGGTCGGGGTCCTTGAGATAAGCCCTGTGTCGAGCTTCCTACTGAACTGATAGTCTACTTCTTGTCCTCTCCCTGTGCCCCTCCTCTTGCTTATGTTCTCACTCTCTCTGTCCAATAAATAAATCTTTTTAAAAAAGAGTACAGGGATCCCTGGGTGGCGCAGCGGTTTGGCGCCTGCCTTTGGCCCAGGGCACGATCCTGGAGACCCGGGATCGAATCCCACATCGGGCTCCTGGTGCATGGAGCCTGCTTCTCCCTCTGCCTGTGTCTCTGCCTCTCTCTCTCTCTCTGTCTCTGTGACTATCATAAATAAATAAAAATTTAAAAAAAAGAGTACAGATAAATAGTCTCATACATTTGCATATGTATTTGGAGGATAGACATCAGGAGCTTGTATAGGCCAAACCACCTTCCAAAGAGTCCCCAACAGCCTAGGCTCCCTCTGGCATGTATTAGAGTCCCGTGGTCCTACATCCCCGCTGACAGTGTGGCCAAACAGGTTGCTATCTGCTAATCAGTGGCTAAAAATGACATTTTGGTGTGGTTCTAATTTTCATATATCTTTTCAACGTTTAAGAACCATCTTCTTTTCTGTAAACTCTTCAAGTCCTCTCTTCAATTTTCCATTAGGTGGTGACAAGAAGGATGCAAATGTGGTTTACCAAGTGAGTACACTGCTAAGGGGCTGATGCAAAATGACCTCATCTTAGATAACGGCATAGTAATAACTCAGAAAAGAGAAGCTACATTAAATCTAATCTCCAAGAATGTTTTATTGACGAAAGCAAGCAGACTTAGATAAAAGCTTCTCTCTCTCTCTTAAGTTTGTTTGTTTGTTTGTTTGTTATGTCATCTCTACACCCAGTGTGGGGTGCAAGACTCACATCTCCAAGATCAAGAGTCACATGCTCCTCCAACTGAGTGAGCCAAGTGCCCTAGAGCCTGTCTCTTTTATTTTATTTATTTACTTTTTAAAGATTTTATTTACTTATTCATGAGAGACACACACAGAGAGAGGCAGAGACATAAGCAGAGGGAGAAGCAGGCTCCACGCAGGGAGCCTGATGAAGGACTCTATCCTGGGACCCCAGGATCACACCCTGAGCCTTCGGCAGAGACGCTCAACCACTGAGCTACTCAGGCATCCCAGAGCCTGTCTCTTTTAACACCATACCATTCTACATTTATTTATTTTATTTTTTAATTTTTATTTATTTATGATAGTCACACAGAGAGAGAGGCAGAGACACACACAGGCAGAGGGAGAAGCAAGCTCCATGCACCGGGAGCCGGATGTGGGATTCGATCCTGGGTCTCCAGGATCGCGCCCTGGGCCAAAGGCAGGCACCAAACCGCTGCACCACCCAGGGATCCCTACCATTCTACATTTAGACTGACTACCATACCTGTGTCCTTTTTGGTCATACCTTTACTGAAAAAAAAAATCTCCTAAAACAAAGGTTTAGAACTGTATAACTTGATATACAATAGCGATGAGATTTCTAAAAATTGACTCACCATCTTTTCATGTGACTGGTGTACTGTCACAGGCAAAATCCGAGTCTTTTTCCAGTTTGGCAGCTGTCTTATTTACTGAGCACCTACTACATGCAAGGGACCATTCTAGGTGCTGGTGATACACCAGTTCAAGCTGTTATCTAACTCATGTGACTTCCTAACATAGATTTAAAAGGTGGAGAGAAGGAACAGTTTTTAAAAAGGAATAGTAAAGATTAAAATTTATATTTGTCACAGCAGTGAGGGATAAAGGACCTTGGTTCCCTAAGGAGGCATACCTATGGCCAATAGTCACATGAAAAGATGGTGAGTGACATTAGTCACCAGGAAAATGCAAATCAGAACCACAACAAGATACTACTTCACACTGACTAGAATGACTATACCCAAGAAAGTGGAAAATACCAAGTGTTAGGGAGGATGTGGAGAAATTGGACCCCTCGTCCATTGCTGATGGGAATGTAAAATGGCTTAGCCACTTTACATTCCAGCCAAATGGTGTAAAACCATTTGGTGGTCCCTCAAAAAGTTAAACATAGAATTCTCATGTGATCCAGGAGTTCCAGGCCTGGGTATAAACCCCAAAGAATTGAAGATAGTATTTACTAGAGTAAATACTCATACCAAAACATTCACAGCGGCACTATTCACAGTGACAAAAAGGTAAGAACAACCCAAATGTCCATTGATGGATGGCTGAATGAATAAACAAAATGTGGGATATCCACACAATGGAATATTATCCAGCCATAAAAAGGGAGTACTGACCCATACTACGACTTGGACGTACCTTAAAAGCATGAAGCTAAATGACAGAAGCCAGATGCAGAAGACCACATATAATGTGATTCTATTTATATAAAATAACCAGAATAAGTAAATTCATGGTGACAGAAAACAGATCTGTGTCTGCTGAGGCCAGGAGAGAAAGAAATGGGGAGTGGCTGCTTACTGGGTACAGATTTTTACTTTAAGGTGATGAAAATATTTTGGATCTTGATAGAAGTAGTAGTTGCACAACACTGTAAATTCAGTGCATGGCACTGAATTGTTGACTTTAAAATGGTTAATTTGGGATCCCTGGGTGGCGCAGCGGTTTGGCGCCTGCCTTTGACCCGGGGCGCGATCCTGGAGACCCGGGATCGAATCCCACGTCGGGCTCCCAGTGCATGGAGCCTGCTTCTCCCTCTGCCTGTGTCTCTGCCTCTCTCTCTCTCTCTCTCTCTGTGTGTGTGACTATCATAAATAAAAAAAAAAATAAAAATAAAAGAATTTTAAAAAAAATAAAATGGTTAATTTTATGTTATGTGAATCTCATCTCAATTTTGAAAAGAAAAAAGATACAAAACAGATTGATACTGGGCATCTTAGTTATCTTCATGATGGCAAAGAAGTCATTGGGGAACCACATTGGTTTTTAGAAATTTAAAAGCCATTGTGGGTGCTGTATAAAACAATTGATCTTTAGCTCTTCAGAAGGGTCCTGTAAATATTCTTCCAAGTAATTAAAGGATCCCTTTGTTGTGTTTGAAGTCTCCCTCCTAATGGTCGACATAATCTTGCTGCAAAACAGGTTATGAGAGTCTGTTAGGCACTATTTAAAATCATAGCCACAACATCAAACCAGACTCAAAGAATTAACTGGGGGTTGTTCCTTCTGCAAATTAATTATCTGCCAATCAGTTGTTCAGCTGTCTGCTAAAACCAGTATGTTGTGGGTTTCAGTTCATCTGGCTAATGGCGGTTTTCCCTGAGTATGGAAAGTGTGGGCCAAGGTAGAAAGGAATGAATGGAGCTCACAGTGAGCGGTCAAGGTTGACTTTTTTTTTTTTTTTTACTGGGATTACAGTGTGTGAATGAAAATAACCATTTAGTTCTTTTTAAAGGCTACTATAGTTAGATTGGTTATAAACATTATCCAGTTACCTGTGTTGCAACTTACCTCCACAAACGCATATTGTGCAAGGCACTGAGCTGGCTGCCGAGGGGGATAGATATGAAGATCTGATAGCCGTCCTTAAGTTTAATAGGGGTGAGATTTCTAGAAAGTGCTATAATAATTTTTCATTACCTAAAACCCCATCTGTTCTGAATGACCGATTTTATGTGATCTTTTATCAAGGGTACTTTGGAAAAAAATAGCCAACAATTTGACATTGTTTTGGAGAAGTCTTTAAGATTTTATTTATTTATTCATGAAAGACACAGAGAGAGAGGCAGAGACATAGGCAGAGGGAGAAGAAGGCTCCCTGCAGGGAGCCCGGGATCAATGACCTGAGCCAAAGGCAGACACTCAACCACTGAGCTACTTAGGTTCCCCCCCCCCTTTTTAAAACAGAGATGGGAATCTATGTGTATCAGTTTACTAGTGATTTTAATTAGCCTTAGGAATGGAGGATGTTAGAAGTAAATCTGACTCTGCCCTGACATCTACACATTTTATGTTCTCTGACAAAGGGCTGAAAGCTGCTGGCCACTTGGAAAAATGGGAGCCTTCCTAAGTTCTTGAGTGCTCACCTGCCTTGAATCTGTTCAGGCATTCAGAGCAGAGAGTAAGAAACTTCAGGTTTCAATGGACTACATTTCTGCTGAGTTGGTGTAGCATATTATTCATTCATTGTTCTTGTTCATAATGTTCAGTGTTTTCACTAGTACCTTTTGGTTTTGTTGAAGTAGGGTAGTTTACATGTTACAGAAATAGTAGGGGTTTTTTTGTTTGTTTTTTGTTTTTTGCTGTTGTTGTTAAGATTTTATCTATTTCTTTGAGAGAGAGAGAGAGAGAGTAGTTAGAGTGAGCATGAGCAGGGAGGGGGAGAGGGAGAAGGAGAAATAGAGGGAAGCCCAGGTGGCTCAGCGGTTTAGCGCTGCCTTCGGCCCAGGGCGTGATCCTGGAGGCCTAGGATCGAGTCCCACATCGGGCTCCCTGCATGGAGGCTGCTTCTCCCTCTGCCTGTGTCTCTGCCTCTCTGTCTTTCATGAATAAATAAAATCTTAAAAGGAGAAGAAGAAGAAGAAGAAGAAGAAGAAGAAGAAGAAGAAGAAGAAGAAGAAGAAGAAGAAGGAGAAATAGACTCTCTCCTGAGCACTGAGCCTGACTCGGGGTTTCATCCCAGCACCCTGAGATCACAACGTAAGCCAAAAGCAAGAGCCCGACATTCAACCAACTGAGCCACCCAGGTACCCCTGGAAATAGTAGTCTTAAGTGATTATTGTTCTGTTGGGTCTCAAATAGAAATTAGACAACATTTAGTGAACCAAAAAGGGAAGGGGGTGGTCAGTGCCTAACACAAGAATAGTTAGAGGCAGTTCTTAAAGTAGCCTGATAGGGGCGCCTGGGTGGCTCCGTTGGTAAAGCGGCTGACTCTTTTTTTTTTTTTAATTTTAAAGATTTTTTTATTTATTCATGAGAGACACAGAGACAGAGAGAGAGGCAGAGACACAGGTAGAGGGAGAAGCAGGCTCCATGCAGGGAGCCCGAAGTGGGACTTGATCCTGGGACTCCAGGATCACGCCCTGTGTGGAAGGCAGGCACTAAACCACTGAGCCACCCAGGGATCCCAAGTGTCTGACTCTTGGTTTTGGCTCAGGTCTTGATCTCAGGGTGGTGAGACGGAGCCCTGTGTGAAGTTCTGCACTCAGAGAAGAATCTTTTTGCGATTCACCCTCTGCCCCTCCCCCTCACTTGTGCTCCTTCTCTCTCTTGGTCTCAATCAATCAATCAATAAGAAAGCCCATGTTCACGTATATTGCTGATGTGAAAATAAACCTATATCACAAGGGTCTCCTAGGTGGAGTCACTGCTGTGGATACTATTTGTATCATGCTAGGGTTTCAAGAGCAAATTTGAATTTCCCTCTCATCATTCCCATTGAGAAATGTGACTAAAACAGTTCTGTTGCCTAAAAGGCAAATCAGCAGAACAGCTCTAAAGGGGGTTTGTAGTAATTACTTTCCAGTTCTGGAGACATTTTTATTTTTTATCTAGCGGAGACTTGTTAAAATAGTCCAGTGTTTAGATAGATAAAATCAGCATTGTGCCTTTGACTTCTCAAAAAAATTTGAGGTTTCTCCTTGGCCAGCCATTGCTCTGAAAACCTAACCAAACAACAAGACAAACAAATCAAACAATCGTTGACTTCTTTCCAGATAATTATTGCCAAATTTGAATTTATGTGGCAGATTTTGGCTCCAGATGGAGCAGTCATGATGATCTGTTTTTGGAGCTTTACTCATTGATTTTTGTAAACATTACAGCAAATTAAAAAATTGATATTCTGAAATATTTTCTTAAATATCTCCTTGGACATATCTTTCATCCAGAATAATCACTATCAAACCCATCAAGAATTTTTATGAGGGGATCCCTGGGTGGCTCAGGGGTTTAGGGCCTGCCTTTGGCCCAGGGCGCGATCCTGGAGTCCCGGGATCGAGTCCCACGTCGGGCTCCCGGCATGGAGCCCGCTTCTCCCTCTGCCTGTGTCTCTGCCTCTCTCTCTCTCTCTCTGTCTATCATAAATAAATAAATAATAAATCTTTAAAAAATTTTTATGAAACCAATGCATTTGAATTGTCAGCTTAATCCAAAAAAAAAATCTTGGCTGGTTTGTGTTGACTTTTATCTGAGGAAAGAATATACCGGTTTGAGTGTCTTTTTTTGATGTATTATTTTATTATTTTATTATTTCTACCCAGCAAAAGGTGATTCTTACTTGGTTGAAATAAAGTTCCCACTTCGGGTTTTCAGGGGACAGAATTTTCAGAGTTTGTAGAAATTTTCTTAGTACAATCTAGCTATGCTCTATTCTTCTTTACCTCCAGCTTTATTTTTTTTTTTTAAGATTTTATTTATTGGGGCACCTGGGTGGTTCAGTGATTGAGCATCTGTCTGCCTTTGGCTCAGGTTGTGATCCCTGGGTCCTGGGATGGGTTCTGTTTTGGGCTCCCTACGGGGAAGCCTGCTTCTCCCTCTGCCTGTGTCTCTGCCTCTCTCTGTGCGTATCTCGTGAATAAATAAATAAAATCTTTTTAAAAAAATTATTTATTAATTTTAGAGAGAGAGCATGAGGTGGGGGGAAAGGCAGAGGGAGAAGGAGAAAATCCCAAACAGACTCTGTGCTGAGCGTGGAGCCCAACGTGGGACTTGATCCCAAGACCTTAGATCACAACCTGAGCTGAAACCAAGAGTCAGACACTTAACAGACTGAGCCACCTGGGGAACCACTACCTCCAGCTCTATTGAGACATAACTGACATAAACATTGTGTAAGTTTAAGGTATACGATTTTGATACACTTATTTATTGCAAAATGGTTACCACCATGGAGTTCCCTGACACCTTCATCATGTCACATAATTACCGTTTCTTTTTTTGTGGTGAGAACATTGAAAATCTACTCTGTTGGCAATTGTCAAGTATATAATACAGCATTTTTAGCTAAAATCACCATGGTGATTAGATCTTTGGCATCTATTCACCCTGTAACTGGAAGTGTAGATTCTTTGATCAATATCTCCGCATTCCTCCCACCTTTCCCTTCTCCAGTCCCTGGTAATCACCACTCTACTCTCTATTTCTAGTTCAGCTTTTTTAGATTCCACATATAAATGAGATCATATAGTATTTGTCTCTCTCTGACTTATTTCACTTACTATAATGCCCTTAGGGCCCATCCATGCTATTACCAATGGCAGGATTTCCTTCTTTCTCGTGGCTAAATATTCTACATTATATATATAAACCACACCTGGGCAGCCCGGGTGGCTCAGCGGTTTAGCGCTGCCTTCAGCCCAGGGCCTGATCCTGGAGACCCGGGATTGAATCCCGTGTCGGGCTCCCTGCATGGAGCCTGCTTCTCCCTCTGCCTGTGTCTCTGCCTCTCTCTTTCTGTATCTCTCATGAATAAATAAATAAAGTCTTAAAAAAAAAAACCCACACCTTCTGTGTCCATATGTACTTATTTTAGTAAGAAGTGACTAACTATATATAAAAGTGGATTCTCTATATGCTAAATACAATTTTGAGATAATGAAAATTAGAATGAACCTTAGTAATTCTTTTTTCTTCTTTCTACAATAATTTTTAGTTAGCTGTGTGTGAAATGTCATTTGACTCTTCTCAAGACTACAAGTATGTTTCTAAGTTTAAGGAATTTCTCTTTAACACTGGCTCTTTAGATATTATTAACATAACAGTTTTGCCAATATATTTATTCTTTCTGTTATGTCCTGGGGAATACAGGGGTGAACACAGATGGACAGAGGGGGCTGCCCTCATAGAGCTTACTAATCAGATAAATGTGGATTCATGCTCTGATCCATGCCACAAAGAACAGGATAACCTTGAGAACATTGAGACCGGACATGAGAAGGAGCCAGCTAAGTCTGGGGAATTCCAAGAGGCTTCCCTAGAGAAGTGAATATTGTCTTGCTAATTTATGCTATCTTTACGAATAGGGCCTGAAAAAAGAATTACACAGCCATGCCTACAATTAAATTATTCGTAGTTCTCCAACAGAGAGGCTCCGTGTCCTTTTCTTCATTAGTGTTTCTTATAAATGACTGATGGTGCAGAGAGAACCATCCAAGAGAAAGTTCACTTAATTTGAGGAAATCCTGACTTTTTTGTACAGTGTGCTTTAAAAATAGTTCTGTAATTATTTTTGTTATCAATATTGCTAGAAAGAAAGTAAGTAAGTAAGTTGCTAGGAAGAAAGAAAGAATGTTGCTAGAAACCAAGAATGTTGAAAGAAAGAAAGAAAGAAAGAAAGAAAGAAAGAAAGAAAGAAAGAAAGAAAAAGAACAACCCCGGGAATTAAAAAGAATTTCTCTTTTTAAAGGTAAAATATTGGTGCACATGGATGTTTATAGCAACTTTACTTGTAATTCCCAAAACTCAGAGGTGAGATACCCTTCAATAGGTGAATGAATAATTCAAGTGTGATGCATTCAGGCAGTGAAATATTATTCAAGCAATAAAAGAAGTGAGCTATCAAACCACAAAAAGACACGGAGGAGTTTTAAATGCATATTGCTAAGTGAAAGAGCTGTCTGAAAAGTGTACATACTATCTGATTCCAACTCTATGACGTTCTGGAAAAGGCAAAACTATGCAGACAGTGAAAAGATTGCCAGTGAGGAGGAAGGAAAAGATGAATAGGTGAAACACAGAGGATTTTTAGGACAATGAGAATATTCTGTATATCATCATGGTAGATACAGGGCATTTTCCATTGGCAAAACCCATACAACACAAAGTGAACCCTAATGTAAGCTATGGACTTTAGTAAATAATAATGTGCCAACATTGGCTTATCAATTGTAACAAAGGTACCACCCTCATACAACATGTTAATAATAGCAGAAACTGGAGGGTTGGAGAAGTAGGTGTAGTGTATGGGAACTTTGTACTTTCTGCTCAGTTCTTCTGTAAATCCGAAACTGCTGGGGAAAAAAGTATATCTTCTTTTGTTGCTTAAAGATTTATTTATTTATTTGAGAGAGAGAGAAAGGGAAAGAGAATCTCAAGCAGACCCCTGCTGAATGTGGAGCTGACTCTGACCTGAGCCAAAACTAAGAGTCAGTCTGAGCCATCAAGGCGCCCCTGGGGGAAGAAAAAGTATAATTAAATTAAAAAACAAATCAGTTTGAAGCACTAAGATCATTAAGTAACCTATTATATCATTGACTATGTTGTTGGCGCTGTTAGCTGTTGAAAAGGGAAAAAATTATCTACAGTTTTTCTTTTTTTT
The DNA here is from genome assembly GCF_905146905.1 of Nyctereutes procyonoides. NCBI lineage: Eukaryota > Metazoa > Chordata > Mammalia > Carnivora > Canidae > Nyctereutes > Nyctereutes procyonoides. Next base: position 35,923,944 of record NW_026575020.1, read on the forward strand.
ATTTTTAAAAGATTTTATTTATTTATTTGAGAGAGCGAGAGCACAAGTGGGGGCGAGGGAGAGAGGGGGGGAGGCAGACTCCCCAATAAGCAGGGAGCCCAACACAGGGCTTGGATCTCAAGACCCTGGGATTATGACCTGAGCTGAAGGCAGGCACTTAACCAACTGAGCCACCCAGGTATCCATGCAGGTTTTATTTTAAACCTAAAAGAACCTGCATTGATTTTTTTTTCCCCTACCTTTTAAAGAGACCTTGTGTTTTAGAAGATAATGTTTTATTGATGTATGATTTATAAAATAACATCTTTCTGAAGATTCCATTTATGAGTTAAATATTTCCTATTTTTTCTTCTATTTTTATGAAGGAGAAAGTGAAGTTGATTTTCAAGAATATTTTAAAAAGTCAAGTTCATAATGGTGCTATCTTGCAATAACGAGACTGTTCATGTGGTTGGCTTGTATTTCTATTCACATTTATTTCTAAGGAGTAAACAAATAAACAAGCAAACAAACAAGTTAACCTTCAAGTAGAAGTTTATGTTAGAGGTGCTTCAGGTCAGTGAGATGAGAACGAGGCTATTTGTTTAAATATTTCTTGAAGCAAAACATAAACCTGACTTGTTTTAATTACTGTTTATAGTAATTTATGATGAGGATTGTAAGGTAACCTCCTCTTGTATGGTTGGAATTTATTTCCTTTATCTGGAATAAATGTAGGTTTAAAATGACATGGAAATTTGCATTGCACTGCCTGAGGGACATGGAAGAAATGTAACTTTGTTTCAGTATTTTTATAAGATAACATCTAAACATTAAAAATTTTACGTTTTACTATTTGCATTTAAATATACAGTTGAATATTCAAGAGTATTATTACTATCTTTAAGGCTGGGTCAGAGGCCAGCTCCTTCCTTTCCACTTAAAATTTTAAATACAAAAAAATTTTTTAAATACACCCACTCAAAAATAAATAAATAAATAAATAAATAAATAAATAAATAAATACACCCACTCAACCTATGTGTGGTGGGTTTCTGACTTAGGTTACCACCATAAATACCCCCACCCCACTCCAACAAAGCACCTGAATCCTTTTCTCTTACCAATTTCTTTCATGAATGTTTTTCAACTCTCTTCCATCTCCATAGAGGCTAAAATTACAGACTTTGGAATCACAACTGAGTTCAGGTTCCAGTTCTGAGCTGTTAGCTAACAGCTATGATCTCATGTCAAAAAATGGATTGCCATGGGATTATCGTGGGGGCAAAAGATGCAAGATTTGTGAAGGACCTAGCAACGTGTGGGCAACTAACACCAGAAGAAATCAAGAGCAAGGATCATTTTGAGCACATTGTCTAGAGAAGAGGTTAAGTACACAGACTCTGGAGCTGTGGATTCAAATCTTATCTCTTCTAGTTAATAACTGTGTGGGCTTGGACAGGTCCTTTAACCTTTCTGGGCCTCTTTTACCCTTCTCATATAAGGGGGCAGTAACAGTGTCTGCTGCCTAGGATGGTTGTGGGAATTAAATGAACTGTGTAAGTGCTTGGAGCAAAGAGTGCACACAGTACAGACACTGAAAGTGCTAGTCATGATTACTACTATCCACAACCTGAACATCTGTACTCAGGAGACTGGGAACTCAGGATAGATGATGTCTGTTTCAAATGAATCTTACCAAATCTTTACCTGTGATTGCAAAAAAAAAAGGGGGGGGGGAAGACTAGCCCAATTGATATGACTAACAAAATTAGATATATTGGAATTAAACCATTAACACCCCTGCCAAAAGATGTAGCCAGATTGACCCAGTAGATTATCTGAAATTACCAATACATCCCGGATCAATAGAATTGCTTGCATTTGCATAATGTTTTGAAGAAATATGGGCACTTCTCTCTAAATTAGGGAATTCTGATGGTCCTGCCAGAAATCTCTAGAACACTGGGATTTCTGCTCACGGATTCAGGGTGATGGTCATATAACCACCGGCAGTGTGGGATTAGTTGCTAGCTCACACCACGACTAATTGATGTGCCAAAAAAGAAAATGGAGTCCCGAGTTAAAGATGGTTTTACCTGCTCTTTTAGGACACAAATGTTAATGATCTGCTATGATGTTCAATTTGTAGTAAGTTATTATTTAGCTACTTACTTCCTCAGTGCCAGTTTAAATCACTTTACACTGTATTGACTCATTTTATGTTCCAACAGCTCTACCAAGTACCATATTTTTTTTTCATTGCCTCATTTTTGGTTTTGAGATCTCAAGAGAGTCCACCTCTCTAGAAACCCAAACCCAGATCCCTAAGTACAAAGTAGTCAGAGAAATAGTGTTTACCCTTGCAGTCTTTGTGTTAAAGCAGAAGCCTAGAAAGCATGAAATGGATACAGAGAGTCCATAAACAATATCAGTATAAATTCACTATTCTCAGAGCAAGCCAGTGACTTCCCAGCAGACTCCAAAAAATCCTTTTAATGGCCAGCATGGCCCTGGATGGTCTGGCCCAACATGATCTTTCTGACTTCTAACTCTTTTTCCTTTCTCCATAAACTTTTTTTTTATTGTGGTAAAATACACATAACACAAAATTTGGCATTCTAACCATTTTTAAGTGTACAGTTCAGTGGCATTAAGTGTGATGTTATGACTGTTTTCACTTCTGGGTGAGGAAACTAGCACAGAAGTAAAGTGACTTATTGCTGGTGGGGCAGGAGTATTCGCTGGAGCATGGGCGGTTTGACCCTTGTGCCTCATGCTGCAGAATCTGCAACACAGCCCCCACCCTCCAACTCCTGCAGAAAAGTGCCTAGTGTGATCAGCAGTGCTGTGCATGTTCAGTTTACTGTGTGTGTGTTTTTTTTTTAAGATTTTATTTATTTATCTGAGAGAGAGAGAGAGAGAGAGCATAAGGAGGGGGAGGGGGAAAAGGAGAGGGAGAGGTGAACTCCACGCTGAGCAGGAAGCCCACTGCAGGGCTCCATCCCAACACTCTGAGATCATGACCTGAGAAGAAGGCAGCCCATTGACTGAGCCACCCAGGCACCCCTTCTTTTGTTTTTAAAGCATAGAATGCTTCGTGTGTTGGTTACATTAGCATTTACCCAAAATAAATTTTTAACTCAGAAATAGGAGCTCAAAACATTGAAGTAAGATGAAGCTGAAATAATTTACAACTACTCCAAAATAGAGCCGAGCGTGGTGGGTCTTCTTTGAAATATCTATTAATGGTTACTTCTAAAACTTGAGTGGCTTCTAGCTATTAGGAGAGCTGACTACTGTGTATAGTTAATGAAAGGAATACACTTGTACTAGGATTATAGGTAACTAAACATTTAACTATCTCACATTCTTTGGCAACACCTTAGGAAAGGCAGCTGCGTACCAGAATTTTTTTGGGTTTTTTTTTTTTTAAGATTTTATTTACTTATTCATGAGAGGTTTTTTAAAAACTTTTTTTTGCATGGACCTTGGGGACTTGAAAGCTCCTAATGGAATGACTGGAAAAAAAATATATCATCTTATATATGTAAAATTTCATATGAGGGTGTGCTCTTCATAAATACTATTTTCAGTAGCTCCATGAGAGCAGGGCACTCTTCTGTTGCTTCCAGTTGGCATTCCTCAGCACTTTGCTGAGCAGCTGGCACACATTATCCTGAAATCCAGAATAATAAACTACGTATGTGAACTAAACTTACTTTGAACATGGGCTGCAAGGAATTACATGGTCAGATTACAGTGATGGTTGGAGAGGTTTCCATGGACTCATTCATTCATTCAGCAAATATTTATCAAAGGGTATCCAGGTGGCAGGTGGTTGTGCCATGTTAGTCTTAACTGATGAGGCAGGATGTGGAGTCAGGTACAGGTGAGGCGTGCCGAGTGAGAGAGGTAACCAGTGTTAGCACTGTTGCTAAGAGTGTCACGTGCATGGGGTGCCTGGCTGGCTCTCTTGGTAGAGGGTGCAACTCTTGATCTCAGGGTTGTGAGTTCAAGCCCCATGTTGGGTGTACAGATTACTTTTTTAAAAAAGGTTTTTTGTAAGATTTTATTTATTTATTTATTCATGAGAGAGAGAGAGAGGCAGAGACATAGGCAGAGGTAGAAGCAGGCTCCCCACAAGGAGCTGAATGCAAGACTCAGTCCCAGGACCCCAGGATCATGACCTGAGCTGGAGGCAGACGCTCAACTACTGAGCCACCCAGGCATCCTCAGATTACTTAAAAATTAAAAAAAAAAAAAAAAAAAAAAAAACTTACAACAGATTTGTGAACTCAGCCAAGCACAGTGGTGGCAAGGCCTAGCTGCTACAGAGAAGACATGTTTTAGACAATACTCATGTGTATGGGCAAAAAACTCGAGGACTGTACTTGTGACTAATTGTATAACAGGTTATTTTAGTTTCTGTTCTGTGGAAAGTATAAAGCATTCCAACAAAGGGTTTTAATGTAGATTTTTTGATTTTTTTTTTTGCACCCATGCTGTTGATTGCTAAATGTAATAGTCTGATCATGACGCTGAATAAATGTGTCTTTAAAAAAAACAAAACAAAAAAAAACAAAAAACTTTGAAAGAGTCGCATGTGCACCTTTAATAAGTGGCTTAGTGTAAAGGTAGCAGCACTTGGCAGTAGATTCAGGAATTTCGAGGAAAAGGCAGTTGAAAATGAATCTTCGATTCCTTTTCTTTCTTTTTTTCTTTTCTTTTTTTTTTAAGTAGACTCCACACCCAATGTGGGGCTTGAACCCATAACTCTGAGATCCAGAGTTGCTTGCCTTATTGACTGATCCAGCCAGGTGTCCCTGAATCCTGGATTTCTACTTAATGTTATATGACATGTTGGTAGAGACACTTTTCCTTTTACTGAAAGTATTAAACTTGAATAAAATGACAGTGTTTATGCTATTTTGTCATTAATTGCTGCCAAGAAGGGAATGGTAATACAGCAAAATGGAGGTAGAACTTACTTCATAATAGACATTTACTTATGTGATTTTCTTAAGTGTCTTTAAAATAGTAATTCGTGGGATGACTGGGTGGCTCAGTTGGTTAATGGACTCAGCTCAGGTCATGGTCTCAGGGTACTGGGATTGAGCCCCGTGTCCGGCTCCCTGCTGAGCAGGGAATCTGCTTCTCTTTCTCCCTCTGACCTTCTGCCTCTCTCATGCTCACTCACTCTCTCTTATAAATAAATAAATAAATAAATAAATAAATAAATAAATAAATAAATAAAATATTTTAAAAATATAGTAACTTATAAAATTAATATTATACTATACTGATGATCAGAACAAATGCTCACTGAAGAAAATGTTGAACACATGGAGAAGTGTAAAATAGTGGGGGGGGACCCCTCAAGTTCTAAACCCTTGAGGTAACCATGCATTTATATGTCTCCATGCCAAAATGTATATAAAATTTATAATTAATCAAAGAAGGAACAACATGTATACCAGATATGACAGAGCTAGTATGACAGTCCCAATATATGAAGGGGTTATGCAAGATATAAGATAAATACAGAGTTCCTGATATATAAATGAATAAAGATTAAAAAGAGAAGCTTGGTCGGTGGAGCAAGAGACTGTTGATCTTGGGATTGTGAGTTTGAGCCCCACGTTGCAGGTAGAGATTATTTAAAAATAAAATAAGATCGAGTGCCTGGGTGGCCCAGTGGGTTAAGCATCTGCCTTTGGCTCAGGTCATGATCTCAGGGTCCTGGGATCGAGCCCCACATTGGGCTCCCTGTTCGGAGGCAGGCAGAGGGGAGCCTGCTTCTCCCTCTGCCTCTGCCCCTGCCCCTGCCCCTCCTCCCCCCTCATGCTCACTCATGCACTCTCTCTCTCTCTCTCTAGTAAATAAAATCTTTTAAAAAATAAAATATTTTTTTAGGGATCCCTGGGTGGCGCAGCGGTTTGGCGCCTGCCTTTGGCCCAGGGCGCGATCCTGGAGACCCAGGATCGAATCCCACGTCGGGCTCCCGGTGCATGGAGCCTGCTTCTCCCTCTGCCTGTGTCTCTGCCCCTCTCTCTCTCTCTGTGTGTGTGTGACTATCATAAATAAATAAAAATTAAAAAAAATTATTAAAAAATAAAATATTTTTTTAAAAAGAGAAAGGAAATAATTCCAAAGGCTAATGAACATGACTGAAAAGGTTAATTTCTCAAATAATGAAAGAAATGCATTTGCTTATCAAATAAGCAAAACTTTCTTCCTCTTGGTCATTTTTGTTAGTTGGTTTTTGTTTTACAAATGGTGATATTCAGTACTGGTCAGGATTCAATAAGATAGTACTCTGTTGGGGAGTATGTTATTCGTTTGCCTTTCTGGAAAGGGATTTGGGCAACAGGTAAAGTGGTTTTCAGCCTCGAAGTCTCAGCAGAGCTGGCCTCTGTTCTGATTAGATGGGGAATCTGTTGATAATTGTTTATTAAATATTGTGACTGTCACCTCTGCTAATAGGTATCAGTGGGCTTTAAAGTGTTCCTGTCTGAAGACTTGGTAGTTCTTATGGAAATATAAACCAATCTTTCTGGAATTTCTTTCGGCTTTGTATAGTAAAGATCTACTGGTAGTTAAGCTCCATGAGAATGAAGAATACCTGTCTTCTGTTTGCTGCCATCTCTTTAGTTCCTAAAATGGTGTTTGACGCATAATAGGTGCTCAGTACAATATTGTTGGATGATTGAATAGATAATTATGAATTTGGCATAGAGTAGAAATAGATAAAAGTGATTTTGGCATAGGGTATGTTGGTTACTATAGTGTCCTGTGTTCTCTTAACATTTCATAAACATTTTATTTCAGGAAAAGTATATTCCGGTGGTGGTTTGTGAAAAATATTTTCGGCTTTTAGACAATAATAGCCCAGGATTTTTTTTAAAAGATGTATTTACTTATTATTTTAGAGAGACAGCAAGACTGGGGGTGTGGGGGACGGGCAAAGGGAGAGAGAGAGAGGGTCCCAAGCAGACTGCCCCCCCCCACCCGCTGAGCACAGAGCCTGATTCAAGGCTTGATCTCACAACCCTGAGATCATGAGCTGAGTGGAAACCAATAGACGCTTAACCAACTGAGCCACCCAGGTGCCCCGGTCCTGGGTTTTTTAAAAAGGCTTTTCCTCTAAGTGTGAAGTCTTGATCAATAATCAATCCATACTTGGGGATTAAGTGATGCCCATTTTCTAAGAATGTTTTATTTTTTATATGGGAACAAAACAGGAAGCCCATCAATCAAGGGAAAAGGCATAGTTCGATACTTTATGTGATAGAATTTTCTATTGGCTTAATTTTTGCTTTCATAAAGATTTTAACTTCATTTTTAATCTCCAGTTGACAGAGGCTCGAATCATCTTAAGTTTCTCTTTATACTGAAGAGTTTCCCATCAACCCAATTGTAAACTAACAATAAGTATTAATTATGGCATATTACAAAAGAATGTATGAAAACATGTATGTATAGAATGATACAGTATGTGTAAAAATAGCAGTGAGATGAACACCCATGTAAAGAAATTCCACCAAGGTAAAGAAATAGAACATTACTCTGCCCCCCTTCCCCCCCCCAGAAGCTCTCTGTGGCCACACTGTGATCACATCCTTCTCCCTAATTGAGAATTATCCAGAATTTTGTATTAAAAGATATTCTCTTGTTTTTCGTTAAAGTTTGTCACTTAAGATTGTAGCAGTAAACAATATATTGTTTGGAGACTTCATATAAATGAAATGAGATGGACAGTTGAATTGTTTCCAATATTTTGCTGCTATGATGATGCTACTATATATATTCTTACACACACATGTCTCATTGTGCATATGAGCAAGAGTTTACTGTCTAGTCCTAGACTTTAAGGTATGTATATACGTAAGGGAGGAATATCTAGGGTAATGTAGGGGCACAGGTTCACCTTTAATAGGTAAAACCAATTTGCTTTCCAAGGCCCCCAGCAGCATGTGCCCCTCCTGGTGCAGTGCATTGTTAACACTTGGTGTTTTCTTACTAAATTTTTGCCAGGCCGGCAAACTACTCATTATAGTTTTAATATACCTCTCTCTGGTTAATAATAGTGCTAAATATCATTTCATGCTTAAAATTCTTATTTTTTACCCTTTTCCTATTGAGTTATTTCATCTTTTTTTTTGAGTTATTTCATCTTTTAAAGGAAACTGATTTGAGGATGTTCTTTCTATATTGTAGATAATAATCCTTTGTTGATCATATGTGTTACAAATATCCTCTCCCATACTCTGGTTTCTCTTCAGATCGAATAAATCTTTCGCCTTTTACAAATATCCTCTCCCAGCTTATCCTCTATCATTTCACTTACCTTGGAATATCTTTCTTTCCATGACCAAAAGTTTTTAGTTTTTATACGGTCAGGTTTATTAATTTTTTTCTTTATGGTCTTAACTTTTATTTTTAGATCCTTAATCTATCTTGAATTAACTTTTATATATTCTAAGAAAGAGGTTTGATTTCATTTTTTCCAATAGATATTCAATCATCCAACACCTTTATAAAATTTTTTGTTTATTTTTAAATATTTATTTATTTGAGAGAGAGAGAAAGAGCACAGGAGGGAGGGACAAAGGGAGGGAGAAACTTAAGTAGACTCCACACTGAGTGCGGAGCCCAACTCAGGGCTCTCAACCTCACGACCCTGAGATCTCAACCTGAGCTGAAAACCAAGAGTCAGATGCTTAACTGACTCTGCCATCTGGTACCCCTAAAGATTTTATTTTAAGTAATCCTTATACCCAATGTGGGGCTCAAACTCACAACCCTGAGATCAAGAGTTGCATGCTCCATCGACTGAGCTAGCCAGGCTCCCCTGTCCCAGAATCTTTTATTGAACAGCCCGTTCTTTCTCCATTGACTGATGATGACAGTAGTGGCAATGGTGATGATGTGGTTATAATTAACACTCACTGAAGGTTTACCATGTGTCAGGTAGTATTCTCGGCATAACATTTAATCCTTACAGTAACCCTATAATAGATCTTGGTTTTATCCTCATTTTTTAAGACAAGAAACAGAAACACAGAGAGGTTAAGTAGCTTGTCACGTGACATAGCTGGGATGTCAAAGAGCCAGAGTTCAAACTAAGCCATTCTAGCTCCAGAACCCAGGTCCTCAGCCATCAGTTTCTCTATGTTTTCTATATGGCTTCTTCTTTCCCATACTAAGTTGTTTTTGCATGGGCCTGTTCTGTTCTTTGCATTTGCCTATTTTTCTGTCCCTGGTCAGTACCACACAGCTTCTTAATTAACTTCATTATAAGTCAGTGTACAATATGGTTATTGCCCGACCTTGTTCTCCTTCATTGTGCTTGGCTAGTGTTTGACCTTTGCAGCTTCCATTTGAATCTTTGCATTATGTTCTCCAAAAACTTGGTGGGACTTTACTTGAAACTACATTGAATCTACAGATAATTTGGAGGAAGGTTGATGTAGTTACAGTAGATAGCCTTCCAATTTGTGAACATGGCTCATATCTCTCCATTTATTCCAGTTTTCTCTAGTTTTTTTTTTAAGATTTTATTTATTTTTATTGAGAGAGAGAGGGCACAGCTGGGGGAAGGGCAGAGGGAGATAGTGATCTCAAGCAGACTCCCTGCTGAGTAGGGAACCTGACATGGGGCTTGACCCCACAACCCTGAGATCATTTCCTGACCCAAAACCAAGAGTCAGACACTTAACCGACTATACCACCCAGGCGCCCCTTGTTTAATCATTTTAAAACACAGGCTGTTAAGTCACAAAGAAGCTTTAGAGAAAAGGAGGGTTTGTATTAGTTGGCAAACACCCAAACAAAACTGTCCTATGGAATCCTGGCTGTGGTCTCCAAAGCCCTGGTTTATCTAGCCCCTGTCTTTCTCCTTCTCATACCTTTCTTCCTCTTTATCTTCACACTCAAAGTATATTGGATAGCCTTCATTTCCTCCAGTTTGCCATGTTCTTTCCTTTCTGGAACCTCTGCACGTTCTCTTCCCTCTGCTCAGACTGTTTCCCCCTCCCCCACCTTTTCCCCATTGTACCTAGCTGACTTCCTTCTCCTTTTTCAGCTTAAACATCACTTCCTCTGAAAGGCCTTTCTTAATCCCAGGTCCAGAACCAATCCCACACTTCTGTGCTCCCACTACCTTTTATCTTAGTTAAAACTCCACTGTCCTCCACTGTAATTCTAGTGCCTGGCACAGAGCTTGGGTCATGGTCAGCCCTCAGTAAGAAATGGTTGAATTATTGCAATTTATTGGAAAGAGGGTGTGTGGGTTAGACTGAAAGTAACAGAGACCAAGAAAAGTGGCTCAGATGATAAGGACACATATCATCTCACACTACAGAGTCCAGAGGCAAGGAATTCTGGGATTGGTGAGTCTGGTGATTTCCTCTGCCATCCTAGCATATCAGGGATGCTTCCTCCTCATGGTTGCAGGATGGTTATGGCAATTCCAACCATCACAGGCAGTTATGACCATGCCAAGTCAAGAAGAAGAGGAGTTTTTAGGGAGAGTGACCTTTCTCAGTAGTCCTACCCATAGATATCCCACACATCTAGTTAGCCCGGGTGACAGCTCATGTCCATGTCCTAGCTGCAAAGGGGCGGGGAAAAGATATAATTGAGGTGCTCTGCCAAAGGCAAGGTGGGATGACAATGGGGTAGCTGCTGGACTGTCCAGCAGCAAGAGGGTCTGTCCCAAGGGATATCTTACAGAATCAGAGGCTGGAAGAACTGGCCAATCTCACAGAGGACTTCAATAAGCCAGTGCAAAGCTCAAAGGTATATCCATTTTGAACACCCAGGATAATGTCTCCCATCGCTGGAGACAAGTGGTTTTTTTGTTTTTTGTTTGTTTGTTTGTTTGTTTGTTTGTTTTTTCCTAATTTGGCATGCACAAGGATAAATTTCACCTCTTAGCTTCAGCACCTGTTCCTGGAGAGCTTCTGGTTGGTCCAGTCTAGTGTGTTGTATGGGTCCTTTGGTTCAGGTGCTCAACTGTGGCAGTGGGCTGGAGAGTTGGGATCCCTTGTCTTAAAAAGAGAACAACACATATGTGTTTGCTTAACCTTCTCTATTTAAAATTGGAAGTGAGTTAATTGCCAAGTGTTTGGAAGATCTTTTGCATTAATGTTAAAACTAAATTTCAGGTGACAGGGCCTAAAATTTTTTTTCCTGTGATATTTTTCTAATATTTTACACCCCTTCCCCACACACATGGAAATACTTATAGAGTTTAGAAATGAGTCAGGACTTTAAAAATCTGTTTTTTTCTCTTCTCATTAAAAATTTAGCTGATATGCTTTGTTCTCCTTTAGGCTTTGGATTGCCTTCAAAGTTCTCTTGGTATTTAGAGTGTGGTTTCTTCCTTCTTCCCCCTCCCTCTTTTCTTCTTCCTTTAGGTTGGTCATGAACTTGTTTCCTGGGGGCGAGAATCACCTGTAGAGAGAACAGTGTGGGATGTTTGAGAGGTATACTTAGTTCTCCAAGATTTAAACGAATCTGGGGCAGCCAGAGGGCAGGTAACTGAACTCTTGTGTGCTGATTGAGCAGGCTCAGGACAAGAGACCAGTTCATATTGAGTCAGGCTGGTCTGAGCGGATATATAGAAACCAGGAAATGAGCAAGTGGATTCCATTTCCAGGCTGACACCAGACACTAATGATACTGAACATTTGTATTAAAGATGTTCATGTCACAATCACGACTTTACAAAGCCCCTCTTGCATTGTCACAGGGAGACGGCATTTTTTTCTTTTAAAGAGCAAGATTTTGCTTTCTGGGGCTCGTTTCTGTCTTTCATTAGAGCAGATTCAACGCACTCCACTTCCGAGTTAGAGCCATCTTTCTAAACCCGAGTTTTACTGCTTTATCATCTTTAATACTTTTCCTCTTCTACTAAGATATTTGACAATGTCTGACTGAAGGAGTAATTTTTATTGTCACTTTAAAAATTACTGCTTTTTAATTTTTTATTTTATTATTATTTTTAAAAGATTTTGTTAATTTATTCATGAGAGACAGAGAGAGAGAGAGAGAGAGAGGCAGAGACACAGGCAGAGGGAGAAGCAGGCTCTCTGTGGGGAGCCTGATGCAGGACTTGATCCCAGGACCCCAGGATCACGACCTGAGCCAAAGGCAGATGCTCAACCACTGAGCCACCCAGGTGGCTCGAAAATTGTATTCTTTGCAGTCTCTTTCCCTCAGTAATTTGAGGCAGGTAGAGGTGTTAATTTTTGTTTGTTGCTTTTACTGTATCCAGGGGAACGGAGGGGAGCCAAAAGTGATTGAGGTGTTCTAAGAACATTGAAATAATAGGTTTGAAGCTTATCGTGGCTTCCTAAAGGAATATATTCCGTAGCGATTTCCCCTCCAAATCTCATCAGACTCCAGGATAGTCAAAATTCTGGGGCTTTTGGTATAAGTTACATTTTTCACCCTCTCTTCTCCTTTCAGGATGCAGTGTGAAATTTGGCATAGGACATCCCTGCATTCATCAGCCCCACATCTGCTCTTTTCCATGCCCTTCCATTTGTTTTCCATCCAGCATCAGCCTCCTTGCTGCCCTTTTACACAATATAATTATTGTTATAAAAACATGAAAATGCAACTTTCAGATTCTGTCTGCTTTTCTACATTCTTTATATCACTGACTGCATCCACATTCTGTTGCCTCTTAAGCTTCAGTGAAAGTTCTCTTGTGTGTGTGTTTTAAGTTTTTATTTATTTATCTGAGAGAGAGAGAGAGAGAGAGAGAGTGAGAGCAAGCATGGGGGTGGAGAGAGACAAGCAGATTCTGTACTGAAAGTGAAGCCTGATGTAGGGCTCAATCTCAGGACCATGAAATCATGACCTGAGCTGAAATCAAGAACTGGATGCTCGGGAATCCCTGGGTGGCTCAGTGGTTCAGTGCCTGCCTTCAGCCCAGGACGTGATCCTAGTGTCCTGGGATCAAGTCCCACGTCAGGCCCCCTGCATGGAGTGTGCTTCTCCCTCTGCCTGTGTTTCTGCCTCTCTCTCTCTCTCTCTCTCTCTCTCTCTGTCTCTCATGAATAAATAAATAAAATCTTAAAAAAAAAAAAAAGAATTGGATGCTCAACTGACTGAGCTACCCAGGCACCCCTAAAGTTTTGGGGTTTTTTTACATACATATGTTTTCATCTTGTGTTTGTTTATATTCTTACTTCTTGGATTCAGAATACAATTGCTGGAAAGAATCATAAACAGAAGAGTTCCTTAGGATTTTCGTTTTCACAACAGAGTTAGGTAGATTGTGACTGATTACAGCAAATATGCCTTAATCAGTACCTGGTTTTCTGGCAATTTGTGGACTTCCATTTTAAGGAGATTCTGAATTCAATAAAGCCTTTCATTTTGTGTGCTCTTCCTTCCTTTCTCTTTTTTTTTTTTTTAAGATTTTATTTATTTATTCATGAGAGACACACAGAGAGAGGCAGAGACGCAGGCAGAGGGAGAAGCAGGCTCCATGCAGGAAGCCCGACACGGGACTTGATCCTGGGTCTCCAGGATCATGCTCCGGGCCAAAGGCGGCACTGAAACCACTGAGCCACCCAGGCTGCCCCTGCTTTTCCTTTCTAATTAAAATCTTTTGTATTAATTTGACTGTCCAACCATGACACTCTGATGCTGGAGCTTCTGTTTTGTCAATCATGTCACAGACTCTTGCTTTTCCACCCATCAGAACACCCTTCCTAATTCATAGAACCTATTTCAGAAATAGCAGATAAATGTGTGATTTTTACAGGATCTGTGTTTACTGACTGGTATTGTGAAGCCAGAAGGTGTCTGTGCTCCTTAAAATAAACCCTCTGTTGCTGTCCTTTGACATTTGATCTGTTCTGTCTAGACAATGAACTTCCTTTGGTAATGTTTTTTTCATCACTTCAAGGTTTAACACTTTTATGTTGAAAATAGATATTTTGGTATTTCTGCCTTTTTTTCTTAAGATTTATTTGTTAACTTGAGAGAGAGAGAGAGCCAAATGGCGGGGTAGGAGGGGGAGAGGGAGAGAGAGAATCCTCAAGCAGACTCCCTGATGAGCATGGAGCCCAATGTGGGGCTTGATCCCACGACCCTAGTATCATGACCTGGACTGAAACCAAGAGTCGGCTGCCCAACTGACTGAGCCACCCAGGTGCCCCAAGGATATTTCTGTTTCTAATATTATGTATGAGAAAAGTTCTTTTATTTGTCCACAGAGATTAATTGAAGTCTTTGTTCCACATTTGAGATCTAGCATTTTGGGTGACATTCGTGATGACACGTTTTTGTTTGTAAAGGTTTATAAAACTTTCCTATATATACAGCTACTTTAGTATTCAGAACCAAATTGATTTTTAAAAACATTTTTAATGGAAGTTTTGTTACATTTACTTTGGGTAAATCTATATGTGCTGACACTTTTCTCTCAAAGATAAGAGGAAGCTAATACCAGTAATATTATCCCGAGGGATTCTGTTCAAATAGAGCCATTTAAGGTCTGCTTCTCAAAGTGCCCTAGTCCTTAGGAAAGTGAATTTATCCTAAATTAGAGTATCCTAAAACAGTGATCTAGACCACATGGATGGAAGTGGACCCATGATATAGAAGGGATAATTCTCTTCACTGAGTGAGTCACTTGCTGCAAGAAAGAGATTTGTGGAGAGCTGGCCTCAGGATACCCTTCCTCGGAGTCTGAGCCATTGACACTGGAGGTAACTTTAGCAACTTAGTTTCTTACCAGATTGGCTTGTTCCAGGGATTTTGAATTTGTGTTGGGGTTTAGTACACTTTTCAATGACAGGAAGTACCGTATTAAAAACTGACCCATACTTTAGAGAAAAACTTCCTTGTGGCTGACTTGGGTCTCCTCACTTTAAAGGAACTATCTTTTCTTGTCAGTTCTTTTGCATACTTGGAGGGAAAAATCAGATTTCAGAAGACTTCTTAAGCATAGTCAGGAGCAGTCATTTATATACTGACCTAGAGAGCCCAGTCTTGGCACAGACTGATGAATTGCTATTGTAAGTACATGAAGGCAAAATTTGTCTTGATTGTCATGATTCTTTAGGAACTCTGATGAAGACATAATGAACCAAACAATGGCCATGGTTCATACTTCTGGTTCAGTCTTCAGTGTGCATGTAACCAGACCTGAAAATAATTGGAAAATACAGTAATTGCATTTGATTAATGTACATGTACTCTCCTCATTTGTCTCTGCAGCTTACTCAGCCTCTTGTAGCCAACAGCTCCTGGCACAAAACCTTTGTTTGGTTTGAATTCAAGGAGCAATAAGAGGTCAAGAGGGGGCCCATCATGTTGTACCCAGCTACTTGGAAACATCCATTTGAACTTCTCTTGGCAATTTCGGAGTTAATTCTTGAGTGTATATATAGTAGGCACTTGTACATTAAACATAATTTTCCATTAGGTCATATATCATCTGACTTCCTTTCAAAGAGAAACTTTGAAGCTTTCAAATAGAAATTTTAGAGTATGTATCATGAAGTAGTTCTTAAAGTGTTATCCCTGGACCTCCGGAGGTTCCAAAAACCCTCTTATGGAGTCCACAGAGCCAAAATTATTTTCATAATGATACTAAGACATTATCTTTCTCACTATGTGGATGTTTACACTGATTGTACAAAAGTGATGGTGGGAAGGCCACTGGTGTGAATCAAGGCAGTGACTCCACATCGTACCAAGAGCTCTTGTATTCTTCACTGTTAGCTGTTTTTTTTTTTTTTAAATCAGTTTTATCTAAAAATGTCCTTGATGAAATGGTAAGATTAGTAATTTTACTAAATCTGAACTGTTGAATTTATGCCTTTTGAATAGTATGTACAACAAGATGGGAAGTACACCTAGAGCACTGAGTGTTACCAGGATACTCAGGTGATGGTGTTGTAAGCTGAAATAACTGCTTTTTTCATGGATACTATTTTTACTTAAGAGAACAATTGGTGGACAAACTCTTGGGCATTTGTCAGATATTTTCTCAAAAATAAGTGAAGTGAGCCTGTCACTTTAAGGAAACAACTATTTGTTGCCGATGATAAAATCCTAGCTTTTAAGTAAAAATTAGAATTTTGAGGGATGCTTGGGTGGCTTGGCAGTTTAGCGCCTGCCTTCATCCCAGGGTGTGGTCCTGGAGACCGGGCTTCGAGTCCCACATCCAGCTCCCTGCATGGAGCCTGTTTCTCCCTCTGCTTCTCTCTCTCTCTCTCTCTCTCTCTCTCTCTCTCTCTCTCTCTCTGTGTGTGTGTGTGTGTATGTCTCTCATGAATGAATAAATGAAATCTTTTTTAAAAAATTAGAATTTTGAAAAATTTGTATTTGCCACTGTGAGCTTGACAGGTCCCTGGTATTTAAAGACTCATCAGACTCTAGATCTCGGAGTCATAAATTCAAGCTCCATGTTGGGCATAGAGCTTACTTTATCAAAAATAAAATAAAAAAGACTCACTAGAGAATATGAGATAGTTAACAGTATAAACAAATGTGGTTTTAAAATATATTATAAAATATTGAAATGTGAAATGTGTAAACACTTGGAAGATCTTGCAAGTATCAGTGAAATAATATTTCTAAATGACCAGGGCATGATGTAATACAATCACGTGCAGGTAAAAGATCCATTCAAAGCACAGAATTGACTAGTGCATTTTATTATAACCCGATATGAAAAATTCATTGGTATAGTTTTAGATCTCACATTGCAACTAACCTTTAAGAAACTTCTATTAGTTGCGTCTTGGTGTGGTATCATCAAACAGTATCCAGAATGACCTAAAAAGACCATTGAAATACTCCTCCACTTTTTTACTATGAATCTGTGTGCAGTCTTATTTTTTTGTATACTTCAACCAAAAGTAAGGAATCACACCAGATTGAATGCAGAAGCATCTGAACACCCAGCTGTCTTCTATTAGGCCAGACATGAAAGAGATTTGCAAAATACACAACAGTGCCAGTCTTCTCACTTCTTTTTCTTATTGTTTTGGAAAGGAAAGTTCTTAAAAAGAAAACAGTGCTAATTATTTTAACATGTAATGGATTTAGTGTTGTCTTTTTAAATGAATTAATAAATATGTTTAAAAACTCTCTCAGTTTTTAATATCTGATAGAGTAAATTATGATAGCCATAACCCACATAAATAAAAGCTTTTGGAGATCCTTAAGGAGTCTTCAGAACTGTTATTATATAATATCACAAGAGAAGGGGTGCATTTTTGATAATGGCCCCATCTCCAAAGTGGCAACGGTGGGCAGCCCAGGTGGCTCAGTGGTTTAGCGCCTGCCTTCAGCCCAGGGTGTGATCCTGGAGACCCAGGATCGAGTCCCATGTCGGGCTCCCTGCATGGTGCCTACTTCTCCCTCTGCCTGTGTCTCTCATGAATAAATAAATAAAATCTTAAAAAAAAAAAAGTGGCAACGGCTATTTTTTAAAGGGCCATTTATATTTGCCCACAAAGGAGTCTTTTTAATATTGGAATGTTTTTCCATTAAGTTTTCCACATTTTGGTCAAGAATGTAAGTGGGTTGATTAGTTTTTCATCTGTTTTGAATTTGCTTTTAGTTGCTGTCAAAAAAGTCCATGCTGTGGCAATCCATGTGATGGGAGCTGTAGAGTGTGGCATCATTAGAAATGCTTTAGTATTTTTAAAAATTTTATTTGTGACAATATTTTATTTCGTTTCATTATTTTTTAAGTAAGCTCTATATCCAGAGTGGAACTCAAACTCATGACCCTGAGACCAAGAGTCACATGTTCCACCAACGGAGCCAACCAGGCACCCCTAGAGATGTTTTAATACAGCATAAAAAGAGCAATACTATATCGACAAACAAGTACTAGCCTTATTTGTTACTACTGAGTAAAGTTTTTAGTATTAAGATCTTCTATCTTATTTTGACCTTATTTAAGTGCCTTATTATAGCTTGCCAAATGTTCCTGAATATAGATAACTTTATTGAAAACATATTGCTGGTTTGGGACGAGTAATTTTTAAGGTAGACTCAATTCAAATGTAGATTTTTTTTTTTTTAAAGAGTTTTGGTATCAAGCGCTGTTGTTCTGTATTGTATACATGGGGCTAAAAAAAAATTCCATACTAATAGGGAAAAATATGTAGTTAGACCATCCTCAGGACAATCTAAGAACTGATGATGGTGTTAGCAAGTTTTCAGGGAAACCCCTATAACTCCTGAAAAATAGTAAAGTTCTGAGGATGGGAGAGGAAACAGGAGAGGACTCTCAAATGATGGGAGGGCTGTGGAAAGGAGTTTTTAAATAAATAGGATTGCTATGAAACTAGATTAGCAAAGGGTTACCTACTGACCAGCCCAGAGCTTTAAACAAGCCTTGCTCTAAATAGCTAGGAATGGGGCAGCCAGGGTGGCTCAACTGTTTAGCGCCGCCTTCAATCCGGGGTGTGATCCTGGAGACCTGGGATCGAGTCCTATGTCGGGCTCCCTGCGTGGAGCCTGTTTCTCCCTCTGCCTCTCTCTCTCTCTGTCTCTCATGAATAAATAAATAATATCTTAAAAAAATAAATAAATAGCTAGGAATGATTTGTAAGCATTACTTGAGTTGTTTGTATATTTGTTCTTTCAAGTAGTTTCAAGTGACCTACAGTCTTGTTTACACTATTAATTTGCTTGACAACCCTTGTCTTTATAGATGGCATAAATAAATCACCTTCCTGACTAGCATTTCTTGAAGTGGAACCTCGATGCCTGTGGAATATATTATTGGAGACCAAGAATCAATGAGAACCTCTAATAGTTGTCCCTTGTTTTTTTTTTTTTTTTAAGATTTTATTTATTTATTCATGAGAGACACAGAGAAAGAGAGAGACAGAGACAGAGACAGACCGGCAGAGGGAGAAGCAGGCTCCATGCAGGGAGCCTGACATGGGACTCAATCCCGGGTCTCCAGGATCACACCCTGGGCTGAAGGCGGCGCTAAACCGCTGGGCCACCAGGACTGCCCTGTCCCATAAAAAACATATGGTAATATAAACGATCATTCGATCGAAAGACAAACAGTTGACAGTGATTCTTTTCCATGAGAAGAAACACACCAGTAAAACCCAACAGTCTCTCAAACTGTTCTGTGGGCCTGGGTGGGAGTAAGGTGGAGGAAATGAGTTTTCTTTAAGAATAGAATTTCAGGAATCCCTGGGTGGCGCAGTGGTTTGGCGCCTGCCTTTGGCCCAGGGCGCGATCCTGGAGACCCGGGATCGAATCCCACGTCAGGCACCCAGTGCATGGAGCCTGCTTATGTCTCTGCCTCTCTCTCTCTCTCTCTCTGTGACTATCATAAATAAATAAAAAAATAGAATTTCAGACATTGGAGAAAAAAGTGTTTTTGACTCTGCCGCCTGCCCGCACCCACCCAGGTTGGACTTCTAGGGAACTGTGTGTACTCATTTTACAGTTTGCACAGCTTTGAATGGAACACAGAATAAAAGTGTGAGTACAGGTATCAGGTCGAAGATGCTAGAGTCTTTTTTGTTCTTTGTTCTTTGTTTTGGTTTTTAAGATTTCATTTATTTATTCATGAGAGACGCCGAGAGAGGCAGAGGGAGAAGGAGGTACAGGACTGGATCCCAGGACCCCAGGACCATGCCCTGAGCTGAAGGCAGATGCTCAACCACTGAGCCACCCAGGCGTCCCAAGATGCTAGGTTTTAAAACCAAGCTGTGGGATGGCACCCAGTGTGTCCTGTTGGATCACACACGCCTTTGACAGGATTAAATTGTGGCTTTGTATTTTTATGCTCGATTAGACTCTTTTCCCATTTGACATGGTCTTCATGACCGAGTTGTGAAATTAGACAGGGATTGATGCTGAATCTTTAGGCAAATGATTATACACTGGGCTATGTTCAGTGGCCTTCGGTGGTGAAGTCCCAGGCTGGGGCCAGACCTGCATTTTCTATTCCTGCCACACACACAGCCCCAGGAGACAGCAGACATCTTTCTTTCGTGGCAGCTCCCCCTTCCCTGACACTCCCTTCACTTCCCCAGGCCTTTGTGGGCTCTGTGGGTCAGGCCCTCCTCACTAACTCAGTGCAGAGCTGCAGCCAGCTTTACTCTTGGATCCCTGGCTGTGGCTTCAGCAACTCTAGCCCACAGGCCTCCCGCCTTGAACTCCGAATTAGGTCTGCATTTCCAGTTCCCTTCTGGACCTGACACTCCCTCGAGCAACATGCCACTTCACCCCAAATGCTACCTCTAGGCTCTCTAGTCCCAGGAGCCAGAGGCAGGGAGGCCCCCAGAATCCCGCCTCTCCTTCATATCCCTTTGCAGCCTCCTCCTGCAATCGGCTGCTGAGATGAGTTGATTGTAGTTGTTTCAGGTCCATACGTCCTTCCCTCTCCTCCCATTTTCCCTCCTCTGGACTAGGGAACCATCTCCCAGCTTCCACCTCCTGGCAATTCCAAACACGTCTGTGGGGGTGCCCTCTCCCCTTGCAGGTTCAGCAGCTCACTTGTGCCCACTTCAGAGAGGTGAAACTACTTTGCTCGTTGTTTGAGGCCTGGGGTGATGGGCTGGAATCTGTCTAGTTTCTTACCCACCACCATCCTTCCCTTGGACGGTGGGACCCAGCCCCCACCTTGGCTCCAGCCTGACAAGTCCCCTCCCTTCCCCACTCCTGGATATGTCCATGCCTTTGCAGTAGCTGTGGCTAGAATACTCCTCTCATTCTTCCAGGCTAGGAACCTGCAGGCAGGCATCTGCAGATGGGGCTCTATTTCTGTTCGACCCGGCTCCTTTCCTGACACACAGTGTGGGGTTGATAAATGTTTCAATGTTTGAATAAAGTCCGCATGAGTCATTTTATTTATCTGTTTGAAGAAAGCAGCGTTTTGTAACTCCTCAACTCCTCTTGCTCCCATTTGCTTGCCCCAAATTTCCATGAGCTGTTAGGAATCAGAGATAGCAGGTAAGGTGCTGGCAGCACCACTGAGTTGATCTGGGTGTTTCACCTCTCGGCTTTTGGAATCTGGGAAAGATATTTTCCTTTTCACTGGGACGTTAACTATATCCCCAAACCATGTTTCTAACATGAACAAATGGGTCAGAGTTCAGTACCCCAGGCAGTTTTCAAACCAAATTTGGTAATGTTGATTTAAAACTGCTCAACAAGAAAAGCACCCAGTACAATCATGGAAAATATTAGAACTGCTTTCTACGTAGCGACATATTGTTGAGAGAATTGTTCACTGAAATTATATTAATCACAGGGAAGGATTATAAGCTCTCTCTCTCTTTGTTTTTTAAACAGGATCAATTTGACAACTTAGAAAAACACACACAGTGGGGAATTGACATTCTTGAGAAATACATCAAATTTGTAAAGGAGAGGACAGAGATCGAACTCAGCTATGCAAAGCAACTCAGGTAAGTTGATATAGAAAAAGGCTATTGGTTAACTGCAAAATGGATGTAACTATAATTTATATTCTCATTTATACTGTGAATGTATAGTCCTTTAAATATTTCATTTCCTCTTTTATGTGAGGTAATATATTTGAACAGAAATCATTGCTTTTACTATAGAAAATTCATTTTCATGGAACAATAAAAATAAAAACTAAGTTATTGCCCTCTGGCTCTGGTTTTTTTTTTTTTTTTGAAGGATATTTTCTGAATATACTTGGAAAAATAAGTATATTCTTTTCAGAAAACTCCTAATTGAAATATAACGTATCTGTGCAGAGAAGTACACATCCTAAGTGTACAGCCCCAGAAATCTTCAGAGTGAACACCCCTGTGTCACCAGGACCCAGATACTAGAAACAGGCAAATCCAGCCCCAGAGGCCCCCTGCCCTTCTGGTGCCTCACCCTCTTCCCATGGTTGTACACTCTTCTGATTTCCAATGACACAGACAGTCTTGTCTGTTTTTGAACCTCATGTGAACATATTCACTTATTAGGCACTGTTTGTATTTGCCTTCTTTTGTTGTACATTATGTTTGTGAGATTCATTTACGTGGCTGCATACAGTGGTAGCTTCTTTTCATTGGTGGTTGGCATCTGGGTGTGTGAGTATACCACAGTCCATCCATTCCGCTGCCCCTGGCGATTGCTTGTCCCCTGTGTGGGGTTATAAAGTCTGTCTACACCCAGGAGTGGAAATGTGGGGTCATTGATGTTTAGCTTTAAGTAAACAGTTTTCCAAAATGCTTCTCCCGATCTACCCTCCATCCAGCAGCCTGTAAGAGTCCTGTGGAGCAGCATTTTAAAAGTGCTTGGACCTCTTACATCTTTAACGTTGAAATTATCCAAGAAATGTGTGCTTTTAGATAAAATGTGTGCTTTTAAATAAAATGTGTAAAAGTTGTTGGTAGAACAAAGCTGGAACTTGATGTGGCATGCACAATCTTTAATGATCTCTTGTTTGGTTGAATTGGTTTATGCTGATTGTTTTAAGGCCTATTAAAGATCTGACACCACCCCCCCACCATACAAACACACAAAAAGAAACCTGATAAAGATCCAGATGACTTTTGGCATAGAAACATTTAATTTGAACCCAAAGAGTGTCTGTAGAAGGAGTATATTCATGTGTCACTGAGAGAAGGTAGATTCTTTTAGAGCTGGTATTGTTTATAAATAAGCACCTGAATGGTGCATATGGATTGCTTTTATGGATGACAAGTTTTGTTTCCATTGAGTAAATAAAACATAAAACATATTGCTCAATGAAACAACCGTTATGACTTGCTGAATCCAGATGGATTTCTAGCACTGTGTATATGAATCAGCCTCTCATCCTGAATGTAGGAATAGGGAAGGGGCTGCTTCATGCTGATTATCTAAATATTGCACTGGTAGTCATAAAATGGCTTTCCTATGAAAATGGGATACATACATCTTTAGCCTAAACACGGTCTTGCCTTATGGATTTATCTGTGTTTGTTGTCTCTCTTTTTCTATTAGCTGACGCTTGTCTTCCCTGACACCTTTGTCACGATCTTGTTTTGTTTGGGAGGTTTGTGATTAGATGCCATTAATTCAGCACTAGCAAGTGTCTGCTCCGTTCTGTATCACGAAAGGAAAGGCCTTTCTTAGTTCCTCCTGTGGATCACACTCTGGCTTCTCGCCCTTTCTCATCACCCTAGGTGAGGGATGGAGGATGCAAGTAACAAAATGGGAGGCTCTTGCAAAAGAATGCAAATTCCAGTGTGGGTTTAGGGTAAGGTATAATGGCTCTCCATTGATGTTTTACCCTCTTGTAGATCATGTTTCACAACTTGAAACAGGATTAGTATTAGGGTTCTGATGGTAATTTGGTACGTACTTTTCCTGGGATTTAAATAGATATTTAGTAGGCTCTACACCCAATGTGGGGCTCAAACTTACAACCCCTAGACCAAGAGTCACATGTTCCACCAACTGAGCCAGCCAGGTGCCCCCTGAGATTTAACTATTAACATTTGTTTTATTACATCCCTAAGAGGTGTCTCAATTTGTCCTTGTTGGGAGAAGGTGATATACAGGATCAGGAGTAATTGAACAAATGCCTTCAAGATGATTACTAACCCTTCAGACTGTTCTTCTCCTTGATACTGAGCTGCAGTGCTGATACATAAGCATCCTCTCTCCTTTGGGGGTTTGCTTCCCCACTCACCCAAGTGACTCAGCATCTCCCCTTTCTGCAAATCCAGCACCTCCTTTCCCATCCTCCCCACTTGCTTGCTATGTCACTAAAAACATGGAAGCAGTCAGAAGACGACTTCCTCAGACTCTCAGCATCTGACCACATGTCTCTGTGCCCCCTGCCCCGAGATGCTTCTGTCTAAATCCAGGCACCCCTCCTGTGCACCAGGTGTCACCTCTACCTCTGACTCTGGAACTCAGCCCCAGTGGTTCTCTCTCCCATGCCCTCAGTTCTTCATTCTCTGGTGGATTATTATCCCAATTGACACATGAGCATGCCGTCCTTCAAAAACAAACTTCCTTTGAACTCACTCTCCTCACCATCTGCCACCATTTCTCTGCTCCCCTTTCCAGCCAAACTTCTCAGGAGTACCTTCCTTGCTGGCTCCAGTCCCTCCCCTCTCTCTACGTTAAACTAACCCTGCACCACTCAGCCTGAACTGCTCTTCAGGTGACTTCCATATCCTTCAACCCAGTCACCTATCCTCAGTTCAGAGTCCTTGGCCCATTAGCAGCTTTGACGAGGTAGATGCTTCTTCCTCCTTCTCTCTTGGCCTCTGAAATTCCAATCTGGCTTCCTTCCTACCTCACTGGGAGTTCCTTCTCACCCTGCTTGCTGGGTTCTCCTTCTCCCCCTGTCTCTTCATCCGATGTGCGCTAATACCCAGTCCCTGTCATCTTACCCTCTCGATCTGTATTCCCTTGAGAATCTCATCTGGCTTTAACTATGATCTCTGTGACAGTGGCTCACAGATGTGTTCCTCCAAGGTAAACCTCTATCCTGGACTCTGACACAGATTATGCATCATCTCCAGTTGGATGTCTAAAACCTATCTGAAATACATGTCTGAAACCGAATCTGTCCACTTAAAATCTACATTTGCATAGCCCAACTTTTCCCTAGGCACTTGAGGGCAGCTGCCTCCTTCCTTGTTAGGTCAGAAACCCTGGAGTCTCCTTTGGCTCCCTTCTTTCTCTGCCACTACCCACTCCCATCCCCAGTCTAAGCCATCAAGAAGTCCTGGTGACTGTACTTCGAAAGTTTATGCAGGATCTGACCCCTACTGGTAAACTCCACCGTGGTCCAGTCTCCATCACCTCTCAGCTGGGTTATTATGAGGCTTTTAACTGGTTTCTCTTATTCCCTTCTTATTTCCTCTTGTCTGTTTTCCACAAAGCAGCTAGATCTTGGCAGTCTCTTCAAAATTCCAACAACTCCCCATTTTACTCCGTAAATCAGAATCCTTACCATGGATGTCCTACAAAGCCCTATGTGATCATATCCCCCAGCCTCTGACATCATTTCTTTCCTTCTTCTCCCTCCTCTCTGCTCTAGCAATACCAGCCTCCTTGCTGTTTCTTGTACACACCAGGCATGCTCTCACTCCAGGGCTCACCTTTCCATGTGGGTATCATTTATATGTTCTTCTCCTCGATCCACAGGGCCACCCCCTTGCCTCCTTCAAGTCTTTCCTCAGATGTCATCTGCTCAGTGAGGCCTACCTCATCTGCTGTACTTTATGGCTTTTCCATAGCACTCATAACTTCCTAACATTCTTTATAATTTTCTTAGATATCATGTTTACTGCTCATTTCTTCCACTGCTCCTCCACTACAATGGAAGAAGCCCCTTTAGGGCAGGGGATTTGAGTTGTGTTCCCTAGAGTATCCCAGTAGTATGGAACAGTGCCTGATGCATACTAGGTACTCAGTAAATAGTTGTAGAAAGAGTGAATTGACAGGTCCGGATCTAAGATGTTTGGTCCTTAGTGCTTCAAGGAGAATCATGTGTTTGCACAGGCTGTGAGAGCTGATGAGGGCTTACCAACAAACAGAACAACCAATAATATGTCAACAGAGTTCCAGGGGAGCTCTAAGGAATGAGATACCTTGGAGCTCACCTTCTCACTGTGGAAAATAGACTCCACATGCAACTAAGCAAAATATCAAATCATTTAAAGATAACATTTATCATCCCAGATAAGAAAAGCCAGTGATGTAATAGAGCATGATGGTGGGTGGGGGTTACTTAACTAGACTGGACAGGGAAAACTGTTGCTTGAGAACAGAAGGACAGAGAGGGCAGGCATGCCAAAGTCTGGACATAGCTCTTCCAGGCCAAAGAATCATCAAGTGCAAAGGTCCTGAGGTGGAAACATGTTCAAGGAATGGAAAGGCCAGTGTGACTGATGCATAGTCCATAAATGCTTGCTTGAAATAGCAGTATGATGTTGAAAAAGCAACATGATCTTTTTGGGGAGACCTCTGGTATTAAGTCATTTTAATTTTTTTTTAACATTAGAGGAAAAGAAATGCTAACTGATTTTAGAAGCAAAGGATGATAATTAGGGCTCTGATTTCTATAGGTTTAGACATACTACAGGCCAAGTCCCAATCCATCCACTGCCTGGTATTGTAAATAAAGTTTTACAGAAACACAGCCTCATCCATTCATTAATGTATTGTCTATGGCTGCTTCTGAAAAACAATTTCAATTGACTAGTTGCCACAGGACCATGTTACCTACTTGCAAGTCTATCTTATCTTTTACAGAAAAAATTTACTGACCCTTGTTATACTTACTTCAGAGTTATTTAATATTTCTTCAAGGCAATGTAAGGTCAAATTCCTAACAAAGTTTTAAAACATCTCATATGACCTATCTAAGAGCACCAATTATTGATTGCCTGTTCGACTGTTAATTTTTTTTAAAAAAGCTAAATTATTTGTTATGACCAGATAATGAACTCATATGATTAAGAATTCCAGAGGTATAAAATGATATACCATGAGGGACGCCTGGGTGGCTCAGCGATTGAGTGTCTGCCTTCGGCTCAGTGATCCTGGAGTCCTGGTATTGAGTCCCACATCGGGCTACCCCTGCATGGAGCCTGCTTCTCCCTCTGCCTGTGTCTCTGCCTCTCTGTATCTCTCATGGATAAATAAATAAAATCTTTTAAAAATAAATAAAGTAAAATAAAATAAAATGGTGTACCATGAAGGGTCCCTTCTCTTACCCTGTCCCTGCGTACAATAAATGTTATCAGTCACTTGTTTTTCCTTCCTGAGAAATTTTATGCCAACACAGGCACACGAGGGTGTGTTTTCTTCCTTGTTTCCCCAGCAGTACTGTGTGCCCTTGCTTTAATACATCCTGGAGATTGTTCTGAGGATTCATTATTTTTGCGGTTTAGAATATCACATTGGGTTGGTGGACATGTTAATTGTTTCCAATTGTTTGCAACTCTGAACAAAGTTGCAGTAACCTTGAGTAATCCACTTGGACAAGACTGTCTGGAGACTTAGTTCCTAAAAGGAGTGTTCTGGTTCCGATAGAGTTCCCCAAATTGCCACTGAGAGGCCATGACCCTTGTGGCTCATACCAGAGCATGTGCAGTGCTACTTACCTTGACCCTCAGTACTTCTTGGTGCTGGTCTTTTTTTATCTTTGCCAATGTGATAAGTAAAAATTGGAGAGTCTGAGTCTTTTTTTTGCTTCTCTTATTATCAGTGAGATTGAGTCTGTTTTTATACATTTGAGCCATTTTACTTCCTTTTTGATGAATCATCCATGTCCTGCTCAGCTTTTTTCTTAGGTTGGAGTTCATTGTCAATAAAGGGTAATTATATAGAAATAATTTTATAAAACATAATGCATATTGTATATATAAGGAATTCATCTTACATTTACTTTCACAATAAAAAAGACATACAAAGCAAATGGAAGGATTTGCCAAACCATAAATATTAAACTCTTATAAGATTTAGCAGAACAATTATGGAAAACTTCCAGGATGTCATTTCTGTTTTCATTTTAACTCCATGTTATAATTTTAAACGGACTCAATTGACTCACTGCCAAGTAAGATAGAGAAAATAATATTTACATGTTTTGCCTCCTCTTCTAATTGAGTTATATAATTTGTTATGTAACATGGTCCCACAGTTAATTTGTCTTAATTCTGCATTTATTTATTTGTTTGTTTAGATTTAAGAGAGAGAGGGGGAGAGCGTGTGTGCATGGTGGGGGAGGGGGAGCGGGAGAGCAGGAGACTCAAGCAGACTGTGCTGAGCGCAGAGCCGGATCCTGGCTGGATCCCACGCCTCTGAGATGATGACCTGAGCCAAAGCCAAGAGTCAGATGCTAAACTGACTGAGCCACCCAGGCGCCCCTTAATTCTGTATTTAAATATAAATGTATTCTCACCACCATTCCTTCTACCACAGCCTCTCTCCACTGTCTCTTGGCATCAAAAATAAATGCAAATATTTCCTTCCCTAATGAGAGTTTGTGGAGTAATCTTCGAGTTCATGCCTGTTTGAGAATACCCCACACCTGATAATAATTTGGCCTGGTTGTTCTCCAGTCATGTTTTCTTTCTCTCCAAACTTTGCTGCTGCATTGTTTTTTGGTGGAAAAGTCTGGAGCCAGCCAGATATTTTTTTCTTTGTAGGTGACTTGCTTTTTTGACAATATATGTGAAGAATTTTTTGTTCCATTTAGCAGTTTGATAACATCTCCACACTCAGCCTTGTGGTTGATCATTCTTTGTCAGTTTCCTTAGAGCCCTTTCATATGCAGATTCAACTCTTCATTTCAGGGGAATGTTCTTCAATTCCATCTAAATATTTTTTCTGTACTACTTACTGGGTTGTACATACTTCAGAGATATGAGATTTCCTCATGTTAAAGCGTTCTGTTCTTTACGTAAATTTTTTTTTCTTTTTTTTTTGCTTTTGTTAGTTGCTTTCCTTATTTTGATTATCTCAAAACTTTGCTCTGTTCAATTTGGTATCCAGCCCACTTCATTTATTAGTTCTGTAGTGTGTGCTTTAGTTCTTAGTTCATTTCCTTAGTTTTGTGGTCTATTTTAGTTTGTGGTCTGGGAACTCTTTGCTTTATTGGCTTTGTGTTTTTATTAAGTTTGTCAGTAGTGTAAAATATTCTGGAGGAGTTTGCTTTTGCTTCTTTTCTTCCAGATTGGGTGTTTTTGTTGTTTTGGTGTTTTTTTTGTTTTGTTTTTTTGTCATTCTCTCCCTCCCTCCTTCCTTCCTTTCCTTCATTCCTGCCAATCTTCCTTCCTTCCTTCCTTCCTTCCTTCCTTCCTTCCTTCCTTCCTTCTTTCCTTCCTTCCTTCTCTTCCATGTTACATATCATGTCTTTTCTCCTCACTTATGTTCAATATGGGCAGGTCAGTGAAGTGGTTAAGAGAACAGACACTAGAGCCCCAGGACCTGGAATGAACTCTTGATTCTTCCATTCAATAGTAACACAACTTGGGGCAGATACTCTCTGTGCTTCATCCTTTTCAGCTCTTTTTGGGAAAGCACAATTCTCTGATCAAATTTTATTTTGCTGTCTTTATCTGGAAATCTTGTGAGTTTTTTTAAAAAGAAAGAAAGAGAAAGAAAAAAGAAAGAAAGAAAGAAAGAAAGAAAGAAAGAAAGAAAGAAAGAAAGAAAGAAAGAAAACAAAACATTCCTGGACCCAACCCTGGACCTTCCATTTCGGAGGGCCTGGAACTGGGCCCAGGTATCTCCTTTTTAAGCTTCCCTGTGGCTCTTCAGATCAACCAAGTTTAAAATCCAGTATCCTTATGAGAGGATTATATTTTTCTCTTACCTCTTAATTAGCCTGTCTGAAGAGCAAGTTTAATATATAAAACACTTAAAATTTCTTAGAAAGATCCCATAAATTTAAAACTACTCTTTGTGGGTTTTTTTCTTGCTTGTTGTTTTTTGAGTAACCTCATACAAAATAGAGTGAGAAAGCCCATTTCCAGAGAATGGAATTGAAAGTTGATCTTTCTTTCTAGTGGTCCCTGAGAGAAATATCTTGATTTTCCCTTCCAGACCTTTTAAGCTTTTAGTTTTCTGCTGGCATTTATAGAGTGAATTATTCATTGGTGCTTTTAAGAAGCATTTTGAATGCTGTATATGCTAACATGGTCAAAGTGATACTCATTCATCACAACTTGATGGTCTTTACAGGCTGTCACCCACAACAGAATATCACCTGTGGTCCCTTTTTTTTTTTTAATTTATTTATTTATGATAGTCACAAAGAGAGAGAGAGAGAGAGAGAGAGAGAGACAGGCAGAGAGAGAAGCAGGCTCCATGCACCGGGAGCCCGACGTGGGATTTGATCCCGGGTCTCCAGGATTGCGCCCTGGGCCAAAGGCAGGCGCCAAAACGCCGCGCCACCCAGGGATCCCTCACCCGTGGTCCTTAATCCTGGTTAGGATTGGACTAGTAAGAAGGAACTATAAAGAGTGCTGGTTTGGGGGCACTTGGGTGGCTCTTATGGTTAAGTGTCTTGCCTGCCTTCAGCTCAGGTCATGATCTCTGGGTCCTGGAATAGAGCCCCATGTTTGACTCCCTGCTCTGCAGGGAATCTGCTTCTCTTTCTCCCTTTGCCCCTCCCTCCTGCTCATGCTCTCTCTCTTTCTCTCTCTCTGTCTCAAATGAATAAATAAAATCTTTTTTTTTTTTAAAGAGTGCTGGTTTTACCTGAATATATTCAAGCTACATTTTCTTTAATTGGATATTAAATTTAAATTTTTTTACACACACACAAAAATTTTTTTTTTAAGATTTTATTTATTTATTCATGAGAGACACACAGAGAGAGAGAGAGAGAGAGAGGCAGAGACACAGGCAGAGGGAGAAGCAGGCTCCATGCAGGGAGCCTGATGTGGGACTCAATCCCCAGTCTCCAGGATCACACCCCAGGCTGCAGGCGGCGCCAAACCTCTCTGCGCCACTGGGGCTGCCCCAAAATTTAAATTATTTTTATGAAGGCTTAAGACCAGAAGCTAAAAGGAAAATGTGGATTTATTAATTTTTAATACATTTTTAAAATATGAAGTGGGTTTTTTGGTTTGTTTTATTTAAGTAGTCCCTAGAGCCCATGTGGGCCTCAAACTCCCAATCCCAAGATCGAGAGTCACTCACTCTTCTGACTGAGCCAGCCAGGTGCCCCAGAAAATGTGGATTTAAAGAAATCGTTGAAATAACAGTTTCAGGGGTACCTGGGTGGCTCATTCAGTTACGTGTCTGCCTTTGGCTCAGGTAATGATCTCAGGGTCCTGGGATCGAGCCCCTCATGGGGCCCCCCGCTCAGTGGGAAGCCTGTTTTCCCTCTCCCCTGCCTCTGCTCATTCTCACTATCTCCCATCTCTCAAATAAATAAATAAAATATATTTTTTTAAGTTTCAAAAGAATTTTTATGTAAGATGTGAATTTAGAAGTGAAATTTTCAATTTATAATTTATAGTTAACAGAAGAAATGATTAATATTTTAAACCATGCATTAAAAACATCTCACATACAGGGGCATCTGGGTAGTTAAGTTGACTAAGCATCTGACTCTTGATTTCACCTCAGGTCATGATATCAGGGTTATAAGATCAAGCCCCACACTGAGGTCTTCACTGGGCGTGGAGCCTGCTTAAGATTCTTTCTCCCTCTCCCTCTGTCCCTCCCCCCACATTCCTCCCTCCCCTCTTCCTCTCTACAGAAAAAAAAAATTCTCACATGCAGCTACTAGGGTTTTTTTTTTTTTTTAAGATTTATTTATTCATTCATTCAGAGAGAGCGAAGAGAGAGGCAGAGACACAGGCGGAGGGAGAAGCAGGCTCCATGCAGGGAGCCCGATGTGGGACTCGATCCCGGGTCCCCAGGATCACACCCCAGGCTGCAGGCGGCGCTAAACTGCTGTGCCACCGGGGCTGCCTGCTACTAGGGTTTTTAATACCCCAGTCTCCCATATATGCCTCTCTATGTATATGTGGAAAAAACTTTTTGGTTATATAGACATCTGCTTTACATGTGTTCCCCTCCATCCCTGCCACCCATAACTAAGATGGATTATTTTTATTAAGTCTACCTTTTAAGGAGTGATATTGGTAGGGATCCCTGGGTGGCGCAGCGGTTTGGCGCCTGCCTTTGGCCCAGGGCGCGATCCTGGAGACCCGGGATCGAATCCCACGTGGGGCTCCCGGTGCATGGAGCCTGCTTCTCCCTCTGCCTCTCTCTCTCTCTCTCTCTCTGACTATCATAAATAAAAATTTAAAAAAAAAAGGAGTGATATTGGTAAACTAACTCAAGAGCTTTACTCTGCTTTCAACAAAGATGATTTCTCTCCTTTGCATTATTTTTTTCAAGTATCTTTCTCTTTCTTTCTTTCAAAGATTTTATTTTTAAGTAATCTTTATACTCAGTGTGGGGCTTGAACTCACAATCCTGAGATCAAGAGCTGTGTACTCCACCAACTGAGCCAGCCAGGGGCCCCTAAACCACATTTTTAAGGAAATAACTGCTTTTCAACATTTTTTTGGACCTAGGTTATTAGGTAACTGTACTATGCATCCAGAGTATCAGCAGAGAAAATGTGACATGGTTTATTTATTTTTAAAGATTTTATTTAATTTATTCATGAGAAGCAGAGAGAGAGAGAGGTAGAGACACAGGCAGAGACACAGGTAGAGAAGCAGGCTCCATGAGGAAGCCCGACGTGGGACTCGATTCTGGAACTCCAGGATCATGCCCTGAGCTGAAGGCAGACACTTAACTGCTGAGCCACTCAGGTGTCCCTAATAGTTAAAAATTAATTATAATTTTGAAATTATATACTCATGTCTTCAATTTACTTTTATTTTCTTACTATTATTCTAAGTAAGCTCTATGCCCAATGTCAGGGTTGAATTCATGACCCTCGAAATCATAAGTCAGGCTCTACCGAATGCGCCACCCAGGCATCCTTCATATCTTTAAGTTGCAACAATGGATATTCTGTTGGGTGTTACATATTCTCCCAGAATTTCCAAACTTGAAGGAGCAACAGAGGTCATTTCATCCAACCCCCTTGAACGCACAGATGAGGAGCTGGACCCACAGACTTGCTCAGTCATTTGTCTGGAGTCATGCCATCCTAGAGCAATGTCCTTTTTACTAAAGTCCATTGCCTCATGTCACCTAGTAGCACCTGTTAGAGATGAAATCATGTCCACTTTGTAAAGTGTACCATGATCAAAATTGTAAATTTATGGTGGTGTATTTTTTCTAGGTCAATCTGTAGATTCAGGGGAAATGAAAGAATGTGAAATAATGAAAGGAGTTACTAGAAAAGAGGAATAGAAACATGGGATAAACAGGGAAGTGAGTACTGAGATGCGGTCAAGTGAAGACCCTGACTGTGGACCGTTAGTCAGCCTCTTCTGACTATTTCCATAAAGTGTAGCCACTAAAGTCAGGTCCCGTGAGAAATCAGCCAGTGAGACCCATGTGAGTGAGTTTTGTGTTTTCAGCCTTACCTCCTGGTTTTTGTGTAAATTTAAGCATGTTGAATATAGAGATTATCTGGACTCTTGACCCGGAGGTGAGATTAGGAAGAGAAATGTAAGTGATTTTGGCTCATCTGAGTGTGTTCAGTGCAAACCTGCTAGGCAGGTTGAAAGTTCCTAATTAAATGTCTTAGCACCAACATCCCCCAAATTCCTTTCTTTTTCATTATCTCTTTTGTGGGAGCAGCCACACAGCCTTGACAACATGTCATTGGCATTTGGATTTTTTTTAAAGATTTATTTATTTATTTTAGAGAGCATGAATGGGAGGGGCAGAGAGAGAGGGGAAGAGAGAGAGAGAGAGAGAATCCCAAACAGACTCTCCACTGAGGATGGAGCCTAACACAGAGCTCAATTCCATGACCCCAGGGTCATGGCCTGAGCTGAAACCAAGAGTTGGATGATTAGCCAACTGTGCCACTCAGGCACCCAGAACTTGGATTTTTAATTTGAACATTTTGACATAGTCCATATGCTTTCCTTGGATCATCGTGAAGATGATCAGGAGGGAACGGTGGCCTGATAGG
Source organism: Nyctereutes procyonoides (assembly GCF_905146905.1). Taxonomy (NCBI): domain Eukaryota; kingdom Metazoa; phylum Chordata; class Mammalia; order Carnivora; family Canidae; genus Nyctereutes; species Nyctereutes procyonoides. Next base: position 35,957,491 of record NW_026575020.1, read on the forward strand.
AAAGTTCAGTGCTATAGGTGAAAGCCACTGCATGTATACATATAGTCTATACTCTCCAATTAAAGTCAGGTCTTAACAGCCAGGCTAACACCCAGCTGGTGGCCCTTACTGTTCTTTTTTTTTTTTTTAAGATTTTATTTATTTATTCATGAGAGACACACACACACACAGAGGCAGAGACACAGGCAGAGGGAGAAGGAGGCTCCATGCAGGGAACCCAACATGGGACTCGATCTCGGGTCTCCAGGATCACACCCCAGGCCAAAGATGGCACCAAACAGCTGGGCCACCGGGGCTGCCCGGCCCTTTCTGTTCTTAATGTGCTCTACCTTTGAGGCAAAAGATTCAAAGCTGTGTGATCCTTCATATCCTGAGCTTTATCACTCATATAGAAATATGGAAGGAAGCAAGGGCACCTGGCTGGCTCAGTCGGAAGAGCATGCAACTCTTGGTCTTGGAGTCATGAGTTCCAATCCCACATTGGGAGTAGAGATGACTTAAGAAGGCGGGGGGGGGGGGGGGGGAAGGAAATAAATGAATTTCAGTTGTGAATATTTTGTGATTTTTTTTTCTCATAAGCAAAAGCACTGACTTCATCTTTCTTTTTTGATTTCTCAATCATCTTTCTATAGAAGGTGACAGGTCTGCATTTTTCTTTTAGGAACCTCGCAAAGAAATACCAGCCTAAGAAGAACTCAAAGGAGGAAGAAGAATACAGGTCTGTTTAATAACGCTGATAATTATGTGGTGATATCTTTATACCCATCGTGATAAGAATGAAGGAAAGGAGGAATGGAATCAGCAAAAAGAAGCTGCATTCCCCGCTTATATTTGTGCTAGTTTTAAAATTGGCAGTGAGAACAATAAAAACCCTACTCAACTAACTTATGCTGAGTCACTAGGCCTATTCCAGATTGTTTCAATTAAGGTACTTGGAAAAAGCTTAGAATATAATCTAAGCAAATACAGGAAGTGTGGATTATGCATTCCACAGTGTTGATTTGCTTTTATAATATCAAGAGTCTCTTTCATTGAGAAATATGTCCTTTTCAGTTAGAAATTAAGGCCCCTTACCGTGTACAGCCCTTATAATGTATCATGTCTCTAATTTAGATCTAAACATCTGTTGCATTGGTACCTATAGCAGGTAAAGGTATTTGGGGGTCATATTTGGACCAAGTATTAACAAAGGCAAGTACTGTTTATGTAGAGTGATTCAGTGTCACAAAATGCAAAGTGTTTCAGTTGTAATTAATTCTGAGCCATTTCAACGAGAACACTCATGAGTAATGAACTGTCAGGATCCTATGGGAGGTCAATGCACATTAACCTGATTTTAATTAATATTTCATCAGCACATACAGTGTTAGAAGGGATGGGGCATTGTTTGAAAAGAATGGCTTGTGTTCACTTCCGTAGGTATACGGCGTGCAAAGCCTTCCTTTCCACCCTGAACGAAATGAATGATTATGCTGGGCAGCATGAAGTTATCTCTGAGAACATGACCTCAAACATCACTGTGGAGTTAGCCCGCTACGTCCAGGAACTGAAGCAGGAGAGGAAATCGGTAAGAAAAATATGTTGTTTCTTCATAAGTGATGGACCAGGGGTAACGGGAATATCCCTAGAAGCTTTCAAATTAAATACAGTCATATAAGGTGGTAGGTCTTGAACTTGAACTGAATCGTGTAAAAGTTATGGACTCTGTTCTTAGAAGGTGTTTCTAGGTCTTTATAAGGGTCCCTCAGCCACTGAAACTTATCTGGGGACTGCCAGGATGCTAATCCCTTTGAGGAATTTAATTATATTTGAGGACATAAAAGAGTCATAAAAAGAGTAAGCAATATAAGATTATATATGCGGTGTGGAATACATAGTATTAAAATAAATCCTTATAAAATGTTCAAAAAACCAGAAGGATGATCCCAGGTACATCTACTCTGTTCTTTGGCTCCTTCATCCTCTAATGAAGAGGACCATTTGTGTTCCTCTTACCTTCACTATAATCTTTTTATAGCTTTTATTGTTAACAAAGGAGAAAAATGTATGCTCACACAAAGTATATTCATAGTCAAGGTTTTGCCCTAAAAGATTTATTTTTAAGCTGTGGTCTGTATCATTGTTCTCTGATCAATTATTCGGTACGTCATAATTTGTTAGTAATAAAGTAGTAAAGCTGGCCAGTGATAATGCTTTTTTCATTTAAATTTGAGTCCACTCTAATTCTTTTAGTCTGCTGGAGATGGAGGAGCCAACAGGGAAGATGTGGTTCCTGCTGAAATGGGGAGAGATATTAAATAATAATGACCAAAATATTTACTTAATTGCAACTGTGATAGTTGCTACAAGTATGAGTACAGGTGCTATGGGAGCAGATGATAGGAATACCTAACATGCTCCTGCTCAGAATCCGGGAGCAGCTTGCCAAGGCCCTTACCACCTAACATTTTAACAAGGATGAATAGGAGTGGCCTGGGACAAGCAATAGAGGGAGCAGCCAGTGCAAAGGCCCTGAGACAGGAAAGTATTTGGAACATCTGAAGGGTTTACTTCTATCTAAGCTGTAAGTAGGTAGCACATGGCTTTGGGTATGTTTAATAGTTAGGAACAGATCTGTGTCTTAAGATCACCCATTCGTCTGGAAAATATATATATAAATAAAACACAATTCATAAACTGAGATGAAGTTTTTATCTATTCACATTAGAGCAGTGATCTCAACAGGGCACAGTTTTTCTCGCCACCTCAGCAACATTTGCCAGTATCTGGAGATAGTTTTGGTTGTCTGGGGGATTAGATGGGGGTGGGAAGGCTGCCATCGGCATCTGATGCGTAGAACCCAGAGATGCTGTTAAACGTCCTACAGTGAGCAGGCCAGCCTCATCAACAAAGGATTACCTGGCCCATAATGTCCGTAGTGCCCAGATTGAGAAACCCTGCCTCAGAGCCCCAAGTTAGATGACAGCATCTTCCAGGCCATTCATTAAAAAAGATCTTTTTTTTTTTTCTGTGATGGAAAGGAAGCAGTGAAACAGAATACTAAGGTTCAGAATGAACCACAAATGCCTAATGTAATCATGAAGCAAATACAATAAATCTGAACATGATGTTGGACTGCTTCCCTGGGTTCTTGAACTTCCCTCAACCTTGCAAAGTTTATACCTTTTCCCTGTTTGTTTCTTTGTTCAATGCTTTGTTTCTCTTGACTGACCTGCATCCACCCATACAGCTTAGAAATTTAGCCACCACCCTAAACAAGAACTCTCTGCAATTACCTTAGTACAGAGTATACATTCTGTTTCTGGAGTGAATCATGAGATATGAACCCACATAACCTGGCTTCCTGTTACTTTTTTGAATCTCTCTTCCTCCAACAATATGGCCCCCTTGCTGCTCCTCATCCTTGCCCTGTGTGATCCTGCCTCAGGGCCTTTGCACTGGCTTTTCTCTCCTTGGAAAGCTTTCCCTCCAGATTTCTGCAGAGCTCACTTGCTGACTTCTTTCTTGGGAATATCATCTCCTTGAGGTCTGTCTTGTCCACCTACTTAAAATTACAAAGTCCCAGGGCACCTGGGTGGCTCAGTGGTTGAGTGTCTGCCTTTGGTTCAGGTCATGATCCTGGGGTCCTGGAATTGAGTCCTGCATCAGGCTCCCAGGAGGGAGCTTTCTTCTCCCTCTGCCTATGTCTCTCATGAATAAACAAATAAAAAAATTTTTAAAAGATTTTATTCATTTATTCACAAGAGACACACACTGAGAGAGGCAGAGACACAGGCAGAGGGAGAAGCAGGCTTTATGCAGGGAGCCTGACATGGGACTCAATCCCAGGACTCCAGGATCATGCCCTGGGCCGAAGGCAGACTCTAAACCTCTGAGCCACCCAGGGATCCCCAAATAAAAGCTTTTTAAAAAAAATTACAAAGTCCCACCTCTCCTTCTTCTCCTTGTTTCCACCACCTTCCCTGCTCTACTGTTTTCCCATAGTGCTTACCAGCATCTAACATTTTATGTGTTTGTTTGTTTTCTTTCATCTCACTCTAGAATGTAAGCTCCACGAGGGCAAGAATTTTCTGGGCTACTCTCGTATCCTGAGCACCTGGAAGAGTGCCAGGCTGGGACGAAGCAGGCTCCTGAGAAATACTCCCAGGGTGGGAGAAAGATTTAGGAAGTAGAGAGAAGCAGTCTTAGACTCAACTTAATTCTTGGACTTTGTGTCACTAGCTGAGGATCCTTGTTATTTCTTTTTTGTGTTGTGATTTGGTCCTTTTGTTTTTATTCACTCACTGCTAATCATATGTTTTTCGTACAGTCATATTTGTAGTTTGAATTCTGTTCCCTTTATTTAATCAGAAATTATAGTAAATTATAGGTGATACAGATACACATTAAATAATATCTTGCAATACGTAGTGTTCCTTTTATTTTAGGGAGAATTACAAGCACACATCTCTGAGTCAGATGTTCTGCTAGGAAGAACTGCAAAGACCATGCTCTCTTGAAATTTTTTGTCATTACATTAAATTGACATTATAGGAAATTCGAAACCTTTTAAAATTCTAGAAAGAATCAATAGGCAAATGCATATCCCTGTTGTTTTAATACAATGCATCATGAACATTTTTGCTTTTCCTCTGTGTAATAGTTACCATTATTTTGAATGCCTGCATAATGTGGCATTATGTTTTATGTTGCTTTGCTGTGATTTTAAAAATTATTCTGATAATATTGGCTATTTAATTGCTTGTCCTCAAGTCTTCATTTTTATGGATTATAATCACCAATATCTATTAGGCTTTTATTTCATCCTCATAGCACCCCTTGGGACATTACACATTCTACCCCAGACCAGGAGGCTGGAGGTGGCAAGGCTGGGATTCAGTCCCGTACAGGGTGGTGCAGCTGGGTGTCTCTCTAAGCCCATGCATGTTCGCATGCATGTTTTTGTTTCCACTGAGTTATGTTCTTTAACCTACATCCAAGGATGCCAGGTTATACAGTGTGAACATCTTCACGGGCAGTTAGCTGTAGATAAAGTGCTCCTTGAGGTCGAACCTCATAGAAATAATCAATATTTCTCCTTTAGAGCTTTCCCTTTTGACTTGCCTGACTCTTATTAGCAAGTGATCTTACTTATTTTCAAAAAGATGACTCTTGAAAACACAGTAGAATGGGATCTTTTCCACTTTCTGGTGACATTTAGTGACTAGCAGAAGTGCCACAACAGAGTTGGAACTCAAATCCAGGTCTTCTGGTGTCATATCTAGTTGGCTTTTTTGCCGTGCTGCCAGGAAGGGCTGATAGCATGATTCAGATCTTCTCTAGAAGAGGGAGAACCCAAACCAGTAGTGTGTTCACGGCTCCCTTTATGGCTGTCAGGCCAGGAGAGGAAAGGACACAGGCATTCCGGGCAACAAATGGGCTCGGGATTCTGGTAGCCGACCAGCTGTGAAACATCAGACAAGGCTACAAAGGCTCTCTGAACCTGGAGTTCTGAGTCTGTAGTGAGAGCTGATCACAACCACCTTACCAGGTTGTTGCAGGCCACATAGGAGCATCGCACTTGGGTGTATTGATACATAGGCATGCATCCTCGGTAGCTCTTATCATGATCATTCTGTTTCTCTGTACAAAATCTCCTTCCTGTCCCAGAGCATTCTTTTTTTTTTTTTTTTTTTTAGATCTTAATTATTTATTTGAGAGAGAGAGAGAATGAGTACAAGCAGAGGGAACAGCAAGCAGAGGGAGAGGGAGAAGCAGGATCCTCTCTGAGCAGGGAGCCCAACGTGGGGCTCTATCCCAGGACCCTGGGATCATGACCTGAGCTGAAGGCAGATGCTTCACCGACTGAACCACCCAGGCACCCCTACCCAGAGCATTCTGATCAGGGTTTGTTACAGAAAGCAGGACTGTACACAGGCTTCCCAGTGACCATATATCATAATAATATGGCCCAGTGCATTTAAAGAGACCTTTCTAAAAATGTTAAATTGGTGGATGGCATTGAAACAAGCTGGTTTCACCATTTTAGGTCTAGCTAGTACTTCTCATAGCTGACCAGAAATAATGTCTTGCTTAAGTACCAGTCTTAACCATTAGTATAATATGTTTTGGGCCATTTGATATAGCGGCGAAATCCTATCTGCCTACAGGGATGATTTTGAATTTACAGGATTACTGCTGGATCTCATTACTGTATAGAGTATTTCCAAGTTCAGTTTGGAATACTGCTGTGAAATTATTTCTCCTCTAGATTTTGCTATGTTTAAATAGATGAATCTCTAATAAGGGTCTGCATGGCAAAAAATAAATAGCTCATTCTGCAGAAGATGTTTCCTTCCCCCTGGATTTGAAAAGAAGGAAGGAAGTAGAGGGAGAGATGGACATTCTTCTCATCTTGGGGGCCATTTTATGATACTGAGCCAGCTGTTTGTCCTTTAAATCTTAAAAATCTCTCGTTGTAAAATAGGATAATACTTGCTGTTTATGTTCTATGGAGAAAAGATGGGTTTTAGGGATCAATGTCCACATTGACTTTGTTCCCACATTACATGTAGCTCTGTCACATAGTATTATGATTAACCAGTGTTTGTCCCAAGACACAAATCTGTAGGCTCACTTTTATGAAAATTCATTGATTTTTCAAAAGTAACTTCTTTAAAGGGAAACCTTGACTTGCTGTCTGCAAGGAGTTTAGGTTCTTTCCTGCCTGATGTCTGAGCCAGCAACAATTCCCATCGGGAAGTGTGAGTAGTCCTGGGAGCCCACAATGAGGAAGCTCTTAATTTCTTCACCTAACGGGCTCCACTGCAGAAACTATATTTTTGGCGAGATGCTTACATTCTCTTTGAAGTTGATAGACTCAGTAGCCAGTCTTTGGGGTGAAGATAATCAAAGTACACAGTGACAGTTCCTTTGCTTCATATTCAGTTTTTTGTCTGCAAATGTAAATTATCAATAAATCTGTACTATGTGACAATGTCTAGGACTTACTGGTGTTCTGTAGAAATTACTGGGAAATCAACATTCTTTGTAAGGCAACACGAGTAGTTTTAATGTGTAAATTCTAGAAATTTTATACTTGCCTGATTTTCCTAGATTTTGATAGATTTACGGTGAATATGATATTCATCTCTTTTAGCTGACCACATGCAAAAAAAACTTCTATTTCTTGGGGCTCCTGAGTGGCTCAGTTGGTTAAACATCTAACTCTTGATCTCAGCTCAGGTCTTGATCTCAGGGTTGTGAGTTCAAGCCCCACACTGAGCTCCATGCCTAGCATGGAGCCTACTTAAAAAAAAAAAAAAGAAGAACTTCTATTCCTTTTATGTACTCCCCCCCCTTTTTTTGAAGGCGGAGGGTCCTATGATTCATTTATTAGTTACCAATATTTTTATTTTTTTGTTTGCTTTTTTTAAAGATTTTTATTTATTTATTTATGATAGACAGAGCAGGGGGGCAGAGACACAGGCGGAGGGAAAAGCAGGCTCCATGCAGGAGCCGGACCTGGGACTCGATCCCAGGACCCCAGGATCACGCCCCGGGATGCAGGCAGTGCTAAACCACTGCGCCACCGGGGCTGCCCTAGTTACCAATATTTTTAAAGAATGTTACCAAAACTCTGGGTGAAGAACAAAAACTTAAAATTTTTAAGAAACAAAATACTCATTTTTCCAAGTTACCTTCTAAATGTCCCTTATAGACAAAGATCTATTGATATGTATAGAGACTGGTATAGATGTGTATATGCAATATCTCTATATAAATATATTACATATATATAACACTTAAGCATTTTAGCCATATGTAGATATAATTTATATTTTTATTTATTCCCAATTTAATATCATAAGCAGTTTTCATTTTTCTGCATGAAACATGTAGTTTTAATAATTGGAATTTTAGTGGCAATGCATTATTCTAATGCTATTATCATTCACTTAACTAATTCTTTAATATTTGATCTATAGGCTATTCCCAGTTTCTATTTACTTACTTTTAGTTATATGAACAATACTACAGAGAACTTGTTGCTTTAATAGCTATTTTGAGTGTGTGGGTGGGGATCATTCCTCCAAGCTAAATTCCCAGAGAGTATGAAGTCAAAGCCTACATGATTTATGGTTCTTAATTAAACTTTGGTCAAGTAGAGATGAGATTCCCAAGTCACTGAAATGATCAACGTGGATGTGAATTAGCAGATCTGAGATGTGGGTAGTTCGGAGTTGCTATCAGATATGTTCTTCCGTAAGAACTATGGTAAATACACTCTTGTCAATTTTTGCACGTTGACGTGGATGGAACTGGAGGGTATTATGCTGAGTGAAGTAAGTCAATCGGAGAAGGACAAACAGTGTATGTTCTCATTCATTTGGGGAATATGAATAGTAGTGAAAGGGAATATAAGGGAAGGGAGAAGAAATGTGTGGGAAATATCAGAAAGGGAGACAGAACATAAAGACTTCTAACTCTGGGAAATGAACTAGGGGTGGTGGAGGGGGAGGAGGGCGGGGGGTGGGGGTGAATGGGTGACGGGCACTGAGGGGGACACTTGACGGGATGAGCACTGGGTGTTATTCTGTATGTTGGTAAATTGAACACCAATAAAAATTAATTTATTAAAAAAATTTTTGCATGTTGAATCAAATTATTAGAGAATTTCAGAGAGATTGTTTGGTTCAGTTCCAGCCTTTGAGTCTGTCTCGGGGGCTATCCACAGTGATCACCACTAACTGCATAAGAGGGATTTATGGAGATTTGTAGCTCCAGAAGGGGAGTCAGGAGGCTCCGGCCAACATTTACTGGAACCTCCAAATAAACTTCTCCCAGCAGGTGGAAAGTATGGTTCATTACAAAATATTGGCCAGGAGCAGAATCGCTTTTTTGGCAGTGGTTTCTGAAAAGTTCTAGAGGAAACAATTATACAATACCTTCAGTGACTCACTAAAATTTTTATAAACTCAGAGAGTGCTTACAAGACCTCACATTACTTGGAATTGACCAGTTATATTTTTCCCCTGAAGTTTCAGGGATGTTTAAAAATTGATGCTAAAAGAACAGTCAACTCCAACTTAGGTATTGGGTAGGTCCTATTTAGGAACTTAGGGAGGAGCTTAATTTCCCATAAAGAAGCTTTGTAGCATGGACTGACCCTACTATGTTTAGAACCTTTTTTTTTTTAAGAGCTTATTTATTTATTCATGAGAAACACAGAGAGAAAGGCGGAAACAGGCAGAGGGAGAATCAGGCATCCTGCGGGGAGCCCAGTGCAGGACTCGATCCCAGGACACCCCAGCTCACCATTGTCAGCGGGGGCCCTGGAGCCCAGCAGTAGTTGGAATGATGCCTTAGAGCTGTGAGATGCAGTGGCCTCTTTATCCTACCCAAAAAGAAACTTTGGGTCCCCCAAACTCCTTTATCACACCCCACTCCAATCTGCATTTCCTCTGATCAGTAAATGGCAGTCCTTTTTAACCTAGTTGCTCTGGCCAAAACCATAGGGCACTCAGGGCTTCTTTTTCCTTCACATCCCATCTTCTATATGATATCATCCTGTCGGTTCTACCTTCAGTAAATGTTCTGAATCCAAACGCTTCTCACCCCTCGTCTGGTCCTCATCATCTCCCCTGGAGGACTGTCCCCGACCTCCTAATTCATCCCTCTGCTCCCAGGCTCACCCCATGGTCCACGGTGCAGCTCCCCATCACCACCTGTGCCACCAGCTGTCCCATGAGCAAGTGGAGCAGCTTCCTCCCTGGTCCCTCTGCTGTGCCTGCCCTGTTCGTTCAGTACATTCTCCACGCGGCAGCCCACGCAACCCTGTGATAAGGCACATCAGACCACCTCCTCCCTTCCTTTCTTCAGCCTTTTGGTAGCTTTCCCTCACGCTCACGTGGCCTGGGAAGCCGTCTGTGGTCCAGCCCTTGCCTGCTTCTACCTTCTCTCTCATCTCCGCCTGATCACACATTAGCCGCTGTATGAACACACCAAGCCCTTTCCTGCTTCAGGACATCTCCGCTGCTGTTCCAGCTGCTCAAAAGGATGTTTCCTTCCCCCGACCTTTCAAGTTCATGCCTACATTGTCCAGATCTATCTAAAATGCCGCTGCACCCAACCCTCATCACCCCACCCTCCCACCCCCATCCCCTTGCCCTCTTTCTCTTACCACTCTGTCCAATAGGTTTTAAAAGGACACCACCTGGCATGAGCAGCAACCTGCACGTGGGGACACGCAGTTAATATGCGTAGAATGAATGACTGAATTCGGTTGTAAGAGCTTTCAGCCTGTGTGGGGGAGGGGAAGGATTACCACCCCTAAAGTCTCACCCTTGGTCAACCTGGCACTGTGTCTGAAACTTACTGATGGTGATTCTCCTTGTCTGGGTTTGGAAGTAGCAGAAGGGGTCAAGTGAAGGACATGATTCATTCACTGTTTGATATTGATCATTTTAAGATTCTTTCATCCTAAGAGTCATTCAGGAGATGCCTGGCTAGCTCAGTCCATAGAGCATGTGACTGTTGATCTCTGGGTTATGAGTTCAAGCTCCTTCCCCTGCCCCCCAGCATTGGGCATCCAGCTTACTTAAAAAAAAAAAAAGAGTTCATTAAGATTCTTCAAAACAATGAGAATTTTAAGGAATATGAAAGAAGGGATTATTCTGAAGAAGGGACAAACGCCTCCTGGATTCCAGGTAAATTGTGAAGTGTGGAGCGGTCTGGGTAGCAAAAGCCAGCATGAGAATGACAGGAGCAGTGGGGAGAAGGCACACCAGGAGACAGAGTAAAGGCAAGTTGGCACTGGCTGCTGGACCGTGCAAGGGGTCCCCTGCCCGGTGCCCAGATGGTCGGTGGGGGATGAGTGGTTAACTAAGCATGACACTGGGAAGTAGGCATGTTAGGAACTTGAAATAAGTTCACTGAAAAGGTATTTGTGTTATAAATGGATTAGAGAAAATGGACCTTCCTGAATAAATCATATTGATTTAATCATTTGACCATACTGGGTAAATCAGAATTTGACTGCCATCACACTTCAAGGTTTATGGTTTGGGATTGGAGTGAGGGAGTGAAGTCCTCCCTGAAGCAGGGCTGACAATGTTTGAGTTTCCTCCAGGGTCCCCATCCATGCCTCTGCCACAGAGATGCAGAGTTGCATTAATTAATCCAGAGTCAGGCTTAGAAGCTGCTAGTGTTCAGACCCACCACACTGTGGATTTTGAGGAAATTATAATATTTGTCACAGACATATTTTCTGCAAGCTCCTTTTTTCTTTGCCCTTTTCAAGTCTTGTGTTCCTTTGTTTTCATCTGTGGAATCTGAGTCTTATTTAAAATTCCAGATGGTTGACTGTCCTCAATTGAGTGTTTATTCTCTTTTTTTTTCCACTTTGTTTTTGGAAGTGGCTGTTCTCACATCAATGCCATATTTTGCTTTTTTATGGAGTTTTAAAAATTAATGGTCAATTATATATAGAGTAAAAGCAAGCAGCTGTTGTACCTAATTGTGGAGTGTGAATAATAACCATCTTCACAGCCTAAGTATAATCTCTTGCAGTGCAGTAAAACCTTCTTGGAAGCTTTGTCATTGTAGTTTTTCTTTAAGTTAGTGCTTGCTTATTTTAGGTTCCCTGTGATTCTTATCTCAGCTGCCCCTGGTCGCTGGGAGAATCCTAACAAAAAATTGGAAGGATGCTTTTATTATTTGTATAGGTTTTACCTGTATAGTTTTGAGGTTCAACCAAAAAGTTGAAAGGAAAGTAGGTTTAGCTGTCAGCTGAGATACCATCAGGCATTTTACAAGTCTGTTATTACATCTGAAGAGAAATGAAACATCTTGCTTGCAAGAGAAAGTCAGGAGCATTTCTGTGGGTCTCTAGAGATGGCATTTCCCGTCTCTGCTGATAGGAGAAAAGCGCCGTGATGACTTCACTTTGTGGCACCAAAAGACTTATTATCTTTTTCTAGAGAACAATTCCTCTTTATTTAGAGCTCGGAGGCACGCTTTTTGGAGACACACTTGCTCACTGTCCAGCGAAGAAATGCTTTGCCATTGTTTGTTAATAAGTAACAAACACATCTGGCAAGCTGGTTTGTTTGTTTATCTTTGTAACTGTTAACTAGCTTTTCCGATTGAAGGAGGACACAGATGACTGCTGCCTAGGTCGCTGGATGCCCAGGATGGTCAGGAGGGCTTCGGTTCCACCTTCTGATTTCCTAAGGAATTGGGCAGCACCACGTATTTTTGGGTGTGTTGTAGCCAAATGAACTTTAGAGGAACACATACTATGAGAGAGATATATGAAGGAAAGTGACTGACACCTTGATTTTTCCTTACATCACAGGAGACATTAGGATCTCAAGTGTAGTTCTCAGACGATTATTTTAGTTGGATAGAACTGTGCAGGGCAGCCCCAGTGGCGCAGTGGTTTGGCTCCGCCTGCAGCCCGGGGTGTGATCCTGGAGACTGGGGATCGAGTCCCACATCGGGCTCCCTGTGTGGAGCCTGCCCCCCCCCTCTCTCTGTGAATGAATGAATAAAATCTTAAAAAAAAAAAAGAGAGAACTGTGCAGTCCTTTGTGGGAGAAAGCTCGTCAGTCAAGTCAAGCTACACACCTATGCTTGAAAAATAAATTCATATTTATTTTTAATATTAAGTGCAAGAATAGCAAGATAATTTACGATGTGGGTTTTCAATTAAAATCAGCCCTCATGCTCCCAGAATGTGACCTTTTAGTAAGGGAGGGGAAATCTCTATTGTCTTCAGAGAAGATTTCTTTGATGATAAAGCCGAGTCAACCTTTCCTGGCAGTGCGTGTCACTCACTATCTGCATGTTCTTGTGTGTGCGTTTCCTCTCTAGGTCCAGGACCAGTCTCACATTTTGTGAAAACATTCATTTCAATAGCATGAACCTAGAGTGTAGCTCTGATTTGGCCCTAAGGGGTTTTTTTTCCCCCTTGCTTTGGGTCTGTCTAAATCTCAAAATAAAATTGGGGGGAGAATGGGGAGATCTTTTCCACAAATCGCAGAACACACTGATCCTGCTTGCAAAATAAGGGATCGTCCCCTTGACAATTCAAGAACATCCTGGTTCTGACCAGGCGGGACTCCCAGAGCCCCTGGGACCTCCCTGAGAGGGCACCGCTCAGCGTGTTTCTCTGCCTTCCTGTCTGTCTCCCCGCACCGCCGCCAGGGCCTCCCTCAGTCCTGCCCTCCATCCAGTGTTCAAGTGATCTGTGTGGCTTTCAGAAAACTCGCCTGCGTTTTGTATTTCCTCCAAAGTTCAAGATTTTCCGAGCTCTGCCCTGAGCTCTACTTCTTACATCCGTGGCCTTCATCCTGTTTCGCTTGTTTCTTTCTAACCTTAGACTCAATCTCTGTTTGGTTTCATCCCAGTGTCTGTTACGAAACTTGAGGAATGAAGCCCCCAGGGGTTTCTCTTGGATTCATAGAGACCAAGAAAAAGAAAAAAAAAATGCTGGATGGATAAAACTTGCCGTAAAAAGGAGCTTAAAACAGTGAAAAGTGGTCTCAAAAGAGAGACAAGAAAACAATCCCTTATACAAGAGCACTGTTCTTAAAAAGACAAAATCTGATTTGGTCTCCTCCTTCCTGTCCTCCCCAGTCCCCAGCGCTCCTTGGTGACTCAGCCTGGGTTCTGGCTTGTGGGGACAGAGAGGTCTGAGGCTGTGCTGAGGAGACCTGTTCCATGGGTCATGTTTTCCACCTGCCTCCTGGCCATGGCACATCCCACCACGGAGGCCTACCTTGTCCCTCTGAACACAGACAGCACATTCAAGCCCCGTCATCGAAGAGAGGTTGTCTAGTAAAAGGAGCATTCACCTTGCTGTGGAGGGGGTTTAGGAGAAGCAGTAGGGTGCAGAACCCTGGAACTAGTCAGGGTGGGGAGCTGCCATGGCCCCTGGGTCTTACGGGGGAAAGGGAGCATTGCAGGCACTTCAGAGGCAGGTGGGAGTTCTTGGCTGGAGCTGTGGCCTTGAGTTGAGGACCCAGCCAACCTAGAGCATCTTAGCAAGAGGAAGCTGCAGATATAGATATAGATACAGATATAGATATATAAATAATTCATGCCCTCTGATGTGCCCAAGCCTCTGTGGCAAATCTGACAGGACTGGAGGGCAAGGGAGCTTGTGTGTGATCCATGCAGGCCTGCCTCTGGGGACACGGAACAGGGCAGAGAATGGATTTGGGAAATCCCTGCCACATTGAGAAAGTTGGTAATGTCACAGATATAGGATATGGCAGGATTTAAGAAACACTGGGGGGGATCCCTGGGTGGCGCAGCGGTTTGGCGCCTGCCTTTGGCCCAGGGCGCGATCCTGGAGACCCGGGATCGAATCCCACATCGGGCTCCCGATGCATGGAGCCTGCTTCTCCCTCTGCCTGTGTCTCGGCCTCTCTCTCTCTCTCTCTGTGTGACTATCATAAATTAAAAAAAAAAGAAGAAAAAAAAAAGAAACACTGGGGATTGTAGGCCACTGGATGGAAAGAACACCGTTTTCTTAATATTTCCACGTGTTCTCAACTGGTCGTTCTTTTGGTGATCTCATCGAGGCTGTGGCTCTAACCACCCACCTGCTGCTGATGACGCCCACACTGATCGTGTGTTAGCGTTGACCACTGTCTGAGCTCGCCCTTGGCCATCCAGCTACCTGTTAGGCCTCCACTTGGGGGTCTCTTAGAATGTCAGCCTAACACATCTAAAGCTGTGTCCAATTCCCTCAGGCCTGCCTCTCTCCTAAAGCTCTGACTAGCAACCTCAGAGCTCAGTGTCTGCCCACATCTGATCCTGGGGTTTTCCTGAACAAAGGACACCTAGATTCTGACCCCTGCTCACCACCTGCACTGCTACCCTGTGGTCCAAGTCTCCTGCCTCTAGGGTTGGAGAAAGCCTCCTACCTAGAACCTTCCTTCATAACATGGCCCGTCTATACTCAGAGTGAACCATGGCTCCCAGCTCATTCAGATGAAAAGTCTACAAGACTCTATACAGTCTGGTTCTTTCTCCTCTGACCCCCTTTTCTAATATTCTTGAGGCTCACCCTGGTCTAGCACTCTAGGATCCTTACTTAGTCAACACAAGGCACTTACCTGCCTCAGATCACAGAGCAGGAGGAGTGAATTTATTTTTAAATCTAAAAAGGTCTAAGTAATGGAAACATCCATCCACACAAAAGTTTTACAAAAATATTTGCATCAGCATTATTTATAATAGCCCCAAACTGGGAAAGCCCTAATGTTCATGGGCTGTGAATGGATAAAATGTGTATATATCCATACAAAGGAGTGCCACTTGGCAGTAAAAAGAGATAAAGTACTGATACACGTGACAACATGGATGAACCTTGAAGACATTTCTGCTAAATGGACATTATGTACTAATGGAAACATTATGCCAGTCTCAAAAGGCCTCATATTGTGTGATTCCATTCATAGGAAATAATCCAGAACAGGCAAATTTATAGAAACAGAAAGTGGAGCGGTGGTTGCCTAGGGCTGAGGATGCAGGTGGGGACCACAGCTAAGAGATACAGGCTCTCTTTTTGGGAGGATAAAAATGTTCTCAAATTGTGGTCATCATTGCATCATTCTGTGACTAAACCAAAGAGCATGGAATTGTAGAGTTTAAATGGGTGAATCGTGTGGTATATGAATTCCTTCTCAAAGCAATTAAAAATAAAGATCTAAGTGATTGCTGTCTTAACAAACATTCCTGTCATTTTTACAAGTGGTGTCTGTAAGTCTTAGAATTCAATATTATCATATCTGAAGTCTTAAAGGGAACTCCGTGACCATTTGCATTTTCACTTCCTCTTTATTTTTTAACTCTTATGTTTCTTTGGGGTGCATGTGCTAGAGATTCAGTATTTAAATGTGATAAAGGGGCACCTAAGTGGCTCAGTCGGTACAGCACGTGACTCTTGATCTCAGAAGCATGAGTTCAAGCCCCACGCTGGGTGTAGAGCCTACTTTAAAAAAAATTAAATATAATTTAAGTGGATGAATTTTCTTCTCACGTGTGAATATGAGAAAAAGGGGGTGCTAATTACTGTGTCTTCTGCTTCCAGTACTTTCATGATGGGCGGAAAGCACAACAGCACATAGAGATCTGCTGGAAGCAACTTGAATCAGTAAGTGAACAAACAACTCAAGAAATGTCTGTAAACTTTCTATTTTGAATGTGGGCTTGAATTGATCAGCCAGTGTAAAACAAAAACTGCGTAAAAAAATAAGGCCAAAGAGATGCCTTTAGAGATTTTTCCAATTTGAATCAAACTTGTTTCTAGACACCATCATCGAGGCTAAAATGTTGAGCCCAAAGAGCTCAAGCAGAGTGATTTTCTAATAAACCATGTGGAAAGAACAAAGGTTAGACAGTTTGGGTGGAAATAAATGCAGATTGTAGAATAACTCTTTGAAAATAGGACATGTAACAAATCAGCTCAGAGGAGAAAGCTCTTTGGGGGATTTAGATAAAATTATACCTTCTCATAGGAATCTTGAGGTTTCATTAACAACTGCTCTCCTGCCACCACTTGCCTCTACTTTCAGAGTAAAAGACGATTTGAACGTGACTGCAAAGAGGCGGACAGGGCACAGCAGTACTTTGAGAAGATGGACGCTGACATCAATGTAACCAAAGCAGATGTTGAAAAGGTGAGGTGAAAGTGAGAGCTCCTCTTTCACTTCCTTTCTGCGTGCCTGTCGCGCCTCCTCCAGACTGCCTGTCCCCTGGCTCTCCTTTCTGATGTCACCGCAAAAGCCCACTGAACCTAGGATCAGCTGTTAACATTTTGTGTCACCAGAAGCTGACTTCTGGGGAGTCTCCAGTGTTAATGATTGGGGTAGTTTGTTGACCTGCATAGACCCAGGATGATAACACAGAGGCTTAGCCCAGGAGTGGCTGGGGTGGGGTGGGGGGGGGCTTCCGGAGGCTGTGGCTTTCCCTTAATGGCTTTTCAAAGAAAAAAGTCAACCCCTTTAATAGCCAGAGCAGACCAGCTCAACACCATCTGGAAGAGCTCGGCTTGCTTATAATGCTTCCGCTAGGGAGATAAAGGGACTCGCAGGCCAGCCTGACTTGCAGTTGATACACTCAGGTTGTTGGCAGGTTGTGTCCCATCAGGGGCTTTTCTCCAAATGGACTTGCGTTGCAGTTAGGAATATGATAAAGTGAGTACTGTACCTTCTTGTGGTTTCATATGTGTTTTTCCCTAGAAGCTGAATTTTCTTTTTCTAAAAGTCATCAATACAGTGTAAACAACATTAGGCTGTTAAAAGACTGTATTCATCCCATGGCTTCCCCGGGGCTGTTTTGGCATCTTGCAGCGTCATGCTTTACGTGGGGAGAAGCCCAACAGTTTTCATAGATTTCTTTCACTTTTGCCAGATTCATGAGAGATGAGTTTAGTTGAAAAACAGTATAGATTGTTTAGTTATTTGTCCAAGTCTGCCAATTCCTTGCTTAAAGCCTACATTTATATTAGCACACCTTCTTTGAGAATTATCTAATATATTAAAATACACATCCTTGGTGTCTCTATTTGAGCTTGAGTGGGGATACTTTACCAAAAGATATATTAATGTGCTGATAAAGTTACCATAAATTACCATCAATTTGTTATAAATTCCTATGAAATCGCCCAGTCCCCAAAGGATTTAAAATGTGACTCATAAAATACGTTGATCCAGAGTTTATCAAAAAATTGTTCGGGGCTAAATGAGGTATGTCAGTATATGTATAACATACCTAGCAAAGGTATGCATCCTTTATCAAATATTTTATTATCCTAAAGGTAAGATCACAGTGATTTGTATTCATTTAAAGATTTTTTTTTGAAATTATTTTTTAGGAGCACCTGGGTGGCTCGGTGGTTGAGCAATTGCCTTTAGCTCAGGTCATGATCTCAGGGTCCTGGGACCAAGTCCCACATTGGGCTCCCCACAGGGAACCTACTTCTCCCTCTGCCTGTGTCTCTGCCTCTCTATGTCTCTCATGAATAAATACATAAAATCTTAAAAAAAAAAAAAAAAGAAAGGGATCCCTGGGTGGCGCAGCGATTTAGCGCCTGCCTTTGGCCCAGGGCGCGATCCTGGAGACCCGGGATCGAATCCCACGTCGGGCTCCTGGTGTATGGAGCCTGCTTCTCCCTCTGCCTATGTCTCTGCCTCTCTCTCTCTCTGTGACTATCATAAATAAATAAAAATTAAAAAAAATACTTATTAAAAAAAAAAGAAATTACTTTCATGGCCTTTTCTTAACATAAAACCTATCCATGCTTATTATAGAAATACCTGAGGGTAACCCGGTGGCTCAGCGGTTTAGCGCCGCCTTCAGCCCAGGGTGTGATCCTGGAGACCTGGGATCGAGTCCCACGTTGGGCTCCCTGCATGGAGCCTGCTTCTCCCTCTGCCTGTGTCTCTGCCTCTCTCTCTGTGTGTGTCTCTCATGAATAACTAAATAAAATCTTAAAAAAAAAAAAAAGAAAGAAATACCTGAAACTGCAAACAGCTAAAGGGGGAAAAATATTAAAACATCCAACTATTGTTAATAAAAGTTATTTTACCTTTCAGAGACTTTTCTTAAAAAAAAAAAAAAAGTATAAGTACAGTGTAAAGAATAAGAACCAAAAGAACACTTTTAATCTAGAAGCCAGCTTAAGAAAGAAAATCTTATTGATGCCTTTGAAGTCTGTCCCTAACTTCCTGTTCCTGATCCCCACCCTACAGGTGTATTTTATCTTTAATTTGGTGTTAATCGCCTCCATGCTGTTTGTCCCAACTTTACCATAGGCATATGTATTTCCAAAGAGCATATTTATAATTTCTTCCATTATGTAAACAAAATCATACTTTCATTTATTTTCTTCGGACTTGATTTTTTTTCATTCACTATTATGTTTTTTTACTTAATTCACATGGAGTATAGAGCATGTGACTTTTATACATTAATGTTGGAAGCAGATGCCTTGCTAAACTCTTTTTATCTCCACTTTGGTTTTTTTGTGGGTTTTTTTTTTTTTTGTAGGGACAGTCCTAGCACCAGCAAATAATGACAGTTTTATTTCTCATCTTTATTTTTCTTTTTTTAAAGATTTTATTTATTCATTCATGAGAGACACAAAGACAGAGAGAGGCAGAGACACAAGCAGAGGGAGAAGCAGGCTCCATGGAGAGAGCCCGACGTGGGACTCGATCCCGGGTCTCCAGGATCATGCCCTGGGCTGAAGGCGGCGCTAAACTGCTGAGCCACCCGGGCTGCCCCTATTTCTTTCTTTCTTTTTTTTTTAAAGATTTATTAATTACTTATTCATGATAGACACAGAGAGAGAGAGGCAGAGACACAGGAGGGAGAAGCAGGCTCCATGCCGGGAGCCCGACGCGGGACTCGATCCTGGGCCTCCAGGATCATGCCCCCGGCCAAAGGCAGGCGCCAAACCGCTGAGCCACCCAGGGATCCCCTGCCCCTATTTCTTATTTTTAAATCCTTATGGTTTTTCTTTGTTTTTCTTACCTGGCTCTGTTGGTCATAACCGCCACTGTGCTGGCCGAAGCAGTTGTAATGGCCCTCCTTATCCTGTTTCTTGATTATGAAGAGAATACTTCAAATGTTTCTCCATTGAGCATGATTTTAATAAAGCCTTTATCAAACTAAGGGATTCCTTTCTTTTCCTTTTTTGTCATGAAGTTTTTCTTTCAACTTGACTTGATATTGAACACTATCAAATACTTTTTCTGTTTTCTTTAATCCATTAATGCTATAGATTACACAGTTGGTTTTCTTATATAGAACCAAATTAGCAATCCTGTGACAAATCCAACTAGGTGGTGATGGTTTTTTTAAATGCATAATCTGAATCTGTTTTGTGAATATTTTACTTTAGAGTTTTGAATCTTTTCTCATTGAAACTGATCTATAATGTTTCTCTTTCTTTTCCGCCCTAGTTTGTTTTACTTATTAGTTTCAAAATAATGCTTTTTCCCCCCTATCCTCTGAAATAATGCATGTAAGTTGAAATTGTTTCTTGAATGTTTCATAATACTTCACTGCGGGAAAGTCTCTGACTACTGAGTCAATTCCTTCATTGTTGTCTGCTTCCTCTTTGGTCCATATGGCAGGTTGTATTTTTCTAGATATAGACCCATTTATTCTAAGTTTTCAAATTTATTGCCTTCAGGTTGCCTATAATATTCTCTCACCTTAGTGTTTGCTACCTCTGTTGTTGTGTCCCCCTCTTTACTGACTCCTAATATTGCTTATTTATACGATTTTCTCTTTTCTGAAATCATTTTCATTCACGTTTTTCGAGAACCCCAAACTTATCGTTGTGGAGCTTCCCTTATCTATTTTTATTTTCTATTTATTTTTTTTTAATTTTTTTAATTTTTTTTATTTTATTTTATGATAGTCACACAGAGAGAGACAGAGGCAGAGACACAGGCAGAGGGAGAAGCAGGCTCCATGCACCGGGAGCCCGACGTGGGATTCGATCCTGGGTCTCCAGGATCACGCCCTGGGCCAAAGGCAGGCGCCAAACCGCTGTGCCACCCAGGGATCCCTTTATTTTCTATTTCATTTAGTTTCTTTTTCTTCTTCTTCTTCCTTTTCTTTGGATGTATCCTCTTGCCCTTTCAGAAATTTCTTTCTTTGCCTACCTCATTTCAGGTTTTCATCTTTTGTAGTGTGAATGTTTAACACATTTCTCAGGGCGCCTGAGTGGCTCTGTTGGTTAAATGCCCAATGCTTGATCTCAACTCAAGTCTTTATCTCAGGGTCATGAGTTCAAGCCTTGTGTTGGGAGTCTACTTTAAAAAGAAAAGAAAAGAAAGTAGCACATTTCTCATTCACATACAATTTTATCTGCAACCCACAAATTTTGATATGGAGTGCTACTATTGTTTATTTTGAGATACTTTTCATTTCCTTTACTGTTGAATCTCTCCTGTGATTTTTTTGGAAGCCTATTTAAGAATTTCCAACTGTGAAAAAAAAAAAAGAATTTCCAACTGTGGGTACCTGGGTGACTCAGTTGGTTAAGCATCTGCCTTGGGGTCAGGTCATGATTTGGGGTCCTGAGATCAAATCTTGTATCAGGCTCCCAGCTCAGTGGGGGTCTGCTCCTCCCTCTCCCTCTGCCCTTCTCTCAGTCTCTCAAATGAATAAATAAATCTTTTGTTAAAAAAAAAAGTAAAACTTTCCAATTGTATGACATATTTAAATTTGTCTTTTCATTATTGATTTCTGTAATTTAATTGCATCATCATTCTAGGAAGTCTGAGTTTGAGTCTTTGGTGTTTGTTGAGACTTGTTCTATGGCCCAGTACATGGTCAGCTTTTACCAGGATTCTGTAAATAATTGAAAAGAATGTGTATTATCCATCTTTACGTATTTTCATTAGATCCAATATGCTGAGGATTTATGCAAATCTTCCCGTCATGAAGATTTTTTTTAAAGATTTTATTTATTTATTCATGAGAGACACAGAAAGTGAGGCAGAGACATAGGGAGAGAAGAAGCAGGCTCTCCTAGGGAATCTCATGTGGAACTAAATCCCGGGATTCCAGGATTATGACCTGAGCCGAAGGCAGACGTTCAACCACTGAGCCACCCAGGCATCCCATGAAGATTTTTTTTTTTTTTGCCATTTGTTATATCATTTTTTGAGACAGATGTGTGACTTCTGTATGCCTTGCTTTTCCTGTCTGTAGAATGGGAACACAAAAGAACAGGACTGATGAGAGTATTCACTGCATTAGTCTTTACACTTACACTTAGGTCTATTGTAAAGTTATTTTATTAAAAAATAAATTTGAGGGCTGCCTAGCTGGATCTTGATCTCGGGGACGTGAGTGTGAGCTCCACGTTGGGTGTAAAGATTACTTTTTAAAAAAATTAAATAAAAAAAAGAAAGCCTTTAATAAATAAATAAATTAGTTAATTAATTAATTTTATAACTGTAATATCTTTAGTGTGTTTTGACTTTTCAATCATGTGTAGTGAACTTCTTTCTGCAGTTATGCTTTCAGCCTTGAAGTCTGTTTTGCCTGTTTTATATCAGTTCTTTGGGCTAGTGTTTGCCTGGAGAATCTTCCCAATACTTTTACTCTACATGTTTTGTTTCTTTGTCCTCATATTTAGATGGCACCCTCATAAATGGCACATGGCTAGATTTCTTTTTAATTCAGTCTGATGGTCTTTGTCTTTCCCTGGAGAATCTGGCTGGATTCATGTATACTGACCATCTCATTTTCTTTTCTCTTTGTCTCATTTTCCCTGTGTTCTCTTACCTCTTGCTCTGATACTCTTTGTTTCTTGCCTTCTTGCATTTTGAAATTTTTGTTTTGTTTACTTTCTTCATTCCATATTTTTACCTATACCACTTTGGAGATTATGTATTCCCTTTCTGTGCTTCCTAGACATTTTAATGTACATATTCAGCTCAAACTATGTAGTCTTTTAGGATCTTTACTAATGTTTTCCCAACCAAGACTTTAACTAAACCAGCTCCCTTTGACTACTGTAATTTATTTGTGAGTATTTGGGGTTCAGTTATACAAGTTAGGCTTTTGTAATTTCATACAGTCCTGTAAGTATGCCTTCTACTTTCTGTGTTTACCATTTCTTTTTGTATCTGGGATCTTATTCCTTCTTCCCAAAGGGCATCCTTTAGAACTGCCTTTAGCAGAGATTTATTGCAGTAAAATCTGTTTTTGTTTGATTGGAATGGTCATCACTCTCATTCTTGAAAGATGATTTCTCCATGTATACAATCTCAGGGCAATTGTGTTGTACCTGGAGGAGGAACTTAATTCCACCATCTTCTGGCTCTCATTTGTGTTGAGAAGTCACAGTGGGCAAGAAGTCAGTGTGACTGTTAATACTTTGAAGATAATATCTTTTCTTGGTAACTACAAAGATATTTTTTGGGTCTTTGTTCTTCACTGAATTTCACTATAATGTATCTAACTGTGAATTTCTTTTTTATGTTGCTTTTGATTCAGTGAGTTTATTGGCTCTTGGTTAGAGTTTTTCCAAAGCATGTCTATCTCCCATTCTGCTATTTCTTCTGGAACTCTGATTATAAGGTGCAAGTTAAAACTTCTACTCTGTATCCTTTCTGCCTATTATATTAACCTGCATTTATATTTCTCATCTTTGTCTCTCCCTGCTGTGCTCCATCTAATTCCTTCAGATATAATTTTCATTTCAATAATTCTTTATTAAGCTGTGTCTAATCTGTGGTTTAATGCATCCCTTAGTTCTCTCATTTCAGTTGTTACATTTTCACTTCTAGAAGTGCCTTTAGGCTCCCTTTAAAATCTGTGTAGTCTTTTTGTTATTTTCTGGTGACTTTGTCACACTTTTATGTCATATTTTACTTCTTGAAACGTATTAACATACTGATTTTATATTCCCTATTTGATTGATTTCAGTATCTATAATCTTTGTGAGCTTGATTCTTCAATTTGTTGTTTCTGCTGACTTGCTCATGGTGACTTATTTCCTTGTGTATTTTGTGATACATACATTTCTGCTATAATCCCATACATGCATTGCTGCAAACCTTCCATTCTGCAAGAACACTTCTAAAAATAACAAACATTGCTTCTAGGGAAAATAGGCCTAGAAACAGATCACTCAACAGTTAGAGAATTTTGTAAGCAAAATACCAACCAAACAACAATCCTACTAAAACTAGCCATCTGTATCGAGCATCATAACTCTTGTTTTTGAGATGTGTGTCCTTCCAAGTATTAGGACCTCCAGAGATATAGGTCCTTGGGAGCATTCATTTCTAATGAGACTACTTTTGTCAAAATGAGAATTCTGATCCAAGAGGTAGTTTTTGGCAGTTATCCATCATTTTCACACAGCAAGAAATATCTTCCCAGTTAACATAAACATACCGTGAAAAATTGCATATGGTTAGCAAGGCTTGTGTGTTATACCAGTGTCATGGCCCTATATTTCAGTCCTATAAAAAAGTATAAATCACAGCAGAAAAATATGTGAGGCACACAGAACAGATGGCGTGATTATGAATGTGTGTTCCTTGGGATTTTTATCTGTGGCCTAGGTATAAAATGGGTTCTCTGGGAATCTGGCATTCCCTAGGGTCGCTACCAAGCCAGGACTGCATCAATCTAAATTTCCAGCTTGGGGTTTGAGATCCACACATGCTGTGTGAGTTCTGGCCCTTTATGTGGTTTAGAAATTTCCACAATGATTTTTTTTCTTTGTTTTTCTCCCTCAGGTCAGACTCAAGTTAGTTATCAAAAGTCCAATTGCTGAATCCAGGTACGGATTTAGGACTTTCTGATAGGTCCTGGCCAAATTGAATTATTCCCCTTGACTATTTTACTATTTCCAAGGATATATTACTTTTTCTTATCCTGAGAACATCATCTTATTATTTTTATGCAAGTACCACTTATCTCCTTTCCAAGGATATGATAAATTACCCGATTTTAGCATCACAAACATTGAAGCAGGTAGAGCAGTGTCAAAACATTGGAATTAGTTAGTTATTTTGCCTAAGAGTGTGACTTGGAACACTATAATTTCCCCCAAACAGCAGTTTGACTGTTGTATCAATGCTCTGCTTTATCGCTTGTTAAGCCTCTTCTCAGTATCAAGCTGAAAGGATGTGGTGTTTCAGTTCTTATTGCTATATATGTAATTTCCCATTGTGACTTCTGACAGTCTTTGAATCTAATATAAATGTCTTTTCCCCCAGTTTCTGCAAATGATTAAATTATCCAATTATATTAGAAATAATTCACCTCCTCTTGTGCAGCAGTCAACTCTGCAACACTTGGAATGATATAACTGTGGTTACAAAGACACAACTCTTCCCACTATTGGCAGAATGGACTTTTCTAAATTGTGTTTGTGTTTGATGATCCAGGTAATGTGAATTATATGTGCATGCATCTTCTGAGCTACTTAGGATCTAGGTTTCAGCCTGATTCCTGCACTTTTCATAAACACCGTGTTGAGGGGGATCCCTGGGTGGCGCAGCGGTTTGGCGCCTGCCTTTTGCCCAGGGCGCGATCCTGGAGACCCGGGATCGAATCCCACGTCGGGCTCCCGGTGCATGGAGCCTGCTTCTCCCTCTGCCTGTGTCTCTGCCTCTCTCTCTCTCTGTGACTATCATAAATAAATTAAAAACAATTTAAAAAAAGTTTAAAAAAAAAAAAACCACCGTGTTGAAATCACCTAAACCTGTCCAAGTCCGTGTGGGGCAACAGTAGACTTTTGCTTCATGTTCAGCGTCAGTATGTGGCCAGATATCTAGTAATTTGTTTGTGAGAGGGTTTGTGTTGTCCATGAGGCACCCAGCTTAACTAAAAATAAATTTATATTTATAAAATAGACATTAAAAAAAACTGGTGGTTTTATCTCTGGGCAAGTTAATAGATTTGGATGCTGTGAGGATGCCATGTTCCTCAGAGGAATGATGAGGGAAGGAACGGTTTTTATTGGTGATGAAACTCAAGGAAGTGGGATCCCTGGGTGGCTCAGTGGTTTAGCGCCTGCCTTTGGCCCAGGGCGTGATCCTGGAGTCCCTGGATCCAGTCCCGCATGGTGCTCCCTGCATGGAGCCTGCTTCTCCCTCTGCCTGTGTCTCTGCCTCTCTCTCTCTCATTCTCTCTGTGTCTCTCATGAATAAATAAATAAAAATCTTTAAAAAGAAAGAAAAGAAAGAGAAAGAAAGAAAGAAAGAAAGAAAGAAAGAAAGAAAGAAAGAAAGAAAGAAAAGAAAGAAAGAAACTCAAGGAAGTATGCAAAGTATCCCTTTGCCAAGATGCAGCTGTCAGAAAGTTTTGAACTTGAAGACTTAACATGAATTCTAGTGATTAGGAATTAGGTGATAGGGATTTGCAAAAGAACCAATATATGTTAGAATAGGTATGACCCATGTGCTTAAGTAGAAGGTAAAACCAGCACTTTCCTTCCTTTTAATGAGGTGAAAAATATAATCCTTACTATCTTTCTTGTAATATTGAGAAGTCAAAGGACTGCAAGGGAACATGGAAAAATCAAACCATCTGTGTCTTATTCAAATATAGAATTCTCCTCTAAAATAATAATGAGGATAAGATGAAAGTATTCTATGCTGTCACACCTTCCCCAATCCCAGGCCCTCCTCAGAAGCAATCACTCTTGCCACTTGGTATGTATCCTTCTAGAATAGAACTATTCCTAAAAATAGTTTTTTAGGAATGCCTGGGTGGCTCAGCAGTGGAGTGTCTGCCTTTGGCTCAGGGCATGATCCCGGGGTCCTGGGATTGAGTCCTGCATTGGGCTCCCTGCAAGGAGCGTGCTTCTCCCTCTGCCTGTGTCTCTGCTTCTCTCTGTGTGTCTCTCATGAATAAATTAATAAAATCTTTTTTAAAAATGTTTAAATATTTTTTAATTGGGGCACCTAGCTGGCTCACTTGGTAGAGCATGCAAGTCTTGATCTTGGGGTCATTAGTTGAAGCCCCACATTGGGAATAGAGCTTACTTAAAAAAAAAAAGTTTTTTTTATTGAGGTGAACCTACATACAATAAAGTGGCCACATCACAAGTGGACAGCTCACTGAGTTTTTAAACATATGTGAAATCATGTGCTACCATCTAACATAGGAGACATTTCCAGAACTTCCATAGGCGCCCTTGAACACTCCCCTGCCCCAAAGGTAATTATTATTCTGACCTCTATCATATATTTGTTTAGTCTGCTTCTGTACTTTATACAAATTATTCAACAGATAGTCTTCTCTCTGGCTTCTCTGACTCAATATTATGTTTGTGAGATTCATATTTTGTTGCATATGGTGATAGATGGTGTTGCCCATTTTTTATTGCCATCTGGTGTTCCACGTGTGGATATACTACAATCTGCTTATCCATTCTCCTGTTCATGGGCATTTGGATTGCTTCCATACTGAGGCTAAATTAAGGAAGAAGCTACCATGAACATTTTTATACATGTCTGTCGGTGGACATGGTCTCTCACTTTTCTTGGGTATAGGTGTGTACCTGGCTCTGGTTGCTGTTATAGAGCTCGACAAGGTGGCTGTACCAATGGACACTCCTCCAGGGGTTGCTCCTCATCTTCACCAACAATAGATGTTATCAGTCTTTTTATTTTAGCCTTTGGGATGAGTGAAGAGTGGAATCTTGTAGTGGTTTTAATTTGCGCTTGCATTTTCTTGATCAAGAATGATGTTGAGGGAATCCCTGGGTGGCGCAGCGGTTTAGCACCTGCCTTTGGCCCAGTGCGCGATCCTGGAGACCCGGGATCGAATCCCATGTCAGGCTCCCGCATGGAGCCTACTTCTCCCTCTGCCTGTGTCTCTGCCTCTCTCTCTCTTTCTCACTGTGTGCCTATCATAAATAAATAAAAATTAAAAAAAAAAGAATGATGTTGAGCATTTTTTTGAGCCATGTGAATAACCTGTCTTATGAAGTGACCAAATCTTTTGCTCATTTTAAAGTGGATTTTCAGGGTGACTGGGTGGCTTAGTCGATTAAGTGTCTGCCTTCAGCTCAGGTCATGATTTCAGGGTAGTGGGATCAAGCCCTGCGTCAGGATCCCTGCTCAGCAGGGAGTCTGCTACTCCCTCTACCTTTACCCTCCACCCTGCCCTTGCTTTCTGTCTCAAATAAATAAATAAATAAACTCTTAAAAAAAATAAAAATAGATTTTCTTCTTTTAGGTATATAGACATTCTTTATGAATGTGTATATGCATGTGTTTATACATATGTTCATAGGTATGTATATTCTTATACAGTATGCTTTTATGTCTGGCGTCTTTTGATGAACATGACTTACCAGTTTTAATGAAGTCCAGTTTACCAGTATATTTTTAAAAGATTGGTACCTATTGTTTTCTGTTTAAAATATCTTTACTTATTCCAGTAAAAATCTTTTGGTATACCTTTAACTGATAGGGGGGGTGATGTTTATCTTATAATTTTCATCATTGCTATCAAAATATCCTTGCGCAATGGAAAAGCCTCGACACGCAGAATATTATTGTTTCCAAGTCACACATTTTTAAGGGTCATACTTATTAGTACAGAGAGCCTGTCTTTCCCTGGCCCCATCTCTCAGAAGCCCGGCGCCATCAGAACTGACATGGTGCCAAAGGACCGTTGTTCATTGATACCCTGAGCAATTAAACTCTTCATCTAGTCTCCTTTTTTTTTTTTTTTTTTTTTTTTTTAGGTTTAGAGCTTAGTGTGTAGACAAGTGGGCAATTTAATGGAGTCAATATTTCAACCTTTAGATAATTTGGAGATTACTTTGAGAGAATCAGAATTCAAGCATTCGTTTTAGAAAAATGTTTCTACTCATTCTTTTCTTGCACTTTGCTTCTGCTTGGTAGAGCTTTTTATCCAACTAAATTCTGAATTTGTCTGTTTCTATTTTCACATGCTCCCCTCCCTGCTATTTTTGTTGTTTTTGGTTTTTGTTTTAATTTTAGGGAATTCTAATGGAATCATGATTTCTTGGTCTTAGTCTCATTTTCAAAAAACATTTAACGGGTTGAGTTGCAAAATGTTCATGCTCACCCATCCATTCCCCGACCCATTATCTCACAATCGTGTGCTGGCCAGGTGTGGGAGTGGCATGAACACCAGCATGTAATCACATCACACATTCGTCCACTCTCAGGAGTTTGCCTTTCATTTTCTTCCTAGTACTCAGCTCTCTTTGTTGTGAATTTTCCCATTTGCCCTCTAACCAACTCTTCAATGGCATTTTGGTGACAAAGTCTTTATAGTCAGGTATTATCTGTCACTCTGCTTTGGAAGAATAGCATGCTAGACAAAGTTGGGTGAGGAGCAGTGCCTAATCTCTGCATTCTGATAGAGCTGCAGTTGGTTAGTGTGGTGTTGGGATGAAAAAGGAAAAGGTTATCAAAATGAATGGAATGTGAACTAATATTTCTGAACAGAGAGAACAGTGTTTTCTAAATGCATGCATTACACGGAGTTCATCCATGTCAGGCAATGAATAATTCCCTTTCTCTAATTCGCCCTTGCCTTGTGACTGTTGGCTCTTACATAATTTCGAAATGCAAAATAGGATATTGTTTAACCAAAACTGCAGTTCGTGGTTACAAGTAGCTACAGTAATTGTGAGTGAGTTCAAGTTATGTTTTTAAACTCTGGTGTCAGTTTCTCCCTTTCATATAGGTCCAGTTTCATTTATCTTGTATGATTCTTTTACTGCCAGAATCTGAATTTTATAGGCAGTTGTTTGTCATGAAACAGTTAACCGTGGCTTCTTTATTCAAGTTCATTGCAATTCTGAGTATGACTAACCAGAAGAATTCTCTTCATACAATGCAAGAGGTTCCCTTACTGGGTTTACTCCTGAGTCTTGTTATATAACTTGATTTGAGGAAATGTTTTAAAAGTTAAATTAAATTCAATTCCCAACCATCAGCACTTAGAAATGTGGATCAGCTTCTTAGGGAGTTTGCATTTCCATTTTTGTGTAATATTATGCCTCCTAAAATATGTGGCTGTGAATGTTCTTAGCTTTTAAATTCTATAGAGATGTTCCTGTTGTGAAGTAGATTAGGAACTTCTGAGCCATTTATGAAGGAAAGTAGAATTGTAAGAAGTATGTGATAAAACTTCACGTTTCCAATGATAATAAAATACACATGGGCTCTTTTGTATGTCATATGTTATATAATTGAATATTTTAAAGAGAAAAATAAAAGTATAATAATTTATGCTAATTTTACACAAGAATGAAGGAATTTACTTTGAATGATTAACTGTTTGATAGTTATCTCAGTAAAGCAAATGAAATGTAGCAGTTGAAGGCTTCTTCAGTTGGAAGTGGTGTGGAAGGCTCTGTAAAGTCCTGGCAGGAGAGGCTTGCTTCTATTCTAACTGAAGCCAGCTGAATAGCAGAGTGTTAAATTTTTTTACCATTTGGGGAAACAGCCTCTTGTAAGAAGACTACTTTAGTCATTGTACGTATAAGGAATTGTAGTATTGAATTTTTTCACTGCCCTTGCTCTAACTATGAGGTTTGACATCTTTATTGAACATGGTAATATCTTGAGTACTTTTCCCAAATTCATTTCATATGAAATGTCTGACTGGTTATCTGAGGGAATTATTCACTGTAACAAGAAAACAGCAAAAATAATTTTTTTTGAAAGAGGAAGTGGTCAATATGAATACAGGAAACAAATTTTGCAACTGCAGCTTGATCTTTTGGTTGAAAATGCTTTTTATTTACAATGAGAGAAAAATATGTACAATTAAAAAGAGACTCTCAAAAATGGATATTGTTGCTATAAGTGAATCAATGTTCAACTCAAAGATTCTAGAGAAAACACTTTTGCTATTCTCTTGTTTACATATCTATCTGTAGAGTTTATATTCTGTGTATTTTGTCTCTCAGTTTGCCTGTATTAAATGAACATCCTGAATGGTTTCAGTTGTTTCGATTCTTAATATTTGTCTTGGGTGATAATGGATATGTTTTCCTCTTTTGACACTTCACATGGGCAATGGAATTTAATGAAAATTTTCTGCAATTATTAGGTGTAAAAATAAATGTATTTATATTTGGAAACAGGACATAACTTTGATCTATATCATAAGGGAATATTAGTAGGATGAGTTTTGTGTTTTTTTTAAAGGCTATGACACTTAATGTTAGTTATACCATTAAAAATGAATTTGTGGGGGCACCTGGCTGGTTTAGTTGGTAAAGCGTGCAACTCCTGATATCTGGGTCGTGAGTTTGAGCCCCATGTTGGGTGTAGAAATTACTTAAAAAAATAAATAAACTTAAAAGATGAATATGTGATAGGAATGTTGAAACATGCACTTATTTACTACAGTTAAATTTTTTTTTAAGATTTTATTTATTTATTCATGAGAGACACAGAGAGAGAGAGGCAGAGACACCGGCAGAGGGAGAAGCAGGCTCCATGCAGGAAGCCCGATGTGGAAAGCACGATGTGGGACTCAATCCTGGGACTCCAGGATCACACCTGGGCGGAAGGCAGTGCTAAACTGCTGGACCACCAGGGCTGCTCAGCTCCAAGTTTTAATTCATTTGCTAGCAATTGTTACTATCTCTATATTGTAAACCTTAATTTTTCATTTATTTGTTTCTGAAGTAGTGGTTGGTTTTTATGCTAAAAAGAAAAATGGAGTTTGGTTAAATAAACATCCAAAAAGAAACAAGGAAGTCAAAATGTCAAAATCTCAAAAGTATCAGGAATGTTGGGGGTGGAAGTGCTACCAAAAGTGAATTTATATAGAGATGAAATACATATAAAAGTCTCTTCAAGGAAATATTTCCAGTTTGCATTATTTCATTTACTTTAAAATGTTGACATGAGAATCTGCCTTAGCCTTGTTTTAGTGTTCCTAAAAGCATAACCATTGACAAACCTCCATGTTAATATGAAAAATAGCAGTAGAACCCAGTAAGATGATATAGCGATCATTCTTATACCCCAGACCTGATGATTAAGATGAATTAAATAAAAATAATACAAATATAAGTATTCATAATATTTATGAACATATGAATACACATATAAAATAAAAATGAATTAAATACATTAAAATGATATTCACTTATTGAGGTGTGTGTGATAGTGTGTAGCTTTAAACACTTGGCTCTCGCTATTTTAAAGGCTTTCATATGGCAACTCAAATTATTTTTATTTTATTTTATCTTATTCTATTTTATTTTTAGAGAGTGAGAGAGAGGGTAGGGACAGAGAAAAGGGGAGAGAGAGACAGAATCCCAAGCAGTCTTCATGCTCAGTGCAGAGCCCAACTCTGGGCTCAATCTCAGGACCCTGAGATCACAATCTGAGCTGAAATCAAGAGTTGGATACTTAATTGACTGAGCCACCCAGGAACCCCATTGTTTAATAAAATATTTTAATTTTCACTGATAGTAAATATCCAAGCAAGAGCTTGTTCTAATCTTGCTACTATATAGAAGTGGGTTCATTTCTTCTTTATACCACTCACTAATGGTACGGCATGAGGCAGTTTGCTTCATCTCTGAGTGTGTCTCCTATTCTATGAAATAAAGATAATACTGTGCACCTCAAGGGCTTGTGGTGAGGTTCCAGTGGTATGTGATATATATAAAGGAGAGGCCTTTTTTTGGACTGCAGTTAATTGGTCAACACTGTTTTCCTCATCTGTATTTTGCCTTTTTGTGCCCTTCTCTTTTGATTACTTTTAGCTCCTTCCTCCTCTGTTCCTCTGCCCCCAACCTACTGTGAATCAGTTGGGTATATTTTGAATATTCTAGGACTCTAGGCATTCCACAAGAATATTTATTGAACAAATAGTGCACAGCATCAATAAGATTATAAAAGGTGTGTTTCGTGAGGCCCCTGGTTAGCCAATAATGATGAAATGGAGAGACAAGGAAAACTTGAGTCCATTGGGCTCTCTGCTCAGCTGGGAGTCTGCTTCTCCCTCTCCCTCTGTCCTTTCCCACCACTCATGTTCTCTTTCAAATAAATAAATAAATAAATAAATAAATAAATAAATAAATAAATAAAATCTTTTTTTAATATAAATTTATTTTTTATTGGTGTTCAATTTGCCAACATATAGAATAACACCCAGTGCTCATCCTGTCAAGTGCCCACCTCTGTGCCTGTCACCCAGTCACTCCACCCCCCCACCCACCTCCCAAATAAATAAAATCTTAAAAAAAAACAAAACTTGAGTCCATTGGAGAATAAGATGGAGTATCATATGTTATATGCAAACCTGCGTGGTGAAGAGAATTAGAACAATAGCAGTTTAAAAATTAGTTTATGAAATACATTGTATGTAAAATTACCTGGCCTTCTAAGCAGCAGATACTAGGAATTCAAAGTTATTCGTGGATTCTGCATCTCTGAAAGCTCTATGCAGATTACAGGTTGTTGAGATAGGCCTGAGGACAGAATTGGGGCATGAAGATGAACGATGTGCAGAAATTGAAAAGATGGAGCAGAGAGCAACTCAGTGGAAAGAACCCCATCTAGGCTCTGAGGGGAACATGCTGCCCATGTTGACCTGCCTGGTGGGATAGGCGACTGAATAGAATCTCCTGCAGAGATGAAATGAGAACAGATTATGATGGATATTAAAAGCCAAATAGCAAAATGAATGTGACCCTGATTAAATGCTATGGAACCTCTCAAAAAACTCACACTAGAAAAGTGCTTTATATTTTCCAAAAGTGTTTTAATCCTCTCTAGAATTCTTTTGTCCCTTTCTAGATGAAAAGGATAAGGCTATAAGACGTTGAATTATCACAGCCTACAGTGGCCCTGCTGGATATGTCACAGCCAAGACTGAAGCACATTTCTATGCATCAAATTTAGAGGACCATATGGCTTCACTACTGATTATGTTAAATGAGCTCTTTACTGTTAACCACTGTTCTTACCTATGGAATTATGCAGGTGCTAGTGAGTTGGAATGATATGATAAATAGCAATTGACATGAGGCCTCAGTATCAGGGAGTCAAGGAGGAGAGGCAGGGATTGGCCTCAGCCACCATCTGTTTACCACCCATCACCACAGCTCTAGACATGTGGGGCAGGCCCCAAATTGTTACTTCTTACCTATTATTCCTTTCTGGATTAAATTTCTTCCTTCCTGGATGAGAGGTTGTTTTACTTTTTGTCCATGAGGGTTTGTGAGCAGTAAGTTCTTTATTTGTCTGAAATGTCTTTATTTTGCCTTCACTTGATTGAGATAGTTTAGCTAGATATAGAATTCTCTGCTGACAATTATTTTCTCTAAACATATTTTGAAATATCATCCCATTGTCTTTGAACATTGATCATTCCTCTTGGGAGGTTGGCTGTGTACTTAATTGCATTCCTTTGTAGATATGTGGCTTTCCTGCCCCACGTGTTAAGACTATCTTTGCCTTTGTTGTTTTGTAGCATCGCTATGATGTTTCAAAGTATAGATTTTTTTCCTTTCTAATTTTTCTACTTGGGGTTCAAATGGGAATTTGTACCTTTTGTAAATGTGGGGACAGCTTTCAGGTGTTAACTCTTCAAATGTTGCCTGTGTTTCATTCTCTCAAATTGTTGGTTTGGGGACTCATAGTAGATGTGTGTGAAACTTCTCATTCTATTTCATGTGCCTCCTAGCTTTTTTTTCATTCCTTTCCTTTCTTTATCTCTATATATTACATTTTATGTAACTTTCTTAGCTACTTCATGAATTCTCTTTAATTATTCTATTTTTTAAAATATTTTATTTATTTATTCATGAGAGATACAGAGAGGCAGAGACATAAGCAGAGGGAGAAGCAGGCTCCCTGCGGAGAGCCTGATGTGGGACTCGATCCCAGGACCCCAGGATCATCCCCTGAGCCAAAGGCAGACTCTCAACCACTGAGCCACTCAGGCCTCCCTAATTATTCTATTATTTAACTCACCTATTACATTTTAAAATTTCAGTGACTGTATTTTTAGTTTCTAGATATTCTATTTGGTTCTTTTTCACATATGCTTCAACTTTTTTGTTTGTTTGTTTGTTAAATATTTTATTTATTTATTCATAGACACAGAGAGAGAGGCAGAGACACAGGCAGAGGGAGAGGGAGAAGCAGGCTCCATGCAGGGAGCCCAATGTGGGACTCGATCCCAAGTCTCCAGGATCACACCCCAGGCTGCAGGCGGCGCCAAACTGCTGCGCCACCGGGGCTGCCCTGCTTCAACTTTATAATGTCATTATTTTCGTGAGTTCTATTGCTTCTTTTATTTCTTCAATTATTTTTAATATTCATTTTCTCTCTCTCTCTCTAATAAATAAATAAATAAATAAAATATAGTATTTAAAAAGCGGAGGGGGAGCATCTGGGTTGCTTAGTTGGTTAAGTGTCTGCCTTTAGCTCAGGTCATGATCCTAGGGTCCTGGGATCAAGCCCCACATTGGGCTCCCTTCTCTGCAAGAAGTCTGCTTCTCCTTCTCTCTCTGCCCCTCTTCCCATGCTCTCTCTCTCTTTCTCAAATAGACAAATTAATTAAATAAAGTATTTGAATATTCTTGTTTTATATTTTCTTCCAAATTGTTCTTTTAGCTCAAGTTCTTATGGTGATAATTTTTCTCTCTATTGTGTCACCTCTCATGGTAGTTTATTTCCTTGTGCATTTATGATTATTGTCTTTTTCGTATGAGCATGTCTTCAATAGGGCTGTTTTTTATTTCTCTCTGAGAATCTCATAAAAGCAGGATTATATGGAACCCAGCAAGGTTTTTATATCGGTTTCTTCCAGGCAACCTGGGACTAATTTTTATATTAATTACTTGGGTTGGGAATTCTTGTACCATCTGTAATAATAGATACAAGTTTAAGATTTTGTTTCTCAGAGGATGCACTTCCTCTACTCCACCACATTGCCTGAGACCTTAACAAGCTTCCTTGCTGTCTTCTCTGGTCACTAGAGAAATTTTGTTAGGTATGACCTCGCTGAAAGAAAAGCAGAGAAGATGAACATTGAGATTAAAGTAAAGAAAGGGCCTGTGGTCTTATGTCTTGAACTCACTGATGGTATATGCTGAATACCACATGGAAGATTTTTAGTATTAAACCTTACTGATTAAACATCTATTGTGACTTGGGTCCTAAGGGTGAACAGCTGCCAACCTACCACCAAACACATCAGATTTCTTAGAACAGGAAGCCTGTATTTCTTTTCTTTCCCTGGGGAATGTAACATGACTACTTTTTTTTTTTTCCTCTTCTGAGGAATGTATCTTTTCTAGAACTGCATTCAAGTGCTTTCAGTATTTTTGTTCTTTATGGTAACACCACAGCCATAGAGAATGATTCTTTGGGCATTAACTTTCTAGAATCCAGGCTGTCATCTTCAGCTGTATTTGAAACCTTATGAGTGTCATATTCTGGGTTGAAGTTATTATTGAGAGTAGAGGGAGAAGAGAAAGAGATCATCAATTTCTACCCTCCCACAACTGAAAGCCAAGTCTCTTGCCAATGACAATGCATTAGAAACTGGGGAAGAGAGGGAGCCAACTCTTGGAGACCATGATTTATATTTTGCCAAGCTCTCTGAGCTCATACTGAATTTTTGACCAGCCTACTTTGAGGCTGAGCCAATCGTAAGATGAACGAGATCAGCTTTGGCTTCTCTTTTAGCAAAAATGGTCACTCACCTTGAGTAAATGGATATTTCAATTTCTACTTTTCAAACAAGGCAACCAGAGTATAGGGAAACAAAAGGCCTTTTCTTAAAACTGTTTAGCAAGTGAATGGCCCATGTGGGATTGAGATGCTAGTCTCATTTGCTATCTTCCTGTGTTCTCTTCTTCTTCTATTTCAGTGACTGTGCACCAAAGTAACCTACAATCCTGGAGCTAGAAGTTGTAAGACTGTTAAAAAAAAAAAATCAGGAAATTGCTGAAATATTTTAAGCATATTTCTTTGGTTAACTTATTTTGAAGTTTTTCTCTGTTTTGTATTTTAGCTGCCTTTATAATTTATCAAAGACAGACTCATTGTTTTGGCAAGTCCCAGGCTTGGAAGTCTCCAACAAAAACTCCCAGCACTCCATCTGAATAGGAATTTTTAAATGCATTCTTAGTCTTGAACTTGAAAATGCATTCTAGATGCAACAGTTTGCTGGGAAATTTAAACAATGCCATTTATCATATAATAACATTGTTCCAGACAGAGAACTTTTTCATCTCTTCCTTTGTTAGTATCCCTCCTACTACATTTTCTTTTTAGAGTCTTTTTTCTTTTTCTTTCTTTCTTTCATTATCTTTCTTTCTTTCTTTCTTTCTTTTTCTTCTTCTTCATCTTCTTCTTCTTCTATCTCAAAGGCAACCCATGCCTCTTCAATTTTTAATATTCTGGAATTAGAATTTGTTTCTTTAATCTTTTTGACAAAATAAAATGTTCCTTAACTACTCTTTTAAGAAGTGATCACTATTAATGTTTTATTTTCACAATAATTATGCTGAGAATGCTGTTTTGGAAACTTAAGAAAACTTTTTATTTTTTATTTTTTAAAGATTTTATTTATTTATTCATGAGACACACAGAGAGAGAGAGAGAGAGAGAGAGAGAGAGGCAGAGACACAGACAGAAGGAGAAGCAGGCTCCATGCTGGGAGCCCAACGTGGGACTCGATCCTGGGCCTCCAGGGATCACACCCCAGGCTGAAGGCAGCGCTAAACCGCTGAGCCACCCGGGCTGCCCAAAAAAAAAAAAAAAATTTAAGATTATTTATTTATTTATTCATGAGAGACACACAGAGAGAGGCAGAGACACAGACAGAGGGAGGAGCAGGCTCCATGCAGGAAGCCCGATACGGGACTCGATCCTAGGACTCTAGGATCATGCCCCGGGCCAAAGGTGGCGCTAAACCACTAAGCCACCCGGGCTTTCCAAGAAAATTTTTTAAAAATCACATACAGCTTTCATTTTCCCTAATCATTAAATACTCTTTTATATATATATATTTTTTGACTGCATCTTAGGTCATCAAGGATATGACATATTTAACCAATGATATTACTAGGCATTTGTTTCAAGTTATTGTCTATTATAAATAATACTATGATGGATATCTTTTGTGGACATTTGAAATGGTTTCATTAAAAAAAAAAAGAAAAGAAAAAGAAAAATGAAATGGCTTCATTAGGGGGGCTCCTGACTGGCTCATTTGGTGGAACATACAACCCTTGTTATTGGATTTGTGAGTTCGAGACCCACCCTGGGTGTGGAGATGACTTAAAAAATAAATACACATAAAAATGAATTAATTAATTAAATTATTTCATTAGGATAAATTCCCAGAAGTACAGCTGCTGAGTCAAGGACTAGGAAACATAAGTTTTACTCCTAATCACTGACAAATCCTAGAGAAATCTAGTATACCAACTAGAGTTTTCAGGGATTCTGGGCTGGTTGCTGTTTTAATGGGTCTCAAATGCCTAGAATATAGGTTAGAGCATTCAGTGGCCCCTTCCTTCTTTGTGTGCTGCCAAAGTGTGTGTGCTTCTCTTTAACCCCGAGTCCAAAGGGAAGGGGTGCTCTGGTGGTCAGAGCTCCTTGCCAATCTGAGAATCCCCAAGTTTGCCACCTGTGGACTGGGGATTGTTGTAATGTGCTGGTGTCATTGCATGGCATCATGTAGCTGTACTTCTGGATTGTCCAGGGCTTGCCCCGGGCTACCTTACCTGCTGTTGGTGTTTTCACAGATCACAGATGAAGGACTCCAGGTTGTCATGTTCCCAGTGGTTGTCAGAAGGTGGAATGTACTTTCTAAACCGCACAGTTCTGTAAATGGGAATCA
This sequence comes from Nyctereutes procyonoides, assembly GCF_905146905.1. Classification (NCBI taxonomy): domain Eukaryota; kingdom Metazoa; phylum Chordata; class Mammalia; order Carnivora; family Canidae; genus Nyctereutes; species Nyctereutes procyonoides. The sequence goes on from NW_026575020.1 coordinate 35,995,855, forward strand.
TGTACAGCAAGCAAATTTTTGTAACTGGGTGAAAAAAGAACTAATGATGGAGAGAGGCCAGATAACCCAGGTTACCAAATTTGTAGATTTTATTTCATCCATGATATATCTTTTTAAGACCTTATCTTTTTAAAGTCTTCTCTACTACACCCAACATGGGACTCAAACTCACAAACCCCGGGATCAAGAGTCACATGCTTTACCAACTGAACTAGCCAGGCTCCCCAGTTTTATCCACAATATTAAATCAGTGGCTCAGGTATTTTAAAGGGGGTGCATTTGAAGCCAAGAGCCCTGCTGGATCCTTGCTGTGCCTGAAGCCCAGGCCACTCACCCTCTGGATCCTGGGGATAGTGGTCAAGCCCATCTGCTCCCTGGGTGGAGCTGCCTCAGTCTCCAGCTATTGGATAATGATGATGGGCACCCTGGCAATAATGCAAAATCATGAATTCCAAATAAAATCTCGATTTAGTCCCCTTTTCTGTCCAGCCTAGAATACAGTTGGTTTCTTTTTATGATAATGATGAAATAACACATTGAAAAGTATAGCTGCTCTGGAAAACATTTACTGTCATTTGAGCTACCATGGTGACTGTAAATTATTCCTCATTGCTGTCCTCAGATTTCTGGGAGTAAAAGATGGGCCTTTTAAATGTATACTATTACATGCCTTTAACAAAGTTAAAAGTGGCTTTCCTAAACCTCTGAACACTGCTGTACTAAATGGTTTATCATTTAAGAAATAGGAGCATATATAAAAATGCAGGAGATCTGAGGCCATGTTCAAAAAATTAATAAATCTCACAGGATCCCTGGGTGGCGCAGCGGTTTGGCGCCTGCCTTTGGCCCAGGGTGCAATCCTGGAGACCTGGGATCGAGTCCCACATCGGGCTCCCACATCGGGCTCCCGGTGCATGGAGCCTGCTTCTCCCTCTGCCTGTGTCTCTGCCTCTCTCTCTCTCTCTCTCTGTGACTATCATAAATTTAAAAAAAATTAAAATAATTAATAAATCTCATTATTTATTTACGGTAAATATGTAAATGGAACCAGTATGTATTTGCCCTTTTTTGTGAAAAGGTCAAAAGCTATGAGCAGCCCTGAGAAAAAATGTGAGTGTGTAATTTCTTAAGCAAATCAACCATGTTCCCCACGTGAAAGTGAACACATTTCTTAGTACACCCTACATTCTCTACTTATGACAGCTGAGACTCGGCTAACAGCATTGTTTTCTTCTCTTAATATCTGAAAAAAATAACACTGAACTGAACAGGAAGTAGCTGCACATTTTGGCCAATGCTAATAGTCTAAATTTAACTAACTAAATGGATTATAGTATTTTTATCTTTAAACCCCTAAGGATTTAGAAGCATCGGGCTGCAGTTCAGTTTCTAAATTATTGTTTTCCTTATTTAGATACTTCAACTCTGACCTTTCAGGCAATCCAACTTTACTTCCATAGGACATTTAGAGGACCTGTGTTAAGAGCCACCATGCAGTGAAGTCATGTTCAAGCAGTACATACTTAGGCCTGTTTGAATTTATTTGGGGAGATTCCCAAGGGTTTGTCAAAGAAATTCTGAAGTTTAAATTCAGTCTTTCTGATTGACAGTGGAAGTGGCTTAGATCTTATTCAAAGATGTCTGTGATTTACAGCCTTAGGCAATTGTGGTCATTCTGGATTTTTTAAGAATATTTTCTCTAAATTCTATGACTGACTCATTAAAGAAAAACAAAACCCCAGAACCCTCTGAACTTCTCTTGGCCCTACAGTTATGTTGCTATAAGATGTAATGTCTTGTATTCTTAGAACAAGAACTTTAATTTAATTGCAAGATACAGCTTATGGTCTGCCTTGGGAAGGAAATACCTCTTGAAGATAATAGTCACTATTTTTAGAATGACTTAAACAGAGATGAGAAAAAGTGGTCTTTATGATCTTCATTTAGCCTTAGACTAGGAGATACACTCTCTAAAATATATAGTGACTTACGGGTCACTCCGGATGAGTTTTTGAAAGCACTTTTAAAGATATTTTTAAAAACGTATTTGTAAACGTGAGTAACGACTCAAGGCTAGTTTTAGAGACTCTTCTAAGTTCCATCACAAAATTAACATAAGAGCTTATGAAACAAAAATAGATTTTCCATAGTAAAACTTGCTCAAACAATGGCACATTCCTGGGCCCGGAATTCAAAAGTGGGTATTAATTCAAAGCATCTGGATGCTGGGATTGAGAATAAGACCGTCCTGTCTTCCTGCCCCAGCCCTGCAGGAATTTGATGTGGGACAATATTTTACTGCCTTTAAGTGCTTCTCTGTCCAATTAGAGAGAGAGGGAGGAGAGAGAGACTGTAGGAAAATAATATATACACACATACACTTTGCAACTTTACGTCCACATGTTTGCATTCAAAAAAATCTCCCAGGGAGATCATGCTTCTTTAACATAAAAGGTAGACCATTCCCTCTGACATAGGTTTGTCTGATTTGTTTTCTTCTACTCAGCTAGCTTTCCAGGGTGGAGGTTTATATGAATCATTCCTGATTTCAGCTTCTTCAGCTCCCATCTAGTGGTCCCTAGTTAGGTTCCAGGATCACTGCAGATAAAGCTTGTAAAGGGCATCGTGAAACTATTACGAGTTAATATGCTCACGAAAGCAATTATGTAATCCGTGAACACAGTATTATTAGGGATTCGGGGGAACTGAGGAGGTGATCGCTGCCACTTCCAAACAGATGGTGGTGGGGTACCTCTGGCAGGGTGCTCCAGTTATGAGTGAAACATTCCATGGTTAATATGTTGGGTGTATTGTCAGGAAGCTTGTATCTGCTCGGGGTGTGTGTGTGTGTGTGTGTGTGTGTGTGTGTGTACATGAACGTACCTACCTACACATGCATAATGATGACATTTTGCTCTCTGTTTCAGAGCTTAAGCTATTTTAAAAATTCACCAAGTTAGAATAATTTCTCCAAAATAAATAAGGGGACTCCATCTTGTAACTTGTTACTCTTATTTACAAAGGAGATGAGGAAACGACCCGTCCCCCTTGAATTTTTGTAAGACTTTTTCTGAGGAAGGTTTATAAATGAAATAGAGAATTTTTAAGAAATTTAAGGTCTACCTGGGAGTTTCCTTGTTTTTTTTTTTTTCCCACAGTCACAACAAAGCGATACATGATAAAACTAAGTAATTGAAAGAGTTAAAGGCTTTCTGTGTTGGAATGGTTAGGAGAACAGATGGTATGCACGGAGGTGGGAAAGCTATTATTTAAACAGAGGAGGCCTAGAGTATACTGAAAGGGCATGGATTTTTGAAGGTAGCTGGGGACTTAACATTTTGGGGACCAGATTCATATATTTACTAGTGGACACAGTAGAAGCGGAAGCTAGAGCATATGGTCAGGAAGGGAGTTAACAGACGGCCGACAAAGAGGAAGAATATGGCCGTTGAAGTAACCAAGGGGAGATGAGAAGTATATAAAAATGAGATTTTGAGGGTTTTGAGATCTCTAAAGCCCTTGAGAAACTAAGAAGAAAACCCTCAGGTAATCAGGAAATCAGTTTGGAAATATTTATATTGTTAACCTTTGTCTGAGACGTATTGGAGAATAGGATGAAGGAAGCAACTCTGAACAACCACACTGAGCTTTCACCAACACGCAGATGAGTGAAATGTGTCAAGGAAGTGAAAATCAGGTGAGGCCTCCAAGTCACAGAGGCAGGAAACCGTACAGAACACCGAGATGCTGAAAATCTGATAGTAGGTGCTCCCGGTGGTCAGGCAGAAAGTGGGGCACCGGCTTTACATTTGAACGTGTCTGTGTTCTTTTTTTGTCCTTAAAAACGATTGGGTTTACTAAAACAAAACAAAAAACAAAGAAACAAAAAGTTCTCTTGGTTATGTTGGAACGAGGCTCTTTTCCTGTTGTGTTTTTGGCTCAGTGTGGGAGTCGGCCAAGTCACCTGCGGGCCAAGCCACCTCTTCATCTGGCAGGGGGTAGTTTTTGCCCTGCATGAATTCAGACTGTGTTAGAGATTCATGAGGTCATACTTCTCCAGACATCTCCAAAGTGCTAGATGAATCTATGGTGGGCTCACCAGCATAACCATCAGTGCTATTTGTGAATGACTTCAGAGTTTTCAGTCATTTTTGTTCAAATGTAACTTTTTTTTATTTTTTAAAAAAGACTTTATTTAGTTATTCATGAGAGACACAGAGAGAGAGGCAGAGACCTAAGCAGAGGGAGAAGCAGGCTCCATGCAGGGAGCCCGATGTGGGACTAGATCCTGGCACTGTGGGATCACGCCCTGAGCCAAAGGCAGGTGCTCAACTGCTGAGCCACCCAGGTGTCCCTTGTTCAAGCTTTAAAATCAATTCTGCAGGGGTGTGCAGCTGGCTCAGTTGGTGGAGTGTGCGACTCTTGAGCTTGGTGTCATGAGTTTAAGCCCCATGTTGGGCGTGGAGCCTGCTTAATTACAAAATAAAAATAAATAAAATTGATTCTGCAGTTTGTCGACAATTGCCCCCTTTTGCGTAGGTGTGTAATGAACCAAAATGTGAATTAGAAGAGAGAAACAAATGCATGAATTTTATTATTGATTATTTAGGAGAAAATCAATGCAGTAAAACACAAAGAAGGTGCCATATTTACTACTTCTTTAAACTATACACTAAAAGTAAACATCTGAGCACCTCCCTAGATCAGCTGTAGAGTATGCAACTCTTGATCTCTGGGTTCAAGCCCTATGTTGAGTGTAGAGATTACTTAAAAATAAATAAATAAATAAATAAATAAATAAATAAATAAATAAATAAAAAAAAAACATCGTGGAGAGTGTTAGAAAGGTCCATAAGGATCACTGGTTCCTATGCCTTTGTAATTCATGAACTCCACTGAGAATTGCATAAAAAAAATTCTGGATTCCTCCATCCCCTCCTATCTATCTCTATCTATCTATCTATCTATCTATCTATCTGAGCACAGGTTCTCACAAGGGCCATCTAGGTAACATAAATATGTGAATTGGGCCAAGCACAAACAATAAAGAATAGGGGCACTTGTGTCAAACTAGAAAGTAATGCCAAGTTAAGACAATAGAGAATGGTAGGGTTTGTGAAAAACTAGGGTGCACATCCTTACCTAAACTAAATTCAAGATCTAAACAATTTCTAGAAAATAACACCTGCTCAATATAATGCATTGGAGGTCGATTTGACTGCAAACCCCTCCAGTTTGCAACTCCAGGCTCTTATCATATGTAAACATTTGGATACTCTCATTTTTTTCCCCAAGGCGCGACAACAAGCTCAAGTACGTCACCAAATGGCAGAGGACAGCAAAGCAGATTACTCATCAATTCTCCAGAAATTCAACCATGAGCAGCACGAATATTACCACACTCACATCCCCAACATATTTCAGGTAAGTGATTCAGGCTTCTCAGATTGGCTTTGCCTTTAGAGACACATTTGGAATCATGATTGCTGGGCTTATGAGTATTTACAGAATTCTGCATTTCCTTGAGCTGAAGTCACTTTTTGAAGCATCCAGGGGGTGCCTAGGTGGGTCAGTCGGTTAAGCACTTGACTCTTGATCTCAGGTCTTGATCTCAGGGTCATGAGGTCAAGCCTTGAGTTGGGCTCTGCTCTGGGCTTGGAGCCTAGTTAAAAAAAATAAAAATATAAACAAACAAATCGAGCATCCAGATCAAGCATTGACTGGCAATAAGAAGAAACATAATCTTAATCTCAGGGTTAATCAATGACCTTTGTAGATGTCCTTAGTTTGCAACTGCAGCCTTCTTTGCCAGTCTTAGAAGTACAAGTCTTAGATTAGCACCCTCTTTGCTAAAAGGACCATTCAGATTATAAAATGCCAACTAAATTTTGGGAGTCCTAGCAGAATCCATACGGCTATAGGATTTGAACACATGACAGTCTTTTTCTTTGCATTGTTTTTCTTTTGGCTACTTTAGGTTGTCAGAAATGGCATGAGAAAAGTTGTAGACCTGTTCTCCCACACTGGGAATCTTTTACAACTTGTGTCCCATTGTAGAAAAAAATAACAAGTATTTGCCTCTTAGTGTCTACACACATAGCAGACGAGAACCTCCAACTAGTAGAGGGAAGATACACTCGTTACATTTCAGCCTGGGCTGGGTTGAGACCGTTAACCAACACCAGGCTTTTGGTAGAGTGAAGTAGCAGATCAAAGGCAGAGGAGATGTTTGAAATGTATCACCAAATGGTGTCAACGGGAAAAGTACTTGAGCTTGGGGTTCTCACTGAAATTGGAATGGAATCCCATAAAGTATACATTTGGACAGCCTAACAACTCATAAAAGATGTGTACAGCTGACCAAGACAGAGGCAATAATCATAATGAAAGTATAGCTCTAACCCTACCGATCGGCCTATTTCCCTCCCAGACTGTTTGCTCAAGGTAACAATGCCACTGAAAGCAACTTCTGTGAGTCATAGTGGACCAGATTGATTTCATGCAAAATCTAATGTTGCAGAAAATACAGGAGATGGAAGAACGGAGGATAGTGCGGATCGGAGAATCAATGAAGACCTACGCGGAGGTTGATCGGCAAGTGATTCCGATCATTGGGAAATGCTTGGATGAAATAGTAAAGGCAGCTGAATCAATCGATCAGAAGAACGTAAGTATTGTAGTTTGAACTTAATTTACAACGAAGGATTCTGGTTCCATTATTTCTTCTCTTCTGTCCACAGTGACCTCGCTGAATTATCTCAAGATGGATAGTTGTTTCCAGTTCTTACGAGTACTCTGCAGCCATAGTAACACCATTTTAGAGTGTTCTGTTCAGCCTTCAGTGTTTTGGATTTAGCTCTCACATTTCTTTTCCAAAAAAAACACAGATAAGTCTGGGACATTACAGAATTAAATTGAAATGTTTTCCTGTCAGTTGGCTGAGTAACCCCACACACTGGGATCTGGTTCTTTAGGGCTCTGTTGCATTTCAGGTCAGATAATTCTTTATTGTAGGGGCCTGTTTTGAGGACTTCAGAGTGTGTAGTAGCATCATCCATGGCCTCTACTGACCAGATGCCAGTAGCACCCTTCCCTGGGTTATAAGGATCAGAAGTGTCTAGACATTGCCGTATGTCCCCTGCAGGACACAATCGTCTCCATCTGAGAACACTACTTAGGGCCAGTGTCATTCATTTGGATTCCTTTCCTAGAAACCTACCTATTTCCCTCAACAAAAATAACTAGGATACCACTGTAGGCTTTTACAAACATTTTTTAATTTGCAAAACCAAATATTTAACAAAAAGCAATGTCAAGAGTATTCTTTGTCATGAGAGCATCTTGGAATGAGCCCAGGCAAGGAATCAAAGCTGTCTTTCCGATATGAGCATATCTTAGCATATAGATTCTTCATTGCCCTAAGGACATTTTAGGTGTATTAACATTTAAGGCCATATGTGTAAAAAAATTGTTATCAATCCAATGTGCAGAAATACTTCCAAATGTGTTAAATGATAAGTGTTTGTAGAAAGAATAGTTCCAGTAGCAGGCATATGTTTTTGATTTTAGAATTCCTCGATCTCTATTTTTATTAACATCTATTTGCCAAAGCCTCCTTCTTTGGTGATTTCAGCTAACTTTTTTGGGGGAAGTTACTGATGCTTCTTAATTGATGGTGTTTCCCCCACAAAGCTACATTATGCCAAGAAGTAGTTGTAAGTGATCAAACCATCCCTTTCTTACACTGAAAATCTCTTTATTTGATGGTTTTATCTCCTTTAAGCACCTCTAAGTCCTTTTGCTGAACATGAGTCTTGGTTGAAACACGTGACTGGTCATGCATCCATGCAGTCCAGTTTTCCATGGTATGAGTGCCTTTTTCATTTTCTTACCGCTGTTACTTCATTGATTTTGGACATCTTTGCATCCTCAGCTTTGGACAAAGTCTTTTGGTGGCTCATAGATGCCTGGCTCATGGAGAGAGATCGAGAAATAGTCTTGGTGAGGCTTTCCCTCATCACACTGTTTAAAATGTCAGCAGTCGCCAATAAATGACTGTAGGGAGGGATCTTTTAAAGGGAAATAATAATCGTGAGATTTATAGGTAAGCTTTCACCTCTATTGAATCTTGGCTTTTTTTCTTAGTTTCATTGACTTCTGGCATTGATTAAATTCTGAAACAACCCTGATTTTAATTTTTTGTATTAGAAGCTTGGAAATGTCTTTTTCCTTGAAACTTCACAGTTTTATAAGATCATGTCTGAATGATGGTTTCCCTTGATCATTTTTATCTGGGAAATTGTGAGCACCCTAGATCTTTACGATATTTCTCCCATTATGGGAGCCTTGTTTTCCCATTATATCACTGATCATTCTGTTTCACCTACAACCTTTATGTTACTAAATCCAAGAGTCTTTCTAGGTCTTCATTCAAGCTCATATTCAAGAACTTGAACTATTAGCAGCACCGGCCCCCACTCAAACACTCTCCTACCTGCTCTTCCTTCACTTGATTCCCAGGAAACCATACTTTGATGGCTTTTCTCTTTACTGACTCAGACTCCTTTTTTTGTTCTCCTTTTCCTTCTTACCATTTAACTTGGGAGTAACCTTGGGCTTTGATTTTGGGCCTGTGTACTCTCCACATTCGTTCCTTGGAGTAATCTATAGACTCTTAATGCAGTCTCAGAATCACATGATTACTTGAAAGTTCAAACTGGTTTACTTATGTGTGATTAGTTTCCATTTATATCAAATGACCATGTTCTCATTAGAGCACATCAGTGAGTCACTGGCATACCTGGGCTTATAGATCAGAATCTGCTACCATACATTTAACTGCACGTAACAAGAACAGTAATGTCTTGCACAAGGTGGTTTGTTTTTTCTCTCACGTAAAAGATGTCTGGAGGCAGAAGGTCCAGCCTTGGCATGGGCAGATGATCTGTAAGTTCTCAGGAACTCAGCCTCCTCCTAGCTCACAGCTTTTGATGGTATGACCAAGGGCCCATGCCGTCCCTTTAAAGAGTCTTATTTTATTTATTTATTTTTTTTTAGAGATTTATGTATTTGTTTGCCCAGAAAGACAACATGAGCAGGGAGAGCAGCAGGCAGAGGGAGAGAGAGAAGCAGGCTCCCTGCTGAGCAAGGAGCCTGATACAGTGCTCAATCCCAGGGCCCCGGGATCATGACCTGAGCCAAAGGCAGACACTTAACTAACTAAGCCACCCAGGCACCCCTAGAGAGTCTTCCTAAAATTGTACACCATCCTGTCTACATCTCAGAGATCTCGGAGGTCAAAACTTAGATGACCTCCTCCTGCTATACAGAAGGCTGGGGATTGAAGCCTTTAGGTGGGTGGCAAGATGCCCAACTTAAAATCAGGGTTCCTATTCCTAAGAAGGAAAGGTGGTTGGCTATTGGAAGTCTGCAGTCCATCTACAAAGTACATAGTAGCTAAAATAACTGTGGCATACCAAACTGGGGACTTATATTAAAAATCAAGATCTGGGGATGCCCGGGTGGCTCAGTGGTTGAGTATCTGCCTTCCGCCCAGGGCATGATCCTGGAGACCCAGGATCGAGTCCCACGTCAGGCTCCTGCATGGAGCCTGCTTCTCCCTCTGCCTGTGTCTCTGCCCCTGTCTCTGTGTGTCTCTCATGAATAAATAAATGAAATCTAAAAAAAAAAAAAATCGAGATCTTTCCAGATTGTCTTCTCTAGTAGTTTTTTTTAAGTCAGATGATCACTGACTTCAAATGTTACTACAAATCACATGTGCTCTTACAATATTTTATATATACATCTATCTACCTATGACATTACGGTTGTGATTGTCTTATTATTTGTCTTACCACCTAAGCCTGAGAAGATGTACCACACCTGAAGTTCCTAGCAGAGTGCACACCCTAGAGTGGGCATTCAGCTCATTGATTTATTCAGCAAACATTTGTTGCACACAATTCTCGCTGTATGCCATTTAGGTTCTAGGGATATGATAGAGGAAAAAACAGAAGACAGTTTGCGTGTGAGTGGGGAAGTGGCCATGAACAAATGCATATGTAAGGAAAAATCACACAATAAATTAATAACCCTGAACCACAATGAACCAAAGAAATGAGAGAGATTATCTACTCTTGGCTTTGATTTTGTGTATGCTACATTACCTTAAGAACTTCGGGTGAGAGCCAGATTTTTGGATCATTGTATTTTTCAAGGGAAGTGCATAATAACAGGGGCCCATTTTTTTCTGCTTTAAGCAAAGTCCTTCTTATTTAATATTTGTTTCTCCAACTCTGAAAAAATGGTTATTAAGAGCATCTTCCCATCTCAGCTAGACATACAGCTTTACGAATAGGCTATTCTTTCTAATGATAAAAGTCTTACTATAAAACAAATCTGTTATTAATCAATATAGATATAATTCTATAGATAATTGTAGAGATAACAGTTCTTGACAATATCATCTGTGGGGGTCATCATAATCTGTTGTGTGAAAAGCATTTGCCCGTGTTTAAGTGTCTTCCTGTTTGATGGGTGTAATTTCAGGATTCGCAGCTGGTAATAGAAGCTTATAAGTCCGGATTTGAACCTCCCGGGGACATTGAATTTGAGGATTACACTCAGCCCATGAAGCGCACTGTGTCGGATAACAGCCTTTCGAATTCCAGAGAAGGCAAATCAGAGCTCAAATTTGGTGGCAAATCCAAAGGAAAGTTATGGCCATTCATCAAGAAAAATAAGGTACTGATGGTTGGACCCAGTGTGAAATGGGTTTTATAAAATGTGGAGATTTTTTACTTTCTCTGTTAGTCTTTAAAAAAACCAAAAACCTAAGAACTTAAACCTGTAGTTTGCAGAATGCAAAAAAGAGCTAGCTAGCTAGTGTGCTATTTTATTTTAAATTATTATTTCTTTGGTGGTGGTACCTTTGCCATGGCCATCTGTCTTATTTCGGATGCATTGTCACTTGTCAACCACACTAACACTGACCTCTACTGACCTCTCGGCCATTTCCCATCATGCCTTTCACTGCTAAGTCTCCTAGCCACCTGGTCACCTCGGCTGGGAGAGGGGACACTGCGCAGAATTTCTAGAACGATTTATCGGCAGCTCTCATTGAAATCGTTTCCATGGGCTAAAACTTGGTCTGAATTCATGTTAACCATGTGCTTCCATGAACATTTTGCGTTTTCTTTTGGTAGCGTGATACATAGGTGCATGACAGCTTTAACCTGGGCATCACATGCGGTCAAGACAGCACTACTGCGCTCTCCTGACAATAACTTCGAATTTAATTTTCAAAGACTGTCTTGCTGTTTTGATAATCTTGGCATCTAAGGTCCTTTATTTGCTCTCATCGAGCTCTCTTGGTTTAGGTGGTTTAGAAATCTCTACCCTTCTGGCCTTAACTGGTTTAGCATAACTAATCAGAAACAGTTTGCATGTGAGAATCTGCATGAGCTTCTTGTCAGAGATCTTCTTCTGTTGCTTGACTACTAAAACTTCCACTTTCGTCATATTCTACATGTTTTCTTTTGGACCATGGCCTAAATATTTAATCGTTTGTGTTTGACTTGCTTTGGATTTCAAATATGATTTGATGCTTATTTTTGTTTTGTGTCTTATCTTCTTGTTTCTGATTTTACTCTGTCACTGCTCCATCTCTTACATGTAGCTTATGTCCCTTTTAACATCCCCCCATCAGCCTCCCCCTCCTCCCCCTGCCTCTGCCTCACCCTCTGCTGTTCCCAACGGCCCCCAGTCTCCCAAGCAGCAAAAGGAACCCCTCTCCCATCGCTTCAACGAGTTCATGACCTCCAAACCCAAAATGCACTGCTTCAGGAGTTTAAAGCGTGGGGTAAGTTCTGCTCTGGAATCGTGTGTCTCTTGTGCGCTCTGGTTGCATGTGTTGTTCTGCATAACCCATTTTGTTTGTGAATGAACCCATTGTGTTTTCCCCATAACATGAACCGGTAAGGACCGGTGATTCACCATAGCTAGAAAGAAGAACAAGGATAGAAAGAGGAGAGAAGAAAGAAGGAAACAGGATGGATGGGAAGAAGAGAAATCCAGCCAAGCCAGCCCAGAGTCCTTTATGTCTCGAGCACATTTTAGAAAGGCTTTTCTCCACTTCCCTTTGAACACATCTAAGTCATTAATATTCTACCTTGATTTTACCAAAAAAGGAAGCTTAGATTCAATTGCTAAAGCCAGCAGCAGACGAGATGAGGAATTGGAAGTCACTGTATACTCAGAAAATAATTGCTTGATAATTGCTGCAATAATGCAAGCGTCACGAAGATACTTCTCTTTGAGCTAAGCCTCAGGGTTCAAAGGGGAAATGTCACGAGTTTACAGGGGTTTCTTTAGCTATGTTGGTGAATTTATATGATGGTGAATTTATATGATGGTGCTAAAATATCTGTTGCTGGAAAGGCCTAAGGCCAGATTTATCTTTAGAGGCTAAGATAATAAATGGCTGACATTTACTGAGCACTTATGATGTACCAGACTCTCTTCCATGGGACCACTTACTTTCCTTCAACTGGCCTAGGAACCTGGGTACTAAGACATCTTTATTTTACTGGTAAGAAAACCAAGGGCTAAAAAGACGAAGTTAGGAAGAGGTGAAGCGAGAGAGGCTGCTCTTAGTCTGAGGTTCTGTGACGTCCACATTCAGGGAGCATCTATTATATAGATATGGTTGACTCATGAGTGGATGTCATTTAGACTCCAGTTTGCCATTCAATTATGATTGTGCCTAGCTCACAGGGCTTTGTGAAATTGATCCAGTAACCAAAAAGAGTTACCAGTTTGGTTTATAGGAAAAGATTGGAATAAAGTCATTTGGAGCTTCCCGAGTAAATCTAACTGAGCAGCATAGTCTAAGCCATCCCCAAATATCCTTTATAATAAATAATGAAGCATGGTAATCAAGAGTAAACAGGCATGTGTGCTGACATTTCCACTAAGGTCTTTTATCCTGACCTTTGGGAATTTTGTGGTACAGTGGTTGTGGGATGTGTTTTCATACAAACATAATTTTTACTCTTCCTTCCTTTGGGTAAAAAAGAATGTAAATGTATAATTGACTAAAACAAGGGGCAGCACATATGTTAAAATTGGAAGGATACGGAGGAGATTAGCATGTCCCCTGCATGTGGACGGCACTCAAATTTGTGGTGGTCCATGTTTTAAAAATAAGTAAATAAATAGAATGAGGGACAACCCCCCCCCCATTTCTTTATACACAGAGTTCAATCTCAACGTTTTATGGAAAGAATACATATAGTTGGTGAAATTACCTTGTCTTAAGATTACTCAGCATATCAGGTTAAGAATTAGAAATTAATTTCCTCAAGATTTCAAGAGAGCCATTGTTAGAAGGCAGAGCTTCAGAAGTGGATGATAGATCGCGTTGAGCTCTATAATTAGATCTCAATTCCTGGCTGGATCAGGCTGGCTTTTAAAACTCCCTGTCCATCCTGCTTGCTCATGGAAGAATTGCCAACATCTGGCCAGGGTGTTTTTGCTGGACTATAAAGTTTTACATTAACTGTAAGTCAGTTAACCATCTCTGCCACTTGCAGGACCTTTATAGAGCACTCATTTATTGTGTTTCTAATAAGTACCTCTGAATGGTCTTTTGGAATCTCACGATGGAGTATGTTGAATATTTGTGATTGTTTACCATTTGTTTCTGTGTCTGTTCCATTCTCTCAGCACTACACAGTCTGTTGGTTGCAAATGGTTTTCCGAATCTGTGTTTCCTGATGTTCTCTAAATGTTTATTTAGGAAAAGACCAAAGAATGTCAGTAATCAATAAGTGTACAGGAAAGACAGCTAGGAAAAATACAAGCCTTAAAAAAAAAAAAAAACAGTGAAATGAGAAACAGGCTATTATGATGATTTAAAGGAAACCCCCTCTTTTAAAAATTGCTAATTGGCAAAATGAGTTCTATTTCTTACTCTTTAAATCTGGGCTCAGCAAAAACAGTTAAAAAAAACTTTTTTTTTTTCTCAATGCTGAGTGTGTTTTCCTGAGAGTTCATGTGCACACAGACGCATTCTAGAAGCATTAGTAAATGAATAGAAACATGTTTCTTCTTCCCTCCTTTTTGATCAGCCTGTTCTTAGCAAGGGTCAGATTTGAGGTCCCTTCCTTCAGGAAGTAGCAGTGAACAAAAAAGAAAGAAAGAAAAAAAAAAAGGAAATGCATCACAGAAGTAAAATTAGGAAGTTCAAAAATAAAAAACAAATCTGAAGTTTGGGGAAATAAATTTGATTTTAAAGCAATCTCAACACGGAAGGTATATGGATTACAGGGCCCATGACGAAAATGATACTGTCCTTATTTTCATTTATTCTTCTTTTTTAACTCTAAGACTATTGTACCAAAGATAGGAAAAGTGTCCTAGAATAATAAATCTGTGATTTTAACACATCTTTTAATTTATCATGTTTTGCAGCCTTCAGATCCAGATTTCAATCTTTTGTTTCTATTACTGTATAAATCCTATGCAGACATTTCTTAGCATAGCCGATTTTGTGTCTAAGTAAACGGGATAAAATGTTTTTTGTTGGCATCTGTAAGGAAATTTTGTTTCACTGAACATTTCTAAAATATGCCACCTGAGCATTATTAACTGTTTTTTCATCTTTATGTAAGTCAAGGAAAAATGAAACTAGATAGTATGGTCTCCGTTTGCAATTTACAAATGTAATCTTATTGTCTTAAATTAAGATGTATTTTTCTGGTCTGGGCAAGGTCCTTCTAGATCTAAACTATGGACATAGTTTCCCCATGTTTTAGAATTCATTGCATGGAAAAATCCCATGAAAGTTGATCAAAAGATTTGGAAAATCCTTACTGATTGTTTGTCAGATGTTACAGTTTTATGGTCACTTTAATTTTATTTATCTTGTTCTCTTGCTGATTATTGGCAGACTCAGTCTTTCTGTTTTCACAAAGAACTCATGAAGAGGACAATAGGGAAACCCACGTATGCTTTTGAAGCTAGGGACTATGTTGTAAGTTTACCTGTGACGGCCACGGCATACGGTCACAGCACAGGTACTAACCCCTATGAGAGCACCAAGACTGGGGACCCAGCGACGAAATTCTCCACTGGGAGATCTGGACCCGAAAAGACCTAATTATGAGTATAAATTCAACCCCAACCTACTTCATCTGGAAAACTTGGGTGGGAGAAAGAACCAACTTCCCAATGACAAACCAAACTTCCTCAAAATGCCAATGAACTGAGCTTGGCTTTTCCCCCCTCTGTGTTGACCGCGACTGCCATCTGAGAAGATGTCACTGGGTATGATTTTACAGCAGAATCGCACCCATAAATGCAACTGCAGAGTGTGGTCACAGCAGAAGGACACTCTTAATAGATGGCAGTTGTGTTGCACGAGGACCCACATCCCAGTTTGAAAGAGGTGGATCCGTAAGGGGGTGATGCCCTAAACCTTGCAGAACCAAAACGATCACTGGAGTATGAGCAAGGTCACGGAGTAGTAATGTGGCTTTGTATGGACCTTAAACCCATTTACTTATATGTTTATTTTCACTGTCCCCTTTCTTCGTACTGGAGGTTAGTACCTGTGGCTGCACAGTAACACATGGATCCGCTAGCTCTGTGTTCCCTCATGTGTTATTGACATGTGTGGCTCCCAAGGCTCCATAATTATTGCCTGAAACTGACAGCTTTTTAGTTCCTCGGATGTCTTGCAATGCACTTAATGCAATCTTTAAAAGTATTCTCTTAAATGATTTGGTTTCTAATGTTAAGTGATCTAACTGGCTGGCTTACCAACTTAAGACCGGAAACTGGTTTGTGATTGTTACAAGAAGACCACATCCCATGATGGTGTTCCTTGTAGATGACCCATCACTGTGCACTTCAGAAAATTGAATTTGTCTCGAAAATCCGATATTTCCTCTTGGTATTCAGATTTCGTTTCAGTCCCCATAACTCATTGTTATTACGAAGTGGTAATATTCCTCTGCCATTAGTTCCGATGTTAGAATTCTTCTTTTGGAATGCTTAAGGAAGAATATTTAATTTATCCATGCCTGCGAGTAACAGAAGTACCCAAATAGAGACCAGATAGTGTACAGAGGGCAAATGTCGGGTCTTTGAATTAGTGACATTTAGATAGTAATGTGTGAGAAGACATTTGTAGGTGGTAGCGTGCTTTATAGGGAAGATATTTGCAAAGTTTTCCGCTGTGCACCCTCACTGTTGTCTGTAAAGAACTCAAGATGTGACGAATCGATCTGTGCTAAAGCTCACAGGAGAGGCCCATGAGAACAGTCATGAGTATGCCAGGATATACCTTGTTCTCCCAAAAGTTTTGTCTTGTTTCTTCTTTCCTCCAAGTCTTTTTCGCCACAGGGGCAATTTCTTTAAAAGTGGGATGGCTTTTTAAAAAGAAGTGTCAATTTTGAGTTAATCTTATGTATAAGATTTTTTTTAAATCTGCTTAAGGAATTTTTAACACCCTCCAGCTCATTTTAAAATCAAAGGGCATTAAAAAATAATAAAAAATAAAATAAATAAAATCAAAGGGCGCTTTCTTTGGTACTTTGTCTCCAACATATTTTTGATCCTACCACAACTGCCTGAACTTTTAGGATTGATGCCCGCTGAGTAAAAATGCACCGCACTCACAAAACACTGCTTTACAGCCACAGAGCATGTCTCAGGCATTAATGGAGAACCAGATGTTTTGTTTTGTTTTGTTTTTTTCTAATTTTGAGATGCCTTCTCATCTGTTTCGTGTCCAGTGATCACTATGCCTTTGTTAATCCCCAGACCCAGGAGAATTACACCTGCTGTGTCCTGATAATTGTCAGGAAATCCATAGCAAGACTTACCTCCTTGGTAGTTGAGATAGTTGACTCTGTTTCCTAACAGTAACTCTCAGGGCAGCTACCCCAGTCAGTTCCCAAATACTATGTTATCCCCGTGGGTAGGCCTCAGAGTGGATGGAGAGCCTCTGAATACACCTTCTAAGTGGTGCAAGAGCATTGTCCTGCCTCCAGCCTCATGCAGAGAAGCTTCCTGGCTCCTGCGGGTGGTTTCCTAGAGCAGCTTCCAGTGCCTGGTTACCTGTTCACCCATTCAAGAATTTGCCTCAATGCCTTCAAGTGTTCATATTTATTAGAGTTTCTTAAGATACTTGTACATTGTGGAAGTCACTGCTCTTCAGACCCCCCGCGAGTAAAACTTTCCATGTAAATGCAGTGAACAAAAAGCCCATGTGATTATTTTTGTCTTTTATTATCAGCATGTGTCACCAACTGCGAACTTATTTTAGCTTATATCCAGGCTGATGTGACCCATACAGAACTGTGAATAGAAAGTCTCCTTTTCTGTCTTTATCCTTTGCCCTGGCAACGTGGCAGCTACAGGAAGGTTTTGGCAGGGGCCAGCCCCTCTTGTGAACGTTTGCACAGATCCGCTGCAGTCATTTTCACAAGTGACAGGTGAATTTATGTGTTATGTTAATACGGTGCAACTGACCGAATTCCTCTTCTTCTGATGTGTTGTCTCTTTCTCTCTTTTCTCCCCCCTGTTATGTCTCCAATTTTTACATGAAGCTTTCTCTCAAGCTGGTAAGCACAATTATTCTATGCATGTCCTGAATCTTATCAGGTTTTTTGGTGTATGTTTCTCTTGCGTGTGCTTTCGTTGGTGTTTCTTCATTAGACCTTTGCCATATAAAGGTCCAGAATCTACTAAAGGTGGTCTTAATCTTTTCCAGTTGCTAAGAAAATTAACGCTTAACTGATGATTTGGTTTCTTTTCTGATTGGGGCCTTAAGAGGATGGCAAATGTTAGTAAACGTTATTTAAATGTGAGCATAAATATAAATATTCAATATGGGGGAGTTTATTTATTGGATCATTTGGAGTAAAAGTAAATTTGACAGCTGAAGATGATCTCCCTGGGAGCCACAGAAGCAGATGAAAAATGCGCAGAACCTGAAGGAGATGTGCAGAAATGGTGCCAGTCTCAACTCAGGTCCAAGGCGGCCTGTGAGAATCCCAAACCACGGAATCTAAGTTGCTTCATAAACACGAGGGTGCCTTGTGCGTAGCTGATTGAAGAAATCACAAGGTGACTTTATGGACAGTGAAAAGAGCCTCCTAAGCCTTTCTAAAATAATTGACTTAGTGTTCCGTGTCGTTCCTACCTAATTGCGTAGCCCTAGTAAACAGTCAGACTAATCATTTAATTTATTAAAAGAAACTCTTAACTTTATAACCCCTAACTATACTGTAGATATGTGTAAGTTACATAGTATTCTCACCACCACAGCTGAGAATGTCCTAAAATCATGAACAATGATAAACTGCAACAATTCAACCAGGAATAGGGTCAGTTCCTTTATTTTATTTTATTTTATTTTATTTTATTTTATTTTATTTTATTTTTTTATTTTTTTATTTTTCTGGTGCCAAAACCCGGGATCGAACGGGTCAGTTGCTTTAGGCACTGCTGCTGCTAATGCTGGGTGGTGGTTTCTGGGTTATCCTTATATACATATTTGTATGTGTGTACAGGGATACACATATGTGTGGATACCCAGAATTTTTTCAGCCTGACTCAGTATTTGGCAACCAACCCAACCCTAGAGGAAATGAATATTTTATTAAATGGAACATATTTCTTAGACCGTGAAATAAAATCCCCAGATGAGTCCTTAATTAAGGTCTCCGTGAGAAGGAAAACATTCTAAATGTTTCAATGAACTACATTCGGCGGCAGCATGAATTTGGGAGAAATTGGGTCAATTAAGTAAGAATCTCTCAGGTACCGGGGTTCCTTCCTTGCTGTTTCTGTATTTCTTCTTCTTTTTTTTTTTTTTTTTTTAAGATTTTACTTACTGATTGATTTGTTCGTGAGAGAGGCGGAGACACAGGCAGAGGGAGAAGCAGATGCCCCATGGGGAGCCTCATGTGGGACTCAATCCCAGGACCCCAGGATCATGATCCGAGACAAAGGCAGAGGCTCAGCCACTGCGTCTGGCCGCCCAGACGCCCCTGTATTTCTTCTTTTGCTGAGGTGCTAGCAGCAAAAGATATTAATAATAATATTAGGCGATCTTTCTGTCTGAATCATTTTACTGATCTGGTATTGAATTGGTGCTTTATACCATTACTTTGAAGCTAATAAAGAAAGGAAGTGTTCCCCAAAGATGCCCGAGGTGGAAAAAAAGTAA
This sequence comes from Nyctereutes procyonoides, assembly GCF_905146905.1. Taxonomy (NCBI): domain Eukaryota; kingdom Metazoa; phylum Chordata; class Mammalia; order Carnivora; family Canidae; genus Nyctereutes; species Nyctereutes procyonoides. The sequence continues at coordinate 36,015,095 of NW_026575020.1, forward strand.
AATCACAAGAAGCAGCTAGCTATTGCTTGTGCTATCGGGGGGAGATGCTCAGGAGCAAGAGTTTGCTTCCCGAAGTGTGTAAAACAAGCTCCTCCTAGAGCCACAACCATATAAAATATACCCACACGCATTGATCCCCTCTTGCAAAACCAGTGACATAGGTGTGGCCAGTCTCTTTGCAAACTGGGCCCCTCCAAAGATTTCAGAATGTCTACTCTGACTCAAAGCTAGAAATATAAATCCCTTCATGGCAAAATGAATCACAGGTCAGTGTATTGTTTAAAATAATCCAAGCCTTAAAAGGCTAATTGGACACAATGGCCTTTTAAGGTAGTTCCAGACACCTTATGATCCTTTGGATCTAGAAGAAGCCATGACCTGAGAGCAATGTGAAGTCTGTTCGGGACATTGCTCATGAGATTAGTTTCTAAATAATGATACAGAAACACAGAATATCTATTGGAAGGGACTTAATTCATTGGTTTATTATTTAACTGTTTTTAGTTTTCATAAATAATTAAAGTTAAGTGTTTCACTGTATAGGGAACTTGTTTATAAGTCACAAGTACTGTGTTTACGCACCACTGCAAACCCACCACCTGCTCATAGTCTACACCCATGTCATCCCGTACGGTAGCTACCCATCACGTGTGCCTATTTACATTTTAGTTAATTAAAATGCAATAAAAATGTAAAATTCAGTTCCACCATTGCACCATGTGTGGCTACTGTACTGACTAGTGCAGAGATGAGAACTTTTCCATTCTTTGTAGGAAAAAAATTCTTTGGGCCTGCTAGCCCCTAGTTAGTTAGGCTTAGTAACTCTTAATGAGTTAACATGGAGCACTCACTGGATTTCCTGGCTTCTGAAGCAGCGTGTCTTGCCCTGTGTTATGGTGCATTCTGGCACTGGAAAAAAAACAAAACAAATCTTAATTTTGGAAAACATGCTGATCCAATTTAAGTAAACTCAGCATGAGTACATACGACGTATCGTGCTTTTGGGCTCAGTGACAAGCACACAATTTGGGTCTCAAGTATTACAGATGGTAATAGCATATGGGACAGAAGAAAACAAGTCTGATTTATTTCCATATTGAAGATGAGTTTGGATCATCTTAGTTTTAGAGGCAACTAAGCTTGCTTGGCTTGCCATGAGGGAATAGCCATTTGTGCTCTGGTTTCTCTCATCTCCCTCTCTCTCTCTCTCTCTCTCTTACATATGTATACACACACACACACACACACACACACACACACACGAGTCTGAGAAACTCCACTGAAAGGGCTGTGCATGGCCTTCCGGTAAATTACTAAATCACACGCTTCCAGCACAGCAGCCTGGCCTTCTGTCATAAGCAGCCAGGGAGCCTGGGTCACAAGCATCATGTCAGCTGCTTGGCAATTTCAGCTCGATTTTGGAATTCCATTATCCCAGTCCTCTCTTTTCCACCCACACTCCCAAACCAGTGTGTTTAACTGGTTCTAAAGTAAAACCTCTTTTTTAAATTTCTTGGCTTATCCTTGACTGTTGAATACGCTTCTCTCTCCTTATGAAAACGCTTCATTGAAGTAAAAGCACTTGATAACCAGTGGCTTCGCCACAGCTTCTGACATGTAAGCATCTGAGGAAGTCTGCAAGCTCTATTTAGATGGCACGCACCTTGGAAAGACAGTAATTCTTTCTGAAAGGGGATCAAGATATCAAAATAGGCTCCTTCTGCTGGATTGGAAACAGCTGACATGGATTTTGTGCGCTGGGAAGTTGGTGCGGAGGTCGAGGAGCACGCATTCTACATGGATTTTGTGAGGTCACCCTACAGATGTCAAAAAGGAGTGACCAGACTTTTAGAGGCAGCAGGGAGAGGAAACATCAATGTTTTCATGTCCCTTTCACCCACATTCTCCAAGGAACCAGATGTCCCCTCTGCCACTTGGGGATGGAAATGTTTGGCCTCAGCCTGTGTGAAGAAGTGGGAAGAAAGACTAGGGAGTAAAGCAGTGCCTTGGACATGAAACAGTCGCTGGGGGCACTTGTCCCTGTTGTATGAAGGAAGCAGAAACTTTAAACTTCCTTCACACTTCAGGGTTGCTACCAGCACTGCCGGTCAAGTGAAGAATCTGCCTCAAAATTGGTTTTTCGTCCATTCTCGCAGGGGTCAGAATTTTTTCTTCCCCACTCTCTTTCTGTGGCCTTGCTTCCTTGCCTTTGCAGTGGTGGTTTGGCCAGCAAACCCGAACCCCGAACCGGTTTGTGGGACTTTTTTGCAGTTTGCATGCACTGAACTCACATCTCAGCTGGGTGTCGTGGGAAAGAGCTTCACTTTAGCTCATGAAAACACACGCAGACATCTGCATCCCCTGGTGTCTGGGGAATCTGTCCTGCAGGCTTCACTTAGTGTCTGTCCTCAAGGAGTGCCGCTGGCTCACGCATGTTTGCATTTGCAGGGCGCCACACCGGAGGATTTCAGCAACCTCCCACCTGAGCAGAGAAGGAAAAAGCTGCAGCAGAAAGTCGATGAATTAAATAAAGAAATTCAAAAGGAGATGGATCAAAGGTAGAGTGGAGCAATACGACTTATTAAGAAATTCAGCTTCAGTGTGGAAAGATGGGAAACCCTAAAATAGCTTCAAGAGAAGTGATTATTTCAGCCCTGTGTTTTGTCACAAAGGGTCTACTGGATGGCTTCATTACAGATCAGGAGAATTCTTTTAACAAGGAGGTTTTTACTCTGAGTTTGGGGAACAAAATACGTTTGATTATCTTTTTTTTCTGTATTGCAACATTTCTCTTTTTTTCTTTTTAAGTTTAAAATTTTAATTACAGTAGAGTTAACATAGAGTGTTATGTTAGTTTCAAGTGTACAATACAGTGAGCCAACACTTCTATACATCACTCAGTGCATTAAGTGTCCCCTTGGGACACTGTTTCCCCCATCCCCCACCTTCTTCTTTTTTTTTTTTATTCATGAGTGTGTAGCTGAGTTTTTTGTACAAGTGAGGAAGACAAACGTGGCATTTCTCTTCCTACCCCCTTCCTTGCCCCACATCCCAGCTTTGAGTCCAAGATGTCCTTGTCTTTTCTATTTGAGAATAAGTGACAATCAACCTTCCCAGTTTCTCATGTCTCTTTACCTTTTTATAAAGCGTATTAATGATGTCTAGAAAACAAATCACGGTATGTCTTATTACACACACTGCTAGCCGTCAGAGGTGTGGTATTTGCTTGCTCTTGAGAAGCTTCTGCATCAGGATCCCGCTGCTGGGGGTCCTGGTTTTCTGAGCTGTTTTAGAAGTTTGATCCCAGCATGATACACATACAAAAAAATAATAAGAAGAAAAGATTTGATATCTCTTTTCATTTGCACTTCCCTCCCCACATTTATAACTTGAAGATCTTTTCTACCGCTTAGGGGATACTTGCTAAAGATCCTGATTGAAAACCCCTTTATTAACTGTCTTTCACCTTATAAATTCTCACTGAGTGAATTAGGTGAATCATTCATCTATTTGAGATTTTCTAAAAGATATACTTGAGATTTTGTGCTCTGTAAATAGGCCGAAAAGTGATGCTACATAAATGCAGTTATGGCAAAGCTGGGGTTAAAATTTGGTTATGCAAAAAGCCAACCAACCAACAAACAAAATTGGTTAGGCAGTACCATTTTAGTACATAGCAAAAGAAAAGTATTTGTTTGTTCTTTTACCCCTCGTAGAGCAACTTCTGAGAAATGGGTGGTTTTATTTACTTTTTATTTTTATTTTTTTTTAGAGAGAGCATATGGGGGTGGGGGTGGGAGGCAGAGGGAGAGAGAGAACCTGAAGCAGAGACCCCTCCACGCCCAGCACAGAGCCTGACATGGGGCTCGATCCTACGACCCTGAGATCATGATGTGAGCTGAAGAGTCAGACGCTTAACCGACTGAGCCACTCAGGTGCCCCAAGTGGGTGAGCAGTTACATTCTGTATGGGAATAAGAAGTTCTGACCCAGGTATCTGAAACAACATTGTAGAAATTGTCCAATAATTATGCAGAGAAATTTCTCTGCCACTGGGTGGTGGCCTTGGAAGCTGGTTAACTTTATAACCTTCACAGTAGCCTTGCTGGTAAGAAGGTAAGTCCTGTTTAACCATTCACTAGATGACTGTTTATTGAGCATTTACTGTGTACAAGGAAATATCCTAGACCCTGGAAATAAAGCAATGAACAAAACACATAAAAACCTCTGTTCTCAGGGCAGCCCCGGTGGCACAGCGGTTTGGCGCCACCTTCAGCCCGGGGTGTGATCCTGGAGACCTGGGATCAAGTCCCACATTAGGTTCCCTGCATGGAGCCTGCTTCTCTCCCTCTCCCTCTGCCTGTGTCTCTGCCTCTCTCTCTCTCTGTCTGTCATGAATAAATAAATAAAAGCTTTAAAAAAAATAAAGAAAACCTCTGTCCTCATGCAACTTACACTTTGTACAAGAGGAACAAGGCAGGACTAATCAAATCACAAAGTGTGAGGGTAGATATAAAATGCCCTGGGGTTCAAGGGTGCCCAGCTGGCTTAGTCAGAGGAGCATACCACTCTTGATGTTGGGGTTGTGGGTTCCAGCCCCATGTAGGGTGTAAAGATGACTTAAATAAATAAAACTTTAAAAAATATTAAAATACCCTGGGTTCAAACCTATTCTCGGTTCCATCTATTTCTGTTGCCGACTTTGGACAAGCTTCTTAAGCTCTTCTTGAGCTTAACCTTTTGACCTTACCTCGGTTTCCTCATCTTGAAAAGGAAGTTAATAATGAGGATTAAATGTGTCAGTGTGTGGGAGGTGCTTGGACCAATACCTGGCACATAGTATCTGTAAAATGAAATGAAATAAAAAATGTTCAATGTAAACAGACTACATGTCCCAATTAGATTTTCAGAGTAAACCAACAACAACCCAAAATCCACCTGATTACTACCTACAAAAGGCACATCTAATTCATAAGGTATAGAAAGGCTGAAAATAAAAGAATGGAAAAAGATTGGGGCACCTGGGTGGCTCAGTCGGTTTAGTGTCTGCCTTCGGCTTAGGTCATGGTCCCAAAGTCCTGGGATCAATCCCCACGTCAGGCTCCCTGCTCAGTGAAAAGTCTTGTTTGTCCCTCTCCCTCCTGCTCATGCTCTCTCTCTCTCTGCTCTGTCTCAAATAAATAAAATCTTTAAACAAACAAACAAAAAAAAAAAACCCAAAAGAATGGAAAAAGTTATACTATGCACTGGTTGGCCAGCGCCAACCAAAGGAAGACTGAGTTACAGGCCAAAAAACTCTCAAACTAGTCAGCTCAAGAAGATCAACTTCATAATAATAAATGCTTCAAGTAACAAACAGCTCAGTTTCAAGCTGTAGGACTGTATGACCTCAAAACATAAAAAAGGTTTTGCGATTAGCCCTTTGACATGAGTATGTGCAAGAAATGCAAACACATTGGTAAATTTTTTTTAAAAAAAACACGTTGTGGGGGGAGATTCTTAATGCACTTCTCTTGAGTAACTGATAGAACAGATTAACAGATTCAGGGTAAGATATTTAAATAATATAATTGATAAAATTGGCCTTGTACACATCTATCCAATAACTGCATGGTGCACATTCTTCCCAAGCACACATAGAACATTTCCAACAATTGAGCATGTCCTGTTTTCATGAAGCAAATCTCAACAAACATCCAAGGGTAGACACCGTTCAAGATGTGTTCTCTGAAGCCTGCAGTAAAGCTTAGAACATTTAGAAATTAAGAACTAATTAGCTCCAGGGCAGGCTGGGTGGCTCAGCGGTTTAGCGCCGCCTTCAGCCCTACCTGTGAACCTGGAGACCCAGGATCAAGTCCCATGTCGGGCTCCCTGCATGGAGCCTGCTTCTCCCTCTGCCTGTGCCTCTGCCTCTCTCTCTCTGTGTCTCATAAATAAATAAATAAACTCTTAAAAAAAAAAAAAAAAAAAAAAGAACTGTAGCTCCAGATAACTCAGAGACTAAAGAAGAAATCCTAAGAAATATTGGAAAATAGAGCAGAGCTGAACCCGAACCCACATTCTACACCTCAGTTACTAAGCAATGCTCAGAAAGGGAAGTTTATGCTTTCTATACATATTGAAAACAAAAAGCAGTAAACATCAGTGAGCTGAGTATCCATCTTAAGAACTTAGAAAAAACACAGCAAGTGGAACCAGAGGAAACAGAAGCCAGGAGTGTAAATTAATGACATAGGAAAAAAGTATGCACTCATCACAGAGGATCAACAAATCCAAGAATTGGTTCTTTGAAAAGATGCATAAAAAAAAAGGGGGGGGATCCCTGGGTGGCGCAGCGGTTTGGCGCCTGCCTTTGGCCCAGGGCGCGATCCTGGAGACCCGGGATCGAATCCCACGTGGGGCTCCCGGTGCATGGAGCCTGCTTCTCCCTCTGCCTGTGTCTCTGCCTCTCTCTCTCTCTGTGACTATCATAAATAAATAAAAATTAAAAAAAAGAAAAGATACATAAAATTAAACTTCTGGAGAGACCTATCAGGAGAGATAGAAGGAGAAGAATCCAAGGTGATGAATCTTGACAAGTCTTTTGAGAAGTTTTGCAGAGAGATAGGGCTGTAGCTGGAGGTGTAGCCATGAAGTCAAGAGAGGAATTTGTTAAAGGTGGACATTACAGTTTGTTTGCTGTAAGAACATTTGTTCATCTCAGATACTTACTGAGCATCTACTGCGTGCCAAGTTTTGTCCCGCCCCGGGGAGATACAAATTAACAAAAGAATTTGAGCTCGTAGTGCTTCCTCAGACAGCTTCCATTCTAGTAGGAAGAGACCAACAATAATAAGCATAATAATAAGTTATATAATGTCGGGAACTATACACACTGTGAGAAAGAAGTGGAGCAAAGTCAGGGGGTGGGGAGCGCAGGTGGATGGACGGCTGTAATGGAGATGCAGCCTCAGGGAAAGTGAAGTGTACCCCCAAAGGAGCAGCAGGATGGAGGGGTGAGGATGAGCAGAGGCGTGGTGAGGACTTATGGAAATTCTCTTCCTCATATTTCTGTATTTTCAGTGAAACTATTTCCCATGACTCAAAATATGGCTTGGTTCGTTGGTCTTATGTGTATAGCAGGTTTAGACTGCTTTTTTCACTGAATGGAGCTCATTAAAGTTGACCCATTACCACCTGCTGAGTCATTTGCCCTGAACTTTTTACATCTCGAACCCTTCTGAAAGTCCCTGGAAGCCAGAGTTCAAAAATAATAGAGCCCTTTGGGCCTGAAGATCGCCCCAAGCATGGCTGCAGCACTTCTGTAGGGATTCATTTACTCAAGCTGCTGTGGGTGCGCCTCCAAGTAGACTTCAGGAAGAGTGTGGAACCTTGCGGTATGTAGCTTTGAGGCTGCATTGCCCGCCTGTCGTGGATACCAACTGTGGGTTTGGTTTCTCAACCGTGTAAAGTGTATAATGAAATTTCCAAAGCAGTTAACTGTGCTTCTCCATGAGGGGAACAGATGGTAGCCCAGAAGACCCAAGATGCCGGCTGTAGCTTTGGTTTGCACCAAGAATGTGCACCTGGCTATTTGGGTTTTGTTTGTTTTTGTTGTTGTTTGGGGTGAAGGGAGGGACAGGAGTGATTTATGTTTCTCAGTTGCTGAGGGCACTGGGAGGTACCAGATACCATTTAGAAAAGGCAACCAAAAATTTCATATCTGGCTCTGGATTATACAGATTTGGGGAGCAGGATTCTTAGAGAGTTTTAGGATGAAAACAGGTCCCAGTCCTCCCGTCCATCCCATACTGTGACACAATCTTCGTGTGTTCCCATTCACACAGTGTTCAGGGTGGTAGGAGAATCCACTTGGCTGATCACCTTCACTGTGTACTACTCTTTCTTTCTTTCTTTCTTTCTTTTTTTTTTCAGAGATGCCATAACAAAAATGAAAGATGTTTACCTAAAGAATCCTCAGATGGGAGACCCAGGCAGTTTGGATCACAAATTAGCAGAAGTCAGCCAAAATATAGAAAAACTGCGGCTAGAAGCCCAGAAATTTGAGGTATGAAAAAGCTGTGGTTGAAAAGCTCTGTCGGAAAAAAAGAAACAGGGTAAGGGCTGGGGGTGGGGGCGCAGCATGGGGATGCTCTAGAGCACCCATGCGTCGTGTGCTGCAAGAGGTGCAGTTGGATTTGGCAGGGTGCGTCTCGAGTCATGATAGAAGGAAAAGTAGTCACTCACTGGCTGTTCTGCCCCTCTGTCCCTAATGTCCCCTAAAACCTACACTGATCAAAGCTGTATTTGTATATGTTGTTCTTTGGTTTAAGTGTATCACTTAGTACTTATCCTGCTTCAGTGCCTGTTGATAATGGGTCCAGCTGGGAGCATGCGATCGTGAGTCCAGAAGTTAAAGAAATCATGTCAAATATGGTTCTTACAAAGGACGCGTTATCAAAGGTTTATATATGTTAAACCCGGTGAGAGACACAAATGAGACATGAGTGGGGAATATAAATAATAAATGTTTTAAGGAGAGAGAGAAAAAGAGAGAGGAGCACTCAAGAGCTATAGACAAAAGGCTTCTATAAATTTAGAGACTACAGAACATGGAAAAATACATCAGTGACTGATTGCTCCAGGCCGAGTAGGTGTTACTTCTAGCAATGAAGGATCAGATACGGCTTTTTAAAAGTGTTCTTAGGGATCCCTGGGTGGCTCAGCGATTTAGCACCGCCTTCAGCCCAGGGCGTGATCCTGGAGACCCGGGATCGAGTCCCGCGTCAGGCTCCCTGCATGGAGCCTGCTTCTCCCTCTGCCTGTATCTCTGTCTCTCATGAATAAATAAATATTTTTTAAAAAAAAAAGTCTTGCTAGAATCTGTAAGTCAGTTATTACTGTTGGAGTGTTTAGAACCTAGAGATGTCCTTTTCTGGTCATTTTTATCCTTTTGTCTTTTTTTTTACACTATTTCAGATGTTGCCAAAGATAATTTTAACTTATTTGACTTCCTCTATACAGGTTTCTTTACTATTAAAAAGAGTGACAGTCCATAAAAAAAAGGCAAGGGGAAGAATGTGGCTCTCACACTGAGTCACTGCTTACGTGTGGCAGGGCCCTCCTGTTCTCGGTGTGACCTCACGGTCACAGAATTGTGGAACCAGAAGGAACTAGAAGTGACTTATCTGAAATCACACAGGTGTTTTCAAAAGCCCAAGAGTAGAGGGGCACCTGGGGGCCTCAGTAGGTTGAGCATCTGGCTCTTGATCTCAGCTCAGGTCTTGATCTCACAGTTGTGAATTCGAGGTCCATGTTAAAAAAAATTTAAAAAGCCCAAGAGTGTAATGCAGTCCAGTGCTCTTTCTGTCACATTGTGACCGTTGTCTAAACACATTTGCTTCTACCTCTCCAAGGTGAGATGAACTGGAAGCAGTTGCCTGTGAGTCCCTTATATAGCTGAATGCAGATACACTGGGGCCCCCTACCCCATGTGATTTTTCTCGAATCTCAGCTTCAGTGACCATTGAGCCCCCCTGCATTTGGGGCCTTCAGACTCTATGGTCCAGCCCTCAGCTGAGCTCAGACCAGGTCTTTGGTGGCTTTTGCTTGCAGGCCTGGCTGGCTGAGGTGGAAGGCAGGCTGCCACCGCGCAGTGAGCAGGGCCGCCGGCAGAGTGGAATGTTCGACGCCCAGAACCCGGCCACTGTCAACAGCTGTGCTCAGGACCGTGAGAGGTACAGTATCTGTACTGAGCCTACTGTCCGGCAGGAAGCAAGTTTGCTTTGTGTTCATGTCCCAATTCTGGAGTCTGGAAATGAGTGTAAGGTGCTTGTTCTGTACCAAAGAGCCAGTGGTGCCTGACCTGCCCTTTCCCCACCACTTGGGTCCCTGGTGCCATGTGGGTTGGTGACAGAGCACACGAGGTGACCTGAGATGGCCTTTGTGACAGCGGTCAGGGGCTGTGAGTGTTGCTGGGCAGTCGCTATAGTTGCTGTGTGGTTTCATTTCTTGAGCAGCCCGGATGGCAGTTACACGGAGGAGCAGAGTCAGGAGGGTGAGGTGAAGGTGCTGGCCACGGACTTCGATGACGAGTTTGATGAGGAGGAGCCCCTGCCCGCCATCGGGACTTGCAAAGCCCTCTACACGTTCGAAGGTAACCCGCGTCCGCCTGGCTCCCTGCTTGCGCACGCTGACCCTTCTGCTGTGATTGGACCTTCTTCCGAAGCCTTCCAGATCTTTCTCTCTCTTCTTACCCTGTTGTTCTGCTCATGGTCATCACCATCATTATCTAGTTCATGGCTGTGTACTTTGCCCACTGGCCCATACAACGGAACAACAGCTTTTGGGGAGCTTATTGGCAGCACATAGCATGGAATAATGATTATTTCATCCATTCATCCAATACTTCTGGAGCTCTTGTCTTGTAAAGCCCCCAAAGGGGTGGGACGTGGGGTGGGGGTTGGTGTGGCTTCCACCCCTGGAGAGAGAGAGAGCCAACTTTTGGGGGAGGCCAGCTGGCAGCTTTTACCAGAGGAGGGGTACAGAGTGATGGGGGTTCATGGGATGGTGAGCTCACTTCCTTAAGAGAATTAATTCAGGGAATACTCTAGGCTGCTGAGCACCAGAGGTAGGAAGGTGAGGGAAGCATGGGCTCACGGGGCTGGAGCTTAGATGTCTTAGGTGGGAGTGGAATCTGAGACTAGGAAGTGGTGTCACTGGGGTGGGGGTGTGTGTAAGAGAATCGTTTGGATTTGATTTGGCAACAGCTGAGGAGCTATTGACAGCGTTTGAGCAGGATGATGATACCATGAGAGCTGTACCTTAGGACATTTATCATCATGTGCATAGGGCCAATCTGAGAACAGGGATAAAGGGTTAGAAAGACCAGCCCAGGGGCACCTGAGTGGCTCAGTGGTTGAGTGTCTGCCTTTGGCTCGGGGCGTGATCCTGGGGTCCTGGGATGGAGTCCTGCCTCGGGCTCCCTGCATGGAGCCTGCATCTCCCTCTGCCAGTGTCTCTCATGAATAAATAAATAACCTTTAAAAGAAAGAAAGAAAGAAAGAAAGAAAGAAAGAAAGAAAGAAAGAAAGAAAGAAAGAAAGACCAGCCCAGAGTTGCCAGAACACTGTACCGTAGAAAGATATTAAGGATGCTGTGTAAGAAGCAGTCCAAGCTCAGGGAGATTTGGGGAGCTCCAGGACAGAGGGAGCTTACGGATGTCCTCATGCCAGGCTACACGTTCAATGCGACAAGAAAGCACCAGGTTCAGTGTTGCCGACTTTACCTCACTCCCAGGCCTCATCCTGCCCCCACGGCACCCCTGGAGGCTGCTCCCCAGACAATCTGCCCTCCAGAATGCTGTGTGCGCAGTGGGACACTGGTCTTTGCAAGTGGCCTTGGGGACCCTGGTTAAAGAGCTGGCCCAGAGATGCCAAGGTCAACAAACTGCTCAGACCCATGGCTGATGGGAAGTGAGGATTCTCGAAGGTGCCTTCCTAGGGCCCCACCTACGTGGGAAGGTAGGAGGAAGTTGTAGTTTGGGAGGAGACACAGCCCACCCAGGTTCAGGGCAACATGGAGGTGGACGTGTGTTTCAGGCAGAAGAAGTGGAACCTGAGCTCCTGACAAGAACTAGGGCCAGACAAAGAGAAGCGGGGATAGTGTCTGAAAAGGTGTCATTAAAGTTAGAGACAGAGGAAGAGCAGAGCAAAGATGTTCCCTGGGGAAACACCTGGCCTCCTGGGGGGGGGGCTCCCTGAAGAGCTGGAGAGCCGCAGGGTGAGGGCCTGGAAGCTTCCGAGTGGGAGGAGCCCTTGCAAGGACCCGGAAGGGTCCATGCCTCTGTCGCTTGCTGCAGTCTTCTCATTGCTTTGCTCCCCTGTGTGCTCCGCCTTGTTTTGACAGAAGCCTGCCTGACAGGTTCTGTTCTTGCTCCTCCAGGTCAGAACGAAGGGACCGTCTCCGTCGTGGAAGGAGAAACACTGTACGTGATAGAGGAAGACAAAGGTGACGGATGGACCCGCATCCGGAGAAATGAAGATGAAGAGGGTTATGTCCCTACTTCGTACGTCGAAGTCTATTTGGACAAAAATGCCAAAGGTGCTAAGACTTATATTTAATACCACTTAAAAAAAAACAAAACACAAAAACTGTAAAAAAAAAAAAAAATGGAGTTGTCTCTCCTTACCACTAGGACTGTTATAGGCAGTTCTTCCAAAGCCTGGATGGAGGACACCGGAGTGCATGTTGTCACATGGCCACACGGTGGACTTGTAGGCATCCATTGAACACCCGAATTTCCTTGGCTAGTTTTGACTATAATCATGTTTCTCTTGCTCATGAAATATGATGTGGAAAGCTGCCAACTGCCAATTTACGGTTCTGTCATTTGAAATCTGATAAACATTTCGTACTTTGGCAGTATCTGTAGGTATCCAAAAAAAGTTGCCTTTAGCTTCTAATTGGTATCTCTGGATTTAAAAGGTCCACACACATCAGAGGGGCGGGTAAGACTTTGGTTCTCATATCTCTAGCAAGCATCTGCCATAATCTGCCATAAATTGAACCACCTGAGAATGTTACATTTGGTAACTTAACACATTGAACTACTCTAGGTTTTGGGTTGTTTTGTTTTGTTTTGTTTGTTTTTTAACTACCCTAGTTTGTTTAATCTTACAGTCACTTGCTTTGGAGGAAGTCGTAAATAAAACCTTCCCCCCCTGCTTGAAAGAATAAGATGATTCCTATTTTGGTACTGGAAGTGTATAGTTTTCCTTAAACGTGTTTAAGATCATTGGTAGATCGTTGTGATCATTCTATCACATCTGCATGATCCCAAACAACTGGTTGCAATCCGGAGAAGCCTGGTTAACAATGAACTAGTTGACTTTTTTTTACTTAAGACCACGTAAAAAAAAAAAAAAAAAGGCCACTGAGCTCCCCTCTGCCATTGACAGGGTTGATCAGATTCCCTGGTACTGTTTCGAGAACTTACAAAAAAACCTAGCATGCTTCTGTTGGAGGTTTGGTGGCAAGTGGAGCTGTATTCAGCTCACACGTCCCCAGGTGGGGCTGTAAAAAGAATCTGGTGCAGCAGCTGCTTCGACACGCAGACCCCAGTTCATCACTTCTCAGAAGTGTTTTGGGTTTGTTAGGTTGTTTGTTTGTTTGTTTGTTTGTTTGTTTGTTTGTTTTAATCGTGGTATCTTTAAGACCCAACATGAATTCACTGAAAGTCATTTTAGAATTGCTAGCTCATTTTATATAATTAATCATTGCCAGACTAAAATAAAGTATTTCACCACCTTGAAAGGAATCTGGGTCACGTGGGGATGTGCATTTTTTAAATTGGCAAGATTGGTAGTGAAGTCGGTCACATGCGTAGATGGGTACCAAGCCCAATGATTGTGCCCACTCCAGGAATCTACCCTGAGATCGCAGAGAACCAGCTATGAATGGCTCACAGTAAAGGTGTCAGGCTCAGATTTTCTTTTTATTTGGTTTTGAGAATTACTTATTCATGTCCTTCCTACTTTGAAATAGAAAATTAGCTCCTTGCTTTTACATTGTGAGTCCCTTTTATAAACTCAAGTCAATTTAAAGCTGACTTTACCCACTCCTCCCAAAAAAAAGCTGATTTATGAAGCAGCAGCAGCTCATCAGGAGTCTGACACCTGGCGGGAGTTAAAGGTGCTTGTTTGGATTCTAGCAGAAAGGTCACTACATGTCCCAAGGACCGCCAGAAATGGAATTTAGTAAATTTTAATGACAGCCTGATTTTTTTTAAGATTTTATTTATTTATCCATAGACACACAGAGAGAGGCAGAGACACAGGCAGAGGGAGAAGCAGGCTCCACGCAGGGAGCCCGATGTGGGACTCGATCCCAGGTCTCCAGGATCACACCCCGGGCTGCAGGCGGCACCAAACCGCTGCGCCACCGGGGCTGCCCGACAGCCTGATTTTTAACACACGTTTTACTTTTAAAAATAATGATAGAAAGTTGCAAAGACAGCAAAACCCGATCGATCCCTGTGCCCTTCAGCCAGGGTCCTCCAGCGGGGGCTTCTGACATAACTGTAGTATAATACCAAAAGCAGGAAACAGACGTGGGTCAGCCTGCTTTTTGAAATATAATTTCATGATTCAGATTTCTTTTGCCTTATTCTACCTTTACTGACATAACATTGATAAAGCCATTCACCCTGGACCCCAGACCTCTCAGGAAAATCATTTCTGTTCCCCCTTTTAAATATTTGCAGCAAGTAACTCAGCTGACCCTGAAACCACAGGGATTCCTCTTCAGGAGCAGGGGGCGGTCACAGCACTAGGCATGGACCCAAGCGAATGGGGGACCTAAGATATTAAAATCAGAGCTTTCTGTCCAGTGATGGACTCAGCTCCAGCCTATGAACTGCAGCAGGAAGCAAACCAAACAGTGAAAAAGCCTTAAAACGGCCAAGACAACATGAGCCTTTTGAAGCCTCCCTTGGAAAGTATGGCGTCCGTGACGTTGTTGTGCTTTTACTTTATTTTTTTTTCCTTAACAATTGCACCAATTTGATTCAGAAAATGGATCGGTTGGTTTGTGGGAGCTGGGGGTCGGGTTTGGGCACATAAGTTAACATTCATGATTTTAAGTTGTGTGCCCCAAGCCTTAGCAGAGACAGCTCAGGGTAGGGACAGAACAGTAAAAGACACTTCACAGCCCAGTGCCAGCCGGTCAGTGCACCCCAAGTATTCGAAGAAGTCCTGAAACCATTCCCAAAGAATCAGAATCCCCATTTCTGCCCACCGTATACTTTGGTTTTCTTTCCTAAATTTTATTTCTGATAAAATGAAAGAAGCCAAGTCTCAGCTTGTTAAGAAAGTTTTCTCCTTTTGAGACACATTTAGAGGGGACTAGTGTATGTGTAGAAGCCTGTCCTCCCCACCTGGTTTTCAATCTGCTTGGCACCCCCAAGAACACTGTCCCCTCAAACCCATCCCAGCCCGTGGGGCTGCTGCTTCCCAACGCCCAGAACTCCAAGCAGCTATTCTGTGCTTGTGCACTTGTGTGTGTGCGTGTGTGTGTGTGTGTTATCTACGATGTGACTATTTAATAATTGCCAAAATATTTAGACTAGAGGAACGTCCAATGGGTCAGTTGGTTTGTGACTATCTTCCTTTATGATTTTGGTTTTGTTTTTAAAATTGTTTTCTTGTTAAATACGTTCCGTAATCCCCAGCCCTCAGCCACTCCCCCTCCAGATATTTGTACATACTGCCATTTAAAAACTAAAAGATGACTTGAATTCATTGTTTTAACGTTTGACTCTTTTATCTGTTTGTTTTATTGGTGATTCTCCTGCCTAATGACCTTTTTCGTTTTTGTAACCACTGGGGAAGCCGGGAGGACTAGGTCCCCGGCCGGCAGCTCCGCGCTTGAGTTTATTGTAGACACTTGTGTTCTGAGTAAGTTCTGTTCCAATACGGCCAACATGATTGTCTCTCTCTCTCTCTCTCTCTCTCTCTCTCTCTCTCTCTCTCTCTCTCTTCTTACCCTAAAAGAAAAGAATCTGTCTGGCACCTTTTAGTTGTACCCTCGTACCTGCCTCTCTAATAAACGTATTTTTCTCAGTGTTGTGTATTTTAAATGATTTGTCACCTTTCCAAGAAAATGATTCTGTGTCATATGGGGATTTAACTCTTTTTGTCTTCAGTAATGGGGAACTTCTTCCAGCCAAATGCTTTTTTAAAAATCTGCCCTTGCTCCCCCTTTTAAATGATGACACCTGCTCTGTTTCTCGCCCTGTACGCACCTGAGGGCTTCAAGAGTCTGTCTCCCCTTCCTCTCCTGCCCCCTCAAGATGAAGAACTTTCACTGTTGATTGCTGAGTCGACATTGAGTGACAAGTGCTTCCTTTTCACCAAGATGTTCCATGTTTTCATAAAAGGGCTGAGTGTCGGATGGCGACAGAATCGGGCCTTGAACGTTCCTTGAATCCTCCTGGGAAGCTGGGCCTGTTTCTTTCCTCCGAAACTCAGTGTCCCCAGAAAGAGGGGTCGGGGTGGATGGGCGCAGGGTCTCCCATGGGGGCCTCTCTCCCCCCAGCGCCCCGAAGGGAAGGCTAGCTCCTGAGCCCGCCTGAAACCGTGAAAGTTCCTTATCTCAGATGTGCCCCCCCCACCCCACTGGGGGCACAACCCACCGCTCTCAAGCTGTCCCGTCGGGCGGTGCAGTTTGCCAGGTCGCAGCATGCCCGCCCTTGACCGCCCGCCTCCCTCTAAACGTCTTTCTCTTTCTGTCTTTTGTGTTGTAGATTCCTAGAGGCGGCTGCGGAGCCGGAGCCTCGGTGAGCCTTCCCAGGAGAAACCCTTCGGTCTGCTTGTCTCCACAGGCCTGGGCGCCCGCGCGCGCGCAGACTGCTCCCCGGCTGGGCCAGCCGGTGGCCCTGCGACATCTCAGCCTGAAGCGACATCCCTCCTAACCTGCCCCTGCCACGCGGCTGCTTGCCTTTTTCATTCCTTTCTTTTGACAGCATGCTTCTCGTGGCCCAGCTCCTCCTCCCGTGGCCCAGCCCAGCCACCTCTCCGGGAGCAGGTCTGTCCCGTGTCCTCATCCCTGTCCCCAGCGTGCGTGTGGGGCCACGGAAGACAGCTAGACACGTGCTCCCTCCTTCCCGGGCCCCTGCCTTGGCCCTTGGTCTACCTGGAGCATCCTGGCCCATCCATGGTTCACACTGTGCCTTTCGTGAAAACTTCGCCACTGGCCTCCCCCTGGGGAGACCGACAGAATCTGGACAAGGAGGGTCAGGTGTGCTCAGGTGGACTGAGCACCTGAGTGTCATAGATGTATCCCGAGTCCGTTGACCATTCAGTGATCCTTTTCTGGTTATGGGTCCTCACCTTGTACTAGACGACATTTCATGGCCTGAGATTGATTGTCCATGGGGGGTCCTGGGGCAGGCACACACATGCACACACATGCACACATGCATCCCCCTCTGGCTTGCACTCAAGCTCACTCACATTCACGCACACACTCTCACACACACACACACACACACACACACAGGCATTTTTATTTGGGGCCTGCGCTCTGGCTTGGAGAAGTCTCCACTCAAAATCCAATTCCATCTCGAGGGCCACACACAGAAGCTTGTGTCCACCTTCCGTGGGGTCCAGGGAGGACCTAGCCCACCTTCTCCCTGTCATTGCCCCATCAATGAGAATGATAGATCGTGGCACTTTATAAACAAGCATCACAGCTCGGCGTTAGCTCGTCACAAGGTGACAATTCCCATCTTCCCATGAATTCCGAGATTTGCATCTTAAATTTTAATGCTTTCCTCACCAAAGAGCCTGTGCTACGTGTGGTCCTTCGGGTGATCTGTGGCGACAGCTTCTGCATATGCTCACGTGCCCCGCAGGCCCCAGAGACAGGATCGAGTTGGCTTTTTGACCTAAGTTTCCTTCTTCTTATGGATCCTTGAGGAAAACATGAGGCCATGTAGCTCATGGCCACTCATGCCTTAGAGCAGCAGTAGCTTCCCTTCTTCTCTGGTGCAGATACAGTCGAGAGAAATCATTGGCTGTGCATTTCTGTGAATGAGGCACCATCCGAAGCCCAAGAAGGAAATCGGGCCTCTTTCTTCTCTCGTTTGGCTTTTGGTAACTGGGTGGTCAGTTCGAACATCCTCAATTCTTCTTGACTTTTATGAGTCTAAGACAAGGCTGTCTTATAGGAGCCGAAGGGACCAGGGCAGAAATGACAGGTGCTAAGGGCTGGGCCTGTGTTCAGTGGCCCCCAAAGAGTGGTTCCTCTCAGCAAACCAGGGTTGATCACACCCCACCCTCTGAGAGCAGCTCAGTGACTAGAAGCCTCCAGCCAGCAAATGCCTGGGGTAAAGCAGGTAAAGAGGAAGTGGCTTTGGGTTTGAGCCGAGCCAGCCAGCATGAGCCCCTCCTCTTCTGTCTCTTTCTGTCTCTGTCTCTGTTCGTCTCTTGCCCTGAAGGGGGGCTAGGCCCTTGGGTTGAAGACTACCAGCCTCCCTGCCGGAGCAGCATACACCATGGGTGTCTCGGGGCTGCTACATGGGCAACAGTGCCCCTTCCCCATGGCGGTGGCCCACCTGTAGCGAGCCACCCCCCACCCCATCTCGTGAGAGGGCTGGCTTGGCCGATGCCCTAGAAGCCGGGCCTCCCATGCATCCCTGCAAAACCCACAGGCGTGTGGTTAGGATGGGCAGTCCTGGCGGCCCCACAAAGGGCTCCTCCTCCAGCGGGTGGGTGGATGGTCAGGAATCTCCAGGGCCTTCTGAATCTCACCACCCCAAGCTGGCCACTCTCCTCCGCTCCACAAGGATGCTAAATGGTCTTTTTATAAAATTGATTTTAGAGCCTCGGTAATGCATGTGCGTTGCATCTTTCATATTCTGGGTCAGGATAGATTAATTTCTCGCAATGTAGAGAAAATGGTATAAGCTGCAGTGATTTGTTCTTTTAATGTCTGTTCAGCCCACTATAGAATATGCTCGTATCTTGTAACCCCTGTGCAACCTCCCCCTCCATTTTTTTTCCTTCTGTACCACCTGTGTCCAGAAGAGAATGGATCATAAGCGCTTCTCAGTGTTAACCTGGGTGTTTGCCTCCCAGCCAGTCTGTACAGCTGCATGGGAAGGGCAATGCTGCAAACCCAAGCTCATTACAGGAGATAAGTTATTATAGGATAGTTGAACTGTATCATTTACTCTGGGAATCCTCCTGGGAACTCATCTATATATGAGTATGGACCAGTTCACGTAGAGTAGAGACGGGGAACTTTCCCATCTGCTTCTCAGCTCCCCCCTCACCCCCCCCATGCCTGTCGTGTCTACGCCCATGCTAGAATAGTGTTGTTTTTAAGAATGACTAAGTTTTAAAGCACCTGCCCTGAACATGACCTGAAAACAAAATGAAAGAGAGGAACTTGTCATTTACCCAGTTTTTCCTTTGCAAGATAAAAAAGCATGGAAAGCTGTAATGGGATTTTCCTTTTGGTTTTTATCGTACTCACCTCCGGGCTCAGGCCAGATAAGCTGAGGCTTACTTATCTCGCTAGCCACAGCAGAGGCCCCTCATGCCTTCTGGTGACATCTGTAACTGCAGGAGAAAGTTTACTGAACATGAAAAAGTTACATTGATGCTAAGTATTTTTCCAGAAATCTTAGTTTCATACTTCCTCATGCCTCTGCCTCCCATGCTTGTATCGTCACAACACTTCTTTAAAGAGTGATCCAAAATTCTATTTTAATCTGATGTTGAGCACCTTTAAACTTTCTGGTTTATTTGTGTGTGTGGCACTAATCCTAAACTTTGAAGGCATTTCAGTGTTGTCACGGCCCATTGCCATTGTGAAGTTTCTGGAACTGCCCATTTGTCTCTGGAGATGGAATTAAACCAAATAAAGTGCTTCCATTGGAAGGCTTATATATTGACCTTGTAACTATATGTTAATCCTCTAAATGTTAAATAAAAGTATAATCTCTGTTATGTTGTCATGGGACTTTGTCGCGTGGAGAGGTGACCCAGGTCCGGGAAGCAGGCAGGGCCCCTGGGCTGGGGGCTTGGGCCCATCTGCACCTCGCTGATTTACTGTGTGAACCAAAGACAAGTCCCGTTGCCATCCCCTCCGGCCGGCTTGCAACCTAGCTCGCTCTAACCACCACCCCTGCCTGCCGGGCCGCTGTGATGTGGGATTCAGGGTGATTCAGGACAGATTGGGGGAGGCACCTTAGGAGCAGGAAATGTTTTTTCCACGTGCATTCAGCCGGCAGCTACTCTGGGTCTTCAGGGACCCTGATGTGTGGGGTGGGGGTGCAGGGACCACAGGGCACGTTTGCATCCCGTGGCCAGTCTGCCGCGGCATCTGGCATCTGGCATCTGGCATCTCGGTGGCTTGGCTGCAGTAACCGCAGGCTTCAGCGCGGGTGTGGGACACCGGAGGGTGGGGGCCCACAGGATGTGCGCCCCGGGAGGCTCCGTTTCCCCGCCAGCTCAGGGAATCCGCCCCCCCCCCCCCAGGCTTTGAGGAATGGTACGTGGTCTGTGTCCACGCCTCTGCAGGACCTCAAGGCCCCTGAGGACAGTCGGGAGAGAGTGAAGCGGCCGCAGAGCTGCCGAGAGCTGGGAGGGGAGGCCACCAAGAAGAGGCCAGGCCTCACCTCGGCCCTAGCCTCCTCCTACAATCCGATGTGAGTGGCCTTTAAAAAAGCCAGAGCTCCTGACTCAGGAGGCAGCCGACCTGTGGGTCGGGCTCCCCCAGCGGGTCTGGGCGTCAGCAGCCTTCCGGGGGCCCCCACCCCCACCCCCACCCCTGCAGGGCCTGGCCCTTTCTCCTGGCCACACCCAGCCCGCACCCAGCCCAACCACAGGGCCGCACAGGCAGTGGCAACCCCTAGCAGGAGAGGGGCCAGTGAACCAGGCAAGACGCCACGCCGGGGTACTGGGTGGAAGTAGGCTGGGGGGGGGTGTCGAGTGTCCTTTTTTTTTTTTTTTTTTTTAGTTAAAGCAAAATAAGTTTCCAGAGTTGTAGGCCCCAACTCTGAATCATGAGGGAAGGTGCAGGGGGGCCCCTGGAACAGAAACGAAGCAGGCCTAGCTCAGTGGGGCCAAGGTCCCCCTGTCCTGGCTACAGGAGGCCACCCCTTCCTCCCTGGCCCCTGCTGTTCTAAGAAGGGGAAGCAGTAAGCTTGTGGCAAGCACCCTCTTGGACCCGGGATTAAAGTGCAAAATCTGGGGGTGCCTGGTGGCTCAGTTGTTAAGTGTCTGTCTTGGGCTCAGGTCATGATCCCGGGGTCCAGGGAGCCTGCTTCTCCCTCTGCCTGTGTCTGCCCCTGCTGTGCTCTCTAATGAATAAATGAAATCTTAAATAAAGCGCAAAGTCTGTGAACCAGCACTCAGCAGTGACTCTGTGTACATCAGGAGCTACATTCCCAGAGGTGTGTCCATTAGGGCCTGGTTTCAACCTTACCTGTCCAGGGTGAGTGACCTTTACTTATAAATGACTTCCCACCAGCTGGGGGCATTGCTTCACCACAAAAGGTGGAGCAGAATCTGAGAGCCCCCTCCCCCCTACACTGGAGGGGAGGAGGGGGTGCAGGAGAGGGTAGAGTGCAGGAGGGGCAGGGAGGATCCCGGGCAGCATCTGCCCCTCGGGGTGCACACCTTCCCACTGTACCGGGCGGAGCCCTGTCCCCACTTCCAGCACCCCAGGCACCCCAGACACTGCCCAGGCCAGGCTGCTCACTGGTCTCAGATCCAGGGGAGGGCTGGGGCTGGCATCCTAAGGCATCCTCAGGACAATTTTCAGAAACACACACTGTCTGCAACGTGGACTGCCCTTTCCATAGCTTCTCCTAAGGGCGGTCCTCTTTTCTGCACCCTGCTCCTCCACCAATGCCCCTCTCTGCAGCAGGGAAAAGAGCTGGGGTGATTCCAAACCACCACTTGCTTCCCCAAGGCTCTGTGGGGCTCAAAATGAGGTGGGGTGAGACCTGCAGGGTCATTTATGTTTGCACTGAATTCTAGGTAGAACGAAAGGTAGTAAGCTACACTTTTTGGGTGGCCTGTACCTTGCAAATGCATTTTCTGATGCAGGTTTGTGGGCAGAAGTGGGCAGACAGAAATGCCTGCACACTCTGCAGCAGCTGGGCCTCATGCTCCCCTGCCCGCCCAGTGGGGGCTCTGGCTCCTCTCAAAGATGCTGCTGGACCAACCTAAGGGGGGGGGGTACATGTGGAAGAAAGACCAGAGGGGGCTCCCCTGCTGCCCAGTGTTTCCCGACCCCACTAGGTCTGTGAGGTGAACACCTGAGGCTTCCTGCTTTGTCTCCAGAATCCAGCATCAAAGTTTGGCCGAACCACTTAAAAGCCCGGTATGTCAAGGGAAAATATAAAGGAAGATTTTAAGGTCAAGTGGTACCTCCCTGTCTCCCGCACCTTCCTGTAGTTCAGTAACCGTGTGTCTCCAAACCTCCAAAATCACTCAATCCTCCAGACAGAACTTCTTCATTCCCATCTTCCACGGTAAACAAGAAAGGCCAATCCCAAAATCTGTACCGTGGAATTCCACGTATATGACATTCAAAAGTGAGCAAAGTTGAAAACAGTGCTTAGATTCAGATACACATGGACGTGGGAAAGTTATAAAGAAAAGTGGGGGATGAGGGACAGGCCAGGAGCTAACGCTGCGGGTGGAGGGGGTAGCTGTGCTCAGGAGGGACCCACGGGGGCTCGTGGGGACTGGTGATGGGTCTGCACACTCACATCTGATGGGATTTCCCAAGTATATGTGTGTTTCCAGAAGTACATAAAAATCTCCAATTCTTCTCTCCCCACCAAACCCCAAGAAGTGTAAAGAAAACCCAACCAAAGCCACAGGGAAAATAAAACACTAATATCATTAAACATCAGGGAGCTCCCCGCACAGAACCCCGGCAACTGCGATGCTGTGATCGGAGGCACCGATGTCTGCTGTCAGCCAGGGGGAGGGTGCTCCCAGGTTGCAGGGTATACCCCGAGTGGCCGGGGCACGGTGCGGTGCCAATCGGGGATAGGCCCTGGGATGTGCTGCCCTACCCCCCACCCCACATCTGGCCTCACTTCTCTGGGTTTGGGCCCAGTTCCAGGAGAGGAAGGCCTGTGTTCGTGGCCCCTCTTCCTCGCCCCCTCCTGCAGGATCCAGGGGCTGCCTGGTTTCCAAGCCCCGCCGAGCCCATGCCCACAAGACCACACCCGCATGCCGCATGGTCTGGAAGGCTGGTCACCCGGTGCGGCCCCCACCCCCACCCCATGCAGACCCCCCCCCCTCCCTCCAATAACAAAGCGAGCGTGGCACACAGACGACAGTGTGGGCCGAGGGGAACGCATAAGTCTTTATTAGGACAGTCTGAACATCGACAGGCCTCGCAGACATCGGGCGAGTTTGCAACCTGGCGCGGAATCTCTGTCACCAGCGGGGGGCGACCTGCAGCCGGCAGCCGGCTGCAGCAGGAACTTTCAATAGACTGTAGCAAATGTCAAGGGATTTCCAGGGCGCTTGTTCTTGGACCACATGCTACCTTGGGGGGAGCGGGGAAGGAACCGAATAAGCTGCAGGGCGCTGCCAGGATCCCGGCCCCATCTGCTTCTAGAGCCTGAAGGCCACGGGGTGTGGGGACCTGGCTCCCATGCACTCTGGGCCTGACCAGGTGGGCAGCTCGCCCCAGTGGCTTCATCCAGGGGCTTGGGGGCCACTGGAGACAAGACCCGGCCCCCTGTGCTCACCCCAGCGCAGCCTCACTGAGCATCCAGGGTGGGCTTCCGCAGCAGAGCCGCACCTCCCCAGGCTCCCCAGGACAGTGTGGGGAGAAAGGGGGAGTCCCCACCCTGGAAGCTGCATTCACAGCAAAGGACAGTGAAGCGGGGTATGCTTCTGTCCCATTGTCTGGTTCCCTGGTGGGGGCAGCACGGGCAGCCAGGGACAAAGGGACCAGCTGCCTCCGGAAACCACCTCTACCGACAGATCTGCCCCTCACCCTGGGTCCCCATCACAAATGAGCCCCGAGTTGTCAGTCTGAGGTGAAACGCTGAGAGCAGCCCAGGGTTCCAGGGTTCCGGAGCCTTCCTGTGATCCCCAGGATGGGGCCAAAGCGGGGGCTGGGGAGGAGTCGGCTCCAGCACTCCTGCACCCCAGCTCCCAGCATCTCCTGGAGCCCCTCCCGCCCTTCCATTTCTAGGCCACAGCCCCTGACTTGCAGCTCCAGGGACCAAAGCTGGGCCCCGATGACAGTAACAAGTGGACACAAAGGCCCCAGTTAAGGACCCAGGCAGTTGAGCCCTGGTCGTGTGAAGAGCCTGAAGTAGATGTTTCCTGGTTGTGACATTATTCACTGGAACCCAAACAACTTTTCTGCCTCTTTACACATCTGGGTTTCCAAAGCGGCCTGCCTCTCTTCCAGGCACAGATACACCCTCCACGGGGATGGGGGCAGAGGCTGGGGCCTGTGGGGACACCTGGGTCACTCAGCCCAGCAGGGCCCACAGGAGTGTTTTTCCAAACAGCCTCACAGAAGGTGTGTTGAGGGATGCATTCTTCCAATGCACAGGGGCAGGAGAGGGTCTCTGCAAAGGGAAGGGACTTACAGACTGGCACCAAGTCACACCGCCCGGGTCTCAGCTTCAATTTTCTGCTCCCCATGTAAGCTCTCTGGGTCCTGGAGCTGGACCACACTCTGTCGGATGGCGACCTCCGGGCCACCACCATACAAGTTGTTCAGGTAGACCCAGGTCTCCTCTGAAATCTGCCCGTAGTCGGCTCCTGCAGGGCCCAAGAGGCCACCTGGTTGGGGCTGGGCCTGTGCTAACCTGCAGGCCGCCCCCCGCCTCAGTGAAGTCAGGGTCCCTGGCAATAGGGGGGCTCCTGGAGGTCCAGGCCCCAAAAGGGAGGGATGGCAACCTTGCACCTCCCCGCACGGCTGTCAAATAGCACTCTCAGGATGCTCCAGTGGGACATCCATCCTCTGAGGACCTGGGAAGGCACATCTCTGGCTGCTGCCGTTTCCAGGGTGTGGGGTTCACACAAAGGGCAGGCAGAGGCCGGCACAGGGCATGGGTATGAGCAGCGGGGTCCCTGGGCCTGTGACTGGTGGCCGCGAAGGACCGTGGGGAGCCTGGTGGGCCTGGGAGGTGAGGGCTGGCGCTGGCGAGACTCACCCTGCTTCAGCTGGATGTGGCCACTTCCTTTGACCTGAGCGATCCTGCTGTTGTCAATGGGTCCTGGGGGCTCTGGAACAGACGTGGCTCAGGCTCAGTGCCTCTGGGCCTCTGCAGCAGCGGGAAGAGACCCCAGCCCCCCACCACGGCCCTCTACCTCTCCACAGGTAAGAGACAGCCTCAAGGTGGGACCCCTACACTGTGACCCTGGAGGGGCTGTCTGGGGCCCAAGGGTTCTGTGTAACGTCCTTACAGGGACAGGAGCTTGGGCACCAGAGGCTCATCCACAGAAGTTGAAGAGCCAGAAGGGACTCGGAGTATCCCTGGAGCCTGCAGAGGGGATTTCTGGGACATGTGCACTAGTTTCAGACCCCTCACTGCTGATGGCAGTGGCCACTCGCTGAGCACCCTTCTCCAGACCTCATGTCATCCTCAACATCACATGACTCGAGAGCTGTTTCCAGAGGCAGGGGACAGGACTGCCCAGGGAAGAGCTGGCAGGAGGCCATGCCAGGGCCCGAGGGCAAGGCTGCGACACCACAGCCAGGCGTGACCGCCTCCACATACACTAGGGAGCCTTCGGGCACCCCTGTATGGGGCTGGATGGCAGCGAGGCCCCTCTCCTTGCCCTGAGGCCAGGCTAGGACTTAGGCCCTGAAGGGCAAATGTCCCCTGCAGAGCCTGCTGGCCCTGCCGACCCTGCATGTGGGGCTTGGGGGTGGTGAGGCAGCCGCTGGCAGGCCAGAGCTTGAGCTCTGCTCTTTCTTGCCAGATCTGCGGGAGGCTGCCTCCGCCTCTGTAAAGCCAGAGGTCAGAGGGCACCATGTCCATGTGCTTTCCTAAGAGTCTGAAGCCGTCTGTCCACTTAAATCTTGACCCCACAAAGGAAAGGGCCCAGCAGGTGGAAGGCAGCCCTGTCTGGTACCATCAGGGACAGTACGTGAGGGAAGGGGCAGAGCAAGACGGCTCCTATCCTACTGCAGCAAGAAGGCCTGGCCCTGGGGCACGGGGTATGGGGTGACCTGGCCCCGGGACATGGGAGGCAGCAAGGGGGTGGACAGGGACCCCAGCCCTGGGGCCAGAAGAACACCTGTGCTCTCTGCTCCTGTAGGAGGCAGACACTTGCCTGAAGGGTGGCACCTAAAACCTGCTGGGCAGCCACAGACCCAGGGCCCCCCACTCCCCCAGCACTCCCGGCAGATCTGAAGCCTGGTGGCTCTCTTGGAGGCGGTGTGCCAGACGCATGCTCCACTCACCATTGTCCTTGCCCTTGACAAAGGCCTCCCACTCCCGAAACCACTGCATGCTGATGCAGTAGATGACGCTGGGGGACTCCTCCGCCTGGAAGGCTTTGTTCAGCTGGGCCACCACCAGGGGGAGCAGAAGGGAGGGTCAGCTCCAGGGCCCCAACACCCCTGCCCTCCCCTCTCCCCTCCTCCCTTAGAAAACACCAGATCCTCAAGGAGCTCCCAGACAAGCTCAAAGAAACGTCTCCCGTGGTCCCACAGGTAACATGTTGGTGAATCTCCTGAACTGAGATTACAGGCAGGCATGGTTCCCTCCACTTAACAGGACACACTGATCTGCTCCCTCATTAACTATACTGACGCATCCTTTTCTCAGGGGCACAAAGCTCCACGTTTCCAACTGTCTTTTACCCACGCTCCACTACTGACTGAATGGCGGGTGGTGCCCAGGCGGGGTCATGCTCAGGACCCCCCACCCACCCTGGCCTCACACACACCTACTTCCAGTGCAGAAGCCCCTTTCCTAAATGGGATCATCCTGGGTCCTGTTTTGCCACTTGCTTTTTTCACTTAATATACCTGCCCTGTTGGTTTGTAGAACCCCATGGTTCTCACTGGGGCGTGGTGGGGACACTAACTGTCCTATCACACACAGGACAGTCCCCACGATAAAGAGTCCCCCAGCTCCAAACAGCAGCACTCTGCTCTTTCCACAGTGGCTTAATAGCGCACCAAGCAGAGAGACCTCAGCCTCCTGAACCCGACCCTCCTGTCAGTAAAATCTGAAATGCCTGGTCACTGTTCTCTCACAGGACAGGCCCTGCAAAGAGAGCCTGACTGCACATGGCTCTTTGGCCCCCAAATCCCCGTGTGTCCCCAACAGAGACTGCAGGCATGACACCCTCCCGCACCCACACACACCTTAATGAAGGTGTCGATCTCGATCTGCCTGCGCTTGGCCAGCGCCTCGATCTCTACCTGGCAGATGGAGCACACGTACAGATGGTTCACAGCAGGGCCGCCCCCAAACCTGCACCCAGAGGGAGGGCAGGGAGAGAGAGGGAGAGAGAGACACAGCCCTGAGGGGAGCGTTCCAGTAGGGGAGGCCGCAGAGCTGGCCAAGAACCTCCAGCCACGTGGTGAGTTTCTCCTCCTTCTTTTCCTTCTCCTCCTCCTCCTCCATGGCTCCCAGATGCTGCCAGCCACCCCCCCTGCCCCCCGGGCAGCTCTGGGTGCCCTGTGCACAGCCTGTTTGCTTTTCTGTCTTCCTCACTAGACTGGCAAGGGGACCTGCGTGCTGGTGTGCCCCAGCATCCAGCACAGTGCCTGCCCCAGGGCAGCTGTGTCACAAATATATGTTTAAAGGCCAAAGGACAGATGAGCATTCTCGCTTCCTCTCCGGGCTACTGGGCACGAGCTGCTGTGGCCAAGAGCCCACATTCAGAGGGAGGCAGAAGGTTGTCTTGTCTGCAGATAGGAGGGTGGATGCCCATGGGATATGGGGACACAGCTCTCTGTGGGGCTCTGACCCGCCCCCCCCCCCAACTGACAACCAGGCTGAGTCTGCACCTGACCCGCCAGAGGAGGTGGCAAAGCCTATCTTAGGAGGGGCCCTCCCAACCTGTCTGGCCACTCTCCCAGTGTGATGCATCCTGTCTGCCCATCTGAAGAGCCACCTGGGCCTAGGCAGGTCCTCAACACGAGAGCCACATGCTTCTGGTCGTGAGGGACTTGAACCTTCTGGAAGACCCACAGCCACAGAGCCTGGGCCACCCCGAGCCGGTACTCCCAGGACTAGCTGGAAGGGGAACTTGCTTGCTTTTGCTTGGGCCGGTCTCTCTCCCTCCCAACTGTGAGGATCCCAGGGACGCCCGCACGTGTCTCATTTGCTGCAGTCACATGCTGCTTTGCTGCCTGGGCGGGGGTGGGGGGTGGGGACCGTGGTGGCATTTGCTCCCCAGCTTCCCTCTCTACCCCGCTGATGTCCGGCCAGGACAGGAGCCAGCACAACACCCTACCTGTTGTAGAGGTGCTCCCACACGTTCTGGGGCAGGATTACTACCAGGTCATCAATGTAGTGGTATTTGTGGGGCGGGATGCCTGTGGAGGGAGGCACAGGGATGGAGGGCTGGGGGGCTCGGCCGCCCGTCCCACACTCCAATCCCAGAGGAAGCGCCCTCACCTCCATGGGAGCAGAGGAAGGTGTGATTCGTGATGGGCCCTGGCTCAGCAAACGTGTTGAACTTGTTGAGCCATTCTCGAGACACGTAGAACCGCAGTAGGCTGGGCTCCCGCATGGCAGCCAAGGACACCACTTGCTGCCGCTCCCGCACAGCCTCCTCACTGCTCTTCCTGCAGCAGGGGATGGGACAGGGGTGGGGCACAGGTAGGCAGAGCAAGGGGTACAGCAGGGTAGAGCAAAGATGGGGCAAGGATGGGACAGGGGTGGGACACGGGTGGGGCAGGAAAATCAGGAGCTGCTGTGTTCAGACTCTCTCCATGCTGGGGCACCAGCCACACCTGCCAGGGGCGTGTCTGGAGTCACCTATCACCGCCCTCCCCAACCCCTCAGCGACCCAGCAGCATCCCAGGAGCCTTGCCACCCCTGCCAGAGTTCTGGCCATATCACCTTCCAAAGGACCCCCCACAGAAGACCCAAACTCAGCTTCCTGGGTTTCCCACTTTCCCCTCAGCCAGAAGATTCTTTCTTACAAACTGAAACCCTAACTGCCCGGGCCTAGGACCCTCCCAGGCACCACTTGCCTCCAAGCACATCCAGGCCCCCAGGTCACCGGTCTGTTCCTTAGCCAGACCCAGCCCTACCACGACGGCCTGCCCAGGGTCCCACCTGTAGAAGAGAACGTAGGCCTCAGCGCTCTGCACCACCGTCTCGTGGACCTCAGTGACATACTGGTCGTCGAACTCATACCACTGCCCGTTGATCACATTTTGGCAGTAGGCGATGTAGTGGCCACCTGTGCCGGGAGAGGTAGGCTGGTCACAGATACCCTAGGGGGCGGGGATGAGGT
This sequence comes from Nyctereutes procyonoides, assembly GCF_905146905.1. NCBI lineage: Eukaryota > Metazoa > Chordata > Mammalia > Carnivora > Canidae > Nyctereutes > Nyctereutes procyonoides. The sequence continues at coordinate 36,044,064 of NW_026575020.1, forward strand.
AGGGGTGGCTGGACTCACTGCCTGCTGTGCCGTGGTGGCAGATGACTGACAGGAGATCGTAGGTGGTGATCTGTGACGTGCACTCCTTGGCAAGGAAGGGACGCAAGTCCAGTCCCTCGAGGGGGAAGGAGACATGGCTGCTGATTTTGAACGAATACATGACCTCATGCCGAAAACGCTTCAAGTGGATATACAGGATCTGGGGAAGCGAGGGAGGTAGAGGTCATTCCAGGCAGGGCTGGCCAGGCCCTGTGGCCCCTGCTAACCAAGCAGGGTCTCAAGGCTGGACTCTGGGACCCCCACTGGCCCACTGTGGGACCCACCCAGATCTCATCAACCAGGTGAAAACAGGAAACTTAGCAGCTAGAGCCTTCCAGAGGCTGGGCCACCTGAGGGGTCACCTCATGTCCCCTCACAGAGGCGCACGTGATGGCAGGGCCACACTGACAGCACTGGCTGTAGAGACAGGCTGTCCCCGAGAGCTGCACTGGTTGGTACAGGAAGCTGGCTGTCAGAACTCTGACAACCAGTTCTGCGGCACTGACTTTTAGATAGCTTTTTCCCACGGGCTTCCCAACCCTGCTCAGAACCACCCCAAGCACCTGCTGTCTTGGGCCACTCTCCTTTGCTCCAGCCACACAGGCCTTCCTCAGTTTGGCCAAGCCCGTTCCTGCCACAGAGCTTTGCCACCGGCTCCTTCCTCATTCTCCCCCCACGAGGCTGACACCAGTCCCTGGGGGCCCAGGGCTCACTCAGCCCCACTTCCTCAGAAAGGTGTTCCCTGACAGGGACAGCATAGTGGCCACATCCCTCCCCACACACCTGCCTTCCTCCAAGTGGCACCCTCTGCCCACACCTGCCCCACACCTGCAGAGCATAGGAGGCACTGAGGGAGAGTCCTAAGCCACAAAGTGAAAGATGAAACCCTCCACCAGCCGGACCCTCCCCTCCCTGTAGGTCTCTCAGCCAAAGCAGTAGACTCCCCCCAGCCCTGGGCCTCTTCAGCTCAGGCTCCCTGAGGCAAAGGGGTTTCCCTCTGTCCTACACTCCACCACATGTCAGTGGCAGGCAGAGACAACGAGAGGCTGCTCTACTCACCTCGGGCAGCCGCAAGACCTTACAGTACTTCACCCCATTTCGCAGCCTGGCAGGGAAGAACGGGTGAGAAGTGGTGAGCATCCCATGTGGGGGCAACAGGGCCCAATGAGCACCTTCCCAACATGGTCACCTCTGTGAGGTCAGGATCAAACTCTCTGGAGGAACCAGAGAAGTACACGGGACACAGATAGACAATGGGGTCGGGACGGGAAGTTGGGGAGAACCCCCAGAACACACATACTTACTTTTTACACCGTTCACAGCTGTACATATTATCACCTAGGGCAGTAAATGCAGACAACAGTGAGCGGTGACAGGAAATGGGAACAGAGGTGAACATAATGATTTACGCTTACGAAACATGACCCAATATGCTGCCTGCAAGAGACTCACTTCAGCTTTAAGGGCACAGAGGCTGAGAGATGGGGACAGAAGGAAACATTCCCTGCGGATGGAAACCAACAGAGCAGAGGTGGCTGTACTGATACCAAATAATAGAGACTTTCAGTCAAAATCTGTCACAAGAGACAGAGAGGGTCACTATATAGTGATAAAGGGGTAATTCAACAAGAGGAGGTAGCCATTGTAAATATATGCATCCACCACCGCAGTGCCTAAATATTTAAAGCAAATATTAACACAACTGGAGGAGAAATAGTAAGCACTACAATTAATAGTTGGGACTTTAATTCCCCACTTTCAACACCAGGCAGATCGTCCAGACAAAAAAATGAATAAGGGAACCAGACTTGAATGAGTATAGACCAAATGGACCTAACAGACATATACAGAACACTACATCTAACTGCACCAGAATGCATATTTTCAAGTGCCCATGGAACATTCTTCAGAACAGCTCCAGGAGCTGGGCCACAAAACAAGCCTTAATGAATTTGGGAAGATGAATGTCATATTGAGTATCTTTTCCAACTAGAGTGGTATAAAACCAGAAACCATTGACAGGAGGAAAACTAAAAAATTTACAAATAATACATGTCTCAACCACCAACAAGTCAAAGAAATCAAAAGGGAACTCAGGAAGTATCTCAAGACAAACAAAAATGAAAACACAACATACTGGCACATATAGGATACAGCAAAAGCAGTTCAAAGAGGGAATTTCATAGCAATAAATGCCTATATTAAGAAAAAAAGAAAGATTTCAAATGAACAACCTGATTTAGGAAATGAAAAATAAACTAAGCCCCAACTTGGCAGAAGGAAGGAAATAATAGAGACTGGAGCAGAAATAAATGAAACAGATAAGGAAAAGAACAGAAAAAAGGTCACTGAAACTAAGAATTGATTTTCAGAAAAGATAAAATTGAAAAAACATTTAGCTAGATTAGCAAAATGACAGAGAGAGAGAGTGAAAGAGAGAGGGAGAGAGGACTCAAATAAATTATAAATGGAAGAGGACTCTTATGCCTTTTATGCCTGATGCCACAGAAATACAAAGGAGCATAAGAAGCACTTTGGCCAATTAATTGTACACCAACAAACTGGACAACCTAGCAGAAATGGATACATTCCTAGAAACATACAACCTAGCAAGACTGAATCATGAAAAAATAGAAAATCTGAATAGACCAATAATGAGTAAGGAAATTGAAGCAATAAAAAACAAAACAAGCAAACAAAAAAACAAACAAAAAACCTCCCAACAAACAAAAGTCCAGGACCAGATGGTTTTGCTGGTGAATTCTACTAAACATTTAAAAAAGAACTGACACAAATCCTCAAACTCTTCCAGAAACTGAGTAGGGTGCACTTTCAAACTCATTATGAGGCCAGCAGTACCCTGATACCAAAGTGAGATAAGCACACTACAAGAAAACTATGAGCCAATATCCTGATGAATATAGATGGAAAAATTCTCAACAATATTCTAGCAAACCAAATCCAGCATCATATTAAAAGGATCACACAAAGGATGACTAAATGGAATTTAACCCTGGGAGGCAAGTATGGTCTATCATACACAAATCAGTACACATGATACTCTACGTTCATAGAATAAAGGATAAAAATCATCTGATCCTCTCAACAGAAACAGAAAAGGCATTTGAGGGATGCCTGCGTGGCACTAACAAAAATAGCTGTGAGACTATAGAAAATATAGCCCAAGGTTCCTGGCTCAGAGCTCCTGAAGTCGTTATACTTTCCTAAGGGGTAAGAGTACTAGGAGCACCATTTGTTCTGATATTTGCTCTTTGACCCTGCTTCCTGACACAAAATTCCTAAGCCCCTCAGAATTCCCTAGGTGATGGCAGTTAACTTTTGTCAGTTAACTTTCATTCTAACAAAATGACCTGGGGGGGCCTGGGTGGTTCAGTCGGTTAAGCATCCAACTCTTGGTTTTGGCTCAGGTCATGATCTCATGGGTTGTGAGACTGAGCCCAGCATCAGGCTCCCTGCTCAGTGTGGAGGCTTTTGGGGATTCTTTCCCTCTCCCTCTGCCCCTCCCCTTGCTCACATGTGTACCCACTCTCTCTTTCCCTCTAAAATAAAGTTAATAAAATCCTAAAAAAAAAAAAAAAAAAGAAATTAACACGGTGACTCTGGATGGCTCTGGAATCAGAGCTAGTCACCAAAAAGACCAAACCATGATTAGAAATTTGAAATTTTCAGGGACACCTGGGTGGCTCGGCAGTTGAGCATCTACCTTTGGCTCAGGGTGTGATCCCAGAGTTCCAGGATCGAGTCCCCCATCAGGCTCTTTGCACGGAGCCTGTTTCCCCTCTGCCTGTGTCTCTGCCTCTCTCTCTGTCATGAATAAATACATAAAATCTTTAAACAAAAAGTTTGGAATTTTCAGCCACATTCATGTTCTACACAGAGAGTTTATAACTGATCCTGCCTACATGAGGAGAAATCTCAATGGCAAGGGGTTTGGAGATCTTCCAAGTTGGTGAACATAATGAAGACAGGGAAAGTAGAGAGCTCAGAGAATGTGGAAGCTCTGTGCCCCTTCTCTATAGCTTGCCCTGTGCTTCTCTTCCATCTGGCTGTTCCTGAGTTACATCCTTTTACAATAAACCAGTAATCTAGTAAGTAACAGCTCTAGCAAATTACTCAAGCTCAAGGAGGAGGAGGACCTTCAATCTATAGCTGATCAGTCAGAAGCACAGGCGACAACCAGGACTTATGACTGGCCTCAAGTTGGGGAGGGGAAATCCTGTAGGACTGAGTCCTTAACCTGGGGGATCTGATGCTGTCTCCAGGTAGACAGTGTCACAATGGAGTTGAATTCTCAATAGCCAGCCGGTGTCACGAAACTGCTTGGTATGGGAAAACCACCACACATCTGGTGTCAGGAGTGTTGTAAGAGTGATAGGACAAAGACAGAGTTGTTCCTACACAATGACCAGACAAACGAGGAGATACCCTGCATTCATGAGTCAGAACAATAAATACTGTCAAAAAGTCCATATTACCCAAAGCCATCGATAGAGTCAATGGAATCCTATCAAAAGTCCAGTGATATTTTTCACAGAAATTAAAAAAAAAAAAACTAAAATTCATATGGAACTACAAAAGATCCTAAACGGCCAAAACAATCTTGAGAAAGAACAAAGCTGGAGGCATCACAATTCCTAATTTCAGACTATAGTACAAAACTACGGTAATCAGAACAGTCTGGTACTGGTATGACAACAGACACAGACCAATGAACAGAATTGAAAGCCCAGAAATGGGGGTCCCTTGAGTGGCTCAGTGGTTTAACGCCTGCCTTTGGCCCAGGGTGTGATCCTGGAGACCTGGGATTGAGTCCTGCATCAGGCTTCCTGCATGGAGCCTGCTTCTCCCTCTGCCTGTGTCTCTACCTCTCTCTCTCTGTGTCTCTCATGAATAAATAAATAAAATCTTTAAAAAGAAAAAAAGAAAACAGGGAAAATGCTCTTTGACATTGGTCTTGGCAATGATTTTTCGGATAGGACACCAAAGCATAGGCAACAAGAGCAAAAACAAACAAGCAGGACTACATCAAACTAAAAAGCTCTGCACAACAAAGGAAACAACTTACAAAATAAAGAAGCAACCTACAGAAATGGTAGGAAATATTTGGAAACCATATATCAGATAAGGGGTTAATATCCAGAATAAATAAGGAATTCATTCAAATCAATAGCCAAACCCTGCCCCCAGATAATCCATTCAAAAAGTGGCAGAGGACCTGAATAGACATTTTTCCAAAGAAGACAAACAAATGACCAATGGGTACATTAAAAAGATGCTCAACATCACTCATCATCAGGAGAAACTCAAATCAAAACTGTAATGAGATATTACCCGACATCTGTTAGAATACCTCTAATCAAAAAGAAATTTTTAAAAAGTGAGAGAACAGGTGCTGGCAAGGATGTGGAGAAGGGGATCTTGTGCATAACTACTAGAATGGAAATTGACATAGCCATCATGGAACACAGCAGGGAGGTTCCTCAAAAAATTAAAAATAGGACTACCATACGATCCAGCAACCCCACTTCTGGGTATACATCCAAAGGAAGTAAAATCAGTCTAGAAGAGACAGATGCAGACCCATGTTTGTTGCAGCATCATTCTCACAAAAGCCAAAAGGCAGATGCAACCCATGTGACCACTGAGAGTTGAACGGATAAGTAACACATGGTCTACCAGTGGAATACGACGCAGCTTTAAAAAGGAAGGAGATTCTGACACCTCCTATAACACGGATGAACCCAGAGGACATCACATTGAGTGAAACAGGCCAGTCACAAAAAGACAAATACCACATGAGTTGACTTAGATGAGGTGCCTAAAGTGGTCAAGTTCTTAGAGACAGGAAGTAGGATGGTGGGCGCCAGGGGCCAGGGGAGGGAGAAAATAGAGAGGTGCTGTCTCAGGGGCAGACAGTTTCCATTTTGTAGAATGAAACAGTTCTGGAGATTGATTGCACAACAATGTGAATACCATCAATGCTACTAAACTGTATCCTTAAAAATTATGAAGATGATAAATTTTAGGTTATGTGTGTTTTATCACAATTCATCTGATTTTTAAAAAGAGCTTTCCCAAAGGTTTGAAAGATGCCAAGCACTCAGAAAAATGGGAAAGGGACAGGAATGGGGAATTTCAAAATAGGAAATTAAAGAGCAAAACATTTATGCAAACTTTCCAAGCTCATCAGTAACCAAGGAAATACAAAATGAAAGCACAGTTATCATTTCTGTCCACTAAATGGGTAAGCAAAAGAAAAACAGATGAAGCCCTAAGAGCTCCAGATGGTGGGACTGGGCGGATATGCAGTCCCAGGCCCAGCCTGACATGGGGGCAGTGAGGGGCGCTGATACTAACAGTGAGTTCCAGAAACCAGCTGCATGCTCACCCAGCAATCCCCTACCCAGCCAGCCCACACCACTCACCCTTCAGTTCATCAGCAACAAAGAAAGCAGCAAGGCAGTCTTCCAGTGTGACGACTGGCCCCCAAAACCAGCTGGGGGTACAGGATACCAAAAACCTAGGGAGACAGAAAGCGGGTGGCAGGGTACTGCCAGGGTCTGGGCAAGACAAAGACTTGGCCACTTTGGGCCCAGAGAGGCATCTCAGCCAGGTGGGTGGAATGGGCAGAGGTCTGGAGCCAAACACCTGGGCCCACCAGCCAGCAGCCCAGTGTCCTTGGGAGAGTGACATCACCTCTCCCTGAGCCTCATCTTCACATCTGTGAAATGGCTCTGGTCACACCGGCCCATCCTCTAGGCCGATGGGACTCCCCTGGCCATCTGCAGGCCTCGTGGCACACAGTGGGGGCTCCGGAAAGCTGCCCACTGCTCTCCCTGCCGGGCTAGGCCTGCTCTCCAGCTGCTGTCATCCTTTCTAGCTGCCACCTGGTGACTCCCCTGACATTCCCTCTCTTCAGATAAGGCCCACCCAATCCAGGCCATCCCAGTGTGGCTGAAGAAGCTCCCGCCCCACTCAACCAACATCTGTACATCGTGTCTCCAACAGGCAGGAAGGCAGGCCTACCTCCGGATATATTCCATGATGAAGGCGAGCCAGCCCTGGGCGGTGTAGCCGTCCCCACAGGCACCTGGCTTGGCCGGCACATTCTGGTAGATGGCCGAGTGGAGTCTAGCCAAGTCCTCCTTGCCAGGAATGGGCAGCGACAGGTCCTGGAATGTCTCCACCGTGGTGGACACCTGTGAGGTTAAAGGTCAGCCTAGGTTTCCACCTTCCAGGTTGCCGCCCTGCCCTTACCAAGCAGAGTCTGCAGCCCGAAGCCCAGCCACCAGATGGCAGGTAGAGGACAGAGGGTTGGCTCCCCATCCCCTGGACATGGGAGCCAGGCCATCAGGGCCCTCCCCATCCAGAAAGGCAGGGGCCCCCTGGTGAAGAACCCATTCCCCCACCCCCAACCTGAGGGAGGGCCACCAGGGCCACTGAAGGCTGGCCTGGGCCTCTCTACTCCCAGGGCTCACCCGGTCACAGGTGAGACACTGCACGAGGCTGAGGATGGAGCCGTCGAAGATGTCAGAGATGACGCTACGGTAGCGCTGCTCCTTCCGCCTGCGGCTGCCTGCACTCAACACCTGGGCTGGGGGCACAGCACAGGACTAGGCCCAACCCCACCAGCCAGTCTGGGGCAAGGAGTGGCACTGGGGTTTGCTTGGTGGGGACTTGGGGTCATGTCTGTGTCACATGGTGGGGTATGCAGCTCTCTCCCAGAGCCTGGAACACTGTCAGTTAAGATGGGGAGCCCCCACTCGCACCCCTGTGGATGCCCTGCTGACCCACCCTCCCTGCCCCACCCTGCAAACCTTTCTTGAGCACGTACGATGGCCCCATCCTCACAGGGCTTGCCCGAGGAGGGCTGCTGCCCAGCTTGGTGTGGCCCTCGTGGTGATGTACGGGGCTGCAGGAACGGGAGGTGCTCCACATGTGGGCCTCGTTGTCTGGCTCTACGGGCAGACAGGAGACCATTGCTGGGCCTTGGGGAGCCACTCCAGCTCCGTGGCCTGATCAGGAAGGGGACCTGCCAGCATCTACTGTGGCCCGAGGCCAGAGCCCACCAGGTGTCCTCTGCCTTTTGACCCCCACCGCCCTGGTGCCCACCAAACCTGCAGGACACATGTCCTCCAGTGTCCAGTGGGGGCCACAGGGCAGGCTGAGCCACACCCCAGTTCTGAGTGAGTCTGCACACTACGTGGTCCTCACCCCAGAGGGGCTCTGATGGGGGGCCCTACAGGGAGGGACAGGCCAGCGGGCCAGCACAAGTCGGTGCCTGGCACGTGGGACGTGCTGGACAAAGCGGGTGGGGATCCCCAAGCAGCTGTCTGGCACCTGGGGTCCGGCAGGGGCTGGGGGACTGCAGCGATGGTGGCTGGGCCTCCGATGGCTGGTCGTCAAGGGCAGCCATGGCCGTGTCCACATCAGCGTCCTCATCCACTTGCTCCGAGCTGGTGCGCTGCTGGCCCCAGGAGAACTTGCGGTCCTTCATGCGCTCCTTCTCAGAGATGGCGCGGCCAGCCTCATCGGGGATCAGAAGCTCCGCCTCAGCCTGCGAGCCGCCCCCGCCATGGCCCTGCCCGTCACCCTCGCCCCGGTCGCTGCTCGAGTCACAGGACAGGAACTCATCCTCTGATGGGCTCCGGTCGCCCTCCCGCTTCTCGTCTGTGTCACTCGAGTCTGAGTCCCGTGTTTCTACCAGCGCTGCGGCAGCCGCCACCACTGGCTCCTTGAGCTCCTCATGTAGCTGGTCCATCAGGCAGCACAGGAACTCCTGGGTGTCCTGGAAGCAGGGGCTGTGTCACCAGGGCTTCCCCGGCGCAGAGGAACCTGCCGCAAGCATCCCGCTGCTTCCGCGGCCAAGGTCACCAGTGGATCCATCCTGGGTGTTCAGATGCACTGGGTGGCCCTGACAGTGGCCGCCATGGCAGCTCTGTCCGAACCCCTGCTCTACTGAGGATGCTGCAGCCTCGAGAGGGTAAGTGACCCCTCCCCAGTCCTGCAGCTGTGAAGTGGCAGGTCCAAGATCCCCACTGGGTCCATGTGACTCCCCAGCTCATGCTAAGCACTTATAGCCCTGTTTCCACTCAGTGTGAAAGAGCGGAGGGGCTTGCATTCGGCCTTGGAGTCACCTTGCTGCCTACAGGAGGGGACCCTGGGAAGGATGAAGGTGACAGACCCATGTGTATGTGACAGCTCAGGTGACTTTTGCAGGGGTGATGCCAGGCAGCAGGCCAGGGGCCTGCACCCTCCACCCCACCCTTCCTCTGGTCCTCCCTGCTCTCCCCACCCTTCTGCCAGTCCCTGGGCCCACTCCTTCCCTCACCATTGTGGCTTGTGTGGTATGGGGACAGGTTCTGGAGGCAGGATGGCACCCTTCCAGAGACATGAGCATGACCTATTGAAGCTGACCCTTCAGGCTGATTGGGCCTCGAATCACAGCAGTGGCACTTTTATTATACCTCTGACTAAATCTCCACACCGAGCAGAAAGCCTGGGTGGCAAGGCTTCCCACACCTGTTCACGGAGACCAGCCAAGAGGTGCACACACACAGGTGCTTCAGAAGGCCAGGAGCCAGTGGCAGTGGCTGGTCTCCAATGGCTGGGGTAACTGATGCCATGCTGGGCCACTGGATTCAAGGCCCTGCCCCTCACGGTGCCCAGCATCAGCAGCAGTACCCCCTGCCCAACACCTGATCAACACCATGTTGGATCACGGAGTAGCTGCACCCAGCCAAGCCTCCCCAGCCTTCCATCAGGGGTATAAAGAGAAGGGCCTCGTTCTCTCAGTTTGGGACAGGGAAAGGAGGGCTCTAGATGATTTTCCTCAGGCAAAATGTCCAATTCGAAGATCAGATAAATTAATCACTAGCTTATCCTACACTGGGGAGTTGGGGGGAGGGATTCATGCCTGTGAATCCTTCCTGCCTGTGTCAGGGGCCCTGGAAGGTTTAAGAAATGGGCCATCGAGGGCAGCCCAGGTGGCTCAGCGGTTTAGCGCCGCCTTCAGCCCAGGGCCTGATCCTGGGGACCTGGGATCGAGTCCCACGTCAGGCTCCCTGCATGGAGCCTGCTTCTCCCTCTGCCTGTTTCTCTGCCTCTCTCTCTCTCTCTCTCTCTCTCTCTCTGTGTGTCTCATGAATAAATAAAATCTTAAAAAAAAAAAAGAAAAATGGGCCATCGAAATGCCATCTACTATTCTTTCTGGTTCTTCCTTTTGATAATGGTACTGTGTTTGTTGCTAAAATCTCAAGCCCTGTGGAAACGTGACAGCATGCTCTGGTCATTAACAGAGGTCCACAGCTGCATCTACGTTTCAGACTCAGAAATATGTTCCCTGTGTTACACCTAAGAACCAGAGACAGGGATGCTTCTGGAGCCCGGTGAGTGTCAGGCAGCAGCCCTGCTCCATGGTGTCCTCATAGAGAGCCTGGGGAATGGCTCAGCTCGGCCTGTGTCCCACCCTGCTGCTCTGTGCTGTGTAACCTGAGCAAGCTGAAGAACCTCTCTGAGCTTCAGCTCCTTACCTATAACATGGGGGTGATGACAGGGCCCCCCTCAGGAAAGCTCTGCAAGGATAAACAGGGCTGTCCCTGTGTGGCAGGTAGTGACAACCTAATAAATGGGAGGTGGTGAACTGTGATCATGGAGGACACGGTCACTTTCTAAAAAGGGTGGTGTTCGGGTAGTGCTAGCTTCTCAGTCAGGAGCCCGGTGTTCATCCAACTGAGGGTGTAGGGAGAGGAATGCCCAGCAACCCTCATCCTGGGAAGGGACAGCAGGCAGGGTGATGGGGGCCAAGGGAGAGGATGGAAGGCATCCCTTGTCTGACCGCTGCTCTCTCTTCCTGGCCCCCACCTTCAGGCTGCAGGGACAGCCACCCAGACAGACCCAGCTCCACCCGCAAGCCTGGCAGTGAAGCCCTAGGCCATGTGGCATCTGACCCGGGGACCAGACCATGTGAACTATCAGCTCAGCCTGGGACCAGGGTAAACATGTGGCTGCATTCTGCTTCGTCTTGGTCCTGAGTTTATGCAATAGAAAGTATCACTGATTTCCAAAGGGTCCCCTAGATTTATAAAAACTTGTAATCAAACGTCTTCCTTTAATAAAAGTGAAAGTCTGCCTGTGATTGGGGAATGAGAAAACATGTGCCATTTTGCACGCAGTCAGACTCTGCAGCCAGCCTGCTGGGGGTTCAATCTCCCCTCCGCCATGTACCAGGCACGTGGCCAGGGCAAGTGACTCAGCCTCCATACCGTCAAGTACAGAGAACACCCAGAGGCTACCGTGTCCTCACACACACGAACGGCTCAGGCAGTGTGAGGAGACCTGCCCTGTAATGCCGAGCTGCCCTGCTGTCTTCCATGCTGGCCTGGGCTTCAGAGTTGGCCCTGGTAGTGGCACTGGGTGTCCCCTGCACAGCTCGGATGGCCTACCTGCTGAGCATAGCCTCGGAACATTGGGTTGACCAACTTGATCCCGTGAGACAGGCTGGTGGGAACCACATAGCTTGGGCTGTAGAAAGACCAGACATGTTAGCGCAGGTGGCCCGCTCGGAGCCACATGATCCCATGAGGGTTGGTAAGCAGATGGACCAGGGTGGCTGCATCAGAATCAGTGAAGTGTCTCCTGAAACTCTGGGACATCCTAACTCAGCCAGAAGTGCCTGCCAGCTCCCATATCCCCACAGTCAACAAGGAAAATGTCAAGTCACCGCTCAACCAGGCAAAGAACTCTTGACTGGCTCAGCATCATTTCCCCTTAGTCTAGGACAAGCTTACTTTAAAACTGGTTTCTTTCTGAAATACTTATGGTGTTTTTTTCTAATTTCAAAAGTAATACATGTTCATTATTGTAAAATCTAAAATTTCAGAAAAGCCCAATAAGGAAACATCACCACCCAGAGATAAATACCATTCAGATTTCCAGATTTTGGGGCACCTGGGGTGGCTCAGTCGGCTGAGCGTCTGCCTTCGGCTCAGGTCACAATTCCAGAGTACTGGAATCAAGCCCCAAGTTGGGGTTCCTGCTCAGGGGGGAGTCTGATTCTCCCTCTCCCTCTGCCCCTCCCTCTCTCTCTTGTTCTGCTCTCTTTCTCCAATAAATAAATAAAATCTTAAAAAATAAAAAAGATTTCCAGATTTTTCCATATAAACAGACACAGGTAGAAAACACAGGTGGCTCAGCGGTTTGACCCCTGCCTTTGGCCCGGGGTGTGATCTTGGAGACCCGGATCAAGTCCCACATCGGGGGATCCCTGGGTGGCACAGTGGTTTGGCGCCTGCCTTTGGCCCAGGGCGCGATCCTGGAGACCCGGGATTGAATCCCACATCGGGCTCCCGGTGCATGGAGCCTGCTTCTCCCTCTGCCTGTGTCTCTGCCTCTCTCTCTCTCTCTCTCTCTGTGACTGTCATAAATTAAAAAAAAAAAAAAAAAAAAAGTCCCACATCGGGCTCCTAGCATGGAGCCTGCTTCTCCCTCTGCCTGTGTCTCTGCCTCTCTCTCTCTCTCTCTCTCTGTGTGTGTCTTTCATGAATGAATGAATAAATAAAATCTTAAAAAAAAAAAAAAGAAAACAAACTTGGCTTCTAACAGAACTGGAATTATATTCCATCGCACTGTTTTATCATCTGCTTTTACACATAGAATATTTATTTCTATGCTCTCATTTTAAGCTACTCCCAATTTTCCTGGAGAAACAGGTTTACTCCAAACTTCTAGTCTTTAAATTCAATTCATACTGAACTAAGCCCCTGCCCCGTCAGCACCAGCCACCACTTGTGCGAGTCTCTCCCACATACATGGTGGTGGCTGGGACTTGGGAGGAGTCACGGCGCATGTCTCTGGGCCTTGGTACCCATATTTGGGAAGTGGCCGCAGGCTCCAGGAAATGTCACATTCAAATTCTAGCTCCATCTTTCACATGCTGGATGACACTGAGCCAGACACATAAATCTCTCTGCACCTCAGTTCCCCCAATTTGTAAAGCAAGGTTGCCATGAGAATCACACAGGTGAAGTGTGGCCAAGTACACAGTGAGGGGCCAAGAGAAAAATCCCCAGCCCCACGTACCTGCCCAAGGTCAGGGGCTCAGTCACTCACCGTCTCCTGTGCCAGACCTCAGAGACCAGCTTCTGGTAACTTTTGCACAGGGCTGGCTTCTTGTCTGTGCGCACCAAGCCTCCACACTCCAAGAAGAACTGGGTCAGCGGAGGGCTAAGGGCAAGGGAAAGAGCCGGCTCAGAAAAGGAGGGGCACGTGGCATTGGTGAGAAAGAACTGGGTAGAGAACTAAAAGCCTCTGGGGGGGAGGGGGATACTGCTGACTCTGAGCAAGAAATGTCTGCAGATGACCTGTCATGGGGTGAAATGTGTCTCCCCAAATTCACATGTTGGAGACTTCAGAAGGTGACTGTATTTCGAGACAGGTCATTAGGTTCAAATGAGGTCCTCAGGGTGGGCCCCAGTCTGGTATGACTGGTGTCCTTACATGAGGAGGAGATGGGACACAAACATGCCCAGAGAGAAGATGGCATGAAGACACAAAGAGAAGGTCGCCATCTAGAAGTCAAGAAGTGAGGCCACCCCAAGACACTAAACGGCCCCCTTCCCTCTCTCAGGGCTGCCGAGTTGCCCATTTCAGGGGCCGTGGGGTCAGGGGATGGACGGCTGCTGCCCAGCCATGACAGGATCCAGTACCTGCTCCTCCCACCAGCCCACTCTGGAAACTTTCCCCTACCTGAAGATGGGCAAACAGTAAGGGAGTTTAATCCTACCATGTGAAGACAGCTACTCTGAAGATTTTAGGCTCATAGCCTTCCAGACTTTCCTAGGCACACATCCTCTCCTTCCTACACATATGCAGGTACTGAATCCTTACCAGGTGAGACATCTGTGTACCAGGCATAGGAAATGCCCTGGCCTCACGGAGCTAGCAGCCTATCCTAGAGAGAAACTAGGCATTTCTCCCCCAAATGGGACTGCACCACACAAAGCTTCATGACCTCCTTCCTCCCCTCGCCATATTCTGACCCCCTCCCATTCAGTAAATACTGTCCTGCACTCACTGTAAAGCTGGCCTTTAAATGTGGACCATTGAGGGCAGCCCGGGTGGCTCAGCGGTTTAGCGCCGCCTTCAGCCCAGGGCGTGATCCTGGAGACCCGGGATCGAGTCCCAAGTCGGGCTCCCTGCATGGAGCCTGCTTCTCCCTCTGCCTGTGTCTCTGCCTCTCTCTGTGTGTGTCTCTCATGAATAAATAAAATCTTAAAAAAAAAAATGTGGACCAATGGGGCACCTGGGTGGCTCAGTCAGTTGAGTGGCCAACTCTTGATTTAGGTTCAGGTCATGATCTCAGGGTCCTGGGATCAAGCCCCACCCACATCGAGCTCCCTGCTCAGCAGGGAATCTGCTTCTCCCTCTGCCTCTGCTCCCCCTCCTGCTTATGCTCTCTCTTTCTCTCAAATAAATAAATAAAATCTTAAAAAAAACTAAATGTAGACCATTAAACGGTTCCCCATAAACAACAAGATAGGAACATCCCCCCAGGGCATGCTCCACTTCTCAGATGACCTTCCCAGGATTCTGACAGGAGGGATTGCTGGGTCAAAGGGCATGTGTGTTCTAAGGATTCTGACCCGCAACCGTATACATGCATCTGTGGGTAACACACACAGCATAGCCTGGGGGCTGCTGCTACTTCCAGGGCGCCGGGCGGCAGCTCCTGGCCTCCAGCTCCCAGACGATATAACAACCTACCAGTTGGACAGGGCCTGCAAGGCAGCATTCATGTAGCAGGAGTTTCCGAGGTTCTTCATCCCCGTGAGGCCTAGGAACCAAGGCACATGGAGGACAGAAGGTGAGGGTCCTGCCCCTCCTACATGAGCTGTGGCTCCTGAGCCACCAGGCCCCAACCAGGGGAGGACATGGGAGGCTGGTGTTCCACCCCCAACATCTGCCAAGTGAGTTAATGTGCTTCCCTCTCACAACAGCTGCGGGTGCTTGAGTGTTTCAAATAGGCGGACTCCTCTGCCCTCCACCCAGCCCGGCCCACCATCCACACTGCACAGGTGAGAAGGCCCAGAGCAGAGGGGCCAGCCTGCCCAGGAGGCACACAGCTGAGATGGAGGATGAGGATGGCAGGCTGCTAGGACTCAGCTGGATGGCCAGCACTCCAAGGGAAGCCACCTCGCTCTACAGGATATCGATCAAGCCACGTTTCCCTGCCCATGAGGCGCAAGGCGCACCCACAGCTGAGACCCCCCCGTCCGGCCCAACAACACCCCCTTGTTCTGGGGTCAGCTACCTCGAGGCTTCAGGTCATCATCCTCTGACTCGGACTCTCCTTCGTCGGCCACAGCAATAGGGACAGCTTTCAGAGGGTGGGAGGGCAGTGGAGAGTCCTGTGTGAAAGATGTGGAGTGAGGAACACTCTTTAACACAGGTAAGGAGGTAAGGAGGGAGGGGTGGGGGTCAGAGCCCCATGCACTGCCCGGGCCCCCCCTCCCCAACCACCCGCAGGGGAAAAGGAAGCCCAGCCCTTAGCTATGAGCCCGCACCGAGTCAGCCCATCTGAGCAGAGGACACCCCAGAAAGAGATGGCACCGACGGCCTTACTCTGGGAACGTATATTTTATTTACAAGAATTAAAAAATAATCTTATTTGTAATAGATTTGGCAAAAAATAGAAAACAATAGCAAAAGACAACGCAACTTTCCTGAGACAATCACTCTACATCATATGCATAGACAATCATATACACGGCTATGCAGATTTTTAACTGTTAGCACACATAGGCCCCCAAATAAAATACTGTACACATACTGTCTTATAGTCTTTTCTGTAAAAAATCATAAACATCTACCATATTTGCAAACATATTCCAAAAACACTCATGGAGTGCCTAGTAGGTGACAGTGGCCATGTAAATGTTGAGTCAGGGCGCGCACACACACACACACACACACACACACACACATACATGCACAGGCCTCCCTGAGCTCCCACTCCAGCTGGCCAATCTGACAGCCAGCATACTGATCCTAGTCCGAGGCTGGCCTCCAGGCATGGGCTTGCTGGGCCCACCACCTACAAGTGCTGCGCAGGGTCCTGCTTGGAGCATCGTTAGGAGGGTTTCCAGACATTTCCCACATAGAAACATGCCGTGGTGACCACTGGGGGTTCCTGTGGAATATATCTTAGAGCTGGGGTTGCGGGGGCTCTCCACAGGCCCCAGGCCAAGGCTCCCACAAGCCCTGTACTTGCCCACAGCCTCCCCATGGCCTATGAACTCCCAAAGGGAGGCCCTTCCCAAGAGGACCTTTGTGTCCTCAACCCCCAACGTGAGCCTTAGCCCAAAGTCAGGGCTCAGTAAGCATTTCCTGGCACCCGAGAACACTGCCCAGGAACAGATGCCATCTGGGACCCACCAATCCCTGCTCTACCAACACCTGGGTCACAAGGCCCTGCCCTCGACATGTGTCATCACCACCTGCACCGACCCCACTGCACCCCCTTTACCTGCTCCGAGAACCTGGGTGAGGGGCCTGCTGGGTGGGCTGCCAGCCTCTGCTCCAGGAACACCTCCTTCTCACAGGCGTAACACCACACCCGGAATGTGGTCAGGTTCACCGTCAGGTTATGCTTTTTTGCCTAGGGGGCAAGATCCAAAATGAGGTTGAAGACACACTGGCCTAGTAGCAGGTGCCCTGAGGCTGCAGTGCCCTGAGGTCCTGCTGCAGCCTCAGTAAAAGGCCCTGCTGGGACAGACGCCTGGAAGCTCAGAATCTGCTCAACCTCCAGCCAGGAATGCCAAGGGCCACCACTGATCAAACACATGCATATGCTATAAGCTTGCACCTGCATATCAGCACTTGCTCCTTTATAGGAACCCGGTCATGCTTATTCCTATTTTACAGACATAGCCATTGAGGCCCAGAGGGGGCAGATGGAGCTCAGGGGCTGCTGGAGCCAGGGCCTGAATTCGGGGCCAGCTACCTGCAGGGCCCACGCTCCTGGCCACAGCACTCACCTGAGCATGAATGGTGCTGTGGTCAGCGAAGGATTCTCCGCAGCCAACATAGGGGCAGGCGACCTGCAGAGAGGGAAGGGGAGAGGCTTGGGGCTGGCCCATCTCTGCCATCAGGACCCACAAGTGACTGAGGCCCTGCCACTCCACGGGACAACAGGTTTACACACCTGCAATTCCAGCTGGACAGGATGGCTACCATAAAAGCTGCCCCTGACCTCTGAGTGAGGTGGGCAGGGTGCCCTGAGCTATTGGCCTCCTGCAAAGACCCCAGGTGGGGTCACAGCTAGATGTGGGCCAAGCTGAGGCTTGGCTATGTGGCACCCAGCACTCTCCCACACTTCCTTTCAGGGCAGTAATTAGGACCCACAAACTGGACCACAATTGTGGCCCACAGAGGGGCCTGTATGTTCCTGATGACCTCGCCTTTGGCCTTGTGCTCCCTTGTGCCAAACTGCAGGCATCCAGCCCAGTGATCAGCCTGCTTCTCCACAGATCAGCACTATACACAGGCTTGTAGGACCTCTGGTCACAAAGGATGTGTCATTTTCTCCTAGGGGAGGGGGCTTCCAGAAGGCAGGATCATGTCTCACATTTCTTGCTGTCGCCCGAGGGCCCAGGCTGTATCCTGTGATCTACTTTATAACGGAGTGATAGATCCTAGAGGATGAAACCAGAGTACCCTGGTGGCTGGCCCCTGTGTCTTCTGCAAAGACAGACTTGATCTGTGATGTCCTTACCTGCTCAGGTCAGGGTTTTTTGGGTTTTTTTTTGTATTTGTTTTTAAAACTTTTTTTTTTAAGATTTTATTTATTTATTTATTTATTTATTTATTTATTTATTTATTTATTTATTTATGAATGATAGACACACAGAGAGAGAGAGAGGCAGAGACACAGGCAGAGGGAGAAGCAGGCCCCATGTAGGGAGCCTGACGTGGGACTCGATCCCAGGATTCCAGGATCATGCCCTGGGATGAAGGCAGGCGCTTAAACCGCTGAGCCACCCAGGCTGCCCTTGTATTTGCTTTTATTTATTTATTTATTTTTATTTTTATTTTTTATTTATTTATTTATTTTTATTTATGATAGTCACACAGAGAGAGAGAGATAGAGGCAGAGACACAGGCAGAGGGAGAAGCAGGCTCCATGCACCGGGAGCCCGACGTGGGATTTGATCCAGGGTCTCCAGGATCACGCCCTGGGCCAAAGGCAGGCGCTAAACCACTGCACCACCCAGGGATCCCTGTTTTTAAAGAAATTTTAAGTGGCAGTCATTTTTGGCATGATTATAAAATGTAATAAATACATACTTATAGAAAATTTGGAAAATACTACAGAATTACAGGAACAAAATGGAAACTAGCCCAAATTCCACCCCCCTACTACCCCCGACAGAAAACTGCCATGCTTTGATATCTGTTACTCTTTTTAATAAGCAATAACAATGAGACGTGACCAGATTTACTGGGCATGGTCTACGGGCCATGCACCCCGTTGAACCCATCACAGGCATCATATCTCATCAAATCTCCCCTAACCCCATGCACAAGGCGGAGACAGTTGCCCAGCATGTGGCCCCTCCTTTACAGGCTGGGAGACAAGACCCAGGCTGGCCCAGGGACAGGCTGCTACTAAGGAGAGCCAGGGCTCAGAGCCAAGCCGAGATGCCTAAAGCAAGTCTCACATAGATGTGCGAGTATAGATGTTGCCTTTCGCGCAGATGGGATCATTTACACCAGGGTCTTCCACAACCTCCTGTTTTCTCTTGTCATTTGTAGTGGCTGCCAGGTGGCCAGCTGGGGGATGTGCGGTCTCTGGCGCCCTCTTGGTTTGGGCCATGCACCTGAGACATCCAGGCCCCGTGTCCTGCCTAAGGTTTCCAGGAGTACCCACCGGAGACAGACGCTCCCAGCCCAGAGTCTAGACCAAGCTCCACACTCCCAAAGGCGACAAGGATGCCTTACCTGGAGACAGGCCCACAGGTTTGGTCCAGTAACACCACACGACTGACAGGCTCCCTGTGTGAGAGGAAGGGCCAAGAGTGAGCAGCCTGAAGGATCCACTCTAGCCAGAGGTGCCACACACCCCCACCATTGCCAACGGTTGTACCCCAAAGCTCTCCACTTAAAGGCTTATTTTTTGCCTCGAAAAGGCTTTCACCCACCTGCCAATCTAAATGTCCTTCCTCACAGGGCACTTTACACTTTACTGTTTGAATTTTATTTCATCATGTGCTGCAAAAACATTTTCCATAAAATCATCTGAAACTTAAAGAGACCTGTTAATATGCTCTTTTATCGCACCCTCCACTCTTCCTTTGATGATCGTGTAAGCCTTTCTCCCCATCTAGACTCTGGGTTCCATGAAAGAGGGACGGTCTTTGTCTACCCTCGTGACTTCACAGAGCCTGGTACAAACTGGGAGATCACTATGTTTGCTGACCACAGAAAACACCGAGCGCTCTGGTCTTCTGGGTGGCAGAGCCTGCTTCTTGTCTACCAGTGTCTCCTCTTCTCGCTTTAGTAACAAAATGCATGGCTCTGGGCTGAGCACACAGCCAGCCAGCCACAGACTATTTCTCGACCTTCACTATGGTTACCAGGCTTAGTTCTGGACACAGTGACAATGGAAGTGATATGTGCCACTTCTAGGCTGTGCATGCACACACACACTCACTCACACGTGCGTGCGCCCCCCACCCCCAATGCCTTCTCCTTCTTCCATTGGCTGGAAGGCAAATGCAAAGGCAGGAGCGGAGGCAAGCACTCTGCACTCAGAGATGAAAGCCATGTGTTAAGAATGGCAGCGCCACCCCGCCTGCCATCCCACCTAGCTCTGGACTGTTCCAGGAGAGAAAAGGAAATGTCTACCTCATTAAAGATACTGTATCTCAGGGTCTCATTACAACTTAAAATGTGCCCTAAATAATCTTGTCTGCACATATGTCAAACAGCAATTCCCAGGTAAGCCTCCACAGTGCCCAAGGGGCCTCCATCAGTGGAGGTGGGTTCTAAGTGCCGGCTCTGACAGCAGTTACATACAGCATGGGGCTCAGTCAGAGCAAGAGGGACACCTGCTGAGGATGACCATGGCCAAGTCCTTCACACATTACTCACATTATTCCCCACCACTCTATGCTGCACTCCTTTTGGACAGATAAGGAACTGAGGCTCTGAGGTCCTGCTGGGCTACAGAGCAGGCTTGGGAAAGGGAAGCTGGGGAGGCTGAGTCATCGAGCCCCCACCAGCAAAGCAGACCTCCTCCTCCCATGCTTCCAAGGGGAACTTCTCATTCTCATGAAGCACAGTTTATGGTTCTGTCGGGTTGAGGTGAAGAAAGTTGGAACAGAGGTTCGCAGCCTGACAGGGTCTCCTGCTGAGGTTGCCATGGGCAGCAGGAGACCCATTTACTTCATGCCCTCGAAGCAGTAGCCCCTAACCTTCCTGAATTTGTTATCTCTTGTGATTTTCTGATTTCAACAATTCACTTCCATCTTCCAGGGTGTCCTTTTTGCTTCAGTCATTTGAATGACAACAGTATCAAGCACTTCTCTTTTTTTAAGTAGGCTCTGAGTCTCTGTGGGGCTCGAGCTCAAGACCACGAGATCCATAATCACGTGCTCTACTGACTGAGCCAGCCAGGCACTGAGTATGCTTGTTCTAACAGTCCAGATGACACATACACACGATACACAGTTTGAAGTAGAGAATATAAATGCAGGGGGATCCCTGGGTGGCTCAGCGGTTTATCGCCTGCCTTTGGCTCAGGGCTCAGTCCTGGAGTCCCGGGATCGAGTCCCGCTCGGGCTCCCTGCATGGAGCCTGCTTCTCCTTCTGCCTGTGTCTCTGCCTCTCTCTGGATCTCTCATGAATAAATAAAACATTTTTTTAAAAAGAGAGAATATAAATGCAGAAAGCATCTATGTGCTGGAATAATGTAAACCATGTCCCTTCATACTATCTTCTGATACAGATGTATATGCACATATTTAGGGCAAGGGGTGTGATTTGTAGGAAAAATAAGATCATACTATACGTATTCCCCTGACTCATGCTTCTGCCACCTTTTTGTGGTCATCTTTCCAAGTCTGTACACAGACACCACACCTCGTCCTTTGCAATGACCACAAGGTGCTCCACCCAGTAGGCACAGCACAATTGACCCCCTCCCTTCTTGATGAATATTCAGACTGCTGCCAGTTTTCTCTTACAAATGATGCTTGATAAAGACTGCTGCATTTGTATCTTTATAACTGGTGCTTATGTCTCTGCTGGATAAACTCCCAGAAGTGGAATAGCATCTCCGAATGAACAGGAATGCCTACCTAGCCCAGCATGTGTGTGGTCTCCTTCCCTCCATCACTGTCAGCGCTGATCACATCGGCCTGTGGTTCACCCGGCAGATGAAAATGCCATCATCTTGCTATCACCAGCAATACCCCTGGCCACTGGTGAAGTCAAGCATCTTCTTTTAGAAGTTTCTTGGCCATTTGTATCTCCTCCACTGTGACCTGTTCCTATCCCTACCTCTTCCGGTATTTTAAAAACAACCATGGTTTCATTTTGTAGATTCCTGGATGCTCAGAGAAGGGTAGAAGACACGATCCCCGAAATACAGGCCTGAGACATCTCCAGATGTTCTCAGTCTTCCAGCTCCAGAAGCACTAACACTTCCAAAAGGCTGTATGACCCAGTCCAATCTTCCCTCCTTGCTCCCCTCTTTGCCCTCAGGTCCCCCTATTCCTGTGTCTTCTGGAGGAAAATCCCCTTGGCTTGTCTCATTTATTCCTTTGTGCAGACTCAGAGAGAACCCAGCGTTAGTGCAATACACCACACCCTCACTCCACCCCTCCTCCAGACCACAGAGAAGCGAGAAACTACTTCAAAAGAAGCCACAGGTACTTTGAAGACCTGATCCTGCCTGCAGGCTCAGATGAAGCCAGCTCAGGCCAAACCCAGGACCTGTGCCCAGAAAGAAGAGCTGGCAATTTGTCTAGGAATCTGACCCTGGACCCCATTCCCGGGGAGTGTGTCCTCCACATGTTCTACCCTCTGATCTGCCCTCCCCACCTCCTACACACAATGGCATTTCCAGGAGACCCTTCATCACAGCATCATATCCCCCACACGCGAAGAAGAGCCAGGGTGCCCACCCATGGAGGCTCAGTTACGGGGCTCATACAACGAGATACCATGCAATTCCAGGGCAAAGACTGAGAAAACTGTCTATGTACACAGGGTTGGAAGAGCTCCAGGATACACTGTCCTGTGAATAAAGCAAGTTACAAAAGTATCTGCAGTATGCTACCTTTTATGTAATGAAGGGGGAAATGAAAAAATCAGCATATTTGCATTTAAAAAGTCTCAAAAGGAACAAAAGAAACTAAGTGGCTCCCTAAAGGTGGGACAGGGAGAGTGAGCACAGAGGGTGGGAGGGGGATTTCTCGACATTGATATTTTCATATTGTTTGATTTTGAACCACAGGAAACCCCAGTCAGAGAGGCCCACCTGCGCTTTGGGCCTCCCAGGGTCCTCCTCAGGTCACAGGTGTCAAAATGCCCATGGACTCTCAAAACATGATTCATTCTTTGCCTTGGAAAGGCTCCATGCTCCCACTCCGGCAGCTAATGCACTGAGCATCGGTGGCTTCCAAATGGAGTGGGCTAAGTGATAATTAACGGCTATTAAGACACAGCCCCCGGAAGGCCTCTCGAACAGACGCCAGCCCTTCCATTTACACAAAAGGCTAAGCAGAGACTGTCGGGAAGCCAGATCTTCCATAAACCTTTGGAAACACCTCTACCTCAGGACCGCAGTGCCTCAGGTGTGGGCCCCAGTCCTGTAAAGCCTGACCCTTTACCTTAGATTTGAACAGCAAGTCTTCCTTGGTTACCTCCCCTATAGAGTCAAGGTGAGGACAAAAGTCCCTGGAGTCCCCCATTCTGGCCTGGTCTCACCTACAAGAAAACACAGGGAGCCTGGGTTAATGGCAGCCACTGCTGGAGGGAGGCAGGGGTTACTGGTTCACCACATGACTTCGGTCTTGAATCCTGGCTCTGCCACATATCAGCTGGTGACTCGAGGAAGCTACCTAACTTCTCTGAGCCTCAGTGTCCTTCTCTGGGAATTGGGCCTGACAGTGACATTGATCCCAACGGGTTGCTCAAGGACTCGCAAATGGCTACATGTGAAACTGGTGAAATGTGAATAAGCCCTGTGGGTTGTACCAATGTCAACTTTACTGGATGGAATGCTGTACTATAGACATATCAAAGATATGGTACCACTGGGGGAAACCGAGAGAAAGGTATTTAGGACCTCCCAGCACATTTATGGCAACGCCCTGAGAGTTACTACTATTTCAAAAGAAAATGTATAAAAATGGAATTTGCTTTAGCCACTCAAAACTTCAGCAGAAATCACACCCCCGCCTGACTGCTGATTCTAGCTCCAAAGCATTGCCACAAAAGGTCCAAACCAACCAAGGACTGAGTGGCATCAAGGTGGTTTAATCAAAGCCAGAGGGTGTGTGTCCACCACAGGAGGTTGACCCCTACCTCTCCTGGAAGGCCCCTCCCAATCAGAAATGGTCAGCCAGGGGGCAACTAGCCCAGGCTCCCAGCCAGAACAGGTGCCACGGGTGCCATCAGGTTCCAGGTAGCACATTGAGTGGTTTCCATCCATTATTTCATTACAAACCTCCCCAGCCATCTTCGAGGCAGCTGTGGTTCACCCCATTTTACAGATTAGGAAACAGGGCGTCCTTCTTAGCTCATGTCTCACAGGAAGGAGTGCTACAGCCAAGGCCCTGCCCATGTTCACTCTCTTTTTAACTTGGGAAAATGTAAACACGCAGAAGCAGACAAAACTGCACAGCTCCCTCCCATGCACCCGTTACCTGGCTTCAACCATGAGCCATTCATGGCCAACCCTGCTTCAGCCCAACCCCCCACTTCCTCTTTTTTTTTGGCAAGAGATTCCCAGATACGACACCATTTCATCTGTGCACATTCTTCTAAAAGATAAGGGTTTGAAAGAAGGAAAAAAGATATAACCACAGTTCCGTTATTTCACCCAAAAGAATTTCTTCCTCAGTCCGTGTTTAAGGGCTACCCTGGAGACAGGAAGGTTGTGGGCCTACCTCTGTGTAAAGCGACACCCCCAGGGAGCAGCCAACATCTGCATCCTCCGTGGACAGTGGAGAGCCAACAGTGGTGGCCACGTCAGCAGGGGTGAGTGGAGGCCTCGGGCAGGGCACCTGGGGAGACAAACCAGCTATACTTCATGCAGCTCTATTATTTTAAAATCCCTCTTTGCGGGATCCCTGGGTGGCGCAGCGGTTTGGCGCCTGCCTTTGGCCCAGGGCGCGATCCTGGAGACCCGGGGTCAAGTCCCACATCAGGCTCCCGGTGCATGGAGCCTGCTTCTCCCTCTGCCTGTGTCTCTGTCTCTCTCTCTCTCTCTTTCTCTCTCTCTCTCTCTCTCTGTGACTATCATAAATAAATAAAAAAATAAAATAAAATAAAATAAAATAAAATAAAATAAAATAAAATAAAATAAAATAAAATAAAATAAAATCCCTCTTTGCACCGACCAGAGGCTGAAAATTGGCCCAAATTCCTCCGGGGGGGGGGGGGGGCAAGTGAATTTTTGGATATTTGGGCAACCTATAAGCTGGACAATAAAAACACACCACTACCTGGATAGCGAAAGAAGGCTTGTATAGAGCTGGCAAATAGAGCCAGCCCCACCTTGAGGGTGTGCAACCCTTCAGTAGCCACTGCTGGGCATTACTTTTGTGATCCCTGAGAGCACTGACCTTCAAGGGTCTATAAGAGAGGCCAAGGGCCTCTCCAGCTACTGCTCCCTCTGGCAGCCACAGCACATTAACCCTCCAGACAGAAGGCTCAGCCCCTCTCACACATGCCACTGGGACCCTCAGATCATTCTTTGTGCCTCTTCCAAGGATCCTGTGCTGCTCAGAATCCCCAACCTTCAAGTCTTAAGCAACCCCAGGTTAGAGGCACAACGGAGCCCATCCACATCCCCCCACCCCACTTCCCTGCTGGGCCACAGTCTCCCAGATGTGGGCAGTTCAAAAAGGGAGAGGCAGTTAGAAGCTAACACTTAAAATAGTCACATGACAATGATGGGTTCAAGGTTCTAAATTCCAAGCTTCCTCACTTGAAGCCAGATTTTTAGGGTTTTGGTTTTTTGCTTTTTTTTTCCCCCCCATTTCCACTGAGGTTAAGTGCACGGGGTTGGCAAGCTGCAGTACATGTGGGGGATGGGCAGAGTGGGGAGGGAGGGTCTTTGGTGTGTGCCCCATCTCTCCAGCTAGATCACAGAGCCAGCTTATGAGCTTGATGCCCAGAGCTACAAACGATGCTTAGGACAAGGAAGATGGTGACAGGCCCGTCTTGATTCACATGTGCAATCAGACTACTTAAGTTCCTCCAAATCCAGATGGGGGGGGGGGGGGGAAGAGCCCTGTGGCCAACAACCCTCATTGCCCCTGTCTTACAGAAGAAACAAAACTAGAGCTTAGTTAACTATAGGACTTGGCCACAGTCAATCCTTAGCTAGTAAGTCATGGGTGGGTATTTGATCAGATTATCTGGTACAGAGCCATGCTCTGAATCAGGGCTTGGCAAATCTTGTCTAGGAACTACCAGGCAGTAAATAATTTAGGCTTTGTGGGCCATGTTAATCTTTATCACACATTCTTTGTATTTTTTTAATAATATATTAAAAAAAAAAACAAAAAAAAATGTATTAAAACAATTTTTAAAAAAAATTCTTTGGCACCTGGGTAGCTCAGTGGTTGAGCACCTGCCTTTGGCTCAGGTCATGATCCCCGGGTCCTGGGATCAAGTCCCGCATCAGGCTCCCCACCTGCTTCTCCCTCTGCCTCTCTCTCTGTCTCTCGTGAATAAATAAAATCTTAAAAAAAATTCTTAGCTTGAGAGCTCTGCAAAATAACCTGGGCTTGCTTCCATAGCTTACTGCCTCCTGTTCTAAATTACTGTGCTGTTGGGATCTCACCAAAACGAGCCTGGATCACGGACATTCCACGTTTCACGGCAAATCACCATTTTATTTTTTTATTTTTTATTTTTTTTTTTAAATCTTTTTTTTTTTTTTAGTTTTTTTTTTAATTTATTTATTTATGATAGTCATCAGAGAGAGACAGAGAGAGGCAGAGAGAGAAGCAGGCTCCATGCACCGGGAGCCCGATGTGGGATCCGATCCCGGGTCTCCAGGATCGTGCCCTGGGCCAAAGGCAGGCGCCAAACCGCTGCGCCACCCAGGGATCCAAATCACCATTTTAAATAAGGTAAATAGCAAAGAAGAGTCCAGAGGTTTAACGAGGCTCCAGATTTTTTCCAAGTAAATACTCAGGGTGTGTGAAAAGACAGAATGATAAAAGATATGTGCTGTTTATAATGGGGGGAACTGGACATAATCTAAGCTAATGACAACAGGTATCAGACAAATAATGACACACCCACACTCTGTTTTACTGTGCAGCCACTAAAAATGTAAATATTGAATCTTCCTATCCACAAAATTAAACTGGATCTAAGTATATAGAGAGATACACCATGTTTGTGGGTTGGTGCACTCCATATTGAGATATCCATTCTGCCCAAATTGGTCTACAGATTCCATGCAATCTCGGTCAAAATTCAAGCAAGCTTTCTTGTAGAAATTGTCAAGCTAGTTCTCAAATGCATACAGAAAAAAGTCAAAACAATTTGGAAAAAGCACAAGGATGAAAGACTTAGACCATCTGACTGAGAACTTTCTATAAAGATTCAATCATCAAGTCAGTGTGGCATTAACTCAAACACAAACACACAGCTCAAGAGAGTAGAAGCGAGCGTCTGGAGTTAGACCTGCACATATGTGGTCAAATGATTTCAAAAAAGGTATTGATAGCAGTGCCTGGGTGGTTCAGTTAAGCATCTGCCTTCAGCTCAGGCTATGATCCTGGAGTCCTGGGTTCTAGCCCTTGCATTGGGCTCCACATTCAGTGGGCAGTCTGCTTCTCCCTCTGTCACTGCCCCTCCAGTTGCTCATTCTCTCCCCTCTCCTCTCTCTTAAATAAATAAAATCTTTTCTTTTTAAAGGTACTGATATAATTCAACAGGCAAAAGACAGTCCTTTCAATAGAGGTTCTCTATATGGGAGACAAAATTACCTTTAACCCCTACCTCACATCATACACAAAGCTTATTTGGAAATAGAACACAGACTATGTAATTGGTGGCCAATTGAGGTTTTAAAAAATCTTCTCTTTCTTCTTATTCTTTTCCAAGGTTCTCAAATAGTCGGGCTATTCCAAAATACATCATTGAGATGCACAGCTTGCTTTCCCATTTTCAAATTGATGACATCTTCCCCTAATTCTTTTTCCTCTAGTTCTTCATTTGCTCATGGCACTGCCAGAGCTCAGCTCCAGAGTCCTTCAGTTTTTCCCCTTTTTCTCTGGCCTTCACATCAGTCATCTGCTGCATCTGCAGATCCTCCCCGAGCCACACACTCCCTTCTTCCATTTGTGCCGGAGGGCTCTGGGCATGCTGCCTGGCTCCTCCATTACCAGACCCCACTGCTATTTCCTGCTGCTGCCCTTCTCAGAGCATACGTTATCAGTGACATCTTTCAAGGCTTATGCATGTGTTTTTATCAACATACTTCTTAGAATTGTAAAGCCCCAATGTTCACCATTCTCAACCCCGGCAGCACCCTGCCTTCCTCCGACTCTTCTGCCCCTCACTTCATTCACACGATTGCTACCTGCCATAACGAGGGCTAAACAGTCCTTTGTGTTTTTGTTTTTTGTTTTTTTTTAGTCCTTTGTGTTTTTTTTTATTTTTATTTATGATAGTCACAGAGAGAGAGAGAGAGAGAGAAAGAGGCAGAGACACAGGCAGAGGGAGAAGCAGGCTCCATGCACCGGGAGCCCGATGTGGAATTCGATCCCGGGTCTCCAGGATCGCGCCCTGGGCCAAAGGCAGGCGCCAAACCGCTGCGCCAGCCAGGGATCCCCAGTCCTTTGTGTTTTTAACAAGCTTTCTCTCTTCCTCACCTTCTGTTTCCATAAACTCAGTTTATGAAAGATTTTATTTTTCTTTTTTTAAGATTTTTATTAATTTATTTGAGAGAGAGAGCATAAGTGGGAGGTGGGGGAGGGCAGAGGGAGAGGGAGAAAGAGAAGCAAATGCTGCACTGAGCAGGAAACCTGATGTGGGGCTTGACCCCAGGGTCTCGGGATCATGACCTGAGTCAAAGGCAGATGCGTAACTGACTGAACCATCTGGGAGCCCCAATATATTTTATGTGCTTGTATTTCTTTATCTGTTTTTTTTTAAAACCATTGGCAAGCCTCTGATGTGAGTGAGCATGTCTACTTTGGCAATAAGTGAGATGACATTCATTTTCACATAAACTCAATGTCCAATGGTTTAAGCTTATGTCCTGAAGGAGCAATGAAGTAGAGCAACACCGCACCTTTATCAGGCTTCTGATGTCCGTTCACCGGAAATTCTGCACTTAGTCTTCAAATTTACTAGCAATGTGGTCAAAAACAGGCTGCCAGCAATTACATTATGGGCTGTATCTCCAAATCCTGGGGTATCAGCTATTGTGAGCAGCAACTGAACACCATCTCCTTAAAAACAAAACAAAACAAAACAAAACCAGATGTATTTATTTGAGAGAGAGAGCATGAGCAGTGAGTGTGTGTGTGTGTGTGTGGGTGGGCGGTCAGAGTGAGAAGGACAAGTCAACTCCCTGCTGAGCAGAGAGCCCGATATGGGGCTTAATCTCACGACCCTGAGATCATGACCTGAGCCAAAATCAGACACTTAATGACTGAGCCACCCAGGTGCCCCAACATCACCTCCTTTGATTAAAACTCCGGACTGTTCCACCTGTGCAGTCTTTTTTACCGTGGGAAGTACCTGAATGCCCTGGAGACTACAAATCTGTGAAGAATAGGAGTTGATTAACATCCACGTTCCCAATCCAGATTAACCTATAGCCATAATGTAACAGGTAGCCCCTGTCCACCAATTTTCTGTATACTTGGTTTGGGAGCTTTGCAAACACCGCAGAGCCTTCAAGGTCCATCCATGGAGCTACCACGGTGCTGCTGCAGATGCACCTCCCTCAGTAGGGGTGGATCTGAGTGATCCCACATTCCTGACCCCCCCATGACAAGCCCTGGCATAGTCCAGGCGGCCAGTTCTGGTCTCAGACTTCACAGCAGTAAATATTTAAACTCTAGAACTTCTAGAGGAAATCATAGGAGAGAACCTTTGCAAGTCTGGAGTCCGCAATGGTCTTAGGACACAAAAGGTCTTCATTATAAAAGGAAACATTGAAAAACTGAGCTTTTTCAAAAGATGCCATTAAAGAAATGAAAAAGCAAACTACAGACTTGGAGAAAATGTTCACATTACTTGTATCTAACAAATATCCAAAATATATACAACCAAAGGAGGATAAAGTGTTCACTTCCTCTGTGGAAGGATAAACTGTCCGATTTTGTGAAATGGGTGAAGGACTGTGCAAGTACTTCACCAGGTAAGAATGGCCAACAATCACATAAAGGCATGCTCAACATTGTTTTTGAGATAACATCTCACAACACCAAGAACATCTAAAACTAATAAGATCTATAATACCAGGTGTTGCTGAAGATGTGAAAGAATTTCATTAATAGGACTGTAAAACAATGTCAAAAGCTGGAAAATAGCTTGGCAGTTTTCTACAAAGTCAAGCATATACTTGTCACATGTCCCTGCAATTCCACTGTTGGATATTTGCACAGGAGAAATGAAAACATACCTCTACACAAAGACTTGTATGCAAACATTCATAGTAACTTTATATGTAACAGCTCAAAATTGCAAAGACCTCCCCGGGTCCAACAACAGGAGACTGAAGCCAACTAACAGTGTATTCATAGAATGACATACTACTCAGCATCAAAAAGAACCCAGGATAGGGGATCCCTGGGTGGCTCAGCCGTCTGTCCGAAGGCAGGCACTTCGGCCCAGGGCGTGATCCTGGAGTCCCTGGATCGAGCCCCACATCAGGCTCCCTGCATGAAGCCTGCTTCTCCCCCTGCCTGTGTCTGTGCTTCTCTCTCTGTGTGTCTCTCATGAATAAATAAATAAAATCTTAAGAAAAAAAAAAAAAGAGCCCAGGATATACACAGCAACAGGGGCAATTCCAAGCACATTAAACTGAGTCAAAGAAGTCAGTTACAAAAGAGTACATAGTCTATGATTCTCTTTATATGAAATTTCAAAACAGATAAAACTAATTTAAGGCATTAGAAACTGGGTCAGTGGTTGCCTGGGGCAGAGGGTGAGTCTATACTGTAAAGAGGCAAGAGGGAACTTTCTGTGGTGTTGGAATGTTCTAGATCTTGACTGGGGTGGGATTTAGCCAGGTCTCTATACCTATGAAATCTCAGGAACTGCATCTTTAAAGTGCATGCATTTTGGTGCATGTAAATTATAGCTCAGTAAAGTTGATCAAAAGTCCCTTTTTTTTTTAAAGATTTTTTCTTTTACTTTATTTGTAAGTAGGCTCTGTGCCCAATGTGGGACTTGAACTCATGACCCTGAGATTAAGATCCACATGTTCTACTGACTGAGCCACCCAGGTGCCCCCCACTTCTTGGTATACACCCCAAAGTACTCAAAGCAGGGACTTGGATATTCATACACCATGTTAATAGCAGCATTAGTCACAAGAACCAAAGGAGGAAGCAATCCAAGAGTCCGTCAAAAGACGAACAGATACAAAAAAAATGTGCTATATCCATACAACAGAATATTCTCTAGCTTTAAAAAGGTAGAAAATTCTGACTCACACTTCAACAAAGATGAACCTTGAGGACATTATGCTAGGTAAGATGAGCCAGACACAGAGATAAATACTATACAATTCCACTTCTAGGACCTACCATAGGAATGAAATCTATAGAGACAGAAAGTAGAATGGTGGCTGCCAGGCAGAGGGAGGGGTCATGCTTAATGGAGACGAAATTTCAGTCTGGGAAGAAGGGAAAGTTCTGGAGATGGATGGGGGTTATGGTTGCACAACAATGTGAATGTGCTTTAATGCCAAGAGGCTGCACACTAAAGATGACCAAGATGCTAAATTTTATATGTATTTTAATGATATTTCAAAAAAATATTCAAAAATAAAAAAAAATTTCTGAGGTTGCATACACACATACACACACATACACATACACACACACACACACACACACACACACACGCACACTCCCCCCAAGGGCAGGGACTTGTTTTGTTCACTGCTACAGCCCAAATACCTAGAATGGCATCTAAAACAGTGACTTCTCAGTAAATACTTGTTGGATAGATCAAAAGTATAAAAAGCCATAAAACACCACCACAGAAAAATTCCACTTTGATAAACTAATCTTGCTTTGTGCCTACGATGATGTTATCATCATTTCAGGGGGATGGAATCAAAGTGATTTTTGTCTCCTCCTCTTTTGCTTGTCTGCATTTTAACAATGAATTGATGTTGCTTTTGTAATACACAATACACAACCTGATAGGTTACTTGTAAGTATCTTTAAAGTTTCCAAAATAAAAAGTCTGTCTGGCCTAGTTGGTATGTAAGCTGTCCCTCCTGGGCCCTTGCTTTTCCCCACATCCCTGAGAGAACACTGGGGGAGCTTGACCTCCATTCCCTGGGGGCTCTCCAGACCCTAAACAGGACACCTGAGGTCCATTTTAGAGAGGGGGCAGCACCTGAGTGGTCCCAAAATACCTGAGAGAGGAAGTGCCTCAGCTGCTGAGTGGCTTGAAAGTCTAACCCTTCACCATGTGACTCATTCACCTGAAGATCCTCTCTTAATGCCTTTGTTTTTGTCTTATTAACTTCCGTGTTGGATTATAATTTTTCATCTCCTTCCGCCTATCCTGAAAATAGAAAAAGGCTTTTTACGTGGCTTCAATAAAATTAATATACACCTCTGTAGAAGCTGGAGAACACTGACAAACATAAAATGGCATAAAAATCACCTGGGATCCTCAGGGGTGTGGTGGTGGTGGTGGTGGTTACTGTTTTAGTTACTCTTGTTCATGTGTATGAATGAAACTAGAATGTAACAGATACAGTTTGTGTACAAGGTTTTTCTGTTTATATCATGTAGATTTTTCCTGTCACTAAACTTCTTTTCAACAACTTCATTTCTAATGGCTGAATAACATCTCACATACAATTTAAGCTATACCTGGGATGCTGGGGTGGCTCAGTGGTTGAGCTTCTCCCTTCGGCTCAGGGCATGATCCTGGGATGAGTCCTGCATCGGGCTCCCGTGGAGAGCCTGTTTCTCCCTGTGCTTATGTCTCAGCCTCTTTTTCTGTTTCTCTCAAGAGTAAATAAATAAAATCTTTTAAAAAAGAAAACAATTTAAGCTACCCCTTACTTGGCTGCTTGCTTTCCTACTCTTAGCCACTTAGGATATTTGTGTGTGTGTGTGTGTGTGTGTGTGTGTGTGTTACGATTATAAATAAGGCAGTGAGAAATATTTTGGGATATAAATCTTTGACTACATCTTTGACCCAGGAAAAATTACTGGGTCAAAATGTATGTTCTGAAGGCTCTGGATACATATTGACAAAATTCCTCCTAGATCCACTATCTAAATTTATCTGCCTACCAAGGAGCATGCCCAACAGAAAAGTTTGAAGTTGGGATCCCTAGGTGGCTCAGTGGTTTAGCACCTGCCTTTGGCCCAGGGCGTGATCCTGGGGTCCTGGGATCAAGTTCCGCATCAGGCTCCCTGCATAGAGCCTGCTTCTCCCTCTGTCTGTATCTCTGCCTCTCTCTCTCCCTCTCATGAATAAATAAATAAATTTTTTTTTAAAAAAAAAGAAAAGTTTGACGTTGATTAACATTTTTTTTTCAGAGCTGATGGTTAAAAACATCAGTGTGTATGGAGGGAAAAGCTGAGTGGCAGTACCGTAAACCGTGGGTGTTCACTGTTCTGCACACAGCACCTGAAACGTCAGAAGCACCTGGTCTACAGGCCTGTGTTGCATTTATCTCTGCTGCCTAGAAGCTTTCACTTCGTTTTATCTTGGTACCCAACTGGCTTGGCTTGGGGTAATGGGACACATGCCAGGTTTGGGCCCTGCCCTCATGGGCACATAGGCCTGTATTTCAACACCAGGGTAGCTGTTTGCAGCCACTGGGGATGTGATCGTTACTAGTGGCAGCCACCTTTTCCTGCGCTCATACCCCATGCCGGCTGCTTTCACATACGTTAGCCCCAGGGTTGACCCTAACTGAAGGAGGCAATGAGACAGCTAGCCCTGCGTTCAGCAACTTGCTCTGAACGCTTGGCCTCCTCTCCTGGGGCAGAGAAAGCTGCAGGAAAGAGGCCCTGGCAGGTCTGGCACAGAGACCACCCATTTCAGGCCCCAGTGAGGCTTCCGAGAGGGTTCAGCATGAGGGGGAGCCTGCAGCAAGGAAGGGGGGAAGTGCTCCAGCCAGGCAGACAGGCAGCACCTCTGGGCCTGCACCAGCCACTCAGACCAGGCCTAGGGTGCCCATTACTCATCGTTTTCCTGGCAGTTCTGGCTACCTCCTCCTCCCAGCTGGGAGCCCAGTTCCTTAGGACGGGAGATGGGATGCTGCCAAGCCCCTGTCAACACGGGGACACCCACCTGCCCTGATCCTTATCATACCAGCCATCTCACACTCCACACACCTGCCCATACCCCTCAGACCCTCAGAGTATGATCCCTTTTCCTTCCTCCTGCCCTCTTCTCTCTCTCCTATTTCCAAGCAACTCCATTTCCCCTAAAGCCCAAATACATCCCTTCCATCAACCCAGTCCTAATTCTCTAGAGTTCAACATCCTCCTGACTCCCAAGCAGAACCCACTGCCTTGGGAGTGGCCTTGACAAGTCTTGCTTCCCCCACACCTCCGTTCTCATTTGCCTTACTCACCTCGCCCCTGCCTAGAATGGCCCCATGCAGTGAAACTGATACTAACGGCACTCACTGCACTCACTGAATCCTTACCGCTGTCCTGGAGGGCAGGCAACACCGGGTGCTCAATCCATCTCCACCTCCATCACTAAAGGAGGAGAGGCTGAGGGTCAGAGAGGTGGGGTAACTGGCTGGAGGTCACACAGCTACTGAGCTGCTGATCCAGAATTTGAACCCAGGACTGCCCTCCCTGAAGTCAGTGTTCTGAACTGTCAGCTCCACATTCTCCCAAACAGCACCAGCCAGCCTGGAGTGGGGACGATCTTTACTTCCTCCCAGGCAAACACCCCCAAGGGCAGCTTCCTCTGGCCTCCTTCACAGGAGCCATTTCTGAGTCATGATTCACAAAGCACTTTTCTTCTCAACTTAAACTCCTGAAGTCAAGGAGAACACCTCTGAAGCCTGGCACTACAACTTGTTCCAGGCTCTGGAAGAAGAGTCAGTTCACTGGAGAGGGCATGGGTTTGGGGCCACCTCAGGCTGGCAGTTTTGGGGGGTTAGTAGGCTGGAAGCAGTGACTGGTCCCGGCCACTGAGAAGCCACAAACCCTGGAGTGCTCAAGTAAAAGCAGAAATATAGACTGAAAAACCCTGAAACCGCAAAGCAGGAGAGGCACAGAGGGGTTCATGCCAAAAGTCTCATAGACAGTAAATGGCAGAACAGGGACTCCAGTGGGGAAAGAGGCTCAGAGAAGGGAAGGGTCATGCCCAGAGTCACATGGTAAATTGGCAGAGCTGGGGCTTGAACTGAGAGTCAGGACCTAGAATTCACTCTACTGTTATATCATGTTACCAACCTAACCACAAATGAGAACATATCAATTTAAATTTGCAATTCGGTCCCACCTCCTATTCGTGATTCTCTCACCTCACTCTATTTCCATACCAATCATCACCCGCTAATATACTTTACATACTTATGTTATTAGAACCTAACGTCCATGGTGCCTGGGTGGCTCAGATGGTTGGGCATCTGACTCTTGATTTCTGCTCAGGTCATGATCTCAGGGTCGTGGGATAGAGAGCCCCACCCTCAGTGTGGAGTCCTCTTGTCCCTCTTCCTCTACTCCTCCCCATTATCCCCTCCTTCCTCATGCTCTCATTTTCTCTCTCTCAAATAAATAAAATCTTAAACAACAACAACAACCTAAAGTCCACTAGATCGGGGATCTTTCATCTCTTTTGTTCCCTGGCATACTTCAAGCACCTAGAACAGTGCCTGCTTCATATAGTAAAAGCTCAGGAAATACCTGAATAAATAAATTAGTCCAACAAAATTTTATTGAACACTTACTGCAGCCAGGCTGTGAACTGCAATGGCTTTGCTTCATCCCAAATCTACCTAGACATTAATGTTCACTGAACCCTGAAACAAGTCTGACTCCAGAAAGGAGCTAGCAAACCAACCCAAAATAAGCCAAACCCATACATTTCCTTAAACCACGACTGTCAAAACTAAAACATGACACATCTCTAAAGAGAACCCAAATTTCCTGGAGGCTCCCTCTGAGAGCACTTTCATCTCACCCCCCAAAAAGGCCCAGCAACACTTAAAGAGTCTGCAGCCCCTTTGCCCAGCCACCCACTGCCAGATTCACAACTGCCACTTTCCAAGCACTGCTTTTGCTAAACAGATCTCAGACCTGCCACAACCCAGGTGGTGAGTAGCACAGGGCACTCTGGCCCTGCCAAGCAGGGACAGCTCATTGGTACCAGGTGCTCCTCCCTGGGATGTCAGAAGAGAAGAGGGGTCCAGAAATGTCCTTGGCCTTCTGGCCCTCTCCTTAGTGCTGTCCAATACCTCCCAGTAGGAGGGTTGCTGGGTGGGCAAAATCAGAGCCACCTCTGAAAAGCGTGACGTCTGCAGACATGGAACTCCCTGGGTTCCCGCAGCAGTGCCCAGGGAGCCTCCCCTTCAGCCAGCAGGGACAGGGTGTCCAGTGATTCCCAGGTGCATCTGGGGTTCGCTGAACCAGACTGCAGAAGGCAAGACTTTGAGATTTTAATATATGGCTTTTGACCAAAGCCAAAAAGCTGTTCCAAGAAGTCCTGAGTCCATCTGTCTCGGTCCAAGAAAAGAGCAGCAATCTCGAGAGACTGTTCCAGAGAAAAGGAAGGCATTCCAGAAGTGCCGCCCTGCTTCTGAATGGTCTTCCAGAAGAGGAAACCAAAACGGTACGGTCTCCATCAGCGCCTCCCCCCAACCAACAATCACAACAGCTACAGCAAACATTTACTGAGCTTCTACCGTGCATAACCTGCAGCAGAGGTGGGCCTGCCACTGATCCCTGTTCCACCTTCGAGCTGTGTAACCTTAGGCACCTATTGCCTTTCTGAGCCAAAGTCTCCTCGCTTGCGAAATGAGAAATAACTCGATCTACTTCACAGGATTGCGGGAGTTCACAGAGACGATGCTTAGCCCGGTGCCTGCCACACAGCAGTGCTTAGTAAGAGGCAGTGCTTTCAAAGTAAAGGACCGGCCTACACTGAGAAAAGGAAAACTATTTAAGAGGTTTCTAAAAGTCCTGTAAGCCATCATCGATACATCTAGTTATTTCCTAAGCGGTTCGTTGATGCCTGTTTGCCTGTTTCTTTTCAAATTAACGTCATCCTCACAGCATCCTCGGGGTGGAAAGGCGGAGGGCAGGGCGACAGTCGTCGTGACAAAGGACGAAAACAAGGCCCCTGACGGTCCGGGGAGGCGGCCGGCAAACACACGACAAAGGGCCCTCTCTCTGCCCTCAAACCCTCCGGAGTAGGTTCAAAACCTCGGACGCAGGGATGAAGCGGCTGGAGGCCCCACTAGCGGGGCAGTCGGCGCCAGGACCTTAATTTACCATTGCTAAGAGGTGGTCATCTTTTATCCCTAAAGAAAAAAAAATGCACGTCAAGGCCCAGACCCTGGGGGAATAAGTCAGCGCCCCAAGACGCCGCACTCGTGCTTTCAACTCGTGCTGGGTCAGGCGCCGCAGAAATAAAAGAGATGGCGGCCCCCAGTTCCGGAGCAGCAACGAGCCCCCCAGGGTTGCAAGTGGGGCTCCGGGGCCCCGAGGGCACCCCCCGGCGCCGCCGGAGGAGGGGAGAGGGCGGCAGCGGCCGGGGGTCCCGGGCTCCGCTCACCTGGCAGCGGCGTCCTGCGCACCTGGCAGGGCCAGGCCCCATCCGGCCCGCAGCCAGGCTGGGGGAGCCCCTGCCGGGAGAGGCCCGGCCCCCCGAGGCAGCCGGCTGCGGCCCGGAACTCACCTGCTGTCGCAACCGCGCCGCCGCCGCCTGTCAGTTAAGCGCACCCACAGCCGCAAGGCGCAGGGTCCTGGGACCCGCTGACCGCGCCCCGCCTCCTCCCCCTCGGCCGCCCAATCGGGAGAGGCGGACGCCACGGCTGGGGGCGGGGCCGGCGGGCAGTGTGGGCCGGGGGCGGGGCCAGACGAGCGTGGGGCGGGGCCAGGCGGGGCCGGCGCCAGGCTCTCTGCGCTCTGACCGCACTGCTACGCGCCGGAAGCAGCCCCGGCCGGGGAACTGGGGCGCGGCGGCGGGACCGCGGGGCCGGCGCTACCATGCCGGTCACCGGCAAGAGTTTCCGCCGGCGCCGGGCCGACTCGGAGTCGGAGGAAGATGAGCAGGACTCAGAGGAGGTTCGGTGCGTTTGGGATGGGGCTTTCAAGGGGCAAGAAGAGAGGGAACCGACTGTGGGACTCCTCACCCGCGAGGCGCCTCTTTGTGAGCCGAGATTGTTGTCCCTTTCTGCAGACAAAAAAACTGAGGCTCCTAGGTTTGAGGCCCCCGCCGCAAGGCCGCACAGTTGGGAGAGGCGTCCCCAGGATGCACAGCAGGTCTGACACCCAGTGGTTCTAAGCGCGGGGTCGTCTCCTGGACCCTTGTGCCGGCCGTTCAGCATCTGGGCCGGGCACCCGTCGAAGCTGCCTTTTAAGTCTGGGCTCCGCGGAGGGTCTCTAAGTCTGTGCGTTGCCTTTTTTCAGATTAAAACTGGAAGAGACTCGCGAGGTGCAAAACTTGAGGAAGAGGCCCAACGGGGTGAGGTGGGTACCACGAGGGGACCCGGAGGAGGAGGAGAAGGAGGAGGAGGAGGCGGCGGCGGCGGCGGCAGGCGGCGGTGGTGGCAGGGATACGCCCCCGCCTGGGTCGCCGTCACGATGACCTCAGAGCTCCTTCTCTTGACACACTGTAGGGCGTCCACTGCCCTGAAAGGAGTGCAGCGTTGTTTAAAGATGTTTAATCAGGAGATGGTCTCAGCTGTGTGGACTTGAGGTTTGCTCCAGAGGTGCAGAAACGGGTTATTAACTCGTGGTTTTATTGCACCCGATATATTAACTCATGTTTTTCTTGGACCCGACTGTGAAATGCACATTTACTGTTAGAAGTTTGGAAAATTTAGAAAAGTGTAATCAGAAAAATAATCGGCACCCATACTTCTCCCATCCACAGGTAACCAGTGTTAGCATTCAATGTTCTGGCCAATCTGTTTTGTCTCTTTTGTAGAGATTGTGAGTGCTTTCCTTCTATGCTGTTTGCAACTCATTTTCACATTTCAGGCATGTGGGTTATTTTTCCAAAAAAACTTTTTAGGGGCAGCATAGTATTCTGCCACGTGCATGTGCCATAATTTGTCAGTTAATATCCTACTTAGTAGGGGCCAAAACGTAAATGATCACCAAATAAGGGTGCAATAGGTATTTTTCTACATCTGCCTTCAGCTTCATTTTGCCCAAAGGCTAATCTTAGAAATGAGGTTTCCATGCCAAGATGATGTCAAATGGCCTTGTAAGAGAGTGTACCACTTCACCCTACCCGCCCCCAACCCAGTGCTCCCTGAACTCCGTTTCATGCTTGTAGGGTTTCCTATCTGGCTTTGAGGCCCACTCCTCAGATCTTGCCTTTGCTCTAATGTTGCAAACGCACAAACTTCCTAAGTGTTTTTTCTCATATCTCGGTTGTGCCATTTCTCTCTCACTCTCACTCTCTCTCACTTTTCCTTTTTTGTTTTTGCTCAGTGCTGTGGCCCTGCTGGTAGGAGAGAAGGTACAAGAAGAGACCACCCTAGTGGTAAGTTGTGGGGTCCTCCCTGGGTAATGGGAAGCTGTGGCTGTTCTCCAGTGGGTGGTTGTGTTTTTTAAAAAAGAAGGCTACTGCCAATTATATAGATGCTTCCTTTTAATTGTGTTTGCTTTCTGCAGGATGATCCCTTTCAGATGAAGACAGGTGGTATGGTGGACATGAAGAAACTGAAGGAAAGAGGCAAAGATAAGTAAGTGCAGGCATCACTGAGATACACATTAACCTATAGGCCCTGCCTGGGTCTGTGTGACTCCAAAGAGCTGGGGCCTGCAACAGCAGCTTTAGTGAGACATCCTGAAGTTTCCTTTGTGCTTTGTAAAGGGTATGTAGCTTAAAAACAGATGAAAGCAGAAACTTTTTTTTTTTAAGATTTTATTTATTTTAGAGAGTGTGTGTGTGAACACACATGCGCTGGCGGAGGGGCAGAGGGAGAGGGAGGGAGAGAATCTCCAGAAGACTCTGCTGAGCATGCAGCCCAGCGGGGGGGCTTGATCCCACAACCCTGAGATCTGGACCTGAGCCGAAATCAAGAGTTCAGTGTTCAACCAGCTGAGCCCTGCTGGCACCCCAAAAGCAAAAACTCTTGAAAAGTTAGCTTAGTGTGCTACAGATACTCTCCATTCATAAAGGTGCATTGTTTAGTGTGTTTCAAATCCATGTAGAAGTTTGTTTTTTTTTTATGTCCTAAAAAGAACATAAAAACACAATTATAAAAATAGAAAAGTAAGAAATAAAAGTATCTACTCATTCCCCAGAGAAATCTCCAGAGGCCAACAGTTTTGCTTTCTTCTGTTTCTTCTACTTACATATCATGTATATATTTTTTCCCAACCATAAGCACTTTTTTCCCCAACCATAAGTACTTTTTTGAGCACGTTTTGCTTGTATAATATCAAATTTGGCCTCACTGAGTTATGACTTTAAGACTGCTTCATTGCTTCTCCTTTTAGGATCAGTGAAGAGGAAGACCTCCACCTGGGGACGTCATTTTCCGCAGAAACCAACAGAAGGGATGAGGATGCCGACATGTGGGTATCAGTTTGCTGTGAGTGATTAGGGGTTGACTCTAGCCAGATAGAGTCCAAGATATTTAGTCACAGATGACATTATCCAGAATTATCCAAAGGCAGCAAAGTTGGCCCGTCACCCCACTTAGGCTTTCCTAAAAATTCATTTTTTTTTTAAAGATTTTTTATTTATTTCTTCATGAGAGACAGAAAGAGAGAGAGAGGCAGAGAGACACAGGCAGAGGGAGAAGCAGGCTCCATGCAGGGAGCCTGATGTGGGACTCGATCCCAGGACTCTAGGATCACGACCTGAGCCGAAGGCAGATGCTTAACCGCTGAGCCACCCAGGCATCCCCCTAAAAATTCTTTAAAAGGGTGGTTCTTGGGATTTTAGATTCCTTGACTAGTACTATTTTCCTGAACATTGTAGGAAGAAACATCGTACTTGCCCACTTTTTGGTTAACAAGACTTAAACAAATGACTACATCTACCATTACCATTCTGTCTTCAATGAGCCTTACATCTATTAACATCAATAGATTGGAAGGGCATAATGTCATAATAGAGATTAGTGCTTTAAGTTGAAAAAAATTTGATGAAAAAATTCAAGTTATTTTTCTGTATCTCATTTTTCCATGAACTGATGAAAACTTCATGGACCATCACTGCCCTGTGGGCCAGTGTTGGGGACCACTAATTTCAAAGACATGTTTTGTGAA
This sequence comes from Nyctereutes procyonoides, assembly GCF_905146905.1. Taxonomy (NCBI): domain Eukaryota; kingdom Metazoa; phylum Chordata; class Mammalia; order Carnivora; family Canidae; genus Nyctereutes; species Nyctereutes procyonoides. Next base: position 36,085,016 of record NW_026575020.1, read on the forward strand.
TGTCCTGCCTCTCCCTGAAGCCTGTGGCTTTCTCATTTCAGGATGAAGTACATTGAGACAGAGCTGAAAAAGAGGAAAGGGATTGTGGAACATGAAGAACAGAAAGTCAAGCCGAAGAATGCAGAGGACTGTCTCTACGAACTTCCAGAAAACATCCGTGTTTCCTCAGCAAAGAAGACCGAAGAGATGCTTTCCAACCAGATGCTGAGCGGCATCCCCGAGGTGGACCTGGGCATCGAGTACGTTTCAGACCCCTGGTCTGGCCTCTCTCCTGCCCCTAGCCCACTGAAGAGCACTCTGCTTTCCAGTTAAGGGGACTGTCTCCTTGGAAACTCACAAATAACAACTATATTTTCTCTGGCAGGCTGAGATGTTTGTGCCCACAGTGTCTCTGGAAGATTAGTTGGTGTTATGAGACTTAAGGGACAGTCTCCTGAAAGCAAAAGTGTGCTGTTTTGTTTCTTGAGATACAGTAGCATTATATTGGTTTCAGGTATACAACATAATGATTCGATATTTGTATACAAGTGTTTGCTTTTATTCTTTGTTCACAGCTCTTCAGTTCTATTCAGACCCTTGTATTCCTCTCTTTTATTCTAGCAGGAGCAATGTTGAAGGCTTACCTACCCCATGATCCTCCTTTTTATTTTTTGCAAAACCTCTGCTCTAACACAGGATTGTTATGGAAGAAATACGATGGTCAGAATCCTCTTTGGGTGCTGTAGGAAGTTGGAAGACATCTAGATTCCCTCCTCTTTTCTGGACTTCTAGCTTTGGTAAACTGTAGAGCACTGTGCTCCAAGAAAGTGGATCTCCTTATGCACTGGTGGGCTTCTAGCCTGACCATTAATTCTGTCTGAGGACCAAAGGTAAGGCAATAACACATGTGGCTCCTTTTTCCCCACAGTGCTAAAATAAAAAATATCATTTCCACGGAGGATGCCAAGGCCCGTCTGCTGGCAGAGCAGCAGAACAAGAAGAAAGACAGTGAGACATCTTTCGTGCCCACCAACATGGCCGTGAATTATGTGCAGCACAACCGATGTAAGCTCTGGGGAAGTAGCCCTGCCACATTGGTGTGAGGTCCCCTCGTTCCCATACTTTGTCTGACACATTCCCTGGTCTCTTTTGATCCAGTTTATCATGAGGAGCTCAATGCCCCCATACGGAGAAACAAAGATGAGCCCAAAGCCCGACCCTTGAGAGTGGGTGACACCGAGAAGCCAGAGCCTGAGCGTGAGTGTATCAGAGGCCTAAGAGCTGCCTGGAGCAGTCATTGGGGCCCGTGGAGGCAGGGTGGACTTTGGCTGGGGTAGAGCCAGGGCACCTGGGTTCCACTCAATGCTCTGGACCATGGCCATGTGCCTTCCCCTTTCCAGGTCTCGGTTTACTCATCTGTAAATGGGGATAGTAATAAAACCACACATTTGGGGTTGCTCCAAGGATTCACTAGGCTATCAAATATAATAGAGAATTTAAAAATTAGGACATTTCAATGAGCAAAAATAAATTAAAAGTTACAGTTTCACCCAAAGATATGCGCTGCTAACATTTTTATGTATAACCTTCCAGACTTTAAAAAAACGTGTATAGAAACATATACTGTATACATACAATAGGATCTCATAGATTTTTACTCAGTAGTGTGCCCTGCATGTCTCTCTATGACAGTAGATAGATATTTTACTGTTGAGTGGCCATCTCATGTTCTACTGTAGGGATATACTGTAGTTCCCTCTGGCTAGACACTTAGGTTGTTTCTCATCTTTCCCTTTTATTTTTTTTTTTCATCTTTCCCTTTTAAACACTGTTTTTGCCTATATCATGTCCTTAGGCTCCAGGCCAAGAAGTCACCAAATGCTCCTCTAGAAGTGGGGTGATTTGTTCCCCCACTAGCAACATCCAGCTGTGTCCCCTTCCCTCTTGCTAACCAGCACCAGTGGGAGGAGGGGGGATGATTCTAAGGAAAAGCTGAGCAGGCTATTGTTTTCCTTTCCCTCCTACTTGGGAAATTATTTTCTGTACCATCTTGGTTGCATAGTCTTTGATTGCCAGAGTTTTGTGTTATTCACACATAGTAAGCAAGGACTTTGGTGTCACCAGACTTGGGTTCAACTCTCAACCTACTTTTGCTTTCTGAGCGACCCTGAGGAAGTCACTCTGGACAGTGATGGCAACATGCCCCTGTTCGAATTGCTGTGAAGGTTAAAAGAAGTCGTATCTGAAAGTGTTAAGCACCAGGCCTTGTACATAGCCAGACTCTCACTGCAGTGAAACACCGACTGTCTGGCCACTTAGTCTGCTGCTGACATCTGCATATGCCACCATACTGTCACTTGACTCCACCCTATGTTAATTTTCATTCACTCAATAACAAGTATTTACTGAGGCCCTACCAGGTTCCTATTTACCAAGGTAGGCACTGGGGCTCCTGTGGGGAATGAGACAGGCTTGGTCCTAGCCTAAGCAGAGCTGAAACCCATCAGTGGCTTCCAACACGGCAAACAGCTTTTCCTCTTCCTTTGCAGGATCCCCTCCTAACCGCAAGCGTCCTGCTAATGAGAAGGCCACTGACGACTATCACTATGAGAAGTTCAAGAAGATGAACAGACGGTACTAAGGGTGGGAGAAGGGAGAAGTTGCAGACTGGGATGTAAATAGTGTTGTCCCTCCCATATTCCCTTGACGAAATGCTTCTTGAACAGAAGTTTGCTTCTGTTCTATTTGCTAGCAGACCATTCCAAAAACAGACTCTTAGTCCTGCTGCTTACATGCTGGATTTTTCAGGCACTGCATTTATAACCTTTTGAAACAATGTGTAGTTTCCTTATTTGGAGGCAAATTCTATTCTTGTGAGCATTATTAAATCTTGTTTGTAAATATGTTGACTTTCTCTTAATATTGGCCCTGAGTCTGGAGGAAACAGCTGTTCAGAGTGAGATAAACTCTTTAGGTTGTGCTGCTAATTATTATATATGCAATCGTGTCTTCTACTTTAAAATACCTGGAGTTCAGAGATACAGCCTTCACTGTTTATGATGGATCCACCTGACAGCAGGAAAATCTAGGATGGGATCAAAGGGACACTGATATTTATTGACTTTTACAGTCACCTGTTTTCACTAAGAAAGAGAAACAGTTTCTATCATTTTTAGGACTTAAGTATTAAATATGAAATGAATCCTTCTTGTTTGTATTGTGTCTCCTTATACTGACACTAGGTAATGTGTTGTGAGCCTGGAGGTGGGGGTTGGTAGCTCAAAAGCAAAATTTGTTTACTGAGAGATTTTCTCTTTGAGTTTAAAAGACCTCGGCAGGCTCCAATCAGCTGGCTGTTGGGGGCAGTGCCCCCTGTGCTTTCATTTACCTGAGCACTTATACAAGTTGAGATGAGAAAAGAGCCAGTTTGGTTGACCTTTGGGCTGATTTTTAGAGTGGATGTTGTGGTTAGAGACTTCGGCTTGGAGTCTGAGCTGAGCCCTGCTCACAGCCTATTTTGCCCTTGGACAGATCTCTTTCCCTCTGAGCTTGTTTTCTCATCTGTAAAATGGAGACTATTTTATTTTTGTATTTTTTCCTCCATTAGAATGAATGGTCAGTGAAGGCAGGAATCACATCTACCTCATTTTCTTAAATCCCCAAAGTCTAGTCCATAACCCGACACATGGGGAGTCTTCAAAACCCTGACTGAGTGAATGAGTGTAAGTAATTTTTCTGGAGAAATCTGAGGAACACGACCTCATCGAGGTGGTGAAGGTCAGTAATAGTCATAAATCATGTTGCTGTATCATTCATATCATGTCATGAAAACAGCACCGTACCCACATCTAGAATGTTCCTCCCCAACGCTGCTATCCTCAGTCTAATAATGAGAAAAACATCCCATCCCAACAGCGGGGTATCCTACAAAAAATTTGACCAGCACTCCCCCAAAACTGTCAAGGTCATCAAAACCAAGGAGAGTTTGAGAAAGTCTCAGCCAAGGAGGAGCCTAAGGAGACATGAGAACGAAATATAATGTGGTATCGTGGATGGGATCCTAGCTCAGATACAGGACATCAGGTAAAAACTTAAGGAAAAATGAACAAATTTTAGTTGTATCAATGTAGGTTATTTTAAATGAATATAACATGCTAGTATGTTAATAAGAGAAATTACGTGGGAGGGCATACCTCACTGTACTGTCTTCTCAACTTTTCCATATATCTAAAATTGTTCCCAGAAAATAGGCTTACTTTTAAAATAGGGCCGCCCCCACCCCCGCGGCCTCCGGCGCTCAGGTGCTCGCCTCCCGGAAGCGGGAGAGGGCTCCGCCCCACCCCGCGCAAAGATGGCGACGCGAGGAGGCCCGCCCCGCACAAAGATGGCGGCCGCGTCGGGGAGGAACCGGAAGCGCGGTCTGGCGGTAGCGCCCGTCCGCGGCAGCGCCAGAACGCGCGGGGCGGCGCGGGTCCGGGCATGAAGCTGGGCCGGGCCGTGCTGGGCCTGCTGCTGCTGGCGCCGTTGGCGGTGCGGGCGGTGGAGCCCATCAGCCTGGGACTGGCCCTGGCCGGCGTCCTCACCGGCTACATCTACCCGCGCCTCTACTGCCTCTTCACGGAGTGCTGCGGCCAGAAGCGGAGCCTCAGCCGGGAGGGTAGGACGGGCGGGCGGCCGGCGGGGCAGGGGCAGGGGCAGGGGCCGGGCCGGGCCGGGCCAGGCGATCGGGGGCCGCAGCCGGAGCGGCTCCCGGCCACGACTGGGGACGGGCCAGCGTTGGTCGGAGACCCGAGCAGGCGGGCTGCGGGCCGGGCCGCCTCCTCCGCCGCGAGTTTCGCTTCTTCCCAGCTGGGGCGGGAGGGGTGGTGGGAAGTGTCCCGGCGGCGCGGGCGGCGGCCGCAGCCAGCCCTCTCCTGCGAGGCGGGGCGGGGCGGGGCGGGGCGCGGCCTCCAGCCCCCCCGCCCCCCGCGGCTCGCCGGGTGCTCCAGCAGCTTCGCCGGCCTTGCCGGCTGCCCCACGCGCCTGTACGCCCTCGGCTAGCTCGCGCCAGACACACAGACACCCCCTCGCTGACTAGCTTTGGTTTTCCCAGCGCTGCAGAAGGATCTGGACAGCAAGCTCTTTGGACAGCATCTCGCAAAGAAAGTCATCTTAAATGCTGTGTCTGGCTTCATAAGCAACCCGAAGCCGAAGAAACCTCTCACCCTTTCTCTGCACGGGTGGACGGGCACGGGCAAAAATTTTGTCAGCAAGATCATCGCGGAGAATATTTACGAGGGAGGTCTGAACAGTGACTATGTCCACCTGTTTGTGGCCACGCTGCACTTTCCACATGCCTCCAACATCACCCTGTATAAGGCAAGAGCAGAATTTTGGAATCCTTCCTGGATGATGCAGGGTTGAGGGTTTCTTTGTTGTGGGGTAGGATTTGGGGATTGCGAGTTAGAATGAGTGAGCCCTGGGCAGCCCCGGTGGCACAGTGGTTTAGCGCCGCCTGCAGCTCCGGGTGTGGTCCTGGAGACCCAGAATGGAGTCCCACGTTGGACTTCCTGCATGGAGCCTGCTTCTCCCTCTGCCTGTGTCTCTGCCTCTCTCTCGCTCTCTCTGAATAAATAAACAAATCTTAAAAAAAAAAAAAAAAAAAAAGAATGAGTGAGCCCTGAAGACGTCTACACGTGTGGGTTCCCCTTTGAAAGGTGTGGAAGTTAGGAGGGTTTGACATGTATGGGGCGGTTATACCATCCAGGCTCTGCGGTGGTTGCTGAAAACAGCCCGGTATGATTCTCAGTTCAGTAAGTGGGGTTAGAGGTGGATGTCATTACGTCCAACCTAAGGAACATCACATTTCACTCAGTGTGTAAAAGAGGACACATTTCTAGAAAGGCCTAAGGTTGTTTAGCTGAAGTGTTACAAACTGCTTTTACGATTTAACTCACTGATTAATAGACTTTGGTGGCAGACACACCTGGTTGTGAGTCCTAACTCTCCCACCTGCCAGTTGTGTCATCTTGGGACTGAAGAAGCCTGGTGTGCACAAAGGATATGTATCAACATCGCCATTTTAATGAGAAGGACCAGCAATTCAGTGACACGGCATCACTATGATATCTGCACAGCACAGGAATTCTAATCAACGTGGGGCTTTGGAGTCAGGCAGGGCAGGGTTCAGATCCCAGCTCTACCACGTACTAATTTTGTAATCTTGGGCAAGATGATGAAGCTCTGTACCTCAGTCTCCTTATCTATAAAATGGGTATGATAACATGCGCAGCATGGAGTTGTGAGGAACCAAGGAGCTTGTGTGTGTAAAGTTCTTAGTACAGTGCTGAGCACACAGTGAGCCTTCCGTAAACATGGCCATTGTGGAAACAGTTGTAGCGTTGACGCTTATACCAGTTGTTTCCATTGTACTGAGAACTTTGTGTTGGCTTTTCCCCTTTGTCACTCAAGGACCAGTTACAATTATGGATACGTAGCAACGTGAGCGCCTGTGCCAGATCCATCTTCATATTCGATGAGATGGACAAGATGCATGCCGGCCTCATAGATGCCATCAAACCTTTCCTAGACTATTATGATCATGTGGATGGGGTTTCCTACCAGAAAGCCATCTTCATATTTCTCAGGTAAGGTCCGGGCCGGGACATGATTGAAGAACCCTGAGCCCAACTCCGTGGGCTTCGGAACGAAGCCCAGTCCTCACTCACTGGCATTCTGTTGCAGCAATGCTGGAGCAGAAAGGATCACAGACGTGGCTTTGGATTTCTGGAGGAGTGGAAAGCAGAGGGAAGAGATCCGGCTCAAAGACATGGAGCCGGCCTTGTCGGTGTCGGCCTTCAATAACAAGAACAGTAAGTGCCCGCTTTTACTAACCTCTCTCATTCATGACTCTCTGTCACTAAGCTGTAGATCATTGGCATCACCGTGGCCCGGGAGCTGGCTAGAAATGCCACTTCTCAGTCCCTTCTTCAGACCTACTGAGGCAGAATTTCTTGGAAGAATTTGTGTTAAGCTCCAAGTGGCTTTTATATACCCTAAAGTTTGGAAAGTGCTGTTCTAAAGAAAGAGGGACATTCTTGATTACCAAGGTCTTAAAAACTAGTTCCTTGTTTTCTTTAGCTATATCCTATTTCTTTGTGGAAGAAAAGCAGGCAGCTGAGCAAAGAAGGGCTGCTGTAGTTGTGCCTCCAAAAGAGAGGACCTCTCAGGTCCCTTTCTTTTCTGTGTTGCCCAGGAACTGAGGTTCTGTGCACAAGAATAACAGCCAAGCAGTGGGTGTCTACTGGACACCATGTAGAACGTTCTACCTGAAGATATCCTCTGATCTCCACAATAACTTTGTGGGGTAGAAACTGTCACTGTCCCCAAGGAAACTGAGGCCCAGAGGGAGCCACTTGCCCTAGGCCACCCAGCCTGTTTGGTGACTTTGATCCCAGAGCCTGAGCTTTTCACTGCCAAACTCCTGGTTTTCCCAGTGAACTCCCACACCTTTGACCTTGAACCCTTAGAGGGAGGAAGACTCCACAATGCAGAATGATTCACCAGGTTACCTGGGAGCCATGCGGGTTGTTACCATTAAAGTCTGCTTTGTTTAGTTTACTTCATGAGCTTAGAAAACAAAAATTCTCCTTTGAAATAAGGAATTTGTGTTATTGCAGAAATACGTGAACAGTATGGGGTGGGGTTTTTTTTTTTGTATATTTTATTTATTTATTCATGAGAGAGACAGAGAGAGAGAATGGCAGAGAGAGACACAGGCAGAGGGAGAAGCAGGCTCCATGCAGGGAGCCCGATGTGGGACTCGAACCCGGGTCCCCAGGATCAGGCCCTGGGCCGAAGACAGCGCTAAACCGCTGAGCCACCCAGGCTGCCCAGTATGGAGTGTTTTGTATCTGTTTGTGTAGCTGGAGTATTTACTATGAAAGCCAGGATATTTTGTAACCTGTTGGATGGTTTCCTGGCATGCAAGCAGTATGAATACATGCACTAGAAACCTTAGCCTAAATGCTGCAGCAAGATGAGGCCAGTTGCCTAGAACCCATGTGCTGGGAGGTTACAAAGGGTTCCAGAGAATAAGCTTCAGAATTGACCGACCTGGCCATTTCTGATTGTGGCCTCAGGCAGATGGCTGAACTCATTCATTCATTCATTCTACAGATGTTTATTGAGCACCTACTAGGTAACAGGTACTAGTCTAGCTGGGGACATCGCAGTGAACAAAAGCAAATCCTTATCCTCAAGTTTATATCCTAATGGTAATAAATAAGGAAGGAAGTGGGTCGGATGATGGGATATGTGTATCTATGTAGAGATAGAGATATGTTTTCCTCTCCACCCCCAATAGGTAAAAAATAAGTCAATAAAGAGGGCTTGAGGGTGCTGGACTGAGGATGGGCTACAGTTTTAAATAGAGTGGTCAGGAATGGCTCACTGTGAGGGTGACTTTTGAGCTGATCCAAGGATGAGGGTGGATGAGCCATGTGGATACCACAGGGAACAGCATTCCATCAGAGGGAACAGCACATGCAGGGCCCTGAGGTGTAGGTATGCCCGGATTCCTGTGGGGGTCCAGGAGGAACAAAGGAGAAGAGGGGGTCAGATAAGAGGTGAGACTTGCACTGTCAGTACTGGTCATGGAAGGCCCAGAGAGCCATTGAGAGGCTTTGAGTTTGACTCCCAATGGAGGAGGGAGCCCCTAGAGTGTTTTGAGCAAACAGTGACATGACCAGGCTTGGTTTTAAGTGAACAGACTGAAGGCAGCAGAGGCAGGGACACAGGCAGGAGCTGTCTGACAGTGTAGAGGAGAGATGCTGGTGGCCTGGCCCCTTGTGCCAGCAGTGGGATCGGGCGACATGGTGTGATGAGGATGCGTTTTGAAAGGAGAAACATTTAGAAGGTGCAGTCACATTTCCTGAAGGATAGGTGTGGTAATGAGAGAGCACCGAATCAGGGATCCGGCTTGCTCAGTGGAAAGGGTGTCCCCCATTTCAGGGGACAGACTATGGAATTGCAAGTTTCTGGGGCCAGATGGGAGATGGAGACAGTTGTGGACGGTGAGCGAGGCACCCCTGTAGAGATGCAGGGTAGATGTTTGGCTGTTCAGTGGGGTTCCCCAGGGGTGCTCAGCTAAGGGTACAGATTGGGGAGCGGTCGTCCATAGGTGATTTCTTAAGAGACTGAGATCCTTGTCCTGCCAGAGCACTTCCCGTGGTGCTGTTCTGGCCGTGTAGGCTCTGCATGGAGGTCACCTTCTCAGCTGGGCCTTGGATGCCCACCCTGGCCAAGTAGCCTGTCCTCCTTGCCCACTCGCCCCATTCAGTACTCACAGCCCCGGTCACTATCTGAAATTGTGAACCGGCTTATCAGGGTGTGAATCCCTGAGGGCAGCATCCATGTCTGCCTGGCTCCGTGCTCTCTCCCCAGGGTGTAGGGCTTGCCTTGCCTGACACAGCAGGCCTTCAGGAAATGAGCTGTCCCCCTTGTTCTTTCCCATGGCCATACTCCACCCCATCCAGGCAGTGAGATCTTTATTGAGCACCAGTTCCATGCAAAGCACTGCTAAGAAAGGAAAGAGTATGTTTTGGTTGTGATTTATAAGAAGAAATGTGTATTAGCTCTTTGTCACCATTTCTGGTACAATTCTCCTAAAACACTCAGAATTTCCTAAGTAACAAGAGCCATAAAGATGTCTTGATATTTATAACAAACTTGTTAACCAAACCTGAGTTTGTGTAAATAAGAGGACTTTGGGGAAGCATCTAAGGGGCATGCTCTGGTTTCCAGGGGAACCAAGCATTGTACCTGGAGGGGTGGAACTTTCAGCGCCATCCCGTGACCCCTGGGGAGAGGCCAGGGGCTGGAGGTGGAATCAGTCGCCAGTGGCAATGAGTGATTTGATCAGACATGCCTATGTAGCGAAGCTTCCATAAATATCCAAAAGAATGGAGGTTCAGAGAGCTTCCAGATTGAACGCATGGAGGGTGGGGGAGAGTGGTCCCCAGGGAGGGGGCATAGAAGCTTCACATCCTTTCTGCATTCCCTGCCCTCTGCATCTCTTCCATCTTGCTGCCGTCCTTCCATCTGGGTGATGGGCTTTTACTGAACTGAATTGTAGCACACCCAGCTGGTATTGGAGAATTGCTTGAAGGTGTGGAAAAAAAAAAAAAACCTCCACATGTCAGAATTGGTGTCAGAGTGAGACCAGAGTTAAGCGGCAAAGCAGAACAGAAACTGTTCCAAGTGTGGAAGTGCTGGGTGTGATCCAGCAGCAGGTGTGCTATTGTCAGGAGGGAGCGTGTGCTGGGTTCCCCCGGGAATCCAGGAGGGGATGTGACTGGGTCAGTGGGTGGATGCACAGAGCCAGCACTCATCCCTAGTGAAAACACGCAGCAAAGTCTGTACCCTGTGGCCGCACCAGAGTGCTGTGTTCACACAGTATGGTGCTGAGGGTTCTAGTTCTCGGTCTCTCAATGCCCCATGTGGTTTGGATGTGCTGTGTTTTGCACGTGCGGGCAGCGGTGCCGGTTTCTGCCCTGTTGCTGATCCAGCTGCCAAAAGTCCATTGAGTCCGGGTTCCCCAAGTAAAGGAGTGGCTAGTCCCTCCCTGGGGACTCCCTTCTCCTTGATCTTTCTCTGAAACCCTGCCAGCCTGGAGACCTGGTCCCCTCCATACTGCCCTCCGCCTCTGCTTGTTCCCAGCAGCCTGGGTTCGTTTGTCTCTCTCCCGCTTCAGATCTGTAGGTCCATCCAAGAAGCCTCCCCTGAGCCCGAGGCATAAGGAAGGTGCCACGTCACCTGTGCTTTACTCTCATGAAGGCATCACAGCTTGATTGTGCCCATGGACAGGTCCCAGGTTACTTCTGCCTCATTGGATCGTGGGCCCCACCTCCGGGTCTGGCGCCTAGTGGATGTGTGAGGGATGGATGGGTGGGCAGGTGGACAATGGATGAACAGCCCCTTTTTCTTTTTCCCAGGTGGCTTCTGGCATAGCAGCCTAATTGACCGAAATCTCATTGATTATTTTGTTCCCTTCCTCCCCCTGGAATATAAACACCTAAAAATGTGCATCAGAGTTGAAATGCAGTCCCGAGGCTTTGATATTGATGAGGACATTGTCACCAAAGTGGCCGACGAGATGACATTTTTCCCCAAAGAGGAGAGAGTTTTCTCTGACAAAGGCTGCAAAACCGTGTTCACCAAGTTAGATTACTACTACGATGACTGACACGGCACTGGAGTTGCTTCAAGTTGGAACACTGCTCTTTTCCCATATCTCCCCCAGCTCCATACACTGGAAGAGGACTAAAGTGAATGCTTCCTGTGGGACAGGACAGGCATTGCCCCAGGCAGTGTTCATCCAGCAGAGCCTTGCCAGTGTCCTACCCTACAGATCGTGGACTTCGAAAGAGTGTTCAGAGGAGGAAGCAGCTCCCAATCCACTCAGCCCAGGGCTCATGATTTTTTAAAAATCATGTTTTAATCTCAAGTGTTTCTGTTTCAAGGAAGGACGTCTAAGTTTTATTGAAAATGTGGTAACTTTATTTAAAATGGTTTTTAACATTATGAGAAACTTTTCAGGCTCTACATTGCTGGCTTTGTGTGTGTTTTTTTAAGTTCCTGTCACCATATCGTCTAATGTTTTGTCTTTACTGCAAAAAAGCACAAGCCTGGGTCCTTGGCATGTAGTCCCTAAGATGGCATAACCGGGGACCAAGGCTGGAGCAGTGGCAGACCTGTCATGGGATGACCATCGCGAGCAAGGGGCAAGGAAGTGTTTAGATAAAAGGACAAGTGTATAAGAGAACACTCAGGCAAGTCACAGATAAGTCTTAAATCCCCTTTCCAACGTTCCAATCTCAGTAACATTGTGAACTATGGGAATGATCTTAGCAACATTGTGAACATTTGTTAGAAGCAGTTTCCTTGAAAGAAAAGTCTTTCTGGGCAGTCCTGGTGGCTCAGTGGTTTAGCGCCACCTTCAGCCCAGGGCCTGATCCTGGCGACCTGGGATCAAGTCCCATGTCAGGCTCCCTGCATGGAGCCTGCTTCTCCCTCTGCCTGTGTCTCTCATTAATAAATAATGAATAATAAATAAAATCAATAAAATCTTAAAAAAGAAAAGAAAAAAGAAAAATCTTTCCAGCTTGTCACTTACCTGCCAGTCATTCAGCTTTGCAAAGGAAGACCCTTCTCTGCTTTCCATTCCTGAATGAGCCATGTGTTGTCTGGCAAGTTTTGCCATATTTTTAAAAACTGTACTCATTATTAGCCTTTGTTATTTTGTTTTAAAGATTTTATTTATTTAGGACACTTGGGTAGTTCAGTGGTTGAGTGGCTGCCTTTGGGTCAGGTCGTGATCCCGGGGGTCCTGGGATCAAGTCCCACATGGAGCTTGCTTCTACCTCTGCCTGTCTCTGCCTCTCTCTGTCTTCTCATCATGTCTCTCAGGATCTTTCTTTCTTTCCTTTCTTTTCTTTCTTTCTTTCTTCCTTCCTTCCTTTCTTTCTTTTTTCTTTTCTTTCTTTCGATCTTTTTCCTTCTAAAAATATTTTATTTGAGAGAGACATCGAGAATACAAGTGGGGGGCAAGGGGCGGGGAAGGGGAGGCAGATTGCCCACTGAGCAGGGAGCCTGACACAGGGCTTGATTCCAGGACCCTGAGATCATGACCTGAGCCAGAGGCAGACACTTAACTGAGCCACCCAGGTGCCCCATTAGTTTTTGTTGTTTAATGAGAACCCCCAAAACCTCTTAGAAAAGCTTAACTGCCCCCCATCCACCCCGAGGATGCCAAGAATAGTGTTTTTTACTTAAAACTTCAAACAGCTACTATTTTACAATAAAATTGTAATTTGTGAATACACCTTTAAAGGAGAAAAAAGCCCTCCAGTGTAGATCTTCTGTGCCTCAGCTATGAAGTAAGACCTAACTGGTGCAGTGCAGGCTGGAGTGAAGTCTAGTGCAGGGACTCTGAGGATCCCTACTTGCTCTTTACTCCGCTGCACTGGGCTTCATGGCACTCTTGACACCCAGCTGTGGAGTCAAATCTAGAGACATAATCCCAGCTGAGATGCCAGGCAGAGTACAGAGCACTGTTAGGAGGCTGCACATACCCGTATGTAACACGTGTGCCTGCAGGCCGAGGACCAGCTGGCACCCCGCTGCCACAGGACCCCTCTGCCTCGTGGTACCTGGCCTGCAAAGAGCCTCCTTAATCTTTAAGGGCGTCCAGGCCTCCTAAGGACAGCTGCAAGTGTTGGTGGTTTTTTTTTTTTTAAGATTTTTTTATTTATTCATTTGAGAGGGCGAGGGCGTAAGATAGGAGGGTCAGATGGAGAGGAAGAAGCAGACTCCCTGATGAGCAGGGAACCCCATGTGGGGCTCAATCCCAGGACCCCAGGATCATGACCCGAACCGAAGGCAGAGGCTTAACCGGCTGAGCCACACAGGTGCCCCAAGTGTGGGAAGGTTTATACAGAGCAGAAGTTGGCCTGTTGGCCTGTTCCCAGGAGTCACAGATGAGGCTAATCGTTCTCAGAGGCAGCCCCAGCACCTGAGAGCCCCTAGTTAGGGAACACAGGAGTCCCTTGACTTAATTCAGCAAGTTCAGTCTTTGTAGATGAGGCAGTACAGGGTGGAGCAGAAACTGCACCAGGCTGGGAAGCAGACCCGGAAAGTTCTAAGGACTTGAGCACCTTCAAGTGACAAATGAGGGGAAGAGGTGAGATGTTGAAGAGGGTTTGAACTTTCTAGAAAGTAGCTGTCTCATCCTCAGGCCTGGAAAGAGGGTTGGTATTAACGATTCACTCACAAGTAAGAGGCCAGGTGGAGTGCGACCAAACTGATACCTGGTTAGCTTCACTAGGACTTCACTTTACCAGTTCTAATTTTTTGGTCTGAGCCCAGCCTTGCTTGGGTTCAGAATGTCAGCAGGAAGTCATGTTTTCCCACTGCCTCAATTTCCTTCCTGTGTTAATCTTTGGAGAAAAAACGTACTAGGAAGAAGTCCAGCTCCATGTGGCATTTTCATCCATGGAAATATGGTGAACCCATCACCTAATCCAATATAACTGTGTTTGGCGATACCAGCCTTGAAGGTAAATACTGACATACAGACTACCTGCCAGCATATCCGGGCCGTGGCGAGCCTCACACCACACCCTGACAGCCTTTAACCCAAGCTCAAACTTTTCAGAGCTACCAAATAAACTAGAGGAAAAAAAAATGTTTGCAAGGAACGTGTCACATGATAAAATTTAGGCTTTATTTTACAGTAGGTCAATTCAAGTTCTTGTCTACCTCTTACATGGGGTGAGGGAGGCTGGGCTGTCAGCCTAACCTCTTCGGGTTACAGGTTACAAGTCCAAAGGTGGCCCACACGTGGTGAATTGCGTCACTATGAACAGGGAAAACCTGGTCTTGCCTGACCAGATACTCACAGGGTTACGAAAGAAAGTAACCCGGCTCCAATGTAAGAACACGTTCTAAAAATTTTAAGCCTGAACTTGGCATTTTTAAAAGACTAAATGTGACCCTCTGTGAGGCACTCCTGTGTCATAAAGATGTGCCTTCTACATCTTACATATAAACACACTGCACATTGTTCTGTGGTCACATCACAGCTGTGACACACGTACACAACAATTCACACGGGCTGGAATCCATCTTATTTCTGGTGACCAGGGCAGTCCAGCCTGCCACTGCCATAAAGGGTGTTCTCAGCAGAGGACACCCAGGACCCGCTGCTTCACACTGACCTTGTTCGATCTATAACAGTGACCAGGTATTACCACGCATTTAACGATAAAAATGTATAGTGTTTCTGTTAAATAGTTTCTGATAAAGGAATAGGCAATTATTCCTTTTTTGTGTATGTCCTTCACATGTTTTAAAATAAGCTATGTCCTGTATTTTTCTATTATCTGAGATTCACAAGTAAAAACATTATAAAAAAACAAACGTATCCTTGAAAATTCCAGCATTTGTGGTGTACGATACTTACACTTCTTTGGCAATGCAGAATCTGCAAGCTGACCACTCAGTGGCACATGTCATCCATGGAGACTGAGTGTGTCCTATGGATTTCAAATGATTCTCTGAAGTGAGAGATTGCCCCAGGCATAAATTATTATAGACAATTCATCGTGGGAACCAAGACTCAAATTCAAAACCAACAGTCCCATTCTGATTTGACTCTAATGATGACAAGTGGTTGGGGGCAAATCTCGAAGTGACTGAAGTTCAGAAGTGGTACAAGGAAGGCTGAGATCAAAACCAAGGGAGAGTCGGCAGAGGAATTCCAGGACCAGCCAGAGCAAAGAACAGACAGGCCTGCTGCAAAGACCTCGGATGGAGACCCCACAGCACAGGCAGACAGGTCACCTGGTCGAGAATGCTCTGTGTGCAGCCCACATCCCCACCGACACTGTCCACCTGAAGGTGCCACCGATTTCAACTGAGATACATCAAGCCAGTGAACACTCTCTGTGCAAAGAAACAGAGAAGGTTTTCAGTAGATGCAAACTGCTCCACGGATTGCGGCAGGGCCCTTGACTCCCTGAGTTAGAGCAGCAGCTTCTGAGGTGTGGGTACTGTGGGGTCAGAACCAGCTCTAGGTCTCACACAGCTTGTTTACAAGGCACTTCCCGTCAAGCTCAGCAAGGAGGTGTGTGTGTGGGGGGAGGATGTGTTTTTAAAAGTTCATCTTCCACCGCAGTTAACAGACGGATTGCTGTCAGCTCCAAAACACTCAATAGATTAGTGTCTTTTCAAAATTCAACTCTTAGAAACTTCTACATCCCAAAAGTCCACAAGTGCAAATGTGCAAACCCCAAAGAGGGCTCCAAAGTGCTTCCATAAGGCAAGACTCTCGCTCAGCTCCCAGTGGCCTCTTACTCCACTTGAATGAGGTCAGTGAAAATCCAACCGTGACTGCACAGTCTTGCAGCCCTTGTCTGAGTAGATTTTCTCGCTTTTGGGGAAAAATGTCATTTCCTCTGCCACTCTGGTGACAACATCCTCATCTATGGCAGAACCACGGGCCCTCATCTCTGCCCGTACACACATCTTCACATGTCTGTACTCCAGGGGGAGGAAGGGGATAAAGTAATCGATGAGGTTCCTATCTATCAGTCCGCTGTGCCACAGGCCACCTGCAAAGCAAGACACAGCTGGGTCTTCCCATCATTGTCGCTGTCACACAGCCAAGCTCACTGCTCTTACAGGGCCCACTCTGATCCTGATCCACAGTGCATTCTTCATGCCTATACCCCTCCAGATTCTCTTTTTCTCAAGTGTGCAACAAGCCTGGTAAAAGGACTGTCAGTTACCCCCTGCTAACTGGCTTCTATTATAGAATGCTGGAAGAATATGTCCCTACTTCAGTGAAGACAGAGGCACACGGATTCGGTGGCTTTGTGGAAGGTTTAAAGAAAGAGGTGACTCTGCAGGGAGGGCTAGGGGGCTCCTCAGCCTGGGAGACTCACTGTGTTTATTGTTGAAGACGCCGACAGACAGCACGGGTTCCAGGTCCTTCAGCTGAATGTCTTCCCTTTTTCTTCCCGCCCGCCAAAAGTCAAGGGCAATCTTAGTTATGAGGTCCCCACCTGCATTGCTGAATTTGCCAAAGTAGCAGAGTAAGATTACATAGTAAGATTCTGTGTCTGATCAAGAATCATACCTGCACTTGGGTTTATTCTTAACTGAGGAATATTTACTAAGTGTTCCTGGAAAAGGGCAAAGTAAGCATCTGCCCTTACGGAGCTTGAAATCTGCTTTTCCAGGAGCACCTGGGTGGCTCAGTCAGTTAAGCGTCTACCTTCAACTCAGGTCATAATCATGGGGTCCTGAGATGGAACCCCACATCAGGCTCCCTGCTCATTTGGGATCCAGCTTCTCCCTCTCCCTCTGCCTGCTGCTCACCCTGCTTGTGCACCCTCTCCCTCTCAAATAAATAAATATTTTTAGAAAAAGAAATCTGCTTTTCCAGAACTTGCCGCATAATGCTGTCTTTTGATAACCCTCAGAGGCATGTGCAGGTAACAAAATCGCCTGTTACCAGCAGTATCTAATGCATTTTCTCCTGCCCACACTCCATGCCATGCCAATAATAGCAACCCCAAAGTAAAAGTCAGCAATTCACTTTTGCCAGCTACCTTTGTCCCTGGGCAACAGAATGCCAGGACCTCCTTCTAGCACCGGGAGAATGAATGGCTTCTGTGCCCCTGAGAAGCCACATCCCGCTGACCTGAGAAAGATGAAGATGGCCTTCCGGAAAGACACGCCATCAACCTGCTCGTAGTAGTCTAGAAACGGCTTGATTGCATCGATGATTCCAGGGTGCAGTTTGTCCATCTCATCAAATATGAACACGGAGCTCGCACATGCGCTCACGTTACCCCGAATCCATCCTTGTAACTGGTCCTAGACCAACCATAAAAGAAAGAGGATGCAGAGGCTCAAAGGCTGTGGCTAGGGGAGAAGCACAGCACGGTTCCTCATGCTATGCAAGATGACAAATTCGAGCTCTCTGGGATTTCAGTAAGAGCTTGGAAAATGCCTCCTAACTTCCATTCACTGGGTAACAGCTTTTCCGGAACTTTATCTATAAAAAGTGGAAACTGGCAGATAGGTGCTAAAATGCAAAGTTGTTTTTTTTCCCCACCCTAACTCAAATGGTTTGCTAAATGTTACTTTTTAAAGGTGTAAGAGCAAGATGCATGGATATTCATCAGTTCACTGTTAACCAGCCCATAATTTTAGCTCACTGTGGCCTGAAATCTCAAGTTCACTTTAGCAGACAGACTGAGGAATAAGAAGCTGGACTCAGGCTTGCAGTGCCCCCAAGCTGTGCCTATACTGATGCAGGGAACAAACTGAGCTGGCATTCCACGGAAAGCATTTGTTCCTATGCTTTCCCGAGACAAAGATATCCAAGCAACAAGCCCTACACCCCAACACATGAAAGGCTCCAGAGGTACCCTCATCTATTTACTGTTTTCCTAGAGATTCATGAAAGAATTCAGGAAACCAAAATTATTTCTTTTCAGCAATTTCCCAGCTCAGTTTGTGTGGCAAATAGCCACTGTCATTTCCTTGTTCAGTTCAGTTTGTTTCTTATTTAGGTCCCCACCTAACACTGGGGCTATTAACCTTTGTAAGAACGAAGGCCACTGAAACAAGAACTCTACTAGACAACTTAATAGAAATTAAATGTAGAAATAATATCTCAAAAGGAAGAATGATCATAAAGGGTCAATTCTGCGAGGCTTTCATTTGACAAAAGAAAGCAAAAAAAAAAAAAAAGAAAGAAAGAAAGAAAGCAACATCAAGGATTTGGATGGGAAGAACAAAGGAAGTAACAGCTACTGAGGGAAAAAAAAATCCTCTAGTCTACGATGCTAAATGCAGAGTGTTAACTACAGACACTGCATCATAGGTGGGAGGCTTTCATGAAGCCATGTCAGAACAAATCATTTAAGACTGCTCCATGTCAGGGGCACCTGGGTGGCTCAGTGGTTGAGCATCTCCCGTTGGCTCAGGTTGTGATCCCAGAGTCCTGGGATTGAGTCTCACATCAGGTTCCCCACAGGGAGCCTGCTTCTCCCTCTGCCTATGTCTCTGCCTCAATCTGTGTCTCTCATGAATAAATAAAATCTTAAAAAAAAAAAAAGACTGCTCCCCTTCATCAAGGGCTGGGACAAGAAATCTGAACACGCTCATTCATTGTAGAACGTGGTTACTCTGCAAACCCAGAGTTGGTGATCTGGGCCCAAGTTTCTGATTTCCCACAAGGCCAGAGAGATCGTAAGAAGCAAGTGCCCTCACCTCTCTTGGCTCAATCTTTTAATGGAAATAAATTCACCCGTCCCACTGTATTATTTTGTGATCAAATGGAAGAAAAAAAAAAAAGTCATGGGAAAGCTCTGCAAATAGCAAAAGGTTACTGGGGGCAAGTGTGCCTTAACTCAATGGGGCCTGGGACTATTGCAGTGCAAAAAGAAGCAGCAGAGGCCAGAGTTAGTGAGCAGGTGGCGAAGACCAGTCCAAGTGGCCTGTGGACAGGATAACACGATTCTCTTGCCTGGTACAGTTTTATCTGTTGCTCGTGAGGGAAGTGCAGAGTCGAGACAAACAAGTGGACAAAGTTACTCTTCAGGCCTTTTGAGTGAAGATTTTCAGCCACAATTTGGCTGACAAAATTCTTGCCCGTGCCAGCCCAGCCATGTAAGGAAAGAGTCAGCGGTTTCTTGGGATTTTTGTTGTTCTTGAAGCCAGTCAGCGCCTTGAGAATCACCTCTGTGGCCAGATGCTGCCCAAAGAGCTTCTCCTCTAATTCCAGCTTGAGGGCTGCAGGAGCCAGCCGGAGAACAGAGAGAAAAACACACATTAAACAGGCATCAGAAAAGCAGCACTTTCCCCAGCTGGCCAAAGCGAAAGGCACATATTAGTAAGCAGTCCAGCAGGGTGCCTGCCAAACCCCAGGGCTGGCCCGGAGGTTCTGGAGGCAGAACCTCGGGTCGCAGTCACACGATGCCACTTCCACGGATGTCCTCCTTAGTACTCAGTGTCTGATAAGGAAGCTAAACGTGTTCATTCATCCAGGGATGAGCCCTCTCTTGAGTGACCTGCATGCTATTCCCCAGACACCCCTGCTGGCTTGTAAGAAAACCAAGGGCCACGTGTGGGCTTTCTGGGCAGCCGCTGCACGCCTGACAACCACTTAATAGGACTGCCACGGTGCAGAGCTGGGCGCGCTGCTCTCGGCTTCTTCTTACTGTACTCGCAGGGAATCCGAGGCAGGTAGGAAGGAGGCTGGGCGGAGCCCCACGACCGGGCGCATGGATCTCAGAGGGCACGGCTTCCAGGGCTGGAGTCCGGACCGAGGCCCCGTCCGTCCTCCCGCCCGCCCGAGCTCAGGGGGAGCGCCGCGCCCCTCGCCGGCCGACCCGCCCTACCCGACGCGTTGAGCCGCTGCTCCTCGAGGCAGCACTCGGCGAAGCGGCAGAACAGGTCCGTGTAGGACAGGTAGCCGGTGAGCGCCGACGCGGCCGCGATGGCGATGCCCACGCTGATGGGCTCCAACCCCGCCACCGCGCGGGCCGCCAGCAGCAGCCCCACCGCCGCCGCACGTCCGGGCCGCGCCGCCCGCCGCATCGCCCCGCTCGCAGCCCGCCAGCCTCCGCGCCGCGCCGCCCGCTCACCGAGGCGCGGGCCGGACTTCCGGCTGCGGCACTTCCGCCCCGCAGGCCCACCCGCCCCTCGGCGCGGCCGCGGCCGTGGGGGGGGGGGGAGCGGGGGCGGGGCTCCGCGCCGCCATCTTTGTGCGTGGCGCGAGCGCCGTCCAGGGCCTCGGCTGTCGTGAGCCCGGCCCCGCCCCGGCCCCGCCCCCGGCCCCGCCCCCGGCCCCGCCCCGCCCCCGGCCCCGCCCTGCTCTCACCGCTCTGTGCCCTGCCTTCTCCCGGCCCCACGCCCGACTTCGCCAGCCCTTCCCCTGGACCTGTAGTGACCCCCTCCACGAATGCCCACCTGCCTGCCTCCTTGAGACAGCTGCCCTGCGCCCTGGGCACCTGGGCCCACCCCACCCCGGGAGGCACCACGACTGCGGTCCCGGCGCACGGTCCAGCCCAAGCCCGCTGTGCCATTGCTCCTGCTGCGAGGCCGGCCCCAGCCGGTGCCCGGGAGACAGGGGACGCGGCGGTGAAGGAGGGGGGTGGGCCCTGGCCGGCTGGAGCCCCGGGGCCGCGGAGCAGCGAAGGAAGAAGGCTTCCGTCTACACTGGGGATCCAAGGAGTTGGTCAAGAAGTGAGGAGTGGACCGTCTACACAGAACAGAAAGTGCAAGGGGCGCCTGGGCGGCTCAGTGGGTGAGGTCTGCCTTCCACTCAGGTCTTGATCCCGGGGTCCTGGGATCGAGCCCCACGGCAGTGGGGAGGCCCTGCTCAGCGGGGAGCCTGCTTCTCCCTCTCCGTCCGCCTGCTGCTCCCCCTGCTTGTGTTCTCAATGTCTGTCAAATAAACAAAAATCTTACAGAAGAAGAAGAAAGAAGAAAAAGTGCAATTGGGGGAAGTATTTCACGTGCATGAGGCTGATGAGAATGAGGATGCAGAGCCAGCAGATACTGGAATGGGAAGGCTGCAAGTGCTGTAAGGAGTCCGCCCCCTGTTCTGGGGACCATAGGGAGCCACAGAAGGTTTCACACAGGGAGCGGCGTCTCACACAGAGATCCCTCTGGCTGTTTTGTTCAGTAAGGAAGCTGGCCCAGGCTTTGCTGAAATTACCTGAGTTTACCCATCAGCTAACCTTTCAACAGACGTTTAATGAACACCAGCTCTGTGTCAGAATGCCATATGCTGGGGATACAGCAGGAGCAGGGCAGACAGAGACCTGTCTCCACAGAGCTCTCGGTCTGGGGTGAGGGAGCCAGACGAGCAGCAGATGGGTTACATCCAGTGTGGTCTGTGCTGTGATTTAGGATGCACAGAGGAGGCACCTCACCCGATCTGCAGCCTGGGGAAGGCTCCCCTCCATGTCTCAGTGTAGACCTGAACAATGGAGTAACATTGCTGTGGGGTTAGATTCCATTGAATTACACTAGAAGAGCAAAGTAACAGTATCATCTTAAGATGTTGATACAATAGACAGGAAATCGGGTCTTCTGTAACCATTTAAAGTTATGATGAAAATTTTCAGTGTCAGTCTAAAAATGCACAGAGTATGTGTGAGCAAAAAACATGTGACAACCCCTTCTGGAAAGCATACCCTGCTTGGTAGTCATTGGCTCTTCATCCTTCATGTTAGCTCTGCATTGAATTTATGTAGTTGGTGCCTCCCTTCTGGATTAGCAGTGGCTAAGAAAGGACTTATGTATGGATCCAGAGCTTGGTTCTCTGGCCAGATGGCCTCCTTCCTTTCCACCATCAGCCTCTTTGTTGCTACATCTTCCCTGTCTCCCCACTCTACAATCCTAGCCTGCCCTGAGGCTCTCTGCTAGACCCCTTCTTTCTCCCTCCTCTCTCCCTGGGTGAAAGGCCCCAACTTTCTCCCTCAAGACCCTGCATCTGGCTGCACACTGGACATCTCCATTTGTCTATTCCCCAGACATGTCAGCATCCATAGAGTCAAACAGAAGCCTTAATTGTTTTCTGCAAACATGTCCCTCCCCCATGGTCCTTATCTCAGGAAGTGGACTCATTTCCAGCAGTTGCTTATACCAAAAGCTAGCGCTTGTCCTGGATTCTTTTCTCCCCCAGCCCCCACTTCTAATCCATCAGCACGTTGCTGACCTCACGTCCAAAACCTATCCAGAGCTCCTCAGTCACCATCTCCATCTTCTTGGCCACTCCTAGTCCAAGCCTCCATCATGGATGGCCACAGTAGCCCCCAGGGAGTCCCCTGCCTCTGCACTTGTCCTCTCTGTTCCATACTCCCCATGATAAAAGGGACGGGTGGCGTTTTCACAACAAATTGGATCTTGTCACTCCTTTGCTCAACCTGTCAATGGCTTCCAAAAGCCCTTAGGAAAAAAACCACCCTTTGTATTCCGATCTCACAACCCCTTCCCTCTCCTGAGCAAGGAGACCCCTGTCCTTCTGCCTGGACTCTTGCTTCTGAGTCTCACTTGGTAAAGAACTTTCAGGCCTCAGCTTGAAGCCCACCTGCCTCATCTGAAGGAACCCCCACTTCCACCACCAGTGGCCTACTGCCCCTATCACCGCAGTCGTGTCCTTTTCTATTGTCTATCTCTCACTCTGGACTAGAAATTCAGGAGGACAGTATCCGTGTGTTCTGTTTCTCTAATTCTCAACTGTGCCACATACACGGTAGGTGTTCAATAAATATGTTTAACATTCAAGGATCGCATACTCTCTAATAGGGCAGACTCTGATCTGAGGGCTTGGGATGCCACTATGGACTAAATGTTCTCATCCCCCAAATTCATATTCTGAATGTGATGGTATTAGGAGGAAGGGTCTTTGGGAAGTGGCTGGGTCATGAGGATGGAGCCCTTAACAGGAAGATGTTAATAATACAGGAAATTGGGTGAGAGCTGTATAGAAATTGTCTGTACTATCTGCAGATTTTCTGTAAATCCAAAATAAAAGGTTTCCTTTCTTTAAAAAAAAAAAAAGTAGTTTTGTGTGTGCTCCTATCTGACCATCAGTGATATTGTAAAAAATCATCGTCACAGAAGCTTTAATTCTTCTTATTTTTTTTAATTTTTTATTATTATTTATTTATGATAGTCACACACACAGAGAGAGAGAGAGGCAAAGACACAGGCAGAGGGAGAAGCAGGTTCCATGCACTGGGAGCCCGACGTGGGATTCGATCCCGGGTCTCCAGGATCGCGCCCTGGGCCAAAGGCAGGTGCCAAACCGCTGCGCCACCCAGGGATCCCACTTTAATTCTTCTTAAACTGAAGTTGGTCTGTGAAAGTGAGTAAATTGCACTTCATGGGCAGAAATGCTCAAAAGACCAAATGCAGCATATGTGAAATGGATAAACTATTTTATATCCATGAAAAGAAGGGAGGATCCCAGGTGTGGGTTGTGCAGGGCACAGTGGTGGGAGCTCTGGGTCCTTGATGCTCTGGCACTGTCCTCATGAAGAGAGAATCTGATTGGCCCAACCTGGGTCAGGTATCTCGATCTTGTGTCTACTAACCATGGGCAAGAGTGTTGTTGTGCCAGAGCAGCCCCCACTTTGTACTATTTTACATATTTCTATGACATTATGTCTCCCTAAAAATGTGAATATTTCCTGACTTGTCCTTTGGTCATTTATCATGAAGTTGGACACTGGAATCCATCCATGGCAAGTGGGAAGATGGCCACAAGAGTAAGGGCCTCAAAGCCCCCTCCCAAAGAGCTTGCTGGGGTCCAGGATGCATTGGAGCCCCAGGAGTGGATATAGCTGAACCCCACAGTTACCCCCCAACTAATAACCATCCTGATACTGCTTTGCATTCCACTCCTGCTCTTTTAAAAAAGTTTAAAAATTTTGTTTGTTTTTTTAAGATTTGATTCATTTATTTGACAGAGAGCAAGAGAAAGAGCAAGAGCACACAGGAGCAAGGGGAGCAGTAGGCAGAGGGAGAAGGAGGGAGGAGGAGGGAGCCACATGCAGGGCTTGATCCCAGGACCCTGAGATCATGACCTGAGCTGAACCAGATACTTAACCAACTAAGCCACACAGACACTCCAAGAAATTTTAAATTTTTTAAGTTTTATTTTTTTAAGATTTTATTTATTTATTTATTTATTTATTTATTTATTTATTTATTTATTTATGAGAAACAGAGAAAGAAGCAGAGACATAGGCAGAGGGAGAAGTAGGCTCTCTGCAGGATCCTGACACGGGACTCTATCCTAGACCCCAGGATCATGCCCTTAGTCAAAGATAGACACTCAACTGCTGAGCCACCCAGGCGTCCCTGAAATTTTTTAAGTTGTCCCATAAAACAACTTACTTACGTAGGTTCCCTAAGTGGCTCAGCAGGTTAAGTGTCTGCCTTCAGCCTGGGTCATGATCTCAAGGTCCTGGGATCAACCCCCACATCGGGCTCTCTGCTCAGGAGGAGTCTGCTTCCCCTTCTCCTTCTGCCTCTCTCCCCTGCTCCTGCTCTCTCTCAAATAAATAAATAAAATCTTTTTTTTAAGATTTTATTTATTTATTCGTGAAAGACACACAGAGAGAAAGGCAGAGACGTAGGCAGACAGAGAAGCAGGCTTCAGGCAGGGAGCCTGATGTGGGACTTGACCCTGAGCAAGGGGCAGGTGCTCAACCGCTGAACCACCCAGGCGTCCCTAAATAAATAAAATCTTAAAAAAAAAAAAAAACATCTTATATATTTCAAATGGACAAAAAAATACTATCATATACAGTATCTTAGGATACATTCCTTTAGAATGGGAACTTCCAATGCTCTGAGGTCTGTAAAATATACCTAGAAACTTGGCTTCTATAGAAAATGAAGACTGTGTAACTCAGATCAGGGGGAAGGTAGTGGAAGCTTATGGTACTTTTTTATTAATTGCTGTAATACTGTCCTTCGGTGGCTGAGGGAGTTCCATATTTTTTTAAGACATCAATAGACACCAAAGCTTTTGTAGGATAACTTTGATGCTACGCGAACTCTGCCATTTTGCTGGCACTGATATGGCTCTTGGGTGGCCACTCCATTAGAATTACTACTCCATTCATATTCATTTTTGTTACAAATCTTACAAAGGGGAGTGATTCTGGGTATTTAGATCCTCGTTCTATCCTAAGGCTGTATGTTCTGTTTTCATAAATTTCCCAAGCCTGTGCTGGCTGCCATTTCATGTCACTGTAACTGCCTTCTTCACCCTCCACCCATCCCCTGGCCCTCATGTTGTACCATTCCCTTTACTCTTTCTGTCATCGATCTGTTGGAGTATTGCCTTCAGTGTTTAAATTGTTGGTCAAAAGCATTCAAAAGCACCAGTTTGACTCCTACAGGCTGTCATAAGTTGAAAGAGCGACCAGAAAAGCCTTGGAAGGTGATTCCGCTGGAGGCAGGGCTCGGCCCTCTGGTTTCACCGCGGGCTGAGATTTTCAGGACCACAGACAGCGCCCCTGGTCGCACCTATTTTTCCAGAGTTTTGGGTTTGACTGCCCAGAGAGGTGTCCCTACCTGATAGACTGGGTGGGGCTCCGCCCGGCTCTGGGAAGACCTGGGGAGGGAAGCACTAGAGGGTGCTCGTGAGCTGCTGGTCTAAGGACTCAGAGAGGCCCATTCAAATCTTGACTCTACCACTTACCACCGCTTCGACCTTCAGAAGGTCACAGAAAATAATGACAAACAAAAAAGCTCAAAAGCCCAGATTATTTAAAATGCCAATGTTTACATTAACCCTTGTTCTCATCCAAGTCTTATCAGTGTATATAATGCACAGTGTTTTGTTGTGCCCAAGATTGCAAATCCGAGAAACCGCCAAGGAGCCGACACCCATGCAAGTACACGAGGGTTTATTAACAAGCTCGAGCTTGGGTCCAAGTGTACCCGACACAACGGAGCAGGGACTTGGACCCCAAAGTGGGTTCCAGCTTAGTTTTATGGGCTGGTCTAGGGGACCTCCAGAAAGGCTGGGGAATTTCTCAAGTTCTGTTTACATTCTGATATGGGGCTTTCAAGGGCATTAAGCTCTGTTCTCATTCTAATATGGGGCTTCCTGCCACTGGCATTGAGCTGTTCTCATTCTAATATGGGGCTTAACTGAGGTAAGGTAAAGTTCAGCTCTTATTCACTAGGGCCTGAGATGGCTGTACGTGTGCTAAGGATGAACTTAAGGTGGAATGGCCTTAATTTTCTCGGCCTCCAGAGTTTGGTGTTCTCCTTCTCTTGTTTGTTATTTTGCATACAATGATACCCATTTTGTTTCTAGGAAATCTTACAGCTATAGAACATTATATGCTTTTATTTTTTAATTTTTTAATTTTTAGATATTTTATTTATTTATTCATGAGAGACACAGAAAGAGAAGCAGAGACATAGGTAGAGGGAGAAGCAGGCTCCATGCAGGGAGCCCAATGCAGGACTCTATCCCAGGACCCCAGGATCACAACCTGAGCCAAAGGCAGATGCTCAGCCACTGAGCCACCCAGGTGCCCTGCCCTGAGCTTTTTAAAGGCCCAGGTGCAGTTTGATGAGTTTTAACATCTGTATACTCTCACAAAACTCACCACAATCAAGACTGGGACCATCACCCCCAGAAGATTCCTCTTGTCGTTTTGTCATCCTTCCTTCTCATCCAGCCCCCCATGTCCCTCCCCTGTCAGCCACGGATTTGTTTTCTATCACTGTAGATTAGTATGCTTTTCATAGAATATTGCATGTTTTAGAAATAACATGATGTATTATTTTGTTTGTTAAATGCTTTACACTAAATGCCAGGTGCCGGGTACATTAAGTCATTATCTCATTTAATTCTAAAGCAACACTGTGGGACACCTGGGTGGCTCAACGGTTGAGCATCTGCCTTTGGCTCAGGGCATGATCCCGGAGTTCCCAGGATCCAGTCCCATGTCCGGCTTCTTGCATGGAGCCTGCTTCTCCCTCCGCCTCTCTCTCTTTCTCTGTGTGTGTGTGTCTCTCATGAATAAATAAATAAAATCTTAAAAATAAATAAATAAATAAATAAATAAATAAATAAAGCAACCCTGTGAAATAGCATTGGAAATCTCCATTTTATAGGTGAAGTTGAGATCCAGAGAGGTTAGCTAATGTGCCTGAGATGCTTACTATAGGAGTAGAAAGTGGTGAAACCAGCATGGACACTCAGCTCATCCGGAGCTCCCTTCTCCTAAGCTCCCACCCACTGATCTGCCCCTCTCTCTCCTTCACCAAGCAGGAGACAAGCTACCTGGGTTCAAATTCTGCTTCTGCTATGACCATGTGTATGACCCTGGGCAGGTTACTGAGCCTCTCCAGGTGCAGGTTCCTCATTTGTAGAATGTTTGTAACAATAGTGTCTTCTTTACAGGGTTTGCCCTCAGGGTCACTTGAGATGATGAGTGTGGGGGCACCGTACTTGGCTCGGGCAGGATGACTGAATACGGGGTCATGGTGTGGATGTAAGTGCAGCCAGACAGCTGTGCAGTGCACGACAGGAACCAGGGAGGCAGTAAGGAGGCCTTGGTGTGGGAAACAAGACTTCTGGGAAGGTATCCCCTTGATATCTTGAACTCCTGGACTGCTATTGTCTGTTCTGCTCATGTTGGAAATGTGCTCTTTCATCTTCTAGGGGCCAAAATCTTCCTGGGCACTGTGCCTGCCTCCTCAGGATTCCCAGTGAGTAAGAAAGACTTGGTGCCACCCAGCAGGGCTCCCATCTGGTTGTGGGAGTCGGCACATCCCAGCAATTATAATTTAGCGTTGTCTGTACCATGGCAGGGTAAATATTTCCCGTTTCCCATTTATAATCCCTTGAAACTTTTATTTTATTTTATTTTATTTTATTTTATTTGATGAGAGAGAGAGATCAGGAGAGAACACAAGCAGGGGAGGGGCAGAGAGAGAGGGAGAAGCATGCCCCACAAGGAGCAGAGACCCTCCCGCCCTAGTGCAGGGCTCAATCCCAGGACCCTGAGATCATGACCTGAGCCGAAGGCAGATGCTGAGCCACCCAGGCACCCCCACCCTTGAAACTTTTTTCCTCCAAGTTCTACCAATGTCACTTAAGACCAAACAATTGCCCCATGGACAGTTCTTTATGAACACAGTATTATTGAAAAACACCCCAAGGTGTTGCTACTGCTACTACTGAAGCTGATCTGAAGCTCTGTCTTCCTTGTGCTTACACATACCACTCCAGCTCCTCACTATAGTTCCCTGATGAAGTGCCACCTCCAGTCCCCCATTCAACCACAGACAGATGACCTAGGGCTGGGCTGTGGAATGACTGGCCTGGCTTGGAAACCCAGCCACACCACTGGAGGCTGTGTGTCCTCCGCAATCACTTATTTCCAGTCAAGTCTCAGATATTTACTCATGGGTTCTCTACAGAATGTGTTTAACCCAAAGCTGGCTTCTTCTCCCTCTGGGTCCCCCTTTTGACCTCCCATGGATGTGGGCTCAAGGTCTGCCAACCCACTTGTTAGGCAAAACACGAGAGGCAAAGGAAATCTGCTGCCTAGATGGATCATGCACCTCTGAGGTCCAAACCCAACGTTAGAGAAGATGGTTCATGGATGGCGTCCAGAGGGGCTGTCGGTGTCGAGCTAAAGAAGCCTCCAGTGCTGGTTTAAGCAGCAAAAGGAACTGGATCATCAGGCTGACGGAGACTCACAGGACCTCCCCTAACATGCAGAGGTGCTCAGGGCCAAGGGAGGGACTTGAGTCATGTCCAGAGTGCCTGCCTCTCCTCCTCCTTCTTTTTCATCACCTTCCTTCTGTGCATCTGCTTCATTCTCTGCATAGCACCTGGCTTTGTGTGTGCTGTTCCAGACACCCAGAGACGACACACTCACTGACTTCTTCTCTCCTCTCCACTCACAACCCTAATTCCAAATTCTCAGGGAAGAGGTTTGATTGGCCCAGGCTGGGTCAGATGCCCCCCAATCCAGCCAGCTGTGGCCTGGTATGGGGACAGCATCCCCTGGTATGGCCCATGCAAGTGAGGAAAGGACTGCTCCCGAAAAGGGATCCTCCTCTAGTGTGGATCTCCTGGTGCCCTCCAGCACGATCCCTATGCCTGCCAATCATTCTCACTCTGTCCAATGGTGCCCTGCTCAGCACCATTCCAAACCTAAGTCCTTTCATTCATTCACTCATCCAGAGGATTCTTTCTTACTCAGCCTTTGGTTCTACTCAGACCCTCAACAGATTGGATGGGGGCAATCTGCTTTACTCTTTACTCAGTTTACTGATTCAAATGTTAATTTCATCCAGAAACTCCCTCACAAACACACCCAGAAATAATGTTTAACGAAACATATGGGCACCTCATGACCTAATTGAGCTACACATAAAATTAACCATCAGACCCTTCAAAATAGACCAAGGGTGACCCTTCTCTTTGCACCCTTCAGGCTTATGATAGTGCTTTGCACATGGTGGGGAAGGGGGTGTCTTGTCAAGAATGGCAAAGGGGCTCAGATTTCACCCTGCTTGCAAGTTCCCATGCTAGCCTTCCAGCTTCATAGGGGCAATACCTGGCAAAACTGAAGATGTATGTGCCCTGTGACCCAAAAATTCCACTCTTCAAGCTTTCATCATGTTATGGCACATGAAGAAAATGAAAGAGGGACGCCTGGGTGGCTCAGCGGTTGAGTGTCTGCCTTCAGCTCAGGGTGTGATCCTGGGATCAAGGATCGAGTCCCACATCGGGCTCCCTGGATGGAGCCTGCTTCTCCCTCTGCCCGTGTCTCTGCTTCTCTCTCTCTCTCTGTCATGAATGAATAAATAAAATCTTAAAATGAGAAAAGAAAATGAAAGAATGAGTACATCCCACTGGGATCAGTGGAGGGGCTACTGGATGAGGGGACTGGGGCCAGGGCTCTGGCTGCCAATTGCCCATCTGCAGCCCATTCATAGCATGGAGTCTCAAGTCCTAATGGGACTCACACATGTGCACAGGAAACACACTTGAGGATATTTGTTGAGGCTCTGCTTATAATATTAAAAATTGGAAGCAAAACTAATTTTCCATCACTAGGGGAATGGATAAGCAAACCATTGTCTTGTCCTACAATGGAATATTACGTGGCAAGTAAAAATGGATGAGCTTAAACTATGTGTACAAATGTCTGTAAATCGGGATCCCTGGGTGGCGCAGCGGTTTAGCGCCTGCCTTTGGCCCAGGGCGTGATCCTGGAGACCCAGGATCGAATCCCACTTCGGGCTCCCAGTGCATGGAGCCAGCTTCTCCCTCTGCCTATGTCTCTGCCTCTCTCTCTCTCTCTGTGAATATCATAAATAAATAAAAATAAATTTAAAAAATTAACAAATGTCTGTAAATCTCAGGAACTAGAGATGAGTGAAAAAGTAGCAAAAGGATACAGCACAGCATGCCATTTATTTACATGTTAAAAATGCACATGTGCTCCAACTTCAAGTTATGTTACAAAGGTTTAATAAAACAGTTTGGTACTGGCACAAAAATAGACACATAGATTGATAGAATATAAAACCACAATTATATGGTGAATTAATCTTCAACAAAGGAGGAAAGAAAATGCAATGGTAAAAAGATAGTCTCTTCAAAAATTGGTGCTGGGTGAACTGGACAGCTACATGCAAAAGAATGAAACTGGACCATTTTCTTATACCACATACAAAAATAAACTCAAAATGGATTAAGGACCTAAATGTGAGCCCTGAAACCATAAAAATCCTAGAAGAGAGCACAGGCAGCAATTTCTCTGACATTGGCCATAGCAATATTTTTCTAGATATGTCTCCTGAGGAGCAAAAATAAACTATTGGGACTACATCAAACTAAAAAACATCTGCATAGTAAAGGAGACAATCAATAAAACTAAAAGAAAACCTATAAAATGGGAGAAGATATTTGCAAATGACATATCTGATCAAAGTTAGTGTCCAAAGAACTGATACAACTTGACACCCAAAAACCAAATAACCCAATTTAAAAATGGGCAGAAGACAGGACCAGACATTTCTCCAAAGAAGATATCCAGAAGGCCATCAGATACATGAAAAGATGCTATTTCAACAGCACTCATTACCAGGGAAATGTAAACTTAAAAAAGTGAGGTATCAACTCACACCTGTCAGAATGGCCAAAATCAACAAGGCAAAAGATGACAAGTGTTGGAGATGTTGAGAAAAAGGAACCCTCATGCACTATTAGTGGGAATGCAAACTGGTGCAGCCACTATGGGAAACATTATGGAGGCTCCTCGAAGAGCTAAAGATAGAACTATCCCTACAATCTAATAATCATACTACTGGGCATTTACCCCCAAAATATAAAAACACTAATTCAAAGGGATACAGACAGCCCTATATATGTTGCAGCATTATTTATAATAGCCGAACTACAGAAGCAGCCCAAGTGTCCATCTATTGCTGAATGGATAAGGAAGATGTGATACACACACACTGTGGAATATTATTCAGCCATAAAAAAGAATGAGAAATCTTGCCATTTACAACAACCTGGATGGATCTAGAGAATATTATGCTAAGCGAAATAAGTCAGAGAAAGGCAAATACTATATGATTTCACTCATATGTGGAATTTAAGAAACAGAACAAACAAGCCAAGAAAAAAAGGAGACGGGGACAAACCAAGAAACAGACTCTTGACTATAGAGAACACACTGACGGTGACCAAAGGAGAGGTTGGGGTGGGTGGGGTGGGGAAATAGGTGATGGGGTCAAAGAGAACACGCATCATGATGAGCACAGAGTAATGAATTGTTGAGTCACTATATTATACACCTGAAACTAATGTAATGCTGTATGTTAACTCTACTGGAATTAAAATAAAATTGTAATAAAAAATGCACATGTGCTACACATTGTTTATGGATCCAAATACATCTAAAATAAAAACAAAACATGACAAGGAATTGATACACTCCAATCTCAGCATAGAGATGACTTTTGGGGAGGAAGACCAAAGGGATGGGGCTTGGAGCTTTCCTTTTATGAAAGATACAGAGAAGAGGCACCTGAGTGGCTGGTTGAGCGTCTACCTTTAGTTTAGGTCGTAATCCCAGGATCCTGGGTCTGGGGTTCTCCCTCTGCCTGTGTCTCTGCCTCTCTCTCTGTGTTTCTCATGAATAAATAAATAAAATCTTAAGAAAAAAAAAGATACAGAGAGCTGAGGGAACTATGATGGTATAAAGTAGCATCTGTTACATCTGGGCTGGTCTGTTCTTTCCTTCGATGAAATAGTTCATGATTAAATACGAGAGTTAGAGTGGCCTCCAGAAAGGCAGCCTGAACACAGCTGGAGAATCTGGCAACCTGAAGAATGCTGCTGTTTCTGCCCAGGAGGGAAGGGCTAGAAGGAGTGAATTTCCTCAAACCTGCCTCACCTGAAGGCTCGGCAGAGGGAGGCTGGTGTAGTTCCCAAGTCTGGCCACCAGATGGCGCCAGCAACCCAGAAGGGGGAAGAAGCAGCTCTCCCGAGCCCGCCGCGGAGGGAGGCGGGGACGTATCTGAGAGCAGGAGAGGCAGGTAGAGGTAGAAGCCCGCACCCAGGTAACAAAAGGACTGCTGGCTGACGCAGCAATACCACTCAGACTTCTGACTCCTTGAAATTACCCAAGATGCAGTTCTTCGGCCTTACAGGTGTCAGGTCAGCAAGGGGTCCAGCTCCCACCCCCATGCCTGCTGGTATCATCTCCCTCCCATCCACTGAATGATCCAGAGGTGTATAGGTACCCTCTGCAAGGTGGAATGATCCGCTTTTAGTCGCAAGTGTCTGGACTTTGGCATAAAGGCCCTAAGTCCACATCCTGGCTCTGCTTCTGACCAACTGTGTGACCTTGGCTGATTAGTCTTAACCTCTCTGGGCCTCAGTTTTCCCATCTGCCAACTGGGGGCAATAATAGTAGCTACCCCGGACTGTTATATGGGTTAAATGAGATCACACACACGGAGCCCCTGGCACATAGTAGGCCTTTACTGAACGGAAGAAACATTAGGTACTAATGCCCACACCATTCTAAAGCAAGTCGTCCCTGGGAGCAAGGACGGGGTGTCAAGCCAGCAACACAGTGGACAAAGTTTAATGCTTTCTGGAGGGGTAAAGATATCCCGAAGCACCCAGCCGGGGAAGGAAAGTCGTTGGATGTGTGATGACCATGTACAAGGAACAGCTGGAAACCCTGCACTTCTTCGGGGCGGGGGGTGGGGCGGTGGGGGTGGTGACACCATTCTCTCCTTTCACTCCTTACACAAGTGTTTAGAAGCCAACTTCCTGTGTAGGCCCTGGGACACAGTGGTGAGTAAGCCAGACACTGCCCCTCCTCCTCCCCCCCCCCACCTCCCGCCTCGGTGATGCATAGCCCAGCTAGGGCAGAGCAAATGTGTGAGGCTTTGGGGGCAAAGGATGTGAGGTCAAGGATAAGATCATGAGTCCGAATCATGAGGCCCTATGTGACAGGCAGGCCTGTCAAAAAGAAGTCTCTCTGAAACAAAGCAAGACAAAACAAAACAAAACAAAACAAAACACAATTAGTCAATATGCCCCAGCCCAGTGACATTTTAAAATAACATCAGTGAGGCGTATTTGCATACCAAGTTCACCCTTTTCCTGTGTGCAATTTAGTGATTTTCAGCAAATTTACCAAGTTATGCAACCATCACCAGTGTTAAGTCATTTTATCTCTTCAGTATGCTCCCTCTTGCACATTTTCTGTTGTTTCCTGTCCTCACCCTCAGGCAACCACGAATCTACTTTCTATCTTCATAGCTTTGCCTTTTCTGGACATTTCACGTAAATAGGTCAATAACATATGGTCCCTGGTGTCCAGCGTCTTTCCCTGAGCACACTATTTCCAAGGGTCATCCACGTCGTAGCATGTATCTGCCGATTACTACTCTTTATTGCTGAATAGTACTCCATTATAAGGACATTTAGGTTGTGTCCCATTTCTGTCTGGTACATCAAATTTTAACCCTGGGGGTGTGGGGGGGTGCCTAGGTGGGTTAATCAGTTAAGTGTCTTCCTTTGGCTCAGGTCATGATCTCAGGGTCCTGGGATAGAGCTCCTGGCTCAGCTCAACTTCCTTTGCCACTCCCCCCACTTGTGCTCACGCTCTCTCTCTTTCTCTCTCTCAAATAAATAAATAAAATATTTTGCAAAAAAAATTTTAACCTAGGGCCAGTGAGTGGACTTCACACAATCTGTCAGTTTCTTGACACACAAAATGAGTGTGTGTGATTTTTCTGGGAGAAGTTCTATAATTTTCAGACTCTCAGAGGGTACCGTGACCATCCTCCCATATAGAGAAGCACGACTCTGGACTAAGTGAAGTTGGTTCAGTGAGGTCAGTCTAAATTAGGTGGTGTTCTTTATCATTCTGGTCAAAGAATGTGGGCCTTTGTGTGGGGATCTTGCTCAGAGTGTTTCCTGGTGGAGGCTGGAGGACAGTGGCCAGCAATGACCAAAGTGACATGATACTGAACCAATGCCCAGGCTGCACCAGCCCAGCAAGGATGAAGGTGGGTGCTTCTGGAAGTGTGCTTGTACCAGTTCTCCCTGGGAACAGCATTAAAAAGAGTGCCAGGGTTGGGGATCCCTGGGTGGCTCAGCAGTTTGGCGCCTGCCTTTGGCCAGGGTGTGATCCTGGAGTCCCAGGATCAAGTCCCGCGTTGGGCTTCCTGCATGGAGCCTGCTTCTCTATCTGTGTCTTTGCCTCTCTCTATCTGTGTCTCTCATGAATAAATAAGTAAAATCTTAAAAAAAAAAAAAAAAAAGAGTGCCAGGGTTCCCAGGCTAGCCCACCACGTGTGTTCACACCCAACTGTATGCCCCAGGGTGATACAGGGGAAAGAGAGGAGAGTAAAGCTCTCAACACCATCCCTAATGCAACAAGAAAGCAAGAGCCTCCTTCTTAGAAAATTGGTAGCATTTTATTTTGGGGGAAAAATCTGAACCTACAGAAAAATAGAAAGAATACTACAGTGAATGCTCACGTGTCCTTCACATGGATCCACCCAATATGAATGCTCTGCCATTGGGCCACATCTCTATTCCTTTTGCTGACCAGTTCGAAAGCGCTTTGCAGACATCATTAAACTTTAACCCTGAATCCTTCATTGCATATTTCCTACTTTTTTTTTTAAGATTTTATTTATTCATTCACGAGAGACACAGAGAAAGAGGCCAAGACACAGGCAGAGGGAGAAACAGACTCCATGGAGAGAGCCTGATGGGGACTCAATCCCAGGACCCCAGGATCACGACATGAGCCAAAGGCAGATGCTCAACCACTGAGCCACCCAGGTGTCCCACGTATTTCCTGTGGTTAAGGACAACTGTAAGACCATAAACTACTACCCTACACAATTTAATTTCAATATAATATTATCAATAATGCAGCCCACATTCAGATTCCCCCAATTACCCCAATACTGTCCTTTAGAGGTTTGTTTGTTTTAATCCCAAGATTTAATCAAGGAATAAGTCTTGCATTTGGTGGTCATGGGAAGCCAGATTTGGAATTGAACCAAAATTAATGAAAATTGCTAGCCTGTGTGAGAAGTTGAAGGAGCCAGGCACCTGAGGGAAGAACTGTGCACAGAGCATCTCGGGGAACTCTTGAAACAGCCAGGTGGGGGCTACTGCCCACATTTAGAGGACAGGTGGGGGGTTGTGTCCTAATCATAGAGCTGAGCTGCTATCACCCCAATGTAGTAGAGCCTTGCTCCGAGTCCTCAGGCTTGAGAGTGGGGGAGCCCGGATTTGAGCCAACTCTAGCCAACTCTGAGCACTGGGACGCTGAAGCACTGGCTTCACAGCTTGCTTTGCTGACCCTGCATCTCTGTCCCATCCGGGGTGCTGTCCTGTGCCCACTGTGCTCCACATGGCACCAACTTCCCTCCAGCCCAGCTCAGGGTTTGCAAACACCAACACCTCTGTGACAGGTGGGGGTGGGATCAGGCCGGGATGGGGGGGGGTCCAAGGCCGGGAGATCGCAAGGGTAAATACAGCAGGTGGGACGCCAGGACTGAGAGCAAACCAAATGCAGGATCCGGAGGCACTGCTGGGGCGAAGCCAAGACGCAGGGCCCCAGGATGCATGGTTCTGGGCACAGGGCTTGGGCCCTGGCTCCTTCCAAGGTTTCCTGGGGGTGGTAGGCGGGCATCTCTCCTCCATCTCAGACCTCACATAGGTTTTTGGAAAGACCCTGAACAACAGAGAGAAGGGTCTAACCGTGGAGATGCCTTAGGCTGCCACGCATCATTTCCTTTGACTTGAGAGCTTTAAAAAATAAAAAGTACAGGGACGTCTGGGTGGCTCAGTGGTTGAGCATCTGCCTTCAGCTCAGGCCATGATCCTGGAATCCTGCATCGGGCTCCTGGTGCATGGAGCCTGCTTCTCCCTCTGCCTGTGTCTCTGCCTCTCTGTGTGTGCCTCTCATGAATAAATAAATAAATAAAATCTTTTTTAAAAAAATAAAGTAGGGATCCCTGGGTGGCGCAGCGGTTTAGCGCCTGCCTTTGGCCCAGGGTGCAATCCTGGAGACCAGGGATCGAGTCCCACGTCGGGCTCCCGGTGCATGGAGCCTGCTTCTCCCTCTGCCTGTGTCTCTGCCTCTCTCTCTCTCTCATTCTATGTGACTATCATAAATAAATAAAAATTTTTAAAAAGTACCATAAGGTGTGTGTGTATTTTAAAATTTATTTATTTATTTATTTACTTATTTATTTTAAAGCAGTTTATTTTATTTATTTATTCATGAGAGACACACACACAGAGAGAGAGAGAGAGAGAGAGAGAGAGAGAGAATGAGAGAGAGAGAGGCAGAGGGAGAAGCAGGCTCCACGCAGGGAGCAAGACGTGGGACTCGATCCAGGTCTCCAGGATCATGCCCTGGGCTGAAGGCGACGCTAAACCGCTGAGCCACCTGGGCTGCCCTAAAATATTTTTTATTTTTATTTTTTCCTAAAATATTTTTTAAATCACAGAAACAGAACATGTGAGTAAAGAAAATGAGAAAATACAAACAAACAAGCAAAAACAAACAAAAATGTCACATCGCCACCACCCAGACATGGCTGTTCAAATACCAGAGACTTCCAGATCTTTGACTAGGCAGGTGCCTACCCAGTCTAGGGCTTTGTTTTCCTTCCTGAGACCTCACACGACCAGATCACTGTATGAGGGGGTGCTGTGGATAGGAGGATGTCGGGGTCAATGTAATGATCCTGTTGTGGTT
This sequence comes from Nyctereutes procyonoides, assembly GCF_905146905.1. Taxonomy (NCBI): domain Eukaryota; kingdom Metazoa; phylum Chordata; class Mammalia; order Carnivora; family Canidae; genus Nyctereutes; species Nyctereutes procyonoides. Next base: position 36,122,380 of record NW_026575020.1, read on the forward strand.
TCATCTGGGGGACTGAACAAAATATATTGTTTTTTTTTTTAAAGATTTTATTTATTTATTCATCATAATCACAGAGAGAGAGAGAGAGAGAGAGAGAGAGAGAGGCAGAGACACAGGCAGAGGGAGAAGCAGGCTCCATGCAGGGAGCCTGATGTGGGACTCGATACCGGGTCTCCAGGATCACGCCCTGGGCCAACTGCAGGCGCCAAACCGCTGCGCCACCCAGGAATCCCAAAATATATTGTTTTATGACCTGCTGTAATCTGTCTGTGATTTCCATGTTTCCATTTCAGACAATTCACATCTGACCAGATGAGATTTTATTAAGACTTCCTAGTTAAGCCCACATTGTCTTTCACAGCTGGTTTGTGCATCCTGGCATTCAAGCTGGGCTGTGCAGGACATTTGAGTGTATGTCCTTGGGGTTCTAAGCTAGCGGGCCCCTTTTTTTGTGACAGGGACCTGTCAGAGAGATGGGGCCAGGTGTTCCAGGGAAGCCCCAACCTCCGGATTTGTCCCTTGCTGCCTCTTGGTGTGATCTAACTTATTCCTCCATCCCTCGTATTTTCTCTAAACTGGAAGTTAAAGTAAGTCTGGATGGTGTGAAAGATGAGCCTGTGATTAAAATCTCCTACAATTCTGGGGTGCCTGGGTGGCTCAGTCAGTTGAGTTGGTTTTAATCTCGGGGTTATGATATCCAGCACCATGTCAGGCTCTGCGCTCAGCTGAGTCTGCTTGAGGATTCTTTCTCTCCCTCTCCCTCTGCCCCTCACCACCTCTCTCTCTCTCTCAAATAGGTATATAAATCTTGCTTAAAAATTTAATAAAATCTCCCACAATACAGAAGTGTGTAATTAAGGAGACATGTCAGACCCCCACCTTTCTGGTCCTTCCCCCCAGAGACACCCAGTTACTGGCTGACTGTTCCTACTTCCAGAAATTTTTCTCTGCTTTTACAAGTGGAGAGGGCAGCCCGGGTGGCTCAGCGGTTTAGCGCCGCCTTCAGTCCGGGGCATGGTCCTGGGGACTCAGGATTGAGTCCCACGACAGGCTTCCTGCATGGAGCCTGCTTCTCCCTCTGCCTGTGTCTCTGCCTCTCTCTCTCTGTGTCTCTCATGAATAAATAAATAAAATCTTTTTTTTTTAAGTGGAGGACTGTTTCTATGTGTGGATATTTGCTTTGGTTTGTACCAAAAAAGGATTTGACACAACAGCTATTGTTCTGGAACTTTAAAAAAATGTGACCATCTCTCCATATTTTGGCCATCTCTTCATGTCTTGACAGTGAACCTCTGTTAAGAGGTTGTGTTCACATCACACTAATTGTGTGTGTTCACATCACACTAATTTTTGCTGAAGCATTCACATGCTTCTTTTGTGAATAAGCTGCCAGCTAGCTAGTGGCAAGTGTGGAGGACCTCAATGCAAATTCTGCTGTGGACAAAAGAGCATCTAACTTATTCAACACACTTTCCACTCCTCCTCCCACCCCCATCCCTGCCAGCTCTTCCCCTAATGCAGTCAGATGATCTTTTAAAAATCCAAGTCCCTTGGCTGCTGAAAATCCTCTTGTGGCTCCCATTGTTCTGGGGATGAACCTCATACCTCTTGCCTGGCCCTGCTTCCCTGCCCTATACTCTTCACTGCAGGACCTTTGCACATTCTGTGCTTTCTTACCCCTCCCCCCCACCCCACACAAGCCTTCTGATTCTGATTCTGTAATATAACTGTCTCTGGCTATAGAAGAAAAGCCACTACAAACAGCTGATGACTGGTTTCAGGCCAAGGCTGTGGGCAAGCATATTTCCAATGTGTGCACCCATTCAGAGTTGAATGGATCCCTCTGAACAAGAAGGCCCTTCTTCCTGTCCTGTTTCCCATCCCAGATCGGGAGTTCCAGGGAAGAGGATGGGCAGCAATCTCCCTGTCTCCTTTGCCACCACGTGTCTAGGACCCAGAACAGGGCCTGGCACTCATAGAAGGAATGGATGAACAAATAAATGAACGCTGATAGGAATGCAAATTGAGACAACCTCGTTGGCAATGGGAATCCAAAGTCTTAAGGGCACACTTTGATCCAGAAATACGACTTGTAGGAATTCATCTGAATGCACACAGATGCTCATCTTGGCATTGTTTATCCTGGGGAATGCACTGGGAACAATTTAGATGTCCAGCGATTGGTTAAACACAAAATGGAATGCTTAATCTTTTCTTCAAGTCAGCATTTCTTCCAGGCCTTCTCCCTGCAGTAAGTGGCATCCCTTCCTACTTAGCTATTCGAGTCAGATCTGGGCCACTGGGATTTTATTTCTTTTCTTTTTTCTTTTCTTTTCTTTCTTTCTTTTTTTTTTTTTCATGAAATCCACCCAGATGGAGACAGAAATCTCTCAGCACTCAAGAAGTTCCTTCGGAAAAAAAAAAAAAAAAGTTCCTTCGGGTCTTATCCCAGTCAATCCCCCTCCTCTGCCCAGAGGTAACCACTATTCCAACTGCTACTGGCATTCTGTTTTCACCTCCCTTCCATTTCTTTTTTTTTTTTTTTTTAAGGATTCACCAGGTGATTTTTTTTTTTTTTTAAGATTTTACTTATTTATTCATGACAGACACACAGAGAGAGGCAGAGACACAGGCAGAAGGAGTAGCAGGCTCCGTGCAGGGAGCCCTACGTGGGACTGGATCCCCGTCTCCAGGATCGTACCCCGGGCCAAAGGCAGCGCCAAACCTCTAGGCTATCAGGGCTGCCCCCTCCCTCCCGTTTCTAAACCTGGCAGCCAGCCGGCCACTGACGTGTGCCACTTCTCTCTGTTCCAGTTCTCCTCGGGCTCCATCGCCTCTCATCCGGGCAACAGCACCAGTCTCCTCACTGGACCTCTCTCTGGGGGTACCCCCTCCCCCTGGGCCCCCGGATATGACAAAACACTGGCCTTGACCTCAGCAGAAGTGAGGACCTCTATCTGCCCAGCATCTGGGCATACCTACGTCAGAGGGCTGAGAGGCAGGCAAGAAGAAAGCGCTTGCATAAAAATGGAGAGTCTTACCACAGCCTGGGGCCTGTCCCTGCTGAGTCATGCTAGAGAGAGAGGGAGGGGAAGGCAAGAACCCAAAGCCCCTCAGACATCAAGCCGGCCCAGGCCTTGGGTGTGACATCTCTGAAGTCATCACCCATGAGTTCAGGCAGCAGCTTCTGAGAACAGGGAAGGCTGAGGCTGGCCCAGTGGAACTCCAGGCCTGGGTTGGAGAGAGGTCATGGGGTGGAGATGTGGTTGGAGAGAGGTCAGGAGGTAGACAGCTACAAACCACTGCCAAGGTCAGGACGCCTCTGACATGAGTCATGAGTCATGTGTCCCTAGCACCCGGCACCATGCCTGGCACACTTTAGTGCTCAGGGTTCAGGGGTTGAAGGGATGAATGAGCCAGAAAGGCACCTCTGCTGGGTGCCCTCCCCTACTTTAATTCTATAACCCCCAGAAATGGCTGGGACCTCACACATCCCTGGTTCTCACCAGGACTCACCCTGGCATTGTGGTCACAAGCCTGCCATTTTCACAGACTCAGGTGTGTGGCTCACTCTGCAGAGCTGAGGGGTTACTGAAAGAGGGGCTTACAGTGAGGATGCTCGTGGTGCAAGGGGAACCTCTTGGACTGGGTGTGGGAACACAGATGAGGACCCCAGTGCTGGCCAGGACCAGGTACAAATTCGACATCCAGCCAGAAGGAAGAAGCATTCCCTCCCCTCCAGGATAATGTTGGCCAATTCAGAGGCCAAAAACTACTGTCCCCAGGATGGGATGAGGGGCCAGGGCCTCCCAGAACCATCACACTGGGTCACCTGGGTTCCCGGGGCCTGGTGAGGACAGCAGGGGACCTATCTGGTCCTTTCTAGGCTCTGAGTTCAGAACAATTCCAGGACACCTTCCCCCCTAGCCCAGTGCCCAGGGCTGAGCACTCAGATGACAGCACACGTGTCACCGCCTGCAGCTCTGAGATGCATAGTCAAGATGGAAACCTGGTGGCCCTGAGGGAGGTCAGAGCATCCAGCTGGGCCCAGGGGTGATCAGCCTGAGGGCTCTCCACACCTGCTCTGGGGAGCAGCCCCTTCCCAACCAAGTCCTCCTCCCCTGGGCTCCCTGATGGGTCTTCACCACATACACCTATCACGTATGTGTCCCTGGCACTGTGGTTTAGCACAGAAACAGATTCACTCTTCTAAACCTCGGTGTCCTCATCTTTAAAATGGGGATAATAGACCCACCTCCTAGGACTGTTATGAGAAGACACTGAGCTCATATGTATAAAGCACTGTGTACAGTGTCTGGCAGGTAAAGTTTGGCAATATCATTACTTTGGTTACATGATAATTGTTATTTTATCACCACGTTTTACTGCCCAGCTCACGTTCCCCGCTCCAGCTGAAGCTCTGTCTCTCAGCGGCCCTGTCCAGAAGGGGAAAAACCTGTTCTCTTTCACCAGGTCCTATGTGTGTCTTAGACAAGTTTGTGCCTGCCCAGGGAGCCGCTGCCTCTGACATGCTCGGCATGACAACCCCAGCCTCCCACCCCAGAGGCCTTTGTTGGGTCCAGGTAGTCAGAACTGTGCCCAGAGAAGAGTCTGGTAAGAAATACGGAGTGCAGAGAGGGTTGCTGGCTGCAAGGGGCTCACCTGGGCCAATACTGTGCTCCTCTGAGCCAGGGAGGATCTGGCTCTTGAGACAAGGTGAGAGCAGGGAGGCCTTCACAGTGGTGGAGTTAGAGTTGGGGAGCCGGCTTGCATAGAAAATGTTGTCTCACCCTAGAGTGCCCAGAACACAAACAGGATCCAAAATGGCCTTCGGAGGGGCTTTGGCTCCTGGTGGAGCCCCGCACCCTGTAGAGCAGGTGTTGGACCCATTTCAACCAGTTCTTGTTAGTGGTAGTTGGCTCCTTTTGTTGTCCCGAGGGCAGAGCCCTCTGAGCATTCTGGGATAGAGGGGCTTACGGTGAGGATGCTCGTGGTACAAGGGGAACTTCTTAGACTGGGTGTGGGAACACAGGTGAGGACCCCAGCGCTGGCCAGGACCAGAAGTGGATTCACAGAGGGGTTTTTCTGTCAAGGTTCTCTGCACTGCTGCTGCTGCTGCTCAGAGCCCCCTGAGCCCCCCTGCCCCAGGGGTGCTCTGCTCAGTCTCCTCCCACGCCCATGTGCACCCTTCCACGTCTCTCCGGGTTTCTTCTGTTTACACCCGAGGAGCATCGGGCTGCCTCATCCACTGGCTGTTGGCTAGGCCTCCCCGCTGGCTGCCTGTGGTCGGGTGCTCTGCACTGTCCAGTCAGCTGTGGCTGTGGCGCTCAGCCCCAGGAATTGCCTGGGCTGCTTCCTTGCTGGAGGTGTGTCTAGCTGTGTTTGTGTTGGGGGTACGGGGGACTCCTCACGGGGGCTCAGGCAGGGCTCTCGTTCTAGGCCCAGTCCCATATACATCCACCCTCTAGCCTCCAACCAGCTAACCCGGTTCCCGGAGGACCCAGCAAAAGCCCCTCCGCCTCCCCCCAAGCTCCTCACCTGATACACACACATCATTATGATCCTTATCCTGCTGTGAAGTAATTAGTTCTTTACCAGACTCTACCGGCCCCGGACTGATAATTCTTGGAGCAGGCGTGGGGACGAACCCCACACTCGCATCTCCAGCCCCTGGGGTCTGCCTCTGGAGAGACTCGGTGTAGTTGAATCTCAGTTATTGAAACAGCAGCGGCACTGATAGTTTACGTTTAATGCTAGGCACAATTCCACAGGTCGCCTAGATTATTTTAGTCATCCTCGAAGGAAGATCTACCATCGCGCCCATTTTAGAAATGGAGAAAGTGAGGCTCGGAGAGGGGAAGTATGGGGCTCAGTGAGGAGGCAGTGGTACCTGACAGTAACCAGGCCCTGGTTCCGGGCTCGTGCTCCTCCCTGCTCCTCAGCTGCCTAAGTGGGCATTATCACACATGGGAAGAGGAGTTTTGCTGTTCTTTCAGCAATAAATCAGGCTTTGCAGACTTGACCTATAAGTCCATCCATCTTTCTCGAAATCCACCCATGGTTTGGGCACATACCTCAAGGACAGCTTTGACATCTTGATTCCCCCATCTTAGGATCTGAACGGAGGCATGCATTTCATCTGAGAGTCTGATCACATCTGTGCCCTTTGTGCCACGTGTCTTAAGGAAATAAAAAACCAGAAAGTCCTAGAACACTTTATGGCACAGCAAGAGGTAAATGGCATTAGCCTGCCTCGTATGTACAGGGGTACTGTCCACGGTGGCAGCCACAACCAGATGCGGTCCTCGAGCTCCCCAAACCTGCCGAGTCCAAACGGAGATGTTCCCAGCCTGCAAAACCCATGCCGATTTTTAAAGACTTAATGCGGAAAAAAAAATATCTCATTAATAATCTAAAAGTATTAACTACATGTAAAATAGTACTTTTGGCATATTGGGTTAAATAAATTACATTATTCGAGTAGGCTGAATAATATCCCAAAGATACCAGTTTCTAATTTCTGGAACCTGTAAGTCTTACCTTGTATAGAAGAGGCATCTTTCTTTGCCATTGTGATACAGTTACAGATCTGGAGATGGGGAGATTATCCTGGATTATCCAGGTAAATGCCAAATGTGGTCACACGTGTCTTTATAAGTGAGAGGCCAAGGGAGATTTACACAGACACACGGAGAAGAGGAGGGAGGCGTGTGGAGCCAGAGGCTGGAGTGATGTGGCCGCAAGCCAAAGAATGCTGGCATCCCCAGGAGCTGGAAGAGGCAAGGAGCAGCGTCTCCCCTTGATGCTGTGGCAGGGAGCACACTCTGCCAGCACCTTGGTTTCTGGATGTCTGGCCTCCAGAATTGTGAAAGATTACATTTCTGTTCTTTTAAGTCACTGATTTTCTGGTAACTTGTTACAGTGGCCACAGGAAACTCCTACCGTTACTGAAATTAATTTCATCTGTTTCATTTATTTTTATTTCTTTAAAGATTTTTATTTTTATTATTATTTTTTAAGATTGTATTTATTTATTCGAGACAGAGAGAAAGCACAAGCAGGAAGGAGGGGCAGAGGGAGAGAGAGAGAGGGAGAAACAGGCTCCCTGCTGAGCAAGGAGCTCCATGCAGGGCTGGATCCCAGGACCCTGAGATCATGACCTGACCTGAAGGCAGACACTTAACTAACTGAGACACCAAGGTGCCTCTGTTTCATTTTTTTTTTAATATGGCTATGAGAAAATTTCAAATGACCTATGTGGCTCGCACTTGGGGTGTGCATTCTGTGTCTGCTGGACAGCACTCTCTGGAGCAACAGGAGTCCAGAAGGGTTCAGCCCCTCCTTGTTCTTCTGGAACCATAACAAGGAAGCCACTTCCCCTCTCAGGCTCCTTGTTTATAAACAAGTTGTTGAGTCAGGGCAACAGCTCCAATCTGAAGTCCTCAGGTCCCTGAGAGTCCAAGATGGAGTCTGTAGATTTATTTTCAAATCAGCAGTATCAGTTAAATGAATCTTTAGTGTTTGGCTGAATTATACAAAGTAAGCTTTCTCTGGGGATCCAACCAGGAGGTACCCATGTTCTGTGAACATGCAAACACCTCTAAAAACACAAGAAGGAGTGTGCGAGTGTCCTAGGGCTGCTGTAGCGTATGACCACAGACTGTGTGGCTTAAAACAAATAGAACTGTATCCTCTCATAGTCCTGAAGGCCAGAGATCTGAAATCAAGCTATTGGCTGGGTTGGTTTCTTCTGGAGGCTCTGAGGGTGAGATCCACTTCATGGCTCTCTTCTGGTGGCTGCCTGCAAGCCGTGGCATTCCCCAGCTTGTGGCCACATTGCTCCAACCTCTGCATGTCCGAGTCTCCCTCTGCTTCCTCTTATAGGGACACAGATCATTGGATTCAGAGTCTACTTTCAGAGGTGGTCTCATCTTGAGGTCCTCAACTTCAGTATATCTGCAAAGACCCTGTGATGCTTAATTTCATGTGTCAACTTGACTGGCCACGGGGTGCCCAGATTAAACATTACTTCTGGTGTGTTCATGAGGATGTTTCCAGATGAGATTAGCATTTGAATCAGCAGACCCAGAAGACTGCCCTCTTCGGTATGGATGGACTTCATCCAATCTGCTGAGAGTCTGAATAGAACAAAGCGGACTGCCTCATGTGGAGCTGGGACATCTTTTATCATTTTCTCCAGCCCTCGGACTGGGATTCACACCATCCACTCCCCTTGTTCTCAGGCCTTTGGACAGACTGCTTCATGCACCTCCAGCTTGCAGATGGCAGAGCACGTGTGTGGGACCTCTCAGCCTCTATAATTGCACGAGTGATCGTATATGTTTGGTTTCTCTGGAGAACCCTGACTAATACAGACCCTATTTCCAAGTAAGGCCACATTCACAGATATCATGGGTTAGGACTTGGACACAGCTCTTTGGGGGACACTATTCAGTACACTACAAGCCTGTTACTTGGTCTTTGGCAGAGGCCAGACTGCAGAGGGTGTGGGCCTCCCAACTGTGTGGTCCTGAGTTTGATCCCTCCACTCATGACCTCTTTACTATGGTTGCTTCCTCTCCCAAGAGGCTCAGGCATCTGCTCTGAAAACTGGAGGTAAGGGTGTTATGAGGACTGACCCCACCGTGTTGGTGTGAGACCAGTTATTAGTTATGTGACTGGGTACATTACTCAACTGCCCCATATCTCAGCTTTCTCATCTGTGAAGGGGGAAGAATCATCATACCTACCTCAACTGGATGTTGAAGATTGTTATCATTTCCCAGAAACATCGTGTGTGTTATATAAGTCTTTCTTTCTTTCTTTCTTTCTTTCTTTCTTTCTTTCTTTCTTTCTTCCTTCTTTCATTTTTTCCTTCCCTCCTTTCTTCCTCTTTACTTTTTTTTGGTCAAGTTACCTCTACCTACAACGTGGATCTCAAGGTCATGATCCTAAGATCAAGAGTCACATGTTCCACCAACTGAGCTAGCAGGTGCCCACGTACAAGTGTTGTTTAAAAAAAATAAAAATAGGGATCCCTGGGTGGCGCAGCGGTTTGGCACCTGCCTTTGGCCCAGGGCGTGATCCTGGAGACCCGGGATCGAATCCCACGTCGGGCTTCCGGTGCATGGAGCCTGCTTCTCCCTCTGCCTGTGTCTCTGCCTCTCTCTCTCTCTCTCTGTGACTATCATAAATAAATTTTTAAAAAATTTAAAAAAAAATAAATAAAAATAAAAAAGTACTGCATGTTGCCTGAATCTTGGGAAGCTGCTCTTGTTCATGTTGTTATTTATGATAAAATGTTGGCATCTATTATATTAGACAGAGGTGATGAAAAGTTCTATCAAGCTTTGATGTTATCCTTTCTCTGGCTTTGAATCAGACACGCCTTCCTTACTCATCTCATGTTGAGTGACCCTGAGCTCAGAATTAGGGCCAGCTCATGTAGTCACACAGGGTCCCATGTGCCCAATTTAATGCTCCACTGTCAGCAGCTTGAAACTCTCAATAACTTTCGAACAAGGGGCTTTGCATTTTCATTTTGCATGGGGCCCCACAAATGATGTAGCCAGACCTGCTTGGCAGCACAGCTTGTCCTGTGCTTGTAGCAAGGAGGAGTCTCCGCAAGGGGTGGTGCTCCCGCTCTGGCCTGCCCATGGCCCATGGCACACAGGGTCATGGCCCCTCTTAGAGGGACTTTTACAAACTAGGTCATGGGGGCTGGGAAAACATTGGGTCCAAGGACGAGCAGATTGGGGTGGCATTTATTTTGCCTGGAAGAGGCGATTTAGGGTCAACCTGGTGGTGTCTTCCAATTTCTAAGGGCTGTGGGGAGGAGAAGCGAGCATGCATGTCCTCTGTTGCCCCAAAGGGCAGCTCCAGCTCAGCATGAGTAAAAGTTCTTTCTGCACAGGAGTTGTGCAAGAAAGGGAATAGCTGACTTGACTTCAAACCTCAACTCTGCCTGGGAGTGAGGAGCCCAGGCTCTGGCTGCAAACAGCTCCACCTCTGCCCAGATCTGTGACCTTAGGTGAAGTCATTCACAGTCCCAAACCCATTTTTCTACCTATAAAAGTGTCTTGATGAGGCTCCATGATACAGGGTGATGATGCTGAAGATAAAGTAAGGTGAATTTATACATAAACCACATAAACGTGGGACGCCTGGGTGGCTCAGCAGTTGAGCATCTCTTTGGCTTAGGGTGTGATCCTGGGGTCCTGGGATCGAGTCCCACATCAGGCTCCCTTCGAGGAGCCTGCTTATCCTCCCTCTGCCTATACCTCTTCCTCTCTCACTCTCTCTCTCTGTCTCTCATGAATAAATAAATAAAATCTTTTTTAAAAAGCACATAAATGCGACTACCTCCATAATAGCTGCCTGCTGTTGTTCTTGTTGTTACTGTTTGTTGTTATTACTGTAAAGTAGTGAGTCTCCTAGATTGGCAGGGTTCAAGTTGAGATGGACCACCGTGGGGCTGCAAGCACACCCCTTGCCCCCTTAACCATCTCAGCATCTGGCATATTTGGATGATTAGCTTAAAAACCTGCAATCATAAAATCCTTTCTTTGTGACAAAGATCCAACGGAAAGACAGTGGTGCTTCTGGGGGAACTGAGGAAGTTTGGAGTTGAGGAGCAGGAGGGCTCCCATCCTTCCTGCATTTGAAAGCCCCGTCCAGCTGAAAGTCCCCTGAGCCAGGACTGGCTGAACTGTGATCCCAGGAATGCAAAGCTCCCCTCCTGGGGTCTCCTAGGAAATGGGCTCCTTCTGTGTCCAGAGCCGGACGCTGGTAATGCCCCGGGAAAGCATCCGGGGGCGATGTGCATGTGTACACTGGCAGCCTGGGCCTGGGAAGCTCTTGGCTCTCCCTGACCCCAAGCCTCTTGCCTCTCGAGCCACACTCAGAGGACTGCAGCTTCTCTGGAAATGTCTTGGCAGGGATTTGTGCTGAGACAAACATTTCTCTCATCTCTCATCCCCCACCCGCCTCTCCTGTCAGCTCTGTGCTGTCCCCAAATAGCATCCAGGAAATGCTCCTGCCTGACCACAGCTCTGCGCATCAGTAACAGGATCTGAGGCCTGGGGTCAGGGAGCAGGGAGCAGCAGATGGGCTCCGTCAAGGGCTGTGCTAGCTCAAAGCACGGAAGAGCCACAGTGTGTTTCTCCCTGCTGGGACAGGAGGAGGGTGGCCCAGGAATTCACAGCATCTCAGGCACACATTCAGGTGGCCCATCTTTCAACAGATACTTTGGAAGCACAGCCCCGTGCAGGCACCTCACCAGGCGCCATACACACAGCTGTGAATAAGTCAGGGGCCCAGTTTTTCTTTTCTCTTTCTTTTCGACATAAGAGTAAGCATTTTAAAGTGTATGAGTTTAGTGGCACCAAGTGCATTTACACTGTTGTGCAACCATCAGCATCGTTGCTAGAACTTTCTCGTCTTCCCAAAAGAAAGCCTCAGACCCATATGCTTTAAATTGTCACTCGCATTCCCCCTCCACCTACACGCTGGCAACCACCGATCCGCTTTCTGCCTCTATGGATTTGCCCATCCTGGACATTTCTTATAAGTAGAATCACATGTTAAGCAGCCTTTGTGTCTGGCATCTTAGCTTGATGTTTCCCAGGCTCATCCACGTTGTAGCGTGTGGTGATAGTAGGTGCTTCTGAAGGCTGAACGATGTTCTACTGTGTGGCTCAGTGTTCTACTGTGTGGCTGGCCAGGCTTTCCTCACCACTGGGCTTTCCAGCTGAGCAACCTTGTTATTCCTCACTCCCAAGAGGAGAAGAGCTCCTCGGGAGTTTCCTGACCCGGGGAAGAATACTGAGAGTAGAAGAACTTTATGTTACACATAAAAGATTGCTGCCTCTTGAGTGCTTACCACATACCAATTTCCCCAGGCTGGAGTCCACAGCCCCACAACTAGAACAGCACCACCTCTGTGACAAGAACATCCACCTGGATCAAAACCCAGCTGTGGGCCCCAGGGTGAGTCCAATCACCTACCTAGGCCTTGGGCGCCAAATCTGAAAAATAGGTCCAAGAGTCTTATCTCGCTCAGGAGGATTAAATACGATGGCATCTGTGATTAGGCCAGTGCTTGAGTGTGAGAGCATTGCCCAGCGATCCTGTGACCAAATGACCCCCATCTTAAACAAGATGTCCTTGTTTAAGTGTCCTTAAACAAGATGACACCATCCCTCAAGGCAATCTTGGCGGTCTCAGGAATGGGCTTAGGGGCCAGGCGGAGCTTGAGAGCCCAGGGAAGCGGCCTGGTACATATAGCCTCTAGTGTTCACCGTTTATCCTTGTCAGTAAATGTCAGCTACTATGTTTCTGCCCTGCTGGGTGAGAGATTTTGCATGTAACTGAGCTCAATCTGAAATTGCATTTTCTTTCCAGCACTACTGACTGGGCACCAGAGGCGGGTTACGTTGTTCTGGTCCCAGCCTGCCTGGCAGCTTGTCCCACTCAAGAGACACAGAGGCCTCTTCCCTGGCTCTGTGCCTGTCAGGAGAGGGAGCCAGGCTCCCCCAGGCATTCCAGGAAGTAGGCGGGCAGGAGCAAGACCCAAAAACAAACTCAGGAGATTTTTACTTATCTTGGTCTGGTCTGTTTCGGTTACAAAGAAAGGAATTCTAACCAAAGGAGCTTAATTCAACTCAACAAATTACAGTTGGGCCTCTATGTCAGGCATGAGACCCATGCTTGTGGTTTATTGGCAAACAAAGCCAAGACTCCTGCCCTAGGAAAGCCAGGTGTTAGACAGTCAGGACAATAAATGGATTATATGGGGTGTCATTGAGTGAAATGAGCTATGGAAAGTAAAGGGAAAGCAGGGGCAGGGAAGTGGCAGCCAAGGTGCTGCGGGTGGGGTCAGGCTGCACCGGAAAGCATGAAGGTGGTCAAAGGGGCTGGAGGGGCTGACATCTGAGCAAATATTTGAAGGTGAGGTGTCTACACAGCAAATGCCCAGGGTGGGGAGGGAATTCCAGGCAGAGGCACCAGCTAGAGTGAAGGCCCAGGCAAGGACAGTGTCTGGCATGCATGAGGTCCAGCAAGGACAGTGCAGTGAGGCTGACTGAGTGAGCGGAGAAGGAATCCAGGGAGAACCAGATGGAGACCAGATGGGATGGGGCCAGGGGCCATCATCCAAACTTTGGCTTTTCTTCAGAGCGAGATGGGAGCCACTACAGTTTGGAGCCAAGAACGAGCGTGATTTGACTGATGTTTTGTTTAAGCAAAGAAGGAAATTCCTAGACTCCCAGGCCCCGGGGCCCCGGGGTGAGTCAGAGGTTGGGGCCTTCCTGCCTCCAGGACACAGGCTCCCGGCGCGCAGGGAGCAGGAAACCAAGAGCCGCAAGCAGCTCCAGGAGACCACGGCCCCAGAGCTCAGTCCTGAAGCCAATGGGGGCCTGAGGGCCGCGTCGCCATATAAACTCCTGGGGAAAGTCTCTGATTGGCTCTGCTCGGACCAATCACAGTAGCCCGATGTCAGGGACTTTGTGATTGGCTCCCCTGTGTCACGTGGCCCCCCTCCCAAGAAAAGGCGTCCTCTGATTGGCTGTGCCACTTAGCATTACAGGCAATGGGGGTCCGGTTCCTGAAATGAAAGTTGCGATTTCCCAGAAGAAGTTAGGAGGGAGAGGTGAGCTGGCCGGGCAAGACAACAGCCCTCCGCGGGGTTGCTGCTCCTGGACTCCGGGGGGGGGGGGGGGGGCGCTATCTGCCCCCGCAGGGGCTGCGCCGCAGGAAGCGCGCTGACCCGTGTTTGCACCGCACCCCTTCCGCACACCACAGGCCGCGTTTCCCAAACGCCCCTTCTCCAGGGTGAGAAGCGGTGGAAGCCGCGCTGACCGCAGTTGGGATCCGACTTCCGAGGTCACTCACTGCAGCCACAGTCACTTTCTTTGATCGCTGCATTTCCACATCCCCGGCTGGAGAAAGCCCCGGCACCGCTCAGCCGGGTCAGGAACCGGTGGCCGAGGTGGGGCCACTTCCCTTCTCTCTGAAGCTGCTCTGAAGTCCCAGACAGCCCGAGAGCTGGGCCTCTGATGCTCAGGAAATGCCGGGCAGAGTGAGCTGGAAGAAGCGGCTGCTCTTTGCTCGGCGTTATAGCCCATCACCAGAGAACTCCTGTGGGGGTTGTTGTGCGTCAACACAGTAAAGGCACAACTTGTGCAGATACATCGGAGCGAATCTTTACAGTCACCTGCATGACCACCACCCAGGGGTGGTATGAACACCTTTTGTTGTTGTTGTTAAGATTTTATTTATTTATTCATGAGAGACACAGAGGCAGAGACACAGGCAGAGGGAGAAACAGGCTCCCTGCAGCGAGCCTGATGTGGGACATGATCCGGGACTCCCGGATCACACCCTGAGCTGAAGGCAGGCACTCAACCACTGAGCCACCCAGGCGTCCCACATATGAACACCTTTCTGATACCCCAGGTGTCTCCTCCTGGGCAGCCCTGGAGCTTCTCTTAGCATCACTGTTGTATTTTCCTGGAGCCCCAAGACCAGGGCCAGGCCAGCACTCCCATCCCCACCCAGTGCTTCGCTGGCCCACCCTGCATGTCAGGGGCACTTCTCTTAGGGGCAAAGAACCTAACCGGAGCTCAGAGAGAAGTACCCGCCCCCCCCCATTCACCCCATCACCACCAAAAACAACAGCAGGGGGTTCCACTGGCTGATAGAGGCTTTAGGGAAATTCTTGGCTAGAGATCAGAGGGCTGTCCTCACTGCCAGGCCCTGGCTTAGTTGGTTCATTCCAGCCGACGACAAGGAAAAGATTCCTACCATGAAGTCATGCTTATCAGTAGGAAGGGCTTCCCCACAAGGTCCCTCTGACTTTTGCTCCAGGTAAGGGTGGGTAATAATCCACTCTGCCCACACTGGTTTTTCCTAGCCTCTGCTGGTGAGGTTTCCATCGTGTTTCAGAAGACCAAGCAGGGCAGAACCCTGCCGTCCGGGAAAGGGTGAACACCCCTTTTGGGCCATGTCTGGTCCACGATTCTGGGGGTGGTGCAGCCACCAGACCCCAACCCCACAATTGAAGTTTTTGAAAGGGCAGACAGCCATCTCTGGTGGTTTTCCCCATCCAGAGACAAGATAGATAGGCATCCTCTGTTCTCAGAAACGTCAGCAGGGAGCAAGCTTGCACGATTTCTTCAAACATACAGGCAGGGCTAAAACCTAATTCAGGACACCCGATAGTTTCTAGGTCCCGTCCCTGATCATGACCTATCATTTATCTTGCGGAGCTGGGACAACCCCGGGCTGGCAGCCCATGTTCCAGAAACATGGGTGTAGATTTACAAGCACATCTTTTATCCAGATAATGGAAGGCTGGGCTCAGAGCAAACAGACAAGCAATCTTCCCCCACTCCACGCCCTACCCCAGCAGCAAGGACTAGGGTTTCCAAGAGCCTCCCTCCTGGCAACCCAAGCATTATCCCTATTTTGAGGAAGAGGAAACTGAGGCTCAGAAACTCATACAGATGGGGGCTTACTCTGTGCCAGTTGCTTAATACCTAAACATGACTCCCTTCAGTTCTCTCAACTGCTGTGCAGAGTGACAATCAGCTGTGTGTTACAGCCGAAAACAAGTGTTCAAAGAAGGAACCTGCTTGCCCGGCGCCACAGCCACCAAAGGCTGGCTCTGAGATTGAGCGTCAGCTGAGTCTGGCTCGAGAGCCCATGGAGGGGTCTCTGCCCTGTGGCCAGTCCTTCTCTGCTGCTGCCTTGGACCCAGCCCAAACTGACATTTCCATCCCTCTGGACAGGCCCAAGGGTGAAGAAGATACAGGAGACTGAATTCTCCCTCTTCCCCACTGCCCTAGGGCACCCCCCCAGCAAAGCAAGTGATGCTGGGAAAACAAAAGGGACAAGATTCCTGCCTTTTCAGAGGTCCTGCTGCAAACCCAGGAAAAAGGGGTGGAGGGGTGGGGGACACAGTAAGGTGAGGATTTTGAAGCCAGAATTTCAAAGATCTTTTATATATATATATATATATATATATATTTATTATATATATATATTTTTATGATAGTCACACAGAGAGAGGGGCGGGGGGCAGAGACACAGGCAGAGGGAGAAGCAGGCTCCACGCACCAGGAACCCGATGTGGGATTCGATCCCGGGTCTCCAGGATCATGCCCTGGGCCAAAGGCAGGCGCCAAACTGCTGCGCCACCCAGGGATCCCCAGAATTTCAAAGATCTTAGGGCACAGACTGTTGGCGTTTTTTGTTGAAGAGCCGATGGATCTTTTGGGAAGTTCCTGTAAGTAATAAAACCATTTGCCCGGGAGTCTCCCAGAAAAGTACAGGGATTCTTCATTTCATTGTGCTTTGCTTTATTGCACTCTGCAGATACTGTGTGTTTGGAGTTGGTTTGGTTTTGTTTCTTTTTTTTTTTTTTTTTGGTTTTGTTTCTTCTTTTTTTTTTTAAGAAATTGAAGGTTTGTGGCAACCCTATGTTGAGCAAGCTTGTCAGCCCCACTTTTCCAATAGCATTTGCTCACTTTGTGTCTCTGCTGCATTTTGGTAATCCTCACAATATTTCAAACCTTTTTATTATTATTATATTTGTTATGGTGATCTGCGCTCAGTGATGATGACTCAGTGGAAGCTGGCATGATGGTTAGCATTATATAGAAATAAAGCAGTTTTAAATTAGGGTATGTGCCCTATTTTCTTTCTTTCTTTTTTTAAAAGATTTTATTTATTTATTCATGAGACACAGAGACAGAGAGAGAGTCAGAGACACAGGCAGAGGGAGAAGCAGGCTCCATGCAGGGATCTCGATGCAGGACTTGATCCCAGGACTCCAGGATCACACCCCGGGCTAAGGCAGGCACCAAACCGCTGAGCCACCCAGGAGTCCCTGTGCCCTATTTTCTAGACGTACTGTTCTCACACACTTACCAGATTACAGTGCAGTAGTAAACATAACTTTTACACGTGCTGGGAAACCAAAAAAATTCATTTGAGCTGTTTTATTGTAATACTCCCTTTATCACCATGGTTGAGAATGGAACCCGCAACATCTCCAAGGGATGGCTGCCCAGAGATGCTACAGAACAAAGGAGAATGGTGTGCTAGTTTCTCATAGCGACTGTAAAAAATTACCACACATGTCATGGCTTTAAACAACAGTATTTTACAGTTCTGGAGACCAGCAGTCCCAAACCAATTTTAGTGAGCTAAACATCAAGGTATCCCAAGGCTGATTCCTTCTGGAAGCTTTCAGGGGAAATTTGTTTCCTGGTCTTTTCCAGTTTCTAGAGGTCACCTGCATCCTTTGGGTCATGGCCTGCCCCCTTTATCTTCGAAGTTAGCAGTATGGCATTCTTCTCTCCTCTCTGACCTCAGTTTCTGTCTTTTCATCTGTTCTCTCGACTGCCTCTCTCTCTCTCGGAGGACTCTTGTGATTTTTTATTTTATTCTATTTATTTTATTTTATTTATTTATTTATTTTATTTTATTTTATTTTATTTATTTATGAGAGACAGAGAGAGAAGTAGAGACACAGACAGAGGGAGAAGCAGGCTCCATGCAGGGAGCCTGACATGGGACTTGATCCCCGGACTCCAGGATCATGAGCTGGACTGAAGTCAGCGCTAAACCGCTGAGCCATCCGGGCTGCCCAGGACTCTTGTGATTGAATTGAATTCACCCACATCTCGAGATCCTAACATAATCGCATCTGCAAAGTCCCTCTTGTCATGTATGGGAACATAATCACAGATTCCAGGGACTGGAGAGTAGACATCTTTGGGGTGCCATTAGGCAACGCAGTACAAAAAGGCAAAGTCACATCAAGGTATCTATGGCTGTGGTTCAAATGTGCAGGCTGAGAGTGGGGACAGATGGCTCAGTTCTCATGCCCACCACCTGCCCTGATCCTCTGGGAAGCACACACAGATCAGCAATAACTGCCACCTGGGGAGCTCCTGCCAGATGTCCAACTTTATCACACCCCCAGAAGGCAGGCACTGCTATACACCCCCATTTTACAGATGAGGAAACAGAAAATCTTTAAGATTTGGCCCCTCGGAGAGGGTAGTCTGGGGGCGGAGCCTGGATCGGGGCCACCTCTTAGCCCTCTGCTTCTCCCAGCATCTGCGGACAGAAGCTGCCTCTGCCTTGAGAGTGGGCGGGGGCTGAGTGCAGACAAGCCTCCTGGTTCTCCCCGCCTCCTCCACCTCCCCACCTCCTGGAGACTGAGCCACACGCCTGCTGCTCCGCCGTCTTTCCCAGAGCTCCCGCCTGCGCATCGACATGCCTCCCCCTGTCCTGGCGCTGGTGAGTGGCCAGGCGCTCCCAGCCTTTCTGCTCTGCAGCACACTGCTGGTCATCAAGATGTACGTGGTGGCTGTCATCACCGGCCAAGTGAGGCTTCGGAAGAAGGTATGCCGCCCCGGAGTCCCGAGCCTCACCTCCCCACGTGGAGGCTCTCTGGCTGCCCTGCTCGGAAGGTGTGGGTATGGGGAGCTTGGCCACCGTGTGTTCAGGGCCAGGGTGTGAGGGCCCGGGGGACCCAGGTGCCTCTTCCAGTCCTGTGAGATGGCCGGGCCCACACCTTCTTGTCCTCTGTTTCAAGGAGCATTTACTCACTGCTGTGCCACCAGGTAAGTACTGGCACAGTGAGTGCTGCTGTGTCTCAAAGAGAAGCAGGTCCCTGAGTGTGGAGTGAGACAGGACGAAGCCTCCATCCAACCTGGAAGCTTCTCAGCACAGGAGATCTGATATTTGGTTATTTGGGTGGAGTGGGAACTAATGACACAGGAGCTGAGAAACCTTTCTTTAAAAGTGGAAATTCCCAACTCAGTAGCAAGGCTGCGTACAAAGCCACCGCAGCCTCCAGAGGCCGGGTCTCGCCAGGCTCCGTCGGAATTTTTTTCTTTTTAAAAAGATTTTATCTATTTATTTGAGAGAGAGAGAGCATGAGCCGAGGGAGGGGCAGAGTAGAAGCAGACTCCCTGCTGAGCAGGGAGCCAGCCCAGGGCTCCAGCCCGGGATCCTAGGATCATGACCTGAGCCAAGTCAGATGCTTAGCCCTCAACTGACTGATCCACCCAGGCACCCCTCCACTGGAATTTTCAAGGAGGAATTTCTCCCACTAATCCAAATCCCAGAGCCAAAACAATAAAGAGGTTGAGATTTGAGCCGGGGTGAGCCGGTGGGCGGGACGACCCATTCAGAACAACTCGGCTTGCATTGGACAGCCCTGCATTGGACAGCCCGAGCCCAAGAAGTTTCAGGCCAAGCTGGCCAGCAGTCCCATTATTCAATAGAGGAATCGTTTCCAGAAGCTGTGCCCCTTTGTCCAGCTCAAAAGCAAAGCAAGGCTAGCTAGCTCTGGGGGGTGGACACCAGGGAGCTGGGATCTTACTGGGAAGTCAGACTCAGCCCATGGCACAGGTGCAGGCAGGGTTCAAGGCAGAGCAGCTCCCTGGGGGAAATTATGCCCAGAGGCAGAGGCACAGGCACAAGGATGGCCTCTGCCCTCCCCCTGCCTTGATCCATCCTGGGTGTGGGATACAGGCACCCACCAGGCACCCACCAGGCACCCAGCAGGGACAGCTGCATTCACCCACTGAGTCCTTCCTTGGAGCTGAGCGTTTAATCCACACCCTGATTCTGGGGGAGGAGGGGGGAAATTACTTCACCTTGTTTTCAGGTGAGGACCCTGGGCTGAGAGGAGACTCTACCTGTGGAGGCCACAGAGCAGAGGTTGAAGTAGGGGTGGGGGGCAGTGTCTGGCTCCACAAACTTGGGGGCATAGAGTTCTCAGCACAAGCTGCAGGGGCCAAGAGCTTCCTTTTCATTGTGAATTCAGGGATTGTAAGGGACGACTTGAGACTGCCTTTCCCCAGTGTCTGAGACTGCCTTTCCCCAGTGTCGTGGGGAGGAGCAGAGAGAAACCTTCCCAGCCCCTAGGCTGTCGCCTGAGGCTCCTTACTATCTGAGAACTTCCCTCCGGTTTCTGCCAAGGAGTCACCCTGCAGGGAGATGATGGATGTGGGCCTCTGGCTCCTCCGCCCACCAGCTTTGGACCGAGGGCAAGTCCGGGAGCTCAGTTTCCTCATCTGGAAACAGGGTAGTCATGGTAGAGCCAGAAGTCAGCACCTGGCACACAACAAATGCTCCACCAAAGTTCTCATGACTTATTAACAACTGGAATTCAGGGACACCCGGGTGGCTCAGTGATTGAGCATCTGCCTTCAGCTCAGGTTGTGATCCCGGAGTCCCGGGATCCAGTCCCGCGTCCAGTTCCTTGCCTGGAGCCTGCTTCTCCCTCTGCCGGTCTCTGCCTCTCTCTGTGTGTCTCTCATGAATAAATAAATAAAATCTTAAGACAACAACAACAACAAAAACTGGAATTCAGTTGAAGGCAGCAGCCACAGCTCACTCAGGGGGGTACACTGAGGCCAGCCACCCTCTCTACACCCCCGGCCCAGTTAGAGGGAGCTCTCCAGCTTCTGACAGCAGGGGCTTGGATTCCAGTCCTGCCTTTAGGAGTGAGCAACCCCAGAACCCTGAACTTCAAAAGCAGGTCCCCGCTAAACGCTAGGATCCTTGGAAGGAAACCATGGCTGGATGGAGCCATCCAAATTGACGAGTCCCTGACCAAAAGGCCAGTGGAGAGGACTTCTGGGTGTGGGGGTTCGGATCCTGGCCATGACAGGCCTCAGGCATGGGCCCGTTCAACTCTGGGGTGGGGCAGGGGCAGCCCCACCGGGTGGGACAGATCAGCGCCTTGGGGACAGAGGTCACCAGGGCTCCAGAGTCCGAGGCAGGGCAGCAGGATTTGCCCTGTTGGATGGGTGCTTGAGAAAGCCTGCTGCTGAGATTCGGGGTGGCTGTGGAGTTGGGGGGCTGGCCTGCCAGAGGCAAGTGGGTGCGGGGTGTGGGCCTCCGACGACTGAAGTTTCACCTTAAGTCCCTGCTGCCCACAGACCATTCATGGAACCCCCACCTAGTGCCAAGCGTCGTGCAAAGGCCTCTCCAGTTCTCTCCTTTACTCTTCACGTAGGAAATGACCTCCATTGAATCCAGAGTTCACAGATGAGGGAGCTGAAGCTCAGGCGGTTGAGCACCTGCTTCTTGATTTTTGGCTCAGGTCATGACCTCAGCATTGTGAGATGGAGCCCCATGTTGGGCTCTGTGCTCACGGGGGAGTCTGCTTGGGATCCTCTTTCTCTCCCCTGCCCCATCTCTCCTCCCATCTCTTTCCCCCCTCACCCTACCCCCCCAGCCCCCATGCATACACACATATATGAACTCTCTCTCTCTCTCAGATGAATGAATCTTTAAAACAAATGTGCAGCTAGCTAGTCAGTAAAGAACTGAGGTTCCCTGCCCTTGACTATCAAACACTCTCATTGCTGTTACTTCAAAGTCCACATTTTTAAGAGTGCCTCCAGGACCCCAGCAACTTCATCTTGGGCCTTGCTCTCTATACTCCAGCCACACTGGTTTTCTGTCCTTCACACTTGTCTATCTTCTGACCCTAGGGCCTTTGTTTGTGCTATTCTGTATATCTTCAATGCTATTTCTCCAACCCTGCCTTCATCTGGTTAATGTTGGATCCTTCAAAGCTTGGCCACAGAAGTCTTCTCTGACCCCCAGACGAGGTCAGGTCTCCTGTGAACATCCTCAAGGCCAAGCTTGTCCTCTCTCTTTGTTTTTTTTTTGTTTTGTTTTGTTTTGTTTTAAATAAGAGTCAAGGTTTTCTTTTCTTTTTTTTTTTTTTTTAAAGGTCTTCTCTTTTTGAACACTCACCACCTGGTCTTCCCTGGTTCATAGGCAATTTCCCAATACACGGAGGCCTCCAGTGTTCATAGGCAATTTCCCAAGAGCAGGGGCAGGAGGACCTTTGCTTTAGTCTGTTCTGGCTGCTATAACAGCAGACCATGGACGGCGGGGGCTTACAAACAGATTTATTTCTCATGGTCCCAGAGTCTGGGAAGTCTGAGTCCAAGGTTCCAGCAGATTTGGAGTCTGATTGAGGGCTCCTTTCTGGGTTCACAGGGTGGCCATCTTCTCACTGTGTCCTCCAGTGGCAGAGGGGCAAGGGAGCTTTCGGGGGAGGGGGGATGTCTCTTAATGGGCACTGAACCCATCTTCGAGGGCTCTACCCCCAAGGCCCAATCACCCCACCTCCTTGGAGTTTACCTTTCAACATATGAATTTGCGGAGCATATGCATTCAGTCCACAGCAGCCTCATTCATGACAAGTGCCAGCACCTGGAGCTCAAACAGTAATTCTTGGCTGATACGTTCCAGGCTTTTGCCAACCCTGAGGACGCCCTGAGACACGGAGGCCTCCAGTATTGCCGGAGTGACCAGGATGTGGATCGCTGCCTCAGGCAAGTACTGATGAGGCTCCATCTGGCCTGTTCTGGGCCGTGGGGCTGGGGATACCCAGAGGACCCAGGTCTTCTGCCTTCCTGAGCCCCTCAGACAGTGCTGATTTACTCATGGATTTAATAACTAATTAATTGTGGAAAAGTAATACATGCTTATTACTCAGGACCCCAGAGTTGGAGAAGGATGCTCAGTGAGAACTCAGTCCCCACCTCCCCTCTGACCTCCAGGCCCCACCCAGCTCTACCCTCTGGGGGCAAACACAGGGTGTCTCTGCATCTTCTCAGGGACTCATTCTGCTTCCTTTTTACCCCCAAAGGGTAACCTTCACCCACTGGTCCATTCACAGGGGGTGTTCCCCATCAGCTCACAGCAGGGTCTCACCTACTGGGTCAGCACTGTCAGACTTAGGCCATTACCCTGCTGAAGGGGTGGTTCTTAGCTGTCTGGCCTGTTCCCCTCCAATGGGCATTAAGGCTGTTCTCAGGCTTTCTCTGCTGTGAAAGTCGATTTGTGCACCATTCAGCAATATTTCTTCCCACTTAAATGCATCCTGCGGTTTTGTTCACACGTACACACTAAGGCAGTGTGAGGGCTTTTGAGGCACTGTTCATAACAGAAAGTGTTTGGCAGTTTGCTGCAGTTCATACCAGTGGGCTAGAGAGTGAGGAGGCAGCGTTTCCAGGGGAGAGGGACCAGCAATCGGAGTTGGGGGGAGAAGTGGGAGGCTGGGAGGCTGCCCAGGAGGGAGGCAGGAGGCGAACAGTCCGATAATTCTCAGTGTATTCCCATGCATCACGGGCAGATGGGTGGGACGCTGTGCTATGAATAATAGAGATTCTTTTATTGAAAGAGAGTGGGGTGTGTTTTTTTTTCTTTGCGTTTTCTTGGCCATTGAAAATAATATACATACCTGTGGTTCTTAAACATTACAGAAATGTGTAAAGTAAATGTGGGAAGTAAAATTCTTTGCTGTTCCACCCTTTTTCTTTTTCTTTTTTTTTTTTAATATTTTATTTATTTATTTGAGAGAGAGAGCACACGAGCAAAGCCAGGGGCAGGGGGAGAGGCAGACCCTGTGCTTAGAAGGGAGCCTGATGCGGGGCTTGATCTCAGGACCCTGGAATCATGATCTGAGTTGAAGGCAGACACTAAACAACTGAGCCATCCAGGTGCCGCCTCGTGTTCCATCCTTTCTAATAAAACTCCAGTGTGTAGTTCTTTATATGAGGTTCATCCATCCATCCATCCATTCGTCCATCCGTCCATCCAACGTGCAATGAGCACTTAATGCAAGGCACTGTGCTAAGCGCTGGTTGTACATTAGTGACCAAAGCCTTACCCCTACATGAAGCCATACTGGTGACCCTTATCTCACCCTCACCCTGGTTGGCTTGACTCTCCTGGGCAGTGGAGAAAGGTGTGAGTTGAGGCAGCAGGCTGCCTACTGTGTGGGGTACACCCAGCTTCTCCCAGGGTTCGCGGATTCTGTGCAGCAAGCTTACTTGTGGCACAGAGTGGTTACAGGAACTTACAGGACCTTTAGTTTCTTTTTAGTGGCTGTAACCAACAGACCCACATGGTGCCCAGATGTTTCCACCCACCCAATGCAATTTTTCCTCCTGATCCAAATGACCCACTCTCCATAGGAGTGATGCTCAAGTGGCTGGAATTTCAATTCAGCACTTTTCGAGCACCTCTTATCAAATAACATTTTATATCCTTTCGGCAAGTGTCTATTGGTGGGGGGAACCTGCTGCACAGGTATTTACTGGGGACTCATCAGCCCATCAGCCCAGACCTGGAGGTTCCTGGTCCCCTGGCACTCCTTCTCCTCCCCCTCCTCCTGATTTCACATAACATCATGGCACCTCCAAGGTGCAGAGCTCAGAACATCACACATCCCATCATCCACTGCCAGAGAAGCTGGAACCTGAGGAGGACGTGCCCTAGAAGCAAGCTGGTTAAATATTAGCCCAGAGTGTGTGATGCAGTCCATTCTCCTGCACAGACAGGAAAGCCCTTAGGCCTTGGTCCTTGGAGGATAAATTTGCCTTGCAGATTAGCAACACGCTGGAGCCGAAACTCTGGGAGAAGTCAGAACCAGGTTTCAGGGGAAACGATGAAACCCAGCATCTTCCATGATCGCTCTCTGAGTTCCCTGGTGACACGTATTCAGGCCAAATCCTGAGCCTAGGTGTATGAAAGTGCAGTGAGGAAGTACCTGAGTGACCCCAAAGAAGGAAGACACACACCTGACTCACGCTTTGCAAAGTTTCCACCTAAATTTGGAGCGTGCAGCCTTAATCCTTAATCCGACTAAACCAGTTTGTCAGGAGATTGGTCCCTAAACCACAACCCTAGAAGGCCCCTAGACATCATCCATCCAGCAGGTTCATTTTGTGGATGGTGACCTGAGGCCCAGGATCAGACTGCAGGCTCCTGCCAGGCCTTCCTTTCTCCTGCTCCCTAAGGGACTTTCATTCACCTGGCCAAGGCGCCCCGGGGCCAGGGCGGGGGGGAGGCCGGCAAGGGTGGGATGAGCCTTAACAGTCACGTCCAGGACAAGGCTGGCAAGGGCAACAAGGGGGATGAGGAGGATGAGGAGGATGGCAAGTTAATCAGGCACACAGCCCCCTGGGGGCAGCAGTGTTCCAAGCACTTCGTAGACATGTCCCCAGGAGGGGCTGGCCCAGGCCGTCTGACCCCTTGGCTCTGCAGGAATGAGACTTTAGGGACACCTGGGTGGCTCAGAGTTTTAGCGTCTGCCTTTGGCCCAGGGCGTGATCCTGGAGTCCCCGGATCAAGTCCCACATCAGGCTCCCTCATGGAGCCTGCTTCTCCCTCTGCCTGTGTCTCTGCCTCTCTCTCTCTCTCTGTGTCTCTCATGGATGGATGGAAAAAGCCTTAAAAAAAATAAAATAAATAGGAATGAGACTGTACTCTACTTGTTACCTGCCTTTGAGATTGAGCAACCGTGAGGCCTGCATTTAACCGCATGGCTGTGTGGGCGGCAGGGGGACCTGGGGAAGAGGACAGACCGCAGTGGCCCCTGCCAGCTGCCTGGGGGTACCCGCAGGTCTCCCTCTCTCTACCAGTCACCTGCACCCCTGCAGCGGGTGTGTTGCAACATCTGGAGAGGGGGAGAGGCGGCCTGCTGCTGCGGGAAGCCCAGCAAGTCCAGTCTAGCAGGGACTGGCTTTGGGTGACTTTTACGTTAAAAAGTGGTTATTATTGGAATGACACGTTTTGCTGAGGCGTCTCTCCTGTACGTGACTCCCTCCATGTCTGCCAGTGTATATCCAGGCCCCCAGGGAAGGGAAGTATTTTCTTGCCTCACTTTTGGTTTCCCCACAGCTCCCTGCCCTTGACACCACTTGTGGCTTCGTGGGGGCCTCCGTCTGTGGTTGGAGACCTACCCGAGGGAGGAGGGACGTGTGTGCCAGCCTGGGACACTGAGAGTCAGAGCCTCAGGGCTTTCTCAGCCCCATGGCCACCTCTCCTCCCTCACTGGTGACCCTTGCGCCCTTGGGTCCCCGGAGCTAGGAGGTGGGCTCAGCACCACTGCTTGGTTTTCTGGGAGGGGGGAAGGGGAGTGGTTGGGGGATATTCATTTCCTGGCCTCTCTGTTCTGCCCCGAAGAGTGGGGATGCCCCTCACCTGCCATGAACCTGGCTCATCTTACCCTCCTCTCCACCCTGCTCCCCCTCATCTGCTCTTTGGAGTTTGGCCCATGTTTCTCTCTCTCTCTCTCTTTTTAGATTTTATTTATTTATTCAAGAGACACAGGCAGAGGGAGAAGCAGGCTCCATGCAGGGAGCCCGATGTGGCACTTGATCCCGGGACCCTGGGATCATGCCCTGAGCTGAAGGCAGACACTCAACCGCTGAGCCACCCAGGGGTCCTTGGCCCATGACTCTCTTAACAGCGTTCTAAAAACTGACTCACTGTCTTAGAATAGGTTTTCCAAATGTGTCTCTCTAATAGTGTATTGGGGTATGCCGGGGTACAAAGCCCCATTTCCTTCAGGAAGAGCCGTTTTAGGGGAGCTCTGCTGTCCCCTCCCCCAGTCAGACCACACAAGTAAGGTAAGGGACTTGCTTGCCCAGGGAGCTGGGGTGGCCCCCGGCCTAGCCTCCCCGTCTAGTTCTTTCCTGTGGCCAGGACAGGGATGGGCAAGCAGCAGCCTTCCCCCCGAGCTGGGCGAGATGTGCCCTGCGGCAGACTTGCTCTCCCCAGGGCTGGCTCCCACAGTGGAGACTCAGGAGAAACTAGGGCTCCTGTAGGCTCCAAGACAGGACAGACGCCAACTACTATGCCCTGAGTCTGACCTGAGGAAGATCCAGACCCCCTGGGATTATGGAAGCTTCTATACAGTACCCAGGCTCCAGTACCCCACCTCACAAGACCTCTCTCCTGCCCTCATCCTGCCTTGCTCCCTCTCATTCCACCACTCTCCAGACGCTTGGGTCACTGTGTGCCCTGAACACCTTATGCTCATCCCCACCTCGAGGCCTTTGTGCTTGCCAATCTCATTCCCTGGAAGTTCTTCCCTTGTAGGGGCCACCTGTGGATGACTCCTTATCATCCAGGCTTTAGGGCAAATGTCTTGCCTGGACCACACCTACCGCAGTCTTGGGGCTGAGACCCCAGCAGCACTGGGCTGCCTCTGAGGAATGC
The DNA here is from genome assembly GCF_905146905.1 of Nyctereutes procyonoides. Taxonomy (NCBI): domain Eukaryota; kingdom Metazoa; phylum Chordata; class Mammalia; order Carnivora; family Canidae; genus Nyctereutes; species Nyctereutes procyonoides. The sequence goes on from NW_026575020.1 coordinate 36,149,437, forward strand.
CTCCTCCCTTGCCCTGCCCTGCCCTGCCCGGCCCAGGTCAGCCCTTGCCCCAGGCTCTCCTTGCAAGTGGGAGGGAAGGACTCTGCAGCAGGCCCAGCACCTGGGAGCTATGGGGCTGGGCCTGGCCTGCTGGCACCGTATTGGTGAAATGCCTTCCAGCTGGAAGGACCTGGAGAAAGTGCTCTGGTTCCAGCAGAGTCCCCAGGCCTCAGTACACATGGCCTGTCCTTGGGGGAGGTCACAGCCCGGAGCCCACTTCTTGTTTATCCTCCAACAAACCATCTATGGCCTCAATCGCTGGCTCAGCCTCTAATTTATGGGACTTGACCTTCCCCACCTCTTCCCAAGGAAGCTGCCTATTAGCAGGAGTCATGGAAAATGTGAACCAAACTCTTTGCAGAAGTGGATGAGTTTTCTTTCTTGGTCATTTATTTATGGCAGGGTTATGCACAGCCCTCCCACTCCGCCCCCCACCCTGCACCCCCCACCACCACACATACTCACATGCTTGATCATTTTAAACAAAATTAAAAAACAACAACAACAACAACAACAGGGATAGCATGATGAAAGGAAGAGCTTCACCAACGACCAGCGATGGGTCAGCTCCAGCGAGTGGAAGTAGCTCTGTTATGGTCCCCGAAAGGGGAAGGAGGCTTTGCTGGTATTCGGGGGCAGAATAGAACAATCAGGCAAGTGTTTCAGATGCATGCTCTTAGGCTCTAGCCCATGCCACTCAGGAGTGCCCAGGCACCTGCATCCAGGAGGGTGGCCTCAGAGAAGCCCTGCCTGGCGGTAAAGGGCACAGGCTCGAGTCGGACTCCACCCAGCTCTCAAACCCTCAGAGCCCCACTTTTCCCACCTGGTGTCCAAGGCCAGAGGGGAAGATGGTGGGGAGTGTGGCGGGGGCCAAGTCCTGGAGAGCTTGCTAAGGAAATAAGGAAACCCCAGCCTGCTGCCTGTCCTGGCTCCTAGCCTGTAAGCGGGGCTTCATCCCTCAGCTGTGGCAGGTGCCAGCTTGGAGCTGCTGTCCCTCCTGCCTCCGCGGTATCTCTTTGTCCTGGCCGTGAAAGGACTTGGCATGCTGAGATGATCCCCGGTGGTGCGGGGCCTCTCAGGGCAGGCGGCTGCAGCCCCCATGATGTTATCAATGCCAACACCTGACTGACCACGTGCTCTTGCTTTCCCAGAGCCCACCGGAATGACATGGAGACCATCTACCCCTTCCTGTTCCTGGGCTTTGTTTACTCCTTCCTGGGGCCTGACCCTTTCATCGCCCAGATGCACTTCCTTGTCTTCTTCCTGGGCCGCATGGTGCACACCGTGGCCTACCTGGGGAAGCTGCGGGCACCCACCCGCTCCCTGGCCTACACCGTGGCCCAGCTCCCCTGTGCCTCCATGGCCCTGCAGATCGTCTGGGAAGCAGCCTGCCACCTGTGACCTGCAGCTGACACCGCCTCGGCCACCAGACCACCGGCCACGAGCCGCTGTGACTGTACCTGGGGGACTGGGCATCCCTTCGAGATTGTAATAGGCTCCCAGGACCTGGCTTCTTGGCAACGTGCTGAACACAGGATCCCAGGCACCGCAGGCCTGCGTGTGTTGGCATGAACGTGTGCACATGTATGTGTGCGTGCTCCTTGGATTTCCGGGTGAAGTGGCTGATTGGACCACGTAGAGATGTCAGGATTGCTAGAAAATCCTTCCACTCAAATACCAGAGCATTAAAAACCACATTCTTTCTTTGTTGCTAAGAATCAGAGGAGACTCAGTCCAGGCTCCTAAACCAGACGACCATCCAGATCCAGGGCTATGATAAACGCAAATGTCTGAGAGCCACCCCAGAGATTCCAGTTCAGCTAGTTCAGAGCAGGCCCTGGGCATCCACATTTTTACAAAAGCTCCCCCCGTGTCCCATTGATAGCCAGGCCTGGGAGCCACTGCCAGGTCCCTCTAGAAGCAGGGACCAGGATAGGGTGGTGGGAGTTTAGCAAGGTGAAGGTAGGGTTATGTTCCTCTGTGTCTGGTTGACCCTCCTTCGGCTCAGTCCTCATCCTTCCCGGGATCATCTTCTAGGTGCAGATGTCCATAGGAGGGGCCTCCAGTACAGCTGGCTTCTCTTTCCGAGGAGTCAGTCTCCCCTAAAGGCTTGTCAAACTAGGACATTGGGCCTTGAAACACTAACAACTTAAAGGAAATTTCCAGCTCCTTTAGTAACTGCAAGGTTTGAAAACCCACAAATGAGCACCCCCGTGGGGAGTCTGTGAGTGTGTCTCCCATACTCTTGTTCTGAGATATATGTGGCTTTCGTCATTAAATGGAGTCTGTCCAGCTCGGCCCATCACCGTAGGACATCCCGGCTGCCTGTTCCTGGGGTCCACCCCCCAAGTTGGTAATTTTCGCTGGATAGTTTTGTTGGTATGTGTGTGGGGGCCAAACTGACAGGACACCGTCTCTGGCAAACACACAAACACACCCTGACTGGGTGTGTTGAGCTGTGCAGCAATAAGCTGCTCTGACACCTGACCCCTCCTGCCTCCTGTGAGTAAAATGGTCTATCAACTCAGTTTTCACAGATGAGGACACTGAGGGGCGGACCTGAAGCACAGGGCCAGCCGTGGATCCAGCCTGTTGGGCTCCCACGCCCTGCTGTAGCTGCTGTCCCCCATGGCCTCTGTCCTCCTACCTTCCTCCCCAGGGCTGCCCCCTTTCCCCAGGATCTGGGAAGCCCCCGGGCGTGTCTCCCCACAGGCTGCAGCCCCTGGACTGCCCTGGTGGGTTGGTGGACCTGCTGGGTGGGGGCCTCATGGGAGCTCAGGGGACCCTGAGCCACTAGCCCCAGCTCCAAGCTCCGTGCTCCGAGCTAGGAATGGATAACACTCCCCCCTGGTGGCGAGACGAGCCTCTAGTCTCCACTGTGGCTGCGGAGCCTGCTGTTTGCTAAGCCCTGGCTCACTTGATCCTTAAACCCATCCCTGGAGAGGGGCGTCTCTGTGTTTTGCTGAGGGAAGGAGGGCTCAAGGGGCGGAGAGCAGTCACGCCCAAGGTCCCAGAGCTGGGATACGGTTTAGGCCAGAGGAGCAGACCTAGAATGTATTTTTATGTTGTAATATTTTCTCTCCTGGGGAAAGGGGCTGAGGGGGCACAACGCCTAACTTGGAGCCACCCGGCACCACAGAAACCTTGTGAACATGGGACCTGTGTGAAGGGGTTGGCCCGTGGAGCCCCTGTGCAACACCATTCATCTCTGGAATCCCCCTAGATGTTGGGGGAGGCAGCTGCAATGTGTGTGGGGGCAGCAGGACAACAGACAGTGACAATCCCAAGTGCCAGCACCCTAATGGGGGGAGATGGAGCAGTGGGAACACCAGGGAAGTGGACAGGGTGGAGGGGTGTGGGGATGGAGGGAAGGTGGGAGGATGAAGGGGAAATGGGAGGTGGAGACATAGGAGGGAGGTGGAGGGGAGGAAGGGTCCAGGGAGGTGGGGGTGGAAGGGAAAAGAGAGGAGGTGAGAATGAGGGAAGGTGAGGTGGAGGGGAGATGAAGGGGGTGGGGACATGCAGGGAATGGGGCTGAAGGGGACGGCAGCAGTGGGGCTCCCCTGAGGCTTTGGGACCATGTTGGGGACATTGGAGGGGGGATCAGCGTAGCTGGGTTTGTGTCCTAAGAGCATCTCTGAGAAAGCTGGCAAAGTGGGGTTGAGAGCCAGGCAGGGGCCCTTGCTCCCTGGGTGCCGTGGACAGTACCCTGCTCGCCCAGGAGAGGCAGGTGTGAGCAGAGAGCAGGGAGGGGCCAGCCCGGAGCGCTGTCAGGGGGCAGAGGGCAGGAGCTGCAGGGTTTTTCAGGGAAACAGATGCCCAGGGGCCTGATCTGCTCCTACCCCCCAGGGGGTGGTAGTCCGGGATGGGGGAGGACTGGGAGCGGTCCCCTGGCAGCAGCTGCCCCCTCCCCCGGGGCTGCACACCCAGGCCCAGGGAAGCCAGCACCTGTTTCCTAGCAGGTGACACAAGCCGGGCAAGGTCCCCAAGACCAGTCCACATCTGCTGACCTGGCCAGAGGCAGCGCACTCGGCCATCCCCGAGGCCACCTCGGGCACGTCACAGAGTGCGAGTTGTCCAGCCCTCATCTCTGCAGTGCACATGCCCACCACCATCTGCCCGGATTTAGCCCCACTCATGGGGGGTGGTGTGATGTGTGAGTGGTGAGCAAGGACTTTGGGCCCCAGCCCGGGCCTGGAAAGCTGAGCTGCCCCTGGCTGGGATGCAGGGCCTGGGGGCATCTTCTTGTGGGGCATCCCAAGTAAGCCGGAAAGGCCAGAGCCAGGCTGGGGTGTCACACACACCCCAGGGTCAGGGTGCTGGGCTGCAAGTTGGGACCTTCCCCTCAAAATGTTGCCTATTTTGTCTGATGCTATAGAACCTTTACCTCCCACCACCTCTCTCCAGTACACACCCTCCACGGAGGAAGCCTGGGACAGGTGACGGCTGGTGGTCTCTGTCCCATCATGGGCCTCGCCAGGAGCTCCTGGGGCTCCCTCCTCCATTGGATTTCTTGGCTCAAGGCTTCCAAGAGCTTCCCTGGTGTGAGAGGGACTTAGAGGAATAGGCAAGTGTTGAAAGGGCAAAGAATCCTGATTTCACAGAAAGACTGACTTCTGCTCCTGAGCGGGCTGGGCCTCGGGCAATCGCGGAACAGGGCGTGTCTGCCTGGCAGGTGGAATCCAGCCAGGCTTCCCAGGACAGCTGTCCTTTGAACTGGAACCCGAAAAAGGGGTGGGTTGTTTTTGTTTTTTAAACTGTACGAGTAAGGGTCAACGTCGAAGGTTTAGAAACTACAGAAAAGCTCAGAGAAGAAAATAAACACCTTCCATACTCTCAGCACACAGAGGCCATCCTGGGTCACCTTCCAGGTTTGTGCCCCTTGCCATGAGGGCCTGGGTCATTGTAACAGCTCTCCATCGGGATTCCCAGCCTGTCAGCATCCCCTCGGCCCCACCCCAGCGTGCACTCCCCACGTTGAGCCAGACGCTTCGCCTGCGTGCTGAGCCTTGGTGGCTTCCAGCAGCCTCCTCCCAGGGAGGCTGGCATCTTCTTCATCTTCTCCATTGCTGGTCTCTCCCTCTAGAGTGTGTGCCTCTGGGAGTCAGGGGTTTGGGTCCTACGGTACCTGTGTCCCCAGGTCTTGGAAGAGCACCTGGCTCCTAGGATGTCTCTCAAAGTGAACGAGTGGTGTGCAAAATGTGTGTGAGTGTGTGTGTTGTGTGTGCCTACGCACTTGTGTAGGTATAATATGGAGATACGGATTTAGGGGCGCTTTTACCCCAGCGTGTGATTCCACGACAAAAAGTGTTTGTCATAGGTTTTTCAGCACTGGGGAGACGGTGTGTCACAGATGTGGGTGGCATCTGTGGCTCACAAGCTTGCAGCTATAGGTCAGATTGGCTCTTCTGTCATCGCTTCAGATCCTCCCTAACGGCACCTCTGCGTTTCCTCCCTGGGCTTTCGATGGTCGGAAACATGAATTTTAACAACTCCCTGATATTCCAATATCCTGGGTAACCTCATCTTTTCTTTAATTTGCCCTTATTGTTGGAGAAATTAAGGGTGGTTCAGTGGTTAAGCATCTGCCTTTGGCTCAGGGCGTGATCCTGGAGTCCCAGGATCGAGTCCCACATCGGGTTCCCTATAGGGAGCCTGTTTCTCCCTCTGCCTATGTCTCTGTGTCTCTCATGAAAAAATAAATAAAAATTTTTAAAAAGAGAAATTAATTTTCCAGGATGCGTCAGCATTAGCAACGCTTTCACGAGCATCTTTGCACAGAGATTTCTGTGCAGGTCCGTTTCTTGAAGGTACGTTTCTAGAAGTAGAATTACTGAGAGTTACTTAGTAAAATTCTAGAAGTGGAATTACTGAGCACATTTTTAGTGTTTGTGGTATATGTTGTCCTCCAAAAAGATGGTTCCAATTTGGATGGGATTTTTAAAAGAGTTTTGTCAAGTTTTAGTACCCAAGTAGGGGAATTTACAAGTGTATATATAAAGAATGGAGACCACCCACAATCCCATGTCCCCAAGAAAATCATTGTCCATATTATGGCTTATTACTTTCCAGATTTTTTTACTATGCATATTGTATATATGCATATTGTATGTAATAGGCATGGTATGTATTATGTATCTGTGCATATTAAATACATATAATATGCATATAATAGTTATATGTATTTAATATGCATATATTTATATACACTCTATATTAGTGTGTGTGTACATATATATGTCTCCAAAGAGATTGTGAGGTATGCCATGGTTCTTTACCTCTGCTCCTTGGAGGCCTGCCAAGTGCCACCCCCGGGACAAGGCTTGCTCCTCTCAGCACCTGTGCCAGCCAAGAAAACTTTGAATAGCTTCACTTCCTAAAGTGTGAATTATGAAAATAATAGGGTTTTTCTTCCCATTTCCAAATACAAAATTATAACACTGAACTATTCTTTTTTCAAACTACACAGAACTCCCCAGACACGCAGAGGTATCTGCTGACTGTCTAGAATTTGACTTTGTTTTTTAAAAAAGTCGACACTCTTTTGTAACCCCTGTTGGAAGGCATACTCACGGCCATAGGGGAAATGGCCTGAGGAAGGAGCATGGCAGGGAAGAGGGACTGTCTGGAGAGTCTGGGGTGGGGGACAAGGTGAGGGCTAAGCCTGGACAGGGAGAGCAGAGCCAGATGGTGAAGCCTCAAACACCTGACCTGGGTGATGGAACATTGCTGAGAGAACCCTAGGGAGGCACAGGAGGCTTTGGACAGCAGAGGCACATGATCAAAGCCAGGTTTTAGGGTAAGAAATCTGTCAGCTTGTGCTGAATGGCCTGAAAGGAGATAAGACAGGAGGCTCTCCCTGTGTCTTGGCAGATAGTTTGAGCACAGGCTTCGTGTCTCCTCTGTAGTGGGTCTGGGGTTGTTGGGTGTGCCACGGGCAGAGGAAGGAAGGCCAAGCGCAGGTGGACATCCAAGCTCCATCTCCACCTGAATTCATTTTCTATGCTGCTTAACAAGCTGCCATTGTTGTAGCAGCTTAAAACAACACCCACTCATGATCTTACAATTTCTACAGGTGAGGAGTTGGGGCACAGCCTGACTGGTTCCTCTGGTCAGGGCCTCACCAGGCTGCAGTCAACAAGGACTTTGGGCTGAGGCCTCATCTGGAGCTCGGTATCCTCTTCAAGTTCATTCAGATTATAGGCAGGACTGAGTTGGGTGCGGTGGTTGTCAGCCTGAGGCCCTCTGCTGCTGGGGGCCGCCCCTCCACAGGCAGCTCGCCACAGGGCTGTTGGGTCATAAGGCCGGCGGGCAGAAGAGCATCTCTCTGCTCTGGATCCCTTCTTTCAGGGAACACCTGACTCTCCTTTAAAGGGCTCACCTGCTCAGGTCAGGCCCACCCAGGAGCATCAATCTCCCTTTTGATCAAGTCACGTCAACTGATGAGGGAACTTAGCTAAACCTGCTAACTTCATTTTTGGTTAGAAGCAAGTCAGAGTTTCCACCCACACTCACACAAGGACAGGGGTTACACCGCACTGCAGCTCCCTGGGTGAGAACCCAGGGCCATTGCAGAATGATGCCTACCACCCCACCTCTCCTCTGAGTGCTCCTTCTGATCTCAAGGTGCCCGTGCCTGACCCCTCGTATCTCAAGCTCAGTCCTTCCACGGTGTGGCCTGAGGGTTAAGAAGCCCCCAAACACACTCTCTGCAAAGCAGAAAAGAGGTACTGATGACCACACAGCTTTGAGACTTGCAGGAGTGAGGGCAGAGTAACAAGCAGCGGAGTGCCCAGCCGGGTGCCAGGGGGCCGCTCCTTACGGGGGCCACAGCACGAAGCAAGCACATCTTCCATCTTTATTTTTTCTTTTTTTTTCCCCATCTTTATTTTTTCTAAGATTTTATTTCTTTATCCATGAAAGACACACAGAGAGAGGCAGAGACACAGGCAGAAGGAGAAGCAGTTTCCCCACAGGAAGCCAATGTGGGCATTTTCTATCTTTTTTTTTTTTTTTTTTTTTTTTTTTTGGCATTTTCTATCTTTAAAGAGCTCTTGGGACGCCTGGGTGGCTCAGCGGTTGAGCCTCTTCCTTTGGCTCAGGGCGTGATGCTGGAGACCCGGGATCGAGCCCACATCGGGCTCCTTGCGTAGAGCCTGCTTCTCCCTCTGTCTGTGTGTCTCTGTCTCTGTGTCTTTCATGGATAAAGAAATAAATAAAAAAAAATTTTTTTAAAGAGCTCTTTATGAGGGGCGTCTGGGTGGCTTAGTGGGTCCTGGGATTGAGCCCCATGTAGGGTACAGGGAGTCCACTTCTCCCTCTCCCTCTGCCCCTTCCCCCTGCTTGTGTGTGTGTGCTCTCTCTCTTTCTCAAATAAGTAAACAAAATCTTAAGAAAAAAAAAAAGAGCTCTTTATGCAGTTGAGACTACTACACTGGCCTGCTCGTTCTATTTCTCTATGAGGATATTAGCCACATCACAGAAAATACACAGACAAGCGGATTGCAAGCCAGTATAAAAATTTAAACTATAATATTTATATTTGTGTTTGTGTCTTCCCAGAGTTTTCACATCGCGTGGATGAGATGTGTGCTTAACAGGTCAGCACATACTGGCTTTTTACCCCCAATTTTGGATTCTTTCTCCAAGTGGGGCTTAGAGATGGAATTCCTGGTGACGGCATGTGAACATTTTCACGACTGTTGGGACATTTTCTGGAAGGCTGGTGCCGAGTTTTATGCTGTGATTTGGGATTTGCTTGTTTCTCTGAAGAGAAGGCTGGGTGGAGGGCCTGCGGCCAGCCTGGATAATGACCCAACTCTGTGCCCAGTTGCGACCTCACAGCACCCTCCAGGGGCAGATGACAGGGGTACAAGGGCAGGGAATGCCATTTTGCTCTGGTCCTCAAGGGCGCTCCTGGAGTGTGGGCATGGAAGGGACGGGACAGAGCCGCTGAAGCTTGTGTGCTGAGTTCTGGGGTCAGGAGAAGTGCTATTGCACCCCAGGACGTGGAGTGTTCTGACTCCCTCAAATTCTACTCTGTGCCCCTTGATCATAAACACCCAAGTGTCCATTTATAGAAAGTAACTGTGCGACAATCCCGTGAGGTGTCTTGGGTGCTTACTACCTGTTGCCAGGCCCATTTCACAGAAGAGGCTTGCAGAAGTGCTGTGCCCAAGGTAAAACTGGTCTCTATTTCTCAGGTTTGGGGTTTTGCAAGAGCCAGACTGCCTTTTCTCTTTCTTTCAATCAAGTTCTTTTATTTCAAACAAAAAACTAGCAGCAAATGCACACAATGTCCTCTCCCAAGCCTGCTTGGCCAAATGGGCAGAAGGAGTCGGACAGAGGAAGATTCCAAGTTCTCCCAGCCTGGGCCAAGGCCTTGGGTACCTTATCCTCATGGAAAATTCTATCCTGGGACGGGTGCCCAGGAGGCTGCCCACACAGCCCTGCAATTAGGGCGACAATAGCGACAGCCTGTTGCAGGGAGGGCTGCTGTGTCCCCTCCCTCGCTCCCAGGAGGAGCATGTGTAAACGATTAAGCCGGTTTGTTTTCTCCAGCATGCTTGGGAGGAAGTGACATTGACGTCCTTGTGGCCCAATGGCAGGGCCAGTGCCTCCGTGGGAAACAGGTCCCCAGCGTTTTCCGAAGCTGGTGTTTTTGGGACCTACCTTCTAGGCCCCAACCAGAGCCTTCTTCCCAGGGTGACCCCATCCCTGCTGCCAGCAGCCCCAGCCTGGCGATGCTCCGTGGCACCCTCCCTTTGGATTAGAAATAGAAAGACCGCTGTGCCCCCCTCTGAGCTCTGGAGCACTGGCCAGTGCCTGGGCTGGCCTGTCACTTGCTATTGGTTGAGTGCTTCTGGGGAGGAAAGAGGCCTGCTCGGCTGCCCTGCCGGGAGGGCACTGCTCTGGCCTGGTGGGCCGGCCCTTGGCTGGTGCAGATTCCTGGGGTAGGGGGAATGGTGAGCTCCTCACGCTCTTGTCTGGGTGGAAGGGCAGGCCAGCATCTTCCCAACACCTCTGCCCGGCAGGTCCTGCTTCCAGGGTCTTCTTCCTCCCCGGCACTTCTGTGTGCCTAAGCCCAATCCTGGCGCCCCTAGCCTCCCTCGGCTCCCTCAGCTCATCATCCGATCATTAACCTGTGCCCCTGGTGTGTCTGGGACACCTCCCACATCTGCGCTCTCTGTCCCCATCTGGTCCAGGCCGCTGCCGCCCCTCCTTGGACATCTGCCCTGGCCTCTGCAGTAGTCTCTCTGCCTCTGCTCCTAGCCCTATGGCCACTCCTCCACACAGAACCTGGGGTGGGGGTGTCCCTCCACCCAGCCAATCCCCTCCACGGCTCCCCACTGGCAAGACATCCAACTTCTAGATCTGGCCACGCAGGCCCCACAGGAGCCAGCCTCTGCTTCTCTCCACCTTCATCCTGCATCAAGAGATCCAGCCCTGCAATTATCCCACTGGCCCAGAGAAACAGCTTTTGGCTTGCTTCCCCCAGGGCCTTCACACACACTGTTCCCTTAGCCAGAAACAATGTTCTCCCCCACTCTCTTTGTGCGGCAAACTCTTCACCCTTCCAGGACTCCTCTTCCAGGAAGACTGCCCAGATGTCTTAGACTAGCTTTGGGGCTCCCCGTGTTTGGCATGGCCTCTGCAGCAAGGGACCCCAGGTCAGTTCTCTGCTCTCTCCTCTAGGCCCAGGGCAGAGCCCTGGCACACAGCAAGCATATCATATTTGTTCACAAATATGTCACAAATTTGTTCACAAATTTGGCACACACATGTCATATTTGTTCAGTGAATGAAGGGTAAGCGGGGGCCCAGAAATCACTTAGCCAAGGCAGAGGCCAAACTAAGCCAGACAATACAGCTCTGGCTGCATCCAAACCACTCACCACCCTCTGCCCCCCACCCCAGTCCAGGGCACAGGTGTCTCCCCCTCTCTGGCTCTCATAGTCAGGCGAGCCTGAGCCCCCTTCAGACAGCAGAATACCTCCTCCCCACGCCTTCACCCTCGTCGGTGCCCCATACTCTGCTGCTGACAGAGTCCCAACTGTCCAGCCGCAAGGAAGTCACATGGTGAGCGTCCTGGGGCTTGTTTGCACATCTGGAAAGGGCAAAGCTCAGCTCACAGGAACTCAGTATTCAGGGTGAAATCACAGACAAAGTGTGGAGAAGAAGATATCAAGGGGATGGGAGGGATGGGGGATGGGGAGGGGTCCTCACTTCACTCATAGTTAGAATTACCATACCTCCTAAAACAAAAAAACGGGGACTGTCCCTCACACAAGGACCATGATAAGGCTTTGAGGTGTTTGAGGTCATCTAGGAGATGTGGCCCACAGTGGGGAGGGCTGACACCTTGGGGCACTTTGCTGCAGCATGGGCAAGGCAGACCTTGGGAAAAGAGGTCCAGCTGATTGACTCCATCGGGTGTGATTGCTGTGTCAGTACAGGGCCCTCACCGGGAAGGGCTGGTCATCTGTGCTCTCTGGGGATCAGGGAGTGCCGTCCTACTTCTTAGGGGCCGGTTGAGGTCACTATCCAGACAGAGATGACTCTGAACTTCCCCCAGAGGGTGTGTACCCACAGAAGGAGTGGTATGGGGGCAGGGGGAAAAGGCTGGCTTCAGACCACTCCCTTCACCCCAGCTTTCTGCAAACTCACTGTAAGTGATGTCATTAGCTGGTGGTGTATGTGTCCTCTGTCACCCCCAGTTATCATCTACCAAAAGGCAGGGGGTGGGTACTTGGACAAGGTCTTTTGGTGTCCTTGGCTGTTAGGAGCACTCCTCTGTCCTGGGAGGCCACCTGGGACCCCCCACTCTGCACACCCACTTCCTAGACCATCTGCCTAGGGCCCCCTATAGTCAAGTGCCCAGGAAGGTCCCACACCCTCTGCATGCCCGGAGATAAGAGATTTAATTGCAGCATCTGCACCCTCCTCCCACAGTCTGGCTAGCCCAAAAATCCATGGTCACCCGCCCTGCCTCCCACCATAGGGCAGGGACACCCCCTGTCCAGACAGGGAAGGGATCCTGTCCTGAGTCACACAGCAGGGTTTCTCCCAAACACCTAGGTGTGGGTCTCTGTTCTCCTAGCCGACTTCCCATCTGTGGGGCTCTGCAGGGCGACCGAGGGCTTCGTTCACAAGAAGGTTCAGACGTGAGGGCATCTGGCCCTGCCACAGCTGTGGGTCCGAGCCGGGCCCAGAGCAGTTCCTGTGGCTGCTGCAGGCTAGGGCAGGGCCCCAGAAGGCCATCCCTCACTCAATTGCTCTGCTGCCCTCACCCATGCTCCCTCAAATTTTGGGGGGCTTAAAATTTTTTTTTTTTATTTCTTAAAGACAAAAGCTTTTCAGTTTTAATACACAAAATCGATGCAGTCCTTGGTGGGCTCCTGTTCTGCCTCTGGCCAACTCTTCCAAAGGTCAGGGGCCAAAGTCTCCCACGGCTGCAGACCAGGGGCTGAGCCAGGCTCCTGGCATCCCAGCAGCCTCTCGGGCCCAGGAGTCTGGATTGGAGAGAGGGGGCAAGAGAGCCCAAGCAGCCTGTCCCAGAGATGGCGGACAGGAGAAGGTCGCCTCCCTGCACGTCTGCCCTCTTGGCCATGGTTAGGCCAGGAGGCAGCTGGGTCCTGGTGGCCTGGCCATCAGTTCACCGTGGGCACCTGGCTGTGGTGCAGGCTGAACTCTTTGGCCTTGAGACGGAGGCTGGCAATGCTGTTGGCCATGTTGACTCCCGGGGTCGCAGGGCCCGAGCCTCCAGGGCTATACGGTGGCACTGTGCTGGGGGTGACAGAGGTAAAAGGACATGCAGCTGCAGCTGGCATGCTGCCCAAAGCTGACTACTTCTGGCTGCCAGCCCTGGGCCCTGGCCTCTGGTCCCCCTGCCTCCCCACCTCAGTTTACTTTCCTGGGAAGCCCTCCCCCCAGGGGCAGGACATAACTTGGGAGCTGTAGGATTTGGGTTAGAGTCAGAAACACCCACAGATGGCACTGGGCCACAGGACAGCCCCTGCGGGTTTGTAGGCCTCCCTCCCTGGATCAGGAGCCTCCTGAGGGCAGAGCCTGGGTCGTGTTCACCCCCAGTCTTGCGCTGGGCCCTGTGCACAGCGGGGTGGAGATGGTGTGAACATGTACTTGTACAGAGGATGCTTCTCAGTAGTGCTCTTGCTCCAGGTAAGGATGGGGCAGGAGAGCTGGCCACCACAGGCAGCATGAGGACTCTGACCCCACAGGCCCACCTGCTGGATCTTGCCTCCCACAAGACCAGGGCTCCAGCAGAGTGCCTCACACAGATAAGGGACTGGTGGTGCCCCCTGGAGTTGTGGGTACAGAAACAGAACTCCCTAGCACCTCTTCCCTCTTCCTGCCCTGCCACCTTTATCCAGCTTTGACTATGGCAAAACTGCCCTGACTTTGGCTCTGGACCCCAGCCATGCCCTCTGAGATGGGGAGGCCATTCCCTCAGCTCTCCTGGCTGAGGAGGCCTGCACAGGGTGCTGGGGCTCTGTGCCAGCCCAGAAATCTTCCTCCTGGTTTCTAGTGTCCTCAAGGTGACATGAGTTCTTTGCTTCCCCTCCAGACAGGCTTTATCTTCTTGCCCCTACACATTCACATGCACAATCATGCACATGCATATTCATGCACACATAAGCACGTGCATGCACACTCACAATCACATGCATATATTGCTATGAGAACACACTTGTGTGCACATGCTCATGCTCCTCCAATACACACACACGCATACACTCATGAGCACACACGCACCGGCTACACACTGCTCGGTAGGCCCTGGCTTCAGGGGTGCCTGGGCACCACTCACAACTCCCTCCAGAGCCTCCAAGAAGTCTGGACCCTGAGTGGCCCCAGGCCTCCCTGCTGGAAGGGGCTCCACTCTCACCTGTAGGGGGACGAGGTGGTCCAGGACAGGTAATCTGGACTCAGGGCTGTGGGCCGGGGAGCCACAGGCTGTTCGATGGCGGCCTCCTGGCTGTAGGACTTGAGCAGCGTGGCGGAGCGGTTGGCCAGCATGGCCCTCTCATTTCGGCGGAACTTGGCCCTGCGGTTCTGAAACCAGACCTGGGGGCGGGGGAGGCGTGTTGGACGGGGTGCAGCAGGCTGCAGAGGGGACCCACACCCTGGTGGATGTGGGATGTGCCCCCTGCGCCACCAGCTCTGGACTGCCAGCTTCACCTCGGCCGGGGGTTTCCTTATCTGTAAAAGGGGGATGATCCTGCTGGGGGGTGAGCACACCTCAGAGACCGGGGAGGAAGGAATGAGAAGGCAGGCGAGCACTTCACCTACAAAGCACTGGCTCAGGGCCGGGGCAGAGCAGCATTTAACACTTTAATGTGACTCTGATTTATCAAAACCCTTCGCCAGGCACTGTGCTAAGCACTTGACAAATATGTTAACTCCTCTCATTCTCAGAAGGACTCTATAAAATAGGCCCACGTGATCCCCACTTGACAGGGAGGATACTTTCACCACAGAGAGGTTGAGGGACCCGCTCAAGGCACACAGCTGGTGAGGGGCCGGCCTTGGATTTGAACCTCAGTCCTATGGGGCTCAGATACTCCTGCTCTTAAATGCCTCCCCCCACCCCCCAGCAGCTCCGTTGCCCCAAGTGATAGGTGGCGGTGTGCTCCCACGGGGTGGGGTGGGAGTGGAGTGGGGTGGGTGGGGGTGCGATGGGATGGGGGTTTGATGGGGTGGGATGGGGTGGGGTGGGGTGGGGGATGGGATGGGGTGGGTGGGGTGGGTGGGGTGGGTGGGGTGCCCCCAGTGCGCAGCGCTCACCTGCACGCGCGCCTCGCTGAGGTTGACACGCCGGGCCAGCTCCTCGCGCACGAAGGCGTCGGGGTAGTGCGTGCGCTCGAACACGCGCTCCAGCGCCTGCAGCTGGCTGCTGTTGAACGTGGTGCGGTTCCGCCGCTGCTTCTTCTTCCGCTTGGCGGCGCTGCCGCGCCCTGGGCTGGGGCACTCACCTGCGGGGCGGAGTGGGGGGGACGGGAGGGTCAGCAGGTTGGTTGGCCGCAGGCGAGGCCCCTGCCCTGAGCCCCAGGGTGCGGAGGTGCCAGCGCCCACCGGCACTAGCCGGGCAGTTTGCCCTGAGCGCTCTCTGTGCGTCTCCCCCTCTGCAGATGGATGGTGCGGCTCCCGGAGCAGGAGCAGATCCCTGGAATCCACTCCTTTCATCCCTTCATTCATCCCTTCCTGCCCTCCTTCAACACTTATTTTTTTAAAGATTTTATTTATTTATTTATTTATTTATTTATTTATTTATTTATATTATATTTATTTATTTATTTATTTATTTATTCAAGAGAGACACAGAGAGAGGCAGAGACACAGGCAGAGGGAGAAGCAGGCCCTATGCAGGGAGCCTGATGCGGGACTCGATCCTAGGACCCCAGGATCATGCTCTGAGCCCAAGGCAGGCACTCAACCACTGAGCCACCCAGGCGTCCCAAAGATTTTATTTATTTATTCATGAGAGACACTGAGAGAGAGGCAGAGACACAGACAGAGGAGAGCAGGCTCCCCATGAGGAACCCCATGCGAGACTAGATCCCATAACCGGGAATTGGCCTGAGCCGAAGGCAGATGCTTAACCACTGAGCCACCCAGGTGTCCCCCTTCAATACCTATTAACTGAGCAGTTACTATGTGGCAGGCACAGTGCCCACAAGGAATGTAATAATGAACAAAAACCGTCGGACCTCTAACCTGAAGCCAGGACACAAGTTCCCCCCTGCCAGGAGGGACAACTGACCAGGTCAGGGAGGTCCAGGAGGCACTTGAGTGTCCTCAGCACCTGGCCTGGGCTCTGGGCATGGTAAGCCCTCTGTGGATATTTGTTGTGCAATTAACATAACACATCACAAAGAGCAGTAGGAGTCAGTTGCACTGGGCCACGGCTCACAGACTCCTTAGCACCTGTGATCATTGCTCACGGCAATCCTATATAGACAGGGGGTGCCATGCTCATCACCCCCAACTTACAGAGGGACAAGGGAGAGGGATTCAGGGAGGCCAAGGCCTCTGGCAAAAGTTCAAGCACCCAGTGGTAGAGAAGGGATTTGAACCATCAGCTTGGCACCAGAATCTTGGTCTTGTTCACCAAACTTGCCAGCTGCTGAGAGCACAAGGCAGAAAGACATGTTAGAGCACCCTGAGCACCCAGTATGGGCCAGGGGCTGTGCTGGGTACTGGGGAGAGATGGAGCAGATTGAGGGAGGCTGGCCCCAGGATAAGACACTCAGTGGCTTACGACAAAGGTCACACCAGGGTGGCCAGGGTGCGGAAGGATACTCGGCTCTGGTGAGCGAGGGGGAGATGACCAGGGGAGGCTCCTCAGACAGGTGGTGCTTTGAACTGGATCTTGAAGGAGGTACAAGAACTTTCCAATCAGATCAGAGAGAGGGAGGGAGGAGGGCACTTGAGTCAAGGCACAAGAGGTGGAAATGACCAGGGGGTGAGTCCCAGCGGAGGAGCTGACCACGGGTCCATGCTGGCCTCTGGTGCAGAGTCAGCAACTCAGGTAAGGATGCCCAGCATAACCCTGGGGAAGGCCTGGGGTCAGCAAATATTACCTTTTAGACCCGTCCTCTCCCTGGAGGGACAGGTCCGGAGAGCTTACAGACACTATTGCCACATTTCAAATTTATTGAGGGGCAGAACTTGACTCTTTGTCCCCAAGGGCCCAGGTCATTGCCCACTCCTCCAGGGGGCCCTCCTGACCACCTGGGCCTCCTGACCCACCTGGGTCCACGTGGGATCCCCTCCTGCACTCACCCAGCACACATGCAACACCGCCACGTTCAGCACTTCCTTATGTATCTGATTTTATTAAAAATGTATGTTTTAATAACTAAGTAATGTCACTGCTTGTCACAGTAATAGATTCATATACCAGAGAAGGGTAAAAAGTAAAACAAAATACTCCCCTCTCCCCAGCTCCACTCCCCATGCTTTACAAGATTACAAATGCACATTTTAAAAAATTTACAAGCATGAGATCATGCTGAACACATTGGTGCTTCAACTTGCCTATTTTCGCTTGATAATATTCCAGATACCATTCCATCTCAGCACAACAAACGTAACCTTCTTTATTTGGATTGTTCCCCACACTCTCTTTTCTGTCGTGTTCCCTCCCTCCACCTGGAGGAATTGATTTTTTTAAGGATTTTATTTATTTATTCATGAGAGACACACAAAGAGAGGCAGAGACACAGGCAGAGGGAGAAGCAGGCTCCCTGTGGGGAGCCCAAAGGGGGACTCAATTCCAGGACCCCGGGATCACCCCCTGAGCTGAAGGCAGGCGCTAAACCACTGCGCCAGCCAGGGATCCCAGGAACTGATCTTTTAAAGCAATTCTCGCTTTATCCTCCCAGCCAGCATAGATTTTTTGCAAATATAATAAAATACATATATTTTCTCCCCCTCATCTATCAGAAAGGAGCATACCATGTACTGCTCCGCACATCATCTTTTCCTACTTAGCAGCAGAACCCAGGGATCCTTCCATCCCATGCATAGAAATCATTCACCCTCCTTTCTATAGCGAGTGGTTTATATGCCAGCCATGTATGGGAAGGTCTGTTTTGCTTAGTTAGGACAACAGAACATATTGTCAAGCTTTTGGGATTTAGTCCATACCTTGTATTTTTGCTTTCCCAGTTATACATTCCCAAAGCACTTGGCTGGGGGATCGCCCCGTGGTTTGTTCCACCGGAGTTCTATTGATGGGCACTCGCAACGTTTCCAATCCTTTGCAACTGAAAGGATGCCAGTGGAGAACCTCATGCAAACATGATTTTCTATTTTTGCCAGTGCATATTTGGGACAGATTCATAAAAGCGGGATTGCTGGGCCAGTGAGAAAAATACTAGAAGTGGCCAGAATCTGCACCCCGCCCCCAGGCTTCCCACCAGTGGTGTTTCGCCTGGTTTGGACAGCAGAACATATTGTCAGCCTTTTGAAGTTGAGTCCATACCTTGCATTTTTGCTTCTCCAGCAACACATTCCCTTAACACATCCAATGTTCTTTGCACAATGCTGGGCATTTGCTTTGCTAAGCCTCTAGAACATTCCAGGCCCAGCGGTGGATACTCCTCAATCCCTGCTTTTAAATAAGGTCCCACATTAGCAGGGTTAATTGACCCTTGAGCAACCAACTGATTCAGTTTGAGGCGGAAACGTTCCAGGAGACTGGTAAATAGTGATCATGGGAGCAGATGGGGGGTCTCATCAGGCAGGACTCAGGGCGGTGCCTGGGAAAAGATGACTTTACATCTGAGTTTGACCCAGGAGTTCTCAACTGGGGGCAATCTGCCTCCAGGGGACACCTGACAGTGTCTGGAGACATTTTTGATGGTCAGGACCCTGGGGCTGGAGGTGCTATGGGGATTGAAAGGGTAGAGGCCGGTCAGCCCTTCAGGACAATGACAGGCCCCCACGCCGAAGAATCATCTGGTTCACGATGCTCGGAGCTCTGGGCTAGCAGGATGCTCAAGAAATGTTGCAAACACAGAATGGGGTGTGGGGGCAGTGGCAGGGAATGCGAGTGGCCCCAAGGGAGGCGCCTCGTCCCCTGGCTGGGCTCCAGCCTTCTCTCCTCACCCCTTTCCTCCAAGAAAAGGCGAAGATGGATGAGAATGTCTGGTGCCTGCGAATGTCTCCCTGCCCCGCATCCCTGTCCCCTGGAGGGAGAAGAAGGCTAAACCAAAACAACAAGGGCCCATGAGCTGAAAACCGGGTGGTGGTCAATAGCCCAAAAGCAGGACGGAAGTTTCTGGAACACTAGCCATCCCAGAGACGATTTCCGTCCCCCTCCAGGCAATGCTGTTTGGGCACGCACCCAATGCGGGAGGCATTTCAGCCAAAAAAGGAGACTTTTTCGAGAAGTTTCTGAGCAATTCAAAACTGAGGGTGTTTAAATGAAAACCATTTCAGAGCCTTCGCCCCGCCAAGTGGGCGCCGGAAGAAACAACCCAGCTCTCTCTGCCAGTTAAACTGTGTGACTTGGAGCCGAAATCTTCATGCAAAGGCGTTTATCACCGGGGCCCCCCCAACAAGCCCAGGCCTCCCCCACAAACACCAGCTAGGCTCCCCGCAGGTCTGGGGTCCGCTCTCTCCGGGGTCACATCAGGGCAGCTCTGATGCGGGATGCTCAGCAAACACTGATTTGGCAGGCCCACGAGCGGTGCCAGGTGCCACACATGCTTCCACCCACTGGATCTCTGCTCCCACCATATGAGGTGTTACCCCACTTCACACGTCGGGAAACTGAGGCTGAGCTTGTACCTCTGGGTGGGAATTCTTGTTTGTCAGAAGGCTCAGCCAGCTCAGGCTGTGGGGGTCTCCTCCCTCACCCAACCTGCTCCTGGGGGAGGTGAGACAGTCCTGGCTCTAGGAGGCCTCCAGCCTCACAGCACCTCCCTGATGCAGAAATGCCCCTGGGCCCCCATCCTCAGCACCTCTTTGTTCCAAAGGAAGACCTCCCCTCTGGGAGCTGGGAGGGACAGCAGCTTACCCAAAGTCACACTCATGCCCAAAGAGCAGAGTTTGACTCAGTGCCAAGAGCATAGTAATTGCACAATAAATGGTCACTGCCCTTAGCATCGGTGCTTATGTGCAAATGGCTTCATGGCCGAGGTCAAGGGTCTTTCTCCAAGGGCCCTTGGGTCCCCTGGCCCCAGCCCCGACGTGGAAAGGCAAATCCAAAGTCTCTGCTTCAGGCAGAGGCTGAGATGCAGGCGAGGCTGAGGACAGCTGGAGCAGCGTCCTCACAGTGACCCAGGACTCGAACCCACGGGCTGGCCTCTGCTTCCTGGCGGATGTGCTGGCCATTTGTGACCTGAAGTTCCTGCGTCACCTCCTGAGAAATGTATCCTGGTGGGCGTGTGTGTCCCCCTGGGGGCTCTGGGCTGGGACTTGAAAGCATTTGGAAAAGAAATAAATACTCACTAAGCCTCCGGCCAGAGATTGCTGGGGCTCCACTCTTTCCAAGTCAGGCTGTGCCCCAAATTTCCTTTTGTTCAGGAAAGAGTCCTGCCTTTCTCCTGGGGTTCAAAATAAAGCCTGAAACCGCCTGCATTTTCACAGGCTGCTCAGGTGCGTGGTGAGGGGCTGGATGGGGCCCGGTCTGCCGTCCTCTCTCCCTTCAAACCAAATTACTTGGTCCCCGATTACATTACAATACAAAAAAATGACTTGTGCACAGTTTTCTGCCATTAAATTATTTCACACATACCATTTATTTGGCTGACTGCAAGCCAAAGACGTTTAAAAACCCTGCTCTCGGCCAAATGATCAAGTGTTCCTGGCTCCTCTCCCCTGCACCCATGGTTTTTCTTATTCCATGTGATTTAAGGGTCTAAATAGTCTGGAGGGAATTAACTGCAAATTCTTCCTAAGACAAATAAACCCGGCCTCTTCATTTCTGCCTTTCTCAAGCCGTTGAGAGACACTCTCTGTTTGTTTTTGCTTCAAATAGTCAGTTTGCGCCTGACCCCAGGGCCGCGGCGAGCTCCAACCCAAATAAATAACTTTTATTAATTAGCATCTATTCTGACCAAATAATCAGCCCCCTCTCCCCCCTCCAACGTGATCTCTGCCAACACGTTCACAAAAATAAACAACGGGTCCCCGGGACCTTGATGTGGATTTAACAAATTAACACCGGGCCTTGGTCAAAGGAGCTCCAAGCTGCAGAAATATTTACAGCCAGGAAAGTCTGAGGAAGGAAGTGGAGGTGGAGGGCCCAGAGGGGCCTGCAAAGGCTTCAGCGCCCACCCCCAGGTCTTCTGGAAGAGACGAGGGTTCCTTTGAAGGACCCCTGGTTCTCCTGTGTCTCGGGCTCAGGCAGGAATTCTGGAAACCGTCCTCGGGCTGCCACTGAGTGCCACCCGGAGGGACCTGAGGGTATTAGCTCTCACCTCTTGGGGTGAGAAGAGAGAGGCAGTACTGTCCAGTGGTTAAGAGGCCCCCCCCCCCAATCACCAGCAGAGTGGCTGAGGGCAAGCCTTTGAACAGCTCCCAGCCTCCAGAATCTCACTGAAAAACGAGAATAACAGAGGCTACCTCATTAACCTACACAGGGGCTCTTAGCCTGATGTTACAGATAAGGAAACTGAGGCTCACAGGGTTAAGCAGCATGTCAAAGCTGTATGACTGGTAAAGGCCGGGGCTAGGATTTGAACCTGCGGATGGGCAAGGAGCCCAAGCTTGTAACCATCTGGGCACAGGGCACCTGGTCCTAGGAGGGCCTGCATCCCCCGACCTCCGTTCCTTCTTCAGGGAGGTTCTGAGGGTCTCTCTGTGGACTTAGGGTGAATGGGACCACCAGGAGGAGGGAGGCCGAAGGCCACAGAGGTGTTTCTGGAGCTGTGTGGGGTGCATGCTGGAGGCAAAAGCGTGCAGCCTGCCCAGCCTGTGAGACCTACCAGGGCAGGGCCAGGGTGAGGCATGGCACGGAGTCAGGCCAGCATTGGGAGGAAGAAAGGAAGGAATGACAGGAGGGAGGAGGAAGGAGAAGAAACATGGTCCCCAGAGCCTTCTGGAGAAGAGCTTCCCTAGGCAGCCAGCCGCACTCCAGCCAGGATCCCAAGCAAGGGGCATAAGAGCTGGTTTCATGTCCAATCAAGCTGGCCTTGGTCCCTGACACTGAGACCCAAAGGAGGGGCTCAGGTCCTCTAGTGAGATCACACAGGCAGGCTTCCCAGCATCACCTCCCTGGAGGTCCCCAGCAGCCTCGGAGGGGCAGGCAGGGCTGTCTCTGTCTGAGAGAGAGAAGACAGAGGGAAGCCCAGAGAGGATTCAGGACCTACCCAGGGTCACACAGCAAGGAAAGCCCATCCCCTAGCCCTTTCTTTTCTTGATACATCCCTGGTAACCAGTTGCCAGGGATAATGGAGAGAGGAGGTAGCCCCAGCCCCCACCCCCAGCCCCCAGCCCAGCCCTGGAACAAATCTGATGGTGAACACAACGGAAGGATGGAGGCTTTCTCTACAGGGCCTTTCTGGCTCTACCCCCTGGATGGGCCCGGAACTCAGGAGGGCTCAGGACTGCTGTCCCGAGTTTGTGGCCTCCTCGAGGTCGGTACTTGCACTGGACACGCACATCCCTCACAAGTGGACTTCTGTGCATACCATTCCTGGGCTTGCAACTCCTCCTCTCTCCCTCCCTGACTCACCTGCGTGTCTCAGTAGAATGCCACCTCCTCCAGGAAGCCACCCCAGAACCCCCGTCGTAGCTGTATCATACTGTAGAGTAAATGTGGGGTCATTTGTCCAACAGAGACTGGAACTTACTGGTTCTTTGGTCTCTCTGGAACCCATCCCGGGCCTGGCTTAAGGTAAACTCCTCACAGATATTTTCTGAGTGTTGAGTAAATGCATGAATGAACAACCTGGGCCTGTCGCACCCACACACCCCCAGGTCAGTGACTGGTGTGGTTACAAGGGGGCCTAAGCAGGCTTGGGCTGGCCCTAGAGTCTGGAGGAGGCTAAAGGAGGCTCCCACAGTTCCTTAGAAACTTCAGCAGAGCCATGCTGGGTCTCTCTGGATCTTTCCATGCACAAAGGCCATGGTGTGCTGCATACACTTCCATAGGATGACTGGACCCCCCAAGAAAACCCAGTGGAGGGGCCAGGCACTGGTGGGATCTGCTTTACCAGACAGAATGAGCTCCTACCCACCTCAGGGCCTTTGCTCAAGCTGTACCCTCTGCCTGGAGCACTGCACCACTTCTGTCTGACTCAGCCTTACCCAGGTTTTAGTCTGAGCCTAAATTCCCTGCCTTGAGAGACTTTCCCAGCACCCAGGCCAGGCCAGGCCAGGCCAGCTTTCCCTGTTACAGGCTCCTGGGCCCTCTCCCTTTCCCACACAGCTGTAATTAAGCCATTCTTCTGTTTTGGTTATCTACTCCGTGCTATTTCTTCCATTTAACTCAGCTCTTAGGAAAGCAGGGACTGGGTTTGCCTTGTCACCTTATTATCACCAGGACCAGGCAAGAAGTTTGGTTTCAAAAATATTTATGATTGAGTGGTTATATAAATGAAGGAATGCCTCATTCCAGAAAATAACGTGAAGTCCCGACTTCCAAAGCCAGTTTGCCTTCCCCTCCCAAAGGCCAGACTATGGTTACTTAGATGTGACACCCAAAGCATATGCAACTAAAAAGAGAAAGATCAATCAGACTTCACCTAAATTAAAACTTGAGTCAACACCAACACAAAAGTAAAAAGACAACCCACAGAATGGGAAAAATGGACACAAGTCATGTTTGGTAAGGGACTTGTATTTAGGAAATATTAAGAACTCTTAAAAGCAACAATAAAAAAACAAGTCATCCAATTAAAAATGAGCAAAGAGTTGGGGGTGCCTGGCTGGCTCTGCCACTTAAGTGTCTGCATCTTGATTTCGACTCAGGTCATGATCTCAAGGTGGTGGGAACGAGCCCCTTGTTGGGCTCCATGCTCATCACAGAGTCTGCTGGAGACCCTCTCCCTCCCCCTCCGCCCCTCCCCTCATGCATGCTCTCTCTCTCTAAAATAAGTAAAATAAGTCTTTTTTAAAAAAAATGAGCAAGGCATCTGAATAGACATTTCTCCAAAGAAAATATATCAATATGCCAACGGGCATTGGAAAGGTGCTCATCATTAGTCATCAGGGAAATGCAAATCGAAACCACAATGAGACAGCCCTTGACACCCAGCACCATGGCTAGAATCAAAAGACGGATAATAACAAGCGTGGGCAAGAATGTGGAGAAATCGGAACTCTCGTGCACCACTGGTGGGAATATAAGGTGGTGGTGCAGCCACTTTGGAAAAGATTCTGGAGGGTTTTCAAGATGTTAAATATGGTTACCATCGGCCGCAGCGATTCCACCCACAGGTACATACCCAAAAGAAGCGAGACACAGAGCCCCACAAAAACTTGGATACGAATGAATGTTACTCGTAATGGCCCAAACTTGGAAACACCCCAAATGTCCATCAACGGATAAATAGGTAAACAAAACGTAGTCTGTCCACACAAGGGAATGTTTTTTTGAGTGTAAAAAGGAATTAAGTGCTGACTCATCCTACGACATAGACAAACCCTTAAAAACATTACTTATGTTTAAAAATATCATGCTAAGTGAAAGAAGTCGGTGCCATCCATGAAAGGTCACATGATGCATGATTCCAATTTTAAGAAATGTCCAGGGGTGCCTGGGTGGCTCAGTGGTGGAGGGTCTGCCTTTGGTTCAGGTAGTGATCTCAGGGTCCCGGGATCCAATCCTGCATCAGGCTCCCCTCGGGGAGCCTGCTTCTCCCTCTGCCTGTGTCTCTGCCTCTCTCTGTGTCTCTCATGAATCAATAAATAAAATCTTTAAAAAGAAAAGAAAAAAAAAGAAATATCCAGAACAGGTAAATCCATAGAGACAGTGGCTGTTCAGGCCTGGGGCTAGGGAAGGGTGGCATCGGGGAGGAAGGGTGATGATTAAGGCTGGCAGGGTTTTTTAAGGGGGGCTGCTGACGGAAATGCTCTAAAATTGTGGTGACGGTTGCACAACTGAATATGTTAAAAATCACTGACGTGTACACTTTAAATGGGGGAACTGTATGGTATGTGAATTTTATCTCAATAAATTGTTCTATAAAAAGAAGTAGTGGCAGACAGAGCCACTGGGATTGGCAGAGATGGCACGGAAAGGAGCCCCCCCCTGGATATGCGAGGGGCTCCGGGAGGGGCCTGAGAGTAGGGCACAGAGTAGGCTAAAGCCCAGATGATGGCTCAGCACGGCCAGTTCAGCCCCAGAGCCTCTCTGGGTCTCGGTCTTTGGGGAGTCCCTCAGTGAGGAAGCTGCTACCAGGCGGGGTTCTTGGGACAGAACGTCTCCACTGTGGGGGCTGCCATAGCAGGCCCCCCTGGGGAGGTCTGGTGATGGATACAGGGGAGGACAAAACTTCTCTGGCCCAGGAGCCTTTGAACAAAGGGGGTCATTGGGCCAAGGCGGGAGCAGAGACAGGATATCTGTGTCCTATTCTCAGGCCCAGAAAAGGGCCAGGAGGTCAAGGCCAGCTATAGCTGACCACCTCAAAGTCTCTGGATTTCCCGAGCCTCCCCTCGGGCCTCCCAGGCCTCTGGGCTCTGGGGCCTGGCCGCCTCTGGCTACAGCAGCCCGAGAGCCACAGGTTCAAACTTCCAGGCTCCTCTGGCCACATCTGTGGTTGGCCCAGCCTTCTCCCCTCCTCAGACCCCGAAACCACCTCCAGAGAGTTGGGGGCACCTGGCTGAAGTGGGGGCTCAGGGAGGAGATGGGGATCAGGAAGTCACTCAGGAGGAAGAAGAGCAGCCCTCTGCTCAAAAACTGGTCTAAGAGGAGGTTAGCGTCTGTCCGTCTGGTTTTAATCTAAGGCTGGTGGCCAAATGCCAAATTTATTGTAAGACCTACATTTTAATAAGGGGTTGGTATTTGGAGGAAAGCTGCCCTCGTTAACCATTTCCAGACTGGAGTGAGGTTGCTGCTCAGGGGCCAGTGTGGGGTCTCACCTCCCAGCAAGGCGCCTGCGAGCCTCTCAGGCCTCTCAAGGCCTGGAGCCAGCACCTGCTGGGAGTCCGAGAGCGCGGCTGGCCAGGGAGAGACATGTTCCGATTTCCCGCAGCTTGGTTCTGAAGCAAACCCGCAAACAGCTCTGGGGCTCAAGCCTGTGACTCTTGTCTTCTCAAGGACTCAGACCTGAAGGGACCTTACAGACCATCTGTCAAAGCCCTTTCTTTTTGCAGATGGGAAAACTGAGGCAAAGAGGGGACACAGTGGCTGGCCCAAGGGCTCCCAGCAAGGAGGGGGGGATCCCAAGTTCTGCCCACTGTGGTCCCACCCTTGAGGATTTGCCTCCTCTCTGCTCCCTCCATCCCTAGGTCCCTGGAGGGGGTGAAGGATGGGGGAGGACCCACAGCAGCTGACCTTTGACAGAGCAACTGGGCATGCTTGGGAGCAGAGGGGGACAGGCAAGCAGCAGCCCACCCAGAGAGCAAATGACTGCTTCCCCCTGCCCCTCCTGCATCTGAGACTGGGGAAAACCCCCTCCCCCTTCCTCTTGGGCCCTCACTTTCCCCATCTGTGCAATGGGGAGACCACAGTTACAATCCCCCCCAATTCAGGGTGACACAGAGAGGACCAAACAGTCTAGGGCTTTCCTGAGTACATGCTAAACACGGTGGGGCTCCTCACAGACAACCGGGTTCTCCCCACTATTATTCTTTCCCAAACGAAACCCAGGTCCTGGCTCACTGGTCCTTCCCCTCTTTCGCGCGCGAACCCCTTAAGGAATCTGAGGAATTCTATGGGTCCCGGCCCCAGAAAAACACAGGTGCACACACAGTTTTGCCTGGAACTTTGGGTGATTCATAGACTCTCTGAATCCCGTCCCTCACCCTGTAATGTCAGCCTGATGGAAAGTCACATTTCTTCTGCCCCAGGAGAGCCTGCCGCTCTGCCCCCGTTCCACCTTGGGGTCCCCACCGGCCTCCCTCCGGACAGCGGACAGCGAGCAGAGCAGCCAAGAGCAAGGCCAGGCCCAGCAGCCCCTCCTCGGAGGCTGGCTGTGTGACCTGCTGCGCTCCCACAGAGGCTGACCTTTAAAGCATCGCTGGAGGGTTTTTACGACCCGTTTGAGTTCCAGGCACGCTGGAAAATGTGTTTGAGGCTCCGAGGAGCTCTAAGGGCCGTCCTGAGTGTTCCCGCCACAGCTGGGCCTGTGGGTGAGGACAGAGGACTCCTTCCTCACTCCTCCCCCCTTTATTTCCCTGTTTGGCTCCCATTTACTAAACTTTATGACAAGCCTGGCACTGGGGTATAGAGTCCTGCCTTTTGAAATGCGGAAGGCACTGTCTGTAGCCTTACCCAGTGGGGGACAGTACGGTTCTGAGAGGCGAAGCAACCGACCCAGGTCACACAGCCAGACTGCGATGAAGCAGTGATTTATGCCCAGTCCTGTCTGTCCCCAAAGCCATTGCTCTCTGGAGGAAAGCAGCCCTTGTTAACCATTTCTAGACCACAGTGACATTGCTGCTAAGGCCCCACGTGGATTTTCTCTCTCACTGTGGAGCCCGAGAGCCTCTCAAGGGCAGCAGCCTGCAACTGCTGGGAGTCAGTGTGAGCACTGATGGCTGGGTGCAGAGATGCCCTGGATTTCTGCAGCCTGGTTGGCCTCTCTGCTCCTTGAGCAAATCTCATCCCTCTGCCCACACCTGCCCACCAGGCTCCCAGGTCCTGGTGCCCTCGAGGGCCTGGCGATCCCCTGCCATGTGTCGCAGGGTGGTGCCTGTCTGCATCCCAGCACCCACCAGCCTCCCCAGCAGCATGCACTCTCAGAACCTGGGCACAGAGCCATCTGGGACACGCCTAGCGTGTTCCTGGTCACACCCTCGAACAGCCAACCCTGACTCCAGAAAGGTCCCTGCTACGGTGAGCCATAATCTATAACCCTGGGGGTCCCCCAGTGGTCCGGGGTTCATGCTTTGAGGGCAGCACATGGGGACCCTTTTCCAGCAGGGCTGCTAACACTTGAAGACAGTTTTTCCAGCGCCTTTATGCTCGACTCTGGGAAACTCCCTGCCCCTCTCACCACCCCTGGGGTGACACCAGCTCGTCCTAATTTCTCAAAGGGGTGTCCATTGACCATTTGCTTCAGAACATCAGGGAAGCTTGTTAAAAAGGGACGTTCCTGGGGGCACCTGGGTGGCTCAGTCGGATAAACGTCTGCCTTTGGCTCAGGCCATGATCTCAGAGTCCTGGGATTGAGTCCCACATTGCATTGGGCCCCCTGCTCAGCGGGGAGTCTGCTTCTCCCTCAGCCCCTCCCCTACTCGTGCTCACTCTCTCTCTCAAATAAATAAATAAAATCTTTTTTTTTTTTTTTTTAAAAAGGACATTCCCATCGCATCCTGTGGGATTCCAATCCAGCAGGCCCCAGGCAAGCTGGGAATCTGCAGCAGACTTTCACCCACGAGTTTAGCAACTGTGAGCATCAGGAGAGCAAAGGGAAAAACATGGCTCGACATAAAAAATATCAAAAATACTGATTCACACTCTAGCTCTGCACCATCCCAGGCGGCTACCCGGCTATCCGCAGCCGTCTAAATTTGCATTGATTTGACTGGAATGACAATATAAATCCCGTTCCTCATTCACCCTGGCCACATTTCGAGGATTTGATAGCCACAGGTGGCCAGTAGCTCCCGCACCAGAGAGCATAGATAGAGAACATTCTCACCATTGCAGAAAGTTGTACCGGATGGAGCTGCTCTAGAATTCCAATTTTTCTTCTTTTTTAATGGAAAGGGAACAACCACAACAAAGATCAGCATTAAAGGACATTTGAGAGGAGAAAAATCATCCCTAAATCCCACCACGTCAGCATATCTAATTTTTTGTGGACTTTTTGGCCTATATCCACATGTACCCAGCCTGCACGTGAGCCCACTTACAGGGTGCATGAATATCACTTTCTTTTTTGGATGGGACATTGATGAAAAGGCCAGGATTAAGATCAGACATACCAGGCGACAGCATGTATGGTTTCACACGTTGTGCACTGCACAATGCCAAGGGCACCATCCCTATAGATTACAGTGTAGCTGGTGCCCCCTATAGTTATTCAGTGGACAACTCTTTAGACTCTATCTGCTTTCTAGAAATAGCTGCATTCAGGTTCCGGCTTCATGTTGCACCAGCTATGTGAGCTCTGTGGACAAGTGACTTCACCTCTGAGTCTAGTTTCCTCGCTATAAATGGAGACAGCAGTCCCTAAAGTGCTTACTTAGACAATACCTGGCACCTAGGAAGCGCACGAGTCGCTTTGCTATTATGTTGGCGACTATTACTACCTCATGATTTTTTTTTAAGATTTTACTTATTTTATTTGAGATATAGAGAGAATGAGAACACGCGTGGGGGGCAGAGAGAGAAGCAGGCTCCCCGCTGAGCAGGGAACCCCATGTGGGGCTTGATCCCAAGACCTTGGGATCATGACCCCAGCCGAAGGCAGATGCTTAACCGACTGAGCTATCCAGGCACCTGTCTACCTCATGATTTTATGGAGCAGATCCAGTGAGATAAGGTAAAGTGCCCTTTGCTGGGAGTGGCACCAATCAGGGCTGAGCACATTGTTGCTTGGTGCTCACTTAATCTCCACCCTCCTCCACAGGATCATTGTGAGCCTCATTTCACCTGGTGGGAATACCAAACCTGCTTAACTGGTCCTTCCCCTCTTGGACAGTATGGTTCTTTGCAATTTTTCTCTATTGTAAATGATGTGGAAATGTCTTGTTTCTTTGTCTTTCCACTGCATTTTCAAGCCCCACCTACTTCAGTAGAAGTTCTCACAACCACAACCTCATCTCTGCCAGGACCTTCCAGGCTCTTTCTTGACCCCAAGTCAACCAGAACAGGCTCCCCACACAAGTATAAAGGCTGATTCACCCGGGTCAATGGTTAAGAGCTGGACTCTGGAATTGGCCTGCCCGGGGTTCAAATCCCAGCTTCACAGTTGTGTGACCCTTTCTCTGTGAGTTTTCCAATCTCCCTCATAGAGCTAGCTGAGGATTAGATGAGCTACCATATATAAAATTCTTAAAACAGTGCCTGGGACCTGGTTAAATACTAAATCACGTTAACCACTAGTATATTTATTTGGAGTCAGATGGGTCTAGATTTGAGTTCCAAACTCACCATATATTGCCTGTGCAACCTTCCAGCAAGTTACTTAACCTCTCTGAACCTCATGTTTGTATCTGTGGAGTGAAGACTTTGACTATTGAGAGTATCTTGGGCAACTGTGTGCCTGGCACAGTAAAGTCTCACTCCTAAATAACTAGGACGCCTTATCCCCAGAGCCAGTGCGCGCGCACACACACACACACACACACACACACACAAAACAGAGGCTGCCCTGAAGCTGCCAGTGCCCCAGGAATCTGTCTGTCATGGATGCTTCCAGAGAAGTGCGGCTGGATCCAGGAGGAAGCCTTCCCAGTCACAGACTGAACTTGTCTCTTTATTCTCAGCACCCTGGCACATAGTAGGTGCTCAATAAATACTGAAAGAAAAATATATGAATGGCTGAATGTATGTATGAATGAACGAACGGGATTTGGGTCCCAGGGGAGGTGATCCCAATTCTGTGCCCGCCCAAATATGTGAAGACTTTTTTGCACTATAGATTGGGATAAAGTGTCAGAAGCTCTCCCACTTTCCTGACCCTCCTATCTATAGAAACTAATATATTTATTGTTTCTCTAAATTTAAGGGCTAGAGCATGATCCAGAGAAATGCCCCTCCCAAAGGGAAAGGCTTCAGCCTGGCTCTGCTGGTGCTCAAGGTCAAAGGAACAGGAGCATTCCTCTTCTTGTAGGGGAGCTGGGTAGTGGGGGGCTGGAGCCACTTCTCCCTGCCCTGAAAGGTGAGGGATGGCGGGACTGGACTGGAGGTACAGGCAGCTGGCTACCCCGATGCCCTCTCCAACTGGGTCCAGCATCCTCCCTTCCAAAAGTGAGGAACTGCCTTGTTCCTTGAGCCTCCAAATGCAAAGGAGATTTGATCCCAATCCCAAAGTTTGATCTCCACAGTCCAACAGCCTGGGATGGAATTTATCCCACCTCCTCTACTTTACAGCTCTATGACCTTGAGCTTGTCTCCTCTCTGGGCCTCGGTTTCCTTGAGAGCAATGTGATGTGTTCCAACAAGACGGCAGTGTTGCACAAGGGAGCGTCCACTGCAGCACTGCCCAACGGCCAGAGCTTTGGGCCTCTGGGCCAGAGCTTTGGGCCTCTGAGTCTCGCTTCCTCCATGCCATCCTGAGCTCCTGGAGGCAGTGCAGGGGTCCCCACCCCACAGGCACCTAATGGGGATTCACTTTCCAGTGTTGATTTTTCTGGGGCTGACACTCCCTTCTCCCACTCAGTATCCTGGCTCCCCACTTCCAGAACAAGGAAGGCTGCAAAGCCAAGAACATCCACTCTTTCCACATATCTTCAAAGGTTTTCTATGCAACACTCTTCCCACAAGTCCGGGAAGGACTGCAAACCAAGAGGACCACCCCAAACCCCATGGCCCTGGGTGAGGCTGCCTCTTCTGCAGCCAGACTGGGCTGGCTCACACAGCACCACCCTGTCCTGGCTCTCAATGGGGCCTCCATCTGGGGAGACCAAAATGCCCCCTTCCCACCCCAGCACCCCCATCTTCCCAATTTTCCCTCCTGGGAGTAGTCACTGTCAGGGCACTTTTGGGAGCCTGTAAGGTGAGAGCACTGCTGAGACCTGAGAGAGCTCAGGGCCTAGGTCCCCTGATCACCACACCATCAGAGAGGAGGCCCAGGGAGGGAAGGAGGCGTGGGGAAGAGCACAGCACCCAAGGCACCCCACGCTGCCCTGGAGGGGGATGGGGCAAGAGGCTGACACACAGCCAGGGCTGAAGACCACCTCGTGGTTGATGCTGATTTGGTGCCAAGCTGGGACAGGCCTCGGAGAAATCCCTGTATTGACCCCAGTGGGTTGAAAAAGCTCCCTTACGAATCTCTGCGTTTAAAGGCCGCCAACCCCTACATTTCCTTCGCCCCATTTCCTGCTCCCCTGCCCCCCTCTGGCATTTCTCAGTGTGGCCCAAAGTCCTCATCGTAGGGGAAGCTCTGACTCAGAACTTTAAAAATCTTACACACAAACTTAAGAAAACAAACTTTGGGGGGGAGGGAGGGAGGCGGGAAGAGTCCCCGGACCTAGGGGGGTGGGGCCGCGCGTTCCGAGAGGCCACCCTTCCCTCCCCGGGAGAAGGCCGGCAGGATGGGCGCACCCCACCCACCCGGGGAAGCCCGGCGTCCCGGGGGTCGCTCTCCTCGCGGGGTGGGGCCCGGGTGGCTCGTACGCGGCCGCGGGGCGCCCTGAAAGCCAGGGGGTGCCCGGCCCGGCGCGCCAGCCGCCGCCCGCCCCGCCCGGCCATGTGCGCGCCAGCCCGTGCGTGCGAGCGCGCCGCGCCGGTGGCGGCCAGAGCGGCGCCGCGGCACATCTGGTTCCAGGCGAGCCCCTGGCGCCTGCCTCGCCGCAGACCCGCGGCCCAGACACACAGACGTTAATAGATCGGCGCGCCCAGCCCCGCGCGGCCCGCGCCCGCCGCCAAGCCGCTCGGTGGGAGTGCGCCCCGGCCCCCGCGCGGAGGGGTGGGCGCGGGGCGCGCGGGGCCCCGGGCGCTGCGCCCGCCCTGTCCCCCTCCCCGCCGCCCCTCGGCCCTCCAGCCCCGACCCCCCCACCCCCGCCCCCCGGCCCAGCCTCCGCTAGGTCCCGGCTGGGAACCAGGACGGCCCTTCCCTATCCCGCGAAACCGGAGTTCGCGGAAGTCCACCCCCAGTTGGTGAGAGGCATGGCCCGCTGGCCCGGGGCGCACGGAGGGCACAGTGCTGGGCCGGGCGCGGCCAGGGCGCATCGCCGCCCAGGATGCCGCGAGGCGACGAGACGCTGCCACCGTCGCCCGCCCATTTCACAGCCGGGACACTGAGGCCGGAGCGGTCACTCGCCGCAGGTCGTCCGGAGACAAGGCAACTAACTGAGCTGGCGTTCAACCGGCCGTTGGATCCCGGCCCCCCAAGCAGATCCGCACGGGGTTTTGCCCCTTCCTCAACTCCTCCTGCAGGCAGCCGCTTGGATCCCAGGGTCTCTCCAAAGTCGGTGGCCACACAGGCCCTTACCTGGGACCTGGGGCGCCTCCCCCCTAGGGAACCTCTCCTCAGCTGTGCGCCCCAGAGCCGTGAGCTGAGGTCCTTTGACCCAAGCACCTGGAGGTGGTGAGGCTCCCGGGGGTACTCCCCCAATTTGGGTGGATCCTGACTCTTGGCAAGGTTCCAAAACGGCTCCTCTGTCAGAGTCACTCCCTGGATCAAACCCTGCACCAGAAGGGTGCATTTCGGGCCCACTCCCAGCTCTGGAGGGAACCGCTCTGTCTTGGAAGCTCCTTTTTTATTATTCCAGGGGTGTCTGACACGATGCATTTTGCCTTTGAAAGGAAGCTATGATCTTTCGGAACTGTCCAGATAGGATAGAGGGCCCTGGATGGCTCAGTGGTTGAGCGTCTGCCTTTGGCTCCGGTCCTGATCTGGGGGGGGGGGGGGGGCTGGGATTAAGTCCCCATCCAGCTCCCTGCAGGGAGCCTGCTTCTCCCTCTGTCTGTGTCTCTGCTTCTCTCTGTGTGTCTCTCATGAATAAATAAATAAAATTAAAAAAAAAAAAAGGAACTGTCCAGATACTAGATTAAAGGATCTCAATCTGAGTGGGCTAAAGGGATCAGTTAAGTGGTAGTGGGTTTCTCTCTGTCTTTATATATCCATCCATCCATCCATCCATCCATCCAACCCCTTTAGCCCCTAAGGGTAATCACGTGTGCTTGCAAATTGCAAGTAATTTGTTGGCTCCAGGTTAAATTTTAGCATTACCCCCCACACACACCTTGGAGGGGACTTTATAAGAAAATGGACCCACATCAAAGTACCACACTCGCCCTTAAACTAGAAGAAGAGCATTTTTTTTTCTGAGCTGCTTACAACATGCCTCTATTCTAGTCAGAACTTTCTCATTAATACCCTCTGAATTCACTTGGGGGGCTTGTTAACTTGGGCCATCAGAAATTCTGGGTTTTAGAACAAAACCACACTTTTAAAAAGTTCCCAGCCTGAAGGTAATAGGCTCTGTAATGGCCTTGGAGAATGTGCCCAGGCGTCGTCGGAAGCGCTCTGGTTTTACTTTCCAGCCAAGTCCTATGTTAAAATCGGGGCTGGTGGGGCCCGTTCCCCACCCCCTGCCGCCACCAAGAAGGTGGGGCTGGGAGCAGAGCAGCGCAGTGCAGAAAGGGGGGCTCCAGCAAACTGGGGGGCTCCTAACCCAGCTCCCAGCCCTTACTTCCCCCTCCCACGTGAGACACCCCCCACCCCACCCCACCCCCCCTCATTCCCTGGTAAGACATGCTGGGTGGGCCTGGGAGCTGGTCAGCTCCAGGTGTAAAAACCAAGCCCCACAAACAAACTGGCCAAGTAGAAAGCAAGTGACAGTTAACTTGCAGGGAAGCTGACTCTGCACAAAGCATCTACCATTTCTGCATCCAGTCTCTCAGCAAAGGCAGTTTCTCCTGGTACTAGAGCTGGTGGCCCTTTCCAGTCACAGAACTCCATCCCCTTCCAGCATCTTCCCTTCCAGCTGGTGGCCTCCCCTCCCTCCTCCTCAGCCAGAAACTGATGGAGGGGATGCTGATTGCAGGTGCCAGAGTCCAGCCTCCAGGGTGGGGGTTGGAAGTGGGAGTTCTGGAACTTCCAGGCCCTGGGACTTTGTGAGGCCCTGGCCCCAACCAAGCCCAGCCTCTGGTCCATGAGGTGTTGAGTTCCTCCCCAGGCTTCCGGGTGAC
The DNA here is from genome assembly GCF_905146905.1 of Nyctereutes procyonoides. Classification (NCBI taxonomy): domain Eukaryota; kingdom Metazoa; phylum Chordata; class Mammalia; order Carnivora; family Canidae; genus Nyctereutes; species Nyctereutes procyonoides. The sequence goes on from NW_026575020.1 coordinate 36,183,923, forward strand.
ACCCAAAGATTAACTGGTGGGAGCTGTGGCCCTGCCCCTAGACCTGTCTGTGAGGCCTAAAGCATGCCCCATTTCTTATGCATGCCGAGCCCCTTTCATCTGGAAGCTGCAGACAGGCAGAGGCTGGGGTGGGTGGCTGGAGAGCGGAGGGGCATTGAACTTCCCAAGCTAGAGGCCTGGCCCAGCTATGAGGACCGTGTGTAAACACCATACTAGTTGTCATGCTTCCGAAAGGGGCTCCCCCAGCTGCCCTCCCCTATGTGCCAGCTACTTTACACACATGACGTTGCAGAGTCCTCACACCTGCAACCCCAGAAAACAGACATATCATCATCAGCCCCTCATGCAGGTGAAGAAATACGATCTGAAAGGACTAATAAGTTCTCTAAGGCCACAGAGCCTATTCACGGGAGACTAGGGACTCACAGCCTGACACACCAGACGTCAGCACCCCAGCTCCTAACCACTGAACCATACTGCCTCCTGCTGGGATGGGGTCCGTGTTCCTGCTGAGTGTGGGTGAGTGTGTACACACCTCCTCCCCCTCCCCAGGCAGGAGCCCACATAGGTAGAGTCGAAAGGGGCTCTAGAGAGCACTCAGACCAGGGCTGCCTCATGGTGGGTGTCATCCCCCCACAACTTCTAAAGTCCAGCTAGTAGCTGCTTGGAACACTGCGTTAAAGGAGATTTTGAAGGGCCCTGGTTGATTAGCCTTGTTTGCTACGGGCTCAGGAAGAGGGTGTTCGGACATTGTCAATCCTGAGCCTGGTTCCAATGTCCTGGTTCTATAGATGCAGAAGATGGAGCCCAGAGAAGAGGCGTGACTTGCCCAAGGGTGCTGGGAGAGTTCTGAACAAAGCCAGAGAAGGGAACATATGTTCTGTTCCCCTCTCTGGGCTCTTTCAACCTCAAGAGCAGTGTTTGCAAGTGCCACCATCTAGCTGCCCATTGACCCCTGACACATTCATTCGGGAAGTTCCACATAGGTCACAGAAATACATTTGGAGGGAGATATGTTCAGTTCTGCCTCTTTAAGGAACTAAAGGAGCAGCAATCTGGCATTGCCAGGAAGCAACCCTCATCCAGGGCTTCAGTGGTGGCAAGAGAAATCATCCTACCTCCTTTGACATATATATATATATACAAGGGATAATATTCTGGCCCTGGCACAGAAATATCACCCTGCTAGGTCATGTTGGCAAGGCAAGTTGTGCTGTGAGAGAACAATTATTTTTAAAATGGTACCATGAGGGGCATCTGGGTGGCTTAGTCAGTTAAGTGGCTGCCTTTGGCTCAGGTCATGATCTCAGGGTCCTGGGATTGAGCCCCATGTCAGGCTCCCTGCTCAGTAGGGAGCCAGCTTCTCCCTCTGTTCCTTACCTGGCTCATGTTCTCTCTCTTGCTCACTGTCTCTCTGTCTCTCAAATAAATAAAATAAAATAAAAGATGCCACCATGAGAAAGTTTTTTTTGACAAAACTAAATTATAATCAACCTGATTTTTAAAAAACTAGGTCAAAGACCTTAAAAGACACCTCACTGTAGAAGAGAGATGGAGACAGCAAACAAACATAGGAAAAGATGCTCCACATTACATGCCATTAGAAATGTTAAGTTAACACAACAACGATGGGCAGCCCCGGTGGCTCAGCAGTTTAGCGCTGTCTTCAGCCCAGGGTGTGATCCTGGAGACTCAGGATGGAGTCCCATGTCAAGCTCCCTGCACAGAGCCTTCTTCTCCCTCTGCTTGTGTCTCTGCCTCTCTCTCTGTCTCTGTGTCTCTCATGAATAAAAAAATAAAATCTTAAAAAAACAACAACAACAAGATAACCACCACATGCTTACTAGAATGGTCAGAACCCAAAACACTAGGAGCACCTGGGGGGCTCAGTGGTTAAGCGTCTGCCCTCAGCTCAGGTCATGATCCTGGGGTCCTAGATCGAATCCCACATCAAGCTCCCCATAGGGAGCCTGCTTCTCCCTCTGCCTATATCTCTACCTCTCTATCTCTCATGAATAAATAAAAATAAAAACCTAAAACAAAAAACCCAGAACACTGACAATACCAAATGCTGATGAGGATGTGGCACAGGGGGAACTCTTGTTCATGGCTGATGAGCACGCAAAATGATATAGCCACTCTGGAAGACAGTGTGTCAGTTTTCTTATGAAACTAACCCTACTCTTACCATATGAGCCAGCAGTCACGTTTCTTGGTATCTACCCAAAGGAGCTGAAAATGTATGTCCATACCAAAAGCCACAGGTGGATGTTTCTAGCAGCTTCATCCCTTGCTGCCCAAACTGGGAATCAACCAAGATGTCCTCCAGGATGGGAGCAGATAAACTGTGGTCCAGCCAGGCAATAGGCTATTATTTAGTGTTAAAAGAAAAGAGCTATTGGGGCACCTGGGTGGCTCAGTCAGATAAGCATCTGACTCTTTCGGCTCAGGTCATGATCTCAGGGTCTTGAGATCAAGCCCCAAGTTGGGGGTCCGCACTCAGCAGGGAGTCTGTTGGAGATTCTATCCCTCCCTCCCCCTCTACCCCTCCTCCTGCTTGTGCTCTCTCTCTACCAAGAGGAAGAAAAAGGAGAGGAGGAGAAAGAGGATGAAGAGAAGAAAGAAAAGGAGAAGGAGGAGGAGAAGAAGGAAAAAAAGAAAAGAAAAGAAGAGAACTATCAAGGCATGAAAAGACTTGAAGGAACCCTAAGTGCCCTCTACTAAGTGAAAGAAGCCAATCTGAAAAGGCCACATGCTGTATGATTCCAACTATAGACATTCTGGAAAAGGTAAAACTATACAAACAGTAAAAAGGGGTTGCCAGCCAGGGAAGGGATAACAGGTGGAGCACAGGATTTTGAGGGCAGCAAACTATTCTGTATGATACTACGATGGGAGATGTCTGTCATCCTCTATTTGTCCAAACCCTATGGACTGGGTGACAATGACGCACCAATTTAGGTTCATGAATTTTAACAGTTGTGTCACTCTGGCACAGGGTGTTGAGAGTGGGGAAGACCATGTGTGTGAGGGGAGGGGTCATAGGAACTCTCTGTACTTCCTGCTCAATTTTGCTGTGAACTTGAAACTTCTAAAAATAAAATAAAGTATTAAAAAGGGAAAATAAAAAGGAAAATAAATTAATTCTAGCCTGTGGTGTGCTGCGAAATGGTAACAACTGGTTCTCTGTGAGGAGGGACCCTGGATTTATGTTTGCCAATCCCTGGGGTATAAATGCTTCCACCATGGCCAGTTTCTAGCTACAGTGTGACACTCATGAAGGTAAAATCAGGAGGGCATGCACAGAAGCACACCTGGATACAGTATTTGCACCGTCCAGGTGCCACAGATGTGAATAATCCCAAGAATATGAATCATAGTAAATGTAGTAAAATGATAAGAGGTGAGTTTTTAAGTATATACTGCTTTCGTTTTAAATATAGCTTGTGCAGGGATGCCTGTCTGCCTTTGGGTCAGGGCAGGGTGCTGGGATCAAGTCCCACATAGACTCCCCGTACGGAGCCTGTTTATCCCTCTGCCTCTCTCTGTGTGTCTCTCATGCATAAATAAAGTCTTTAAAAATAAATAAATAAATAAATAAATAAATAAATAAATAAATAAATAAATAAATAAATATAACTTGTGCAATTTAAACTTATATGATGGGGGGTCAAGCCCCCACATCCTGCTTACATGGTCGCCAGGGTTCAGATCCTTCCCAGTGACCTGACGCAATGCAGGCGTCTAATATCACCTGTTCTGAACACCTGAGCCTCTCTAAAGTGAGTCATTGCCTCAAACGTGTCAGAGGAAACTCAGGTTTCATACCGATTATCAGGGGAAGAGGGGTGCACGCCTCCAAAACAGAGGCCCGGCGGAAGGATGGGCTGGGTACAGTGGGAGGGATGGAGGCAGCCAGGTGGAACAGGGGTCCTAGCTGTAGGTGCTCAGCACAATCCCTGGGTGGGGATTTAAAAATAATGCACCCATCCCCACCCATTCCCCCACCCTCAAGAGTTTGACTCAGGGCTGGGGCCTGGCCATGAGTGTTCATTGAGAACTTCCAAGTAAAGCTATTGTGCAGCCGGGGTTGAGAACCACTCACTGACAATGCCAAAGGCATGGTCTTGGGGCATCAGACCAGCCTCATGGAGCCCCAGACCTAGGGCCACAGCCCACTTAGCCAAAATGAGCCTATTTCTCCAGCTGCAAAGTGGATTGTCCCACATGATAACTTGGGTGGCCAAGCACCACGGTGCCAGGTATAAGGTGGGAGGACGTGAAATGATGGAATCTGTCCTCACCCATGTGTGGGCCAATCCCCACGTGCAGGGCCCTGAGCCAAGCACACCATCCTGGGAGATAAACACCATCACTCATTCCCCTTTTACGGATGGGGGTGGCCCAAGTCTCAGGAACAATGAGGACCTGTCCAAGGTCATCGGCTAGCTGGTAGGCAGAGTCAGGATTCAGACCAGATTGGGCAGGCTTCTGGCTCTAGACATGAGTGCCCAGGGAGCCCAGAGAAGACAGGAAAGCTGAAAGAGGAGAGATTTGGAGGGGAGGTGGGGGTGTGGCAAGGAGCACAGGAGTGTCTCCCTGTGCCAGGGGAACAGCCCCCCTAAGCCACAGGCCTCTTGGAAAGCAACAACGTGCATACTTCACCTCCTTCCTGTGAGACCCTCATTGTCCATAATGTCTGGGGAGTCTCAGCAGAGCAGCTACTTTCTGTGCCATTCTATGAATGAGAGAGGGGTGGGGGGAGGTATGCTAAACCCAAAGCCACTCGGGCAGACAGCGGTGCAGCACGGAACTGTGAACTAGACACTCCTCCTTGTCCTACAAGACCCTACATGAAAAGCCCCCCCTGATGCCCAGAACCCCTCGTGCATGTGTGCTTCAGCCTCCTCACGACTCGTTTCTAGGCTTGGGCTCCTGTCCTGAGTCTCCTAGGCTGTGAGCTCCCAGCTGCCTTTTCGGGCCCAGAGTGACTGGACAGAGGTAGACAGAGCAGCAGCAATGTGGGCCCTGGGAGCCACACATTTCTCCTTCAGAGTCCGTTAGACCCTGTCCTGACATCGACAGAGCTTCTTGGAGAAAACATGAGGTTGATATGCTATTGTAGTTGTTTGGGGAGCGGGGAGGAAGGCACAGAGGGAGCGGCAGAGCAGGAGGTGGGCAGCTCACGGTCCATGCCAACACATGGAACCCAGGTGGAGGGTGGCTCTTCACATCAGGCGACCCTTCCAGCCCTCAAAACCCTCTCTCATCCACCCTTAGAGATGGTGCAAGGAGGATATGGTCATGACCTTGCTTTGCAAGAGGGGAAACAGGTCCAGAGAGTCGATGTGGCCTGCTCAGGCTTGGCCAGCTGGGATCTGAGCTAAAGGCTACCTGCCCGGGATCCCTGGGTGGCGCAGCAGTTTGGCGCCTGCCTTTGGCCCAGGGCGCGATCCTGGAGACCCGGGATCGAATCCCACGTCGGGCTCCCGGTGCATGGAGCCTGCTTCTTCCTCTGCCTGTGTCTCTGCCTCTCTCTCTCTCTTTGTGTGACTATCATGAATAAATAAAAATTAAAAAAAAAAAGACTACCTGCCCTTAGTGCCTGGGCCATGTTACCCGTCTGCTTCCAAATCTCGAGTGACTATAATAAGAGTACCCTCCCCACCGGGTTGTTGTGCTGATTCCATGGACTCGGGTACAGTGGCCAAATGGGGCTGCAGCAACCAGGCTGCTGGTTCTCAACCTTGGCAAATCATTTCACTGCTCTGTGCCTCAGTCTCCCTGTCTGGGTAACACATCATTCATGGATTGTTGTGAGGATTCTGCAGGGTGATGTCTGGAAAGAAGTCAAGATAGGGAACCCACAGGTGTCACTATGGCTGACAAGCATAAGGTTGGCCTTCTGTACACCTCACCTGTCTGGAGCGGGTGGGTTAGACAGGCCAAGCTCCCTGCCAGCCAGGAGGCCCATCTTGGTCCCTCTCTTGCACAAAGCCTCCCTGAATGCCCAGCGTAGCCCATGTCTACAGGCTCCCAGGACTGAGGAAGCAACCTGCTCCCCACCAATCACGTGCCCCCATCCCCCTCTGCAAGGGTCTGCGTGACGGGTGGCTGTCCCCCAGCCAGCATCAATCAAGAATGGAAAAAAGTTTGCAACAGGTTGGGCACATTTGCTTAATTCTACCCTAACTGGGACCTGGCCCCCACCTGGGCAGCTCTGATTTCATTAGCATTCTGCCCAGACCCTCCCCCTACCAGACCCACCAAGGCCCCCTGCTCACAAAATCAGGCCGCTGGAGTGCTTTCAGAGAGGAGGGGAGGGGACCCCCGGCGGGGAGGGGCCACTGATTGTGAAGACAAAGTCTGAGCCTCCCGAAGAGCAGGGATCCTTTGTGAGTGAGCAGACGCCAAGCCAGGGTGAGGCGCCCTCTCAGATGTCCACCCTTCCCTGGCACAGCCCCGACAGCGAGCACCTTCTGATGTTTTGTGCCTCGAATGCCTCACTCTCCTCACCCTGGTCCTGAGCAAGACCCAGAGAAGAGCCAAAACGCCAGACCAGTCTGGATCCCAGACTCAGGGCCTGACTCCTTTCCCAACCGAACCTCATCTGGTTTCCTGCTCACCCCCTCCACAAACCTCTCGCCAGCCACACTCTGTCACTTTCTGTCTTCACACTTGCTGTTCCCTCTGGCTAGAACACTTTTCCACCTTTGCCTTGAAGCTCAACCCAGGCTTCACCTCTCACCTTAGGCACCACTTCCAATAGGAACCCCACCACACAAAGGCTTGGGGGCCTGTCTGCCACCCCCAGCCACCTTACAGTCATCAATTAAACTCCCCTGGACCAGACCAGCCTGTTTCCCTCTATCCTTCTCCGGGGTTGTTTGTGTTGACAGTGGTGCCTGGCACAAGGTAGGTGCTCAATAAACACTGAATGAATGCATGAATGACTCACAGCCCAGCTCTGTTTAGCCCTTAGACCCACAAAACCTAAGGTCCAGGAGCCTTTTACTCTTCTTCTTCTTTTTTTTTTTTAATTTTATTTATTTATTTATTCATGGGAGACACAAAGAGAGAGAGAGGCAGAGACACAGGCAGAGGGAGAAGCGGGCTCCATGCAGGAGCCTGATGCAGGACCCGATCCCAGGACTCCAGGATCATGCCCTGAGCCAAAGGCAGACATGAGCCACCCAGGGATCCCCTCTTCTTTCTTTTTTTAAAGATTTTATTTATTTATTCATGAGAGACACAAACACACAGGCAGGGGGATAAGCAGGTTCCCTGTGGGGAGCCCGATGTGGGACTCGATCCCAAAACCCCGGGATCACGCCCTGAGCTGAAGGCAGATGCTCAACCACTGAGCCACCCAAGCGCCCTGGCCCAGGAGCTTTTTAAAGGCCCAGGAAAGTGGAAGACCCAAAATACATTTTTTTTTATTGGTTCCAGAATACAATGTGGCAGGGTAATTAACCGATGGGTAATGACATGTTGGCCACACATGATGGCATGGCAGCTGGACAACCGAAATCCACCACCACTCTTGGCTGTGGATAAAGTGTATTTGCCACGGAGGGTTTTTAAAGGGAAGGGGACGGGGACACTGCTCCTGGAAGGGGGTCCTGTGCCCAGCAAGACCCTAGCACATCCAGCTCCCAGGCAAGGGCAGTGACCGACCTCTGCTGAAGCTACCTCCATAGCTTCCCACCACCAGCCTTCAGCCCAGGATGCAGACCGCTCAGGTTCTTCGGGAGCTGGACAGACCCACAGGGCCAAACAGACACACTTAGCCCCAGGAACAGTGGGGTGTGGGGCCTTGGTGACACAACTGCCTGTTGCTGGTGGAAGGGGATAAGACGGCAGAAGGGTGGTCCCAGTGCCAGCTGCCCAGGCCAGCTGGACGGATGTTGGTTGCTTTGAGGGTCATGGTTGAGACAGTGGCCCTGGAGTGAGCCCAGGCTCCTCCATCCACAAGGTAGGTGACCTTGGGAAAGTTACTTGACCTCTCTGAGCCTTGGCTGCCTCGTCTATAAAGCGGGCATATAAAAGTCCCCCTGTGAGTGTTAGGTGAGATACTATGTGGAAAGCATGCAAAGCAGGCCCCAGTGCCACTTGGGGAACTCTTCCTTATAAATGTAAGCTCTGTTATGCCAGACAGCGACCCTTTGGAGAGTAGCCTCCCTCTCCGTCCTGGTCCATGGGGTTCAGGTGCAGGGCAAGACCCTGGGCGAGGGATATTGGCTGCTCCCTTATTTCAGCCCTGGATCCCGTAGTGCCTGAAGTCCCGCCCTGGATTTTTTTAGTTAAGCACTTCACTATCTTACTTTTGCTCAAGCCACTTGGGGCCGTTTTCCTCTCCATTGTAGGTGACAGTGCTGACAAGCACACAGCTGGAGCCTCTCCTACACCCGGACCTTCCTCCTTACCCTGGCAGAACTAGAGACATGTGCTCCCCATGGGGGCCACCCCCTCCCCACAAGTACAGCACCAGAGGACCCCACCTCTGGAACTCTGTCTCCTCTGCCCCCAGCCTTGCCCCTGCCCTGTGTGCTGCGTGTCGTGGGCCCCTGTCCCATGCATATGGGGTGTGGATCTTTGCAGCCTGTTCAGAGGGGCTCTCGTCAGCCACAGCACAGCACCATGGGGAGAGCAAGGATGAGAGGGCTCCGGGGTCCCATTCCACCTCTGCCAGGTGCTGGCTGTGCAACCTGGGGATGGCAGCTCCTGTCTCTGAGCCCGAGAGGGGCCCCTGTGCATCAAAACTTGGTGGAATTTACCGGCACTGCAATTCATCACTTGTCTGGGTCATTACCAGCCAATTCCCTACCTCCCGTTATCCGGAAGCTCCTAAAGGCTGATGGGTGGTTTCCGCCTGGTGCCTGCATTTGGTACAGGGCCCAAGAAATATCTGTTGAGTAGAGGAACCTCTACTTCTCACCTGTAAAATGGGAATGTTGGTAGCCTTCTGTAAAGATTGGCAGGGAGAGACTGTGCCCCGGGCTTAGGCCCAAGTGGGAGCCTCCTCAGGGAGATGATCTGTCATGGTATGAAGGGGGGTGCCACAGGGGTCCCTGTGGACAGTGACTTCACCCGCAGAAGTGGTGATAATGGGGAGTGGCAGGGACAGGCAGGGGAAGGGGGGAATGCAGGTAATGGGCTGAGGTCTCCACTGCGGGCTGGAAGCTCTCACCCTCCCCCTGCCCCCGGGCTGCTCCTGACCTGACCTGCTGTGCCGGCCCAGGCTCCTGGTGGTGCCGTGTCCACGGCTGGGTAGCACTGCGGACGGCCGAGCAGTCCCCCTGGGTGGACATGGCCCCTGCTGAGAGCGGGGTGGACACTTTGCCTGCGCCCCCTCCCCTCCACCCCGCCCCGAAGTGCCAGCAGACAGTGTGGATAAACAAGCTCCATGCACCTGCCCGGTCCCTAGAGGGGCTCAGGGTGGAGGGAGAGTTGTCGCCTTAATACGGAGCTGATTTGGGCCGGGACAGTTTCTGTCTCTTGCTGGGGAGAGGAGGGACCCTAGGGATCAGCAGCTGCCAGGGGTGAGGCAGGGACCCTAGGGACCCACATGGGCAGTGATGAGGCAGCAGCTGGCCATGTGCCAGTAACATTCGCCAAGTGCTTCCTCCTTCTGAGTCCTCACGACCCACTTGTCATTATCCTTCCTTTGCAGATGAAGAAACTGAGGCCCAAAGGGGAAAGCCCTGTGCCCCAGGGAGCCACTTGGGCCTGGTCTGACTCACCAGCCCCACTCTGGACCTCCTCTCCCTGGGGCCCTCTAGACACACAAGGCCACCAGGACCCAGCCCTTGGCTATGAACTCCTCAGAACTGCTGCCTCCCTCACGGGGGCCAGGCTTCCTCCTCCTCCGAGACCTGCCTGTACCAGGGGAAGATAGAGATGAAAACCTGTTGCGCAGAGGACCCCGGTTTGAAGAAAGCAGCGAACATTCACCATGATCTGTGGAGCTCAAGAAGCTGCTAGGGAGCTCTCCAGAACCCTGAGGTTCTTCTGTGGGGGCTCTGGGCTGGCCCCTGGGTGCCAAAGGAGATACACCCCACCCCTGGCCTCTTTGGAATAGGGCTTCCTCGGCTTTTCCCCCTCCTCCCTGCCTGGGACTCCCTCCCATGCCGTCTGCCCTGTCCACGGACCCACTATTCACTTAGATTTCCATCTGGTTCTGGTTTTTGAGAGATGGAGGCGGGGAGGGTTTCGGGAGAAGCTGAGAGCCTGGCACCGGTAGAGGTAAACCTGATACCTTAACTTATTTTCTTGGCTCCCCAAGCTCTGTGCATTTCCCCCTGCCATCTGCCTCTACAAACCCAGGGCTGCTTGATCAACATGGAATCTGCTTCTGATGGCCGCTTGGACTTTGGGGTCATGGGCAGAGAAAGAAGCCAGCATCAAGAGCAGCTTTCCCATGAGTGCAAACACCATGTCGAAACCAGCTCTGCTGGAGCCTGGGGATCAGTTGAGTATGCCTATGTGTGTGTGTGTGTGTGTGTGTGTGTGCGCGCGCACGCATACACACACGTGTTCTAGCTATGTGGCAAGAACCCATCTGTAATCCCTGAGGGAGCATATCTGAATATCTCAGCCTTTCTCCCCGAGCCACCATCTTATCCACAGACCTTCTAGAAGTTGCAATTAATCTCTAATTTGAATTTTTAACCTCAAATGCCACATTATAAAAATAGTTGTGTTGTGTTTTATAGGCAGTATTTGTCATGAAATTATACATGGTTACAATTTGTGCGGTGGAAAATAAAGCAAGATGCTCATTCTGCATGGGAGTAGCAGTCTGTACCAGCCAGGCTGGGGCAGCAGTAAATCAATGCTGTCCTTCCAGGGGACCCTAGGTCACCAGGCAAGGTCATATGTGTGTGTGTGTGTGTGTGTGTGTGTGTGTGTGTGTGTGGTGGGAGGGGGGTGCCCAGTGCTAGATAATCTGTCCTCTCTTTGAAAATCATAGTTAGGTACCAGCAAAGGTCACTAGAGCTAGCTCCTGGGACCCAGAGCTCTGGTCCTAATCTCAGTTCCTTTTCCTGCGGGGCCTTAGGAAACCTCACCCTCCTTGGTTTTTCCACCTGTGAGAGGGCTTGGAGGTGCTAAGCTGTGCATCTGCCCCCTGCTCCCAAGCATCAGAGAGAGTAAAAGAGAAAACAGATTGGCCAGGTGGGCATAGCACCGAGCCCCTGCCTGCCTCGTTTCATCAACTCCTCTGAACAACCCATGCCCTGGGTGCTATCATGACACCCATTTTGCAGATGCAGGACTTGAGGCCAAGGAAATAAGACACTTTCCCAAGATCATCAGAAATCGGGGTGAGGTTGACGCCAGAATCCCACAGCCATGCCAGGCCCTATCAGCAGCATGTCCTGCCCCTGAGGAGATGGGGGGCTCACTGGAACTCTCTGGGGCCAGCCCTCTGTTTCTATACCAGGGTCACCATCGAGCTACACAGGGGACCAGGGAGGCTGCCCCTGTTCCAGACTCCCAGCCCACCTGCCTGGGTCAAGCTGGAGCCTCTGCTCCAGCACCATGGCACCCCTTGCCCATCCCTTCCTAAGCAAGCCTGGAGAGGCTGGGTGAGGCTTGAGTGAGGCTCTGGGCCAGCCAGGCTGGGGAACATGCCAAGGACAAGGGCCTCAGACCTGGCACCCCCATGTTCTCAATACACAGTCTATCTTTCAGAGCCTCAGCCTCCGTGTCTGGAGAAAAGGGCCAGAAGACTACCGACCTCCTAGAGGATCTGGGAGGAATGAATGAGATGAACCACGGAGGGTTTAGCACATACTAGCTGCACAATAAAAGGTTCTGACTTTTGGGATTTCAGTGATGATGATGCTGAAGGTGAACACACCCACACGTCAGCCAGCTCCACTGCCCTGACTCAGCCACAAGCATCCCACGTTCCCTCCATCCCTCTGGGGATGCAGGATTTGTAGTCAGATGGCCTGGGGCAGCCTTCCTTGCCTAGTTTGCAGGTCTGCTAAGGAAGCTTCCATCTCAGGGTCATTGTGTCCCCTGTGGCACGAAGCCCTAGTGTTGGATCCATCTGGCAGATGGCAGGTTAGTGAGCCCCATGCTGGTAATAGGACCTGTCCCGTCTCTGGTTCTGAACAGCTCCTGGAGCCTCTCCTCCCCAACTTGGGATCTCGGATCTCAGGGCCACTGGACCCAGGGCAGCCAGCTGGGGCTTGTGATCAGCTCCTTTGGAGAAAGGGGCACCCCGGAGGCTCTGGGTATCCAGGACTCCTGCTATTCCCAAGTTAGCCACTCATTTCCCACAAAACAGGGAATACTGGCTCACCGAGCTACTGGGAAGGCCTAGATGCTCTGCACACTCCAGACACCCACAGACAAGCAGAAAGTGCTCTAACAGCTCTTAATACAACAATGACAAGTCTTAGACCAGGCCTTGCTCACTGGATCACTCCCACGGTGCTCCTTCCTCCACTCCTGGAACAGCCAATCTCTTTCTCACCTCTGAGCCTCTGTATCTGCTCTTCCAGCCACCTGAAGCACCCTTCCCAACCTCTTCTTTTGGTCAACTCCACTCACCCTTTAGGTCCCATCTGAAATTCGGCTTCCTCCAGGAAGCCTTCCCTGAACCTCCAGACCAGGTAGGGGGTCTGATTCTCTGTTCTCATAGCAGCCGGGGCGTCTCCTTCATGGCAGGGACCATACTTCCCTTGATCCCTACCGGGATCCCAGTATCCAGCCCACACCTGCCATGGAGTAGGTGCTCAGCAAATATTTGTGGCAGGAAGGAAGGAGGGAAGCATTTGCAGGATGCCTCCCTCATTCTTCCTCCCCTAAGAGAAATCAGGCCCTTGAAAAGGCCGCTGTCTCAAGAGCACTGCTCAGCCCAGACCTGAGTTCACCACAACAGCAACAGTTGCCTGAATCAATGACCTTGCTTTCAGCCACGTTAGATCTTTGCCTTTCCTTTATTCCTTCCCGGTGAAACCAGAGCAGTCCTTCTTGTCTCCAGCAATTTCCCGCTTCAAGCCCTGACACTCTCCCCGCCTGGGGTTGTTGTGGCAGGGCAGCTGGCTCTGCAGGAGAGGCTGGCCTTCCAATTAAACCACGATGTCTCTTGGAAACACGAGATTCCCAAAAGCTGGGGTCCCTCCGGGTCCCTCCCTGGTCCCCCCCACCACCCGGCCCAGCCCCAGTCTCTCCATCACAGCACAGCCCAGGGTCCTCCTGCCTGACTGCTATGGGGCAGGCTCTGCACCAGGGTGTCCCTGGAAAAGCAGTGCCTTCCTCAGGGCACTGCAGAAGTTTCCAGGTAGGAGATGGGAAGAACAGTCCCTTCCTGGCAGGGCCTGGGCTGCTTCCAACAAGAGATGGCTGCAGCTCCTTGGCTACCTGTGGTCCCAGCATGGGGTGGCCAGCCTTGTCCCTAGACTCTGGGGATCACTGCATGTGTCCTCTGTGGCTTTGGGCAGTCACTTTGCCCTTCTGAGCCTCAGTTTCCTCTTCTGTGAGATGCCAAGCTGGGAGCCAGGCAGATGTGAAAGGCTGGACAGAACCACAGGCAGCATGCTCCAGTCCCTGGAGGTGAGGGACCAGGGTTCGCCTGTCCCCTGGGGTTTTCCCAGCACGATGTCTCAAAACACACGTGTGCCCTGAATGAATGGGCTAATTAATGAATCCCATCCAGTGTTCTTGGAACTCCAAAGCAAAGTGTCTCTTGGAAGGGGCCTGGGGAGGTACGGAGTTTAGCAGTCTCTCGGGGGAAGGCAAAAGGCCTGTTCTCTGTAGCTTCACCACAAGGGGAAACAGGGGACACAGTGCCAAGTTGTCTTTTCTCCCACTGTTGGGATGTTTTTCTGGACGGCCCTCCCCTGGTGTGGGAGGCAGCCTTTTCTCCTCTGGGTCTGGGGCCAGAGGATGGTGCTCAAGGTCCCGGAGAGGCAGCCAGGTCTCCTGGCCCCCATCTGGGAAGACGTGGCATCTAGAGGCCTCTCTGGCTTCCAAGCCCATGGGGCGAGTGGTGGGGCTGGGAGGGGATGCGGGGCCTCAGGGAGGGCAGGCTCAGCCTGTGCTCAGGGATGAGCTGGTCCTCCTCCATCAGCTGCAGGGAGGGGGCTGCAGCAGGAATGCCCAAGGTGCTGGGCATTGTGCCTTTCACTCTGCATCACAGGGTCTCGAAAAGGAGGTAGACTTCTTGGGGCACCTGGGTGGCTCACTGGTTGAGCATCTGCCTTTGGCTCAGGTCATGATCCCGGGGTCCTGGGATCGAGTCCTGCATTGGGCTCCCCACAGGGAGCCTGCTTCTCCCTCTGCCTGTGTCTCTGCCTTTTTTTTCCATGTCTCTCAAGAATAAATAAATAAAATCTTAATAAATAAATAAACAAGCAAACCTCGCTTCTCCACCCACCATGTAGCTTGGGCAAGTTACTCAACTTCTCTTAGCCTCTGTTTCTCCAACTGTCATCATAACTGGAGATGCCCTTGCTAAGCATCACTCCAGCATCCACTTGCACTCCGCTTCAGCCTCTCCCCAAATCTGTAAAGCCAACCCGCACGGAGGCACGGGTCTTCTCCTCACTGGCCAACAAGGCGCTGAGAGAGAGGAAGAAACCTGCCTGGGCGACAGGGCTGGTGTAGAGGACTGCAGTGCCCTGTCTCCATGCAAACAGACCCTCGGATGACTCCTTGTCATCAGCAAGAAGAGAATGGGGTGGGAGGAGGGGGGCCCCCAGCTTCCATTGGGTAGGGGGTGGCCAGGAGGCCCCGGAGGGCCGGGGGGCGAGGGGCCGGGCTCTTCCCCGGGGCCCACACCCACCCTGGGAGGGGGCGGCCAGAACCCAGGCCCCCTGCCGCCCCGCTAGCTGGACCTGCCGCCTGTGGCCCCATCTTGAGAGCATTAGGGGCTGCTGTTAACAGATGTTTTCTGTTACGTGTTATTTGTTAGTCTAATGAAAGGAGGTGCACTGGCTTTCAAGACCTCGGCGTTCTGCGGGGGTTTATACGGGAGGCGGCCCTCCCCGGCGGTGGAGGAGAGGCCCGGCCCCTGCCAGGCACGCCCGCGGCTCCCGCTTTGATTCGGCGGGTTGCAGCCATCCGCGTGGTAATTCCAGCTCTGGTTAAATGTCACTTTTAATAACGCCATCTCTGGTGTGGAAACGTCTGCGCCCACGGCAAGACGGGAGGATGGATGGGGAGGGGGAGCGGGTGGCGTACAGTACCTGGGGCCAGAGCAGGGGCTGTCCCTGCCCACCCCCCACCCCCCCGCCAGAGAGCAGCAGGTGGGCAGGGGACCTTCACGGGGATGGAGTGGCGGGGAGCCCAGCTCAGCAGCGAGGCTTCTGACCCCCCACCCCGTGCCCCCCTGCTGACAGCTGGAGGGAGTCAGGATGCCTGAGAGGGAGACCGAAGCCTTCCCCTGTGGCCACATCCCCGCCCCCCTTCAACCCCCAGAGCCGCCTTGGGCTGGTGGTATTCAGTAGGTGCTCAAAGAATGCTGTGGATGGTCCACAGCAATGGCTTTCTCCTAGACTGAGGTCAGGTCTCTGGGGACGCCTGGCAGCTCCCTGCCCTCCTGGACACTGGACCCTTTCAGGTGCTTCCTTGGCTTCCCATGGAGGCTCCACCTGGCCTCTCCACCCCACACGAGTACCATCTTCCACTCAAGCCAAGGAAGGTGGTAGAGGAGCAGAGTTGGTAGAAAGGGCCTTTGAGAGTGCAGAGCTGCTCACCCTGCAATGCCCAGAAAGGACTTGGTAAATGCAGATGCCCCAGCCCAGGCCCCATGGAGTGTCATTCCATGGGTTGCAGCAGAGCCTAAGAACATGCATCTCAAATAAATAAATAAATATTTAAATATTCAAATAAAATTAATTTAAAAAGAACATGCATTTCAACCAGCTGCCAGAGTGATTTGAATGCAGTGATTTCTGGGACCACCAGAAATTGTTGACAAACAGATGGTCCAAACCCCCTGAGACCAGCAAGAGGCCATGGCTGGGGCCCCACCTACTGCCTCCTGGGCAGCCATCTCACAGAGGTGACACACCTTCACCTGGTCAGGGCTCCGGCAACCCAGGTGCTGGCTCAGCTCTGGGGTGGAAGAGGCCTCTGTGGAAGCCTCCAGGTCTCCCTGCCTTTTCACTGCTCCGCACCAAGGACCTTCCCTAGAGCCCACAGTATGCCCAGCGGCCCCTGTCCACCTCTTGACCGCCAGGCCCGCGCTTCTCTAGAACTCCGTGCACCCACTGCCCCCCAAACCCGAAGGTCCCAGCAGCCCCTTCCATGACAGAAAAGCAGAATGGATCACAGGAGGGGCCAAAAATAATGCAGAGCCTGCTTCATCTTTTAGGATGCAATAAAAGATATCACCGGCTGTAAAGTACCCCATGTGGACGGCACCTGTCATCGCAGTGGCCCCTCGGAGCCAGACTGGGGCCAGGCAGCTTCCCAGATGTGTAAGGGACACAGACCAAGGGGCACTGAGAGCATCAGAGTGGTTTAGTGACCTCGTGGTCAGGACATCTTGAGGTGCCCTGACTCCTGGGCTCTGGCCAGGGTGGGCCCTGCCCTCGCTGCCACCAGCAGGCCCATGTTCCCAGGGAGGCCATGGACTCTTCTGGGCAGCAGCCCCTGGGTGAGGAGCACCTTGCCACATGCCCCTGGGCCCACGTGCCCCTGCTTAGCCCCGGGAGCATCCTGACTGCTCAGCTTGGGAGCTGGACGCATAACTTTCCTCCCTGTCTAAACAGGAAGCTCCCAGGGTGCTCTCCTACTCACCACCTCACAAAAGGCACTTAACCCTTGGCCTGTTCCAGAGCCTTATGGCTGCTCACTGCTCACTGGCCGCCTGCAGCCGCCCTACCCACTAAGAGCCTGGACTTGGTCATGTGGGCCAGACTGGAGCTCTCACAAGGAGGTGTGAGTGTGTGGGTTTGGGTTTGAGTGTAAGTGTGTGCAGGTGCATGTGAGTGTGTGTTGATGAAGGGGTGTGTGTATTCAAGTGACTAGGTTTAGGTTTGTATGTGAATGTGTGAGTGGGGTTCTGTGTGTGAGTGGAGTTGGGGGGGTGAAAGGGTTTGTGTGTGTGCATGTGTGCCAGTTTGTGTGTGGGTGAGTGGGTTGTGTGTACGTGAGAGGGCATGTGTGATTGGGATTGTGTATGTGTGAGTTGTGAGCAGGTTTGAATGTGAGTGTGATTGTGTGTGTGTGAGAGTAGGTTTGTGTGACTGTGAGGTGAGCGTGTGCATGAGTGTGTGTGCATGAGGGTGCATCTCTGGTTGTGTGTCTGGGAAAATGAGTCTGCCATGTGGTTCCCAAATGCCAGCCCATGTAGGTCTTCACTGACCTACCACAAAATGAGAAAAATAGGGGCAATTTGTGACTTTTTAAAGCTAGATAAGGTCAGTTTTGGGGACCAGTCTTTCCCCTGAGATGCTGCAGGTTTTTCTCTTGGATAAAAGGACCAGAGACAGCAGGACGGTGGTTGTTGTGAGTACATGGCTTTTCTGGGCAACTTCGTGCTAGTCCCTCTCCGCCCCTGGAAACCTCACCAGGGCCTTAAATCTTAAAGTCTAGGCAGGCGGCAGGACCTCAAGGCCTGACACATAGTTAGCACTCAGGAAAGGATAATGGAGTGAGTGAGTGAGCAAGGGTCCTGGGCTAGCCTGGGAAGGAGTGAGTGAGTGAGTGAGTGAGCAAGGGGGCTGGGCTAGCCTGGGAAGGAGTGAGTGAGTGAGTGAGTGAGTGAGTGAGTGAGTGAGCAAGCAAGGGGGCTGGGCCACCCTGGGAAGGAGTGAGTGAGTGAGCAAGGGGGCTGGGCCAGCCTGGGAAGGGAGCCATCCTATCGATGTTCCTCAGGGTCAGGGACCTTCCACTGCTCTCCTGGGTCCAGGAGACTGGAGACGGCCTGCGGAAGTGAGGCAGGTCATTCTAGATGTTTGTGGGTGGGAGGGGTAGAGGACCCCCCACTTACTTCCCACCTTCCCAAACCCAAGCTGGGCAGCCCCCAACACTGCCAGGCCTGACCATCTCCCACAGGCCTGTGACCAGGGGACCCCTCCACTGAGTGCAGCCCACACCTGCCCAGGGGTGGGGGGCATCCCCAGCCAGACCACTCAGCATCCCAGGGGCTCTAGGGATGGCTTCCAGTAGTGGCAGAGAACAGGGGCCAGAGCAGGACGGACAGGGGCTGGAACCCTACATTCACAGGAAGATGTGACCTTGGCAAGTGGCTTGTTTCCCCCCCACATAAAACGGGGATGATAAAAGGACCCACTTCCACGGTGGGATGACAACAGGGGTGAGGCAAGTGGAGCCCTGAGTGGCGCACAGTGAGCACTCGGCGAACGTGCCTGTGAGGGTCACTGGCCACTCTCACGTCACTGGCACGTCCCTCTCAACTCCCACAGCTTCCAACCCCACCACAGCTCCTGGCCAGGTCCCAACCCTGACGTGCCATTTGTAGGATGTGTTCAGGGGACCCACCGGCTCCCCCTTAAGTCACCCCCAAGACTCACTTCTACCTAGGGCCAGACACTGTTTTGCCTCGTCCATCTGACCTCACATTCCTGCTCAGGACAAGCCACCACAACCCCTCCTTCTTGTCTTTACCTATTTAGAAACCCTGAACATGGCACAACTGACCCAATGGCCCCACTGTGTGCAGCCCTCAAGACCTATCCCCTCCTGCCTCTTTGCCCCCTTTAGTTCCCCAAACAAATCCCATGCCTCCCTTCCTAGCAGGGAGACCTTGGGCAGGTTGCTTTGCCTCTCTGGGCCTCCAAAAAATAGGGATGGCAAATCACCAGCCCTGCCTGATGCACAGGGTTGCTGTGAACATCTCAATGAACTATAACGGAGCCCCTTTACTGAGCACCTGCTGCGTGCCATCTCCCATGCCCACTCAGGGCTCAGCTCACCTATAACAGAGACATCGCTGTCCGTGGTCCCATCTCATGGATACCAACACTGAGCCTCGGGATGCTTTCTGGGCCTCGCGTGCACCGTGCAAACCGGCATTATCGCTACCGCTCCAAAGCTACTTTTCCAGAGTCTTCTGGGAGGGAACACCTCCAGCCCTGTTGAACTTCTGCCCATGGGGCAGGGCCCTCGTGGGGCACTAGCTGGTCCAAGGTTCCTGTGCCACACCCTCAAGCTCCACGCAGATGATCTATTAGAGGCATGAGACCACCCTGGAGCTGAGAACAATGCACCAAAGCAAGAACCCACCCTGCTGACAAAAAGCCAGAGAAGCAGCCCTCCCACCAGCCACCCTGGTAGGCCCAGCAGCTCTCAAACTGAATTTCCCTGGGCTCTCAGCTCCTGGGCCTGGCCCCTCAGCCTCTCTCTCATCCTCCTCCTCTCTTCCTGTGCAGGGCATGTGCCAAGGGCTGCCCTCTCTAGGCCCTGCCAGGACCCAGACCCCGGGGACTCCACGTTCCCAGGGGGCATTCTCCCAGCCTGGATCAAATCACAATGAAGGACAGGAGGGGGCCTCTCTGAACATCTGTGTCCTGCCTCCCATTGTTCAGGTGGCAACTGAGCCCAGAGAAGGGATGTGACATGCTCAAGGTCACACACGGAGGGGGCAGCAAGAGCCAGGGCCCACAGCAGATGGCTCTGCCCCACAGCCCCCCAGAAATGGAGGCAGGGAAAGCAAGGGGAAGAGGGAAGAAAGGCTCACTCTGGGCTCGCTCTGAAGAGGCACGGCTCTGGCGAAACCCTTCTGTCTGCCCTGCACCAGCCAAGCTCCTGTCCGGGTCACTGGCTTCCACCCCACAGGCTGCGCTGCCACCTATCACAGCAAGCTGGAGAGGGAGGCGGCTGAGTCCTGAGGTCAGCTGCGGAGAACAGTGTGACAGGTCCTCAAAAAACTAAACATAGAATTATTGCATGACCCAGCAGTTCCACTTCTGGGTATAAACCCCAGGGAAGAGAAAGCAGGGGTTTGAAGAGGTATTTGCACGCCCACATTCACAGCAGCATTAGTCACAACTGCCAGAAGGTGGAAACACCCAAGTGTCCATTGGCAGATGAATTACAGCCGAAACATGGCACACATGCGTATGCACACATGCACACACACACGCACACATGCTCCCTGGAATATTACTCAGCCTTCAAAAGGAAGGAGCTTCTCGCACCTGCTGCCACGTGGAGGAACCTGGAAGATGTCACGCCGAGTGAAATCAGCCAGACACCAAAGGACAAATGCTGTGAGCTTCCCCTTACACAAGGTCCCTAGAGTCGTCGGCTTCATAGGGACAGAGAGGAGAGCGCTGGGTGCCGCGTGGAGGGAGGGGGATGCAGAGTTAGGGCTTCACGGGGGCAGAATTCTACTCTGGCAAGATGAAAACGTCCTGGAGACGGACAGTACTGAGGGTTGCACAACAGCGTGAAGGTGCTTTGTGCCCCTGAACGGTGCACTTAAAAATGGTGAAAGTGGGAAATCTTCCATTGGGCATATTTTAGAATAAACATTTTAGAACCTGAAGGCAAGTCTGCCGATCCTAGAACTCAATGGTCCCTTCGAGTCCTCTACTCAGACACTGGGCCCTTCTCGCCCATCACTGGCAAGGGGAAGGGGCAGGTCCACACCCCAAACCAGGTTCACCCTTGGCTTCCTGTCCCTGCATTAGCAGATGTGTCTGGAGGAGCAGCTCCGAGAAGGGTTCCCCAGCCTCCCCTGCCCGGGGGCTCCAGCCTGTGCCCCCAGCTTCCGAGCACCAGGCTGCCCTGACCCTCTGGGAAGTGGATCGCTTGGTCCTGAGGTCTCTGAAAAAGGTACCAGCCCTGCAAAGGCTAGGGGTTGGGGTGCTCCCAGGCCAGGGGGCCTCTCCTGCCTGGCTCCAGGGGCTTTGTTTATTTTCCCAGTGTGTCCGCATCCCTGTTTCCGCCCTGCCCACAGGAGGGAATGCTTTAAAGAAAATCTCAGTTATTAATGTGGTTTCTTTTGTTGTAAGTCACTGCAAAGGCAGCAAACGAGGGTTTATTTTCCTAACGTGCTTGGCATAGCTCAGCGCCCGGCGCAGACTTCAGCGTTTGATTTGGGAGGAACGTGAGACCCCGGTTTGCTCTGAGTCACCAGCGGAGCCACAGCCTCCAGGCCAGTTCCGGGGGCGCCTGCTCTGGGAAAATCATTGGCAAGAATAGGCTACATCTACTGGTGGCTTTGTGAAAACAAAAGAGAAAAAAATATTTTAAAAAACATTTTTTGAGCCTTGCTATCCTGGCATATTTGAAAATGTATCAGTTTTCTAACTCATGAGTTTCCCCATTAGCCCCTAATTTTTAATAAGGGTCCCTTCTCATCTCTCTTTGGTGTCCATTACTTTCTTTGGACCCAGGAACAGCTCCAGAAGCCACAGGAAAACCCACTTCTGAGCATGTCCAAATCTTCAGCGAGGCGCCAGCGCACCTGGCAGGCCCAGGACTAGGGGACAAGGTCACAGCCCAGGACCTGTGCCTGCTGGCTTGGGGTCCAGAGTCCCGGCACTCTGAGGTTTAGTTGTCCCATTAGGGAAGGGGTCCAGTGACACAGGCTGGGCCCACCGAGAGGTTCCTTCTCTCCCACTTTGGAGACTTCAAGACTCGGGAATCCACAGTGAGTGGCAGTGGGAGGGGGTACCTGCCAGAGACAGAAGGATATGGAAGGAGAGCAGGAAGCTGGCCTCTGCCCTCTCTCTGCAGGCCCAGACCCAGACAGTGGGGCCGAGGGATTCTCGAAGGTCAGGCCGGCCACACAGTGCCCCCGCCTCTGCCGCCCTGCCTGCCTCTCCAGGGGAACTCTGCCTGGCAGCGGGCACCCCTGGAACACGCCCAGTTGGCCTTGGGGAGATGCTTGACTCTATATAAAACATTTGGATTTCATGGACTAGTGATTTGCTTTCAATCTAAGGAATGAGTATAGGGTTACCTCCTTTTAATTTTGCCAAGTAAGGACATTAAAATAAAACAATCTCCAGTTATGATCCCTGGTTCATACAAGAAAGGGCGTTTTAACACCAAAAGCCAGGAAGAAGGATATAATCCCAAACACACAGAATCCTTTAAACTGAAACATGCAGCTTCCCCAAGAACTCTCCATATTGTCCCGTCTGCTTCACTTTTCAGAAGTCTTGGAGAAAATCTCCCCGTGGGCCAGAAGCATTGAGCTGGATGGACTGCACATCTCCAGGTGGCTGCATCTCCAAGGTAGGAGGCAGCCCTGGGTGCCCTGGGTGAGCCTGGCCCGACTCTGCCTGCAGCCCCTCTGTCTCTCCCAGATGAGGGGAAGGAGATGCCCACCTCTGGGGCGGATCAATGTTGCTCTCATCCAGTCCCACCTGACCCCAAACCCAAGGCCTTCTCAGTTCTAAGTTGCCTGCGTGCCCTGGGGGGGTGGTACGGAAACCTCACCTCAGGAAAGCCCCACCAGGGCTCCTGTTGAGGGTGGCTGGGCCCCAGGGGGCTGCTGGGGAGGCCCACTACCCACAGAGGTGCTTGGGGGCTGCCAGTGGCCCGGTCCAGGGGCTGTGTCCGCAGTTGACACAAGCTGTTTTGGAACTCCTCAGAAAAACCCTGAATTTGGAAACCTTCTACGCTGTGTCCAAGAGAAGCAATGCCTTCCACTGTCTTTCCCCACGGCTGGGGGCCAGGGTGGAAAAAGGCACCCAGCCCCTGGCCAGGACTGAGTACAGAAAGCCTGTGCCTCCTTCCCTCCTCCCCCCTATCACCCCTGCATGCCTCTCTTCTCTCCTCTCCTTCCTTTTCTCCCCCGGTTCTTTGCTTCACCTTCAGTTTGCTCCTCCTTCTCTCCCTACTCCCAAGGGGGCCTCCCAATTGTCAGGGAAAAACCAGAGACCTCTCCTCTACCCTTAGGGAAAGCTGGCTCAGAGCCAGCCCCTCCTCTCAGGAACAAACTCAGGCTGACAGAGCACCTCTCCTCTTGCACCCGGAGGCACGCCACCTGACCCCCGATCCACTGTTTTCCACTTCCACTTTTCCATCAGGGAACTCCAACTCCCAGGGCTGGGTCTGCCCACTTCGTGCTCACCCTGGAGGGTGCAGAGAGATGCCAGTCCGCTGTGGCTGCTGGGCAGTGGGCACCACTGGGAGGGGGCCAGGCAGCACTGGATGCAGCTGGCGCCAGCTGGGTGCTCTCTGGGGCGCAGCTGTGTGTCAGACATGCCTCACGTATGCACGTGCTCCTGGACAAGGTTTCAAATGAGGCTGAAGTTACCTCAGTTTTCCCCTGCATCTCCTCTCATCTGCAAAGCAGGGCATGCAGCCAGCTGGGGCTTTCAGCTGAGACCTGGAGGCTGGTGCTGGAAGTGGGGGTCCCCGGGAGCAGGTGGGAAGGCCACTAGAGTCAACTGGGTGACTTTTTTAGGGGCCCAGAGCCTCTGGTGGCAGGCCAGCCTACTCTCCAGAGCTACGGCCCGAGCTGTGGTCTCAGCCACCCCACCTCCTCTGCAGGCTGTAGGTGAGCTGTGGGGACTCAGGGCTCTCCTCTGCCCCATGAAACTGTCTAGGGAAGGAAACCTCCGCCTTATCTTTATCTTCTCCTGCTCTAGCTTCCCCTCCCCCTCCTCACCAAGGGCTCTGGCCCCTGTGATCCAGTGTGACTTTCTGGAAAAAAAAAAAAAAAAAGCCACTTGGGTGGGTTGTTTGTTTTTAAAGCCCTTTCCTTTCCTGATGACCTTTCACCTCGGCAGAGGAGAGAGGCCTAGCTGACTCCTTGAGGTTGGGCCATTCCACCTAGGAAGCTGCTAGGGGGGGCAACCTGGGTCTGGTGGGGGGGGGGCAGGCATCGCCTCTCTAGCCGAGGAACCCATCTTAAGACCTAGCAGTAGCTGGAGTGGGATCGGAGGAACCAGGAACCGGGCAGAGCTCGAAACCCGGCTGCGTGCCTCGGCTGCTCTGCCCCTCGGAAGCCTCGGGTTCCCCAGCCGCGACGCGGCAGTCATCACACCCACCTCCCCGGCCGCGGCTCGGCAGCGCGCCGCGAGGGCCGCCCGGACCCGCACAAAGGCAGCACGCTACCCCCGTTCCCACGACTGGCGGCGGAGTCCCCGGCCGGGCCCCTCCCCGCGTCGGAGGCCCACCCCGAGGGTCACAGACAGACGACCCCCAGCGTCCGTCCGCCGCCGCGGGGCCAGCCCGGCAGCCGCACCCCCGCGGGCCCCGCGCCAGCGCCCCGGCCCCCGCCCCACCCCGGGACCCCCCGGACCCCGCCCCACCCCGGGACCCGGGACCCCCGCCCACCCGGGACCCCGGCCCCGCCCCACCCCGGGACCCTGGGATCCCCCGGCCCCCGCCCCACCCCGGGACCCCGGGACCCCCGGCCCTGCCCCACCCCGGGACCCTGGGACCCCCCGCCCCACCCCGGGACCCCGGGACCCCCCGGCCCCCGCCCCGACCCCGGACCCCGGGACCCCCCGGCCCCCGCCCCACCCCGGACCCCGGGACCCCCCGGCCCCCGCCCCACCCCGGGACCCCGGGACCCCCCGGCCCCCGCCCGCCGCGCGCCCCGCGGGCCCCGCGCCTCCGTTCCCACGCCGCCGGCCCCGGCCCCCCGCGCCCGCACTCACCGTCCTGCGGCGCCGCCTCGCTGCCGCTGCTGCCGCCGGACGGCTCCCGCGCCGCGCCCTCCCGCGCCTCGGCCCTGGCCACGGGGCGCGCCGCCAGCCGCCCGGCCGCCGCCACCTCCTCCAGGTCCAGGAGGTGGCTCACCGTGAAGTTCTTGCGCGCCTGGGCGCAGTCGCCGGGCCCCAGCGCGGGCGGTGGCGGCGGCGGCCCCGGGCCCAGCGGCGGCTTGTCCAGGGCGAAGGCGGCGGCGGCGGCGGCCGCGCTGTCCATGCCCGCGAGGGCCGCGGGGTCGCGGGCGCGGGTGGCAGGCGCGGTGGGAGCGAGCGCGCCCCGGCCGCCCCGCGCTCGGCCCCGCTCCCGCCGCCTCCTCGCCCCGGCCGCCGCGCGGCCCGCCCGGCGCTGACGTCGGGGAAGCAAACTTTCTCCCTCCCCTCCGCCGCCTCGCCCGCTCCAAGTTGCTAGAACGCGAGCTCCTCGGGCCACACGCCCCTTCTTGAAGCAGACCTCGCCCCGGCCTCTCCTCCTCCCTGCGCGGCGCCTCGCCCGCCCCCACCCTGCGGCCGCCGGGAGGGAGGGGGTCCTGCGCGGAGTCCGGCGGGAGGCTGGGGGAGGGGAGAGCGGGAAGGAGGGGGTCGTCCCTGCACCCTCCCCACCCACATCGCCAGGAGGGGGAAAGCTCGGGGTTTGGGGGTTTGCTGAGTCCCCCAACAACTGTAGGGGGAGGCGGTGGTGGAAGGAGCGGCCGCACCCACCGCTCGCCCGCCACCCGCGCCCCTTCCATTCACAAATTTCTCCTCGAGGGTGAAGGGGGGCGACTCAGAGACGCTTGACTGGGAAGAGCCCAACTCCCAGCTCCACCCTCGGGCCCCCGTGCACCCCAACTCCTTCCTAAGCTGCCGGAAAGAAGCCGAGGTGCACTTCCTTCGCTCCACCTGGCCCCCACTCCGGAAAGCAGCACAATCTCAAACTTCTGGGGGGTAGGCACTCCCAATACACCCCTGGTACCCCACCTCCGGGATACTCCAGGCCCTCCCCAAGGAAGACCAAGCCCTCAGGAAAGAGTTTCCCTCCAGAGTTCCCAGTTTACACACAGAGGATAGACAGCCAGACGACAGCCAGACTGACAGATGGGTGACAAGGTAAGAGGGAGAGGCAGGCTTGGGTCTCTGCTCTTGTTTTTGTTTTTCAAGGAAAAGATGCCTCCGGTGGCAGAGCTGAGACTGAAAGCCCTCAGGAGCCACAGCTCTTTCCCCAGGCTACTGTGGGGAGACCTGGCCCTGTCCTCCTGCCATCCCCACACCACCAAGATGTCCCAGACACAAAAACAAGCCCATCAGGAGCAGGCCTGAGAAGCTGCAGACCAGCACACTGCATCCTGCGTGAATCATTTTCACCCCAGAGACAATGGGCAAACCCCTAAAATGAGGCTGAGTGTCCCCCAAGTGATGTTAACCAGGGCAAGTCCTGGAGGTACACACACGGGGAGATTGAGGGTTTGGAGATAACAGGGTTTTTCTTCTTTGGAGCGCTGCCCCCAGTTGTGCCCAGTGAGAAAAGCTGGCAGAAGAGGTGGCAGGACACACACGGCGTGTGTGGCTCAACAACTTCCTGACAGTCGAGCAGAGTGGGGCTGTGAGTGGGCTCTGGGAACTCTCCGGGAGGGCCTTCCCACCCTGCCCATGGCCTAGAATACAGGGAGGGCACTGTCAATATGGGCCTGTGGAGCTGGGAAGGGCCTGAGGGACTGTATATATCCTGTTCCCTTGGATGGGGAAACCGAGGCAACAAAAGCAGAGGCTCCTCCCAGAGCTGTGAGAACCATGAAAATTGTTCAGTCCAAGCCCTTCCATTGAACAGATGGATAAACTGAGGCCCAGGGCTGAGAATTAGAGTGGTTGGGTCTCCATCACAGTGGCTTCCTCCACTCCATCAACTCGGTCATTCATTCATCCTACATGCAGAGAAAGACAAAGAGGTAATGTCCTGGGATGCCTGGGTGGCTCAGCAGTTGAGCCTCTGCCTTTGGTTCAGGGCATGATCCCAGAGTCCCAGGATCCAGTCCCACATCTGGCTCCCTGCATGGAACCTGCTTCTCCCTCTGCCTGTGTCTTCTGCCTCTGTGTGTGTGTGTGTGTGTGTGTGTGTGTGTGTGTGTCTCATGAATAAATAAATAAAATCTTTAAAAAAAAAAAAAAAGTAATGTCCTGTATCTGTGTACGATGATGGTGCTCAGGCCCCAGGCTTCTGGATTCAAATCTAGATCTTGCACTTCCTAGCCATGGATCTTAGAAGTGTCCTTAGACTGTTTCTTTCGGTTAGCTCATCTGTAAAATGGGCTGTTAGGAGGATTCAGTAAGTTGATATATATAGGCGGGGGCACCTGGCATATAATGAGCACTCAGTAAGTGTCAACAATTATTATTTTTAAAACATTTATTCCAAGAAGCAGTGCTGGGCAGTGATAGCAAATTCAGACTCGAGCTGAGAGGATAGGGCTTTGAATCTCTTCCCTGCCACTTACTAGCTGTGTGGCCTTGGAGAGGTCACTCACTACTTCTCTCTGAGGCTGATCCATCATCCGTAATAGGGATAATAAAGGGACCAACCCAAATGAATTCTCGCAAATTTGACATTATTATTATTGTTGTTGTTGCTGTTGAGTTGTTACCATCCTTGCCAATCCTGGAGCTGGGGGCCAGGGTGGTACGGAGAGGGCAGAGTGGGGCAAGAGCTCCAGGCCTGTTGGAGCCTGGAAATGCACCCAAGGAAAGGCCAGGTAACCCCAAGAAGACAGAACTCATTACCCCAAAGGGATACAGCTAGAAAAGAAATAATAATAATTTCTGTGATGATTTAGATCCATGCTATTATGTTAACCCAGAGCAAGGAATTAAGGGTAAAAAGGATCGTATTTGGGAACCTCAGTTCAAATAGGACTTCCCAAACCAGGCCCTGCTCCAGGCAGTGGAGATGAGGACAAACAGAAGGGGCCAGAGATGGTCCCTGCTCACCAGAGAAGATTCCATGGAGAAAGAGCTGATCCTTAATTGGTGGCTCCATTGGAGTTTAGATCCTAGGTCTGACCATGAATGGAAGTGCATATTTGCCTGAGTCTCAAAAGCTCACATACTTACAAAAGAAAAGAAAAGAAAAGAAAAGAAAAGAAAAGAAAAGAAAAGAAAAAGTTAATTTTCTTATCACTGAAATAAGATGTTTAATGTGGAGATTTTAGAAAACATAAGTAAAATTAAGAAAATAAAAATCAGGGTGGCCCGGGTGGCTCAGCGGTTTAGCGTTGCCTTCGGCCCAGGGCATGATCCTGGAGACCTGGGATCGAGTCCCATGTCAGGCTCCCTGCATGGAGCCTGCTTCTCCCTCTGCCTGTGTCTCTGCCTCTCTCTCTCTCTGTGTCTCTCATGAATAAATAAAATCTTAAAAATAAATAAAATAAAAATCACATATATCCCACTCCTAGAGCTCTCTGACACATAACAGGTATTTAATACATTTTTTGAAAGTTAGTTTAATGAAAGAGATTGAGGATAATCACTATATTTATTCAATAGTAAGGCCAAGGAAAGCAATAAGACAAGGAAAAGGAATGAGCTAAAAATAATTTTATAATATATCTTTCTAGCTTATATGTACCTTCTAGGCAGACAATGATATGCATATTTTAAAAGTCAAGCTACAATTGGGGTACTTGAGTGGTTCTGTCAGTTAAGTGTCTGCCTTCAGCTCAGGTTGTGATCCCAGGGTCCTGGGATGGAGCCCCAAGCTCGAGCGGTAGGCTCCCTGCTTCTCCCTTTCCTCCCTGCTTATGCTCTCTCACTATCTCTATCACTCTCACTATCTCTCTCTCTCTCTCTCAAATAAATAAATAAAATCTTTTCTAAAAGTCAAGCTAGGGATCCCTGGGTGGCGCAGCGGTTTGGCGCCTGCCTTTGGCCCAGGGCGCGATCCTGGAGACCTGGGATCGAATCCCACGTCGGGCTCCCGGTGCATGGAGCCTGCTTCTCCCTCCGCCTGTGTCTCTGCCTCTCTCTCTCTGTGTGTGACTATCATAAATGAATAAAAAAATTGAAAAAAAAAATTAAAAAAAAAAAATAAAAGTCAAGCTAACAGGATGCCTGGATGGCTCAGCAGTTGAACGTTGAGTGTCTGCCTTTGGCTCAGGGCGTGATCCTGGTCCCAGGATGAGTCCTGTGTCAGGCTCCCCACATGGAGCCTGCTTCTCTCTCTGCCTGGGTCTCTGCCTCTCTCTGTGTCTCTCATGAATAAATAAATAAAATCTTAAAAAAAAAATAAAAGTCAACTTTTTATGACTTGCTCACTGTGTCTTGTCCACCACTACTTTTTAATACTTTATTATTTTTTTTAAAGATTTTATTTATTTATTCGTGAGAATGCACAGAGAGGAGAGAGAGAAGCAGAGACACAGGCAGAGGGAGAAGCAGACTCCATGCAGGGAGCCCGATGTGGGACTCGATCCCGGGTCTCCAGGATCACACCCTGGGCTGCAGACAGCGCTAAACCACTGACCCACCAGGGCTGCCCATTATTTTATTTTTTTAAGATTTGATTTATTTATTTGAAAGAGAGAACAAGAGAGCACAAGCAGGGGGAGCGGCAAAGGGAGAAGGAGGCTCCCCGCTGATCAGGGACCTCTATGTGGGGTTCAATCCCAGGACCCTGGCATCAGGACCTGAGCTGAAAGCAGATGCTCACCCGACTGAGCCACCCAGGCGTCCCTCCGCCATTATTTTTTATTTATTTATTTATTTTTTAATTTTTATTTATTTATGATAGTCACAGACAGATAGAGAGGCAGAGACACAGGCAGAGGGAGAAGCAGGCTCCATGCACCGGGAGCCCGATGTGGGATTTGATCCCAGGTCTCCAGGATCGCGCCCTGGGCCAAAGGCAGGCGCCAAACCACTGCGCCACCCAGGGATCCCTTTTTTTTTTTTTTTAAGATTTTATTTATTTATTCATGAGAGACACAGAGAGAGAGAGGCAGAGACACAGGAGGAGGGAGAAGCAGGCTCCATGCAGGGAGCCCGATGTGGGACTCGATCCCGGGACTCCAGGATCATGCCCTGGGCCAAAGGCAGGTGCTAAACCATTGAGCCACCCAGGGATCCCCCTCCACCACTATTTTTTTTTAATTTTTATTTATTTATGATAGTCACACAGAGAGAGAGAGAGGCAGAGACACAGGCAGAGGGAGAAGCAGGCTCCATGCACCGGGAGCCCGACGTGGGATTCGATCCCGGGTCTCCAGGATCGCGCCCTGGGCCAAAGGCAGGCGCCAAACCGCTGCGCCACCCAGGGATCCCTCCACCACTATTTTTAATGAAAGCCCAGTGATACATCATTCTCTACTGCTGTACATCTATACTCCTTTTCTTGATGATAAATACCTAGGATATCTGGATGTGGTCGGCAAATAATAGCCTCCCCAAAGATGTCCATCCACATCATAATCCCCGGAATTTGTGGATTTGGTAAAGCTGAATTAAGGTGGCAGATGGAATTAAGCTTGCCTGTCAGGTGACCTTAACACAAGGAGATGCTTTTAGATCACGGCATCATCACACAGGTCCTTTAAAGTGGGAGAGGGAGGATAGGAGAGCCAGTGTCAGAGTCACACCGTGTGAGGAAAAACTCAACTGGCCGGTACTGGCTTTGAAGGAGGAAGGTAGGGATCCCTGAGTGGCACAGCGGTTTGGCGCCTGCCTTTGGCCCAGGGCGCGATCCTGGAGACCCGGGATCGAATCCCACGTCGGGCTCCCGGTGCATGGAGCCTGCTTCTCCCTCTGCCTGTGTCTCTGCCTCTCTCTCTTTCTCTCTCTGTGACTATCATAAATAAATAAAAAAAATTAAAAAAAAAACTTTGAAGGAGGAAGGCAGAAACCAAAAGAGGTAGGTAGCCTCTAGAAGCTGGGAAAAGCAAGGAAACAGATTCTTCCCCAGAGCCTGCGGCCAGTGTGCCCCGCCCAGCCCTGCCTTGATGTTAGCCCGGGACTATCTGATCTCTAGATCGGAAAGCTGGTTTCAGCAGCAAATAGAAAACTCACAAGCTGAGTCAAAGATTCTGCAAAAGATTTAAGACTTTTGATCACATTGCCATATAGCCTCCAGAAAGGTTGTATCAATTTCTACTCCTGGGTCCCGTCTCTGCATCCTGGTTTGCTTGAGCTATTTTGTTTGCTTGCTTATGGCAACAATGTCTTTCTGGTTTTATTTAACACAAATAGGGGCACCTGGGTGGCTCAGTCTGTTGAGCATCTGCCTTCGGCTCAGGGCATGATCCCGGGGTCCTGGGATCGAGCCCCACACTGGGCTCCTTGCTCAGCCGGGAGTCTGCTTCTCCCTCTGCCTCTGCCTGCTGCTCCGCCTGTTTGTGCGCGCGCGCGCTCTCTCTCTCTGTCAAACAAATCAGATAAAACAAGCACAAGAGTTACCTACTCATGTTCTTCCCCAGGCAGCCTGGTGTTGACGACCCCCTGTACAATAAGATCCGTTGCTCACCAGCATCATTGTTACTTCAAGCTCCTTGATGTTGTGAACCAGAAATTTCTGGAAGCCACTGGGTGGCAGTCACTCTTCTAACCACTGTTTGGCATCAAGAACCAGCCCCTGGATCTCCTCTGCATCCTGTGGTCAATGCCAGTCACGGGCAGCGTGATGCAGGGGAGTACGTGGCTGCCCCTCTCTATAGGCAGCGCTGAGCCGGAATGGTAATAATAATTTATTTTAAAATTTGAAAGGCATTTCCTGTTTCAACCTGCATATATTGAATTATCGCTGAAGGTAAGTATGTTTTTTGGTATTTAATGACCTTTTGCATTTATTTGCAAGATGTTGGTTTAATGGTCACTACCCATTTTATTTCTTCAGGAGTTACACTGATGTCATTCTTTGGTCACAACAGCCTCTGCAGGACACTTGGTTGTCAATCACTCAAGTACTGGGCCCATTTCACAGACGGGTAAGCAGAGACCAAGGATGACACAGAAACTTGAGGCTCTTCTGGGTCACCTGATCAGCCCCGGTGGCCACATACCCAGGAGCCTCTTTCAAAGGAGACTATTTAGGAGGGACGGCACACAGTGGTACACAAGCTAAACTGTGTTCACCCTTGCGCATCTAGGGAATCGTAAACACTGCAGGCTGATGTGACTCAGACGTGACCAGGCATGACCGTGACAGATCACAGGGTTCTGTAAATATTGTGTCAGGCTGCAATCACAGCAGGGCTCCCCGCTCATCCCGGATGCCAGTCCACCCTGTGGGAAGTGGAGTCGAGCCCAACAGGGCAGGACATCTGGCCCTCTCCCTCCGCTCACTGCCCCAGACTTTTCCCAAGTCTCGGTTTCCTCCCTGGGGATCTCCTGGCCTGGATGTCCCGCTGAGTGGCTGGTTCTTACCTCTTGGCAAGGGTTGAAATATTCTAGCTTCGAAAAATGTTTCTGCCTCACCTGCAAATCCAGAGATAGAGATGCACTCAGTGATCCCAGGGGCTTGCAGTCCACGAGCGTTACTGTGAGCCAGGCGATGCACCCACCATGCTGTCTTGCAGCATCCTCACAACTACTGTGCCGGGAGGGGAAACTGAGCCTCAAAAAGCATATGCTCTGTGTCCCACTAAGGTTGTGAGGCCCCGAACCATCATGCCAAATTGTTCTGTGAGAATTTAGGACTAGGAAGCTCCGTGTTCCTCTGGAAGAATTATGATCGCTACTTTAAAAAGAAAAAAACTAAATAACAACAATAAAAAAAAAAAAAACTAAGGAGACCTGGTCAATTGTGGCATTTCCCTTTTTGCCTTGCTAACCAGGAAGCCCAGAGCTAAGGTGAGGACATAATCACAGTAACTTTATCTGTCCCAATGGCAAGTCAGTGTATTAGCTTCTCTTTTCTTTCCACGTGGGTTTTTTTTTTTCTTTTGAGATTTTATTTATTTATCTGACAGAGAGAGAGCACAAGCAGGGGCAGAAGGAGAGGGAGAAGCAGGCTGCCCATCGAGCAGGAAACCCGACATGGGACTCGATCCCAGGACCCCGGGATCGTGATCTCAGCTGAAGGCAGCCACTCAAAGGACTGAGTCACCCAGGTGCCCCTTTTTTCTTTTCTTTTCTTTTCTTTTCTTTTCTTTCTTTCTTTTCTTTTCTTTTCTTTTCTTTTCTTTTCTTTTTTCTTTTCTTTTCTTTTATTCTCTCTCTCTCTCTCTCTCTCTCTCTCTCTCTTTTTTTTAAGATTAGCCCAATGTAGTCATGAGCAGAGAGGAAAGATCAGGACAAGGAGCCCCATCTGTAACTGGCTGAAATTGAGATAACCCACTACCTTCAGACCAGCCTGCACATGGCCCTTTCTTTTCCATTTTGGTTTTGGATTTTATGGATGCAGCGGCCTTGTGTTTGACACTTTCCAGTGGTGGGAATGGGTCCCTTCAGGTCCCTCTCCAGATTTGTTTCCTCACCTGTCAGATGGAGGTAACGACAGGGCCCATGGCCTCACAGATGGAGTGAGCCTGGCACGTGGGAAATGGTGGACGAAGGTATGAAGAAAAGGTATGAAGGTACGAAGAAAAGTCTCTGATAAAGCCAGGAGAGCACACGGAACCTGACCTAGACGGGAGGAGGACTGCACAGGACTTGCGGCCGGCCCCGCCCTGCTGTGCACCTGCTGTCACTGTGAGCACGGGCTTCCCACTCTGTGCCTCGGCTTCCTGTCCTATTGGCAAACTGCCTACTCTCCTCCACTGTCTCATCATTGTGTCCCCAGAACCTCGCATAGAAGGGAAAAAAGGAGAAGCCGATGCAGGCCCTGCCTGCACACAGTAGGACTCGTACATGGTTTTCCTGAGCGTGAATGGCTGGTTGCATGGGAGCGGAGCGGGGGGCCTGAAGCCCCACTGCCCAGGAGACGCCCAGCCAGCATGGTAGACTGCGCATGGGCTGGTGCCAGGGGGACACTAAGGCAGGTCTGGAGTCCTGAGGACCCGGTGGGGCCAGAATAGGTCAGTCTCCAGGCCTAGGGCCTGACAGCCTCCTGTTGAATACCTAGTGTATGCAGGGTTCCCAGAGGGCAGGCTCCAGGCCTGCAGCAACCCTCTTGCTACCCTGTGGGGTCCCCCCACTTCCTGGGGGAGATAGGGCAACAGGAAACAGTCCTGAACAACTCATTCCACAATGATATATTGAGCACCTACTGTGATCTTGTGAGAGCACCAGGCCGTACACACTGGCGGGACTCTGAGTAGGTGTTGTCTGCCTTCAGAGCCTGAGCATCCCAGACTAGACTTCACTGGGCTGGCCACCCTGTTATAGCAAACCTGCCTTCCAAGCTGTGGGCTTTGGGCTGCTGGGACCCATGTAATAACCAGGACGACCCCTGCTGGAGAATTCCCTCTTGTCACAGGTAAAGAAACCGAGGCCCAAAGGGGAAAGGACCAATCCCAAACTGGGGACCCGCCTCACACTGCAGGTCTCCAGGGCCGTCTTCTGGAAGACTGCTCCTACCCACTGCAGCCTTGCCTTCTCTGGGAGTCTGGGGAAGGATGCCAGGGGCCAGGGGCCCAGGCTGAAGCCTGGGGAGCCCTGAACCTTCACAAAGGCTTCCAGAGCCCTCCGGGCCTGCCCCAGCTCCCTCCTGGACCCTGCAACATCTTGCTGTGATTACGTTGTGGTGAGTGGGGTGGGGCTTGTGGGGCTTCTCATTGCACACAGCATGGGGGGGGGCTGTGCCATGAGGTGGGGGCAGTGGCTGACGACAAGGCGGGGATGGAAGCGGGGGAGGGGGAGAAGAGGCTTTCAGCTCACCAGCTTAATTGAGGATATAATGGTTATTATTATTTATAACTTGTTCTTGAACCCACGCCAGGCGAGTGTGTTCACAGCCTGCACAATCCAGGCAGGCGTTAAATAATTAAACCAAGGGCCTAATCGGCAGTGAAACTCCCCATGGGCTTCTACTTCCTTAGTTCGCTGATTGCTGATATTTTGGGGGTGAAATATGACCATTTTTACCATCAAAGGGATCAGAGTTCCAAAGGCAAGAAACGGAAAAAAGGGTGGTGGCGGCCGTTGGGGGGGGGGCTCCCCCAGTTTTCTTTTCCTCTGACTTAGTGGTCTGGTAAAGTTTCTTTAGACATGCAAAGATTTACACACCTTTCTGCAGGGAGCCTTAAATTACTCCCCGATCCCTCACACATTTCCCCGAGCGCGGGAACAGTAAGTCATTGAAGAATGAACAGGCCTCCCCATAACCGCTCCAGCAGCCTTTGAGAAGGAGAATGTCTAATGACTTTTTTTGAAGTGGAGGTCAAGGTTTTTTAAATAAAACAATCTGTATTAATGCAATTTCCTTTTTAGCTGCAGCATTGGATTTTTCCTCCTCCCCCCACCTTTTTTGGGGGGGGGAGGGGGAGGGGAGGCCAGGGTGGGAAAGGGCATCATTTTTCTCCTGCCAGACAATATGTCCCTAATGAGATACATTTATTTAAAACTCTGTATATCATCACCCTGTCAGGGCCTACGAGGGGGACCCTGCGTCTCCCTCTGTTTGTTTCGGGTTAGCAGGGCCGCAGATGGCCCGCAGTCTGGTGGCCCCTGGTCTCCTGCTTGCCCATTTCCTGTAGCCTTGATCATTGCATTTTGTGCCCCTGTCCTGCCACCCTGCACCCCCCACCCCCCACCCGATCACCCAGGTCTTAGCACAGCCCTTCGGCCTCACGCCCTCTTCCTTCCCCAGAGCCTACCTACCTCTTGCTGCTCAGAGCGGGTCCCTCGGGTCCCTCGGATTCCTGGAGGCCTTCCTCCCTGCACCAGGGGGATGATGGCTCTGCCCCAGGCTCAGCTTTTCAAGCCCTGGGCTTTGGGCCAGCAGCCCAGTTTCCCCAAACTTTCACTTCTTTATCTGCCAAATGGGGCTAATAAGAGTGACCCACTCTCCCTTCCTGGGGTTGCCATGAGGCTGTAAGAAGGTTCTGTCTGGGCATCCCTAGCACCTGCCTGGTCCACAGCACATGGTACATGTCCACTTACGGCCGCAGCCACTGTCACCACCGCTGTTCCTGGCCTCCCCAGACATAGAGCAGAGCCTGCAGGCAGGACCTGACCTGTTTCCCTGCCTCCCCCAGCTCACAAGCCAGGGGCACCCAAATGCCTGGCTCATTACCTCTATCCACACATTGTCATCGACTGCCTTCCAGTTCTGGGGCTGGGCTGGGGCTCAGGGATGGAGTGGTGACCCAGACAGCCCAGAGAGAGTAGCGAAGCAGCGAGAAGATCTGGGGCTCATGGGGGAAGGGTGCCAGGAGGGCTTCCCTGAGGAAGTGGCATTGAGCTGACTCCTGTGGCGGAAGCAGGATTCAGCAGGTGAGAGGGGCTGGGGTCTAGGGTGACCGGGCAGGGGGCCCAGCATGTGCAGAGGACCCACAGAGCCTCCTACCTGACTGGATCCAAGGGGCCTGCAGTAGCATCCTCTCTGGCCTCACTGTGACTCATTTTCCACTCCCTGCCAAGATCCTGAGCTTCAATTACATGATTATCTGCTCTGTGTGCACCAAGGTTGTGAGACACCCATTCCACAAATGTGTGCCTTACTCCTTCCTGTGCCTGCTCTTGGGGCTGGGCCTGAGCCTTTGCTGGGCG
Organism: Nyctereutes procyonoides; assembly: GCF_905146905.1. NCBI lineage: Eukaryota > Metazoa > Chordata > Mammalia > Carnivora > Canidae > Nyctereutes > Nyctereutes procyonoides. The sequence continues at coordinate 36,220,135 of NW_026575020.1, forward strand.
CTGCTTGGAGCTGGCTCTCACCCTCAGACCCCCCAGCCCTCACAGCCTGCAGAGGGAGGGGGAAGTGGATAAGTGGATACCGCATGTGAGTAGGACTTCAGCATCCTGGGGTGGGGTAGGGTCAAAGAGGCCTCACCCCCTCATCCACCCCCCTTCCTGGCTATGCGGGCTGCAGAGTAGGAGCTGGGCTTTAGGAGAAGTTTGCCTGCCTGGAGCGGGGACCATGTCCTCCCCCTACAGCCCTGGCCCTTGGGAACCTTGTTTGGGCCCAAGGAGTCTAGGACCTTGGGGGACAGGGTAGGCTTGGAGACCAGGGACAGGATTGCTAACGAGCTAACATGGCTGCAAGAGTGGACTAGGCCCTTGTCAATGGCTCAGCCAGGGGAACGAGGCTGGGAAGCTGTCCACTCATCTCCACCCCTATGGGTACCCACTCTGGCCCAGCGCAGGGCAGGGGCCTGGGGCCCGGAGAGTCCTGCTCCATGAGGGCAACAGAGAGACCCCAATGCCTCCATTGCCACCTCCTCCCTTTGCCGACTCCCATCCAGGCACAGGACCCACATTAACCGCCACTGACTGCCTGGGTGAGGTCCCCTTGTCCTGGCCCCTGCCAGTACCCAGCCCCTCCCAGACCTGCTGAGCTTCCTGCCTCCCCAGAGCCCAGCCCAGTGCCTGGCAGTGGCAAGCATGAAACAAATAGCCACCGAGTGAAGTAATAACAATCAGAGTGACCCACATGGCTGTCTAGACAGCATCCAGATAGGCCTGAGATCACCACCACCACCACCACCACTCCCGCACTGCCATTGTGACTCGTGACCTTAGGCAAGTAACTTCCCTCTCATCTGTAAATGGGGGATCTATGCCTCAGGGTATGGGGATGAGTCACCCCACCATGGGTGTTTCAAGCAGTTCAAGGGCTTGATAAATGCTGGCTGCCTGACCGACTCTTGGCCAGGTGCGTTGATTTCTGGAATCCTCTAGAATGACTCTCTTGGTCTACAAAGTAGGCCTTTACCTTTTGTCACTGCTGACAACTTCACAGCCAGAACCCCAGGCGCAGCCAGGCCACACAGCCCTCCCTCCCCGGCTCTCTCTCCTCGTCTCTGTCTCAGACTTCACCTCTGTTCTCCCCATTCTGTGCCTGGGTCCCTGCCTGGGGCTTCTCTCTGCCTCTGCCAGGAATCCTATCCCAGAGGAACCAATGCTCCGGGGCTCTACTGTGTTCCCTTTATGCAGTGAGATGGGAAGAGGGAGAGAGAGAGGGAAAGAGAGAGAGAGAGGAGGAAAAAAAATCAAAGCCCACATATTGGTTCCAGATGTGGTCTTCTCATAGCTTTCTCCAGCAATTTAATTAAATTCCCCCAGACAGCCAGGAGGGTTTCTTAATGATCAAATTTCCCGGCTCCCCTCCTCGAACGGGCCCACTCTGTCTCCCTGACGGATGGCGGACCAGATTCCTCCTGTGTCCGCTCTGCCAAGCAGGGCCAGTGGGGGGTGGAGAGGAGGGCTTTCTGGGGAGCACAAAGGACACTCTGCCCGCCTCAGCCCTCTCTCCTTCCCCGAGGGATCTGAGCCCTCCCTTGGCACAGCCTGACCAGGCCTGGCTACAGTGGCTGGAGGGGGCCCAGTGGTCCCTTCCTTTGAGCTTTGCCTCTGGGCTGGCCTGCCAGGAACTGGTGCCAACGGGGTACCAGCGGCTTCAGGAGGGAGAGTCTCTGGAATCAGGACTCTGGGTTCATGGACCAGCCAGAGATGAGGCAGGCTCAGACCTCCCAGGGACCCTCCCCACACCCATTTGGCTCAGAGAGGGTGAGGCCTGGGCTAAGACCACATGGCCCTGCTTGCCAGGGACCAGAGAGACAGAGGCAGGCTGACCAGGATTTGGGAGGTGAGATGATGCCAGGGAGAGGCCTGGGCGCTATATCTTGGGATGGTTCCCCCATGTGCGACTAAAGGTCAGTCTCAGGAGGCCCCCTGATTTCTGGAGCAGGAGAGCATGTGGGCAAGCCCCCAAACCACCATCCTCTTATATAGATGGGGCGGTAAGGTTGAGAAAGGGCCAGGCCAGAGCCTGAGCCCCAGAAGCCCTCCTGTCTTGGGGCAAGGGGCTGAAGGGCTGTGTAGTGGACTGAATGTTTGTGGGCCCCACTGCCCTCCTTTGCCAAGTTCATATATCGAAGGTCTAACCTCCAAGGTGATAGGAGTAGAAGGTGGAGCCATTGGAAGGTAATTAGGTTAGATGAGGTCATGAGCATGGAGACCCCCCCCAGAAGGGGATCCCCTTTTGTGCCCCTCTTGCACTTCTAAGAAGAGGACCATCCCCCAGGATACCTTTTCTGCATGTGGCTGCAAGGAAGAGGTGAGCACACGGGAAGATGGTGGCTACCTGTTAACCAAGCAGTGAGGCCTCAGGGTGAAGTGTCCCTTGCCAGCACCCTGATCCTGGACGCCCCCCCACCCCCAGCCTCCAGAACCCTGAAGAATAAATGGCCCTTGTGTAAGCCCCCTACCCCCACCCCCCCAGCCCATGGTATTTTGTTGTGGCAACCGGAGTAGCTAAGGCAGGCTCCAAGCACCTTCGCAGCCTGTCCACCTGGGGTCAGCACTCACAGAGCACCCCTGGGACTTGCCTGGTTGAGGGAGCACCTGCTGCATCTGTGTGGAGCAGGGACCGTGTCCGGGGGAGGCTGCCCTTGGAGCGGGCTCTGGCCAGCCGACCCGGGGGTCTTGGGTGTCAGGGGCTTCTTAGGAGAACAGATGGAAGGCGGGAGGGGCAGGGAAGTCTTCCCTGGCCTCGAGATCCTACTGTCCCCTCCTCCTCCCGGCCTCCTTGTCCCTCAGTTTACCCCCTGAGCCCACAGAGGGTTGAGCTTCTGGGAGCAGAGACTTGAGGCCTTGTCCTTCCAAGCAGCACCCCTGCCCCCAGCAGGCTCTGGCCATGAGAGTCAGGGGTCAGGGTGGGGTCAGGATGTGGGGGAGGGGAAGGGGAAGGGAGAGGGGGAGGAAGAGGGGGCTGAAGGAGGGCAGACAGGAGGAAGCCCCGGGGGTGACCTGTCCCATGACTGTGGCCCCGCTCCCATCACCAATCCTCCTCACCCTCCATCTCTGTGCCTCGGTGCCCCTAGGACATGCCAGGGGCTGAGGCTGGTGGCAGCCCAAAAACCAGAGGAGGCAGTATTCCTGCAGATGGGTGGCCACGTGTCCAAACATCTCACTTTACGGAACCTTGGCCAAATCAAAAGAAATGAAAGGGGGGGCCTTTCACCCAATGTCCCCATCGAGGGCCTTAAAAGGGACAGACCTGGCTGCTGACACCCCTCCCTGCTGTGGGCACAGGGGTCTGGGGAGGTGAGGGTCCTGGGAATGGAGCAGGCCCAGACCCTCCCCGGAGCTGCCCACCCTGTGTGTGTGAGTGTGTGCACGTGTGTGCACGTGTGTGATAGAGAGAGAGAGAGACCGTGTGAGCGAGGTTAAATAGGGTGGCTGAGGAAGCATGTGCCTGTGTGAGAATATGTTGGCAAGAGTGTACAGGGTGTGAGGATGGCTCATGAGTGTAGCCATCGGTTTGCGCACACGTGTGAGCCTTCAGGACCATGTGTGAGAGTCCATGGCCCAAGTACATGCGTGAGTGTGAGAGAGTATGCGTGCCTGAGCATGTGAGGGTCTAGGAGTGTGTGAGCCAGAGTGTGTGAGCAGGGCAGGGGCTGGACGGGTGGCTCCGGGGAGAGGTTAAGAGCCAGGCTCCAGGTGTGAATCCTGATGGGGCCCCTCAGGAACTCGCTGGCCTCTGAGCCTCGGACCGCAATGTGGGAATCCTGCTGCTCCTTCCTGCCTGGGGTTTTATGACTAGTCAGTGAGATCGTGCACATCGAGCCTCTAATCTAATTCACGGGACACGGGACACTCCACCATGGCTGCCATTGGCTGGGGGGCCACCAGGGCAGGTGACCTGCATGCTGGGAAGGATGTCACTTGACGGTGTTGGGAGAAGGATTTTGTGGACAGAGCGGGGCCTGGCTCTGGGGTGCACAGCCTTCTCTTCGACCCTAGGTACAGGAGGAGTATGCAGGGCCTGATTTCCCGCCTGTGGCTGATTCAATGTCTTGAATCACCGGCAAGACACTCGTTGATATAAAGGAAGAAAATACACAGAAACACAAAAAAAGATAAAAGTTCCTCAGATCCCAGCACCAGAAAGAGCCACCAACATCCTAGCATAGGGCCATCAACAAAGCCCTGCTTACGTACCCGCGGGTACACGGGTGCACACACGCACACGCCAATTCTTCCTAAGTGGAAATCACATAGTACCTCCTTTCTCTGACTGGCTTTGTTCAACTGCTATAGAGCAGAGTCTCACGTGAGCTAAGTCCCACATCAGCTGTTACCCCTGCTGATGCCAGACAGCCAGAGAGGCTAAACTTCTCTCCTCGAGGTTAACAGTTTTTCAACCTTTGGGACTCACCTGTGCATGTTTTTCTGTTAGTGTTTCTGCCTTCTTCTTATTGATTTTTAATAGTTCTTTATATATTAAGGTTAGCCCTCTCTGTACACCAGATAGTCAGAGGGACTCCCAAATTCCCTGGGGCAGGGGGCAGACCCAGCCAGAGTCTGAGCACCAGGGGCTTGGCTCCAGAACCCCCAGGCTGCTCAGGAATCCTGGAATTAGGCGGAGGAAGTGGCTAGGCTGGCAGAGCAGTGAGAGGCAGTGGCAAGGAAAGAAGAGAGAAGGTTCGGAACTTAAATCAGAGGCTCTGAGTGACAGAGCCTTAATGGGAGACAGATGGAGGAAACAAGGTTGCCCTTGCTGACAGGAGGGAGGTCAGGGGTCAAGGAGTTTTCTAAAGACAGGAGCCTGGGCGACAGGCAGGCGGCGGGGCCTGGCTCCACAGTGTGGTGCCCAGGGGCCGTGACAGAGCAGGGATCAGCTCCTTACCCCTGTTTCTGCAGACCCGCTCAGGTCCACACCCAGAGGAGCTGCGGGGTCACTCCACTCCTAAACACCAGATGGAGGGAGGGGCACCCACGTCCCTCAACCCAGCTGTGCAACGTCAGGCGAGCCTCCAAACCTCTCTGAGCCCTGTTTCCTTGTTTGAAAAATAGTATAACACCATCATTTACTTAATGGAGTTGACTGAGATTAGCACAGAGCTTGGCACATCAGAAAGGGTCAGTAAGTAACCGCTAACTCATTACCATTACTTTATTGGTCACAAGATAATTAGCTTTCTTGTTGGCAAAGCCCACCAGCAACACCATGGGCTGCAAGATTGTCAGCTGAAGGGCCTTCAGTGAGGAAACTGAGACCCGAGACCAGAGGGCCATGGAGGGTGGGGGTCCATGCATCAGAGCCTCTGGTACTTTTGCTGGTGAACTTATTGGGGAATAGGGTATTTTTGCAAATATAATCAAGTTTTTTTTTTCTTTTTAAAGATTTTATCTATTCATGAGAGACACACAGAGAGAGGCAGAGACACAGGCAGAGAGGGAGAAGCAGGCTCGCTGAGGGGAGCCAGATGTGGGACTCGATCCTGGATCCCGGGATCTCGCCCTGAGCTGAAGGCAGACAGTCAACTGCTGAGCAACCCAGGCATCCCAAAAATGTAATTGAGTTAAAATGAATTTGTACGAGATTAGGGTGGGTCCTAAATCCAATGACTGGTGTCAGAAAGAACAAGATCTGGGAGACATGGGGAGGAAGGCCACGTGAACACAGGAGTAGAAATGGGAACAGAGCTGCCACAAGCCCGGGGAAAGCCGGGGGCCTCCAGGAGCCAGCAGAGGCTAGGAAGGAACTTTCTCTAGAGTCTTTGGATGGAGCTAAGTCTCTGCCTGCTGACGCTTTGCTTTCAGACTTCTCGCTCCAGGAACTGGGAGAAAATACACTGCTGTTTCCAGCTGCCCAGCCTGCGATGCTTTCCTATGACAGCCTTAGGAAACCAGCGGAGCCAGGTAGCAGTGGGCCTCAGCCCATGTGGTCCCCCCAGGTCTGTGCTGGGCCCCATCCGAAAAGGCTTCCTCACCACATTCTCAGGAGCAAGTCAGGCCCCCTGACCTGTGCCATGGAGCCAGTGACCCTGAATCAAATGGGAAGGGCTGAGAAGCCTCTGGTTGCCTATCAGCTGCCACACCACTGAGGACCTCAGGATGGAGAGGCAGGGTGTGGATACTTCAAAGAGGGATAGACATTCCCAGCCCCCTCCCCTGGGGGGGGGGACTAACACCTGGGGAGATTGAGGCACACTGGAGCAAGTGCCCCACTCAGATGCTTGCTGTTGCCAGATGGGAATTTGGGCCCAGGTACCCAATCTTCTGATTTTATGGGATAAGATGGAAAGCTCCAGATCAGTGTGAGCAAAATTTCTCAATGTCGCTCACAAAGACACTTCTTGGGGTGCCTGGGCTCAGTTGGTGAAGCGTCTGCCTTTCAGCTCAGGTCCTGATCCTGAGGTCCTGGCATCAAGCCCTGCATTGGGCTCCCTGCTCAGCGGAGAGCCTGCTTCTCCCTCTCTCTCTCAAATAGATAAAATCTTCACACAGACACACTTTCCTGGAGTGAGAATCAAGGCAAGCGTGTGCTGGGAGGCATGGACCCGGTGGTCTGGAGCCCCTCCGGCCAAGTCCAAGCTGCCCACCCCTCCCACCCCTCCTTCTGGCCCTTCCAGGCAACAGAGGCAGAGGCAAACAGGTGTTTTGGGTGTCAATGGAGGTTTTGATAGCTTGTCATTTGATCTGTGCAGCAACCTTGCAAACTTAACAATAACAGCAAGAATTAATTATGCAGCCCCTGCTGCAGACTGGCCCCTGCTGGGCCCCTGTAGCCAGACGCTTAGGATTGGGTTTCCCGGGTACGTCTGTTCTGCCCGTGGTGGGGGAGGAAGACTGTCTTCGAACGGCTCTCTAGACCTCTTCTCCTTCACTCAGCAACTTTCGCCCGAGGCAGGTGCCGGATGGGAGAGAGCCCAAGGGCGCGTGGCGGGGGTGCGAGGCCGGGACCGCGACCGCACAGCTCTCGAGGAAGGGCTTTGGAGTCCGGGAGGGCGGCCGGGCTCCGATGTGGGACCCCAGGGGGTGGAGGTCGCAGCGGATGACCTAGGGCAAGAGGCCCCAGCCTCGGGCTCCTTCCTGCGGCCGCCACGCCCTGACACCGGCCGAGCTCCCGACCCAGCAGCCCTCGGTGGGTACGATTACCCGTCCTACGGGGGAGTAATTCAGGTTCACGGGGTCCATCGAGGCGGAGAGTGGAAGGAGCTGGCGGCCTGCAGGGCCAGGAGCTGCGGGGGAGAGTACGGAACTGTGGTGGGTGCGCGTCCACCTGCGTGACGGGAGGCGAGAGCCAGGCCCGGCCGCAGGGAGGTCTGACCCGGGGGCGCCGCCCGGGGCTCCAGGCACCTCTACCGCCCGGGAATTTGGGCAGCGACCGGCCGGGGAGCGCAATGGGCGGAGCTCGGACGGCGCCCAGCGGCGGCGGGCGGGATCGCAGCGCCGGGCGGGGATCCCGTGTGCCGGCAAACCCGCGACCCCCACTCGGCCGGGGCTGGCCCCCCGGATGCTCCGGCTCGCGCTCCGGCTCGCGCTCCGGGGCGCGCCGCGGCCCTCCCAGCCCGCAGGGGGCGCTGTGGCCGCCCGCCGCTTCCCTAGCCGGAGCGGCCGGAAGTGACCCTCGCACTTCCGCCGCGGAGCAGCCGGGTGGGCGGCGGGCCGGCGGGGCGCGGGGGCTGGTCCCGCAGGAGCCAGGTCGAGCCCGTCGCCGCCGGGACGCGCCTGGTCGGCACCTCGGCCTCCGTGGAAGGTGCGGCCGCCCTGCCGCCGCCGAGGCCGCCGCGATGCCGTTCCTGCACGGCTTCCGGAGGATCATCTTCGAGTACCAGCCGCTGGTGGATGCGATCCTGGGCTCCCTGGGGATCCAGGACCCCGAGCGGCAGGAGCCCCTGGACGGGTAAGTAGCTTCGCTGCCGCCGGCGGCCGACCCGGCGCTGCCCCCCTTAATGATCTCCACAGGCGTGGCGGGGGTCGGGGTGGCTGTGTCCCCGCTGTACCGATGCAGAGGCGGGCGGAGGCCGGAGTTGCGTTGCTTTGAGCTCCTGCACCTGGCCCAGGTCTTGCCCCTTGCAGGGTGGAGAGTGCTCCAGGCCCGCGCCGGGAGGCCGGGAGGGTGGGGTGCCGGCGGGGCCTGCGCCTCGATGCCCCACCCTCGGCCCTGCCTGCCAGTTGCAAGGGAGCAGGGAGGAGTCTGCGGGCCTCAGTTTTTACCCGAGAGCAGTGCGAAACTGAATTCTGTAGCTGAGTTTGCATCTTACATAGACGAGCAGGTGGGAAAGGTATTCGGGGATGCGTCAGTGAGCTAAAGGAAACCCCCAGCCTCGGTGATGCTCATACTTCAGAGGGGAGAGACTGACGGTCACTAGTCGGGTGTGTGTCCATTCGGTGTAATGGAGAGAAGAGCAGAGAGAGCCGAAGCAGGCGTGTTTCTGGGAAATCCCTTGGGATTTCAAACCCAGTGGGTTTCATGCGTCTTCGCTGCTGTTGGCTTTGAGGCTTGTTTTGAAAACAGTGTGAGATGTCTCCTTAACTTTAAGGCTGCTGTGAGGGTGAGGGCGGGGCAGCAAAGGGTGTGCTGTGTGGCCTTTCCTAGTACCAGAATTTTTTGCTGTGTATCCGTGGAGCACCGGGCACCCTCCCAGGCTGGGGAAACAGTCGGAATCCTGTCCAGGCAGGGGGTCGGACTTTGATTCTGACAACTGAAGGGTCCCAGAGGGGTGAGGCTAAGGGGAGTAGGGAGCATTGGTGAGGAAGCGAGGCCTCACCCAGAGGTGGTGGCCTGTGAAGGAGCTGCCTGCAGGCCTGAGCTTCTGGAGAAAGCCACAGCAGCTCTTGGAGGTCAGTGCTGGAAGACAGGTAGGGTTGGTGCTGGGGTGTGAAGGGCCAAGTGTGCACTCAGCCTTCTGGGGCCTGGGGGGTTAGACATCTGAGTGTGAGCACAGGAGGGCCTGGGCTGCCCTGGCTGTGGCGGTTGCCTGGTCTGGCCTCCTCTGCAGCTCAGGGACAGTCAGTGTCAGGGGAAAGGGTGCCAATGTCTGCTTCTTGCACCTGGCTGCAGAGGCTCCCCTTCAGGCCCAGCACCATAGCTGTGAATCTTTGTACTCAATCCAGGGACCAGACTGTCTGGGCAACTGGAGAGGAGGCTGGAGACAGCCCCAGTTCTTAGCAAACGCAAGGAGTCATCTGAAGTTAAAAGATCCAGCTTGCTATACCACTGGCCTTTTTCCAAAGAGACTTCCTGCCCTCGCAGAACCAGGATCCTCCCTGGGGGTGATGACAGCAGACCACCCACCCACAGGGTGTGCAGGCTAGCTAGTCCTACAGCCATCCCCCACCCCCACCCCAACTGGTCCACCTCTCTCCTGCCCCAGGCCCAGTTATGTTGCCAGCGAGGAGAGCCGAATCCTTGTTCTCACCGAGCTGCTGGAGAGAAAGGCCCACTCTCCATTTTACCAGGAAGGTGTGAGCAATGCCCTGCTGAAGATGGCCGAACTGGGACTGACCCGGGCAGCCGATGTTCTCCTGCGCAATGGGGCCAACCTCAACTTTGAAGGTCAGCTGGAGCCCAGAGGGGCTGGGGGTGGGGTGGATAGGTGGCTTAAGTGGGGCTCTGCCTTGGGTGGGGAGCCAAGCCTTCAGGCACTGCTTCTCCTGTTCTCCTGGGAGCCACTTTCCTTATTTCTTCCATGGGTGGTGACTAAGGAACCCCATCCCCCTGTGGGCTTTCAGATGGCTCTTACCACCTCTGCTTCAAGGGTGAGTTGGTTGCTGCTTCCACCATGTGATTGATCAGCACACTTGCCCAGCTAAATCCTGGGTTCCATTAACATGAAAATGTGGTTGCTGGCACTATGCCCAGAGCTCAGGGAGAGCAATTTTCTGCCACTTATTCAGAGCCATCTCGCATTTTTGCTCATGCCACAGGAGAGGGAAAAACACAGAAGTGACACTGGGTGTAAATCACAACAGGGCTGGGTTAGCTTCTAGCCCAGAGAGCCAGGGGATGGGGATGGAGCCAGTTTACTTCTCTGGCCTTCTTACCAGGGTGGGCAGGGTCAGCCAGGAGACATACAGGGCTGACCTGTGACTGAGTTGGTCTTTGAGCCAACACAGCACATGGCCAGGCACGCCTCCCCTCCCCTCTGAGGACAGGCTCAGAGGGTGCTAGGCTCCTGGAGGGCTGAGGAGCTGAGGGGCACGGGGCCTGTTAGGAAGTCAGTCATTTGGAGACTGGCTTCGAGGATGTGGCTGTTACTACCAGGCTTCAGAAGCTGTCACTCCGGGTGCTTCTCCTAGCAGCCTGAGAAGAGGCCCCCTTACGGTTCCATTTTACAGAAGAGACTAAAGCCCAGACAGGTGAGGTGCTGCGCCCACTAGGATGCCCCCAGGATCCTGACCTAGGTCTGACTCCAGAGCCTGCGCTCTGGCACCTGATGAGGATGGCTCTGTCCTGACCCCTCATGGTGACAGAAGCCTGGGTCTCCTCAGGGAAGAGGGCTGGGGCCGATAGGACTTAGACGAGCTGTGTCTGTGCCTGCAGACCCTGTCACTTACTACACGGCCCTGCACATCGCCGTCCTGCGAAACCAGCCGGACATGGTGGAGCTGCTGGTGCGCCACGGGGCCGACATTAACCGGAGGGACCGGGTAAGGGCCGGGTCCAGCCTGCTCTGAAGCAGGGATGTGGTGAGTGGGGGGCTATGGGCAGCCTCACAGGCCCCCAGGCCCATTCAGCTATGCTTTCTTGGCTCAGATCCATGAGAGCAGCCCCTTGGACCTGGCCAGTGAGGAGCCCGAGCGCCTGCCCTGCCTGCAGCGCCTCCTGGATCTTGGAGCAGACGTCAACGCGGCTGACAAGCATGGTGGGTGCCTCCCACAGGAAAGCAGGGCACCTGGCACTGGGTGCTTTGCGAGGGAAAGCCAGAGCACCCCAGGACAGTGGCTAGGCGTGCAGGCTAGATTTTGCTGCATTTTGCTGACCTGCAGAAGCTTTCAGGAAGTGGTGCAGCCATTGGCCCCATGCCAGCCCCTTGAGGTCTGTCTGTAGGAGGAAGTAGGGCATGCATGTGGTCAGATTCTGAGGCAGAGTTAGCACTTCTTGGCAGAGACTCAGCCCAGGTCTCAGGTAGCAGCATCTGCGTGTCCAGAAATATCCCACGTCTTCTGGCCACTCTGCTCTTGGTTCTGTGTGGGTGGAAAGGGAATGACTAGAAACCCATCACCCTCCACCTTGGCTGAGAAGTTGATCCTTTTTAAAGTTTGCTTTCTGGGGGTGCCCAGCTGGCTCAGTTGGTAGAGTATGTGACTCTTGATCTCAAGAGTTGTGAGTTCAAGCCCCATGTTGGGTGTAAAGATTACTTAAAATCCTTGAGAACAAAACAAAGTCCACTTTCTCATCCTGTGTGGTGTCCCCTGCACCTGAGGGGTGGTCCTGACCTTGGTTTCCTGGTCCACACTCCTCATTCTCTTCCTTCCATAGGAAAGACTGCTCTGCTCCATGCTTTGGCCAGCAGTGACGGGGTGCAGATCTATAATACTGAGAACATCCGGCTCTTACTGGAAGGAGGTGAGGCTGGTCCACAAGCTGTTCCCAGGCCCTTCTCTTTCTTCCCACCATTAAACATGAAGCATTACTTTGCAGGGGTTTAAGACCTTCTCCTGTTTTCTCTTTTCCTGACTGGCTCTTGTAGGGGCAGATGTGAAGGCTACCACCAAAGACGGGGACACTGTGTTCACCTGCATCATCTTCCTGCTTGGTGAGACGGTGGGAGGGGACAAAGAAGAGGCCCAGATGATCAGCCGCTTCTGCTTCCAAGTCACACAGCTGCTCCTGGCCCATGGGGCTGACCCCAGCGAGTGCCCAGCCCATGAGTCCCTCACACACATCTGCCTCAAGAGCTTCAAACTGCATTTCCCTCTCCTGCGCTTCCTGCTGGAGTCTGGAGCTGCCTATAACTGTTCCCTCCATGGTGCATCCTGCTGGTCTGGCTTCCACATCATCTTTGAGAGGCTCTGTTCCCACCCAGGCTGTGCTGAAGATGAGAGCCACGTGGACCTCCTGCGCAAAGCTGAGACCGTCCTAGATCTCATGGTGACGAATTCCCAGAAACTCCAGCTGCCTGAAAACTTCGATATCCATCCTGTGGGCAGTCTAGCAGAGAAGATCCAGGCCCTTCACTTCTCCTTGAGGCAGCTGGAGAGCTATCCTCCATCCCTCAAGCACCTATGTCGGGTTTACATCCGGCTCTATCTTCAGCCCTGGCCTGTGGATGCGAAGGTCAAAGCCCTACCTCTGCCTGACAGGCTGAAATGGTACCTCCTCAGTGAGCATAGTGGTACCGTTGAAGAGGACATCTGACCACTCCCGGATGGAAGGGTGCAGGGTCTGGGCAGCTCAGCCTGCTGGTGGATTTTGGTACCTGTGGCAGCCTTAGGGGAGAACCTTCTGGCCGTCTTCCGGAAGGTACAGGTTGGGAGATGAGACTTGATCCTTACTGTGTACCGAGAACACAGGTGGAGCCCAGCAGCTGCGGTCATTCCTGTGGGAAAAAAACTCTGTCTTCCAGGGGGACTGCCCCCGCTTCTGTCTGCCAGAACCCCAAGTCTCAACCACATTGGGAAAAGGGACAGGGTGTAGATTTGGGACAAGTGTACACCTCGTCTGCAGGGAGCATCAGGCAGGGTAGCTTTGAGTCTCTGTCCTCCTGAGAGCTGCAGGAGGCTGGTCTGTCTTGCACGGGGCCCAGCTAAAGCCAGAAGGAAGCATGGTAGGCTTGTGGGGGACAACCCTGCAAGGCCCTTCACTCCCAGCCTCTCCTCATGCTAGATTATGTCACATACAGAAGTGCTTTTGGTGGGCTAGGGAGAAAGCTGAGCTGACCCCTGCCACCTTTGGCCGTTCTGGGACCAGGTCACCCACGGCCCAGCCACCAAGGCATGGGACTGGACTCTGGTGGCAGCTGTCTGTGCCAAACCTGGGACCTTGGGAGACCGTGTCTTCTGCTAAAAGCAATTCTGCATGACCAGAGACAGTCCTTTCCAAAATGTCTCAATTTTGTGAGGGGTCCATCTGATGAAGAAAGCTACACTGCTGAAAGCTGACTGTACTGCCCAGGCCGAGCCCTCACAAAGCCGAGTCCCAGGCACACGGGCCCTTATGAATTGTGTAAATGCTGGGGAAGCAAGCTGAGGCAACTAAAGATACATTATAAAGTGAAACATTTCTCTTGGCCTTCAAGGTGACATTTTGGCCCCTCACCCTTCCCCAGCCTCAGATAAAGGTTCCCACTGCAGCCATTAAGAGGTGAGAAGCACTAGGGGATGGCAGCATCTGGTGGGGACAACACAGCACTGCTGTCCCAGTTAAAAAAGAGTACCACTCCACACTGGCTAGGGCCTTCCCATTACAGGATTCACCCATTTATTTTCTGACTGAAAGTGCTCACCGAGGAGGAGCTGCCAGGCCCAGCCAGGAGTGAGGCTGCAGACTTGTAACGATCACATTAGGGACACCAGGGCTCCATCACACAGGCCTCAGAAAGCAAACATCCCCTGCAGCTGCAGGAGGTAGCAGGCCTGCCCAGGCTCGCCGTAGCAACAGGGTGACAGTGCCAGCTCCAGGCCCGACTCCTCTCCTCCCCCCAAGGGAAAAAAGTCCTCTATGACCAAGAGTTCTCTTCCTCTTAAGGCAGCCAGGCCTACAGCTGGAAGGCCAGATGGTAGAAGGGAGATCCAGGGAATCTCCACTTCTGATGGGATCACTATTCCCAGTGGGGAGCACCAGGGGCCCTGAAGTCACGCGAGTCTGCACTGCCCAGAGAAGCAGCAGAGCCAGGCTCCAGCCTCACTGCTCCGTTCAGGGGCACCCTTCCTCACTGGGTCCCATTATGTCTTTTGAAAAAGAGTCTAGTGATGGACGGCAGACAGGTATATTTAGCGGTCTTGCTCAACACTCCCAAACCATCGTCATGGAGCCTCTGGGTCTTGCCCGGCTGCCAGTCCCCACCCCACACTGGTCCCTTTTTCCTGCCAGCCCCCGCTCATCTCAGGGCTAAGCTGTAGACGTGGTAGATCTCATCAGGGAGGTTCTCCTGGCGCTCCTGGGCTAGGAGGCTGAGGCCTGCACTGCGGACGATCCTGTGGACCACGTCAAGGTCCCGGCACACACTGCTGTCCACATCATCCAGGATCACACCCTCCTGGGCCATGTTGTCTTTGATGACAATGATGCCATTGGGGCGCAGGCCCTGCTTGCAGCGCCGCAGGAACTCAGCCAGGTGCTGATCAGTCAGGTGGCCTGGGGACAACAGAGGCTGGGGTCACTAGGGAGGGAGTGGTGCCAAGCACGTATATGTCACTGGCCATGCATGGCTCTCAGCCTCCTCTCACTGCCTTACTGAGCTGTCTAAACACACAGGGCCTCCCTGGCTCTCAGCAGTCCAGAGAAGCTTACCAAATCCCATTCCATGTAAGAGGAAGCTGGCTCAGAAGCCACTCACCAGAGAGCAGTCACAAAGTACACAGCTGGGATTTCGCCCTGAGTGGACGACTTCTGAGCCCTGCCTGACACCTACGCTCCATGCCAATCCCCCTGCTTTGAGGCCTGGATTAGGGGAATGTACCAAACGGTTCCTTCCCTAATTAGAACTCCAGACAGGCAAAAAAAAACCAAAACAAACCTCCAGATAGGCTTTTAGGGACCACAAAATATAGGGCCAGACCCAGTGTGTCCCCAGCAGGGCTGTGGTATCTGTTATGGAGTATGAAGTGGGTGGCCAAATGCTGGTACAGTGCCCTCCCCCCCCCACCTGCTGCCAAGTCAGCAGCCCAGGAAGAGTGCCTTGGGTGTGCTGCTAGGCTAAGTAGGTGCAGGATGGACGGTAAAGCATGGCTCACTCACTGTGAACAGCAGGAGTAGCCAAGGCTTCAATATTTCCTCTAATAAAAAACATTTACTTATAAAAACTCATTTCCAAGTTCTTTGAATGCGGTAAGTTATTGGTCATTTCCATTTTTTCAACAAAAAACTGCACCCAGGGATACCTGGGTCGCTCAGCAGTTGAGTGTCTGCCTCCAGCTTGGGGCATGATCCCAGAGTTCTGGGACCAGTCCCACATTGGGCTCCCTGCAGCGAGCCTGTTTCTCCCTCTGCCTATGTTTCTGCCTCTGTGTCTCTCATGAATAAATCTTTAACAACAACAAAAAAACTGCACCCAAACGGGTCATAAAAGGTACTGATAAAACATGGAAGGTGTACTTTAAGGGAGTGCCTTCCACAGTCATGGCGAGCCCAGGGAAGGCTAGAGAAACCCCTGCCATCTTGCCTGCTGCAGGTGCCCTGGGGGCAGTGGCTTCCAGGACTCCGGGGGGACCACCTCTGTGGCAGGAGGTGTGTGGAAGGTGGAGAGGGCTGGGGAAAGCTCACCTATCACCCACTGGATCCAGATGACATCGTAGGAGTTCGGCTCGGGGCTGAAGTCCTGGAGGCCGCAGCAGAAGTAGTTCCTCACCCTCTTGCCCTCTTCCCCCAGATACGTCTTGGCTTTAACCAGAAAATCTTCTGTCACGTCCACCATGTCTACCACTCCAAAGAGCGGCAGCAGCAGCCTCTTGGTGATCCTGCCTATGCCGGCTCCACAGTCCAGGGCACAGGAGGTGCCCGTCTTGTTTGGGCCTTCCTAAGAAGCAGAGAAGGCACAGACTCCGTAAGGAAGGCTCAAAAAGCCCGAGGGACCCTGTCCCTAAGAAGGGCTGTTCCTCCCACGCTCCCAAGGTCACTCCAGTAAGGACCAGGCATGTAGGCTGTGGGCTAGCACACATGGGGTCGCCAGTGGGCAGGAGCACACCTTGTGCCTGTCCTGGGCCACCTGTCTAAAATGAAAGCCGACTTCCACTTAAAGATGGGTAATTTGAATAGGTGCATTTATCTCCTCTCACTCCCAGAGCCCCATTAAAACAACAGGATGGAAAAAATTTAAGCAGTGAAAGAATGGAAGACTGAAAGTGGGCAGAGAGACATCAGGTAGAATGAGGAGCAAGCACCAGCCTCTGATGCTCACCAGGGGAGGCCACAGCTGGGCACACGCCAGCCTGGCACAGAGGAGGGCAGGGCAGGTGAACAACTAGGAGCCCGCCTTCAGCAGAACAGCCAGCACCTACAGCCCAACAGCCCGCAAACATGGCAAGAGAGTGAAGGATTCAATCCAGACAAAACGGAACGGTTAAAGTGAGACTCCGTGCTGGTGCCGGAAACCCTCGCACAGTGACCAGATCCCATCTGACAACCCTGAGACAGAGGCCCCAGTCTACATGCTGCCCCCGCCCCAGCCTTCGAGGCCTGGGTGGTCGACGCCAACAGATAACCAAAAACCCTGTGGTGATCCGTGTGAAAAGTGGCGCCCCATGCAGAACAGGGAGGGCCACCAGGGCCACATCCTCTGTTCCTGGACAGCACACCAGACCTGCCTACCCTCAAAAACCTCTGCAGGAACTTCCGGGAGCTGCTGATGTCGATGCTGGAGATGTGGCCATACCCCCCGAGCATGCCGTCCACTGTGGGCGGGACTTCCTTCCAGTACGTCTTGGCCTTTGAATAGAACTGTTTCTCATCTTCTATCACCTCACTTGTCATGCTGTCACCAACCGAGTCAGCTCGGGCACCAAACCCAGCAGCAGTGCCTCCTGAACAACAAAAAAAAAGCAAATCAGCCAAGTCAAGGGCCCCAGTCTCACCCAACGCTTCACTGGTCATGTAACCCTATCCAATGCAGAGAGATGTCCAGTGTCCCCAAAACTGCTCCTATTCCTTGGATGACAGTGCTGTCTCTCGTATTCAAGACATTTTGCAAAGTTACCTCTGTATCAGAGGAGAAGACCCAGAGTCCTGGGCTTCTAGTCCTTTCCTTACTATACAGGACACCTGACCCGATGGCTTCTAACTCTAGGGTATCGAGAACCCCCAATCTACACTTGAGGAAAGTGAAGCAGGGAACCCCACCTTCCACAGTGGATGTTCCAGCTGATTGTGGGAGGGTTCTGGGGAATCTGCATGCCTCCCTCTCACTCTAGAGCACAGAATGAAGCTCGCTGTGGGGTCTGGTCCTTTGTTAAGGTGCCAGGACTCTCTATAGCTCCATGCACACAATGGCAACTGTGCAGGGCTGCAGACAAGTACAAGACATAAGCACAACACACCCCAGAGGAAGCGCTTCCCTGAGGAGTGATGACCATCAGCTAAAACTAAGGATGAGGAAGGGTTCACTAAGCCAACCAGGCAAGCCTGCTCCAGGAAGAAAGGCGTGAAAAGCACATAGAGAGCCCCTGCAACTGGAAATACATAGTCAGGGGAGCACATCTGTAGATTAGACTCCTCGCTAAAGAGCAGGGAGCTTAAACTAATCGAGAGTCTAGCAGGGAAGTGACAATAGATGTATGTTTCTGGAACTCGGTTGACAAGCTGTGTGGACTCCAGGGCGAGAGTGAGAGCAGATGCAACAAGAGGGTGTTTGTCAGAACAGGTGGAGAGGCAATGACAAAGCAAGAGCCTGGGCCTGGGAGAGGGGAGGGTTTGGCAGCTCCACACCCAGCCACTCATGCCAGGGAGGGACCGAAGGGTCAGATCTCTACACTGAGGCATCTGCATGCATCAAAATGGGTCTGCACTGAGCCAAAAGTACTATGGAAACTTAAAGAATGGAGGATTCCTTTCCAAATGGCAGACAGGGGAGCAGCTGAGAGAAGGCAACCTGAGCTAGTCCCTGGAAGACAAGTAATGCTGGGAGGGGGGCAGCACAAAGAGACACAGAGGGGGCAGGGCACGTGTGTCACCCAGAAGACTGTTGTGATGGCCTGGGCTGACTGGAATGCAGAGGAAGAGGGTTATTATGGGGAGATGAGCTTAGATGGGCAGACTGGTCCTGGGTACAGGAGGCTCCAGCAACAGGCTGGGGGCCATGGGTCTAGCCTGTTGGTAATGGAAAACCAATGAGCTGAGAGTTTCTGAAGGACCCAAGGTATGCCGGGATATAAGCTTGGGTGGGACCAACTGGCAGAGTGGGAACAGCAGGAGCCACCCTGGCAGTTGGGATAAGGAGCAGCAGCGCTGTAGGAAGATAACAACAGGGGCACATTCCCATCATAGGCTCTCAGCTCAGGGGTCACATCCCCAGAGGCCCTCCAGGAGCAGCCCAGCGAGAGTGGCTTCCTCCAACACCTCGATCCAATCCCCACATTTTCCTGCCATCAGAATGTATATTTCTATATTACACTGTTTACTTACTGTCTAGCCTCCAGTGGGATGGAAGCTCCAGAGGCATGACCTTGCCTTTTCACCACTGTGTCCCCAGCACTGAGCCCACAGGAGTCCCTCAGTGCAGGGGTCACAGGACTCCTGGAAGATGGGATAACACAGAAAGCTTCATGTGGAACCCCAGAATAGTGTTCAAAAACAAGTAAAAAAACCCCGAGGATGCACGAATGCTTTAAGGGTTTCAAGAGAAGTAATCAGATGGGAAACAGAAAAGTGCCCTAAGGACAAGCATACAGCCCTCAATATATTCTGACTAGGACAGAATTTTCATTGGCCATGTTTGTTACTAGTCCCCAACGCACAACTGTACTCTGAACCTGTCCTAGAAGACAAGGAGCCTTCCAGAAGCGGCAGGCCCAATTCCACCCAACAACTCAGGAATGCTCCTCACTGGTGCAATCTTGCTTCCACCAGGTCAGCCCTTTCTAGGGAACCCAGCTAGCCAGTAGGGGCATCAGGGGAGGGTCCTCCTCCCCAACCCCTGGCTTCTTCCTGGATTTGTATGTTCCTCAGGGACAAGGCCACACACTAGCCCTCTGAGGAATCAGAAGAAAAGCGACAGCATCCACATGCCCTAGCAGGTCCAGTTCTTAGATCTGTGATTGTCACTGTTTCCGTCCTCTGGAGCCCTTCTGCTGTGTGGAGAGTCCTTCAATCCCCTTCAGATTCTTTTTTTTTTTTTTTTTTTTTCCGCCCCTTCAGATTCTTGAATCAGCTCTCAGACTGATACTCTAGCTTCTCCGTTCAGGTACAAGAGCCTGGGACTGCAGTGAAGGCAAGTTCCAACTACTGTGTCAATCGAAGAGCCCTTTGGGGTAACAGGCTGGGGGGCCCTGGTTCTAAATATAGCATCCCCTCACCCTGGCTCACCGCCATGTCCCACACCAGTGTCCTAGCACCTGAGGCTATTCCTCCACACAGTAGAGAGAAAGTGGCACACAGCTCAACAGGAATGAACTTCCGCTCCAGCCCTGAGTCACATGGTAAGCCAGAGAACACAGAAACCTGCCAACACCCAGAAGTGCCAGCTGGTAGAATGGAGATCACTGTACTTCCCGGACAGCTGACAGGAAAGAGGGCCACCAGCCTGAATGTCACCACAAAGCTCAGTCTGGGGCTGCCCAGCCCCCATCAACAGGACCCACAGCCACCATGTCACAGCCTCTCCACCATTACCCAGGACAGATGGCATCAAAGCCAGCTCTTCCACAGCATGCCAGCAGAGCTCCTACTCAGCACTCAGACGGGAGCTCAGCAACACCAACTCCGTCCCCATCACTGCCCGCCAGTCTTGGCAAACTGCTGGTTTTGTCTTCATATCTGTCTCCCCACCAGCCTGGGAGCTCCTTAGAAAAACAGTGGCAATATCCTGAGATGCATCACTGTTATTTCTCTTGCATCCCATGTAGCATACAGGCATTCAACAAAAAATTCAATCCCCACTACATGAACAGAATAAATGTGGGGCCACTCACCTGGCTGTACTCTCTTTGCCTGTCTGCCTTCCCTTCCAAGAAAGCAAGCTTCTTGGGGACAGGGACAGGACCTCATACCCCATTAGCCCAGCACCTGATACAAGGTGGGGGTTTGCTAATTGTTGAAGGATTCAAAGAATGAGCTTTATGTGGTTACATTCTCCACTTCTGAAAAAGTCTTACAAAAATCCAACCATTCAAAACTGGTAACATTGAAAGCCATTACTGACAATGTAATTTTTTGCTTTACCAAAAGCCTTACAACATGATTTCTTTAAATGTCAAGGTCCTCTGAATAATCTAATTTACAAGAACTCCACTTACAGGCAGATTCTAGGAACAAGCCAGGGGAGGAACATCCAGGATGGGAAATAAAGGCAAGTATGATTTTGACATTTGTTCCAACAGCTGATTAATTAGTAAACGTGACTCCTTGGGGCCCTGTCTACACTTTATCTCCCAGTGTCCAGATCAGAGTGGGAAAGAGGACCCTAGGAGTCCAAGGGAACAGTGGGGTTGTCAGTCAAATAGCAGTAAGCCCTCCTTTACTCTGCCCAGGTTGTGGTGAGGAGCTATGTGGCTGCAGGGGTGGGAAAAGGCCTGGACACAATCTGGCTTTGTGTGCATCCTTAGCTAGCTTGGATGGGAAGAGAAGCCTTTTGTTCACAGTGGACTATGCTCTTCAGCAGGTAGAACGTGTTGTCCATCATTCATGGTCATGCAGCCACCTCCTCTTTCCCTCCAAGGTGGTTAGGCAGCCGCCCCAGCTACTACTTCTCCCAGGGTCCATGGAAAAAAATGGTGTTTGAACTGTCACCATCAGTGCTTTGGGGAGGCATCACATCCTCCTCATTTACCAGCCAATAAGAAAAAACCTGGAAGCAACAGGAGGCAAGAGCCTGCTTGACATTACTTCCTCCCTCTTGCAGCCTACTGGACAGGGCCTGTTCTCCCTGGATCTGTGACAGCAGCTGGACATATGGGAATGGCAAGGTGCTCTATGAAAAAGAAAGGGAAGGAGGAAGTAAACAAGACGAAAAAAGGCCAGATGGAGGAGGAGAGATGGGGCTCTGGTAGAGTCAAATGAACCACATCTGAATCCTGGCTTTGCTTTTCTCTGGCCGTCTAATCTCAGATAAGACACCTAACTTCAGTTAAGTTTATCTATAAAATGGAAACAGCAATGTTGACTTTACAGAAACGCTGTGACAATCGTCACAGGTCGGTGTGAAAGCATCAAGTGATCTGTACAGTGGCAGGTACATATTATCTCAAGTTCAGAAATCTCTGTCAAATGAAATTCTCATCAATTCTCTCTGCCAATTGTAGAGATCAAACGGGAATAATGCAGTGATATGCCTTATGAACTGTAGAGTGCTGGAAACACCTAAGGGATCACTACTGTTATGCTGGGGGGTCGGTCCAGCAGACAAACAGCTCTGCAAACCTGCAGTGGAGGGGAGTGAGCTTCCCATCTGTTCCAGCACAGAAACAGTGCAGATTCTGGAGATGCTACCTCTGTGACCCTATGGCTTCTGGTCCCCACCAAAGCATTCTGCATGTACCTCCAACCCTCCCCCAGGCCCCAGCTGACCGACAGAAAGCCATTCCACTAAAGGAGTGTTGTGCCTTAACACAAACACACACAGGAAACCAAGAACAGCGAAGGAGGGAATTCAGACCCCTTAACACAGTCAAGGCCCCCATCCCCCAGGGGATCATCTCTCTCTCTGGGCAATCATTCTACACATTCAGACCTTGTACAAGACCCACCCGCCCCACTGCCAGGGCCTCTGACACCAGCTGTTTCTATCCCAGAGAGATCCCGCTGTTGATGGGCAGCAGAGCCTGGGCCTCTGGTTCGATCTGGCAGCCCCTGGGCCAACAGGCTGACCTTGGCTCCAAGGGCTCTCGCGGAGAGCTGCCTTCTGAGTGGCACCAGTGGGGAGCTGGAACGGGAGCCGGGTCCAAGGTGAAATACGATAGCGACTCCCACGCAACGGGCACTACTGTGCCCGGCTCTGACCTGAGCATTTTACTGAATCCTGACACCTACCCTCCGAGTGCGTGCTCTCCTTAATCCCCGTTTCTCACAGGGGAAACTGAGGCTCAGATGGGAAAGGGCCTAGCTACGGTCCCCGGACGCACCCCCGGGGGAGTGCCCCGTCCAGGGTCCGGCCGCCTCGACCTTCCTCCCCCACCCGCCGCCACCGGTGGCCCAGGTCCGACCACCCCGGAGCCCGCACGTGGGGCTCGGGCAGCTCGCGCCGGGTCACGTGACGAGCCGGGGCCTCAGGGCGCCGAGGCAGTTGGGGGCCGGGGCCTCCCTTCCCCCGGCGGCCACCGCTCCCCGCTCCGCCGCGCGCTACTCACCCCGGGCGGGGGCTCCCGGGACCCGGGAGAAGAGGACGGGAAAGAGGATGGGGAAGACGGCGGCGGCGGCGGCGGCGAAGACCCCACAAGCCCACCACCAGCTCCGACAGACCGCGGACAGACGCGACACCTCGCGGCGCGCGCTGCCTTTGTCCCCACACGTCACTTCCGGGAGCCCGGGGCGGGGCCGCCGCTAGCCCCGCCCCGCGGCCGGTTCGCCCCGCCCCGCCCCGCCCCGCCCCGCGGGCGGCTGATCTCAGTTGACTTTTGGGTCCGTGGCAGGACCTCTCGGACTTAGAGCCTCCGCGCCGCGCCTCTCTTGCCTCCAGCGCGCGAACCAGTGCGGTTAGAGGCTGACGGCAGGACTTTGAAAAGCGAGCGTTCTGCAGGTTTTCCACTGGGTAAAAAGAGGAGGGGTGGGGGGGAGGAGGTGCCTTATTACCCAAATTGCACCCGTAATAATTTGCATTAAAAAAAATATGCATGGGGGGATCCCTGGGTGGCGCAGCGGTTTGGCGCCTGCCTTTGGCCCAGGGCGCGATCCTGGAGACCCGGGATCGAATCCCACGTCGGGCTCCCGGTGCATGGAGCCTGCTTCTCCCTCTGCCTGTGTCTCTGCCTGTCTCTCATGAATAAATAAATAAAATCTTAAAAAAAAAAATAAAAACATACAGATCAAAGGAAGAAAGGAAAGAACAGAGAAAGAAAGGAAGATATCCTTGACAGTGCCAAGAGGCTGTTACCCCAAATAAACAGAACTAGATCTTGAAGTTTCCATTCCAAAAAACCTGACCTCCCATAGGCTCCTCCCATATATAGAAATTTTGGAGGGGTCCCTGAAACAATCTTGATGGAATGTGAGTTTGCAGGTGGGTAGGCCTTGTGAACCTCTCCAAGCCTCAATCTCCTCTCTGACAGTGTTCAATGTGTAGGATAGCCCAGGTCCCACCTTCAGCCCTGTGCCTGCAGGGGGCTCTCAGTAAATAGTATTTATCATTAGTTCATTTTTCCTAAACTGATGCTCTGGTCTTAGATTTACAGTGCCTTCCTCTGGGCTTTGCACACAGGAGGTTCTTTAAAAGTGTGTTTGCTCGCACACCTGGGTGGTTTAGTCGGTTAACCGTCTGCCTTTGCTCAGGTCATAATACCAGGGTCCTAGGATTGAGTCCCACATCCGGCTTCCTGCTTCCTGCTTAGTAGGGAGTCTGCTTCTCCCTCTTCCCCTTCCCCCTGTTCATGCTTTTTCTCACACACATTCACTCTCTCACAAATAAATAAATAAAATCTTTTTTTAAAAAGTGTTTAACGAAGTGAAAGCTACAGGAGGGGGAGCTGCTGACTGCTGTGGAGTCCTCCAAATCCGTTTATGTATATATTATATGGCATCCTCTCCAGAGTACTCCAGGTCAGACTTGGTTTCCCTGACCTGGGCCCCTGTCCTAAGCTTCATTTTCCATATGTTAAAGGGAAGGGGATAAATCCTAAGCAATCTCAAATGCTAGGTGCATCTATAATCTTCCTTTGGGGGCAGCTCTGAGCCCGGCTCTTTTAGGGGTGCCTAAAAATCCACCCCCACCTTTTTTTTTTTCCCTGTCAATGGATGAGAAAGTCCCTTCCCTACACCTGGTCTCTGAGGCCTTTCCAGATCTGGACAGCTCCAACCTGAATTGGAGCCTGAATTCCCAAGCCTTGCACACAGTAGTTGGTCAAGAAATGTTTGCAGCATGCCAAGAGCTAGAGGGCTCCTTAGAAATCATCTAGTTAGTGAGGTGCTCCTCATCCATTTTCTAAAAACTCACGTGCTCTTAGAATAAATATAAAAAATGTTCACCTTCCCCACTCAATATTCCAATTTCCTGAGGAAGTATGCCCTTCCATCCCATTGAGTATTTGCAGAAAATGGAAATACATCAACTATGATGCCTCCTCCAGGCAGACTTACAAAATTGTAAAATGATATCATGCCAGTGAAATTGCTGGTCCAAACAATCCTTCTCCCCCACTCATGTTTCACAGAATAAGCTTCTCCCCTGCCCTTCCTAGTCAAGAGTCACAGATGGGGCCCAACAGTCTGTTTTACCCTGAGAACAGACAGACTTTCCAGCATTACACAGCAAACAGAAGCAGAGCCTGGATCTGAAATTGGTTCTCTTCATTTCCAGGCCTACTATATTCTTACTGCCCAGGCTTCTGGTGGAAGTTGTACTTCCAGAGCTGCCCAGCTCAAACTTGACCCACCTGGGCCTCCCAGATCCAGAGAGGGAAGTGGAACCCTGAGCCCTCTGCCCCTGGCTTGGGCCTGGCTGCCCTGGTCAGGAGTTCCACCAACCCCCTTGTGAATATAGCCTTGGCTTCCTGAGCACAAAGCCCCACCTTCTGTCTTCAGGCCCAAAAGCTTTCCTCACATGGCCTTGGGTGAGGGGCAGATCACAATGACCCTGAACAGGCCCTTGAGGCAGCAGGGAGGGTGCAGCAGAGAGACCAGGCTGGGAAGATGGGATCTCCCAAGGACCAGCCCACCAATTAGGGGGCTCTAAACTCAAAGGACCTTCTCTGGACCCACTAGAAGCCCCACTAAGGTGAGTGTGACACCAGGAGCCAGCTCAGAGATAACAATCTGGGAGGAGTGTGGTAGGGAGGGAGCAGGCTCTAAGACGCCACCCCCCACCCCTCCCCCACCCCCGTGTCAAAAGCTGGGAGCAAGTGTAGGACTCTGTCTCCCAAAGGGCAAGTTTGTTAAAAATATATGTCTTGGAGCGCCTGGCTGGCTCAGCCAGTAGAGCTTGTGACTCTTGATCTCTGGGTTGTGAGTTCGAGCCCCACATTGGAGGTAGAGATTACTTAAAAATAAAATCTTAAAGAAAAAATATGTATCTTGGCTCCAAACCTATTGAATCAGAATCTGGGGCATCTGTGCTCTCAACAAGCTCTCCGCCCAAAGGGCCCTAAGGCTCCAGCAGGACTGGGCAACTGGTAGGCAGGTGTCTCCTTTCAAACCTGGTTCCAGGTTTCCTAATTCCCGGTGGAGTGCTAATTAGCATAATAGCTAATTCCACATAATAGCAAGTGGACCTTGAACACTCCAGTGTGCTTAGTCACAGAGGGGCAGGTGCTCTGTTATCCCCATTCTACAGATAAAGGCATGAGAGAAGTGAATCAATTGGCTTGTCCAAGGTTGCAAAGCTAATAAGTAGTGGAACTGAGACGAAATCCTAAATAATAACAGTTTTAAAGTAATTATAACAACAATTGTAGCAGCTGGCTTTTGCTGAGCATGCACAAAGTGCCTGGCACTATTCCATGCCATTTACACGTGCTCACTCACCTAAACGTCACAGCAACTCAGAAAGGCATGTACTCTGACGTGACCATTTTGCAGGTGAGGAAACAGAGGCTGGGCAAGCTCTGGCCTGAAGCCACTCGCGGCCAGAAGAGAGACAGTGGCGTTACCCCCTAACCACAAGTCCCTCCCCACCCCGGGCACTATGGCTTGGGGGCTGGCCTATGCCCTCCTCTGCACTTCACACGGCACCCCCCGCCCCCCCTGGCGTGAGGATGCCCAGAGCTGAGCGCAGGGCCAGACAATGCCCAGGCGTCTCCCCAACCCCGGGGCCCAGCAGATGGCGTTCACGGGGCTCCCCGGCGACGGCGCTCGCGGAAGGGGAGGCCCGAGGCTGCCCAGCCTGCCCCTGCCGCAGCTCCGCGAGGTCTCGGGCGCGGGGGGCCCCGACAGCTGGAGGGCCTCGGGGGTAGGCGGCGGCGGCGGCGGCGGCGGGTGGTGGCCGAGCGGGTCCTCGTACCCAGAGATGGGCGTGGGCGTCAGGAGCCCCTCGCCGCGCCTGCCAGCCCTGCCCACCGTGGCCCAGCGGGCGGCGCAGAACCGGACAACGCTGAGGTCACTCCTGCTGCCGCCCCTGCTCCTGGCCAGGGCGCCCCGGGAACCCGCGCCCCCGCGCGCCAGGCCGGGGGAGAGCGAGGATCCCTGGCGGGGCGCGGCCCGGGAGGCCCGGGATTCGCTGCGCGGTCTCCTAGGGGAGCTCCTCCCCGGCAGGTTCGGCGAGTTCCTGCACCAGCGGCGGGCAGAGCGCGCAGGGCCGCCGCCGGGTGAGGCCCCGCCCGGGTCCGCCCCGGGGCGGGGCGGGGGCGGGGGCGGGGCGGAGTCATTAACGGAGCGAATGGAGCTACTACTGCTAGCGGAGTCGGCCCGCCGAAGTCCTGCCGACCACCCCTGGAGGGCGGGTCTCCCATTGCTCCCCCCCCTTTTTTTTTTTTAAGATTTTATGTATTTATTCATGAGAGACAGTGAGAGAGAGGCAGAGACACCGGCAGAGGGAGAAGCAGGCTCCATGCAAGGAGCCCGATGTGGGACTCGATCCCGGATCCCGGGATCACGCCCTGAGCCAAAGGCAGACACTCAACCGCTGAGCTACCCAGGTGTCCCCCATTGCCCCTTTTGTACAGTTGAGGAAACCGAGGCCCAAGGCCATATAACTAGGGAGAGCCTCGTAAGGACCGTCCCCAAGCAAAGGCTCATGGCTATCTCCACCTCCTCCTGGCTAGCATCCTCAGCATCACGACCCAAAAGGAGTGTGTCAGAGCACTGCCACAATTCTCCCCAGTGTCCCCACTGTTCTTTCCTTCCAGACCTGAGGTAAGTATCCATTACCTGCTGATGGGGACAGGGTTGCTGACAATGATCCGAAGGTGGGGAAGACCCTGACCACTCATGCCAGGTGTGGCTTGTTTATCTTCAAGGGGCCAGTCATCGTACTTCCAGGATAGTCTTAAGAAGATTTTGCTCCATCAGATACCTGTCCCAGGGACCCTGAGGAAAGATCATTCACAATTCACCCTCAAGAAAGGCAACCAGTGAGTTACAGGAGCCTGGCGGTAGGGGGTGGGGAAAAGGAGCATTCCTTCTTTTCTTTCCTATTGTCTTTCGCCCATGAATTTACCTATCTGTCCACCTATACATCCATCTGTGTGTCCATCCACGAATCAGGTCTTCTGCCAAATCCATAATCCGTCCATGAATCCACCCAGAGATCTATCCCAGAGTCGGTCTCCTCCCAACCTATCCAAGGATTATCCATCAACATCTATGAATCCATCCACCCATTTATTCATCAGGTCTTCTACCAACATATTCATAATCCATCCATGAATCCATTCAGATATTCCTGCTCCCATTCACCTATCCATCTTTGCATAAGCTTCTCTGCGAACCAGGTGTTATACAATGCATCCATGAATCTCTCTCCACCCACGCACCCAGCCATCCATCTATCCATCCATTCATCCATCTAGCCAGTCATCTTTCTATCCACAAACTCTATGGTTCTATCCATCCCTGAATCCAATGATTAGTCACCTACAAATCCTTCCATGCACTTGTAAATCCAGGGTACTGTCCATCTATAATCTTGTCATGAAGCCATCTACGAGTCCACATACCCATATACAGAAGCATTCATCCACTTATCCATACATCTACCCATCCCTCTAACATCCAGTCCTATTCAGACCTTTTCATTAACTCATTCATGAGTCCATCCATCCATCCACCCACCCAATCTTCCATCCTTTTACCCATCCCACCATCAATTCGTCCATTTCTTCCTCTAGCTTTTATTAGGTTTTGCTACGTGTCAAATGTTGGGGGAAATAAGATAAGGAATGGAGGTAGAAGAGCCTGGGCAGTATAGCTTACCTGGATATCGATGCCATAGCTCTAATGGAGGAAAAGAATGTAGAAAAAAAAAAAAACTCCTCCAGCATAAACAGGCTTAAACAGAGGTGAAAGGTGAAGAGCATTGCCCATGAGTTTAAAGAGCAAGGAAAGTAAATGCACTACATACATGCCATCCCTTCTCCTTCTGGACCCATGGCTGACAGTATTATTTGACCTCAGCATTTTTCCCCCACTGGGCCTCAAACCCTTCCTGACACAGTGTTCCAGGCAGATGCTACCAGTGGATCAGAATAGGTGCCAGAAGTGAAACACATTTGCCAACCCAGGAACTTTAAATCAATCACCCCAAAGAAACACACTACTTCTCATAAGACATAATAAGTACACGTATGGAACTCATTATCTCAAATATGACAAACAGCAGGGATGGACACAATCACAGTGTTTCACATTTAAGAGCTAATACTTGAGCACTTCATGGTGTGTGAGATTCTCTGGTATACCGGGGTGCCCTGGAATGGGCTCCAGAAGCCTTTGACAGGAGAAGCTGAGACTTCAGTCCTCTGGGCAAAGCCAGGATGCACCTGGGTCTGGCCCTGAGGCCAGCACAGACTGGGCCTTGATAAGCAGGCAACTATCGGATCACTAAGTAGGTCCCAACGCCTGTAGCCATCTCCTGTCTGCCTGGCTCTTTAGTGGGCTGATGAAAGCATCCTTTACGTGTCCACACAGACATAAAGAAGTAGTCAGGGGGATCCCTGGGTGGTGCAGCAGTTTAGCACCTGCCTTTGGCCCAGGGCACGATCCTGGAGACCCGGGATCGAATCCCATGTCGGGCTCCCGGTGCATGGAGCCTGCTTCTCCCTCTGCCTGTGTCTCTGCCTCTCTCTCTTTCTCTCTCTCTCTCTGTGTGTGACTATCATAAATAAATAAAAAAAAGATTAAAAAAAAAGAAGTAGTCAGATAAATGGATGCAGATACATCAATATGTGTGTCCTTAAGGTGGAACGTGACATTTCTGAATAACAGAGCCACAGATGGATCAAGCAGGCCCTCCTGCAGGCTTGCCCTTGAGGCTAAAATTAATAAATGTAACAACAACAGAATGCCCTTTATTGAGTGCAGGCCCCATGCCAGGCCTTATACTAGACGCCTCCCATAAGTTATTTGATACTTTCTAAACTCTTAGAAGGAGGCTATTATTATATTGCTCTACAATATATAATACATAATTTAAAGAGGAAAACTGCAAAATGGAGACCTGATTGTGATCTGCCCAAGCTCATGTGCCTGGGAAAGGGCATAACTGAGACTAATGATTATAAGAACAGTTTGAGGGGCACCTGGGTGGCTCAGTGGTTGAGCGTCTGCCTTCGGCTCAGGTCGCGATCCCGAGGTCCTGGGATCGAGTCCCGCATCGGGTTCCCTGCAGGGATCCTGCTTCTCCCTCTGCCTATGTCTCTGACTCTTTCTCTGTGTCTCTCATGAATAAATAAAGTAAAATCTTAAAAAAAAAAAAAAGAGCAATTGGAAGTTAGAAATGATTACTCTGGGCACCACACATCCAGGTGGAGTGCTTTGCCATCCGTTTCATCTCACCACCCCATGTGGTGGGCACAATGATGAGCCCCATTTTACAGATAAAGAAACTGATGCTTCAAAGAGTTGGGCTGGAAACCCAGGATGACTTGACTCTCAACTTCCTCTCTTTCTTCTCTCTGCTGAATTGCTTGATATATAAGCATGCCGGCTCTGGAACTAAGATTCAGATCTTGGCTCAAAAATAACAAAAAATCTTGGCTCTGCCTTTTACGAGCTGCATGACCTTGGGCAAGTTGTAAAACATCTCTGTGCCACAGTTTGCTCATCTGCAAAATGGGGAAAATAATCATACTTCCCAGAGTTGTGTGGGTTTGGTGGGCTGATGCATGTGGCAGGCCTGATCCACCTCCTTGGCAGGCAAAGCGTTCCCTGAAAAGGCCAGGTATTGTGGTTGTCAGGATACACAGCGAGCTCTGGATGAGTGGATGTGTGCTGTTGGGGTGGAATGTGGGGCTGGGGGCTCCGACCCTGGCCCTCCCTTGCCCTTCTCACCTCTCCCAGCAGGTCCCACAATATACAGGCTCCTAAGCTCAAGACTGTGCTCACCCACAGCTCCTCAGGGGAAGGCTCAGGGCGGTGCAGGCGGTTTTGCCCCTTCCGAGTGCGATTTGCTGATGAAACCCTGCAGGACACAGCACTCCGCTACTGGGAGCGCAACTGTGCAGGTAGGCAGACAGGATGTGGAGCGCCAGGACTCCAGAAAGTTCCAGCTTGGAGCCCAGAGAGCAGATGCTGTGGCCCTGGGAGTAAGGGCCAGCCTGCAAAGGCCAGGAATCCACTGATGCTGCGGAGAAGGCTTCTCCAGAGAGTGTCAGGAGGACCTCGAAGACCGAGTAGAGTGTCCGAGGTCCTGCAGAAGTGTCTGAATATGGGTGGCACCAGAGAGCAGCAGCCACAGTGCAGGGAACAATGGCTACCCAGACTTGGCCACCACTGCAGGACTTCTTGCTGCCAGGGGTTCTCAGGAAGTGCCATATCTGCCCACCTTGGAACAGGTGGCACCCATGGCCTCCCGACCCCTGTCTGGCCCCTTCCATGGCTTACAGGGGCTGAAGAAGGTGGCAAAGGCACTTAAAGCACCTTCTGCCCATATCCATGAAGGCATGGCTGGCTGAGGAGTTGCCCAGAAAGGTCTAGAAGATCCAACCTTCTCTCTGGGGAAGGCTGGTACTACCCCGTCCAGCAAAGAAGCTAGGAACCACCAGACCTGGGTTTGGGAATAGAAGTTTGCTCTCAGCTCTTTGGGGATGGATGTGATGGTGTCTGCTTTGGCACAGTTTTCAGTGTTTTCTGAAATGGGTGTCAAGAGGCAGATGGGAAGAATCCATGTCCTTGCTCTGGTATAACCTTTACCAATCCTCCTCCCACCCCTTTCTCCATCAGCCCGGCCTCTTCACTTCTCAGGATATAGCAGCCCCAGGGCCTCCAAGAGCTTCCATCTATTTATTGACCACCTCCTGTGTGCAGTTTCAGGAAACGGCTGCTCCAAAGCCTAGCTGTGGGTAAAGCCCTAAAATCCAGGACCTTCACTGACTCAGGAGGGACCCTACCCAGGCCCCTTAAGGTCATAGGAAGTTGGAAATAAAAGCTGCAGTTTTGTCTAACTTCTTGTTTAATGGGGAAGCCAAAGCCCAGAGAGCAGGTGACACGGCGGCCGAGAAGAGAAGCCAGAGTGCCCCCAGACAAACACTGGAGAAAGTTTCAGGCCAATGGCAGTTGGCTGACACAGGAGAAGCTTCTTTGTCCACCGTGGCCACCAGAGCGGGGCCCAGCTGACTGCTTCCCAGCCCTTTCCATCCCGAGGCAGCCATTGGGGAATTTGGGGTCCCTGACCAGCCAGAAGGGCAGCTATTGGGCAAGAAAGACTTTCAGCCCTTCCACCCCTGCAGGAGGCTAGGCATTGTCTCTGGATTTCCACGGTGGCATGACTGGCCTTCCCATTATGGGAAAGAAGGCCCATCTGGGGCTGCAGCAGGAGGGGGTATGGTGTGGGGGGGGCACAGTTTGGGTCATAAAGGCAGAAACAGTCACGCAAGATAGTTTTAAAACCTGAGCCTTCTCTGGAGGCAGCCAGAAGGCACTGGGGAGCCTCGGGTTGCCATGGAGACAGGGTTCTGCCCAGCCTTGCCTGCCAGAGAGGGAGGAGGGGAGAGTGGGGGTGCCAGAGCCCCGCCAGGTAGAGATCTCACTGGAGCCCTCTCTCCTCCAGTCCGGCAGAGCAACATCGAGAATGGGATAGCCACCCGATCATCGACATCAGAACGGGTGTCCGGGAGTGTCGGGAGATGGCTGGAGAGTTTGCCCAAAGCCCTAAGCCCCAGGGCCCAGGAGGAGGCCATGGCCAGCATCTCGTTGTTCTGCTGGGAGTGCCCCGGCCTGTGAGGCTTTGGGGAAGGGGACAGGACTCCTACGCATTGCCAGGGCGCCCTCTCCTCACCCTGTCGACTACCCCACCCAGTGGCGGGCAGGCTAAGGGTCGGGGCCCTTGAGGGCCCTGCCAGCCATGGGTGGACCTGGAACTCAGAGTCCATGCAACTCACAGGCTCCTGTCCCCACCCTCCCCAGGCCCACCCAGGAGCCACAGAGTCACCTATCTGAGGATGCCTTCATGAACAGCCTGCCCTTCATCCCCAGCGCCAGCACACAGAGCCAGCAAGGTGACCTCAAAACCTTGCTGGACACCGACCACATTCTGGAGCCAGTGGGCAAATCGCCCTGCTCCTGGAGCCAGAAGCTGGTGAGCACCTGCTGGCAGCCAACCACCCAGAGCACTCCTGCCCAGGGGGTGGCTGGGGTACCGAGTGAAGCCTCCCTGCATGTGGCTAAGGGCTGGGGTCTCGAGCTGAGCTGGGTTCAGATTCCCAGCTCCATACTTGCAGGTGCTGGGGGCTTTTTGCATTTGTTTCCTCATCTGTACGGTGGGGCTGACTCCAGTGCCTGCCCCTTTGGACTGGGGGTATAGAATCCCCCTGGGATCTCCTGCCCAGAGGCCCCTGGAGCGTCCAGTCAGTCCTCCTTGTCTCTCTAGGAATCCTTCCTGCCCAGCTTGGTGCTGCACACAGTCCTGAAGCAAGGCCGCCCTAAGGGCTACCGGCTGCTCCTGCCCTCCACGAAGTCACAGCAGGCTCCTGGGTGAATGGCTACTGGAGCTCCAGCCCATGTGTGGACATGGGCCAGGGGGTGAGGAGAGGCCTCTCTTGCCCCACAAATAAACATGCATTTCAAGTGGCTGGGACCTGCTATGTCTCACCCTTCAAGTTGCTGGGCTCCAAGGCTCCTGGACCTAGGAGAAGGAGAGGACAAAGTCATGGCTGAGATGAGGCTGAGGGGTGGGGGCAAGGCATCCTCATGGGGCCAGGTTTTGTTCCAGGTGAACGCCTCTTCTGGAAGGCAAGAAGCCTTCTACACACACTTCAAACCTGGGACCAAGCCTCTGTCAACCCAGATCAACCCACACCTGAAACAGACACCTGCCCTGAGGCCCCGCCAGCTTCCATCTTTGACTGGAACCAAAGGCCACTTGCTGACCTCCACCATGGGATGAGGGTGTCCAGACTCCAAAGGAGTGGACAAACCTTTGTCTTCTGCATTGCATTCCCCAGGCCAGGTTCACACCATCTGGTCCCTGGAGGGCAAGCATCCTGGGTGGGTGGGGACCAGATGTTGCTTTCCTAGTGGTGGGGGGAGGAGGCATGGGCAGTGTTCAAAATCACATCGAGTGGTGGCAAAGGACCAGGTGGGTTGATCTGACCGCTGCACAGACCTCCCAGGCAAAGTTGAAGCCTCGTGTCCTCCCCTCTGTCCAAGCAGCCGGGCGCAACCTCTCGCCAAGCCCAAGATCCAGGTCTTTATCGCCACCTCCTGGCCAGTGAGGAAACGGCCACGGAATCCACACCCAGGCGCCCCGCAGAAAGGATAGGTAGCGGGGTGCTGGGCTGGGGCCGGCGGTGGGGATTTTAGGGCCAGGAGGGTAGTGGATGGGGAGGATTTGCATGCAACTCACAGGCAGGGGTGCCCTGCCTGCAGAAGAAAGGTCACAGATCTAGGCAGTTTGGAGAAACCCTGCGGGGGATGGGATGGGGGCAACGCTTCAACTCCCCTTCCCTGGGCACTGGATGAGGCTTCCCTGCCTGGGATGACGCCCTTCCACCCTCCTTCCTGGGCTTTCACGACACCCCCACCCCGCCCTAGGATTTCCACTTCTCGGAGGGCTTGCGGGTCTCAGAGGAGGCCTGATTCTGCCGCGCCCCCTCCCCCGTGACCTTGCGCCGCCCACCTCCCCCCCCCCCGCCCCCCGTCTCCGAGCCTCAGTTTCTCCCCAAGGGCCGCGGTGGGCCCTCGCCCGGCTGCCCGCTGCAGGGCCGCGCCGCGCCCACGCGGGGGCAGTGTTGGCCTGGCTTTGGCGCCGCCCGGCGCGGCCGAAACTTCGCAGCCTCCGGCTCCGGGTCGGAAACTTTTCCCCTCGCGCCGCGCTCGCGTCTCCCGCCCGCGCCCCCCTCCCGCCGCGGGCCCGCGCCGCGCCGCCTTCCACCTGCCCCGGGTTCGCCGCTGGCCTGGTCCCCCCTTCTCTCACTGCTTTTTGTTGCTATTGAGCCAAAAAGTGCTAGGCTTGCAGCGGCGCTGCGGGCGACGAGGCTGCAAGTCGAGGCCCGCGTAGAGCTCCCGGGGGCGGGGGCGCCGGGACCTGCCCCCGCGGCGTCCGGGGCGGGGAGGGGCGCCCTGTCGCGCCCCGCACCCCGGGCCCGCCCCGCCCCGCCCCGCCTCCCTGCGGCCCCGGTGCCCTTCCTGACCCCGTCCCCGCGGTGCGCTCGGGCTTCTGCTTTCCTCTCCGACCGGCCTGCTCTCCTCCCCTCTCCCCTCGCCCTCCTCCCCCCGACGACGGGACTCTGTGTCCAGAGGGCCTCGAGCCTCCCATCCCGCCCCTCACAGCGCGCACAGACGGGGACCCCGGCCCCCCCCAGGCACAGCCCGCGGAGACCCCGCAGGCGCACACACAGGCCTTCCCTCCCAGCGACCCGGCCCCACGTTCGCGGCTGCTCCTTGCTTGGGTCCCACCTGCCTCTGGGCGACATTGAACGTGAAGGGAGCACGTGGGGGGCTGCACGGGGATGGGGACCCCCAGGTTCTCTGGCCCCTCCCTCACGGCACCCAGGGTCCTGGGGGCACAGTAGGGTCCTCTTCACTGGGACACTTCCACTCAGGGCTGGCCACCTGGGATCCAGGCAGCCTCGTGTCTGGAAGGACCCAGAAAGCGGCCGGCCGTGGTGGCTTCTGTTCTGTCACCCCGGACCCACCCGTAGGAGGGTGCAGCGTGGGAATTGTATCCCTGCCCCCACTCATCCCAGTCCTCCCAGTTCCGGTCTGCCATCTCACCTGGAATAATCACTCCCCCAGGTCCCATGCCATCCCCGCACCAGTGACCCTGTCCTGGGCCGTGTGCAGACCTGTGTCAGGCCGGGTGGGGCCTGGGTCTAGCTGGTGGGTGGCAGACTGGGAGGAATGACTCTGCCCAGGGCAGAAGGCAGTGATGGAGAGGCAGGAAAATCACTGCTCCTTTCCCCTGAATGCTCCCTCCCTCCCTGGTTGGAGCCCTCCACCCTGTGAGAGCGTCTCCTGAGCACCATTTGCTGATAAGGACTCCAAGGCCCAGAGAGGTTAGGGGGTCCTGCTCTGGCTGGCACAGGCGTGGGAGCTGGAGCTGAGGCGAGGCCCTCAGCTGTCCTACCCCAGCGCCCAGCCTCCAGCTCTTCTCTAGAGCTACTCTTAGTACAACCATTCCTTGTGGGGGTGGGGGAGGAGAACCAAGGCCCAGAGAGGCTAAGCTCTTGGCCAAGGTCACACAGACTAAGTGTTGGCCAGGAGACTGACCCCAACATGCAACTCCCCGTGTCAACCGCTGAAAGCCTTGCCATGTGGGCTCCCTCTCCTCAAACCCCAAAATGGGGTGATCTGGAGGACCGTCCCTTCCTGGGTATCTATACTGGAGCACAAGGAGCACCAGGGCCAACAAGGTCAGGGGAAGAGAGAGATTTGTTCAGAGCAGATGGAATTTGGGGAGGATGTGAAGACAAGATAAGCCTAAGTGCAATGCAAGAGCCCAAGCCCCCTCCCAGCCTCCCCAGCCCCCCCAGCCCCCCCCAACAGAGGCAGGGAACCTCAAGATTTCCCAAGGTAATGGAGCAGGAAAGGCAGTGCTGGGGGCACCCAGATAGGGGCTCTGTAGCCATGGGGAGCCACTGAAGATGGGAACTGCAGGTGGAGCTCTGGGGACACGAGCTGCCCCGTGGACTCCCACTTTCATTGTGCAGTTTGTTGAGCACCTACCGTGTGCCACAC
This sequence comes from Nyctereutes procyonoides, assembly GCF_905146905.1. Taxonomy (NCBI): domain Eukaryota; kingdom Metazoa; phylum Chordata; class Mammalia; order Carnivora; family Canidae; genus Nyctereutes; species Nyctereutes procyonoides. Next base: position 36,255,965 of record NW_026575020.1, read on the forward strand.
ACATGCTGGGCCCTGGGCACACAGCAGGCACCCGCATGACTGACTCTGCTCTCAGGAGGTCACAGTCTAGGGTCTGGTGTAGGATGTGGACTCAAATGGGTGATTCCAAGATGGAATGGCAAGTGCAAGGGTGGGAGGCCTGGGGATTTGGGGGCACAGAGTGGGGGACCTGAGCCACTGCGCAGGGCAGGGGGTGGACACTGGGACTCTCCAGGGCCATGAGGTGGGGGCATGATGAGACCTGGACAGAGGACAGAAGCCAGGATGGGGGGGGGTGACTGCCACAGTCTCTGCAGCCAGGCTGGTGCCACAGTTCCCAACACGGGCAGGGGGCTGGGGCCAGGGGCTCAGGAGGGCTGTTGCCTGGACAGAGGGAAAGGCCGGCGTCCCCCAGCCCAGAGGGGCTGCCCACTGCTCTGCCTTTGTCTGCCATTATCTAAATCCCCCTCCCCAACATTTCTGCCTCTTTGGGTCCCTTTGTCATTCTCTTCTAAATATGTCCTAAGTGACAGATGGTGTGCATCTTCCAGGGGACCCTGTTGAAGGCCTTCAGAGGCCTCCACGGAGACAGTGCACGCTGCCACCTCCAGGCAGCCCCGTGTAAGCCTCAGCGTCCCCTATAAACTGCCTCAGGAAGCAGGGGCGACTGGTGGTCAGCCGCTGGTGGTCATTGTGCCACTGGGACCCATGGGAACCAGTTTTGGGTGCCAGGCAGAGTCCAACCCAGAAGCAGGGATTTGACCCACCAGTCAAATCCCACCAGGTTGGGCTCTGGAACCCTCCTGAACGGTGGCACTTGGACCCCAAGAGCAGCAACCAGGAGCAGCTTGCCTGCCATCTCCCATCACGAGGCACAGGGGACCACTAATGACTCACCCACCAGGGTTTCCTTGGTTTATTGTCTGCACCTGGCAGCTCTGGGGACTGCGGTGACACTCCCAAGTGCCCAGGGAGCCCCCCACTGGGCTCTGGGCAGACTTCCAGTTCGCCTGGCTGCAGAGCCAGCAAACCCCCCAAAGAATCTTCTACAGGAACCTGCTGGCTCAGGTACTTTGTAGGCACCCTGAGGACCCAGTCTGTGTCCCCCAGGGGAGGATGCCTCCCCAGGTCGGCTCACAGGTGACTTCCACCAGCCACAGGCTTTCTGTAATATTAACCAGGGCGAGCAGGAGTCCACAGGAGCTTAGAGTGCAGCCAGGAATCACCGAGGAGTAACAATGGACATGACTGAGCCGGTGCCATGTGCAGATGGGGTCTAAAGACTGCCAGTTTTAGAACTGACTTCTCCACGAAGGAGGGCACAACTCTGTGATGAAGGAGGCACCACCCCTAGCCCAATATGCCCTATAAAGAAACCAGGGCACAGAGGGTAAGTCACTTTCCCAGGGTCACACAGCTAAGCCCCAGAGAAGAAACCAGTGGTAAGTGCTGTGATGGGGGCAAGCACAGGCAGGTGTGCCGGGAGCACAGGGGCAGATGCCTCCTCTGAGGCTGAGCTTTCCTCCTCCTGGAAGCTGGCTCAGGTTTCCTCCAGCCAAGAGGGCAGGGCTGTAGCCAATGTACACAGGCTGGCCGTGGCTGGCAAACTTTGCCATTCCTCTGCTCTACTGCTCTACTGCTCCTTCCTTCCTTCTTTCACAGGACACATTAATTGAGCATCTACTGTGTACCAGACTCTGTCCTGAGTTCTCTGAATAGGGAGCCCATGTCTTGGTGAGGGAGATACAGATGGGGCTGGCTTCACAGAGGTATGGCCCCTGCAGGAGAATACGCCAGGTTTATCGGTCTTCTAGTGTCCTCTTGAAATTCTCAAATTTTTAAAAGACTTTATTTATTTTAGAGAGAGAGAGAATACAAGAGGGGGGAGGGCCAGGGGGAGAAGCAGACACCCCCCCTAAGTGGGGAGCGCAATGCAGGACTCCATCTGGGGACCTGAGCAGAAGACAGATGCTCAACGGACTGAGACACCCAGGTGCCCAATTCTCAATCAATTTTAAACAAGGGGCCTTGTGTTTTCATTTTGCTCTGGGCCCTGGCAAATTGTGTGGCTGGTCCTGGACACAGATACTAATCTGCACAAATGGTGTACGGGGGGCCCACAGACCGCCTGGGAGAAGGGGGTTGGAGACACTTGCAGGTGGACTGGCCTGAAGGCAAGGCCCTGCCTGGCTTGTTTGAAGGCTTGTGAGGAGTTCCAGCTGGCTGGGCCAAGAGACAAGAGACCAGACTGAGGACAGGGGAGCAGATCCCAGGAGATGACACCAAAGAATGGGCTTTGCCATCACCCCAAATCCCTGTCATGGGTCCCTGGATCCCCCAGAGCAGCTCCTGGGAGTTGGGTCAGCATCAGGCAGGAGTCGGGACCATCAAACCTCCTAAAGGACTTAAAAAAAAATCCACCTGCATGTCTGTACTAGATAATGTCCATGTGTGGCACGGCATTGGCAGACACAAGCCCCAAGCCCCTCCCAGCCCCCCCCCCCCCGGCCATGGTCCCTCCCACTTGGTAACCCCATTTCCTGGGCACCTTCCAGAGGTATTCTGTGCACATATAAGGAAGTACAGACATGCCTATATTTTAAAAGATTTATTTATTTGGTTGAGAGAGAGGGCACAATCGAGGGTAGAGAGGGGCAGAGGGCGAGAGAAGGAATCCCAAGCAGACTTCACGCTGAGGATGGAGCCTGATGGGGGGCTCGATCTCCTGATCCCCCAGAGATTACAACCTGAGCCAAAACCAAGAGTCTGACACCCAACTGACTCTGCCACCCAGGCGCCCCAACATGCTCATATATTTATTCTGTAAAATCAACTGTATGTTCATTCTGTATGGTACATGCTAGTTTATTTTATTTTTTAAACTTTAAAAAAGATTTTATTAATTTATTCGTGAGAGACAGAGAGAGAGAGGCAGAGACACGGACAGAGGGAGAAGCAGGCTCCATGCAGTGAGCCTGATGTGGGACTCGATCCCGGGACCCCGGGATCATGCCCTGAGCCAAAGGCAGACACTCAACCACTGAGCCACCCAGGCATCTACTATTTAACACCTAATATGCTCGCACTTCACAATCCGAGATCTCATAGAAGGGTCTTTCAAGATCATTCAATTTTATAGATGGAGAGAGTGGGACCGAGTGTCACACAGTAAGTGTGGGTGTTCTGGTCACCCATGCTTGGGAGCTGGCCTTGGCCATACACCCAGGCCTCCCCCACAGCTACTCTCCTGTCCTCATTGCAAGGATTGCCATGAAGGGGGTGCTGTGTCATTCCCATTTCTAGGAGGCTCTGAGACCATCTTGGGGTCACACAGCCCAACCCAGATCAGAATCCTTAAAGCCACACTGCTTCCTAGGAGCAGGTTCCTGCTCCCCAGGGCGGCACTGCCAGGTACCATATACTCACAGCCTCCCTGATGCCAGACAGGGAAGCCCCTCACTTCAGCAGGTAAGAATTGGGCAAAGGACCCTTGTAACCCGACAGAGCGACCAGAATAGAGCTGGTGGGAGTTCCAGCAAGGCCTGGAGGGTGAGGCTGGGCAGGATGGCCTGCTGGGAGGTAAGGCAAATGAGGATGCCTGGCCTCCTAGGCCCCAGCACGAGGGCCTGTCCCTGTCGTCAGGGAGGACTGGCATCACTGGCTTAGTGTGCCTGGGGCTGTGATTCAGCATTTGGGTTCCAAGAGTTATTTTTATTGTGTTTTGTTTATTCAAAGCTTGCCTTTGAAGTCTGTTTTTGAGCCTCCCCATCCTGGAGAAAGGAGCTGGTTTGGGTACAATGTGCAGTGTTTTCTCAGCCTTAAAAATAATTCCCCTGGAGTTAGGGGCTCAGTGTCCCTGTGTACACATGGCTCCCCATGTGTGGGTGCCAATGGGGGTCTGCAGGACAGCTGAAGACCCACCTGCCCGGGCTGACAGGCAACAGGCAGCCCCTCAAATGTTGCGTGAAAATGGACCCTCCTGGCACGGGGGAGGCTGTCAATGCTGCCTCAAGGGTGCTCAGCTTTTGAGGGGGTCATGAGACTTTGTGATGACAGCTAAGGACCTTCTCGATTCTGAAAAAATATACCTGCACACAAAGCTTTGTAGTTAATTCAGGAACTTCTAGAACCTTCTGAGACCCCCTCCCTTCAGTTTAGAGCTTTTTCCCGAAGGAATCTTATTGTCAGCCTTTTAGTAGCTAACGTAGAGCACGTACTCTATTTCAAGGGCTATGCTATGGGGTTTCTCAGATTAACTCATTACCTCCACATAATTGGGGCACAGAGAGAGGTTGGGTCACTCACCCAAGGTCACACAGCTCACAAGTGGCTGAGCCAGGATTTAGGCCCAGCCAGTCTGGTCCAGTCTGGACTCCTAACCTAACATCTGCAGATGCGTGCTCACACACACACACACACACACACACACACACACACACAAACACACACGGTGCCGGACATCTGTGGGTGAGGCCCCGAGAGAGACCGGGGTGCAGAGTCCCAGGTTAGGTGCCCAGGCTTGGTGTCTGGCTGAGCAGGGTGACTGGGGTCCAGACCTCTATGAGAATCAGATGAGGGCCTGGGGCCAGCACAGGCCACCCCCCCTCGGTGGAGATGCTGTTCCACCAGGGAAGGAAGGGACAGTGTGGGTCCCAAGAGCAGACGCATCATGGCAATGACTGCTACCCAGCATGGGCCTCTCCTTCCCTTCCTTCTCTCTCCTTCCTCTCTGTCCCTCTTCCTCCCTCTCCCTCCTTCCCCCTTCCCCACCCAGGGACAAAGATAAGACTTGCCCCCACCCCACCCCACTCATCGGCAGTTGGGCATCCTATGGTCCAAACAGCCCAACTGTGTATACAGCACCCTTCTGAGAAGCCCAAACCCAGTCTGGGTAGCCATGGATTCTCCTCGGCAGCTTCCTGTTGGCCCACATTAGCTAAGCCCACAGGCCAGGCAGTTGCCCCATCCTCCTTCCTCCCATGCGGAGGACAGGGCCTTCCAGGCTGGGATTTCCAACATTTGTGGAATTAAGACCCTAATACTATTTTTCAACAGCTTTCGGTGCTTTAATAGAATTGAGGGTAAATCTAACTTGCAAATTTTACCTTTTGATCTCCCTTTTTCTTTCAGGAGCTCAACAGAGCAGGATTTAAAACAGGACTAGAGACAGCTCCCTCCTCTCTCCTGCTCCCAGCCAGGGTTCTCCTGAAGTTGGTCACTGTGGGCTGGATTCCTAGTTGTCAGCTTTGACTCCCACTGCTTGCCTCCTCTCCCTCCATCCAGCACTGACTTGGCCTAGGCAGGCTCCTCCAAGCCCCCAGGGTCCTGCCCCCTCTGCCTCCTCCCTGGCTTCTCCATGCTTGTGCCTCTCCCCCTCACTCTTGCAACAGGCTTCCAGCCTCTTTATTCTCCTGAGCCAAACTCCTTCACGCCCCAGGGCCTTTGCACATGCCTTCCCCTCTGCCTGAACTGTGTTTCTCACTAGCTTCACTGACTCCTACTTAAGATCAGGTCTCAGCATGGATGTGTCCTCCTCAGGGAAGCCTTCCTGGATCAGAATTGAATAATGGTAACATTACTAGCACATAAGGAACCATTCTCAGCACATCTCCGAGCTCAGGGAGCGCAGGCACTGAATAGGTTCCAACACACAGCTGGCCACAAAGGAGGCCCTCGATAGATGCTGCTGTGTCTTGTGCCTCAGTTTCCCTGCCCGTAAAACAAGGAGGTGGGTCACACGCCTGCACTTGCCATGTGATGATTTTCTGATGCTCCCTCTGGGTTTCTGGCAAGGATCACACTCATTTCACGGTATTTGACTTCCTTGATTATCTGATTTTCCAGGGAGGAATTTTAAATCTCTGGGTTGGGGTGGCATCTGCCTGATACCCGGGCACCGGTCCCATCCCACCAGCCTGAGTGCACCTGGCATCCTGGGGAGGCCCATTAAAATTGCCCTCTCTTGGCAGACAAGGCCCTGCCCAGAGAAGCCCTTCAAGGGCTCCACAACTGAACGGCGTGGCCGGTGGGGGTGGGAGTAGGGTGGCGGTGCTAGTGCCCCTCTCGCCACCACAACTATCAAGGCAGGAGCCAGACAGGCCATGTACAAAGCCTGACTGTCATTTCCTGGCCGCTGTGGCCCATGCTTCACTTCCCTGTGTCTGAGTCCCTCTGCTGAATAGCCGGCATAGAGCAGCACCCCCACACACACACACACCCAGCTGAGGTTCATGGCCTGACTCAGCTGATTCCTGGCCTGGGGCTGACAGACAGTAAGTGCTCTGGGGGCTCTGCTTGTCTCATCCTCCCTCAGCGGTGGCCAAGCCTCAAGTCCCTGGAGCCAAAAACTAGGTCAACACCTGGCCCTGCTCCTTAGCTGGCTGTGTGACCTCCTGGTGTCTCAGCTTTCCCGTCTGTAAAATGGGGGTGATAGATACACCTTCCTCTTGGGGTGCTGCCAAATCAGTGTCTGCTGTCATTGTTCCCAGCCCGGCCTCACACCTACTCCATGCCTGTGTTGTGATCAATCTGGGGGGGGGGGGGCAGCAGGCAGGAACAGTGGAGTGCAGAGGCCACAGAAACAAGTGCATCCTGGCCACGGAGCCTACCTCTGGCTCCAATTTCCTGGCTGTGTGACCCCGGGGCAAGTCAAGTCCCCTCCCTGAGCCCCAGGGTGTGCAGCTGAGAAAAGAAGTCCTGAGTCAACCACACTGGGAACAGCGGGGACAATGGGTGGCCCCTGTCATTCTTACTGTTGTGACATCAGAAGGCAGAGCCATTTCGCAAGAAGAGAGGAGTCTCAAGCCTGAGGAAGGACAAGCGAGGCCCGCTAGGGAGCCGAGGCCAGAGGCGCAGAGGCGGGCAGGGTGGGATCCTGCAGGGGGCTCTGCGGCCGCCCTCCCGCGGCCTGGGCGGAGCAAGGCGCAGGTGCACCCCCGCCAGTCCCCGGTCCCCGCCTGGTGTCAGCGGTCCAGACTTCCCGCGCCTCCCGGAGGGCCCCTCCCCAGAAGGCGTCTCCCCGCCCCTCCGCCCCGGCCCCCACCCGCTCCTAGGCTTCCCGGGCCCGGGAGGGTGCCCGAGGCTCGGAGCCCGGCAGGGACCCGCCCGAGGCCCCCCGCCCCCCCCCGGCCCCGCCCGGCCCCGCCCGGCCCCGCGGCGCGGCTCGCGGCCCTGCTCGGACTTGCCCAGCAGGGACGTGCGGGGCCCCCGGAGGTGCGCGCCCGCCGAGCCAGGGGATGAAAGGGGAATCCGCCGAAACCTGCCTCCCTCCCGGCTCGCCCGCCCCTTCCGCAACCGGATCTGGCTGGGGGCGCCGGGCTTTGATGTCCGCGCAGCGGCCCCCGCGCCCGGCCGGCTCGGGAGCCTCGGGGAGGCGGACTTGAAAGGGCGCCGCGGCCGTCCATAGCCTTCCCCGGGCCCGCCCGAAGGAGACGGAGAGGAGGCGGGCTGGGGGGGCACAGAGGTGGGGGGCGCCGGTGGGGGCAGGCCCCGCCCAAGGAGCGAGAGGGCGCGCTGTCCTCGGCGTTCAAGGCCCTGCCCGTGGGTGCCCTGCCTCCGCCACCCAGTGCCTCGCTAACACCCAGAACCCTGGGCCGCGGACAGAATAACTGGTTCCCAGGTATTGCCCCATCCCGGGCCCTGGCATTTAATGTTCCTCCTGCCAGAAACACCCTTCCGGTCTTTGGCCATATGCCTTAGGGTCTGGGCTTTCACTCTTCTTGTGGGCTTTCCCAGAAACCACCCCCCATCCCCTCCCCGGCTCCACGGCCTCAGCGACCAGAGAAGCCCTTCAAGGGCTTGACTTGACTTGCCCCGGGGTCACACAGCCAGGAAATTGGAGCCAGAGGTAGGCTCCGTGGCCAGGATGCACTTGTTTCTGTGGCCTCTGCACTCCACTGTTCCTGCCTGCTGCCCCCCCCCCCTCCCCGGATTGATCATAGGGGCACAGACTCTGGTCATCCGCAACCTGCAGACTCCTAGCCCCAGAGTTCCAGGAGGGCACCCTTGCAGCAGCCTGCCTGGACCTGGGTGGGTAGATGTTGGGGGGGGGAAGGACAATACCAATCGTGATAATAATAAGCCTTTGGGACAAGCCAGTGTGAGGGTGGCGGCAGCAAGAATTTAGGCTCCTCGAGGACATCACAGGCTCCTGGCTCCCCAGAGCCTCAGAATACCAAGCTGGGGAGCCCTTCCCCTATCTCCAGCCAGAGCCCTGCCCTCTCTGCACAGCGCTCCAGCTGCTGTCTCCGCTCTTGAGATCAGCCACTGACAGCCCCCAGAAAGCCCCGGCCTCTGGATTCCCTGCCCCAGAATCCCATGATGCTCCGCAGCTGCTTGCTCAACCCTGTGCCCAGTCTGGTGATCCAGGCGACCTCTCCCAGTGCAGTGCCAGGGCTCAGGAAAGAGCCTTTCCTTTCCTACCCCTAGGCTACACTCCACCCTAGGACTCTGTTCAACCAAGGTGCCTGGGAGCGTGAGCCGGCCCAAGCACCATCCTTGGGTGGTGGGGAGGCTTCCCTAAGTGAGACACAGGAGCAAATTGGCAGGAATCTCAAGTAAATTGCAATGGCTCAGGAACTAGGTTTTCTACACACAGCCCGCATAACTGGCTGTACGTGCACACAGACCCAAGGGCGGCCGTGAAAGGGGCCTCTAGTGCCTCCCCGGGAGGAGGAGGGGGGTAGAGGGTGGCAGTGATGCAGGGATGAATGTGCTGCCTGCAGGAGCTGCTGCCTGGGTGGGCAAAGCCAGATATGAGCTTCAGCCTCCCCTCCCCACCTGCTCCAGCTTTTCTAGAGACCTCAGAGCTCAGCCTTCTCCTCCCCAGGGTGTTGGATATTCTGTCTACAACCCCCTACCACCACTCCCGCTGCCCCCACTCCACCCCATTCTGTTGTCCCCGGGGATCAGCAGGCAGACAGAGAGGGAACAGAGGGCTGGCTGCCCTTGGGGGGCCGCAGGCTGAGAGCTGACCCCCACTCCCCACCCCCGTCAAGCTCCTCAGCCTGTTGTCTCATGGTTCCTGAAGGGCTGGACTAACCCCCTCCTTCCTTCCCACCTTTAACAAATGTTTGCTGCACACCTACTATGTGCCAGCTTGTGCAAGGATGGATTCATCATTGAATGGGATAAACAGGCCCATAAATACAGGCCACGTGGGATCCCTGGGTGGCGCAGCGGTTTGGCGCCTGACTTTGGCCCAGGGCACGGTCCTGGAGACCCAGGATCGAATCCCACGTCGGGCTCCCGGTGCATGGAGCCTGCTTCTCCCTCTGCCTGTGTCTCAGCCTCTCTCTCTCTCTCTCTGTTTGTGACTATCATAAATAAATAAAAATTAAAAAAAAAAATACAGGCCACGATGATAGAACTACAGGAAGCTCAGAGAAAAATCTCGAACCCAGCCACAGACAGCAGGGAAGGTTTCTGGAGAAAGTGGCTAGGCTTTCTAAAGCCAAGGCTAGGGTGGGGAGGGTGAGTGGTGAGAGGGGCAGGGGCACGTTGAGAGGGCTGGATTGTGTCAGGGGGACAGAGAGGAAGGCTCTGTGGGAGGGAGAGGGACACAGGCGGGGGTGGGGGAGCACCTGGGGGCTGGGTAGGTGGAACAGGACTTTGCAGGACCTGAGAATCCACAGAATCCAGCCCAGGAGGCCCCACTCTGCCCACTGGCCTAGAACACCCTTTCTTCAGAATACACTCCTCTTATAGAAGAGGAGTAAAGAGCTCTGGCAGCCAGGGCAGCCCAGTGCCCACCTCCTGGCTTGTGACAATAGAGGTCAGAATGGTCATCGCCATCATCATTGCAGTGGGTCACAGCAGACAGATGTGTATTTAGTATTGTTCTTTGAAGTCATTCATTTAATCCTCACCACACTTCATGGTAGGGAAACTGAAAGGTAGTATTGGCCAGATTAGCTGCCCTGGCCCCCCAGCTGACAAGTAGCAAACCTGCGATTTGAACCTAAGGCCGTCTGGCTCTAGCACTGATATTTCTCTGCATCTCTGCAGTGCTTGCTTGCATGGATTTGCTGTAGAAGGAATAACTAACCCGACGGAATTTGCTCTCGTCTCTGTGTGCCCCATCAATGGACTGGGTGCCCCCCTCATCTGAGTTCCTCCTCCTGTCCCTGCCTCAGGGCCTGGGCTGTGGCCTCCAGGACTGAGCCTGACCTGATCCAAAGGGACTCAGAGAGGCCACCTCCTCCTGGAGCTTTTGAAGTCACCCATCCTCCAGTCTCCAGACAGATACCCCCAAAGTCTCCCAGCCCAGCTTCTTGGCCACATATCCAAGATCCCAAGCCTTTCCTGGGCAGCGCGAATGTCTGTGACTTTTTCCGTGCCACTGATGACTGGAGCATTTGGTGACACTTTCATACCTTGCCTTGTTTGTAAAAGCATAACAAATACATAGGATTGATTACACAGGAAGCCAATTAACTTGAAATACAGCTATCAGGATTTTTTAAGATCACATTCATGATGTCGTAATAAATGTGCTTCTTTATTAAGCATTAACAAGATCCAGCAGCAGGTCTTAAAAGGAGTAGTGAGGAAGGGTCCTGATAAAAGAGATACAGGAAGGTTGGAGTCAGAGAGAGAGAAGTTGGAAGATTCTTTCTTGCTGGCTTTGGAGAAGGAGGAAGGAGCCACAAGCTGAGGACTGTGGGGAGCCTCAAGAAGCTAGAAAAGACAAGGAAACAGATTCTCTTCTAGAGTCCACAAAAGGAACACAGCCCTTAAACACCTTGAATTTGGGACATAAGACCTCCAGGCTGAAAGAGAACAAATTTGTGTGTTAAGTCACTACAGGGGCACCTGGGTGGCTCAGCAGTTGACCATCTGCCTTCGGCTCAGGTCATGATCCTGGGGTCCTGGGATCAAGTCCCACATCGGGCTCCCTGCAGAGAACCTGCTTTTCTCTCTACCTATGCCTCCGCCTCTCTCTGTGTGTCTCTCATGAACAAATAAATAAAATCTTAAAAAAAAAAAAAAAAAGAAAAAGCCACTACATTTGTGGTCATTTGTTACAGCAGTAATGGGAAACTGATACAGAGTGGCTGTACCACATCTTCTCCAGCTTAGCCAGGTCTTAGCCAGCTCAGAGTTCCAGAAAGAAAAGAAATAATATGAGTAACCCTGCTGTATAAACGATTATAGGGCCAAGGGGCAGGAATGGGAGCTTCATGAACAGCCTAGTCATCCCAGGGTGCCTATCTGGGACTTTCCATCTCTAGTTTCCCCAGGAAACACACCCCAGCTGTTTGACGGGCTGGACCTTGGGGCAAAGCCTACAAGGCAAGCAGGAGGAACTCCAGCCTGTCCTTCCAAAGCAGAACTGCTGCTTCTCTCTGGGTTGCTCTCTGCCCGGTGGTCACAAGCACAGGCTGGAAGCCAGTTATCCAGGCATGGAGTCTCTGCTTTGCTGAGCCATCATGTGTCTCTCTGGGCAAACTCTCCACCTCTCCAACCCTCGAGCCTTGGTGTCCTCCTCCGTAAAATGCAGACACTAGACACAACCTAGCTGTAGGCCCTGACAGGGGGCTGTGTGTGTGAAGAGCTCTGCGCAGGGTCGGGCACACAGGTGGATCCCTGTGTGTGTCTGGCTGTGCCGGTACTTGTGAACAGGTACACATGTGAAGACTGGTACAAGAGTGAGCAGGTGTATACATAGCCTGGATGAGCATTCTGAAATTCACCTTTGACCTATCACTCCCCTGCTCCCTGGCCTCACTTCCCAAGGGAGAAGTTCAAATCTTCACATGGCCTATAAGACCCAGCCCAGTCTAGTTCCTGGCTTTGGAACTCCTGCAGCCCCTAAGCCTTTTTTAAAAAAGATTTTATTTATTTATTCATGAGAGACACAGAGAGAGAAGCAGAGACACAGGCAGAGGGAGAAGCAGGCTCCATGCAGGGAGCCTGATGTGGGACTCAATCCCAGGACCCCAGGATCACAACCTGAGCCGAAGGCAGACGCTCAACCACTGAGCCACCCATGTGTCCCATGCAGCCCCTAAGCCTTACCCCCAACTTCCCAGTTTGCTCCCCCAAGAACCAACCCTGACCACCTCCTCTCCATTCCTCAAGTGGGCATGGTCCCAAGGGAGTCCAGGCCTTCTATCACGCTCTTCCTTCTGTCTGGTTCACATTTCCTTTCTCCATCTTATTGACTAGCTCCTCTCCAGTCTTTGGGTCTTAGAAAGTTATCACCTCCTTCAAGTAGCCTTCCCTGACTGTCACCCCTCCTGGGGTGAATGTCTCTCCCGTTTCCCTCCCTGGTCCCTCCCTCCTGTGTCCTCTTCTGGTCCCAGTACTGGCCTTGTACAATAATGGCTCATGAGCATCCTTCTTCCCTCTGAGCACACAGGCATCTGATAGCAGGAACCCAGAATGCTGCGTCCACCCCTGTCACCAGTACCCAGCACAGGGTCCAGCCCAGAGCAGGTACTCAAAGCTTTATTGAGTGAATGAAGGAGTGTGCATGTCTGGATGAGTGAGCAGGGAGGCTGCAACCACATATGTGTGCACATGCATGCTTGCCCGACCTGGGAGGGGTAGGCAGCACCAGTGTTCCTGCTGTTACTGATGGAGGAGGAGGGACAGTGATTTGGCCCAGACTGTGCCTTGGAGAGGGCTGGAGCAGGGGGTGACCAGAGTGTACGGCTCCCTACCCTGGTCCCATCTCCCCTGGGCTGAGTGGACTTACTGAGGTTGCTTGTTGTTGGAGGGGGAGGAGAGCTGAGTGAGCGGGAAGGGGGACCTGCAGGCTGCAGCTTCAGCGCTGACACATTCTCCTTGCTTCCTTCCTGACCTCCCTCTGACCTCCAGCCAGCCTGGGCCCCTCCACTGAACGGGGAAGGGGCAGGAACCTCCAGTGTCCCCAGGGGAAGGCACTTCTGGATGCCCCTCTGTGCACCACCATCCCCCACACCCTCCCCCGCCCCCAGCAGCCTCAGGTCTGGGGCCCCAGGAGGACCTGGTCTGGCCAGAGGGCCTGACAAGGCAGGCTCTGTGGGAAGGTGGGGTGAGGGCCTGGCCTGGCCCTCACTGGTGAGGTAGGTCACTCCACCTCTCTGACCCTTGATCCTGTCATCTGTACAATGGCCCAACAGCACTTGTTTGTAGCAATGTAGCAATTAATGAGATCATGTTTACAGAAGGCTTGACACAATGTCTGGCAATGGAAAATGCTTGGTAAGTAAAATTTTGTCATCATCATTATCATTTCTCTGTCTCTCCCTCCCCCTCTCTCTCCCCCTCCAGCCCTCAGGACCGCACAGGATTGGCTGGTGTGGCACTGGCACAACAGGACAGATCTGTCTTGCTCACCTATGTGCTGTCCCCAGCCTCTAGCACAGTGCCTGGCACCCAGTAGGTGCTCAGTAAATGTCAAATGAATGAACCAGCAGAGTCACATGGAGGCAAGACAGCTCCTCTCTGGGCCTCCATTTCCTCATGTCTAAAACTGTGTGTTCATAAACTGGCAATCTCCAAGATCACTCCCACTTTGAAATCAAGACTGGCTGTTTGTGTCACCTCTGTTGCTGAGTCCTGGTCTTTTTTTCTTTCTTTCTTCTTCTTCTTCTTCTTTTTTTTTTTAATATTCATGCCAGCTGTCATTTTCCCAAGGCCTCTTTCACCTGGACACAAGCCAACCTCTCTCTTTTCTACCTGCTTCTGTGCTTTGACCCTCTTCTCCATCACACAGAGCTGGGGCAAGGGTCTCCAAAACACAAATCTCTGCTGAATAAAGATGAGACCCTTTAAGATGGCTCACTGGACCTTGCCTGGCCCAGCCCTGGGGAGCCCTTTTAACACCTTCCAGAAGCCTCCAGAGCTCCAGGGCACAGGCCTTCTCCTCTTCTCTGACCCTCCCTGTACAGGCCCTTTGCACATGCTGTTCCTTCCCTCTTCTTCTGACTAACTGTTACTCATTCTCCAGATCTGCTACTCCCTTCACAGACTGACTTCGTCCCTCCCAGCATTGTTGAGTCAGAAATTTTTATATATATAAATATATAATATATTTTGAGAGGGAGCAAGAGCAAGTATGAGCAGAGGGGGAGGAAGAAGCAGACTCCCCACCAAGCAGGCAGCAATGTGGGACTCACTCCCAGGTGATCATGACCTGAGCTGAAGTCAGCCACTTAATGGACTGAGCCACCCAGATGCCCCGAGTCAGAAAGTTATAGTTGCTAGTGGGATAATTGGGTGTGTTTTCTCCACTAGACCAAGCTCTGGGTTGGGGGGGGTCAGGCCTGGCTTGGTTCCCCTTTCTATTGCTACAACACAACAAAGACCATGGCACGGAGGAGGTGCTCACAGAAGGTTGGTCATGGCCAGTAATCCCTCTGCCTAGAGCAGGAGTCTTTGAGGGTCTGTGTAGGGCACCCTTTTGCCTGAGGGGCAGGTGGCCACACAGGAATGATTGTGGACTGGGTGGAGGTTCATACTTGTCCTTCGAGGAATAAGAATGCTCCAAAGGGGCAAGTGGCAGGCGCGGGAGGTAGGGGGGGTGACCTCTGGCTGCTCTGCTGGGTCCCTGCCCTCTGCCCCCAATTACAATCTGCTCTCAGGGAAGGTCCCATGTAAGCCATGACATTTTGGAATAAATTCCATTCTCTGAGTTTGGCCAGGATAAATTCCAGCCCTACCACTCTCTGCTGTGTATCCTGAGGCAGAGCCCTGCCCTTCTCTGGGCCTCAAGTCCTAGTGTATGAAATGAAGATGGTACCAGTCCCTGCTACAGGGGAGTGAGAGTCAATGAGACCATCTGTGCACATTTTCCTGGCGTGCTGCTCAGGCAGGAGGGGGCTCACAGGCAACAGGGGCACGGGGAGGAGCAGAGTGTGGTCTTCAGGGGGGTACCCCCAAAGCTGCTCTGCAGCTAGTCTGCAGCAGGCATTAGTGAAGGCGGTAGAGAGAGCCTCAGAGTGGCTGCCAAAGGGAGGTGAGAACTGAGTGTGTGTGTGTGTGTGTGTGTGTGTGTGTGTGTGTGTGTGCTGTGAGCGAGCTGGCTGGTGAGGAAGAGCCGTCAGAGGAGGGGAGGAAAGGGATGAGCTGGAATAGCTCAGCTCTGCAGCAGCAGTGAAACCAGAGGCCCAGAGGCGGGGAGCTCCAGGAGCCTCTGCAAGAGCAGTGCAATCCAAGCGGGCATGTCTAGGGGGTGCAGGAGGAGGGCCAGGAAGGAAGGAGGGGCTTCTCAAACCTGCCAGAAGTGAGGAGGATTTTTGAACCAGATGGTCTCACTTGGTTCCTTAGTGTCAAGGGCTGGCACTCTGTCGCCCAAAGATCCCAGTTTGACTTCGGGCTCTCTACTTACTAGCTCTGTGACCCTGGGTGAGTCCTTTGCCTTTTGAAGCCTTAGTTTCTTTGGCTATAAAATTGGGGTGATAACAGAACATATGTCTGGCAGGGCAGCTGTAACACGGTAGCACACACTGTGGGTGGAGGTAGGGCTCAAACAACAGAAATTTATTTTTGGGGGGTCTGGAGGCTGGAAGTACAAGATCAAGGTGTGGGCCAGTTTGGTTTCTTTTGAAGCCTCTCTCCTTGGCCTGTAGACAGTCACCTGTGCCCAGTGTCTTCACATGGTCCTTCCT
The DNA here is from genome assembly GCF_905146905.1 of Nyctereutes procyonoides. Classification (NCBI taxonomy): domain Eukaryota; kingdom Metazoa; phylum Chordata; class Mammalia; order Carnivora; family Canidae; genus Nyctereutes; species Nyctereutes procyonoides. The sequence continues at coordinate 36,271,540 of NW_026575020.1, forward strand.
CTGTGTGTGTCTATGTCCTATTTCCTCCTCTTTAAGGACACCAGTCATATTGGATTGGGGCCCATCCTAATGACCTCACTGAACCTTAATTACCTCTTTAAAGACTTTGTGTCCAAATAGAGTCACATTCCGAGGTCTGGGGGTTAAGACTTCACCATATGGATTCCGGGGGGACATGCTTTAGTCCATAATCCCTGTTTTGGTCTGGGTTCCCTGAAAGCAGGCTAAAGGAAGGGCCTGGGAGTTTGTTTGCAAGCATATTCCCAGGAGCAAGAGTGAGGGATGAGGAGATGGGTAGTGAAACAGGAAAGAGTAGATATAAACATACATTATTGAGCTCATTATTATGGAGGTCTGGGTGGCCAGTCCCCTGGGATTGTCTGAGATTCTTTATGAAGTATGTCTCAGGACCATCTGCCTGAAGAAGAAAGGGGGAGGCTTTTACTCCATGGTTCCATCTCCACCCTGGATCAAGGGTTGGCCTATAGGGTACTGTATCTGGCCCTGTGTGGGTCCTGAGTGGGTTCCTGGGGCAGGGACAGGTACCCACAAGGGACATCCAAAAAGCCCCAGGGCAGAAAGCGAGATGCAGTTTTCAGCCTGAAGCATCATCATCGGGCTGTGGCTGCCTCAAGCTGGCCAAAGTCGGGCAGGGGCCGTCACCACAGCTGGCCTGGATTAAGGGTTTCAAGTTGTGTGCAAGAGATGTTCAGAGATGTTCATACAGTCTGCCCCTTGCAGCACTCAGCTCTGTCCCTGTCTTCCATGGGGTCCAGGCCTTTAATGCCCCCTTCCTGCTGGCTATCTGCAGGTCCTACAAGACTTTATGCAGACAGTTTGCTGCATCTGGGGTAGATTACCCGGGCCTGAACAGTCACTCCCTTCTTTGCCTGCTGATCTCTGGCACACAGATCCCAAAGTGGTCAAGATGATAGTCACAGCTCTGAGCTCAGTGAGAACCATGCTGTTTGGGGCTTCCTGGCTTCCCCATTTCTGTCTCCCTCCCCTAGCCCAGGTAACCAGGACCTCTGAACTGACAAACCTAAAGCTGCAGGGAGAAGCACAAATCCTATGAGGGAGGGGGAAGCATTGGGACAGAGTGGGCAATCCTGTGTCCGCTGCTTGGTTCTGGACTGTGGGTCCAGCTAACAGGGTGCCAGAACACCAAGGTACAAAGAGGCCAAAGAGACTGCCTAGGTCACCAGGTGGGCCTGAGTCCAGCCTTGACTCCCAATCCAGTGCTCCTACGTCCACACTCCAAGAGAAAATGTGGAGGTCATGGGGAAAGGGAGAGGCTGGGACAGTTAGGGACCTTATGCCTACTCCCCTCCATGGTGCCTCACATAGAGTTGGTACTTACTAAATACGTGCTGGATGACTATGAAAGTCTGGTGGTGGAGGGACGGACAGTTGGACAAGCAGGTGGGCGGGACCTCCGCCCCCCCCCCATTGTTCCAAGTCCCAGCCAGCCAGCCCTGCCCTCCCCTCCTAAACTAGCCTCATCTGCTTGCTAGCAATCTCCCTTTCAATTCTGCGGAGTCACTGCTCTCAACCCCTTGCCGGCTTGGCGTGCCAGGAATTTGGAGGGAAGAAAGATTGACAGAACCTCCGAGCCTCAGCACCACCCGACCTTGTTCAAGATGAGAAAACGGAAGCAGGGGAGAGTCCTGAGGTTTGCTCGGCCCTAGAATGTCCCCCCACTCCTCCTCCCTCCAGTAGCCGTGGGCCCCCAGCCCTGCCTGGCTCACCGACCGCTGTGGGGAAAAAGCCTTAGGACTTCTCCGTCAGATTTTGGGAACTAGTCAGCCTTTGTCGGGGTAGGGCGGGGCCGGATCGTGGGCGGGGCCAAGGCCTGGGGGCGGGGCGGGGCGCGGGGCCGGGCGGTGGGGCCTGGGCCCTGCGCACAGGAAGGATCTGGTCAGCAGATGGGGTTCCTCGAACCCCAACCAGTCATTCCAACTCCTCCTGAAGTTGTAGGAGTTGTACCAACACAGTCCGTGAAGCTCTGGCTTGCCTCAGAGGCCGGCAAGGCTCCCCAGCATCCCCTGACCCAGCCCATGGGCCGCCGCCCACACCACTCCCTCCCGTCCATGAGTCTCTTCTCTCCGTTCTGGAGCGTCTTATCCTTCTCCAGGGTCTGGAGACAGGACCCAGGAGCCCACCTCGGTGGCACAGCTGGGACAGGTCCCTTCTGACACCGACCCTCCAGGACGCCTTGGCCATCAGAACTCTGTCTTATCTCCTCCCTCTGTCTGCACCCCCTTTCTCTCTGGCCCCTCTGGCCTGCACTGTGCCCTCTTCCCCCCCCACCCCGCTCCATATCTTGCCTTCTCCCTCCTCTTTCTCTCCCTCCTCCTGACCACCTTCTTCTGAGAATGCCAAGTCTGCAGGTTTCCCGCGACCTTGAGCAGCCAGCCCGTTGAGAGCAGAGCTGGCAGCTCAGAGCTTTGCAAGGGGGCCTCTCTCCCGATGAAGCCCTGTCCCACTTGCCCTGCTCTATTTTTCTCCATGGCATTTCCCATCTTCTCACTGTTTACTTATCTATTATATTTATCAGCCATCCCCTCATCCTCTTCTGAGAACGTCAGTTCCGCAGGGGCAGCGATTTCTGTCCGTCCGCAACGCCTAGAACAGGCTCGGCGCACAGTAGGTGCTCAGTGAGCAAGCGAAGACGATTTCCTTCCCACTCGCTCGCTAATGGGAGCCAATGGGGGCCATGGTGTACGGGGCGCCTTCTTGTGCGCTGCCTCACTGCCTCTGATCAACAGCTGTGTGCCCAGGACTCAGTCGGGCCCCTCTGGGAAGAGGCGCAAACAGGCTCACAGAGGAAGGGCTCAAGGGGAAGGACGAATCCAAGGTCACCGCGGTGAGCGCTGGACACAGGACTCGAACCCTCGCGCCCGGACCCCGGCGCCTGCGCGCTCAGCACTTCCTCGGAGCCGCCAGGGGTGGCCGGGGAATACCGAGATGGGGCGGAGTCACTGCGCCCCCGCCTTTGGCCACCCCCCTACGCGTTGACTGGGGAAACTGAGGCACCCCCACGTCCACCCCGGGCTTGCTCCGATTCGCTGGAAGCCTCCTTCCCAAACCCGAGTCGGCGGGGGAGCCGGTCCGCGCCCCCCTCCCGGGACCCTCCCCGACTCCCCTTCGTCCCGCTCCTCCCAGCCCCCGGCCCGAGGCGGAGCTTAGCCCGCGCCCACCGGGAGCCGGGGAGGGAGAGAAAAATGAGTTTTCCTGCCGCCCGGTGGCGGTGTCAATTGATCGGGCGCGGGCGGGGGCCGCGCGCCGGGCTGGGGGCCTCGCTCGCAGCTGCCCGCGCACAATTATCGGGAAAAAACTGGGGCGGCTGCTGCGGTGAAATTAGTTATCGATCCCTCGGCGGGGCCGCGGGGCCGCGCTCGGCGCTGACGGCTGCACACCCGGGCCGGGCCCGCCGGGCGGGGGGCCGCCCTCCCCCTCCCCCCGCCCCCTCCCCCCTCCTCCTTCCCCCGCCCCCTCCCCCCTCCTCCTCCCCCCGCCGCCCTGCTCTCCTCTCCCATTCATCCCGCCGCAGTATCGACCCACGCCGGCAGGCGCGGACAGGCGCCCCCTTCCACTGCCCGCCCCCCCCGCCGGCCCTGCTTCGGGGGAGCCGGCCAGCCCGCCCCGAGGAAGGACGGACGCCAGGGGCGGGGCAGGGTGGCTCCCGCGGAGAGAGGGCAGCAGGCGCCAAGTGTGGGAACCTGCCCTGGCCGGAGGAGACGGGCTTTGGGACCCTGCGGTCTGCGGAGGTGCGTGACCTCTCCGAGCCTCATCTATAAACCAGGGTAGTTCCCACATCTTGCTTATTGAGAGGACGCTTCGAGCAGGTTCAGGAGAAGTGCCTGCGCTTGCCGCTTCTCAGGAGCCTGTTGGGGATTTATTTCGTCCTCATACCAGAGTCTCCCCAACGCCTCTAGGAGGGGCGTCATATCCCCATTTTATAGATGAGAAAACTAAGCTCAGAGAGGGGAGAGGTCTCATCTATGGCCACACAGTGAGCTAGTGGCCCTAGACTCTACAAAGCCAGCTCTCTGAGCGGAGACTGCAGGGGGGTCTTCTCAGTAGGCTGCTGACATATCCCAGAGCCTGGGAAGGAGGAAGGAAGGTCAGGTTAGGGGCCCCCAGCCCCTTGTCTTAGGGCAGCATGGCCCTGCAGCCTCTAGGGAGGAGGGAAAGAGGGGGGAAGGGAAATGAGGAGGGAAGGGCCTCCCCACCCAGAACTGTCTGGAGGATGCAGAGGATCTGAGTTTTCATCCTGACCCTCCACACACCAGTTAGTGACCTTGGACAAGTCCTTGTCCCTCCCCAGGCCTCCTGCAAAGAGGAGTTAGACCTTGTGCCCCCAAGGCTGCTTTGTGCTAATGCACCTTGCCTCTGCCATCCCTTTCCTGCCTGTCTGCTGCAGCCTCATCCACCCCTCCAGCACATCTCCATTGAGGACCCACTGTGTGCCGGGAACTGTGCTGGGCATAGCACGCCCAGCTGAAAGCAAGACAGCCCCAATCCCGGCTCTCTCAGGGTAAGCTGGTATTCAGTAAGTCATGACACAGCCACATATAGATACCTGGAGTCCAAGAGGCACTTGGCGGTCCATCAGGAAAAGACCAGTGTGCTTGTGGACAGGGGAGGAGAGGTGAGGTTGGCAGGGTCAGGCCATGGAGGGCTAGGGATCTAGGAAGGAGGTTTGTCCCCAGTGGAGGGCTTTGAGCAGGGGAATGCCAAGGTCAAGCTCAGTCCCTCACCTGGAAGCCTGACATTCAAAAATCCTGCATGGGAGTCCTGGTTCTGTTCTTGGTCTCTCTGAGTCTCAGTTTCCTCATCTGTAAAATAACAGTAATGATCTCCACTGCTGAAGGAGCTATGGGGTTTGGAGCAGGTCGGCCCTGTGTTGGAGTATTTCCTTAAAGTGGGACCTTGGGTGGTATCAAGTGGCTCAGTGGAAGGAGCTGGGCAGTATAAGAACTCACAGGCTCTGTTCTCCTTCCTGCTTCTCCACTCCGCCTCATGGAGTGGGGCTCTTCCCTGGCTCCCAAAGTGGGGCTCCAGAGATATGCTCAAGATCTGAAACAAGATCTCCCCTCTGATAGGGGAGGTGGAGGCCCCTTGGCTGGCCACAGGAGCCCTGATCTGATGAAGAGGAGGGGCAGGGCCAGAGGGTGGGGCCTGGCTAGATCTTCCTGCCTCTTAGCCTTGTGGGTTGCTCAGACCCTGGCTAATGTGAGGAGATGAGGGTGGGGTAGCCTGGGGCAAAGGGGTCTGCAGAGCTGAGTATCCCTTTGCTGTCTACAAGGGAAGACAAAGCTCCAGATGGACATGCTGGCCTGTGGGGACTGGGATTGCTTTATGTAAATACCAACTCTCCCTGGCTTCTGGGGAGTGGAGAAATATAGCTTATTTCTTGATTTGGATGTTGGTTATACAAGTGGGTTCACTTTGTAAACATTCAGCTGATCACCTAGGGTGTGCTTCGGTGAGTTCCCAAGAGAAGCAAATCCTCACCATATGACCTGCCTGTGGGTCCAGAGGGAGCACAGCTTTGTGAGTACTGCTGAGGGCCCTAGTGCCACCTTCCCCAGGTCTGAAGATCCCACCCTGCAGGTTCTCAGGGTCCCAGGACCACAGATTTGCTCATGCTAGAGGGAGCACCGAGAGAAGACAATGACACCTAAGCATCAAAACCGCCTTCCTGCTACCCAGGTAAGAAAACTGAGGCACAGGGGCACTTGGGTCACTCAAGCCATTGAGAGTCTGCCTTCCGCTCAGGTCATGATCCAGGGGTCCTAGGATGAAACCCCATATGGGGCTCCCTGCTTAACAGGGAGCCTGGTTCTCCCTTTCCCTCTGCCCCTCCCCTTGCTCCTGCTCTTTCTCTTTTTCTCAAATCAATAAATAAAATCTTAAAAAACAAAACAAAACGGGACGCCTGGGTGGCTCAGTGGTTGAGTGTCTGCCTTTGTCTCAGGGCGTGATCCTGGTTCTGGGATCGAGTCCTACATCGGGCTTCCTGCGAGGAGCCTGCTTCTACCTCTGTCTGTGTCTCTGTCTCTCATGATTAAATAAATAAAATCTTTAAAAAAAATATTGGAAGAAAGAAAGGAAGGAAGGAAAGAAGGAAGGAAGGAAGGATGGAAGGAAAGAAGAGGCAAAGAAGAAACCAGTAACCTGGCCAGATCCCTCCAAGATAGAGCCAAGATTTGAAACAAGACTGGCCTACCAGGCCTCAAAGCCACATATTTTCTATGACCTTGCTCCCTCCTGCCCTGTTTTGCCCCCCTGCCAATATCTGACTACACCTGCCATCAGTCCACACACAGGGATGAGCAGGTGTGTGTGAGTGGGGAAGGAGGGCAGGGGAAGGTGGAATGAATGGGTGACCTGGCCCTGAACACCCTCTCCCCAGCAGGCCTCAGGAAATCTTGGCCACCCGGGCTCATCCTAGCCTCACATAGTCTCATGGGACTCCTGGCCACTCCTCAGACAGTTGGCCTCCTGCCTCTGAGCCATGGCCAAGGCTGTTCCCGGTGTTCTACCCAGCAAACTGCTTGTGCACCAGGCCCCATGCCGGGCATCACGGATGCAGCTGTGAACCAGGGGACCATTCTGCCCTCATGAAGCTTTCAGGGTGGCGTGCAAATGTACATCTGTGTCTATCCGTAGGAATGTGCGGGAGTGCCCTCAGTAAGGCTTTCATAAGTGTGCAGGAACATATGGAGACCCGTGTATATCTGCAAGTGCATCTGTGTATGTGTACATGGGCATGACTGTGCATGTGTGCATAGATTGCTAAGTCTGCATGTACATATGTGTAAGAGTGAGTAGCTCTGTATATGCATGAATAACTGCATTCCGACCCATATACACATATGCGCCTATGTGTGCATCTTTGTGTGTGTGTGCATCTTTGAGCATGTTTGTATGTGCACCTTACATGTGCCTGTGTGTATCTGTTTGTACTTGGTTTTCAGTGCACATCTGTGTGTGGGGGGGTGAACCTCTCTGTGGATGCTTATAAGCACACGGAATGGAGATCTCTGTGAATGCATGGAGTTACATGAATGTGTATGAAATGGTTGTGCGCCTGCACATGGTATACATCTGCATGCTGGGTGCACAGTGTACGCACACGGGCTTACTCGATGTACAAGCATGCATGTGATCATACCCGCCTTTGGGGTTTCATTCCCTCCGTGCTGGCATGCAAACGTGTATAATTCCTCTGCACGCATGCACGTCGGCCCTGGTAGCTGCTCCCCAGTACTTGCACGTTCCTGAGGCTGCTTATGTTCTTGCCCGGGTCTGTGTTTGCCTCCACGCACATCCCGAGCATACACTCAGGTAATCCCACACTCACTAGGCAGCACAGGACACTGCCATGGGGAGGTGGGTGCTTTTTGATGTTTCAGCAGAGCACTAGAGGACAGAGAGAGCAAGGCAGAGCTTGGCTGCTGCTTGCCTGGTGGAGGATGCTGGAGAGGGAGGCAGAAGTCAGCCAGGACTGCAGCTGCCCTCTGCACCCATCTGGGGTCCAGGGAGATGGCCTCCAGGGCTGGTGGGGGGCAGGAGACAGCAGGTGGCCTTGATGAACAGGCTGAGGGCTACCCCCCCCCCACCAGGCACCTTGCCAGGTGAGGTTCTCAGAAGCCTCTGAGCTTACGGAGGCCAGCTGCTGCCTGCTTGGGCCTCTTACAACTGCACTCCAGCTTCTGCTCAGGGCAGGAAGCTCCTGTGGCCAGGCTGTGGGCCTGGCTCGTCTCAACTTCCTCTCCATCCTGCAGCTCTGGCTTCAAGGCCCAGGCTGGGGTTGGGCCGGGGCTCTCCTCCTAGGTAGCCATAGCTGCCTGCAAAAGCAAGATGCACAAATCACCTTCCTCACATTGGGCGGCAGTAATGGAGCCTGTGTGCAGAAAACCAGCGCGTGCCCTCTCTCTATCTCCCCCCTCCTTCCCTCATCATGATTCCTAACCTAAGTCTGTGATGCCCCTCCACCCACCACAGCTGGGCTCCCTGTGCACACCACCCCCAGCCTGCCCCAGCTCCCTCACCTCGTTGTGGTTCCTACACCCCTGTCCCTGGGGTCCCTACTCACTCTGAGTACAACTCCTCAATCTCAGAAGACTAGATCTCTCAGGGCCCAAGGCAGTCTCCTCTCCCTTCTCAGAGTATCCCTCCAGGGCACCATGAGGACCCCTGGCCAGCATGCTGGCCTTTCCTTTTCTCTGGCCTGTCTTTCCAGGGGACCACTGCCTGCCCCTGCACTGTGGTCTACCCCAACCTGGTCACTGTTTGCATGGCTGCACCTCTGAAGTTGGAAACTCCGTCTTCCCCACCTCCTGCCCAGCTAGCCCTCTCTCTCCTAGAAGTACCTTACGCTTGCCACCCTCTTTCAGACCTCTCTGTCCTGCAGATCCCACCCCTCCCTGGGACTCCTCATGTCTGTCACTTTCTGTGCAGTATAGTGGGACAGTCCTGCCCTAGGGTCAGCCCAGGACCTGGAGGAAGCCAAGCCAACCTCAGCAGACTTCACCTTTCAGTGATGGCATTTCCACCTTAGACCAATCTGTCATCGTGACTGCTTCACTGGATCCTCTTGTACCCCTTTGGTTTCCCTGTGCCCTCTCTGTGTGTCCCATCTGCCCTGCCAATTCTCTTGGCTTTGCTTCTTGATTACCTGAGGGTGTGTCCTGGGGTCTTGCCTCTGACCCTCAGCCCTCCCTGGCAGTGCCCCGCCTCATCCATGGCCTCCTGGACGTCTATCTCCACTTCTTTGCCTTCCTAATGTCAGACCCATTGTGTCTGCTGCCATTGTGTCCCCACAGCCCACACAGGGCCTCCCATCCAAACCCCACCCCACATACCTCTCCCCCAGGCCTCCCCCTCAGCAGTGGTACTCTCGCTAAGGTCTCCCAGGCAGGAAGCTGGGACATCACCCTTGCTCGATTCTTCCTCCTTACCTGCCATCACCGGCCAATCTGCTCAATCAAGTGTCTTGGGGTTAATTGAGCTTCTTGGACACTTGTTTTATTAAGTTTGGAGAAATTTCAGCCATTATTTCTTCTAATATGTTTTCTGTTCTCTTCCTCCCTTCCTTTGGGATTCCAGTTACCCATATATCAGGCTGTTTGGAAATGTCCTACAGCTCACTGGTGCTCCTTCCATTAAAAAACATTTTCTTTTCCTGTTTCATTTTGGTTTTGTACTGCTATGTCTTCAAGTTCACTAATCTTTTCTTCTGTCTTGTCTAATCCGCCAGGAATCCCATTCCGTGTATTTTTTCATCTCAGACATTGTAAGTTTCAACTCTTCAAGGTTCAATTTGGATCTTTTTTTTATGTCTTCATGTTTCTACTAAACATTTTGAAAATATAGAATGCAGTTAGAAAAACTGTTTTAGAATCCTTCTCTGCGGGCAGCCCGGGTGGCTCAGTGGTTTAGCACCTGCCTTTGGCCTAGGATGTGATCCTGGAGTCCCAGGATTGAGTCCCATGTTGGGGTCCCTGTATGGAGCCTGCTTCTCCCTTTGCCTGTGTCTCTGCCTCTCTCTCTGTGTGTCTCTCATGAATAAATAAATAAAATCTTTAAAAAAAATTCAAATACTTTCCATTAAAAAAAAAAAAAGAATCCTTCTCTGCTAACTCTAACATCTGTGTCAGTTCTGGGTCAGTTTTAGTTGATTGATTTCTTTTCTTTATTGGTCAAGTTTCCCTGAATCTTTGTATGTCTTTCTTTCTCCCTCCCTCCCTCCTTTCCTTCCTTCCTTCCTTCCTTCCTTCCTTCCTTCCTTCCTTCCTTCCTTCCTTCCTACCTTCCTGCCACAGGCTTTTAATTCCCTTTATTTTTCTTGTATAAAACATGTGGTGACCACAGCTGGAGCCTGGGTCCTCTGCATGGGGACTTTGATATGGGTCTTTACTAGGTGATCGGTGAATCACTTATAGGGAGACTTGACGAACACAGTCACTTTCCAGTATTGGGGAGAGACAGCTGTAGATCTTAGGAATGGCATCAAATGTGGCCTTGGCATAATCGCCCTGGGTGGCAGTGCAGTCCGTGGCTGAGGTGTAGCCATCGTCAATATCAGGCATCATCAATAGTTTCTTGGGCAGAGGGGCTGAGACAATGCCAGTGTCCCTGGTGTTGGGGATGAGGAGCATCAGCACAGAGCCACAGAGCCTGGTCACCTTGCATGAAATAATGTGGGGCTTGCCAATCTTGTTTCCCCAGTAGCCTTGCTGCATAGGATGGGAGAAGGCTTGGCCAGGGTGATGGCCCCACCGATGGCGGTGGCTACCTTCCTGGAGCTCTTAACATCCAGACTGATGTGTTCATTGTAATTCCTGATGGCAACAAATACCTTGATCCTGGTCCACTGGCCAGCACAGATCTGCTTTTGCACAGGCATAATTTTCAAAACTTCATCCTTGAGGGTGCTCCCAGGAAAAATTCAATGATCGCAGATTCCCTGATGGGCAGAGAGAAGAGATAGATCTCCTCCAGGGAATTAATCTTCATGACCTTTACCAGGGTGGCCCAGCTTGGTGTCAGGGATCTACTCCTTGTCCTCAGCCTTGCTCCTGAGAGCTCTGTGGCCTCCCTGACTATGGCCCTGACTCTGGCCCCAGATGCCATTGCTGAAGCCTCCATGGAAGCCACTGGCCCCCCATTCTGGGGCACCTGGGTCCTCCAGGCTCTCCTGCAGCACCAGTATCATCTACTATTTGGTATTCTCTTGGAGAAGAAGATGTCTGGTAATTTCCTATTGGATACCTGACATCCTGATTTTTGGATCTTTTGTATTCTGATAAATCTTCTTGAGCTTTATTCTCAGAAGCAGTTAAATTACTTAGGAACTAATTGATCCTTTTGGGTCTTGCCTTATGATTTGTTAGGCGGGTTTTAGCAATGCTCAGTCTGGGGCTAATTCTCCACCTCTGAGGCAAGACCCTCCTGATTGTTCCACCCCCTAACCTGTGAATTATGAGTTTTCCAGGCATTATTCCCACCTTTGTGTGAGTACTAGGCACTGTTCTCCCATCCTCTTAGATAGTTCCTTCTCAAAAGCCACTAATTTATGTATTTTTCTTCTGAAACTTTTGGTTGTTTCAAGTGGGATAGTAAATCTGGCCTCTTTTTTTTTTTATGACAAATTGTTTTTCTTTTTCTTTTTTTTAATTTATTTATGATAGTCACAGAGAGAGAGAGAGAGAGAGGCAGAGACAGAGGCAGAGGGAGAAGCAGGCTCCATGCACCGGGAGCCCGACGTGGGATTCGATCCCCGGTCTCCAGGATCGCGCCCCGGGCCAAAGGCCAAACCACTGCGCCACCCAGGGATCCCAAATCTGGCCTCTTTTACTCCATCTTGGCCCAAAGTGGAAATCAGTAACCAAGTTTGGTGATTCTATTTCTTAATCATTCTTGAATCTATTGACTTCTCTCCCAGTCCCTCCCTCTCCCTGTCATGGCTTCAGACCCCATTACTTCCTGCCTAGGGTGACACTCATAGTCACCTAGGGCTATGTCTCTGCTCCATTAAAATCCTTTTCCATGCAGCATAGCCAGAGTGATCTTTCTAGATCGCACTCTGACCATGCCCCGCCCCAGCTTCAAACCTGTTTGTTCCTCATTGTCTTTGGGTTAATTTCAAACTCTTGCCTATGGCTCATCAGGTTTTTTGTTTTTTTTTAAGATATTATTTTATTATTTGAGAGAGAGAGAATAAGAGAGAGAAGGGCCAGAGGGAGAGGGAAAAGCAGGCTTCCCACTGATCAGGGAGCCTGATGTGGGGCTTGATCCCAGGACCCCGAGATCATGACCTGAGCTGAAGGTAGGTGCCCAAACAATTGAGCTACCCAGGTGCCCTGGTTCATCAGGTCTTGATACAGCCAACCAAACTGAACTGCTTGTATTTTCCCAAGGGGCCACCTTCTTTCTGTGGACCCTTTGCTCATGCTGATCCTCCTGCCAGGGGCTCCTCCCTCTTCTCTTCTACTTTTCCTCTAGGCCTCAGCATCCATGACACCTGCTCCAGCATGCCCTCTCACCTCTCAGGTAGGAGAAGGCACTTCTCTGTAAACCTACCCCTTAGCATGAATTGCTCTGGATCATTGCTGCCTGGATCATGGCTGTGTCCCCTAGGTTGGCCTCCCTGGGGGTGAGACCCTGGCCCCTCCTCCTGAGCCATGCCCAACATACCTGCTGAATGAAGGCATAAGTGAATGAATGGATAGATGAATAGGATAGAATACAGGACAAGGACAAATAGGGAGGGAGGCCAGGACTGTGGCTCAAGAGACTTTTACCCTCCTCCCAGCCTTGCCTCAACTTGCTGTGTGATTTCAGGCCATCACTAGACACAAAGAAGTGGTCTCTGAGGTCTCATCTTGATCGGTCATGACACCCACTTGTGTCTGCAGCGTCGTGGAATGTGTTGTAGTCATGCTGAACCTGTCCTCCTTGTTTGACTGGCAGGGAAACTGAGGCCTAGTGGTAGGGGGTGGGGGACAGCTGGACCCCAGGGGACTCAGTGCATCAGTGATGAAGCCCAGCTCAAGGCCCATGTATCTGTTCTCAGTTCTGCCCTTCTGCACTTTGGCAAAGAGTGAGGAGGGAAAGGAGTCCCTGCTCCCTGTGTCCTGGAAGGGGGTGGCCTCATGGGTGGGACAGGGCACCCCAGGGTGGGGGCCAGGACTTCTCTGTGCCTGGCACTTCCCCAGGATTCAGAATGCACCAGTAGGGAAGAAGAGCAGGGTCACTCTGAAGCGGTCACATAACCAGACTGCAGGAAGACCTTAGAGGAGGCTCAAGGTCAGCCTGAGGTCAGACCCTGTCCAGCTTAATTATTCATTAACCAGGAAAGTCCAGGCACAGAGTTAATGACCAGCACAAGGTTGGGGAGGAAGACATTCCTCCCTGAGGGTGGGCGTGACCTATAAGGATGGGGAATGAGCAGTTAGTGGAGGGTCTCTTCATCCATCCATCCATCCATCCATCCATCCATCCATCCATCCAACCATCTACCTTTCCTTCCTTCCTTCCTTCCTTCCTTCCTTCCTTCCTTCCTTCCTTCCTTCCTCCCTTCCTCCCTCCCTCCCTCCCTCCCTCCCTCCCTCCCTCCCTCCCTTCCCTTCCTTCCTTCCTTCCTTCCTTCCTTCCTTCCTTCCTTCCTTCCTTCCTTCCTTCCTTCCTCTCTTTGGCTCCTCTCTCTGTGTCTGTCAATGAGCAGAATGCTGGAGTCCCAGCTGATGCAAGGACAGAGCAGTGGAGACAAGGACAGCCCAGAGTGGTCAGTGTTGTGTGGCAGAGGCAGCACAGGGGTCTGGGGGAGCACAGAAGAGACCCCCAACTCAGCCTGGTGAAGTGGGCAAAGCTGACTGGAGAGGGTAAGACCACAGAGGACGCCTCAGATGGACCTGAAGGTCTCCTGTGGCTGGACCACATGTAGCAGGTGTGATGTGCTGTGGAGGGGCTGTCAGCCTCTTGGGGCCCCCCAAGCCCATCCATACAAGCTCAACCCCTAACATTCCCATCTGTCAGGGATGGCACTGGCCGAGCCCACCTCTACCCTTGCTATCTTTTCATAGAAACATTAGGTTGGGGATTTCCTCCAATGGGCTGGCCACCCTGCCACCCACAACCCCAACTCCTGGCCCTCCCTCAGGCAGTCCTGGTGGCCTACAGGATGAGGAGGCGCTGAGGGAGGCCTGCAGTGCAAGCTGAGAAGGGAGAGAGAGGTCCCCTCTTGGGGTCCAGTAGGGGCACAGCTGAGGTGGCAGTCCTGCCCAAGGGAAGGGGGATCCATGGCTGGAGAGATTCCAGGAGCCATCTGGTGTCTTGTCCCTGGGCTTGGAGGAGCCATGTGCTAGCACTGGGTGCAGATGGGAATTGGGGGATGAGGGCAAGGTTCCCCTGAGAGAGGGCAAGAAGGGCAGTGGGAGGCTGACAAGAGGGTTGGAAGGAGGTAGTACTCGGGGTGAGGAGGGGATGCATGGAAAGATAGGACAGCAGGTTGGGACTGCTCCAGGGGTGGAGATGGGGGTTGGGGGGTCAGGATATCTCCTGGGGAAGTGGGAAGCCACCAGGGTGCTGGGCTTTTCAGGGGGCATTCAAGGCCGTCAACTGTTGGCAGCCCTGACCTGGGGGCTCTCTGGGGCAGGTGCATGTGCACGTAGGTGCCTGTTTGTGTCATGTGTGTAGGTCATCGTGTGTGTACTACAGGTCAGTGCTAGGTGTGAAGGAGGAGGGGGCCTGGAGATCACCAATGCTCCTCCATTCCCCAGTTTTCTTGCTGGGAGACTGAGCAGCAGAGGCCACAGCCTCATCCTAGTCCCACTGGACTCTGGGAGCTGTGGGAAAGCCCTGGATGGAGGTGGCTCTTCTTACTGACATTAAACAAAACCCACGCTGGGGCCAGTTCACAGCCCCTGTCTCAGCCTGTCCCGGCTTGAGAATGGAATCCTGGCACTGGAGCCACGCAAGCTGGCCTCAGTGGGGTGGACAAGGGGAGGAGTGAGCAGGTGGCAGGTCCCCGCAGGGTAGCAGGTGAGGGCACCCGTGACCTCAGTCTTGGCCTCCCCGGGGGCAGCCTCACCCATTGCAGGAGGCCCCTGGTGCCTCCAAGGCCCAAGCGCTCTGATCCGTGGACCCTCATCAGGTTGGGGAAGAGGTCCTGGGTCTCCTGCTCTGGCCCCAGGGGAGCCCGAGGGGAGCCCGAGGGGAGCAACTCGGAGGATGGGTGCGGGGTGGTTTACGGTGTTGGCCGGGTGCCACCCCAGCCGGCGGGGGGCTGCCCCGAGCCCCAGCTTCTCAGGCGGCTCAGGGCCGAGCCCCCTCCGCTCCCAACCCCGGCCGGCGGGAGGAGAGGGCGTGTTTGTTCAGTGCTGGGGGGGGGTGGGGGGAGCAGGAAGCGGAATTTCAAAGCGGCTTCACCCTTTGTTACCCCTTCCCGGCCCCGCCCCCACACCCCAGGCTGCATTCCAGAACCAGAGGGGGTTCTGCCCCGGGAGAAATCCGCTTAACCGGAGGCTCGGGTTACAGCCTCGGGGCTCGGGGAGGAGCCGGCCCTTCCCGGCCCCACATTCCGGACGGAGGTGCACGTCCACCCGATCCCCACCCTGGGACCCCCTCCAGGCCTCCGGCCCCAGGGGGCAGGGGGAGGAGCTCGGAAGAGGAGGGGGTGGGGGCAGGACAGACCCCCTCCCTGCGGGCTCCCGTAAAGGTCGGAATGAGGGCTTTGGGTCGTGTGCGGGTTCGGGAGCCCCGACTCTTGTTTTCTGCTCAGGAGGTGACCTCAGACAAGACCTGCCGGGCGCCTCCTGATTTGATGAGGTGGGCTGGGCTGAGGTGGGGTCCTGTCTTTCCAATTAGGGCGGCGGGGGCCTTCTTACTTTCCAGTGCCACTTTATATGGGATCAAATGCACTAGTCTTACTGTACAGCTTCACGAGGTCTGGCATTCGTGTGACCGCCACACGGAACAAGACAGTGAACATGCCACACTCCAGAAAGTTCCCTGGTGCCCCCTCCCAGTCAGGCCCCCACCCCAGGTGGGACCCCTAGTCTGATCTCCATCACTTCCTTTGGGCCTGGCTCCCATCATTCATATTTTGGGGATCGTCCATCTCATTGCAAGCTGTCCTTTTTCGTGGCTCAGTTTATTTCATATTGTTGTCCCTTCTGTCCCTGGCCATCCCAGTCCTTTTGGTCCCAGACTGAGGAGTGAAGCTGCTCTGGACTTCTGTGTACCTGTCTTCTTGTGGAGAGGGAGGGACTCAGTGGGACACTTTTGTTTATTCCTTGATCCCTCATAGGAGCATACGAAGACACAGGGCCTTTGCATGTATTATTCCCGCTACTGGGCTGCTCTGCTCCCTGTCCTTGGTGTAGGAGTTCTTTATTATCCTTTGGGTCTCAGCTTAAATGTCACCTTCTTAGGGAGGCCCTGGCCTACCACCCGGTCTACTCATGTCCCCCAGCCCTTTATTCATTGGCTTCATTGTCTTTGGGGTGCTTATTGCCATTTGCAACTATCTTGTCCCTGTACTTGCTTTTTGGGGTGTGAGGCCCCTACTGGAAGTTTCCTGCTCTCTGAAGGCAGGCACTTCTGCTTCAAGTATCCCAGTGCCCAGCATGACTCAGAGTGGTGATGAGTTAAATATTTGTAGGTGCATCTATAGGGTGGTGGGGACCCTGCTGGGCTCCAAAGTGCAGTCTCCCCTGGGGAGGTTTCCTGCAGCCATGACCCTTGGCCCAGGAAGCCTGCCAAGGAGGGATGGGAGCCAAGGTGGGATGGGAGCTGTGTGGGCCACATTCATACCTTTCTTATCTTCTGGCTAATGGTTTGCCAACGGTGTTGGGTGTTGCGCTTCTAGAGGAGGGGTGGGTGGGGCCGCGTCCCCCCTCGCCCCTCACTCCTGCCTTGCCTCCACCTGCACTGCTCAGCGTTCAACTGTTTTTTTTTTTTTTAAAGATTATTTATTTATTCATGAGAGACAGAGAGAGAGGCAGAGACACAGGCAGAAGGGAGAAGCAGGCTCCATGCAGGGAGCCTGATGTGGGACTTGATCCTGGAGACCCAGGATCAGGCCCTGGGCTGAAGGCAGCACCAAACCACTGAGCCACCCAGGCTGCCCCCAACTGTTTTATAATCATAGGTGCAGGAGGCAAGTGTCTCGGCTCGGCTCGGGAGCTTCGGAAACCACTGCTGTAGGTGATGGGGAGCCACTGAGTAAGGAGGGGAGTGATATGGAGGTAGCCGGCAGTGGCAGTTGAGCCTGGGTTGGTAGAAAGAAGGGCTGGACTTGGACCAGTTTGCCATCAGGCTGCCATGGGCTGGGGGACTGCAGCCCCTGTCTGCAAGGTTGCTTGATGCCTGAGAGCAGAGTGGGGAAGGACCCACTAGCCCTTGGAACTGGGCCAGTTCAGCCGTTTGGGGGTAACAGATTGGGCTAATAGGGAGCAACAGACCCCGCTTTGAGCTGGGGAGTATGCATCCCCATAAAAGACATTAGTGCTAAAAGCAAATCCTGGCCATCATGCCTTCCAAAAGGAGATGGGGGCCCAGATCCTGAGCTCTGCCTTGTTGGCCAAAGGATGGAGGACCAGGGCAGGAAAGGCAGGTGCTCATGGTCAGTCATTCATTCAGCTGGATAGAGGCAAGGGCGGGTGAGAAGCAGGTGTCCCAAATCCAAGGTGAAGCTGGTTCCCCTCATGCTGCCCTTCCCAAACCTGGCTTTCCAGCAGGGAACGCCACATGCAAGGCCTCGGGGCAGGGCTCCTGGGAGAGCTGTGGGGCAGGCTGGACAGAACTGGTGAGCTGCACAGGACTGGGGCCTCACGGCCCCAAAGAGGCTGCCATGAGCCAAAGTTAATTCTCACCAGTGTTCTCTGGTGTAGCTTAAGCCTGGATCACCTTTCTGTTCTGCCGCAGAAGCTCCTCACACTTCCCCGTGTGGCACTGCTGTGCAGCAGGAGGGGGAGGAAAGAGCTTGCTTAAAACTCAAGAGTCTCTGGCCCTGCATTCAGAGCTTTTTGTGGGGGCAGTTTGTGGATGGGACCCAGGCATCTGCATTTTAATTACCACCCTGTCTCTGTGTCCTCCAGCGGCTGTAGCAAATGACCGCCAATTGGGTGGCTTGAAACAACAGAGACATATTCTCCCACAGTTCTGAAGGCCACAGCCCAGGCTGACTCTCACCGGGCTAAAATCAAGGTGTTGGCAGAGCTGGGTCCTCCTGGAGGCTCCAGGGGAGAATCTGTTCCTGGCCACTTCAGCTTCCAGTGGCTGCTGGCATTCCTTGGCTGGTGGCCACATAACTCTGCCTCTGCCTGTCTTCACCTCCCCTTTTCCTCTTCTGTGTCAAATCTCCCTCCTTCCATTTACAAGAACACCGTGATTACATTCACAGCCGGTCCAGACAAGCCACGATCATCTTCCCATCTCAAGATCCTTAATTTAATCACATATTCCATGTCCCTTTTGCCTTCTAAGGGAATATTCTAGCCGTTACAATCTGGATATCTTTTTTTTTTTAAGATTTTATTTATTTATTCCTGAGAGATACACAAAGAGAGGCAGAGACACAGGAGGAGTGAGAAGCAGGCTCCATGCAGGGAGCCCGATGCGGAACTCGATCCCAGGTCTCCAGGATCAGGCCCTGGGCCAAAGGCAGATGCTAAACCACTGAGCCACCCAGGCATCCCAATCTGGATGTCTTTAGGGGGGGATTATTCAGTCCACTCCCGTTCCTGTAGAGATTCCAGTGTAGAAGGTCCTGATACTCTCATAAGAAACCCCGGTTGGAAGGATCGTCTATTTAACTGATGGCTGCTCTCTTGTGGCTCTCGGAGCTTACAGAAACAGGGCACCATTCAGCATTTATTTAAGAAGCCCTCATGGAGCTCCCGCTCCGTGCCGAGCCTGTGCTGGATGCTGCGGACATTCAGGTGGGGTGGACCCAGCCCCTCATGCTCTGAGTCTGGTAGAGAGAGAGATCAGGCTCCTGCCCCCCTACCCCTGCTCCTGCCATCCACTCCAACCTCTCCAGAATGTGAGGGCACTGTTCTGGGGCTACCCAAGCGCAAGGGTGGGCCTTGTCTTCTGTAAGCCAGCCCCTCACTAGTTGCTTGGTTCTGGAGTTCTGTTCTAAGCCACAGTGCCCAGCATCTCCTGAGATGGGGACCGGCACATTCAGAAGAGAGGGCCTTGGGACCAGTGGCTGTGGGATGCCCTTTCTCCCTCGTGTGGGACTCAAGCAGGTGGCCTCCACTGTTCCCTGAAGATTAAGCTTTTGCTGCAAAAGGGACAGCACTCCCCCCCTCTGCCCTGGACTGGCCATTCTGTTCTGGTGTCCTTACTGCTAATGCCAGCCTGAGTCAGGATGCCCACTGCTTGCAGCAGGGAGCATCCTCACTGATGCCGCATGTGGCAATGCCACCCGGTTGTCCAGCTGCCCTGCCTTGAGACTCCTCTGATCCTGGCCACCCTCTCCTCGTCAGCTCCCACCTGCCTATGTGCCGTTTCCTGGATGCCCCTTCACCCGCCACTCCCTTTGCTTGAGCCCTCCAATTCTTTGTTCTACAAGGTTCTGCTCAGTGGTACCTCCTCCGTCCTATCTTCCCAACCTCCCAGGTTAGAAAAATCACAGTGATGAGGGTTCACCCACACTGCTGAGCCATCACTGGGCCACAAACTGCCCGAATCCTTTACAACGTGCTCTTATCATCCCCATTCTATAGCCGGGAGGTTAGAGCGCTTGCTGGAAACTAAGCACCCACCCTGGCTTTCTTCTTTCTCCCAGGCTCAGCATTTGGTTCCCCGGCCCTGGGCATCCTTTGCCCCTCATGCCTCCCACACCCCAACCCTGGGGCACGGTGGGGGCTGAGGAAATTCTGCTGGGGACAGCGGCTCAGTGAGCAGGATCTTCTTGCCACCTCTCTGATAGGTAAACTTGCAGACAGCACCCTGCAGGGCTGAGTACTGATAGACAGGTTCCAGGTGCTGGGGGAGCTGAGCCAGGAGGGGGCATTGGCCGGTGTTGCCACAGACCCTTTAGCAGAGGATTGAGGCCACCCCTCACTGCCATCCCTGTGTATGCCCTGCAGCAAAAAAAAAACATCCAGTCTAAATTTTGCCAAGTTATAAAAACCACTTCTCTAGCAACACTTCATTTAATCTGGCGACAGCGAAGATCAAATTGAGTGCCTTCAGAGGGCTGGGAGCCCTCTGTTAAACACTCTGTGTCCTTGACCTCACTGGACTGCAAAATAATCCTTACAAGGAGGGGGAAACAGGCTCAGAGAGGATGGGTGAATTACCCAAGGTCACCTTGCTTGGGAGAGGACACAGGGTGAAATCAGGGCTTCTGGTCTAGATAGAACATTTCCACTGCACACTTCCATTCACTGCTGCCTCCATGTAAGTCTTGCTAACTGATCTTCAGAAAGGGGTTCAGGGCAGGGGGCAAGAGGGGACAAGGGAAAGTGCATGTAGGGGAAGGCCTGGTTCTGGAGCCTGCTCTGCCCAGTCCCAGTGGAGTGACCCCAGGCAGGCAGGAAGGAATTTTACTTTTCTAAGCCTCAGTTTCCTAGTCTATAAAATGGGCACATGGTAGTTGTGAGAATGACAGACCTTTTCATGGACTGTTCCTCTGTCTGGGCCATTCCTCTCCCGCTTTTCAGAGAACAGGCTCTTCTCAGACCCCTGACATCTCAGCATGAAGGCCCCCTCCTCAGGAATGCCCTCCCTGACTACTCCCACACAAAGGAGCTAGCACCCCACCTCCTGCCTTGCCCACTGGTTGCTGTCTCATTCACTGCCTTGCTTAGTTCATCCCCAACCCTCATCACAGGCTATGATGTTCATGAATTCATTTGTTTGTCTGTTGCCTCTTCCCCAGCAGACTGTGTGCTCCACGAGGGCAAGCATGCTCTCTAGTAGTCTGTCCCCAGCATCTGGCTGGATGCCTGGCAAGAGGAGGGGCTCAAAACACACTTGTTGCCGTGGCAAATATATCACGAAAGATGATGCATATAAAATGCTCAACACAGTGCCTGCTGCCCAGCAATCGCTGGAGAAGTGCTAGCCAATGTTCTTACTACAAAACAAACACAGACACATTTGCAGCCTGTTTACAATAACACTGGGACCTTTGGGTCAGTGGCTCTTTGAGCACCAGTGCCCTAGAGAGAGCGCAGGGTCTGCCACAGTTGGGGAGCATCCCTCTCCCCCAGGTATGCCTTGCACACTGTTTATTGTTGTTGTGAGAACAGAACGGGGACAGGGCCTTGGGGTTGAGGCCGGTCCTGGGAGCAGGGAGGCTGGCCAGCAGGCCGAGTAAGTGCAAGGGACCTGTGAAGTCCTCAGAGACACCCTTGTCCCAGCCCAGGTTGGGCTCACCTGTCATTCCTGCTGCAGCTCACCTTGGCAACTTCCCAGCCCCAAAGTGCCAGGGGGAAAAATGACGTTTCTTTATAGAGGATCATCCTCCAGAGTTCATGGCTGCATCTCTAGGACTTAGCAGGCACTTGGCACATAGTAGGTTTCAATAAATATTTGTTTGGTAGATTAATTGATGAGATGAATGGAAAGCATGTCTAGGGGTGTGAGTATTCATCCTTCCGAACCGACTTCTTTGAAAAACCCGTGAAACCTTTGGGTCCCTTCCCCCGGGGCCATCTGGAGTGGAATGTGTCATTATAGGGATTTCTTGGGCTTCTCCGCGCCAAGGTCACCCAGAGAGCTCAGCTTAAGATCCGTCCGGGGGGACAGGAGGGCCCCCGAGATCCCGGGGAGCCCGTGGGGAAGCTGGTACCGAACGGCACGCTGGGGCACACCCGCGACAGGCTGGCGAGGAATGGTGTGAACGGAGCTCTTTGCTCTCTTTGCTCGGACTTTGTGCTCCCCAGGAAGCCAGTAAGAGGCGAGCTGGCGGGAGGCAGACGGCGCGGGGCAGCCGGCGCGGGAGGGGGGGTAAAGGGGGAGAGGGTGCGAGAACCGAGGAGCGGCGGGATGCAGAGGCTGGGCCCCTCGGAGGGCCGCGCGGGCGAGCCGGGCGGGGGCTCGGAGAGCGCGCGCGCGGCGAGCGGGCGCACCGGCGCCGGGAGGGAGCGGGGCCGAGGCCGGCCGCCCGGGCTGTCGGCTCCTCCGTCAGCCGCCGCTGATTAACGGGCCGCCTTCCAGCTCGAGCGCGCCGCCCCGCGTTCCTGGCACCGGCGCGCGCGGCTTCCTGGCGGAGGCGGGGCCTGCGGAAAGGTTACATTTGCACAAAGTGCCGTGGCGCAGGCGGCCCGGAGGGGCTGCGCGCGGGGGGCGGGGAGCGGGGGGCGCGCGGCGCGGGACGGCTGGCGAGCGGGGCCGGGCGAGAAAAGGCTTTGGCGTTCGGCGCTGCCTGGGTAATGGAAACATTCCTCTGGGGGCCGGGCAGAAAAATACCAGGTTACACGCCGGCGGCACACACGGCTCCTCCGACGGGGGCCTCGTGCCGCGGTTCGCCCCTGGTGCGCGCGCCCCAGCGCCCCAGACTGCGCGCTCCAGCCCGTGCGTCCCGGCCCGTGCGCCCGGCCTTGCGCCCCACCGCGGGCGGCTGTGCTCCTCGCGCCCCAGCCTGTGCTCTTTGGGGCCTCGCCCTCGCAGCTCCCCTGCTCTGCCCCTGAAGGCAGGTGAAAGGGACGCCGTTTCCCCACATCTTAGTGTCCGGGCCTCCTCTCGGGCTGTCCCCCCCCGCGAAGGCCGGTGTGTGGCTGGGTCGGGTTCGCTCTGACTGGGGAGGAGGGCTGCCACTGGCATCCGTCGCCGCCTTGCCTCGTGCCTCGCCACTGTCTGCTCAGCTCTCGAAGGACTGGGCTGTGGCCTCCAGCACCCGATTACGCTGTGCTGTAAACAGTGCCGCCACCACCATCCCCCCCCCCCCCCCCCCGCTCGCATTGCGTCATTCTGCTTCCAGACCATCTGCGGCTCCCTATTACCGCCTTCACATTGTAGTTGACACCCTTGGGTCTCGCCCAGCACCGGGGGTGGGGGGGGTGTGTGATGTCAAAACTCACGACACCTGCAGTGCCCCCTGCCTGGTTGGGGCTGGGAGTAGAAGGGCTTCTGACAGACACCCACCTACTCTGTTTTTTGCTCCCTCTCTCCTTCAGTCTCAGACTCTGTCTCTGTCGCACTGAACTGGCTCTGTCAGTAGACACTATTCATTCTGGGCCTTGCACGGGGCCTGGGAGAAGCCTGTCCTGAAGCAGGAGCAGTCCCCATCCTCAGGGGACTCAGGCCATGGCTGGCAGAGTGGACACTGCCCAGTGGGAAGGTTAAGAGCTGAACTGTGTAGTCTGGTAGATCTGGGTTTAAACTTTGCTCCTTCATTTCCTCGCTGTGTGTGTCCTTGAGCAAATTGCTCTCTGAACCTCAGTTTGCCCAGCTGTCAAACAGGGATGGAAGAGCAGGAAGGGCCACTCATGGGCTCGGCTGGTGGATTTAAAGAGACAACCTCAGTAGCTCTTGGCATTGTGCACCGTGGCACCCGCTCGCCAAAATATTTTATTACAATCAGGGCTACAAAGAAGGCCACAAATAACTGGAGCCTCATGCATGGCAAGAATTTCAACTGGAAAAGCCTAAGCAAAGGGGTTCAGGAAGCAGATGTTTAGCGTGGGGCTGGGGGGTGGACCCCAGCACTCCAGGTGCAAGCACATCTAAACATCCAAAGCTTGACTACCCAGAGGCACACTCCCTGCCCCTGGATCAACCAAGGTCAAGGCTGCAGTACTCCTTTCATTGGGCCCGGGAAAGCCTGGCTCCCTGGCTCCCAGTGTGGCTGTAACCCGGGAGGGCACCACCCTCCACCTAGCTGAAACAGCTTTTCTCTGAACTCTCAAAGTAGCAGGTGGGGCCTGCTTACTGCCTCTCCCCCCTCCCCCGGGAAGGCTGGCTTCTGGGAGCCCTGAAATGACAGACCAGGGAAAGGGATAGACCATGGAGGGAGGGAGGCCTGTCATGCAGGTCCCTCCAGAGATTAATCATGCCCTTGCAGAAGCTTTGGGCCCATGGGGTCCTGGGCCTCTCAGAAAATCATCCAAGGACGGGACACCTGGGTGGCTCAGTGGTTGAGCATCTGCCTTTGGTTCAGGGTGTGATTCTTAAGTCCTAGGATGGAGTCCCCCACTGGGGTCCCTGCAGGGAGCCTGCTTCTTCCTCTACCTGTGTCTCTGCCTCTCTCTGTGTGTCTCTCGTGAATAAATAAATAAAAATCTTTTAAAAAGATCCAAGGGCAAATGGGGAAGGGGGGTAGTTGAGAACATCCTGTGCTCACTGCTGCCTTGTTGTCACTCCGGGGGCCTCAAGAACAGGGTTGCCATCAGAAGAGGTCCCAGCTTTGCTTCTGAGCTGGGGACTTGTTCCAGGCCACTGTGGTTGCCTTGACCCCCTGGAGCCCTCGGCCAAACACAAAGTGACAGTTGACACTGAGTGACCACTTAGCATGGGCCATGAGCTTGTAGGTGTGGACTCTTAGCAATCTGAGGAAGTGGGTATCTGTTCAGTTATTCATTTATTTATTTTATTTTATTTTATTTTTTAAAGATTTTATTTATTTATTCACGATAGACATAGAGAGAGAGAGAGAGGCAGAGACACAGGCAGAGGGAGAAGCAGGCTCCATGCAGGAAGCTTGATGTGGGACTCGATCCCAGGACCCCGGGACCATGCCCTGAGCTGAAGGCAGACGCTCAACTGTTGAGCCACCCAGATGCCCCTGTTCAGTTATTTTTTTAGATGAGGCTGAAGATCAGAGATCTTAGCTGCTTGTCAGGTAGTTAGTCATTGGTGAAGCGGGAACCTGAAGCCAGCCTTGCCAGACACCAAGGTCTGGACTCAGTTTTAGCTAAGTGGCCTTGATCACTTCCACTGGTGGACCCAAGAAACCAGCAAGCAAGCAGTGTGTTGGAGTGAAAATCCCAGTCTAGCTGACAGGCTGCCTCTGGTAATGTACCCATTTTATGGATGAGCTAGCAGGGGCTATGCTTTGGAGACTTGCCCAAGGGCACACATCCATAAGGAGTGGAGTCCATAAGAAGAAGGAAATCTTAGCCAATGGGACTGGAAGGAGTCTTGGAGCTCTTCTAATCCAAAGTTCATTTTCCAGACAGGGAAAACTGTGGCCCAGAGAAGACCCAGGCCTGCCCACCCACTGAAGCATCATCTTAGACTGCATGCTTCTCCCCAGGGAAGTGATGATCCCCGACCCTGTGAGTTCCACGGAGCATTTGAGAGGAAATGGAAGGTGGACTGCGGAGGGCAATGAAATAAATGGGACCGGGCTCTCCTCCAGAGAACTCCCTGGACTCTCTGGCCAGAATTTCCCCCGCTAGAATTCTCCAGGGGCGGGAGGAGGGAGGGCACGGGGGAGGGGAAGAATGCAGCCTGTCAGCCAAGGTCACAGCCTTTCCTTCTGGGGCCTCCCAAGTCCCAGAGCTGATTTGCCCTCCCTGGCCCTGTGGAGGGTATAGTGGGGTCAGGGCAGGGGAATGGAGGGGCTCAGGGGCACTTGGGAGTGAGGGCCTCCATTGGTGTCCTCACTTTTAGGAGTTCCTTGCAAACCAGGAGAGAAGAATCTTCCCTCACCCTTTCTTCCTCCATTTGCTCTGCCTCTCTCCCTCCCCTCCAGCACCTGGAGGTGCTTAGTAGAACCCCCTGCAGCCAGATACAGAGCCTTGCTTTGGCACCTGAAAAATGTGGGTGCTTATCTTTCTGGGGACTTGGGTTCAGAAGCAGGAAGGCTAGCAGTCTGTGATGCTACCAATGAGCGACCGGGAACCTAATATTCTGATTAAGGGAGTCTAACATCCTGTCCTCCTTGACTTCACCGAGATTTATTAGGCTCCTGGTTGGTGCAGGCAGCCCTGGGCAGGGACTAGGGTGTGGCCAGGAGGAAGGGGAACCCTCGCTGGGGCCCTCAGGGAGCTCCAAGTACACTGTGGGCTCAGCCTAGGAGTCAAAAGCTGTGAGTATCTGAGAGCCTTGTTCACACCAGAGTGGTTCTATAGGACCCATGACTTTTCTGGAAGGAGGAAGGAGGAAAGAAGGGATGTGGAGAGAGGCAGGGGTCACACCAGGGCACTAATTTTTATGTACACTTTCAGCGAATTTAATCTTCTTGGATCTCTCACACCTATGAATACAAATGTCTTAAAATACTGCCCCTAACAGAATAATAGCACTTGTCCCTTTCAGCAGGCCGTGCACCCAAGCATCTCCAGTGCTCTGTGAACATCCATTAATTAAGCCCCATTTAAATAGTTATCATTGACTGAAAACATACTTACTGCACACATGCAACTGGCTATTGGTTTACTGATGTGGCTTAACCCCTGCTATCGCTGTGCTTGAAATACATGACCCGAGGGCATAAGAAGATGGGGTTCTTTTCTGGCGATGTGCAGGGAGCCGCCGGGGAGACTGTCTGCTAGGTGCATCAATTCTAAGCACCTTGAATGGGCCTCAGGTCTTGTCCATTCCCTGCCCTACTGCCTCCTTCTATGCTGGGAGCTTATTCAGACAGACCATGCATGCCAGACTCTTCCAGAAGAAAGAGTTCTGGAAGTTCTCAGTCAGTAGCAGCCTGGTTACCTCTCCTGTCATGTAAGTCTCCCCCTTCTCTTTTCTCTCTCTCTTTTTTTTTTCTCAGAGAGAGAGAGAGGCAGGGGAAGGGAGGGGCAGAGCAAGACTGAGAGAGAGAATCCCAAGCAGGCTCCATGCCCAGTGTGGAGCCCAATGCGGGGCTCCATCCCAAGTTCCTGAGATCGTGATCTCAGGGTCAGACACTCAACTGACTGAGCCACCTGGGTACCCCTTCTCCTTTCTCATTTGAAGAGTGGGTCCCTGTAATTATTTATTTTTTAAAGAGTATTTATTTGAGAGAGAGAGTGAGAGAGAACACGAGTGGAGGGTGGCAAAGGGAGAAGCAGGTTCCCTGCTCAGCGGGAGCTCAGAACTGTGAGATCCTAACCTGAGCTGAAGGTAGATGCTTAACCGACTGAGCCACCCAGGTGCCCCCTGAGTTCCCTTTAAACTCTGAATTCAGTAATGCCTCCAAGTCTCCTGTCCAGTGGCTTAGGGATCCTTCTATGCCTTCTACTAGAAGACATTTCCCCCTGGAAGAAGTGCTGCTTGGCCAAATTCTGTGTTGCTGTTGGGCTTGGAGGAAAGAGGATGAAAGAGATGTACCGTATACTGAGCAGGGGGCCTGTGGTCAGTGTGTCAGGCAGGAGCGGAGCCACTAGTGACCTGAGATTTCTCATCAGTGTTTCTCCAGGGAACTGGGGGCCTGGGTGTTGGGTGGCTGGCACAGAGTTCTGTGATTCGCCATCCTAGTGCAGAACAGCAGGCAGGAGCAGAAGCCCCCACTCCAGGACTGGGGTGATGTGGCACAAGGAAAAGACCAACTAACTGGTCATCAGGGACTCTCTGGAGGTATCTGAGAAGGAGATAGAAGGGAAGTTGGTTTTTCACGGTGGCCACAAATGTGGAATTTGGATGAGTGCCTAGGTACAGGGGAGTCCTAGGACGGTGTGAGACATACTCCTATGGGATTTCCCAAGGCTTCTATTTCTTGAAATTTTACTGTGACATGATTTGAGTTCCACAAATGACAGAAACCAGACTGAATTTGCTTAGGAAAAAAAGGGGAATTCATGAGCTCGCATGAGAAAAAAAAAAAATCAGTGACAGGGGCAGGAGTGGAGCAGACATCAGTGAGGACTGGGGCATGGGAGTCAACTTCTTCCAGATTTCTAGCTATTCTTGCCCTACTGCTTCTGCCTGTGAGGAACAGCTCACTGCACCTGGGGTTTGAGGGGAGCTCACCGGTGGAGAGGGGTGATTTATAAAACACTGATTTATCTTCTTTCCTGGCCATTGCTTTATTTAGGTTTTTTTTTTTTTTGTTGTTGTGAACTTTGATCATCTGTATTTTTCTAAAAGTTCTCTATTTCATATATAGTAACATAAAATCACTCATGGTATTAAGTCTTTTATTTTTTTTATTCAAGATTTTATGTATTCATGAGAGAGAGAGAGAGAGAGGCAGAGACACAGGCAGAGGGAGAAGCAGGCTCCATGCAGGGAGTCCTATGCAGGACTCGATCCCAGGACCCCAGGATCACAACCTGAGCCAAAGGCAGATGTTCAACTACTGAGCCAGCCAGGTGCCCTCTTATGAGTCTTAAAACTTCAACTGTATCTGTACTTTACTTTCTTTTCATTCTTAATATCAGATATCTGTGCCTTTACTCTTCTTTGTGTTGATTAATCTTGCTAGATGGTTGTCAATTTTATTGTCTTTTCAAAGAACCAGCTTCCAGCTTTGTTGATCATTTTCGTGATTGTTGATGTCCTTTTCATTTATGCTCTTATCTTTACTGTTTTCTTCCTTCCAGTTTTTTTTGAGCTTCTTTAGTTAGTTGAAAGCTCTATTCATGTGTGTTTAAATCACTCCTGTTTTAGAATAAATGCACTTAAGACTATATATTTCTCTATAAATGTCAGTTTAGTTCCAATCTACAAATTTAATTTTGCATTTATCTTTTTATCCTCAAGACCAAATATTTCATAATTCCCATTGTGATTTCTGTTGATGTCTTTGAGGGGGGCTAAGTAAATAATTTCCCCTTTTCTCTCCTGGATTCTGAACAGATAAGATAAAGGTGGGGGTGGGGGAGAATCATCTTTTTAATTTATTTTTATTTTTTATTTTATTTACTTATTTATTTTTAAAATTTATTTATTCATGAGAGACAGAGAGAGAGAGAGAGGCAGAGGGAGAAGCAGGCTCCACCCAGGGAGCCCGATGTGGGACTCAATCCCGGGACTCCAGGATCATACCCTGGGTTGGAGGCGGCGCTAAACCGCTGAGCCACCCAGGGATCCCCTATTTTTATTTTTTAAAGATTTTTATTTATTTATTCATGAGATACACACACACACACACACACACACACAGAGGCAGAGACACAGGCAGAGGGAGAAGCCAGCCTCCTGCAAGGATCCTGATGCAGGACTTGATCCCGGATCCCGGGATCACACCCTGAGCTGAAGGCAGATGCTCAACCACTGAGCCACCCAGACGTCCTGAGAATCATCTTTAAAAAAAAATTTTTTTTTTTTTTAAACTGCTAAGGGTGGCACTCCTGGCTGGCTCAGTCAGTGGAGCATCCCATTCTTTTTTTTTTTTTTTTTTTTTTTTTTTTGAGCATCCCATTCTTGATCTCAGGGTCTTGAGTTCAAGCCCACGTTGGGCATGGAGCCTATTTAAAAAACAAAACACACTCCCCACCCCGCCCTGCCAAAACCTGTTAAAGGTAAGGTTGGCGGATGAGAGTAGGTGTGACAGCTAAATTGGTGTCCTAACACTGAAAATGGGGATTTGGCAGCCTTAACCCCTAGTCACTGTGCTGCTGTGTGTGGCGGTGGTCTGGTGGTCGGGGAACAGAGAAGGACCACTGCCTGCAGGCAGCTCACTCCCAAGAAGAGAAGAGAAATTGGTCAGTGGAGCAGCCCACTTTATCTTCCCCACATCGACCCATCAAGCAGTCGCTTCCTCCTCTGGGCGGAGAGGCTCAGTGTGTTACACTAACTCAGCTCCCTCTGCGTGGAAGGAAAGGTCAGGACAGGAAAGAAGTGTTCCTGCAACCATTTCCTGATGAACCCATGAGATCGTTGGGAACATGCTTTTTAGTTTTCAAAGATACAGATGTTGTTGTGTTAAATCTGACTATCTTGTTGTTGACTTATTTTGCCGCATGGTGGGCAGAGAATGTGGTCTGCCTTGCATCCACTCCAAAATTCGTTTAGGCTTTCATTTATGACCCAACACAAGTCAGTTTTGTTTCTTTTTTTAAGATTTTATTTATTTATTCATGAGAGACATACACAGAGAGAGGCAGGGACATAGGCAGAGGGAGAAGCAGGCTCCCCGCCAGGAGACTGATGTGGGACTTGATTCCAGGACCCCAGGATCACAACCTAAGCCAAAGGCAGACGCTCAACCACTGAGCGCTGTGGCACACTCAGGTGCCCCACAAGTCAGTTTTTCTAAGTGTGCACATGCACTTGACCATCATGTGTTGCATGAGTTGGCTGGGGCTGTGGACATGGGAGTCAAACAACAGAGATTCATTCTCTCACCATTCTAGAGGCTGGAAATCCGAGATCAAGGTGTCAACAGGTTTGGTTTCCTCCGAGGCCAATCTCCTGAACTTCTCCTATGTATTCACACACCTCCCTCTGTCCGGCACCCCTGGTGTCTGTCTGTGTGTCCAGATTTCTTCTGCTTGTAAGGACACCAATCAGACTGGAGTAGGGCCCCCAAAGGGTTTCATTTTAACTCAGTCACTTCTGTAAAGGCTCTGCCTCTAAATACAGTTATGTTCTGAGGTACTGGGAGTTAGGACCTCAACATGTGAATTTGGGGGATCACAGGTCAGCCCCACACGTGCATTCTCGGTTGGGATAGTTGCATGGATTCCTGCAGGTTCTGTGTGTATTCACCACATCAAACTTGTTCATTCTGTCATTCACATCTTTCATATCTCATGTAAATTTTCTTTGCTTGCTCTGTTAGTTTCTGGGGAGCATCAAAATCCCCATTCCTTTTGTGGATTTCTTGGTTTTCCAAAGCAAATCTTCCAGTTTTTGCTTTTCTTATTTTGTGGCTGTGTAGTGAGGTATAGAAAATTTGATTTTTGTTGCATCCTTTTGGTGGGTTGTTACTTCAATCATTCTGTAGGGTCCCTATCTCTTAACGTTTCTTGGACTTAGGTGTATTTTGTCTGATACTGGTATTACTATATTGACTTTCTTTGGGCCCATATTTGCCTACTATATCTTTTCTCTTTGTTTTATTCTCTGCCTTTCTCTTTTCTTTTGCTTTAGAGTGTTTCTCCTAACCAGCATAATATTGTATTTTGTTTTGTTTTGATCCAATATGACATTCTCTGTCTTTTAAGAGGCAAATGAAATCAATTTACATTTATAATGATTGTTGATATATTTAGATTCACATCTACCATTTTATTTTGCTGTCCTACTCACCCTATCTTCTAAAGTTGTTTCTCATGTTCTATCATCTATTAAATCTGCAGTGTTCTGTACTCTCCTTTTTTCTTTGATAGTTTGGAAACTATAGATATGCTTCTGTTGTTTCCCTAGTTGCCCTTAAAGTTTTGTTTGTTTGTTTTTTAAAAGATTTTATCTATTTATTCATGAGAGACACACACACACACAGAGGCTGAGACACAGGCAGAGGGAGGAGCAACTCCACACAGGGAGCCTGACATGGGACTCGACCCTAGGTCTCCAGGATCACGCCCTGGATTGAAGGTGGCACTAAACCACTAAGCCTGCCCATAAATTTTTGTTTGTTTTTAAATATTTTTTTATTTACTTATTTATTCCTTATGATTATTTTTTTAAAGATTTTATGTATTTATTCATGAGAGATACAGAGAGAGGCAGAGACATAGGCAGAGAGAGAGAAGGAGGCTTCCTGTGGGGAGCTGGATGCAGGACTCGATCCCAGATTCCCAGATCATAACCCAAGCCAAAGGCAGATGCTCAACCACTGAGCCACCCAGGTGCCCCTCTTACCAATGTTTAAAGCAGTGCTGTCCAATAGAGGAATAATGTGAGTCACACACACTATTTTAAATTTTCCTGTAGCCATATTAAAAAGCAAAAAGAGGGGCACCTGGGGTGGCTTGGTCAGTTAAGCCTCTGATTCTTGATTTTGGCTCAGGGCATGATTTCAGAGGTCATGGGATCAAGCCGCCTATTGGGCTCTGTGCTGGGCCTGGAGCTTGCTTGGAATCCTCTTTCTCCCTCCAAAAAAAAGCAAAAAGAAACAGGTGAAAATAATTTTAGTAATATGTTGAACTTAACATTATACATCAAAAATAGTATCTCAAAATGTAATCGTATAGCATTATTAACGAAACATTTTGTATTTTTGGTGCTAAAATCTTGAAACCTGGTATGTATTTCACACTTAACAGCACATCTCAATTGGGACCAGCTGCATTTCAAGTGCTCAGTAGCCACATATGGCTCATGGCTGCTGGATTGGACGGTGCACGTCTAAGATACTCAGCCCCTCTGCGCTCCTGGAGGGTATCCTCTGAATGCCTCCTCCCCTCTGCCTTGTTAACTTATTCTTTTAAAATATCAGTTTTATTAATATATAATTTACATATAATACTCATGCAATTTTGATGAGTTTTGAGAAATGAATATACCTGTGAAAGCTCCACAGGAGTGAAGAGAGAGAACAATTGCTTTTTTGCTTTCTTTCACTCTAGATTAGTTTTGCCTTTTTCCGGAGTTCATCTAGATGGACCTACACCGGATATGTTGTTTTGTTTCTGGCTTCTTTCACTCACCATAATGTTCTTGAGATTCATCTACGTTATTGCACGTGTCAGCAGTTTGTTACCTTATTACTTGTGTTGCAGACTGGCGTTGGATTGTGTGGATGTACCAACTGTTGGTTTCTGCATTCGCTCGTTGGAGGACATTAGGCTTGCTTCCATCTAGGTCAGAGCTGTCATGAATCTGGTTGCTATAAACATTCATGGGCAAGTCTTTGTGTGGACATAGGTTTTCATTTCTCTTGGATAAAGAAACACCTAAAAGTGAACTGGCTGGGTAGTATGGTAGTGATGTTTAACTTTATTTTTATTTATTTAATTTTTTTTAATTTTAAAGATTTTATTTATTTATTTGAGAGAGAGCAAGAGCATGAGAAAGAGAGAGAGATCACAGGCAGGGGAAACACAGATAGAGGGAGAGGGAGAAGCAAACTCAGGAGGGGACCCCTTTGTGGGGCTCAATCCCAAAACCCCAGGATCATGACCTGAGCCAAAGGAAGATGCTTAACTGAATGAGCCACCCACATGTCTCTATGTTTAACTTTATAAGACCCTGCCAAATGGTTTCCCAAAGTGTTACATCTCTATCCGTGTGTCTGAGAGTTCCAGTTGTTACAAATCCTCTCTAACATTTGGTATGGTCAGTCTTTTTATTTATTTATTTTTATTTTTAAAAGATTTTATTTATTTATTCATGAGAGACAGAGAGAGAGAGAGAGGGAGAGAGGCAGAGACATAGGCAGAGGGAGAAGCAGGCTCCATGCAGGGAGCCCAGTGTGGGGACTCGATCCCGGGCCTTCAGGATCATGCCCTAGGCTGAAGGCGGCGCTAAACTTCTGAGCCACCCAGGCTGCCCAGTCTTTTTAAATTTAGCCTCTCCAGTAGGTGTAAAGTACTAGGTCATCGTGGTTTTTATTTTTTTATTAAAGATTTTATTTATTCATGAGAGACACAGGGAGAGAGAGAGAGAGGCAGAGACACAGGCAGAGGGAGAAGCAGGCTCCATGCAGGAAGCCTGACGTGGGACTCGATCCTGGGTCTCCAAGATCACACCCCAAGCTGAAGGTGGCGCTAAACCGCTGAGCCACCAGGGCTGCCCCATCGTGGTTTTTAAATTTACATTTCCCTGATGGCTACTGAAGTTGAGCATCTTTTTCATGTGGATGAAAAAAATATACATATTTTCATAGGAATGAAAGAATACACATTGGAAAATCTGTATATCTGGTTTTGCAAATTATCTGTTCACATCTTTTAATTGAGTTATTTGCCTTTTTTCTTACTGAGCATAGCAGTTCCTTAAAGTATTTCAGATACCAGCCTTTTTGTTAGATATTTGTGTTGTGAATATCTTCCCCCAATCTGGGGCTTGTCTTTTCATTTGTTTCACTGGCCTCTTGAAGGGTGAAAGTTTTAAAATTTTCTCCCTCACTGTGTGTGCTTTTATGTCTTTAAGAAATCTATATTTGCCAAGATGGAGAAGATTTTTCTCCTATATTTTTGTCTGGCAGTTTCCTTGTTTAGCCTTTTAAATTTATAGCTATGACCTATTTCAGTGTAGTTTTTGTGTAAGGCATGAGGTAAGAGTGGAGGCTCATTATTTTTCCAGGTGGGCATCAAGTGATTCAGCACCAACTGTTGAAAGGTGTCTTCTCTATTGTCTTACTCTGACACCATCACTGATATCAATCAACGGTGTGTGTGGGGCCTGTTTTTGGAATCTCTGTCCTGCTCCAGTGACCTGTTTGTCTGACCTGAGGCCAACATCCCATTGACCCAACTGCTGTAGAATTATTGTAAGTCATGAAATCTATTCTTTGTTATTCTTTTTTTTTTAATTTTATTTATTTATTTATTTATTTATTTATTTATTTATTTATTTATTTACAATAGTCATGCAGAGAGAGAGAGAGAGAGGCAGAGACACAGGCAGAGGGAGAAGCAGGCTCCATGCACCGGGAGCCTGACGTGGGATTCGATCCCGGGTCTCCAGGATCGCGCCCTGGGCCAAAGGCAGGCGCCAAACCACTGCGCCACCCAGGGATCCCTATTCTTTGTTATTCTTGTCTGGAATTTCAATGCCATCTTCCCCTCTCCCCTCAAAATTCATTTATTAATTTTAGAGAGAGAGAGAGAAAGCACCAGCAGGAGGGACAGAGGGAGAGGGAGAGAGAATATCAAGCAGAAGCCATCCTGAGTGTGAGTGTGGAGCCCGATGTAGGGCTTGATCCCACAACCCTGAGATCACAACAATGAGCCAAAACCAAGAGAGGGAGTCAACCATCTGAGCCACCCAGGCACCTCACCTTTTTGATTTTTAACAGGTAAATGATATATAGGTTTATGGCATATCTGCTGAATCTGACTTGACATAGCCCATCAGCCTGGTCCTTAACACTGTCTCTTGTTTTGTGTTCCATCTTTGTGGAAGGTCTTTACTTGCTCTGTCCCAGGTGGAATCTCTTAAGTTTAGATGGAAATTTCATTCTTTTGTAGATACTTGACAGTGAGTGAATGTGTGTGTCAGTTTCAAATTGTGCACATTATCACTTCAAAACAACTTATTGCAGGCTTTTTTTCCCCCTGGAAACATTTCCTTCTTGATGTAATTTAATTTTTTGTTTTGTTTTTAAAGATTTTATTTGTTTATTTGAGAGAGAGAGAACGTGTGCAAGAGCAGGGGGAGAGGGAGAAGCAGACTCCCCACTGAGCAGGGAGCCTGACCCAGTGCTTGATCCCAGGACTCCAGGATCATGACCTGACCTGAAGGCAGATGCTTAACTGACTGAGCCACCCAGGCACCCCTTAATTATATATATATATATATATATATATTTTTTAAAGATTTTATTTATTTATTCATGAGAGACACACACAGAGAGGCAGAGACATAGGCAGAGGGAGAAGCAGACTCCATGCAGGGAGCTTGATGTGGGACTCGATTTCAGGACCCCAGGATCATGACCTGAGCTGAAGGCAGATGCTTAACTGACTGAGCCACCCAAGCAAACCTTAATTATATTTTTTAATGTAAAAATATTTAGTTAGGATTATATGGTTTTTCTACTCACTGGTTATGGTGGAGTTGCTGGTCGTCACCCAATATCTGTTCTCTCTATTTGCAATGTAATAGAACTTGTATCTGGGCTACAGACTACTGTGTCTCAGCTTCTCTTGGAGAAGAGAAGAGCTTCTCTGTGGTCAGTGGGATGCAAGTAGGAGGAGCATGTGTGCAGTTTACAGATCATGCTCTTGAATGGAAACTGTGCCTTGCCCTTTCCCTGTTTTTTTTTTTTAAGATTTTATTTATTTATTCATGAGAGGCACAGAGAGAGAGAGAGGCAGAGACACAGGCAGAGGGAGAAGCAGACTCCATGCAGGGAGCCCGATGCGGGACTCGATCCTGGGACTCCAGGCTCATGCCCTGAGCCAAAGGCAGATGCTTAACCGCTGAGCCACCCAGGGATCCCCCTTTCCCTGTTTCTGATACCAGGGAGTAGATGCAATGGTCAGCTATCCTGAATTCTGGGTACCACAGCACCACGGGGATCATGAAGCAACAAAACAGAAGGAGCCTGGGTCCCTGACACCTCAAAGCTGTTATATGAGCTACTTGTGTCCATACTGTTACTTAGGGAGAAATAAGATTCTATCTTTGAGAGATCCTGGTGTTTTGGATGTTGGTCAGATCAGCCAAATCTGTATCCTAATACAATAATTAGATTTACTAATATCATTTACCAACTTAGTTTTTGATATTCCTTCCCTTTTGGTTCATATTTCTTCTTGCAGAGAACATCCCTCAGGAGTTTTTTTCACCAAGAGTTTAGGGGATGAAATATTTTTGCCTTTGTAAGTTAGAGTTTTCATTTGCACTCTTCAGTGACACTTTAGCTAGGTATATTATTCTAGGTTAGTAATTAATTTTTCTCAATACCCTGAAGGTATTATTCCATTCTTTTCTTGCCTCTCTTGTGGTTGAGAGTTCTCCTACTGACATATATAATTTCTTTTTTGGATAATCTGTTTTCCCCTTTAGGACTGCTTTTAAGATTTTTCTCTTCATCTTTGATATTCTGAATTACAATGTATCTAAGTGGAATTTTTGTTTTTATTTATTTAGCATGGTCTTGGTCTTTATTTTGAGAGAGGGAAAGCTCTCTCTGTGTCTAGTCAAGAGTTTTCCCCATATCTTGAGCTGTTACATCAATAGTTACCATTTTGTTATACCCTTTTCTTGATTCATATCCGCTTACTTATATGTTGCGGATTCTTTGTGTTATTCCTTTCCTTATCTCTTTGAGGAGTTTAGCATATTAATTTAAAAGCATTCCTTTTTTAATAAAGATTTTATTTATTTATTTGAGGGAGAGAGAAATCACAAGTGGGGGAGGGAAAGGAAGGGCAAGAGGGAGAGAGACAGGGACAAGCAAACTCCCTGCTGAGTGCAGAGCCCAATGTGGGGCTTGATCCCAGGACCTGGAGATCATGACCTGAGTCAAAGGCAGATGCTTAACCATCCGAACTATGCAGGCACCCCTCTTTTTATTATTTTCTATACATTTTAGAATTTGCCAAGTTTTAAAATATAATATATATGCAAAATAGCCAAAACTGTTTAAACATTTTATTAAAGACTAACAACATACGCATAGAAAATAGCACAAATCTTAGTTTCAGTTTGATGATTTTTTACAAAGTGAACACATTTTCTGTAATCACAATCCAGGATGAGAAATAGAATGTTAGCAGCATCCCAGAAGACTCCTCTCTTGTCCCCTCAGTAAGCAACTCCAAAAACACAATTATTAGTCTGGTTTTTATTACTGTTGCCTTTTATACGTGGGATTCAGTGTATTCACTTGTGTCTGACTTCTCGCTATCTCTCTTTTTTTTTTTTTTTTTTGAGTAGGTTCCATGCTCAATGTGGGGCTTAAATTTAGGACCCTGAGATTTAGAGTCATATGCTGTACTTACTGAGCCAGCCACATGCCCCATGTGTTTGACTTCTTTTATTCAGTATTATGTTTGTGAAGTTTATACTGCTGTCTTGTGTAACAATAATTTGATCATTCTTAACATTGGTTAGGATTCCATTGCATGAATATGCCCCAATTTAGCTATATATTCTACTGTTGATAGAAGTTTGGGACTTCCAATAAAGCAAGAAAAATAAATTTGAAGTATAACATTGGAAATAAAGAACAAACTGTCATTAGTCACAGACATGATGGTATAGATAGAAGATCCACACAAAATTAACAAAAAAATGTTTAAAATTAGTGAGTTTAGCAAAGTCCCTGGCTAAAATGTCCACACTAATTATAATAGCCTTATAGAAAAATCTTGAAATCTAGTGTGAGTTCTAGAACTTTGTTCTTTTTTTAAAATTTGTTTTTGTTTTTCTGGTTTCTTTGCCTTTTCACATAAGTTTAAGAATGAGCTTGTTGGCTTTTACCAAAAAGCCCATAAGGGTTTGTTTGGAATTAGATCAAATCTATAGACCAATTAGATCTAGACAGCTTAATAAAATTGAGTCCTCCAATCCATGAACATGGTATATCTCTCTGTTTATTTTGGTATTTTAAAATTTATTTCATTAGTGTTTTCTAGTATTCAGCATACAGATATACCCAAGTATTTTATTTTTTTCCAGGGATTTTTTTTAAAGATTTTATTTATTCATTCATGATAGAGAGACAGAGAGGCAGAGACAAGGCAGAGGGAGAAGCAGACTCCATGCCGGGAGCCTGATGCGGGACTTGATCCCAGGACTCCAGGATTGCGCCCTGGGCCAAAGGCAGGCGCCAAACCACTGAGCCACCCAGGGATCCCCCGCTATTTCTTTTTTTTA
This sequence comes from Nyctereutes procyonoides, assembly GCF_905146905.1. Taxonomy (NCBI): domain Eukaryota; kingdom Metazoa; phylum Chordata; class Mammalia; order Carnivora; family Canidae; genus Nyctereutes; species Nyctereutes procyonoides. The sequence goes on from NW_026575020.1 coordinate 36,309,319, forward strand.
AAGATTTATATTTATTTGAAAGAGAGAGAACTGGAAGAGAGGCAGAGGGAGAGGGAAAGAGAGTTTTAAGCAGACTCTGTGCTGAGCGCAGAGCCTAACATGGGGCTCAATCTCAGGACCTTGAGATCATTGAGATTCATGACCTCAGCTAAAACCAAAAGTCAGATGCTCAACTGACTGAGCCACCCAGGCACCCCTCCAGTTCTATTTCTTAATTCTAATTTCCAGTCATTTGTTATGAGTGAGTATATAAGAATACACTTTTTTAATATACTGACTTATGTAATCTTGCTAAACTTATTAGTTATATGGTATTTTTTACTTAGACACTTCTGGTGAATAGAAACATGTTTCTTTTTTTCTTTCTTTCCAAGTTATATGTCTTGTTTTCTTGTCTTATTGCAGTAGCTGTTGATTAAGAGTAGTGAGAGGAGATGTTCTTTTCCTGACCTTAAGAGGAAAAAATTCAATCTTTTGTATTTTTTTAAAGATTTTATTTATTTATTCACAATCACAGAGAGGGAGGCAGAGACATAGGTTGAGGGAGGAGAAGCAGGCTCCTTTCAGGGAGCTTAGTGTGGGACTTGATCTCAGGACCCTGGGATCATGCCCTGAGCCAAAGGCAGACGCTCAACCACTGAGCCATCAAGTGTCCCTCAGCCTTTTGTAATTAAGTATGATGTGTGAATAATCCAACATCAAATCCTAAACCAGAGGTCTGGATTCTGGGACCTCAGTAAGCAGAACTCAGGTGAAAGTAAAGTGCCACTAATGTTTTAGGGAGTACAATCCAAGAAAAACTGGAGTGAGAGAAAAGGAAGGGAGAGAGACACAGTATGAAAATACATTAGTGAGCTGGCTACTTCTTGATGTTAATCCCAAATGATTGTTTGATCTTGTGGACCTGTCTTGCACATGCCTGGGTGTTGAGTGGATCCCATGGCAATGCAAGCACCAGCAGCCACAGGGAAGCCCATGGGAGCAAGAAGTGTAAATGCTATCCGGTTGTGCCTGTGTGGAGTTGATTTTTTTAAGTATTTATTTATTTATTTGAGAGAGAGAGAGAGAGAGAGAGAGAGAGAGCATGAGCTGGGGGGAGAGGCAGAAGGAGAGAAAGTCTTTTTTTAAGATTTTATTTATTTATTCGAGAGAGAGAGAGAGAGAGGGAGGGAGGCTGAGAGAGAAACAGACTCCATGCAGGAAGCCTAATATGGGACTCAATCTCCGGTCTCCAGGATCATGCCCTGGGCTGAAGGTGGCGCTAAACCATTTAGCCACCCAGGCTGCCCAGAGAAGAAGAATCTTAAGCAGACTCCACACCCAGTGCAGAGCCCAACACAGAGCTCGATCTCACAACCTTGAGATCATGACCTGAGTGTCACCTTCAGCCTGGGCCGTGATCTTGGAGACCTGGGATTGAGTCCCACGTTGGGCTCCCTGCATGGAGCCTTCTCCCTCTGCCTGTGTCTCTGCCTCTGTGTGTGTGTGTGTGTGTGTGTGTGTGTGTGTCTCAGGAATAAAAAGACTTAAAAAAAAAGAGTTTGATGCTTAACTGACTGAGCCACCAGGTACTGCATTGCTGAAAATGTTTTTATTCTATCCTCACTATTGATTGATAGTTTATCTGGGTATAGAACCTCAAGTTTGAAATATATTTTTCTCAGGATTTTCAAGGCATTAGCTTCATTCTGGTCTAATTTAGTGGTGCTATAAGAAGTCTGATGCCATGCTGATTCTTGATGCTTTGTATAAAACCTAGATTTTTGGTCTCAGAGAGTTTGTATGATTTTTCATTTGTTCTTAGTGATCTGAAATTTCACAATCATGTGTCTCATTGTGCAGATATTTTCATCCATTTTGGATACTTAGTGGGTATTTTCAATCTGGAAAGTCATGTTCTTTAATTCAGAGAAATGTACTTTAATGACTTATTTGACGATTACCATCCCTTTCTATTTCCTCTGTTCTTTCTGGAACTCCTCTTATTTGGTTGTTAGATCTCCCAGGCTGATTTTCTAATTTTCATGTCTTTTCTCTCCTATGTGTTGTCCTCTTCTTCTGCTTTCTGAGCTATTGCATCATCTACAAACTTTTCTTCCAGTCCTTTCACTAAACTTTTAATTTGTTCTACTCAAGAGATATTTTTTTGTTTTCAGAACATTCCTTCTTAATAACATACTGTACTTGTTCATTGTGTGCTATATGTCTTATGTCTTTGATGATATTAATGATTTTTTTTTACATTTTTCTTCTTATTATGATCATCTGCGTTCCCTCCAAAGTTGCTTTTTATCTATTTGTTGTTGTCTGACTCAGGGTTAGGAGCCTCCCATGTGTGCCTGGTGATCCTTGGCTTCTGCAAACAGAGGTTGCTCAGAGGGGCACCTGGATGGCTCAGTTGGTTAAGCGTCTGCCTTTGGCTTGGGTCATAATCCTGAAGTCCAGAAATCTAGTCCCACCGTGGGCTCCCTACTCAGTGGGAAGTCTGCTTCTCCCTGTGCTCCTCATCTCACTCATGCTCTCACTCTCTCTCAAATAAATAAATAAATAAAATCTAAAAAGAAGAAGAAGAAGAAGAAGAAGAAGAAGAAGAAGAAGAAGAAGAAGAAGAAGAAGAAGCTAAGAAACTCAGCTCAGATTTGGCTGCCCACCAAAAACTCTACTGGTAAGGGATCTGGCTAGGCTCCTTCATTGGGAAATTTCTGATGTTTCCTCTTAGACTTCTCAGATACGCATAGAGTTTTCTTTTAATCTCCTACCTGGAAGTTCATTCTAAGTCTGGTTGCCAGTTGGGAGTGTCAGTACTCAATGTGAAGACTTTCATTCATTCCCCATTTTTTCATTCATTTCCCCCAGCTGGGTTCACTTTTCTGCAGTAGAGTCCTTTGGTTTTACCCACTCTGGGGAATAAACCATCTGTTTTCTGTTGGAATTGTTGGGATATGATAGAGACAGTCACCTTGGAGGGTGGGCTCTAAGGTTACCAATTACTCTATAAACTGTCTTTCAACAAATTCCTTGTGGTTCAATCTCCCCTTTCACCTCTGCTGCCAGTAGTACTTGGTACTCAATTCCTGAGTCTTTGAGGGGTTCTGCACTTTCCTCACTGCTGGTTTAGTACTCCATTTTTCATATCCATTAAGTTGGTTCCCATTCATTGATCTACTTTCCAATTTCAAAATTATCCCATTTTCTTTGCCATTGTAATATGTTAAGAATTCCTTTTCTGCCATTTTAAAGGAGTTTCAGGAGGGAACAGTGACAAATGCCTGTGTTTGATCTGCTTCCTCTAATCAGAAACCCTGGCTCTTCTTTTTTCATGATATTTAATTCTTTTTGATATTTCCCAGAACTTCTTAGTCATTTTAATCACAGCTGTTTTGTAGTCTCTAGCTCCTGGATCTATCATGTGAGGTTGTGGCAGGATTGGGAGGGGGGGGGGTGTCCAAACCTACTGATGGTTTTATCATTGACCTTCTCTTATTACTGCTATTGTTTGTAATTTTTTCTTTGTGAGCTCATCTGTGGGGACCTTTGTCAGTGGGGTGAGCTTGAGTGAAAGTCAAGGCCCTCTAGTAAGTATTGTCTAGTGAGTATTCACATTTGTTTCTGCCTTGTGCACAGGGCATCTCCAGCCAGAGACCCCGGTAGATATTAAGTTCTTGCTTTCAGGGTAGGGTCTCCAGAACACACCGGGAAGCAGGGTAGTGTAAATTTAAATCCCAAACCCCTTGAGGCTAAGTCTGTGGTTACAAATTCCCAGAGACGCCTGTGTCCCATCCGAAGCCCAGGCTGTTGCAGAGCAGCTTCTTGGTGATCTGTCTGAGCAGAGAGTGGGTTTCTTTTTATTTGTTTGTTTTTGATCCTCATCTACGTTTTCACTGAGAAAATAACTCTGAAGAGTCTGGCTTGGAGGTGGGTCTCATTTACAACTCCCTGCTTTGCAGAGCCCAAAGCCTTATTTCTTGTCCCCACGGGGACTGTAAAATCCAATCCTCAGGCTGCTGAGACCCACAGCCCTGCCCGCCTGGTGCGACACAGCAGCCAGCACCAGCCTTCCTGATTCTCGCTCTGGTTTTCAGCTACTTCTTTGTTTTAATCCCTGGGGAGGTCCCTTCCTTTCTTGCAAGCTCAGCCGTGCATTTAGGAGGATATTTGTTATATTTTAGCCACCATATCCAAGTAGTATTTGTAGCAGGATGGTTTTCCACTGTGTAACTCACCATTCTGCTAGAAATGGAGTCCTGTGTTTTTTGTTTGTTTCCAACCTCTTTTGCATCTCTGAATACCTCACAGCAGAGCATCAGTAGAGGCCTATGAATGTCCGGAAAATGAAATGCAATTGCCATGTTTTCACCTAATTGGTGATTTTGCCAAAGGCCACAGCAAAACTGAGTCAGAGTTGCTGTGGCAGTCCTGCTGTTCAGAGCAGGAGTCTCAGGGAACATTCAAGACCTATCCTGGGCTGGACTCAACCTACTGTGGGTACCGCCTGATGTCCAGCTAGGGCGCCTCAGCACCCTGCCCTCCAGCCACACATCTATTCACAAGCTCTCCCCCAGCCTTCTTTGACCGTGTCGATTCCACCTCTCACCAGCTTTGCTGTGTCTGCTTGCTTGTTGTCCAGCCTCCCGCACTAGACTTGCACTCCCTGGGCCAGGCCCTGTTGTTTTTTCTCTGTATCTCCAGCATCCTCACGGTAACAGTGCAAACATGCGAGGCGTTTGGTAAATGTGTGTCTAATGTGTGAATGAGCCAGTTAGCATTCCCACACAACCAGCTCCAAATGCCGACTTTAGATTTTTACAAAATTAAAGCAGCTGTTAAAGCCCCATCACTAAACCCAACCGTAGCCATCCTCCTGCCTGGCAGACACCAGCCTTGCACCATAGGAGCAGAACTATCTGGCATTTTAATAGGGAGGTGGCAGGTCATTTGGTATAAAATGGTCTCTTATTAGTCCTCCCAAGAGCAGCGCTGCTCTATCTGGGGGAGGAGGGGAAGAGGGACTTGGTCACTGACTCCTCCTCCAAATCTACCCTCCTCCTCCCCTGGGTGACTGGGGATTCGTGCCCCAAGTTTGGAAAAGAGAGATCTCTTTACAGAAGGAAAACTGGGTGCGTGATTCCTCAAACCTATGTAAATAGATGAAACGGTTGCAACCACTGGCTCACAATGTTTACAAAGCACTTTCTCTCTGAAATCTCTCTCTGACGAAGACATACTCTGAAGGGACTTGCTCAAAGTCACACCAGGCCATGGTCCAGGCTGCACTATTCCAGCAGAGCAGCCACTAGCCACCTATTGCCACTGAGTGAGAACCTAAAATGTGGCTGGTCTGAATTTAGATGTGCCTTAAGTGTAAAACACATGACAGCTTTCAAAGACTTCAAAGTATGGAAAAAAAAAATCCCAGTAATAATTGTAATATTTGTGACATGTCAAAATCATAATATTTTGGGTATATTAGGTTAAATACAAATATTATTAGAATGAATTCCACCAGTTTCTTTTTACTTTGTTTTAATGAAGCTGCCAGAAAATTTTAAATTACCTATGTGGTTTGCATTTGTGACTTGAGTCCTATTTCTTTTTTTTTTTTTTTTTTAAGATTTTTTTTTTTTTATTTTTTTTTCATGAGAGAGAGGCAGAGATACAGGCAGAGGGAGAAGCAGGCTCCATGCAGGGAGCCTGATGTGGGACTTGTTCCTGGGATTCCGGGATCACACCTTGAGCTGAAGGCAGATGCTCAACCACTGAGCCACCCAGGCGTCCCTTGAGTCCTATTTCTATGGCTGCTAGTGGTGGTGCTAGTGGTGCTAGCAGGGCCTTGTCTGTTATATCCTGCACAGAGCAGGAGGGCAAGAATTCTATGCTGAATGAATGAATGAATGAATGAATGAGTGTTTGTTCAACACCACTTGGTATTGGCTTCTAAATGAAACAGTTCACTTTGGCTGTGAAGGCAAGTCATCCACCGTTCTCCATCTATTTTCTAACTTCGCATGTATATCCTCTTCATGAGATGCACAGCCATGAATGCAACCAGATTTTAAGAACTGACTCTGTCCTAACTCGGGGTCCCTTGGAAGCAGAGTCTGAGTTAAGTGACCTCAGGAGGCAGGAAAGCAGGGCCAGGCTTGGAAGAGGAACGATGTGGGTATCCTGTCCTGCTGTAGGCAAAGGAGAATCTTATTCAACCAGGAACTCTGGAAGCATACAGAATGCCTCACAGAATTGTCATCCAGAAGATGAGAGGTGGGAGCATCTGTCCACTAGCTCCAGGCCTCCATTGCAGGAGGTTGCTGGGGGGACCTTTACTCTCCCACACTTCTAAGCTGTGCTAGTGGCTTCAGGAGCCCTTGGGAAAAGACCTTAGGCAGAAGAGCATCCACTAGGGGTGCCTGGGTGGCTCTGTTGGTTAAACATCTGCCTTTGGCTCAGATCATAATCTTGGGTCCTGGGATTGAGCCCCGCATCAGGCTCTTTGCTCAGTAGGGATTGTTTCCTCCTCTCCATCTCCCTCTGTGATCTCTCTTGTGCTCTCTCAAATAAATAAATAACATTTTTTAAAAGAAAAAGAAAAGCATCCACTTGAGGTGGCACACTCGTCAGAGAGTCAGGACTGTCCACTTCATTGCACCAAAGAAAATTCAGAATTGCTGGGTGCCGGAGTGGCTCGGTTGTGTCTGTCTTCTGTTCAGGTCGTGATCCCGGGGTTCTGGGATGGCGTCCCATGTCAGGCTTCCCGGTCCATGGGGAGCCTGCTTCTCCCTCTCCCTCTCCCTCTGCCTGCTGCTCCCCCTGCTTGTGCTCTCTCTCTCTCTCTCTGTCAAATAAATAAAATATTTTAATAAAAAATAAAATTTATAACTGCTACAACAATAGACAAAGATCAGCAGCTGAACGTCAGAGTGGTGCATAGAATGGGATATGGCTTATGGACAATTTCTGGAAAGCTAGCTGACACCTTGTTTGTTTGTTCATAATGCATTCATGCATTCATTCAGTTGTCAACCAATACTTCTTGTACACCACTTCTAGGTAAAGTCTGGGCCCACCCCAGAAAGGATGACAGAATGAAAGAGAGAGGGTAAGGATGTCCTCATATCAACCAAGTGGAACCTTTTCTAATTCACAAATTGGGTAAATCACTTGCAAACTTCAATCCCTTAATCTTCATTGGTAACAGGGTACTGATGCTGAATTGTTGGGTGACAGCACTCAAAGCCTCTGATGAGGGCTCAGCCTCTTCTTGGGTTAAGCAGGACTTAGAAATTAACTCCCCCAGAGGCTGTGTGTGGCTGGCTCAGTCGGTTAAGCATCCCACTGATGATTTCAGCTCAGGTCACAATCTCAGGGTCATGAGATCAAGCCCCGGGTTGGGCTCCCAAGCTCAGGTGGAAGTCTGCTCAAGATTCTCCCTCTACTTCTGCCCCTCTCCCTGCTTGCTTGAACTCTCTCTCTCTTTCTAATAAATTAATAAATTAAATCTTAAAAAAAAAAAGAAATTAACTCATCTTGCCTTCCTGTATTTGTTCAGCCTGCAACCCCTGAGTGTCTGCTAGGTGCTGGGCTCTGCACGGTCTGGGGGTGTGGTGGTGAGTGAGAAGGATGCCCTGAGCTCAAGAGCTCACAGTCTGAAAGGAGAGAGGGTGTCACCCTTGTAGAGAATCTGGAGGTAGGCTCCAAGCCCTGAGGAGAGAAGGGAGGGGCTGCATCCTGCTAGGTCTTGGAAAGCTTTCCAGAGGAAGTACAACCAAACATTCACCCCAAGGCCTCTGGGCCCCAGATGTGAGCTTCTGGCATAGACCAGTCCTGGCTGAACCCCATAACTGGCTACTTGGCAAAGGACATTGGCAAACCCAGGCTGACTCTAGGCCATTTGCATATCATTTGCATCAATCTGCATATGTGGTGGCACAGCCTGGTCTCTTATGCATTTAAATTGCAAGTTATTTGTCTCTCTTTGAAAGCTCTCATTTTTTCCCCAAGAGGGGCTGGCTCCATCTCCCCTGCTTGCCCTTATAAAGACTGTTGAGTTTGCCCAGCACAATGGAAGGCTCTAGATTTGGGGTGGAATATATGCTTTTTATTCCGAACTTCATAGTACTTTATTTTTAAGGGCCCCATGATAGCCTGGTACAGAACAGGGTGTTGGGCATGTGCACCCCATGATATATATAGGGAAGCTGAAGCAGAGAGTTTTTGATTGTTTTGTTTGTTTGTTTGAAGCAGAGTGCCCAACCTCACTTGGCATGCTGGAGGTAAGTCCATGACTAAGGATCTGATCCCATGGTGAGAGGAACCCCAGAGGTCACCTCTTAGTAGGAGGAAGTTCAGAGAGGGGCAGGGACTTGCCCAAGCCACACAACTGATCCAGAATGCAGCCTTCGCTCCCACAGCTCTGCCTAAAGACAATGGGCCCCTCTGCCAAGCAACTTGTTTTGGCTGCTGTGTCAGTGGCCTGAGCTACTTCAAAGAACATCTTCCCCATAAATACCAAGTGTATTGATTTCTACCTACTTGGGTTGTTGTTTAAGCCTGATGAGTAAGTGTCACCCAGCCTAGCACATCACATTCAATGAGGACCTGACTTGGCCAGATATGAGCTAGCAGGAGCCCTTACTGGTGATCTAAATGGAGACTTTCTATGGTGCAGAAGGTGTGGTTCACTCCATCGTAGAGGGTGCCAAGTCCCTCCTTGTTCTCAGCAGATGCACCCTTGACTTGACTGTGAAGACCAAACTCGTGGACATCAGCTTGTACTTTAAAATCTATTAACAGGGATCCCTGGGTGGTGCAGCGGTTTAGTGCCTGCCTTTGGCCCAGGGCACAATCCTGGAGACCCGGGATCGAATCCCACATCGGGCTCCCGGTGCATGGAGCCTGCTTCTCCCTCTGCCTATGTCTCTGCCTCTCTCTCTCTCTCTGTGTGACTATCATAAATAAATTTTTAAAAAATTTAAAAAAAAATGAAGAGCAATAAAATCTATTAACAGAATAGGGTGGGAACTTACTCAAGGCCAATATTGGGTCTAGCTGATGGTCATGTCATTTGGAGATCTTATAAGAAGAGAATCATGTAATTCACTGTTAATAACAGCTCCCATTTACTGAGCACTTTATTGCATGCATGTATGGTGCTGGACTTTCACTCAGGTTATTTCCATTCCTCACCCTGCAAGACAGAGACTGTTATTCTTGTTATACAAGTGAGGCCACTGAACCTCAGTGAGATAAAGGACTCTGTTCAACAAAGTATCAGGGTCAAGACTCAACATTGGGAGTAGCTGGCTCCAGACCACAACAAAACCATATTACTTCCAATGTCAAGCCTAAAACTAGACCTAACATGAGCATTAACTTATAAGTCTTAGGCAGTATACTGTAATGATTTACAAAGCACAGACTTGCTGATAGTGGAAGAGTACTTATATCAGATTAACCTTCTGCTGGTAACAATTATAAAATCTGGACAAATATATAAAACACATCTGTTTGGAACTACTAGAGAGTGACCAAAAGCAGACAGAAACTGGAGGAGATATGATCCTTGAGAAAAGGAAACCATACGGTGAGAGACACATTTATTTGGCCTTTCCCCTGAAGGCATTTTCCAGTTTATATAGTGCATAGAGGAGAAGAACACAAACAGAAATCAAAAATCTTATTAGCTGAAGAGTAGGAAATTGGAGTTTAGAGCCTCTAGAGAGCTGGAAATTGAGAGAGAAAAATCCCAGAATAGAGAGCCACTTAGGGAGAAAACTCCCCTAAGTCCTTGGCTGACTCTGGCGTGGGTTCTGACACTAAGGAGAAAACACAGCTGGAGGTCTGAAAATGCTGAGCAGAGATTTCTGTAGCTGGTTGGCATTGAGGAAACACATTTCCTAGTTCAGATTTCATCAAGTTAGAGTGGTTTGTTAAACACAAGGCTTTTTAGTGAGATCCTGGGAGACAATGACTTAGAAGTAAACCTGTCCTAACGAAGTCTAACACCAAGCCTCTGCAAAAATCAAGGTGAAGGGCCAAAAATTTAATAGGACAATATACAAAATTCTTCAGAGGAAGATAACACAATCCAGAATTTCTGCATTGTATCACACAATGACCAGCATAAATTTAAAAATTGCTAGATATGGGATGAGACAGGAAAATGTGACACATAGATAATTTTTTTTTAAGTCAGTAGAAACAGATCAAAGACAACCCAGAGGGGCACCTGGGTGGCTCAGTGGTTGAGCGTCTGCCTTCAGCTCAGGTCATTATCACCAGATCCTGGGATTGAGTCCTGTACTGGGATCCTGGCAGGAAGCCTGCTTCTCCCTCTGCCTGTGTCTCTGCCTCACTCTCTGTGTCTCTCATGAATAAATAAATGAAATCTTAAAAAAAAAAAAAACCCATATGTTGGAACTAGTAAGTAAACTTTTATTTAATGTTTTTCCTTAAATTTAAAGATTTATTTAGTTATTTGAGAGAAAGAAAGAAAGAAAGAGTGAGCACACAAGCAGGAGGGGCAGGGAGAGGGAGAGAGAATCCTTAGTATACTCTGTGCCGAGTGGAGCCTGATATCTGGCTCAGTCCCACAACCTTGAGATCATGGCCTGAGCCAAAACTGAGATTCAGACACTCAACCAAATGCTGTGCTACCCAGATGTCCTAGTAAGCCAACTTTTAAGTCCTTATGATACATTTGTTAAAGAGTCTATGGGAGGGATACCTGAGTGGCTCAGTGGTTGAGCATCTGCCTTCGGCTCAGGTCATGATCCTGGCCTAGTATCAAGTCCTGCATGGGCTCCCCACAGGGGGTCTGCTTCTCCCTCTGCCCCTCTGTGTCTCTCATAAATAAATAAATAAAATCTTAAAAAAAAAAGTCTATGGGAAAAGGCAATTATAATGGATGAAGACATGAGAAATCTTAGGAGTACATTAGTTTCCTAGAACTGCCAGAACAAAGTACCTCAGACTGGATAGTTTATTCTCTCAGAAATTTATTCTCTCGGGAGGTCCCTGGGTGGCTTAGCGGTTTGGCACCTGCCTTTGGCCTAGGGTGTGATCCTGGGGTTCTGGGATCGAGTCCCACATCAGGCTCCCTATGTGGAGCCTGCTTCTCCCTCTGCCTGTGTCTCTGCCTCTCTGTGTGTGTCTCTCATGAGTAAATGAATAAAATCTTTAAAAAAGAAGGAAAAAAAAAGAAATTTATTATCTCACATATCCAGAGGCTAGAAGTCTGAAATTTAGGTGTTGACCAGGGTTAGTTCCTTCTGAAGGCCCTGAGGAACAATCTATTCCATGCCTGTCTCCTAGCGTCTGGTGAAGGCTGGTAATCCTTGATGTTCCTTGGCTTGTGTGTGCATCACTCCAATCCTAACCTCCCTCTTCACATGGTATTTTCTTGGTCTCTCTTCTTTTCTTTCTTTCTCTTTTTAAGATTTTATTATTTATTTATTTATTTATTTATTTATTTATTTGAGAGAGGGAGAGAAAGAGAGAGCATGAAGGGGGTGAGGAGGGGGAGAGAAAAGAGAGAGAAGGAGACTCCCGCTGAGCAGGGAGCCTATATGGGGTTCAATCCCAGTACCCTAAGATCATGACCTGAGCCAAAGGCAGACGCTCAACTGACTGAGTCCCCCAGGTGCCCCTCTCTCCTTTTCTTACAAGGACACCAGTCTTACTGGATTGAGGACTCACCTTACTCCAGTGTGGCCTCATTTTACTAATTGCATCTGTAATGACCCTATTTTCAAATAAGGTCATATTATGAGGTCCTGGGGCTTAGGACTTCAGCATATCTTTTTTTGGAACAGAACATAACAAAGGAGATAAGGAAACTTTTTTTTTTAAAAGCATCAAATCAAATTCTAAACTATAAAATCAATATCTCAAAAGTTGAATGTTCACTGGATGGGATTAAAAGCCATATAAACATCCCCTGGATGGGCTAGACCCAATTTAAAAAGACAAGTAAATTAAAACTTTTTAAAGATGTATTTGTCTTTTTTGAAAGAGAGAGAGAGTGTGTGTGTGTGTGTATGGTGCAGGGCTAAGAAGGAGAAGGAGAGAGAATCTTGAGCAGACTCCCCACTGAGCACAGAGCCCAATTCAGAGCTCGATCTCAGGACCCTGAGATCATGACTGAGCTGAAACCAAAAGTCAGATGCTTAACCAACTGAACCACCCAGGTGCCCCAAGGACCAATAAATTTAAAGGCACCTGGGTGGTTCAGTTGGTTAAGTGGTTGCCTTTGGTTCAGGTCATGATTTCAAGGGTCCTGGGATTGAGCTCTGAGTCAGGCTCCCTGTTTAGCAGGGAGTCTGCTTTTCCCTCTGCTCCTCCCCTTGTTCCCTGTCTCCATCTCTTTCTCTCTCTCAAGTAAATAAATAAAATCTCTAAGTACAGGTCAATAGAAATTACCCACACTGAAGCATGAAGAAAAAAATGACAAAAATGAACAGAATCTCAATAATCTGTGGGATGGGATTGAGCAGTCTTAACACACATGTAATTGGAGTCCCAGGGGAGAAGAGTCAGATAACAGGGCAGAAAAGAAGTAGGTGCTGAAAAAATATTGGCTGAGAATGTTCTGTTTGAAAAAACAGTCAAGGATGTTCAGTAAACCCTAATTATGATAATGACAAAGAAGACTGTACTTAGGCACACCATGGCCAGACTGCTGAAAACCAGCAATCAAGAGAGAATCTGGGAAGCAGCTGGAAAAAAAAGAAAAGAGAAGAAAAGAAACAAACCAAAGAACCAAGACAATTATGCAATGAACAATGATGTAAAAGACAACAGACTTCTCATAAAAACAATGTAAGTCAGAAGACAATGGAGCAACACCTCAAAAATGATAAAAGGGAAAATGATGAAAAAAAATCTATTAGAATGCTCAGTGAAATATCTTTCCAAATGGAAAAAGATTTTAAATTCTTGGGTAAATAAAAGTAGAGAATTTGTTGCCAGGAGACCTGTATGATAAGAAATGCCAGTGCTATGTGGGTGGTTCAGTTGGTTAAGTGTCAACTTTTGATCTCAGCTTAAATCTTTTTTTTTTTTAATTTTTATTTATTTATGATAGTCACACACACAGAGAGAGAGAGGCAGAGACACAACACAGGCAGAGGGAGAAGCAGGCTCCATGCACCAGGAGCCCGATGTGGGATTCAATCCCGGGTCTCCAGGATCGCGCCCTGGGCCAAAGGCAGGTGCCAAACCGCTGCGCCACCCAGGGATCCCTCAGCTTAAGTCTTGATCTCAGGGTCGTGAGTTCAAGCCCCACGCTGGGCTCCACACTGTGTGTGGAGCCTATTTAAAAAACAAAGAAATGCCAAAGAAAGGTTTAGGGTTTTTCCTAAGTATTTTACTTATTTTTTTATTTTTATTTTTTAGAGAGGGAGAGAGGTGAGGAGGGACTATTGGGGGGGGGGGAGAGAGAGAGAGATCTTAAGCAGGCACCATGCCCAGTGTGGAGCTCAGTGCAGGGCTCCATCTCATAGCCCTGAGTTCATGACCTGAGCTAAAATCAAGAGTTTTAACGAACTTCTCCCCTGGGACTCCAATTACATGATTAAACAATCATGTTTAACCAACTGAGCCACCCAGATGCCCTCATTTTAGGTTTAAGGGAAATTATTTACCAGATAGAATTTCAGATTGACAGGGGAAAAAAAATAGCTCCGGTAATGTTAAAGACGTAAGTGGGTACATAAGACAATTTTTCTTTTCTGAACTTCTTTAAAAATAATGGACTCCTTAAAGCAAAAATATCAGTGCGTTCTGGGATTTATTACATATAAAAGTAAAATATATGACCACAATAATACAAAAGACAGGAGAGGCAAAAATAAAATTCTACTTTTGTAAAGTTCTTACAGAATATATGAAGTAATGTTTTATTACCAGAAGGTAAATGGTGATAATTTAAGAATACATATTGTAGCCCCTCCTAGAGCAACCAAAGATATAAAGAGGTATAGCTAAAAAAGTAAACAAAGACAGAATGGAATATTTATAAATACTCGATTAACCCAACAGAAGGCAGTGAAAGAGGCATGGAGAAGAGAAGGAACAAATAGATGATAAATAGCAAGGTGCTAGATGTAAACCTACCTACTACGACGAGTACATTTAATGTAAAAGGACTAGACACTCCAACGGAAAGGCAGATACTGTCAGACTTGGCTTTAAAAATAGTCTTGTGTGAGTTCAGGGTCTGTAAATGGGAGGATTAAATGAGGTTGTGCATCAGAGCTCTGAGCCCCGTGCCTGGCCCACAGTGGGTGCTTCTTAAGCAAAAACTCTGAGTCTGATTTTACAATCCCATTTTCTGGGAAGCCTGTCAGTGAGCTTCCTGTGGGGAGGCCCCAGTCAGCCATCCACACAGCATCCCGCCCTGCTGAGCATTCATCCACCTGGCCTTTGTGGAACACCAGCTTCATGCAGACAGGCAAGGCCCTCCTCGCTGGCAGCTGCGTGTGGGTTATTTGTCCACTTTTCAGGGGCAGGGAATGGCCCTCCCCCCTTTACTCGCTCTAAAGCAGCAGGGCAGGGGAGGTGAAGGCACAAACAAATGGATGATCAAAGCCAGGGCTGGAGCCGAGCTTGCCTGAGGCTGGCCGGGGTCGGCAGCTTGTGCCAATGTGGCTGCCTCATGTTGCCTGGCGCCCACTCCTTCCCTGGAAGCTGCTTACCAGTGTCCAGTGTCCCAGCACTGCCTGCAAGGCCTCTCCCCTGGAGGAGCTCCCACTTTCTGGCCTATAGGGTCATCCCCTCCCTTATCCCTGGCTCCCACCACCAAGCCAAAGCATCTCTGGTCAACAGTTCTGGTACAGAACAGCAAGGCAATGTCATGGGGTCGAAGAAGGACAAGGTGCCTTAGGCTCTGTCAGGCCAGGGTGGCCTCTACAGGCCTGGGCTACTGCTTGCTAGTTTGGTGGTCCTTGTGGGTAAGGAAAGGAGGCTGGGGGATCCTGGGCTGTACCTCTTGGTCCCTCCCTCCCACCCCACCGCACCCCATCTCTGGCCTTTCAATTGAATTCAGAGCTTTGAGGACCAACGTGCTGTTTCTAGCAACTTCCTCCACTGTCCAGTCCAATGGTCTCCTCCTCCTCCAAATCCCTGGTCACTACCCCACCTCCTCATGAAGGTAATCTCCATCTACCATGATGCCTAACACATGATGCCTAATCTCCATCTACTATGATGCCTAACATCTACCATGATGCCTAACCAGTTGTACCTGTTTCTGTCATCTATATATACGACATCTTTTGCACAGGATGTTTGTGAGCTTTGTCTATATTGTGGCTTATAGTTATAGATCATGCATCTTGAAAGCTGGCCAGTTGTCTACCACACGGATCGTTTGCAATTCACTTATCCTCCATTTTTTTCTACAGCTGCAGGACAGTTGGGTTCACTCCATTTAGGACTATTACCAATAGTGCCATGGTGAATATTGCAGGTCACGTCCTTTGGTGAACGCATGGATGTGCTTCTGTTGGATCTGTGCCTAGAAGCGGAAATGCTGCGTTAGAGGGCAGGGCGTGCTCAGCTGGAGTAGACCTAGTGCACGCTTCCCACGGTGGTTTGACCAATTCACATTCCCACCGGCCGTGAGGCTTTCTGGTTGCTCATCTGGCACACCAACACTTGATACTGTCGGTGCCCCTCCCCATAGCTGTGCTGGAATCTGAGATGGTAGCTCCCTGTGGTCCTAACTTGTGTCCCTTCCGATGAGTCACGAAGCTGAGCACCTTCTCATGTGTTTGTTGATCATTTGGATATTCTCTCGTACTTTAATTCAAGATTTCTTCCCCATTCCCCCATTTTTTCCCTCTTGAATTGTCTGCCTAGGTCTTACTGATTTAAAAGGCCAATCTGCACTGCCCCACAAACTCAGAACCACAGTAGTTGGGCCATGTTCTTACTGGAGCTGGTGACAGGGTTTCAAACAAAAGACATACTAAATCACATAAAATTAATCTGATTTGAATTGATTTTGTATTTGATCAATGTGTCTTGGTTTTATGGTTGTCTAAGAGCTACAAGGAATTTATGCCTCATTTTATGTTGGTACATGTTTAAGTAACACCACGGTAAAAACTACTCAACGCATCAATGATGGCCCGTGAGATCCCCTTTTCCTCTCGGTAAACAGGAGATTTTCAAGACACAGATCCAAACTGGTGATTCCCCTGCGTAATGCATCTCAGAGGATCCCTTCTGTCTGAGATGGAGATGAGGCCCCTCAGCCCGACACTGTTGCCTCCCATGCTTGCCTCATACCTGCACCTGCTGCCCATGGTTCTTTCTGAATCATGATCTCTCACACCCCAGGGTGTGTCTGCACCGGCCCCCAGTTCCTGCTGCCCCACTACCCATGGCCACCCCATTGGCTTAGCATTACTTCCTCGCTCAGACCTCCACTTAATTGCCACTTCTCAGGGAATCCCTCACGAGGCCCCTAAGCACACCGTCCCAACTGAGCACTGTCCTTCTCTGTATAATCTCGGTTGTGATTTTTGATTTATTTGTGGCATTCTAGACTGCAAGTTCTATGAAAGCAAGAACAGTATTTTTTTCCCGACTTTTTTTTTTTTCCTCCAATGTCTGTGCCAGTGTTTGGCATAGAGAGGACACAGTGGATGTTTGTTGAGTGACTTAACGACCCACGCTGTGTGACCCTCTGGCTGTACTGATGCTGAAAGGCAGGGAGGGTCCAAGGTCACATGCAGGAGGGGATGGAAGGCCTGGGGCCAAGTTCTTCTTGTCCAGTCACACGGAATGAGATAGAAAGTCCTCTTTGGCCAGCATCACGGGCCCTGGAGACCGCTCAGTATAATCTAGTCCAAATCCTTTGTGCCTCAAATGAGGAAGTTAAGTACCAAAGAGAGGATAATGATTGTCTAGAATTACTCAGTGAGACAGAGCTTGGCTAGGTCTAGGACCCACTTGCCTGAAACTCAACATGCTTTGATCTGCCCCTAACTGTCCCAGAGGCAGGAGACCCAGGGGGTCATGGGAGTGGAGGTCATGGTTCTCACAATCCTGATTGAACGCCTCTGAGCATGGCTGGGTTTCCCCGCCGCATGCAGACAGGAGACTGATGACAAAGGCCTTCCTTGTCCTCCTCCAGAATCTATTCTAGAGCCTCATGGGGCGGTATTGAATTCCTGTCTATGGGAAGGTGGAAGAGGGCAGGAACATTCTGGAGTGAAGACTGGGGATACTCTGAGTGAGGCAGGAAGAATAATTCAGTGAGGAAAACTCTAGCTGCCAGGCAAATGCCCCCTGGTCCCTGTCCTGGCCTGAATGCTGTGATGGGGAGAACTGCACACAGTAACTCACTTAACCCTTTTGAGGCAGAGGCAGGTGACATTTTTTATTTTATTTTATTTTTTTAGATTTTATTTATTTATTCATTCATGAGAGACACACACACACACACAGAGAGAGAGAGAGGCAGAGACACAGGCAGAGGGAGAAGCAGGCTCCATGCAGGGAGCCTGACTTGGGACTCGATCCCGGAACTCCAGGATCATGCCTTGGGCCCAAAGCAGGTGCTAAACTGCTGAGCCACCCAGGGATCCCCAGATGACATTAAAAAAAATTGATTTATTTATTTGAGAGAGAGTGAGAGAGATCACAGAGGGAGAGGGAGAAGCAGACTCTCCACTGATCAGGGAGCCCGATGTGGGGCTCAATCCCAGGACACTGGGATCATGACCTGAGCTGAAGGCACACATTCAACTGACTGAGCCACCCCGGCGCCCCAGCAGATAATACTTTTTAGTTAAAATTTTTTATTGAGCTAACTGTAGATTGAGACGCAGGTGTGAGAAGTGATGCCAAGAGAGCCCAGGTACCCTGCCCCTGGTCGCCCCCAACAGAAAGGTGTGGCAAAATGACAGGCTGATGTCCCCGCTGGGGCATGGGCACAACACAACCCACCCTGCTCACTCAGCCTTCTGCTTCTCCTCCTTTGCACCTGCACTTAGTTCTGTACAGTTTTGTCACAGGGTGTCCCTCGGTGTCAGGATCCATCACCACAAGAGTCTCTGCTGCTGTTCCTTTATAACCACACCCCATTTCATCCCCATCCAGCTGTCCTGAATCCCCAACCATGTCTAATTTATCCAACATTGCTAAAATGTTATTTCAAAAAATGTTATCTGAACAGAATCGCAGAATATGTAACTTTTGGGGATTGGCTTTTCCCCTTGGCAGGTGCTGCTTTTGGAGCCAATGTCGCTTTTGGGGCCAGCTCCCATCTACATGAGCTCCTAGTCCCAGGGGGTGGGTCTTGTCATTCCCATTGTACAGCTGAGCAAACTGAGCCCTTGAAAGTCCAGAGCTAGTGCTCTTGATGGTCACTGAAGGGGAAGAGAACATAGGGAAGTGGGCTGTGGGCCAGGGACGCAATGCCTGTCCCCAGCCTTTCACAGCCCCTCTATCATCCACCCTGTCCCCTGCCTGCCCTGCGGTGAGCGTCCTCCTGTGTCCCTTCAGGCCCTCCCCTGGGCTGCGTCTGCCCTCCACAGAGACGCGGTGACTGGGGCTGCTGGATCGCGACCCAGTCTCCTAACCCAAGGCCCAGCTTGGGCCCTGAGAAGTTATACGACTCAAGCGGGCACCCCATCCTCTGAACCTCAGGTCCCCTCTTGGTGAGCCAGGGGGAGGGGCAGGATCGCACCCTGCAAACCCGCGAAGATGCAATGAGGCGACGTGTGAGAAGCAGTCAGCAAAGTGCCAGGCGCAGAGTGAGCCCCCAGCTCACAGCGCAGTGAGCCGCCCGCGGTCCCATTTGGCAATGAATTATGTATGGCCTTCTGGCAGCCCCGCTTGCGCTGGGGCTGGCGTTCTCTGAGCTTCTCCTAGGCCTCTCTCTCCAGTGAGGGGCGCAGGCTCCCCCAGGTGGGTGGGCGGCATTCTTTGTCTCTCCTGCAGCTACTGCTGCCTCCCCCCACTCCACTCTCCAGGCTTCCCTGAGCTTCTGGGGCCTGGTTCCCCAGGATGCCCATTTCACAGGCTGGAGAACCAAGGTCTGGGATCTGCTCAGGAACATAATAAGGTGATAATAACAGAAACAGCAAGAGCATCAATAACATCAGTAATGACCATGGTACCAGCTAGGCTTTACTGCGCTGGTCTGATGCGCAGGGCACTTGAACAGGCCGTTGTGCATGCTGGGGACTGGGAGGGCCCCTGTGCAACATTGTCGTAGGTGCTGGCACCCAGTGGGCAACAGGAAAGAGACCCACCCTGGAGGAGCTCCTCGCACTCCACGGAGAGGGAGAGAGAGAAAGAGAAGGCAATTAATAAAGGAGCCCTTGGGCAGCCCCAGGTGGCTCCGTGGTTTACCGCCGCCTTCAGTCAAGGGCGTGATCCTGGAGACGGAGGATCAAGTTCCACGTCGGGCTCCCTGCATGGAGCCTGCTTCTCCCTCTGCCTGTGTCTCTGCCTCTCTGTGTGTGTGTGTGTCTCTTATGAATAAATAAATAAATAAAATCTTAAAAAAAAATAAAGGAGTCCTTGATTAAGTTCTAGGTCAGGTGGCAGGTGCTGGGAAGGAAGAGGAAGGAGAGCAAGAGGGACAGGAGGAGACAGGCACGACAAGGGCCAACCTGGCTGAGTCCTCGCGGAAGTGACAAAGCCATCTTCTGAGATGTCTGGGGAGGGATATTCCGGAAAGGAGCAGCAAGTGCAGAGGGTGGGGAGCAGGACAGGAACCTGGGTCTGAGACACTTTCAGGCCAGCTGGCACCATGGGAGGCATCAAATTCTCAGGACCACCCTGGGAGCTGGGCACCACGTGGCTTCATTGGTAAGACAAGGAAGTGGGATTGAGTGAGTAGTCATCATCTTTGTTCATCTGCTCTGCTGCGGACATGTTAATGTGTGTGATTACACAAGTTGCCCCACACCTCATTGGGGGGTGTTGGGAAATTGGCAGTATACGTGTCATATCATCTTTCTACAACTGAGAAAATTCTGAGTTCTCGAACCAGGGGTTTGGGGTCAGAGATGACAGGCCTGAGTGATTCAGGTCTACACCAGTAGGCTACCGTACCGTCCTCGTCTGCTTTATGTCCCCTGCCTGCCCCGACTTTCCTGCTGTCCCAGCGTGTGAAGCCCCAGCATCAGATGGGCAGCACAGCACTGCACCATCTGTGGACAGGAGGTGCTATGTCCGCTTGCCCCCAGCTCCCTCTTGGGCCTATGCTGTGCACTCCGAGTCAAGTCTGGAGATGTGATGACCCAGACCCGTGGCCGCATCGCTCTGAGGCAGACCCAGAGGTGGCAGGCTCCAAGCTCATCAGTGGATCTGCCAGCGTCAGCCCCTGGAGGCCACGAGAGGTGTTCAAGCATGGGCTTGCGCGTTCTGACATTTCCATCCATGGTCTGCATCTTCCTTCCAACTCCAGCTGGCAGCAGGGGTGGGAGTGGGGGTAGTGGGGGCAGAGTGAAGGCAGCGCATGGGGGGGGGAGGTGGTGCAGAATCAAAATGACTGCAGAGGGAGGAGAGGGTGGAGGTGAGAAGGGAAACCGACTTGACAGTGACCTCTTCTCGGCCTCCCTGCCTCCAAGTGTGCTCTTCTGAGCCATCCTGTGAAGGTTCTGGATTAATCTTCCCAATTAATCCTCTTCCTAAGCCACCAAACCTTTGCTGCTCCCTATACCTTGCTTCTTTCTGAAGGCCATTCAGTACCTGGCCTCATTGCCTCGGGGAGCACGCCAGGCTACCCTCGCCTCCAGGCCACCACTTCCCATGTCCGGAATGACGTGGAAGACACACCTGTAGGCCAGTCCCCAACATGAGGGGAGGCCATCTTTGTATAACGGGGCAGGCCTCTCCACTCCCCCCAGCCTGCCCCCTGCAACATCCCCAATTATCACGGCTCTGCCTGCCTGCCTTAGGATAAGTACCAGCTTCCAGCTGGCTTTGCGATCAAGGCCCCTCCTATCAGCCGGGCTCTCGCCTCCCTGACCCCCACTCCTGTCCAGCCTAAAGCTGCTCAGTGTTCCCGGGTCCTCTGAAATTGACCCCATTCCTCTCTCACTTTGGGACCTTCTTACATGTGATTCCCTCTGTCAGGAACACCTCTCCCTTCCTTCTAGGCCTAGGTCTTACTCATCCTCCTGGGCAATGTTGATTCCACCTCCTCCAAGAAGCCTTCTTGGATTTAGGGCCCCTCCCCTCGGCTCCCAGAGACCCTGTGCCCCTTGAGCATCATCATAATTTCCACTCAAGATGGAAACTGGCAGACTTGCCAGTCATGGTCTCGTGATGACAGAGCCCCACCTTGGCCTCTGTCTGCTCCAGCCTGGCCAGGGCTGCATGCCCAGGAGGTGCTCGAGAAGGCCCAGAGGGAAGAAGTGGGAAATGGCACAGAAGCTTCTACTCCCTGTCAAGCCTTTTACGGAGAGATCCTGGATGACCAGGCCTCTCTGCACTATCTGGCCACACCCAGCAGCCCTCAGCCATGCTCTTTTAGTCTGTATAATGGACAGAACCCTGGATCCTACCCAACAGTGTCATGAGGCTAAAGGATATGATAAGTGTAAAGTGCTCATCTCAGCCCCAGGTATTCAGTAAGCGTTTAATGTTTGTTTGTACCATTGGTAATTACTGGGGCTGGAGCCAGCTTCTGTGGCTTCAAATCTGGGCTCCTCCATTCGCTGGCTCTGTGACCGCTACTTAGCTTCCCTGGGTCTCAGTTTCCTCATCTGTAAAATGGTAAATAATAGGCTCATTCCCTTTCTCTCTCTCTCTCTTAGTGAGATTACATAAATGTTGGGAGATTAAATAAATGAATGTTTGTACAGAATTTGCACAGTGGTCAGAGCAGGGAAAGGGCTGAGCAAACGTTGGATGTTATTATTATGGTCTTGACACCCGGAGGGCCTCAATTATGATACCAGTGAGGAACCTCTGGCTCCTGGGGAATCTTCCAGAGCTGCTGACCTGACCTGGGGCGGGAATAGACCTTAGAACTTGTTAAATCCGACTTCCCACTCCTCACACCTCCTGAAACCACTCCATCCGTGTCTGGTGGTTGGAAGTGCCAAGAAGTGCCACCTCTCCTAAGTCCCTCCTACTCGGGTTCCTCTGGGTTCCCATCTAGGTCTGGATGGAGAGGGGAGGACAGGGGTGGGGTGGATCCCAGAGCTTCCCAGCTCAGCCCCAAGCCCAGCAAAGTGAGGGACCTCCCGCTCCTGGGAGCCTATAGCCTCCCCCAAGGTCTCCCAGCTGGAGCCAAATGCACAACTGGCCTCTGTTCCCTGGATTTCAGGGGAGGGAAGGGGGTGAGTGTGTGCCCGCCCAAGGGTGGGATGGGGAGAGGGAGCCGGGAAGGTCTGAGCAGGAGGGGCGACCTGGGGGGGCAGCCAGAGAGGAGAAGGGGTATGGGAAATGGGGGGCGTGGAGCTGGGCCGCAGGGCTGGGAAAGGAGCCTCGGGGAGGCCGGGGAGGCGCTGGAGAGGGAGGCCTCATACCAGACACTGTCTAGACGCAGCAATTATTGTCAGCTCGGAACACCCAGGCTCTGCGGGCTCAGCTGAAAGGGAGCTTAACAAAGAGCCAGGAGAGGAAGAAAGCGGGGAGAAAAGCGCCTGCGGAGCCGGCTCCTCGCCCGTCGGGCTCTTTCTCTGCCCGGCTCCCCTCCTTTGTGCTCCACCACGGAGAAAGCACAGCTCAGAGATGCCTGACAGGGACGCAGCTCCTCCTGGGCACAGAGGGCCGGCCCAGGGTCACTGTGCGGTTTTGGGGAGGGAGAGGACGGCGTCCTGGAGGCGGAGGCATTGTGCACTTGTTTGTTTATTTGGAGGGGAGGGGCAGTGGGAACAGAATTCCTGAGGCAAGGGGTGCGAACCCACATTCCCCCACCTTCCTGCTGTGCAGGGCTGGACCCGACACATGTCTCTGAGCCTTGGTTTTCTCCTCTGCTAAATGGGAGCCGTACCACCGCCTGGCCAGTGCAGAGAGGGTGGCGAGGCTAACTCTTGCACTTTGGAGCCTGCTGCCCAGCCCCCTCATTATTCCGAGGCAGAAATTCAGCCCTGCAAGGGACCCTGGTGGGAGAGGCCACTTCTTCACTAAGGGCCTTACCTCCATTGCTTCTCTGCCGTTGTCATTATTATCTTCATTTTGCACACGAGGAAACTGAGGCACACAGAGGCCAGAGCCACTTGCCAGAGCTCACAGCCAGTCAGCAATGGGTTTGGATTCAGGTCTGTCCCTTAACTGTAATCATGACTTTATGAGGTCATGAGCCACCTGTGGGGGAGTGGCTAAGGGTAGGTGGAAGGACTGATGGGAAGGCCACAGGCCATGTGGCCTAGGGTGTGCAGGGAGGGTCGGAGCTGCGGGTGGCCAAGCTCTGCCCCCAGGTGCTGCCTGGAATCAGGCTTTGGCGGAGCCACTCCCTGGCACAGGCTGAGCAGACTTGCCTTCCCATCCTGGGACAGGACAGACGGGGACCCAAGTGGGAAGTGGGTGCGAATGATTCTGTGATGCCGCAACAAGGCCTCCTTGGCCCTCAGCAGGCATCAGGGTACAGACATTGCCCTCCAGGCAAGAGCCCAGGACTCCTGGCTTCCTGCTCCTTGGGGCGGAGTCTGATCCTGGGTTCTAGAGTAACAAGAGGTGGAGAGGGCAGTGCCGAATTTCCAGCCATTGGTGGGGTCCTCCATCCATCATCCTCTGGTATGGCCAGGCCTGGCCATTCCTGGTACTGCAGGGGCTGGATGTGTGCCCCCCTTGCCTCAATTGGAGGGCAGGCCACTCAGTGCAAGGGACACACCCACACCCACACACACCCCTCTTCCAGGCAGCCCAGGGAGCTCTGCGGGTCTGGACTCCTCATCTGCTCTGTGGAACTCTCCCCGAACATCTAGCCACTGTGGCCACAGTCTCGGGGCTGGATGTGTGCCCCCCTTGCCTCAAGTGGAGGGCAGGCCACTCAGTGCAAGGGACACACACACACCCACACACCCCCTCTTCCAGGCAGCCCAGGGAGCTCTGCAGGTCTGGACTCCTCATTCTGCTCTATGGAACTCTCCCCGAACATCTAGCCACTGTGGCCACAGTCTTGGGCCACACTGATCCTCTCTGAGGCTCTCTGTCTGTGCCCTGGGACCCCATCCACCGTCGTCATGTCACTCTTCACCTAGTTAGCACTCCAGGTGCTCTGGGAGCCCTCCTATGACCCCTGCTGAGATTAGGCCCCTGGGACCAGCCCTCCAGGCCCACTGCCTGCTTGTTGTTATTTAATGCATTATTCGTAGTGGTTTGTGCAGCCTCTGCTTGGAGGCAAGACAGCAGCCCTGTGTGGGCCTGGCTGTGTCTCTTGTTTGTCATTGTGTCCTAACGCCCCTCCCTGGGCTTAGTTTTCAGCCAGGCTCTGCCCCAAGGCTGGAGAAAAGGAGTCCTGGGTGCCTTGTGCCCTCTCCTCCTTTCCCTTGGGGATCATGAGGTTTTGGGGGCAGCCCTCCTGCCACCTCCTCCAGTGGTTACTGCTTGGGCCAGGCCCTGTCCCTGTGCTGCCTGTCGGGTGGACAGCTCCCTAGGACTTCGACTGCCTCAGGGGGTCCCCACTCTCTTGGCACAGCCCTGGGTTGGTGATAGCCCATAGGGTGCTGCTCTCAGGAAGGCAGCCCCGGGGTGGGTCCAGCAGGAGGGCCCCGGCCAGAACCGGGGCAGAGAGAACAGCTGTAGGGGTGCAGTGAGGGGCCAAGGAGGGTGGCAGTGCCCCCTCCACATCCATTCCCCTCTCAGAGACCCCTGCCAGCTGGCCTCCCTGGCTGGACTGGCCCTGCCTCTCCTTCCACTCCCCTCCATCACCCCCTGCCAGCCCCTCCTGCCCTACCCCTCCCTGCCCTCTCCTGCTCTCAGCCTCTCTCCTCCCCTCTCCCCATTCCCCTTCCCCATCCTCTCCTCTCCTCTCCTCTCCTCTCCTCTCCTCTCCTCTCCTCTCCTCTCCTCTCCTCTGCAATCCTCTCTTTTTTTCTGAGTCCTTCTCCCTCGCCTCCTTCCTTTCTTCTTCCTGGGTTAAAAATAATCAACTTTCTGGGAAGCAGCAGCTCCTGCTGAGCCGCCCTCCCCACACTTGGGAGCCCCTGAGAATAGCTTTCTGCGGTTCTCAACTCCAGCCCCTCCTCTCCCCCACCGCCCCCTCCCCGCGAGCTGACTAATAAGCCCGGCCGCCGCGGCCCTGCCAGCTCTGCTAGAAAGGCTTTAACCGCTTCGTTCCCGGATCGCGGGCGGCCGGGAAGGAGCCGGGGACAGACAGCCCGGGGGAGGGCGGGGGCGACGGGGAAAGGGTGCGGGGGGGGGGGGGGCAGCGTCCAAGCCCCAGGCTCCGAGCAGCACGCAGCAGGCGCTCAATTAATATCGAACTTTGACCTCTGGTTAGGAAACCTCCAAGTCCAGCTACTTCTGCCACTACCCCGGGGCTTGGTGGTAGCGAAGGGACGGAGGGGGGGGGGTGTCAGGCGCAGGTACCCAAGGGGGGAGGGAGGGGCTGACGGGTCGGGCCCACGTGGAGGGTGGAACTGGGCCCGCGAGGCTCCCTCCGCTTGGCCCCGGGGACTCCTCGCGCCGCCCGCTGACGCCCGGGCCAAGGGCGAGGAGGCGCCGAAGACTCCTGGGATCCCAGGACGACCACCTCCGCTCCGGCCTTTAGCCATCACCGGCTCCCACCTTGCAACATGGGAAACTGAGGCCCGGAGGAGGCAAGAGGTCTCCGGGTCCCTGCTGAAGACCTTAAAGGACCCAGGGCTTCCTCCACCCTATCCCCCAGACCCTCCGCTCCAGCACCGGGTTATACCGCGGGGGTGCGGCCGGGGAAGGGACCTCAGGGTCAAAGGTGAGGGGTAGGTGGGGAGAGAGGGAACGTGAGCGGGGCGAGGTCCCGCCGGCCCCGCCCACTGCTCGCGGTCCCGGCATTACCTCATCGCGGCGCGCGCCCATTGGCTGGTTCCCCCGGAGGCCGGCCCAATGCGGCGGAGCTGGTTAACCCGTCCCGCCCCGCGGGCGAGTCCCCGGCCCGGCCACCCGTCCCCGCGGCCCCCCGCGGCCATCGGGCGCCCAAGGGCCACGGAGACCGGGGAAAGGTAACGTGTGGGGGCAGGCCTGGGCCGCAGGGCCGTGATTAGAGCGCAAGTTGCCCGGCCTGGCTCGGGCTGCTGTCCCGCTTCAGGCTGTGTGACCTTGGGCAACCGGCCTCACCTCGATGAACCTCCTCTGCATGTTTTCTCAGCTGTAAAAAGACGTGAATGACGTAACTCCTGCCCTTCCTAATTCCTTCCCCGAGTACTTGCCGAATGCTGGGCACACGTGGGCTCCGCGTTCCACTTTGCCTCCTCGCTGCGAGAGGTACGGTTATGATTATGGGTTTTCAGAAGTAGAAAGAGGCTCAGAGCAGCGAAGCCGCCTCCCAAGGTCACACAGCAAGAAAGTCACAGAGCTG
Organism: Nyctereutes procyonoides; assembly: GCF_905146905.1. NCBI lineage: Eukaryota > Metazoa > Chordata > Mammalia > Carnivora > Canidae > Nyctereutes > Nyctereutes procyonoides. The sequence goes on from NW_026575020.1 coordinate 36,335,789, forward strand.
GGATTTGACCTCAAGTCTGTGTGTGTTCTGAGCTAGACTCCTACCCTCTGCAAGATACTGGTTCTGCGGGGAGGTGCTGCTTCTAGGAGCTTCTGATGCTGCAGGAGGGACAGGGCCCACATCCTTGCGCATTAGACCACCACAGGCCCCTGTGAACAAAAATACCAGCCACAAACTGGAAAGCCACCGCCTCTAGGGAGGGAAGGCTTCCTGGAGGAGGAGGGGCTGGAGATAAATTTGCAAAGGGTAACGCAGACATAAGCAGAAGGACTGGATAGAGCACAGTGAGGTCAAGATGCTGGGAAGGAAGCCTGGAGGATCCCCAGGAGTCTACAAGCTGGTCAAGGTCAGCCACTGGATGGCTGTGCAGGGGCCCAGGGAGGCTGCTTCTCTCTGGGCAGTACTGGCGGGCAGGAGTACAAGCAGAGGTCTAAGTATTCACAAGTTATAAATCAAGCTAATAAACTGCTAAATAAAATATGTTCCATCTTCCTTCTTTGATAAATACGCCTTCCTGAGGTCAAATACAAACCTGGAAGGTTGGGTTTGTACTTAGAAGTCTCAGATTCCTGGGATCCATGGGGAGAGACAGCCCTGCCCACTGGGCCCACCTTTTCTTTCAGTCTCCCAGGTCCTGTCCTTTTCTATGAGGGGCTTTGTGTGCTCAGGCACGGACACTCCAGCCTGTGTGCATAAATTCTGTCCACATCCCCTGCAAACAGCCACCTCTGGGCCTGCCCTAGAGCTCAGGGGTGTCCAAATGGCCAGCTTAGGCCATCCTCAGGAAGATGGACCCAGGAAGTGAGCTGGGGGCCATTGAGCAGGGAATTCCAGGATCCCAGTGCCCAGATCATGGATCTTGGTGGCAAAGATTCCTTGGGCATATTGACAGAAGGGACTGAAGCGCTGTTCCCCAAAGCCTGGAACTCAAGCCACCAAGGTCCCTGGGTGCAGCTGCAGCTGGAGTGGCCCAAGTGGAATGCACGATCTTTTCTCCTCCTTCAATTTCCAGACTATCAGTTCCAGCCATGCACCTGGACCCTGGCTGGATCCCAAGTCCATCCTGGATCCCCCCACCCCCAACTACTAGCTCAATACTTACCCAGACCCAAGGAGCTTCCCACCTAAAGGAGTCCGTTCCTTGCGTCTACAACCTTTGCCCCTGTATGGGTTGGGCTCCCACTCTCCCTTGGCCCCCCTCCCGTCCAATATGCCCTCTAGGTCAGCCAGCAGATCCTTCCAAAATGCAAGCCTGACCACTTCCTTCCCTTCTAGCCATCCCTGGCTCTGTGGACTCTGTCATTCCCAGGCACCAGATGTCTGACCCCCTCTGCCACTCCTCTCCTCTCTTCACCTTTGGTCCTGATCTCCAGCCATGTGGACCTTCTGGGGGAGCTTTATGTCCTCTGTGCCCCAGTCTTCATGCATGTTATACCTTCTGCCCAGTGTTTTCTGCCCCTCTTCTTGCCAACTTCAGATCTCAGGCATTTCCCAGCTCGACTGTGAGCACCAGAAGGGCAGGCTTGGTCTTCAGTGTTGGCAGAGTGCCTGGTCCAGAGTAGGTGACCCTGAAGGTCACCACTGGGCAAATGGGTTTGTACTGAACTAGAAACCCAGAGACTGGCAATGACAGATTACCATGAACATCTACTGCATGCTCACTGCGTACCAGCACACCCCCCCCCCCGCCGTTGTTAAGCATAGTATGTGTGTTCATTCACCTGTTTCTCACAACTGCCTCTGTCATTCTACAGAATGACGAACTGAGGCACAGAGGGCTCAGAGACTTAGGCTGACAACTGGCAAGGAATAGACCCAGATTTGAACCCGGGAAGTTGAGTTGCAAATCTCGCCCCCATCTAGTTTCCAAATCCAGTTCTCATCTAGCCCCAACTGGGTCAGAACCTTGCTGTGGGTCACCAGGCCGGTGTCTCCACCTCTCTGAGCCAAAGCTTTTCTGTAGGCACAATATACAGAAAAGCTGCCGAAGTGGTGACTCCCGAGGTCTCTTCCAGTTGTGACATCCTGGGGTCTCAGAGCCTTTATCCAGGAAGTTCCCACTGATGATCTGCCTTTTAGTGAGCATCTGCTTTCAGCACCCCCTCCCCAGGTCTCATGCCAAGGGTTTCTGAGGAGGGCCTGGGGGTGATACCCAGGAGTTGGGAGGACGGAAAACAGTTGGGTGTGAGTTAGGCAAGTTGGGCGCTTCACAAACCTGTTTCTCTGCTCAGGAGAGTAGAGCAGGGGCCTGGTGAGAAGAGGTCAGGTTTCCGGCTCAGAACACTGCTGCTAATGCTAATGGGGGGGGGGGGCTTTTCCACACAACAATCGCATGGCCTGAGGCATGGGACTTCCCCTTCCCAGCCTCAGTTTCCTTATCTTTTGTGCCTCATCTACACTGCAGAAGCTTCAAGGGCCTGTTGGAATGCCTCACAGTACCTGGCCCACATGGGTGGGTATGGTCAGTTCTTAGAGGCTGTGGTGGATTTTCCTTTTTGATTTTTGAAAGATTTGATATATTTATTTGAGAGAGAGAGAGAGAGAGAGAGCCTGCAAGCAGGGGGAGTTGCAGAGGGAGAGGGAGAAGCAGGCCCCCCACTGAGCACAGAGCCTGGTGTGGGGCTCCATCCCATGACCCTGAGATCATGACCTGAACCAAAATCAAGAGTCAGACATTCAACCCACTGAGCCACCCAGGTGCCCCTCAATTTTCCTTTTTTTAACAGGGTGTCCCAGCAGGCAGGAGTTAGGGCCCATGGCTCCCCCAAGCAAGTTGCCCTTGTGTTTCTAGAACTCATCTCCATCTGAAACATTCCACCCCAGAGAGGCAGGAGCCCAGAGTACACAGCTGGGTAACCAAACTGTCCCTGGCAGTCTGTGTCATCCTGGCCAGCTGGCTCTGGGCCTCCAGCTCACAGGGACCGCTCATACCCTCCTGGGGTATGAGCTGCAAGGTACTGGAGTTCAGGCAAAGACTACAGGCCTACAGGGTCTAAGCAGGGCAGTCAGGGTCCAAGGGCGCTTGGGGTGGTCAAGCCTGAGCTTTACACACATCATCTGGAGGATTCTTCACAACAGCCCTGCAGGATATGCACCTATTTTACAGGGGTCGTCATAACCTGGTGGCTCACAGAGGGACAGGGACCTGCCGCAAGTCACACAGCCCGAAGGAGGAGTCTGGACCTTGTTCATAATTACTCTGCACCCTGCTTCAGACCAAGGTGTTCCAACCACATCCATAGACAGGATGAGTGAACTAAGAAACGTTCTGGAAGAAACCCTGGGACACACACAGGGCCCAGGTACAGAAATGTTTGTAAATGAGCCAGGGTGCCCCTTCTTTTCCATCCCAGCACATACCCCACTCACCCCTGCTATTGCAATCATGTCCTGCTGTTTGTTTGTTTGTTTGTTTGTTTGTTTGTTTTTTTACTGGCTTGTGGCCCTTTGACTCCATTAGCCTCTAAGGCCCAGAGAATCAGCCGTTTTGTCGTTTTGTCTCTCACCATACACCCTGCACGACATTCCAGGTGGCACATGGAAGCTTCCCATGAGCACCTGTGAATGAAGGCATTTGAGCAGCAGATGGCTGTTCCACCCGGCCAGCCCTTCTGGGTGCCTGGCCAGTCCCCTCCCCACCCTGGCCTCTGTGTCTCCATCTCTTCGTAGGAGGTGGGTGATCCTGCTGGATGGAGGGAAGGCCCCCAGCACCCAAGAGGCAGCCAGGACGAAGTGGGCATGTGTGGGTGTTGGGAAAGTCATCTTTGTCTGTCTCCCATAAATGCGTCCGCCTCAGTGAAAGCAGGCAACTCTGCTCCTTCCCCATGTTACTCATCTTACCCTCCTGGTTCTCCTGATTCTGGTCACCCACCAGGAGAGGCTTGCCCTCCTGCCTTATAAGCTTCTCCCAATTCAACAGGGCTGGGCACTGGGTGGTGTTTTGCCGGATGGAGGAGGCCATCTGAGGCTCCAGCCCAGTCCCCCAACCTGCAAGGCTCAGCCTGAAAAGGGACTGCTGTCCCCAAGGGGGGGCGGGTGCTTGGAACAGACAACCAGTGCTTCCCGAGGGAACTCCAGGGATCCCTCGGTGGCTCAGCAGTTTAGCATCTGCCTTCAGCCCAGGGCCTGATCCTAGAGACTGGGGATCAAGTCCCACATCAGGCTCCCTGTGTGGAGCCAGCTTCTCTCTCTGCCTGTGTCTCTGCTTCTCTCTCTGTGTGTGTCTCTCATGAATAAATAAATAAAATCTTAAAAAAAAAAAAAAAAGGAACTCCAGCCACACCACCCACCTCTGGGGGCTCAGCACCAAGTGCCTCAGAGACCCAGTCTGCAGGAAAGGCATGACTGACCAGAGCGCTCACCTGGGCAAGGGCTTCACCTAGGGGATGGGTGGCACCCACCAAAGCTCAGTTCAGCCATAAATTCAGCCCAGCAGGGGCCTGAAAGGCTGTGCTAATGGCAGTCACCATGACATCTCTGAGTTTCTGTGAGGTACATTCAATGTTACCCCATTTTACCAATGGGAAAGGTGGGGCCGCAGACCTTAAGGCTCTGGCCCAGTTCACACCACCAAATATTCCTGAGGCGCTGGGCTGGGGCTGGTGGGGGTGCAGTTGCAGGACAAGGACCGATCAGACACGGTTCTTCCTCTTGAGTTGCTGTTGCCTGGGTGGGAGGGGAGCTGAGCAAAGCCCAGGTGAGTATGAGCTGTGGGTAAGAAGGCAGGACCAGGAGCAGCTCTACAGGGAGTGAGGAGAGCCCCTGGTAGAGATGAGGTGTGTACCCACTTTAGGAGGCCTTGATTGGAGGTGACCAATGTCACCAAGGGAGGGGTCCAGGGGTCCAACCACTGGCTGCACGAGACTTGATGCAAGATTCTGTGCTCAAAGGGGGAAGGAAAAAGTCGGTCCCGGCCTTCACTGAGGGCATAAATACCATGATGGGGGTAGGGGGTCAACATTAGAAGCTTTAAGAGCCCAGAGGCAAGGCCCCAATACAGCCTCGATGCATGTTGATGGTCTGGGTGTGAACGTGTGTGTATGCTGTGTGGTCAGGGTGTGTAAGGTGTACCTGTGAGTCATCTGTGTGGTGTGCGTGGGGGATGTGTGTGTGCAGTCTGTGGCATCTGGAGTGTGTGTGCCTTTGGGTCTGTGCCTTTGTGTGGTGTGGTCTGTGACCGGGGGTGGGGTAAGGGGAGTGTGTGCCGATGTGTGTCTATGTTGTGGGGTGGTGGTAACTGGGACACCCTCCAGGAGACAGGGTAAAGAGAGCTGGAATAGGAGATGTCCACCTGGAAGATGGGAAACGAGGGTGAGAGTCTGGGGGCAGTGGGGAGCAAACAGCCAATGCAAAGCCTCAGGCAAGAAAAGGAAGCCTGGAGCACCAGAGGAGTCTCAGTAAGGCTGCGGGGGGGGGGGGGGGGGGGAGGTAGGGAGAGGCAAGGGTGCGGGGGCAGCAGGGCAGGCTTTTCTCAGCACCAGGGGCAGATATTGGATGGAGGTGGTAGTGCATCTGGGGAAGAGCCACAGCCCTGCATCCCAGATTACGGACCTGAGCCTAATCCCCACTCAACCCCTGAGAGCAGCAGCCAAAAGGCTCTTAGTTCCCATCTATAACGTGGGTCCCGAGATCATGTGTGGAAGGCCCAAGAAAGAGCTTAAGATTTGCAGAGGTTTGGGGCTTACCCTGTGCAGCTCTGGTGAAGGCCTGAGGGGCACCTCTAACAAGGTGGTGGGCCGTGGCACAGGGCTCAGCTTTTAGCACCGCTGGCCTGAGGGCACAGAAGAGGGAACAGGAAAGGAGTGGGAGAGCTGAGATTTGAACCTAGGTGTCCGGATTCCAAAAGGGCCTCCTCGCCCACCTTCAAGAGTGACCAGAATCCTAATCACGCCCGAGCAGTCCATAGGGTTTGCACAGCCACGTGGCCTTCCTCGGTTTTCTTCATCTTCATGGATTCCACAGGGTTAGTATTCTAGATGATGGTGGCTGCTTCAGGGATGAGAAAGCTGGCCTGAGTCCCATGGCCTGGCGGGACTCAAGCCCCTCCAGTCCTGCCCCAGAACTCCCCGGGCCCCATAGGATGAGGGTGGGGGGTTTCTCGGCACCTGCTCTAAGCCCTTCACCCGGCCTTGCACGCGGCTACAGCATGTGGCCTAGCAGAAAGAACGTGTGACTCCCGGCCCAGGGACCCAGCAGAGCTGTGTGACTTGCCCACCTGCTGTGTGACTTGGGCAGAGTCCCTTTCCATCTCTGGGCGTGGGTTCATCCAGCTGCACAACTGGCTCGGAGTCTGTGAAGACTTGCTGAGCATCTGCGAACTGGCAGACAAGGAAACACGTTCAGAGAGCTCAGAGGAGCCGGCCGAGATGAAGCCAACGGCATGAGGTGACTCGGGGTTTGGACCCCAGCGCCCCAGGACTGACGTCCATCCCCCTCATCCCCCCACCCCCGGCCCCGCGGCAGCACCGGGCTGAGGGGCCCCACGCGGTTCCGGGCCGCGCCAGCCTGACGTCAGGCCGGGGCCAGCGGGGCCCAGCTCGGCACAAACAGACGGCGCGGCCCGGGCCGGGGGCGGCTATGACTCAGGGCCCCGAGACCGGCCGGGAAGCGGAAAGTTTTGTGCCGATGACATCACCGGGCGGCGAGGGCGGGAGGGGGCCGGCTCCGGGAAAAGGCGGCCTGGCGGGCGGCCCGGCCTGGGGCCGAGCGCGGAGCGGGGCGCCGCGGGCGGGGCGGCAGGGGCGCGAACCACCGCCCCCAGCCCCGAGCCCCGAGCCCCGAGCCCCGGCCCGCGGCCCATCCCGCGTTCGCCAGCGAGGAGCGGGTTCCACCCGCCTGCGAAGACGCCGCGCTCCCCAGCGCTCCGGAGGCAGCCGCATCCATCCTGCTGCGTCCCTGCATTTTAATTACCGCCGCATTAATATTCATGAGCCGGGACTCGAGGGGGACCGCGGGCTGTCATTTCCCTCGCCCGCGCACCCCCCCACCCCGCACCCCTCTTCCCCGGCTGAGTCGTGGGTTTTGTTCCTTCCCGCTCCCAGCCCCTCCCGTACCAACAGTTGGTGCACAGCAGATTGGGGGGGGGGGCAGGTTGAGTGTGAGCATGAGGGTGAGCAGGTGTGCGTGTCTGGGCAAGAAGGGCAAGGGCACAGGGTGGGGGGCTGAGCATGGGATGGGCCAGTGAGGTCTGTGTGTAAATGTGTGTGCTTTTGCCTGTGTATCTGCTTGTGTGAACGTGAATGAGCATGTGCCTATGTGAGGGTGTGTGTGCACTACATGTGGGCCGGTGTGCACTGTGTGTGTGTGTGCATGTGTGCATGTGTGCACACGTGCCTGTGTGCCTCTGGGCAAGCCCAGCCACTACATGCAGGTCTGGAGGGGGCAGCTGTATGTGCTGGTCTGGCCTGTGGAAGGGGCAAGGCTGGTGGGGTTAGCAGGGCCTGGCTGTACAATTGGGGAAACAGGCCTGGTGAGAAGCTGGGCCTTGTCCAAAGTCACCCTATAAGTTGGGGGCACGGGGCCCAGAGCCCAGGCCTGGCTGTCTGGCCATCTCCCCATAGCCGGCCCTCCCTATACTGTTGTTGATAACAATGGCAGACAGAGTGTGCTGAACTGACACCTCTAGTGATCTTCCTAGTGAACATGTGCAGCAGGTGGTGCTCTCAGTCCCCTTTGCAGATGGGGAAACTGAGGCAACTGGTCCAGCTAGTCAGTGGTGTGGCTGGAGCTCAGAAATGTCTGAGTCCAGAGCCCCTGGCTTTAATGACCTCAGCATGCTGCCTCCTGGGGAATTACTTGGGGAGATCCCCACCGGGGTGATGTGGGGGTACCTGGTGGGAGGGTGCCTTGGGGCTCCAGGCACTGCCCGCGCCCAGGCAGCAGAAGAGGTGTTTCAGCAGAAACATGGCTCACTGTCTGTGTCCCTCCCCGGGGGGGGGGGGCACTTTTCTTAGGCTTTCCCTGTGCCCCCAGCCTCTCCCACTCCCAAAGCCTGTCCCAGCCACCCTGCACTTCTGGGGCTCCCTAGACACAAGAGGTCTGCGTTATAAGGGGACAGACAGACAGACAGACATAAGGCTCTCAGCTCTCCTCCCTGGGCTGGGGTCAGACAATCATTCATTCTTTCACTCAGGCTTTCTTGTGCTCCCCAACATATGCTGAAGCGTCCACTATGTGCCACTATGTGCCAGTCGCTGTCCTTGGCACTGGGGTTCTCTGAGTTTATGAGTTGCCCACACTGCTCTGTTTCCAATTCTGGTCATCTCTCTCTGGGATGGGGGCCTCTGGGCCCTGACAGGGGGCTTTTAATCTCCATGTGTGCATGCTCACTAGGGATGGGCGGGGGTGGGGGGGCTGGCGACACCTGTGCACAAAAGGCAGCATCCCACCCCAGCCTTGCCACAGAGGTCCAGTGTGCGCATGAGCTGGGACACCCAGGCAGGAAAGGGCTGTGTCATCTTTGGGCTGATGGAGAGCCGGAGAGGCCATGCTTAGGCAGCCTCAATGTTTCTCTCTCCATCTGAACTTGTCCTTCTCCAGCCTCGAAGCCAAATGATCCCAGGGGCTGCCTGATCTGTCTTTCCCTGGGTTGAGCCAAGGCCATCCTCTCTCTCACATCCACCCTGCTCCAATCCTGCCCTTCTGAACGCCCAGAACAAGCTGATTGTTCCCTCTTTGCTGTCATGCAGGGCTGGGCTGGAACTCTCATCCCAGCCATGCCTCCTGAGCATCTTCTCCCCGGGGAGCTCCTTAGGAACAGAACACAGATAAGGAGACTGTAGGGGTGGTCTGGGGTTCTCTGGGGAGGAAGTAGTGGCTTCACTGGGTTTCACAGGTCGAGTAGGGGTTTCCTGTAGATGGTGCTCAGAGGGGAGGAGAAGCATCCCACGCAGAAGGAATGGCTCTGAGGCGGAACTATAGCTCCTATTCCAGAAACAGGGCAGGCCCCAGGCACAAAATCTAGGGACACCTGAGAGATAGATTTTTCTCCGGAAGAGCCCGTGGCAGTACAGCCTAGTGGTAGGGACTTTCAGGTGATCTCCCCACCTCATAAGAACCCACTCCCCCTTCACTGTGAAAGCTTGGGTGAGTGAGCTACTGAGCCCCCAGTTTCCCATCTGTTAAATGGGGAGAACAACACATTTTTTTAAAGATTTTATTTATTTATTTATCTGAGAGAGAGAGAGAGAGAGAGCACACACAAGCAGGGGGAGCAGCAGGTAGAGGGAGAGAGAGAAGCAGCCTCCCAATGGAGCAGGGAGTCTGATGCTGGCTGGATCTGAGGACCCTAGGATCATGAACCAAGCCAAAGGCAGATGCTTAACAAACTGAGGCACCCAGGCACCCCTACTTTTTTTTTCTGTATTATATTCAGATTAAGAGACACTGCCAGTAAAGCACCTAGCACAGTGCCCAGTGCTGCTACAGGGGACAGTCTGTCCTCAAGGACATAGGGGGGCCCTGGGATAACTGCCCCATTTAGCATATACAGTAGGACTGAAGTATCAGCCTGTGCCCCGCAGCCCAGCCACTGGGCAGATCAGGGAGGACAGACTTCTGGGAGGGGTAGGGACAGGCTGAAGCCACCGCCAGTCAGACGAGGAAAAGGCTCTAGATTAAGAGGAGGGTCTCAAACGCCCCCCCTTGCCGTGGCCCCCCCTGCCAGATTGCCCATCACTCAAACAGCCGGCGAGCCAGCAGTCGGAGAGGCGGCCTGCCCACCAATCCTGGCTCACTCCAGCTTCAGCCTCCCACGTCTCTCTGCCTCCCAGCTCCCCTCTTCCTTTTGAAAATGTCCTTTTTTTTTTTTTTGAATAGTTATACCTGTACAAGGCAAAAAAAAAAAAATGTTTTTAAAGGAGGCACTGTAAAAGTTTGTGCATCCTGACCCTGTGCTTCTAGTCATTTTGTGTATGTTTCCAGGACATTTCACAGCTTATAGAATTCTCTTTCTAAAACTCCCACAGAAGGATGTCCACCTCTGCCCAAGACCTCCGACCGCTCCCCATTTTTACAGAGCAAAGGCCTAAGGCCTTTGCAGCCCAGCCCCAGCCTCAGCAACACCCCTCCTGCTTCTCTCCCCACTGTCTTCCTTGCCCCCAAGGGGGTTACATCTTCTCATGCAGCCATGCACCTGCCCTTGCTGCTGTGCCAGCCTCCACTTAAACCCCTGGTGCTTTTCTTTTTTCTTTCTTTCTTTCTTTTTCTTTCTTTCTTTCTTTCTTTCTTTCTTTCTTTCTTTCTTTCTTTTCTTTCTTTCTTTCTTTTTCTTTTTTTTTTAAGATTTTATTTATTTATTTGAGAGAGAGTGAGAGCGAGAGAGATCCCAGAGGGAGAGGAAGAGGGAGAAGCAGACTCATTGCTGAGCAGGGAGCCCATTGCGGGGCTCCATCCCAGGACCCTGAGGTCATGACCTGAGCCGAAGGAAAACAGACCCTTAGAGCCACCCAGGTGCCCCTATGCTGGTGCTTTTCATATTTAACTTTCAGGAGGGTCCCATTGAAGTCTTGTGTCTAGACTCAATTATGAGCTTCTGGCAGGCTGGACCAGGCATCCTTAATTTTATTGCCACCTACCTCAGTGTCTTATGCATAGTAGGTGCTTGAAATGTTTTATTTTTAAAAAAACATTTAACTTGCTTTTCTTTGGAGATTCAGCCAACAGATAAGGGTTCGAATCCTTGAGAAAGTGAATTGACCTCTCTGTGCCTCACTATTTCATCTGGAAAATAAAGTTAATAATAAAAGCTCCCTCCAAGAGTAACTGTGAACTAATAGCTCTAGCCTGGAGCAGAGAGCAGTTGACATGTTCTACTCTTCAGTACTACTCACTCTACTCATTCATACTCAGTGTTACTCGATCTTGTCTTAGTCTCATCAAACTTGTCCAAGGTCATCTGTCTGGTCTGGGGCAGTGCTGGGACTTGACCTTCATTTCCTCCTCCTCCAGTGCTCCTTATTTCCCTCTGCTGAGTGAGGGTCACAGGCCACTGTCCCTGTTTCTGATAGGAAACACCAGGTCCAGAGAGGCTGAGTTGCTCACCTGAGGTCACACAGCCCGGTGAGCAAAGCAAGGGGCAGGCTGTCTGCCAGGTCTGCAGGGTCCCCCGTGGCCCCTCCAGGCCACTTGGGGCAGGGACCCTACACAAGCCCAGTAAGACCCACCATCCTGTGTGAGTGTGAGTGTGTGTGTGTGTGTGTGTGTGTGTGTGTGTGTGTGTGTCTGCTCCTCCTGGTGGCCAAGGAAGCCTGGTGGCTTCTAAGATTGGGACAGACACTAAAGCAAACAGCCCCCACTTACGGAGATTTGGGATTTGGGGAGTGCTGTGCTAGGGCTCACAGGCATCATCTCTTCAATCCTCTCAGTGATCTTGTTACCCCGTTTTCCCGGGGTGCTCATTTAGACTTCAGGGGTACAGGCGCTTGCTAAAGGAGGGGTAAAGCCCTGAGCCCCATACTGACTACAGGCGACAGTGGGGTTTTCCCGTGCTGGAGCGGCTCTCGCGCTAGAGCTGGGGGCCAGGTGACACCCCTAGGGTTGGGGTGCTTCCTGGGTCCCACAGAACATTCCCAGGATCCCTCCCTAGCCCTGGCCCTGCAGCGCCTGCCCAACTGCATCTGGGAGCCGCACCCAAACTCTTCCAGGCTCTGCCAGGGAGACTGGAAATTTCTGCTCAGCAGCTTCTCCGGGATGGTTTCGACACTCGGCTCAGTGGGGGGTGGGGAGGAGGAGTGAGGCTGCTCAACAGGCTCAGCTTTCTCCAGCTCTGCTGAGGCGGGGGGAGGGATGGGGGGGTCACACAGCTTTCTGATCCGTCAGAAATAATAATAACAACAACCAGCTCCAACAACAGGGACCGCGTATTGAGAGTTTACTGTGTGCCAGGCCGTGTGCTAAGTTGAGACTTTCATGGCCTCATGGAACCTTCCAGTGCCCTGGCCAGGCTGGCAGAATTAGTGACCCATCTCACAGATGAGCAAGAAAGGCTCAGAGTGGTGGAAGGGGCAGCCCCAGGCCACAGAGCTGAGAGCCTGAGGCCAGGCCGGTGACATTCCAGAGCCTCCGAGCAGATCTAGGTCACTAACTGGCTGGGGGCTGGAAAAGCTAGAAGAGGCCAGGTGGGGGCTGGGCTGGGGGAAATGCTGAGAATCCCTTAAGGAAGTTGAAGTACACAGAAGACATCCATGACTTGACCAGAAGAAACTCTGAAGCCTCGGGGAAGGCATGCTTGGAACCCGGGTCTCTGTTAGTATGTAGGAGTGTCCTCCTGGGACACAGTGGGTCCCCCTGGAGTCTCAAGGGGTCTGGAAACCTTTCTCTATTACTGGTCCTGGTAAACTAATGACTCCAGATCCATACCTCCCGCCCCCCAACACTCTTCATCCTCCCCACTGCCCGCATCCCTACCCGGATGGCTGTCTGGCTCGGCATGGTCAGATGGACAGGCAGGCGTGGTGCCTTAGTGGGGCTCCTGGCAAAGCTCCCTGCTCTAAATCAGCGCGATGGCTAGGGTGCCTGGACTGCGTGCCTGGCCCTGAGCCCCTAGGCCCCAAGTCAAACAGGAGGAATGTGTATGGGGGTGTCTGGAGAATCTCAGGCCTCAGGTAATAGAGAAGGGCAGTGAATCAGGCACCTGGGGCGGGGGCGGGGGTGTGGGCGGGGCAGCTGAGCGACCCGCAGCAGTGATGACCATCACTGGGCTCAGGTCCCCAACCCGTTAAATGGGCACACCGATCCCTTCCCTCCAGGGCAGGTGAGGGCCCAGTGGGTTCCTGGGGAACAACGCTGGGGGCCAGAGGGGGCCACCCGAGGCCTCGCTCCCCGCCCCGCCCCCGCCGGCGCTGTCTCCCAGCCCCGGGCCCGGCCGCCTAGGGCGAAGCGTGCAGGGCGCGGCGGCGGCGCGGGCCCAGGCGCCCGGTTCAGCGGAAAGGAATGTCTTGCTCGGCGGGGGAGGCCGCGGCCCCCGAGGCCGTGTAAACCCCGCCGCCCTCCCCGGGCCTCAATTATTGCGGCCCTAAAGCCCGGCTCGTTCCGCCAACCGGGCCGCTCGCCGGGTCCCCGGGATGACTCATCCCCGCCCCCTCGCCGCCGACTCCCCCTGCCCGCCCCTCCCCGCCCCGCCGCCACCCGACCCTCGCCCCACGCTCGCCCAAAGCCGGGGAGGGTCCGCGGGGTTGGGGAGTGGGTGCGCCCCGCCCCCACGCCGCTGCGGCGCGCCCTCCCGGCCCCGCCCCCGCGCCCCCTCCCCGCGCCGCCCGCCCGCTCCCTCCCCTCCCCCCTCCATAACTCAAAAGCTTGTCAAGCTGGTTCCAGACTCCTGGCGCCGGGCTCCGCTCCAGGAAAGAAAAAAAAGGAAAAAGAAAAAGGGAAAAAAGCCGGCGCGAGGGAGCGAGAGGGAGAGAGAAAGGCCCGCGGAGCGAAACTGTGCGCCACTTGCGCGCTCCGCACCGCGGGCCCTCCCCCGCCCCCCCAACCCTAACGGGGAACCCCGCACCCCCGGGCAGAGGCCGCGCGCGCGGCGCGGATCAATTATTTATGGGAGAATCAATTATTTAGCTGTCCGGGGAAGGGGAGGCGGCTGCGGAGACCACCCCGCCGGAGGTCGCGGCTCTCCCGCTGGGCCTCGGGGGTCGGGACGCGTCCCCTAGCCGGGGCTGGGGGGGCTGGGGGGTGTCTGTCCGAGAAGGCTGCCTCGGGGTGGGCTCCGGGAGGAGCGTGGGGGAACCTGCAGAAACCTCCCAGTTAGGCCGGGGCGGTTGGGGGGTGGCGGGGTGAGAAGGAGCTGGCTGGCTGGGGCGGGGGCGTGGGAAGAGCCTAGCCTGTGAATTCTTTCCTTCCTCGCTTCATTCATTCCCATGTTTCTTGCGAGCCCTCTGCTGCCACGGAGCCCACACAGAGGGCTGTGGTAGGAGAGGGTTAAGAACTGGAATTTGGAGTTAGAGCTGGGTCCGAATCCATCAGTATATTGTATTCACCCCTGCTGTGTCCCCTTAAGCTAGGAACTTGCCCTCTCTGAGCCTCCACTTCCTCTCGGGAGGGATGAAGAGGAGCAGCATGAGGGCTTGAAGGAGGTGGTGTGGGGATTCGGGGAGGTGAGGCACCTGGGCAGGGCCTGGCACGGAGTAGGCATGGAAGGAGCACTTCTCATCCTGGGGGGAAGACTCCCAGGCCCCCAGTATCCCTCCCTCTCCCCTCTCCCTGCTGTGGGTTCCGGAAAGCCTTCATCCTCTCCTGGTTTGAGACATTTGAAGGTCATTATCAAAGCCATGTCAACCCCAAGGCCTCGGCCCAGGGCCCTTACCTCTGGCTGGCTTCTCACCAGCCTGGTCCTTCAAAGGCCAGTGCATCTGGCAGCCAGAGGGGTCTGCCCCGGGCTCAATCTAATCCTCTTGCTAGTCACTTCCCTCCTCTACAGCCTCCTTCCCTGCCCTATGTCCTCCATTCTGCTTCCTACCTGCTCCTCTCTGCTTCCAGCCTGGGTGGGAGAGGTTTGGAGTCGTGAGGTCATAGGGGCCAGGGGATGTCAGAGTCCAAGTGGGGCTCAGCTCTCAGGAAAGTCCTGGCCTTCCAGGGGACAAACTTTGCTCCTGTCCAACGAACTAGTCTGTTCTCTTTCCAAGGCTCCGGAAGTTGAGGAGGCTTCTGTTTCCAGACCCAGGCTTGCCATGGGCTCACTGTCTTGTCATTAAGTCTTCCAACAACCATATGAAGTGGGCCTCGGCAGATCCTGGTTTATGGGGCCCAAGGCTTTTAGAATTGGGGGGACCCTGTTTAAGAAAAATAATGTGAAGTAATGAATACACATTTAAGCCCAGGGGCCTTGGCAGGGCCCAGGCAACGAGAGTCCCTGGAGCTAAAGGGTCCTTACCTTCTTGGCAAATCACCACTGCAGGTGGCTGGCACCATTGTCATCCCTTTGCAGAGGTGGAAATAAAGCTTAGGAACAGGGAAGGTGCTGGCCCAAGGTCACACAGCTTGGAAGGATAAAGCTGAGCTCCGAGCTCATCAGCAACACTGAACTGCCTCAGTGCATATACCACCTTACTGCCTCATCTACAACGAATCCCCCACCCCCGACCCCCCACATCCCCAGCACAGGCAAGGTCAGGCACAGCAGCCTTTGCTTCCAGACCAGCCCTGGCCCCTCCCTCCCAAGGCCTTCATGCCCTAAGGCCCCAGCCTAGGAGACTTTCTGTCTTGTGACAACAACCACACAGTGCCAGGAGGTAGGTCTCTTCTGACCTTTTGAATTCCCACAGCTGTCCATGCTCATTCCAGAACTCAGCCTCCTCAGCTGACCCTGAGGGAACACCCCCTATCAGGCAGTGAGCTCCCTGGGGGCAGGGGACTGCTGCGTCTTGTTTGGCTTCTGTTTGGCTTCGTGTTTCCCGGTCTGAGCTTCTGGTCCCAGCACAGAGGCTCAGAGTAAACGTGCATGGTGCCTGTCGCTGGAACATCTATTCCCAGCTTGGGAGGAGGGGCAGCGGAGGCAGTGGTGAGGCTGTTAAACTGCACGTTCCTGGGGCCTCTCCAGACCTTCTGAATCAGGCTGGGCACTGGGCCTGGGGCTCTGCATTTTCCAGCTCCCTGGATAAAGTAAAGCTCACTAAAGTTTGAGACTCACTGACTCAGGAGCCAGAAAGGGCAAAATGTTGCATCAGACCAAGCCCCTCTCACAAAGGGGATTCATCCCCCCCTAACTCTGGCTGATTTTTACCAGTGTACCAAGCTCATCTTCCAGCTGAGAATGAATTGTTTCTTACACTTATTAAAGACCTCCTGTATGCCTGGGACTGGATCTGAGGCTTCAGATACTCAACCTCAGTGGATACTAAAAAAAACAAAAAAACAAAAAACTTCTAAGAAGTGGGGACAATTATTATCTCCATCTTTCAGATGGAGAAACTGAGGCCTGCAGAGGCAAAGTGACTTGCAGAGGGACAAAGTGTTGGGGAATGAGGAGGCTTGAATAGGAGCATAGTCTACAGGACCAATGACCTCAGGAATATAGCTTACAAGGGTCTAATGAGAATATCTAGAGTTGAGAGTTTATCCACCAGCCCATGAACAGCTTGGAGAATCAGACATGCTACAGTCACGATAGGAACCTCAAGCAAAGATATGCAATGAAATTAGGCCACAGACCCCAAAGAAATCTAATCAAGTAGGCCTCCTCTCCCTGGTATCTTCGAGTCAGCTTTTGGGGGGGGGGGGGTGTGTGTGAAAAGATTTGCTGTATTTGCTTCAGGCAAATCTTTGCCTTTTTCTCTGTCTGCAGCTTTGGTACAAAAGGGAAGGATCCAGGCCAGCAAGAAGAGAGAACCAGGCTGGTGGTGGGCAGGTGGGCATTGCAGGCCAGCATGACTCCCTGGGCTTATCTACAGGGCTGTTATCACTTTGCTTCCCCTGAACCAGTGCTCTGTGCTAATTCTCACTCTATGACGGTGATCAAGGCATCAGGGAGATTTCAGGTGGGGAGGGGCCAATTTAGTGGTCACTGTGCCTATTGCTGGAGGGGCCAGCTGCAGCGAAGAGTGTGGACTTGCTCTAGGAGGACCCCGAAGACAGAACCAGTGGAGGCCACCCAGAGAGGTCGGTTTTGCCTCACAAGATAAACTAACAGGGCAGCCTTGTAGGTAATGAGTGACCCACCTGGGGAGGTATTCAAGGACAGGCAGGGCTGTGTGTGTCAGTGTGTATACAGAGCCATGACTCAGGAAAAGGATTGGCTAAAGCTACTTTGAGACCTTTTTCAATGTCGGGACTGGGAATTTCCATTCCTAACATAACTAACCAACCCAAGTAGGGCTGATGGGAAAAATTTACAGAGAAGAAAGGTGGCAGGGTAAAGGGCCCAGATTAGGAACCCACAGACCCTAGTGAGGCACCCAGGGGCATTGAATCAAGACCCCTCCCTTGGCTTCCAACAGAACTGCCATTTCTTGACACTCAAATGTCCTCATTTCTCTTGCAATCATCTATAAATGTCCAAGAACCCTTCATTATAATGATTAATAATATATTATGATGACTGACGATCACTAACTATAACACTCATAAGCATGAATGGAGCAGTTACTGAGACAGGCTCTATTCTAAAATAAATAAATAAATAAATAAATAAATAAATAAATAAATAAATTTATTAATGTATATAATTGACATGAAAGTCCTATGAGCAATGTCTTTACTTTTACTATCATTCCCATCTTACAGATGAGGAAACTGAAGCTAAGAGAGTGACATGAGAAGTCCCAGGACTCAGAGTTGGGCTCAGGAGGGGAGCTGGGAAGTGCCGGCAGAGGGCCAAGGAGTAGCACGCTGCCCTCCATCTATGGGGCTGCTTCTGCCCTCATGGCCCAGAACTCTGGCCACTGTCAACTGCAGTGGCCCAGGGTAGCAGAACCCAGAATGAGAATGGGGGAAGGGGCCATCTCCAACTTCTTCATTTTACACCAGGGCAGTAGGTATCAGAGAGTGGAAGAAACTTCTAAAGGTCATCAGCAAGTCCAGTGGCCACTGGGTCTCCTGAGTCTTCCTGATGGGCTTCTCCTACTGCACTCCCACATTCCACTCCTCTTTATTTATTTATTTTAAAAGATTTGTTTATTCATTCATGAGAGGCACAGACTGAGAGAGAGAAGCAGAGACACAGACAGAGGGAGAAGCAGGCTCCATGCAGGGAACCCCATGCGGGACTGGATCCTGGACCCCAGGATCACAACCTGAGCTGAAGGCAGGTGCCCAACCGCTGAGCCACCCAGGTGTCCCTCCACTCCTCTTTAAAAATGATATTTGAAAAATCACCAGTAGGGACACCTGGATGGCTCGGTCAGTTGGGCATCTGACTCTTGGTTTCAGCTCAGGTCATGATCTCAGGGTCTTGGGACTGAGCCCCGTGTCAAGCTCCAAGCTCAGCTTGAGATTCTCTTTCTCTCCCTCTCCCTCTGTCCCTCTCTTGCTCATACTCTCTCTCCTCTCTCTCTCACACACACAAATAAATCTTTAAAAAATGAAATTATAAATAAAATTTAAATGGGGGGCACTGAGGTGCCCTAGTTAAGCATCTGCCTTTGGCTCAGGTCATGATCCTCCCTGGCCTCCCCTAGTCTGGCTCCCTGCTCAACATGGAGTCTGCTTCTCCCTCCCCCTCAGCCCCTCCCTCCCTCCTGCTTGTGCTCTCTTTTCTCTCTCTAGATCTCTTTTAAATAAAAACATATCTTAAAATATAAATAAAATTTAAAATTGTCAGTAGTAGCATATTGCTAAGAAAACATTATTGAGGGACACCTGGGTGGCTCAGCAGTTGAGCATCTGCCTTCAGCTCAGGCATGACCCTGGGGTCCCAGGATCGAGTCCCACATTGGGCTCCCTGCATGGAGCCTGCTTCTCCCTCTGCCTATGTCTCTGCCTCTCTCTCTCTGTGTCTCTCATGAATAAATAAATAAAATCTTAGAAAAGAAAAGAAAAGAAAAGAAAAGAAAAGAAAAGAAAAGAAAAGAAAAGAAAAGAAAACATTATTGGGTTGAATGGGTGGCTCAATGGGTTAAGCAACCGGCTCTTGGTTTCTACACTGGGCATGGAGCCTACTTAAGATTCCCTCTGCTCCTCCCTCACTACAAGTGCCTGCAGGCTCTCTCCCTCTCTCTCTCTCTCTCTCTCAAAAAATAAAAAATAAAAAAAAATAACCACACACACACACACACACACACACACACACACACCACAAATTACCAAAGGAAGCAGAAGACCTGCTGCAGGTGAAGCAGTGATGTGCCCAGAGATTGTTTCCCCGCTTGCAAAATGGGAATCATGACAGTGCTTCCCTGCTGACCTCATAGGGAGGGTCAAGGTTAAAGGGAACAGTGGGTATGAAGCCACTTGTAAACCGGAAGACATTATCAAAGTGATCATCTTTGAATGTTGGGCGTAGAAATTAGAAGTAGGAGCTGCAGCTCCTCCCAGGGAAATCGAACTCAAATTCAGGGCTCCGAAACAATCAATTCTTCCAGGGTTAGATCCTCCCTAGAAAGCACCCCAGGCTATTTCCTCATCTGTCCACCTGGAAGTCATTCACTGAGCCGTCACCTGTGTGCAGCTGTGTGTTCAGCTCAGCGGCCTCAAGCACAGGCTCTGGGTCACTCTTCCTTGGCCTGAGTTAAAGGGTCGGCTTGGCCACTCCGAGCTAACACCAACTTCCCTGTGGGAGCCTCAGGGTGTCTGTTAGGATGCAGCCTAGCTCTTCTAGCAGAACCCAAGGAACCCGAACTAGAGGAGAGAAGAGCTGATTTCCTTGGTGTGTCAGTCTAGGGGGCTCCGCTCTGGGAGCTGGTCCAGGGCCCACGCTCCTTCTGTCTTCCCATCTTGTGCGGGACTGCCTCCATCCACAGGGTGGAAGATGGCCACCGTCTCCCCTCTCCAATCCTTCCTGGGAGTGTTGGGAAGACCCAGGAGGTGGAGACCACCCCTTCCTTTTAAGGGAAGCTGGAAGGTGCTTGGACACCTTGCTTGTGTCCCATTGGCCAGAACAGATCACATGGCCATGCATGCAAGGGAGCCTGGGATATGTAGTATTTAGCCTGGCAGCCCTGGACCTCTTTAAAACCCCAGAGGGGATGTTCTGTTACTAAAGGGAAGATGGCAGAAGGGATACTGGGCAACAGCCGACAGTCTCTGCCATGTAGGATTCAAGGAGATACTCTGGGGAGACACTCAGCACAGGGCTAGATATACGGCCGTGCTCAGGGAATATGTGACATTAATTGGTATCATAAGTGTGTCCTTTTCACTTTCCCAAGGGATCCAGGGACCTTGGGGTGGCTCAGGTGGCTTCGTGGGGGCCTCCATCCCATGCCCTCCACCTTCTAGGTGATGAGGAGAAGCACCGAGAGACAGCAAACCCCAGCCACCCAACAGCCCAGGCCAGGGAGGATCTCAGGCCTCCTGTCTCTCTTCAAGGAAGAAACAGGAAAACAGCCTTTACTTCAGGGCTCAGAGACAAGGAGAAATGGTGACATTGGGGCCCTTGCAGCCCTGCCCCCCGGCTGCCTCTGAGGAACATGGCAACCTCTGTTGCTTTGTGGCTCAAGGCCGGGTCCGCTCTGCTATGTTCTGGCTCTCGGACGCTGGTCAGGACACCAGACAGGCGTCCTTGTCCCCCCAAACGCAGCACCAGCTGATTTGAGCTCAGAAGCATTCCCTCTTTAAATATTCTCCTCTGAACTCAGAGCCCTTTCCAGCCCTAGGAGGACTGACAGATGACATGGGAAGGTGTGTGCTGTGTCCCTACAGGTCCAGCTCCCCCCAGCCACCGAGTAGAAGGGTCTCTTCTCCTGCAGACGCTGGGTTCAGTGTCAGGAGCTGCGACCCCCTGATCAGATGACCCTGACTCTGCCTCTTAGCAGCTGTGATCACTGACCTCTCCGATTATAATGGGAATGATTAGGGCATCTGCATCTCCATCTTACTATAAAGATTTATAGAATAAACCACCCAAGGTGTTTGTGGAGGGAAAAGGTTCACTGAATGATGCCTGCTTAGATCAGGATTATGCCAATTATTTTCTTCCATGCGTTCCACAGTCCTTGACTGCCTGCCACCTGTCCATGCCTCCTGCTGTCCACATCCTAAGCCTTTTCAGAGGCCCCTGGATGGATGGGGCAGGTCCTCCACATATGCCAGCTTTGCACCCCAGCATTCACACTTTCCACAATCATGATGAATTAATCCTGTGGGTGGAACACTGCCTTCCAGACAAGGAATCCCAAGCCAGCAGGGATTGTGACTATTTCATTCACGCAGTACCCTAGTGCCCGGCACAGGTCTCGGCGTGACAAGGATTCTAGGAAATGCTTGTGGAATGAATGAATGGATGGGCAAATGAATGGGCGGATGGATGAGCAAGGTGTTTTGCCATCAGCCTGAGGTTGTGTATCTAAGAGCAGAGTTTACAGACTTGGAAAGACTCTGATTTGAATGTCAACTCTGTCATTGACTTGCTAGGTGACCAGAAGCAAGACGCTGCTTCTTCACTTGATCTCAAAACTGGACTGACCCTCTGTCCTCTACTACTAGAGAAGTCAGGTTTGGCTAATAAAAGCTTTCATTCGTTCATGAACACAGTGAATCCACAAACATTTTCTGAGTGTCCTCTGGGTGCTGGGGGCCCGGGCTGGGTGATGGTAGCTGGGGATAAAAAGGAAGACCCTGTACTGGAGGGGGAGGTGGAGGAGGGAGAGACCCTCAGGTCCATCCTCTGCGCAAAGGAAGTGGCTGAGGCCCTCTATCTGCATCCTGTCCTCCCCCACCCCCCATGGCCCTTCCATCTGTGTCCTTTTCCTGTGGCTCTTTCATCTGGGCTTGGGCAGGGGGCTCTGTGCCCCCCACCCCCACCTGCAGCCATTTCCTGCCCTCCTGTCATCTGCTTCCTTTGATCCTTTTGTCAAGAGACTTCTGGAAGCCTCTGGACCATTGGCAACCTTGGCAACCTCCTCCCCTGGGCTGGTCCTGGTCTGTTGACCTCACCGGGGCAGGGGGTCAAAGTGGGCTTCTCTTGGGATGCTGCCCTGGGAGGCAGGTGGGTCCTGGTGTCATTCATTCATTCATTCATTCATTCATTCATTCATTCACAGGTCCCAGGCCTGTTTGGGGCTCATAAAGTAAACAAGGCAGTCATGCTCCCTGTCCTCATGGAGCCCCCAGCCCTTTGCACACCAAAGGAAGGAACACTGAGCTAGAAGTCAGGCCTCTAGCTAGCACCATCATCTCTGAGCCTCGGTTCCACATCTGGTGCGTGGGGGCGGCCGGAGATAGCACAGGACCACATGCTCTGCAAGCTCTCCCAATCTGGAAGATCATGAGAGGTCATGGGAGTGCCTTGGCCTTGCCAGAATGGACTTCCCGGACACAGGAAGGGGCCTCCGGAACCAGCAGAGAGGCAGGGGAGAGGCCAGAGGTCCAAGTATGAAAAGAGGTAGATACCCATCATTGGTCAGAGAGTGAACGGGGGCTTGGCCTGTGCCCTCCACTTGGCACGGGCGTCCACGCCTGGCTCAGGGCAGGAGCTCAGCTGATGCTTGTCTGGGGGCTGCCATTTACTGAGCACTTACCATGTGTCAGGCATGCCGGGCTGAGCTATTTACACCAGGTCCCAGTCTGTTAGCTCCTCATGCTGGTCCTATGAGATAGATGTCATTATTCTCCCCATTTCACAGATGAGAAAAGAGAGGCACAGAGATGAGTTCTGCCCAGGGCCCCGTGATTTGCAGATGGCAGAGCTGGCTTTTGAACTCTACTGACCTGACTTCAGCCCCTGTGCTATTCTGTCCCTTGGTGAATGACAAGGGGGCTGGGCTCCAGGCATCAGGACCTTGGGCTCACCTCTGCCCTTTCCATCTTTCCCCTCAGTGGTTTCAGCAGGGTGGCTGGTGAGATCTCACCCAGGGGAGATGGGAAACAGTCAGGAACCAGAATAGAGGGCAGCCCAGGTGGCTCAGTGGTTTAGCGCTGCCTGCAGCCCAGGGCGTGGTCCTGGAGACCCAGGATCGAGTCCCACGTCGGGCTCCCTGCATGGAGTCTGCTTCTCCCTCTGCTTGTGTCTCTGCCTCTCTGTGTGTGTGTGTGTGTCTCTCATGAATAAATAAATAAAATCTTAAAAAAAAAAAAAGGAACCAGAATAGAGGCCCACCTCCCAAGGGAGGTTGTCCAGAGGACAGCAGCGTGGGCTGATAGTAGTCTTCTCCCCGTCTCACCCCCGACCCCTGGAGACCCTTTCCTCTGCAAACCCAGGGAGGCCCAATCCATCCATCCACTCATCCATTTGTTCCCTCATTGGCTCAGAATACACAGATGAGCAAGTGTCTGTCCCCTGGAGGACTGTGTCCTTAGGGAACATCCTGAAGGACAGCCAAACGGACACAGGTGAACAGGTGAGGGAGGTAGTTGGGGCGTGGTGGGGAGAGGCAGGCAGAGGAGGGAATGTGGCCTGGGGCAGAGGCAGGATGGCCCTTGAGGAGGTGACATCTGCTGAGACCTGAGGATCAGGAAGCAGAGGGCTTTCAGATATCAGGACCTCAGGACCGGTGAGTGCAGAGGTCAGAAGGGTGGCAGGCAACCTGGTGCTAGAGGTAGAGAGGGAGGGAGGGCAGGAGGGGAGGGACCCGATGGGGCAGCAGGGTCGCGATGGGCTGGAACGCTGAGCCAGAGCTGGACACCTTCTGGGTAGAGCGTGCAGCTGTCAGGAGCCAGTCGAAACCCGATCAAGTCCTTTAAAGTTTCCATAGGCTTCCCAGGGGCTGCATGAGTAGGAGGCTGAGGAGAAGGGGACATGGAGGCAAGGAGGCCCAGATGAGGCTGGTGTAGGGGGGAGAAGATGAGGCTAGACTTGGGCGTGGCTGTGGGCAGGGAGAGGGGATATGCTTGCCTGTGACTGGGCATGGGGGTCAAAGAGGACTCTGACTTTGGGGACCTTCACTTTTCAGCATGTGGAGCCAGGGGACAGAGGAGGGCTGGAGGCTGGGGTGAAGGGGCCAAGCCCTGGACTGCAGCTCGACTTGGACTGTCCAGGGACTCGCAGGACTGTCACCGCTGCCCACAACCCACCCCCAGCCCTGCACCCCCATTCTCTCATGATTGATGAAGGCCCCATGCAGTGTTTGCTCAGCTGGCTGAGCCCTCTGGGGCCGGCTGTGGGTCTGTCCGTGCACATCTGTCTGTCTCTGGGAGGAGGAAACCAGAGGGGAGGGGAGCTGAGGCAGAATGGAAATCCACCAGGGTTGGGAACCAGGCCCTCCCCATTCTGCTTTGCTGCAGTGACTCACCGGGGGGAAATGGACTAGTCCAGACCAAGAGCCCCTGCTGGCTATGGGTGGTGCAGGCCTGGGGACTCGGCCCCCACCACTGCCAGCTGTTTACCCTCAAGGCCTTCCACCTGCTAGAGACCCCAGGCTCCATCCAGGACTGTTCCCCCTGGGGCCTGAGGAGGGCAGTTTTCGGGTCACGGGCTCTGGGGGAGCTGTGGGGCCCCAGGACTGGGAAGATACCACCCTGCCCACTTCTCCTCCATGACCTGACTCAGACATGGCCCCACCACCGACCCATCGCCCCCTTTTTGCTCTCCTCCCTCACCCCTCTGTCCAACAAATCTAGCCTTTAAGGCTTTTTGTTCAGGCCACTCAGCCCCTCTGTCTGCCTCCCCAGACCGGCCCCCCATTATGTCTCACCTGGATATCTAGCAGCGGCCTCACCTGGTCTTCCTGCTCTTACCTTTGCCCCTGCACTCCCTGCTACTCAAGGCAGCCAGAGTGATCTTTCTGGAAGTGCTACTGAATATGTCACTTCTCTGTCTCAAACCTTCCATGGCTTTCCATTACCCTCAGCCTGACATGGAGACTAACACAAAGCCAGAATGGCATGACCCACACTGACCTCTCTCCCTCCCTCCCTCAGTGCTACTTTCTGTAGCTCCCTGCATGTGAAATGGAGGATTTTTCAATTTTTCTAATTAGCCCTGTTTTAGTCTCACCCCCTGGATCTTTGCACATGCTACTGTGTCCTTCAGCAGGAGCATCCCCACAGCCTCTTGCCTGGCTGATCCTTTTTTTTTTTTTTTTAAGATTTTATTTATTTATTCATGAGAGACACAGAGAGAGGCAGAGACACAGGCAGAGGGAGAAGCAGGCTCCCTGCAGGGACTCCGATGCAGAACTCCATCCCAGGATCCCGGGATCATGCCCTGAGCCAAAGGCAGGAACTCAACCACTGAACCACCCAGGTGCCCCTGCCTGGCTGATTCTTACTCAAGCTTTGGGTCTCAGGTTAGACCTCTCCTTCTCTGCCCTCTCCCCGTCAAAGCAGGCTGGGTCAGGGGCCTCCTCCAGGCCCCCATGAGACCTTGGGCTTCCCGCAGCACAGCCCTGACAGCCCTAGACAGGGCCTCTCCTTCAGGGCCTGTCCATGCCCAGCATCTGGTAGGTGTCCGGGAGAAGGTTCAAGGGCAGCCAGGGAGGACCGCTGGGGAGCAGGGCTGAAACAGGCCCTGCTCAGGCCTCCTGGTTTTGTATGGGGAAAGGAGAGGAGGGGGCTCTTGGAGCAGTTATTACAGCAAATGTGATGCCCCCCCCTTCCAGGGCTCTGGCATAGTCCCACGGAAGATCCTCATCCCCTGCCACTAATGGAGGAGGCAGCCGGAGGTCACCACGGGGCCTCTACCCACAGGATGATAGCAAGGCTGATGAGCAGTGCTCTGTGCTGAGGGCTGCACCTGCCTGAGCTCATTCTGTCCTTTTATCACCCCCAGTTCACAGACTAGGAAGCTGAGGCTCTGCTGGGCACAGCGACTTGCCCAAGGTCACTCGATCCTGCCAGAGCTGGAATGGGAACCCAGGATCCTGGCTGCTCACGACCAGCTGGTCACCGGTCACCACCTGGCTGAGGGTGGACACTTCTCCCAGGCTCAGTAGGCCTTGGTTCTTCTTCTGAGAAATGGACATCCTAAAGCAATGACTATGCAGAGGGCGTTTGTGAAATCAGTGTGCTGCTGGTTAGTGCAGTGGCAGGTGAAGTTTCCAGAAGAGGAGGGTCAAAGAGGGGCAGTGATGTAGCCATGGTCACAGAACACGGGGCAATCTGTATGGGCCTCTGAAGCCAAGGCAAGTGGTATCCAGTGAGATTTTTCTCAGTTAAGCTCCTCTCTGTAACCACAGCCATGGTGACTGGCCTGCTGGGTGTGGCCTATTCAGCCCTGTTCTGAGGGAGTCGGGAGACTGTGGTGTCACAGCTGTGGCTTCAGGCTCTCTCCCATCCTGGGCAGGAGCAGGGGTAGGGGATGCAGGCGGGGAGGCACACTTCCATCCCACTAGGGGAGGCAGCTTCAAAGGGACCATGGAATCCTGAGCCACTGGAAGCTAGAGCCTCCTTCCCTGCAGAGGCTTGGGGGACTCAACATAGCACTTTACCTCCCCTTCCCTAGCACAAAGCTGGGAAGCTCCCCTGGGAGCCTTGGTGGCAGCAAAGGAGCCAGGGACTGGTCTGCAGCCTGGCCTGGCCCCATGGGAAGAGTACTGGATAGGGAGTCTACGTCAGGCTCTGGCATGGCCTTGCTGCACACCTGGGCCATCGTGCCCCTCTTGGACCTGGTGGGGGCACCACTGGTTTGCCCTGGATGGAGCTAAGTGGTTAACATTTTATTCCTGAATCCTCAGAACCATCCCTGTGAAGCTGCCAGTATAATTCCCCTGCTCTCTGTGAGGCTTGGAGGAGTGAGGGGACCCACCCAAGTTCACACAACAGGAATTTGGCTTTTCAATTTATGGAGGGGTCTAATGGACATAACAATAACTGCAGAATTTGAGGGGCTTGGGCATCTATATAATGCCCAAAAAACCATCATTGCTATCAGGGCAGTGAACATATCCACCGTCCTCCAAAAGTTCTCTTGTGCTCCTTTGTGGGACTTCCTGGTCCCCAATGTCCCACAGCAGCCACTGAGCTGCTTTTTGTCACTACAGTTAGTCTGCATTTTCTAGAATGTTCTATAAATGGAATCACACAGTATGCATTCTTTGTTGCCTGGCTGCTCTCACTCTGCATCGCGACCTTGAGATTCCTCCATGGTGTTGCGTGTCTCAAGAGTTCATTTCTTCTTACTGCTGAGCCATGTTCCATGTAAGGACGTACCACAAACTGTTGAGCCAGTTGCCTATCGATGGGTTGTTTTCCAGTTTTGCTCGTTACACATGAAGCTTCCATGAAGATTCGTGCGTTAAGTCTTTGCATTGACCTAAGTTTTCATTGCTCTGGGAAAAATGCCTTAGAGGGGAATCGCCTGTCCTGTGGTAAGTGTACGTTTCAATTTTTAAAAAGCTGCCAAATGTTTTCCCAAGTCGCTGAACCACTTGACATTCCCACCAGCCATGGTGAAGGGTCCTAAAGGGGGATGGGGACTGGAATCGAGGCCTGCCCAGCTCCGGAGCCATGGGCCCTCACCGCCAAGCCCCAGCCCTCCCCAGCCCTCCCTCCTAGCTGGCCTGGCTCCCTGGGCTGGCTGGCTAGCTGGAGAAGGAGCCCACGGACAGCAGGGGCTGAGATGCTCTCCACCCGCAGGAGCAGGTGCCCCCTGCCCACCTGCCCACTGCACTGGCACCCCCACCCCTGCAGGTCTGGTTTCCTCTTTGAGCAGGGCCATGCCTTCCCAAGGGGCCCAGAAGCTCCTGGAAGGCAGGGCTGGGCACATAGTGGGCTCAGGGGAAAGGCCAGTTGGGGGGGGGGCTGCAGGGCTGTACCCTCTGTGGACCCCTGTGGCTTCTGGCTTGCAGAGGAAGGAGGGGGGTCTCCCAGGCCAGTGACAAAGGCTTCTGGGGCATTGGGGGGGGGGTGCTGAGGATTTTATTGGGCTCCTTACCAAGGCTGCAGGGGAGAGGGGTGTGTGTGTGTGTGTGTGTGTGCTGGTAAAAGACAGTCCCTTTGAGCTCCGAGAGAGGAGAAAGAAGCCATCGGAACCTTGGCAGAGGGGGAGACAGAGACCCAGAACCCGAGAGAGAGGCAGTCAAAGCCAGGAGGGGCGCACTCCCCCTGCAGACCCCGGGGAGGAGGGAAGGAGGCGGGAGGGGTGCGCGAGGGGAGCAGGGCTTCTTCATTAAAAATGAACCCCCGGAGCCGGGCCCGCAGCGGCCGAGGAGCCGGGCTGCCGGCAGCCTCCCTCTCGCTGGAGCACAGAGGCCCGCGCCGGCTCCAGCCGCCCGCGGCCGACCTCACGCGTCCTCAAAGCCAGCCTGGCCCACTTCCCCCGCCGGTTGCCACAGCAACTGAGCTCTGAGTAATCAGCCGCACGGTGACCTTTCTTCCCCCGGAGAGAGGGAGGGAGGGAGGGAGGGAGGGCGGAGGGAGGGAGGCAGCGCTCGGGAGGGGGGAGGAGGAACGAGGGAGAGGAGGAGGGACGGGAGGCAGAGAGGAGAACAGAGGGAGAGAGATGAAGAGGAGGAGGGGGGAGGATGGAGGCGAGAGAGGGGGGAGCGACGGAGGAGGAGGGGAGGAGGAGGAGGGAGGCTGAGCGCGGTCAGAGCAGTAAAAACACTGCATCTGGGGTCTGGGGGCTTTCGGGGATGGAGCTGGCAGTCGGAAGCTGGAGAGAGGAGGGGCAGCTGGCCCTGCAGCGCTGCGGTGGGGGTGGGGAGGACCCCGGGGGTACTGACCTGGACAGATGAGACCCCACACTCCCTCACCCGCCGCCGCCCCCCAGCTCTCCAGGGCTGCCTCTCCCAAGTCCTGGGCGGTTGTGAGAGAATGAGCAGTGCCTGTGTGCTCTCTGGCTCAAAAGGTACCCTCTCCCGGCGGCAGCAGCAGCAGCGTGGACTCCCCCATTCCCCAGATGGGAACACTGAGGCCAGGGAGCTGGTTTGCAGCTTCAGGTCCGGGTGCTTGAACCCTATGACACCTCTTTCTGCCTAACTGCTTACCCCTGGGAGGTGAGCTGCAGCCAGCCAGAAGAGGTGGGGGTGAGTCCTCCACCACTCCCACGTCCCCCACTACTCAGGTCTCTGGCCTCAGTTCCCTTGGTTGTAAAGTAGAGATCCTGGGGTGGGAGGGATGCTTACTGCCCAAGGAGACAGCACTGGTTAAGGAGGATCCAGGCAGCCTCTACACCCAGATTTTTTTTTTTTTTAAGATTTTATTTATTCATTCATGAGAGACAGAGAGAGAGGCAGAGGGAGAACCAGGCTCCCTGCAGAGAGCCCGATGCAGGACTCATCCCAGCACCGCCCCCCCCCCCAGCACCTCCCAGGACTCCAGGATCACCATCTGAGCCAAAGGCAGAGGCTCAACCCCTGAGCCACCCAGGTGCCCCTACACCCACATATTGATTTGAGATTCGCTAAACATAGCGAGAGCAAGGCAGGTAGGATGGGAGACCCAGAGAGGATGTGAGCTGAAGGAACCTGGAGAGGCATGGGTGCAGAGGGGAGCCCCTGGGGTGCAGGGGCACCACCCTGAGAGGGCACGGAAACCTCGTGGGCCCTGCTATCCTGCCAGCCCACCCTCGCTCCTCCGTGGCTCCGCAGCCCTGGGCCAACACCAGGCCCATCACCCGCCTGGCCCTGGGGACCCGCAGCCGTAGGGACCAGTCTGGAGTCACAGCCGCGCCCACGGGATGGGGGAGGGACGACAGATGGTTGGAGGTGCCATTTTAACCAGAGTCTGCAGCAGTTGGGGAAGGAGAGGGGGGAACCTAGGGCTGGAGGGGGGCTGGGACCTGGCATTGCTGCTTCCTCAGGGCCTTTGGCTCCTACTTCTCCCACCTGGGCACCTGTCCCCAGCTCTGGTTGCTCACCTGACCCAACAGCCCTGTCACTTGGGCTGCCCAAACTCCTGTAGACTCTGTGGGTGCCCCTTGGGTCTTACAAGGTGTGTGGCGAGGCAGGGGCAACAGTGGCAATCCCTTAAGTCCCTACCACCCACGAGGAGAACCCCATGACCACCCAGCATGCAGCGAGGATGCAGCCACTGACCTGGGACTGCCAGGGGCTGGCAGGGGAGTAGCAGGAGGGCTCATGGGCTGTGGGGTGCTGAAGGCCCCAGAGTCCAGCCCTCGGATCCAGGCTTCAGCTGGAGTACTCAGGGCACATGAGGAGCAAAGCTTGGGAGGGGTCCATGTTTCTATCCTAACTCAGCACTGAAGTTCATTCCAGAACTTCTCCAGACCTCAGTGTTTGCTTCTCCATCAGGGAAGGGTGTCGGCCCCACCCTGCGGGCTGGCAGGCAAATCACCTACTTTGGTGAAGGAATGGCAAAGCGAGGCCCATCTTTTACAGGTGAGGAAAGCAAGACTCAGAGAGGCCAGACTGCTCACCCAGGGTCACCTGGCTGCTGAGGGGAAGCCCCGTGCCCTGGGGTGTGGGGAATGAGGTGCATGTAAAGCTCAGGCTGTGAGCCTGCCTGTTCCCTGGGGTTCTTGGCTCCCTAGAACTTCCTCATTCCAGAAACCTGCATGCCCCAGAGCTTTGTGAAATAAGGGACAAGCCCCAGGGGGGCCATTTGGCCCCAGGGCAGGAATACTAGCATTGTCTCCCGGAGCCCACCTGGGGCCCCACACCTGGCTGAGCACCCAAGATCTCTGTCTTGTCACAGAGATCACCCTGGGAGATGGGTGCAACCCATCTCTCTGTTTTCAGATGGGGAAAGTGAATCTCAGGCGGGTGCAGGGACTTGCCTCAGGCCCCCACAGCACTGAGTGCCAGAGCTGGGATGAGAATCCACTTCTGGGACCTCAGAGATGGCCTCTTAACTCCAGACCAGATCAGCCAGGCTCGACCAAACTTGAGGGACTGTTCCCTGTGTTGGACTTGGCTATGAACAGAGTTCCCTGGGCACCATCAGAAAATATTGATGGGAGCTGCATGGAAGGTCCCTGTGGTGCAGGAAGGAGCAGGCTCATCACAGGATAGGCACGTGGCTGGGTGAGACTGGTCAGTAGGGTTGGGAGGCCATGGTGCCAGGAGTACTCACAGCCCAGGAATCTTTTCTGATCTTTGAGCATTGAGGGGCAGGGACCATTTCCCTTTTTTTTTTTTTTTTTAAGATTTTATTTATTTATTCATGAGACACACACACACACACACACACAGAGAGAGAGAGAGAGAGAGAGAGAGAGGCAGAGACACAGGCAGAGGGAGAAGCAAGCTCCATGCAGGGAGCCTGACGTGGGACCTGATCCCGGGTCTCCGGGATCAAGCCCTGGGCTGAAGGCGGCGCTAAACCACTGAGCCACCCGGGCTGCCCCACCATTTCCCTTTTTGATAGATAAAAAAGCTGAAGTCCAAAAAGGCAGGATGACTTACTACAAGTCCCATTGGGCTTTAGGGACAGAATCAGGGCAAAGGGGGCAGCCACCGTGGCTCAGCGGTTTAGCGCCGCCTTCAGCCCGGGGGCTGATCCTGGAGACCAGGGATCGAGTCCCACTTCTGGCTCCCTGCATGGAGCCTGCCTCTCCCTCTGCCCGTGTCTCTGCTTCTCTCTCTCTCTGTGTCTCCCATGAATAAATAAAATCTTTAAAAAAAAAAAAAGAATCAGGGCAAAGGCAAGATTCTTTGACCCCCAACCAGTGTGCTTTTTGCTGTGTGTCAGTGCTACCCACCCACTCACTCATTGATCTCTCCTCCCATCCATATACCCCTATCTACCTACTCACCTACTGATCCATCTACCCAGCCTCCGTCCACCCATCCATCCACTCACCCACCTATCCACTCATCTATCCATTCTCTCATCTGCCCACCCATGCATTCACATGTCCATCCACCCACTCACCTACCTATCCACTTACCCATCCATTCATAGAACCTGTTCACTTATCCATCTTCCCATCTTACATTCATCTACCACTCACCCACTACTCATCCATCCACTTACTTATCCATCCATCCACCCATCCATCCACTTATTTTTTTCCATCCACTTATTTATCCATCCATCCACTTATCCATCCATCCATCCATTTATTCATCCCTCCTTCCCTCCCTCCATCCATCCACACATCCATCCACTATTCATCTACTCATTCAGTTATCTAGCCATCACCCATCCAACGACTTTTCACCCACCCGAGTATCCATCCATCTAACCCACCATCCACTTATCTCATTTTATTTTTATTCTATAACCATTCTGAGTCTTGTTTCTGCAGCCTTTAGTTAGGAAACATATGTTCAGGTGAGCTGGGCGCTGATCCTTCCTCTGTGCGGAGGTGCACCAACTCCCCAAACCCCCCTTTCAAAATATCAATTCCAGAGGTTGTCATAAAATGGACCAAGAGCCATCAGCCCAGGGGCCAAGGACCAAAAGGATTGTTTGGACCAGGGATGGGGCAGCTTCTGCTCCTGCCTCTAACATGCTGTGTGACAATTGAGCAATTGCGAACTGAGAATAATTGTCCGGTCCTCTGACAATTGGAGGAACAAGCGGAAGCTTTAGAAAGGCAATAGCCCTTCACCAACATGAGGGAGAGTTTTTTGAAGGGGTTAGTAGGGCTCAGTCTTTGAGGCATACTCTCTCTTATTACTAAAACCTGCCAGAAAGTTCGGTTGATTCTGCTCAGACCAGCTAGATAGTCATTCATTCATCCATCCATTCGTTCATTTGCACCAACTGTGTACTAGGGCCCATATAAGACTCCAGGGATCTAGAAATCAATACAGATAGCTTCTGCCCTCAAGAAATTGGCTGATACTTGGCTCTGAACAGAAATCGGTCACTTCACATGGGTTCTGGTTGAGGCTTGAACTTAGTCCTGGGGGATTCGAGGAATGTCAGCTGTGCCTGGGCTGCGCAGGTGAGGAGGGAGTCCCCAAGGGGGAACGTACTCATGA
Organism: Nyctereutes procyonoides; assembly: GCF_905146905.1. NCBI lineage: Eukaryota > Metazoa > Chordata > Mammalia > Carnivora > Canidae > Nyctereutes > Nyctereutes procyonoides. The sequence goes on from NW_026575020.1 coordinate 36,368,146, forward strand.
TCTGGAAGGGCCGAGGGTGTGGAGAAGGACGTGCAAGCAGAAGGGAGAGCACATGCAAAGTCCTGGGGGCCCCGGGGGAAGTTCTTTGAGTACCTACTAAGTGTCAGGCACTGTAGCCAGTGTTCCCACCTCATTATCTCAGTGGATCCTACTGACGATGCTACCGGGCTGGCAGGATCCTTTTGCACATTTCACTAATGAGAAAGCTAAGGCTCAGAGAGGACCAGCAGCTTTCCCAAAGACGCACAGCATCCACACGCTAGATCTCATACACCAGCCTAGGCCTGTTGGTCTGACTCCGAAGTCTGGAGCCTTTGCCCATTCTCCCTCACCTTGAGCATCTCCTCCTCAAGGTGAGGGTAGGGGAGAAAGCACTCTGTCACCACTCATGTCTTTCAGGCAGCTTAGGAGGCTCATGCATTCATTCAATTAACAAATACTTACCCATTCCTCCTCCGGATCAGGGATCAGGCCAGGAGGTGTTGGAGGGTTGAGCAGTGACAGGACAGGACCCTCCCTGCTCTGGGGCCGGCAGGGGGGACTCCCAGTTAAGGGGATGCTCAGGGGACTGACCTCAACCTCAAAGCCCTGAGTCACCCAGGCCTAAAAATAAACCCAGGTGCCATCCAAGCCCAAAGAGTGGGGACCACAGGCTCCCAGAGCAGAGGCTGGGGAGGCATCAGGCAGAGCTGTCAGCTCAGAGCAGGCTCCTCTCATCAGCATGGGGCCCCAGCCTCCCTGCTTAAAGATCGCCTCGGGCGCTCTCTTAAAGATGCTAACGCTGCAGCTGACATTTGGGAGATCCTGGCAGGCGATCAAACCCAAGCTGAAAATCGGAGCTGCTGGGCGGGGGCGGGGTGGTGGTCACCAGGCAGCAGGGACCCAGGTTGGTTGGAGCTGAGGGCGACAGGACTTGGGCAGCTGGTACCGGCTGAGTCTGTGCCTCCAGCCTGGCCCTGCGTGGCCAGGCTGGGTATCCGGCTCTCTGCTGGAAGAACTCCAGGACACAGAAAGCAAGGACGCAGGAGGACAGTGGTCAGGAGACACTCAAGCTTCTTAGCCTTCTTAGCTCAGCCTCAAACTCCAGCTCACTGTCAATAATCAGACCAACTGGCTAAAAACATAAACAGAGTGATGGGTTATGGAAAAGAGGTAAGATGGAAAGAAGTTGCTGGTGCTAATTCCATCTCTCGCTGTACCCAATGCTGGGTCCCTCCCAGTGCAGAGAAGAGTGCAGCAAGGAAGCTGAGGGTCAGAGGGAGGAGTTAGGAGAGAACATCCCCAGGCCACCTCCCACCTCTGCCTTGGACACCATTGCCCTTCCACAGACTTTGACAAGCCTGAGCCAACCTCATCTCCTTTGTCTTCCTTTATATCCAGTCTCCTTCTGCCCACCTATCTACCACGATCCACCCACTCCAACCCACTCATCTAGCCAATCTACCTACCTTCCACCTAACGGATTCACCCACTGCTCTTCCACCTGTCCAACCATCCATCCATCCAATGAATCAATCATCCTCTTCATCCATCCATCTGCTGACTCGTCCACTCAGCCCATCCATCTCCCTCCGTTCAACCGTGTCCCCTCCTGATACCAACATCCATTCATCCATCCCTCCAAATGTCCATCCATTCTCCACGCGTTTGGGTCAGGCCATGCTGTGCACAGGAGAGGTGCACCCAGCTCAGTGTTAGGGGGTCAGGAAAGGATTCTAGGAGGGAGAGGCCTCTCTGCTGAGACATGAAGAATAAGCAGCAGGAATCCAGGTAGAATGTGGAAGGGAGAGTCTTCCCCAAAGAGATGGGAGGCGAGAGACAGAGACACTTTGTAGCCGACCAGAGAGCTGAGAGAGGCTGACTCGGGCTGAGTGGGTGGCAGGCCGGGGCCTGAAGCTGGGACAACTTGTCTGGCACAGAGTCAGGCCCATGGGATTGTGGGAAGGGAAGTGAAATATTCAGTCCCATGGCTGTCTACTGCCCCGATGCCTCCAGATGGGCCCCCTCCGGGTCCTGCAGCACTCCCACCCATCTGTCCCACCTCCAAATCCCAGGGATGCTCACAGCCAGATATCCCTACAGACCTCCCCTCACAAGCTTTTACTTAGTGTGTGGGAATTCTAAAATTCTAGCTTCTCCGGGTCGGAGTTGTGCCTTATCCTTCTTGACATCCTGTTCTGCAGCACTGAGCCAAAGCTATAAGTAAATAAATAAATAAATAAATAAATAAATAAATAAATAAATATCAAGAGATAAAAAATATATTTTCTTTCTCCAACCTCTCCCCTCCCTCCTCTTGGAGAGCCCTTCCACACCCCAGGCACTCTGTCCTAAAGCCCCTGTGCCGTCTGCATCTCTTTCCTCTTTCCCAGGTGACCTCGCCTTGTCTGGTCAGTCACCCAGATCTGTCAGTTCCATCTGACAACCGTGAATCTGTCACTCCTCTACCTGCTAGGCCACCAACCTCCTCTGTCCTCCCACTGCTCTCCATCCAGGACATGTACAAGAGGCACTCTGAGAGAGGCTCTAAAATTTAAACTTGACCACTCTAGTCTCCTACTTAAACCTTTCATGGCTTCCCGTGGGCTTCTGGATAAAGCCCTAGGTCCCTGTCATTGCCTCTATGACCCTTCCCAAGGTGGCTGATGCTGTCTTCTCTGGTCTCCAGGTTCATCCCTCTAAAGATATGAAAGCCATCAAGTTCACTGCTGTCTATACTGGGTCTTCAAAGCCACCCTGGCCCTGGCTGCTGGACTTTCTCAGCCAAAAAGCCTAGAAACATCCTGAGTCTTCAACTCCCTGCCCGCCCCTACACTTGACTCCTCTTAGGCCTCACATTCTGTCCCCATGAGCCTGGGAGCAGTCAGTTCCATATTCTCAATGTCATGTCAGGCACCCAGTTGGCCCTCAGGTAAAAGAACATATTGCTCAATCTACAATAATATTAGGGTTTACCTCCAGACTCTTTCTCCCCATATCTGACCATTTCCATTTGCAATTTGTGCCTGAAACCAAAGCCAACTGCTTGGCCTCTTCTCTGCCTACAAAACATTTTTTACTGATTTTTATGGCTACAAAAAAAATTTCCTTCCTGTCTTCACATTCACAGGAAAGAGAGAGCCCTGGCCCTGACTCAGAATTGGATTCTAGCTGGAGGCGTCCTCTCCGCGGCTGGCTCTAGGGAAAGGGTTTATCTGTTTGTTCCCTGACCTTGAGCGGGGAGCTAAGGCAGCAGGAAAGGGGACACACAGGAGCGGGGAGGGGAATGAGGAGGAAAAGCTGGAGCTGTGGCCCTGGGACCCCGCACTCTGCCCCAGGGACCAGCTAGGTGACAGGAAGGAAGAGAGAGGGAGGAGACAGGCCGTGCTGCCTGCAGCTCCTGCTTTGGGTCTCCTGGGATCTCTGGGTTGCACGACCTGCCTAGTCCCATCCCTGGCTCCCCCAGAAACTGAACAGACCAGGTATGCGGATTGCTGTAGGGAGTCCTCAACCACGCAGGTAGAGAGCAGCTTGGCCATCCACACACATGAGGGCCAGCTGTGACTCTCACACCCCCAGTGGCCCATGGAGGGACTCCGTCCAGGCAGCCTGGCCCGGCACAGCCAGCCCACAGGGTAAGGACAGTGGCACCAAGGGAGGCAAGAGACCAAGAAATAGGTAAAGAAAAGAACCCTTCCTAGAAAGGGTCTTCTTCCAACTAGTATGTGACTGAGCTTGAACTCAAACATGTATTGAGCTCCTTTGCCAGGATCCTTACCATCCATGAACTGACCATCTTTTCTCCAACAGAACTGTAAGCGAACTTCAAGTCCAAACTATTTATTTCCTCCCAAATAACCTTTCTCTTGCTACAAAAGTAAAGCATGCTTTTTGTGGATATTGCCAGAGGGGCCCCCAGGTGGGTTAGTTGGCTAAGCATTCATGATCCCAGGGCCCTGAGATCGAGCCCCGCTTCTCCCTCTCCCTGTTTTGCTCTCTTGCGCTCGCTTTCTGTCAAATAAATAAATAAAATCTTTTAAAAAAGAGAGATTGCTGAAAATGCAGATGAGCTCAATGAAGAAAATAAAAACACTTTTAATCCCATCACCTGGAGATGACCTGGCTTTTTTGACATTTGGAGGAGTCGGATCCCCTCCAGCGTCTCCATATCCAACATCTTGGTTTGGAGTCCCACACACGATTGACACGTAGGAACAATTTTGTGTCTGATTGTTTACCTTTTTATTCATTATTTATTAATTCCAAAAGTACCCATTGAACCCAACGTAGTTATCAATTTAGTGGTGTTTCAGATTCTTAGAGGGTGTCAGGAGAGGTATAGCACCTAAGATACTCAGATACTCATTGTGAGTTGTGGGTTGTGGCCAAACCCTTCTCAGCCCCTCTGCCAGGTAAGTGGTCAAGGCCCAGATTGAGTCCAAATCCTGGCCCCATCCCTCACCAGCTGTGTGGCCTTTGGCAAGTCCCTTAGCCCATGCTACCCAAAGTGTGGTCCACAGACTGGTGTTGGCCCACGCACTATGTGTTGACATCATAAGAAAAGCACCAGAACTGAGCATAATTTAGAAACATTCATTCTAACTGGACACTGTTCACATCCAGTTGTGATTGTGTTCATTACAATAATATCGTTCCAGGCAGATTGGAAAATTGTCTCTAAAAGTTCCTCCACCTCAGATAGCTCGAAAAGCACAGTTAGCCTACTCTGTGACTCAGTTTCCTCAGTAGTAAAATAGGAATAATCATGGTCCTTAACCTCATCAGATCCCTGGGAAGGGCAAGTGAACTAATTGGTGGAAGGCTCCCAGGACAGTGGCTGAGCATTGCAAACTCTCATTAATGTCAATGCCACTGGTGTTTTGCATATTTTCTGTATTCTCCGTTGAAGATACCCAATTTCTGGGAGTGGGAGAAGAAGGGCTAGAAAGAGGAATGGACCATGATTAATGCATCCTACCCTACCCCCCAGTTTCTATGAGTTTTAGTCAATCCTTGAGATTGAGACACTCCTGTGACCTGCCTTCCAAGTTTCCAAAAGAACCACTGGGTTCTGTGTTCATCCACTTACCAGATACCTATAGACCACTTACAGAGTGAGGCCAGAGTGCCCAGTGGCTAAGAACTCAGAACACTGGAGAGACAGGGCTCAAATCCCAGCTCCGCTCTCCTTACTAGCTGAGTGACTTTGAGGGCATCACTTAACCACTCTGAGCCACAGTGTTCCTGTGTGAGGGCCCAGAGGGGTTCCTGAGGTCAGGCCAGGCGGGGCCTGGGCAGATGATCCCCACACGCCTGTAGAGAGCATGACCATACAGGGTGCTCCCTGGCTGTGTGCTCAAATGTGACCATTGTGGGGACCTCCTGGATATCCATCCTCAGGGACTTTTTGTGGACTAGGGAAGAATAGGTGGTAGCTTGAGATGCCAAACTTGCCAGGTATTACTTCTAGAAAAATGAATGAATTTAAAGACTTTGAATATTGGAAAGTGGAGAGATAGAGATGTAAACATATAAAGGTCTCCAGATAAGTAGAAGGCTTGCCAATTAGACGTGTATTGTATGGAACAGGGGAGCTCCCCTAACGGTCTCTTCTCTGCAGAGGGAGGCCTGAGCAGCCTGGCTAAGCCACGTGATGCCTCTGAAAGCTTCTATGAACAGCCTGGTGTCACTACCCCTGATTCACTAGCTAAAGCAAGTCATGAGGCTGAGACTGACATGGGGGGTAGAGGAGTGCAACCCCTCATGAGGCCTGCACTCACATGGCAATGGGGCAGGCGTGGCTAATCCTCTCATTGGAAAGACAGCAAATAATTGGAAACAATGACCTACCTACCATTGTGGCCACAAATATTCCTCTCTCTTGCACAGATGTGGGTGATTACAGACGGCCACCGATTGCCTCATTTCTTCCATGAAGACATAGGTGTCTTCTCTCCTCCTTTTGAGAGATTCCTGGCTGGTCCCAGGACTGGCTTCGAGGAACATAACGGAGCCAACATGATGCTGTGTAGCTTCTAACATTTGAGCTTCTTGATGTGCTCCCTCTTGGAAGCCAGCCACCATGTGTAAACCCACTATGCTGAGAGCAAGCCCAGGAGCCATATGGACAAGGGAGACCAGTGGGAAGCATGAGGGGTGCCAGAAGCATAAAGGAAGCCTTCCTTAACCCTCCAGCCCAGCCACCTGCTAAATGCAGCCCTAGGGGATGACCCCAGCCCATGGCTCTCTTGCTAAAGAGATCTATAAGTAGGGGGAAAACTTGAGGGTCTCCCACACAGTTATAAACGGAATTGTGTCTCCCCAAAATTCATATGTTGAAGTCCTAACTCCCAGTGCCTCAGAAAGTAACCACATTTGGAGCTAAGGTCTTGGGAGAGGTAATTAGGTTCAAATGAGGTCATCAAGGTGGGGGCCCTGATCCAGGAAGACCAGTGTCCTCATAAGAAGACAAGCACATGGAAAGACACTAGACCCAGGTGTGGACACACACAGGAGAGACCACATGAGGACACAGCAAGAAGGTGGCCGCCTACAAGCCAAAGAGAGAGAGAGGTCTCAGAAGAAACCAACCCTGCTGACACCTTGGACTTCCAGCCTCCAGAACCGTGAGAGAATGAATTCCTGATAAGCCGCTCAGTCTGGTATTTTGTTATGGCGGCCCTGGCACACATATCCACACGCCCACTACTCAATGCTGGAATGGGGACAGCATACCCACAAACACTGTCTTCTAGAAGGGGTAGGAAGAGGAGGCAAGTCCTTGGCATCGTGTGCCACAATCCTGAGTCCGCCAGGTGGAGACTGCCAGGGCCACCGCCTCCAGGGTGACACAGACACTCTCCAATGGGCCCCATGGTGCTCCCTTGGAACTCTTTCTGTCCTCTGCTCTCCAAGGCCCTTGTGTGTGGGGGGCCCTATGGGTGGACTTCCTTTTCCATCTCGTCCTTGGCCACATGGAATGAGGACCCAAGGGCCCTCATGGAGGGCTGAGCAGATCTCTCCATCTGCTCTCTTCCCTCCGGGGCCCACATGTGGTTGTAAGTCGTGAACGGTCACAGCCTCTTTTAGTGCAGGCTGGCAGCTCTTTTGCCAGTGTGATCCTCTTTGAAACCTAGCTAATGTTTTATCCTTTTGTCCCCACTCTGCAACGTATGCTAAAGTCGCAGCCAAATTTTCTAGGCCTGCTTCTCTAGACTTCATCACCAGAGGTTTGAGCAAAGCAGGTAATGGCCACATCTGGATGCCGTCTTTACCGTGAGACCGAATCTCAGCTGGACTCCATCACACAAAGCGCTTCTTAGTTGCATTATTTTGTCCTCGGTCTAGAAGATTCTTTATTGACAAGTTGTGGATTACCCATTTTGAAAAGTCTCTACAGAAAGTTTAAAATTCACACTTGGACTCCTCAAACAATACTTTTCTGGGGATGCAGATAGTTAAATTTAAAACTCGTATCTGCTCCAAGATCGTACTGTGCATTCCACATACCAATATGTCAGAAGGTTTACTAAAATGTCATCTGTAACTCGAATTTGAAGAATCAACCAACTGCCAGAGGGGCGGGGACTGGGTCTGTTTTGCCCACTCATCTTGCAAAGAGCAAGCAGGCTTTTCCAAAAATGGCCCTGGGTTCTCTAGGTTTCTGGAGGACAAACTGCTGGTGTGTGTGTGTGTGTGTGTGTGTGTGTGTGTGTGTCTATGTGTGTGTGCCAGACAGTATCACCTTTTTCACTCGGGGATGAGATGTTTGTGTCCAAGCTTGCTCCCATAAGATGGGTGGCCTTCTTGCAATGGCATCACTCAACTTCCCTCCCATGGGCTCCAGGCTACTGGGCCCTGGGCTCCTGGATCTCTGGCTTCCTTTCTCTGTCACTAGACAGAGATGAGAAATAGTTGTATTTTTCAACGCTGAAAATCCAGAATTTCTGGGCTCTCTCTTTCCCTTTCATCTCTGCTTGCAAATAGGCTAATTCCCTTCAGAGTGCATCTCTTTTCTGTGGTGTCTTGGGAAAAAGCAGTGCACGAGTTTGCTAGGGCTGCTGTAACAAAGTAGACAGAAATGTATTGTTCGCAGTCCCAGAGGCTAGGGGTCTCCACTGAAGGTGTCAGCAGGTGGCTTCCCTCTGACGGCCATGAAGGAAGACTCTGTTCCAGGCCTCTCTCTGGCTGGGGGATGGCCACAATCTCCCTGTGCCTTCACATCACCTTTCCCTGTACATGTGAGTGCGCAAACTTCCCCTCGTTCTGAGGATACCAGTCATGTTGATTAGGGCTCACCCTGGTGATTCCATTTTGCTTTAATTACCTCTCTAGAGACTCTCTCCAACTATAGTCACATTTTGGGGCACATGGGTGTCTCAGTGGTTGAGTGTCTCCCTTAGGTCAGGTCGTGATCCCGGGGTCCTGGGATCGAGTCCCGATTGGGTTCCCTGCAGGGAGTTTGCTTCTCTCTCTGCCTATGTCTCTGCCTCTCTCTCTGTGTCTCTCATGAATAAATAAATAAAATCTTTAAAAATAAGAGACGACAAATATAGTCACATTCTGACAGTCACAGTGCTGTTGGGGCTTCAATGTATGAACTGGTGGGGGGGACATGATTCAGTCTGTAACATGCAGCAAATAGCAAACAAGATATGCCAAACATTTCTTTTTCCCCAGCTCTTCAGCTAAAGCCCTAAGTGCCGTATGGTATGGGCTTTGTGAGTTACCTGTACACAGGAATTCTCACATGTTCCCTGCCATAAGACATGGTCACCCTCGATACCTTCAGTAACTCTTTTCTTGTCACCTGATATTTGCTTTGAGAGCCAGAGCTACATATTTGTTGGGGCCATTATTTCTAGGTGCCAGTTTCCATATTGGTCAGATTTTGCTAGGCTATGCTGCGTAACAAGCATCCCTGAAATATCAGTAGATCACAGTAGCCACGGTTTGTTTCCATTCAGGTTTACTGTTGTCTACAACACGCTTGCCCCACTGTCTCCCATCTCACTACCTCACGTACCATCTTCATGCTGAGATCGAGGCTGAAATTGTAGCATCTCTACAGAATACATCCACCGGAAAGAAAAGGGCTAGAGAGCTGCACGTCCCCAGGAGAGCTGTTCAAGCTTCTGCGGGGCACTGGCATATATGGGCACTTCTTCTCACAGTTTATTGGTCAGAGCAAGTCACATGGCCAAGCCCAATGTCAACGGGCACAGAAGTATGTTCTGACTGTAGGGAGGCACTGTGAGTCACTGAACATGGGCCGGGAGGTACGATCTTCTTAGGGCAGGGAATTAGTGGCAACAGAGGCAGCATCTGCCATGATGGTTTTTCCTTTTTCCCTTTTTTTTTTTTAAGATTTTCTTTATTCAGGGGATCCCTGGATGCCTCAGCGGTTTAGTGCTGCCTTCAGCATGATCTTAGAGCCCGGGATTGAGTCCTGTGTCGGGTTTCCTGCATGGAGCCTGCTTCTCCGTCTGCCGGTGGCTCTGCCTCTCTCTCTCTCTCTCTCTCTCTCTCTCTCTCTGTGTGTGTCTCATGAATAAATAAATAAAATCTTTAAAAAAAGATTTTATTTATTCATTTAAGAGAGAGAGAGAGAGAGAGAATGAGAATGTTGGGGGGGGGAGACAGAGGAAGAGGGAGAAGCAGACCCTGCACCGAGCAGGGAGCCTGATGTAGGGCTTGATCCCAGGACTCTGAGATCACAATCTGAGCCCCAACGGCAGCCACTCAATCATCTGAGCCACCCAGGAGCCCCCGCCATGATAGTTAACACCGGTTAATACTGACTATGCATAGGGACTTTGTGCCAGCAGCTTCATTCACATCCTGAGCTCATGGATTTCTCATCATAGCCCTATTTTATAGTTAAGAAAATTGAGGCCTCCAGAGGGGAGGAGACTTGTTCATTTTCTAGCATCATCAACAAGATCCATGAACATACCTTGAATAACTCTGAGGGTCCACACACACATGAGGTCTTGTTCCCACCTCCTCTCTCCAGCAGTGGGTGAGAAAGTGGGTGGAGAGGCAGGGCCAGCTCACCCCATGTCCTGCTGGGACGGACACAAATGTTAGCTGGGGACCTTCTCAGCTGGGGTGGAGAATCCTGAGTCAGCTGCGCCCCTGCCTGGGTGTTGGGAGAGCCTGTTTGTTGGGGAACTCACACCCTACCTTCCTGCTCAGCTCTGCCCTGCCCACCCTGCAAATCTAGGAATCTTGCCAGAGCCAGGCAGGGCTGGGAGGGGGGTGCAGTGAGGGTCTGCATGAATAAACACAGCTCCTCTTGGAGGGAAGGGAGAAATGGAGACGCTCCGGCCTGGAAGCTCATGTGGTAGGTACTCTGCTGATCACCTTCTAGCAGAAATTCCTTCATGTTCCAAGTACCTGGTGGCTTGAGCTTTTTCTGGTTTACTTGTTTGTTTGTTTGTTTGTTTGTTTGTTTGGAGGAGGGAAGGAGGAGCTTAAACAAGCTTATGACCTTATTATTATTATCCTTGTTTTACAGATGGGATACAGGGGCCCAGAGAAGGTAAAGCAACTTCCCACAGCCGGGGGTGAGGGACACTGAAGAGAGAGTGAGGTGTGCTCCCTCTTTTGCTCCCTGGAGCTCCCTCACTGAGGTCTGCTTCTCTTTTGCTCCCTGGGGCTGTCCTTGGGCTTTCCCAGGTGGCCCAGACCCACAGGCCTGTCCTTCGGAACAGGAAGACAGGTGTGACAGTGATTCTTGGGGAGAAGGAGCTAGGCCAGGGGCCTGAGATCATGGGAGAGAGTGTCTGGCTGGAGCTGTGGGCACAAAGGATGGTGTGAGAAGGACACCCCAACATACTCAGGACACACACACACCACATGTGCCACTTTCACGTATTGTGCATACACCACACATACAAATACAACACGCACCACACATTCTGTGCACACATGGCACACGCACACCCCACACTGATGCTCGCATACACCCCTCATGCTACATTTACTCTACTGCACACACCACACATACTGCGTCACCACAGAACACACATACCCCACACACACAGCACACACTACCACAGGCTTTCTCTTGGTTTTGACAACCAACTCGGAGAAGGTCTTCTACAACTTCGGATTTTTTTAAATGTTGTTATTAGGAATAATAATTTAAAAAATAATCTAGTGGGGGCGCCTGGGTAGCTGAAGGGTTGAGCATCTGCCTTTGACTCAGGGCGTGATCTTGGGGTCCTGGAATCCAGTCCCACATCGGGCTCCCTGCAAGGACCCTGCTTCTCCCTCTTCCTGTGTCTCTGCCCCTCTCTGTATCTCTCATGAAGAAATAAAGAAAATCTTTTTTAAAAAAATCAAATGATAGCAAAACTTTATGAGATCCTGTGTGTCGGGGAGCTTGCTGAAGGCTTTGGGGGAATCCCTCCCTGAGTCCTGCTCAGGAGGTGCTAGTGTGATCCCCATTTCTTGGTTAGGAAGCTGAGAGTTCTAGGGTTCAGAGCTCAAGACTGATGGAGCTGTCACCGAACACGGCTCAGCCTGTCTCCCAAAAAAACACACTGTGCATGTTCCCTTTGATGCACAAACAACAAAAGCCCTACCCCACGGCAGACAGAGCTCTGGACTTCCTACCACCACCTCCCTGCTGACTTAGGCACCATGTGTGGACACGAGGCGTGGGATTCGTCTCCGGTATGGGGAGGCAGTTTGGAAGGAAGAAGAGTCAGAACCTGGGAGCCATGGAAAGTGTAAAAGAGCAAGAGGAAGGAGCTTGCTCCTGACATCCCTCCACTTACAGAGCACAGACCATCCCCACTTCCTCACTGAAGGACCAGGGCAGCCCAGGCTGGGTCCTGTCCCCAGGCCTTGACATCCCCAGGCCCTGGGTAGCCAGGTGAGGGTTTCCTTCCCTGGTAGACATGACGGCACGCTCCTGCTTTCCCTGAGGTCACCTCCCCCCAGCCCTGGTCCTAGCAGCAACCCCCACCCCTCCGCCTGCCCCGCCCACCAGCCTCTCCCTGTGGAAGGGGATGGAGGCCCCACGGCCACCAGCTGTTCCCTGCACACTCCATTCAGTTCAGCGGCCCCTCTGATGCCTGCTGTAGAAGCCTGGACACAACCCTGATGCCCAGCCACTGCAGATCGGTCGACCGCATGTGGGCACACGTGCACAGGGGAATACCATGAGAAAGAACTTGGAAAGGAGACTATAGTGTGTCAAAGGAAATAAACTGCTAACCAGGATGCATAAGACTGCCCGACTTCCACAAAAGGCTTATATGTGCTTGTATTGACAGAAAAATCTGGAAGACTTTGTACTAAACTCTTGACACTGATTATCTGGGGAGTGGAATTGTGAGGTGTTGGGAGGGAGGTAATTTTGCTATTTTCTTTCTACCTTCGGTATTGTAACAAGGCATCTCCTTTTTTGTAATTAAAAAAAATAAGCACATGTTGGTAAAGGTGGGTAGGGAGTGGGATATCCTGAGTCTCTGCACCTTCGCTTTGGGCAAGAGTGGGGAGCTTCCTTCCACAGGATTGGGCTGTTTCCTCCTCCCCTGAGACCTTCCTTTCTGTCTTCCCCAGCCGAGGCCCTACCCACTGTTTTTAACATCACTCCCCTGGGTTGGCACCGATGGACATTCACACATGCACCACAGAGTCTTGGCCTTGAGAGGCCTAGAATCTGGGACAGGTGGACCTGTAATCTTCATAATGTAAGTAAGAACCACCATGGTAAGGGTGGGGCACTGCATGTGCTCCAAATGCATGAACTCAGTGCACCCCAACTGTAGTTGGGTGACTTTTCTCATTTTACCAAAGAGAAAACAGTCTCAGAGAGTGGCCCTGGGGCACAGACCTGGCCCCAGGGCCCTGGGGGTTCGCGTGCCGGAGCCTGCCTCCTCAGGGACAAAATGGTCTGGCCACTGAGCCTCCAGTCATCCCCAAGGAGCAAGAGAGACACCAGACAAGGAAAGTGGGTGTGGTGCTAGAAGGCCATCCGGTGATGGGGCTGCCCCCCATGCCCAGGGCCATGCAGTGTGCCTGGTGATTTGGTCCTGGAAGGAGGTACCATGGGCTCCATCTGAAGGCCAGACAGAGGATGGTGGCCAAGGTCACTGTGCTGGCAGGTGTCATGACCTGCGTTCAGGCCCATCTCGCTGCAAAGACCTCATGGGCAGCCCCAGGCCTGTGCCCACTGCTATCTCTGGCGCCTGCCCCTGCTCCGTGCTCAGCAGGATCCATAGGATTCCCTCCTTGTCCTGGTTTTGCCAGAGTGACCTTGGCTGTGCCATTCTCGGTTTCCAAGCTTCGGTTTCCATACCTGCGCAGGGAGAGGGCAGCCCTGGGGGTGTCCCAGCTCCCCTCCCAGCCCCAATACCCTAGACTTCCACCTCAGGAGCCAGGAGGACCTGGGGCGAATCTAGGGGCCAGGGCTCTTTTCCAGCTTGAATGAGGAGAGCACCCTCAGCCCAGCAGCCTGGGCCAAGTCCACCTCCCCACTACCACCCTTCACCACCCAGACCCCCCTCCCCCAGAATCAGGCCGACACCCTGTCCTCCGATGGGGTCCCACCCCGCGGGTGCCCAGAGAAATCTCTCTCTGGCGCTCCTTCCCTGACACGCAGCCCCAGCTCTGCTGCGGGGCTGGGAGAGGGGGAGAGAAGGAGAGCGCCCAGCGAGCCGGCGGGGTGGGGGGGAGAAATAGAGAGAAATGCAAATGTTTTTTATCCTCCTTTCTTTTAAATGCTGAAACCAGCCTTGACAGCCTCTGAAAATAAATGGCACCGACTCGCTGGGATTTCAAATTCCGTGATTAAGGGCTGAAGCAAATACTTTTTCCCTCCCTCCCCCTCCCCCCGCCTCCCCCGCCTCCCTCCGTGGGCTGATAGAGCGGCTCGCGGGCCCGGGGACAGCTTTTTGCGAGGCTGCCAGGAGCTCTGATACGCAGCCTCCCGCCGCCGCCAGCGCTTCTGCTGCGGGCTCTCGGGCTGTTTATCAGGAGCGCTCACGCCGCCAGCGCCGAAGCGGCTTTAAATCCCCGCCCGCCCGCCCGCCCGCCCGGCGCCCCCTCCCCGCGCCTGCACGCCGCGCACGGGCACGCACACGTGCACACACACACACACACACACACACACACACACACGCAGAACACACGCGCACATGTGCGCGGAGGCGCACACACACGCACGCGAGCTCTCGCGCCAGACGCTCAAACACGTGCACGTGCACCCAAGACACACACGCACGTGTGCACAAAGGCACGTTCGCACGCACAGGGGCCGCCGCACAGTGCACACGCACACCCCTGGCCCGGAGGGCCCTGCCCGTCCTCCAGGGGAAGCCGCAAAGCTGTGGGGATGAGGAGGGTGGGGAGGAGGGGATGCACAGAGGAGGGGGCAGGGGTCTGGAAAGAGAGACGCTTTCTGGGGTTCAGAGCTGGCAGGGCCTCGGGAGCTGCCTTTCTCTGGGTGGCCTAGGGCCGGGGCAGCCTCCATGCCCTCCTCTCTTCCACCCACACCCCCACAGCTCCAGCTGCCTCCTCTTCCTCCTTCCTGCTCAGATTCTGCTGGCACTGCGGCCAGGCACCCAGAGGGCCTGCTGCCTGGAGTTCTGGCTGCTGAGGGGCCAGACCAGCTCTGGGTGGTCCCTTCTCTGGGATTTGGATGGATTCCCCATCTGGAAAACGAGGGGCCTGCACAAGACAGGCCTCCTGTGCACCCAACCAGCACCAGGCAGTCCCTCCTCTTCACAGAAAGCAGGGGAGCCCAGGGGGGCATCACACAGCTGGAGAGAGGACAGTCAGGGTTCACCATCTGGCAGGTCTGAGCGGATGGGGGCCTGGGACAGAACCCTCCCCTGAGTCCGTGGGGGTCACCTCTGCTCACAGACAACCCCAAGTGACTCCCTGGCTTTCTGGTTGACAGCCTGCTTGGCCTTCTAGATAGTACTGGTAGCTGGGCGGCAGCAGGTGTGCCCAGATGCCTGCTAGAGGGGCTCCACTCCCCAGGGAGCTGACAACTGACGTGAGGTGTGGAAGCAAGGTCTCGTGCGGGTGCCCCCTGGCTGGGTTACACCAGCTCCCTGCAAAGTAGAAGGTGGGCACAGTCCCTCAGGGGCACCGATGGGGACTCCTGGCACCAGAGGACTCATGGCAGTGCTGGGGCAGCAGGGGAAGAGGATCCATGGGACATGAGGCTGGTCTCCAGGCCCACTCTACAGAAGTGATGCACCCCTGCCCACACTCCCCTGAGCACACGCCCTGAAGCTAGTGCCTCCCTGGAGAAGCTACCACCGGGAGACAGGCGGGGTAGACAGTTTACGGGGAGTAGCAGGGTTGGTGAAGACGGGGCTCCTGCTCAATGGGCTCATCTGTACTTAGCCGAGGGGAACCCCACTGTCAGCATACCCATTACACAGGAAGACAAGCTGAGGCTCAGAGAGGGAAGGGACTTGCCCAAGGTCTGCCAGCTGGGAAGATACAAAGTCAGGATTCAAACCCATTTTACCCCATTCTGCCCCTGAAGGCAGAGATGTCCCAGGAGGGGCACCTTCTCCTTCCATGTAAAACCCTTAGACTGAACAGTAGGAAGGTGCCAATATTCAACCATTTTGACCTATGTAAGCCTCAGTTTTGTGCAGTTCCTATTCAAGAGCAGCACTCATGGTACATCAGGGCAGTTCCTGGTCAATACACCCCCCAAAAGCCAAGGAACACCAAGGACAGAAGCAGACCGTGCTGTCCCTCCTTCATCAGTAGAAGGCTCTCTTGGGTGCCTCACAGTGATCTTGGCCCTACTGGGGTGGGAGCTTCAAGTGACCTCCATCTGGAGATGGGGAAACCCAGAGAGGGGAGGCATCGTTCTCAAAGCCACACACCATGGTACCCTTAGACCTGCCCTGGAGTCTCTCCCTCACATCTCCTAGCTCTAGACGCTGCGACTCTGGGAGTTAGGATGCCAGATTTAACAAATAAAAATACAGGACACTGAGTTAAACTTGAGTTTTGAATAAACAGCGAACATTTTAGTTTGAGCATATCTCATGCAAATACTTATAGTAAAATAATTCATCGTTATTCTGAAACTCACATTTAACTAGATGGCCTATATTTTACGTGGCAGCTCTGTCTGGGGGTCTTGCTCTGAAAGCAGGCTTTGTTTTGGGGTGCTCTTCAAACCAGGAACCCCCAAACAGGCAAGGACAACACTGGCACCCTTGAATTAGGGACCTGTCTGGATCTAGGAAGAAGGCTGAACTGGGCTCTGTGGGCTGCTGCCTAAGGAACCAGGGACTGGAGGCCACGGTCAGTCATGAGAGCCCAAGGTTCCACACACAGACTGGAGGGAGGGATAAAACGAAAGGAAAGCTGGGACTTTCCAGAAAACCGTATGTGCAAATGCTCGTTCCACCCCCCTTTCTTCTGGCCTTCCTCTCCCATAGAGTCCAGAAAATGAAAACACTCAATTTCTCAGCCTCTCTTGCTCTGGGGTGGGCATGTGACCCAGTTCTGACAAATGAGATGAAAGTAGAAGAGCCAAGGGAAGGTTTCCCTTCCTGAGTTAAAAGGCAAAGGTTTTAAGGAAAGTATACTTCACTCTGCCCCCTTCCTCCCGCCTGGAAATGTGGATGTGATGTCCAGAGGTGGAGCAGCCATCTTATGACCAATGGGATGTTCCCAAGTACCATGTTAGGGGCCAGTGATGGATGCTTGGCAAACCTTCCAGGTCTTCATGCAGAAGAAACATTCGTGGAAACTCCAAATGCTCCTTTTAGGGGAGGACATTTCTTCATCCAAAGATTATGTTCTTCATAACTTTGGGGTTTTAAAATATAATTTATTTCATGTTATGGGATTTTTAAAGAGTTTATTTATTTATAATCTCTACACTCAATGTGGGGCTCACACTCATGACCCTGAGATGGGCAGCTGTATGCTCTACTGACGGAGCCAGCCAGGTGCCCTGATGATGGGATTTTTAATGCGTGTTTCTTTGTTTTGTCTGTTCTCATTAACATCCTCCCCCAGCAAAATGTAAAATCCGCATCACCCCATCCATCCGCTCAAAGTTTCCTTTGCAAATTGTGTTGGTCTCTGAAACCTGAAAGCTTCAGGAATGTGCCCTAGAATCCCTCAACTCATTGGTGCACCCAGGCCCAGCTGGGAGGGGAAAGCAGAGGGGAGGGGCCACCCCTGCCAGAACCGGGAGCCACACCAAGGGCCACTGTGCCGGGTGCCTGCACTTCAGGCCTGGGGGCCTGGCACCAGAGAATGTTCTCAGCCTGTGCTGTGCCTCCTGCTGCCCCCTTGCCACCCCGTGGGGGTGTCTCCAAAGGAGCGGAACAGCTCCTGAGGAAGGTACAGCCCCGAGCACGAGCACGCCGTGTTCGGAGGCCAGCCAGGGCCTGTTCCCAGCTGGGGCCGGTGGACCGTGTGTGCACACCTGCTCCAAGGCCCGGTGGCCTGGCAGGTCCCAGCCGGGGACAGCCACACTCAGCTCAGCAAACCCCGAGAGGGCCAGAGACAGCAGGCACTCCTAGCAGCCAGGTCCCCACTCCCAGGGGCTGTGCAAAAGGCCTGGGAGACCCTGGCGACCCAGCCAGCAGGAGAGAGAGGACCTGGGGAGGTGGGGGGAGAGTGAGGGTGGAAGCAGCGGGCGGAGAAACTGCTCAACCAAGGAGATAAAAGGAGAACTCGGCGCTACACTCACAGCATTTTAAACCTCCCTGCTCCTGCCACCCCACCCCAGTGAGAAGCAGGGAGAATTGCCGGAGAGGGAGTTGCCTGGTGGCCAAGAGGAGGGCAGGGCAGAGTGGAGCCAGGTCTCCGTGCCCCGCCACCCCCAGGACCATCCTGCCCCAGCAGGCCCCCTGAGAACGTTCCAGGCCGTAGAGAGCAAGCAGCATTCCCGGGCTGTGTTCTGGGGCTCAGGCGCCCTGTGCAGACCGGAGTGCCCTGAGGACCGCCCCGGGCAGGGCGCGGGGTGCCACTGTGGGTGTGGCCCCGGGACCCTGCGTCATGCTGGAAAGGTCCCCCAACCGATACAGCGACACCGGGCACCCCCTGCCCCAGCCCCCCAGATATGGAAACGTAACAAGGGGGGAATTTGGTTCTCTTCTTGGGGCAAGGCCCGGCTTCACGGGGGGCCGAGGGTCATGGCCACCTCGCTAAATGTGTCCGCTTCTTCCAGCCCCGGCACCCTGCCCAGCCTGCTTGTAACAAGGCAGTGAAGAGTGTCAGCTAAGGTCTGGCTGCCATCAGACAGGGCTGGATTCAAATCCTGCTGAGCTGGACGCTCCCTGGCTGGCTGATCTTGAGCAAAGAGCTTGCCCTCTCTGAGCTTCCACGTCCTTTCTGTAACTGGGAAGATGATGTCCATTCCCACAACAACTGCCACGAGGGTTAATGTCAGTGCCAAGAAAAAGGCTTTGGCCTGATTCGTTCCAGAAGTTTCCAACATTTCCATGCCCATGGGGCTCCTGAGAGAGGCCTCCAGAACTCTTATTGTTCAGGGAAGCACAGGCTCCACTTGCATTAGGGAGGATTGATCTTATTTTTAAAAGAGTTGAGGCCACTTTGCAATCAGAACCCTCATGGTTGGAGCAGAGAAGATCCCAGGAAGGGCTATTAATCAAGACGCCTTAAGGACATGCAAATCAGGAGACAGCTCAAGTGATTAGGGTGTGTGGGGGCCTGGGGTCCAGCCTTTGTCCCTGCCTGAGGAGAGAGAGCTAGAGGCCCTGCTGGGGGTGGCAGCCAGTGGGCCTCCATGGGGCTGGGAACAGTGAGTGGAGGCAGGGGGAGGCGATGTAAAGGTGGCCTCAGGACCACGATGGCAGTGCTGATGGGCCACCCCTCCTGGCTTCCTGCCTTCCCTGCAGGGCTTGTGGGGGACGCTTTGCCAGGCCTGGATGGGCCCCTCTCCCTCAGATCAGAGAATGGCTCTTTGGGAGAGATGTGTGTGTCAGCAATCTGGCAGCATCTACAACACGAGGGAGGTTCCCACCCCGGGTGGACCCAGGGGTTCCACATCTATGGACCTGAACTCAGGAAATAGGTGGGTGCGTACACGAGGACACCAGTTAGTGAAAACATCGGACTTGGACGCCTGGGTGGCTCAGCGGTTGGTCGTCTGCCTTCGGCTCAGGGCATGATCCCAGGGTTCTGGGATCGAGTCCCGTGTCGGGGTCCCTGCGTGGAGCCTGCTTCTCCCTCTGCCTGTGTCTGTGCCTCTCTCTCTGTGTGTGTCTCTCATGAATAAATAAATAAAATCTTAAAAGAAAATAAGAAACACTGGACTCAAATAGTGTACAACAGGGAGATTGTTTGAGCTGGTTACAGGACATGTTTACCACGGACTTCCTTGTCTCCCTGACAAACCATGACTCAGATGTGGGGAGATGGCCACAGCATACTGTTCAGTGACGGGGAAGAATGCAGGTTGCAAAATACTAGGTGGTGAAACCCATCTTTGGGGGAAAGAAAAGGCTATCTCTAGAAAAATCTGTAAGGCAGGGTAGTCACAGAAACGTCAACAGTAGTTACTGTGGAGGGGTTAGATTTCAGGTTGTTGTTACTTTCTTCTTTTGTATTAATTTTCTGATGATGATGAGCATATATTACATGTGAAATCAATAAGGCTCTTTTTTCTTTTTAAGAAAACTGCTTCGTGGGGGCTCTCGGATGGCTCAGTTGGTAGAGTATACAACTCTTAATCTCTGGGTTGTGAGTTTGAGCCCCACGTTGGGTATAGATATTACTTAGAAATAAAATCTGTATTTAGGGCGCCTGGATGGCCCAGTCTGAGGCGTCTGCCTTTGGCTCCAGTCATGATCCCAGGGTCCTGGGGGCTTCTCTCTGTCCTTCCCCCTGCTCCTGCTGTCTCTCTCTCTCAAATGAATAAGTAAAATCGTTAAAAATAAAAGGAGGAAAAAATAAAATAAAATAAAATAAAATAAAATAAAATAAAATAAAATAAAATAAAAAAGGAGGGCAGCCTGGGTGGCTCAGTGGTTTAGCACCGGCCTTCAGCCCAGGGTGTGATCCTAGAAATCCGGGATCAAATCCCACATAGGACTCCTGCATGGGAGCCTGCTTCTCTCTCTGCCTGTGTCTCTGCTTTTCTCTGTGTGTGTCTCTCATGAATAAATAAATAAAATATTTTTAAAAATGAAAGAAAAGAAAAACAGAAAACCGCTTTGTTGTCGACATTTCCCTGGGTCTCACCAGTGAGCACTTTCTCTCCCACAGAGCCGCTGTCCACTACCCAAGAACAGGTAGGCTAGGGACTGGGTGGGGTCACTGCCAGATTCTTATCTTCCAATGATGCAGAAAAACAGGGAATATATAAACATCAGATCATTATATTGAATACCTGAAACTAATACAATATTGTATGTCAACTATACCTCAAATACATTGGCGTGCATGGTGATCATCCTGTACGGGGTGTCTATACAAGTCTTGTGTGAATCCAAATCTCTTTTCCTAACACCCTTGGGCCAGAGGTATTGGGGGGAACTCCACTGGTTCCCTTTAGCGGATCAATCTGGTGCACACAGCAGATACTGGGTAACACCCGGCAGAGCCTGGGCAGCCTCTGCAATCACAGCCATTGGTAGCTCTGCGACCAAATGGACAAATGTTCACATCAAGGAGAATAAATAAAACCATACATAGCTTCCTGTCAGTTGAGGTCAGGTTTTGCCTCCAAATGAATTTACCACTGTCCTACAAAAGAACTTAAGGCATTCGGATCCTTTATTAATTTCAGAATCCCAGCCAAGGGATGGGGGCCAGGTCAGGATGAGGGCTCGGGCTCAGGCTCGTTGGTTGACTATTTCCTGTTTCTCCAGAAAGCAACCTGCCAGTGAGTGGCTCAGGGTCCCAGCTTGGTTTAATGGTCTGTGGTCACCATCTTCAGATTCTTAACACATTCTGAACAAGTGGCCCCTAATTTTTCTTTTGCATAGGGCCCTGCAAACCACGTGGCCAGTCCTGCCAGCATCCGGAACGAGGCCTGGCACAAGTCAATTGCTCAGTTAGTACTGGTTCAGTGAATGAAGGGAACATCATCTCTGTCCCACTGGCTTCCCCCTTCCTGATTTTCTATCAGCGTGTGGAAGGGAAAACCAACCTTCATCCAGGTCCTGAGTGGCCTACACGCTAGAGAGCTTCACGTGCATGCAGATTCTCGGGGGCACCAGATCCTCATTCAGAATCTCAAGGGGAGGCGTTTGAGTTTCTAACTTGAACCCCCAGTGATTTAGACTCACACGAGATTGAGAACCAACTGAGTGATTGTTTTGAAGGCAACCTGGTCCTTTCTGTCTCCTTTTCTAGCTGTGTGATCTTGGGCAAGTTGCCAAACCTCTCTGAACTTCCTAAAATGGGCAAGCCCTACCAGGCCAATTGTCTGGGAATAAGCCCTTTCCTGCCAGTTTTCGGGGAGCCCCCTGGGGGCCAGGCAGCCTCATCTATCTCCCCCTGCAGTGCATCCCCAGCACCCAGCCCTGGGGGTGGGGGAGCTGTCATGCAGAGAGGCTCAGGAAATAGGTCCTGTGTGTGCAGACAAGAAAGTAGGCTGAGTCCCCTAGCTCGCGGGGCTGCAGGAGGATGGGTGAGGGCAGTCAGAGGGTTTGTTGGCAGAGGCCGGGCACACAGTAGGTGCCACAGAAACGGAGATGTTGTCTCTGGTCTCACTCCCTCCTCCCAGGGCCATGGCAGCAAGTGAGCCCTGCTGGGGCTGGAGGCTGAGGCAGGAGGGGAAGAAGGCAGGAGCCAGGAGGATGGAGTCCAGGCACGTCCTGATACCAATTAAGGCAGCTCTGGCGCAGGGGGGCTTGGTCGGCATTTATCAGCCTGCCTGGGAGGGGCTGGCAAGCTGTCCTCCCGCTGACGGATTAGACAGCGGACAATTAGGTTTCAGGCAGGCGCTCTCTCTCTCTCTCTCTCTCTCTCTCTGTCACACACACACACACACACACACACACACACACACATCCCTTTCTCCATCAGGCGACAGAACCCAGCTGGGTCCCTGCCCAGCCCCAGCGGTAGGGCCAAACAGACCCAGAGCTGCCACCCTAAGGAGGTAAGGTATTGCCTCTCAGAGAGGATAACTGGGGGCCTCCGTGCCACCCTCCACCCACGAGGACCACACTCAACACCCCACTGTCCCCACCCCAAGCATCACTTCCAATGGGATCAGGAGAAATAGCCTCTCTCCTTCCCCAGTCGGAGCCTCTGACCCATGGATCCCCGTGGAAGGAATGTGCGAGCAAGGAAGGGCGCTTTGAAGGACTTCGCAAACCCAGAGGAAAAGTCTTCAAGATTCTCGAATGTTTTATGTTGCAGACGCTCTGGGATGAGTCAGAAACACCAGAAGGGATGAATGACATAAATTTTCCTTTGAGAAAGGCAGAATCTGGCGGGACCCTGGGGCTGCTTGGCCCCACAGCTGCAGGCTTTGCCTCTGTCCTGGTCTAAAGGCGCCCTTGACCTCTGCTCTGCCCTTAGCGGGATGCTTCCCGCTAAGATTGCCTCCTGCACCTGACCCTGGACAAGCTCAGGCTGAGCTCATCAACCTCCTCCCTAGGCTCTCCACGCTGGCAAATGGCATCGTGGTCAGCCCCCTTGGGCCTGGGCTGGAAATCCGGGGTCAGCCTCATCCCCACCCTCCCAGCTAGAATCATCCCGGCTGTCCCCTCACCTTCTGGAGCGTTCTCAAATCCACCCTCTTCTCTTCTCTCAGTCCCACGGCCACCAGCCCGGCTCAAGCCCTGACCATCCTTCACCCGGACACTCCACGGCCCTGCCCTGGGGCTTTTCTGCTTCTCCACCTTGTTCCAAGGAGTCGTGGGGAAGGCCCTCCATGCGAGCAGCTCCCTGCTCCGGTGTCCACGGCTCCCACCACCCTCAGGAGACATCCCAGCTCCTGGAAGCCACTATACCTCCACCTCCCCACCTCCCCATTTCAGTGGCTTTATTCGCTCTTCCCCTCTGTAATGATCTCCTTTATGTATTGGATTATGTGGTTGAGGGGCACCTGGGTGGCTTAGTCAGTTGAGCGCTCAGGTCCTGATTCAGGGGTCATGAGATTGAGCCCCGCAGCAGGGAGTCTGCTTGAGGATTCTTTCTCCCCTTCTACTCCCCACCACTCTCTGCTCATGCTCTCTTTTTATTCTTAAATAAATAGATACATTTTTAAAAATGATGACTTGGTTGATGTTTGCTGTCCTCCATCTAGCACTGGAATGTAGCTGGAAGTTGGTCAAGGACCAGCTTTTTTTGTTCACCTTTGTCAGCACCGGCACCAGAGGGACTCGTGACCATGACCATGAGCCACCATCTCCTGAAGGCCATACTTGTCTCTTGGCCCCCTCTGCCTGGAATGCACCCCGCTCACCTGCCTCCCTTCAGCCACTTGCTGCTCGTTGAGCGGCAGGTTGGATGTCACTTCCTGAAGCCTCCAGACCTTCCAGCCAGGTCCTGCCTCCGCTGATCCCAGCCCCATGACCAGAGTCAAAGTGGCCAGTTCCCTTGTCTGCCCCTCCCCTACCCCATGGGGGGAAATTCTTGGAGGCTGTTATTATGTGTTTGGCACAAAATAGGTGCTCAATAAATGTTTACCTCACAAGTGAATGAGCCCAGAATGCTGGCTCTCTTCCCAGCAGAGTCCCTGCCTTCCTCTGGCCTGGTGTCCCTTCTGTCTGGGGTGCTGGGGGGCCAGGGGCCAGAGCGCACATGACCAATCACCAGGCCGAGTGACGCAGACAGAAATTGCTCTGGGGACACCTGTCCCTGGGGACTCTGTCCTGGGAAGGGGGCAAGGGCTTCTGGGAAAACCAGGTCTGGAAGGAAAGATTGGGGAGAAAAAGGAGGGAATATGAACTGTATAGATCAAGAATTGCTCCTGGACACCATGCTGGGCACTTGACACAGGTTTACTTGTTTATTCCTTATTACAAACTTTGGAGCAAGAGTTTTGCCCCCCACTCTCAGAAGAGATGTGAAGCATGTGCCCGGGGACCACACAGCTGCACGTGGCGGGTCCAAATCCAAGCCATGGGTGGCCAGTGCCAGGGGCCTGGTCCATGCTGCCTCTAGCGTGTCAGGGGCCACTGTGCTACCCTCTGCCCCATCCCATCCTTCCTGCCAGCGTCTGCACAAAATCACGTGGGCTGGATGGAGCCTGGTGAGTGGGACACAGAAAACACCTGAGAAGCCTGCAGAAACGAACCTTGTTGCCCCAGAAGCAGCAGTGGAAGCCTGAGGGGAAGAGGGTTGGTCACCCGCCCTCTATGCCTCCACTTCCTCGTCTATAAAATGGGGACATAATGGCACCTACTTCACACTGAGGATAAATATCTCTAACATGCTTAGGACGGCACCTGGCTCAGAGAAAACACTGTGCAAATGATTAGTTTTTGTTTAAAGATTTTCCGTGCAGACAGCCCGATGTGGCACTTGATCCTGGGTCTCCAAGATCCTGCCCTGGGCTGATGGCGGCGCTAAACCACTGAGCCACCCAGGCTTCCCAGGTTTTAAATAAATCAGTGGGGAACTTGGTGGGTCTGAGGCCAGGCAGAGGGGCTGGGGAACCCAGGGATGGCCAGGGACTGAGCCCCTCAGCAGGCCTGGGGCCACTAGGAGGCACTGGGATGGCTTTCCTGGGGGAGGGGGCAGGGGGAACTCATGGCTTCACTCTCCCCAGCTGGTGGCTGGAGCAGATCCCTAGGGAGCCCCTCAGATCTGAGGGCAGTGGGCAGCCCTGGTGCCTGGAGGCTGAGCTACTGGGAGACTGCCCAGCACAGCCCCCTCTGGATATAGGCTGGAGAGGGAATGAGCATCCTCCTCCCCTTCCTGCACATAGGCTCCTGGGTCAGATCCCTGGGAAATGAGAGGGGGTAAGGCCGCTCCCTGAGGGTGAGTTAGGCAGTCAGGGTGAGGGGGTGAGGCCCCCCCATCAGTACTTTGAGGTATGAAATCATGAGAACACTCCAACGCAGAGGGATGGCAACAGTTCCGACTAGGTGTCATCGGTGGGTTGGTTTTTGGTTGACTCCATCATCCACCCCCTCACTTGCTCATTTAACACATGAAGGGCACCTACCCTGTGGTTTGGGGTATAAAGCTGAGCACACAGATGCAGGGCCTACCCTCAGGGGACCAACAGGCCAGGGGACACACTGGACACGCTCACTATCCCCGCCAATAGGCCACAAAGGAGAGGTGCAGGCTGCTGCAGAACTGGCCCCCCACCCCCAGTTCCCTGGAGGTCACAGCTGCTTTCTCTGGGGGCTGGCCCGCCCATGAGGGGTGAGTAGGGGACTTCTGAGAGGCTGAGGCCAAACACAGCCTCAGCTTCCACATTTGTAAAGTGGGGTACCGCAGGCTCGGGGAACCTCCGTGATGCCATCAAACCAAAGAAAAGCTACTTGGGGGACACCTGTGTGGCTCAGTTGGTTGTGTCTGCCTTCAGCTCAGGTCATGATCCCGGGGTCCTGGGATCAAGCCCCACATCAGGCTCCCTGTTCAGCGGGGAGCCTGCTTCTCCCTCTGCCTGTCGCTCTGCCTACTTCTGCTTGTGCTCTCTCTCTGTCAAATAAATAAAATCTTAAAAAAAAAAAGAAAAAAAGAAAAGAAAAGGAACTTTGTCCTTTAAGAAATCCCTACTGAGGGCAGCCCGGGTGGCTCAGCGGTTTAGCGCTGCCTTCAGCCCAGGGCCTGATCCTGGAGACCCAGGATCAAGTCCCATGTCGGGTTTCCTGCATGGAGCCTGCTTCTCTCTCTCTCTCTCTCTCTCTCTCATGAATAAATAAATTAAAAAAGAAATCCCTGCTGATTCCTCTGTCAATTCCTCAAATGGGGAGGAGACCTGTGAAGGCCGGGAGGTGCAATCCTACCTGGGGATCAGTGATCTATTCCCAGGACCCCAATAGACCAAGGTCAAAGGCAGAATTCGAGGCTGTCAGACCCCTGACAAGCATGTAGTCAGGCCACCTGGCCTTCTGTGGGTCCCCTGGTCCAGAGTCCTCTCCTCCCATCATCTCCTGACTTAACCCCAGGCCAGGGCCCCCTCACCTGCGGGGTCTCATCCATTCCTCTCAATCCCCCAAGGGAGGACTGCAGCCAGAAAGGTCAGAGTTCTACAGCGCCCAAAGTCTCCTCTTGGGCTGTGGGGATCATTCTTGCTTGAGCACTAAATCCCTCCAAGACACACACACCACCCACCCCAAATGCGGAGCCTCCATAAAGCCCCTTATTAAGAAATTGGTCAATTTCCTGCTAATTAAAATAAATACTATGCCACATTAAAGGCCAATTAATTTTCGGAGCTGCCAAGGAACTAGGGCCTGGAAAATATGTACACCCCCCCTCAGAAAAGGGCAGGGCCTATGGGGTTGGGGGGGGTAGGAAGCCAGGACCAGTGGTGACCCGTGACCAGGCTGGCAGCAGGGGCTGCTGGGCGGGGCTTCCCAGTCCAAGGAACCCCCCACAGCTCTAGATTGTATTTCTCCCAGGAAGCACTGGACCAGAGACCAAGTCTCCTGAGCCAAACCTGCAATCAAAAAGCAAGCACTTTCTCCATAACAGGCACCCTTAGTTTCTGAAAAAGATGGAGTTCTGGGATTGTGGTCACCAGGTCCTGCACCCCTAAGTTATCTCACTGGCCCCCACAGAAGCCCTTGGAGGGAGGTGCCCTTGTTCTTCCTTTTCCGCAGAGGATTTTACCACAGCCTAAACTGGCAGAGTAGTTGCTATGTCCACATGAGAACACATCTCATCACTTGTGTTTGTTCAAGGCGAGGCTGACCTGCTCCTGCATCATAAGAAATCTCCCGTTCACTGAGAGTTCTGCACATGCCAAGAGGCCTACTAGGCACCATACAGTTGTCATCTCACTGAATCCTCACCAGGGTACGAGGCTGAGAGGTTAGGTAACATGCCCAAGGTCACACAGCCTGCCCATAGCTTAGCCATGGCAATCTGCTGTCTTTAAGGTCCAAGTTTTTCCATTTCCTCAAGGTCAAATCCAAGGTCGATGGGTCTTCTCCTCTCCTGGCAGGGCAGCAAGCTAAAGAAAAGAACACTGGGTTCACCACATGACCTTGAACACAGCCCTTTCTCTCCTGGGGTCTCAGCTTTCTCATCTGCCAAATGAAAGGGCTGAACGCAACAACCCCCTGCACCCTATTCAACTGGAGCATCCTGC
The DNA here is from genome assembly GCF_905146905.1 of Nyctereutes procyonoides. Taxonomy (NCBI): domain Eukaryota; kingdom Metazoa; phylum Chordata; class Mammalia; order Carnivora; family Canidae; genus Nyctereutes; species Nyctereutes procyonoides. The sequence goes on from NW_026575020.1 coordinate 36,395,333, forward strand.
AGGGACCCTTGGTCTGGGGCAGATGGCTGGGAGCAGAGCATCCAGCCGGACTGTAGTAATAGCCGCCCCTCTGCCCGGACAGGGAGACCTGGTTGCCTCCCAGCGAGCATCCAGAAGAAGCCCAGTGAGAGCAGTGGGGACAGGGGCCCAGGCAGGGCTGATCCCAGAGCACCCCATCCCTGGCTGTCTCCATGCTGCAGACTGCTCACCAGGCCGAGACAGCGACATCCTCTCTGACCCCAGCAGCTCCTGTAGGATCCGGGAACCTGCTGCCCACCTACACCCTCCTCTCTGCTCCTCACCCAATCCCTGAGATCAACACTCTGCCCAGGCCAGGAGTAGAAGGCAGGGGAGGCCTGCCAGGGAAGGGCAAGGAGAAGTCAGGGGCTGGGGAGAGCAGATGGCGGGGGGGGGGGGGGGCAGAGCCCCCATGTCTCCCCCTCCTGCTGAGCTCTAACTTAGAAACCCCAGCATTTCACAGAAGCTTCTCCCTTGGGAATCATCAGAGAAGCACTGAGGCATCCTGTTTCTCCTTGATAAGGAAGGAGAGTGGGAGTGGTCTGCTGTTTGCTGTGAAGCTCACTGCTTGGGGGAGGAGGCTCCAATCATCCAGTCCCCTCTGAGGAGCACCTACTGTATGACAGGCACAGTGCTGGGCACCCAGGACTGGAGAAGGGATCGGCCATGGCTTTCGTGCCTGAGAAGTCACCCTGAAGTAGGAGGATCAGACAAGGAGGGAAACACGGACTCTACCCCAGGAACTGCCACTTGGCTTTGTGTGCACAGAACTCCGGACAGCTGTCAGAGGTGTCAAGCAACTTGTCCATGAGGTCCTATGGGTGGGGCTGACAGGCCGACTGGGGTTCAAGTGCTCAAGGTCTTTTGCAACGTGCTGTCAAGTTTAGAGGCAATAGTAGTAACCGTAACAGTAGCTGCCCCACTGCTGAACGGTTACCGTGTGTCCAGCACCCACCGTGCTTAGCCTGCCTCAGGCCCTGAGGCTCCCCGAACCTGCCAACAATCCCAGGAGGTGGGTGCTGCTAACCATCCCCATCGATGGATGAGGAACAGAGGCCCAGAGAAGCTGCTGGCGGTCACACAGCTGACAGGGCCAGGCTGGTGCTCGGACTCTGGCTCCTAACTCTCACCCAGCAGCGTGCGCTACCTCTAAGGAGTGTGAATTTCTGAGAGCCATGAGGAATTTTTAAGGGGGGTGGGTAGCATGGTCTCAGTGCCCTGAACCCCTAAGTCAGGCTCGTGGAGACTTGGCACGTCTGCTTCCTGGGTCCACTTCCCAGCCTCGATCTGTTCTCCTTTCTCCTTCTGCTCTTCGCTCAACACCAAGGTTTGGCCTGAGTCTTCTGCCCCAGCCCGCTGTCCTAGGGCTGTGGGGGGCCCTCAATTCCAGGGCTTTGGTCAGGGCATCCACCGGTTCCACTGGTCAGGGGTCTCAGCCCCTCCGGCCCTTCCTGGGGACCCCGTGTTGTCCACTCTCTTCCCTCTTGCCTGCCGTGCTCCAGGACAGCATCAAGGGGGTGTGCCTGGGATGCGACCTCCCGCTGGAGCTGAGCAGCCCTCCGGCGCCAGCAGAGGTGGCCTTTCCTTGGGGTGCTGCCCCTTTATACTTCCTCTCCCAGCCTCCAGCTGCCTCAGCATTGTAGGCATCACAAGACAGCAGATGTGGGAGACCCTGCAGCATGTCCATTCTCCAACCACCCCATTGTGCAGATGGAGCAGCTGAGGCCCAAACATGGACAGTCTGCAGAGCAGCTGGGCACCAGGCTTTCCTGCACTCTTGCCACAGCTCCAAGATCCTGGTCTTTCATCCTGTTCCCCCACCCCGGCCCTGCCCCTGCCCCTGCCCCCAGGGCCACATGTTTACCGAGCACTGTGTGTTTTTTTGCACAGGGCGTATCACACTTGGTCCTCACGTAAGGTCAGAGGATGGTGGGTTAAAATAGGAAGTCTGGGGGATCCTTGGGTGGCACAGCGGTTTAGCGCCTGCCTTTGGCCCAGGGCATGATCCTGGAGACCTGGGATCGAATCCCACGTTGGGATCCCGGTGCATGGAGCCTGCTTCTCCCTCTGCCTGTGTCTCTGCCTCTCTCTCTCTCTCTCTCTGTGACTATCATAAATAAATAAAAATTAAAAAAAATAGGAAGTCTGGACTCTCCTGCTGTAGCTCCTTCTACCCCTAAAAATACAGAGTCCCACGATGTCAGCATCTGAGCCTCACAAAGTGGTAAAAAGAGGCAGGCAGTAGGGGATCGATGACCTGCCCAAGTTCATGTAACAGGCCAGCCACAGTCACCAAGGGTCTCCTGTCTGTGGTCCTTCCTGTTATTCAGTGTTAAGACCAGAAAAAGCATTCTCCAGTGCTCCCCTTCCTGTGTTCGTGGCAGACATTACTAATTGATCTCAGGCTCTCTCAGCCCAGATGCAGCCTCGGAATCCTTCTCAACACAGGTTTCTCACTAGAGCCTTAACCCATGGAGAGTTGGTGATCAAGGTGACACACCTGTTCATCATCCTTCCCAGACTTCAGGATCTAATCTGATTTCGTTCCTGGCTGGGGGCCCAGCACATGGCATAGATCACAGTAATCAACATTTGTTGACGGGGGAGGGAACAAATGGTGACCACTGAATGGATGGCATGGCCCAAAGCCAGTCACTCTAGACCTGTTTCCTCTGTAGTAACAACATGACGACGACAACAACAACAGTAATGTCCCAATCGCTGAGGCTTCCCAGGTCCTCCAAGGCACTTCAGCCGAGGTGAAGGATCACTCTGGGAGGTCGTGTCCCCAGGGCCACATCTGAGGCCACCACCATGTGACACAGTCAGGACCAGACCCTGCCTGCTGGCCCAGTTCTCTGTGCCTGACCCTGTCTCAGCTCATTGTTTATCATCTGACCAGTTGGAGTGGATCTAGTCCTGAACTGGAGACACCGCGGGTGTTGAGGGCAGATCCTATGGACTAGGGCAGCAGTGGGTTGATTAGGAGCTTCCTCACCCTACTTGAAATTTTAGAATCGCAGAAGAGGGGAGACCACAATGCACCCCTTTCTGTGTCCACTGGCCCAGAGGAGGTCGCCGAGAGAGCTCAGCTGAGGTGGGTCTGCACAGCCCAGTCTCAGAGCCCCCAAGATGTCCTCTCTCCGGGCATCCTGTGAATGCAGAGTTGGTTGTTTATTTAATGCCTTCTTTAGAATGAGAAGCCCTTGGAGTGAGGGACCCTGAGCACCTAAGTTAAGATTTGGGTCAAAATGGGTACTCAATAAATACTGGATGATGGGATGGAAGGGAAGGAGGATTAAGTCATGAATACATGGATGGATGGATGGATGGATGGATGGATGGATGGATGGATGGATGAGTGATGGGTGACTGTCCCCTGCACTGGGAGGCATCCAGTGACCCACGCAGGGAGGAACAGAGGATTGACTCTGAGGTGTGAGCAGGCAGGTCACCCCAAGGCTCCTTCCCCCCTCCCTAGCATTTTTTTTTTCCTCCCTAGCATTTTCATTAGGACCCATCTGCTGCACCTGGCCCCCTGGCCCCCGCCCCTGAAAGATACAGACGCCTCTGCTGACTTTATTAAGGACCTATTAACCCAGTGTCTTTCAGACCTGGGTTATGGAAGCCAGCCCTGGGCAGGGCTAATGATGCTATCACTGCAGACCTTGGTTTAGAGCCCCAGAGGGGCTCCAGTGGGGAGGGCTAGGAACCTAGGGTTACAGCGAGGGCTTTAGAGCCACACAGGTCTGCCTGCTTTAATCCTAGCTCCTCTGCTAATTGGCTGTGTGGCCTTGGGCCACTCGCCTGCCTTCTCGGAGTTGCCGCTTCCTCACGTGTAAAGTGGGCCAGTGATGTGCTTGTTTGAGAATTCAGTGAGCTAATGCATTGTATCCCTCGGCACAAACACTTGCTATCACCAGTAACATCCTGAGAACCCTCTGGAGCCAGGCAGGGCGGAGGACTCACCCACATCAGCCACCTGACCCCTTTGGGATAGGCAGGTGCTGTAACCCTCCCTAATTTATGGATGAGCAAACTGAGAATAACAGGGAGATTAAGTCACGCAGCCACACAGCCGGGAGGTGACAGGGCCAGGATTCAAATGTACGCAGTGGACATCACAACTGGGCAATTTCCTCCCTGGCTACTGAGCAGGAACAAAGCCTGGGCTGGGTGGGTGGGGCTGGAGGGGCACCTCTTCCACCTCCAGTGGCCCCTCTAGCGCCTTGAGGTGACAGCACAGCAGAGCAGAGGGAGAGCTGGGATAATAACAGAGATTTACAGTTTCCAGCGCAATTAACTGCACCATCTGGATGCCACACGTCCACCTGGGTGTGTTAGGAACCCCAACCCTTCGGCAGAAGTGGCAGGAAGGGATGGGAGGGGGTGGGGGAGCTCTCACACACTGCCAGGTTGCCAGCAGAGTCCGTGTGGGGCCCACCTGGCTCCCCTCAAGCCCCCCACATACCCCTGAGGGGATCTCGTGCTAAGGGAGCTGGGTCCCTGCCAGTTTCAGAAGAGTCCAGAATGGCTGAACCCAAGGATACGAATGCAGAGGGGGCTGTGGCCTGAGCCAGGAAGAGGTCAGAGGAGGAGCAGTAAGAGTGACAGTAACACAAACACGATGCTTGCTTTCAGGAGTGCATGACGGTCCAGGACTCAACCACCTTGTGTTCTGTGCCACGTTCCAGCCTTGTGATCCCCAGCAAGTGGCTTTGCCTGTCTGAGGACCTGTCCTCTCATCTGTGAAATCAGGAGCATCGTGGTACAGATCATGGCTGTCCTCACGAGGGCTGTTTTGAAGGCTAAATTGGATAAGGAAATGTACAGACCCCAGTGAGGTGCCTGGTGCAGAGTAATTCGGGGGTTACTGTGATTATCATCCCAAAGATGGACCTGCCCTAGGACAGAGCCAAGCCCAGAGTCTCAGGGCTCCAAGGTGGCAGTCCTGGGTCACACCAGGGAGACTGGACAGCCCCTTCCAGCTCCAACAGTAGTGCCATGTTCTGAGTACGGACTCTGCGCCAGTTGCTGCTAAGAACATTTATGCATCACCTTGAGGGATGATCACAATGTGGGAGGCGGGCATTGCACTGTCCCTACTATCCAGATGCTCAGGCTTCAGTGGGGCCTGAGCTGGGATTCGTCCCCAGGATAGTCTGGTCCTGAAGCCCTGGTTCTCAGCACCAGCTACTGCCTGCCCTTGGACAGAGGTGGGGTCTTCTCTTTACTGTCGCAACTGCTCCCAGCTCCCTTTTAACTACGTCTTCGTTTCCTTCTAGAAGGAGAGGGTTAATAACGATCCCAAGTAGGCATGGTGGACCTGACATCGTCTGGATGTTAGAAGCTTCTCCTTCAGGGGATCCTCTGGCACATGTGGAAAGGGGGCCAGAGGAGGGAAGAAGGAACATCATCCCATGACCACCCCCCACGTTCTTTCCTTGGTTCTGTGGAGGCCAAGTGGCCAGAATCCCATGGCCAGCACAAGGCCACCACACAGGGGACCAGGCTGGCTGGGGATGCGGGAGGGGTGCAGAGAGAAGAGCTGGAGGAGGTTTGAAGCAGTGGTTCCCCCTTCCTCACACACTGGCTCCCTACATTCTCATCTGGTCAGCCTGGACAACGCAAGTCTGAGTCCATCCCATACAAAAACAAAAGTGTTATCATTTCCATTAGAGAAAACCCCAGAGACATGAGCTGCTCTGCTTGCCTTCCCTCTTGGCCAGTGTGGCCAGGGCAGGGGCCAGGAAAATGAAAGCTGTCCTGCCCAGCCCAGGGGAGAGAGGTCCCAAAGTCCTTGGCCGGGGCCCTCTCCCGGGCCATACCCTGGGGAGCAGCCCAGAGGGCCTGACGCCCACTTACACCCCCCTGCCTGCAAGGAGCAGTGCCAGATGGGGAGGCTCCGGCTCCTGGCCTCTGCCCCAGCTCCGCAGGCCCCGTGACCTGTCCTCCTGGGACCCCCTGGCCTGTCCATCTGAGGTGACCCTTCCCCCTTCCCCGCAGAAACCCAGACCTCTGACCCTTATTAAAAACAAACCAAACAAAATCTGGAAAGAAAAAAACCCTCCACAAACAGCCTCGGAGATGATCGTGTGTCTGCCCAACACACACACATACACACACGCACGCCCCAGCTTCAGACGTGCGCGGCTGCAGCCAGGCTTTCACGTAAACAAGTTGCTGGAAAGTGCTTTTGTTTATGAAACATTTAGGTTTCCCTCAACTTCCTTGGGGGGAGGGGGTGGGCTGGTTCCTCGTTTTCTGGCCACCGGGGAGCGGAGAGGGAGCCCGGGGTTTGGCGGGGTTTCATCTCTGCCGGTTGGGATCTGGGGGAGGGCAGGCGAAGGGAAGGCGCAGGAAACCCGGGAGGGGGGCCCCGTCCCCGCAGGAGGTCAGGCTCCGCGGGGTCGCGGTGGGCCGGGGCTCCCCTCGGCGGCCCCCGCACGCGGCCCGGCGCTCGGAAAACACGGGGGACGCCGGCCGGTGCGTCCCTGCCCCCTGGGCTCCCGCCTCCAGCGCCGCGAAACCGACGACTAGGCCGGGAACAAAGGCGGGCAACACAGTTTTGCTTTTTTTCCTTTTTCTCCGCCCCCCCCACCCCGCACCCTAGCGTGCGGCGGGGCAGCTCCCGGGGCCGGGCGGCGCCTGGGCCGCGGCGGGTGCCTCCGAGACGCCCGCGCGGGGCAGGGCCCGGGGCGCATGCGCGGGCCCGGGCGCAGGAGGCCGCGGCCGCCCGCGCAGCCTCGCTCGCGCCGGTCTCCGTGGCAACGGGCTCGCGGGGGGAGGGGCCGGGCGGCGTGGGCTGCGGCGGCTGCTATTTCTGCCGCTTCCTGTTCCTCGCGGCCACGTCGCCATGGCAACGGTGTTACTCACCGCGGCCGCTTCCCGGCTCGGCGGGCGCGCGTGACCCCGGCCGCCCGCGCCCCCTCGTCTCTCACTTGCGCTGCCGCCGCTCCCCCCGCTCCCCCCAGCCCCAGCCCCGCCCGGCGGCGTTCTCTTCCGGCACCGCGGTCCACCCGGCGCGCCCCGGCGCCCCGTCCTTCCCCCTGCTCCCCGCCCCTCTCCGCCGGTGCCCGCGGCCCGGGAGGGAGGGCGGAGGGAGGCGGCAGATTGATGGGGGACGCTTATTAAAAAACATTGTAACCGTTTCCGTTTTTATTACGTTGACAAGGGAGCGTTATTTACTGTTATTGTTTGCCGAGCGGGCCGCGCCGGAGCGCGGGCGGCCTCCCGGGAGCTCACCCTTCGGGCGGGCCGGGGGAAGGCGCGGGGGGGCGGGGCGGCGGGCCGGCGAGGGGGCGCCCCGAGCAGACGCGGCCCCGGGGGTCCCGCCCCCCGCCCCTTCCCCGGTCAGCCCGGCCGACCCCCGCGGCGGGGCGCGTGTGCGCGGGCAGGGACCGCAGAGGCCGGGTGACTCGTGCTGGAGAAAGGCAACAAAAAATAAAAAAAGGAACGGATGACTTCATTCTCGGGAAGGCTCGGTCCTACGTGGACCAATTTCCTGGGGACTGTGGTGGAACAGCTCCGCTGCCGTTGGAAGCACTTAACACCGAACCAGATAAAGACCAGAAAATTCTCAGCCTTGCCCGAGCCGAGCAAGGGCAGGGTTGGTGGTGCGGAAGCCCTGGGCGTGCAGGGAGGAGGTTCGCATTCCTGCACCCCCGCTGGGGCTTGGCTTCCCCACACCGCCCCGCCTCCCCCACTTATGCAGAGGCCGGTACCCTGAGAGGGTGAGCAACTGTCCCAAGGTCACACAGCCCCTGTTGGTTTTGCCTGAGATACCTGCAGGGACAGAACCCGTTAGAGGCTGGGCAACGAAAGCCAGTAGCTGGACTGGGAGCCTTGGAATCGGGTGAGGCTCAGCTGGAGGCCTAGCAAGGGAAGATTAACTCGGCAGGTCTAAGCTCTGGCTGGCCTGGCTCCTGCTTACCCCACTGGAGCCTTCAGCTGGGGGGGGTTGCAGGGAGGTGTGTCCACAGGGATCCGATGGGCCTGAAGGATGCCCCCACCCCCCAAGCCCCTGCTGGGATGCTAATCTCATCCTGCTAATTAAAGTTTGCAATTCTGTCCCTAACTCAACTCCCCACTCTTGAACATTATTAGCTGAAAGGCAAACAATTGCTGCTCCAGACCAGAGCCAGAGGAAAAAGGGCCTCTGGAGTTCACATTATAAAAAGGATTTTTAAAAAGATGTTTATACTTCTAAACAAATGACTGCTAATGAACAGGCCGGGTTTTGGAAACTGAATTTTCAGAGGCCCTCCCCCTAATCCGTTTTGTGTTTTTATCCCCCTTCCAAGGACGGGAGGCTTGGGATTTGGTCACCACAGCCTCTCCTGGTCTCTTGGCCTTAGATGATCAACCAGGGCTTTTCCAGAGCCGGTTTCGCCTCTCCAGACTCTCTGGAGTCTAAAGCGACAAGCGGCTAAGGCCTCTGGGTCTGGGGCGCCACGGCAAGATAAAGTTATCTTCAGCTCTGTTCCCAGCATCCACCAGCTCTGGGCTGCGGAGCCCTCCCTGAATGCATGAAGCAAAAGTCTTGGGCTCCGAGAAGAGTACCCCACACCCCCACCCCTGTCCTGCCCCAGTACTTTGCTGCCAGCTCCCTGATACGGGAAGGCAGCACCACCCTCCACTCCTCCCCCTGGGCTGGCCTTCTAATCACAGCTTATCTCTGGTCACTGGTTTAGAGTTTAGCTGATGTGAGATTCCCGCCCCCGCCGCTCCCCCTTCCCCCCCCACCAGGCAGTGTTTGAATAGGACTGAGATGACAGATGACACCCCAGTATCATCCAGAGCTAGGAAGACCTTGGAGATTATGCAGACCAAACACTCCTGCTTCCCTATTTTACAGTTGGGCAAACTGAGGCCAGAGAGGGCAAGAGACCTGAACAGATCTGCCAGTGGGTAGAGGCGTGACCTGGACCTAGACCCTGGCACCTTGCCTTCCATTAGGGTGCTCACTGCACCACTCTGATCCTTCTGTGGAATTATCTGTAGGATCAGAAGTTCAGGAGCTGAGGGGGCAGGAGGCTCTGAAGTCAGACTCCCTGAGTTCAAATACCTCTTTTTTTTTTTTTTTAAGATTTATTTATTTATTTGAGAGAGAGTGCAAAAGCAAGTGGGGGGAGAGGCAGAGGGAGAGGGAGAGAGAGAGAATCTCAAGCAGACTCCCCACTGAGCACAGAGCCCCATGCAGGGCTCCATCTCACGACCCTGAGATCATTACCTGAGATGAGATCAAGAATCGGATGTTTAACCGACTGAGTCACCCAGGCACCTCCAAATACCTTACTTCTAAGTGATACCTGGAACAAATGAATTCTCTTTAAGTCCCCATTGTCTTATGTGTTAAGTGAGGATAATAGTACCAGCCCTGGGTTGTCTTAAGGAATAAAGGTGATGCAAGAGAAGTCCTGGGACTAACACCAGTGCATACTAGTACTTAACTAATATTGGTGATGATGTTGATGGCTGATGGGGGGGGAGGGAGAGATACTGGCTATTGTAGTGGGTTGAATGGTTGGCCCCCCAAACAATATATCCACATCCTCATCCCCGGAACCCGTGAATGTGACCTGATTTGGAAAAAGCATCTCTCTAGATGTCATGAAGTTAAGGATTTCGACATGCAATCACCCTAGATTACCCAAGTGGGGCCTCGATGCCATCACAACCGTCTTTATATGAGACGGAAGAGAAGACCGGGACACCGAAGGGGAGAAAGCCAGGTGCAGAATGAAGCAGAGAGGGGAGTGATGAGCCACAAGCCCAGGAAATCCTGGAGCCACCAGAAAGAGGAGGAAACAAGGAAAGATTCTTCCCAGAATCTTGGGAAGGGATGCAGCCCTGCTGACACCTAGATTTTGGCCTTCTGGCCTCCTGAATTCTGAAAATAATCTTGGTTTAAGCCACCAAACTTGTGGTCATTTGTTACACAGCCAGGGAACTAATACAGTGGGGATGCTGGCCGTGAGGCTGAGGGGGTGGCCGTGGTGGCCGCAGTGATAGTGGTAGTGATGATGGTGGTGCTGGTGATGCTGGTAATGGCTGTATTCATTTCCTGGGGCTGCCTAACAAAGTGCCAGCCACAAACCGTGTGGCTTAAAACACCTGAAATGTATTGTCTAAGAGTTCTGGAGACCAGAAATCCAAAATGAGATACCAGCAGGGCTGTGCTCCCTGGAAGGTGCCAGGGAAGGGACTGTTCCAGACCTCTCTCCGGGATCCTGGGACCCCAAGTGTCCCTTGGCTTCTGTATGCATCGTTCTCACCCTCCAATCCGGGGTTCTCACGTGGCATTCCCTTTGTGTATCTTTGAGTTGTCTTCCCTCCACATGTATCGTCTGTCTACACTGCTCCTTTTTATAAGGACACCATCATATGGGATCAGGGCCTGCCCTAACAGTCTCAGCATGCTTGATCGCCTCCGGAAAGACCCTATCTCCAAATACAGTCACATTCTCAGGTGGGGGGTGGGGGCAGCAGTGGTGGTTAGGACTTACACATATATTTTTGGGAGACACAATTTACTCCATTGGTGATGGTGGTGGTGGTAGAGGTGATGGGCTGATGGTGGTGGTGACAGAGTCGAGAGAGAGGGACAGATGGTGATGGTACTAGGCCTCAGCCCTGGACCCCCAAACTCTGCAGGAGCTACGTAAGAGCAGTGGTCAGTTCACGGGACGCTCTGGAGCCCAGGAATCTGTTCCCGCAATGAACTGCTGGCCGGGCACATCCATCTGAAGGAGCAGGGAAATGTGGAAGATGATCCCAGCACCTGTTGGCCTTGGGGTGGACCCAATACCTGGGACGGGCCTGGTTGCTGAGAGTTGTATTCTGGGGCCACTTCAGGCCAAGGGGATGCCAAGGGGATGTCAGGGTGAGAAAGGAGGGGCTCCCTCTGACTCTGCCTCCTCCCTCTCACCGAGGAACGTGCTATTTTTGTGTAGAGCCAAGTCGTGGCTGGCCCAGCTGCCAGAAACCTCCCTGAGGGCAGGGACAGGGTTTGCTTGCAAGCCCTTCCCTCCTCTTTCCCCCTGGGGTCCCTGATAGAGATAAGACAGGGGGCATGGCCACCTGTTTGAAGCGCTATCTCTACCTGCCCCTGTGTCCCTCCAGGGAGCAGAAGAGCCTTTCTTCGGGAGCCCATGGCATAGGCAGACTCAGCCCTGACCCCGGAAAGCCAACGTCTCCAGCAGAAGACAGGCAGGGCCAGGCTGCTGGTGTTTTCTTACAGGATACAATTATATTACCTCCCTTCTCAGCCTATCTTTCTCTAGGTTTCAAAGAGATAGCCTGATAAGGCCCGTAGCCCTCATTCATTCATGTGTCCAATTGTGACAGTCACCAACCCCACGCTCTTGCCAGGGACCCTCCCATGCACCAGGAGACCGTGGGCGACAGGACTGGCTTTCCACGTTTGCGCCACTCATGTTCTAGGGAAGGGAGAGACAAAGAACAAACAAGCAGGCCCATACCAGCATCCAGGGAGTAAGACAAGTTAGAGAGGGAAGGAAAAGAAGGGTGAGAGGCTGGGCTGGGGTTTAGAAACAGGCATCACTGAGGTGAGGAGGTGACCATGGTGACCATGGACTCGGTGCAGTGAGGGAGTGAGCCCCAGGAGAGGTCCGCAGCAGGGAAAGCGGCAAGTGCAAAGGCCCTGAGGTGGCTTGTCCTGCTGCCCTGAGCCCTAAGGCAGGGGAGCAGAGTGCGCAAGTCACCTTGAAATCTCAGATTTTTTTTTTCTAGATATGCCTAGAAGCCAATGCAGGGTAGAGGGCAAGAGTGAGTCAAGGGTTGATTAGCGTTTTTAAAGAATTTCTGGTTTCCAAGCAGAGCACAGACTGCAGGGGCTGGAGGGAAGCTGGGAGGACAGTTTGGGGGCTGACGGTGTCCAAGCAAGAGATGCTGGTGGCCTGGTCCAGGACAGCAGTGGCGGGGAGATAAAAATGGCTGAATGTAGGGTGTATTTTAAGAAAAGCCATCAGGATTTGCCAAAGGATGGGCCGTGGGTGTGGAAGGAAGAGAGTCAAGGATGACTGCGTCATCGTGAACAGTGGGAGGTACCATCTCCGGAGATGAAGAGCAGTGGGGGTGTGGGGGAATGGAGAGTTGGCATTTCTGAAAAGCTTGTCTGATACTCACATAGGGCATACTTAGAGCTGTCACATGCTGCCACTTAATCCACATAACCCCCCAAGGGGCAGACCCTACTAGTGTCCCCCTTTCTCAGATGAAGAAACTGATGCCCAGACAGGCTAAGTAATTGACCCAAGCATGGGAGCTGGTAAGGATACAACCCAGCTAGTCTAATTCCAGAGCTCATTTTCTCATTTGTTCAATTGTTAGTCCATCTGCTCATTCATTCATTCACTATCGTGTGTACTATATGCTAAGCCTTGCTCCATGCTCTGGTAACGCAGCAGTTCTTTCAAGCTCTGGGCTATGGATGAGCCTGGGAGGGAGGCAACAGTGAGCAAGCCAGATGCAGGCCCAACCTGCATGGAGCTGCCTTTCTTTTTTTTTTTTTTTAAGATTATTTATTTATTTATTCATAGAGACACAGAGAGAGAGAGGGAGAGAGAGAGAGAGAGAGGCAGAGACACAGGCAGAGGGAGAAGCAGGCATCATACAGGGAGCCTGACGTGGGACTCATCCAGGGTCTCCAGCATCATGCCCTAGGCTGCAGGCGGCGCTAAACCGCTGCGCCACCGGGGCTGCCCTGGAGCTGCCTTTCTATGGAGGAGACAGGCAGGTGCCAGGCAGAGAGGAGCACAGAGATGAGATGCTCACAGATTGCTTTAAGTGCCATTGCAGAGGGTGGAGGTGCACTGATTCAAGGCCGTTTGAGGGGCGCATGTTGCAGGGTGGTTGGGGTGCTGGGGAGGAGGGAGACAGGTCAGAAGCAGCCAAGCCAAGAGCAAGAATATTGGCATTCCCAGCAGAGGGAAAGGCAAATGCAAAGGATCTCTTGGCAGGAGAGTCAAGAGGGACGAGGGCCAGGGAGTAGTCAGGGGGCTGAGACACCAGCCACCAAAGGAGGCCAGCTGGTCCAGAGGCAAATGAATGGGGAAGAAAATCAAAGCAGGAGGTGAGGGGTGCTGGCCCCACAAAGCAAGTAGCCCTGGGACTCCCAGAAGGACATCAAGGGAGCAAAGACACCAAACCTGAAACGTGTGTGTAGGCCACCACCCCAGTGGAGCCCGGGAGAGGGGTGGTCCAGACCCAGAAAGAGTGAGAACACCACCCCCTAGGACTTCCGCTGTCCTTGAACCCAGGGCTGACCCCACAGCTGTGCCAGAAAGTACCAGACGATTCCACCCCAGGGTTTGGGCTACTCACGGTCTTCAAGGAGACCCAGGCAGAGCAGCATCCACCCTCTGGCACCGCTGAGTCAGGAAAAGCCAGGCTGAGCCTGAGGTCAAGTCATTCACTTGCTCACTTACTCATCGGACAACTAGTGATACCTCAATGCATCCTACCCATCCTGGGATGCAGCAGGAAATAAGACCAAGTCCCTTCCATCAATGGGGGTGCAGATTTATAGGTAAATATAAATAAAGTCATGTAGAGGTACAGGTGCCATGGGGAGCAGGGAAGTACAGCCAGACAGAGGAAGATGGCTTTCCCTGTGGGAGCTAGAAAGGTAACTCAGCTTTTGGGACTGAGCCCTGCTGAATGCTCCCTTAGTCTGGGGGTCCTCCTTGCTCCCACAGCCACGGGCAGGCCCCTAGTGAAGAGGGTTCTCAGAACCTCCTACCCTCTCCTTCCCACACTCAATCCTTCCTCTCGGCTCTTGCCCATCCTTTCCTTGGGGAGCTGCCCATCTGGGGGTAAAGCCAGATTGGCAAGCAGAGCAACTTCCCCATGATGCCCGGAGCCTGTGTCAGAGCCAGAAGGGGTTTAAGGCACCTGCTCCCCAGCCATAGTTGGGGGAAGGCTTAGCTCCCACAGGCCCTATCCCTCTCCTCCCCACCACCTGGGCACACAAAGGGTGTGTGGGGGGGAACAGGGCCCCTGAACTCCAGGCTCAGGAGGCTGAATACTTCTTGGGGGGGCCAAGGGTAGAGCCAAGTATTTAAAAACACACACCCAATAGATAAAACAAAACAGCTAAGGACAGCCACTCCCATTTAAACCCTCAGCCCTAGTTGAGCTAGTATTCCTGGATGATCTCAGCGCAGCCGCACCCCCACGGGGGGTTACTCTCATTAGCCCCCTTTTACAGAGGAGGAAACAGAGCCTCCGTGGAGCCGATGACTTGCTCGTGTGGTAAAGCCAGGACTCTAACTCAGGGCGATGACACCCAGCCAGTGTTGGTGGGATGGTGGAGAGACGGGGACTCGTCAGGTGGATGGCAGCAGTGCCAGCAGCTCCCACAGATTCCATACACGGAGGGCTGGCAGCTGGTTAGCCTCATGCTACAGGCCAAGAAACTGAGAGCCCCTGGGGAAGGAGTCAGTTACCCCCGGCATTGCACATCTAGTGAGAGGGGGTAAGACTCAAACCCAGAACTGTCAGATTCCAGGGCCCAGGCTCCGGTGAACCTAGAAGAATTCAGGAGGGGTGAGTTAGGTGAGCGGCAGGCCTCGCCATGTCCACATGGTGCCTAGGTGGCTGCAGGGTGTGGAGGACTGGGCACCTTCTGGGCCCCCCTGGGAGACACCCATGCGGGCCTGAGGGAGGGCCAGTCTGGCTACTCTCTCCTCTCATCATTTCATTGTTACAACCTATGCTGCCCCAGCCTGGATCCAACTTCCCTGCCTGCAGAGCCATGCTCAATGGCAGGTCCCTGCAGTATGATGACAACCAGGAGGGCACTCTGGGGGATATCGGCCTTCCAGAAGCTTTGGCCTGCTCAGGGATGCCCCTTGCCTCAAGGCTTCAGAAAAGGCAGCCGCCAAACCCTGGAGCCCACCAGGCCTAGGATCCCATGCGAGCCCAGACTTAGCTTAGACTGAGTCAGGAGGTGCCTCCAAGGGTGGGACCCTGGGCAAGAGGTGTGGGGTCCCCTTGCTCCTCCTGGGGCCATCCCTCACCTCCATCACTGCTGTGGTAAGGATGGGTGGCAGAGCCCTGAGGAGCAGAATGGGGAGAGAAGAGGAGGGGAGGAGGGAAGGGGAAGAGGTGCCCAGGGGACAGCTGGGGGCCTGAGAGGAGGGCTGGGGGGCCTTCACGGGCCCAGATGGACAAGGCCAGCACTTTTTCCATGTACCATCCTGAGTCCACACCCCACCCTGGGGCTGCGGAGAGGCAATGGCCAGAGGTGGCTCCTCAGCAGCCCCCTCCCCAACTAACCCCAGGAGAGGACTGGCACTAGGAGGACAGCCAAGAAGGACACAGTGGGGGCTCCCAGGGCCTCAAGCTCCCCGCACTTGAGTCCCCGGACCCCCAAAACTGCTCTCCCTACAGCACCAACCTGTGTTGGGGACTTTGCCTCTGTGGGTCTCCGAGGGCTTGGAAAGGTGCAGAGCTCAGTATGGAAGTAAGTGCTCAGACAGGCCCACGTGCTATGCAGAGCCGGCAGGGTGTCTGAGCCCAAGGTGCCTGGCCTCCCTCAGGCCCTCGTGCCTCCTCCACAGTGCCCAGCTGCAGTAACATTGAACAGAGCTGTGCAAACTGTGAAGTGTGGAGAG
This sequence comes from Nyctereutes procyonoides, assembly GCF_905146905.1. NCBI lineage: Eukaryota > Metazoa > Chordata > Mammalia > Carnivora > Canidae > Nyctereutes > Nyctereutes procyonoides. The sequence continues at coordinate 36,410,992 of NW_026575020.1, forward strand.
CAATGGTTTGCTTATCTTAAATGGTCATCCACAAAGGTGAGTTTAGGTTTGTGCCAAATTGAAGGGAAAGGGAGGTGCATGGAGAAGCCCCTGAGGGACCCAGACCACCTGAGTCAGGAGGACTCTGCAGCCTGGACCCATGGAAGGGCGTCCAGGAAGGGGGTACAGAGGGTCCCACTGGGGCCAGGAGTCTTGGAAATGCATGAGCATCCAGGTGGGCATGCTGCAGGTTCACCCTGGAGACAGAGGCTCGGGACACCCCCCCAAGCCCCAGGATCCCCACACATTCCCCCACTCCTGTTGTCCAAGGGCAGGAGGACATAGGAACAGGGAGGAGGCCAGGGTCCCGGTCCATGGGGGATTTTCCCCTTTTTTGCTAAAGACAAGGAGGGGTGAGGAGAGTGGAGAGCAAGTGGGAGGCAGGGAAGGAGAAAAACAAGGGGAGAGAGATTGGAACCTTGAGGGAAGCAGCTCAAGGAAAGGAGTAATGAGAAGAGGAGGGAGCAGAAGCAAGAGGCAGCTCTTCCCGGCTTCTGGAGACAAAGGCCTGGAGGCCTAGGAGGGGAGAAGAGGGGAGAGGAGGGGGAAGAGAAGGGAAGGAGAGGGACGGCACAATGTGCCTGGGCTCCAAACCAGGCCAAGACCCTGCCCCTCATCCAGCTGAGGCTCTGACCCAGGGGAGAGGGAGAGCGCTCCAAACTTAAGAGGGAAAAAGTCTGCCAGCTGCCCTTGGGGCTGTCACAACAGATAAAACCTCATCCAGGCTTCACCAGGAGCAGCCCTGCACACTAATGCACAGCAGCGAGCTAAAAATACTGGCTTGAGTGGGGAGGAGGGTGACAGAGGGAGGAGGGGGCAGGAGGATGGAGGAAGGAGGGAGGAAGACAGAGAGGAGGTAGGAAGGTGGGGAGGAGGGAGGACGATGGGGAGGATGGGGAGGAGAAGGGAGGAAGAGAGTGGGGAGGAGGGAGAGGGGAGAGATGAGAAGGACAGAGACGGATGGGGAGGAGGGAGGAGGATGGGGAAGAGAAAAGGGAGGAAGGAGAGAGGAGGAGAGATAAGGATGGGGATGAGGGAAGGGGAAGGGAGGAGGGAGGAGGTAGGGGAGGAGGAAGGATGGAGAGGATAGGGAGGAGGGAGGAAAGCTGGGCTGCCGGTCTGGGCTGGGGCAGCCCCGGTTTTCCAGTGTCCTAATGACCCAGATGTGCGGCTGTAGGAGATGGCTGCTTCGGGAGCTGCAAATCACCGCCCCCAGCTGCCCTGCCTGGGACAGGGTGAGGCGGAGAGGAGAGAACTGGGTAGAGGCAGGAGCAGAGAAACCTAGGAGACCAGCTCTGAAGGGCAGGGGTGAGGATGGAAAGGGAGGTGGGAGGAGGGGGGCAGAGAAGGAGGGAAAGAGGAGGGAGGGAAGAAGAGGGATGGAATGTCCCTGGGGCTCTGGGGCACGTACCTGCAAGGGACCATATGCTCCACATCTCCCGCCTGTCCTTTGCCTTGGATACTGGGGAGCTTGGCGCTGGGTATCTGGGTTGATCAGGTGGGCCTGTCCCCAGGCCTGCCTCCAGTAGCAGCCCCTCTTTGGTCGCCTGAAGAATGGGCCTGGTCTGGCTCCTTGAAGAAGACCTGCTGGTGATGTAAGTGGGGCCCGGAGCCCAGCCCCAGCAAAGCCTTGACATCTGGTGCCCAGAACATTCTAGAGAGGGAGGGACCCGTGTCATCTGCATTAGACAGATTCACTCATCCATTCAACAGCATCCATCGAGCACCTTCTCTGGGCTGGCATGTGCAGGATGCTGGGGGTACGGGGGAAGTGCCTGCCCCATGTGGAAAAGAAGCCCTTAGACCCATAACCACGCAAATAAGGGAGAGAGAATATTAGCAGGGCAATGATGGGAGGGTGGTCACGAAGCCCTCCCAGGAGATAACATGGACCTAGACCTGAGTTTTAGGATACAACCTAGGTCAGAGGATACAGCCTAGCAAATATCCAGAAAGAGGGGCGCCTGGGTGGCTCAGTTGGTTGAGTGTCTGACTCTTGGTTTCAGCTCAGGTCATGATTGTCATGGTTGTGATCTCGGGGTCATGGGATCGAGCCCTGCATCAGGCTCTGGACTGGGTGTGGAGTCTGCTTGAGATTCTCTCTCTCCCTCTCCCTCTACCCCTCCCCCTGCTCCTTATAAGCTCTCTCTCGATCTCTCTCTCTCTCTCTCTCTCTCTCTCTCAAATAAAGAAATAAAATCTTTTTTAAAAATCCAGAAGGAAACCAAGGCTGAGAGACACAGTGAGGTGGCTAGTCCAAGTGGTCAACAGCAAGGCAGGAATCAAACCCAGGCCTAGCTGAACCCCAGCCAGACAGGTGACCCCATCTCTCCTGCCACTCCTGAGCCAGTGTCACGAAGGGCCAGGTGGGTTGGGAGGCCAAGGGCCCCAGGGCCCTAGAGTCGTGTGAAGCAAGGCCTACTACCTCTCCTTGGTTCCTGAGCAACCTGGAGGTCTCATCCCTGTGCATGAAGCACAGTCCCAGTATGCCACCATCTATGGAGCTGTCCCCGTGGCGGTGGGCAGATGTCCCTGTGCATAGGGACAGCCACCACAGGACTTGAAGGGTTGGGTTACACTGGGAAACCTTAACTCTCTGCAAAGCAAAGCCTCTGCTTTAATTCACTAATCTTTTTTTTCATTCTGAGCTGCCACCCTCGTGTCAGGAACTGTCCCATGGCCTTGTGCGGGCGGGCGACATGGTGGCCTCGGGGAGTAGGAGGAAATTTGGTCTGAGCCTCAAGCTACTCTCCCTGGCCACAGGAATTCAGGCCTGGCCCCCACCATCCATGTGCCTCAGTCTCCTGTTCTCAAAACTGGGCTGTCATGAGGTGTCAATGAGATGCCTGCATGTAAAGCTGGGCACCAGCCCAGAGCACACACAGTTGGGGTTGGGGGGTGCAGCTCAGCTCAGACACCCCCTCCCTAGAAATGACCATCTTGACCACCCTCACCCTGCTGCTTTGCTCAGTTCCTCAGCAAACCCTCTGGCTGCTATGTTTGCACTCAGGGAGCCTTGGGCTGTTAGTTGACCTAACAGCCTGGGCCTCAGTTTCCCCATATGCAAACAGAGAGGGCAGTGACTGTCCCAGGGACCTTGGTAAGAGAGCTGGAAGTGACTAGCCATCAGTCCCATGCCCTCAGGCCCCGGAGCATCCTCAGTCTCCCCAACATCGCCTTCCTCTTCTCTCCCACTGGACCCGAGCCTCCTCTGGGGGTGCCTGCCTCCCCTGCACCCCTGCATCTGGTGCCAGGCCCACATTCAGCTCCTGCTGAGCTGGCTGGAGCTTCTCCCTCCCATGCCCCCTCTGGTTTCTCTGAATTCACTCCCTGTGCTTGGGACAGAGCACAGGGTCCCAACCCTGCCCTGGGACAGGATAGAAGGGCACCAGGCCTCCTGCCCTCTCCTGCTTGCCCAGCGGCACCACCAGAGCTCTTCCTGTCCCCTCGTTTATCTCTGTATCTTCCAGATCCCCTCCTCTGCCACTGTCCTGTGCTCTGCCTCCCTCCCCCTCAGAACCCCCCTGGGTCCCCAGCATGGGGGTTGGGGATGGTGACAGCGGCCACCTGCTGCTGGGGTCTCCTCACACCAAACACAGAGCAGGAGTGGGCTCTGAAGAGGAGCAGAAAGAAGGAGGAGGAGACAGAGGGTCTGAGAGAGACCCAAAAATGATCACCGGGGAGACTTGGCAGCTGGACTGAAGTTATATTTAAGTTCCATGTCTCTGGCCTTTCCTTATATTTTTATCCTGCTGTCTTGCTAACCATTTAATGCAGCCCCTGATTCTTAGAGTTTTCCCACCCTCCCGGTCCCCCCAGGCTGCCATGCTCCTTCCTGCAGCTCCAGCTGTGTGCATGTGCATGCATGTGTGTGCACACGCATATTGTGTATATGTGTGCACACGAGTGCACGTGTGTGCATGTGTATTGTTGCACTGTGTGCATGTGTTTGTTGTTGCATGTGAGTGCATGTGTATGTGTCTATCTGTGTGTGAGACTGAGGCTGGGGAGTCTTCCTCTGGGGGCCAGAGGGAAGGAAGTGTTTTTGCCACAGCTGAGAAGACCGGACAAGCGCCCAGGTCCCTGGCACCCGGGGCCCAGCGGGGCTTCGCCGAGGTGCAGAGGCTGGCGAAGCCGTGGCAGCCGTGGCGGCTGTTCCATCTCTCCCTACTGCCAAACTCGTTGGAATTACACACCGAGCATCCATTTAATTAAGTTTTCTGGTGTGTGGCATAATGAGTCAGCCACATGACTGGTACAGGGTGGGCGGTCCCTTCCCTGCTCTCGCCTGTTAGAATCCTCAGCCCTCGGGCCACAAAATATGGCAAGTTTGTGATATGGGGGCTGGAGGCGGCAGGTGAGCCCGCGGAGCTGTCACCTCACTCCCTGTGCGGCCTTCTGCCTCCGTGTGAGGGCAGTGGGGCAGGTGGCCCTGTTATCAGGGAACCCCCCTTCCCTGGTGCCGGAAGCTGAGTGCAGACGAAGCCCTGGGAGACTTGCTCCTTCACGGGGACCTCACAATGGGGCAGGGTGGGGCCGCACGGAGCGAGGGATGGGCTGTGCCCTTGCTGTAGAGTCAGTGGCTTAGCCACAGCGGCCCATTTCCAGGACAGTCACCCAGGGCCTGTTAGCCACAGGGCTGCTCAGCCTCTCGGCCCCAGCGGAATCACAGATGTGCAGGGCGGTGGGGTGCTCCCCTCCCGTCCAGCCTGACGCCTTCATCTCTCCCACATGTGCGGGCTGGACCTCGGGAGGACAGGCCAGAGGCCCGGCGGCTGCTTCTCCAGCCCTGCCGGGACAGGCCCCCTGTCCAAGGAGAAGAAAGCTCTGCGCTCCTGGTGGCCCACTGAGCAGGCGGGACGCTGTCAGTGCAGCTCCCCTGCTTAAAAGCACCTCGCATGGCCACCTTGTCTGGGCCCCCACTCCCTCAGGCATGGACCTCAGCTGTGCCCCTCACCCCTGCTCCTAGCTTTGCCCCCCACTTCCAGCATTGCACCCCTCAGGGCCGAGTGAGCCTGAGTGGCTGCCAACGCCCTAGCCCTGTCCTGCGTGCCCTGTGACATAGGTCCCAAGCCTGACTCACCACCACGCTCCCTGTTTTCCCCCTTCTCCCTCTCAACTCAGGCCACCCACAGGCCCTGCTCTGTCCTCCCAAGTGGCCCTGGGGCAAGATCGATCACCTTGCTCAGGTCACTGAGCCCCTGAGGGCAGCCCGGTGTTTAACCGATCACCGTGTAAGGCTGGGTTCAGGACACAGGATGAAATCATAGAGCAAACATTTATTAAGCTCTTACTGTGTGCCAGGCTCCATCCTGCCCACCAGGCTTTGCTTTACATGCGAGTGTCCAGGTTCCGGCTCCCTCCATCCTCACCCCTCCCCAGCCTCCTGTCCAGGGAGGATTGGAAAGCCGGGGTCTGTCATCAACGCACACGGGCTTGGCCACCCTCTAACAGCCTCCCACCATCCTGCCAGCCAGCCTCCTGTTCCCTCTGTGATCCAGCTTGTTGATCTTCCTGACCATCTCCCATCCAGCTTCCTCTAACCTCCCATCACCTTCATGTCCGTCCTCCCTGCTGTTCCCCTAGCCAACCACCCACCTGTATCCCATCCATCCTCCCAACCTCCCAAGCCCCAAGCCTTCCCTCAGGCTTTGTCATGTCCCCAAGCCTGCATCTGGGCTGTCCCCTCAGCCAGGCATGCCCCCCTGCCCTGGAAGGCCTGGCCATAAGCTCTCCTTGATCTGCTGGGCACCCCCATCCCTGAGCCCCACCCCTGCAGCTCCAGCTACTCTGCCCCTGATCAGGAACCCGCGGGCATCGCTGGGCTGCCATCTCGTTGGGCCCCTCTCTCTGCAGTGGCAGGAGCAGTGCTACCTCAGGGGTACTCATGGGGGGATGCGCCTTGGGGGATGCAACTAATTTTAACAACAGCCTCAGGAAAAGACAAATCTGTCCTTTTTTTCTTCCTTGGGGAGAAGAAATGTATGTGTGTGCACACGTGTGTTTATGCACACATGATGCGGAAGCCTCCAACACCAGAAGGCAGTGACTCAGGCACCACCCAGCCACATTGGCTGACTCATGGCACCCAGGGATCTGCGGGTGCTCAGACACCCCAACTCCTGGCAGTGCTTGGGCAGGCCTGCCCTGGTGCCCAGCAGTGTTGTGGTGACCTTTGACCTGCCAGGGAGGCAGCTGGGCAGAGAGGGGTGTGGGAGAGCCGGGCCACTGGCAAGCCAGGTGCCCTCGAGCCAGCTAGTGACCCCCGTGGACCTCAGCCGCCTCCTGCAGTCAACTGAGGAGGAGGCCAGATGAGGCAGGGAGTGTGCTGGGCACATTGCAGTTTCCCCGACCCCCATGTCCCTCCTCTCCAGACGCGGGCTGACTCCCCAGGCCAGGCCAGCTGACGGACAGACAAATGAGGGCATGTGGCCCTCTTCACTCTGCACGGACCCACCTTGGAGCTTGGGGTCCTTGCGGGGCTATGAAGCATTTGGAACCTCTCCCCCGCATACCTCCCCCCACCCCGCCCCATCCTTTTCCCTTCCAAAGCAGGATCCGGCCTCTTGAAATTCTGCACACTAATAAAATTGTAACTAATTTACATCCGAGATGGGGAGTGAGTGGCAGTGGTTGTCATGGAGACCATCTCCAGGGCCCTGGCTGCCTCCACCTCCTGGTGCAGCCGAGAGATCAAGAGATCCTCGCTCCAGCTCTGCAGCTGGGGCCAGTCCTCCTGCCCCCGGGGCACCCTGCCCTCCTTCCCCCGCCCTGGGCAGGCCCCTAGGGACCGGGACCGGGGTAGGCACCCTCACACACACACCAGAACTGCACACAGTTCTCCTGAGCTAGGGCCGTGCATCTGGCCCACCCTCGCTTCTTGTCACCCGTGGGCCCCACTGGTTTTTCTCATTTCGGCTGGAGACCCCCAGAGGGACAGAAGGTCCTTTCCCTCAGCATAGTAAACAATGTGGGAACAGTTTCCAGTGATAGGACAGAGCAGCAGGGTCCTGAGCTACCCACACACCCGTCCTCCTGGGGTCCACTCCAGGAGAGGTCCCACCCTGGATCTCCAGGGGTCCAAAGATGCAGAGTTGCACTGCCTGCCAAAGGGAAGATGGAAAAATAATGAAGCACTAACTCTACACCTTGCACTGGGCTAAGCCCCTCATGCATGGGATCTCATTTAAGCTTCAAGGTAACCCAGTGCAGAGGACAGTGTTTTAACCCTCATCCTATCAATAATGAAAAGTTCTCAGAGAAGTCGGTGGACAACACACAAGTCCAGGCCCCGGTAAGCATGGGAGCCAGAGGCAAAGCCCCATTTTCTGATTTTAAAACCATCGTAGTGGGGATCCCTGAGTGGTTCAGTGGTTGAACATCTGCCTTTGGCTCAGGGTGTGATCCTGGGTCCAGGATCAAGTCCCACATCAGGCTCCTTGCCTGGAGCCTGCTTCTCCCTCTGCCTGTGTCTCTGCCTCTCTCTCTGTGTCTCTCATTTTTTTTTTTTTTAAATTTTTTTTTTGTTTTATTTATTTATGATAGGCACACAGTGAGAGAGAGAGAGGCAGAGACATAGGCAGAGGGAGAAGCAGGATCCATACACCGGGAGCCCGACGTGGGATTCGATCCCGGGTCTCCAGGATCGTGCCCTGGGCCAAAGGCAGGCGCCAAACCGCTGCGCCACCCAGGGATCCCTCTGTGTCTCTCATGAATAAATAAAATCTTAAAACAAAATAAAACAAAACATCGTAGTGAAGATCATAAACTGCCTCTAAGGAAGCAATCGAACAAAATTATTATGACAAAGCAGGGTGCATGCAACCGGAGAAGGGGTGAAGGCACAGAGGGGCCCTCAGCAATCATGGACTCTAAATAGGTTTTGAGGGATGAATAGGAGTCCCCAAGGGGATATGAGGAAGAAGAGCATTCTAGGCAGAGGGAACATGTACGAAGGCATAGAAGCAAGAAGTTGCCTGGTACATTCAGAGACTGTAGGCTGGATTCTGGAGGGGCCCAAGAGGGACTTTGGGGGTCCTGAGGGGCTTTGTTCACCCAGCTAGGCCCCCTGGAGTTTATCCTACAGTTGAGAAAATAAAGCGCTGAGGTCAGAGCAGGTCCCCCCCCCCCCCCGGGGGTGTGGGACCCGGGTCAAGAGTACATATGGAGGCATGACTGGCTGGCTCAGTCGGTTAAGGGTCTGACTTTGGCTCAAGTAATGATCTCAGGGTCCTGGGATGAAGCCCTGTGTTGGGCTCTGTGCTCAGTGGGGAGTCTGCTTCTCCCTCTCTTTCTGCCCCTCCCTCTGCTGTGCTCTGTCTCTCTATCTCAAATAAATAAATAAAATCTTAAAAAAAAATAAAAGACTACAAGTGGAGGTGCACATACCAAATGTCTAGAATTTGACAGATTTAGTGATCTGGCTAAGAAAAGTGCTAACTGGAAACTGTCCTGGCTACCCTCCTTGACAACACACCTTAGCGCTGCTCTGGAAGGCCTCGTGTCCTGGGAAATGCAGGTTCCTGGGCCCTACTCCAGACCTAGGAAACCATACTCTTTTTTTTAAATTAATTAATTAATTTATTTATGATAGTCACAGAGAGAGAGAGAGAGAGGCAGAGACACAGGCAGAGGGAGAAGCAGGCTCCATGCACCGGGAGCCCGACGTGGGGTTTGATCCCGGGTCCCCAGGATGGCGCCCTGGGCCAAAGGCAGGCGCCAAACCTCTGCGCCACCCAGGGATCCCCATACTCTTTTTTTAAAAAATATTTTATTTATTTATTCATGAGACACACACTCACACACACACACACACACAGAGAGAGAGAGAGAGAGAGAGGCAGAGACACAGGCAGAGGGAGAAGCAGGCTCCATGCAGGGAGCCTGACGTGGGACTCGATCCCAGGACTCCAGAACCAAGCCCTGGGCTAAAGGCAGGCGCCCAACTGCTGAGCCACCCAGGGATCCCCGGAAACCATACTCTTGAGGAATGGGTCCCAATATGGTGACATTTTAATAGGTTCCAGGGTGATAATTATATATAAAAAGCTGGAGGGACACCGGGTGGCTCAGAGGTTGAGCATCTACCTTTGGCTCAGGTCATAATCCTGGCATCCTGGGATCAAGTCCTACATTGGGCTCCCTGCAGGGAGCCTGCCTCTCCCTCTCCCTCTGCCTGTGTCTCTGCCTCTCTCTCTCTCTCTCTCTCTCTCTCTCTCTCTGACTCTCATGAATAAATAAATTTAAAAATCTTAAAAAAAAAAAAAAAAGGACTGGAGAAGCCCAAGTTGAAGGTAGTAGGAGTCTCTAGGAGGGGGCGGATTACATGATCAGATTTATGTTCTAGAAAGATAGCCCAGCTGTCGGGCATTAGAGGAGAGGCAAGAGGAGCAGGAATGGGGGTGTGAGACCATCATCCAGGTGAGAGAGGTCAGAGCTAGGGCCAGGGTAGGGACAGTGACAGGTTGCCAGAAGAGGTTGTTTGAGATTCAGGGCCCAGTGCTCATAAGGTTTAGGGGTGAGCAAAGATCCAGGGTGGCTCCTTTGGGATCATAAAATCTAATCAGGCTGCAGGAGGTCTGGGCAGACTTCATTAGGCGAGAGGCTGCTCCCCTCTGCCTGACCCCAGCCTCTCTGGGGCCCTTCAGTGTCACACTGAGGATCAACTCAAGGCTATGATGGGGGATCAGAATTAAAAGCCACCCCCCTTCCCCAAAGCCTGTGGCCCTGTGTGGAGGCTCTAGTGAGCTGCGCAGCCTCAGCCTCAGGCCACCAGCAGGGCATGGAGCACGTGTTCCAGGAGGGGGTTCAGAGGGGGGATGGAAAGGATGGGAGGCTTACTGCTGGGGGAGGACTGGCTTCTCTGCCGAGAACAGCAGACCCTCTCACCTCCCGTACCCAGTTACGCTGCTCCAGAAAGCATCTTGGGAATAAAAATAATAGCCATGAAAACAACAGTAGCAATTCTGCCCACTGCTCGAGCATTTATGGCATGCCAGGCACTGAGTCCCACAGCAAGGAAGTGGCGGAGGGGGGTCTGTTGGCCCCTGAACCATGGGCTGTGAGCTAGTCTTCACCATGCCAGGCAGAGGGGGAGTTTAAATTCAGCCCCTGCCCTCAGAGTACTCACAACCTATTTGGGGTGGAGATTGCTCTAGATGCAACCCTGGGTGCATCTAGAAGGTTCTAGAGAGTCCATGGATCTCTTGAAGGCTGCCAAACGCCAGCTTTTCAGACCATATGGGACTAGGCTGTATTTATCAGCAGCAGGAAGAGGAAGAGCTTGTAGGAGCTGCTGGGGAAGGCCTGACTTGAGTTGGATGCTGGCACAGTAGTCACATTTGAATAAGTGAGAAGAAGCAGAGATGGTCTCCTGGGCAAAAGTGTGGGGTGGAAATGCACTAGGAACACGGAAAAGGTCAACGGGCTGCCATGACCAGTCACAAGAGGCAGAGACTCCAAGTGCAGAGCCAAAGATGGACACATATCAGCACAGGCTGGGCATGTACCCTCATGCGTGTGTACCATCAGGAGGGTGTGATAATGCGACATGGAGCATCCATCATCGTCAGGCCCAGACGACCCCCCACTGTTGGGGATACATTTGGTGAGTTCCCAAGAACAAGAGCTATCCAGGAGGAGGCATCATTATAAGGGGCACTGAGCAGAGGCTCTGGGGAGAATGGAGGCCTCTGAGCTCTCCAGAATCCGAGACAAAAGCTCATATGCCCCACCCCCACCCCAACCAAGGTCTCATAAGCAGGTGGCAGAGCAATAATGTAGAGCCAGCCATTACTTTGGGCCAACTGTCCCCTGCCTGTCTCTAGCAGAGGTGGACAACATGAGTTCAAATCTCGCTCCCTCATTTACTGTGTGAATTTTGGCAAGTCTCTTAACCACTCTGAGCTCAATTTCCTTACCCATAGGGTGGGCATAAAAACATCAATTTCTAGGGACACCTGGGTGGCTCAGTGGTTGAGCATCTGCCTTTGGCTCAGGGCTTGATCCCGGAGTCCCAGGATTGAGTCCCGCATCAGGCTCTCTGCATGGAGCCTGCTCCTCCTCCCTCTTCCTATGTCTCTGCCTCTCTGTGTGTCTCTCATGAATAAGTAAATAAAATCTTTTTAAAAAAGTCAATTTCTAAAAGTCTGTTGATTGGCTCTAGGAATAAATGAGTTGGTGCAAAGAAAGCATTTAGTGGAATACTCTGTGCAGAGTTCACATGTGATGAGGGCTGGTTCCCTCGCTCCAATCCTCAAACCCCAGACAGGCCAGGTGTGGCCACAGAAGGTTCCCACTTGACTTACCGTTCATGCTTGCATATCTCACCACTTACGTGTTATCCAACAGTGGGGTCAGATCATATGACATAGATGCGGTGCTGGTGGCCTTTCCAATTCGATTTAAATTTATGATCCATTGTGAGTTAATTTTTGTATTAAGTAGGAGGATGAGTTCATTTTTTATCAAACAAATGTCCAACTGTTCTAACATCATTTGTTGAAAAGAGTATCTTTCCTCCTTTGAATTATATACAATCTTGGCCTCCTCTACTTTGCTAGCCATACTACCTGCTCTTTTGTACCTTTCATACTTTCATTTAATAAATACTGAGGGACAATTGGACATCCATATAAAAGAAGAAGGAGGGGAGGAGGAGGAGAATGGGAAGGGGGAAGAGAAGAGGAAGAGGAAGGAGAAGGAAAAGGAGAAGATTGACCCTTACCTCATACTACATTAAAAGAAATTAACTCACAGAGGATCATAGCTCCAGATATAAGATCTATAACTCTGTAACTTTTAGAAAACAGGGGAGAAAACTTCCAGGACTCCGGATTAGGCAAGGAGTTCTTTATAATAATAAAGCACAATCTGTCAAAGAAAGATGGATAAATTTAACTTCACCAAAAACTGGAAAACTTTTGCTCGGCAAAGGACACTCTCAAAAAATGGAGAGACCGGGGTCCCTGCTTGGCTCAGCGGTTTAGCGCCTGCCTCCAGCCCAGGGCATGATCCTGGAGTCCTGGGATCGAGTCCTGCATCGGGGTCCTTGCATGGAGCCTGCTTCTCCCTTTGCCTGTGTCCCTGCCTCTGTGTGTGTGTGTGTGTGTCTCATGAATAAATAAATAAAATCTTAAAAAAAAAAAAAAAAAGGAAAGACCAGCTGTAGGGTGCAAGGAAATATTTGCAAATCACACCTCCGACAAAGGACTTGTATCCGGAATACCTAAAGAAGTATGGAAACTCAATAGTGAAAAAGCAATCCAACTTAAAAATGGGCAAAGACTTGAACAGGCACTTGGTCAGAGAGGATACACAGGTGACAAGTAAACACACGAAAAGACACTCAATGCCATTTGCCATCAGAGATGTGAAAGTCAAGACCTCAATGAGATACCAGTCCACACTCCCTTGGATGGCTAAATAAGAAATAGCGACAGTACCAAGTGCCGAGGAGCACACAGAGCAACTGCAATGCTGTGGGTGAGAATGCAGATTAGTATAGCCACTCTGGAAAACAGTGTGGCAGGTTCTTTAAAAGTTAATCTATCCTTGCCATATGGTGCAGCTGTTGAACTCCTGGGCAAGTAGCCCAGAGAAATAAGTGCTTAGGTCCACGCAAAGTCATGTGTGTTCACAGACACAGAGGCATGCACGTTCACAGAAGCTTTATTTGTGACAGCCCCAAACAAGAAAGCCCCAATGTCCTTGGGTGGGTGAGTGGATAAACAAACTTAGTGTATCTACACCATGAAGCGTTACTCAGTGATACAAAGGAACAGACTATTGATACACACAATGGCCTGGATGGATTTCAAGGCCACAGTGGGCAATGGAAAAGGCCAATCTTAAAAGAGCATCTACTACATGATTCTGTTAAAAGACAAAACTAGAATGATGGAGAACAGACCAGTGGTTGTTAGGGGTTTGGAGCAAGAGGAGGACGTGACTACAAAAGCATGGCACATGGGAGTTTTTTTGGGTGACAGAACTGTTTTGTATCCTGCCTGTGGTGGGACTTATACAAATTAATGTGTATGATAGAACCCCTAAATTGGACCCCAAAAGGAAGTCAATAAAAATGCAGTTAAAAAAAAAGACTATGAAGATGCCTGGGTGGCTCAGCCGGTTAGGCTTCTGCCTTTGGTTCAGTTTGTGGTCTTAGGGTCCTGGGATCGAGCCCCATGTCAGGCTCCCTGCTCAGCAGGGAGTCTGCTTCTCCCTCTGCCTCTGCCCTTCCCCCCTTCCCTATGGTGTAGTCTCTTTTTCTCAAATAAATAAATAAAATCTTTTTTTTTTAAAGGCTATGGGGGGCACCTGGGGGGGGCTCAGTTGGTTAAGCATCTGACTCTTGATCTCAGCTCAGGTCTGGACCTCAGGGTCGTGAGTTCAAGCCACGCATTGCCCTCCATGGTGGATATGGAGCCTACTTAAAAAAAAAAAAAAAAAGAAAGAAAAAGAAAAAGACTATGGATGTCCTCAAGTTCTCAGAAAGCTTTTTCTGCAACCCACACAGGCCACAGCCCTTCTTTATAGCTCCTTTGAATGGGTTAGAAGAGGCACCATCCTGTGTGGAATGCAGCCCAAGCCAAGCCCTCAGTTTTGCAAGCTGGGGCCTGGCTGAATTGCAGCTCTGCTTGTCCCCTGAGCAGCACCATTGTACAGTGAACAACCTATACAAATGTCCATGTGGGCCCAGCACCTCCATGTTTCTGTCTCAGCTTCTGTTCTCCCCCTAAGGACAGAGCTTTGACAAGCAGCCCCCAGGGAGTGGGAGTAAGGGGTGGGCTGTGCATTAGCCCTGACTAGCCAGGCTGGGGCCTCTTGCTAATGGTTGCGAACGCACTTAGTGCTGAGCCTGCAGGCTGCTGCTTTCGGGCCTGGCGCTTAATGGCTTGCCTGCCAGGGGGAAAGAAGGATGGCCAGTTAGCCAGACACATAGCCAGGTTCAGATGGATGGAGGGGGTGGGAGACTGGCCCCAGCCTGGAAACCCCCCTCCCTCAGACATGTGGGTGGGTTGTGAGCAGGTGCAGGAAGAAGGAGCTTGCTGGAGGGGCCAGCATTACCTGAGCCGGGGTCCCGGCAGGGCCTGTCCCATGGCCTGCCTTGCCTGCTCATCGACAGTGGAGGTATCACTCCTTTGGGCAAGTGGACTCCATGCCTGCTCTGCCCCCAGGGAGCTGGGGATGATTGATTGGGATCCCAACTATTATTTCTGAGCACCTGCTGGGTGCCTGGCAAGGTGCTAAGGGCTCTGGCAAAGTGGCCATAATAACAAAGTCACCATAGCAAGAATATGAGTAACAAGTCATGTTTACTAAGTGCATTGGAGGGCTGGGCCCTGATGCTCCCAATCACCCCATAGGCTGGTTACTGCCTTTATCTTCCAGGGAGTAAGCTCAGGCTCAGGGAGGGGAAGCCAGCTTGCCTGGGGCCACGGAGTCTGCGGCTCTAGTCAGGTGTCTGCAAAGTGGGACTGGACTCCTTGGCCCATTTTTCGCCCCATGGGCTATTTCAGCATCTTCCATCCCATGACTGACCTGTTCTGAGCCTCAGATTCAGTAGAGGTAAGAGGGCACTTTGCTTTCTCAACTCTCCCTACAGGTGGTTAAGATCAGTTCAGGCCCCACCTCCTCCAGGAAATCTTCTTTGATCTCCTCCAGGCTGGGTCAGAAGGATTCTGAGAAATAAGATTCCTCACTCTTCCTTGAGAACCAAGAACAAGCTGGTCTCCCTCCTTTGATGGGGTGCAGTATGAAGATTGCATCTGGGACCTCACCAGCCCTTGCTGCTGACTAACTCAACCAGCTGACACAGCAAGAAGGGTCGAGAGAAAAGAATTGCAGAGAAGCCAACCCACAACCTCGCGAACATGAACCTCTGGATCAAATCATGCCTGAAACCCACAATGACCCCTGAGCTGTTCTATTACATGAGTGCCTAATTCCTGTTTTGATCGGATTTTCTATCTGTTGTAACAGATACAGGAATTCACCAAATGCGGATAGGAGCTGGTTGGCGGGGGGGGGGGGGTGTGTGCAAATAGTAAGGGGATTTTTATTCTCCACTGTCCATGTTTTATATTGTCTGCTGTTTCACAATAAGCTTGCAGCAAAATCAATGCTAGTATTTCCAGCTTGAGCAAACGAGTGGGCTCTGAGCTTGTGGCTTGAAGAATCGGGTGGGAGACAGTGTCAGTAACAAGGGAGTGAGATGGGGGGGCGGAGAGATGGTGGTTTTGACATGGGGCATGGGAGGCCCCATGGAGCCCCCATAGTAGGACTTTCAGGGGCTGGTGCACAGGAGGGAGAAACCACGATGAAGGAAAGTCAAGGTGGGGGCCAGGTGACCCGGCTGAGGAAGGTCACACACACAGCCCATGGCCAAGGCCTTACCCATCAGCGGAGATGATGATGCTTTTTCCCCCAAAATTCCCCCTTTGGGGGCTGTCACAGTGTTCTAGTCCCCCCACTGTTAGAAGTGATGAGTAAGGCCAGCTGTGAGTGGCAGGAGCCATCAAGCTGTACATTTGTTGGAAGTGGCCTTCCAGCCACCTCCTATTAGCACAGGTGGCAGGGACCACTCAGATCCAGCTGACAAGTTGATTCCTCAAGCCTGAGTCAAGGCTCTGAGGATGGGTATAAATCACCGCAGCAACATGCTTTCATCTGTGGCTTTCACTGCTCCGAATGACATCTCTCCCACAATCTGCTTTGTCCTCCAAGAGCCCTGAGATGTAAGCCAGGTGGCCTTCTGCCTCAGTTTCACAGAGAAAGAAGCTTAGGCACAGGGAAGCCAAGCCACTTGTTTACAATCAACACAGGGAGGCAGAATCTGCTGGAATTTGAACCAGTCCTCCTGGCTCCAGACCTAGTCCCCTTTCCATTGCTTCCTGCAGGTTCTCACAGCAGGGGTGGGACAGGGAATTGTTTGGGATGAGGGTTAGCCAGTGAGGCCTTGAAGAGACCTTGGTAGGGACTGAGGAGATGAGAGTGAAGAGGCCCCTTGAAGGAGGGAGGGGAGAGACCCTAGGCAGGAGAACCTTCTGTCCAATCTTCACATCGGCCCCAGGCCCACCACATATGCCCAGTTTCATGCACTACATTCATCATCACCTTGAACCCTCAAATATCCTATTATGAGCCCATTGTACATGCAAGAAAATGGAGGTTCAGAAAAGGTAAGCAATTTGCCTGAGGTCACTAACTTATTGAGGAATGGCAGTCTCGGGCCCACTGGAGGAGTCCAAAGCCTGTGCAAAGGCCCTGAGCTGGGGCCTAGGAACAGGGTGCACTGTAAGGAGGCCAGAGGGGAAGTGGAAGAGGTCCTTGTCAGCCCCAGCCAAGTCTTACTTTCCCAAGCGAAAGGCTGGGGCCTCCACAGCTTGTGGCTTCCAGCTCAGTGGAGCAAGGGTCCATCCATCCCCGCCTCAGCTTCCTATTTGGGAAGTGAGCTGAGGGGGTGCAGAAGAGAGGCCTCTGGAGTCAGGAGAAGCAGCAGCAGCGGCTTCAGGGGCCAAGTGTTGTTTTTTTAATGACCCAAAAAAGCAAAGAGGTAGGCGGGGACTGAGGGGCAATGCCTGCTCCCGGGCCTTGTCTCCTGTCTGCTCCGCCCAGGACCCACACCTCCGGGAGCCCGGAGGCCTGGGGTGCCAGCCAGGGTGTCCTGAGCGAAGGCTCAGGCGGGGCGGGGCGGGGCGGGGCGGGGGGCCAGAGCCCCCACCTCACGCTGCTTCCCGGGGTGGGAGGCCGGGCTGGGCAGTGTCGCGCCTGGCGTCAGGGTTCAGGACCCGAGCGCCCTTCCCGCGGCCCCGGCGCGATGGCTGGGAGCGGGGCGGACACACGCGAACGCCACACGCACACACACGGGCACACACTCACGCGCACGCGCGCTCCCGGGGCCGGCGGAGAAGCCGAAAGGAACCAAGAAGTGAAAGTGAGCAACCTCTAGTGAAAGAAACAGACATGCACAGACAGCCGGGAATTGCGGCGGGTGCGGCGAGCTGGGCACGCCCGGGCGGGCACACGCGGGCGGGCACACGCGGGCGGGCACACGCGGCGCGCTCCCGGCAGCCGGGCGCGTGCTGGGCGGGCCCCGCGGGCTTCCCTGGGCTCCGGGGCGTCCCCGAGGCCCCGCGGGCGACCAGGCTCCCGCTGCCCTGGGTTGGGCGTTCACCGTGCGCCCTAAGGGCCCTTCGGGTTAGGGTCCCCCGGCCTCTCCTCTCCCCGCCCGTCTGCACCACTGTCCCCCCCGGCGGATCCGGGAGCGCCGAGCCCCTGCAGTGGTCGTTGCTCAGGTGGCCTTGGCCGGAGGCGGACTCCCAGAGAAGGAAGCTCCGAGGGCAGGGCCACCTGCCAAGGGGGAGAGCTCCGCGCAGCGGCCCTGGGGCCTCGGAAGGTCCCCCTCCCCCATCCTTTCGTGCGTAGAACCGGCTTTTCCAGCTCGGCAGCTCCGTCAGGGTTCCGGGCGGTGGGGATTGTTTTCTGCCCCTGGGGCCTGGGTGGGAAGAGTGAAGACGGAGAAGTGGGTTGCCCACGGAGTGTTTTGCCATTCTCTCCCTCACCCCCTCCTCCAGAGGCGCCCCAGGGCCCCTCCCGGCTGAAAGACAGAAACCAGCCCCTTCTTAACCAAAAAAAAAAAAAAAAAAAAAGCGCAGATGCCAGGACTCATCAAGCAGTGCCTTTTGGACAAAGCTCAAGTGGAGGCCGTGAAGTGCATGGCAATGGTTGCTGGAGTTTGATGCCCTTGCTGGGCAGTGAGCAGCACCAGAGGTTCCCAAGACACAGGGAAAGGCGGGGCCTCTTCCCCCTGGTGAGCTGATGGGTGGGAGAGTTGGAAGACCCGACCTTGTCTCAGCTGGGTGAGGCCCCAGACTCTGACCTGCAGGGTGTCCCCCACCAAACTAGGATGCCCAGAGAAAATGTCTGGCCCCGTCTCTCTCAGATCTCTTAGCCTAATGGGAGACAGGTAAACAATCAAAACACGGGATGGTGAGAGCTCTTGAGCTCCAGAAGAGGCCTGAGCCAGGGAGGCATCTCAGAGGAGGTGCCATCAGTACTGCTCTGGCAGGGATGTGGGGGGCAGGGCGGTCCCAGGAGGCTGCAGACCCCAGAGACTGCCAAGGTGCCCAAAGCCTGGGCTATCATCCCAACAAAATAAAGGTGAGAATCCCTCAGAGACTTGGACTGCCTTTCACGCTAAAGATGGAGAAACTGGGGTCCAGAGAGACAGAGCCAGCTGCCCAAGGCGGCCCAGCTAGCCAGAATTTGGGCTGGACCCTTGCACACAGTAAGCACCAAATAAATGGAACTGTGAGGCTTGGAATCCAGGCAGCCAGACCAATGTGCACTGCCCCTCCCTCCCTGCCTTCCTACCTTCCACCTGGTGATTAAGACTCAGAGCCCTGTAAACAAAAGCATTAAGATAATTTTAGCTATTGCTAAGTGGTGTGATAGTGAGTGACGGGGAGTTCTTGAGAGAGCGGAATCAGCAAGGGCCTCTCAGATGCGGGTGCCTCTGAGCTGAAGGACAAGACGGAGCCAGCCATAAGATGGTTTGGGGACAGAATACTGCCAGGCACAGGGAATGGCAAATGCAAAGGCCTGGGGGCAGGAATAGGCCACATGTGTAAGAACAGAGTGGGTGTGGCTGCAGCAGAGGGTGGGAGGTACATGCAGGCCACAGGGAGGAGTTTGGGTTTGATTTCCAATGCATACCTCACACTCAACCAGCATGGAGAGGTCAGAGACAGCTGCAGTGAAAGAATGAACGCCCTGACCACGGCGGGCCAGAGAAACAGCTCCAGGATAAGCACTTGGGCTGAATATCTGCTCTTCACGGCCCTGACTCCTTCAGCTGCAGCGTTTTCTGGGAGCCCCGTGACCAGAAGGGAGGGTTGCAGTCACCCACCAGGGGCAGAGCGCAGCTTTGGCTTGCCTTTCTGGTGACTGGGAATGCTGTGTCCCCTGGGTCCCGCCCCCGGTTTGCTGCCCCCAGGGGACAGTCATCACCATATTGCGTCAGGGAGCATCACCGTGGCACACTCACCATGTGCCAGCCCTGTATGTGGGTGTGTGAACTCGGTGCCCACTTTACAGATGAGAAAACAGAGAGAGGCAAAGACATCCGGCCAAGATGGCATGCTTGGTGTGCTCTGGGGTCGGCTTCATGCTGCACGGTGTGTGGGCTCCAAGTGCAGCTGGCTGGAATGTCAGGACTGAAGCCTCGCTGGAGTCAGAGTCTTTGGGGGGGGGCCTTGTAGGGGCTGGAGGGGTGTGGACGGGGATTGGAGGATCCAGAAAGCAAAAATCTGGAAGGCAGGCTGCAGGTCCAGGAGAGAGAGTAGACATGAGAGAAAGGTATGTGGTCTCCTCCAACCTTGAGCAAGAAGTGGCATGCACAATTGGCACGGGTGAGCACACACATGCACACGTGGTGAGCACACTCGAGCACATGCCAGCATGTAAGGAAGTATGCACTCACACAGCACCTTGGTCCATGCACAGGCACACATGGCACACACTGTGCGCACACGCACACACCGTGCACACATGCATACAACCGTGCATATGTGCTCACGAATGCACCACACCCACGTGAGGTGTGCACATGTAAGCATACCTCGGTACACATGCACATGGGCACGAACACAGCACACGCTCACAGAACCTCACAACAGACCATCTGCACATTTCTCTTCTTAGCAATTATAGTGGTTCATCCATTCATGCGACAAACATATGTTGAGCCACTTTGGGTACCTGGCCAGGGGGTTGGGTGCTGCAGACCCAGCCAAGGGGACCCAGGGTCCCACCCCAACTGTCCCAGAGCTTGCAGTCTCAGCCAGGAGAAGATAGTCGGTAAGCAGTGAACTCAAATCTTTCAGGACATTTGTCACTGGTGCCCTGGAGAAGTACAGGGAGCTGGGGTCCACACAGGTCCGGGGCACTGGTTCCTTGCGGGAGGGGACCGGGGTTTGGTGACAGGACAAGTCAGAAAGGAGTTTGGCTGGGAAGGAAGAGGCTAGTGTGTGGGTGGGAGAGGCCCGGGCAGGCTGGGGATGTGGGCCTGCTGAACCAGATAGGCCAGCCTTGGGTCCAGGGGGCACCCACACTGACTCCCTTCCCACCTGGGAGCTCCCAAGGGTGGGGCTGCGGCACGCCCCTGTCCCTTCAATACGGGGTCAGCAGCTAGGGGAAGGAGGGAGCTAAGGGGAGTGGCCACAAGCAATGCCCTGTCTCTCTCCCCTCCCCCTTGCTTCTCCCCCTCTTCCCTAAGCCTCTCACTCCTTCCTTCCCTCTTTGTCACACACACAGCCCTCAGTTTCCTTATCTGGGCAATGGGCGGGTGCCAGCACCTTCCTCACAGAGCTGTGAGGAAAATCAATGGGAGATTGCTTCATAGAGGGGGCTTGGGCCACTGCCTTTCCTCTAGGCAGGGATCAGCCTGTGCTTCATGTGTGCCAGCAACACCCCCACACCCTACCCTGCACCCTCTTGTGCCCCATGTCATACCACACACACACAGCTCCCCACACCCCCTACACCACCACGCCATGGGCCACCTCCCAACCCCCCCACCAACCCACACACTTGGCCACCTTGGGCAGCCCGGCCAGTCACACCGTCTCCACCCACTGACCTCCCCCTTAGGTCCTGGGCAGTGACAAGTGTGCGACCCGCCTGCGGACCCCCCCCCCCCCACCCCGGCTGCAGGGCTCTGCTCATTGATCCAAAGATGCTCTTTCCTTTCCCTCAGGCGCTTCTCTGAAGGATGGAAAAATCGATGCCCACAGAAGAGAGGGTGCAGGGCAGGTATAGACACACGCTGGGGAGAAGACCAAGGGCAGGGGGGATATTAGGCGCCTCTGGGGGTTCCACCAGCTGGGGCGCTGCTCCCCATCTCCCAGAACAGACTCAGAGTCGGGTGTGGTCAGCGCAGGCACAAGCGGTGTGGTTTTGTTTGGTAGTATTTTGTTCTGATTACAAAAGCTACCTATATTCAGCGTAGGAAATAAAAATCACCCAATCCCTCCCCAGAGGTAACCTCCCTGTTAACGCACATAGTAAATCCTTCCAGCCTTTTTTCTCTGCACATCGAACACACTTTTTATTTTTGCAAAACTAGAATGTGCTCAACTGCTTTTTTTCACCAGTGTGCTCCTGTGCCGTGATGGGGCGCAGTTTCACCGTATCTGATGGCTGCGCCAGGGGTCATCTCGTCCGATGGTCGAGGCCCTGCACGGGGCCTGGGGTCAGAATCTTGGCACACTGGCTCTGTGACCGCAGGTAGGTGGCCTGACCCTCTGACCTCACCTTGGTCCTCCTCTGTGTGGCCGGGCTGCTGATGCCTGCCAAGAGTCACATGAGACAAGAGTCGGAATAGACTCATTCTCTCCGAGCACATCAAGAGTGTTTCATCAACTGTGGGTAAACCGGTATTTTTTACATTTACCGTTACACACCCAACCCATCATTGTTTAGCCAATCCTCTGTTATAGAACATTTGGGTTGTTGATGTCCCTTAAAGAAGAGGCCTCGATGAATATCCTTGCCAAGAAATCTTTGACAAATCCACAATTATTAATTCTGAGTAATTTTAAGGAGGAAAGTTGTACACGTTTTAGGACTGGTGTGTCCTACATGTGCCCAACTGCCCTCCGGAAACCTTCTGGTGACACTCTTGTATGAGTTTCTCAAGGTAACAAATTACCATAACCTTAGTACCTTAAAATAACAGAAGTGTATTGTGTCACAATTCTGGAGGCTAGAAGTTCAAAGTCAGGTGTCATAGGCAGGGCTACGCTCCTGCTGAGGACTCCAGGGGAGGGTCCTTCCTGCCCCTTCCAGCTAGTGACAGCCGCCTGTGCCCCTTGACCTCTTCACTCCAGCCTCTGCTTCTGGTCTCCTCCTCTGTCTGTTTCTCCCCTGTGTGTCTCTTACAAGGACACTCTCCTGTAATCCAGCATGATCTCCTCATCTCAAGATCTTTAATTTAATTACATTGGCAAGACCCTTTTTCCAAAAAAAAAAAAAAAACAACAACAAACAAAAAAAACAAACAAACCATTCCCAGTTCTAGGGATTAGGACATAGTCATATCTTTTGGGGGGCTACCATTCAACCAACTACACACTCCTACAGAGGAACGAGGGCCATGTAGAATTCTTTTTCCCCTCACCACACAGGACATTTCCATTTTAAAAAAATGTTTGGCCAATTTAATAGGATAAAACAAAAAACAAAACATCTTATTTTCAACTGACTTCTTTTGCTAGCAAGGAAGAGGAATCTGTTTTCAGATGCTTCAGTTGGTCACTTGTATTTCTTATTTTCTTACTGATTCAGGTCCATTGTCCAATTCCCTTTTGGGTATTAGTGATGAAAGAAAACATTTGCCAACTTAAGCAGTCTTTCAGCTAAACTATCTTTCAAGCCTAAAATCAAGACAGTTCAAAGACTGAGAAACTACCACTCACAGAACTTTGCTGAAAGAACCAATGAAAGATTGCCTAAAGAAGAAGGAAACCAAGCCCTATATCAGGTATGTAATGAGCCATAAGCAAAGATATTAAAATGTAGGTAAAATCTAAGTAAGAATTGGCTATTAAAATCAATAATAATGACAAACGTGGACTCGAAACAAGATCAAACCAAAATATAGGCAATCATACATGGTGATTGGAAGGTATGACTAGAGTTAAATCATGCTGAGACCTTCACTGTCTAGGAAGAGGGTGGGGAGTATTGATTTAGATCATGGTAAGTCGATTATGCATGCTAGAAATTTAAAGATAACCTCTAACAGGCAGAAATGGAACATAAAACTTTCAAACCAACACAGGTAAAAGGGAAATAAAGAAAACACGATGGGTTTAATAGAAAGCAAAAAAGAAGAGGGAGGGAAGAATGCTATTGATTTTTGTGTTTTTGTAGGATTACATGTTATTATTTAATAGTTTTTTCTGCTCCCCTTGAGTTGTTAAGCAGACAATTATATGATCCACAAATAAGGATAATTTTGTCTCCTTTGTAGTTGCTGTTCTTTAATTGATGTTTCTTGTCTTATTGCATTGTCTAAAAGCTTCAGAGCCATGTAAAGTTATAGAGGCATTATTAAGCATCCTTGCCTTATTCTGGACATTACTGAGAATGCTCCCAGTACTTTACCACTAAATGTGATGTTGGCTATTGGTTTGAGACAGATATTCTTTGTCATGGAATCAGTCAGGATAAGTTAGATTTGGCTGCGGTAACAAATAATGTCACAATCTCATGGCTTGAGAATGGTTTATTTCCTGTTCATATTAAGTCAGCTGTGGATTCAGGCAACTGTCTCTCAGCTACAGCTGTGATTGGCTCAGGATTGTACCTCCACATCATCAAATGTTCACATGCTTGCTGTCTCAAGAGAAAGAGAATTGGAGAGTCTTGTGCCAGCAATTAAGTGCTTCTACCTGGAAATGACACACATTACCTCAGCACAGGGCCCTGCCTAAGCCCACTGAAAAGTGCAATCACAGCCTGGAAGGAGGACTGGAAAGATTGACAAGCATCATAGATGTCACCATAAACACATTAAGGAAGCTTTCTTTCTTTCTTTCTTTCTTTCTTTCTTTCTTTCTTTCTTTCTTTCTTTTATTTCTTTCTTTTTCTCTTTCTTCTTTCTTTCTTTCAGATTTTATTTATTTATTCATGAGAGACACAGAGAAAGAAGCAGAGACATAGGCCGAGGGAGAAGCAGGCTTCCTGCAGGGGAGCCCGATGTGGGACTCCATCCTAGGACCCAGGGATAATGCCCTGAGCCAAAAGCAGACCCTCAATCACTGAGCCACCCAGGCACCCCAGGAAGCACCTTTCATTGCTGATTTTATCATTGGGACCCCGAAAGTCGACCTGAAAAGTCATTAGGCCTTGGCTGTGTGATGAGTAGCTCAAGATGCTGGTCTAAAGAGGAAGGTGAAGTCCTGCATTCACAGGCTATGATGACTTGTGTCTCCATTCAAGCCTGGCTGCACATGTTACCCTCCAATTCTGTGAAGTCTCTCAATTCTCATACCCAATCTCCTCTTTTTCCTGAGTTCGTTTGAGCAGATTTCTCTTTCTTATGACTTGCACAATGTCACCCGGGATTATTTGCTCCTGTTTTGTTTGGAATTTCTATCCTCTTCCTAAGCAAGACCTGTCGTTTTCCGCCAACTCATCATTCTAGGGTTATTCCACATTCTTAAGATAACTGGGGAAGCTTTCCATCTTTCCTGTGTCCTGAAACAGAATGTCTGAAATATGTGAAGAGTTGCCATTAGAAGTGTCGGGACCCCACACTTCTCTAGGAAGTAGCTCTTTCTCTACCTTTTCAATTTACTCTGTAGTAATACATTTTTTGGCTCTCCTCTACTTGTTGTTTTGGGTTATACATATTTTCTGATAAAAATATCTGCTTATTCATTTTTTTCAAATGTATTATCATAAGGCTTTACTTAATATAATTTGATTTTTAAAATATTTTTGCTTCTATTGTGCATTCATTTCTCTCTGCTTATTATCTTTGGATCTGCCAAAAGTTTACCTAACTTATTAGACTTTCAAAAAGAACAAGTCATGGATTTATCTTTTATTTCTGGTGTTTTTCTCTTCTGTAATTTATGAAACTCTGCTTCTTATTTTTATTGACTTCCACCCTTTCTTATTTAAGAAATTCACAACACCGAGCTATGAATTTTCCTCCTTATAACATTTTAACCACCTTCCCATACGTTTAGATATGTGGTATTTGCAGTGTTTCTTCTTTTTTTTAAAAAATAGTTTGCTAAAAAAAAATAGTTTGCTATGTAGGTTCTATTTAGAGTTATTTACAAAAGTGGTTTTTAATTTTCAAATGGTTGGCTTTTTAATTCAAACTTTTGTTAATAATTTCTAGCTTAATTGCATGGTGGTCAAACGATGAGGGTTTTGCTATATCTGCTTGGGGGATTATATTGAGTTTTTCTTTATGGCCTAATATATGATCAATTTTCATAAATGTTTGATGGGCCCTGGCACATAAATGAGCATCTTTTATTTGTAAGGTACAAAGTTCAGTTATTAAATCAACCTTATTAATTCTATTCTTCCAATTCCACACAAGTGTGTTGGGGGGGATAGGATTTAAAGATACCAAAGACAGAAGTGTGTTAAGGCTCGTCTGGAGGTTTTTTCTTTGTCATTCTATGTGTGTCTAAGTTATTGCTCCCTGGGTTGGGTCTAATGCTGTAGAGGACGTAAAAGATCATGACAAGCAGATCTTGATTCTGACTTGTACTCTTCATCAATACAAATGACCTTCTGGCTCATGTCCTGATTTTTGCCTAAGATCCTTTATCTGATATAAATACTACCGTTCATCTCATTTGACTTGAACTTGCCTCATATAACTTCCCTCTGATCTTCCATTTTTCACCTTTCCATGTCCCTTGGGTTTTAAGCTTCTTTCTGGTAAGCACTGTCTAGTTGGCTTTCCATCTTAGTTTTTGTTTTATCCAATCTGAGAGTCTTTGGTGTTTTACTAGGAAAACGTCACGCATTTATATTCCTAATTCACATCGACCTGCGGGGGGGCTTGCTCCGGGAAGGGGACGCTGTTCTCACTTTGATCCCTTCACCCCCAGCAGTTCTTCCTTTTGTTTCCTGCAAGTTGTTTGACCATCCTGAATGTTGCTTTGGTCTTCTCCAGACTTTGGTCAGTAGATATTTTGTTTTTTATTATACTAAGTAGATATTTTGTTTCTCATTGCACTAGAAAGTTACCAGGTACCTTGAAAAGCCTCATTTGTAGCTGCTGGGCCCTCTGAACACAACTGGAAAGGGCGCCTGGTGAACCCCTCTTATGCAGAGCATTCTTGAAGGGCCCCGCCCGCCTCAGATCCATGTTGATGTGACTTAAAGCTTCAGATCCAGATGGTTCGATTATTATTTTTCTAGTCTATGATTTGTCATTTAACAATAATTTTTGACATTTGTATTCAGTCTGGAAACGATATTTACAATAATTCTTCCTACTCGCTGCTTTTTAACTAGTTTCGGTGCTAATGCCCAGACTTTTTAAGCCACGGGGTTATCATTCTTAGACTCCCAGCTGATGGGAGCATCTTTCTGTAATAAATACTTCAGCATTTCCCCCAAACCTCATAACATGGCTCCCTTATCACTTAGCATCCAGTATAACACAATCTAAACCGGCCTGGGTTTATTCTTGCCTTCCTGGAGGCATGTAGGATGTTGTCCTTATTTGCATAAGTCACACAGTTTTCCAGAACATGTCTCCATAGAAGTCTCTATTTATTTTCCCCAGAATGCAGTGAACCTTTCTGATCTGCACAGTCAGATCTTTTTGTTTCATTTTAAAGCACAGGTGAGTTTCCATTCATTATATCTCTAAGTCATCTCTTATTCTGGCCTTTTCTTCAAGAACCCCAGGTGTGTGGGGGCTACCTCCTCAATCCCATGAACTTCTCATGCTTTGTTTTCAGCTCTTGTCTGCTGTCACACTTTTTAGAATTGTTTCCAGGTTGGCCTCTCCATCCCCGATTGCATTTTCTGCACTACAATCTCTGCTTTTTACTGCCTCCAGCGTGGATTTGAATTCTGTTTCTGTGCTTTGTCCCTTCCTGGAGTCCTTCCTTACCCCATCAGCCAATTCCTAAGGTTGCTGTACCAATCACAACTGAGGGTGGCTTACAACAACAGAAATGAATGTGCTTCTTGCTTTCTCTCTCTGTCTTCTCTTCTTAGACGAACACTTATCATTGGATTCAGGGCCCATCCAGTTCACCCACGGTGACCTCATCTTGAGATTGTTAATTAAATATGCAAAGACCCTTTCCCAGATAAGGTCATATTCAGAGTTACCAAGGGTTAGGACTTGGACGTATCTTTCCTGGACCACAAGTTCAGTGCAGTAGGCCATCCGCGTCCCTGCTCATATCCTGCTCTGCCTTTTCAGATTTGTCAGGGCTGCCCTATGGTTCCTGCTCCTGGTCTGGAGAGCCATGTCTTTCTATTAAAGTTGCCACAACGTTCGTTTCCCAACGTTTCCTTCTGGTTGCTTCAGGAAACCTCTTCCCAGTCTTCAGCGTTTCAGAGTGCTGATTCCTTCTCCAGGTTCTGTACATGTTTTGCCCACCATCCTTAATTGTTGATATCCTTCTTCTGGATTGTCCCTCACATACAGTTAACATCAATCCTCACGCCAAGATCACAGGTAGACAGGATAGGATCTGTACATGGCCTTTGCTCCTTACTGCTCTTGTCACCGCCAATTCCCCTCCTCAGTGTTTGGCTTGGGGAACAGAATCCAGTGGGCTTTGCTCAATCCATTTCCCCATTCCCTGCAGGTTCCTGCCAACCGCAGCTCTGCCATGTGAAGGTGGTATATGCTCCCGTCTGGCTATCTGGTTCTTGGACGTTCTGAACGGATGAAACATGCAGAAGTCCCAGCATGCACTGCTCCTGGGGGGTTTCCTGCTATCCCCTGGCCCCCTACATTCATGTTTGCTTCCCAGGATCCGCACACCATGAGGGCAATTTTGCCCTGCCCACCTACTCTGAAAGACCAGGGCACATTACTCCAAGATCATCTCTGGGAGGACAACTCAGACTGGCACAGATTCCAGGGTACTGAGTGGGGGCAAGTGATGGAGGAGGTCTGAGCACCTTCTTACATTTGTCCCCGGTTTCTATGTCCTGAAGCTTCTCCCCAGCACTGTCCCCGCCATTATCATCAGTGCGATAGCTCCTCCCAGATTCTGGCACAAAGTTGGCAGTTATTCCCCATGTTGAGTGAGGTTCTGTCTTTCTCTCTGCCTTCATGAGTATTTAATGGAAAAATAAGAACAGCTGTATCAGGGGGTTTCTAGTTAGATGCCATTTTATATGGGAGTCCACAGATTGTGTGTGTGTGTGTGTGTGTGTGTGTGTGTGTGTGTTTTCAAGCCCAGACTCACTCATTCATTTACATTTATTTATTCCAAAAAAAGTGCCTTCCCTGCTTGGCTTCATAGTGGATGTCAGGATAAATCAACCAATAACCCAGAAGAGAGTTTTGCAAAGATGCAGGAGTGGGGGAAAGGCCCCAGGCCCCTATCCCTTCCTCCCTCTGCTTGGCAAAGCTGACCTCCCCAGCAACCCTTCCAACTCGGAGACCTCATTCCTATGCCCTCAAATCAGCAGGTTGTGAAATCAAACAGACTTCTGGAGCACCTAATTTGCTCTAGGCACCAAGTGGCTCTAAGGGAGAGAATCATTGGGTCCCTGCCCTCTGAGCACCTGCTTACATTTGTCCCTGGTTTTTCTGTATCCTGAGGCTCTCTCAGGCACTTCTTGCTTTAGAGCATGGTGTCCACCTCTTCTGATGGTTTGTGATGGTTATTTGATTGATGGCCTCACGAGACTCCTGCCAGACCGGCACCCTACGAGGGCTGGGACAGCATCTGTATCCTTGGGTGGTTAGCACAGCTAGGACAGGGCCAGGGCTGCCTGGAGGAGTGGCCATTGGAGCTAGGCTTTGAAGGGTAGACAGGAATTTGGTGAAGATAAAGTGGGGTGGGGGCAGGAAGGAGGGATGAAATCTCTTGGTCCAAAGCTGGCACTTCCTCTTGACCTTGTTCTTGCTGTGGTTTCTGCTGCTACATGGAGAAGATGCCTCTCTGGATCTTCTGAGAGGCTGAAGAGCCCTGGGGTCTGGGTGGTACTGGGGGAGCAGGGGAGGGGGTGTGGGACTGAGGTTGAGGTCGGTATTTGCCTCCTCTGGGTTCCCTTTCTTTGGCTTGCTTCCTCTTTATCTTTTTAAAGCAGATATAAGTGCTGCCCTTCCCACCATGGAAGCCTCAGGGTTGTCATTACGTTTCCAACAGGCACGTTCATGGCTGGGTCTCCTGGATGTGAACCAAAAGCCATTTGGTTCAGAGGGAAGATTTGAGTCAGGCCCAGCTGGGTTTTCCCATCCTTTATTTGCCTGATCCTATTAATAATTAATGGTACAGTAATGAGAATTGCTTTTAATAGAATCTGCTGCCATCACTGCATTCTGTTCCCTGCCAAGGGTTTCCCCCAAAAGGATTCATGCTCACAAGGCTGAGTTTCCTGCCATGGGCACCACTGGGAAGCGGAAGGTCCCCTGCTGTTGTCCTTTCCAGCTCCTCCTGTCTTCTGGGCCCAAGCCCTCTGCCCACCCCACCCCCAATCTGGAAGCCCCTCTTGCTCCTCTACCATTTCCTATTTCCTCCCTGAAGCCCCACCCACCATCCCCTGGAGGTTCCCACAGTGAAGCGAGACTGCCCCATCCAGCCCAGCCAAGCGGGGCATTGTCAGCCTCATCTGTCACCAGGGCAAACTGGTCCCATTGGGCAGGGACGGGGCAGGCTAGAAGCTGCTGCATGCCCAGCTTGGCATGGGCGTGAGACCCACACCGTGCACGCAGGAGCCCACATTCTGGATGAAAAAGCCCACCTCTACAAAGGCCAGTAGGATGGGCATGGAGGAAAGGTTGGGTCCTGGCTTGGCCTCTGTGACACCAGGGGATAGTGTTATCAACCTTGCCCCACATCTCCACTTACTCATCTGCAGAACAAGGATGTAGATGGTCCCTACACCCCCCCCCCTAGAATGTTCTGGGTGAGAAAGGGAGTGAATGTGGGGGAAGCTAAGTTCAGGGAAGCTCCTTAATATTCACTCCAGGAAAATATCTGTGATGTGCTCAGGGTTTTAGCTATTCACGATGCTATTCATTGTGGTGTTATTTACGACATCATAAGTTGGAAACCACCTCCTTGTTCAGTAATAGAGGACTGGCTTAGTGAGGGTGAGTGTAGCTCCACAATGGGGCATGGGGCTGCTCGTGGAAAGGGGGGCTTTGGGACTGCTCCCCCAAATGGTACTGTGCTGAGAAGCCCCCTGGGAATGCTGGGGAAATGCATGTTCTAGGGATTGGGGCTGAGATTCCACACTGCTAACAGCTGCTGGTCTCCGAGCACCCTCAGTACTGGTGGGGCAGAGGCTCTGGGTGGTGTAGATGTCTGGGTCCTGCTGGTGGATGGAAAAACTGGGTTGCAAAACAGAGTGTGTTCTGTGATCCCCATGCTGAGCTCAAAGCAGGGCCCACGCTCCACATTCATTATCAAGTCTGGAGGCTAGGAGCTCAAGTGCTCAAAGTGCTTCTAGATGGGTGATGAATTATAGATAATTTAAAATTTTCTCTTTGGTTTATCTTAATTTCAAAATTATCCACAATTAACATGTATTACTTTTGTAAATGGAGAAAAATGTTATTTTTTTAAAAAAGAACAAATGTTCTCTTCCCTTCCCTACAACACAATCAGGGTAATATTCAGCCTGGAACGATGGGAATCCTGAGAAGACAAGGATTCTGGCCTCACTCCAGAGTCGTAGTGCAGGGCTGTGGGCTAGACCGAGTGGGCCATGGGGCTTGGGTGGCCCCTCCTCAAGTGCCCAGCACATGCCTGACACACCCAGTGTCTCCCTGCCCCCCACAGCTCCCAGGAACAGGACCATCACCATGGGGGCTGGTATAATGAGTGCCACTTTGCAGCCAAGGGAACTAGTGGCTCTTGGAGGTGAGTGACCCACCTTGTCACCCAGCTCCCTGTGGGGGGACATATGGGGAGCAGTGAGTGAGGGGTCAGCTGGAAGGAAACCTAGTCCTCCTTGAAGGCCTTTTTGGGCCACTAGTCAAGGCAGCCTCTCCAGAAAATCCAGACAGACAGGTGAAGAGCTTTGAAAATTAGCTGGAGTTTTTATGTCCCGGGAGTGGCGATGGGGAGCCAGTGAATGTTCTGCTCGATGACGAAGTGATTCAGGCTGTGAGCAGCTGGTTGCAGTGAGGAGACCCAGCTGCAGATTCGGGGTGATCACAACAGGCCAGGCTGGGTGACACACAGCAGCTGTGGCAATGTCAATAGTGGACACTCCGTGAACTCCCATCCCATCCAAGGACCTGAAATCACTCCTCACTTAATCTTTATAAGGCCCTAGGATGGCCCTGCTGCCCTTCTCCCTATTTCGCAGATGGGAGAACTGAGGCTCAGCACCATGAGACAGCATAGCTGGGGTGGGCACTGGTTAGGCGTGACTTCAAATTGGGTATTTTAAATACAGTGCTCCACTGCAGAGAGAACAGAGAGCAGGAAAGGAGGATGAGCCCCAGGGAAGGAGTGGGGAGTGGGCAGGAAGGGATGGACTGAGCCATACTTTGCTAGCAGCCTCAGTCCCTGATTGGGACTTGGGGGCCTGCAGGGCCAGGTAGGATGGGTGGTCCGAGACTGGAGCCAGTACCGTAGGTGGGAAGTGAAGGAGGAGCAGACCAGGGTACGGGGGTGCGGGCTGATGTGCCCAGGGAGTAAGAGTGGCTGCGGGCTGGGGGAGGTGAGAGAAGGAGAGGAGGCAAGGAGGCTGGGAGCATGCGGTGGGGGATGGCTTCCAGGATGGACTGTGAAGTATGGGGACTTACCATCTGTGGGCAGCACCAAGGGGCTGGTATAGAAGACCCACCTGAGCACTCCTCTCTCTCCAGGATGCCCTGGTGTCCCATACCCCAGCTATTCCTGCAGCTCCTGCCCCCAGGCCCCACCCCTCAGGCTCCAGCTAGAATCCCTGATGGGGGAGCAGGCACCCACTTGCACTGTGCTGGAGCTGCCTTCAGCTGAGGCCAGGGCAGCATCTCATACAATCCTTCCCCCCAGCCACTCAAGGCAGCAAAATCTCTGGGGTCATACAGAGGGAGAAACTGAGGGCTGGTATCCCAGGCCCAAGCTGGAGGGTGATGGGGTCCATCTGAGAGGCTCAGAGACTGTTCCTAGGGTGGTTTTGTTGGCCTGGGCCAGGGAGGGAGGGCTGAACAGGGGCTGCACTTGGTGACTTCTGCTCCCCAGGAGCCAGCCCTCCCCCTTCTGCCTCTGCCAGGCCTCCTGGAGCAGCGGTGGCAGCTGGGCCTGGCCCAGGACCAGGGGAGGAAGGGGAAGCAGCCAGTGGAGTGGGGGAGGGGGACGAACCAAACCTCGGAGCTCACTGGCAGGGCTCCCCTGCTCCCTGGGGATGCACTGTGGGAAGCCCACCAGGTGCCAGTCATGCAGGCACTGCACCCAGCAGAGCGGCCCAAACTGTAGCCCCACCCACTGGGCCCACTCTGCCAGCAGCCAGGACCAGGGTACATGTAGGCTTTTGTGGTCGAGACCTTTGGACTGGATCTCCATCTCTTAATTCCATGCCTCTTACCCAGCCACTCCTCACTGAACCTCATGCAGTGGGTACCATTGTCATCCCCATTTTATAGACGCTGAGGCCCAGAGAGAATGACATGAGCTAGAGCCTGAAACTTCCTGGGTACAGGGTCTGCCTCCCACCCCCCCACCCCCACCCCTACTGTAAAGACTGGCTCCTTGAGAAGTGTCCTCACGCACTACTGGTGAGAGGAGCCTTCATCACCCTACACTAGTGAACTGGAAACAGAGGCTCAGCCTGGGTGGAGACTGCGGCAAGTTCGCACAGTCAGGAAGCGAGGACCCTTCAGCTGCCCCCAACTAGGCCCCCAGAGATGGGAGTGCCAGGAGGCCCAAGGGAGGAAGCCCCTTCCTCAGGGTCAGGAAGGCAGAAGAGAAGGGGGAGGGCGGTGATGCAAGGTTGTAGTCTCCGCACCTGAGCTGGTGCGACCAGGCCCAGCCTGCTAGGGAAGATAACCCTGGCTGGCAGGTGTCCCTGGAGGGTGGCAGCAGCCACAGACAGACCCAGCTTCATCTCATCATATCTGTGCCTGGTACTCTGGAGGCTAGATCTGGAAGTTCAGGTGCAGAGATCCGGTGCTCACCAGGAGCCTCAGACTCCCGAGCCTCCTAGGTCGAGTATCTCCCACCCAAGATGTGACTCCCTTGGCCATCAAACCAAAATTAGCTGAGAACTTCTACAAGCTCCTTCCCTATATTAGAGCCAGGCAACCACATCAGCATGTGAGGGCTCTGAGAAGTCCTGCAGGACAGAACCCTATTCGATTTTGCTTAATCCAGCCTTTCCTAAAGCATATTTAGCTACAGACTCTACTTTTTCTATGAAGTATATATTAGCATCTAGGGCAGATTGAACAGGGCCACAGAGGCTTTGCACTGCCATCATGGGGTGGGGGGTAGGGGAGGGGACTCCCTTCTTTTTGGCTGGGCCACATGGCCAGTAGGGCCTGGAGGAAGTGATGCAGGAGCAGTTCCTTAACCAGTCTGGCAGCTTCACCTCCGGCTTCTCGGAACCTTGAGCTTTGATATAAGGAATCAGCCTTGGCTGCTGGAAAGGGCAGAGGAAACCCCAAGATGAGGCTGCCTTGGGTACCCAGCCCAGTGGAGCCTTCAGATGACCCCATCTGACTGCAGCCACAGAACAGACCCCAAGTCAGGACCTCCCAGCTGAGCCCTGTCAACCCCAGCATTACACGAGAGACTAACTATTGTGACACAAGCCACTGCGTTGGAGGCGGATTGTCACACAGCAGCAGCAAACTGGAACAGCGTCCTGCAGGACCCCCCGGGGGACAGGAGGTGCCCACCCCATCCTCACTGCCCACCACCCCACGCTAGCCCTTCAGGCCCAACAGCATTGTGGTACTCCCCTGCTTCACCATCCCCCCATACAGGGCATGCCCTCCACCTGGAGTGTCCTCAACCACCTTTTCCACTCAGGAAGATCCTTCTAGACTCAGCTTCTAAGAGGCCTCCACTACGAGGACTTTTCTAATAGCCCCAAGGTGGCTGCATTGTCCAAGCCTGGGATCTGCCTGGGCTCACACTTGCCAGCTGGATGAACTTGGATGGATACCTGCCTCTATGGGCCCCAGCTTCTCACATGCGAAATGGGGACAGTATTGCTAACAAGTGCATGAGCCTGTTGCACAGACAAACAGGAACGGGGTAGAGCAGACAGTGCAGGCTGAATAAACTGGCTGTCATTATTATCTGCCCATGCCTCCAGCAGAGTGGGTCCCCCTTTGCCCTGCAGCTCACTGCCTGCCTGCTGCACCCAAGCACAGCCTTGTGAAGTTACTGCTGCCCAAGAGAGGTTTGGTGGAGGATGAAAGACTCAGAATCCTCGACTAATTCTACTTGGAAGGATCCTCAGAAAATAGGGAACACAGCCCCCTTATTTTGACCAAAGGCCAGAGAGCTAGAGGGCCTTGCCCGAGGCCACACAACTCACTGTGGAACTAGATCCCAGATCCCAGGCTTCAGCTCCCTACCCTGTGCCTTGTCTGCAACCCCAGAAGGCCCAGAGGAAACCCCAAACCAACATTAGAGAAAAGACGGTGGGATGTATTTGAATGGCTCAGGCTGCAAGTGACCAGCATGGAGGGTCAGCACCACTGGCAGGTGCTGCTGAGCTCACCCATTGTACAGATGGGAGACCTGAGGTTGGTGAGGTACATGGGGCCTGGGCCCCAGAGACTGCTCAAAGCCCAGCCGTTCCTCCTGGTAGCTAGAGAATCTTGGGTGGTTTACGTCTCCCAGCCCCACTGCCTTCATCTGCAAAATAGGAGTGAGAACACTTCCAGCAGGGACAAGCTCAAGCATGGAGAACCCTGGACCACAATGTGCACGTAGACCCACTCCCCTCCTTCAACACCTGACAACCACTCACCAGCATACTTCCACCCGTCCTTTTGGTCAGTTCCTAGATGGGCCCAGGTTCTAAATACACTTGGGGGGTCCTGGGGTTCTGAGGCTGTGTGGCAAAGAGTCTAGAACCTTCAAAGAGGGCCACAGGGTTCTGGAAAAATTCTTCCTGCAGAATAGCTGGTGTGGGCAGGTCAGGCCTTGGACTAGGGGTTTGCAGGCCTCAGATGCACAATGTGGTCCATGTGGGAATGTTGGGGGAGACAGGATGAATTTCTGTGTTTGTAGCACAGAATGGTGTGTGTGTGGGGGGAGTGCACTTGCTCAGGATGGGGGGCTGGGTACAGGGAGGGGTGGCCCTGCAGCTGTACTCAGCACCGTGAGAGCTCTGCAGGCCAGGCCTGTCCTTGCCACTGGAGCAACCCCAGGACCCTGATTTGGAAGGATTAGAGCTGCCAGCTTCAAACAGAGCTGCAGCCCCAGCCATGGGGCTTAAAGGGTCCGCTGCAATGATAAAGAACCACCTTCGTGGTGACTTACCTGACCTTCCTGGGGGAATGTTCCACCAGCCCTTTCACCATCTTCCAGTACAACCACCAGCCAGCTTCAGGAGGGAGGCACTGGAGGAGGAGGAGCTGATGCCTGTAAGAGGGCTGTGCTCCAACAAACCAACCAGAGTTCGCATATTAAATAACACACTTGGTTTTAAGTTGCAGGGAGTGGGAGTGTGTGTCAAGAGACCCTTCCAGCTGGTGACCCTGAGGACGCTGCCTGAGGATTCCTCCATTATTAACAAAAAAGCTTCCCTCTCCCCAGCTCTCTGGAGCTTACACGTCAGGCTCAGAAATAGCTTAAGGGGAGGGCCTGGCATCCAACTTTGGGTCTCGGCAACTGTGCCATCCAGCTGGCTTCTCTGGGACTCAGTTTCCCCACACCTGGAGGAGAGGAGAGACAAAGGGAGCAGGTGATACAACACAAACCCAGGACTGTTTCTGGGGGTCAGGTGCTGTCAAGGGCGGGGTCATCTCTAGTCCAGGTTCCGGCTCACAGAAAGCATGCCCAGTAGGAAATTCTGTTGAGCTTGTTAAATGGCCAGTGACCCTCCCAGGTCCCTCGGTGACCTCCAGGGGCTTCCAGTCTCAGGGCCTCCATTTTCCATCTGTGAATTAAAGGGGCGGAGGGCGAGTGATGCAGGCAGGGGCTGCCGTAACCCCAGGGCGCACCCGGGAGACCCCAGCCTGGGAGGTGTGCAGGGACCTACTCCCTTAGGGACCCAGGGTTAGGAAGGTGGGGGCGGGGGGAGGAGAACTCCATCTCATTCCACACCCCCAGCTCCTAACTCCTGCTCTGGGGACCTGACTGCTCCACCAATTGATTAATCGATTGGTTAGCGATTGACCGAGTCCCCGCCGCGGAACCGCCTCCAGGCGGGCCTCCCAGGAAGCCCCCTTCTGCCCCCGTAGCCCCGCCAGCAGTCTCCAAAACCCCCTCTCAGGTGCGCTTAGCATCCGGGCAGGGGGCGCGTCCGGGGCGCGCCTGGGGGGCGTGGCTCCCTCCGTGCCCCGCCCCCGGGGTCGGCTCGTTAATCCGCCGCGGCTCAGCCAATCAGCCGCCGGTTGCCGGGGAAACGACCTCTCCCATCGGAGCCTTCAAAGTGTTCCCCCTCCCTCCGCGAGGGCTCCACCCGAGCCGGCGGCCTCCGACCCCGGGAGGGGCGGGCGGGGGCTGGGCTCCCTCGGCGGGAGAGACCCCCCACGGGCGGAGACCCGGAGAGAGACACCGAGACTGGCAGGGTTAGAGACGCGCGCAAGCCAGGGGAGACTTGGGTCGCGGACCCAGGTGGAGAACATAGAGACGCGGCCGCGAAGGCACGCCCCCGCCCCCACCCCAGTCTCCGGGGCCGTGAGGGCGAGCCCGGGAGAGACAGTCCAAGCCGGGGACAGAGACAGCTGGAGAGATCGTGGGAGAGACCGAGACAGCGCAGGCAGGGGGAGGTGGAGGCCGCCCCCCCGCAAAGAAGAGACCAGGGCCAGCAAGGGGGAGAGCGTCGGGAGGGGGCGAACTTGTGAAAATAAATATTTATAAATTGAGAGTTTCTAAATTCTTTTTGCATTTCTGTAGTAAATTATTCATCTGTGTATCTCCCTCCCTCCTCCTATCTGCTTGGGGAGCTGCCAAGGGGGGTGTTCCTTCCTATGCTCTCCCTCCGCCGCCCCCTCCCTCCCTGTTCGTTCTCCTCCCCCCTCCCCGTCCTCTCCCTCCTGCCCCTTTCTGCCCTCCTACTCCCTCTTCGTCCCACTCCTTATCCTATATCACCTCCCTCTCCTACCCCCTCCTCCCCTCTCCGTGTCCAGCCCCTTCTGCATTCTCCTCCTCCTCGGTCCCTCTCCTCCCCCCCCTTCCTCCCCCCTGCTTCCCGTCTCCCCCCTCCCTTTCCTGCTCCGGCTGGAGCTGGGCCCCGGAGGCTGGCGAGGAGGGGCCGCCGCCCGGAGGTGACTGGCTGCCACGCTCTGGCGTTTCGTCCCTGCCTTAAATAAGAATAATCGTCTAAGTCAGCGGGGCTGGGATTAAAAAAACACTCGTCACTGGCAGTCTGGCACCCCCAACCGGGATCTCGGAAATCTTCCTCCAGAGGACTGGGGACACTGGAGTTGGGGTGGGGGAATGTGGGAGCTGGGCTGAGAGGGTCCGCAGTCCCAGGAGGGCCCCAGGCTGGAGCCAGAGGCCACAGGCTGCCCCGAGAACCTCGAGAACCTCGGCTGGCTGGCCTCGCTTTACTCCTCTGTAATATGGGCCTGGGGACTGACTTCCTATTCTCAAGAGCCAAAACCACTCTCAAGTCTGTTGGGGAGTCTGAAAGCTTTCAAGGCCCTTCTGAGAATCTCCACAGCTTATGAGGCACACAGGATGAGTAAAGGTATAAGGCCAGTTCCTAAAAATCAGGCAAAAGGGCAGGGGAGGGAGGGAGGGTCAGGGCCCAAGTCCTAGTGTGCTGCACCCAGCTCCTGGTCTGTGAACTGGGCCAGTGATGCCCCCTCCCCTCAACCAAGGAGAAGAGGAGCCTGGGCTCCACAGGGGTACTAACTGCTGCATGCTGTGCATAGGTCGGTGTCTGCTCCACATCTCCCATCCCCACTACCCCTGCCTCCACCCCAGGCAGCCTCCAGGTTGCCCAGAATAAAGTGCAGCAGAGAGAGGAGGCAGGAACTTCTCCCGGGTCAGGGAGTGGTCAGCACCAAAGAGCTCCCCTGCCCCTGTCACCAGCCCAGAAGCCTCAGGCAAGCCTTTGCCAAGGATCTGCATCCTTTCTCCCGTGACTGTAGGTAGAAGGCAGCCTCCCCTCAAATGGCCTTCCCCTTCTGGGCACATAGGCCTGGGCATTGGGGCCTGAGTTCTGCCCCTGCTATCTGACCTCAGCCCAGCCCAGTCCTCTGGGGTGAGGGTTCCAGATTCCTTTCAGCTCTCATTTGGGTCTGGCTTTGGCAGAGCAGAGGGGTGTCCTCACCCAGCTGCCTGTGCTTCCCACAGGAACATTCTGTCACCATGTTGGTGCTGCCTGGAGGGAAGGGGTGCCCAGCCTGACCCAGCCCAGTGACCTCAGGCCCTCTAGGATCCTCTGAAACACCCATCTCTCATCCGAAGACTTCCCTGCCTTCTGTGGTCTTTTTGCAGAAGCACAGTGAGAAATGCTTCGGGAAGAAGACCCTCTGCTGGGTACCTGTCTGCCACTCTACTTCTGTGGCCAGTCACACCTCTGTTGGCCTAAAGCAGTGATTTTCAAGCCATTCATACGCTCTAGGGTGTTACTGGGAATGGGGGTGATGAGGGCCTCCCTGATTCATTTAGGAGTGATCACCTGGGTGAGATTTATTTTGAGAAGGAATAAAGAACAAGATCGAGACTGGAAAGTGGGTATAAAAAACCAGTTTGAAATCCACTGTTTTAAAATAATTAGGAGCCAGGAACTCCTAATTAAATTAAAATAATTGGGACTGGGAGTTGGGGCTTCTTGAAGTCCCCCCACTTATGTAACTCAGTGCTCCCCCATCCACCACCCCAGGAAAAAGCAGACAAAACCCGAACTACAGCTTCAATGTCGGGAGGCCTATCTGAGGACTTGCAGGGCCCAGAAAGTTGTCAAAGTCCTTGTGTTCAGTCCCGACTATGGGCCCACCTAAGTGGATGAGAAACTGGAGCTCAAAATTGTGCAGCCAGTACGGGTTCATCTGTCTGACTCCAAGACCCGTGCTCCTGACGCTGACCACCCTCCCCTAAAGAGGTAGCAGAGTCACCCCTGTGTGCCATTGGCTCTTGCCCTTGTCCTGCTCATGGTCATTGTCAAGCTGTGCCCAAGGGTTTCTTTGGTCCCCAGGAAGGACTCACAGGTGCTAATGAGGCAACCATGGCCCCAGGCAGAGTACCCCTGTGTAGGCACTGCTGTGTCCCCCACATACCCAGCCCTCAGCCCAGGGGCGCCTGCCATCTCCACTGGGGGTGACAGCCACATCTGCCACTCCCCGATAGACATTGTTCCCAAAATTCCAGAGCCCTCGTGCCTCTAAGAGGCCCCAGTGCATGGCTGGCTACTTAGGTCCCCATGCACCTGTTTTCCTTAATCTCTCTCCCTGTCACATCTGCATTGTACTGGGTTCTAGGAACACCACCACTGTGCTGCCCAAGTCATGGCTCCTCCCAGAGAAATAAGGCCAGGCCCTGATCCTGAGCTGTGGACCCTTCTTCCCTAGAGTGAAGGTCCTCCCAAGAGGGAGGCGTGGCCGAAACAGCCTGGGGGTGACCTCCCTCTACCTTGCCAGAGAGACCCTGACATGGCGGGCCACCCAGGAGGAGCCAAAGAATTGGACCCTGCCAGACCCTGAGGAAGTGAAGATGAATTTCAGAAACTTCCCGAAAGAGAGCTCTTGGGAGACATGAGTGTCTTTGAGAGGAGCCGATAAAGAAAGGATCCGGGAGGTCTCCAGCTAGGAGGTGAGATCTTGGATCCAAGAGAACTCAGCCCAGACTGGAACCTCGGCTCAAATGCTACTTTCTGGGCAGCTGCAGGCAAGTGCTCAACCTCTCTAGAACTCAGTGTTCACTATCTGTAAAATGGGCACAGCAGAACACTAGTGTTAGAACTGGGATGGGAGAGTCAAGATGGGAAGGGCATCCCCTCTTCCTGCTCCCTTTCCTCTGTGGCCCATCTGGAAACTGGCCCCACAACCCCACCCCAGGACAGAGAACTCACCCTGTCCCTGGAACTCACCAGGCTCCGTTAGCAACTATTCTTAAAAGCTCTTCCTGACCCTGGAAGCAGCACCTGCTGCCAGAGAGCTGTCAGATTGTTCAATGCACCTGCCCTTTGACCTAGCGATTCTATTTTTAGAATTTATACCACAGAAACACTCACACGGGTGACAAGGGAAAATGCACAGGAAATCCATTGCATCACTGTTGATAACAGCAGAACTTCAGAAACCATCTAGACACCCATCCCGGGAGCCTGATTATATAAATGTGAAGGCGCTGCCTGATGGAAGAGCAAGAGGCCATGACAAATACTCACCTGATTCCTCAAGGAGTGAAAAAAAACAATAAGCCTTCATTTGTATTTCAGAAGGGTCACCTGCACACACACCGGCTTGCAAGCTCACAGAATCCACAGGATAAGGGTGGCTCTGACCCAGGAAGGGGGTGGGGGGTCGGATGGGAGGAGGAATCTTCCCAGCTTTAAACCCTTTGCTCTTTGACTCCGTTTACTGTGAGCGTGCTCTCCACTGGCCTTCATCCCACGAGGATGCTGAGTAGCAACTTCTGATATTCACCCACAGCCAGTTCTCTCTTTCTTGGGACCTCCCACCCTTGCGTCGGGTGAGGCCACGAGACCCATGCTGATCAGTGAATTGAGGGAGGAAGTGATAGGATGTGGTTTTCCCTGCCTCAGTCACCGGTAGATGGAGGTACCACAAAACAGAGGCAGCCTTGATCCCTGGGCGCTTTCACCTGGAGGGCAATTACCCTGGAGAATGACTTGGACTCGGACCCCTACAGATTTGGGAGGCCATGTTCTGGTTCAAGGGATGCCAACAGACCTTAGGCGAGTCCCTTGACTCCTCCAGGCCTCAGTTTTTCCCTATGCAGAGTGGGGCAAGAGGTCGTTATCTCCACTTATCAGGGCCTATGCTGCTCTCACTCCCAAACTACAAAGGCCTGAGAAGTATATGCCCACACTGAGGGCTGCTGGATGCTGAGCGCTCAAGGAACACCGGCCACTCAGTGGACCATCTCAGGGACATCATGCCGTACCATGGGATCCTCTGTGGCCCCAGGAAGGAGGCAATGTCTTGATCCCCAAGGCCCCATGAGGAAAAATGAAGCTCAGAGAAGTGAAGTCACTTGCCCAGGCACACCAGCATCTGTGACTCTTAACTGCTCTAATGATAACTCCCATCTGGTATTTTAATTTATTTCTTATAAATGCAACTGAAAAGAAAGTCCACCAGTGGCAACTTGAAAGAACTTAGAATAAGTATTTTTTTTTTAAGATTCTATTTATTTGAGAGAGAGAAAGAGAGAGAGAGAGCACACCAGTGGGAGGGGCAGGGGGAGAGGAAGGGAGAGAATCTTGAGCAGACTCCATGCTAAGTTCAGAGCCAAATGCGGGGCTGGATCCCATGACTCTGAGATCATGACCTGAGCCAAAACCAAGAGTCAGATGCTTAACCAACTGAGCCACCCAAGCTGCCCCCAGAAATTTTTAAAAATTTATCATCTTAACCACTTAAAAAATATTTTATTTATTTATTCATTAGATACACACACACACAGAGAGGCAGAGACATAGGCAGAGGGAGAAGCAGGCTCCCTATGGGGAGCCCGATGTGGGACTCGATCCCAGGTCCCCGAGATCACGACCTGAGCCAAAGACAAATGCTCAACCAGTGAGCCACCCAGGTGCCCCCATCTTTTAAGCATGCAGTTCAGTAGCAGTAAGTACGCTCCCAAGCTTGTGCAGCCGTCACCCCATCAATCTCCAGAACTCTCGTTATCTTGCTCAAATCTTCCCTATGAAACACTTGCTCCCCATCCCTCCCCCAGGCCCTGGCCCCCACCATTCTATTTCTGCCCCTGTGACCTTGCCCCTTCTAGGGACCTAATACAGGTGGAATCATGCCGTATTTGTCCTGTGTCTGGCTTATTTCACTTAGCGCAACGTCCCCAAGGTTCATCCACACTGAAGCATGTGCCGGAACTGCCTTCCTTTTTAAGGCTGAGTGGTATTCCATCGCAGGTCCAGACCACATTCTGTTGATCCACATGCCTGTGGACAGACACTTCCGTCGTTCCTACCTTTTGGCTATGGTGAATAATGCCGCAGCAAACACGGGTGTACATATATCTGCTTGAGCCCCCTGCTTTCAGTTCTTTTGGGTATATGCCCAGAAGTGGAATTGCTGGATCATATGGTAATTCTATTTTTAATTTTTTTGAAGAAACGCCATACTGTTTTCCACATGGGCCGCCCCATTTCCCATTCCCACCATTGGGGCACGAGGTTCAATTTCTCCACATCCTCACCAACACTGGTGATCTTCTGTGAAGTATTATCTCATGTGCTTTTCATTTTCATTTCTCTGATGATCACTCGGGGAATAAGAATTTTTAAAATGAAAAAAAAAAAAGTTTTTAAAATGCCGCTGGTGAGTCTATAATGGTGCAATCATCAGGTCCTGCTTCCATGGGAGGGTGCCAGGGTCTGGGGTGCTGCCCCCTTCCTGGGGATGCTTCACCCACATCTCCAAGTCCTTAGCTCCCCACCAGGTGAGCGAGGCTCTGCTCCCGGGGATGCTGCGTGACCTGCACCCCCGTGAACGGCCTAGAGTGGAGGCCCTGCCCTCCTTGGGTCCTGACTTCTCCAGAACCACTGTCTCTAATGTTGCAATCTCTAC
The DNA here is from genome assembly GCF_905146905.1 of Nyctereutes procyonoides. Classification (NCBI taxonomy): domain Eukaryota; kingdom Metazoa; phylum Chordata; class Mammalia; order Carnivora; family Canidae; genus Nyctereutes; species Nyctereutes procyonoides. The sequence goes on from NW_026575020.1 coordinate 36,453,614, forward strand.
TCCCTGCCTCCAACCTCCAGCCTGCCCCTGCCCCACTAGGCCTGACAGGAACTGAGCTGGGCCTTTCCAGTGCTGGCTGACTCTGTTACCTAGAGTCTCTGCCCTGGCCTGGGACACGGAGCAGAGCAGAGTCAACACTACACAGCGAGGCATGGCGCAGGGAGGGTGCAGGGCGGGTGTCATCGGCAGGTCTCTGGGCCTCTCATTTCCAGATGGGGGCAGCTTTAGGTGTGGGGAAGGAGTGGGGCCTCTGGAGCCAGATGGACTCAGGCTGAGTTCCATCTCTACCATTCCACCCCCCCCCCCGCCCCCGGCTGTGTGACCTTGGATAAATCACTTCCCTCTTCCCCTCCTGCCCTCATTTTTTCACCTGGAGAATGGCTGAGATGGTGCTTGGCACATTCAAGCACTCCCTCAAGACTTTCTAGAATTACCTAGAAATTACCTAGCATTAGCCTCATTATCACAATATCCACATGACTAGTCAGCTCACGTCTGTGTCAGACAGTCCATGGCTCCCTACTGCTGGCAGAAGAAAGTCTACCACGCTCATAGACTGGTGGGTGCTGCCTGACTGGCCCCTGCCAACATCTCCAACATCCTCTTCCTGTCACTCAGCACGTTCAAGTCACCAGGACCACCCTCCTTTCGCTCAGACACCCAGCACTCCTTTCTACCACAGGCCCTTTGCATATGCTCTTCTTCCTGCCTGAAATATGCTTTCCCCACCCCACTCTACTCCCATCCCTCCAACAATTAATGCTAAAAGGCCCTGTCTCACCTCAGATATTACTTCTTCAGAGAAGTCTTCCTGGACACTCCCACACCCATCCACTTGGGAACCTTGCCCCTCCCCCCATAGCACTTCCCATATACACTCACAGTACTGAATTGTGCGATTACTTGAGGAATGTCAGCCACCCCACATGAGCTCCACAAGGCCAGGATCATGCCTGTTTTGCTCCTCGCTATAGTGCAAGCGCTGAGGACAGGTTGACCCAGGTACTGCCAAAATATCCATCAAATTGAATTATCAACTTCCAGAATCTCCCTGATTTTGGAAACTCGGATTTGTTTCAACAAAGACGATCCATTACCCACATAGCTAAATGAGCTTTAACTTTCATACCTTTGATGAGACAAATCTGGGAAAACCCTCAGCTAGATCCTGTGTCCTCATTTCTCTGCTCAGAAAAATATGGTCACTGAACTCAGAGCAGCTGTTCACAATTCCTGCTGTGCCTTCTCACCATCCAGTCTGTGGTCCCCCTTGCTCAGAACGCACAGGAGGCTCCGGGTTGCTCCGTGCGGGTCACCCCTTGCTTGGGGATAAACGCCAACTATGAGTAATGGGGGGTTTGCAGAGGGAGATGCAGATGCATTTTTGGCCCCATCAGCAAGATCAGCAAGAGCCATGGTGGCCCCTTGCCTGGGGTTAGGGCCTGACTCAGCTGATGCCCACATGGTAGCCTCCCAACCAGCTGGGGAGTGAGGATGTGGCCCCCAAGGGGGCCACGGGGCAGGAGGCTTCGTGTTGCCAAAATCCATGTGTTTACCAACTGGTCCATCCTCATGCTCATCTATTTCAATAGCTCTGGTGCAGCTACTATCCTGTGCTGGGCGCTTTGTGGGAGGACCTCAGTGAAGACCCGGTCCTGCCCTCCTCTAGCAGAAGGACCTAGAAAAGTGATTACACAAACACAGGAATTATTTCTAAGGGCGGCCAGGGCTCCACCCCTTTCCCCAAGCTTGCTAACCCTGCTTCTCTGGGCTTAGGGCCTATGGGTGGTGGGGATCCTTTATAGGATGCTCCAGGAGGTCCCTGGGGGAGGCGGTATCCAGATGGGGAGAGTGGGGATATCCCTCCGAAATGTCCTCAATGGGGGCACTTGTGTGGCTCCGTGGTTGAGCATCTGCCTTTGGCTCAGGGGGTGATTCTGGGGCCCTGAGGTTGAGTTCCACATCGGTCTCCCACAGGGAGACTGCTTCTCCCTCTCCTAAGTCTCTGCCTCTCTCTGTGTGTCTATCATGAATAAATAAAATCTTTAATAAATAAAATAAAATAAAACAAAACAAAATAAAACAAAACATCCTCAATAAAAAACTTTCTTGATTCTGAGATGCGAACTAGTTATGGGTAACACCCACTGTGGGCACTAAGGGCTGATAGTGGTTGGAGCCAACTTGGGGAAGTGACACTCCACCCTGAGGAGGCCTGGAAGAAGGGTGGACTGTCCCAAGACACAGGTGAATTGAAGAACGACTTGGGATCTGGGGTCACTGCCCAGTTGGGCTCCATGGTGCGGCCTGGGGGTGTGGATTGTCCTGTGTGAATGGGACTGTCCCATTCACACCCACATGCACACTCCCACATGCGTATGCATGTGCACATAGCTATAGAAGGCTTCTCTGGAGAGCCTGTACCCCATTTCCTGCCCAGAATTGCCAGGCTTACCCATCAGGCAGCAGACTCCACTCATCCCCCAGTGGTCAACGTCCTCAGCTAAGCTGGGGTGCCCCAGCCTTTCTGGACCCTCTGCCTTCTGGCTTCTTACAGCTGCCTGGCTGCCATTCTGCAGCTGGGGCCACAGAGGCTTCTTCTGGAAAGGGTAGCCGATTGGGGTGGGGATGGAGAGGCAAGAAGCTGCATTTCCTGAGAAGGGAGGCCTGAACCGCAGGGAGATGGAGACCCTCAGGGAAATTCGCACCCCAGCTGCTTACAGCCCGAAGACAAGAGTTCTCAGCTGCTGTCACATGGACACACACACACATGCACACTGACACACATGGGCACGGACGCATACAGTCCTACCCTCCCACTAGCACACGCTGCCCTGCAGATACACACTGACACACTCATAATGACATGCCAACACAATGCTCCAATGCTCACACACACACACACACACACACACACACACACAAATGTAAAACTCTGTCTGCCGTCTGCTTCAGAACAGCCCTCTCCTGAGGCTACAGCCTCCTCTGCTCACTGTTCCCATGATCCTCTAGGCTGCCCCCCCAGCTGCCACATCGCCCCAAATCCTGAGAAATCAGGAAAGATTCTTTTAAAACTCACACCTCGGATTTTAGGCTTAAACAATATTTTGAAAACTTGGGGCTCAGCTCTCAGGCTCAATCAGAGGTGATCTTGTGTTCCCAGGCAGGTGGGGGCTGGTTGGAGGCTGGAGCCCCGGTTGAGCACCCCGGGCTACAGAGTGGGGGAGGGGCAGCGCCCATGGGTGGGGGAGCCCCACCAAACTCTGCTGGGCAAGAGACGGCTGAGGGCTGTGGGGTCAAGGACACGGGTCTGGGAGTCCCAATCTCCCCTTCTCACCGCATTCATGCTGCAATCCTTCCCAAGGGGCATCTCTCTGGAGAGACTCAGTTTCCCTATCTGCACAGTGGGTGCGACCTACCCCATGGGGCCAGTGTGAGGCTTAAATGACATCACACCTGTGAAGTGATAAGCCCTGGAAGCCCCAGAAAAGAAAGTGAGGGTGGGATGCGCAAACCTCGTGCCAGTGACACCCCCTCCTTTCTCCCGCCTCCGGTGGAAACCAGCCTGAAAATAACCAGCTTTTTGCTTTTCACTGCGGCTGAAGCAGCGCTTCCCGTAGGACTGTGCTTATCAGAAGCAGAGCCGCTCTCTCTGCCAGAAGGTGACTGTGGGGGCTCCGGCTCCCCCTCCAGCCTCCAGCCCGACTCCCACGGAGGAAACGCTGAATTTCCTCCCGCGTTCAGGCCTCTACCCACCGGCCCCCAGCCCCCCAAACAATTTTGCATATATTTAAATCTCCTCTGCTGTTGCCAGTCTGAGCCGCAACCCCCCCACCAACCCCCGAAAAAGAGAGAAAGAAATTACAAAGCCCATCATTTGTCTCCGTCCCCGCACCCCATCTATCAGGGCCCGAGCCGTCGCCTGCGAGGAGGCGCGCGCCCGGACGGCCGCTTTAATGGGGCGCCGCGTGTGACTGTGCGGCCGCGGCGGGCGCAGCCGGCCGGCATTTGCATACATATTAAACGGAGCAGTAAAAAATGCAGACATGCAAACCATTTGGACGGGCTCCTCGGCGCAGAGCCTGCCAGGAAATCAATCTTCTGGTTTCTTAAAGGAAACCTGCTCGGGAGGAGGTGGTGAAGCGGCGCAGCCTGCAGGCCCTGGGAGGGGGCGGCCGTCATCTGTCCATCTGTCCGCTGCAGCCCAGCCGGCTGTGGGGGTCCTTGCCGGCCGCGGCCTCGGTGGCCCTCGGAACAGGGAGCAGGGAGGGACGCCGAGCCACCATCCGTCCACCCTGGGTGTGGGACCTGGGGCCTGGCTGGGCTGGCTGTGTGCCCTAGAGCAAGAGGCTTGGCCCCTCTGAGCTCCCCTCGCCCGGTGGCAGTGATCCTTTCTCGGGCTGCGCTCCCCACCCCCAGGGGATGGTGAAGATTCTTTCCTCACTTTGTGACTCTGGGACTTAAACGATTCAGCGGAGGTGGCCCAGCCCCTCTCTGCAGAGCCAGGATCCCAAGCCAGGTGTCAAGGAGACTGGCCAAGAGCAGAGGCTCTGGAGGCAGGTGGCCTGAATTCAAAGTCAGGCTCCACTCTTCCCAAGCTGTTTGACCCTGGGCAAGTGTGCTAACCTCTCTGTTTCCTGGGGCGGGGGGTGGGGGGGATGAGGCTCAATCCACCTCCCTCTTAGGTGCGTTGTTGGATTAAAGTAGGTCAGCCATTGCCTGGCATGCAGTAAGGAAATCCATAAATGATGGTAGAGCAGAGTGGAGGAGGGTTCTTGGTGTTACTGGTATGGTTTTTCCAGGTTAAAATCCCTCTCTGTGTCTGCATGGCCTGGTGAGTCATTCCTCCCTCCAGTCTTCTTACCTATAAACACGGTGTTTGAGCCTCATACGAATGTCTCGCTAACATGGATCACCTACCCCACCCTGGGTCCCAGTACCTCCACTGCTGTTTCCACCAGATGCTGCCAAGGAAGCCCCTCAGAGGGGCTGCTGAGCCCATCATCCTCTGGCAGCTTAGCAAAGCCCAGGGCCTGAGTGCTGGGGGATACCCTGTGTAAGCCCCGAATGGATTGAACATCTGTGGGACCAAGAAAGGCAAATGGCCCAGAACCTTAGCACAAACAGCCTGCTGCTGCCTGTGCCACCTGCCCTCTCAACTTCATTCCACTTTACAGGTAAGGAAACTGAGGCTCAGCAAGAGGTGCCACGGCCGGGCTGTGGTGGTCTGACTGACTATAGGCTGCCTCCCCAGACGTCACTGGTAAATGCTGTCGGTGGACTGAGCTCATTCTGGGGTCCTAGGGATGCTGCGCCTGCCAAAAAGGTGTGTGCTGGTGAAGAAAGAAATCTGTCTTGTGCCTGGGCGGTACCCCTAACGGTCCTTCCTTGACGAAGTGGGAGTGAAGAAGGAAGGTTTGCCTTCCCTTGGTTCTCACGCCTGGAGGTGAGGAATGGAGGTGACCAGCATCCCCAGGACAGGCTAAGCTGTGGGCAATGCTAGGGAGCTGATGGGGGTGGGGGAGTGTGCCCAGGCTAGGGAAAGCCACCTTCCTCTCTGAGCCCTGAGGACTGGAGTGAAGAGCCAGGCCAGGGCTTGGGGGGGGGGGGGCATGGGTGTTTGCCTCCAGTGGAGAGCGCTTCCCATCTAAGCCCCTGGTGACCTCCATGCATGTGGAGCTGTAGCCTGGTGCCATGGGAACAGAAAAGACTGAATGCAGGGTGTGGTCCAGTTCAGGGGTGCCTCCCTGTGTGACCCTGGGCAAAGGCCCTGCTCTCTCTGGGCCAAGGTGGCTGAGCCATCTGTATTCCTTCTCTGTCTCCCCTGGGAAACCCCTCCCTCTTGCCCCCCCCCCCCAGGCTCCAAAGCTCTCTGGGCCTCCATCTCTCCATCCCTCCACCTCCCTCCGCCTGCTCTCAAGTACAACCCCCCCCCCCCCACTGCCGGGCAGGCGGGTAAAGGCGGGAGGGGCAAGAGTTACAGGAACCGGCTGGGCCCAGGCGATTGCTCAACTGGGGAGCCTGGCCCTGCCGGCCTCCACAGGCCTCCACTTCCACCAGCCCGCCCTCCCTCCCAGCTCAGCATTGCAAACATTCCTCGCCAACCTCGGTCGCTGCAGCCCCGGAAGAGGGAACTGCCGCAGACACAGCATGAGGCCGCCAGAAACGCTTAACCCCTTCTGTCCTTCCAGGGAGAGGCTTGGGGGGGGGGGCAGGTGGGTGGATCTGGGTGGCTGCTGGGGTGTCCAGGCTCTGAGTGACCTGGTCAGGTGAATGGCCGGCCACCCTGGCTTGCCCCGGTAACTAACCTTAATCAACAGGCTCTCTCCAGCCCTGGATTCACTCAGCAGCCATTTCCAGAGCTCTCCTTGGGTGCCAGACCTGGGGGATCAGGCATGGAGGTCCTCATGGTCTAGTGTGTGGGGGGTGGGGGATGGTGGTGGAGAGAGGTTGTCAGATAAAGAGGAGTTTTTTTAGATCATCACAATGATGAGTGCTACAAAAGAGAAGTACAGGGTGAGCCTGCATGTGAACTAAAGTAGCTCAACTAGGCAGGGAGGGCTTCCTGGAGGAAGTGACATTTCATGAACCATGAGAAGAAGAGAGGGAGGGTTCTAGGCAGAGAATGCAGCAAGCAGGAAGCTCTAGAGAGAAGGAGGGAGAGGTCAGTGTGTTCCAGTCCGTTTGTCTAAAGGAGAGCGGGCAGGGGGTAGAGAGCCCTCAGATGGGAGGCTTTGGCCTGTGCCAGGCTCCAGAAGGCCTTGGGGCCACTCCCAGGTGTAGACTGTCTTCTGTGGGTGGTGAGGAGCCACAGGTGGGTTCTACGTGGGGAATGACAGTCAAATCCAACTCTAGGCACCGTGATTCCTGTGAAAAACGGAACCTTAACAGAAAGAGGGAGCTAGCATGTTTTCAAGTACAGACCAAATACACTCTAAGGCCAGAACACCTGAACCACGCCAAAGTGCCACCAACAGGAGACATTTCAAATGGCAGCCTGGCAGCCGGGCCTGGCACTGGCTTCTCTTGGGGCCTGGGTGGCCACTCTGAGGCTTGCCGTCCCCAGCCCAGCTAGAGGCAGCAGGCTCGGGTTGGTTCCTCCTACCAGGATGGTACATGGGCCCTTCCACACTCCTGACAACCACTCTGCAGACAGCTGGAGCCCAATAAATGCAGCAGCTAGAGAGCTGAAGTTAACAGGCTGAGGGATCATCCAGGTCCTCAGCCTCCTCACTTCACAGGTGAAGGAACAGACCTAGAGGCAGGAGTGGCAGAGCTGGGCTGGGCTGGCCATTGTGGGTATGCCCCTGGCACAGGGGCGGAGGGGCATGCATGGCCACAGCACGCGTCCAGGGAGGAGACCTGCCTGCCTGTGACCTTGGCATCCACTGAAGCAACCCTCCAACCCAGAAAACCAAGAACCATTTGGAAATGGGCAGTAACTAAACCTGGCTCATGGAGGAGTCTACTCCTCTGTTCCCTTAGAGCTCGAGGGAATGAGCCAGAAGACAAAGTAAACTGGTAGGAAACTTCTAGGCCGTATTGATTTCACTGTGGACATGTTTTCTTTTCTTCTTCTTCTTCTTTTTTTAATGAAGTATTACAACATCGACATACCAAGAAGATAAAAATGGAGCTGCTCTGATTGGAGAGGAAGGGGGTATCCTTGGACTTACCCCATGCACACCCACACAGGCTGTGTCTTCCTGACGAGCCCCAGTCTCTTCAGAATGGACTGAGGACCAGCAGGGGAGTCCCTCCCAGGATTTTAGGGATGGGGAAACTGAGGCCCAGAGAGGCTGAGGCACTTGCCCAGAGTGCCCAGAGTCACACAGCCCCAAGGAACGGAGCCAGTGTGCCCCCAGGTCAGCCTGTCCCAAAGACCTGCCATTACTCCTTACCACTCAAACTCCCTCCATCAGCCCAGGCCTAAGCTGAGAGATCAGGAACCAGTGCCCACATTCCATTTTCTGAGAGTCCAGGACTGGTCTGTTTGTTGGGATAGCACAGTTAGCCAGAGCTCCCCAAGTGCTGCTCAGCAGGTTGAGACTTCTGGAAGGAGAACACACCCAGGATGCTCCCTCTGTTAAAATCATGCCCCAACAGGACAGGAAGGGGCTGGGCACACTCCATGCCTACACTTGCCTCAAACAGAAGGAGCGGCTGAGTTCCAGCCTTCTGGGGTCACCCCTGCAGGAGGCCCAAACAACAGCTAATGTCTGTGTTGTGGCTCCGGGTCCACTCTTGGTCACAGAGCAAGTCTCCTTCCAGGCAGTGATGGTTCTATAAGGGTTTTTGTTTTGTTTTTTAAGATGTTATTTATTTATTTGACAGAGAGAGAGCATAAGCAGAGGGAGCTGCAGAGAGAGAGAGGGAGAAGCAGACTCCCCACTGAGCAGGGAGCCCAACGTGGAGATCCATCCCAGGACCCCAGGATTATGACCTGAGCCAAAGGCAGTTCTTTGAACCCTACCACCAGCTTTGTCACAGTAAAGCATCCCAGAGTCCTTTTGCTGGGCCAGGGATCGTCTCTCTGAATCAACACAACCTGAGGGGCTCGCCAGCATCACCCCATTTTGTAGATGGGAAACTGAGGACCATGAGGTCACTTGCCTGGGGTTGCACGGCTCATAGCGGATGGGCAGGCCTAGGAAATCAATATTTTATTTTTTATTTTTTAAAATTTTATTTATTTATCCATGAGAGACACACACAGAGAGAGAGGCAGAGACACAGGCAGAGGGAGAAGCAGGCTCCATGCAGGGAGCCCGAAGTGGGACTCGATCCTAGAACTCCAGGATCACACCCTGGGCCGAAGGCAGGCGCTCAACCACTGAGCCACCCGGGGATCCCGGAAATCAATATTTTAAACTCATCTATTTATTATCAGTTTATCTTTGGCATTTCTCCAAAGCTTACTCTCTAATCTTCCCCACACACGGGTTCACCTGGGTCACTGATTTTGTCTCTGAACTTCCAGAAGGTAGAGATGCTTGGGTTGTCATAGCCCTCGTCCCGAAATAATCTCATTTTGTTCACTTTTCAGAAAGGAGTGGCCTCATGTGGAGGTACTGGTGGAACGTCAGGGACAAGGATTGCACAGTGCCCTGATGCCCGAGAGGTGCCCAGCACATGGGGGGTGGGTGGGGTGGGGAGGTGGGGGCAGGGAGAGCTCTTGGCAAACGGGGCAGGATGAATACGGTTGCTGTGGTGGCTGTGTTCTTTCTCCTCCCTTAGATCACAGGGCAGCAGGTTCACTTGTCAGAGTTACTAACTGGCACCAGATGTTAAGACCCAACTGCATGAATGAGACCCGCTTCCTGGCCTTCTTGTGCTGAAGTGATGGTGACTGGCCAGTCAGCCTTCGAGATGGTCTCCAGATGGTTCCTTCCTCCTGTTCACATCTCTGTAGGCCCCTCCCACTGTGAATAGGGCTCCCTGTGTGACCAACAGGATGCTGTAGGAATGACCCAAGGTTAGGTCATAAAAGGCACCATGGCTTCAGTCTTGCTCCCTGGAGTCACTCCCCCGGGGGAAGCCAGTCTCCATGTTGTAAGGACACTCAAGCAATCCTACAGAGAAGTCCCTGTGGTGAGGAACCAAGGTCTCTGCCTTGCCAGCCTTGTAAGTGCACCATCTAAGGAGCCCATGGTCCAGCCCCAGTCAAGCTGTCAGATGACGCAGCCCCCACAACACCTTGGCGGCAATCCCAAAAGAGACCACAAGCTGGAATCATCCAGCTAACCCACCTCTCAATTCCTTACCCACAGAAACTTTGAGAATAAATGGCGATGATTTTAAGCCACTAAGTTTGGGGTGATTTGTTACACAGCTATAGGTAACTAACACGGGAACAGAGAGACTTTTTATTATGAGGGTCTTTCACTAACTTGGTTCCTGAACTGTGCTCTGTGGAGTACTGATTCCAGAAGAGGCTATGGAAAAGCACAGTCTGTCTTGTGTGGGCAGACCGTGACTTGAGTCTCTTATGCCAGATTTCCAGTGCTCCTTGGCATGCCATCCAAGCACACCCCTCTGGGCAAGGACACCTAACTTTCTCCTAACCCTGCATTTCTCAGGAGTCTTTGTGGAGCTCTGACACCAGAGCTTCAGAGCACTCTTTGGGAAACACAGCCCAACTGTCATGGCAGCAAGCTCCTTGAGCACATTAAATTATTGTGCCCAGTACAAAAACAAAAACACCTCCAGCCTGATATTCAGAGGAGTGTGGCCTCCGGTATTCTTTTTTTTTTTTTTTTAAGATTTTATTTTTTTATTAATGAGAGACACACACAGAGAGAAACAGAGATATATGGCAGAAGGAGAAGCAGGCTCCCTGTGGGGAGCCCGATGCGGGACTCTATCCCAGGATCCTGGGATCATGACCTGAGCCAGAGGCAGATGTTCAGCCACTGAGCCACCAAGCGTCCCGGCCTCTGGCATTAGATACAAAGCCACAGTGGCTGGCCTGCCAGGGCAGACAGCCTGTCTGGGCTCCTTTTCCAGGGAAGGGGCTGATTTGCCCTGTATCCTGCCAGTCCCACCAGTCTCACACTCAGCAGTATTGGTCAGGGTCCCAGACCAGTGTCTGGCTGTCGACCTCAGACCATTAAGGGACCCCTGAGGACTTGGATTTTGGTTTCTACCTCTGCAGCTCCAGCTTTCCTGAGCTCTGTAGCCCCAGCACGTGGGCCATGCTGCGCCCGTGAACTCCCCACCCCTCTCGTTGGCGAGGGCCGAATCCTCAGTGCCAATGCCTCTGAGTTGAATATTTCTCAGTGGGCGTGCTACCATGGTCTTAAAACACGAACCACTGGAAAATAGCATTTGATATAGAAAAATTCATTTTACAGGCAACTTTTCTAAGAGCGAATCCACCCCCTTCAGCGAGAGAAGCTATGCTGAGAAAACCCGCATTCTTTCAGGCCCCTGGGGCTGCGTGGGGGTGGGAACAGAGAGCTTTCTACATGCTAGGAGGCAGAGGGTTTTTCTTTTGTTGAAAACATAATTTTACCCTCATGTCACTTCATTTTTCCCGGCATGGACATTCAGGGGCTCTCAGGCCTTTCTGGAGCCTTCCAGACCCCAGTGGCCTGCCCTCCTCCTGGGGCTGGAGTGTGATCCCAGCAGCTGCCTCACCCCAGAGCCCCTGCTCAGGCCTGCTGCGCCCAAACACACATTTGGACAAGATCCCCAGGTGATCTGGGCCACACTGAAGTTAGGGAGTACTCAGATGCCCCCCAAACTATCATCCCCAGGTGCCCCCAGCCTGCCCACCCCCAGGCTGCCATGCCTGGCCTCCTCACTCCCCTTCCGGGCTCTCTACCCCATTACAGATGGCTTCTCATAGGGGCACCAGGTGCCTTCTATACCTCTGTACCCCCTTTCATCACAGACATCCAGTGACATGGTCAGGACAAGAGGGGTGGGAAGTCAAGAGACCCAAACAAGAGGGAATGCCAGCAGTAAAGATACCCGGGCCTTACAGAGTGCTCACAACCCAGCTCACATGGTGAGAGCCAGAAACTCAGAGAGGGGAGGCCATCTACCCAAGGTCACACAGCCAAAGAAAGGCAGAAGCCTATGTCTCATCAGCCACTGAGCTCTCCAGAACCCCCTGCTCACGCGTGAGGACTCCCTGGATGGGGGAAGTGGGAGTGGCTGTGGAGTTGTGGAAGACTTACACCTCCATCCCAGCTGGCTCACCCCACGGTTCCCAAGCTGGGTTCCCTGGGACGGCGGCGGGTGGGGGGATGTGCCTCAAAAGCCGTCTAAGGGGACTCCATGCTGTTTACAGCCTCCTGCAATTTCCCGTGGTCATTGTATCTTTACTGATGGCCAGGCCACCTCGAGCTACACACACTGTCATGTTGCTTGGCTTCGGGTGAGATTCTATCAACCCACCGAGCTCATTCAGACTCTCTGGGGATGATGGGATTTGAACAGGCATCCTGGTTGCCCATGATTAACCTAAAATGTGAAAGCTTATATTACTTAACAAATGCAGGTTTCTTGTTGGACAAACATGGGCCTTGGGGCAAGTACCAGCAGGAAGGGCTTTTCTGGTGGGAGCGTAGAGAGGAATGGTCTAGAACTCTCAGTTACTGAAGGGAGGGCATTTGTCTCCTTTTTTTTTTTTTTTTTCAGCAGCGGCACCTGCTTTCCTAGATCTTCTTTAAAATGAAGCAAGTGCTTCCCCGTCCCCTCCCAGCCTTGCGGGTGCTGAGGTGCTGGGGTGCAGAGACAGCCCTGCGGGCAGCAGCAGCGCTGGGCCTCCACAGGCTGTCCTGGGAAGCAAGGGATGGGCGGGGCCGACCTTGCACACAGCCCAGCTCCTCGCTGGATGCCCTTCAGGCCACATTCTCAACGAAAGCTGTCCTCGAGGATGACGTGCGGGCTCTTGTTTGCAGGTTTTCAGAGGAGCATGGTGGAAATCAGCCACAGTGGAACTTGAATTTCTTGCAGAAACCTGCAAGATGTGGCTTGGGCCTCTCCATGCAGCACCTTCCTTCCCGTCATGGGCATGTCTGAGGGCGCAGGTGGGTCTGGGCTGGTGCTTCTCCTGCTCCTTCTAGGCAGACCCTGGCCTCCACCCCTCTACCCCTCCCACCGCCACCCCAAACCCACAGGAGGTTTGCAGCCTTGGAGGTAGTGGCCAGGAGCCCTCAGAGGTTGCAGACCAGGCCTCTGAGGTCTGATGGATGCAGAGGACTTGAAATCAACTGACAATCTCACCTTGCAGCCAGTTTGCAAGACATGCTTCCCCCATCTCAAGATGTTTCATTGGTGGTGGGTCCCCACCAGAAGGACCCTGGGCCACTGAAATATGTCCTTCCAGCTGGGACCTTGGGCACAGGATTGGACTGGGGGAGGGGCATGGTGATTTCTTAAAAACAATTGTCACATATCTGAGTAACGGGACCTGGAGACCTAAGTTCAAGAGCAGAGACTAGAACACCACAGTGAAGGGCCAAGCACACTAGGCTTCAAGTCCAACTCAAGAGGAGTCCAGTTTGAGATATGAAAAATGCACCATCCATCTCAGCCACAGAAAACGGCTTAGAACTCTGACGTCAATGCACTAATAAGGGCACTTTTCATAGCAGGGTCCTACGGGAGGGAGTCTCTCGGTGGTTCTTTACATGACGGGTCAGTTTCACAGCCTTGGGTGCCTGCTGGTCCGCCAGGTGTTTTCATTGGCCTGTCCTAGGAGATGTGGCTCCTCCAAGGCAGGGACCACCTACGGTTCATCTTTGTGCCCTAAAAGCCCACCTGGTGCCCTATAGTCAGCACTCAAAGTCCCAGTGGTGTGTCTCGGTCACCAAGCTGAGCTTCCTTTGGCAGCAGGGCTCCATTCTGTTCGCTAAGAACAAAGTGTCCACCTCCGAAGCCTGGCCTCTCAGTTTCTCCCAGTGGGATCTTAAGCCAGTCACTTTCCCTCTCTTCACCTACTTCTCCTCACTCAGGAAAAGGTGATCCCAGTCACTCGAGTCTTGTGGGATTGCATTAGGGTGGCCCGAGCAGGTAAAGAATTTCACTCACACCTAGTGTGTAGGACACACCCTGGGGTATGATATCACCGTCCAGTCTTCCAAGGGTCCCATGTGTTGCTGTTGCACACAGCAGGTGCTCAGATGTGTTCAGGCAGATTTCTTTAAACCCACATTTCTTAAAGTATAGGGATAAAAATCTTATGTTATTTGTGGAAATTGGGGGGGGGGGGCACAGAGGGTGAGGGAAAAAGAGACTCCTAAGCAGGCTCCATGTCCAGTAAGGAGCCTGACACAGGGCTCGATCCTACAACCCCAAGATCATGACCTGAACCGAAATTAAGAGTCAGACGCTTACCTGATTGAGCCACACAGGAGCCCTAAAAATGTTATTCTTTTAAAAAAGAGAGCTTGACCTCTTTCTCCCCATCTACAGCCAGGTATTAAGATAGATACATGCAAAAAAAAAAAAAAAAAGATAGATACATGCACGTCCCCATTTTATGGATGAGGAAGCCAAGGCTCAGAGAGGTCAGATGAGGTTCCCAAGGTCACTCAGAGGTAGAGTCAAACTCTTAAATATTAGCATCTTGGGTTCCTAACCCTGGCCTGTCTGAGATGCTTGCTTAAACCCCCCAGAACCAGGGGCTCCATCACAGAGATAAGCAACAGTGACCACCGGCACATATGAATTAACCTGGCCAGTAATCCTATAGTAAGGTCACATCCCCTTCAAAGATTTCTCTGAGTGGAAACTAATACGACAAAGAAGAGAAATTTGAATCAGGTCACACACACACAAACAGCACCTCTGGAAGAGTGCAAATTCCCTGAGACTGAGCTAACTCTGGCCAACTTTCATCTCATTCCATTGTAAGCATGGAAGAGGTGGGGAAGGGGCAGGTTCAGTTTAGAAGACTTCCGGGTGTCAGTAAGAGACCTGAGAAGAGTTGGTGGAGGGTGAGGGTGGGGTGGGGGGGGCGGGGGCGGGAGGACCGGAGCTCTGTAGCTTTCCTGAAGGGAGTCTCAGACAGGGTCTCTCAAGCAGCTATGTGAGGTGGTGATGAGAATCTGGGCTCTCAAGCCTCAGAAACAGGGGTCCCTCCTGGCAAGCTGTGGGACCTCCCTGACCTTCGGTCTCTTCACTGAAATGAGTCCAGCAAAGCTTTGCTGTCCCACTGCATCTTGTGGAGCTGGTGCTCGATGCTGAGGTCCAGGTAATACATGGGACCCCCCCCCCTTTCCCGATGGGAGAAATGGTGAATGTAGAGACCAAGAGATTCAGAGATCAGCTATGTGGAAATAACCCAGGGCTGAGAATAATGTTTATCTGCGGCTGGTGGTGAGGGCTCAGAGTGTGCATTGGAGGTGAGGCTTAACCCCATGTCTGCCGATCATGCGCCGAGTCTTCAGTTGGCAAAAGCTCCTCTGGTCTCTGGGGGTGTTGTTATTATTATCACTGTAAACTGAATAAAACTGGGCAGCCCAGGGGACCAGGATCATCACCATGGGGCCGTTCAAAAGAAACACCCCTCTGACATCCCCAAACCCCTGGAAAGCAGTTTAAATCCTCCCAATCTCTCACAGAGACACCAAAGGGGAATTCCTAGGCACACCACCCACAAGAGCATCAAGACTCTCTGCCAATGTGTCTGCCTGGGAGCTCTGACAGCAGTTGCTCTAGCAACATCATCCCATTTGGCCGCACCTCTCTCCCTCTCGTTCTTAGAGAGGCAGGGGCTGCTGGGCCTGGCCGGGATGCCGGCTCTACCCTCACTGGCCGCATGCCTCAACTGCTTCAATAACCTCAGTTTTCTCACCTGCAAAATGTAAACAGTAGTCCTGCCTGCAAGGAGTCATCGTGGGGGCTCCGTGAGATAATGGCTCGGAGCATTTCAGATGGGCAGACACAGCCAGGCTGGGAAGTATGAGTGCAAACCGTGAGGATTTCCTTCTTCTGCCTTCTCCTACCCGCCCTTTGCATCCCACCCCAGTTAGGAGCTCTGGACAGGTTTCCTGTTAGTTAGTCTGGGCTTGCCAAATCCTAGCACCCAGGCAGCTCCACATCCTGCCCCACAGAGCACAGGAAAGGGACCAGTGCTGGACAGCAAACTCTGGAACTTTTTAAGGAAGGGGTAGCAAGGGGCAGGGCCATGCTATGAAGACAGGATTCTCCCTCCACTCTTTCCTGTACAGAGGCAGTGTCCCCTGGGTGTCACCACAAAATGTCAGTGTGCACAGGGCATGGCCAGGTGTTCCCCTGGGGTCTGCTGATATGTAGGGGAGATGGCTCCACACCCCTGACCGAGGCCACTGATTGCCCTAAGCCTGGCAGCGAGGCCCAAGGTGGACCCACATCAGGGACCTGCATGTTTCCCTTTCTGAGGGGCCCTGGGCCAGGCCCTCACAGGGTTTTGCCCGCCATCAGGGCCTGAGCAGAAGGTGAGAGCCCCAGGCATGGCACAAGAGGACCTGCTGGGGTGTCAGGGAGAGCTTCCCAGAGGAAAGGCACAAAAGGGAAGGGCCGGGGAGGAAGGAAGGGAGTTGCAGGCAGAGGCCTGGGAGGGAGAAAGTGGTAGGTTCCAGCAACAGAAAGAAGATCTCTCCTACCATTACCTCCACCATCCCACCTGGAGGGGACATGCCCCCTTCGGAGGTCAGAGGACCAGAGCTCTGTAACTCTCAATCACAGATGGGGAGACCCGTTCTAAGAGAGACAGGGAACCAACCCCGGCTGGGACTAGAGCCTGAGCCTCCTGACTCCCCACTCAGGTGAGAATCAAGATGCTAGCCTGGGCCCCACGCACCCCTGAATCTGCTTTGCCGTCATTGGGCCTGCTATCTTCACCCCCATTTTACTGATGGAGAAACCGAGGCCGAAGGACAGCAGTCCCGCGGAGTTCGTCTATCTCCTGGGATCTAGGACAAGCCCGAGGTGCCCAGATGCCCTCCCCAGGTGGGGCAGGAAACAGCCAGGAGCAGGTGACCCCCGGAGTGAGGACGGAGGGAGCCCCGATGGGTTGCAGAAGCCAGCATCAAGCCAGGAAAGGCCGAGGAATGCGGGTGGGGATGGGGTGGGCCTCTGCAGGGGGCCAGTCTGGGAAGGGGCCGGGACTCTTGGCAGCCCCCTAGCTCAGTCCCGAGTGAGACCCCGGCTTCCCGAAAGACACCACCCCCAGCTGGGCGGGGAGAAGGACCGCGGCCTCCAGGCCGCCCAATCAGATGCACTTCCAGTCTGATGGAGGAGGCAGCCCCCGCGGAGGGCTCCCGGGACCTCCCCCGGACTCGGCGCGCCCCCAGTCCACCCGCCCCCACCCCCACCCCCACCCCCAGCCTCATTAGCACCGACGCCCGTCGTCCTCCCCTCGGCTTCCGGTGGCTCCAGAATATAAAGGTTAAATCCTAACCTCATCTGAGCAGTTTCTCCCGGCTTTGCCTACCCAGCGCCAGTTGCTGGTAATTATATGCATCTCCGAGCAGCCAATCAGCTGTCAGACTGACAGATACTGATCTTTTCGTTTTATTTTTAGCTCTGTGCTTCCCCCTCTAGTTGCAAAAAAAAATTCTGTTTGTTCTGTGTGCTGCTGCCTGGCTCTTAGCTTTGCAGCCGGCTCTCATCTCCGCCAGCCGGGCGGGAGCAGAAAGCCGCAGGGGCTGGAGCCTCCTGTCCTTCCAAGAAATGGGGGAACGAAACAGACCGGCTGCCCCCCAGCTGTGGAGCCCGGGCTGCGATGGGAAGGGAGGAGGCCAGGCGCTGCGCGCAGAGGCGCCCTCGGAGGCCTAGGGAGCGGCAGAGGCGCTGCGCTTGGCCTGTGGCCTTGCATGGGAGGAAGGCGAGTCCGTACCTGCAGGCGGGGGGCTAGCACAGAGGCAGAGACAAAGCTAGACAGAGAAGAGGAAAAAGAGGAAGGGAAAAGATAAGCCCCCCGCGCCCCCAACTGAACAGAAGGGGGCAGGAATGGCTGCCAACCCGTGAGCACTGGAATGGGAGTCAGGAGGGGGCTTTCCAGCCAGGCCTGCAGGGCTCAGGCAGGGGGTGGAGAGTATGCTCTTCCAGGCCTGGGTGCCTCATCTGCCACTTGAAGGGCAAGTGAAGAAGTGCTCTGCAGAGTCTATTTGTGGGTCATTCTAGAAGGTTCTTTGGATCTCCCTGGAGGCACCAGGAAGCTGGCAGTTGTAGGCCATCCAGCAGGAGGCCCCCGTTCACATGGGGTCTCTGGAAGGAGAGAAGGAATCTGAGGGCCAGGCAAGCTCTTAGGTCCCAGAGTCTCCCAGAGGGTCAAGGGCCTTGATCCAGGAGAGGGGCCAGTGCTACAGAGGGACTGTGATGTTTCTTCCTTGTCCTACACTTTGCAGAGCACTTCCCATGCCCCAGGGGTCTCCTTTACTTCCCTATATCTAGCCTCTGGCTGCAGGGATGCAGGGGTCAGGGGGCCTGGCCAGGATCACCTCTGCTCTGATTGGCCTGTGGGGAGGGGAGGCCGAGTTGCCTAATGGTTTGGGCTTTGGGGCACAATCACAAGTTTAAGCCCCAGGGCTCCAGTGTACCAGCTCCCTGAGCCCGAGTGAATACCTCCAAGCTCTCCAGGTCCCAGCATCCCCATCGGGAAAGGGGGCCCCCAGTGCCACACCCCCCCCCCAATTTATAGGACTGCTCTGGGGAGTGAAGTCACACCGTGCTGGTACTCACAGCCCTAGCACTGGGGTCCGGTGCCCTTATGAATGGGGATTATTAGCGTCTCTGTTGTGTGAATGGGGAAACTGAGGTTCATGTGACTCATAATTGGCAGAACTGGGACTAGAATCCCCCCCCCTCTTGGCTTCCTTTCCTCTGACACCACAGATGGCGCGCTGAGAAAAAAGAGAAAGGAGAGCGGGAGAAGGGAATTAGGAGCCCGGGAGAGATGGAGGGGAGGCAGCAGCACCGTGATCAATTACTTGGGCTATAAATTTCTGCTGTTTTGCAAAGTGAGCACACAACCTCGGAGAAGCATCGCTCGCTGGGTCTGCTCACAAGAAACCGAACAGCCAAGCCCACAGCAGATGCATTTGAAGGTGGGAGCCAGAGAGGGAGAGGAGATGAGCTCCAGGGTGGAGTCCACCTGGCTGGTGGCGTGGCCAGAGGACAAGGACCCAAGGAGAGGAGCAAAGTAGGGGAGGGGCACCAGGGTACCAGAGCACTGGGCTAGCATGGGAGCTGCCTGGGGCGGGGAGGGGGTCCCCTTGGGAGGGGGTCACCTTCTTCAGCTCTTCCCAGAAGCTTCCTCTCCCCTCACTGGGCAGCCCTGGCTACCACAACACACCTGCCTGGCCAGCCTCCTAACACTGCTTTCACTGCTTGTCCTGGACTGCTGAATTTCAACTTCCCCATCTGTATAATGGGGGCAGTGTGGCATTTGTCCTGCCCCTGAGAGTGAGGAGTAAGGGCAGCCTAGAATGTCGGCGACTTAGCCTGGGACCTGGCACGCACACAGCAAGTGGAGTTAATGCTGCTGTTATTATTGGAACGATAACCAAGGGCTTAGGTTGTTGGGAGGCCCATCGAGGTATTGGAAAGGTGGGGCGGGTCATCCCTCTGAGGAATGGGGTGGAAAGGGTTGCCCACAGTGGGGATGTGGTGGACCTTGATCTGTCTCTCAGTCTCCCAGCAGGTGGGAGCTAAGGGTGGGGGCTGGGGTGCACTTCATGGTTGGGAAATGGGCCCAGGTTCCCAGCCTCCACCTCCCTGGATCCTCACTTGTGGTCCATTTAAGAAATGAGCCCTAAGTGGAGTCCAGCCAATCCCTCTGGAATCCAGGTGCTCCAGGAAAATGGGATTCCGGGAACAGCGGCTCAGGCTCTCCACGCTGTGGAATTGCAAAGAGCACAGCATTTCAGAAGCACCCCCTGCATGCTGTCTTCTGCTGCGGGCATGAGGAAATTCAGCAGTGAAGCATTGGGGACTTGCCTATAAAGAGTAATTTGTTAAGGACAAAAGCAGATAGAGTTCAGCAGACTCTGAACCCTGGTCTTTGGAGCCCAGACCAATGGTCAAAGTAATGGGAGGCCACAGGTGGGACAAGACCACAGACTACAGACATATTGAAATGAGCCAGGGCAGGGTGGAGGGCCCGAGGGCAAGGGGTGAAGCCCACAGGGGTGGGACCCTGAGTTTAGGGGGGCACCAGGCACAGGACCAGGTACTGTCCAACCCCGGGGATTCTATGCTGAAAGTAGTGGAGAAGCTTGCTAATTTCAAGGAAACTTAAGATGGATGCCTTTAAAATGAAGAGAAGATCCTCTGGATGAGGATGATAAAAATGTTGTATCAGTCAGGATGGGCTAACAGCTGTAACAAACAGCCCCCAAATAATAAAAATGTTTTCTTCCTTACATACATGGGCTGTGAGCTAGTGGAGGTTCTGCTTACTCAGAGGCCCAGGCTCTTTCATCTCGTGTCTCATCACTTTCTAGGGCCTTAGCTTCCTCTGCCATAATCTCAAGGGCAGGAAAGGAGAGAGTGGTGAGGATGGCATGGGAGGAATTTTATGGACCAGGGTGGTGGGGCACATCACTTCAGCTGATGAGCTATTGGCCAGAGCTTAGTCATGTGACCACAACTACCTGCAAGGGAGGCTGGGAAATGTAGTCCGGCTGCATGCCCAAGAGGAAAAGAATAAACCGGGGTTTGGTGAAAACATAGCAGTCTACCAAATGCTATCCTGTTTAGGTGGATGAACGGGTGCTCACAAAGCACCTAGTTGTAGGTCCCAGCCACTTACCTGTTTGCTAAAGCTGTTTTTTTGTCCTATAAATTTATTTGTCCTATAAATCTAGAGGTTGCTCTTCTGAGGGTCAGGATAGGCATTTGAAGGCTGTTCCTCTGGAAACGGTACATTAAAATGTGTGTGTGTGTGTGTGTGTGTGTGTGTTTGTGTCAGAAAGACAGAGACAGAAATGGACACAGAGGGAAAAAGAGAGAGAGAGATTGAGAGAGAAGAGCCATGGATGGAGAGATTTTTTCTGGTCTAGGGGAGCATCCAGAGCTTTCACTAGGTGCTCAAAAATGTGAGGCGTAATGGTTTAAAGAGAGACAGACCACTCTGGTATTAAAGCAGCAGCTTAGCTGTGCAAAGCTGACTTTGTTTGGGACTTAGCCGGGCCTTGGTACCAGGTATGTTGATCCTTCTGGCCCCACTCCACACCGCAGGAGGTAGAACAAGGATTCTCCAGCCAGCATCTCTCCTCGCTGAGGCATGCCCCAGAGACCCCAGGGTCATGGTGGAGAAGGCCCCAGCTGATCCATGACGGTGGACATGGTGATCCCAGACAGCCATAGTGGTGAGAGCAGCCATGGGGTCATGGGATGTCATCACCGGAGGTCAGCTTGGATAGGCAGGTGGAGGGGCTGAGGCTTAGGGAGGGGCCATTGGGCTCAGTGTCACACAGTGATCTGCAGAGCCATTCCATTGCAGTCAGGTTTCTGTGATTGTAAGCAACAGAAATGGGCTGTTTATTTTGAGCAGAGAAAGGCTCCATTGCCAGACCCAGGAGAAGGTCAGAACAGAAAGAGACACAGGAGAGGCAAGCAGGACCCAGGGAGGACACACAGTACTGGGCATCTTGGGGAGACTCAGTGATCACCCTTAGAGACTGGCCATCAGGATGAGGAAGGAACCCCCTGTCCTCAGGGAAGGAGGTCTACAGACCCACTCCTTGGCAAGACCAGACAGGCGCATCTGGGCCAACAGCCCACTCCCCAGGCCATGCACATGAGGGGAATTCCCCATCAGGTGACTGGGGGGCTTTTGCCAGAAAGAGGGGCGTGGGTGCTGGGCTGGCCAGAACAACAGATGTCCGCTCCAGCCTCCTGAGCCAGGATTGTGCAATCGAAACAAAACAACCACGGGGCTGGTTTCCTGCAGTCCAGAGCCTTGACCTAAGCAGAGAATCCAGCCCAGAGCAGGGCTGCGAGGCCAGCAAAACAGAAGCACCCAGAAGACTGGTGTTCCGGACTCTGCTCACTCCCCAGGAGGAGGCTGGTTGCTCCATACCAGGCTGGGCTCACATGGGGTTTGGTGAAGGGAAATGTCACAAGCATGGGGCGTGAGGCTGGAGGAGGACCCAGGGCCCAGGGTGAGGGTCCAGGTGAGAATTCACTGCAGGAGAGCCAGGAAAGCTGCCAACCTCACTCCACCCTGGCAGAAGGAGCTAGAAACTATAGACAGAAGAGGGATGGTGTGATGTCAGCATCAACACAGTGAGGCTCCAGTTCCAATCAAACACCCATCTCTGTGTGGCTGGGAAGGTCCCATGTAGATGTGATTACAGCCCATAATTGATTGCCGTGAAGTCAGGAAGGTTGTTCCAGATTTTCTGAGTGGGCCAGACTCCATCACTTGAAAGACCTAAGTGCCAAGCTGAGGCTTTGCTGTTGGGGAAGGAATTCTGCTGGTGCCCCCAGCGCCCCCTGCACCCTTGCTATTTGGGTCCCCCCACTTGTCCGGCCACCCCCATGGATGGCTACATAGCCAGTGAGTGCCTTGCAATCAGTCTCTTCACACAGATCTGCTGGTTCTATTTCTCCAGCTGAAGCCAAGGCAGAGGGCAAGGACAGGGTGTGGGGGTGGGAGGGGAGGTTCCCAGGCCAATCTCTAGATGGAGGGGAGGGTACCTACACCCCTGCAGACAAGCACAGTGGGGTCATGTCTCTAAAGTAGCTGGGGAGCAAGGACAATGCTCCCTGTAGGGGCCACACAGCCCCTGGGAGTCAGTGTTCAGGAAGGTGGCTCAGAGTTCTGGTGCTGCCCTGTCGCCCCGTCCCCCTGTCCCCTGTCCCCTTGTGTACCAGACATATCACTGAGCTCTGGACTATAGAACCTGATTTCTTGGACTTTCCAAGCCTGGAGGGCATGGAGGAAGCACTGGCCCCAGGACAAATGAGGAACAGGGCCCAGATCACTTGTCTGGCGGCTCAGGTGGTCACCTGGCTTAATGCTCTGTTTGGCGTATCCTCCGTCAGACAAGGCAGGGGGTGCAGGGACAGGTAGAGAAGGGGAGACGCCCCTGACTTGAACCGCAGGCCTGCTCCGACAAGCAGCCGAGCCTGCAGGCATTCGAGGCACACCCGAGGGTGGGCAGGACATTCATTTGTTGATGAAACATGAGTATCGAGCCCACCACTCCAGCCTCTGCTCCAAGCCCCCCGTGCTTGTTCCTTTTATCCTCACGAAGTCCCTGAGAGGTGGAGGAGCCGATATCTCCATCATACCCATTTTACAGGGGAGGAAACTGAGACACGGGGAGGTTAACTTCTTACCCGAGGTCCCACAGCAAGTCCAGCCCCACTCTCCTTTGTCTACAGACCTCCAAACAAACCTCCTCCAGGAGGCCTTCCCACCCCTGGCACCTTCTAAAAACACCCCATCAAGAGGACTCTGTCTGACTTCCATTAGAGCACGTGCCACAGCCCTGCACCTCTTCTTTTGCATCACGACGTTTGTTTGATCTTTGGGGCTCCCGCCCCCCATTATCAAAGCAATAAACACTCGAATGGAAAGCTTAGGAAGCATGGAGGCCTCACATCGTGGTGTAATTGATCTGTCCCTCACCCGCAGGTCCCCTCCAGACATACATGGGGAGCCTGTGTCATATTCCTGCTCCTGGGGCATGGGGGCCCTGCCCACAGCAAGGGCTGGGAGTGTCTCTGCCTCCCACCAGGGCTTTGCAAATCTGGGGTTGGTTTGTTAAACCGGTGCTTGGTGACATCTATCATGGTTGTCATCTGGGGTGCCTGCTGTGTGCCAGCGCCAGGCTGAGTGGCTGCCAACCTCCATCCTCCCAGCCTCTGCCATGCTGTGGTCAGCACCCCTAGTTTTCTGATGCAGAAACTGAGGCTCAGGGATCCCTGGGTGGCGCAGCGGTTTGGCGCCTGCCTTTGGCCCAGGGCGCGATCCTGGAGACCCGGGATCGAATCCCACGTCGGGCTCCCAGTGCATGGAGCCTGCTTCTCTCTCTCCCTGTGTCTCTGCCTCTCTCTCTCTCTCTCTCTGTGACTATCATAAAATTAAAAAAAAAAAAATCAAAAAGAAACTGAGGCTCAGATAGGCTGGACCATTTGTCCAGGGTCTGGGTCTGTGGAGCTTTGCAGCAGCCCCTGCCTCCCACCAAGAGGCATTTCCAGGGCCCTGTTAGTCACTTATCACCAGGCTTAGCACAGATGTTCTGCCCAAGACCTCACAAAGCTAAGGCAGAAACAAGAGGCTGCCTTGAGCGATGTCCACTCGCCACATAAAACAGCAACAGGTGAGTGCCCTGCCAGCCTAATGCACGGGGCTGAGGCAGAGAAGCATTTTTACCATCGTTGTCGTCGTCGTGATCCCAGAGATTCTTGTAAACCTGGTTTGCTTAAAGCAAGGGAAGCAGGGATTAACTGAATCTGGGCGGTTTCCATGGAGCCCAGATGGTGCAAAAAGACATTTAGCCTTTCCTGGGGCGTGGGGACCATGGGCTGGAGAGGGAGTCACTCAGTCCCCTGAGAAGACACCTGGAAGATCACCCCACTGCCAGCCACCAACATCAACAGGAAGATGACTGGGTCCATGGACAATCTCAGCAAGTGACACGGGGGCCAGTGGACATGGTCCACATTTTCTGACACCTCCCTCTGCCCTGGAGAATGTGTTTTTTCCCCAGGACTCTGGCCCCTGTCCTCCCCAGGCTTGGCTGCAGCAGCTTTACCCAGCACCTTGTTCCTCAAGTCCTGTCCAGGACCAGGAGACACCAAGGAGACAGGATGTCATTGTCAAGCGAGGAATCCCGATTCAGTTAATTCATCTGTCCACCCATCGATTCATTCATTCCATGTATTCACCAGAAAACTCTTAATCATTAGGTCCGTTCTCATTAGCACCTTGGTTGGGAGCAGTCATCTCTCTTTCCCCAGATCCCCCCAATCATCACCGACCTTCCCTACCCCTCATTCACTGGCGCTGGGCTGATAGGATGAAATGAGTCGCATGCCTACACAACATCTTCTCTGGGCACCAGATTCGATTAGACCACTTCTTCCGTAATAGTAACAGGAGCTGGCGCAGAGCTCCTTACCATGGTCTCAGGACGTCATATATTATTCCATTTACAATGGCTCTAAGACGTAGGTGCTATTATTATAAGACACTCTATTCATTATTACAAGATACTGTATCCATTCATTAATTCTTCCAACAAATTCTTATTGAGCTTGGACTCTGACCCTCACGACCCTCACCCCTTGCCCCAGAGGGTCCTGGGGAAACCCAAGATGAATAAGGCCAGCCTTGCTCTCAAGGAGCTGGAAGGCATGGCAGCCAGCTTCCAAGATGGCCCCTCCAGATGTTCATGCCTTTGTTTCATGACCAATAAAGTAGAACGGAGCTGTCTGTGACAATATGTAATTTCTAAGGCTAAGTCACCGAGGGTACTGTGGCTTCCACCTTGCTCCCTGGGATTGCTCACTTAGGAGGAAGGCAGATGCCATGCTGGGAGGCCACTGAAGCAGCTGTGTGCAAGGCCAAGAGCTTGCCAGGCCTGCACTTTCCTCGTTGGATGGGCCTCCCCAGGCTCATAGAGCCTTCCGAGACCACTGTCCCTGCTGACACCTGACTGCAATCTTCAAAGAGACTGCGAGCCAAAACCACTCAGTTTAGCTGCTTCCAAATTTCTGACCCACAAAAAACAGTGAGATAATAAATGTTTGTTGTTGTTTTCAGCTACTGTGTGTTTGGGGGTTTTTATGTAGCAACAGATGAATACAGTGGTGTGTGTGTGTGTGTGTGTGTGAGTGTAGAGAGTGAGAGTGATGAGAGAGAGAGAGAGAGAGAGAGAGACTTGTAAGCAAATGAATCAAGTGCTAACAGAATGCAGAGGGCTGGCCAGGGAAGGAAGGATGCCTGCTAGCTGGAGGAGGTATTCCCGGTGGTATACTTGGAAGTCCAGCAGAGGAGACAGACAGTAAGATCGTGATTCACAAACTGTTCATTCATTCAAAAAACACAACTGTGCGCTTGTGCTAGGCTGAAGAGTACTAATGCCAGGGCTACAGTGGGGGAAAAAAGCAGACCTAATGCCAGCTGTGATAAAGTTCCTGTTCTGGTCGGGGACACATATCAGGTGAGGTCATAAATAAACAGAGAATCCCGAAGGAGATGGGGGCCATAAGAGAAAAGACAGGGCAGGCTTCACTTGGAGCAACATGAACTGAGAATCCAAAGGATATATAGTAGTTGGCTGTGATGCTGGGAGCTGCAGGGAGACCACATGTGACCAGGTCCCCAGGGGGTGACGAGCCCGGTGAGTCAGAAGGAAAAAACCCAAGATCAGTGTTGTGGGAACAGAGTGAGCAAAAGGAGAGGGATTTGAGGCAGGGCTGGAAAAGCTAGGCACAGGCTTTGTGCCTCGGGCTAAGGCTTGCAGTCCTTCTGCTAAGCGGGATGGAGAGGTGTTGATGGTTGTGGTAGAGGAACAGATATGCATTTGAACACTTACGTTGCTACCTGTAACAGAACACCTGACTCTGAGTGGTTTGAGTTTATTCAAGAATTACTGGGATAAAGGGCACCTGGGTGGCTCAGTCTGTTAAGCATCGGACTCTTGATTTTGGCTTAGCTCATGATCTCATGGCTCTTGGGCCTGAGCCCCACGTCAGGCTCTGCACTCAGCAGGGAGTCTGCTTGAGGATTCTTTCCCTGCCCTGCCTTCTCAAATAAATAAATCATTAAAAAAAAAAATACTGGTATAAGAAGTAGTTCGTACTGGGTCAGTCCAGTAGCTTAAAAGTCAAGATTACTATATTTTTTTTAGAGAAGGGGAACGGCAGAGGTAGAGGGAAAGAGAGAGAATCTTAAGTAGGCTCCATGCTCAGTGCAGAGTCTGACATGGGGCTCAATCTGACAACCCTGAGATCATGACCTGAGCTGAAATCAAGAGTTGATGCTTAGCAGACTGAGCCACCCAGGTGCCCCAAAAGTCAAGTTTAAAATTTTTTAAAAAAGATTTTATTTACTCATCAGAGACACAGAGAGAAAGAGAGAGGCAGAGACACAGGCAGAGGGAGAAGCAGGCTTCCTGCAGGGAGCCCATGTGGGACTCGATCCAGACGGTACTAAACCTCTGAGCCACCAGGGCTGCCCAAGATTACAAATTTTAACTTAATCACATATTCAAAATCCCTTTGCCACATAAAGTGACATATTTTTTTTTAATTTTTATTTATTTATGATAGTCACAGAGAGAGAGAGAGGCAGAGACACAGGCAGAGGGAGAAGCAGGCTCCATGCACCGGGAGCCCGACGTGGGATTCGATCCCGGGTCTCCAGGATCGCGCCCCGGGCCCAAGGCAGGCGCCAAACCGCTGCGCCACCCAGGGATCCCTAAAGTGACATATTAACTGGTGCCTTCTGCCCTTTCAAACTCTATTGCCCTTGAAGTTTTTTTTTTTTTCTTTTTTTTTTAAGATTTTATTTATTTACTCATGAGAGACACACAGAGAGAGAGAGAGAGAGAGGCAGAGACACAGGCAGAGGGAGAAGCAGGCTCCATGCAGGGAGCCTGATGTGGGACTCGATCTCGGGTCTCCAGGATTATGCCCTGGGCCGAAGGCGGCGCTAAACCGCTGAGCCATCCAGGCTGCCCCTTGAGGGTTTTTTTAACCTCACAGTTGTCACCTCAGTATTGCAAGGAAGCTGCCACAATTCCAGGCGGTGCATCCTCACCCACCAGCATCCAGAACAGCTCTCT
Source organism: Nyctereutes procyonoides (assembly GCF_905146905.1). Lineage (NCBI taxonomy): Eukaryota > Metazoa > Chordata > Mammalia > Carnivora > Canidae > Nyctereutes > Nyctereutes procyonoides. The sequence goes on from NW_026575020.1 coordinate 36,480,859, forward strand.
ATGAGTGAAGTGGGGGGAGGGAAGCTTCCCCAAAGGGCCCAGCAGACTTCCCTCTGTATCCCATTGACCAGAACTGGGTCGCATGCTCACCCTGTCCCCATCTCTATAAATGGGAAGCAGGAATGCCATGAGTGGTTTGGACTGACCTCGACTGACCCCCTGGGGCTGGCCTCAGTGTTGTCAAACAAGACTGGGATTCTGAGCAAGCAGAAGTGATATGATTATGTGTGGTGGCACTTGCTGGTGGCAAGTGTTTTGAAAAAGAAGTACCAGCCCTCTTCCTACATCCTGCATGTTTGTGCGGCACAGGCTGTGCCCGTCTGGTGCTGGGGAGGAGAGACCTGAAGCTGAGCCGGTCCTGCACCAGGGGGCCTGCGAGAGGACAGAGGCTGTGAGCTGCCTGCAGACCAATGAGACCTGGGAACTGTGCCCACATCCGAGCAGATCTGGACCTTCTGCCACCAAGCTGGCTTCTCCAGCCGGACATTGGCACCAGCCTCTCCCTCCTGTTGCAGGACAGGCACTCTGGGCCCCAGTACCAGCTGCACTCCCTCTGTTTTCCCAGGTGACACCTGCCTCCCACCTGTCTCCCCAGCCTCCGAGGATGCTTGGGGTTTCTGTGGGACATTCTCAGGAGCCTCCACTTGCCACTGAGGAAATCATCATAGCAGAAATAATAGCAGCTCTTCTATAGTGATAAGAATTCCTGCTGGGCCATTTCCCCACTTCCTTTACAGCTCTAAGTGCCCATGTGAACAGGTTCTGGCCAGTGGCACATGAATGGAAGTGATGTCCGAGACATCTCGTCCTGCCTTTAGAAGGAAGAGGGGCTCTCTTTCTCATCTCTCCTTCTTGCTGGCTGGAATGCAGATGCAGTGGCAGGAACCAGAGCAGCCATTCCAAATTGTGAGGTGGCTGGGGCACCTGGATGGCTCAGTCAGTTAAGTTGCCTGCCTTCGGCTTGGGTCATGATCCTGGGGTCCTGGGATCAAGCTCCGCCTTGAGCCCCCGCATTGAGCCCCATGTTGGGCTCCCTGCTGGGTGGAGAGTCTGCTTCTTCCTCTGCCCCTCCCCCAGCTTGTGCACACACACTCTCTCTCAAATAAATAAAATCTTTTTTAAAAAATCATAAGGTGCTGTGTGTTGAGGACAGCAGAGCTGCAAGCTGGCAGGGTCTGGCTCCCTGACACTGCAGAACCAACATACCGACCCTGGGCTATGTATACTGGGGAGTAGTTACCTTGTCTAAGTGACTGCTGTTTGGGGTTTTGTTTAGCAGCTAGACCTGTTTAATGCAGTCATCATGCTGACACAAGCTTGATTCCAGTTGTGCCTTCAAGTGACAAAGATGAGCATTGTCCACACATCTGGCCCCCTTGGCTTCTCAGAATGGGAGGCAGGGCTGCTACTCTCAGGGGTGTCCAGTACAGCTGAGGAGAAACAGTAGGTGTACAGCCACCCCAGGGAGCCCATCGTGTTTCCTGGGGACATTGAGAGCTACAGGGTTTCCAAGGAAAGGAACCGGGATGGGTGCTTCCTGAAAAGACACATGGGTTAGCTAAACAAGGAAAAAGCATTCGTAGGAGGGGAAAGCCAAGAAGCGGAGATGCATCACAAGTCATGGGGGCAGCCAGACTAGGTTCCTGTGCGCTCGCCCACCTTGCCAGCTTGGACAGCCTGACGCCAACAGTGCACTCAGGCTGGGTGGCTTCTCTGGGGAAAGATGTGTGAGCAGGCGCGGTGCCTTTGTTTGGTATAATAGAGAGAAGCTCTGATCCTCACATGGAGAGGAAACCCACACCCAACTGCCTGCCCAGTGGAGGCAAGATGCCACCATCTGACCACATAGACCTGGGTTGGGTTGCCTTTCCCTCTAGTGCCTCAGTCTCCTCATCTTGTAAATGGGTGTTTTCTACAGATGATCATTTGCACATTTTAATACAACGAAACTCTACATGAATACAAAGTGGTCCACCTGGAATTACACTTTGCCCTCTGGATTTTATTTTTACTTAATAGCGCAACAGAATTTTATCACTGTGCTCGCAATAAACAAAGGCTTCTCCTTTAGAGGAGCTCACAGAATTGTCAGACACTGGTTGCCCAATTACTATGTGTGCAAACAGACATTCATCCCAAGAGTCACCTTCCTCTAAGGCAAAGAAGATTCCAGAATTACTGGCCCATCACCTTCTAACACATCATGGATAATCTGCTTATAAATCGAGCTTATTGTTCAAGTCAAGGTATTTGTTTCCTGTTGCTGCAGTAACAAATTCCCAAGAACTCCAGGGCCTGAAACAACACAAATTCATTCTCTTGTAACTCTGGGAGGCAAGCTGAAATGGGTCTCACAGGCCTAAAATGGGGTGTGGGCTGGGCTGTCCCAAGAACCTAAAACAGAGCCTGACCCATGGTTGGGGCTCAATGAATATCTGGCAGTTCGTGATTACATGAATGGAAATGCTCCAAATTTCACAAGGAAATCGTTACAAAGCTGGATCTAGACCCAAGGAGCCCAGTTCTGACTTGGGGGGAGCAGGCTAGTGGCTTCTCACCTGCTGGGGCCTGAAGGTAATCTGGCCCAGGGTGATTGGGAAGTGACATTTGGCTTTGGTAGTGGAGGATGGTTCATCAGAGGATCCCAGCTCCTGAGAGGCAAAGCAGTGCTCTGGTCACGGGCCACCTCCAACCTCTGCAGGTAGGAAAACTTTGCCTTCCCAAGGAAATACAGTGATGGCAGCAAAAAGCTGTGCCCTAACTGTGCTTGAGGGTGGCCCGGAAGAGGGAGTTAACCAACTGTGGGTTCTTTGCAGACGTGGGGGGTATGTGATTGGGGGCCATGATTCCACTGTCATGCCTGCTGACCTGTCTAGTGGTGTTCTAAATCTCCGTTTGTTTAGAGTGCAGGGTTTTTTTAAGGTAAAATTGACACATGGCGAAATGCATAAATATCATGTGTACAGTTTTACGCATTTTGATGAATGCAGACACCTATGTAACCTACACGCTTACAAGCTGTAGAATCTTTCCATCATCCCCCAAAGTACCTTTGTGTCTTCCCAGACAATCCTGCAGCCCCAAAGGCAACCAATATTCTGATTTTCACCACTGAATAGTTTTGCCTGTTCCAGAACTTCCTATAAATAGAATCATACAGTTTGTGCTTTTTTGTGTCTGGCTTTTTTCATTCAACATAATGTCTGTGTGATTCCCCTGTGTTGTAAGTGCTGATAGTTCATTCCCATTTTGTTGATGAGTAGGATCCCATAGTATAGACACACCACAATTTGTATGTCCATTCCCCTGTTAATGGACATTTGGGCTGTTTCCAGTTGGAGGTGGGTATTACAAAGCTGCTATAAACATTCACATACAAATCTTTTTTGGGAACATATGTACTTATTTCTTTTGAGAAAATATCTAAAACCGGAATTGCCGGATTATGGGGGTAAGTGTATGTTTTACTCTTCAGAAAACCAGTGAAACTTCCAAAGTGCTTGTAACATTTTGTGTTCCCATCAGCAATTTATGAGAGCTGGTTGTTCCGCATCCTTCCTAATATTTAGTGTTGTCAATCTTTTAAAATTTTAACCATAAACTCTCTTAATCATGAGACGCCATGGTCGTATCTCATGGACTTTAATTTGCATTTCCCGGATAACCAAGGATGTTGAGTGCTTTTAAATGCACTCCCTGGCCTTCTGCGTGCATACTTTTGTGAAGTGTCTGTTCAGATCTTTCGACCATTTTTAACTGGGCACGTGCCCTTTGATTAGGCTTATCTATGTAATCCGGATACCAGCCCTTTATCAGATATATATTTTGTAATATTTTCTTCAAGTGTGTGGTTTCCCTCTTCAGTTTCTTTTTTTAAATAACATTTATTTATTTATTACTTTTTATAAGTAAGCTCTGCGCCCAACATGGGTCTCGAACTTACAACCCTGAGATCAAGAGTTACACACTCTACCACTGAGCCAGCCAGGCTTGCCCGCCCTCCCCCTCATTTCCTTAACAGTGAGCAGAAGTTTTCAATCGTGAAGAAGGCAACTTTTCACTATTTTTACTGGCTATTACAGTCTGTGTCCCACCTAAGAAATTTTGGCCAGCTCACAGGTTCTGAAGACTTTTTTTCCTATGTTTTCTTCTAGAAGATTTAGAGTTTTGGTTTTACATGTTAGGTCTATGATCCAACTTGAGTTCAATAACATGTATACTGTGAAGCAAGGCTCAAGTCTCATTTTCTCAACGTGGACCTCCAGTCGTGCCAGCACCAGTGGTCCAAAAGACTTATCTCCATTGAAATACTTTGGCCCCTTTGTCAAAAATCAATGTGCTGTGTGAGCTTGGGTCTACTGCCTGACTCACTAACAGTTACGTTAATCTGTTTTGTCTGGATCCCTTAGTCTTGAAACCGAATAGTGTGAGATCCCCAGTTTACAGCAAGTTTTTGGCTCTTTATTTACATCCTTTAAATTTCTATATAGAATCAGTTTGACAATGTATGTGCTTCCCAAGGCTGCTGGGATTATAATCGGGATTGTGCTAAATCCACAGGTCAACTGAAGGGAACTGACCTCTGCGCCACACTGAATTTTCTGATCCATGAGCGTACTGTCTCTTTCCATTTATCTTAGAACTTCTTTAATTTTATTGTTTTGTTAAATTTCTTACCAAGTATTTTATGCTTTTTGTGCTATTATAAATGGAATTTGTAAACATTTCATTTTTATCCCTACACACCTATTGGAACGGCCCAAATCCAGAACATTCAGAGCAGATGCTGGCGAGGATGTGGAGCAGTGGGAACCCTCATCCATCCCTGGTGGGAATTCAGAATGGTACAGCCGCTTTGGAAGACAGTCTGGCAGTTTCTTACAAAAATAAACACAGTTTTATCATGTGGTACATCAAACAGTGCTCCCTGGTATTTATCCAGAGGAGGTGAAAATGTACGTCCATACAGACACCTGCACATAGATGTTTATAGCAGCCTTATTCATACTTGCCAAAACTTGGAAGCAACCTAGATGCCTTCAATAGGTGAAAGGATAAATAAACTGTAGTCCATTCAGACAATGAAATATTATTTCAGTGGTAAAAAAAAAAGTTAGACATCAAACCGTGAAAAGACATGGATGAAACATAAATACATATTACTAAGTGAAAGAAGCCAATCTGAAAAGGTTACACACTGTATAATTCAAACTATACAGCATTCTGGAAAAGGCAAACTATGGAGACAGTGAAAAGATGAGTGGTTGGCAGAGGTGAGGAATGGGAAGGATGAATAGATGCAACACAGGGGATTTTTAGGGAAGTGAAAATAATCTACATGATAATGCAATGGTAGATACATCTTATCATACATGTGTCCAAACCCAGAGAATATACAACACCAAGAGTGAATCGTGATGCAATCCATGGACTTTGGGTGATAATGATGAGTCAATGTAGGTTCATCAATTGTAATACATGTACTACTGTGATGGGGAGGTTGTCGATAATGGATGAGGCTGTGCATGTGTGGGGGCAGGGGGCATGTGGGAAATCTCAACAAATTTAAACGAATTGAAACCAGAGAGTGTTCTCTGACCATAAGGGAATCAAAGTAGATATCAATAATAGAAAGAGAACAGAAAAGTCTCCAAACAGTTGGATATTAGACAATGCATCTCAAGGCTACCTATACATCAAAGAAGTCTCAAAAGAAACCGAAAAAATACACAGTTCTGAATGACAACAAAAATACAACATATCAAAATCTGTGGGATGCAGCTAAGGCAGTGCAGTGAGGGAAATTTGTAGTACCAAATGCTCATGTTAAAAAGAGAGAAAGTCTCAGATCATTCACCCGACCTCATACCTTATGAAACTCGACTTTAGGAACAATTCTATGTGAATGAAATATCCCACCTGCAAAGTGTGAACTTTAAATCCAGTTTTGATCTAATAGTATTATGATTTTTTTAAAAAAAAAAGAAACTAGAAAAAGAACAAAATAAACCCAAAGCAAACAGAAGGAAAGAAACAATAAATATAAAAGCAAACATAAATAAAATAAAAATCAGAAAAGGAATAGAGAAAAATCACAGAAACAAACAGCCACCTTTTGGGAAAGATCAATAAAATCAAGAAACCTCTAGGAAGATTCACCAAAAAAAGAGAGAAAGAGAGAGACAGAAGACACAGGTTATCAATATCATGAATGGCCCAGGGAGTACTCTATAGACCCTAAGACATCAAAAGGATAATAAGGAATATTGTGGACAGCTCCATACACATAAATTTGACAACTTATATGAAATGGACCAATTCCTTGTAAAGCACAAACTATCACAACTCACCCAAATCTGAAATAAATCATTTAATAACACTGTAACTATTAAAGAAATGGAATTCGTAAGAGGAGAAGGGAACACTTCCAATTCATTTTATGAGTGCAGCGTTATCCTGATACCAAAGCCAGACCAAGACAGAGCAGAAAAAGAAGACTACAGACCAATATCTGTAATGAATAGAGATGCAAAAATCCTTAACAAAATATTAGCAAACAGAATTTGGCAGTACATAAAAAGAATTCTGTATCACAATCCAGTGGGGCTTATTCCAGAGATGTAAGACTGGTTCAATATTTGAAATCAATCACTGCAATCCACCGTATAACAGGCTAAAGAAGAAAAATCACATGACCATAGTGATTAATGCAGAAAAATCACGTGACAGAATCCAACATCCAATCATGAGAAAACTCAAAGAAAGCTAGGGGTAGAGGAGGACTTTCCCCACTTGATAAAGAACATCTCCCAAAAAAGATTATACAAAGAATTCTCAAAACTCAACAGAAAAAAAAAAATCCTACTACTCATATTCTACTTAATGGTGAAAGAGTAAATGTTTTCCCCCTATGGCTGGTAACAAGGGAAGGATGCCCACTCCCAACAATCTGTGTTTAGTGCTAGAAGTTCTAGCCAGAGCAATAATGTATGAAAAGAAAATAAGAGGCATATAGATCAGGAGGCAAGAAATAAAAATGTCCCTATTTGCAGATGGCATAACTGTCGATGATGAAAATCTCAAAAAGGCTACCAAAAAAAATTTCCCAGAACTAATAAATGAGTTATTCCAGGTCACAGAGTATGAGATCAAGACACAAAAATCAAATGTGTATCTAAAGGTTAGCGTCAAACACATGGAAACTGAAATTTAAAATATAGCACCATTTATAATCATTCAAAAGAACGAAATTCTTAGCTGTACATAACAAAACACATACAGGACTTTTACATTGAAAACTATAAAACACTGATGAAGGAAGTTTTTAAAAATGTGTGGGTTTTTAAAAGATTTTATTTATTTATTTATGAAAGACACGGAGAGAAAGGCAGGGACACAGGCAGAGGGAGAAGTAGGCTCCATCCAGGGAGTGCGATGTGGGAGTTGATCCTAGTATTCCAGGATCACACCCTGAAGGCTCAACCACTGAGCCACCCAGGCATCCTTTTTTTTTTTTTTTTTTAAGTAGCTTGCACACCCAGCTTGGAGCCCAAAGCAGGGCTTGAACTCATGACCCTGAGACCAAGACTTGAGCTGAGGTTAAGAGTCAGACACTTAACCATCTGAGCCACTCAGGCACCCCTTAAAAATCTAAATAATAGGAGGAAGAATTCATGTTTATGGATTGGAAGCATCAGCACAGTAAAAAGTGTCAATCCTCCCCAAACTGGTGTGTGAATTTAACACAATTCCTATCTAAAGTCAAGCAAGATATTTTTTAGATATAGATAATAATATCTATATCATATAAAATTTATATGGAAAATCAAAAGAATTAGGATTTCTAAAACCATTTCGAAAAAGAAGTGAGAGGAATCACTCTCTCCACTTTTAAAACAACATCAGCTACAATGATCTAGGCTGTAATGTTGGTGGAGAAGTAGACCACATAGATCAATGGAACAGAACAGAGAATTAGAAAGAGACTCACACAAATACAGCTAAATGATTTTTTTTTTTACAAAGGTGCAAACTAATCCAAATGAGGAAGAATAGCCTTTCAACAAATGGTGCTGGAGCAATTGGATATTCATAGGCAAAAAAAAAAAAAAATTGAACTTCACATGTTATATAAAAACTAAGTTTGAATGGATTGTAGGCTTGTATGTAAAATCATAAAACTTTTAGAAAAAGGAGACCACAGGAGAAAATCTTCAGTATTTTCTCTAGGGCTACACAAGGAGTTCTGAGACTTATTAGAAAAAGCATAATCCATAATAGAAAAAATTAATTAATTGGACTTAATAAAAATAAAAAAAAACTCTTGCTCTGCCAAAGACCTAGTTAAAAGAATGAAGAGACAAGCTACATACGTGGAGAAAACATTTGCAAATCAGATATCTAACCAAGAACTTGTATCTAGAGCATACAAAGGATTCTCATAACTCAACAGAAAAAAAAAAATCCACAAACAACCCAAGTTGAAATGGACAGAACACCCGATTTTCACTGAAGAATATACGGATGGCAAGTAGGCACATAAAAAAAGATGTTCCACATCATTAGTCATTAGGGAAACACAAATTTAGGCCACGATAAGACATCACTACACACCTATTAGGACAGCCTAAATCTAAAAAAAAAAAAAAAAAAAAAAAAACCACCAACATAGTGACAACATCAAAAACTGGTGAGGATACAGAGAAAGTGGGTCATTCCTACATGGGTGGTGGGAATGGAACATAGTACAACCACTCTGCAAAAGAGTTGGTAGTTTCAAAAAAAAAAAAAAAAAAAAACCTAAACACACGCATACTATACAACCTAGCGATTGAGCTTCTGGGCATTTAGCCCAGAGAATGGAAACTTCTATCCTCATTAATACCTGCTCATGAATGTTCATGGAAGTTTGATTTGTAACCGCCCCAAACTGGAAACAACCAGAACCCCTATCAGTAGGCAGATGGTTAAACAAATCATGGAGTAGTACTCAGCAAGAAAAAGGAACAGTCTGTTGATCCACACAGCAGCCTGGGTGGATCCCAAGGGCATCACGTTGAGTGAACAAGCAATTCTGAAAAGATCAATTACTGTATAGCTTTGGTTACGTGTCATTCTCTAAATGACAAAAGTGTATAGATCGAGAACAGATGAGTGGTTGCCAGGGGACGGGGTAGGGGACAGGCATTGTGTGTGACAAGGAAGGGGACTTTCGGGGGGATCTTTGTGGTGATGGAATGTTCTGTATCTTGATTTCCATGGGATTCACAGGAATGTGTGCTTGTAAACTACACAAGTCATACTGGCGCCAATCTCCTGGTTTTGCTATTGTATGACTCACATATAGAACTATTGGGGGAAATTAGCTGAGGGTACCCAGATCTCGCCATGCTATTTTTGGAACTGCCAGTGAATCTGTAATTATTTCAAAATACAAAGCGGTTTTTTTATTTTAAAAAAAAAGAGGAAGGAAAAAGTTACTTCAACCCAAGAATTCTATATCTAGTAAAAAATATCCTCCAAGCATGAAGGTAAAATAGTCATTTTCAGATTTAATTTTACAAAAGTTTTAAAGGAAGAGGGCAAGGGTACAAGGTGAAAATTCAGATTGCCAAGAAGGGCATTAGAAATGATAAATATCTGGGTAAGGTATTTTTCCCTCTTAATTTCTGTGAAATACCTATCTAAAGCAAAAATTGTGTACAGCACAAGTGTCAAGGGTGGCAGGAGTGGTAGCTGACAGTTCCATGCAGTCGAAGGATCCCACATTTTATATAAAGTGGTTTAATATTTACTCTGAGTCAACTGAAAAGTTAGGGAAGTAGGGATGAATAGTTTAATCCCCGAAGCAACCACAAAATAATAATAATAATAAATAATAATAATAATAATAATGATAATAATGCAGGGGTGCCTGAGTGGCTCAGTCTGTGAAGCATCTGCCTTGGGCTCACGTCATGTTCCTGGGGTCCTGGATTGAGCCCCACGTTGGGCTCCCTTCTCGGTGGAGAGCCTGCCTCTCCCTCTCCCTCTGTGTCTCCCCCTGCTTGTGCATGCACTCTTTCTCTGTCAAGTAAGTAAATAAAATCTTTAAAAAATAATAATAATAATGCCAAGAGGGCAGGAGAGGAGGTACAAAGGAGCAAAATGCAGAACTGCCCTGAAAGGGAATGGATGGGAGAAGACACACATGCAAACAGTAAGTCGAGGGAGGCTGGAGCACTCAATAAATATCACAGCAAAGAAAGCTCTGTCCAGATGTTCTTTAGACCTGCTCCCTAACTTCACTACCACATCTGTCCACATCCCCTGCCTGGCGAAGGCCTCCTGTGACACCAGGGAGGGAAGGGCAGCATGCTGGGCCTGAGGGCGGGGCAGTGCGTGAAGCCTTGTGCACCTTGCCACCCACTTGCAGAACCTCGACGGCGGGTTGGCACATAATGTGGGTGGTCCTCAGCCAGGAGCAGCAGATTCTGGGGGTCACTGGGTGGTTTATTGGTACAGAAGGCTGCGATTGCTTTGATAGGCTGGTTCCTGGCCAGAGCCGGGATTCGGGCAATGTCTGCTGGGTTCATCCAGGCAACACAGTGTTTACTGAGCACCTACTGTGTGCCAGGCCTTTTCCAGGCCCTGGGGCTACCTCAGTAAACAAGACAAACCCGGACCCTCTCCTGAAGGAGTGTACATTCTGATGATGGGTTGGTGCCGGGGTTTGGGAGGAGAATCAGTAATCAATAAACATCATAAAATATAAATGATAAAGTTTGGTAGAGGTGAAGGTGCTATGGGGTAACCAAGTTGAGCAGGGTAAGGGGTGGGGCATGCATGGGGTGGGGGACCTGGAAGCAGCAGAGGGAGCAGGGTGTAGCTAGCAGGAGTGAGACACACAGGATGGGGGGAGGGTACAAGGGTGGAGCTTACAGGGATGGGGCTGGGCAGGGGTGGCCCATGCAGGGGTGGGGCTGGGCAGATTGCTGTGGGTATAGAATCCTTGAAGTGATGTTTGAGCCAAGATTTCAAAGGAGCAGGGGAGCAAACCACCCTGACATGTGGGGAGGAACCCCAGGCAGAGGTAACCCCAGGAACAGCAGTGGGGGTGCAGGTATTTCCAGGGCCGCCTGGTCTCAGGGAAGGGTAAACATCACACCTGCTACTCCTGCACCCAAAGGCCACGTCCAGGCTCTGTCCTTGGGCTTGGGGCAGCACAGGTGATCCACCAAGTGAACCACAGGGCCCAGAGGCCCCCCACCCCCACTTGGCTGGGGCTGGGAGGAAGGCTGAGGTCCTGGTTTGGCAGGATTTGCTGGGGAATCAGCTTTCCTGTTGCCCATGGCCAAGTCAGTCCAGGCTGCCCTCCAGCCCGCCTGTCAGAGCCCATCCCCTGCCTTTCCCCAAACCCAGGACACTGCATGTCCCCACCACCCCCTTAATGGCTTTGGAAAAAGTTTGCTTCAGGTCTCATCTTTGGACACTCTGTCCCCAAGCCCTCCTTATAGGCTCCTACTGCACCCCAGTCCTGGCCAGACCTCGGATGCATCCAAACCCAGTTGTCCTTCCACTGTCACTTTGTCATCCCAGCAGCTTCCTGCCTGGGTTCTTAGCAGCCGTCACGGAGTCACCTCCTTCCTCACCTGCACATGTCCCTCCCGAGACCCCCTCCTGCACACCTCCAGTGCCCACCTCATCCCCCGTCCCCCTTTGGCTGGTATTAGCAAGCCCCGTTAAGGAGCAGGCTGTATTATACAGGTATTTGATATTCCGAGTAAAATCTCGGCAGCCCCTGTGAACCATCTTAGCTGTCGAAATGCCCACAGGACTCGGGATTAGCAGCTCTACGGCACATGCGAAATGAAGGGATTTTATTTAGTGTTTAGGATTTATACATGTATATGTGTGTGGGGGGGTGCCCAAATATGTATTTAAATCAAGTAACTTAATCCACAGAGTTCAAGGCTAAAACCACCACAGGAAAAGGATATTTGCATATATTAATCTCTTCACAGCCACAAAGGAGATTGTGTGGGAGAAAGCCCGGCGACCTGGAATTGGAGGGCCCCAGAGGAAGCGCCAGGTGGTGGTGGCTCTCTGTTCTCACCTGCTGGCGCAGGCCCACCCCCCGCGCCCCTCGCGCACCTGGCGGGACTCAGCCACCGGCTAGGTCCACACCGCATCTCCCAGCGGGTCGGGTCGTATCTGTGAAGGAACAAATGAATGGACGGATGTGTGCCCTGAGGAGGGACAGCGAAACACAAATGAGTTTAATGACGCAGCTCGTACACTGCTTCTTGCAGCAGATACTGAGGGCAGGACGCAGGAGGTGCCACCCTGCCTGGGAGAAGCCAGGGCCTGGGCCACCTCTCGGAGGCCTGAGCGGCGGGGAGGCTGGAGGAAGCGGCCGCAGGGAAGGGGAGTCAGGTGGAGGCCACAGCCGGCCAGGACAGGGGAAGACGGGAGCCCCAGGGGCTGGGGCCGAGGGCCGGTGGGCTCTGGGGCGGAGAGGCCAGGCGGGGGGGGGGGGGGGCGCAGGCCATGTTGTGCCTCCCTCCAAGCACTTGGGACGCGGTGATGGCGCCCTGGGAAAACAGTGACCCTTGCTGCAGCCAGGATGGCCACTCCTTCCTAGTCAGGTGGCCAACTAAAGACAGGGGAGGTCCCCGGACTACAGGCCCCCCTCCTTATCACACACACACACACACCACAGGCTCACACACACATGCTCATATGTTCACATGCACACATTCACATACCACATACAGACACACACTACTCACAACATACACATTCACACACATTCATACCACACACACACACCATATACAAACATGCACCACTTACAATTATACCACACATTCACACGAATTCACACTCACACTGCTCACACCACACACACTCAACATTCACATACCACATACACACACCACTCGTGCATCGTACACACACACTACACATTCACACACTCACACACCACACACACACACCACACACACATATACCTCACACACGCACACTACATATAAGCACACACCATACACACTCACACACACACCACATGTAAGCACACACCATTCACACTCACTAGCAGCCTGGAGGGCAGGAGGGAGGCTCCAAGCCTCGATAAGGAGGCAAGTCAGAGGGAGGCCCAGCCTCTGCCCAACAGGGACCAAGGTGCCCTGGGCCCGAGTCACAGGTGGTTTTCCCTTCTCAGCAGTTACCAGCAGAGGAGCCAGAGATGACGTGTCCAGCCACAGGAGTGTCCTATCCCTAATTACCTTCAGCGGCAGCATTGGCAATGGGCATCTCCTGGGGCTTCGGGGTGTCTGAGTTCATGAAGCTCCCACCTTAGAGAGAGTGAAACGGAAGTGGTAGCTGGCCTGAAGTCCCAGCGCCGGGGATGGCGGGGGCTGGGTTTGAACTCCTGTCCCTTCTCACTGCCGAGCTGGTGCCCCTGCACCAATTACCCGCCACCTCTCTGCCTCATTGGGACTTAATTGAGCAGAGTCTCATTTGTTCAAAACTCCTTAGCTGGGACCTCCTGAGAGGAGGGGAGTCTCCTTTGCACCAAATGTGAGGGGACGTGCAGTTTACTGGCTACATGAGGTATACACACGAGGCTGATGGGAACCGGTTAACGTGGGAGGACAGATGGCTGACACATGTCAGGGACGTGCACATAAGTGCCCAGCAGCCAAGGTCTCCATAAAGCAGCCCATGGGTCCCGTTCCCTTGGCAGGGTAGGCACTAGGCTGGCCCCACACGGGCCTAGCTGGAGAAAGACCTACGTGGGGCTCTGGGCTGTGTGACTCGGGGCCAAGTACAACCCCTCTCTGAACTTCAGTTTCCTTTGGAAACCTAAATAATACCGGCTTCCCCACAGAGCTGCTGTGATGTGAGGAAACACAGTGTGAGGCTCAGTGCACGGCAGGTGCTCAGGAATGCACAGCTGTTTTACAATAATTAAAAAGTGCATCTCGGTTTCCCCACTCATTTGCGCTGGTCTTCACAGAAATCGATGAGAGTTCTGCACACGGTTCTCCCACCTGGCTCAAGGTAGGTTCTCCTGCACTCACCCTATCCATTGGTGTTTCGTGTCATCTGAAACACACAGCATCCAGCCGTGTCCCAGGGAGACAGGATCCCTGCCCATAGGGGCTGGTGGTCTAGTGACTAAAAGTACCTGACAAGGGGACAAAGAGGGGCAGAAGATGGTAGGGTTGCCAGATTAAATTCAAGATGCCAGGTTAGACTTGAACTTAAGATAGACAACCCACATTTTCAGTGTAAGTTTATCCCATTCAATATTCGGGATATACTTATACTCAAACATTATTTCTGGCTTATCTGAAATTCGTATTTAACGAAGCGTACCACATTCTTTTAATTGCAAAATCTGGCAACCTTGCAAAGAAGATCTTCCAGCATTTAGCAGTTACAGAACACCTTCTACGGAAGTCTCCCTCCTGAACAGCCCAACGACCGGCTGGACCTGTGGGCTTAGGGATAAACAGAGAGACAAGCCCATAAGATAAGCACAGAACGTGGTCTGGGAGGCCCATCGACAAGGTGACCTTTGAGCTCAGACCTGAATCATGGAAAGAATTTATATCCTGGGCAGGGGACGAGGAGGTTGGAGACATGAGTGAGGCAGGGCAGTGAGCCACCAGCTTCAAGGACAGAGCAGAGGCTTAGAGGGGAGAATATCACAGGTTCCATGGGAGGAAGCAGAATGGAGCCAGACACAAGGTAGCCGAACAGAGAGGAGGGGTGCTGGAGGGTTCCAGTTGGGCAAAGGGACAGTCTCCCCTCCCTGGCAACCCACAGCGTAGGCTCCTGAGGTTTTCTTGTGTCCTCTCCCAGGCACGATCTCCAGCAAGGGCCTTTGCACACAAGAGAATGTCAAGTGAAAAGCACGAGATACAAAACAGACAGTGGCTGTGGTGTCTTGGGGCTTGAACTAGACCCCCTGACCTCGGGAATGGTAGGTGCACAGTAAGTGTGGGGTCACTTGAATCAGAGTTTTCCTATTTGCAGACAAACTCTAGGTGAGTAGAGGCATCTACAAGGCTTTTCATTCCATTTTGAGAGTATTTTATTTTATTTTGTTTTATTTATTTATTTTGGATATTTTGAGAGTATTTTACTGAATGAACGATGAATGAACAAACGAACGAATGAATGAATGAACACATCGCACAGATGTAAGGTTAATAGGACTCCATCCAGAAACCACTGGTCCCAGACTTAGAAGGTAATAAAAAAGACGAAAAGCCAGAACCTGCCTCCTGGTCCCTGATGGGAGCCATTGCTCTGGAGTCTGTGATAATTAGTGCCTTTGCGAGTTCCTGCTCTCTTCTCAACCTGCTAGGTCTGTGAAGCCTCCTGCCAAGCTCAGCAGGAGAGATCGCCTCCCTGGCTTCCAACACTCCAGCCGCACCCCCCCCCCCCCAACGTTCTCAGCCCACTGAGCCTGCAGAAGGTAGAAAATCCTGGCTCGCCAAGAACGGGAGCTGAGGCAGGAGCATCCTGCACAGACTGGAGGGCTCGCCACCACTGTCCTCCTACGTGTCCTTGGGCAAGCGGTTTTGGCTCTCTGAGCCTCCGAGGCTCCTGCGAGGCAGGGATGAGTATAGTGATGCCCCTGTTCCCTGATTCACAACGGCTTGGGGAGAACCTGTTCAAGCCAGGCACCACCCTGGTGGGGGGGGGAGTTGCAGAGCCAAGGCTTGGGGCTTCTGTTCTCATGTGAGCGTCAGACAACGAAAGAGGAAGGGCAGAGCCCAGGAGATGACCCTGTGGGGTGCCTGGGGAGGCCCTTGGATGGGCTGATCTCGGAGCTCAGGCCTGAAGCCTAGGAGGGAAGAGAAAGACAGGCTGACTCCCTACAGGCTGCCGTTAGGAGGGTTCCTGGCCCCCAGCTCCCAGCCCACAGAGCCAACCGTCCTGTCTAAAGGCCCCCCTCTGGGCCCCTCCAGCTTTTGAAGTGCTTTGTCATGAACATCAGCACACGGATCATGTTTACCAAGCACTTGCTATGTGTCCGCCTCCGTGCTCTGAGGGCTGAGCGTGCCCAGACCGCACAGCTAGACAGTGGGGACGCGGTGCCGGACAGCATGCAGCGGGGGTACCCAGGGTGCAGCCGCCTCACCTGGCCCGGGAGTTGGTGCTTCTGGGGCCGCTCCTGAGGAGAGAGGGCAGCGGGGCACAGGCTGGAGACCAGGACAGGCAGGGGCCGTGCCCCACCAGGCCACCGGAGAAGGCCCTCTGCTGACCAGTCCTCACCCTTCCCTTTAAAAAGGAGGTTCCCCGGGGAGACTCAGGTCTCTCTGCTCCGACTCCAGGGCTCTTCCCACAGCACCAGGCCATTCCTCAGGCAGCCCCACCCCCAACCCGTGGTGATGTCCTGTTCAATGCCCTGGTGCACCCTAGGGGCAGCGGCGGGGACAGGGTCAAAGGACACTCCTGCAGAATTCCATGGGGGGTGGATGACATATCCCATGGAGGAGGGATCCTGGGTTCTAGGCTCCCCCAGTGACCTTGAGTGGTCACTCCTTCTAACAGGTACACACACACACACTGCCTAGCCTCCTGGACCTCCTGCCGTCCCTTCCCCTTCCAAATGGCTAGGAGGAGGTAACCAGAAGCACCCCCCACTACTGCTAGACCCGTAGCTGGATAAGGTAAAGTTAGGCCTGTTGCTGGATTTGCTGGCAGCATGACTTTGAGCAGGTCACTTGCCCTCTCTGAGCCTCCACTTCCTCGCCTATGAATTGGGGGTCTCATCAACCCCTGCCCTGCAGGGCTCTGGTGGGGTGGAGAGGGTCCCAGAAGATGGAATTAGCATGGACTCAGCACCAAGTGCATACATTCACATTGAGTCCACCCTCCCTGGGCACTGAAAGGGCAAATGGGTATTTGCATGTTGTGTCCATTTTTTTATGTCCTGCTTCCTTCCTCCAGGGGCTGGGGTGGCTCCTGAGGATGAGGAAGATGAGGTCTCTGACTCTTGTCCCAGCCGGGGCCGCTGCCACTATCCACCTGCCTGTCTGTATACATCATCGGTCCTCAAAGTATGGTCTCAGAGCCAGCAGCATGAATGCTGCCTGGGATCTTGCTCAGGCCTCTGAACCAGAAACTCTGTGTGGCCCATGGTCAATTTTAACAAGGCTCCCAGGTGACAGGTGCACGCTCAAGTTTGAGAAGCACTGGTATAAACCATGAGATCCTTGGAGGGGGGTTACCCCCTCACCCGCCAACCCTCACCCTAACCCCAAGCCCAGTCCCAGCAGTTCTATGCTTCCCTAAATATAGCCTCATCTGCTAGTCCACTGTCTGGGGACCCAGGTCCCTCAAAGTGTGGCCCTCAGAGCACCCACACCAGAACCACTGGGAGCTTGATAAAATGCAAGCCCTGGGTCTCACCCAAAACCAGAGTGTGACTCCCCAAGGGGGCCCACGACTTTGCCTTTGATCCTGTCCCTCTCTGGTCCTAAGGCAGTCAGTGGTCCAAGAAGGGTGTAGAAAGAAGATGGAGACGAGGGGTGCCTTGGTGATGCTGTTGGTTGAGCATCTGACTCTTCTGTTTGATCTCAGGGTCATGGGATTGAGCCCTGAGTGGGGCTCCACACTCAGCATGGAGTCTACTTAAGATTCTCCCTCTGCCTCTCCCCGTGCATGTGCGCTCACTGTCTCTCAAATAAATACATCTTTAAAATAAATAAATAAATCTTTTTTTAAAAAAAGAAGAAGGAGAAGAAGGGTAGCAGAGAAAGCCAAGCCCCAAGGCCAGGTGGACAGGCAGGGACCCTAGGCTCTCCAGTAGTGCATGAAGGGTTCTAGGTGCTTCCCAGACTCACCACAAGGGCTCCTAACAAGAGGGGTCTGGGAGCCCCACCCTGGGCAGTGCATCAGTGGGTAGACACCATTTGCAGGGCCAAGGACAACATTTTGTGAAAAAAATAAAATAACATTCCCTGTTCTAACCCCAGATGGAAACTGGGACAGACGGTACAGGAGCCCAGTGCAGCTGTGAACAAGAAAGCTGAAGCTCTGTGACCCAAACTCAGCCTGCCCCTCCCCACGCCCATCCCACGATTCCAAATACCTTTCCAGGGATCCCTGGGTGGCGCAGCGGTTTGGCGCCTGCCTTTGGCCCAGGGCACGATCCTGGAGACCCGGGATCGAATCACACATAGGGCTCCCGGTGCATGGAGCCTGCTTCTCCCTCTGCCTGTGTCTCTGCCTCTCTCTCTTTCTCTCTCTGTGACTAACATAAATAAATAAAAATAAAAAAAAATAAAAAAAATACCTTTCCTTCTATCAGTGGCACATTAGTGGGCTTCGAAGTCCCTAGGCCATGAGACTGCCAGGGGCAGGGGGTGGCAGGTGGGCAGCAGCTCCCGAAACCCTTTGGGTGGAGAGTGGGGAGGTCCCTAGCAGAGGGAAGAAAGGCAACAGCCAGGCAGGCCCTGGCCTGCAGCAGGGCAGGGAGCTCGGCCTTTCCCAGTGACTACTAGCCAGTGAGCCCACCACAGTGCTCCCCCAGCCCACCCCGTAACTACATCCTCCCAGGCTGGGATGGGCATGGGCCAAGGAGAACCCCAGCCTTATCTATGTTCTGCCAAGAAGGCTGCCCAAAGCTCACCAAGAGAATCACGGGCCAGGGAGCTGGGGGCAGGGGCACAGGTGCAGGTGTGTGCTGCAAGAAAGGAAGCCTGCAGAAGGAAAGATCTAGAATACTGTGGCCCCAGGGCCAGGCTTCCTGATAGGAGCTAGGACCTTTTGGGGGAGAGCTACCTCAAAAGCCTCCATCTTGGGTTCCATGACAAATGGGGGAGGGCCTCAGAGCAACAGGCCATGGACAGGTTTGACAGGGGAGGAAGGGGGGCCAAGGAAGAGCGGACAGGGCCCAAAGCTCTCCCTGCCAAATGTGTTACCACTTACACTTTCCTTTTGTATCAGAGCAAATCTCACAAAAAAAGAAATAGCAAATCCTGAAGCACAAGAGAGCAAAACCATCCATGGGCCTGTCTGGCACCTGCTCTTGACCCAGACCCTCAGGTACCACCTTCACCACATTTTGCCATCTGTGTTTTACCCATTTTATTATTTGTTTAATATTTTTCTTTAAAGGAATTCGCTATTTTTACTTAAATCGATGTATCTAGCAGGGAACTTTATATGACCACTGTAAGTGGAATTCTGAGATCATAATGCCATAAATAGAAGATAAAAGTAAAAATAAATTACAATGAAAATAAAACAATGTTATTAAATTCTATCTGGCTATTGCTGCTGCCAAAAGCTTTGTTATAAAAGGGTTGGGAAGTGTGAGCTTCTCCAGGAAACCAGATGGTCTGAGAGAATGGAGAAGGGAATCACCTCCGTGTGACCTGAGTCTGTGTGGCTCCTGAAATCGTTCCTTTCCTAGGTCACCAGGGCTACCCACCCTGCACTTGGGAAACCCTAACCAGTAGGTGACACCCCCAGGCCACTGAACCGGAAGATGGGGCTCCCAGCAAGATAGGGACCTCATCTCATTTAATGCCGACAGGTGTTATTACCCCTGGCATGAGGCAGGCATCACATTACAGGTGAGGTCCCGTTACAGGTGAGGGCACCTGAGCCCCGGGGAGCAGTCTAGCCCATGGCCTCCTCCTGGAAGTGGGCAGACCACAGCCCTCAGCCCTCTGCTCCCTGCATGGCCAAATCTGTTCACTACAAATGCTTTATGGTTTTTCTGGTGCTCCTCTCCACTGGCACTCCTTGTTCAGACCCCCTCACCTGGAGGATCCCTCCTCCAGCCCCCAGTGGTTCTCCTGGCAGGGCACTGTCTCCCTGAGGATCCTCACTCTACCATTCCGGACCCAGGACTCACTGCAAGAAGACCCTTCTGATAATCACCCCCCAAATGCAGCCTAGAGCCTTGCTTGGCCAGAGATGGAGGGGAAGGGGGCCACACCCCCAATCCTCACAAACCACCCCCTTGATTTCCAAGGGAAGCAGGTAAGTCGGATCAAAATCACCCCATATGATAATGATTTCCTCTATGAGAAATGCAATTATAAGTCTCAGAAAGAAATGTGTGAATTAAAATGGGCGGTGGTGAAGATGGCAGGGAGAAACTCATGAGGGTGCCAGGATGGTCCCCAAACAATCCTGTGGGCGAGCGGCCAGCAAGGATGGAGGTGATGTTTTACCCTTGGAAGGACTGGCAGCTGTTTGTCGCAGCCCCACAAAACAGCGGTGGAGGCAGGCTGATGGCATATGTCACAGGCAGAAAATCCCACTTGGCCCCCATGGGGGCTGTGAGGCTTCTGTCCATGCAGGCTCCTCTCCACCATGACCCACTTCCGAAACCCATAGCATCCCTGACTCTGTCCCCTGTCAAGGAGAGCAACCTGAACACTCTGATCAGCCCCCGGAGACTATGAGACCCCAGAGCCCCTCCACAAAGTGTGATGCTCCCAGTGTGGAGAGAAGGTGCCCAAGGGGGTCTCAGAAGCAGTGAGCAAATCCTGCTGGCCTGGGGGCTCTCAATTTCATCCCATGATGGGTGTGGTGTCTAACCTTAGATCCAATTTGCCGAATGAATTTGGAAGTGAGCCCAGTCCTTTGCAGCCTAGAACAGGTGACCTGGAAGTGAGGGGCTGGCCAGGTGCTGTGGGCAGACCTGTGCATGCATGCAGACCCCTCCACACACATGTGCACCTGACAAATACTGGGTCCCAGAATCCGCCCCCACCTCCTCTCCAACCCAGATCCTCAGAACCAATCTGTCTGCTCTGGTCAGGGAGCAGAAAAGCAGGAGGACCCATGGTTGGCAGGGGCAGCCCCCAGGCAGCCCACTCCATGCTTCAAGTCACCCTGAGGCATAGCCACCTTGACTCCCCTAGGTCTTAGCCCCAAGGTCATATCCAGGCAAGCGAAACAGGAATCTTCCCTGTGCAGAAGGGCTCCCTAACTCAGAATGCATGAAAAGCAAAGGCGAGCTCCATGGACAGATGGAAACTGGAAAGCATTTTTCTAAAATATCTAAGTGCTCTGATGGCATCAAAGAGAAGGGGTGGGGGAGGGTGGTGGGTAGAGCAGGGGCTTTAGTGAGATCCTGACCTGGGTTCGAATCTCAGCTTCACCCGGTGCCAGCTGTGTGACTTTGAGCAAGCAACTTCCTTTCTCTGAGCCTCAATCTCTTCCTCTGCAAAGAGGCAGGACAATAGCACCAGCCAAACGCAGGTTGTCTGTGAATTTCCATACGTTCGTATGGAAAAGCACATGATGCCTGAGACATATAGATAAAGTTTGTCTAGGTGACAGCAATTAGCAGTGCTGAATGTCACATACAGACAAATATTGGCAAGCGGTAAACGTAGAGAAAAATTTTAAGTAAAGAAACTTAAAACTGAGAATTTCTGTGCATTTATACAATTTAGTCTGCAGATTGGAACAGATCCCTGCAGTTCTATTTCTGTTCGGCTCCTGGTGCAATGTCATGTCAGAAGTGAGAAGCGAGGCTACCTGGCCGAAACACGTGCTGAATGGGCGCTTGAGTCCTGCCCATAGGCTGGGAGCCTGAATCCTGGGGCCTCAGCTCCCAAACTGGGACAAGTGGCCTCCCTTTCCTCAAAGCTGAGGCGAGGAGCCGGGGAGCTGCCCCGGGCCGCCGGCTCCTCCTGCCAATCTCGGCTCTTTGGTGCCCGGTAGGTTAGGGATGGGGCGTGGCCTCGGCTCTCGGCCACGCCCACCAGCGAGGAAGGTGAAGGGGAGGGACCTAAAAGTGTGACTGGGACGGCCCGGCCCGAGGAGGTTCACGCGGATTCAAGAGGATCCGGGAGGACACCGTGAAACCTTTGTCCTCGGAGTACCCCCTTTGCTGAGCCGAGTTGGCAACCGGAAGGAAGAGCTCTTGAGGCTGCACACCTGGCCAAGGGGAAGGGGCAGGGAGCCAGGTGTAGGGCCCAGGGCAGTAGGGACAGGAGGGGGGGTGGGGGACTCCTGTGTTGGTGGAGCCTCCAAGGGAAGATGTGGTCACTTGTCCTAGCTTACTCTCATCAGATTTGTACTGACGGGTGGCCAGGATGCGGATCACCACCGTTCTAGGGGAGACCCAGGGCTGCCCTGCCCTCACAGGGCTCAGAAAGGGTCCACCAGGTAAGGGAGAGACAGGATCAGGTCGGGCCTGGTGGGTCACAGCCAGGACTTTGGATCTGTCTCTCCCTGCAATGAGAAGCCACTGGAGGATTCTCAGTTGGCAAGAGACAAGATTTCACTTGCATTTTGAAAGGTGGTTTGCTCTTCAGGTGGAGAATGGCTGTAAGGGGCAGGGGTACCATGCAGGGAGATGGCCAGTTAATACAGAGGAGCCGATGATTACTGGCCCGCTGGTCTCAGGTGACCTGGAGAAGGGGCCAGGTTCCTGGTGTGTTTCCAGAGTTAGAGCTGACCAGATTTTTGGATCTGGAAGGATAACCCCAAGAGTTTGAGCTGAGAAAATGAAAGCATGAAGTTTCCATTTCCCTCTGGAAGAGCACATTTGGGTAGCAGGTGGAGGAGACACAGTTTGGGACAGACTAAATGTGAGGAGCCATGAGCCATCCCTTGGGAGATCTTGGAGAAGCCTGGCCAGAGTCCAGGGAAGGGGACAGCCCGGAGGCAGGGGGTATCCCTGTAAAGCTGGTTCTCAGCCCCATGAAACCAAGAGACCACCCAGGGAGAGGGTAACAGACAGGAGAAGTGGGGTCAGGACCCAGCCCTGGGGCAGGTCCGGGTTAACAGACAGAGGAGGAGCAAATGGTTAACGGCGTTAGGGTAGGGTGATCAGAAAGGGAAGGAGGCCAAGAGAAGAGAGTTCAGAGATGGATGGAGTGACCAGCTGCACCCATTGCGGCTGACAGGTGGAGTAACGTGGAGACCAAGGGTAACCGTTGGGGTTAGCAACCAGAGCAGTCAGCCCTGACCTTGCCAAGCACAGTTTGGGTGGAGTGGCCAGAGCGAAGGCCTGACTGCAGTGGGCTCAGGCAATCACACAAGGGAGGCATGGAGAGAGAGCAATTTTGATGGTATTTCTAAGGAGCGTGGCTAGAAAGGGGTCAGATAAATGGGGCAGAAGCTGGAGAGGATTGTAGGGTCAAGGGGTGGCTTTCTGAAATGTGGGAGACATCTCTGAATATTTGTTGCATGTTGATGGTGACAACCCAGGAAAGGAGCCAGCAGCTAGTGACATGGGAGATGCACACGGGACAAAACAACAGAGATACTTTATGAAGGTGCCCAGGAGCCCTTGGGCAGGAGCGGGCCCGCCGATCCACTGATGTCCGTGAGATCAGGGGAGGCCGAGAGGTGGGCACAGCAGGGACGATGGTGAAGGGAAGGCTGGGAAGGCCTCTGATTGCTAGTGTTTTCTCAGAAATAAGAAGCAGCAGTGATCTGAAAGTTTCCCTAGAGGCTGAGGTCGTGAGGTGAAGCCAGTGGTCATCCTGGTGGTTCCTCTGCTCCGGCGCGGCAATACAAGGGGCAGCGTGCTGCACGCAGCCAGGATGGTGAGTAGGAGGAAAGGAGGGCCCAGGACCCAGGGTGGAGAGATTAGACTGTGACCCAGAGAGGAGAGGAGGTGGGAGAGGGAAAGGCCAAGGAGAAAAGGGTCAAGGATCTCAGAGGGCAAAGAATTATGGGTGTCAAGTTCACAGAGGGAGTGTGCAGAGAGACAGGGGGTGGAAAAATGGGAGGCTAGAGATGGAAGTTAGGACGGGGTTGCGGGGGGATCTGGGGCAAAGCCAAGATCCAGCTGTGGCTGTTGGAAGTGGCAGTGTGGTGAAGGCTGAAAGGTTTTTCAAGGACAGGATTTGGGGGAGCTGACAGGTGAGGTGAGGTGAGGGAAGGATGAGGGCAGAGAGACCCCTGGTACAGCCCTGCTCATCAGGGGGGGATTTGCCTTCTCAGTGGTGGGGAGTGAGGTCAGGGGAGGTGGGAATGCTCCTGGGGGCCTGGCTCAAGCAGCAAAACAGGCTGCCTGGGGCCTCTGTGCAGACCATCCTTTGTCCTCCGACCAGGAGCAAGGACATCCCTAGTTGGTGGCTTCTGGCAAGGACAATCTTCAGAGTCTTTTTTTTTTTTTAATAAAATACACATAACACAAAATTTACCATCTTAACATTCTTATTTGATTGATTGATTGATTGATTGATTGATTGATTGATTTAAAAACTGGAAGTTTGCTCCTCTTAATCCCCCAGCTTAACCATTTTAAAGCTCAGCAGTGTTAAGTACATTCAAGATGTTGTGAACCAATCACTAGAACTCTGCTCATCATCCCCAAATGAGTCTCTGTCCCTATCACACACTGACTCCCTACTCCCTGTCCCTCAGCCCCTGGCACCCACCCTTCTACTCTCCGTGTCAAAGAACTTGACCACTCTAGGGACCTCATCTAAGTGGAATCATACAGTTATTTGTCTTTTTTGTTTCTGGCTTATTTCACTCAGCATGATATCCTCTGGGTTCATCCATGTTGTAGCAGGTGTCAGGGTTCTCTTCTTTCCTGAGGCTAAAATAATATTCTGTGTGCGTGGCACATTTTGTCTATCTGCCCGTGGATGGCCACTTGGGCTGTTTCCACCTTTCGGCAGTCGTGGATAATGCTGCAGTGAACACGGGTGCATACACATCTCTTCAATACCCTGCTTTGAATTCTTTGGGATATATTCCCAGATGTAGGATTGCTGGGTCCTGTGTCAATCCTCTGTTTCGCTTTCCGAGGAGCCACCACCCTGTTGCCACAGCAGCCACCAACTTACATTCTCACCGCGATATGCAAGCGGTCCCCTTTGTCCACGTCCCCACCAACACCTGCTATCCTCTATCTGTTTTTTTAATAGTAACCATCCGTCGTCCAAGTTCGTTGACAAACATCGTCTCCTTTAGTGAGGCAAGGGCACCACAGGTGGAAAGGGCAGACTGAGTGAAGCCAGGAGCCTGGCAGCTGGGGGGTAGGGGGCAGAAAGGAGCAAGTGACACATTTGGCTGAAGCACAAGAGTGAGGTCAGAAGAGAGGCTAGAAATGAGGCTGGGGGAGGCTGACCTCGGACACCCAAGGGTGCCCAGGGAGAGGCCCAAGTGTCACTGGATGAGGAGCAGGAAGGGCTCTGAGCAGGAAGTGATGAGACAAGACGAGAACACTGATGAATCCTAGGGTGAGGGGACAGGGTGGCTAGAGGGGAAGAAATAGGAGGTAGGGAAGCCATTAAAGAGATTCTTAGAACAGCCTAGAACAGCTCTGACTGCCAAGAAGCCTCACATGGGCGCAGCCTCAGGTCAAGCAAGCTCCTTGCCATCATCTCAGCACACCTAGTCAGGTGGGTACACACATGCTCCGGTTGATAGATGAGAGACTGAGGCTCAAAGAGTATAAGTAACTTGCCCTAGGTCTCAAAGCCAAAAGTGGCAGAGTTGTGACTCAAGTTCCAATTGGTTTCCACAAGCATTTATTGAGCACCTACTGTGTACCAGACCCACGTAGGGGACTATTTGGTGTCAATGGTCTGTTAGTTTAAACAGCTACTCTGCACTGACTCAAATAGTGCCAAACTTCAAGCTGCTCTAAGATGAGATGCAAGAAGATAACTCACCAGGGGGTGGAGAAACTGGAGAACAATTGGAAATTGGAGAAATTGGCTAATGCACACAGGTTGTATTAACACACACATGCCGACTCACCCATCGCAGAATCTGCCAGGCCCTGGAGTGTTGGTCAACAGAAGAGGGGAGGGGAGGTCCCAGAAAATCACAGACCATCCCCAGCCCCCACCTCCCCAGCAGATGAGTGGATCACCACCTAGTGAAGAGGGTCTCCCAAAAAGCAGTTTGGGAAGCCTTCAACCACAGGCAATTGTGATTTTCATAGACAAGTTCATACATTCAACCCAATACAAAATGATGTACTCACTTACCTGGGCTTTCATTCCTTCATTTAACATTTTTTTAAAATTTTTATTTATTTATGATAGTCACACAGGGAGAGAGAGAGAGGCAGAGACACAGGCAGAGGGAGAAGCAGGCTCCATGCACCGGGAGCCTGACGTGGGATTCGATCCCCGGTCTCCAGGATCGCGCCCTGGGCCAAAGGTAGGCGCCAAACCGCTGCGCCACCCAGGGTTCCCCTTCATTTAACATTTTTTAAAAAGATTTTATTTATTTACTTGAGAGACAGAGAGAGAGAATGAGCAGTGGGGAGGGACAGAGGGAGAGGGAGAAGCAGACTCCCCATTGAGCAGGAAGCCTGACGCAGGGCTCAATCCCAGGACCCAGATGGATCCCAGGACCCAGAGATCATGACCTGAGCTGAGCTGAATGCAGACACTTAACCGACAGAGCCACCCAGGTGCCCTCCTTCATTCAACATTTAATAAGTTCCCACCAAGTGCCAACAGACAGGACACAGAGAGGAACAGTACAGGTGTGGCTCCTGTCCTCATGGCCACTGAGGGTCACAGATGTGAAATACACAGTCACCAGAGCAGTGGGTGCAGCCAGGGCTTCCTGGCAGCCCGTGGTGCAGAATAGGTGTCTGGGGCACTGGGACAGTTTCCCCAACGAAGTGCCGTGACCCAACGCACGAGGAGGAATTGCCCCAGCAAAGAGGCAGGAGGAAAGAGTCCCAGCCAAAGAAAATAAGGCCCAGGGGGCATTGAGAGAATGGACAGGGAAGTAGAACGAGGGTTCTCTGAAGGAGCAGACAGGCTGGCAGATAAAGGGAGACCAGGGTTTTCATCTGTTTAGACTTTCAAAGGTCAAGGCAAATAGGGCTTTAACATCAAAAACATTTTAACAGGCATAGAATCTTTGAAACGTTTCCTGCTGTGTTCTCCCTTTTGCTAATTCAATATTTTTTTCTCTCTGTCTAGCATCACCACCACCATGAAACTTAAACCATGAGGCTTTTGCCCCATGAAGGGACGGTGGATAACATCTGCGGCACAGAGAAGGGAAGAAGAGGGCTCCAAGAGTCCTGCTGGACAGCTCAGGGGAGTACAAGACCATTTTAGGGCAGGAGGAGAAATAGAGGAGGAAGGCCAGACCTGAGGGTCCTGGAGCAGTAGACCGATTCTCATAGGTTTAGGGGATGCAAGGACATCCTAGATGATGTCTGGGCCCCCAGGATGTGCCCACATGGAGCCTGACATTGCACCCTACATGGCAAGGCTGTAGCAGAGTGGAAATGGCTAAGGGATCCCAGGCAGATGGGACTGAGAACATTCTTACAGAGACTCTCACTGCAGCTAATGGGGGGACAGTGTGGGGGGAAGCACCCAGGAGCTGAGAAGATCCAGGGATGGCATTATGGATTGAATTATATCCACCCAAAAAGATATGTT
Organism: Nyctereutes procyonoides; assembly: GCF_905146905.1. Taxonomy (NCBI): domain Eukaryota; kingdom Metazoa; phylum Chordata; class Mammalia; order Carnivora; family Canidae; genus Nyctereutes; species Nyctereutes procyonoides. Next base: position 36,508,221 of record NW_026575020.1, read on the forward strand.
GAAGTCCTAATCACCAAATCCATGCGTGTGTGAACATATTTGGAAATAGAATCTTGGGGTGGCCTGGGTGGCTCAGCAGTTTAGTGCCCCCTTCAGCCCAGGGCATGATCCTGGAGACCCGGGATTGAGTCCCATGTCGGGCTCCCTGCACGGAGTCTGCTTCTCCCTCTGCCTGTGTCTCTACCTCTCTCTCTCTCTCTCTGTGTTTCTCATTAATAAATAAGTAAAATCTTAAAAAAATAAAAATAAAAATAGTATTAAAGAAAGGAAATAGAATCTTGGAAGATGTGATCATGTTAAGATGAGGTTATTAGTGTGGGCCCTAATCCCATATGCCCCATGTCCTTATACAAAGAGGAGAGGTCACAGGGCGAGACTGGAGTGATACATCTGCAAGCCTGAGGTCATCAGGACCCAGAAGAGGCAAGAAAGGCTCCTCCCCCAGGGTCTTCGAAGGAAGCATGGCACTGGCGACACCTTGATCTCAGACTTCTAGATTCCAGAACTGTAACAGATTTCTGTTGCTGTAAGCCATCCAACATGGGGCACTCGGTTATGGCAGCCATTGCAAACCAATACAGAGGGTTCAAAGAGGCTTGACTCTGAGATCAGAAGTTTAGTGCAAAGCAAAGTCCACAGTCACCATCAGCGAATGTCCCCGCAATGCCCAGAGACCAGTGCACACCAAACTGCCACACCTGAGCAGGCACAGTGACAGCAAATAGGACTATACAGTCCTACCCACCCCTTGAAGCCACGTAAGCATCTTCACACAGCCAGACACCACTGCAAAAGGAAACAGAAGAGAGACACCCTGTATGAGGAGGAACCAGCCTTACCAGGGGTCAGGGCTTGAATTGACCAGATATTGGCTGACTTTCAGTCCTGTGGCCGTCACCTCCTCTACCACCATGACACCAGCAGGAAAGGGGGTGCACACACAATGAGGTCACTTATAGAAAATCAAGGTTTTTTGCACACCTTGATCCAAGAACATATATTTCATCCTGCTGCACTCATTTTTACAAATGGTCTCTGTGGAATTGGGGCATGTCTTTAAGCATAGATGCTTCCAGAGGCACAAAACTGAGGTGGGGTGAGTGGGTGCATCTCCAGATGGGGTGACCTGATTTACCATGAGGATGTTTGCTGGAGCATGACTTACAAAAGCAAAATGTTGGAAGCAACCTAAATATCCAACCATATGGGATTGGATAGCTATGTATTTATAATGGGCTACCATGAAAATCACGCTAAGATTGTTCAATAATATTTAAGAATATTTAAGAAAGTCGTGGTAAATGGTAAGTAGTAGCAGTAATGATAATACTAAGCGTAAAAACTGTATCTACAGTAGGACTCCAATGTTTAGGGGGTGTTACTGTACCAGGCTGACTGCTTTAACAAACACAACTACTAAAATTCAATGACTTAACTGGACAAAGTTAAGTTTCATTTCATCCTCATGAAATTATCATGGGGAGGTGGGGTCTCTATTGGGTCATTTGGGAACCCATGCACATCCTGCCTAATGCCTTTGGCTGCCACCTCAGGTCTTGGACTCCTTCACTAAGCCCTTCCCACCCACCAGGAAGAGAAGAGAGGAGGATCAGAAGGTTGAGTGGGCCAGACCCAGAACTGTGTGACATCACTTCCTCCCACAACCCGTTGGTCCAACTCGATCACGTGCCACCCTACTTGCAGGGGAGGCTGGGAAAGGTAGTCTAGCCACGTGCCAGAAGAGAAGGGAAATAGGATTATTTGCTGATTACAGTAAATCTGCCACAATGATTATAACATTGAAAAAAAAATACTGCAAATACTGCAAACCATCACATTTTCACAGTATCTGTTTCTGGGTGGTAAAATGAAAGGTGTTTAAAATCTTTCGTATTTATGTTACTTGGAATTTTTCAAATTTTCTAAAATAAACATTTAGTGCTTTTACAGGGAGGGGAAAAGAAAAAGTGTAATTTAATAATTGACAAAATAGTCCCCAGGCTTCCTTTGGGATCTGGACAGGCTTACTTTGCCGCCAGGCTTTAGGGTCAGACTTACAGTTCACATGATCTAAGGAAAGTTACATCACCTTCCTAAGCCGTCAAGTCTCCACATGTGTAAAAGGGAAAATAAAAATGTATGTCAGTTATTGGAAAACTGAATGAGAACACATGTGAGACATCATTCGCAGGGTGCCTGGCACGAAGTCCAGAGCGAAGGGCAGCTGTTCCTCCTTCTGGCACTTGCACCTCCTCTCCCAGTCCATTCATTCGTCCCTCTCCCAGGTTACTGTTCTGTGCCTTCTCCTTGCTCCCCGGACCATCAGCCGTCTCCCCTGACTCTCACCTGATGACCAACCTTCTATTTCAGAGGGACAGAAACAATAAGGAGAAAATCCGAGGACAGCCACCCCCACTCCTATCCCCCAGCACCTGGTCTGCTCCTGCTGCACCCTCCCACTCCTAGAAATGCCCACGTGATGGGCATCAGGTCCCACCTCCAGCCCCCTGGGCCATGCCCCAGCCACCCCTTCTGTGTCCTGCATCATCAGATGTCCCTTCCCTGCTGGATCATTCTCCTCTGCATACAAACAAGCACTCACTGCTCTCATCTCTGTCTCTAGCTATCACCCCATTTCTCCCACCCTTTTATTACAAAATCTATCAAAGGAGTTGCCTGCTGTAACTATTTCTACCCAGCCCAGTCTCCCAGAACCTACTCCAACCAGGCTTCACCCCTTCTGCCCCTCCCAACACTGCTCTTCACAGTGACCTGCCCATTGCTAACCCAATGGTCAGTCCCCATCCTCCTCTGATTTGACTGGAAACAGCCTTGGACTGACCCTTGGTACTCCCTTGGTCACTCCCTCTTTGGTACTGACAACACATTCTCCTGATTTCCCTCCCACCGCCCCTCTTCTCTTCCTCAACCTTCTTTGCTGGTTCCTCCTCATGTCTTCTATGGCCTCTTCATGTTGAATTGACAACCAAGACTCAGTCCTCTGGCCCTGGTAATGGATGGAATTGCATCTTTCAAAAAGATAATTTGAGGAATATTATTCTGCCTTCCAAAGGGAGGAGATTGTGACACCACTAAGTGAAATATGCCCATCAGAAAAAGAAAAATGCTGTATGATTCCATTTGTTGAGGAACCTAGTACTCATCAAATTCATAGAAGCAGACAGTAGGATGGTAGTGCCAGGGGCTGGAAAGAGGGAAAGTGTTCAGTAGGCAGTTAGTGTTTGAAAGTACAGATTCATTCTGCAAAATGAAAACATTCTGTGGATGGATGGTGGTGATGGTGGCATAAAAATTTGAGTGTATTTAATGCCACACAACTGTATGCTTAAAAATGGCTCGAATGGTACCTTTCACATCTTGTGTATTTTCCACAATATTTTCAAAAGTTCATCTAAGAAAGTTTTAAATAAAGTTTATTTAAATTCAATGAAATAACAGAGTGTGTTATTAGTTTCAGAGGTAGAGGTCAGTGTGCTCATTACATCACGTGCCCTCCTTAATGCCCACCACCCGGTTACCCACATCCCCTCCAGCAACCCTCAGTTTGTTTCTTATGGTTAAGAGTCTCTTATGGTTTGTCTCCCACTCCAATTTCATCTTGTTTTATTTTTCCCTCCTTCCACAATGCTCCTCTGTTTTGTTTTTTAAAGCCCACGTATGAGCGGTAATCATATGATATTTGTCTTTCTCTAATTGATTTATTTCACTTAGCATAATACCCTCTAGTTTCATCCATGTCATTGCAAATGGCAAGGTTTCACTTTTTTTTTTTTTAGGTTTCACTTTTTTAATGGCTGAGTAATATTCTGTTGTGTATATATACCACTTCCTATTTATCCATTCATCTGTCAGTGGACATCTGGGCTTTTTCCATAGTTTGGCTATTGTGAATATTGCTGCTATGAACACTGGGGTGCTGGTGCCCCTTCAGATCACTACGTTTGTATCTTTGGGATAAATACCTAGTAGTGCAATTGCTGGGTCAGAGGGTAGCTCTATTTTTAGCTTTTTGAGGAACCTCCATACTGTTTTCCAGAGTAGCTGCACCAGCTTGCATTTCCACCAACAATATAAGAGTGTTCTCCTTCCTCCGCACCATCACCAACATTCGTTGTTTCCTGACTTGTTAATTTTAGCCATTGTGACTGGTATGAAGTGGTACCTCATTGTGGTTTTGATTTGTATTTCCTTAATGCCGAGTGATGTTGAGCATTTTTTTCATGTGCTTGTGGGCCATTTGGATGTCTTTTTTTTGAGAAATGTCTGTTCATGTCTTCTGCCCATTTCTCACCTGGACTATTTGTTCTTTGGGTGTTGAGTTTGATAAGTTCTTTATTTTATTTTATTTTATTTTATTTTTAATTTTTATTTATTTATGATAGTCACACACACACACACACAGAGAGGCACAGACATAGACAGAGGGAGAAGCAGGCTCCATGCACCGGGAGCCCGACGTGGGATTCGATTCCGGGTCTCCAGGATCACGCCTTGGGCCAAAGGCAGGCGCTAAACCGCTGCGCCACCCATGGATCCCGATAAGTTCTTTATGGATTTTGGATTTTTTTTTGTTTTTTGTTTTAAGATTTTATTTATTTATTTGAAAGAGCGTGAGTAGGGGTGGGGGGAGGGGCAGAGGGACAAGCAGACTCGCCACTGAACGGGGAGCTCAACTCGGGGCTCCATCCCAGGCCCCTGAGATCACGACCTGAGCCAACGGACTGACCCACTCAGGCTCCCCTTAATAATATTTTTTAAAAAGATATACTGAAGTCCTACTCCCAGTACTTGAGAATATGAACTAATGAACTTATTTGGAAATTGGGTCTTTCAGATGTGATTGGTTGAGATGAGGTCATACATGAGTAGGGTGGGTCTTTATCCAATATGACTGGTGTCCTTATTGGAGGAGGACAGAGACACACATGGAAAATGCCAGATGACCCCAGAGGTAGTGCTCAGAGTGGCTGCTGCAAGCAAAGAATTGCTGACCCCCAGTAGAAGCTAGGGAGAGGTAAGGAAGGGAACCAGCCCAAGTCTCCGGGAACCCTGACCCTGCTGGCACCCTGATCTCAGACTTGTGGTCTCCTGAACTGTGACAGAATGCATTTCTGTTGTGTTAAGCCACTGGCTTTGCGGCACCCTGTTTGGAAGCCCTAGGAAACTCGCACAGGCCCCTCTGTTCTCCCTCTATATGGTCTCCCCTCTATTCTCATGGGTCCCTCGTTCACTCCTCCACCCAGCCCTGCCCGGAGAACCCAGACTCATCTCGCCATTGGCCACCTAGTTGTCAAATCAGCCTTTCCGATATAAAATGCCTAAAACTGAACTTCTCCTCTTCCCTGCGGAACTTGTTATCTCGCCTTAGTTAGTGGCCCCTCCTGTAGTAGATGACCCTGGCCAAAGCCTCTGGAGTCATTCCAGACTCTTCTCAAAAGCTCCCCTCCAACTAACTAATGCTGGCAGCTTCACCTTCCAAACAAATTCTAAACTGTGTTCCTTCTCCTCAGCCAGCTTCCACCCAGGCTGGAGCACCAGCATCTTCCGGATGCCCCCCTCCCCGGGGGCTGGGGATACTGAGGCCATGCTGTCCTCAGTATTCCCAGCACAGCAGCCAGGAAGATGCTTTTAAAATGTAAATCAGATTATGTTCTGCTCAGAATCCTCCGGGAGCTCCCCACCTCTCTCCCGGTAAAAGCCAAAGTCCCTGTGTGGCTGATGGGGCCCCTACACAGGCTTCTCTCCTTAGCCTCCTGAACTCATTGCTCACCGCCACCCCCCACTCTGGTCACCAGGCCACCTTGCTGTCCCTCCAGTTCCCCTGAGGAGCCTTTGCACTTAACTCTTCCCTCTGCCGGACTCTTCCCTCAGGTTTGCACATAGTTTGCCCTTCACCATCCTCCACTCACGCCTCCGCTGAAATGTCACCTTTCTCCCAGGGCTCCAGGGACTCCTTATTTCACATCATAGACCACCTCCTGTGCTCCAGCCCTCCCCCGCTTTTTCTCCATAGTATCTATCACATCAAATGAAGTGTATTTCCTGCTTATGTCCACCTCCTTCCACTAGAATGTAAGCCCAAGATGGCAAGATCTTTTGTCTTTTTCCCCCACCCTGCGAATCCTAGTGCCTGGAACAGTGCCTGGCCCAGAATACTGCTTAGCATAGGATGGATGGATGGATGGATGGATGGATGGATGGATGATTTTCTGGAAAAAAAATTTTTTTTATTGTAAAATTTTTAAAAGATTGTATTTATTTATTCATGAGAGACACACAGAGAGGTAGAGACATAGGCAGAGGGAGAAGCAGGCTCCCCACAGGGAGCCCAATGTGGGACTCATCCCAGGACCCCGGGATCACAACCTGAGCCAAAGGCAGATGCTCAACCACTGAGCCACCCAGGTGCCCCATTCATTGTTAATTTTAACTGCAGAAGGGAGTTGGTTGAGATGGAGGAGAAGGAGGCTCCTTTTCTGGCTCAAAAGCTGAATTTAGATTTTTCCCTGTAGGATTTAGGGTCATCTCAGAGCCCACTGAACTGCCTTCTGATCAGGGCTGCAGGGGAGTCTGTTCAGTGTGGATTCTCCTTCAGGCAATTTATGATTCTTCTCCATCCTTGGTCCCACCTCAGAGCCCCTCCTGTGATGGACTAAATGCAGCAGTCCTCTGACTGAGCCTGAGCTGTTAGCCACTCTCCTCCCCCTGCATGCGGACCCCCTGCCTGATGCCCGCCCTTCCCCAGTCCCATTGCACATGTCTTTTCCAGTCTCAGCTTGGGGCCACCACTTCCCCACCATGTGACCTTGGGCACAGCTTCCTCAAGCCTCAGTGATTCCATCTGTAAAATGAGGAACCAGTGCTTGCTAGGTTCTAAGATGAAAATGACCTCTGACTGTCCGTGCCCGGCACCATACCTAGGTTCGGTGATCACCCAATAAGCTTGTTTTTTAAGTTATTATTGTAATGGACAAGACTTTCCAATTTTTTCCCTTCTATACCCACTACCTATAAATGTCTTAATAGGTTTTTTTTAAGAGAGATTATTTATTTATTCATAAGAAACACTGAGAGAGGCAGAGACATAAGCAGAGGGAGAAGTAGGGTCCTCACAAGGAGCCTAATGTGGGACTCGATCCTGGACCCCGGGAACACGCCCTGAGCCAAAGGCAGACCCTAAACCACTGAGCCACCCACGCGTCCCCCAATAAGGTTTTTAATACATGATTTACTAGTAATAACGGTGACCACAGAGCTCAGTTCCCCTTTACTAAACACTCCTGTGCCCAGCACCCTGCTGGCGACACCTGTCACCTCCCGGGTGCTCTGGCCCGCCTGCCTTGCCCTGCCCTGTGTGTGTTCTTCCTGTGAGACCTGTCATTTGGAACGTCCTTCCTTCTTTTTCTGCCCCCAGGATCCAGGATGCCAACCAAAACTGTGGGATTTCCAAGGATCCTCCTCTGGGCCCAGCCCTGTGGAGACGGTAGAAGATAAGGGAAAAATGAAGCTTGTCCCTGAGATCCTGAAATGGACATGGCGGTGGAGTGGTGGGGGCAGGCGTGCACCCAGAATTGCCGGGTCACAACTCAAGCCGAGGGCAGGAACGGGACAGAATTCACAATGGAGATGGTGACAGTTCCAGCTGATGAGTCTGTCTGTCCCCAGCCTGGGCCCAGGGCGTGGGGTAGATCCAAGACTTCTGTTGCCTTCCTCTTCCTCTTCCTCTCCCTCTTGCTTAGGGGTTAAATGCTCCTGAGAAGATCAGAGGGCAAAAGTGAAAGTGGAGACCTGCCTCACCCTTCTAGAAGGTTCTGATTATGAAGGTGTCCAGACTGTCGGTGAAACCCCAGGAAACCAGATAGAAAGAGTCCTGCAGACCTTGTGCTCCTCCCAACTATATAAAGGGACATCTGAGGCCGGGGGAGAGAAGGGGACTGCCCCCAAGGTCACAGAGGACGTCAGTGTCAGGGCTGAAGAGGATGACCACTGTCCATTCCATCGTAGCACCAAGAGGCAACATCAGCAGGCTCCAGAGGAGATTTGGTTTTTGAAGGTGGCCAAGGCACCATGATAAATCCTCCCAGTATTATCCCGCCAAGTGTTGTCGCTGAACTGGAGAGGACGCTATCATTGTCCCCAGGTGTCTGAAGAGGACAGTCAGCAACGGGAAGCATTCGCCCGAGGCCGGCAGTGGTCAGGAGCAGATTCCTGCGCCTAAACTCCTAACACTGGCCAATCTGCACTTTCTTCCTGGAGGCAGATGGGGTTGAAAAGCAGCCTCGCCACTTCCAGCCTCTATGTCTCAGTCTTCTCATCTGCAAAGGGAGTGGCCACCACTCTCCTGGACGTTGTTTCCCCAGTGAAATGAGCACACGTGTGGCCTGGCCCCAGGGGCGTTGGGAAATGACAAGTGTGCAATGGGCAGCTGATCTTCAAAACTTCAGCAAACGACTTTTATTGCAGTACAATACACATCACATCAAAGTTAACATTTTAACCATTTTTAAGTGTACAGTTGAAAGGCACAAAATACATTCACACCGTTGTACAACCATCACCACCATCAATCTCCAGAACTTTCTCACCAACCCCTGAAACGCTGGCTTCCTCCCCACCCCTGCCCCTTGAACACTAGCTCCCCCTGCCCCCTCCTTTACTTTTGAAAATGTGTAGCCTCCTGGCTACACATCCTGGTGGGATGGGGCAAGGAGAGGAGAGATGACAATAGGCTGGCAAACAACAAGGAAAAGGAAATGGGAAGGGAGAGGAAAGAAGAGGCTCCAGGGAAGTGCATCCAGGAAGCTGCTTCCGAGGGGCTGGCCAACCCCACCCATGGCCAGGCCAACCCCAGCCCCTTGCCCCAGAAGGAGCGACCTCTCCATTGAATGAAGGAACGGACAGATGACCACCAGACCACCACCCCCACCCTTCCACACAGAAGCCAGGACACCCTCCTGGCCCAGGGTCTTGCCAGAAGTCTGCTCATTGTTAGCCTCAGGAGCCTCAGGGTCCTCATCTATAAAGTGGGGGTGCAGACGACGGTTGGTATGTCTCCAGACTGTTGTGAGAATCGGTTGACAAGTTGGTAGTAAAGCACAGAGCAGATGCCTGGCGTGGAGTGGCCTTCAGGGTTGGCTACCTTGTTGCTGCTGTTATACTATCCCACTCCACCCACTAGAAGCAGGGCAAAGGTCCTTGTATACTGTGAGAGAATGGACTTTTCCATGCAACCTTTCCTTTGCTCCCAGAATAGCCCAACTGGTCTCCTCAACTCCCCGAGACCAAGCTGCTGGGTGATTCTGTGCTGAGTGGTGTGGCCAAAATAGCTAGCCAGATGCCATGCCCACCATAGAGGGCTTGTGGGGGTGGGGCTCAAAGGAGGGGGCACACATGGTGGAGGGACACAGACACGTGTCTGGATCTCTTGAGCCAAGGTAGTCACTGATGAGTATATTCAGGTTCTGGGGAAGGGACCCTGAACTGGACTTAAAGGTCGGAGAAGACTTCCTGGAGGAGACAAATAAGATGGGTAGATGGTCCAGAGAGCTGAAATGACACAGGCAAAGGCCAGGAGGTATCAACTCTCTAGGGGTACAAAGAGAATCAGAAATGATTCTGTATTACAGGAGCAAATAGTGTGAGGTGGAGAGGAGGGGATGGGTCTCCAGCAGGGCAGAGAGGGTAGGGGGCAGGTCGAGGGCCTGTGTGCCCCAGTACAGAGTTTGGACTCTGACTCACAAGCGAGGGGGCGATGGAAATGGCAGCACCTGTATATTGGAGCATTCACCCTGGAGGCTGTGAATACAGCGGGGTGAGAGAGATGAGCACAACAGACAGGGGGCTACCGCAGACATCCTGGGGGAGTTTCGGGGGCAGCCCAGAGAGGAGGAGCTGGACCAGAGAGGTCTCCAAGGTGAAACTCTTAGGACCAGAGTGGTTGGCAGAACAATGTCCCCCGAAGATGTCTACATCCTACTCCCCAAGCATGAGACTATTTTAGGTTACATACAGAGAGAGCTAAGGTTGCTGATGGAATTAAGATTGCTTATAGCTGACTTTGAGATGGAGAGATTATTCTGGATGATCTGAGTGGTGATTGTAATCATAAGCATTCTTAAATATGGAAGAGGGAAGAAGGGTCAGTATCTCGGATGAAGAAAGACTCCGTTGGTCACTCCTGGTTTTGAAGATGAAAGGAAGCCACCAGCCAAGCAGCATGGGCAGCCTCTATACCTGGAAATACAAGGAAACGATTCTCCCTCTAGAGCTCCAGAAGGAACGCAGCCCTGCCTACCACAGCCTTGGATTCAGTCCAGTGAGACCTGAGTCAGACATCTGACCCATAAACTGTTTCAAGCCCCTAAGTTTGTGGTTAGGCGTCACAGCAGCCACAGGTGCAACTACTGATGGAGTGGGGGTTGGGAGAGGGGACCTTAAGGGCATCTGGCTTGGGGACTGGAAAGATGGTAATGCCACCAAACAAAGGAGGCCACAGGACAACAAACACATGGGGACAGGAGGAGTCTGTCTCCTGCCCTGACCCATCAGCCCAGCCCAGGCTCTCGCTGGGCACACAGCCCAGGGACTCAGTGAAAAACTGGGCTGGGGTGGTGGGGGTGGGGTGGGGGATGGATGTATCCTTACATCATTGCTGCTGGAGTGAAGTAGCTGTTGCAGGAGGAACAAGATCCCCCACAATTCCTTGGGTCTCATTTCTCAGGCATCAAAACAACCACTCTCTTAAGCTTTCGCTCAAACAAGCCAGAGAAAAAGAATTTAAACCTCAGGACGGAGGTCAAGATGGGGTGACAAGCCCAGGGCCAGGTGGCTTAAGTAATGACACGGAGGGCTTTCAGTGGGTAAATGATGCCTGCGTACCTGTACCTGGCTTCCTCTGGAGGAGGGATCGCAGGTGCGCCTGGCTGGAATCCTCTCCCACCTCGCTCTCCACAGCGATTCTTTTTGTATTTTTTCTTTCCTTCTAAATACAAGAAGGCGGGGGCAGGGGCGGGGATGTTCCTGGTCTCGGGCGGAGCACCGGGCTCATCCCTGCCCAGCCGTCCCGGCCGCCCAGGCCTCTCCGCCGGCCTCGTTCCCCGCCTCCCCCGGCCCTTTGTCTGGCTCCCGCGCTGCCGCGCACATGGTCGCCTGTCAAATTCCGGGCGGCTCCCGGGGCACGTGTCGGGAAGGCTGCAGCTCCGCCGGCCCCGCGTAACCATGGAAACGGCGGCCAATGGGAAGCCCGCCTGCCCACGGGGGCGGAGCCGAGCGCCGCCGGGGAGGGGGGCAGGGCGGGGGGCGGGGCCGGGGCGGGGCCGGGGCGGTGGCGACGGAAAATGAGGGCGGGGCCCGGGTCACACCTGCCTGACCCAGCCCGCGAAAGTGTGCAGGGCGCTCCCTGGGTTGTCTGCACCGCGCAGCTTGGGTAACATCTCCACAGCGTTCCCTCTGTGGGAAAAATCCCGGGATTTTTCTTTGCCTTGAAGTAGAAGTTTAGGAGGCCAGACTGCAGTAGATCTGGGTTCAGATCCTACCAGCAACACCTACCAGCTGTGTGCCTTGCACAAGTGGCTGGACCTTTCTGTGCCAGTTTCCTCATTCGGTAAACTGAGTCGTTGCAAACCTGTGACCAGATAACAAGCAATTCCCAGTATGGCTGGCACCAGGGTGTGCTCAACAAACAGCAGTGACCCTTATGACTGACGTCATTTTCCTGATCTTCCAGAAAGGAAGACCCCGTTTGGGTGTGAAAAATCCACCCTCTCAGCTTGAGGTTCCCCAGATGCTGACTTTTGCCTCATTTGCCCAAGGCTGGTTCCAACTATGGCTTCAACGTGCCTGTCAACAAAATGGAAAGATGGGCCTGGGGTCTCTCACAGTCCCCTTGGCAGCACCCAGGCTGCCAAGTCCCTGGAGGCTGCCATAGAGCTGAGCACCTCCCGATTGGGGGGTGGGGGGGGGTGAGAGCAGAAAGAAAGGAAGGTTCAGTGCCAAGGGCTGGGGGCCAGGAAACGATTTTGGCACTGACGCCAACCAACCAGGTGACCCACACAAGTGTTTTTACCTCTCTGGGCAAAAGCATCTTGTAAAACAGTGAGGATGATACCTGCTGACCTCCCCCTCAGTGTGGTGGAGAATCTGAAATGAGGAAATGGATTCTCAAAAAAAAAAAAAAAAAGAAAGCAACCCTCTGTTTCCAAGTGAGCCTGGAAGAGTCCAACAGAAGCAGTGGTAGATAGCAAACTGCACTGGGAGAGACCTAGCCCCTCTCCCCTGGCTTCCCCAGGCTCAGCCTAGGACATGGGACAAACATCCCTAGCCAGGAGCTTCAATTAGCAGGAATCTTTCTATCACTTTTATGAAGAAATGGAAAATGCATGTGTGCATTCATTCTTTTGTGTGCTCATTCATTCATTCATTTGTTCATTCAACAAAGTTTTCTGTGGGACTGCTGTGTGCTATAGCAATGAACAAAACACGGCCCTGCCCTGAAAGAGGTCACTGTCTGGATGGGGAGACAGGCATTAAAGAAATAAACATGGAAATAACCACGTGGCCACGAATATCCATAAATGCCTTGAAAGAAAAGCACAGGAGCCATGAGCATGGAGAAAATAAAAAGGAGTCTGGGGGAGAGAAAGCAGTCAGGACAGGTCTCCCTGAGGAAGTGGCATTTCAGAGGGGCCTGAAGACTGAACAAGAGTCAGCCTGGCGAGGAGGGAGGAAAGGTATTCCAGGCAAAGGGAACGGTGTGCGGTGCCTTGAGGCCAGGGAGAGCTGAGGCATTCGGGGGAGCACAGCATCCTGTGGGCTGGAGACCACGGGCCGGGGGCGGGGAGTGGGGTGGTCCACAGACACTGGCTCAGTCAGGCAGGGTCACGCTAAGGATCTAAACTTTAGAAAATGGCCACAACATAAATTCATGGGGATTTACATTAAAATATACTTTATTGGGGCACCTGGGTGGCTCAGTGGTAGAGCGTCTGCCTTCAGCTCGGGTCGTGATCCCCAGAGTCCTGGGATCAAGTCCCAGGTCGGGTTCCCTGTGAGGAGCCCGCTTCTCCCTCTGCCTGTGTCTCTGCCTCTCTCTGTGTCTTTCATGAATAGATAAATAAAATTTTTTTAAAAATTAAAAAATATATATATACTTTTTTGTTTTTCAGAGTCACCCCCTGGATTCAGCTGGTGTTCAACCTGGTCTCACCTGCCTTCTGCCTTTTCCAGTCTGAAGGCGCGGGATGATTCAGAATCAGATGAGTTTCACTATTACTCAGCATACTTCACTGACTACGACAGAAAAGGAGACGCATTTATGGAAAGATGTTTAACACAAAGGTTAGAATTAGGGGTTGGGTTTTGGCTGAGGATAGAGCTGGTACAGGGTTTGGGTTAGGCTTGGGTTGGGGTTAGACTAAGACTAGTGTTGGGGTCAGGATTAGGGTTGGGTTGAGCTTGGGCCAGGGTTTGGATTGTGAATTCGAATTCCATCACAACACCTCTATCGCTAGCACCCAATCGAAAATCTGGGACATAAATAATAAGGGCCCAGTGGATATTTTTCGATGAATTAATTACTGTGGTTTATTGTGACCTAGAAAGACAAAGTGGTCAGGCAGCATCATTCTGTGGGTTCCTGGTTGTTTGTCTGTGTATTGTGAACAGACTGGTAAAACTCACCCACACACTAATTTTCTATTCTTCTAAGACAGCACCCCCCAAAAATCATTCCTATGTAGGAAACAAGGGGGAATGGCTTGTGCATGTCACTCCGGTGACCCATGCAGGGGAACAGAGAGCCTAGGGGACCAAATACTTCAAAAAAAGTCCAGGTTGGTGGAGGGAAGAGGAAGTGGGTTCTTGCAGAAGTTCCAGCCAGTCTGAGGGAGAGTCAGGGAACTAGATCTGGCTGGAAGGTGGGGTTTGGATGAGGAGTTGGGGGAGGGAAAAGGTGACAAGAGGAGCAGTGGAAGTTAAGAAGGTAGGCAGACTACAGAGCGTACACATGTAACCCACGTAGTTCTTGGGGTGCACGTGGCTCTGGCCCTGCAGAGTCTCATTCGGAGAAGCTTGAGACGGTAGCCACAGATCATGCATGGGGGTTTCTAATATTATTTTGTCTTTCAAAGAATGTCAAGGAGGGTCTGACTCCTACCCCACAGCCACACTGCTCAGTCCCATCACCTCTTCCTCTAGGGTTCTTGGATTGTGTTCTAATCCAGAATCTCTCCCTTGCAGCCCCCCGGAAATGTGGCTTTCCTGCCCTCTGTGTGCTCACTCAGTTCTTCTCTATAGGGTTCAACTCGGCCTCAGGGGCTTCCTCTCTTTGTTCCCTCTCTGTTCTCCCCACTCCCCAGAGCCCCCAGTAAGGAACAGCCTAGAACTGACCCAGCAAGTGCACAGCCCTCCTGCCCTCCCCTGCTCCGCACTCTCACCTCTGCCTAGAACCAGCCTTGGGAAGGAGAGAGTGCTCTGCAGAGGGCAGAAGAAAGAGCTGAATAGGCAAGGTCAAGATTCTCTTTTATGAGGCCTAGGTGAGTGGGGGAACGTTCCTGTGACTTGTCATAGTGTGAAGATTGCACCATCTCCATCGGGCACTGAGGAGCCAGGGGAGGGTTTTGAGCCAGAGAGTAAAGCGGTCAGATTTGTGAGCAAATCTTCCATGGAAGCAGGCTCTCTGTGTTTTGTGGTTGATCTTCCACCAGCACTCGGAAGATCCTGGTTAAATGGGTGACAAGCGAAAAGCTCAGTGATGAGTAAATGAATGAATGACTGGAATATTGAACTTCATGAGCATTCTGGATTTTCATGCAGGCCTCAAGGACCCCAGGATGACTGCGCCCTCACCACCGTTCCTGAAGTCCCTGTTCTTCACCTTTATGCCAACCAGTTGGGACCTCCTGACAATGACCTCTAGGCTCCTGGGGGACAGAGGACCAGGCTCCCCCTCCCACATGGTGGAGCATCTGGACTGGCTCCACCAGTCTGCTGGGAATGGCCCGTGCTGCCCTGGGCAAGACCCACGGCACACGGGAAACCTCCCAGTGCTTTTGGCTCTGGCTGTAATTCTGGTTTCCAGAAACACATAAAAATAGCTTCAAGGACACACAGGGGCCGGGAGGGGGTAGCCCTGGTCCCTGACTTCCAGAAGAACTAGATACACACTCCCATCTCTCACTGTCCAGGGGCCCCCTGCTGCCCATATTAATCTGGATTTGAACCTGGGTCGGTATGTGTGGACCTCATGCCTAAACTTGCCTAGCTCCTCAGTCAGCGGCCCCCATCACCCAGCTTGGGGCAAAGAGAGGCTGACGCAGACGTTGTACAGGAAAAGCATCTGAAATCCCTCCCACTGCCAGCTCAGAGCAAAACTCCTGCAGGGCTCTGGTGCATGACTAAAGACAGGAGAAGCTGCCATCTGAGCTCAGAGCCTAGGATAACCATGGAGCCTGCCTAGGGTGGGAGGGGAGGGGGCTGCCCAGTTGCAGGGGCTCACAAGCATCTTCAGTCTCCAGTGCTTGATTCCTCAAACAGTGGTGATGCAAAATGTGTGCCCCAGATCACCTTCCAAGCCCTGCAGCGCCCATCCTAAAGCCAGGCAAGAGCAGGAGGTTGGGGGGAATGGAGTGTTCTAGTGACAGGCACATTATGAGCACAGCCTATTCCAAGGGGTGTGCATGCATCACCTGGAATCCTTACAGCCAGAATCCTTACAACCCCAGGGACTTATCATCATTTGTCCCCATCATATAGATGAGCAAAGTAAGGCCCAGAGAGGCAAGTAACCAACCACTCAGTTAGCTGGGACAGAGCCAGGATGTGAACCCAGGGGGACTCAGGAGCCTAGGCTCCCACCTCTGCACTAAAGGAATGAGCTAAAGGTGGAAGCTACGGGTGGGGGTCAGTTTTCTTCCCTACCTCTTGAAAGCCCCAAAATAGACCTACTTTCCTGATGAAAGTCTCCTCCCCTCAGCTCCACAAATACCCACGTTCCCAGGCCGAACCCAGGGCGGGGGCCCACAGGAGCTTGCGCCCAGCAGGACCTATTTCTGGCTGCACAAGCGGCCTTCTGTCGTGGCCTCAGCCACAGCCCACGGCCAAGGGCCAGGCCCTGGCTGGGCCTCCAAAGGGCCCATTGTCCAGCTGCCTGGGCCACCGAGCCTGGCTCTTGGACATCCGGAGCCGGGGCAGAGGATGACCTGGACACATTGGGCCAAAGGGCCTGTGTGAGAGCTGTAGGCGACTTGAAGGATATCCCAGTCCACCGGCCTCAGGCTGGCCTCAGACAGGCCCTGAGGTCACACGCACACACCCAAGAAGTGACAACTGCAGAGTGCAGCCACCACCACATGGAGCAAGGAGGTAAGGACCAGGGACTTAGAGCCGAGTGGGTTGGGATTCTAATACTGGCTGGCTGTGAGGCCCAAGTGGGTCATGCTCCCTCTCTGAGCCTCGGTCTCTTCCTCCATAAAATGGGACAGACACTGCCCCTCTTTTACAGATGTGCCAACCCAGCTTCGGAGAAGTAGCTTGCCTGAGTCCACACAAGGAGGAGTTCTACATATATACATATATATTAAAAAGGTTTTTGGGGCACCTGGCTGGCTCAGTTGGTAGAGCATGTGACTCTTGACCTTGGGGTTGTGAATTGGAGCCCCATATTGGGTGTAGACATTACCTAAAAATACAATCTTAAAAAAAAAAAAAAAAGGTTTCCATTAGGAGCTTTTTCAAAAATACACCAAAGTAAAGAGTCTGGGGGCACCTGGGTGGCTCAGTGGTTGAGCATCTGCCTTTGGCTCAAGTCATGACCTCAGGAGCCTGGGATCGAGTCCTGCATCGGACTCCCCACAGGGAGCCTGCTTCTCCCTCTGCCTATGTCTCTGCCTCTCTCTGTGCGCTTCTCATGAATAAATAAATAAAATCTTTAAAAAAAGAAAGTAAAGAGTCTTATAAATCCCCCTATCCTATCATTCAGATTCAATAATTATTGGGATTTTGCCAAACCTGCTCTATCCCTGCCTTTGGTTATTTTGCTGTTGTTGCTTGAAGTAAGCTGAAAGCCAATCCTGGACATGCCCTTTCATCCCAACCCACTTCACTGTTGCTCTAAATATGTGGACACGTTTTCATAGAAACACAGTGCTACATCTGGCAAAATTAAGAGCAATTCCAAGGCCTTGTTGCAAACCCAGGGCATAATGCAGTTTTCCCAATACTGACCAATGTCAGGTTCCAGGTGATTTGTTCAAATTAGGATCCAGGTAAGGTCTCCACATGGCATTTGGTTGTAACATCCCATTACTTTTTTCGGAAGTTTATTTTCTCGCACTGACTTACCGAAGAAACTGAGTCTGTTGTCCTGTTAGATGGCCACAGAAAACAGCTTTATCTGTTTTCTTTCTCATGGTGTCATCTAACTTGTTTCTCCGTCCACATATTTCCTGTGAACTAGATGGTGAGCCCCTTTCCTCTTTAACTGGCTGTCTTATGGAGAGGTAATTCACACACCATAAAATTCACCCTTTTAAAGTAGACAATTTAATGGTTTTTAGTACGTTAACAGAGTTGTGCAACCACCACCATATTCAACTTCAGAACATTTTCATGAGGCCAAAAAGAAACCACATCCCCATTACCAGTCACTCCCCATTATGCCCTCCTGGCAACTGCTAGTCTTTTCTCTCTCTATGGATCACCTATCTACTCTGGACATTTCATATAAATGGAATCAGAAAATATGTAGCCTTTTGTGACTGGCTGCTCAGCATATTTTCAAGGTTCATCATGTTATACCATGTATCAGCATTCCATCCCTTTTTATCAGCAAATAATATTCCATTTGAAAGTAGCCTATTAATCCATTTATCCACTGAGGAGCATTAGTGTTCTTCCTCTTCTTGGCCCTTATGAATAATGCTGCTATAAACATTCATGTGTGTTTTGGGTAAATATATGTTTTCAATTCTCTTGGGTGTTTATACATAGGACTGGAATTCCCAGGTCATACATAATTCTGTGTTTAACATTTCAAGGAACCTCCAAACTGTACTCCAAAGGAACTGTGCCAGTTCACCAGCACACCAGCAATGCATGAAGTTCCCAACTTCTCCACACCCTTGCCAACACTTGTTATTGCCCATCTTTTTAGTTTAGTCACTCTAGTGGGGGTGAAGTAGCATCTCGTGGTTTTGGTAACAAATGGCGTTGAGCATCTTTTCATATGTTTAGTGTAATTTGTATGTCCTCCTTGGAAGAATGTCTGTTCAAATCCTTTGCCTGTTTTTAAATTGTGTTATTTGTTTTTTATTATTGAGTTGTAAGAACTCTCTATATCTTCTGGACACAGATCTCTCATCAGACACATGATATACAAAATTTTACTCTCATTCTTTGGGTTATCTTTTCACTTTTGGTGTTCTTAAAAGCACAAAGTTTTAAGTTTTAGTGAATTCTTATTTATCTATTTATTCTTTTATCCCTTTGCTTTAGGTGTCCTATGCCTAATCCATGGTCATGAAGATTTACTTTTACATTTTATTTTAAGAGTTCTAGGGATAAAACCCAGCGGTTTAACACCTGCCTTCAGCCCAGGGCATGATCCTGGAGTCCCAGGATTGAGTCCCACATCAGGCTCTCTGCATGTAGCCTGCTTCTCCCTCTGCCTGTGTCCCTGCCTCTCGCTTTCTCTCTCTTTCTCTGTGTCTCTCATGAGTAAATAAATAAAATATTTGTTTAAAAAAAGAGTTTTGTAGTTTTAGCTCTTACATTTAAGAGCTTTTGTATATGGTGTGAGGTAGGGATCCAATTTCATTTTTTTGGTGTGGGTATCCGGGTGTTCATACCATTTGTTGAAAAGACTATTCTTTCCCTATTGAATGGTTTCATACCTTTGTCAGAAATCAATTGAACATAAATGTATGGGTTTACTTCTGGACTCTCTCAACTCTATTCCATTGATCTATAGTTTATCCTTATGCCAGTGCCACACAGTCTTGATTCCTGTAGCTGTGTAATAACTACTAAAATCAGAATGTATGGGTTCTCCAATTTTGTTCTTCTTTGTCAAGATCATTTGGCTTTCTGGGTCTTTCACATCTCTGTATCCATTTTAAGATGAACTTGTCAATTTGTTGGCAAAAAAAGCCAACTGGAATTTTGATAGGAATTTCTTTAACTCTATACATCTGTTTGTTGGACTTGCCAACTCTAAATGTAAACTTTGAATTGTATTGGACCCCAATGATCTAGAGTTCTGACCCCAAGCATCCACAAAGCCACTGCCCTGAGCAGCTCTCAAGGGCTGCAGGGCCCATATGTTTCTGTAGCCAACCCAAGACCCTGAGAGCTTCCAGGCAATCTGCTGTTAGGTCTCATCTACCCCCATCCTTCAGTTGACTTTTGGAGTCAAAATGCAGAAGTTAACATTTCCTTATGTTAAACTCCTTTTGTAAGTTGTGGATACCAGGGCCAGGGAAATCTTCATGATTCTTAATTCTGCCCAAGCAGGGAACCAGCATCTCCCCCAGCTGAGGCCCAACAGAGCTGATAGCCCTCACAAGTCCTTCTCCCTATCTGACTGCAGCAGAGCCTGTTCTACTTTCTGGGTCATTTAGTCCTTGTTCTTCACCCATAAAGTCACTCATCTCTGAGGAGTGGCAGGGATGGGGGGTGGGAGGGTTCCCAGGCAACAAAAACTATCACTGAGTATATGATCCCAACCCTATTTCTCTGTCTTGTATATCTCTCATTCAACCATTCAGCAGGTCTATGACTGAGCTGTGCTAGGCACTTTGGGGAGTGAGGACTCAGGTCCCTGCATCCAGAAACTCCCAGGCCAGGGGGCTGACAAGAGCCGCCATCTTTAAGCCTCTACTCTGGGCTTAAAGATGTGTGCCTAGTTCCCCTGAAAGTTCAGTACAACACCATGAAGCATGTCATTACTATATCTATATCCAAAAAAATATTAATCGAGCAGCTGCTCAGTGCCTGGCCTGTGCAAGGGCATGGATACTCAATGCTGACAGAGACTCCCCAGGTCCCTGCCTCCTTGGAAATGGTCCCCAGTAGGAGAGGCAGATGTAGAACAAGAAAGACAAGGGAAGGAGGGTCACAGCACGCAGTTAACACCACAGCTGACAAAACAGAAGATAAAAGTAACAGGAGGGGGGATCCCTGGGTGGCGCAGCGGTTTGGCGCCTGCCTTTGGCCCAGGGCGCAATCCTGGAGACCCGGGATCGAATCCCACGTCAGGCTCCTGGTGCATGGAGCCTGCTTCTCCCTCTGCCTGTGTCTCTGCGCCTCTCTCTCTCTCTCTGTGTGACTATCATAAATAAATAAAAAAAATTTAAAAAAAAAAAAAAAAAAAAAAAAGTAACAGGAGGGACCTACCTCAAGTATGTTAATTGGCAAAGGACCCTCTGAGGAGGCCATACTGCCACCAAGACCCCAAGGATGAGAAGGAGTGTGGAAAAGGAACGCGTGGTAAAGCATTTCTGGTAGGGGAACCACGAGCACATAACCCTGAGGTAGGGGCTGGACAAGAGGTTGGGGTGGCAGAGGTGCAATGAGCAGGAGTGCAGCATGGAGGCGACAAGGCCAGAAGGGTCAGGGCAGATCATACAGGTTAGGGAGCCCTGGCCAAAAGCAGGAAGGAGGACAGAGGCTATTGAGGGTTTAAGCAGGGGCATGACATGATCCACATTATGTGTTTAAAACAATCCCTCAGGCCCCTCTATAGAATCTTCCAGAGGGAAATGACGCTGACCTCCCTGGGTGGTGGCCAGGGGTAGAGAGAGATGTGGATTGATGTGGATAGAGCCAATAGGCTATGGTTGGATGCACATAGAGAGGAAAAGAGAGGAAGCGGAGATGGCCCTCAGGCGCCTGTCCAGGGTGACGGCAGAATCCTAAAACAGACTTCTCGGCTCCCATCTTGTCTACTTCTCCTTCCTGGGCCAGAGATGCTTCCAGAGCTTCAAGCCATGTCCACCCACGACAAGGAAGGTGGGACCGTTCAAGAGGCAGGCAAACCCTCCGCTCATCCTCTCTTTCCTGCTGCCCTGCCTGGCAGGAGAGGCGGGGAGGCAGCCCAGCTTCGAGTCCACCAACAAGCTGTGAGGCCTTGGGTGGCCACAGTCCTGCCCGGAAAGCTTTATGGCCATTGGCTCCGGTTGATGGGGAGGTGGGTGGTCAGCAGCCCGTCATGGCCCTCATCTTAGACACAGAATTAAGCAGAAGGTCCCCAACCTGGACTGAAGACAAACGGGGAATCATTCATTCATTCGGTGCCTGCAGAGCCCCATCAGGTGCCAGCATGTCCCAGGCACTGATGAAACAGCCACAAGCTCCCGACCTCATGGGGCACACATCCTAGGGGGGAGTTGACAGCAAGTGAGAAAAACGCACTGTGCAATGGACGCCAAGATGCATGAGCTACACAGATCTTGCTCCAAGCACCACGTGGTTAGGATGAAAACAGTCAACACCTCGCCACTGTTGCTACTGGGCAATCGGGGTCATCCTCGTCTCCTGCTTTGTCTTCCTTCTTGCCGTGATTGTCCGGGACCTCGAGACAGGCAGAGAAACTGAGGCAGCTGGGAATGCCATGGGGCTCCATCTGACAATGGCTGGGGGCGGGGCTGGTGTGGGAAGCAGAGGTGGGCCTGGGAGCTCTCCCACAGGCCCGGTCAGTGCCTCCCTCGTCCCAGAGTAAGCATGTGATTAAGTAATCTTATTATGAAAGTCCCACATGATCAGACTCCTGGGCTACACTTTGAATGAAATTAATTCCAAGGTTCAACCAAGTCCCTGGGTGTTTTCCTTCCAGGGAAGGTAGTAGGAGGGAAATGAGGTCTGTATGTTCCAGAACCCCAAGGAACAGGCCCCAAGTCCCGATGCTGCTGGAGGCAGGGGCGGGGGCTAGAGGAGAGGGTTCAACCGGTCATTGCTCACCCCCAAATCCCAGCCACCTTAATACGTGTTCCCACTTGGATGCCCCAAATGCCAAAAATGGGTTCCTTGTTGCCCTGCCCATTGACACCACCCAGAAACACGTTTCTTCTCTGGGACCCCTCCCTCTTCAAATGATTTCATCCTCTCAGCTGTCCTCTCAAGACCTTGGGTCCACCCTGTCCGAAGCCCCCTCGTCCCGTCACCAGGTCACCCGACCCCAGACACTCCTCAAATGTCTCCCCTTGTTTCTGTTTCTACAGCCTCCTCCTCAGCCCCAGCTCCACAGCCTGGAGCCTCCTCACAGACACTTCCTACTCTGGACTCTTCCATGGCTCCCCCTGCATTCGAAATGATCCCCCTCCCATCCCAGGTGCCAGATCCCAAGCTGGGCACTGGGGAGACCACATCTCCAGCCCTCAAAAGTGCTGCCCCTGCTCTGCAGCCTCAGCAGATGGGACCCCCCAGCGGGGAGATGGACATGCCATGCACCCCCTACCTGAGTCCCACCACCCACCTCCGAGGGACAGCCAGGTATCGGGGGAGATGGGAAGAGACCACCAGCCCAGAGAGGCAAACAGCTTTAATGAGAGCCCTCGTTATACCAATGGTTATGGCACACCCCAAGTACAGGAAAATGGGGCTTGCAGTGCTCACTCATCACCGCGTACCCAGCACAGGGCCCTGCACACAGGAGGAGCTCAAGTGATGCTCCTAATGAATGTTGATGCTTTATCCCATCCAGCTGCCTCCTCACATGGTGGAGGGAGATGCCAGCAAAGGCCTGCATGGATCCAGGGGTCAGCATGAGCTCTCCTGGCCTCACAGGATGAGGCAGATGTGACTAGTGTGGGAAGGAAAAGGGCATTCTAGAAAGGGACACAGAGTCAGCAAAGACAGAGGGTGGAAAGGAATGTGGATCTCCTGAGAGGGCCCCATCAGCCTGGCCCCTCCTAAGTGCTCTCAGATAAATAATACGGCTTCCTGTCTCTTACAGATGGGTAGAATAAATGGTTAAATTCTTCCCTCCAGGTCCTACAGTCAGAAATTCTAACCTGAGTCAGAGGCCCAGAGCCCTTGGATCATCGCTGAACTGAACACCTCCCCACCTGGCTTTCTCTTAGCAGTGGGGTTTAGAATTTGTATGCACAGGAATGAACTTTACATGAAATAGGGTTTCCTGTAGTCTGAATTAAAACTTCCCCCTCTGGTATATTCTCCTATTACTGGGACGTGCAGCCCCAGTTCTTGATCTCGGGGCCAGGGAGAGGGCCTGAGCATCAAAGGAAGTGTGTGCTAGAAGGAGCCTGGAGCCATTCCGTGCTGAGGACAGGGCAGGTGAGGTGGAGGGGGAATGAAGAAAGGACAATCCTGTCCAGGCACCACCAATTCAGTTGGGGGTAGGAGATGGATCCCCAAAGAGCTGGAACAATTGACAATGTCAGGGCAGGAGTGAGAAGTCATCCATCCATCCATCCATCCATCCATCCATCCATTCAACAAATATATTGACTGAGCCCACAGTCTGATGAAGTGACAAACAGGGAAGCAGGTAATTACAATCCAGTGCTGTGACAGGGGACATACAAAGCACTGGGGGAGCCCAGAGGAGGCACCCGATCTAGCAAGAGGTTGGGGTGGAGTAGTCAGGGAAGGCTTCCTGGAAGAGGTAATGTCTAACCTGAGACTTAGGGGGCAAGCAGGACTTAGCCAGACTAAGAGGTGAGGAAAATCAGCTCAGCCTGAAGGAACCCAACAGCACCTACCTACACCCAGAGGTGTGGTTCCAGCCTTCAGAGACCAGAACAGCTCAGTGTGGCTGAAGCAGAGAGCAGGGATGCATGGAGGGGATGGAGTGGGGAGGGGTGCATTTTCAGAGGAGGGTGTCTGGGGCCAGATCTGCCAGGACCTTGGGAGACACAGTTAAGAGTGGATCTCTACACAAGGGCAGCAGGAGCCTGTCAATACTTCTTAACATAGGAGACGTATGGCTAGATTTCCTGTTTAGAAAGATAACTCGGGCTTCTGATGAGGGTAGGCGGGGTTATTCTGACCAGGCTTCTATATAGTAACTTGAGTTGAAATATCTATACCTAACGCAGAGATACAGATATATTAGCGATAGCCTCAAACATTTACAAAAGAATGAGAAATTTCCAAACCAAACCTAAAGGAAAAATAGGAACTCAGAGCAGGAAGTGCACATGGAGGCTTCTTCTGCCTAAGGAAAATTTCCAAGCTGAGAGAAGCCTTGCTTTTGCCAGCTGCAGAAAAAATGGGGGTGGGGGTGGGGAGAACAGAAATCAAAGCCCAGGACCCACAGTCTCACAAAAGACTTTCCCACAGTTAGCTGGGACCCCCAGAGCTGCACCCTTGGGGAGAGGGTGATAAGAAGTGGACCAGTACCTTCTGAGGAAACAGCTGGGTTTGAATGACTCAGGCATCTCAGGGAAGCTCCAGCTTGTTAGGTGGGCCCAGACAGGTAGTACTTCCAAGTGTGTGGTTGATGCAAACAAAATCCTGCTATGAAGCGAAGCAACTTCGTCTCATGCTCTAGACTGTCCCTGTGTTTAATTTTTCAAATACTGTGATCAATGCACCAAGAAAACCAGGCATACAAGGAAATAAGACACCATGAGAAAACAAATGAATGAAGACACTTAGAGACATACCTGCAAAGATGTTCAGATGTGGGAATTAACATAAAACAATGGTGCTTACGATATTTATTTTTTTTATTTTTATTTTTTTTTTGCTTACGATATTTAAAAAAATAAAAAGATAAGTGTGAAACATCACCGGAGAACATAAAACTCTAAAAAGTGACACAGCAAACTGACAAAAGAACCAAACAGTAGCCCTAGTAATGAACATTATGATAATGGAAATTTAAAACTCAGAGACGTTAGGGGCTCCTGGTTGGTTCAGTCACGTAGAGAGTGTGACTCTTGACCTAGGGGTCATGAGATCAAGCCCCACTGCAGGTGTAGAGATTACTCAAAAAAAAACAAAAACAAAAAAAAGTCTGAGGCTTCATTTCTTGAACCTGTTAGCCATGGTCTCATACACATTGGTTTCTAATCATTCATTAAATATTAAATTGCATGTTTGTTCTTCACTGTGCTGCAAAGCTGTATTTTTATAATTTATGCATTTCCTGCATGTGTGTTGTATTTCAAACTGATGAGGCATAGAGAGCACTCAGTGGCTGGGTTTGAGAATGGATCAAATGCAGCCAAAGAAAGAATTAGGTCAAAAGAAAATATCCTGGATGCACTGCAGAGAGACACAGAGATGGGCAAAAGGGGAGGGTAAGAGACAGAGAGGGTAGGCAAGATAGAGTCTGATCAGAGCCCTGGAAGAGAGAGAAAGGAACAGAGACAGTGTTTAGGAGACAGTGGCTGATAATGTCCAGAACTGATAAAAGACACCAAACCACAGGGGCGCCTGGGTGAGTCAGTCGGTTAAGCATCTGACTCTTGATTTTGGCTCAGGTCCTGATCTCAGGGTCATAATACTGAGCCCACAACAGGCACAACTCTCAGTGGGGAGTCACCCTGGATTTTTTTCTCTCCCTCCGTCTTTGCTTCTCCCCCTGCTCAAGTGTTCTCGCTTTCTAAAACACAAATCTTAAAAAAAGAAAAAGACACCCAACCATAGATTCGAGACACCTAAAAAGTCCCCAGAGAGATAAATAAAAAGAATCCACACTTCCACCCAACATAGCGAATCCGCAGAAACCCAAAAGTAGGGCAGCCGGGGTGGCTCAGCAGTTTAGCGCCGCCTTCAGCCCAGGGTGTGATCCTGGAGTCCCAGGATCAAGTCCCACATCGGGCTCCCTACATGGAGCCTGCTTCTCCCTCTGCCTGTGTCTCTGCCTCTCTCTCTCTCTTTATGTCTCTCATGAATAAAATCTTAAAAAAAAAAAAGAAAGAAAGAAAAAAGAAATCCAAAGGTAAGGAGAGAACATACCTAGCAGCAGTCAGAGGGAAAAAGCCAGATTCACCTTCCAGGGAAGTCTGGTTGGGCCGACAGCCGACTTTTCCACAGCAGCCATGGAAGTCGGGAGCCCTGGGAAGTAGCACCCACCTGGAGTCTCCTATGCAGTGAAAGGACACTCTGGCTGCCAGACCAGAGGCTGAGCAACCGGCCGGAAGCTGGGACAACAGTGGCCAGGACCAGCTCAGCAAGGGGGAAGGAGATGGGTGGACAGATCTGGGAGAGGTCGAGGACCCAGAACTGGGGTGACTTGGTGATGACTTTTTGTGATGGAGGAGGGCAAGAAGAAGCAGGGTGAAGGTCAAGTCTGGCAAGGGGGCTGCTTGGCTGGAGGGGCCCTGCTGCCATGAGATGAAACAGGGGGAGCAGGTTTAGGGGGTTGGTGGGCTTAGTTTGGGATGTGGTCGCCACAGAAAATCAAGTCCATTGGTACCCAAGGGATGGGAGGCTCCTGGGCAGGAGGAGACAGGAAGGATTCCCTGGGGGAAGAGGTAGTGCAATCAGCTCTTAAGGGCAGGCAGCAGAAAGGGGAAGATCTGCGAGGCGGCAGCCTGGAGAGCACAGCACCCACGGCTCCAGAAGGCAGCGAGGGTGATGGGAGGCCACGGGAAAGGGCCAGGCCCGGCAGGGAGACACAGCGGGCAGGCCACTCCCTAGGAGCATCAGCAACCCGCAGAGCTTGGTCCGTAACAGGTGCTCGGCCCCCACGTGCTGAGCAAGCCAAGCGAGAGGTGCCGGCACACAGTCGGTGGTTGTGGTTGGTGTCAGTGGTGAGGCCAGCACTTAGCTGGTTTCCTTCTTCCGTCCTGGTGCAGAAAGCCACACCTGCTCCCCTTCAGCCGGGATTCCCTAACCATAATTATGCCTCCCGCAAACACCAGTGGGAATAGCACCACGTTGGGAAACTGAGGCAGTCACAAGCAAAGATTGCTTGGCAAAAGATTGTTTGGTTGTTGTTGGTTGTTGGGTTTTTTGTTTTGTTTTGTTTTGGGTTTTTTTGTTTTTGTTATGGTGGGTGGAAAAACAAGTACCCAGCCCCTCCTGTCTGGCTCCCTACCACCCCGACCACCTCCCATCCTGCAAAGGCCTTCCACGGAGGGAGGTGCCTACATTCCCATCTCTCCCTGTCACAAAGAGGAAAGCATGAGCCCAGCCTGGCTGGCATCCTCAGGAGTGCCACCTCTGGAGCTAAATGCACAGCCATGTAAGGACAGAGACCCTGTCCTCCAGGAGTGAGAACCCCCAGGGTTCCCCGCAGCCCACGAGAGTGGGAGAACCGATGCTTCCCGGAGCCCTCCTGCTCCCGCCTGCCTCGAGGCTGCTCATTTCCACAGAATCTGTGGGCTGAGACTCTGGCGTGTGACTCACCTCCCTCCCCTCCTCTCCCTGAGTAAATGTCAAGTAACATTAGCTACCCCATCTCCCTCAGCAACACCCCCCCTCATTTTTGGTGGTGCTGTTTACCTCGGTTGGATCAATCAGCGTTCGGGGAGAAAATAGAAACCCTTTTAGATCCAATTAATGAAAATCGGGCAGCAGGAGTGTGCCTGTTTAAAATTTCACTACCTGCACAAGGAAAGGACTGGAAAGACAGGGGTGGGGGAAGGGGGAGAGCCATCTGGGCCCCACTGCCAAGCCAGGACCCAGCCAGCATTCGGAAGAGAAACCCCAATTTCTGAGGGAGAGAGCTGGCAATGCCCCCAAACTGGGTCCCGGTCAAACACTGCCCTTGTGGGCACAGAGCCAGAAGCGGCCTCTTTGCTGCTTCTTTGGATGGCAGGTGGGGAAGTGAGGATGGAGATGGAGGGAGGTGGTTTGCACTTCAGATGAGAGCCAGGGATTCGGAGTGAGAGCCCTTGGGGGAAACTCAGGGTCCTGCATTTGCATCAGAACACAAGCCTAGCTTGGTGAGGGGCTTCCCTCTGCCACCAGGACCCCAACCCCAAGGAGGTACAGTTTTATTCCTAATCCACTGTGTTCTAGGAATCATGCTGGGGGCTGGGGCCTCCACCACCAGGCTCATGGTCCTGACTGCCACATAATGGTCAAAGGCAGACAGACCTGGCTCTGACCCCGGCTCAGCCACAGCCAGCTGCATGACCTTGGGCTAGTGGCTGATCCTTCTGAGCTTTATACTTTTCATCTGTAAAATGGGGTCATAATTGCATGCTTCATAGGGAGTTTCCTTGTTCTTAGGCATCTGTGACCTGGCTCATGGGACCTACCCCCATAGACAGCCGTTTGAGGTGGAGACTATGACTTGCCCATGACTGAGCCAGGATTCCACACAGCAATGCCGAACCCCTGAGCAGGGCCACCCAGAACCTCAGGATCGTTAGGACCCAGCAATCCCACCCACCAGACCCAAAGCCACCAGGCAAGGCTTCTCATTCATCATATTATGTCCCATGGGCAGTGAAGGGCCCAGAGCAGGTGCACCAGGGATGTCGTTTGGAAGGATGAAAGAGTGAGTTTTACAGTCTTCAAAGTGTTTGGCACATCCTTTAGGTGACAGTAGGAAAGAGGCAAGTGATCTCTGGGCCTAGTTTGTCTGTCAAGTGGGAATTGAATCAGATGCCTTTTGGACCCACTTCACATCCCTCTGGCTTCATCTCTGCTCCAGGTGAGCTCCAGGTAGGGACAGGTGCAGGCAGGCTCAGACTCTGCGCACAGAACCTGTGCCCCCCACCCCACCCACACATCCTTCTGCTCACTCTGTGCAGCGTGGGGCACCAGGGGGAGCCATCCCAAAGGCCTGCATAGAGGGAGTGCAGGGGACTTCGAGCCCCCAGGGCCATCCTCCATCAGTGCTCCTGTAGAAGGTGCTGGGTAGCTTCCCATATGGCAGCAGAGGGCCCAGCAGGATAGAGGCCTAGCTGCCTGTAGTGATTATCAGCCCTGTCACCCCCAGCCCTGTGTGGGCTTCTCTGGGTGGGGTCACTCCCCTGTCCCCTCCTGCTGCCCCCTTGGAGCACTCCCCAGCAAAGGATGCACACCCGGGTCCTCACCAGGCTCTACTTCCAGGGCAGCTCAGGCTAAGACAGAGGCAAATGCTAATCATGGCCTGACGAGCATATGTGGTGACGACGCAAGAGGATGGTGGCACAACTGGAGTCCAAGCACGGCAGACAAGTGACAGGCCCGGCATATAGCAGGTGCTCAATGAACAGGTGCGGCTTCCCAGGGCCAGGGAGGCATCCATCATTCACTGCAGGCACAGTTGACAGAGCACCAGTCTTGTGCCGAGCCAGGGCTTGGCTCAGAAATGGCACGGTTGCCACCCATGAGGGCCACAGCCTCCCAGGGCAGACAGACAAGTCAACGGGGGGCGGGGATATAAAGCCAAGTGACGGTGATGTCAAAGCAGCAAAAGTGAGTGGGCACAATGAGAGAAGAGAGAAGTGTACCCCCTGAGCCCCCTGAACCCCCTGAGCATGGTGGTGGAGAAGGGTCCAGATGCGGGGAGGGAGGAGGGGACGGGGGCGGGGCAGGGCAGGGACAAGGCTGGAGAGGCCCAGAGCCTGAGCTTCCAGTAGACCATGTCCCTGCCAGCCCAGCCTTCGCTGCCAGAAGCACCTGGGCCAGTGCAGCACAGATGTCCCTCCGCCCTGCCAGTGGCAGCTGAGGCTTTTGTGAAGTGCCCAGCTTCAGAGGGGTGCGCGCGGGGGGACCCCAGATGTGCCCAGGTTCCACACGACGCTGCCAGGTTCCGAACGGCCTGACAGAAAAGGGAGGCTGTCCCATGCCAGCCAGAGCCAAAGGCCCTGCCAACGCCCTGGTGTGAATGAGAGGCCACATCCAGAATACCCTGTGCAGCTGTGCGGCTCAGCCTGGCTCAGCAGGGTCCAGCAGCAATGACAGAGCACCCCCGGGGGCAGGGATGCAGGGCCACGCTCACCCACCTGCACGTGTAGCGTGAGTGGCAGAGAACAGGAGTTCCTCTCCCACTAACTGCTCAGCCACTGCTGGGGCTCCGCTCCACACAGTCGCTCAGAAACCCAGGCCACCAGGGGCTCCCCCGTCTGACGGCTCCCCATCTGCAAGGGTCACTGAAATAGGAGAAGAGACAACAGGGAAATGGGAGCCTCAGCCTGGAGGGTACCCTTGTCACCTCACCTCTCCACCCATTGGCCAGGGAGTGTGAGGAGTCAAGCAGAAGTTCAGTGGGTGAGCGCAGATCATCTCGACCACAAGCAGCAATGTGACCCCTTAGGCTGGGCCCCAGCCCTGGTGGCCACAGGGGTAGGGGGTAGAATGCAGCTCAACCTCCCAGAGTCTCCATTTCTTCTGTGGTAGAGTAGGGGCCAGGGTGGTCTCTACCTCACGGCCCTGGAGTCGGCTTAGTTGAGAGGTCATATCAGCACAGTGCATCCCCCTGCACCCGGCCTATGAGCGGATGTCCTGTCTGTGGTTCTTCATCACCACCTTTGTTTTTTGTAGTTGTTATTTGTTTAAAAATTTTATTTATTTATTCATGAGAGACACACAGAGAGAGGCAGAGACATAGGCAGAGGGAGAAGCAGGCTCCCTGCGGAGAACCCCATGGGGGACTCGATCCCGGGATCTTGGGATCACACCCTGAGCCAAAGGCAGATGCTCAACCACTGAGCCACCCAGGTGCCCCTAATCACCCCCTCAGACTACAACAATTATAAGTGGGAACCCCCAAAACATTTTATTGCATTTTCTCTTATTTTACAAAAAGGAGCTGGAAAATGCAAGGGCAGAGGCACAAGCCAAAAGGGAGGAGGGTCGGGTGTCGTCAGGGTAACGTGACCGAGGGCAGACATCACGAGACCCTCCAAGAGCCACAGATCCTGACACTCCTCTGGAAGTGCTCCAGATGAATTCCGGACAAGCAGGGTGGAAACCGTGAAGTGAAATGACAAAACTGAAACACACACAAAATCCTGGACCTGGCACTTTGACAACTGTTCCTAAAAAGACAAGGGGATTTTGTATGTTTTCCCATGTCGGGGGAAGAACAGCCCCATTACCACATTCAAGTCTGCGACACGTTCCCACACTCGCTCGCTGTGAGTTGGCTTCAGGAATATATATGTTGAAAGGAAGGGATTCCTGTCACAGGATGTCCCCCCAGGCACTGTGGGGTGGGAGGCAGAGGAAGTGATGACCAGCTCCAGTGGAAGCTGACTTCACAGAGGTAATAACATTTGGGGCTGGCCTGCGAGAGCAACAGGGTCACATGCTGGAGAAAGGGACACTAACAGACATTGAAGATCCTCTCGCCCCCAGCCATTCCCAAACCCCTGTTCCCCTGCCTGCCTCCCATCACAGAGGCTAAAAAGCCATGTGCTTATTTTCCTAGCATCCCTTAGAGCCAGAAGAGGCCATGGGGCCATGTTCCGGCCAATGGTATACAAGGCAAAATCTGCAGGGGCCTCAAGATCTTTTCCTCCCTGATAAAAGGGGAGAAGTCCCAGAGGAGAGCACTCTCTCACACCTTCACTATGCCTCTCATCACACACACCTTCTCCCTTCCCACTTGGAGATGTGGCCCCATGAAGACGTGGAGTCCTGGGGCTGTGGCAGCCACCTTATCACCATGAGGTTGATGCCTGTTGCTATGGCAGCTTGTTATCACCATGAAGAGAATCAGAGAGGCAACTTAGAGTCTGATCCTGTGGCTAAATAAACCTGCAAACATCATTCCTGGTCTTGTTTTTATTTTTTTTAAAAGATTATTTATTTATTTACTCATAGACACACACACACACACACACACAGAGGGAGAGAGAGAGGCAGAGACACAGGAAGAGGGAGAAGCAGGCTCCATGCAGGGAGCCTGACGTGGGACTCGATCCAGGGTCTCCAGGATCACGCCCTGGGCTGCAGGCGGCGCTAAACCGCTGAGCCACCGGGGCTGCCCCTGGTCTTGTTTTTATTTTATTTTATTTTATTTTATTTATTTATTTTTTTTTATGACAGTCACAGAGAGAGAAGGAGAGAGAGGCAGAGACACAGGCAGAGGGAGAAGCAGGCTCCATGCACCGGGAGCCGGACGTGGGATTCGATCCCGGGTCTCCAGGATCGCGCCCTGGGCCAAAGGCAGGCGCCAAACCGCTGCGCCACCCAGGGATCCCCTGGTCTTGTTTTTAAAGGTAAACTTTAGTGAGTCTAATGGTCTAAGCCCCTGGGAGTTATGTTTTCTGATACCTGAAGCTAAAGGCATTTCTAAAGGATACAAGGTCCTGCCTCATGAGAAACTCCAAACAATGAGCAGACTTTGCTTCTAGAAGCCAGCCCAGGAATGTGCATAAATTCCCTTTTAGGTAAAGGATGTTCTCATTATATTACATGAAAACAGAACCAAGAGTGTCCCTAAATGATACCAAGTTCACAGGCATCTGGGACCCCTGGCCAGACCCCATACTGCCCCCAGTTTCTCTCTCCTGCACCTTGTTCCCCACCCCCACTGCACCGCCCTCCTCCATGACACACGGTTCCTTAGACACACCAGGCTGTGTCCCACTTCCAAGCTTCTGTCACCAGGGCCCCACTTGGTGTGCCCGACAACTACGCTCCCTGGTCAGCTCGGGCTACTGCAACAGACCCCACAGACTCGGGGCCTCACCAGCACATACTTACTCCTCCCGGTTCTGGAGGCTGGAATCGGGATCAGGGTTTCTGTGTGGTCGGGCTGTGGGGTGAGGACCCTCTTCCTGGCTCTCAGATGGCCGCCTTCCTGGATGTGTCCGTGGGGAGAAAGGTCTATCTCTTCCTTCTGAAGAGGTCACTAATCCCATTCTGAGACCCCCCACGGCCTGGTCTAAGCCTCACTACCTCCCAAAGGCCCCACCATCTCCAAATACTGTCACCTTAGGGGGTCAGTAACCTCTGAGTCCAGACAGAGGCCCCAGGCCCTCCCAAGCCTGGGTGCCAGCCTCTCGCCACCTAGGCTGCATCCAAAGCCTCTCTTGTGTCTCCAGCTCCGGCCTCATGCCCAGCACTGAGCTTGGTACTGGTGTTATAGCTGCAAACAAGACGTGAGGGACAGACATCCACCCAGCACCCACAATTCACCAACTACCCCATTAACTGGGGCAAAGGAAGAAACGTCAGATGCCTAAAAAGCATGCAATGGGGAAGCCAGCCTGGGGGGTAGGAGAGAACCTCCCCAGGAACCTAACATTTGGACTGAGACACAAAGGGCACACTGAACTTCTTCCACTGGCTGAGGCGCACAGGTGATGGGCCTCTCTGAGCCTCAGTTTCCACCTCTGTGAAACGGGGCTCCTGGCAGGCCTCCCTCCCTGGGCCAGTGTGGGGCTCCAGTGGGATCCCATGGCGAGGCCCAGGCCTGAGTGTGTTAAGAGCTCGGCAAACAGGGATGCCTTGGTGGCTCAGTGGTTGAGCATCTGCCTTTGGCTCAGGTCCTGATCCTGGAATCCCAGGATCAAGTTCCTCATCAGTCTCCCTGCGTGGACCCTGCTTCTCCCTCTGCCTGTGTCTCTCATAAATAAATAAACAAAATTAAAAAAAAAAAGAGCTTGGCAAACACATTACTCTTCAGGGAGAGTGGGGGTCTACTGGCCCCTTGTGACAAGCTAACTGGAGAAACAGCCTTTGCCTGAGTATCTGTGGCCTTGGGGGACCATGGAGTGATGGGTACCAGCTCTGCTGTTTGACCCTCAGGAAATGAGAGGCACCCTTCGGCCAAGTCAGAGAGCAGGATGTGGGGAGACAAAGCCCCAGCCCAGGGCAGGCAGGCTGAGAGGGAAAGCAGGGGCCAAGCCAGGCCAGCGGGAGGTCAGGAGTTAGGGGTCAGAGGGGAGAGCCCAAGGCTGGGAGGGGCAGACGGTCCCAGGGTTGAGAGTCCCAGGCCCCAGAGTCAGACAGACCCAGGTGGGCTCCTACCCCGGACCCCAGCCCCCCTACCCAGCAATGCTCATATCTCCGTGGCCCTTCCAGTTTGCCTTCCGTTTCAGGAAGAAGTTCTGATGCCAAGGCCAGGGCCAAGGCAGCCCCCAGGACATGCTGTCACCCCACAGCTGGCCTGTGGCCTCCTCCTGTTGGCCGTCTGCGTCTCACACCCTGGACTACGAGAGGTCAAGAGAAGGCTGGAGAAAGGTCATTCCCTCCGGGGTTGTCCGATTTAGCAGAAACACACAGAATGTCTAGTTACAACTGAATGTCAGATAAACAAATAAAATGTTTAGTGCAAGCACGTCCCGCACTATTTGGGACATACTTGAACTAAAAAATTATTCACTGTTTATCTGAAATTTAAATTTAACTGGATGTGCTCTATTTATGAGGCAACCCCAATTCCATGATGTCCTTATGTCATGCCCTTCCTTAAGAGTCATCTGTGGCTCCTTGGTGCCTGAGGTCAAAGTGCAGCCTGCTGCACACATGACAGCAGAGGCTCATGTGGGGTGGCTCCTGTTGTGCCAGCCTCTGCAGGACAAGGCCGTGGAGCCCCACCGACACGGCCATGCATTTCATAGACAGCTCTGTGCCAGGCCCCATGCTGGGGACTGTGGACCCTCCCACTGTGCCTGCCCGAGGCTCCCTCCATGAATGAACCCTGTCCCCATCACAGGCTTCAGACTAAAAGGCATTTTTGTTGTTATTGTTCTAAGCCCCTGCCTCCTCCTCATTTCCTCTCTTTTATGGGTGGGAAACCCCTGATTTCAGATCAAAGGGACCCAAAAATTCACATGGCATTTCAAGTTGAACCCACAGCTGAACCACTGACTTCAGAGAGCTCCCCAGAGCACCTCCAGGCAGAGCCGCTTGCCTGCCTGAGGCCTCATACCAGCCTCCACCCTAGACGCAGAGAGGAGGAGCTCGGCAGACACCCACTTTCCAGGGACCCTGGAAAAAAAAAGATTGGAAGAGCAACAGCTGGCATTTCTGGGGTGCCACGTGCTTAGCACTCACAGCCCATCACTTAAGACTTGTGCAAAGTAAGACCTTCCTCACCCCCACCCAGAACAAGCCAGGTCCCCAGATGACATGCAGCCCGAGCGCCCTGCACCTTCCTCACCTGGGGCAGGTCCATTTCATCTACTTATTTGGGGAATGGGTGCACTCAGGGTCTGTGTCTCCGCTGCCAGGCTGTTCCCCAGCACCCAGGACGACACCTGCCATACAGTAGGTGCTCAGCAAATGTTTGTGGGAAGGAGGGAGGAGGAGGAGGAGGAAGATCATGAGCTCCATGAGAGCAAGAGCCTTGCCCAGCTGGCTCTGTGTGTGTGTGTGTGTGTGTGTGTGTGTGTGTGTGTGCACCCCGGGAGGGTGCAAGGTGCGTTGGAGCAACAAGGGCTCCCTCCGTCAGCACCATAAAATTAGCTCCTAGAATTTAACCTACGAACCGTCAGGAAAGCAGAATCTTGTTCACTTGTTTTTCCCCCTCCCCTCCTGAGATGGTGGCCCTCCCTGGGACCATTGCACAGATCACTCTGCTTTCTCATCACAAAAAGCAAACCTAAACCCGGGTATGTATGAATGTACTTTTTACATATTTTATTTATTTATTTATTTATTTATTTATTTATTTATTTATTTGAGAAAGAGTGAGTGAGAGGGAGAGGGAGAGAGAGCACAAGCAGGGGGAGAGGCAGAGGGAGAGTCAGACGCCCCACTGAGCAGGGAGCCCGATGTGGGGCTCGGTCCCACATCTGAGACCATGCTGAAGGCAGACGCTTCACCTTCTGAGCCCCCCAGGTTCAGCCTGAACCTTGGTATTTAGACGTACATCAAATGCTAAAGAAAGGCAAGGAAGTGATTTTTTTTTTAAAGATTTTTATCTATTTATTCACGAGAGACACAGAGAGAGAGGCAGAGACACAGGCAGAGAGAGAAGCAGGCTCCCCGTGGGGAGCCTGATGTGGGACTCGATCCCAGGACTCCAGGATCACATCCTGAGCTGAAGGCAGATGTTCAACCACTGAGCCACCCAGGTGTCCCAAGGAAGCGATTTCTTCAAGAGTCAAAACGGGAATTACCAGTAAAGGGGGAAAAAAGAGTATGACCAGTAAAGGATACATGAGGAGCTTCTGGGTGCTGGTGGCAGCACCCTGAGCCCTAACTGGATCGACATCTCCGTGTGTGCATGAGGGAGACAGAGAGTAAGTTCAGGACCTCTCTAAAACCTTCCCTGTTGGGGTACCTGGGGGGCTCAGTTGGTGAAGCATCTGCCTTCGGCTCGGGTCATGATCTCAGGGTTCTGGGATCGAGCCCAGCACTGGGAGGGGGGGAGTGGTCCCTGCTCAGCGAGGTGTCCGCCTCTCCCTCCACCCTTCTGGCCCTACTCCTGCTCTTTCTTTCTCTCTCTCCTCTGAAATAAATAAATAAATAAATAAATAAATAAATAAATAAATAAATAAATTTTAAAAATAAAGGTAAAAACTTTTCCATGTGCCTGTCAGGTTTTCCTTTACAATCTGCTCCTCTTCTGAAGGTCCTCTAAATGTCTGCCCCTTGGGGCTCTGGCCTGGGTGATCTCCATGCACGCCTGTGGGAGGATCCCCTGCAAGCCTGGCTTCAGCCCCATCCACACAGTACCCACTCCCAGTCTATTCTCAGCCCTGGCCAGTCCAGCTGCCTACCACACAGCACAGATTTCTTGGGGCCACCATGACAGCCACGCTGAGACCCGAGGATCCAGTGCCACCAGCAAGGTGACCAGGTCAAGGAAGAGTATTATAGGAGAGGAAACAGCATGTGCTAAGGCCCTGGGGCCCTCATGAGCCTGATCCATTCCAGGAGCTGAAAGCAGCTCCTTGTGGCACAGAGGAGGATGTGAAGTGGGTGAAACTGTGCAGGGGCATGATCTGAAAGGCCACCAGGCACAAATGCCCATGGGATCTGACTCTAGGCCCCCCAGTGTCCCCACAGGCACCAACTCACACAGGCCTCATGCCTGCTCGCAAGAGGGCTTATGCCTCTGCCCCACCTGCACTCACAGCCTGAACTGCTCCTGCCTCTGCCCTCCTCCTTCCTATCCCCATCCTCCCCCTTCCCCTGCCCCCTCCCTCCAGCATGGACACACTTCTCCACTGAACAGGGAAGACAGGATGAGCACACCCTCTTCCCACCCCACCAGCCCCACCAGCCGACAGAGCAGACTCAACAGCCCGGGACCCTGGGAGCAGGAAGTATGGTTGGCCTCTACATCCAGTCTGGAAGCTTCTTCCAGAGAACAGCAGGGCAGGAAAGCTCTGGCAACCTCCTGCCTTCTCATCGCAAGCCTCCTCCGGGGCACCCAGCACACCCATCCACTTCCTGCAGGGCCCCGGCTGCTGCCCTGCTGCTGAGGGTGGTCAAGCTCAGGCCTGGCTTTTGTCAAACGCCCGCCCAACCCGAAGGCCACAGGCCCATGTGGAGGAGAGAGGGGTGGGGGGGGGGCGGAGAATTCTCCAGATTTTCTCCCAGCCTCCAAAGGGCCTCCAAAGGGCCTCCAGAGAGCTGGTTATATAAAGTTTCTTTTTTAAAGGGTGGAAAGGAAATGTTTGCAAATATTAAGGAGGGCCACTCAGAGCAAATAAGGGGGCGAATGCCCCTCAATAGACAAGGCAGGCCCCAATCCAGGAATCCCCGGTGCTCCTAGGGCTGGTGGGGGGTGCAGGGGCTACACGGTCTTGTCCCCACTGGGTCTCCAGGCCAAGCTCGGTGCCCGGCAGGAGGAGGCGCTCAGCAAATATTTGCAGATTTAACGAATGAAACAGGGAGACACAGACCAGGGCTGGGGGTGAAGGGAGCCCGAGGAAGAAGACAGGAGGGTGGCTCCTGCCGGGGAGGGGGCTCAGCAGGGAGGGGGGCTGCTCAGGAATCAGGAAAACTGCTGAGTAAAAACTGTCTTTGAAAAGGCCCCAGATTATTCATCTAAGTCCTCATCTCGCTAAATTTCAGTTCAAGCGGCTGCAAATATTTGAAATGAGTAATTTCTCCTGATGAAGAGAGTCTGATTTTGATTCTGCCTCATTTATTTCGAGATTTAGGGGAGCACCCAGAGGAGAGGGGTTGAGCCTGTCATCAAGCAGCGGCCACCCCCTCTCCCACGCCGTCCCCCACCCCGGTCCTGCCCTGCCCTGCTCCAAAGTTGTGGTTCTGGGGCGGGAGGAGGGTGGGCTATGCAGCTGGAGCAGGGGAGGGAACCCACGGGAGCCCCTAGGCCCAGGCAGCAGAGGGGCGCCCACCAGAGGGCAGAACCAGAGCCAGGTGGCCCCAGGCCTCTCCCATCTCCCCTGGGGCCTCCAGTTCTGGTCTACTCTGTCACAGCTGACAGCTCTGCTTGGTCATCCCCATCCTCAAGTACCTTCAGTGGCTCCCTAGGACCCTAGGTTACTTCCCCAGCCCCACCTCCTTCAAGGGCTCCTCCTCCTCTACTCAACCCCAGGCCCTGGAACCTTCTCACCACTCCATGGGGCATGAGGCAGGCCTTATTCCTCCTATAAGGCTTGAGCCCAACGTCACTTCTTCTGCAAAGCCTTCCTTGCCCCTGGGAGAGGTGGGGGCCCCCGGGGGGCTCCCCCCCCAACTGCAGAGCCCTTGTCCCCTGTGCCCCCATCGTCCAGAGGCCTCCTTGCCTCCCTAAGCAGAGTGAGGGCCAGGGCTGGCTCTTCAGCCTGTGCGCTTGCAGCCTGCCGCACTCGTGTGTGCTGGAGAAGCATGTGCGGCGGGGATTCATCAGAAAGGCACAACTCAGAAAGGGATGAGCGTACAAATACATACACCACGTTGTATGTATGTATGTATACACGTTGGCGGGACCAACGTATTAACACAGAGCCCGCCCTGAACACACAGGGGCCGCCACAGGGGCCCAGGGAGAGGTCAGTCCTCGGCACCCCTCCAGGGCCCACTGTGGCCCTGGGACGCTGACAACACAGGTGTCTCTGCAGCGCTTCACCCACATGTGGAGGGGAGCATGTGACTGGCTCCAGGCCATCTGTCCCCACCAGGAGAAGGCCACTCAAACGGCATCCAGCAAACACTCACTGAATGAAGGGGAGGTCCCTTCTGACTCTGGCACCACAGGAAGGCACACAAGCCCTGGGCAGTGGGCCTGGCTCTGAATGCTGGTCTGACCATTTCTTTTGTTTTGTTTTGTTTTTAAAGACGTTGTATATTTATCCATGAGAAACACACACACACACACAGAGAGAGAGAGAGAGAGAGA
The DNA here is from genome assembly GCF_905146905.1 of Nyctereutes procyonoides. Classification (NCBI taxonomy): domain Eukaryota; kingdom Metazoa; phylum Chordata; class Mammalia; order Carnivora; family Canidae; genus Nyctereutes; species Nyctereutes procyonoides. The sequence continues at coordinate 36,547,339 of NW_026575020.1, forward strand.
GGCAGAGACACAGGCAGAGGGAGAAGCAGGTTCCATGCAAGGAGCCCAATAATGTGGGACTCGACCCGGGGACTCCAGGATCACAACCTGAGTCAAAGGTAGATGCTCAACCACTGAGCCACCCAGGCGTCCCCTTTTGCCATTTCTTGCCCTTGAGCCCAGAGCAAGCCACGCCCCTGGGGTGTGGGGCTTCCAGAGGATCTGTGGTGCCTTCTGTCCTGGGGGCCCCAGGAACCCATGACCCTAGCAACCAGAATAACAGACGTGTTGAGGCGGGCGGACGTGTTGAGTGAGAGCCTGGGCACCCCACGCTAGGTGCTTTCACTTGCATTTTCTCCTGTAAAGGAAAAGCAACCTGTGGGTGGGAGCAGAGGGAGCGTCATGGGTGTTAATTCGTGGGGGCAGCTGGCGACAGGCTTTCACACACAGGGAGCCGCTGAGGCACGGGTTCATTTCAGGCTGTGCTGGCCCTGCAGTGTGCCAGGCTCCGTGCTGGGGGTGGGGTTCAGAGCATGAGTCAGGGTGGGGGTCCCATCCCTTGAGGAGTTGCCATGGCAGAAGTGAGACAAGGAGCATCACTCAGGGTGGATTCAGGGAGGCTGCCCTCCCAGCTTCTGCGTAGATGGGCAAAGCCAGACCCAGAACTCCATCCTGGCCTCAAGGCACCAGCGTGGCTGCGGCGGCCAGCTGCTACCAGTCTTCTCAGCAAGGGCTGGGCTGGGCTTAGACCCCAGAGGGGAACGATTTGACCTGGGTGAATGAGGGGGATTCCACCTCCAACCACCTAGAATCCCAGATTTCAAGATATGTATTGTATAAGGGGATGAGGTGGGGTGACAAGGGAACTCCTGGTTTAAAATGCAGGTTCCTAGGCTCCATCCTCGAAGGCTCTGATTCCGTAGGTCTAGGCCCAGGCCCAGGAACCTGCATTTGACTACCAGCCCAGGTGACTCTGGTACAGCAGGTCGGGGCGGGGGGCGGGGGGTGGGGTGCCACTGCCCATTACTGCATTGGAAGAGCCTGGGAGCTCTGGCACCTGCAAACGTGAGGGTGAGCTCCACCTCCATCCCTTCCTTGCTGTGTGGCCTTCAACTTTTTGTTTTTTAAGAATTATTTATTTATTTGAAAGAGAGAGAATGTGAGCAGGGGGAGGGGCAGAGGGAGAGAGAAACAGAATCCTCAAGCAGACTTCCTGCTCAACACGTAGCCCAAAGTGGGGCTCTATCCCAGGACCCTGAGATCATGACCTGAGCCAAAATCAAAAGTCAGACACTTAACCGACTGAGCCACCCAGGTGGCCCTTCAACATTCTTTATGCTGGTGCCTCATGTAGCCATTAGGAGAGACTGGTGGGTGCAGGATTTAAAAGCTCAGGCTCGCCAGTCAGGCCATCGGAGCTTCTGTCCCACCTCTGCTGCTCACTGCCTGTGTGACCTTCCTCAGCCTAATTAACCTCTCTGTGCCACAGCTCCTTCCCCTGCACAGGTGAGGTAATAATAGCACCCACCTCCCTGGACTGTTAATGGAAAATACATGTGTGCTGGCACCCACTGTGGCTCCTGTGCATGAATTCTCAACTCCCCAGCCATATCTCTGCACCTTCCCTCACCCCCACAGCAGCCCAAGGGATCCTGTTAAAGCCTGTGCCCCATTGGCACACACTCCAATCAACAATCCACAGTGGCCTCCTGGTTGGTAGGCCTCTTTCTCACTGTGGCCCACAGCTGCTCAAAGTCCAGCCCATGTCTGTGCCCTTAGCCTGTCCACCACCTGGCCCCTGGCTCACTTGTCCACCCTCTACCAGAAACTCTCCCTGGTTTGGCTCCTTTTCATTCAAGTCTCAGTCCAAATATTAATACTTATTGTGTGCTGACTTTTGTGTTTGATTAGAATATTTGTACTTGCTTATATCTTTCTAAAGAAACTCTGAAAGATTATTTAAAAATTTAGAACAGTGACTATTGGGGATGGGAAACCAGGCAGATAGAGGTGGAGAGAGAAGAGGAGCTTTTCATCTTCTGGGATTTGAATCACGTGAGTACTCTTTATGTTCACACGAAAAAAGTGTATTAATAAATGGACAAATGTAGGTTTTTTTGGCATCTCAGCCTTCTTAGACAGCTTCTCCCTGACCAAACTTACTAAAGCCGCCCCCTTTCCATCACTCTTCACCCTTCACCTGCTTTGTTTTTCAAATCAAAGTGTGTATTTGATTGTGTGTCCCTCCCATTGGAACATCACTCTGTGAGCACAGGGCCATGTCCCATCCCAGGGCCGTGTCAGAGGTGCTTAATAGATCCCTGTGGAAGGAGTGAAAATCATCCCAGAGCTACTCCCACCTGCCCAACTGTGCACTCCTTCACACATACTCCAGAGCCTACTGATGTTGCACCCTGGATTGAAGCTGGCATACCATCATTGCTCAATAAATGTTTGTTGAATGAATAAAAGACCTGTTAATAGATGAATACATAACTTTGAGAAGGACAAGCAAAGCTTTTTAAGAGGAAAACTCTTAGAAGTATTAGGCACAGAGTAGATGCTCAATACATGGTAGCTACTATAATTATTACTAAAGTATAAATTACTTACCTGGGCCTGTGAGCAAGAAGAAGTGAAGCCGGGAGAACCCTGATGAAAAGATGAAACAATTCCAGAGACACAAAATTCTTCTTTGGAGTTTTTTTTCCCCCACTAATTGTATAAGTTCCCTTTACTCTTCAAAAAGTCTCTGCCATATGGTCTCTGCTTGCCCACCCTCCCTGCTATAAGATGTCCCAGACAGTTTGAGGGCCAGGGGGCCCATCGGAGAAGCTACAGTTTCAGACCAGTGGTCAGGAAGCCCACAACCCCCCAACGGTCCAAAGGGGCCACACCCAGGTGCAGGGCGTGGGAGAGAGCAGGGGGTAACCCCCTCCCATTCCCCACCCACCCCAGGGCTCCTCCAAGCCCTCCTCCCAGCAGCCCTGAGAGACCACAGACATGTGGTAGAAAGAATTCAGCCTCTAGAATCTGACAGCCCTGGATCCTGTCCCAGCTCCTGACGTTCCAGCACATTCTGTGCCCCAGTCACCTTACCTACTTTTTGATATGTCTGGTTTTAGGTTCATCCTCACAACATCTTTGGGAAGCAGCTGTATTCCTGCTGCATTTCACAGCTGGGGAGATTGAGGCCAGAGAATCACTTGTTCACGATTACATTGTGAGAGTGTCCCAAGTCCGATGTCACATCAACCTGTCTGCACTCCTCACTGCCTTATGCAGGTGCTCTACCGTGTGATCCTCAGTCTCCCTATCTGTAAAATGGGGGGCTAGAGTCTTCTTTTCAAATTTATCATGAAAACTTCGCTGCTTGGAAATTGACTCATGGAAGAGTCTGAGGAAGGGGCTCATCAGAGGTTTCCTTCCCTCCCTGGTGAAGCCCTATTTCGGCCCCTCATGGAACAGCAGTATTGGACAGGTCACCTCCCCGGTCACCCCAGGAGGACTGAGGATGGCCCGGGAGGCACAGATGGGGCTGCTGGGAGGACCTGCGAGGGCCCAGGGCTCAGCGAGCCTGCATGGGGAGGGGCTGGGGCAAGAAAAAGGCGAAGACTGGTCCTATCTGCTGCGCCCCTGCACACCTCGTCACCACGGCGACGCGGTGCCTGCGGCCTCCATCCTCTAACAGAGCCCACGAGGAGCTCAGAGCTCGCAAAGGAGGGGTGGAGAAAGACAGGAGAGCAACCCCCTCCCATCTTTTCTTTCTTCCTTGCAGTGTTGTTTTGGGGGTTTTGTTTTTTGTTTTTTTGCTTCAAATCCAGCCACTGTGTGGTCCTGTCCGGGGCCTCCCGCCTCCTCCCACCTCCTTACTGGTGACTGTCACACGACAGACATTTTTAGTGGTGACAGCTGGCCTTGTGGAACTCGGCTCCAGTACGGGAATGGTTTTTAAAAAAAGAGTGAGCCAAACCACCGCCACTTTAAATAGCAATGCAGCAGGGAGGAGAGGCAGGCTAGCGCGTGCAGGAGCTCCGGCTGGGTTTCCGCACACGGTGCTGGTGGAGGAAGGGCCAAGCCCAGAGGACCTCAGGGCTGATCCTTCTCGCCTCTGCATTTGCGGGAGGGAGAAACTGAGGCCCCAGAAGGTGGATGTCACACCGCAGATCACAGGCTTGTGAGCAGAAAGGCTGTGACTCCACCCGGGTGTGTGCGGGTATGACCAGCACCAGGCTCTTCCTTGCGACAAGGCTCCACCTCCCAATGCCACCTGCCCTTTCCTGACCTTGGAGAGAACCCACTACGATAGGGGTGATGGTGATGGCTTCCAAGACCCCAGTGCTCCCAGATAGGAGCACCAAGAGGGCAGAGGCCCCAAGGGCCTAAGACAAGCCCTGTCTCTGCAGGAGCTCTGGTAACATTTGCAAGGCAATGGCAGCTACAGGCTAGGATTCCCAGGGGTCCTCCAGCATCCCCTAAACCCTCATATTTGTAGCCGCAGGATCTGGAGCCCGTTGGACTGCTCTCTGTCCAGTCACACACCACGTCCTGGCCCCTTCCGTTCCCCCAAAATTCCCTTTCGTAGCTTGACACTGACCATCATGGGGGTACCGACCCCATGGAAATGGGCAAATGCTACAAATCAGAGCTTCTCTTCTCCTGGGGGCGCTGGGTGCTGTCCATCTACCAGCACACACGCCACTGTCCAGGCCCAGGCACCCAGTGGCACCCACGGTTTCGCAGTCATCACAAGAATCACCTCTGGAGTCCAAGGGACCCAGGCTCCAACTTTGCCCCTTCTGCAACTCACTGTGCAAACTTGGGCGGGTCACTCCTCCATGCCGAGCCTCGCTAGCTCCTCTGTAAAATGGGCATGAGGGTAGCCGGACACACCTCACGCCAAGAATAGAGGGGGAATAGTGCAGGGTGCTCAGTGGAGGACAAGCCTTCAGGAGCAGCAGCCGTTCTTACCATCACTGCAGTTATGTGGCTCTCTTTGTCTCCACCATCCTGTTTCCCCCCCTGGACCCCTGCCCTTTGCCTCTGTCATCACTAAGGGGCAACTGATGCTCAGTACAGAGAGCACTGCCAGTTGGGCCTGAGCAGAGAAAACAGAGGAGGAGGCCCCCCTTCTTTGCTCTGGACATCGCGTTTCTCTTTGTGCGCCCTAAGAATGAATTCCCCAAGGCTGCCCGACCGCCCCTTCCCTCTGCCCTTCTCTGCTGTAATTGCCTCCATGACCCTAACCTTCAATGCTGTATGGGCCGGTTTGATGCCCACCTCCACCCCCAGAATGTGGGCTCCATGAGGAAAGAGTGTTTGCTGCAACATCCGGGGTCTAGATGGGTGCCTGGCACATCGGGAGCAAGAATGTGCCCTGAGAGGCACCTCAGCCAACAGCGTCTCCGAGGCATATGCCAAAGCAACCTGGAAAATTGTGGGTTGGGGATGTTCAAACTTCAAGAAGGGAAACGTGAAGCAGGAGGGGAAAGATGAGAGAATACTTCTGCATAGCAAGGGGAATGTCTTGTACCCTAAGAACCTCAGTGTACACATGACCTCCTTATGCCCTCCTCTGCAGAACCCACTGGGTGTCTCTCCTTTGATCCTCCCAACACCCTGGGAGGTGGATTTTTTTGTTATCTCCCCATTCCATTTTACAGAGGGCACTGCAGCCCAGAGAGGTGAATCCACTTGCCCAAGGCCACACAGCACCAAGTGTAGGACCCCAGAGACTGTACTCTTGCTAGTAACAACCTATTAAAAATTTCCAGCCCTGGGGCGCATGGTTGGCTCAGTTGGTTAAGCATCTGACTCTTTATTTTGGCTCGGGTCATGATCTCAGAGTCATGGGATCAAGCTCCATGTCAGGCTCCTCACTGAGTGAGGAGTCTGCTTGGGATTTTCTCTCTCCCTCTCCCTCTGCCACTCCCCCACTTGCATGTGTGCTCTCTCGCTCTTGCTCTCTCTCACACAAATAAATCTTTAAAGAAAATAAAAATCTCTAGCCCTGGGATCCCTGGGTGGCGCAGCGGTTTAGCGCCTGCCTTTGGCCCAGGGCGTGATCCTGGAGACCCAGGATCGAATCCCACGTCGGGCTCCCGGTGCATGGAGCCTGCTTCTCCCTCTGCCTATGTCTCTCTGCCTCTCTCCCTCTCTCTCTGTGACTATCATAAATAAATAAAAATTAAAAAAAAATTAAAAAAAAAATCTCTAGCCCTGTCCAAAAGAGTCTTCCTGCATCAGGGCAACGAGAGAGAGCCTTCTTCACCGGGAGGGAGATCAGAAATGAAACAGGCTGGATGTGAAGCAGGGAGAATTCAAGAAGACGCTGAGCAAGGCTTAGAAAGGGACAGGGGGACAGGGTTCCTGCACTGGGCGGGGGTGGGAGTGAAGAGAGGGACTGGAGGGCCTCTGCGGAAATCCATACCCCAGGCTGGGAACTGTGGTCAGTGTCCGTAAATAACAGAGTTACTCTATGTTTTGAGGCTTAGAAAAGAAAAAAGAATGCTAGTAAGTTAAATAAATGTATCAGCATGTCATGGTATGCATTGAGAAACACATTTTTACATGAAAAAATCTTTGGTGGGGTGCCTGGGTGGCTCAGTCAGTTGGGCGTCTGCCTTTGGCTTGGGTCATAATCTCAGGGTCCTGGGATCGGGCCCCACATGGGGCTCCTTGCTCACCTGGGAGTCTGCCTCTCCCTCTGCCCCTGCTTGGTGCTCTCTCTTTCTCACCCATTCTGTCTCTCAAATAAATAAAATATTTTTAAAAAAATTAAATTAAATTAAATTAAAAAATAAAATCTCTGGTTAATAATATCTAATATTTTTAGAGTGACTATATGCCAGACTCTAACAAATATTTTAATATATTAAATTTGTATTTTTAAATGTTATCTTGTTTAATCCTCCCAGTGATCCTGTGTAGGGGTACTACCATCATACATGTGGATCGGTCAGGCTTCTGCTACAACACTGCTGTGTAACGAACAACCCCACTAATCCACTGGCTTGCCACATTTCTCCTCCTCTCTTATAGGTCTGCAGGTCAACTGGGCTGGCTCTAGTGGGTCGGCTGGATTCAGCAACAGGACACAGCTCAGATTCAGGTCAACGTTAAGTGCATGTCTCCTTCTAGAACCATCAGCTCCCTATGCCCTGTGTGCCTCATAGCACATGGCAGAGGCTTAAGCAGCCAGGCCAAAAACCCAACCATATTTCAAGCCAATGCTTTTGTCACATCCACTAATAGCAGATCAACCAAACCAAGTCAGGTGGCCAAGGCCTCAATTCAGCAGGCTGGGGAAACAGACCCTACCTATGCCAGAGGCAGGGACCACAAAGTTACATGGCGAAGAGCATGGATGTATAACTCTATTACAGGAGAGAGTGAAAATTTAAGAATGATGTCCAGGGCAGCCCAGGTGGCTCAGTGGTTTAAGGCTGCCTTCGGCCCAGGGCCTGATCCTGGAGTCCCAGGTTCGAGTCCCACGTCGTGCTCCCTGCATGGAGCCTGCTTCTCCCTCTACTTGTGTCTCTGCCTCTCTCTCTTTCTCTCTGTCTCTCAAGAATAAATAAATAAAATATTTTTTAAAAAGAATTATGTCCAATATGCCTGCAAGAGGTTTCACAAGTGAGAACACAGGGCCTCACATGGGGACACAAGTAGCCCAAGGTGACACCACTGTTACCATGATTCCAACTGGGATTCTGGCCCAAGCTGTCTGACATCAAAGCCCCTCTGTTCCATGGCTTGTCAGGCAATCCCTGGCACATAATAGGTGCTCAGTAAATTATTGGTTTGTTATCAAAGTGCACACTTCAAACAGGTGCCATTTCTTGCACGTCCATTAAAAGAATCTTTTGAAAAGAAAAAAAATAATCAGTCAATAAATGAAATGTTGGTACCTGGTACAATATTTGATTCTGAAGAGCCTCAGCTGGGGCAGGAGCTTAGCATCCACAGCGAGAACCTGGGAGGCTCTAGGGAGCTCCACAGGGGCTGGCCACAGAGAGGGGAGGTCAGGCCCACATGGAGGCTGCCCCTGAAGAAGAGGCCAAAGGGAGGCCTGGCTCTCCTTAAGAACCAAAGGCTGAGATTGAGAGAGAGAGAGAGAGAGAGAACGGCCAGCCTGAAGATGGAGCAGCGGAGTCTAAGGGGAAGGAGGATCCACTGCTCATTGGGACCTGCACCAGCCACCTCTCCCACGAAGGCAAATTAGGTGAGGCACTCGAGCCAGCCAGTGAGCACAGGAGGTCCAGGGGACTCAGGGTCGAGGCTGTGGTCCAAGGTCAGCTCCAACATGACATCTGCCCTTTCATCTTTTGGGTTGCGGAAGTGAGCAGTGGGGGTGGGGTGGGTGGATAGTGAGGTTCTAGCTCTGCCCACTGGAGCCCTTTGCTTTGTGACCCAAAACCAAAAAAAAAAAAAAAAAAACAATGCCTCTGAGCCTCAGCTTCCTCCCAATTAAAAAAGTGGGGGCACCCGGGTGGCTCAGTCAGTGAAGTGCATCCAACTCCTGGGCGATGGGTACCCATGTTCATTATCCTATTCTCTCCATTTCTGCTAAGTGCTTGGAGAGTTCCATCTGAGAAGGTGAAGTGCATCCAACTCCTGGGCATCCACACTGGGCGTGGAGCCCTGCTTGGGATTCTCTCTCTCTCTCTCTCTCTCTCTGCCCCTCTCCACCTCTCTCTCTCCCTCTGCCTCTCTAAAAAAAAGGAGGAGGCGGGGAGATGGTCAATAAAAGGTAAGGCTTGAGCATCTTCCTAGACACGGTATCACATGGTGCCCAAACCTAGAGCTGGGACACCCCAGTTCACGGGTGAAGGAGTGGCAGCATCGGGCTGTCTCCACTGGGCAGCCCCTCATGAATTAATGCACTCCAGCAGTGCTGGGTGACCGGTTGCCAACCTCCCCCACCAAAAAAAAGAGAAAACGGAGGGTATTGTGCCTAGTGAGGAAACACTCCGCAGAAACAGCGAGCCCGAACCAGGACCAGCCTCTAGACCCAAACGGCAATTTACAGAAAATACAAGGAGCACAGACATAGGTGAGAAAACACGGTGGGGACCTGGCCAGCAAAGTCCAGCCCGAGGGAGACTCTCCAGGACAAATACATCACAAGGAAGACAATATGGGGTCAGGGGGCCTATTTAAGAAGCGATTTAAAACACCGATCTCAACGTGCGGCCCTTAATTTAGATCCTGGTTCAAATGAAAATAATTCTGTAGGAATGCATGTGGTATATATGTCACATAATATGCAATTACATATTAAATACATAAATATAATTATAGATTAAATGCCTAGTGTGTGAATACGCTAAATACTACACAAAAAAAGATATGTGTTTATATTTTAAATATAAATGGAGGCCATTGGAAATTTGATGACACTACCTATGCATCCCACATATATAATTATATGTGAAATATATTTACACTTAAAAGAAATGCAATGATATTGATTCGAGTTTGGGAGGCATTGTAGCTACGTGTTACATTTTGAAAGGCCCTGATTTCTAGAGCTGCATACTGAAGTATTTCCAGATTAAAAAATATATATATATCAAGGCTGGGAGTTGCTTCAAAGGAAATAGGGAAAGGAATCGGTGGGGACAGGTGAGGTGACCTGTGAGTGTTGGTGCACCTGGGCAATGGGTACCCGCGTTCATTATCCTATTCTCTCCATTTCTGCTAAGTGCTTGGAGAGTTCCATCTGAGAAGGTGAAAGCTCCCACCATAAAAAAAAATGTAGAAAGGGATTGTTGGGTTTTTTTTCTGATATTTTTTATTGTGGTAAAATACAGATCATGTAAAATTGGCCATCCTGACCACTCTTAAGTGCACAGTTCAGCAGCACAAAGTACATTCACGCCGTCCATCTCCAGACCTCTTTCCTTCCTGCGAAACTGAGATCCTGTCCCCGTTGACCCCTGGCAACCGCCGTCCCACCTTCTACCCCTGATGACCCCAGGTCCCCCACACCAGTGGAATCACACAGGACTTGTTCTTTTGTGACTGGCCTCCCTGGCTTAGACTATGTCCTCTGGGCTTTGCCCGAGGAGGCAGCAGGAGGCAACATCACCTCCCTTTTGAAGGCCAACTAATATTCTGTTGTTCCGATAGGCCAACCACATCATGTCCAATTGTCCATTCGTCCGTCCATCTGTCGGTGGACACATGGACTCTTTCCACATTATAACACCGTGACTCATGCTGCTATGAACATGGCAGTACAGGTATCTGTTTTTTCTAAGTCTCTCTGAGAAGATCCTAGGGGCGGCCCCCTTTCCAGAAGTGGGAACTCGGGAACCATCATTCCTGCCACACTCAAAATAAAATGTATCAAGCACCTGCTAAGACAGCGTGGACATTGAAGTGAGCAAGGTGGATGCACTGGGTACTACTAGAGCCACCTGTCCCACGGAGCCCCTGTCCCACAGGGTCCAGCCGGCCTCAGGGCCTTCGAGGCAGGGGGGCAGGGCAAGCACAGCCTACACTTTCGGGGGGCTCTGGCTGAGTGGTGGTGGGCCAAAAGGGGACAGTGCTCACCAGGGGGGTATCACATTCACCGGCCAAGCGAAGGGCAGGGGCAGGACCATTCTGCCCAGCCTATTGGAGTCATCACCCCACAGCCATCCAGGAAGGGACCCTCTCTGCCCCGCCACCCCTCCCTCTCCACAGCCCACCTTGGAACTCTGGAATCTCAGGGGAAGCCTCAGCTGTCAGCACAGCACAGCGAGGCTCAGGGGTCCAGTCTGCTTAATCGGAAGCTAAGCCTGCAGGCAAACTTCTGGGGAGAGTGGGGGTGTCTCTCTCTCCTCGTTTTTCTACTCAGTGCCCAGGAAATGAGGTGATTCTTGGAGTGGTGAGGGCTTCTCTTCAGAAGCCAAGAAAGCTTGGACCCATGCATTTCCTGCACCGATCGTGAGCCCCCGTGTGCCAAGACCTGAGCTTCAGATTTCTGGTCTCAGGGGGAATCACAGTCAAGCTGGAGACTCAGACACACCCGCTGGTAGTGCAGCAGCAAATGCCATGAAGAGTGAGGGGCAGGCCCAGAAAGGGGCCCAGTCTCCACCGAAACAGGGTACCTGGACTGACTCACAGAGGCTGGAAGGGTGCCAGACCTCCAGGGACTCAGAGGGGAGGGTGGCCACTGTTCAGTGTGAGTCTGAGCCTCAGAAAAGAGGCTGGGGGAGGGGGCAGGGCCAGAGAATGAAAAGCCTGTTAGCAAAGGAAGAGAGTCTGGGGCAATAGGGAGCCACTGAAGACTGTTTGGCAAGGGATACCTGAGCAGATAATGCCCTCAAAGGTTCCATCGCTCTGGCTGCCAGGGTGAAGATGGGAGAGGGCAGGCTGGGGGAGGGCACAGGGGTTGAGGGTCCCACAGCAATCACCCAGTGTCTCCATCCCAATCCTGGGAACCACCTGCAGGGCAAGCCCCCATCCCACACACAGCCTGGAAACTCCAGAACTCTCCAGGGCTTCGTCTTTGGCCTCCACCCCAACCTCCTCCCAAGGACGCAGCTAAAGACACAGAGCCCCAGGAGGACTCACGTGGGCCTGAGCAGTTAAGAACTTGGGATGGGGGATCCCTGGGTGGCACAGCGGTTTGGCGCCTGCCTTTGGCCCAGGGCGCGATCCTGGAGACCCCGGATCGAATCCCACGTCGGGCTCCCGGTGCATGGAGCCTGCTTCTCCCTCTGCCTGTGTCTCTGCCTCTCTCTCTCTCTCTCTCTCTGTGACTATCATAAATAAATAAACATTAAAAAAAAAAAAAAAGAACTTGGGATGGAAGTCAGAGAGCCCTGCTGGCCCCTTGGTGTTCATGAAGCCTCAAGAAGGTTGCCACCACTGGGCCTCAGTTTCCTCACCTATCAATGGGCATATGTACATTCTCCCCCTCCAGGGAGGTGAAGAGAACCAATGAGAAATAAGCACCAAGTTCTAGCACAGTGCTTGCTGGACAAATGTTGGTGACTGATTACCAGTGAATATTACTATTACATACAGCCCGACAGTCCCTAAAATCCCAACCCCTCCACCACGGGGGAGCAGGGTTCAACTGATCCTGGTCTTCTCTGACCTGCCTTTTTCTGACTCCTTCTGCTCAATTCTCTAACCGGTGAAATCCTGCCTTGCCTCAGAGCCCTGCACAAAAGTCACCTCCTCCAGAAAGCCTGCCAGGATTCCCCCTTCCCCACAACATGGAAATTCTCACATCCACAGCCCCCAGCACTCACCTCTGAGGCAGCTCCTAGCTTCCCTAGCCATGAAAAGCTTGTGTCACCTTGTCACCTCCCCCTTCCAGCCAAGAGGGCTGAGGTCCTAGCATAGAGGCTGGTATGAAGCAAGAGTTGAACAAACGTGGGATGGAAGAGTAGAAGATGGACAGATAAGTGGGTGAAACAAGTATAGAAACCCGACTCAAACTTGCGTAAGCCAAAGCAGATAGCGGGCTCAGGCAAGGCTGGATCCAGGTGCTCAAATACTATCATCTCTTTTTCTCTCCCTCTCTGTCCTTCCCTCTACCGTGCTGGCTTCATCTTCGCACAGGTGTCCATGTGGTTGACCCCGGCAATAAACCCTACCAGCCCAGACTGCCAGCAGAAAGACAGCCTCACCTTCCCAGGCCTGCCTCACGCTGGCAGGCCTTGGGTCACATGATGGCGCCCACCAAGCCCTGTGGCCAGAAGGATGGCCAGGCCAGGATCACATGCTTGTCCCCAACAGAGGATGGGGAACCACATGACCTGGGGAACTGAGGGGGAGGGCTGGGTGCTGGGCAGGTAAAAACAACAGCTGCGGGGGGGGGGGGGGCGCCCCTGCCCCGCCTCAACATTCCCAGTGTCACCCCCTGGGGTGAATCTGCAGGCTGCTCTGGGGGAAAGTGAAGGGTAGACAGGGGGCCCTCTTCAGAGAACTCAGCCCCAAAGAGGAAACCCACACGTAAACACATCACTGGGAGCCTCACCACTGTCGTCAGCCAGAGCAGATGGCCCACGGAAGGTGTCCGCAGAGGAGGCTGGCCCCTTGGCTGGGGGGGAAGGGGGGGGCCTTGTCTCCCAACCCTCCTCCCTCAGGGGTCCTTGGCCCCCACCACCCCCACAAGGCAGCAACCCAGACTCAGAGAGAGGAGGCCTGACTTGGTCCTGATTCCAGCAGAGGGTTTCAGGGTGAGGGGGGCGCCCAAGGGAAGAGTGCCACCTTCCCAGCCCGTAGCAGGCACTCAGGCAGTGATAACTGGAGTCAGAGACCACACAAGTGTTCCAAAGCAGTTCTCCCCTCCTCCCTCCCAAGGACAAAGACAGGACAGTGACAACAAGAACTGCCCCGGACTGGGCACTGGGCAGGCCCTGTGCCACTCTACGACACAGCTAGCATCCTCAGTATCTTACAGGCAGGGACCCTGGGATCAGAGAAGGGGTGTCACCCGCCCAGTGTCACATGGTGAGACTGAGCTGGGACTGGGCCCCGGGTCTGGGTGCTCGCAGAGCGGTGTCCCCGACACTCTGCTGCTTCCTTCCACTCTAGACCAATGGCCCTCGCACTCGGTCCTGGCGCCTCTGCCCTGGAAGCTGCTGAAAATCCCATATTCCCCGGGCCCCTCCTCAGACCTGCTGCAGCCCTGGAATCTGCATTAACCGCCCTCCTGGAGATTCCGAGACAGCCAGACCTGCAGGCATCTGGGAACACCATCTGGTTTCCAGAATATCAGCTCAGAAATCCCGCCAAAGGGGTGAGGATTCAGGTGCAGATAATTCTCATTCCTCAGAAGCCCAAGCATCCCACTGGTGAGAGGACCTCTGAGGGAGAGGTGCCACCGCTGTCCCTCCCCATCCTTCGTGGTCCCACACACCCAAAGTTTTTAACTGAGATACTCAATCCCTTCTCGGGTTCCAACACAGATGTGCAATTCCCACCAGGACTGGGGCAGCAGGGTGGGAAGGGGGGTCCTCCGGCCAAGTCTTTCCGCGTGTTCCAATCTCTTCATGAAGAAGAGTCCGCCAAGCCTGGAGAGAGAGTCTTCCCTGCGCGTGTGAAGAGGTAATCGATTTGCTTCCCCATTCTTTATTAATCAAAGGCAAACCACAGCCAGCCAGGCCTCTGATCTAGGGAGCGGGGCCACACGGAAAGGGTGCCATTCTTGCCCAGGGTGCGGACACCCAGCACCTCTGATGGGGCACGGGGCCTTCATTCCCGCTGAGCTTCCTCAAGTGTCCAGAACACTCCCCAGAAGCCAAAGGGCCCAGCACACCAGGTAGGAAGCTGGGGCTCCCGGCAGGGAGTGCTGAGCGGAAGGGATGAGTAGGCCAAGAACAATCTGCCAAGGTTACCGCGGAGGCAAAGCCCAGGTGCTGTCAGCTGAGGCCGGGGCTTCCTGCTTTTCTCTTAGATGTGACCAGAGCCTGGGAGCACATCCCCATCCCTGGGAGTCTCTTGGCCACAGCGCCAGAGCTGGGAAAACAAGACCAGCAACCCAGTTAAAGCCCACTTTTGCAAACATGCTCCCCCCCCGACGGGAACTCACTGGGCCTGAGAACCCCCAACATCTGGCCTGAATCCTTCCCGTTTCTGTCACATCTGGGATGGGGCGGGGTGGGGGCATAGAAACGACCCCCCCCCCGATTTCCCACCACTGGCTTCTGACAGCTGAAGAGCCCGATGTAGGAAAGGCTTGTCTGGGATCTCACAGGGGCTCACTCAGCAGAAATTTGCAAAGAGCCTCAGTTTCCCTTCTAAGTAACAAGGATGCCGAACCCTCCCTCATCCCCCATCTCCCTGCCCAGCTCCTGGGACAAGCCAGGACCCTGAAACAGGAGGGGGTAGGGGGCTGAGTCCAGGCCCTGCCACTGAGCCCCAGCCAAGCCTGGGCTCTGGGTCCTGCCCAAAAAAGCCACCCACTCACTTGAGATTAAACAGACACTCCTCTCCTCGGTTCCAGCTCCTTCGGAGGCCCCCACGTACCTCACCACCTCTCACACTGGCCCCCTCCCCACTGTCCTCTGCCTTCTGGACACCCCTCTCCTACTGCTCCAAAAGCCCCAAGTCCCCTCTGGCCCTAGGGCCTCCCCCCATGCTGTTCCCTCAGATTGGAACACCCTTCCCTGGTCCTGACCTGGCCAAGCCTGGTGTCTGTCCATTGAAGGCTTGCCCATACCTGGGGTCTCGTTCCGACCCCTGTGCCCGCCCCAAACTCTGTTAGGGTCAGCTTATGTGTTACTGATGGCTGAATGGCTCTGATTCCCCCCTCGCCCCCACCCTGACCCACCCTGACCGTTAGCACTGTGTACCCAGAGGGCCAGACACAGTTCACAGTAGGTGCTCAGCCAGCGGAGAATGGCAAGGTTCCCGCCAGATCACGGGTTTTGGGGGGTATGGGGGTGTAGTCGGACGCCGCCGGGGCTGAGGTTACAGAGCGGAGGGTGAACGAGTCCAGGCTGGGGCAGGCGCCCGGCCCCGCCCCTTAAAGGGTCCTGGAGAACTCGACGGAGCCGTCCCGGGGTCCCCGGCGTCGTGAGGTTTAATCCAAAGGGCCTTCCACGCACCCAGACCCCACAGGGCAGGGGACCTGGGCTCCCCGCCGACAGCGCGCCCGCGCACTCCCGGCGGCTCCCTGCAGGTCCGCGCCCGCGGTGGCGCGCCCCGGGCCGAGGGGTTGAACTACAATTCCCATGATGCCCCGCTCCGCGGCGGGCCCGGGCGGAGCGAGCGCCGGCGGCACCGCCCCTCGCGGCCTTCTGGGAGTTGTAGTTCTCCCCGGAGGAGCGCGGCCTGGGGACTAGGGCGTCTAGGCGTTCGCTCTGGGAAATAGGGAGGCTACGAAGCTCCCGCGGGAAGGGAGGGGCTGAGGGACACGGCTGCCTGCTGGCCTGGCTGCAGGGCCTTTCTCTCCAGCAGCCTCTCTCCCAGCATTGTTTCATAACAATAACAGCGACTCAATTTTGTGAGCACCTACTATGTGCTGGACCCAGTACCAATCTCCGGGAGGATAGAGGAAGACAGACATGGTCCCCGTGTTTGTGAGCGCCCAGTCCAGGCAGGGAGGCCGACACGGGACATTTAATTGCACAAGTACTTAATTACTTGTGCCGGATCCAGAGGAGTACAGCATAAGGCTATAATAGCTAATAGCAGGAGTGACAGGGAGGGTGGTGGTGACTATTTTCTGAGCCAAAGAGACGCAGAGAGTAGACAATGGGCTGGAATCTTTGCAATTCAAAGGGTGAATTTGATGGGTGGGGTGAGAAAATCAAGTCCCATCCTTGCCAACTTCTTCATTATTCCCAAGAAGAAATTGTCCCAGAGAGACGAGGGGACTTGCCTCTCACCCAGCCTTGCACGCAGTGGGTGTGAGGAAGAGTTCCAGGCGCAGACATCTAATGCCCAGAGTCCTCCCTCTGTTGGGCAGAGCCCAGCCCTTACTCTGCCGAAGGTCTTCACCTCCCTGAAACTGTTTCCCCCTCAGTGACCCTCGTGGGGTAATTCTAGCAGAAAAACCAAAGATGATGGATATGCAACCAGCGTTTTACAAGCAGGAGAGGTGCCAGTGTGAGTCACTTTCCGTTCTGTGCCCCAATGTGATGCCGTGGGACAGCCAGGAGCCATCTGCGGACTGCCGCCAGGTGCCAGCCGGGAGACAGGCTGCAGGGCTGGAGGTCCGCAAAGGAGAGAGACCCTCAGGGCTCGAAGCCCTTCTCTGAGGAGCCAAAGTTTCATCTGAGCCCTGAGGTTGAGGACAACCCAGTCAAGTCTCTAAGGCAAGCAAGCATGGAATGTTATGTTCCCGAAGACATGTCACAGGTGTTTAGGTGAAACCGCAGAGCTTCAGTGCATATTGGACCATGTCACCCCTCCTATAAAGCCATCCATGGCTCCCATCAGCCGTCCACATGATGTCCACAACCCTTAGCCTGACCCTTGCCCACTACTTGGCCTTCTGTTTCGGAATTCACCAAGCCCTTCCCTCCAAGGGGGCCTTAGCAGACCTTTGGCCAAAGCTATGAATTGGCAACCCAACAGGCACTTCTCCCTTTCTTCCCTCTGCTGTAGAGACAAGAAAATTTAAAAACTCCATTTCCTCAGCATTTCCTGCAGTTCAAGGTCACCATGTACCCTGGTTCCAGCCAATGAGATAGAACAGAAGCCCCTGGAGAGAATCCCCTTCATGAATAAAGAGATGGAGTCTGGCAGGCAAAGGCCTTTTCATCCTCTGCCCTTTGGCCTCTTGCTCTTTCCCTTCTTTCTGCCTGGAACACAGACTCAAGGCCTGGAGATTTAGCAGCCATGTTATGGTTATGAGGTAACAACGTGAGACCTCCCCATTGAAGATAGCAAAAAGGAAGACAGAAAGAGCCAAGGTGCCTGGTGGCATCTGTAAGCCACCACACCCACCCCTTATGGCTCAGCTCGGGCTTATCCCTGTCTAAGTCAAAATCCCTCACCTGTTTAGGCTACTGTAGTAGAATTTCTTTTTTTTTTTTTTAATTTTTATTTATTTATGATAGTCAGAGAGAGAGAGAGAGAGAGAGAGAGAGAGAGGCGCAGAGACATAGGCAGAGGGAGAAGCAGGCTCCATGCACCGGGAGCCCGATGTGGGATTCGATCCTGGGTCTCCAGGATCGCGCCCTGGGCCAAAGGCAGGCGCCAAACCGCTGCGCCACCCAGGGATCCCTGTAGTAGAATTTCTTTATCTGCAATTAACATGATGCTGACAATACACAACCTGGCCGGAGTGTCCCTTGCTTAGTGCCAGTCTTATTTGTCTCCTTACAAATCCTACAGGATGCTTATTGTACTCCAGTCTGTATGCTGGCCTCTTTGGGTTCTTTGACCAGGCTGAACTCATTCCTGCCCCAGGACCTTTGCACTGCCCCCCACCTACTCATGGCTGGCACCTTCCATCATTAAGGGCTCAGCTTCAGTGCCACCTTCAAAAGGCCCTCCACGCCCACTGCACAATCTCAGGGGGTCCCCCCAGACACCTCTACCGCGTGACCCTGCCTATTTTTACCACCATTCCTTATTGCTAGCTGATCCTCTCTGGCATTTTCATTTCTTCATTTGCTTATGATACAGAATGTGAGTTTTGTGGGAAGGGGTCAGGATTTTTGCCTGTATCACTTACCCCTGCATCCCGGGTGCCAGACAAATAGTAGGCATTCACTAAAGGTTTGTTGGATTCATTAAGTAATTAATGCTGCTGTCTCTGCCCCATGTGCTCTCTCTCCCGCTTCACTTGGGAACTCCATGCCTTCCTTAGAGCCATCTCCTCCTAGGAAAGCCTTACTGGTGTCCGGACATGGGCCGGGTCAGGTCTGGTTCCCACACCTGTGACTGTCAGTGTCTCTCCTCCCCTGCCCTTTCACTCACGTTTGTAAGAGGGTGACAGCCCCTTCTGTTAGATGCCATATCCCATCCAGGATGTAACATCCAAGAGGGCAGAACCCATCTTCTTTGGTTCCAGTTTCATGGCCCATGCCTGGCACAGGCGGATGTGTTGGTCAAGTGAATGAATGACAGGAGCTACTTGCTGACTGTGCCAAGCACTGGGGAAGGGGCTACTTCAGTACTTGATCTTGTTCTTTTTTTTTATTTATTTATTCATGAGCGACACAGAGAGAGAGAGAGACAGAGAGAGACACAAGCAGAGGGAGAAGCAGGTTCCATGCAGGGAGCCCGATGTGGGACTCGATCGCAGGACCCCAGGATTGCACCCTGAGCCGAAGGCAGTCAACCACTGAGCCACCCAGGTGCCCCAAGATCTTGGTCTTGACGGCAGGGATCACTTATAGTCCCATCCACCCCCACCAGGCCCCACCCCCACCACACTCCCTGCTACAGGTAAAACTAAATCAGATCTGCCTTGTTCTGAACAAAGGGGCAGCTGCCCAGACGGGCGCCTGCATCAGCAACGCTAAGCAAAGCCAGCCTGGCTGCATGGCCCAAAGGGCTTTAGGACTGTTCCTCAGCGAGATTTTGCCCCTTCCTTCCACCCCATCCTCCTTCCTCACCCTCTCCCCCCAAATAACAGCACAAACCCTCAGTCCTCACGTGGAATTTTTCGTCTTCAAAGCACTTTTATAAACATGAGCTCATTAGCAGAGCAGCCCCTTGACACCAGGAGGCTGCTCCCTGGGTGTCTTCTGAGTCATAGCACCAGAGTTTACCGACAAAAACAAGTTTTTCCCATAGAGTGAATGTGGCGCCACAGCCAAGATCACTGTGTCTCAGAAAAAAAGGAAGGAGGAAAGAGAGACACGCCGCCTCTGGCAAGAACCAGCAGAGCGCCAGGCCTGGTGTCAGCACCGGGAGAGCTTGGGCACGTGCCCTTGCCTAAAGCCGGAGTACCCCTGGGGGGTAGGGGCCCCAGTGTGCCCCCCACAGCGTGGCACTTCTTCCGGCATCTCTCTCCTGCCCAACATCTGCCTTTCCACCACCCACTCTGTCCCCACCCACGCACACAGCCCCAGCCCAGCCAGCAGGTGACCACTGTGTCCTCACAAAGGAGGGAGGCGGCATCAGCCATCTGGTCCAGAGGGTGGCTGCTTTGGGTGAAGGAAGTAGGGTTCAAATCCCAGATCTTCCACTTACAACCCCAGAGACCCTGGGTGAGCAACTGAGGCTCCATTTCCCCCTCTGAAGAATGGGCCGTGTTGGGACCACATCACTCAGAGCTGGCCACGAGCGGAGTGTGAGATGGTGCGTGACAAGCACCTGTTCTCCGCAAAGGGTGCGGTTTCCAGCCTGGCTGGTGCTAGGGCTCACAGAGGGGTTTCAGAGGCAAGGCCTGCCACGTGGGAGCCTACCACAGAAGTGGGGGCTGTCGCCTTCTCCCTGAGAGAGAGCCTGGTCTTGACCACCCCTGCCTCCATGCCCCACACCAGCTCACGTACAAGAGAGGCATTTAATGAAGGTGCACAGAAACCACCACAAGAGCTAGACCGGCTCATGGTAGAAGCCCTGGGAAGACAGCAATCTAGACACTCCTCTCTGTCCCAGCATACGCTGATGAGTCCTACTGTGTGCTTGGACACTGTGGCCAAAGCTGGTAAAGCGCTGAGGGTCTCCGCACAACACATCCCAGCTGCCTCCTGCTTCATGCTAGAGTGAAAAGGTAGGGATGCACGTGGCCCTCAAATGTGGGCTCCTTGAGAACAGAGACCCTAGCCTCCCACTGGGTGTCTGGTTCACCTTTCTCTTCCCTCCTCACAGAAACTTGCTTTTCAAGTAGGCAACTACAGCTCAGATAAAATATTCACCTCCCTTTGTAAGAATGAGGAGGCTCCTGCTGGGAACATCCAGGAAATCAGTTGTTTTTCTCCTAAAAAAAAGAGAAAACCCTCTGGGGGGAGGGGGGCAGCTTTTGTTCTTTGCCCTTCACTTTTTCTCAATCTTCATCCTAAATTTCCTGCCTGGAATGCTGTCATGATTCCTGGAGGTGAAGCAGCCATTTTGTACCTTAAGGATGAAAGCCCCACACTTGGGTTGGTGGAGCAGGAAGCTGGAGGGGCATGGGGAGAGGCTGCCCCGGGCCTGACTGCATCCTGCAGGACTGTCTGGGTTCTGTGCTTAAGCCATCTCAGTTGGGGTTCTGTGCCATGAAGCTAACAGCAAACCCTGACTCATCACCAGGCCACCCAGGAGACTCGTGGCGCTTCGCACAAGAGCCGGCGCAGGGCAGCTGCTTAATAAACATGAGTGAGCACTGCAGTGATGGATGGATGAGGCAGACCAGACCTGTCAGGTGCCCTGCGCCGCACACAGCAGCACCTAAACTGCAAAGACATAAAGGGGGTAGTGACGGACAATCCCATCAGATCGAGGAGGCCTGGGATCCCGGCCAGCCTCCCCTAGGCCATGCTGTGTGACCCCGAGCAAGTGCCTACCCATCTCCGCGCCTCAGTTTTTCTACCTGAAAAATAAATGTTTGGGACTTTGGGTGGGTCTGTGAGGGCAGTGGCCCCTGAGGTTCTTTCCTTTTTGTGCCAGTGAGAGGGGAAGGGAGCTCCTCTCACCTGTGAATCCAAATTCCATAGAGGGGAGAATAAAAAGAATCAGCTACCAGGTTGGTTACTATCTGGGAAGGGCTGGCCTTGACGAAGCTTGCCCCGTGCCAAATGCTGTGCATCCTCCCCACCAAGTCTTCCCACCACCCTGGGACCCGCAGGCTCTCCTAAGCCCTGTTTAGCAAATGAGGACACTGAGGCTTCAGGGTTAACTAGCTTGACCCACCCTGCCTGGTGAGCGTGTGGCAGGCCAGGGCTGGTGAGCTGGAGGGATGAGATGGGACAGAGGCCTCATCCTCAGGTATGGGGGGGAGGGAGGAGGACCCGCAAGACATGAAGTCATTTTCCCCAGGGTCCCCGGGGAAGGAAGTCAGCAGGCAGTCCCAGGTCTTTCTGCCTCCAGAGCAGGTGCCCCTGACCACCGCACCACCCTCCCCGGAGGAGTTGGCCATGGAGGGTAGGAGGACGGAAGATTGCACAGACACCAGTGTGAACCATGCAGTGTTTGCTCTGCAGAGATGCTCAGAGCCATGGGGACAAAGAAAAGTGAATGGTACGGGGCCCCGTCGATGGCTCAGCGGTTGAGCGTCTGCCTTTGGCCCAGGGCATGATCCTAGAGTCCCGGGATCGGGATCGAGTCCCACATCGGGCTCCCTGCATGGAGCCTGCTTCTCCCTCTGCCTGTGTCTCTGCCTCTCTCTGTGTTTCTCATAAATAAATAATAAAATCTTGAAAAAGAAGAAGAAGAAGAAGAAGAAGAAGAAGAAGAAGAAGAAGAAGAAGAAGAAGGAGAAGAAGAAGTGAATGGAACTGATGAGGATAGTTTGAAGGGGTAGAGCAGGGACAGGTTTGTATTCTGGGCAGGAGCACTGGGCACTTGTTCCACTGTGTTCTCTGCAGGTGGGGGATGACTGACTGTTTTCCCCATCAGTCCGTGAGCTCTTCTAGAATCTTTCTCAGGACTTAGCACAGACCAGGGCCCAGGAGAGGGAGGGAGAAGGACTGAATGAGACCCAGCAGTGCCCCCAGGCACCCCAGGGTGAGCGGGCAATGATGGCAGGAGCTCTTGCACAGTCCTAGCATGACTTCCCCCTGGTTGGCCCTCACCTTTTCCCACATCTCTCATGACTGCAGCCCTCCCTTTCCTCCCCTGTGGGGCAGTGGGGATGTGGAGGCTTGGGAGGGCCGGAAGTGCTGGCTGAACAGGGGAGGCCAGAGAGGAGTCTGGGGAGGGAGGTTAGACTTCTGTTACAGTCAGTGTGACCTTACACTCTTCCCCCAAAATTCTGCATGATTGTCAAACCCTTGGGTGGTTCCAAGGCCAGGCCAGGTTTGAAACCCTCTGACTTAACCTGTGTGAGTCTTAGTTTCCTTATCTGGAAAATAGGGGAGTGAAAGCGCCCCCCCCCTCCCTGGCCCCTCCATCCCTGTAGCATAGCTGTGAAAACAGGGAGATGGTGCTTGGGAGCGATTAGCACAGGGGAAGGGCCCTACACATAAATGGTGGTGACTGCTATTCCACACATTTGACCAGTAAGTGGCCACAGCAACGAGGCCATGGCCCTGACCTCTATGTAGCCCAGGAGATGGGCCAGAGACTCTGCAAGAACCGGAAGATCATTTCGTTTGTGACAAGCCCACTGTGACCAAATAGTCGTTCAGTATCTCCCAGATCATTTTTAAAATGAAAATCCGATCAACAGAGAGGAGAGCCTAATGCAGTAATTAGCAGAGGGGAAAAGCAGAAAAATGGATAAACCAGAAAACAAAAAAATCAGCCTCCTCCACTAACCCCATAAATATGCCCAGCAAGAGGCAAATATTAATTGCTTCTTCCACTGTTTGCAGGATCTATTTGTGTTTGTTTTAACAAATGCTGCAGGAGCCAGCCCCCAAAACCATCTCTTTGAAGTCACCAACAAAACAGACACCTGGCTGGGCTGGACCTGGGAGAGTTTTCTCTTGAAACAAATGCACCCAACTGTCACTTTATTTGTATGATACCGAGGAGTGGAAGGGTGGCTACATTTACCAGGATTGTAAGTACTTGCAGGTATCGGAGCTGTCCAAAACTTGCCTTCTGGAAAATAATAATCCCACAGAACATTTAAAGAATGATCGTGGTATTGGGGCACAAAGACAGTTTCAACAAACTCCAAAGAAAAACACATTCTCAACACAGTGAAACAAAATCTTAAATTAATAGCTAGAGGATTTTCTTTTTTTAAATCTAATTTGGTGGGAATTTGGAAAGTGATTTCCAAAAAATTCTTGAGATAAAAAGGAATTCGAAAGGACATTATATACTATTTAGATGTTTCATACTGTGTGGACATTAGATAAAATGAGAGTGCTGAATGCTGAAACAGGATGCAGCCAAAGCAATACTCAAAAGGAAAATTCATATCCATAAATATACCTAAAGTTTCCTAAGAAAGAGATTCCTTTAAAATAAAAATTTTAAAAGGTGACTTATTCATCAAGCAGCCCCCAATAAGGGGAGAAACTTCTGCCTAGATTGTCTTGCCAAGTTTCCCTAAAGCTCATAAAACCCAAGAAAGTTCATATTTGATTTCCTCTCCAGAAACTCTCCACCTCTAGACTTGGTGATGATGAAGTTCCAGGAGTAACAGAGATGTGTAGATATGCTCTGGGTTTACTATCTGTGATAGACAGAAGAAGAAAGTGAACCAAAGAAAGTCCTATAGAGAACCCTCACTCCCACTTCTGTTCTCATTAGGGGCTGCCTTTGCCTGAAGCTTCCGGAAGGGCACTGGATAAGGACTCTAAGGAGGCCAAAGTTCTAGGCTCTGGTGTTTCCATGCATTAGCTGTGTGACTCTAATCAACTCACCTAACATTTATGTAGCAGTTGGCTTCTGCTACAATGATGCCGTGTAACAAACAACCACAAGCTCTCTGAGGCCTCCTATGCACACACTTATTCTCACATGCACTGGTCTGTAGGTTGACTGAAATTTGGCTGCTCTAGGCCGGGCTCCACCAGGTAGTTCTGTTTCACGATGTGGATCAGTTGAATTTGGTCTCAGGATGTGGGTTGGATTCAAGTCTGTCCCATTTGTCTCCTCATTCTTTTTGGATGAGAAGCTAAATGGGACATAGTTTGTCATAACGTATCACAAAGATGCAAGATGTATAGCAAAGACAAGCAGTACCTCCCCAGGTCTCCTCATAAGCATG
This sequence comes from Nyctereutes procyonoides, assembly GCF_905146905.1. NCBI lineage: Eukaryota > Metazoa > Chordata > Mammalia > Carnivora > Canidae > Nyctereutes > Nyctereutes procyonoides. Next base: position 36,571,535 of record NW_026575020.1, read on the forward strand.
CAGTCTCTGCTCCCCATAGTCCATTGGCCAAAGCAGGTCATATGGCCAAGGCCAAAGTCAGTGGAGCAGGGAAATCTATTCTGCCTCAAGAAGGGGATTGAATAATTGCTGAATAACTCAACCTGTCCTGCCTTCTTAGCCTCGGTTTTCTTATCTATAAAATGAAGTTGATGAAAATTCCTACCTCTTTGTAGGGACAAAACTCTTGAGCTCTGTTCTAAGCTCACCATACCTGAACCCTGCACTGGTTGGCACTGGACTTGGGTTATGTCCCACTGCTGCCCAGTGGGAGGATGGGGCTGCAAATCCTGAAGCTGGGCTTGGAGCCAATGCCACCCAAACCACAGCGTTGTCTCTTGATGGAGAAGAGCCGGAGCCTATATTGGGAAATTCACCACAGAGCCCACTAGCAGTGCCACACATGTTCTTGTTAACGGTCAAATCTCATTGATGAGTTTCCCAAATTGCTTGAGTCTTACTAACACGTCCACAACAGGGATCCCCTCCCATCCTCAGGCCCCTTCTGGTGCTCCAAGCAAGGCTGGCAGCATTAATTTTCCCAGCTGCCTTTTCGGCTTCAATGGTATCTGAGTGCCTCTGGCCTAAGACTAGCCTGGTGGGTGTCCTTGCCCAGAGACAAGAAGATAAAGAGACTCATGCAGGCTCTCTTCACCATCTGGTCTCAGGACAATATTCCCCCAGTCAGAGCAGCCTTATCTTCAAAATCATGAGGAAGCCAAAGGCAGGAGAGTAGAGTGGTGAAACATCTGGATTCTGGGGAAGAAAAAAAACTCAGGTGCAAACTCCACTCTGCCCCTTTCTGACTAAATTTAAGCAAAGCAAGTAAGCTCTGGGAAGCTCAGCTTCCTCATCTGGGAAAAGGGGCTCCTGACTATCATGTGGGGCATCTGCATGGGAGGGTGGAAGGATGATTCAGAACACAGGCTCTGGAATGGGGCGGCATGGGGTTAGAATCTCAGTTCTTCTGATGAAGAATTCCTGAAAGGCTTTGGTCTTTTCATCTGTAAAACGGGAAGATACTAGCTGCCCAATGGGATGCGTGAGATCCCATGCTGTCAACCACTGAGTGCAATGCCTAGTACACACTCAGTCCTCAACAAAGAATGGTTTCCCTCCCTTCTCATGACCCCCCAAAATATCAAGTTGTTTGCCCTAATCAATATGGAACAGAACTAGTCACTAAACATGTAATGATGGGATATGTCGTATAATGTGCTTTATAAAAGTTAACTAGTCCAATGAGTAAAATATCCAGATTTGTCAAAATTTAACATATATCCAGGTTTCAGAGATATAAGAGGATGGGGAGTGTCTTAGAAAAAATTAGTTCAGGGGCACCTGGGTGGCTTAGTGGTTGTGCATCGGCCTTTGGCTCAGGTAGTGATCCCAGGGTCCTGGGAACGAGTCCCGCATGGGGCTCCCCGTGGGAAGCTTGTTCTCCCTGTGCCTGTGTCTCTGCCTCTCTCTGTATTTCTCATGAGTAAATAAATAAAAATCTTTTTTTTAATAATAAAAATCTTTTAAACAAAATTAGTTCAGCATCTGGTAATACAGTAAGAAATCAACATGTTGAATAATGTCTGATTTCATTACCTTGGAGTAGCCTTTTCTCCCCGAAAATGTGCATACCATTGGAGAACACACTGTCCTTTCCCCCTTCTCTTTTGTCCCATAAAGAGTTTAGCACATAGCCAATACTCAACAAATATCTGTTGAAAATGTAAATCAATCTATCCCTCCATTCATCACAGAACCAACGGATGAATCAACAGGACTGCTTGTTGATTTAAGAACTGTGTTCACTACTAGGGGAAGGGTAAGACTGGTTAAAACCTTTTTCTTTTCAAGAGAGACTTCTCGGCTACACTGATATTTAAATATATTTTTATTCACATCTGTGAAGCTAAAACACTTGTTCATCAGGATCCTTTCACACAGGCAATATTTGTTCATTGAACAAACACTAATTGGACATCCATTATTTGCTGGACACTGAGCTGCCAAGCACAGAAACTTCTGTCCCTGCCCTCAGTTTACAGCCCGGAGGCAGAGACACATACACATGTGTAAAAAAAAAAAAAAAAAAAAAAAAAAAGTAAGTAAACAAACATTTTCTTGGTAGTGTGGGATGTGTGATCCATGAATTGGCCAAAGCTCCCCTTTATCTTTCATCAAGGACTGTTTGTCAGTGACAGAGCTGTGCGTTTACTGAACTGGTCTATTCACCTGCTGAGCCCACCTAAGGACTACATTTCCCAGCCTCCCTTGCAGCTAGGTGTCACGAGACTCAATTCTGGCCAAAGAAACTGGGAGGCATGATGATTTGGGTTTTGCTCTAAAACATCCTGCTGAGTCCTCACACTCTCGGTCCTACCGCCTCTGTCTGCGATGCTGCCAGCAAAGAAAACTTCTTGGATGGTGGAACCGCATAATCGGAGGAGCCTAGAACCTGGAGGAAAGCTGTCTGACCTGCCTGTGCTGGATTGCAACGGGAGAAAGAAAGAAACTTATATTGGGTCTAGCCTCTAAGATTTCAGGAACGATTTTTCCTGCAGCGGAGCATAGCCCAACCCCGAACGCTGAAAACCAGTGAAATCAAGTTGAATATATGAACCGAAGCAGCATGGAATGTTCACGGGTCCACACGGACGATCACGAGCCTCAGCTCTCAAAACCTGGGCGCCACCATCTTCCTGCCAAGTGCCTCCCCAGGTGTTGAGTTAAAAGAGCCGACCCTGGAGGCAAACCAGTCTAGATTTCAGTCACTTAACCTCTCTGTGCCCCAGCCTCCTCATCTCTAAAATGGGCATGATAATAAATGTACGTCCGTCATAGATGCTATCATGAAGATTCAATAAGATGGTTTGTGTAAAGAACTTAATGGCCGGTACATAGTAAGTACTCAATAAATAGGCTAAGAAGAGCCACGGGGAGCCACCACCAAGAACACAAAGCAGAGACCCATTTTGCTGCACCCCCACCCCTGGGAGGTCAGTTCTGGAGAAAGGCTTCTGCCCCCAGCACAGACCACAAGGCTCCACTCTCCTCCTACCTGGAAGCCTCTCCCCTTCCTGTCCCTCTCAGCCAAATTAATCCAGCTCCTCTGAGGTCATGGGCAGGGCTCCTGCTCACATTTCCACCCCTCCTGCAGCCAGAGCCGTGTGTGTGTGTGTGTGTGTGTGTGTGTGTGTGTGTGTGTGTGTGTCTGGGAGGGGGTGGGGGAAAGCAGGTGGAAGGGAGGAAAGAGCTGGGTTTCAGAGGACCAAGTGTGCATCCTGCCCCCTATTCCTCCGCTCATTAGGACGCTGCTCAGAAGCTTCTTGTCTCTGTGCCTTGGTGTCCTCAACTGTATGACAAAGGTGATGATAGCACCTGGGTCCCCAAGAAGTTGGATGGGTTCACTGATGACATGGATGTCCAGGGTCCTGCCGGGTGCCTGTTCTCCAGCACAAGGTCCAGAACTAAAATCCTTTTTAGCCCCATGTTTAAAAAAATAAAAAGGAGCTTGCGAGATGAATTGAGGACAGATGATCGGTACTCACTGGGCTGTCTCTCCCTCCCACACTCTCTTCACACTCACACACTCACACACACACTTGAGAAATGATTTTTTTTTTTTTGAGAAATGCTCTCAAAACAAAACAAAAACTCTGCTTTGTTCCGTGTAAGCAGCATTAAAAATTCACCAGTTGTGGGGAGCGAGAGGGACAGGAGTGCAGGCTGAGCTCGGCACAGATTGCCAGAGTTTGGACCAGTGATTCAGGGACTCGGGCTTTGGGGAGACCCCCAGGGGAGAGCATTGGGGTCTTGGGGACCCTCTGCCCAGGAGGCCTTGTGAGGCTGCTCACTTTCCCCTCCTGCTAGTCCCCATCACAAAGCCTTGTTTACTTCCTTTATCACCCTCCTTACAATCTTGTTTATTTCTCTGCTTGTTTGTTTCTTGTTTGCTTCCCATCTGGTCTGGAATGTAAGTAACATGGACTGGACGGGGACTGCGGTGGTTCTAGGAGCTGATGCAGAGCCAGGCACATAGTAGGCACTTAATATTTGTGAAAGAACCAAAGGGCAAGAGTCCATAAATAAGCAAACGGATGAATGGACAAGAGAGCAACGGCGAGGCACAGGGCATCAAGAATGGATGATGACAGCCCTTCCCTAGCTTGGACCAGGGCCAGTACCCATGCAGCGGCGTGGGAATATGTGTGGCCCCAGAACAACTTTCAGAGCCTCAGTTTCCTCAACTGTAAATTAGAGATGATAATTGGAGATGATATACCTACCTCATTCGACTGCTCAGAGATGAATGAAGAAAAACATCCGTGTTAAACATGATTCTGTGTCTAGCACAATGATCTATAGCTTTATCCACTGAGTGGGGAAGTAGGTGGAGGAGGCAGGCAGCATATTCACTAGCTCCCACCATTCAAATGAAAAAGAATTAGAAGATTCAGTTCCTGAGATCCAAGGAGCTTCTCACTCCTTAGAAACTCCCAGCTGAGTCGGGTGAGGGGACAAAGGTCTGTACTAAGTGAGTTATAAAAACAACTCCTAGCCAGGAACCCCTGAACCGCCCCCCCCCACTCTCACACCCACCCAGGGCTGGCCCAGGATTAACTCTGGCCTGCCCAGCATGCTCAGCTTCTGGCAGGATTTTGAGAAAAAAGAAAAGAGGGAAAGGGGGACGTCTCGCGTTTCATTTCAATACTAATCCCTTCCACTCTTCAAAGCACTTTGCAGTCCCTTGCTGCTTACAGGACCTCCTGGAGGAAGGTGATGAGTGAGGAGACTGAGCCCCAAAAAGAGGCGATACAGGCCAGTCTGGGGCTCGCTCCCATTTCTCCTGACCTCCCCCCAGCCGCCACCCGGCCAGCTAGACCACCTCAGATGTCCAGAACTGAACGCACAGACTCCATCCTCATCCCAAAAGCAGCTACCCAGCCGGTCTGCCATAGAGGCTCCCAGCTGAGCCCTTGGCAGACATCACTAATCAATTGGGGCACATGCCAAATCCCTTCCGACCCAGAGCTCCAGGCAGACACTACCAATCAATTGGAATTGGCCTGGGAGATTAAGAGGATCCTCAGCTCCGCTCCAGGCTGTGCGAGCTGCCTGGTGTTCTCCAGGGCTTAGCACAGCGCCTGCACGCTGGCCAGCATTTTAAAACTCCATAGTTATTGAGTGAATGAATGAATGAATGAATGCATGAACAAATAGACATCCGGCCTGTCCCAGGCCGGGCAGAGACCGGACAGAGACCCTGGTTGAGAGATCCAATCCGTCTCTCTACACATTCCATTAATAAGGACAGAATTTGTTGGAAAGGCCTATAAATCCAAGAGGAATAGCAGGGGTCTCCATTCCTCTCCTGCTGCTCTGCTCATGGTGCTCCCACTTCCCCAGAGCCCTGGGATTGGAGCCACTTCTTATTTCAGGCATGTGACCCCAGGCGAGTCATCCAAGCTCTCTGCACCTCAATGGCTCCATCCATAAAATGGGGATTTTACCTGAATCTGCCTCCCAGGCTGGGGTCCGGACACAAGAATATCACCACGGAAAGCACTGGGACTGGTGCCTGGCACAAAGCAAGAGCTCTGAAAAGCCAAGTTTCCATCAATCTTTCTCATCACACCTAAGGACCTGGAAGCCAGGAACTATGATGGCTTGCTGGGCACCAGGCCTGATGCCCAGGACCATGCTGGGCAAACACAGACATTGGTGGATCATTAGCATCCACTAGGGACAGTGACAGGGTAGAGGTTCTGTGGGGCAGGAGGTGGGGGTTATCTGGGATCCAGGACCCCAGCTGAGCTCCCCAGTACCCCCCCCCCCCCAGAGATGCAGTACAGGGCTCTCACCTCCAAGTGTCACTAGCCTCTCAACATCAGAGAGGACTCAGCAGTGATCCCTGAGGTCAGCAGCAACCTCCCTCCTGCCTTCTCTGCCACTGTCTGCAGTCCCCAGTCTCAGTCCCCATGGAGCAACACTCCAAGTCTCAGAGACAGTGAGCTGTGGCAGCCAGGCGCTGGACCAAGAGGTGGGACAGCTGAGTTCCAACCCTAGCTCCAGTCTGCCACTCTCAGTACATCTCTCCTCCTTGCAGGACCTCAGTTTATCCATATGGAAATTAGAAGTGTAGGGCGTGTGTGGGGGGATCCTGGTCTCTAGGGCCCCTGCATATTCACATTCATTGACTGATTTAGTCCACAAGCATTTACTGAGTGCCTACTGGGTACCAGACCCTACACTAGATAGACTCTGAGCTATTCTCTGCTAGAAGGCCCCTCCCCATCTTTGGCTTCCAAAGCTCAGCTTCCTGCAGGAGGCCCTCCCAGACCAGCTTTGGGGGCCATCCCTCGCCCTCCTGCAGCCCTGTCCCTCTTCCTATCACAGACTAATCACTCTGTTTATCTTGTCTGCCTCCCTCTGAATTGTGGCCTCCTGTTCTTACAGGACCACATCTTGTCCCCAGACCCATTCATAGGGATTCCAGAGGACAATCCTCTTGGGCAAATGAACAACAAAGGCATAAATTCTAAATCTCTCCCCCATCACCCTAACACAACACCCTTCATTAAGCTTTTTGCCTCTGCATCCCTTTTTCCTAAGCCAATCACTAGGAACCCACCAGACAAATCCCACAATCCCACTGCTGACCAGCAACCTTCCTAGCCATGTCTCTCTCCTGCGATCTGGGTAACCAAAAAGACTCACAAGGCATATGTGGCACTCACAAGGTGTTAACTGCCCTGGCATGGGGCTGACACCACTGGGGGTTTGATGGGAGCCCAGGTCCTGATGGGGGTTCTGTGCCATGCTCTGTGCTGTCCCAGCAGACACTCAGTAAATATTTAGGCATTAATTAACTTCCTTCAGGGAGCAGTGACTCAGTGCCAGATGTAATCCCCCAGCTCCATGGGAAAAGGTGAGTACTTGAACCTTTTTCAGGTGCCCAGACAAATAAGGCCAGCTCTCCATCCAAAGAAGCCTCGTATCACTCATTGCTGCCCTCCTGCACGGCGTGCAGGTCTGAAGGCCCCTCATCCCCACATGGATGCACATGGATGCTCACACACACAGGTACACACTCACTGCCCTCGCAGTCTCTGGTACTCTGCTTTGAGCCATCCCTGGTGCATCCGAACAGAAGCTTTGGGTGGGATCCGCCCATTCTACAAACATTTGTGAATTCCTACTGTGTGCCCCAAGCTCCACTGCTCCCAGGGGCTCCAAAGACCTCAGCTGTCCCATTGCTTCCTTCAGCAACTGTTTGGTGACAACAGCTGCGGCAACTCCCCCCTCCCAGGCCACCCCAAAAAAGATCAAGGGTTTTTATTAAGCTAGACAACTGCTTCGCTCTCCCCACTAGCCCTTCTCAATTTTTGAGAAGGAGAGGAAACAAAGTGAGTGTGGGCCCCAGACAAGAAGGCCCAAAGAATAGGGTCACATGGATGGGCTGACCTCCTCTTAGCTGATCCCCAGAAGTGAAAAAGCCTTAGGAGAACTCAAACTTGCCTTGGGGCAGGGGTGAGTAGGGGACTGGGAAGTGTCAAGGGGAGCTGCCCCAGTGAGGGGCCTAGCCCCCACCCCCTCCTGTGGCTAGAGAACCCACCTCCATCCCTAACCTGATTCCCCAACTGGGCACCCCCCCCCAGAGGCGTGCTTTGGGGTGCAGCTCTGAGCCTGGCTGTGAATGATGAGCTGAGGCTGGAACAGATACTTACTTCTCTGTGACTCCTGGAGACGCTGGTCTCTGAGCAGTTGGCAGGGAAGTAGTGGATGTTGATGACATCAAGGTCATGTGTCGCCCTGGGCTGAGGCCTGGGAATTGGACTTGGATCCACCGAGGGCAGAAGTAAGCCACTGATTTCGAAGAAGCCAGAGGAAGTTCCAGGCCTACGAACAGACCTGGGTTCAAATCCTGCCTCTACCCCTGCTTGGCTGTGTGATAGGACCTTGGGCAAGAACCATAAACTCTCTTAGTTTCCTCTAATAAATTCTGAGGACAGAAGGAAGGCCTGAAATCAGCATTAATAATCCATTCTTGGACTCTTGCAACTGGCCAGACGCCAGGGATCCCAGATATGACTGTTGCATATGGAGTCCTCACATCCATAAAACCAGACAGAACCTCCCACCTTCCTTCATATGCTAGTGATGTCTCAAAAGTAAACGAATGAAACTTGTGTGTATCTTGAAGACAGACCCTAAGGAAGTAAGGGGCAATGGATTTTTTATTCTGGCACATATTATCTCATGGGCAAGTTCCACTCTTGTGTGTCCCCATCACCAGACCACCTCTTCCATAGAATGGAAGTAAAATGCCCTTTTTCCGCAGTCACCCTAAAATGTCAGTTCTGGTTTCTCGGGATGGGGGTGGGGAGAGATGCTACCAGCTAAAGGGCTCAGAGCAGACAGAGACAGCCCAGAAAGGACAGAGTCTTCACCAGGAGCTGTGGGACCTCAGGCAAGTCGGGTCTGCTGTCAGCACCAAGTACCCTTGCCTGAAAAATAGGGTAAATGCTCCCTAACTTTGTTTTCACCCTTGATGCCTGGCATTGAGTAGATGCCGAAAAGTGTCTGTGGAAACAAATCTGAAGAATCCCTAAGAATGAAGAGAGATCCAGATGCTGGAGGATGGACCAGCTGGGTCTCCTCACTCCCACCAAGGGACAAAAATAGGTGCTGAGGACAATGGGCCCAAGGAAAGAGGGCACCCAGGAATAGTTTGCTCCTGGGCCCCTACTCCCACCCCTACCCCCACAAGGCCTGCCTAGTTCTCACAGTCTCTGTGAAACCCAGTCCTCCTTCACCGGGCCAACCCAAGGACGTCTTCCTCAGACAAACCTCTGGACCCCACATTCAAGCAGCAGTCACCCCCCAAGCAGAGGGAGAACCCCCAATCCTATCCCTCTGTTCTCCCATCTCTCAATCCCCAGCTGGGAGGAGCTGGCCAGTGGATGGTTCAGCGCCAAAGGGAAACGGTGTTCACAAAAGTTAAGTTGGTGAGTTCCTGGGCCCTTGGTATTCGCCTCCCGTCCGGAGCTCACAGTCCTGGCACAAATCCTAGCTCTGCACACTGGGAGCTGTATGATTCCACACATCACCCCACTCCTCTGAGACTCAGGTCCCTGCTCTGCAGGCAGTCACCCTGAGGGATTCAGGCTGTTTCTGGCGAGGGTCTGTCCCACATGAGACACATAATAATAGTCCTCATTGTCATTATTATTAGTTAGGAAGGATAGGAAAGGTTACAGAACCGGCGATAAGGGCACGGGCTCAGAGCGCCTTCGTCTTCGGACCTCAGCTGGTTTCGAGGCCGTAGGCTCTCTGCTCTGGGGCATGCCTTGAAGACCAAAATTCACCCCGTTTTGGGTCTTCCCGTCAGACGAATGGGGAGGACAGCGCTTCCCTGAGTATTTCCTGAGACCCCTCGGTCAAAAAAGTCAAGGGTGTCAGGCCCAATATTCTCTGCGGTTGAGGCACCTCCAAGCCTTTCTCCCTTGGGGGTGCCCAAAGTCAGCCCGGTGGCCCCACTCGTCTCCTGCCAAGGCCTGGGTCACCCGGGGCCGGCAGGTGAGAGAGGAGGTGCCGCGTGGCCGGGAGCGGAGAGTTGCGCGCACCTGCTGCAGGTGAGGCCCAGCCGTGCGGAAGGGGGAGGAGCCGTTGCTGCAGCACCCAGGTGGGCCGACCCCCGGCTCCTAGGAGCTAAGCCGAGGGCGGCAGCGGGCTCCAACGTGGCGGTTAGGAGGCGACCCGGGCTGCACACAGCGGCCCCAGCGGCTGCGAGTCCCGCGCGGCACGGCAGCCCCAGGAGAACATTCGAGGCAGCGGCAGCGTTGGAGGCCCCGGGTCCGTTCGGTATTTGAATAGCACAAAGGAACCGCCTTGGTCTGATTGGCCAGCCGAGTGGCCCCGGGGCGGGCAGCGCCTGTCACTCGGGAGGCTTCGGGCACTCCTATTGGTTCAAGAGGTGTGGGGCGGGGCCCGGACGCTCGGCTAAATAGCTGGGGCCGGGGCCGGCCGAGGCTCATTGCTTTGGCGCCGACTGGGGAGTGCGGGCTCGCGGGTGGCGCGCAGCGCATGGTGGCGGCTCCTCTCGGAGCGCAGCCGACCCGCTGACCCGGGCTCCGTTTCCCCTGCCCGGCGCGCCCCGGCGACCGGCTGGAGGCCGATACAGCAGCAGCCCTAACAGCAGCAGCGGCCGCGGCTGCTCCGCCGCCACCGTCTCCGCGGGAGCATGGAGTGCGCCCTGGACGCCCAGAGCCTGATCAGCATCTCCCTGCGCAAGATCCACAGCTCCCGGACCCAGCGCGGCGGCATCAAGCTGCACAAGAACCTCCTGGTGTCCTACGTGCTCCGCAACGCGCGCCAGCTCTACCTGAGCGAGCGCTACGCCGAGCTCTACCGGCGCCAGCAGCAGCAGCAGCAGCAGCAGCAGCAGCAGCAACAGCAGCAGCCGCCCCACCACCAGCACCAGCACCTCGCGTACGCGGCGCCCGGCATGCCGGCCAGCGCGGCCGACTTCGGCCCGCTCCAACTTGGCGGTGGCGGGGACGCGGAGGCGCGCGAGCCGGCCGCCCGGCACCAGCTGCACCAGCTCCACCAGCTCCACCAGCTGCACCTCCAGCAGCAGCTGCACCAACACCAGCACCCGGCGCCCAGGGGCTGCGCGGCGGCGGCGGCCGGGGCGCCCGCGGGCGGCGCGGGGGCGCTCTCGGAGCTGCCCGGGTGCGCCGCGCTCCAACCGCCGCACGGCGCGCCCCACCGCGGGCAGCCCTTGGAGCCGCTGCAGCCGGGTCCTGCGCCGCTGCCGCCGCCCGCGCCCGCCGCGCTTTGCCCGCGGGACCCTCGCGCCTCCGCCGCCTGCTCCGCGCCCTCCGCGCCCCCAGCGGCCGCCCCTCAGGCCGCTGCTGGCGCCTCCCCGCCCGCCTCCCCGGCCCCCGCCTCCTCCCCAGGCTTCTACCGGGGCGCGTACCCGGCCCCCTCGGACTTCGGCGTGCACTGCAGCAGCCAGACCACCGTGCTGGACCTGGACACTCACGTGGTGACCACGGTGGAGAACGGCTACTTGCACCAGGACTGCTGCGCCTCCGCCCACTGCCCCTGCTGTGGCCAGGGCGCCCCAGGACCCGGCCTGGCGTCCGCCGCCGGCTGCAAGCGCAAGTATTATCCTGGCCAGGAGGAGGACGAAGACGACGAGGAGGACACGGGCGACCTGGGAGCCGAACCCCCCGGGGGCGCCCCGTTCGCCCCCTGCAAGCGCGCCCGCTTCGAGGACTTCTGCCCGGACTCGTCCCCGGACGCGTCCAACATCTCAAACTTGATCTCCATCTTTGGCTCGGGCTTCTCCGGGCTGGTGAGCCGACAGCCGGACTCCTCGGAGCAGCCGCCGCCGCTCAACGGGCAGCTGTGCGCCAAGCAGGCGCTCGCCAGCCTCGGCGCCTGGACTCGAGCCATTGTCGCCTTCTAGGGACCCCCGAGGGCACGGGGACCCGGGGCCCCGCGGGGCTGGGGCCAGACAAAGACTCGGCCAAGGGGCGAGAGGAGGGAGTGAACGGGCGCCTGGCCACCCGGGGCTGAGCTGGGGGTGAGCCGGGGGAGGCGGCTGATGTTTTATAAATTGTAAAATAAAAAAAAAAAAGAAAGAAAGAAATCTAAGATGTTGGACTTTATTTTTGCAGAGAGAAAAAGCGCCTATTTAAGTATGCTTTGTGTTTCTCCTACTCTTTTTTTTCTTTTTATTGTAGTGATTGCAGTGATGTTTAGCGAGGAGCCAGCCACGTGAGGGAGGGCTGCTGCCCGGAGGAGATGCCGGGCAGCGGGGGGCGAGGCAGGGCGCCCGGGCTGCCCGGGCGCGCCGGGGGAGCAGCGCAGGAGGGCGCGGGGCCCGGGACGCCGATTCCAATCAGTTGTCAGACCCGGAAAGCCCGGCGCTCGGCTCTCCCGAGTCCCTCCGTGGGGTGAGGAATGGGTCTTGTGAAATCCCGAGCAAAAACAAAGGCAAACTCTCTATCTCCGAAAGGGACGTTTGGGTCACATTTCCTCTCTGGGGGCGGCCTCCAAAGTTCTCAAAATGAGAAGGCAGAAATGAAAACACTTCAACTTTTTTTTTTTTTTCTTTCCCGGGGCGGGTGTCTTGAACCCCTCCTCTCCCCGCCCCTCCGGCTTGGCCCTCTTCCCCTCCTCCACCCGTCTCCCGGACTCGGGGGTGGCGCCCGACACCCCGACACTCCCGGACGCCGTTTGGGGAAGGGGTGGGGGGCGGGCACGGCGGACTACATTTCCCATCATGCCCAGCACTGCGGTCCTCACTAAACAAAAAAGGAAGTCGATTCCTTCACCTGGATCCCCCGCGGCCCCGAGGGAGGGAGGGGCCGGGGCCGCCGACTGCGTTGGAGACTTTTCACTAAGTTCCCGGTCAGATGTGTTTGTGTGTGTGCTTCTGAGTTGCACTGTCCTGCTTGAGGCTTCGGTTGCGTTTCACGAAACCAGCATTGTTCGAGGCTGTGAGAACCCTGTCCTGTGTCTTCAGCTCGATAGATTTTGTTTAATTTAAAGCCTTTTGTTGTAAAAAGGTGGGGTTCGGCGGCGGCCCATGTGGACTCCCAAACAAGTTGCCAACCCTTCCTTCTCCCTCGTCCTTCTGTATTTTTGTGCATACTGAATTGTATATCACCGGGTAAAACTGTTCAGATGATTTGTTTAAATTTATAATCTTAATAAAAAGTCGGCTATAGAGGATGGTGGTGTCTTGTTTTCAGACAGGCCTGGAGGTGATGCGGAGAACTGGGGGAGGTGGGGAGAGACCCCTACCCCCGTGCAAATCCCAGCTCCCCGGGGCCTGGGCGGACTGGACCTGCCCACATCCGCAGGGCCGGGGGGTGGGAGCGGGATTGGTAGTTATGTAGGGGGGAGGGTGTTGGTTGTTGGGGATGAAGCCAGTGCTGTGCGCCTCCCGGGCCGCCCTCCGCAGAGGGGCCTGCCCCCCACGGGAACAGACGCCCCCCCCCCTCCGCCCGGGGACCCCAGCAGGAAGCCGAGCCTGCCTTCAGCACATTTCCTGCGCAGCCAGGGGCTCAGGGCCTGAGCGGCCTCGAGTCTGAGCTCTCTGCGGCCGGGGAAAGCGGCCGAGGGACGCCGGGGGGCTTCAGGGCCACCCACGCTCCCCGCCCCGCGCCTCCGCCCGCTAGTCCGCACGTCTCGGGCTGCAACTTGGGGAAGTTTTTTCCTTTTCCTTTTTTTTTTTTTTTTTTTTTTTTTTTTTTAAGTTGAGTTTGTTATCACTGCTCGGTGCCACTTGGTGGTGTGCTGGCGGCGTCTCCCTCCCTCCTCGGGCCCCTCCCCTCTCCCTCCCTCCTCCCTCCCGCCCGCCTCTCTTCCCTCCCCAGTGGATGGAGGCAGGAAGGCTCCAGGCGCGCTCTCCCCTCTGACCACCTACGGAATGACCTCAGAGTGGGAGAATGTGCCAAGGCCCCGAGGAAGCTCGCATTCTCCCCACTGGAACCAAATTCACATCTGGAGCCGCGGCTCAAGCCCGGGGGCGCGCGGGGTGGTTCCAGCTTTGCAAATAGGGGATAGGAAAGAAAGACTGGGGGAAAAGAGAAAGAAAGAAAAGAAAAAAATGAAAAAAAAAACAAAAAACAAAAAAACAAGCAAAGTGGCAGGTTGCTCCTGTTTGACAGTGGCTCTCGGTGTCCCTCCGTCCCTGGCCGTCTCCCCAGTGTTCTCACCCCAGCTCTCCCCTTTTCCGGCGCGAGCCACCCGGCAGGACCACTCGCGCCCCCCGCTCAGCCCCCACGCCTCCAGCAGCGACAGGAGGGGCCGCCGCCGAGAGGCCCCACCCCAAGCTCTGAGAAGAGGTCGCACGCCAGTCCCAGGGGCCCGCTCGGCTCCGGGTCCCCGGGTGGCGCGAGGCTTAGTACTCGGGGACACTCCAGAGCGCGGGCGGGGGGCCGCGAAGGTCCGCGATGGGGGTGGGGAAGAGAGAGAGCACTGAGGCGTGAGTGAGGGGGAGGAGCGGCACCTTCACCCCCGAGGGCTGTTTTCTCGGCCTCCCACGGGAAGAGTCTGGAGCTGCTGGGGAGGGGGACCAGTGTGTCTCCCCGCTCCCCATTTTTTCCCTGCAAGTACGGGGAATAGCTGTTTGATGCACGGTTCTGCTCTGATCCACCAAGCCAGTTGCCAGAGCTCCCCCTAGCGCCACTTCCCGGGCGCTGCGGCGGCTGCTACTGGGAGTGGGCGAGGCACAGCCCGGGGCGGCGGGACTGCTGCTGGGGGGCCGGCTCAGCGCCCACCTGGGTCGCAGCGCAGTGTCCGTATCCCTCCCCGGCTGGAGCGGGAGCCTGGGGCCACGTGCGTCCCCATTCCAGGCCCGCTTCGAGGAGGGGGCACGTGGCCTGTCGCCTTTGTTGGGAGCGCGGACCTGGGCACGGGAAGGGACCGGCCAAGGGGCTCGGCGTCCCCGCCTTACGACGCCCGGCTCCCTACGGCAGAGGAATGTGGGTGGTAAGCTGCCAAATAAGAGCTCGGAACCCAGCAGGACCCTGGACCTGTGTTCCCTTCCCTTTTGCCAGATTTTATGAGCTTCAGCAATACCAGGAGACTCAGGCACATTAGGATCTAACTGGCAGAGGGATGGGAACGGAAGACTCTGACAGCACCCAGAAGGGAGGCACCCTTCTACCCCCGTTATTTTTCAGGGCCCAGACATCCACGCAAAGGGTTAATGCCCTGACCATAATATGCAGTGACCCAAAACACAACCCACTGGCCATCTACACCTCACCCTAAGACATTCCATAGAAAACAGTAACACAAGCACTTGCTGCTATGCTGCACAACACGCTGGGGGGGCCACACCCAGCCACACGGTCCCCAACACCAGACGGTCTAAGCGGCATCTTCATTCCACTCAGTCCCCCAGGGTACCGCACAGCACACAGCCGGCCCAAACATCCTGAGAGACTAATAATCCGGTGCATAGCACAACTGAAAGGCTGGGGTGGCAGATGATGCCTGGCCATGACAGTCCTTGGAAAGGGGGAAGGGGGCAGGCCCTCCATCCATGTAGGAGTCCATAGATCCAAATCTGCAGATAACACCCTCTTTCTCCAGTAAAAAGACCAAGCCACACCCCACAAGAGGCCCCAGGCAGGAGTTGGGGTGCTGGAAGTAGAATAGAAGAGATTGGGGGACCCAAGGAGTGATGAGGGGGAGTTTCCAGAGAGCAGTAAGAAGCCAAAACTCCTGCAAGCCCCCCCAGGTTAACCAGCATCATCGCCACTACCACCACCCCTCACACACACACACACACACACACACACACACACACACACACACTTCCCTGTGCTCCTAGAACACTGCAGGTCTTATTGCCCTTGACCTGTGGTGTAGGGTGTGTAAGTGTCCATGGTATTCCTCCGGTGTAGGGCATGCCCACCAGGAGCTGCGTCTTTCTGCATCCCCACTCGCTGGTCACACATTTACAGAGCACCCACTTGGCGCCTAGCCTGTGCAGAGCACTGAGCTAAGCACCGCAAAAAATACAGCAAATAAAAGAACACCAAGTCCCTTTTTATGGATTCATTCATATGGTTTTCTCTGAGATAGATACTATTAGCATCCTTGTTTTAGAAATGAGAAAACTTGCCCAAAGTCACACAGTTAAGAAGTGGCCAGGCTTCCTATTGGAATGCAGAGTCTAGTGGGGAGGAATTTATAACATATGACAATGTGAGCCAGCAATAGTCTCGTCTAAATGGTAATATTGATAAGTTCCAGCTGAACCTCAACTAGCAGGTTGGGAGCACAGCCCTACCACTGCTTTATTGCTTCATGCTCTGGGACCCTGGGCAATAGACAGAGGGACACATAGGACCATGGTATCTGTATCCCACCCTGCCCAGGACAAAGACTGACCTATTTCTGGTACTTTTCAGGACGCTTATGGTAGAGGACAGCAACCTTACCGGAACCAGCTTGGGCAAAAGGTGGGATTTCTTGGCTCATGGAACTAAACTGCGCAGTGGACAGGGATACATCTGGCTTCAGGTACAACCGGATCCAGGGACAAATCATTAGGATGGCCTCCCTTCTGTCTCTCTCTCTCTTTCTGTGTGTGTGTGTGTGTGTGTGTGTGTGTGTGTGTGTCGGGTGACTTCCTTCTCTGCACTAAGATTACCACTCCCCGACTGCAGACCCACTTCTTGGGGGGTCTGTCAACATGGCTGTAGACAGCAGTTCCTGGCTTCCCATCACAAAGCTTTGCCACCCAACAGGGACTGTCCTCTTATTTTTATTTTTTTTAATTTTTATTTATTTATTTATGATAGTCACACACACACACACAGAGAGAGAGAGAGAGAGAGAGAGAGAGAGAGAGAAGGCAGAGACACAGGCAGAGAGAGAAGCAGGCTCCATGCACCGGGAGCCCGACGTGGGATTCGATCCTGGGTGTCCAGGATCGCGCCCTGGGCCAAAGGCAGGCGCCAAAACGCTGCGCCACCCAGGGATCCCTGTCCTCTTATTTTTAATTCAGAAAATCTCAAGAAAGGATCCTATCATGCCCAAGCCTGTGTCCTGTGCCAGACCTGTGGCTAGGGTCGGAGGGTGGTTGGTAGCCCCCACTGGAAACTCCTGGGCAGAAAAGGGGTGCTCTTCTCAGAAGTGGGTGGCACAGGGTGGCAGACCAAAGATGTACTCCAGAGAGAGGGGCTGCAAGCCAAGCTAAAGGAAGCATTTAGACGTGAGACTTGGGGAGACCCAGGGCACAGGCATGGCTGCTTCAGGGCTTGCCCCTGAGGAAGGAACATTCTCCTAGCTCCTAGCCAAAGTAATGAGGCTCCAAGGGCCATCTGGTGCCTCCCAGATTTGCCACTCAGGAATCACCAGGAGAGGGGAGCCTGCAGCCCCCGGGGCAGGGGGCAGGGTCTTGGGGAGCCAGTGGGCTCTGTGACAGAGACAGTGACAAGGGCCACCCTTGAGGGGCTAAGAGCTCTGGGCAAGCTGCAGGGAGGCCAAACTGGAAGGACTTGGCTGGAGCTCATATGTGCCCCCTCCAAGCATTCCCAGTTACAACAACAAAGGCTTTGGGGAGAGGCCAGGGTGATCAAGGGGTGCTGGCCAGCGGGATGGAGAGGGAGGGGCCATGCCTAGGTGAATCATACCCCCAGCTGGTGCAGTCTGGGGACATCTGGGGTACAGGTAATACAGGTAACATCTCTTCTCATGTGCAGGTGAAAAAAGGCTGACTACGAGCTCTGAAATGCTAGTGATTATTACTAGGTGGGGACTTTACAGATGACCTTTGCTTGATCATTAATACATTTCCATATTTTCCAAATTTTCTGCAATAAGCACATATCGCTTTTTATGCAGAAGAAAAAATGAACATGACATTTTTCAGAGAAAAATGTGACGTGACAGGTGCTATAATCGATGTACAGCCTGCTACAGAGCAGAGAGGGGGAGCCGCTATATTCAGCCTGTCTGGGGCAGGCTCACCCCCTGAGAAACAGAATACACACCAAAAAGGCTTGATTCACCAGAATTCACCCTCCTGCGCTCTGTCTTTGTTAAAAGAGGCGTGAGACAAAACGACAGCTCATCTTGAGGATGTTGTTGAGGAGGCATTCTGGAGGGAGCCTTGTTCATTCTCACCTCTGACCCCTGGCCCAGCTCCACCCAGTCCTACCCATCAATCATCACCTGAATGATTTGCTCCGAGTTGCTAGATAACCTGGCAAGGTGGGAAGGAAGAGGCAAATGTGCTTGGTAAATGTTTTCAGCAACCGAGGCTGAAACCAAAGAAAAATTGGCAAAGCTTGGCCTAGAGAGCACTGGATCAGGAGTCTGGAGACAGAGGGGAGGTTCTGGCTCAGGCCTACCTTGACACCTGGGCTGAGTCCCTCTCCTATCAGGCCCACATTCCCTCACCTGTGGAGACCCGGTAAGAGGAGAGAAATCAAGCCCCCAAAGTGGAAAAAAGCAGCCATTGCTTCCAGCCTTCTGATGATCTGAGGCTTTATGTCCAATCACAGCAAGGAAAATGCAGGAAGCATTTATCAGATTCCACAACTACCCATGAGCAATGGTCATCTGCCTATCTCACTCACTCAAGATATCCATGCATTCGGGGGCACCTGAGTGGCACAGTCAGTTAAGCATCTGACTCCTGGTTTCAGTTCAGGTCCTGATCCCTGGGTGGTAAGATCAAGCCCCACATTGGGTTCCATGCCCAGCATGGAGTCTGCTTAAAATTCTCTCTCCCTCTCCCTCTGCCCCTCCTGCTCGTTCTCTCTCTCTCCCTCTCTCTCCCTTTAACATAAATAGGTATATCTGGGGGCGCCTGGGTGGCTCAGTCGGTTAAGAGTTGGCCTTTGGGAGCAGTGTGAAGAAGAAGAGGCGAGAACGACCCCCGGACCGGCCAAAGCCCACGTGCCGCCACATCCCCGCGTCCAGCGCTTACATCCCGCCGCCGTCGCCACCATGCCCAAGAGAAAGGCTGAAGGGGATGCTAAAGGAGATAAAGCCAAGGTGAAGGATGAGCCACAGAGAAGATCTGCAAGGTTATCTGCTAAACCTGCTCCTCCAAAGCCAGAGCCCAAGCCTAAAAAGGCCCCTGCAAAGAGGGGAGAGAAGGTACCCAAAGGGATAAAGGGGAAAGCTGATGCTGGCAAGGATGGAAATAACCCTGCAGAAAATGGAGATGCCAAAACAGACCAGGCACAGAAAACTGAAGGTGCTAGAGATGCCAAGTGAAGTGTGTGCATTTTTGATAACTGTGTACTTCTGGTGACTGTACAGTTTGAAATACTATTTTTTATCAAGTTTTATAAAAATGCAGAATTTTGTTTTACTTTTTTTTTAAGCTATGTTGTTAGCACACAGAACACTTCACTGTTGTTTTGGGGGAAGGGCATATGTCACTAATAGAATATCTCCGAAGCTAGATTGATAACAAGAGGGAAAAACACCTTCCCCTTCTAGTTTTGAGAAACTTCCTCTTGGCTCCCAGGAGAAAGGATTCCTTGATGTTGACACACATGAGCCCCCCTTGGTGGTGCGGAAAAACTAAAATTCAATTTTTTTAAAGTTTTTTTTTAAATTTTTTAATTTATTTATGATAGTCACACAGAGAGAGAGATAGAGGCAGAGACACAGGCAGAGGGAGAAGCAGGCTCCATGCACCGGGAGCCCGACGTGGGATTCGATCCCGGGTCTCCAGGATCGCGCCCTGGGCCAAAGGCAGGCGCTAAACCGCTGCGCCACCCAGGGATCCCTAAAATTCATTTTTTTATGTCCTCTTCTCCCTCTTTGCCTTCAACATAGACTTGACTCCCTTAAACCCAGAGACCTGTCAGAACCTGACCCCATGAAATGGTTCCCAGTATGTCAGGCAATCTGGACTTTACGGTGTCACCACTGAGATGGCGTCCCTCAAAAGAGTTCCTTTTTTTAGCTTGTGGATCTTCAGATTAATAATTCTGCCATTTTCATTTCATTTCCTGAAAATCAGGGTCGGCTTGTGAAAAGTTGTTAAACAACATGCTGAATGTGAACTGTCAACCCTCACTCTAAACTTTCCCTGTTCAGAGCATCACATGAAGACTTCATTGGGTTCTATAGTGGCTTTCTGATTTTGGTAGTCCATTGAAGAAGGGAGTTTGAAAGTTGTTGTATACTGTTAACAATCGTCCACCCATGTCCTGCCTGAAATACCATGATTGTTTATGAAAAGTATCTTTAATAAAGCTGGATACAGTTTGGCTTGGGAAAAAAAAAAAAAGAGTTGGCCTTCGGCTCAGGTCATGATCTCAGGGTCCTGAGATCGAGCTCTGCTCAGGTTCCCTGCTCAGTGAGGAGTCCGCTTGTCCCTCCAACCTTCTGCCCCTCATCCCCACTTGTGCTCGCTCTCTCTCACTCTGTGTTCCCTCTCTCAAATAAACAAATAAAATGTTTTTAAAAATAAAATAAATAAGTAAATCTTAAAAAAAAAAAAAAGAAAGAAACCTATGCATTCCAGCCACTCAAGTATTTATAGAGCGCCAGGCACTGTGCTAGGCACCAAAGATGCAGCCGTGAACAAGACAGCCAAGGGCCCTGCCCCCATGGAGCTTACATTCCAGCAGAGGAGACAGACGAGAAGCAAAGGAAGAAATAAACATTAAGTTATGTGTTACAGGAGAATAAAAACAGGGCTAGACAGGGCTCAGGAGAAGAGGGTGGGGCCACTCAGATGCAGTGGTCACAGCAAGTGACATGTCAGCTGAGACCTGGATGGGTCAGCTGTATTGGTCAGGATAGGATAGGCTATGCTGTCATCACAAATTGACCCCCAAATCTCAGAGGTGTAACACAGCGAAGATGGAGTTCTTGACAAAGCAATGTCCAGCCAAACTGGCAACTCTCCGAGGCTGCCATGCTCCACAAAATGACTCAGTGATTCAGGGGTGCAGAGTCTCGTGGTCAGGAAGCGAGTCCCCTCGCCTCTCCTCATGGGCCATTGGCCCCAGTTAGTCTCCTGACCTGACCTAACTCCTGACCTTTCCTAATTGCAGGGGTCCAGCAGGAGCAGGGCTGGGGGCAGGCAGGAGGGTCTGGGAAGGGGAGGTGAAGGGCAGGTGGTGGGGCACTAGAAATCTCTACCACCAGCCTCTGGGGACACAGTGACAGAGCAGTCCAGGCAGGAGCAGCAGCAAGGACAGAGGCTGAACACAGGGCCTCACTGGGCAGGTCGGAGGACCGGGAAGGTGGCTTGTGGGGCTGAGGCAGAGGGCACAGGGGACGGTGGCAAGAGATGGGACCAGGGGGAAGGCAGGGACTGAGGATGCGGCCGTGACCTACAGAGGAATGCTGAGCCGTGCCTGGCATACAGCAAGCACTCAAGAAACAGGAGAGCCCTTACTGGCGTTCTGGGAATTTCTGTTCTTCCCCCAGGTCAGCGGGGGGAGCGTGTCTGGGGTGCAGAGGGAGGAGATAGGCCAGTACAACCACAGTGTGGGTCAGCTGCCCCAACCAGTTTCCCTAGTCACACTGGGCAGGCCAAGGCTCCAGGCCAGTTGGAGCTCTGACCCTCTTCTTAATGGATTGTGCCCCATGGATGCACCCATCCAAGGGACCCTCAGCAAAGAGGGAGGTGGGTAGGCGGTGGTCCCAGTGCCGCATAATGGGTTGGGTGGCATCCCCTCCCTGGAAGTTGTAATATCGGATGAGTAAAGGCGGACCAGCACATTTGAGGCCAAGCAACAGGGGGCTCCGGGTGGCCGCCCCCACTGGGTGTGCCTGTCCAAAGCCCAGCCTTGTGCTTCCAAGCACACAGACCTGAGCGCGAACTGGACTCTGCCGCTTTCTAGGTAACAACGGGCTCTTCACTTACCCTCTCCAGCCCTCCCCAGTCCCTTGTCTACAAAATGAGGTTGCCCATGAGTACTCACCTGCACAGTGAGTCTCCTACGGCACCACACCTGGCATATAGGAGGCACCCAATACATGAGAGTTCTGATATTGTCATCAGTCGGCTCTGCCCAGATAATAAATCTTTGCTGCAGAAATAAGGGCTGTTTTTCTACAGACTCTCTCCTATTGAGCAAAATTGATGACCAAAGAAGTAAGAAGATGGCAACTTCCTTCAGAGAGATCCAATCCAGATCTTTTTATTCTGGGGCTGGGGACGGAGGGCGGAGGAGGTGCCCTATAAACTTTGTAGAATTTTTTTTTGTCTTTCCACAGTTGGCACTCATGTTTTCAAAAAGGTTAATCTCCAGGAAGGTGTCTGGGTATCTTTAGGGCCTGGCTATGCCTGACAGTCAACATGTACTCAGTGTGTGTTTAACGGTTTTTCACTCAGGACATATGCTTAGAGATTGAATGAACGGATGGACAGATGGATGGCTGAGTGAATGGGCTATCTGTCCATTCCAAGGAGTGGTTTATTTTTTTTAAATTTTGTTTATTTATTTATTAATGATAGAAAGACAGAGATGCAGGCAGAGGGAGAAGCAGGCTCTCAGCAAGGAAACCAATGCAGAACTTGATCCCATGACTCGGGGATAATGCTGAGCCAAAGGCAGATGCTCAACCACTGAGCCACCCAGGCATCCCACCAAGGAGTAGTTTATTTTTTTTCTTTATTTTTTTTTAAGATTTTATTTATTTATTCATGAGAGAGAGAGAGAGAGAGAGAGAGAGAGAGAGAGAGAGAGAGAGAGAGGCAGAGAGAGAAGCGGGCTCCTTGCAGGGATCCCAGATGCTGGGATCACGCCCTGAGCTAAAGGCAGACGCTCAACCGCTGAGACATCCAGGTGTCCCACCAAGGAGTAGTTTGTTTGTTTGTTTGTTTGTTTATTTATTTATTTATTTATTTCCACCAAGGAGTAGTTTAAAGATGAAACAGTTGGTATAGGATTGTTTGCCTGTCTTCCCCTAGTCAGGCCATTCCCACCCCCTTCCTCCTCCATCTCTAACTCCTCTCCCCTCTTTCTGGAAGCTTCTTGAACATTCTCATGTACCTTCCACATTTATTACCCACCCCCATGCCCCCAGTTGCCCTCCAGGGCACTACACACACACACAGACGCATGCACACACTCCAGGGTGGAATTTGAGGTTCTCCTTCAACATCCACATTACCCAGCCTGGGGAGCACTGGGAAAGCCAAGGAATAAAGCTTTCCTTTCTCCTGAGAAAGAACTGGAGGTCTGAGACAGATAATAGACCTGGCTGAGAACAGAACAGGTCCACGTGGGGAGGGCAGTTAGATCTCTGACCTACAGGCATTCCAACTGGATGGACAGGTATGAAACTCTTTTAAGTCAAGAAAGGAATCCAGGTATCCAGACTGGCAAGCCTGGATCCTCACCTCTGTGGGTCCTGAGCACTCAGGCCTCAGCTGGCTGGAGCACAGGAACTGGGAAGTTCTTGGGTATTCAGGTGCGGGCACAGCTGGACTCAGAGGCTCATGTGATGTCACCAGGGCTTGCTCACCGTCTCTTGGTGCTTCCTGGCTCTCCTTGGCCTCTCCTAGGTTTGCTCAGAGGCATGAGCAAGATGGCCACCGGCCAGGCGCAGCTTCACAGGCCTGTGACCAGGGCGATCACACAGGGCTTCACATTCAAAGGACCCCATGCTTAGGGTTTAACGCTCCGCAGCTGCTGTCTGGAAATCCATAACCATTTGTCTTTGAATCTGTGTTTTGTAAGTGAAATCTGATGGTACAATGGAGCACGTGCCAAGGACTTGGAGCTTCAGGCCATGTACTATTCTGTCTCCATGGGACACGTTCTCAGCTGCCCCCTTACCACCCTGGCCCTGCCTGGCCTCCCCTTCTTTGTGACCATGCCACTCTCCACCCTGGGCACAGGCACAGGGAGGGTTGGGGCAGGTATCACAAGGTGTGCCAGCAGCCATCATTGCCCTGGATTGGCAACACCACTGCTCGTCTGGCATGCAACTGGAGCCCCTGTCTAGGCAGGGACGAGCCTGCCACCTACCCTCGTCCAAGGCCTGAGATCCTTGGATCACCTCTGCTGCAGGTTGAGGTGGGGGCCTGGTCAACCTCTCCAGGCCCCACCTCTAGGCCAGGGGCTAGACACAGTCTGGTGGTTGGTGGGAGGGGTAATTCAGCAACCATCAGGCCCAAGGGAGCAAGGGAGAATGCATCTGGGCACCCAGGGCAGGGTTGGGGTCTGGGAAGGTCTGCAGTATCCCCAAGCCCAAGAACACTCCCTTGGCCGGCTGTGTGTGGCTAAGGAGCCACTCCTCCTCCTATAACCTTCCTGAGTCTGCTTTGTGTTTGTCTTTTCTGGCCAGCTCAAGGTACCCTCAGGGACAAGCCACAAAATAAAAATTATACAATTTTGGTGATTCTGCACAGGAATTAAATGATCTGACATTTGCATTTAAAACTGGTATTGCACAACATAGAGATGAATGGTAAAATCCATGTTAATCATTTAAATTTTTTAATTTTTCTTTACTAGAATGACATTAAACAGCAAATAAAAAAACACCATGACAAGTTGAGTACAAGCCTATGAAAGGAAGTAAAAGCATTCTAGGTACTTTTAATGGTACTTTTTCCTGCTTTTTGAGCAAGGGGCCCTGCATTTGTTTTTGACGCTGGGCCCCACAATACCACAGCTGGTCTTAGCATCCCCAGGACAACACTGTCTCAGCTTAGCAACCCTGGCAGCAGGGGCACCTACCCAACAGCTCCCAACAGAAGTACCAGCCATCAAGCTCACAGGCCAGCCTGGGTCACATGCTCATTCCTGAACCAATCACAGCAGATGGGAGGCAGGGGCCCTCTGATTGGCCAGGTCTGGGCCTGTGTCTATCCCTAAGACTGGGGGGTTGGTAGCCCCACCTCAGTCCCTTCCAGTGGGTTCTCCATGAGGGAAGAAGGGATCCTAGTCCCAGAGGAATGGGGGCTGCTTGGTCACCAACCCCAGTGTCCTTCCTCTACACACTCCTCAAACTCAGTTTAAAAAAATAAAAAAACAGGGACACCTGGGTGACTCAGTGGTTGAGCATCTGCCTTTGGCTCAGGTGATCCTCGGGTCCTGGGGACAGAGTCCCACACTGGGCTCCCTGCAGGGAGCCTGTTTCTCCCTCTGCCTGTGTCTCTGCTTCTCTGTGTCTCTCAGGAACAAATAAATAAAATCTGAAAAAAAAAATTAAATAAAAAATAGGGACACCTGGTTGGCTCAGCCCATAAAGCATGCAACTCTTGACCTCAGGGTTCTGAGTTCGAGACCACTTTGGGTGTAGACATTACTTAAAAAAAACATGATCTTGAAAAAAAAAATAAGATCTTGAAAACAAAACAAACGAAAAAAAAAAAAAAACAACCCAGCTGGGTAAAGAACAATTTGGTTCCACTCTCCTGGCTCTTATCTTCCCAATCTCCTTCGCTGGGTCCTTCTCCCCTTCCTGGAAATGCCAGGGAAGTCCTGGGCTCTGGCCTTAGTTCCCTTCTCTTTTCCTGCCACCTTTTCCTGGACAAGCTCATGCAGTCCCACCAACTCCCTGACTACTGTCCCCAGTTGGGACCTCTATGCTGAACGTGGCTTAGGGGTCCCAACCCCACGTGACCTCTCCTCTTGGGGTCCCAGGCATCTCAGAGCTCCCCTGTCTCCACCCACACGCCTGAGAGCCCACTCCTGCTTCTTCCTCAGCCTTTCCCATCCAGTCCATGGTACCACCCATAGCCAACCCGTTCAGGCCCCAAGTCCCAGAACGTCTGGACTCTGTTTCCCATAAATGCACTTCCAGTCCCTGCCCCCCCGCCCCCATCAACCCCTGGCAGCCCTCCTTCAGAAGAGGTTCCCACATGCCCTCTCCCTCTCCTCGGGAAGCTGCTCTGCTGCAGGGCCCCAGGCCTGGCGCCTGGATGACGGTGCTGAGCTCCCCTGCTCGCTGCTCTCCCTCCGCTCCCTCTTGCTCTCCTACTGTCCCTCTTCCAATTGAGAACCATGAAGTCAGATCCCGGCCTGCCTGCCCAACTCCCAACCTTCCCCGGGGGTGTAATCGCTGAAAGCCCATTGGGGAGGGGGCAGAGCTCAGCGGTACCTCCCTGGCCGACATCTGACCCCTGTGGTGGGAACGGGCCACCTTGGCAATTCCGGCTGTCCCTGTGTCATCACCGCATACACTTGCACCCCGGAAGCCAGCCTGAGGAGGCCCAGCCGCCACTGCTTCTGCCCCGCAGGGAGCGAATACAGAGTGCCTGCTCTAGCCTGCTGGGCGCCCCCACCCCAGCTCGGCAGAGTGCCCACTCTGTGTGAGTTGGGGTGCTCCCGCCTCCTGTGGCCAGGCTGTTCCCACCCTGGCTAGGCCCTGGGCCCGGGCGGGGGGCGGTTCTTCTCTCGGCCCTTTGCTGGCTAACTCTCTCCCCATTGGGTCTGTGCTCTAGTGTCGCCCCGACACCCCCCTAAACGGTACCCCTCTACCACCCTGGCCCACATTTTTCTCGTCACCCTTACAGCGGGCTGATGTTCCAGCGTGCATTCCTCCTCTCGCTCAGCTGTCTCCTCGCTGGGGTGTAGATTCCACAGGGCAGGGAGTTCACAGGCCGCTGCATCTGGAGAACAGCACCTGGCACACAGTGGGTGCTTGATAAAGTTGTTGGCTGAAAGACCCAACCTCCTGTGGGCCAGGAAAGCATGGGAAGGTGGCTGTGAAAGAGCCCCCATCAGTGAGAGGAGGGAGGCCCCGGTGGGGGGAGGCTGTGAGGCAGAGAGGAAGCCAGCAAGGGGGGCCTGGTGGTTTGGGGGGGGGGCTTCAGAGCCAGGATGGACACTTGACCTGCTATGTCAGGGGGCATCTCTGGGTCATCCAAAGCAGGGCAGTTCCTGCTTAGTGTCTCTCCTTCCTGCTCTGCCCCTCCACTCTTGCGGTGGGGGTGGGAATCTCCTTTAAACCCAGCCTACCAAGGCTAAAGTCCACACAGTCGGGCTCGATGGGTGCTGCCCAAGCTTGGTAGTGAACCACAGAACCATGAAAGCTCAGTGCCTGGGACACTGGGGAGTTGTCCACCTAGGCCACCTGCCAGGGTGGCTCTCCACAGGGCCCAGAGCTCCTGTACTGGAGTGGGGGGATGGACGGCCTGGTAGCCGGGGCTCCATCCAGCACCTGTTGTCCAGCTTTTTCTAGGATGACTCCAGGCACAGGGAGTCTACTTCATGCATTCACTCAGGTGTTGGGCACCTGTGCACTGTGGAGCAGTCACTGTTCCAGGCACTGGAGAGTCAGTGGTGAACACGATAAACTTGCTCCCTGCCCTCCAACCGAGCTTACATTCTATTGAGAGAGATGATGACCAAGTAAGCAAATCAATAGATAATAAATTCAGATCATCATGAGAGTCATACAGGCAACTAGAACAGAGGGCAGGATGGAGAAGAGCTGGCCTGGTGGAGGCCCCCTCAGCAGCTTCTCAGAGAAAGCAGGGAGGGCCCCTTGGAGGTAGCAGCATCTGAGCTGAGCCCTGAACAACCAGACAGAACCACTGCTCACCGTGAGACCCAAGCTGTCCAAGCAGAGGAAACAGCAGGTACAAAGGCTCTGGAGCAGGAATGAGCTTGGCCAGGAAGAGAGCAGTGTGACTGGAGGGGCAGGAAGTGGGGAAGAGTACAAGGGATCAGAGGAGTTGGATCATGTGGTGGACTGTTCTGCCAGCGGTGAGAAGCCACTTGAAGAATATGATGGGACTTACCTTCGAGCGGCTCAATGTGGAACCAGGGTTTGGAGGGCAGAGCGGAGCCAGGAGACCTGAGAGGAGGCTGCCACACTGGTCCTGTAAGAACTGACAAGGGCTGAGATCGAGGTGGCCACGGTGCAGGTGAGGGAGAAGTGGACAGATTAGGGTTATAATTTGAAGAAGGCTCCAATAGCACCTGCTTGCGGGTTGAATTTGGGGGATGAAAGAGAGGCTAGTGCAAGGATTTGGGGCCTGCTGGATGCTGTCCACTAGCTGGGCTGCCCAGATTGGAGGACTACTGGGAGCACCTAGGCCAATAAGCAATTTCCACTGGACCAGAAGAGTCTTCCTCCTTCCTCCTGCCCGGCTGGAAGTGACCCATCATGCTGATGATGTAGGACCCACGTCAGACAAACTCAGGTTCCATCCTGACTCACGGGAGCTGGAGTCCTTGTGCCATACCCCTCTCCCAGGGTTTCCTGGGAGACCCCTGGAAACCTCCAGGGTTTCCTCCCTGGTTTCTTCCTCCCTGAGCAGGAAGGTGACGTGACTTTCTCAGCTCACCACGGGGACTCCATGAGGGCTCAAGGAAAGCATATCTTGTAGGCTGGCACATGGCTACCAGCCACACCGGTCATCACGGTCCTTGCAATCCTGCCTCCTCTTCCTTGTCTTTGTGTGACTGGCCCTGCCTCCCGGAAGGAAATGGGGCTCTAGAAGTAGGTGCCTCTCACACAGGACAAGGATGTGGGGCCGGTCCTGGAGAGATGGGCTCTGACACAGGAGGAGGAGGAGGGCTCTGGGGCCACCTGAGTGGAGACAGCACAAGCCAGCCAGGGCCACCCTGATGTTTCAGTTAAGGCTCCGGGGAGAGGCCACAGGAATGTGCACCTGAGCAGGAAATAGACCCAGCACCTCCCTGGCCAGCCAGTGACTTCATTCGCCAGGACCTCAGTTTCCTCCTCTGTGAAATGGGTACATAGTTGACCCATAGTAGGACAAAGGGAGATGTGCTTTTAAGCACTTCACACAGGGCCAGACACAAAGGCTGGGCTGAGGAACCACCAGCTCTAAGGTCTCCTAGGGACACCCCAAAGTCAGGCTACAGGCAGCTTCTGGAGCCTAGAGCAGCAGTGGCAGATGAGGACATGGCAGGGTCAAGAATGTGCATGGAGGACTCACCAGGCCAGTGTGGTCCAGGCTGGAGCCTGGGCCCAGGACTGGAGGCAGCAATGGGATGAGCCCCACCGGCTATACTTCGGAGATTTCCCAGGGGTTCTCGCTACTTGGAGTCCTTGTCCAGCTGCAGGGAAGCCTCCCTTGCCCTGTCCTCTTCAGGCCCATTGTCCCCTAAAGGCTTTCCTGTATCATTCTAAAACCTCCATGAAGAACCGAAGGGCATCACTGAGCCCAGCAGTGAGGATGGCTGTGTTGGAGCCCAAGAGCCCGGGTGTGCATCCCTCTCCCTAGAGCTGTCCTTTCCTTGTGCTTCTGCCCCTGCACACCCACCCGTGTAGGCTGGTAAAGATTACATGAGATAATGCAAAAAGAGAGAGAGATAATGCAAAACCCTGCATAAGTGTTTCCCCTTCAAAGGATTGTGCGGTCATCCCTGTTAGACCATGTTTATTTGTCTCCAATTAATACCTAAGGAAACTGAGGCTCAGACAGGTTAAGTAACTGGCTCAAGGCCACACAGTGAGAAGTAGAGCCCACGCACCCTTTGACCAGCTCACTCCCCACCCCTTGCAGAGGTTAGGGAGCAGATTCTAGAACAGCCTGCCTAGAGAACAGACCAACCCCAAAGTCCCCATGTGGAGGTCTGAGCAGTCTGGTCCAACTGAGGCTGGGCTCTGGTTATCTGGGGATGGGGCACCTGCACTCTGCCTGCCTTTGCAGTGCCCCTTGGGAAAAGCCCTCACCTAGTCCTAAGCAAATAAGGAGGGAAGAGGGATCTGTCGACACCTACATGTAGAGGTTGGCAAAGGTCTGCCCGGAGAGGGGGCTAAGTGTCCCAGAGCAGTGGCAGTGGACAGAGGGAAAAGCACTGGGACCAGAACCAGCTGGTCTGCCCTGTGAGAGGGACACCATGGGGCGCCGACCTCATGCCAGGCACTGTGGACACTATCTCCGGGCCATGGCTCAAGACTGCTTGCCATACCCACACACAGATGAGAGAAATGAGAGACCCAGAGAGGTGAAGACCCTTGTCCCAGGTCACATGGATCTGCCCGATTCCCGAGTCCTCTCTACCACTGTGCTCCCTAGAGACATCATCCTGCGCCGGACATCTCCAGCTGGGCACACTGCCCTCACTGCCCCCTGCTCAGAGGAGAGTGGTGGATGAAGCTAGGACTCCGGGCTCTGTCCCTTTGCTGAGTAGGGAAGCCACCTTCCGCAGTATCACAAGCATTAGAAAATGGAACCATCCCTCCCTTGGTTTATCACCATCGTCACCCCCATTCCAGGCTGGCGGCAGGGGAGAAAGTGTACCTCAAGTCTGGGGTTGACTTCTGGATTCAGCCCACATTCGCTGGGATCCTGAAAGCAGGGACTGGCTCCAGCGGTCACCACCAGCCCGCGGAGA
This sequence comes from Nyctereutes procyonoides, assembly GCF_905146905.1. Classification (NCBI taxonomy): domain Eukaryota; kingdom Metazoa; phylum Chordata; class Mammalia; order Carnivora; family Canidae; genus Nyctereutes; species Nyctereutes procyonoides. Next base: position 36,601,342 of record NW_026575020.1, read on the forward strand.
GGCTGCAGATGCCCAGATGCCCACCAGGGAGCCCTCCCTTGCTGAGTCCAGCCCGCTGAAGTTCTCATCATCAGTCCTCCGACAGCTCTCCTCCTCCAGGAAGCCTGCCCATCTGAGTAGGTCTCCTCCTTCCTCTCCCTCGTGCCTCCCTGCCAGAGGTACACCAGACTTGGCGCTCTTTAGGAAAAACTTTTGTATCCGTATTTTTTTAATTATTATTATTACAAAATAACATGCAGACATTGTGGAAAGATTTAAAAATCCACTATGAAAACCAACAGGCAAAGTTAAAACTTGAGGTTTCTCTCTTTTGTGGCTCACTAGTGTTTAACATTTTCATAAATCTTTTTTGGGGAGCAGGAAAAGCAATGAAGATTTCCCAAAAACCCTCACATCCCCACCACCCAGAGCTAAGCAGCCCTTTGTCCATGTAGATGGAGAAAGACAGATGGGGCAAAACTGTAGATTTTGTTGTTTTACAAAAAGGAGTTCTACTTTACCTCTAGTCATTGGAGCCGTTTTACCTGCTCAGCAACAAAGTCCTAAGCATCTTTGCAGAAGAATAAATAAATAAATAAATAAATAAATAAATAAATAAATAAAGCGCATCCTCTGATGGCTCATTGTACGACCGTTCCATCCTGCTTCTAATAATCCCCAACTGTTGGACACACAGGGCATTTCGAATGTTTCATTAGGATGAGTCATGCTAGAATAGGCTCCAGGAGGAAGGGCCCACCTGTCTCACTCACTGTAGCATCCGAGCACCCAGCACAAGGCTTGGGCAGAGAAGGTTCCAGGGATGTCTGCCAAGTGAACGAGCCAACACCAGCCCCAGTGAGCACCTGACAGCTTGGCCCTGACCTGGGCCTCTTGGGCCCCATCTGGCCCCTTGAGGACTCCAGGTCCTGAGTGGCAAGTTGCCTTCAGGTTCCTCAGGGCTTTCCTTTCTCCCTCTCCCCAGCCGCTCTACCCACACTTCCCTCACCTCTTCCCAGCCCCCACACTTCTGCCTCAGCCCCCACACCCTCAAAACTGCCCTGCGGTCCCCACATACCCCAATTTCAGTGCTGGCCCTCCAGCTTCCCCGCTGGGCTCTCCTGGGAGACATAGCCCGCTTCTGCATCTCCACCATTCCTCCACAGGGAAGGCCCCAGCTCATCACTGCCATTCAGAGATGCCCCAAGCCCCATAGTGTGCGACACCCTCCTGGGGGTGGCAGGACACAGGACAGGGATGTAAGGAACAGCAATGGTAGGTGCTGAGTGTAGGAGTCCCAACAGAGAGGGGGACCGGCGCGTGGACACGGGAGGTCTAGGGGCCAGGTGAGGACTCTCAGAGGAAGTGGTGAGGCCTCGGTGGCACGCTGAAAAGATGACCAGGGGTTTCCAGTCAGGAACAGGCTTCTGGGTTCCATGGTCCAGGGAGTCTGAGGAACGGAACAGAGGCCAGGGCAGCTGGGACCCAGACAGCAGGGAAGGAAGGGAGCTGGAGCACTAGCAGAGCCCAGGGACAAAGATTCCTGGAGGTCCCTACAGCCTGGGCTCTCCCCACCCCCACCACCAGGCTTGGGGTCTCAGCAGCCTTGCCCGCCTCGCCATCAGCCAGGTCCAAACATCTACCCAACAGAGCTCATCCAACTCAGCAGCCACAGCTGAGCATGGCCAGCCCCACCCCAGGCACAGAGGGGCAGTACCCAGGGCCGCTGAGAACTCATCCCCTTCCCTTGGCACCAAATCCTACCTGAATCTCCCCCTTCCCAGCCCAGGGCCTGCTCTCTGCCCTGCACTGAACCTTCAAAATGTCTTACCTGGGCCAAGGCCCCAGCCCTGTCACTGGCACCCAGCTTTTGACCCTGCTCCCAGACAGCTGACAGGGGGTCCTAAAACCCAGTGGGTGTTTTTGTCTCTGTCTCTGTCTGTCTCTCTCTCACATACACACACACACAGGCACCAATTAAACATCTTTCCTGGCCACTGATACTACATTTATTTACTGGTGCCTGCTGTGTGCCAGTCTGGCGGGCACTGGGGTACAGCACCCAGTGGGCCCCTGTCTTCCTGCAGCCCGCTGACAGGGAAGATAGACAAGAAATGCATACATTTTGCATATAATTCAATGTAATTCTGTCGTGTCAACGGGATGTGTAGATATGGGAGTCTTCCAGAGGTCGCTCAGAGCCCTCTACAGACTAGCCCCCCATCTACTTTTCCAGCCCTGCCTCCTGTGACCCACACCTCCACACCTCTGCTCAAAACTGGCCCCCACTAGAATGCCCTTTGTCTCTGCCCATCATTCAAGGCCCCACTCAAATGCCACCTGCTCCCTAGAGCCTTCCCCAAGCTTCCCCCCAGAGCCCATCATCCTGCTTGCCCCACAGCTGGTCCAAGATCCCCATTTCCCCCTCTAGGTTGGAAAGTTTTGAGGTTTTTTTGTTTTTGTTTTTTTAGGATTTTTTAAAGTCATCTCTACATGCAATGTGGAGCTCAAACTCACAACGCTGAGATCAAGAGTTGCGTGCTCCACTGACCGAGCCAGCCAGGCGCTGCAGGTTAGAAGTCTCTTAAAGGAAGGATTCTCACCTTTTTCATCTCCAAATGCCTGCAAATGCCATGTGTATAATGTATGCTTACTGCTTGTTAGACTCAAAAAGAACGTGTCACTCGACTTGGGTGCAAGTCTTGGGCACACCAAGCCCTCCCCTTTGCTCTCCTCCCAAGCCCAGCTCCTGTCGGGGGTTCTGCTAGGAAGGATCTCTTTGCTCCCACCCCCCACCTGCCCCAAGGAGCAGGGCCCAGCCTCGTCCCCCCTTGAGCAGGGAACACAGGTGTGGAGCTCAACTTGTTCTCTGGGCCTCTCTAGTCCAGGACGGTGGGAAGCCTGGGAAGCCGACGCTCCCTCCTGCAGCTCTGGGAGCCAGCCCCACCTGGGTTACTTTAGACCCCCAGGGAGTGACAGCAATGTGGCCACCCTCTGCTGAGCGTGGCATGGGCAGGAGGTGTGAGCGCCTGCCAGTCCCATACCCAGGTCCTGGGCGGGCTTCCCACCCTGCACTGAAGCCCTTGCCCGTGGGCTCAGTGTCTGACTGTTCCCTGTACTTCACAGGTGATCGGTGGCCCTGTTCACACTTCCTGGCAGAAGTGAATCCAGAACAATGCACAAGGCCCAAGTTGATGCAAGGGTCTGCCTTCCCTCCACTGAGCAGGGACAAGCAGCCTGGCCCATTTTCCAGGCCTCACTGCCATCAGCCTCCCTCCTCAGCACACAATGGGCCTGATCACCAACCCCTTCAAACCTTCCTTGACCTTGAGCCCCCCACCCATCCTCCCCATCTCTGCTCCCTCTATAGCAGAGCTCTGTAAGAGAGAGGTGAGGTGCTGTGGTAGAGGATGGCTCGGCAACCAGACTGTCCCAGCTCTGCGTGCCTTCTTCCAGACTGTTGGCCTTGGACCAGGGACCTCACCTCTGTGCTCCCATAAGCTCCTCATGGGACCTTGTGAGGATGCAGGAAGCATGTGTACCTCCATGTCTGACTCCCATTCCCTCCCCAGCCCTCTGCCACCCTGCCACCCATTCCACCGAAGCAGTCCTGAGCAAGGCACAAAGACCCAGGGCCCATTCCATCCTCTTAGCCACGTGTCCAGGACTCTGACCTTAGGGTCTCCCTCCACCCACCTCTCCTGCCAGTCTGCCAGCCCTCCTCTCACCTTCATCCCCATTGCTGCCTTGGTGACCCCAGGGACCTGCTGCTCACTGACCACTCCCTAATCTAGCAGCCCAGCCCCATCCCTGGCTCTAGCTCAGCAGACCCAGATGCCTACTCCACATCCCTTCTTAGAAGCAAACAGGTACCCTTTTCTTTCTTAAAAAAGAAAAAAAAAATTTGCTGTTGGGGGTACCCATGTTGGTACCCCCAACAACAAATCCCTGTTCCCACATCTGCCCCAGCTCAGTAAATGGCATCAATTCAGCTGCACAAGCCAAGAACTGGGGCTACTCTGGGCTTCTCTTTGCTCTCTCACACCTTCCTGTTAGTGTAAGCTCTCAACACAGCCAAATAGGACCACCTCTCACCTCGTCCTCACTGAACCCTAGTCCAGGCCACAATCCCAGAATCACACCACCCACATGGTGCCCACCTCCCCTCTGGCCCCACATACTCCAGGCCCTCGTCACCACCAAACCCTCCAGCAGCTTCCCAAAGGACATTCAGAGACTAAATCCCAAAGCTGGCGGTAATGACCTGTTGAGGCCTCTGCCCTCCAGACCCCCCTGCAGCGCTGGGCTGCCCCCCTGCCCCCAGCTCTCTCCAAGACTCATGGTCCTCTAAGGTGTCCTTCCCAACCCTGTCGCTCAAGCAAACCCTGCCTGCCGCCCTAATTAACTGCTGGTATTTCCTTCCTAATACCAACACCTAACATTCCAGTATTTTGGGGTTGGCTGCTGTCATTTGCATGAGAATGAATAATACGCAGCCACTAACCATTGTGAAATGACTGGGTCCTCACAACCTATGGCCAAAGTCAAGTTATGCTCACTTTCCCAATTAGGAAGCCAGGCTCAGAGATGAAGTCAACCCTGAGGGTCTCCTAGCCTGTAAGCAGCGCAGCAGACCTTAGGGTGGCTCAGTGGGCCTGACTTGAGGCAGGGCTCCTGGCCACCAGGCTCTCCTGGGCAAAGCCTCTGAGGCCAGGAAAAGGGCCAAGAGCTCATCTTCTGAGGATACTTGTCTGCAGACACAGCCCAGGAACAGGTAGTGTCCAAGAAGCCACAGGTACTGCAGCCCCATGACTGCCAACTCTAGCACGACAGGGACAGAAGGAGTGGGGGAAACACAATATAAATGAGCCCCATGGGGCACCTGGGTGGCTCTCAGTCTGTTAAGTCTGCCTTGGGCTCAAGTCATGATCTCAGGATTCTGGGATCGAGCCTCACATCAGGCTGTCTGCTCAGTGGTGAGCCCCTGCCCCTGCCCCTCTGCCCCTGCCCTTCCTCCTTGTGCTTGAACTCTGTGTCAAATAAAATCCTAAAAAAGAAAAAAAAAAGGCATGGCCCTAAAAGCTGTAGTGCATGGCTTGCAGCTAAGTCCAGTCCAAAGACTCCCCTGTCAAGCCTGGAGTCCAGAGGGGCTGCCTTCATCTAGAAGACACGTGGTGACCACGGGTATTTTCTCTGTGCCAGGCTCCAAGCCAAGGACTTCACATCCTTCACTCACTCCTGTCAGTCACTCTGTGATGGTCCTCGTTTTGCAGATGAGGAAGCCAAGGCTCAGAGAGATTCTCTAACTTACCCAAGACTCTTATAGTTGGGGGTGGGGACAGTCAGGATGCACCAAAGCCTGCTTAGGCAACTAGGCAACCGCTATGTAGTCACTGGCTGCCCAGAAAAGGCTCAGCCCAGACAGCAGCTGAGCCAGCCCCAGCCCCAGACTCCATGGCCTGAGGGAAGGGGATCTGATGGAAAGACAAACAGGCATGTGGAGGAGGAATAAACACATGGCATGAAAAGACATACCTCACACAAGTGACAGGTGCAAAACAGAGGCTTTAATCCAAACAGCAATGAAGGTGCATGGGGCTGGGGGGACTCTGGGGGGGCAGGGCAAGAGAAGCCAAGAAGGTGGTGGTCTGGACCCTGCAAGGGAGGCCAGCACTGGGCCTCTCCTAGGAAAACGATTTCTGTGATTCTAGTGGTTCCTCTCCTGGCTTCTGCCCAGGCCATCAGCCCAGGTATGAGGGTCAAGCCCCTGAATTGTGCTTCTCGGGAGCTCCCCCTTCCCAAAGGGGATGTGGACCCAGATAGAGGGTGGGGGTAGTGAAGGAGGGCAGGCCTGGGTTTGGGCCAGGGAAAGCTGGCAAGAGCTTGGCCCAAAGGCAGCCCTAGAAGGAAACTCAGGAACTGGCACACCTGCAACCCCACCCCCAGCTCAGCCCCTGCCCATTTTCGGGGCGGGAGGTGGGGGGTATCACTGCCTAATCTTAGAGAGCCAGTGGGTGAGTTCAGGGAGAAGGGAAGACAAGGAGGGGCTTGCTGAGTGCTCCAGCGGCCCCTGAACCACTGCCCTGAAGAGCAGGGCAATAGGGGTAAAGGGCCCTGGAGAAGCAAGCACCAGGGTGGGGGTGGAGGGGGGAACAGAACCATAAGATTTTAGAGGAATCTAGGTTCCCTACAACCACAGCAGGGCCCCAAGTCTCTGCCACCCCCTGCCAGCCTGAGAAACTTTGGAAAGGCAGGCCTCACCCAATCAGCTAGAGGATAAGCCCTGTACTGAGTGCCTACCCAAAGGGCAGCTTCCAGAGGCTACCCTTGTAGAGGAGGACAGGAGAGGCTACGGCCAGGAAACCCAGCAAAGCCAAAGGCCAAAGAACAGAAAAGCCAGGATGAGGCACTGGACACAGGGGCCAGCAGGTCTGGGGGGGGGGGCAGCCATGTAAAGAAGCTGGGAGGGTCACAGGCCAGAATAGCCAATGCTTCTCGGTCCCCGATCCCACCCCAGGCTGGCCACCAGCCTCAATCCCAGACTTGAGAACCCCCAGATACCCACCCACACGTGGCTTAGGAAACTGACCCGCCCCACGGGAGCAACTGCTCCAACCCCTAAAAAGGCAACAGGACCCAGGAAAGGAAAGCAATGGAAACCACAAAACCCTCCCCCTCCCAGGGGTGCAGACCAGCTCAGGTCTCAGGTGGGACTAGACAGGAGAGAGGAGAGGAAGGCCAAGTGCAGGACTGGGGCCCGAGCATATCCGCCAGCCAGGGGAAACGGGCCCCACTTTGGTCACTTCTCCCTTCACTTTGGCTCCTTCAGCCTTATGCCCTGAGCCTCCCTCAACCCCAAGCTCACCACCGACCCCAGCAGACAGCCTCTCAGCAAACAGAAAGAACAGAGGGAGGGGGCAGGAAATAACTGGAGCTGGGGCAAGGGAGGGTAGGCATAGGCATTGTGGCCTGGGTGGCCCTGGCTTCTCAGTCCCTAGCATGAGGTGACTGGATGGATGGGCAGCAGGCTCCCAAACTTGAAGTGCTGGATCACAGGAAACTTCTCCAGGCACTGTGAAGGGGAAGGGGAAGGGGAGAAGAGAGGTGAGGATGGCTCACCTGCACCCCTGTTAGGGCCCATTTGGCCTCTCGGGCCTCCAAGAGACCCGGGCACAACTCTAAAGCCTCAGCCCAGCATGGTTCCCGGAAAGTGTCTAGCTCAGAGGAGCTTCCAGGCCTTCAGGGGAAGGCAGGCTTACTACCTGTTTCCCACCACCCCCTCCCATCCAAAGACCCCGACTCCATGACAATCAGACCCCACCAAATAATGAGGGAGGAGAAAGGAAGGGAAAAAGAAAAGGCAGCCCAACTTCACATGGGGTGGGGGGAGCGGGCAGAGAGTTGGGGATGTGAGATGAAAAGAACCCTCCAGATCAGAGGGGAGGCCCTAGCCCAGGCCCTGGTCTTAGAGAAGAGGTGTGGGGACACTGGGACCCACGCTTGAAAAGAGTTCAAGACTCATTTTTCTGCAATTTTCAGTTCTCTAGACTGAAGAAGGTACCCTGGCACTTCGCAGTGAGACAGAAGGAACCAGTTAACGCGCCCCCACCCCCAGGGCACTTCCCAGCAGCCCTGTGTGTGGGGCAGATGACAAGAACTCTGACTGGGGGATGGCCCTACTCCCTGAACCCAGCCCAGCCCAGCCTCAGCCCAGCCTCAGCCCAGGGTGCCTGGGGGAGATGGGGAGATTGGCAGGGCCTACACAGAAGCTGGCCCAGTGCACGGGCAGCCGGGTCCCAGGCCACACACCTCTGGCCCAGGCACTGCTTAGCGTCACACAGGACCAGGAAAGGGAGAGGGGCCCCAGCTCCCAGCCCCCCCATACCAGTCCCGCTGCACCTAACACAGGCACCGGCCACTGGCTAGCTCTCTCAGGCAGCAGCTCCGGGCAAGTGAGGATCTGCCTTCTCTCATACCTTTGACCACAGAAAGCCACCACGATGGCTGCGGGGGAACATGATTTGCAGCTTCAGATAAGGCAAGGCCTGCTCTGAGACTGTGGTCTCAACCTCTGCTTAACTTAGGGGGACAACAGTGTGCCACGGCTGGCCCAGGGCCCCTCATCTCAACAACCAGGCATAGAGCCGAGGAGGTCTTGACCCACCCTGACCCATCGTGTGTATGTCAGGTGGGGGGAATGGTCAGGCCTAAAGGCGGCCCAGGAGGTGAGCAGGAAGAGAGAAATCTCTCCCTTCCATCCTGCAATGGAAGAAGGATGGGGACCACAGCTCAGTGTGGGAGCAGAGCTCCAGGCCACAAACAGGTCCTGGGCCTAGGGCAGAGAAAGTGGGGAGCAGGCGGGAGGGGGTGGTCCCTCAGCGGGAGGAGAAACAGCAGCAGCTCCAGGCCAGAGGCAAAGGCAGCTGCCATTGTGCTTATGTCATCAAGGAAGTGGTGGGAGTTTGTAAAAGGGGGCCCCCAGGGCCCTGGAATTCCAGAAAGGGTCAGAGGTCCGCCTGCTCCTAGCTTTCATTCAAGGGAAGCTCAGCAGGAGGGGGCAGGGACCCAGAACAAGTTTCCCCAGGGCCACAGGACAGGAGAGGGGCTGGGCTGAAGGCGAGGGGCTACTGGGGCAAAGGAAGTGCAAGGCTTCAGGACAGCAGCAGAAGGGAGCCTGGGTCAGGCCTCCTCCCAGCTTGCTGTGCCCAGAGCCCACCAGTGTCCTGGGCAGAGTGGACTGTGCCACACAGATCTGGAGACCCTTCCAGTGCCCAGTGCCTCAAGGGGGAGAAGGGGTTCCCCAGGCCCTGATGAGGCCCTTCTGAAGGGAGCATCAGCAGTGACAGCCCTAGGGCCACCCACAAGGGCACAGAATGCATCTGGTTCCTCAGCTCAGAAAAGCAGGGTCAGAGCATGGAGACGCACACAGGTGGTCCCTAATCCTGAGGCCACCTAATGCCAGGCCTGCTGAGGCCTCTATGGCCGCTCAGGGGACCAACTCTGACTGGTGGCCCTGGCCTTCAATACTGGTGGGCCTCACAGGTCCCCCCCATGGACCGAGAACTGACCTGAAAACAAAACAAAACAAAACAAACCAAGTCCTTTTCCTCGGACCTCTGGGAAGGGAGTGTGTGATCCCACAGGCTCTCAGGGACCAGAAGACCAAGGTAGCTGCTAGCAACTTATAAACGAGCACCGACCATCACGGAGACAGAGTCAGCAGGCTCCAGCACTGTCCTACAGGGAGTCTGGCAAGGCTGCCAGCTCGTACTGTGCCCACATGCATGCAGGGCTGAGTCCTCCCGCTTTCAAGAAGGATGCTTTGTGATCCTCTGGTGTTCCCTGTCTGGCCTGAGCTGCAGTGGCTGTCCTCCCGTACCCACACCCGCAGAAATCCGCCATCGGTTACAACTGTTCTGTTCCTGCCGCTGCTCCATTTGGAATCTCAGCTTGCTCCTCCCTCATCCCATGTCAGCTTGGAGCTCCTCCTCTGGAAAGGGCAGGGAGAGGAAGGGGACAGGGGCTCCTGCTCTGCTCTGAGGGCGCCCAGATCAAGGTAACATTAGAGTCATTCAAATAAGAGCCACGCAGGAAGGACAGCACTTCAGATCCTAAGCAGGAAAGGCACTAGAGTCCTGCTTGCGGTGTCAGGAGTGGAGGTGGGAGGCTGGAGGGGCTACACGCTCCTCACACGCTGCACAGGAGTTCCCTATCAGCACCCATTGTGGGACTGGTGGGGGAAGGGGGGGTGGGTGTCAGGAATGACAGGACATCCAGAGGGCAGTGACCCAGGTGCTCTCCAGGCAGGGGACAGCCAGACTGGAGGGCCCAACAGGCTGTAGCCCGGAAGAAAGCCTGTGCAGCCCCAGCAAACGCTCTTCTCAGATTAGAGAGGTATGTGGGTTGGAACCTAAACACAGGATGTGAAGTCCAGAGGAAGGGGACCAGAGGGGGAGGGGGCGGAAGGGAGAGAGAGAGCCAGGCCTGGTCAGTTCCAGCACCATTAACCCCTTCGGGGCCATGCAGAGGGAACAGGACAAACTGGAAGCATCTACACTCCCAAACACACCCAAGCCTCTAATACCCTCTCCTCCCTGCTCCCCCTGCCCCCATTGATGGGATCTGAGTAAGCTCCAAGTATGATGAAGCAGACCCAGAGATCCAACCTCCTTCCCTCCCTCCATGGGAGAGGGGATGGCTAAGGGCCAAGAAATGGGCACCCACAGGACAACATATAAGACCACCAGCCTGAGGGCAGAAAGAGGGGACTTTGGGGACTCATTACTCTAGGTGAGGGACTTCACATCTAGGCCCTTCCCTGGCTAAGGTCATGCAGTTCTGGCATTGGTGCACACAGATGTGAAAGGAGCTAGCAGACAGGATGGAAACAAAATGTCTCTTCCTTACCTGCAAGGAAAAAAACCCACCTCCTTGGTTGGGAAAAGGTGCCAAAAAGGAGAGAGAGCAGGGGACACTCACAGGAGCTGGGAAGCCAACTCCCAGCAGGGGGAGCTGAGGGAAACCACCTCCTTGCCCTACCTCTCCCATCTGAGAGCAGAAAGACCACCTGAAGTAGTTGCTAGAATGTCAACTCTGGGCCTCTCCAGAGACCTCTCACCTGCCCAGGGATCAGGCCCACCAAAGTTTGAGAAGCACCAATGTACATGGAGCCTACAAAGCATATCCACCTTCGGGTACCAATGTCTACCTCTGGCCATTTGACAGACCCCTGTGTGTCAGGGCTATGGCTCAGTCACAGGGCAGAGCTGGGCTTCAGCCTAGTGATTCTCTGACTGCCCACCTCACAGACAGAGACTCTAAGGTCTCCAGTGTCAGAATGGCTGGCCCAAGATTCAGAGCAAAGCAGCAGAGTGGGGGTGAGGGGATCAGCAGCCCCCTCTGATCTGAGTGCTGGCCAGCCCCACTCACCTCGGCCTTATACATGCGGATCAGACCCTGGTTCACTTTGGACCAGGAGGGGACAGCACTGATGTTCCATAACTGGTTGGAGTGCTCTGCAAAGGGGCCTGTCTTCATCTGGAAAAGAGAATCCACAGCTGAAAAGGCAGGCCACCTGGGAGCTCACCTGTATTCCCACAGCAAGGTTGTACACATATGTGTGTACACACACACCAGGACATGCAAACATACCTGCACTACAGCACACATGTGCGTGCATATATATATACGCACACATATACATACATACATACATACACATATATGCTTGAGGACCTGACTGCATCATCTGGGGCGGAGAGGGTGTGCGCACGTGCTTGTGCACACATACACGCACATGCAAGTACCAGAGACAGGGTCTCTCTTGGTCTGCAAGACCCCCTAGGAAAATACAACCCCTAGAGTCATCCCTTTTCTTCCACAGCCAAAAAAATGGGGCCTGATTCCCACCACTCACCACATTCAGCAGCCTCAGAAAAATAAAATCTCAACTGAAGCCCCTGCTGGGACTCCCCCCCCACCGCCCCAGCCACAGAGTGCCCCACCAGCACAGGAACCTGCTCCCCTCCAGATAAACAGTGGTAGCAGCCTTCCCGACCCTCCCCAGCCCCATACACAGGGTGGGCTCTACCTGTCACAGGTAGAGCCGGAAGACCCTGGGGAGGGGTGTTTGGGGGAAAGCCAAGGTGGGGAAGAGTAAACCTAACTGCCTTGTGCATGGCAGGCAAAAGGGGAGGAAGGTCTGTTTAGAAAGCCAGCCCAACCTGGCTGGGAGGTAAATTAGGGGTGGCATTGATAGCACCAAGGGACAGGCAGGAGCAAGGACAGCTCCATTCCTGTCCCTCCTCTTGCCAAGAGTTTGACCCTCCAGGAAGGAAAGAGATTCTGCAGCAAGCCCAGTGAAGTTCCCATGACAGGAGAAACCATGGCACTGAGACAGGGAGGCGTGTGCGCCTGCAGGCAGCTCTCTGCACAAGGCCACACATCTGTGTTTAGCAGGCACTCCAATCCCCTTCCACACCGCCCCCCCCCCCAGGTTAGAAACAGCACTGATGCTTGTTGAGGGAATGGGGTTCAGCACCCCAATCCCCAGGCTTCAGAAGAATCAGTTTGAAAAGCAAAGAGGCTGAGCTGGCAAGTAAGCAGAGACTTGGACCCTGAGAGGGTGGAAGGTTCCAGAAGAGGCTGAATGGAGGCTGGGCTAGGGGAGAGCTGTTCTGGGGAGAAAGGATGGGCCCAAAACTCCTTCTCCATATTGGGCATAAGGGTAAGGGCCCAAGAGCTTATAACAGCCCCACTGTTTGGCTGTGGACTCCCCAGGGAACCCACTCCTACACACTTCTCACTTGTCCAGTAAAGCCTCGTACCAAACTGCAAGATCTAAGTACAAAAAGCTGCCATTTACTGCTGTCACCATCCTCCCCTGGCCGAAGTTCCCCCAAAGCCTGTCTCAACTCCCAGGTGCAGTGGCAAAGACAGCAGATCCTTCCTCCAGTAGGGAGGCCACAGCCCCACGTGGCAGAGGTGGCAGATGGAGACCAGATCCCCCTCCCCTGGGTGGCTGGTGGCCACAGAGCTTTTCCTGGGTCAGTGCCTATGCCTAGTACCTTCCCCCACCTCTCTCTCTCTCTAAGGCTCCCTCTTAGGGATAGCTGCCGGTACCCACAGCCTAGGGGGTCTGGCCTTCAAGGAGCTTGGTTCCAACCATCCTACTCAAGCAGGCTCCACCCTCAGCTACCCGCCCTCCCTCTTGTCCCACCCCTTCCCCCAAAACTCTCTGCCCCTTGGGGGCCAGTGCCAGGTTCCAGTCATCTCCTGCACACTTCCAGGCCCTGAGAAGTTCAGAAATCACCAGAGATGTGTAATCAGTTTCACTCTGGACAAGGCCTTGTGAACAAACCACCCCGGAGGCACCCTGCTGGCTTCATCCCACAGCATCGCTCCAAGGCTAGGCCAGCAGATGATGCTGGGAAACCAGAGGCTTTGCCTTGTGGGCCAGCCTCACCCACTAGGGGCATGGGAGGGGACCCCAAAAGGCCTCTCGGGCCTGCTGGAAAAGCCCCAATGGCCCTGCCCCTCCCCATGGAAAGGCCAGAGACGCTATTTATCTAGAGGGGCTGCCCCACCCCCCACCCCCAGGCCTTCAGTGTCCCCAGGTCTCCCCAAGTCCTTCAGAAGGAGACTTTGCAACTCTGAGAAAGGAAAACAGATGAGGGGAAAAAAAGGAATCAGGAGCGAGAAAACAAAACAACAACAACAACAAAAAATTAGCTCATTCTAGCCACAAAGGGAGAAGAGAAAGAGCGAGAACGAGCAAGCAAGCTGCAGTCCCGCAGTGACCCCAGGGGAATCGTGTGAGTCAGAGCAGCCATATTGAGCAGGAAATTACTCACAGACGCTGCGTTCCTGCCTCTCCACTCCCAAGAGAATCGGCCTTTTGTAAATGGTTCCTCTGTCAGTAACTGAGGGGGGATGGGGGGAGGCTCTGCACAGCGCCTTCCTGTCAGCTCCTTCCCTTCCAGCTGAAATCTGATCCCTCCCTTCCCAAAACTCCAAATTTAGAAGCCAGATTGAAACTGAAATTCTTTTCCTGCCGGCCCTGGGCTCTTAAAGGCGCCAGGGCTGCATTTCCTGAGACAGCAGAAGCCCTGCAAGGTGGGGCCCCCTCATCCAGGATGCCCAGAGCTACCAGGGCAAGTCCTGGGAGACAGGGAGGAGATGCCCAGGTCCATTTCCAACTTCTTGTTTTGTTTTTTCCTCCTAGTTGCACCAGCCATCCTGATCCCCAGGTCTCTGGAGGCAACACCGCCCCCTTCCAGACTGAAGCACACAGAATTCTGCACAGGGCTTCAGGTGCCCTGTGTCCCAGTGGGGGCTCGTTCACGAACCAGGGGCAGTGAAACACTGGTGTGGGGTGGAAGGGGACTGGGGTGGGCGTAGCCTGGACAGAGCTCGGGAGAACTAGCACAGCACAGCGGCAGTCAGCACCCTCGCTGACCAGGCCTCAGCTTAGCCAGGTGGCCATGGAGCCCTCAGAGCTGCTAGCACCGGCGTTTACCACCCTGCCCAACCACCTAGACCCAAAGGAAAAACCAGGCCTTGCAGAGAGGGTGCCGAAGAAGCAGAAACTCTAGGGTTTGCCTTTCTGCCTCTCCCCCAATTAAGTTACTTAAAACCTTCTCAAAGTTCGGCGTGCCGTTAGCGCCACCTAGTGGCCACTGTAGGATTTCCTCCAGCAAAGGAACCGAGTCCCTAACTTTAGAAACCTTTTGGGTTTTTATACCAGTATAACCACCCAAACAAATAAAAATACAACATTTTAACCTGGAATCAATTCCCATATTCCTTGAGGCCCGGCCTGGCTGCCTTCCTTGTTAGGCACTGACGGACCCAGGGGCTTGGCTAGCCACCAGAGGGAGCCAGAACAGCCTAGCCCTTTACCCCCAAAGCAAAGCATGGTTCAGTCTAGAATGTGCACTCCTTCTCCCCACCCTGTTCCTCCTGTTCCCTCCAGGGTCTCCTGCGACTCCCAGACCCTCGCATTCCACTCTGGAAACAGTAGCACATGACTGGCTCTTGAGGCAGTGAGCCAGGCTGCCCCAAGTCCTTCTGACCTTGCTGAAGGCAGCAAATCTGAGACTGAAGCAGTGGCTGCCCAGCCGTCAGTCCTGGCTCCATTTGCTGACTTGGAAAAACATGTCATTTCCCTCTGGCCTCTGGAGTTTGGCAGAGGCCTGAGCCGAATACTGACCATGAGGAACCTGGGGCTATGGCTACTTAACCAGGCTTCTCCGTTCAGGGGGCTCAGAACCAGAGCCAAAGAGCAGCCCTGGTGGGGAGGGGACCCAGATATGCATGTGGGCATCGGAAAGAAAATGATGGCAAGACCGTCTCCAGACACTACAACCAGGGCACCCTTTCAAAGTTTGGGGGGCGACAGGTATGCAGCAGGGAAGACAAAAGGTCCTAACACCTCCTGAGAGAGAGATCCTAAGAACAGTGAGTCCCCAAATTCTGTGTAAAGTCACCTGGCAAGTGTATTTAAATACGAGTTCCTGGGTATTATCCCCCAAGATTCTTGACTCAGAAAGCTGGGGTTGGGCAAAGGAACGTGGGTTTTAACAAGCTCCATGAGTGACCTTGAGGAAGTGGGAGACCTGGCCTTAGTGGGCAATAGCAGCCAGTTAATAAACACCCCCTGCCAGGGAGGCCTGTAGCCCAGCCTGCTTGGTTCACCTCCAGGACTTCATCTGGCTCATGTCCTCAGGCACTGACAGAGATGTGTCCCTTCAGCAGAAATCTGTCCTGTTGTCCACTGAGCCTCTCCGCCTCCTGCTATAGTTTCATCCCACACAGCCACATGCCAGTGGCTAGAGAGAGACCCTGTGGGCCCTGCCCACCCCTTCAGACCTGCCGCATTGGTTACCAAGCCCACTAGTGATCAAAGTTCAGTCCCTCAGCTCAAGTGTCCCACGAGGTTCAGTAGTAACCCCAGACCACTGATTTGGGAAAGGAGATCCTGGACAGTCAGATGTTGGCTTAACCTTCCAAAGGCCTAGTGGGGCCTAGTGGGGCTACCTTGTCAGTAACCCACCTCCCTAGGGACCAGCCCTGTCATCTTTGGGTGAAAACTCTGGCTCCTCTGTCCCACTCCAAAGCCATCAGCTTCAGTTGATCTCAGCCTGGAGTCCACCATGGGTGGCCCTCACCCATTCCCCTCACCTCAGTGATAAACAGGATACATTCCAGGAACATGTAGTCCTTGTGGTTCTCATTCACAGCCTTCTCATCAACAAAGTGCCTTGGCTCCAAAAACGGGTGGTCTAGGAACAGCAAAGAGCCCCAGGGTTCAGAACCAGACACTCACACCGCCAAGCACCTCAGCCCAGGGTTGTCCACACCCACCCCGGGGGCCACTGTCCTGCCCATGTGCTCTCAACACTTGACCTTATTGCAGGAGCAATAAATGATGAGTGTGTGTGTGTGTGTGTGTGTGTGTGTGTGTGTGTGTGTACGAACTTGCTCTCATGGAACAAGCTGTGGCTTTGCCATTTTCTAGCCATGTGACCTTGAACCAGTGATTTCAGCCTTCTGAGGCTGTTTTCTCATCTGTGCAGTGGGGATATGAACTGCACCTCCCTCATGCCGCCTGGTGATAGGGACCAGAGTCAAGCCTCCAACATGGTACCTGCACAGGTTAAGTGCTAGTCGATGGCGGCTAGTCTCATGCTGGCCAAGACCCTTCCCAGGGTCACTGAGAAGTGACCTAAAATGTTTCGAACAGTGCCTGGCACAGAGCAAATACTCAAAATACCTATTCATATTATTTTGTAGGCAGTTAATGTTATATGGAAGCAGAAGTCACTCCCCGGCCCTCATCCAGCATAGATCCCAGTGAGCCACCCAAGCCTGGGGAGCAGTTGCAAAGTGGGGGAGCAGGCAAAGTGGGCCCACAGGAAGCAGCTCACTGCCCCCCATGGGTGGCTACTCCCTGATGGGCTCCCTTGCGCACAGCTTGATAATAACAGCGGATGACACCAGTCACCAAGTCAAAATAGCCCCTCATTTTCAACATAAAACCCCACAGCTGCTGCCAGGAGTGGGGGTGCATTTCACACCAGTCCATTATGTGCCAGGCGAGTGCCCCTGCTCCAGCCTGTGTCACTTTCCATTATCTTGGCACACTCTGCCTCCACCTCCCCCATCCTCCCTCAGCCTCCCCCGGCCTCCCCTGGCCTGCCGAGCCAGAGCCAGCTCTCAGCACAAGAGCCGGCGCTCAGCACAAGGTCAACAGCAAACAGCCTCAGTCAATAGCCAGACTAATGCCTGCTTTACAAGCTGTCACTGTCTTCCCCAGCAGAAAAAGTAAGGCAAGAAGGGAGGGAGGTGGATAGAGTAGACACCCCAGGGGGAGGAGCAGCAGATGCCCCTTCAGTACCTATCAGCTGTGAACTGCCCCAGATGAAGGGCAGAAACTGAAAGTCGTCCAGGCCCCACACTCCCTGGCTGCCCGCCGGCTCCATCCTGTATGTTTTCTGGAGTTTCCGCATAACCTCGAGGTACCTACACAGGAGGGCAGGGAAGAAAAAAGTAGCAAAAAGCAGACAGTCTCTACCCTTCTGCCATCAGGAGCTCACTGAGGCCAGAAATAACCACCTAAGAGTGTAACTGGTCTCTATTTCAATTAAAACCTACACACATAAGTTATGCATCAGCTGGTATTCTCAAAATAATGTCGATTTTTTTCTCCCACACTCAGCCTTCTTTTGGCCCAGGAAAGGGGGTTTTAGCACCATCAACTCATAACATGAGCTCCTGGACAAGAGCCTCAGGCTGTCTAACTCTGGCCTGCCCATCGGCAAGCTGGTGGGGGACAGAGCAGATCATCTCCTGGAACCTCCCAGCTCCGGCCTTCCCTGTTCTCAGGGGCTGCATCAGTGTCACCTGGGAGCTCTGGCATCAGCATCGCCAGAGTGGGGCCTGGGATGGGTGTGTCAGAGGCCTCTGGCAGCTGCAGTGCACCTGTGTTGCCAGGCAGGTGGTCTGGGGACAGGGAGCAGCTCAGAGCCTGAACGCAGTTCAGCTGGCTGTGTGACCT
Source organism: Nyctereutes procyonoides (assembly GCF_905146905.1). NCBI lineage: Eukaryota > Metazoa > Chordata > Mammalia > Carnivora > Canidae > Nyctereutes > Nyctereutes procyonoides. The sequence goes on from NW_026575020.1 coordinate 36,618,878, forward strand.
TAGGGATCAGAAGATGGTTTCTCTGTGCCTCTGTTTCTTCATCTATAAAATGGAAATAACTCTACCTAGAGCTGTTGGGAGAATCTAGGGAGGGAGCTGCATGCAGAGTGCTTAGGACAAGGCTGGCCAGGGAAAATGCCACAGAGGCATTAGTAGTCGGCAAGTGACCCGTTTCCTTCACTTGTTCTTATTTGAATCTGAACCTCTCAGAAGTCTTCCTGGACACCCCATCCACAGGCAGAGCTTGGTTAGGACAGGCCGAAAGACGCATCGGCCACTCGGGAGAGCCCGCCAGCATCCTGCCTCCAGCCTGGCAGTGATGAGGAGGGAAGACCCTTGCCGCTCTTCTTCTCACTCACCGATTGAACACCTTGAAGACAATAGCTATTTGGTCATCTACCCGGAGCACCCCAATCTTACAGAGGCAGCAGAGGAAAGCAGCAAAGGCTGCTTCATGTCCTAGAGGAGAAAAAACAGCTGAGGTCAACAGTCTTCCAGGAAAAGGAGTGGTACTATTCTTGGTCTCACCAGAGTCCACATCACTGAGAACTGCCCCTCTACAGAGGAAGGTCAACATGGAGATGATGGGGCCTCTGCCCCTTCTGGAAAGACCCAGGCCCTTTTGGTAACTACTGCTACTATAATTCAACTCCTAAAAGGCCAAGGCTGTGGACTTCTTAAACAGACAGTTGCATTTTGTTTTGTAGGTTTAACTCACTGGTCAATTCCACACTATCAAGTGAGCACCTACTACAAGGGCAGCCACTGTCCATATCAGGCACTAGGAAGACTAAGTCCATGCCTTTGCTTGATAGTTTATGATCTTCAGGATGACAAACAATAAATAGACAATCACTTCTATAATTCTAGCTCTGAAGGAGAAGGACAGGGTGATAACCAGAGGATATCACGGGGGGACCCTGACATTAGGGTTCAAGAAGGTTTCCCTAAGGAAGTAATATTTAATCTGAAAGATGAGTAAGAGTTGGTAAGACACTGCATGTGAGGGAAGCAGGAACACCAATCTAGCTAGAAGAAATAGCATGTGCAAAGGTCCTGAGGTGAAAAAAAATGGGTATGTTTGAAGAACACTAAGAAGGCTGGTATGGCTAAAGCAGAGAGGACAAGGGGGAAAGGATAACAAGACTTAACTGCCACGTAAGAAGTTTAGACTCAGTATCCTAAGAGCAATGGGAGCCACTGAAGGCTTCTAAGCAGAGAACACATGGTCACATTACAGGGTCAAAAGACAACGCCTTCCACAGGGCCCCTGGCTGGCTCAGTCAGTGGAACTGTGACTCTTGATCTTGGAGTTGTGAGTTCAAGCCCCACACTGGGTATAGAGAGGGAGGGAGGTAGAGAAAGAATATTTCAGCGACTTCCTGTCCCATCTCTATAGAAGCAAGGTTGCTTCCAAGGCCTGGGAAGCTTGTGACCTGTTCCTCTCACCTACATGGTTCCTGATCTCCACCACCCAGAGGCCAGGCAGCCATGGCTCAGGGGCTCTCACACACCTGATACCAGAAGGAAAACCCCAGTTGACCTGGCCAATGTCCCTCAGGGTCCCTCCCTGTCCATTTTAGGCCAAGCCCTGGAAGTCTCAAACACCTGATAAACCTGCTCCCCAGCAACAGGGGAAGCAGAAGACAAAGCCTCCCCAGGACCCAGTTTCAAGGGGACCCTTTTCCAGGCCTGCCTCAGTGGCCTGTGTTTCTCTCGAGGAACCCAAGGCCCAGGCAAGGTGAAGGCCAGAAAGAGCAGCCGCTCTTGCACTTGCTGCTTCAGGACAGGTCAGGAGGGTGCGCCTACCAGAACAAGGTCCTCCTCAGCTACCACCCACTCACTGCCTAACCAGACAGCATGCGCCCTCTTCTGCAGAACTCCATAGCACAGACACTGGCATGTCCGTGTACCACAGCGTGTACCACAACGCTTCCAGAGGCTACAGAATGCTCTCATTTCTCAAGGTTCTGGTAAGGGGTCGCCCTAAGATATAGTAAGTGCTCAATAAATTACTTTGCTGCTGGTGATAAGCTCAGAGACCATCTTTTATAAGGAATGGAAATCGGGGCTGCACAGACACCAAGTATGTGGCATCAGCTCCCCCTGGTGGACCAAGACGGAGCAGCAGGAGCAGCACCAGGCCTCCCTGCACCCAGGACAACTGCAGCCTACCTGGCCCCAAAGGCTCTTGCTCAGAGGGCCCTGAGACAATCCAGAGCAAAGAGGAAGGAGCCCAAGAAGAGACTGCGGTGAAGCCAAGTAAACACAGAGAGCAGCAGGTACCTGTGCCATAGTCGATGCGTGTGGAGTTCCCCACTGACTCCTTTAGGTAAACGGCCACCTCAGGCACAGCAGCTGCCAGACAGGTGGGGACCACTGTGGCCACCAAGTTTTCTGCTTCCTGATAACACAAGAGACACAAAGTGGTGGCAGCAGATTAGGCAGCATCCTGGTAGGCAGGCACCCAGGAGCAGCATTTGGCTGGGGCCCAGCGGGCCATGCCAGGCCGGCCTGGCTCCCTGCTCTGACTGGCTACAGAAAGAAGAGGGAAACATTTACTCTTACACCATAGAGCAACTACCCTGGGGTGGTTTCTAGTCTGCGGACCCTTCCTCCAGGGGACAAGGGTGTGGGACAAGATAGGAGGGAATTGCAAAGAAGCCATTCGACTCCCTTATCCCGTAACTCACTGATGTCCTTATAGGCACCATCTTTCTTCATACTCCCAGGGTAGCAAGAATCTGTGCCATATGTCCACCAAAAAACATAGGAGAATGTTCATAGCAGCATTATCCATAGTAGCCCTCAACTGAAATGTCCATCAGCAACAGACCATGGTGTGGTTAGGTGCTGAAACACCACACCACAATGAAAAAGCTCAGCTGCTCCACACAACATGGGTGACTCGCAGAGACAGAACACTGAGCAAAAGAAGTCAGACATTTATAAGAAATTCAAAAACAGGTAGCACTTATCTATGGGATAGAACTTAGAAGAGTCTGGAGGTGGATATCACCTCAAAAGGGGCACAAGGGTCCCGCTAGAGTGCTGGAGTGTTTTAGAGCTTGATACAGGTGGTGGTACAAGGGTCAAAACCTACGTTAAGGTCCATCAAGCTGTATAGCTATGTTGTGTTCACTTTCCTGTAAGGTAGAACTCAATAAAAATCTTAAAAAGAAAACAAACAAACAAACAAACAAAAAACATGTACCCTCTTAAGATTTCAGGGGCAGCCCCAGACTGCTCTTAGGCAGGGCAGCATTTTGCTGGGTCCTTGGGACTCCCCTCTGCTCCAGGCAAAAACACAAGGTCAGAGAAATGAGGACTCAAGTTGCTTTAGGTTCAGTCTATGGACACCTGGCAGGAAAATCTCCTAGAGACCTGAGGAAAATCTGGATTCCCAGGCCTTACCCTAGACCTACAGGACTCTGATCCTGCATTTTAATTTTTTGTTTGCTTTGAACAGGTATCGCTGTGATAGGATTCAAAAATAAACACATTAACAAAATTAAAACGCACTGAATTCTACTTAAGAAACCAATATTGCACTAAATGTTAACTTCCTGAAATTGAAATAAAAATTAATAATTTGAAAAATCAAGAAAAAGAAGTACAATACTAAATTCTTTGGGATTTGCCAAGAAAATATCAAAAAGTAAAAAAGCAAATAATTACACATATTACAAAAGGGATGCATTGAGAAGTTTCTAGCCCCCTTCCCACTCTCTCCTGCCCTGAGAGAAATCACAGCTTTATTAGCCTCTTGTATATCCTTCTAATGGTGTTTCTTTACACAAACTGAGCAGTTTGCGTAAACTAGGTCATCAGGAACTGATGTTTCTTTACGCAACCAGATCTTTTCATTTTTCCCTCCTTCCTACCAAGAAGTAGCTCACCATATGTGTCAGACTGACCCCAGGTTCTTCTTCAACTGAATGATAAATCCCAGACTGCCTCACCCCAGGCTCCAAGTAGGTCTCCTAGTCTTTCTCATAGCTGCATAGCACTCCAGGCTAGCTCTACTAGTTTATCCAACTGACCCCCTACACATGGGACACTTGGGACATTTGAATCTGTAGCTAATGCAAACGATGACCTAATTAACAGCCCTGTGCAGAGGACTGGGCATCCACAGTGGTGGTTCCCAGAAGATGACGGGGGCAGAGGGTAAATACATTGGTACTTTTGGTAAGTGGAATTTAACAAACTCCCCAGAGATGCTGAGATACCTGAAAGCTCCTGCACCCCTGGCCCAGTCCCCAAGTATGTCCTGTGACAGCCTTACCTCGTCGAGTTTGGCATACCAAGTCCTGTAGGCCTTGTTCCCAAATCGAGAGGGCTGGTCCACCGGAGGGATCTCATCAATCCACCTGTCCAGTGTGTTGAGGAGGGCGACCAGTTTCTCAATGGCCTATAATAGGTAAAGTAGAGGGGACAAGCCACAATGAATGACGAGTGGCCCCCAGCTAGAGCCACAAAGGGAAGTCTCACCTGCAGCTGGACAACGACCCCTAGGCATGGCATTAAGTGGTAAGGGTTGGGGAGATCACACACTCCTACAGGATGGAGTTTTTAAATCCAACTGTCTGCCCCGCATGGGAGCCTGTGTCTGTGTCTCTGCCTCTGTGTGTGTGTATGTGTGTGTGTGTGTGTGTGTCTCATGAATAAATAAATAAATAAAATATTAAAGAAAAAAAAAAGGGATCCCTGGGTGGCTCAGCAGTTTAGCGCCGCCTTCAGCCCAGGGCGTGATCCTGGGGTCCCGGTATCAAGTCCTACATTAGACTCCCCGCATGGGAGCCTGTGCCTGTGTCTCTCCCTCTCTCTCTCCCTCTCTGTGTCTCTCATGAATAAATAAATAAATAAAATATTAAATCCAACTGTCTGGTGGGGGGTGGGGGGGGTGGCGCCTGGGTGGTTCAGGCGGTTAAGCGTCTGCCTTCAACTCGAGTCATGATCCCAGGGCCCTAGGACAGAACCCTGCGTCGGGCTCCCTGCACAGCGAGGAGTCTGCTTGTCCCTCTCCCTCTGCCCCTCTCCCTCATCCATGGTTACTCTCTCTCTCAAATAAATAAAATATTTAAAACACGGGTTCCGGGGCACATGCTGCCTGGTAGCCTGCCTGATTTCCTCATAAGCCTTATCCCACATCAACATGTAAACATAATTTTATGACAGCCTTTAGTAAGTCAATAGTATTTCATTGTGCCAACATACTATGATTTATTGAATCTCTCACTGTTACATATTTGGCTTATTTCCAATTGTCCACTTCTACAAACAATCTGGGAAGTCTCCTTCAGCAGAACCACTGGGTCAGAGGTCCAAACCTCTGTAATGCTTTGTTGGGCTGCAGTTTCAGGGAGCCCGTCTCCCTACACCTTTCCCACAGTAGGTAGAAACCAAGACACGGAATTGGTGCCACAGGCCAGGGCAGCATTAACAGAATGTTACTCAATCAGGAGATCAGGTGAAGCTGACTATCCAAAACACAGGTCTGGAAGGGCAGCTAGAAAAGGGCTCCTTCTGGGTGTGGCTTGTAAAAAAAAAAAAAAAAAAAAGGCCAGAACGAAAGGCTAGCAGAGGGTGTTTAGAGGCAGGCAGCCCTGGGAAAGAAGACCTTGCCAGGAAGCAGGTCTTGCTTGTGTCCACTGGGTACCAAGAGCACAGAGAGAGACTTCCAGAAACCCCTGATACTGGGTAGGACCTAGCAGGGTAGTGCCCACATGAAAAGTTCTGAGGAGGAAGGCAAGGCTCAGTCAGGTCCACTGCTGCATTGCGCAGGCTCTGCAGAGGGGCAGTCAGAGAGCTCTGGGAGAGGGAACGTGGACTTGAGCTAATGGAGTATCTGTCAGCCAGTGCCCATCCTCCCCAGTCCCCCTCAACACCCCTCCACCCCCAAACAGCTCCAGGAGGTACAAATCACTGCAGGCCACGTAAACAGCACCCCCTGGCATTATACAACGTGACAGTGGCCTTAAGGATACCATCCTCCACCTCCCCTCTCAGGAAAAGTTACCTGTAAGAGGGGAAACTCCCTTTATACCTCGCTGAGGCAGAGGGCCAGGGTGACATAAAGCTGCCCAGCTGTAATGTGTGAGAAAGTGCTTCCAGAGCCCAGCTTTGTGAAGAACTAGGTCACCAGGACCTGATAAGGACAGAGCAAACCTGACCCCATGCTGCAACCAGGACTCGGGAGTGATGAGGTGGTAATCTGGCCCCAAGAAGTACCAGCCAGGCCCGACTCCCGGGCCATCCCAGTCCTGGGCCAGGGCTGAAGGGGATAAAGAAGGTGCTGGAAGGCTGTGGAAGCCAGGCCCCAGCTGCCAGCTCAGCTGGGGCAATGAATAATTAAAAGGCTCCTTGCTCCTCTTTCTGGAGAGGGCTTTCAGAATGCAGGGGCTGCCTCTATTGTCTGACTGGCTGGGCCAGAGGGGCTGTGAGCCAGAACCCTCAGGAAGCACAAATAATAATTTGAACTACCGTCCTGCTTCCTCACCCAGGGCTTCCTCTTGGATTTCATGGACCAATAAAATTTTCTCTAAAACATTACTTGCCAGTGTTTTTTTTTTTTTTTCTTTGCTCCCAACTTAAATATCAAACAAGAATAAAAAGTAATAATAATCCTTTTTTTTTTAATGACTTTATTTATTTATTCTTGAGAGACATAGAGAGAGGCAGAGACACAGGCAGAGAGAAAAGCAGGCTCCATGCAGGGACCCTGATGCGGGACTCGATCCCAGGACTCAGGGATCACGCCCTGAGCCAAAGGCAGATGCTCAACCACCACTGAACCACCCAGGCGTCCCTAATCCTCTTTTCTACTCATATTTTGCAAAACTCAAAAAAACCCTGAAGATTAGGACAGACATAATCTCAAACTGAAGGAGAGCCTTCTAAACATGGGTCTAGACAGTCTCACCAGATTGCCCTTGCTTGCTCCCTTCGCTGCTGCTGGTCTGGAAGCTGCCACCTAAGGCAGCTCCATCTGCCCTCTCCCCAGCTGCCAACCCTGTGGGAGGAGGGAGGACTAAGAGGAAACAGGCGCCCCCAGCACCTGTGCCGAGGGGGCCCCCCTCACACCCATGGGCTGAGACCACATGCTGTCAGTCGTGCCTTCTGCTGCCCTGCCAGCTGTGGGCAGAAGCTGGAAGACCTCTGGAGACCAAATTAGTCACCTCTGCCCACCAAGTGATTGCCCTGGCACTGGGATGAAGCCTAGTTCAGGAAGAGCCCCCAGCTGAAGCAATCACACCACTACTAGAGGTTAGAACTGAAAAATAGCTAATGATAAGAGCTAATGTGCCAGGCACTGTGCTAACATCCCTATGTGTGGGATTCCCACTGAGTCCTCCCCAGGGGCCATGAGTCGGTCTGTTGGCTCTTCCACTCATAGATGAAGAGATAGAGGGTCAGAGGGGACAAAGCCACTCAGCTTGGAAGGGAGAGGTTATCAAAATCCAGTCAGCCTGACTCCAGAACCCAAGCACTTAACCATGCTACAATCCTGCCAGAAGAACAACTCCTGAGCTAAGACAACACCTGGCTGGCGTGGAGTCTTACCATCAAAGCGTGAGGGTCAATTATGGGACCTGAGAGGGATTTGGAGGCTCAGGATCTGCTGGGGTAATTAGAACATCCCCCTATAATTAGCCTACCCCCACCACACTCCCTGCCCCCTGAGCACAGCCCAGCTTCCCTCATCATACACTCAAGGACAAGCCCTCTCGTCTCTCAACCCACAAACTCAGTGGTGGACCAGCTCCCAAGAGAAGGAGGTCTATCCCCAGTACAGGCCTGGCTCCCCTCTAGTGACAGAACAAGACCTCAGCCTCCCACCAGCCAGTTAGGGCCCAGGAAGAGGCAGCTCTCTGGGGCAGGGCAGGAGATGGGGGTGGGTGGGAGGGGGGAGGGAAGGCAGCGGGGCAGGGGCTTTGAAATGAGCATTGCCCTGCTAGCCTCAGGACAGGTGGAAAGACCAAGCCACAACAGGGTCAGGCCTTACCCGACAGGGTGAGATAAGGCACTGAGAGGCAGCTCAGGCCCTGGTGTCTGAGATAAGAGTCTCAAGATGACTGTGGGCCAACTAGGATAAGAACCCAAGAAGCCACTGGAGGCCTGGGACCTAGCCCTAGGAGGTGGCATCCAGTAAGGGCAAACAGCCTGCAAGCCCACACCCCCACACCCCCCCCCCCCAGCTCTTGTCCTCTCCGAAAACCACCTGTCTCTGAAATAGCAGCCAGAGAGTGCCCACCCTGCAGTGCATGCCCTAAACTCAGTATTCCCACTTCCAGGAATGATTCCTTAGGAAAGAGCATCCACAGGGATGCCTGGGTGGCCAGTGGTTGAGCATCTGCCTTCAGCTCAGGGCGATCCTGGAGTCCTGGGATGGAGTCCCAATTCGGGTTCCCCACAGGGAGTCTGCTTCTTCCTCTGCCCATGTCTCTGCCTCTCTCTGTATCTCTCATGAATAAATAGAACCTTTAAAAAAAATGTCTTTAAAAAAGGAAAGTGCATCCACAGATCTATATGTAAGGATGTTCAGAGCACCAATATTTAGGGACACAATCTCAAAGTCCACAGTCAGGGGCTGTTTAAACAATGAGGGTGGGCTCAATGAGACAGCCATTTACATAGTGGAGGGGCAACAGGAGAGGAGGGGCTCACATGGCAGGTCTGGCTGGCATTACCAAAACTGTTCCCAGGGCCACCCCAGGGAGGTGGGTAGGAGGGAGAAAATCGAGAGAGGTCAGCTTTTTGTAAATACACTTCTATTACTGTTCCCTTTGGTGAGCACACTTACTTCATTTGTGATCTTTTTTCATCTAAAAAGTTACATAAAAACACCAGTTAGCAAAAATGCAGGCTGTAAGACATGTACTTCCCTTGATCCCAATTTTATAAATCTCTATCTATTCACAGATTGAGGAAAAGGAAAAGATTAGAAATACAAACACTGGAGATCTCTGGGTGGCTCAGCGTTTTAGCGCTGCCTTCAGCCCAGGGTGTGATCCTGGAATCCTGGGAACAAGTCCCACATCGGCCTCCCGGCATAGAGCCTGCTTCTCCCTCTGCCTGTGTCTCTGCCTCTCTCTCTGTCTGTGCTCTCATGAATGAATGAATGAATGAATGAATGAATGAATGAATGAATAAATAAATAAATAAATAAATAAATAAATAAATAAATAAAATATTTAAAAAAAAAGAAAGAAAGAAAGAAATACAAACACCAAGAGGCACCTGGGTGGCTCAGTAGGTTGAGCGTCTGACTTTTGGTTTTGGCTCCAGTCATGGTCTTTGGGTCCTGGGATCGAGCCCCGCCAGGATCGCACTACTATATCAGACTCTGCTCAGTGTGGAGTCTGCTTGTCCCTCTCCCTCCCCTTACTCATGCAGGCTCCCCCCACTTCAAATAATAAATATTTTTAAATAAAAAAAAAGAAATACAAACACCAAAATGTCAACTGCACATGTCCTTGGGCAGTCTTATTTTCTGCCCTGGCGTGTTGTGGGCAACAAGCACATGTGATTCTCCATAGCTATTCTGGGAAAGGCTCTTCGGTGGCAGGTTCCCTGCCTGCGCCTACCTCAGAGACTTTGTACTCAAAGGTCAGCTTCTTTCCCTTCACACCTTCATTGAGGGTGAGGATGAATCCGATGTAGTCAGCGTATGCCTACCAAATAAAGTGGGGAGCGGGGAGGGAGAGGAATGTCAGACCCCTGACCCTCCACCCCCCTACCCAGCCCCCAGCTCCATCCAGTTGCCAAAGAGCTCCAAGCTGTCCCCTGGTCCCCAGCCTGCCAGCAAGGGAAGCAGAATGATAATGCCAAATACCCCACCCGTACCCTCCATCCTTAACAGCTGGCAAGTCAATGACCATGATTACACCTGGATCCTCAGCCAGAACATGCTCATTACTACCACCAGGAGGTCCTTTACACAACCCCACAAGGTAAACACTCACTGTCCTCATTTTATAGATGAGGAAACCAAGGCTTCACTTCAGGAGAGGCGACTTGCCCAAGGTCTCCTAAGACCAAGATCTCATTAGATATGGAGCTAGGACCCCACAAGTCCTACAATTATACTACACCACCAGGAGTTCAAGGAATTCCACAAGGGTTCCTCCCCTAGTAGGCTTCCAGATGTTTCCCCCCACCAGACAGGCCAGGATGTCAGACTGTAGTGCAGCCCGTCTGCTTCCTAGAGAAGAAACAGTTTTCTGCCCACGGTCAGGTGTGCCAGCACACCCATCCCTGGCTTCCAATTGGGCACTGTCTTCCCTGCTGGGCTAGGGTTACAGCCAGCACATGGGTAAGAAAACAGTGAGGTGCAGGCCTCTGAAGAAGTAGTCCCAGGAACAAATGACTTCTGTTTGGTCTCATTTCTTTTCCATCTCGGCTGCCTCTCAATCTCTTCCTTCCTCTCCTTATCCAAGCTTTAGAGATGGCAGCAGCAGCCACAGCAAGCCCTGACAACTGACCATCCAGCATCTAGAAAGGAACATTTCCTGTACCAGGACCTTCCTACAGCCTGTGGAATGAAAATGAAGGGTCACAGGGCAGGTCTGAGCCCTCGTCCTGCCTGCGGCCAGTGATCACAGTCATTCTTACAAATTACACCGGATGCAAAGACAGAAAGCAGCAAGGGGCAGTGTCCTTGCTCCCACACAGGCCCGAGTCTCTTGGTGACTAAAGCTCAGGCCATTCTTATAAACATACCTGTCTCCACCAACACCACCATCCTCATCCCTGTAACAGTAACAATCATGCCTGCAGGTCAGTACCCCTCATGAATGCTTAGCGCTGGGTCAGGTGCTTTTTGGACTTTGAGTCCTTTAAGCCTCCAAACAACCTCATTTTTCGTAGAAGAAACAGACTTGGCTAGCTTAGGCACATTACCTAAGTCACAAGAAGAGGAAATGGCAACCCTGGGCTTCAAGCTTTGATCTCTCTGACCCTAAGTCCATCCTCTTGCTGCGCTCTGCTGCCTAATCAAACTGTGTGAACCATGGCACAGAGTCCCTTGTGAAGTCACACACTTGAGTGGTGAGCTTTAGAGCAAGCAAAAGGCTTCTACCCAAGATTGTTCAACAATACTCCATTAGAAGAACTAACCAATGTTTCCCAAAAAGTGTTGGCACCTACGAAGGGCCAGATAGTAACTATTTTAGGCTCAGCAGACCATAAAGTCTGGTTTACAAATTCTCAACACTGCCAGTTGAGTGCGAAAGCAGCCATGGACAATACATAAACAAATGAACCTTGCTGTGTTCCAATAAAACTTTATTTACAAAAACAGACAGAGGTCCAGATTAGGTAAGAAGGCAGTAATTTGCTGACCTATGGCCTAGAGCATGGTGGCTCAACCCATGGCTATCTAGAGACAGAGGACCTGGGCGTCAATCTTGAATCTCATCCCAACCACTTGCTAATGCTACCATCTTGCTAAATTTCTTTATCTCCTGGTCTCACTTTTCTCACCTTCAAAATGGAGATGAACACTGAGTCTACTTCCCAGAGTTTTTGTGAGGATTAAATGAGCTAAAAAATACCTGGCACATCATAAACACATCCTCTTTGGAAAACAAAGAACTAAAGCCATATTTGGATTCAGCAATACTGTAGGTTCAAGGCAGACTCAGGGTTCTCAACCCAAGTGATTTAGCTCCCAGGTGACTTCTGACAGTGTCTGGAGACACTTTTGGTTGTTAATAACCGGGGGGAGGGGTGCTGTTGGCATCTAGCAGGTAGAAGACACAGAAGTTACTAAACATCCTACAATACACAGGACAGCCCCCTACCACGAAGAATTATCTACTCCCAAATGTCAACAGTGCTAAGGTTTAGAAACCCTGAGGTAGAGCAACCAAGATGATGAAAGGAGTCAAACCGTGTCCTCTGAGCAGCTGTGGGGACTAAGGTGTTTATCCTGGTGAAGATCTAGGGGGAGAATATAACTCAGAAAAGTCACGATAACCATCGGCAAATATTTAGAACGCAGGCTTATGAAAGAGGAGCCAGAAAAGCTTACATGGCCCCAAGAAGGACAAGCCATGGCAAATGCAGGGTGTGGGCTTAGTGTAAGCACAGCAGACTCCCCCCACAGAGAATGAGCCCTTCTGTACCAGTGACTCTCCCCACCCCAGCTGAGCAGACCAGGGGTGGGCACCTGGCTGTAGCTGGGACCAAGGCTTTCCCTGGGGATTTGAAATTGACTTTTTCTTAGTCCCAATCTTTCCACAGCCTGTGCCAGAAGCCCGGGAGGTAGAAGCTGTTCTTTTCTGCCCACCATTGGACTGAACAGCACAGAAAGCTGGTCAGCACTTCCTCTTGCTCCAAGTCCTAGTTCCTAGGTGTTTTTAGGCCCAGCCACCTTCCTGGCCTAGGTTTCAATGAGATAGATAACCTCCTCTTACTTAGATATGCTGACTCCCAGACTGGCTGTAACTTCTCCCCATGAGAGAGAACAGCTGGCTCCCCATCATCTCTCTCCCCAGCTTCTAACAGCTCTGGTTCCAAGAGCAAGAAAGGTCAGGAGCTCATGGTCTCTGAAAAAGCACAAGTTCTTCATCCCAGCTCTGGCTCAATACTGCAGACACCACGGGTACCTGAGAACGCTTCCATTTGCCCATATCTGGAACTGTGTGGATCTCCTTTTTCGGAATGATGAAGTTCTGAGTGGCTGGAGGGATATCCTCCGAGGAATCTTGACAAAGAAAGTGAAAAAGCAAACAGATAAATAGAATCTTCCCCTCAACCCAACTTCCTCCCTTTCTCCCTCTCTCTCTCTCTCTCTCTCTCTCTCTCTCACACACACACACACACACACACACACACACACACACACACACACGTTTAAACCAAGACTCTAATCCCCAGTCCCTAGGGTAAACCAGACACGTACTCCCAGGACAGAGTAATGGCTTGTTAAAGCCAAGCCCACCAGCCTCCTGTCTTTCCTTCAGCAGCACAGAGCCTGGCCATACTCATGATCCCCTCAACAACTACAGGTTCAGTGGCGCCACGTGCCCTCACCTCCTGGTCCCTCACCAGAGAATGGTCAGAAAAATAAAACCAACTTGACCTTTTAGACAGAAGCAGGCAATTCAAAAGGGGAAGAAAATACAAATGGCCACCACCAACAAACATTTGAAAAAGATTGCCAACCTCTGAATAAGCAAAGAAATGTAAATGAGACGGCTCTTCCAAATCAGGGTGGCAGATTAAAACCATCTGGCATGAAAAAAAAAAAAAAAACCATCTGGCATGGACTGGTGAAGAGGAAGCAGGAATTCTCCAGTACTGCTGGTGGAAGTCTTGGTAGAATCTGCTGAGGCAATTCAGCACTGACTTTTGAAGCAAAAACCACACAGACCCATTGAGCCAACAGTTCTACTTGTAGGCATCAAGCCTTCACGTGCTCACAGAAATACACAAAGATGCATATAAGGGCACTTACTGCATGGAAAAAGGAAACAGCCCATATATCAATTGATAAGGCAATGGGTAAATAATAATATGGCCCATATAATGGAAATCTTCAGCTTTTTAAAAGAATAAAACCTAAACTATTGACATAAGAAAACAGCCCAGATATTAGTAAACGAAGAGAGAAAATTAAGCTACGTTATATACAATATAATCTCATTACTGCGAAAATAGCTATACATACTGTATAAATATGTATCTAAAAGCACGTACATTGAAAAAATCTGAAGGATTAACCCCAAAGTTAGTTAATAGTTATCTTGAGGAGGTAAGATTTATAAGGGACTTCCATTTCTAAGCTACAAATTGCTATTAAAAACTAGCATACAGTATGGGGTGCTGGGTGGCTCAGTCAGTTGAGCACCCAACTCTTGATTTCAGCTCAGGTCATGATCTCATAATCTCAGGGTCATGAGATGGAGCCCCATGTCGGGCTCTGCACTGAAAATGTGGTGCCTGCCTAAGATTCTCTCTCCCTCTCCCCTCCTCCCACTTTGAGCTCGCTCTCTTTAAAAAAAAAAAAAAAATTAGCATTCAGTACTTTCGTAATCAGAAAAAAAAAAACAAAACTATTTTCTGTATTCAGAAGTTGAGGAAAGGGGGATCCCTGGGTGGCACAGCGGTTTAGCGCCTGCCTTTGGCCCGGGGCGCGATCCTGGAGACCCAGGATCGAATCCCACATCGGGCTCCCGGTGCATGGAGCTTGCTTCTCCCTCTGCCTGTGTCTCTGCCTCTCTCTCTTTCTGTGTCTCTCATGAATAAATAAATAAAATCTTTAAAAAAAAAAAAAAAGAAAGCTCAAAAAAAAAAAAAAAAAAGAAGTTGAGGAAAGGAAAACACAGGGTAGTCTCATGTGCTGACCTACAGGCAAACTTCACACCAAAGCCAACTGCTTAGTATGAGTGGCCTCTCTAGCCAAAAACATCTGGTCCACACTGCAGGATTCCCTTTACTCTGACACTGGAAATACAAGCCCTCAGTCTCTTCTCTGTAATTCCAAAATCCAGAAACTTCTAAAAAGTCAAAGTTCTTAAAATAAGTTTGGCACAAATTCATTTGATACAAAAGTTAAACCTAAACCAACATGAGGACATTTACAGGCTTTGTGGATCCCTCATTAGGAATTTAGGTTTTGTTGCAGAAGTGGTTTTTGTTTTGTTTTGTTTTTGTTTTTGTTTTTTGCAGAAGTATTTTTGTTTGATTGTGGGGTGCTGAAATCTGAGAAACTCTGAATTCTAAAATACACCTGACCCCAAGGGTCTTGGATAGGGGCTGTGCCTGAATCTAGTATTGAAGTTCTGTTGGGGCAGCCCCGGTGGCGCAGCAGTTTAGCGCCGCCTGCAGCCCGGGGTGTGATCCTGGAGACCCGGGATCGAATCCCACATCGGGCTTCCTGCATGGAGCCTGCTTCTCCCTCTACCTGTGTCTCTGCCATTCTCTCTCTCTCTCTCTGAACAAATAAATAAATAAATCTTTAAAAAAAAAAAATGAAGTTCTGTTGTAGGGGATCCCTGGGTGGCTCGGCGGTTTGGTGCCTGCCTTTGACCCAGGGCGAGATCCTGGAGTCCAGGAATCGAGTCCTGCATTGGGCTCCCGACATGGAGCCTGCTTCTCCCTCTGCCTGTGTCTCTGCCTCTCTCTCTCTCTATATATATATATATATCATAAATAAATAAATATTTTTTTAAAAAATGAAGTTCTGTTGTAGTAGTTAACACCTTCCTTTAAAAACACAAACTTGGGGATCCCTGGGTGGCTCAGCGGTTTAGCGCCTGCCTTTGGCTCGGGGCGCGATCCTGGAGTCCCCGGATTAAGTCCCGCTTGGGTTTCTGACATGGAGCCTGCTTCTCCCTCCTCCTGTGTGTCTCTGCCTCTCTCTCTCTCATAAATAAATCTTAAAAAAAAAAAAAAAAAACTCTCAGGATGCCTGGGTGGCTCAGCAGTTTAGCGTCTGCCTTAGGCTCCAGATGTGATCCCAAGATCCGGGATCGAGTTCCACATCAGGTACCTTGCAGGGAGCCTGCTTCTCCCTCTGTCTGTGTGTCTCTGCCTCTGTGTGTGTGTCTCTTATGAATAGATAAATCTCTTAAAACACACACACACACACACACACACACACAAACTCTCCAAAGAGAGTCACTCATGACATATAATAAATCTGTCCCCCTGCTATCCTCCTAAAACCTAGCTGACTTGGCTGCATGGAGAAAGGGGACAGGTGCCTGAGATGGTTCTGGAACTTGTGACAATTGGGAGATTGAAGCATTCCTGAAGAGGCCCTGAGGAAGCAGAAAGTGCTATGATACCTGGAGACCTATGGAGGAGAACAGAGAATCTGGGAGGAGAGCAAGCAAGGCAAACCTCTGCCTAATTCAAAATTCAAACCAGAGCCCAAAAACCAAATCAGAAACTCTCTTCCTCCTCCCACCTGTTCTACAAGCTCTGTTCCCAGAACCCAAAATTAAGGCCCTTACTATTAGTAAATTACTTTAAGACACTATTAATTAGGCCAACCTGGGTGGCTTAGTTGGTTAAGCATCTGCCTTTGGTTCAAGTCATGATCTGTGGGGATCCAGCCTACAGGGTTCCCTGCTCAGCAGGATGTCCGCTTCTTTCTTTCCCTCTGCCTCCTCCCCCTTGCTCATGCTCTGTCTCTGTCTCTCAAATAAATAAATAAAATCTTTTCTTAAAATGCTATTAAATAAAAAGTTTTATATAGGTCAGGCTGGTAACCTACCTCATTGGGGTTTGTTTTTTAAGATTACTTATTTATTTGAGAGAGAGCAGGAGCAGGGAGGAGAGGGAGAAGCAGGCTCCCTGCTGAGTGCGGAGTCCTGACTCAGTCTCGATTCCAGGACCCTGAGATCACGACCTGAGCTGAAGGCAGACGCTTAACCTACTAAGCCACCCACATACCCCTAACCTCATTGTTTTTATGGGAAAATATGTTCCATGTTCCAAATAATCAACTTGCAAATGATCTTTAGGAACAGAGTGCCCTTCTGTAAGTAAGTTCCCTGTCAAGAGACGGCCCTTCTGAAGTTATTTCACAGGTGGGAAGCCCTCCAAGCCAGGCCTAGTGTCAAGGGAATGGCTACCTTGTAGGAAGCACTGCAACAACCACTAATGAACATACACATGTTGTTACCAGAATATGCAATCCTCAAATCAAAGAACCAAGCCTTAAAACCTGAGACTGTGATAACTGAGCCCCTCCAGCCTCAGATTCTATCTCTGACAAGGTGCCATGGGACAGGTGGATACCCTACAAGCTCACAGTGTAAGATGGAAATATCTAGAGTTTTAGAGATGTTTCCTAAAACTCCCTAAATGTATAATGTAATATCATCTATCGTTTGAGAACCAGCCTACAGGTTCAACCTGTTCTACCTTTTAAAATGACAAGAGCAATCAACATTTCCTGACTACCCCTCATGCCCTATGTTTTGCCCTCGTAATCTATGGAACACATACTACAACTCTGTGGGGAAAGTATAACATACCCATTTTCAGAGATAAGAAAGGGCTCACAGAGAATGTGATCTGCCAGGCAGAGCCAGGTCTGTACAACTCTAAAATCCAAGGTTATCACCACCACACTGAGTGAAGTGGTTCTTTCTACTTGTTCCAAAATGTCCTGTTTCAAACTGCAAAGAAGGACCACCTCCAGGGACCTGGCTCTTTCCAGCCATAGATATCTTCCTCGAGCTTTCATCTCTTTTAGTGCATGGGCTGCCTCCTCAACCACCCAACTTTGGAGAAATATTCATCTCACTGAGAATTCTGGTTGGCTTATATCTCTCACAGGCATTACCAGAACTTCCAAGGGCATAGGCACATAAGTTTTGTATTAAATGAAGTAAATGCCTGGTTTCAAAGGCCCTAAGAGTCCATACCCAGTTCTTTGTTAATCTATTTGGGAAAGGGGGGGGGGGTGTGGATGCCTTTTTTGTTCTTCATAATTTCTCCTTCCTGAGGCCTTTCCAGAGATCCCAAAAAGCAAGACAGTTAGAAGGAATATCCAATGCTTTCAAAACATTAGCTGTGTTTGGTCAACTTACTCGCCCTATCAGGACTTTGAATTATCTAGGGTCAGTCCTTCCTAGCTCGGTGTGGGCTCAGTGATGTCAGCAAACAGCCTTCCCCTTCTCCAGGAAACAGGGCTCTATATAGGAAGATCCTTTCTCTGGTACTTCCATCCCAGTTATTGGAGATGAAGCAAAGTGAGGCCACGGTGCAAAGAAAAGTTACAGACGGTGATGCCAGGGAGAGACTCCTCTTGCACAACCAGCTTTTTTAAATTAGTGGTTTACACAACCAAAGGCCGTTTCTCTCAATAAATTTGCAGCCACGGAAAGAAAACTGGACTGCCCCGCCTCCAAGAGGGAAAGAGCGTAGGTGGGCAGGGTGCAGGGGAGTCTGGAAAGGGGGTGGGGGTGGGGGCGGGGGCGGGGGCGGGCCCGGCCCACGGAGCACCACCCCTCACCTCCAGGGCAAGGGCAGCCCCCAGAATCACCTTCGCCCCCGTCCCTGGCAGATTCCCCACCAGCTCCAGAGCTCACCGCAGCACGCGCACCCCAAATGTGGAAGAGGCCTCGCCCTCTGGCCACAGCACTGCGCGCCTGGCCCTTGGGCACCCGGGGCTCCCCAAGTCCGGATGTTGCGCCCCACCCACCACCCCTTCGCAGCCCCGTGATCTAGCCCGGCCCCCCGATCCCCCCAGCACGTCCTCCCCGGGGTCCAGCAGCTTCTGCCGCTCGGGCACCTCCACCTCCCGCCCCCGCCGCCACCTCGCCGCCCCCCAGTACCACACCCCTCCCCCGCCCCCGCGCCCCTACCCCACCCCGGCCCGGCCCGTCCTACCTGGCGGCGACTGCCGCTCACCCTCAGCCATCTTCCTCCCGCCAGGAGCCGGTCCGGATGCCTGAGGGGGTCTCACCTTTCACCCCCGGACACCCTCCCTTTCCCCGGTTCCACCAGGCGCTCAGAGCTTTCTGAAGAAAAAGAAGCACCGGCCGGCTATAACCGAAAACCGAGAATTAAAGTCACCCCCGTGAAGACGGCCGCCATGCTGGTGCGGGGCACTCAGGGAGCATGCCCAGCAACTGCCGGCTCGCGGCTGCGGCACTCACCGGAGGGCGGCGGCCATATTGGTGCGGGGCAGCTGGGGGCATGCGCACCAACGGCCGGCTCGCCTCCCTAGCAGCCAACGGCCCGCGGGCCGGTGGGGAGGGCGGCAGCCATGTTTGTGCGGGGCGCTCCCCAGCTGTCATCTCTGGCCCTATCCCGAGGCACAGTAGAGGACATTCCCTTGTTGACATGGCTGTGTTTTCCTGCCGCTCTGAGAGTAGCGCTCAAGGACACCAAAGGGGCTGAGAGGGGTGCACACTACTGCCTCCAACGGCTTAGACAGCGTTTGGAGGTGGGAGACGGCGAGCGGGACGGCGGCCTGGGCTCGGCCCCTCCTCCTGGATTCCACAGCCCGGAGGGGATCTGGCGACCACAAACTGAGCCCTCGGCCCCGCCCCGTCCCTTCCCGCACCCTGGTCCCGCCCCGCGCTCGCCGCTAGCGGCCGGAGCCTGCAACCGGCTGGCGGCCCCGCCCCGAGAGTCCTCCTCCCGGGGGCCCCCAGCCCGCCGCCCGCCCGGCCCGGTGGGTGGGCGCCGGGCCGCCTGGACCGGCCCGCGGCGCTGACTCGGCGACCTTGGCCCGAAGGCTCTAGCGGGGACCCGCCGGCGGCGGCGGCGGCGGCGGCGGCGGCGGCGGCGGCGGCGGCGGCGCGGACTTTGGCCGGTGCGGAGGACCGAGCGGACTGTGTGTGAGCGGGCGGGCCGCAGCGATGTTGGCTTTCGCGGCCAGGACGGTGGTGAGTGCGGCCGGGAACCGGGCGGGCGGGCCCTGGACGGGGCGGGCTGGCTGCGCGGGGCGGGCGGCCGCGAGCCGGGCCAGACCCACCGCGGCACCGGAAGGGGGCCGCGGGCCGTCGGGGCGACAAGGCCGAGGGGCCACTGCCCTGCCCCGCCAGCGGTTGCTGAGGTGGGACCGGCAGGTGGACTCACCCTGCTTGGCAGAGGAGGAGACTGACGCTCAAGGTCAGCGATCGCACCGAACCTACCTACGTCGTGTGGCCCTAAATTCCAATCACCCGGAAAGGATAGTGGGGACGCTGCCTTCCCTGACACCCAGAGCCAAGGGTCCGGGAGACCGGCAGTCTCTCTCGCACACCTGTCGCACGCTCAGTCTGAGCCATCTATGCCCAGGCTAGAGCCACTTCTCCAGCCTCATCCAGTTGGTCAGTCTCCTTGAGCTTATCAAATGGCCCTTGGGGAATCTCGTGTGGCCAGAGAAATTCATGTGGAGGCCTCAAGCTGGGCTGCTCTGAAGGTCCTCCGAACGGGCAGGAGGCAGCAGGTGGCAGCCCCACACCCTTCTTACCCGCCAGTCCCTCCCCCACCTTGTCCAAGTCTACCCCACAGTCCTCCCCACAGGACAGCAAGCAGTGCTGCCGCTCTGATTTGAGTTCCTTTCCTCTCTACTCCAAGCATATCTCTGCCTGCATTTCCTTCTGTCTGTGCCAAGAAGGGTGTCCAAACAGACACTACTTGGCCCAGAGACTCTTCCAGCTCTCCCAGAGCCCAGGACCCCACGTCACCCTTGCCCCTGACCCGGCAAGAGTGGTGCCCCAGTCTCACAGACAGCTTCTAGGTCATCCTCCAGGAACCACTGGGTGGCCTGATCAGTTTACTGCTGGGAAAACTAAGGCAAGGAGAGACTTGGCCGGAATCCCCCGGACCTGGTAACTCAAATGGAGAAGAATCCTGAAACCAGCCTCCTCCAGTTTATTTTTTAGTGCCCGAAGTCCACTCTTGGCTCCCCACTGAATGAGCTATAGCTCAAGAGAACCGGGCTTTGGTGGAAGGGAAGCCCAGAAGGGCTCCAAGAGTCCTCCTGGTGGAAAACAAAATGAGCTCTTAACTGCCACTTATGGCCACTTATGGCCCTTTCCCAGTGTCTGCTCTGTTGCACCAACCCCAGTTTACAGAACTGACTTCAGGATTATGGTGTAACCTCAGCGGCCAGGCAGCTTCTGCCTCCAGCCAAGTTTTCCATCATTCAACAGACCTACGCAGATTCCAACAGGTGGATTTTTTAAATCCCTCCTGGCCCTGGCACTAGGCCCACCCAGAGAAGAAATGAGAACATATTCCACGTTTCCTCCCACTCCAGTGCCTACTACCAGCCTCTTCACCTGCTTCCCAATCCTCCACTTCTGACTGTTAGGGAGGGTGCCTGCCACAGCCACAACCTTAGATGCCACCGTAGCCACCGTAGCCATTGCCACTGCCACTGCTGCCTCCCCCACCCTGAATCTTGGCTCTTGTCTTCTCTTTCCAGCCCGGGCAAGTGGCTGTCTCTTGCTAGGTTCTGCTCACCCACTGGGTAGCACAGTTAGGCTTAGAGGTCCAGCCCAAGGCAGACAGACAGGGCTCAGAACTTCAGTCCTGCCATGGAGGACGGGCAGCAGAAAGAGAAGGTATGGAACAATCCTCTGCCACTCACCTACCCACTGCTGCCAGCAGCCTTGGATCTCCTAGCTCTCTTTCTGTCCACCTCCAGAGTCTCCCAGACTTTCTCTCTTTGCCACCTCTCACCTACCTACCAAGCCATTAAGCTCTTGCTTGCCACAGTGCTGCCCCTATGCCACCTCTGTCCCCATCCCACAGACAGATAAAAACCAAGGCCTGGCCCTCACCCAAAGATGCTGTCATCATCTGGCTCTTTCTGACTTTCTCTTTTTGCCTCTTATTTCTCAGCTTGGCAGGGGTGGGAGTAATGGAGGTATGGGCCCCTGGGCGGGAGCAGTCACCTCACTACCTCCTGGCTGGCTCACTGTGCCAGGGTGAAGAAGGTGGGGCCTTGTTGCTTCCAGACAGGTGAGAGGTCACTCTCAGCTCTGCCACCCCCAACAGGTGCCATTTATCCTGACTTGGTTCCCCAGAGCCTTACCAGGATGGGTGGCCACACCCCCCTACCCTCTCCCTACCTGCATCTCCAGGCCCCAGAGAGGTGGAGACACCTAAAGTTTGAGGGCTGGGAAGCCAGGCAGGCACCACCCAAGAGGCTGTCTCTGACCCCAAGGATTGGCACATAAGTGCCCAGGACTGGAGCTTTAGGATTGCCAGGGCCTTCCAGGGTCAGTGAGACAATGAGCAAGATGTTCTGCTGCCTGCAGGTGAAGCCCCTGGGCTTCCTCAAGCCCTCCTCCTTGATGAAGGTCTCCAGCCGCTTCAAGGCACACCAGGATTCGCTGCCTCGACTGCCCGTGCCTGCGCTTCAGCAGTCCTTGGACCGCTACCTCAAGGCACTGCAGCCCATTGTGAGCGAGGAGGAGTGGACCCAAACCAAGCAGCTGGTGGAAGAGTTTCAGACCTCGGGGGGTGTCGGGGAGCGGCTGCAGAAGGGGCTGGAGCGCAGGGCCAGGAAGACGGAGAACTGGGTGAGTGGAGCTCCCTGTTTCCACATAGGTTGTGGGGCCCGAGTCCCTCACAGAGGCTCAGGTCGTGAGAGGACCCCTTGCTGTGGCCTGTTGCTGGCCTCACGCTGAATTTTCCAATACCAGCTGATACCAGCTGCTCTGGCACACTTATTTGTGCCGTGGAGTTTCTGGAGTGCTTCCTGTGTGCCTAGCACTAGGTCAGGTCCCTGGGTGAGCAAGAAGGACACACTGTGGTCCTTCGGGGCTGACATTCACGCAGGGTGGGAAGCGAGCTGATTAAACTGCAGGCAGGTGTTGCTGGCAGTGAAGTTGGCCAGGAGAAAAAGGGAGAATGACAGTGTCTTTGTTCTGAGTGGGCAGAGAGGAGGTAGTGTTGGATCTGCGAGAGAGGAACAACATAGGCAAATGTGGCAACAGCCTACTGTGTTCATCAGCAGAGCCTGGAATGTAGCACCATGGCCTAGAGCTTGGGGGCGGGGTAGCATCAGAGGAAGGCATCTGGACTTGAGCTCAGTGGGAGCTGAGGGAGGGGACCACAGGATGGCTCCAGGCAGGGCATTTGTGTTGTTCAGTGACAGATCAGATTGCCCTGGTTCTCTGTCACACAGGTGTGTTCAGCTTATGAAAACGGGTCCATACTGATGCTCCATGCAATTTTCTGTATGCATCTTACACCTCAACATAATTGAAAAGGACCACCCTGACTGCTGGGAGGGAAGTGGGAGTTGGGGTGGGAGGCATGTGATTAGGCTGGCGCCGGTACCCCAAAGGAGATACCAGGAGATGCCGCAGGAAGGGGTGGCGAGTCATTCCTTTCGTTTTATGTTCTGGAGGGAGCACCAGTGTCTCTTACCAGTGGCTGTGTGGGAAGTAGTCCTGACCTAAAGCAACTGTGTGGGGCGAAGGAAGAGGGAGACTTGCCAAGCTGGAGATGGCCCAGAAGGGAGCTGCTTTGGCAGAGAGAACCAGAGTCAGGTTCTGGCCCTGTAAGGTGGGAGATGCTTTGAGTGGGACAGGTGGTAGGGTGGGGGCCACACACAGGAGGTGGGAGTCATCAACTTATAGGCAGCACGTACTGAGCTTCAGCAGGCATTTAGAGTCTGTGGTCCAGCAGCTTACCAGTATTTTTAGCTCAGAACTCCTTCCAACAGAAACTTTCCAGCTAAGGGGCAAGGATATCCCATTCTCCACTCACAGGGCCCTAGTGCCCAGCAGATTCTTAATGGGGGAATGCCCACATCTGCAGGAACTCCGCTTATTTCCCAGCTCTGGCTGGAGGCCCTGAGATCTCCAGTGGGGTGGGGGGGTGGGGTGCTGGCTGAAGGGCACCCAGCTGTTCCCAGACAGGAGGGAATTCCTTTCTGCCCCTCCCTGATTCACAGATGAGGCAGCTGAAGCTCAGAGAGGTAGACTGAAAGCCCAGAGCCACACAGCTGCTCTCAGGGAGGTCCTGAGCTACACAGGATGGCCTGGCTGACCAGGAGCCCTGTCCTCAGGCCACAAGTCAGCAGACAGTAGTTGCTCACTAGCCTGCTGTACAACCTGGGCGCGTCATCTTCCCTCAGCCCTTGCAAAGGGCCCATGGCTGGTGCCCTGGTGCCACAGGCCAGCAGTTCCCCAAGTAGAACCTGTATGATGAATAGGCATGTCCCACTGCTGTCTGAGAGGGGATAGGAAACACAGTGGGGGGGTGTGCCCCTGGGACTGAAAGACCTGCCAAGGAGGTGTTGCAGGCGTGTGTGTAAAGGGGCAGAGTGAGGGGCATGTCCCAGTCACCATGTAAGGCTCAGGGATGACATTCTCTTGGGAATCTGCACAGCCCAGACACAGGAGCCTTCAAAAACCTGTCCATGTCTGGTCCCCAGAGAGACTGCTCACCCAATGGAAAGAGCCCCGCTTATGTAGAGGACAGACCACCAAATGGGGACACAGGATGTGGTACCTAGATCTTGTCACTAGGGGAGTGATTTACCCTCTCAGCGAGCTTTCTCCAGGTGGCCCTGACCTTGTGATCCCACTGGGTGTCTGCTCCCCAGTCTGACACCAACAGGAAGGACCCGGGTCCTGAGGGCTGCTCTGAACCCTGCACTCCTGGCTTCCTGGAGAATGTCTACCTGGAACAGTCAAAAACACATTCATCAGACTTTCTTTTTATATCTTTTTCCATTTTTCCCTTTTCTGTCTATCCGGGGTGGTTTTTTTTTTTTTTTTTTTTTTTTTTTTTTTCTAAAAGCATAAAAGCATTGACCAAAAGTGTATAAGAAAAAGTGAAATGATCCCCATCTCTGCCTCTTCCCCTCAACCCACCCTATCCCCACCTGCAGGTTTCCTGCCAGTCTTTCTCTCTGGAATCTTTGGCTTGGTGGTCTTGTCTGATTCCTCTTGCTAATGCTGATTGCCTCAGGCAAAGGGGAAATGATGGGGTGCTGCTGGTGGGTTTAAGTGGGGTGGACGGTTCTGGATCTGAGCATTCATTCTGAGAATCTGTACTCCATGGAGGGGCCCAGCCAGGTCCCCACTCACTGCTCACAGGCTCTGGTCCTTTTCCCCAGCTGTCCGAATGGTGGCTCAAAACAGCCTACCTCCAGTACCGCCAGCCCCTGGTCATCTACTCCAGCCCTGCTGTGGCACTGCCCAAACAGGACTTTGTGGACCTGCAGGGACAGCTCCGGTGAGTGCAGCTGGGACAGGGCTCCAGGCACATCCAGGACCCTAACATCCAATCCCACAGGAGACTATGGGGTCCCCAGTCCTGTTCCTTATGTTTCATCCCCACATACAGCCTTATGAAGTAGGGAGTATCATCCCTATTTTACAGATGGGGAGACTCAGAACAATGAAAGGACTTCCCCAAAAGCACCTTTCAGGATTGGCTGATCTGGGCCAGAAAGCAAGGTCTCCCTGGCTCTAAAGCCTCGTAACTGTTAACCACACCGTGGCCCATGTCACCTCTCCTTATAAACCTGAGGCTATCCCTCACCTCAGTTCTCACCCTTCACCCCCACCCCTCTCGCTCCAGCTGGCCACACGGGTGACCTTTGTACACAGTCCTCTTTACCATGTCATTCGGCCATGACACTTGCCCTGGCTTCTGTACCAGTGCTACCAGAGTTAAAAATACCAGTGACAGGATCTCTGCCCCGAGGACCAGCCACTCAGGCCTACCACCTGTTTCTCTTAAAGGGACCAGGGCGCCCCAAGAATTCTGGCTCAGACTCTAGCCCGTCATCCCAATGTTAGGACCCAGGGGCAGCCCAGGTGTCAGGCATGATTGGCATGGTCCAGACAATCCCAGGAGGAAGGTCAGATTGAGAGAGACAGAGGCCCCAAAACAGGAAGGCACCTACCAGAGGGGACACTCTGAGCTACTGCCCTCCCATTCATACTCCCTGTCCCCCAAGGTCCCAGGTCCCTTTATAACTGATGCTTCAAAGAAGGGTGACCTCCTTCCAGGCTCCAGGCTTCAGGCCTTTTGTGGGTAGAATCAGCCAGCACCTACCAGTAACCCAGCTGTAATCGTACTGCCATTCATTCATTACACCTACGTCCTGTCAGGGCTTGGCCAAAAGCATCTCTCTGGGCCCTCTAACAGCCCTCCCTCTAGAGATAAGAGAAAGCTGGCTTAGAAGGGCAAGCCGGGATCCAAACACAGGTCCTGCACTTGAATTCCTTCAGGCTTTCTGCAGGCAGTGAGTCAGGAGTGATGCAATCTGTATCCTCCTTCAGCGAGGCCCTTCCCTTACCTGACCAGGGACCTCCTGTGGGGTGTCCACGTGGGGTGTCCGCGCGGCTTCTAATTTCTAATTGGTCCCCCCAGGTTCGCTGCCAAATTCATCGAGGGCGTGTTGGATTTCAAGGCCATGGTTGACAAGTGAGCAGCCTGCCCCCGCCCTGCCTTCCTAATTGCCATAGCCACTACAGCCTGGGCCTGCAAATGCAGTCGCCTCAGCCACATGCTGGGCTGGCCCAGAGTTCAGCTGCTTTCACTTCCTTGGCCCAGCTTCTGCTGCGGTTGGGGAGACAGAGTGGGGATTGGGACACCTAGGTCCTCTGCTCTGGCTTCTGAGACTGTGTGGCCACCTGGTGACCGTGTCCTAAAAGACCCCTGGAATTGGTATCCAAGCCAAAGAGGACCCCAGAGGTTGACTCACTGCTTCATCTCTTCTGGCAAACTGAAGCACATGGGGGAAGGGAGTTTCCAGGGTGACACAAGCAGCACCCCCGCCCTAGAGTGGAATACTGGCCTCCTGACCCCAGGCCAGGCCCTGACACACCCCCAGCTCATGCTGAGGGGCATTAGGGACCCTCCTCAGCTGTGCCCAGCAGCAGCTCTCTGTCGGTTTTATCCTCTTCCTCGCCTACTTGCTTGGTGGCCCCCTCACTGTCCCTCTGCCCCCGCAGCGAGACCCTGCCTGTGGAGTACCTGGGGGGTAAGCCGCTGTGCATGAACCAGTACTATCAGATCCTGTCCTCCTGCCGTGTGCCGGGCCCCAAGCAGGACACGGTCATCAGCTTCAGCAAGACCAAGAAGCCGCCCATGCACATCACTGTGGTGCACAACTACCAAGTGGGTGGGCTCCTGCCCTTCTGCGGGGAGGGGGTGGGGGTGGGCAGGGCCAAAAGTCAGCTTCTCCAACACACACACCCATGTGTCCCCAGGAACAAGCATGCCCTGGGCATCTCTACCAGGTGCCTTGCTCGGCCCCAGCCTGAGGACAGCCAGGAGGGCCAAGGGCCTGCCCAGCCTGGGGAGAGCAATTCGAGGACCTCCTCCCATCTCACACCTGTGGCCTGGCTTCATCGCCCTGGGCAGGACCCAGGCTGGCACTGGCTGTGACTTCTGGGCTGCCGAGGCCAGGAGGAGGTGGAGGGTGGGAGGTAACTGCTGCCAGTCTGAGACCCCTACCCGCCTCCCTTCTCTTTACTTGCCCGTGCCCGGATAGTTTTTTGAGCTGGATGTGTACCACAGCGATGGGACACCGCTGACATCCGATCAGATCTTCATGCAGCTGGAGAAGATCTGGAACTCATCACTGCAGACCAACAAAGAGCCCGTGGGCATCCTCACCTCCAACCACCGCAACTCCTGGGCGAAGGCATACAACACCCTCATCAAAGGTGCCACGGGGCTGGGGGTGGATGAAGGGAGAGAGGCCCACGCCAGGCCCTGGGTGGCCACATTTCTCACCGAATCCTCTCAACTCAGAATGTGTGATGTTGGCCCATTTCACAGAGGGGGAAACTGAGGCTTGGTTGGGTTTAGTTTTCCTCTCAAGTAGCAAGTTACAGTAAGAGTCCAAGTCCTCTGGCTGCAGACCCCACCTCGGTCTCCATGTTCCTGGCAAATCCTGTTTGGGTCAGGGGCATTGTCCCCAGACCCAGACCCCTGTGTTAGTCCCCTGAGCCACACTGGCTCTCCATGTGACCTGGGGCTTCTGTGTCCTCATTTCTTTTTTTTCCCCCCCTTTTTAAAAGATTTTATTTATGCACAAGAGTGGGGTGAAGGGCGGGGGGAGGGGAGGGACAAGTAGACTCCCCACTGAGCCACAGGGCTTGATCTCAGATCTCATCTCATGACCCTGAGATCGTGGCCTGAGCCAAAAATCAAGAGTTGAACGCTTAACTGACCGAGCCACCCAGGTGCCCCCCGCTTTTTTTTAAGTTTATTTTATTTTTTTGGTCATCTCTACCCACACCGTGGGGCTCAAACTCAAAAATCTGAGATCAGGAGTCACAGGCTCTTCCGACGAGCCAGCCAGGCGCCCCTCTCTTTCCTCTTTTCTAATGTGGGTCTGGTATTGGGCCCTGCTTCATGGGGTGCCAGGGGCTGCACATAAACATTCTGGAAGCCTCTGAGGCCTCCCCAGGCCTGACATGCACCCCCATCTTGCACCTCTCCCACCTTCTTCCCCAGACAAGCTGAATAGGGAGTCGGTACGTTCCATCCAGAAGAGCATCTTTACCTTGTGCCTGGACGCACCCATGCCTCGGGTCTCAGACGACGTGTACCGCAGCCACGTGGCTGGCCAGATGCTGCATGGGGGTGGGGGCAAGCTCAACAGTGGCAACCGCTGGTTTGACAAGACGCTGCAGGTGAGGACTCGGTGGGGCCAGGACTACCCCCACCCCCACCCCAGGACGCACACCCAAACCTGGCCCATTGCAGCCTCAGGACTTCCTGCCCGGCGCCCAGGTGTCCCTGGCCTCCCAGCTAGTAAAGCAGGTGGGAAGCCATGAGGTGGATGTGGCTGTAATTACCCAGCAGTCAGCCTGTCATTACTGGGCCTGTCCCAGAAACCGCTGTCACTCCTTTAGCACATCAGAGAGAAACTGGACTGTGGGGCCAGGCAGAGCGGCACAGTCTCGGCTGTGACCTTCCCTCTCTGCACCTGTAAATTGATTCCCCGGGAGGGTATTGCAGGGACTCAGTGAGGTACATGCATAAGGTACATGCTTGCTGTGGCCTGGAATGGGCCTGGGGCCCCTGGTGAGCGTTAGCTGTTATTAATAACAATATTAAGCGTGCATAACCCCTGAGATGGCTTCAGAGAGGCGCTTCCCATGAGACCCAACCAGCACAGAGTGGCCCCAGAGACCTGGGCCTGATGGGTACCTACTCCCCACCCCTAGTTCATTGTAGCAGAAGACGGCTCCTGTGGGCTTGTGTATGAGCACGCAGCAGCGGAGGGGCCCCCCATCATTGCCCTTGTGGACCACGTCATTGAGTTCACGTGAGTGTGGTTGTCCCACCCTCTACCCAGTTCCCTAGCTCCTGGTGATGGGTGACACACGTAGGGGAATGCCATCCTCCCCTGTGCCTGGGAATCTGTCTCTTCAAAGGAAGCCAGAGGAAGGCATGGGCTTGGAGTCTTGAGACCCAGGTTTGAGTTCTGGCTCTGCCACTTCCCAGCTCTGTGACTTTGGACAAGTCCCTTAACTCTCCAGGCCTCCTCCATGTGGCCACTTGAAAGCTGGAGTAAAGGCAATTTTCTTTTTTTTTTTTTTTTTTTTTTGTTTTTAATTGACTTACTCATGAGAGACACAGAGAGAGTAGCAGAGACACAGGCACAGGCAGAGGGAGAAGCAGGCTCCACACAGGGAGCCCGACGTGGGACTCAATCCCGGGTCTCCAGGATCACATCCTGGGCCGAAGGCGGCACTAAACCTCTGGGCCACCCGGGCTGTCCCTGAAGGCAATTTTCTAAAGAGCAAACCCAGAGTCTCCCTAGGCTGGCTCCCTCCAGCCTCAGGCACCCATGCTCCCAACCTACTCCCAATGGACCCAGGCTCCCAGAGCCCCTGTGTCCCACGCAGGAAGAAGCCTGAGCTTGTGCGGTCCCCCATGGTACCCCTGCCCATGCCCAAGAAGCTGCGGTTCAACATCACACCCGAGATTAAGAGTGACATTGAAAAGGCGAAGCAGAATCTCAGCATGTAAGTAGTGGGCATGGGTGGGTGAAGTCAAGTTAAAGGATCGGAACACTCCTGGGTCTTCCCTGGGTTGGCAGGGGCTGCCAGGCTCCTGCCCCTCACCCATTTCTCTCCTGCCTCCCAGCATGATCCAGGACCTGGACGTCATGGTGATGGTGTTCCACCACTTTGGGAAAGACTTCCCCAAGTCAGAGAAGCTGAGCCCAGATGCCTTCGTCCAGATGGCCCTACAGCTGGCCTACTACAGGTTCACCCTACCCCACATGCCCATGGAGGAGGGATGGGACCTGGGGGTGGAGGTGGGGCAGCCCGCCGGGGTGTACTCAGCCCCCTCTCCCACCCAGGATCTACAAACAGGCATGTGCCACATATGAGAGTGCCTCTTTGCGCATGTTTCACTTGGGCCGCACCGACACCATCCGCTCCGCCTCCATGGACTCGCTGACCTTTGTCAAAGCCATGGATGACCCCAGTGTGTCGGTGAGAGGGCCGGGGCAAGGGTGGGCAAGCCGGCCGTGAGCCACCTCCCCTTCCTATACTTTCTGTCATCACACATCAATTGAGCCCCTATTACCTTCCTACCCTCTGGTGGGTGCTGGAAATCTAACAGAAGGTGGAGTCATGAGTTTGGTCCTGACCTTCCTGGTAGCCAAAGACAAAAAGGAACTGTTCATTCATTCACTCATCAGCAGTGAGCATCTGCTCTGTGCATCAGGCCTCAGGGGAGGATGGATGAGAGTCGGCAGCTGCAGTTCCTGCTCTTGGGGAGTGCAGATCCTAGGGCTGGCTGGGAAGTGGGCTGCTGGGGTGGATGCCAGAACAGACTTCAACTCCCTCACCCTCTAGGAGCACCAGAAGGTGGAGCTGCTGCGAAAGGCGGTGCAAGCCCACCGAGCCTACGCTGACCAGGTGACTGACTGACCCGTCATCTCCCGGCTGTCCATCCCTGCAGCAAAAGGCTGCCCACCCTTAGTGAGGGTGGCTATACTAGTCCTTCCCAAACCTTGGGGCATCTGAGTGAGGCTGAATAGCCCCCTTTTAACGTTGGAGAAACTGAGGCTTAGCCCAGTGACGTTGTGGGTCCTGGGTGAACCTCTGGATCTTATGTCATGCTCTCCTCAACAGCCCCAGACTCCAGGATGCTGAGGGTATGTGGGGTCTGGCCAATAGCAGCACTCCTGCCCTCTGATAGCTTGGGCTAAGGCCTGGGTTCCCGTCTGGCTCTGAGCACCTGTGTATGCCAGGCTCTGCCCACGTTACTCGCAGTTGTCCATTTCGATCTCACTGCTACCCTGTGAAAGGAAATCCAGTAACCAGCCCCATTTTATAGATGAAGGCACTGAGGCTCCAAGATACAAGTGACCTGCGAAGGCCCCATGGCCAGGGTAGAGCCAGGCCACCCAGCTCTAGGCCTGTTCTTAAATGGGAAGAGGGACTCCCCACCCTGGGAAGGTTCCTGAGGTCAGTCTCCCCATCTATAAAGTGAGAGCTCTCCTGCCTGGACCCTCTGGTCTCATGAGTCTAAGGGACCGCTGCATGGAAGAGGCGTTGCTGCCATAGGCTTTTGAGGAAGGTCAGGGGCACCCCCTAGGACTGCAGGGCCTGTACCTGACAGCTCCTCCTCTCACAGGCCATCCGAGGGGAGGCCTTCGACCGGCACCTGCTTGGTCTGAAGATGCAGGCCATTGAGGACCTGGTGAGCATGCCTGACATCTTCATGGACACCTCTTACGCCATTGCTATGCACTTCAACCTCTCCACCAGTCAGGTGGGCCACTGCCCCAGAGCCCTCTGGGTTTTCCTGCCCTCCAGGCCCTGCCACTGCCCTAGGCGCCCTGGGGTGGGATGGAACAGACCCTGCTGGAGCGGGACAAAGGCTACACTGAATAGAGCCAAGGTCCAGAACATGGTCAGACCTCCTTGGTGATGGCGTAACCCATAGAGGCACACCCATGTCCACTGCTGAAGCAACTGAGTTCTGGTGGAAGAGCCAGGGTCAGAGGGCTTCACTGCAGCTTAGGAAGGCTGAGGAGTCGGAGTACCCCACCCCCCCGCCCCCGCCCTCACCCCATGGGAAAATCAGCTTCATTCATTCACTGGTCCAACACGAAGGAACATCCGAGCCATGCCAGCTGGTGCTGGGCTCTAGGACACAGCAGGGACAGACCACCACCCCTGTCCCTGGGGGCTCACAGTGTAGGCTAGAAGCACAGAGACAGAGGCAGTGACGGCCCCCTGGGAAGTGCTGGGGGTGAGGGGGTTCTCAAGAAGGGAGCACTTCAAGCTCCCTGAGGAATGACTAGGAAGGCTCTATAGACCGTTGACTGCAAAACTACAGCCCAAAGGATGAGAAAAAGCTGTCCATCCACTGGAGAAGAGGAAGGGACATGTCAGGCAGAGATACAGAAAGGCACGCTGGTGCCACCACGGGGCTGGAGGGGAGCCGGTGGGGTAGGACAAGAGCCTCAGTCCTGTGCCATTTCCAGGTCCCTGCCAAGACAGATTGCGTCATGTTCTTTGGGCCCGTGGTCCCAGACGGCTATGGCGTGTGCTACAACCCCATGGAGACGCACATCAACTTCTCTGTGTCGGCCTACAACAGCTGTGCCGAGACCAATGCAGCCCGCCTGGCTCACTACCTGGAGAAGGCACTCCTGGACATGCGCGCTCTGCTGCAGAGTCACCCTCGGGCCAAGCTGTGAGCTACCTCCCATGCTCAGGCCTGCCAGTGTCACAGCCAAGCCACCCGAGGGGATGGGCCACCCACCAGACTTCTACTCCTTTACTCCCTCCTCCACCTGGACCCTGCAGATCTGACTGATATGGGGAGGCATCCCCCAGCAGGGCCTGCAGGCCTGAGCCAGTGCCTTCCATCGGTCAGCCCCAACACTGCTGGGGCCCAAGTCCTGGGCTGAGTTCAGAGGCTGAGTAAGGCATCAGGCCCAGGCACCCAGCGCGTCACCTGTGAGCCCTCCTACAGGGAAAGGAACCAGAGGAGCCCCTCCCTTGCCAGGGCAACAGACTGGGAAGTCCTTTTCTGGCTAGCTCAGTCCACTGCCTCCTGTGCTGCTGGGCCGGTGTCTGTACCCCGATCCCCAGGCTCCCGAGGACCTAGACACAGGACTACCTAGAGCCAGGGGCTCCAGGCCCCTCCCCCCAAGGTTGAGGCCAGGGTGTTAGGTGTACCGGTAAGGGAAACTCAAGACCTTGATCCAGCCCACCTCACATGGCGGAACCATCTTCCCTGGGGGCTGCTACGTTTTTTTGGATGATGTGGCCCAAAGGCCCCAACTTGCTCGCTTCCACTCAGCTTGATTCCTGAACCATGTTCAAGGTTATATAACAGTAATGTGCAAGGTGATTAATAAAGGAGAAATTTGTCAGTGAAGAGGTGTTTCAGCCGAGGGGCAGGCAATGTGGGGTGGACACCTGGGTTTGCTTTCTCTCAACTTGTTCTGCATCTGGGACCCAGTGTCCAAACAGACAGGGGCCACAAAGGCTCCCAGAGCAGCCAAGGGGAGGGTTCTTGGGCTTAGGCTAGGGAGCCACAGGCCAACGCCAACCTCAGGGCACTTAGCCAGGAGTAGCACCAGACCCAAGGCTGCAGCCTCTATAGACCTGAGCCTCCCTGTCCGATGGGCTGTGGGTGGGAACAAGGCTCCCGGGGGGCTGTGGGGCCACGTAACCTCAGCGGTGGTGGGCTGGGCAGTGTGCAGTTGACACTCAAGGCCTCACCCTGCTGCCCCCACAACAAGCCAACACCAGTGGTGGCCAAGCAGCCTTGCTCAGCCCAGCCCCACCCCGGGTGCTGTCAGGAGCTACCAGACACCGGATCACATGGCTAGTTGATCAGAACCCTATACATGCTCCCCCCCAACCCTCCCCCCCCCCCACCTCTCAGGGGCAGGGCGTTCTGCCAAAATCAAGTAGGCTGCTTACAGAGAGAAGAGCCTTTCCCTCAAAGGTGACACTGGCCCTAAGGAAGTCACCCATGAACCCCCAAGAACAGGTGCCAAAGGGGTGGAGGGAGGAAAGGTCACTGAGCTTGTGAGTGAAGTGACCAGCCTGACTTGTGACCATCATGTGAGGGTAGATCCTATAGTTTTCTCCTTTTTTCAGATGCAGAAATAAGCTTAGAGAGGTTAAGGTTACCAGGCCACTAAAGGGCAGAGACAGATTTCCAGAGAAGCCCCTGTAGCCAAGCACCCAGCCCCAACACCACACCCACTCAGACAGCCCAGGGCAGCGGGTGGAGAATAAAGGAGCCAGGGCTGTGATGGAGGAGGACAGAGGGCCCCAGCTGGGAAGTCAGAAAGTGCCAGCTTGACCAAGGCACTGACCAGATAGATGGTACTAACCTCTGCTGGGCACTGGGCACCGGGAGGCCTGACTGCGCCTCCTCACAGCCACACAAGGGTGGGGACTCTGCATCCTCATTCTCTGATGGGGCTAGCAGAGGGCATGCCCCTTTGCCCCAAATCCCAGGGAGCAAGAGGTAGAGCCTGGATAGTGGGGAGGGGGTGGCGGGGGGGTGTTGTGAGGCCTGGCCACTCCTCAGGACCCCAGCACAGCCAGTGGGGTGGGCTAATGCCAAGGGAAGGGGTACAAGAGTGTCCTCCCCTCGGGGGCCGTGACAGAAAGGCCTGCAAGAGGATTCCACAGCATACAGGCTCTGCTCTTCCATTGGAGAGCTTGGGCTGGCCCTTGGCTTCCCTGTGCCTGGGTGTCCTCATCTGTACAGTGGAGGTGGTGCTGCTGCCTTAGGGGGCGGGAGGGAGGCTTCTGGGAGTCTCAGGAGCAGGGCCCACTGCAGGAGTTGGGTAGGCACACCCCAACCCAGCCTGAGGCAGCAGGGGAGCAGGGAGAGTGATCCAGGCTGAGGACATTGCCTGGACAGATGCCCAAGACTCCCGGAGGCTTGGGTTCTAAGACTGCATAGGGTCTGATCATGAGGCAAGATTCTTCCCCCAAAAAACCAATCCTTTGGGAGTGAGGGTGGCCCACTGCGCTTGAGTTGTTACAGGTCTGCTGCTACAGGGGTCACTCTGTATTCTAGGGCCAAAAAGTACTGTTTGGAGTAGACACACTTAGCACAGAGGACCCCAATCAGTGTTATATGGAATGCTGGGGCGGGGGGAGACAAAGAAACACAGATTTAGTCATTACTCCTGAGGGCATGATGTGTGACCTCACAATCTGCAAGTGTTGGATGGGGACAAGCAAGGGTTCTTTGGTTTCTGGACACTCCGGGAGGTAAATGTTGGGGACACTCACACTCCTACAAGATCAAGTTTTTCAATCCAACTGTCAGAGCGCCTGGGTGGCTCAGTTAAGCATCTAACATTGGCTTAGGTCACGGTCTCAGGGTCCTGGGGTCGAGTCCCACTTGTGCCTTCTATCTCAAATAATATCTTTTAAAAATAAATACAAAAGAAAAATAAACCAACTGTCTGAATGTTATGCCAACGGACACTTCTGTCTTAGAATAAAATTTCTAAGGATAGCATCATGCACTTAGCCAATGGACCCAGAGAACGGTTGGCCCTGAGAGTGAGCAGACCCTGACGTCAAAGATGCAGATGAAGAACTTGGTTTTTGTGGGGGGTTTTGCAAAGTATGAGTGAAAAAGAATGGCTCTAAATAGATCCTGTGCAATATGTTATTAAATTCGAAACTGTTGGGACGCCTGGGTGGCTCAGTAGTTGAGTGTCTGCCTTTGGCTCAGGTCGTGATCCCAGGGTGCTGGAATCAAGTCCCACATCAGGCTCCCTGCATGGAGCCTGCTTCTCCTTTTGCCTATGTCTCTGCCTCTGTGTGTGTGTCTCATGAATAAATAAAATCTAAAAAATAAAAAAATTTGAAACTGTGACCCAATGAATGGGTGAAAATTGTTTACCTAGATCCCCTAAAGGCTTATCCAGGTTAGCATGAGCTTGCTTTGAGCTCTCTTCACTGGGAAAGTGCAGGGCCTGGAGTCTGCCAGGTGAGGGGAGAACCAGACCACCTGGAGCCCCAAACAGGGGAACTCTCCCAAGACCGGTGCTTTGGAAGATGCTGAGGAATGGGCTGAAGGGGGCCAGGCTGGGCTGCGGATGAGGGAGCCACATGTGGAGGCTTCGCTGCCTCCTGGGAGGAACTGGTGTGCCCTGGACTCAGAGCCACCTGGCAGGTGGGAGAAGATAGATATTTCAAAGATGTTTATCAAGTATGAAGTAGAGTCAGCTAGGATTGGGGACCAGACTGAATGGGACAGGTCAGGCTGCCTGACGGTGGGAATGGGTGGGGGGTGCT
The DNA here is from genome assembly GCF_905146905.1 of Nyctereutes procyonoides. Taxonomy (NCBI): domain Eukaryota; kingdom Metazoa; phylum Chordata; class Mammalia; order Carnivora; family Canidae; genus Nyctereutes; species Nyctereutes procyonoides. The sequence goes on from NW_026575020.1 coordinate 36,654,592, forward strand.
GTCAACAGGGGTGAAGACATCAAGTCCACTTGGGGCCCAGGGAACCCCCAGGGCTCACCAGACAGCCCCTTTCCTCTCTCCTCCCTGGAAAATCCCTGCTGGATTCTGTCCAGCTTGCTTGTTCCCTTCAGCTGCATCTAGTCGGCTTCATACCTACCTGCTGGGTTCTCGTTTCTTAGCTATTCTATTTTTCACTGTTGATTTATTTTAAAATCTTCCAGATCTCACTTGAATTTCCTGCCCCCTACAGATACTTTCAAGTTTGTCTTTTATTTCCTTAAAACAGTAAAACAATTTACTCTGTGCCTGATCATTCCAGTATCGTCCCAGTATGCATGGGTCTGCTCCACTGCCTGCTTTCTTTCTGATGGTTCTCAGTCATGGTGCCTTCTGCACCGGGCCATCTCGGTCTGTATTTTATGCACAGTAATTTAAAAACTACTTACACAGGGGCCCCTGGGTGGCTCAGTCGCTAAGCGTCTGCCTTCGGCTCAGGTCATGATCTCAGGGTCCTGGGACTGAGCCCTGCAGTGGGCTCCCTGCTCAGCAGGGAGTCTGCTTCTCCCTCTCCCCTGCTTGTGTGCTATCAAATAAATAAAACCGTCAAAGAATATGTACACAAGTAACTGAAGTCTCAGATGAAGTTTCCTCCAGACATTTGTTTGCTCTTACCACATACCTGGGGTGAAGTCAACGTAACTGAATGTCAAGGTTCTGCGGACCAGGGCAGGGATCCAAACCAAGCTCAAGCTCATGGGAGGACAGACAGTTCCAAGCTCATGGGAGGACAGAGAGTTCTGATTCACCCTGACCCTGAGGACGTGGCCATTCTGCATCTCCACTTTGTGAACCAAGGAAGTCAACTCCCTACCCTGGGCCTGTCAGTCCTTGGCGGTGACCTGTGCCCATTTCATTCCCACAAGGCCGCCAAACACCCAGCTCAGTCTGCAGCTCTTTCAAAGCAAGACACTGTCTGATTCAACAGGGAGTGGAGGCGACGGAGGCTTAGGAAGGGCATACTGGCCTATCCTCAAGGGCTGAGGGCAGAACCAGAGCCAGCCAGGACCATACCAGGGTCAGGGGGACCTGTAACTGAACTACAGGCCATGAGGTCCCCTCAGACACTGGTAGGAAATGTCACAGAGGCTGTTTAAACCCCAGGTGTGCGGGTTGGAAAGTACTAGATATCTTGGAGATGCTTATGCTTTTATGGTGTTAACCACATCCCTGCCCCTCAGGGTCACAGGTCCCCCATGGCCACCCCTCCCCCACCAGTCTCCTCATGAGCTCAGGCAACAGGTGCTCAAGCTGCCAGAGTTCAAGATTTTATTTTAAAACAATAGTAAACAATTTCATTGATTTTTCTTAAATCAAACAACCTCACACTTGGCTTGTCTCAGGCAAAAAGTACAAAATAAAAATAAGAAAGGAAGGGGAGGAAAATGTAGGGACTGACCAACCTTCCCCAGAAATAGGCCCCTGGTCCTGGCATCTGGAATGGCTTTTGGAGACTGTCTTTAACAAATGAGAAAAGAAAGCACCAAAATATTGTGCTTCAGCAGCAGATTAGGAACCTCCACAAAGAAAAAGGGTTGAGGGGGGAGGGAATACAGGTCCCAAGCAGCCTGGTTCAGTTCTAGAAACTTCCAAGGAGTCTGGAAGCATCTCTTACTCCATTTGAGAGTGACTTAAGAGATTGGGTTCCTTCAGGAGTAGCTGCCCTCCACACTGGACAGTGGGGATCTGTGCACCCATACCCCGGACACAGGCTTAAGGATGCCTCAGCAAGTGCCCAGGCTCTGGGAGGGTGTCAAGAGGACAAGGGAGTGTTCAGAGCAAGGGGAAAGAAGGGGAGGGGTTGGGGGGAGGAGAGGGGAGGGAGGGGAGGGCAGAGACATTAGGTACCCACGGCTCTGCTCCCCTCACTGGCTCCTGGTTCCTCTGCACTTTGTTTGGCTGGAGTTGACAGCTAACTGCTACTGGATGGCAGGACAAAAAAAGAGCTGTAAACAGCCTGGGTTTGCTCACCCACATGTGCAGGCTCTTTTGTCAGAAGGGGACCATTGTCTTGGGGACAGGGGACCAGAGAAAGCCCTTGTGGTGCAGGGTCGATTCGGGGTAGAGCACAATGATAGCAGCCACCAGATGCGCACTCTCTCGGGGCTCTGCCCCCCAGACAAGGAAACACTGAACAAGGTTCTGGAATGGCATTGGTGGCCGGGAGGGCGTGGGGGCACTCCCCTCCTCCTGGGCCCCCAGGCCACCTCTCTAGCCCAGGGAAAGGCGGTCTGTCCCCTGGGCCCAGGGCAAAGGGCCCGGGAAGCTGACCTTGGCCCCTCCTCTGTACATAGGGCAACCGCGGCCGAGCAGGCAGGCCCTCCTGGCCCCATCTCCAAAAGCCCGTCCGCCTTGACAAAATCAAAAAATAAATAGTGTGTATTTTTCACGTCACCTGGATTTCCTGGCCCTGTGACCAGAGGTGTGAGCCCTCTCCTCTACACCACGCCCCGGTGCCTACGCCAAGGGCACTTTCCACCCAGCTAGGGGTGGGCAGCAGCACAGCGAGGGTCTCTGGCCGTGTGGCCCCCTGGCAGCAGGCCCTCCAGGGTCCTGGGCTGAGGGGCTGGCTCGGCCCTTTGGTCCACCTTGTTCGTTAAAATTAAAATAAGAAAAAAAAGGCTCCACTTGGTGACTTGGGTCTGTAGAGGTCTCTGCTTCGTCCCTCTGACTGTCATTCTGTCCATCCTGCAAGGCATCACGCAGGCCAGGTCTGGACTCATCAGTCACTGCAATTTCGTCCCCAGCTTACGCTGTCTGTTCCTACAAAGTGGGGGAGGGGGTATCAAATGAGGAACTCCTGGCATGCAGTGATCCAGGCACTCAGCTGTCCCTGCCCTAGCCACAGTGCCATCAAAATGGGTGACTGCCTACCCCAATAGCCCCAGTGATTGACTCAAATGGGGCCAACCAGAGCTCCCTGCCCTGGGACCTGGGATTTGAGGCCCAGAGAGGATCAAGGTCTCCAGCTGGGCCTGTAACCCACCATGTCTCTGTCCTGGAGTTCAGGAACACAGCCATGAGACTGGGGCAGAGGAGGGCCCAGGATGAGAGACCTGAGACCAGAGGGACCCAGTTGGAATCCAGCTAATTATGGGGATTACCTGCCCAGCATGAGCAGGGTTCTGTTATCATTAATGCGACAACGGACAGGACAGTTCTCTACCTGGAGGTATGCATGCAAAGCCAGAACTGCTGACGGAGGTTATACAGAGGATCTGAGTATCTGGTTGGGGGTATGGCTATATCCACGATGGGCCCAGAAACCTGAGGCAAGCAGGTATAATCTCCCCCATTTTCTAGAGGGGCTGGCTAAGGTTCAGAAAGAAGAATGAATGGACGACTTGTCTAGAGTCCCATTTAACATGTAGAAAACTAAGCCCACAGGTCCCACGGGATGTGGCCTCTGCCTCATCCCCTGCTCTGTCCCCTTGTTCCCTGGGCTCCAATCATAGCAGCTTCTGTCTGTCTGGTGGACTCACCAACCTCTGTCCTTAGATGCTTTGTGGGTGCTGTTCTCTCTGTGGAGAGCTCTCTCCCTGCCCAACCCAACCTCAAAAGACCCACTCTTTCTCCAGGCTCAGGTCCACTGCCCACAGGGCAGCTAGCACAACCACCACCCCCTGCCCCCATCAGGATCCTGTCACAAGCTCTCAGGCCCAGGACACTGATCACACAGACAGGTGCTTCATTCCTCATGTCTCCCCTGCCTGCCATGACCGTCTCTCTCTGTGCTACCCGCAAGTGTGCAGCCTGGCACAGAGCACCTGCATGTGGAAATTTTGGTAGATGAAGGCAAGTGGTGGCCAGCCAGGTGGGGCCAGGTGGGGCAGGGCGCCTGGGCCAGCTGGGGCCCTTCCTTCAGTAATGGGATTGCCTGCCCTAACCTCCTCAAATCCCCTTTCCTCATGGATCCAGGGCTTTACTCGTAAGCTCGTTAGGATAATTTGGACCATGATGCAGACACATTTCCCCGATGCTGCGACACCTGGCCCCAGCATTCTTCTCATCAGCATGTCAGGAAACCTCCCAGGCTTGCTCTGGAGCCTGACCTCAACTCAGCTCCGCCTCAGAACCTGGGGAGAAAGCTGGCCTTCCCCAGCCCAGTTGGCACTGCACCCAGGATTTGGGGTGAGTAGAGAGGGAGAGCTTAGTCAGAAGGCTCCAAAGCTCAGCTTTGTCCCGACTTGCTCTGCATCCCTGGGCAGCCCCAACTCCCTGTGCCTCAGTTTTCCCATCTGTAGGAAAGCATCTGGACTAAACAACCCCAAGGGGGGTCCACATACAGATACCCCGAGAATCTCGGCTGCCCAGCTTTCTGGTGTTGGGCCACAGGGGCTAAAACACAGCTCTGGGCCAGACAGCCAGGTTCCCTACCCGGCTCCCACATCCACCATAGGCAAGTCCCAGTCAAGTGATTCCTCCTCTCTTCTCTGACCTTGTTTCTCAACTGTAAAATGGGGCCCAGGGAAGGTTCAATGAGGTAGTGCAAGAAAAATGCTTAGGCAAGTGGCTGGCTATTGGGGAGCCCTCCGAAAAGGGGTACAGTGGCCGCCGTGGGGTTCTCCCTCACTGAGCCAGGCCCCAGTGTCTCCTGGCCCCTAACTCACCTGGCTTCTGCCCGGGTTACTGTGTACTCAAACCAGAGTACGTTGGGAATGAGGCTCGTGTCTCGGATTAGGAAGAACTCAGAGATAGGCCTGAAGAAACAGACATCCGGAAAGCCAGGACCACATCAGGGCATGAGCCTGTCACCAAGCCAGATTCCCCCACCAGTGCCCAGGGCTGGCAATGCACCCTCCCCCCATTGTTCAGAGAGCCTTTGCCTGGCTTGTGACCCAGGAGCCACTGAGAAACCCAGACACGTCACCTGTGCAACACCCAGGCAGGGGCACTGCCCCATGGTACATACAGCTCAGCAGGCCTTAGGCTGCTTCCTAAGTCCCTGAAAGCCTAGGTGTGGAGAGGCTGGCCCCCTGGCTTCTGGGCCTGAAAAAACCCCTGGGGGAGGAGGACGCCGAGCAAGCAGGGCCTTCAGCTCATGCCCGCTGGAGGCTGGGACAACAGCGCCCTCCCAGGAAGCTGGAGGCTGGGGGCAGAGGTGGGTGGGGCAGCCACAGGGCCAGGAGGCAGTTACCAGGCTGCTATCCTAGGGAACAGCGGGGTGAGGACCTCCTGGGTGAAGGCGAACCAGGCGACGGCCATGAGGCTCCCAGCAATGCCCCCATAGAGCACCTGGCTCCAGGTGTGGTACAGCAGGTAGACCCTGGGCCAAGGATAGAGGAAGGTTCATGAGACCCAGTGGGCACAGGCCTGCACGATCCCCCCGTGCCCAAGCACTGGCTTCCCAGGGACCTGTGGGTGCACATGGGGAGACACATGCAGAGAGGACAAATTCCTGTGAACACATAGCCTCCGATCTACTTCCAGAAGGAGCTGCTCCTTCCAAACACAGAAGTGAAAGGATGGTTTGGCTGGGATTAGCCTCCCTTCTGTCCACCCTTCAGCTGAGTCTGTCTGCAAGAAGCTCCTCCAGGACACTGGGAACAGATGGCTGATGTGTGCAGGTGTCCCCAGAACCTTGGGCTTGGCCAAGGACCAGGCTGGAAGGGGGAGCGGACCTCTAGCCCTTTAACATGAGAGGCCTAGGACCCCCTTCCCAGCTCTGCTCTATATGCTCTGGGACTCGGGTCCATACAGAGGCCCAAACAGAGACCACAAATCCAGCAAGACCCCATGGGCAGGGTGGGGGTAGGGGCTCTCCCTCCCTCCATACCTGCTATAGGAGACTAGAAAGGCCGCGGTGAGGAGACCCAGGGAGAGCACGTGCCTCCACAGCAAGTCCAGGAACCTGGCGTTGTTTGTTTGGTGCATTCTGGGAAAACAGGCCTGTCAGACGGCCTCAGCCCACAGCCTGGAGCCCAGGCCTCCCAAGCAGCCCCTGGTCCCATCCAAATGCTGCCTGGGCAACTTCTCCTTGGCTGCAGCTCCTCCCACCCCTGAGGGAGGCCAAGCCCCAAGGGTGTCCAAAGACCTGAGAGTGAGTCCTTGGCAGAGGCCAGCTTGGGCCAAGTCAGGGTCACCCAGATCAGGGGAGAAGCTCACCTTAAATACAGGAAAAGGAAGGAATAGACGGAGAAGAACCACATAAACTGGGAATGGCTGGAGGGCATTCCGTACTTGGTGCCCACTGCCATGTGGGGGCCTAGGAGAGAGAACAGAGCAAGATGGGAGAATGCAGGCCTCCCAGTGACATCCCGACCAGGGGCACCCCCCCGGACCCTGCAGCCCAGGACCTACCTCCACAGGGCCGTGGCTCCTGGATGACGTGTTTGATCAGCCAGTTGACCCCCTCGTTCAGTGCCAGGCCCCCGAGGAATGAAATCTGCCAGGAAGATGTGCGGTCAGCTGGGCTTCTGTGTGCCTGCTGGCTGCCACCCATGCCATGGCTGCCAGATGCCATGTGGCATCTGACTGAACTTCCCAGCCCAACCAGTAAACACTCCGGAACCAGCCAGGAAGCACCACAAACTTCAAGAAAGGTGGAGACAGGGCAGGGAAAGGAAAGCATCCAGGATGAAACGGTGCAATGCCCCCTCCCGGTGGGGGGGAATTGGAGGAGCAGTGGAGGGACAGCCAGGGATGTATTCACTCACCGTATGTAGCTCCCGCTTGAATATGATGAGGGTCACGAAACCAACAATGACGAATACAGGGCTGAGGCTCAGGTAGGCAAGGAGGTGGCCAGAGAGATCACCTGGAGTGAGTAGGGGGGCGGGGGGGGGCACAGGGAAACAAGATAAGGACAGTGCACAGCAATCAGAAGAGGGGCTAGCACCTAGCAGGTCAAGTAGGGCCTGAGCCAGAAAGGAAGGCCCAGAGGGCAGACCAGACAGCCATGGATGCCTTAGTCTACAGGTGACCATACCAATTCAGCCATGGGCTGAGCCCTAATATTCATGGATCATAAGGGTTTTTTTGTTTGTTTGTTTTTTGTTTTTTGTTTTCATAGATCATAAGTTTTAAGCTGCCTTCACTGGCCTCATTCTGTAAATGAAGAAACTGAGTCCCACAGGGGCTGCGTGACTTGTCCGAAGTCACACAGCTAGAAAGAAGTGAAGTCTGGCCTAAAATCCAAGTGGCCTACTCTGGCCTAGTCCAGATAGTAAACCCATCACCCTGCCAAAGCAGGAATTTGAATCTGGCTTGGTCTGACTTTAGAGGCCAGGCCCTGTACCAGGAGGCATCCCGGGGCACATGGGTGCCTCTGGAGCACAGTGCTGTGCTGAGGCTGCCCCAGCCAAGCTCTTGGCCTCCAACAGAACCCAGGAGTCTCTGGACACCACAGAGTCTGACAGCGACCAAGTGAGGGGAGGCTGCTTTGCCCAACAGGCAGCCTCTCATTGGCAAGAAATTGGCTACCTACTACCTGCTTTTTACCCTAACAGGCCGGGAAAGGAGGCTGTGCAGGGACCAGGAGCCCCTCTGAGAGCTGAGGACACTGAAGCCTCTTCAGTAAGGACACGTTCCCTCTTGGTTAAGGGCAGGGCTGACACTGAGTCCAAAGACTGCCTCCACCTTTAAGAGACTGCGTGGCCGCTCTAGGGTCAGAGGGCATGCATGGCTCATGGTTCAGCTCCTGTGCCAGTGAAAAGGGGCTATTAGCACTCAAGTCCTACAACTGTGGGAGCTTGGATGCGGCAAGGCCAGCTCAGCTCCTGGCACCCATGTTGGGAGAACTCAGCATGGGAAATGGCCCATACCATCAGCCTGGCCTCACACAGGCAGCAGGAAGGTGCCCACGCAGGGCTAAGCCCAGATTCCAGGCTGAAGAGATGGTCACATACCTGGCCTTACTCACATCTACCCACAGCAGGACTGGCTGAGAACCTGCAAGGGGGAAGGGGCCAGCAACCTAGGTTCAAGTGCCACTGCTGCCCCAGGCCCACTGGCTAGGTGACACTGGGTGAGACCTTTCCCTTTCCTAGTCCTCTGTCTCCTCATCCACATGATGGCCTGGCCCCTTTCAGCTCTAAGATTCTGGGGCTTTTGGCTGCCCAGCTAATGTTCCGAACTCTGGGTTGTGAGGACAGGGAGAAGCTGGTGCCCCCAAACCTTGGGCCATCTCCATGGCCTGTCCCATAACCAGCGCTACCCTTGGGCCTTCCTGCAGATGCTGTAGAGGCTCTGGCCTCTCCACTCTCTAATCTAAGTCCCTCCATGGCTCCCTCTGCCCTTGGGATGAGTCCTACCCCAGGCCAGCTCATCAGGTCCTGCACAGTCCTGGCCCTGCTTCCTTCCCACCTTTGCTCCAGTCCCCAGGAACAGAACTCTAGTTCCATGAATGCTCCCTGCCCTGTCCCACTTCTGGACTTTGCACACACAGGCTTCCCCAACTGAGATGCTGTCTGGGTTAATGCAACATAAATTAAGTAGCCACCACAGTGGCAAAAAAAAAAAAAAAAAGACATATTCCTAGCATTGCAGAGCTCTCAGTCTGTGGTGGAATCTATAACCAAGGCATCGCTAATGATGCACTTATTATATGTGGCTATGGGGCCGGTATCTTTCTCTCCCTCTACATAGCAGGCTCCAGGAGAGCTGAGACGGGGTCCCTACACCCTGCTCAATCTCCCAAGCCCAGCCCAACACCTGGCACTCAACTAGGCTTAAAAACAATGCTAAAAAAAAAAAAAAATTGCTACATGAGTAAAGAAGGGAAGAAGCAAGGATTGGTGTAGTGAGGGTACAAAAGGGGCCACAGAAGAGTTAGCAGATGACTCGACCTTGAACAAGGCCCCCAGGTTCACCCAGGCTCCTCCTCCAGGTACTCACAGTCCCTGCAAAGAGCTCCTTGTCACACCCTGTGTCATGCTGCTCACAAATGCCAGGTTCCTTCTTCTGGTTTGTGAGCACTCAGAGAAACTAGGCTACTCTGAGGCCAGGGAGAGGAAGTCTGAAAATGCTGAGGCCTTCCAATCCCTTCCCCTCTTCAGCCCTTGGTTTCCCTCTTGTAAAGTGGGGTTTTTTGTTTGTTTTGGTTTTTTTTACAGTCCATAAGGCAGGGAGTGTACAGGCCTGTTCACCATTCTAAACCCTGAGCTAGCCCAGGGCCTAGCACTCAGGAGGTGCTCATTGAATACTGGCTGAACGAATGATGCATAAATGGTGGGCAGGCGGGCAGGCAGGGTGAAGGCCTGGCAGGGCTGCCCCACCCCCTGCATAACCCAGAACACCTAGGGTCAAAGTTCCCTGGCATCTCTGTGCCAGAAAGCAGCGTTAACAGGCCCGTTCTGGGGCAACCAGGGCTCAGTGAGGGGCCCCCAGGCTCACCCAACACTCAACCATCCTACCCTGGGAGGGTGAGGTGGGCCTGAGATGGTCCTTGAAAGGTGAGCTAATATTCACTGCAGTTACATACTGAATGCTTACTGTGTGCCTGGCATCGCACTCAGCATTTCTCATACCACCTGTAATCTGTTTCTCACATCAACACTAGAAGGAAGACCCTGTGATCATCCCACTTTAGAGATGAACCAACTGAGGAACAGAGAGGTGAAGTCACTTGCACCAGGCCTCAGCCTCAACTGGAGCCCAGGCACCTCTGACCCTAAGGCCCGAGCTCTCACCACTCTACTAGCCTCCAGAACGGTTGCTAAAGGACCTCTCAGCCGGAAAAAACTGCACTTCTATTGATGTGTCTGATTGGGAAACTCCAAAAGTCAGATGCTAGGGGCTGCCAGTCCCTGACCCGGCCCCCTCTGTTGTGGAGCAGTTCCCTGCTCAGGGCGTGGCACAAGTACTCTAACAACGAATAGCTGCCCGGCCTCGGTTTGCACACTCCCAGCAGTGGGGAGCTCTTTGCAGCCCAAAGACGCTGTCTGAAGGAAAGAGGCACTCCCTGCACGCCTAGGAGGGAGCCTGGCCTCTCGGCCTCCAGGGACCCAGAGAAGAAGGGCTCGGGTCCAGGCCAGTCATCCCTTGCCGCCTCACGCAGACCCCAGCCCCATTACAGCCCACCCGCGTTCCCGGACCCGGGAGGCGGCCCGGCCGCGCAGCCGCAGAGGGCGCGAGCGAGCCGCTCACAATTTCGCCCAGCTCATCGCCGCACCATTGCGCCTGCGCGGCGCGCGCGCCGGCCGAGCCCCTCCAAGGCTCACTATTTGACAGTTCCCACCCCGGCCCCCCGGCGCCCCCGCCGCGGGCCTGCGCGGGCCGGAGCGCCCGGGGCTGACAGGCCAGCCCCAGGAAGGCGTCCTCCGAGACGGGGCCGCCTTTTACCTGTAGGATATTCGACGTGGGTGAGGGTCACCGGCCGCCATGAAGCGGGGAGCGAGCACTGTCCGTCCGCTGCCATCTTACCCGGAGACCGGGCTTCGCCGAGTAGCCAATGGGGAGCCAGGGGGGCGGTGGTCCTGACCTATCACGCCGGGGAGGCGCCGCGTGCCCAATCGGAGGCCGATACAGGTAGCGGCGCAGCCATTTAGCGTGCGGGCCCTGAGGCTGACCCGAGCGGCGAATCAGAGAGCGGGGCCCCGGAGCATGCGAGCCGACCGCGCCGGCGTCCAATCCGGGGCGAGCACAGGTAGGCTCCTGGCCAATCAGAGGAGAGGAGGGTTCCAGAGCACAACAGAGAACAGAGCAGCCAGTCGCAAGGTGAAGCGGGCTCACAGAGTGAGCGGGACAGGCCAATCAGGCGCTAGCTTGGGGGGCGTGTTGAAGTTTGGTGGGAGCTTTGGTTTGCCTGGGACCTGCGCAGAGTGGACGCGGCCTCTGCGGTGCCCCCAGCCCGGCCGCGGTCGGCGGGAGTTGGGCTCTGGTCAGAACGCACGTTCGGGTCTGAGCCGACCCACTTTCGGTTATGAGTAAACTGCGGCCAAAGACCGGTCGTTGACTGACCGGCGACCCTTGTGTTAAAGTGTGTGGGGTGGAGGAGGGACTCCCGGAGGGGCGGGGGTGGGGACAGTCGGCGCCCTAAGTGCTTTGCGGAGTGGAGGGCGGCCTGCCTGAAGTTGGGACAGACTCCCTTCTTCTTTCCTTCAATTCATTCATTCAGATGTTTTGATTCAGTCGCGTTTATTTTGCTTTAGGCATCTTGGGAGTGTTTTAAAGGAGAAGCCTGTTTGCCACCTACACCTCAGTTTCCCGGAAACATTCCTCCCAGTGTCCCTGCGTAACAGGGCCCTGCGTAAACAGCCACACCTTCCCACCCACCTCCCCGCCTCCTGCCGCCGCTGTCCCTGCGGCTAGATTGAATTACTCAGTCCAGCCGAGATGCCCTGCCTGCAACGCCTCTCCGCTCCTGTCCCACTTGGCCTCGCCAAGTCTAGCTCGGGTGTCTTTTCTCACCTAGAATCTGTTTCCATGGCCAGGTGAGAGGCCTCCCCTGGGTTCCCAGTTGCATCTCTTCTTCTTCTCTTTTTTAAGACTTTATTTATTTATTCATGACAGACGCAGAGAGAGGCAGAGACAGAGGCGGAGGGAGAAGCAGGCTCTGGATGTGAGACTCCCTCCCAGAACCCCGGGATCACCACCTGAGGCAAAGGCAGGTGCTGAACCACTGAGCCACCCAGGTGCCTCTGCATCTCCTCCTCTTCTTCTTCTTTGTCTTCTTTCTTCTTCTTCTTTTTTTTTTAAGATTTATTTATTTATTCATGATAGACATAGAGAGAGAGGGGGGCAGAGACACGGGCAGAGGGAGAAGCAGGCTCCATGCCAGGAGCCCGATGTGGGACTCAATCCCGGGACTCCAGGATCGCGCCCTGGGCCAAAGGCAGGCGCCAAACTGCCGAGCCACCCAGGGATCCCCTGCATCTCCTCTTCTACCTCTGCACTGGCCACAGAGGACCATTACTGGTTCCTTATCTGTCTCCCAATAAGCAGTCTCCCATGCAGCACCAAGAGCAGCTTGTAGAAGTGCAGGTTCCTGGGCCCCACTGTGGCCTAGCTTGATCCAGTAGATCTGGGTTGGAGCCGTGGAGTCTGCATTCCTACGTGTTCTGGGGGTTCTGACGAAAGTAGGTCCAGCCATGCGGAGAAGCCTGGGCAACAAGAAGACAGGGCCTGTTACATATTTGAGCCTGGCCCAGACCAGTGCTAGCACAAGTACCTGATAAACAGCATAAGTTCTTTTGAGAAGTGAGAATAAAGCAGAGGGTTTCACCAACCAGAGATGCTCACTCTGCCACAACCATGGGAGCCACAACCATGGCTTGAGCTGAGGAGTCGTGGCGGGGGGCGAGGGGGGGGGAGCAATGCAGATGGTGGTGACTCAACCCACCAGCAAGCCAGGAGGGCCCCAGGCCCTCCCAACTGTACTTAGCTAACACCCAGCCCAGCCTGGACTTGTCTGGATCAGCTGACCCCATCTCATTGTCACCTGCCCTCAGCTCCCTCAGGCACTGCCATTATTAGCCTGTGAGAAGCAGGAGGTGTGAGGAGTGGGCTGTGAGTTTCCCAGAATAATTCCCTGGCACAGGACAGCCATCCTGACCCGGGCTGCTTTGCCCCTCCTTGGTTAGCAACCATTTTACTGATGAACAAATAGGCCTAGAGATGCAAAGCCCTGAAACCCAGGCCTGACTCCAGAGTCCTCTCACCCTGGGGAGAGTGTTCTGGAGGAAGAGACAGGGACAAGGAACTATAAAATGAGAGGGTGAGGGACTCCTGGGTGGCTCAGCGGTTTAGCGCCACCTTCAGTCCAGGGCGTGATCCTGCAGTCCCAGGATGGAGTCCCACATCAGGCTCCCTGCATGGAGCCTGCTTCTCCCCTCTGTGTCTCTCATGAATAAATAAATAAAACCTTAAAAAACAAACAAACAAAAAAACAAAACAAAAAACGAGAGGGTGTTATCCAGACTGGCATTTTCCTGGCAAAGGGAACAGCATAAGCAAGTGTCCTGACCCTGGGTGTGTGGCTGGGTGGAAAGGGCAAGAGAGAAGGAGGGGGACAGCTGCTGGGGAAGGGGGCTGGCAGAGGCCTATCCACCCCAAACTTTGAGGGTCACCAGCAGTGGTGGGGACAGAGCAGAGCTCTGAAGGATGGGTAAGATTTTATTTATTTATTTATTTGACAGAGAGAGAAAGAGAATGAGCACAAGCAGGGGAGAGGGGCAGAGGGAGAGGGAGGCAGGCTCCCTTCTGAGCCCCAACATGGGGCTCAATTCCAGGACTCTGGGATCATGACCTGAACCAAAGGCAGACACTTAACTGACCAAGCCACCTAAGCACCCAGGGCTTTACTTATTAAAAAAATAAAATAAGATATAACATTCACATAGGAAATTCCAGAAATCAGATGTATACAACTTGATGAAGTTTCACAAACTAAACACATCTGTGTAAGCAGCCCTCAGACCAAGATCCAGGGGCCCAGGAGCCCCATACCCTGAGTCACCCCAGGGTGACCACCATCCCAATTTCTTTTTTTTTTTAATTTTTTTTTTTATGATAGTCACACACACACAGAGAGAGAGAGAGAGAAAGAGGCAGAGACACAGGCAGAGGGAGAAGCAGGCTCCATGCACCGGGAGCCCGACGTGGGACTCGATCCGGGGTCTCCAGGATCGCGCCCTGGGCCAAAGGCAGGCGCTAAACTGCTGCGCCACCCAGGGATCCCACCATCCCAGTTTCTAACACCATCCATTGGATTAGTCTGAATTTCATACTTTCTGTAAGCAGAATCCTACCGTAGGTACTTTTTTGCATGAAGCTTCTTCCGCAAGCATTGGTTTGCGAGATTTATCCATGCTGTGGATTGTTCTCATTTGTTCACTCTCTCACTGTGCAGCATTCCATGGTGTGAACACATCACACCCTGCACTTTATTTTCCATTCGACTCTCGATGGACATTTGGGGTGTCTCTAGAGTTCGGGGTTATGAACAGTGCTGCTCAGAACACCCTCGCGCATACCTTGGGTGTACCAGTTAGGCCGTTTCTGATGGAGATGTGCCTGGAATCATGGCAGGGTCCCAGAGGTGGCAGAGATGACAGGTCCAAACTGCCAAGTGAACGAGGGGCTGGGGACTGCAGATGTACACGCTGCAAGAAGACCCCCAAGAGGCTGTGGGAGCCATCTGTCTCCTCCCTGAGCTGAGAGGTAGACCAGAAGTTCCCTGGTATCGCTCTGAGCAAACTAGGAGGTGCTCTAGTCTTAGTCACTTGCACTATCATCAATCACTACACCCTGCAAGGCAGCCCTGAATGCTTTCAGTTTATATCTGAGGACAGTGAGGCCCTTGACTGTCCCCCCACCCCCATTTGCCAGGTCACTGGGCTAGTGTGTGGCAGAGGCAGGATTCAAATCCAAGTCTGCCTGATGGGCAGGCGCAGGTTCTGAGCCAGCCTGCATCCCGTGAGCCCAACTGCTGCCTTCCTCTTCCCACTTGCCCCAAGGAGTCCTGGGATAAGTCCTGGGCTCCAGGCTTTTCCAGAGCCCCCAGCTGTGCCAGGCAGGGCTGGCCTTTTACTCACTGTGGCCTTTCCTCCAGTGGGGAGTTCACAGACAGGGCAGCCCTCACCTGGACTCATTTGTGCTCAGAGTCCTTTAGGAAACTCCCTGTCTCTGTGCCTGTTTCCCCAAAACATGTCTGCTGCTGCCCTTTACATGAGGTTCATTCGTTCACTTTTGAAACTGAGTTCCCAGGTAGTGCAGGCCCAGGAAGGGGAGTCAGGGCTGAAGAGCGAACGTGACCAGTGGTGTGCCACCCACAGGGAACTCATTCCAATGGGGGCTATGGCATCCTGAAGATGCCAGTTTATTTTTTTTTTAAGATTTTATTTATTCATGAGCCACACACACACACACACACACACACACACACACACACAGAGGAGAGAGAGAGAGAGAGAGAGAGAGAGAGAGAGAGAGAGAGGCAGAGACAGAGGCAGAGGGAGAAGCAGGCTCCATGCAGGGAGCCCATTGTCGGACTCGATCCCTGGTCTCCAGGATCAGGCCCTGGGCTGAAGGCGGTGCTAAACCACTGAGCCACCAGGGCTGCCCCTTTAGATGCCAGTTTAGAAACACAAATTGTCTTGAGGCACCTGGCTGGCTTAGTTGGTAGAGCATGTGACTCTTGATCTTGGGGTCATGAGTTCAAGCCCCACGTGTGGTGTAGAGATAACTAAAATTAAAAAAAAAAAAAAAAGACCCATGGCCTCAAACTAGAAGTGACATTTTGGTTTCAAAATCTCTGGGAGAGGGCAGCCTGGGTGGCTCAGCGGTTTAGCGCCGCCTTCAGCCCAGGGCCTGATCCTGGAGACCCGGGATCAAGTCCCACATCAGGCTCCCTGCATGGAGCCTGCTTCTCCCTCTGCCTGTGTCTCTGCCTCTGTGTGTGTGTGTGTGTGTGTGTCTCATGAATAAATAATAAAATTTTAAAAACAAAAGATACCAAAATCTCTGGGAGAGGGTGCCTGGGTGGCTCAGTGGTTGAGCATCTGCTTTTGGCTCGTGTCATGATCCTGGGGTCCTGAGATCGAGTCCCACATTAGGCTCCCCACAGGGAGCCTGCTTCTCCCTCTGCCTTTGTCTCGGCCCCTCTCATTAATAAATAAAATCTTAAAAAAAAAACCCTCTGAGAAGAGCCATTTATTGTCTATCTCCTAGAACAGAAGATTCTAGAAGCTAGGGTCTGGAGTTAGAAGCACCATTGTGTCAAGTCCTCAAGACAAATTGTCTGGCTCATCCCTTGTGCTGGGTGCATTTTTTGATTTCCATGGTGGAAATTCTCTCTCCTGTGGCCCCTTGCAAGCTACCATTGTAATGTTCCTGAACAGAGTGGAGAAGAGCTACACAGGCAGCTCTCACACCTGCCACTGCTGGTGCTGTGCCTGGAGCAGTGCTTGGTACACAGCAGGTGCACAATAGATCCTTGGTGAACAAATTAATGTTCTGTTACATTTGTAGGAACATCCTAGGAGCTATTTATATTGTAATTCAAACTACTGTTTATTGAGCACTTGGTGTGAACCAGAAAGGACTTTAAGATCTGACCCTCCACAACCCTCCTCAGGCTGTGTGAGGATGGATCTCATGTGATAGAAGCCCTGAGGTTCATCATGACCTGATGTAAATACAGAGGACTCTGAGGTGAACAGAAGGTGTGGATATGGATGTCAGGATGGGTTCAAGAGACCTGGGCTGCCATGGACTCACTGCACACACTAAGGTGGTCACCCCTCCCCTTGCAATCTCCCCTTTGATCAACAAGGGGGTTGGAATCAGCTACTGCTGTGTAACAAGCCAGCCCAAAATGTAGCGCCTTAAAACCATCACCATTTTATGGCTCAAGATTGGCAAATTTAGCTGGGCAGTTCTTCTGGGTCACTCTGGGCCTGTATGGTCCAAGCAGTCTCCTCCAAGTCTGAAAGTTAGCTAGGGCTGTTGGTCAGGGTGCCCATGCTCTCCGCCATATGGCCTCCCAAGCCACGGACCCCAGTTTCCTTCATGGCAGCAGCTACATTCCAAGAGGGAAGTCCCAAAGCTACAGGGCTCAAGCCTCTGCTTGCATCACGTTACTCTTGTCCCACTGGCCAAAGCAGATCATGCAGCCAAGCCCAGAGCTGATATGGGCGAGGCCCATACGAGGACACAGATTCCAAGAGGCATGGTTTGTGGGGGCCATGATTCTGACAGTCCACCGTCTGCCACAGAATGGGCCAGGGTTCCCCTCGGCCTTCCCAGCTCTGGCCTCTGGGATTCTGAGCTTCCCGGGACATCTTACACTGGGAAGGAAGTGCCCAAAAACTGATTGGGGCCGGGGCACGGGGGTGGGGTGGGGGTGTCAAAAAGACCTAGGAGCCAGCTCAAAGGGCCTCCCGCTGGTCAATTTTGTGACCATTTGAGCATCAGAATGACTGCAAGCAACTGTAAATTATCAAATAAATCAAAATGAGTGAATCCATTCTGGCGTTCAAAAAAGAAGGCGGAAAACTCACTGCAGAATGCAATTCAGCAACTGGAAAATAAAATACCGAGACATGCCGTAAAATGGATGTGATCTCAAAAATACTTTTCTAGGGGTACCTGGGAGGCTCAGCGGTTGACCATCTGCCTTTGGCTCAGGGCATGATCCCGGAGTCCCAGGATTGAGTCCCACATTGGGCTACCTTTGAGGAGCCTGCTTCTCCCTCTGCCTATGTCTCTGCCTTCTCTCTGTGTCTCTCATGAATAAATAAAATCTTTAAAAATATATTTTTCTATATAAAGAGGCTAAGCACAAAAGACCACATATTTATGATTCCATTTATAGGAGATGTCCAGAAAAGGCAGGTTGAGAGAGAAAATAAATGGGTGAGGCCCTGGGGGCTGGGGAATTTACTGCAAATGGGCACATGGGGTCTTTCTAGGGTGACGAGACTCTTTCTAAAATGATACTGTGCTTACAGTTGCCCACCTCTGTAAATTTACTTTAAAAAAAATCAAGTTGGGGTGCCTGGGTGGCTCAGGCAGTTGAATGTTTGACTCTTGATCTCAGCTCAGGTCTTGATCTCAGGGTCATGAGTTCGAGCCCCATGTTGGAGTCCATGCGAGGTGTGGAGCCTACTTAAGAAAAATGTTTTTAAATATAAAAAAATAAAAATAAAAGATTGTTAAAGCAAGTGTACTTTATGGCATACAAATTGTACCTTAATATAACTGTTGAATGAAAACTTATCTGCCAGCATTGGAGGTAAGATAAAAAAGAGAACAATAAAAGCATTTGTCCTCTTCAGGTGGAACTGAAAGCTACCTCCAGTTGATCAGAAGATGTTTTTCAGATTCCAAGCAGATACTACAGTAACCAGTAATTCTTCCCTCGGCATGATTATGGCGTTGTGGTTCTGTCAGAAAGCTACCTTCTTTAAGATCTGCCTGTTCAAGTGTTTGGGGGTGAAGGGAGTACATGTCTGACACTCTGAAATATTTTACATAATATTTATAAGAAGTAAATTTGGCAAAATGTACATTAATGACTCAAGGTGTTGGTTTGATGGGCGTCCTCTCTAGGGTTTTCCTTTTAATTTTGCTGTACATTTAAAATTTTCAGGGGCATGTGGATGGCTCAGCTGGCTAAACGTCTGCCTTCTGCTCAGGTCATGATCCCGGTGTCCCTGGACAGAGCCCCATGTGCTCAGCGGGGAGTCTGCTTCTCCCTCTGACCCCCATCTTGTGCTCCTTCTCAAATAAATACATTTTGGGGGGAAGATTTTATTTATTTATTCATGAGAGACACACAGAGAGAGGCAGAGACACAGGCAGGGGGAGAAGCAGGCCATGCAGGGAGCCCGTCGTCAGACTCCATCCCGGGTCTCCAGGATCACACCCTGGGCTGAAGGCGGCGCTATACCGCTAAGTCACCCAGCTGCGCCATAAATGAAGTCTTTAAAACAAATTTATATTTTCTTTTTTTTTAAAGATTTATTTATTTATTTATTTATTTATTTATTTATTTATTTATTTATTTATTTATTTATTTATGATAGACAGAGAGAGAGAGAGAGAGAGAGAGGCAGAGACACAGGAGGAGGGAGAAGCAGGCTCCATGCTGGGAGCCCGACGTGGGACTCGATCCCGGGACTCCAGGATCGCGCCCTGGGCCAAAGGCAGGCACTAAACCGCTGAGCCACTCGGGGATCCTCTTAAATTCAATTTTCAAAAGAAGGGTTTTTTTGAGTACCTTTCCAAAAAAAACTCCCAAAATCTGACTACCTGTGAAAACATTTCCAGGTGTGGCCAGCTTTGATCTGGTCCTTTCCTACCCGTCCCAGCCTTTTGCCTGGGATCTCCCAGGCTGAGCCGCTACAGTGACTGAACCTGAGTCTGCGCCCTGCCCCCAGAGCTGGCTCAACCCTGGGTCTTACAGATGTGGACACTGAGGCCCAGAGAGAAGCGATCTTACCTAGATGCTGCCTGAGCTGGATCCACAGCCAAGCTGCCCCCCCCAACTGTGCCCTTAAGTACTGCGCTGACCACTCCCCCACTTCACCTCCCATCCTGGGGGGATCCCTGCGTTGGGACCCATTGACCCTGCCAGGCTGCCAAGTGGCCCCAAAGGGGCTCTAGGCCCCCACCAGGCTTCCCTCAACCTTTGCCCTCCTGGAAACTCCACCCACCACACCCCAAAGAGCAAGTCCCCAGTGATGGCCCAGGAAGCAAATGGCCACACATGTACCCACCAGCATGGCCATGTGGAAGGACAATGTTTAAATCATTTATTTGGAAGTTGACGCACACACACTCTACCAAAAAAGGTGGAAGCTGCAACAAATCCAAGTGCCTGAGGCAGTGCATGGACGTGTAAACAAAGACAAAATGAAAATGCCACTCTGAGCGATTCAGGAGCAAATCAGAGTGGCTGGGGGCCCAGGCCCAAGATGACATTCACAGCGTAGGGTAAGTGCAAATGAATGGAATGTGGGGCTAAAGGGAAGGAGGGCCACCCCGGGCCTTCCCACCCAGAAGGCTGCTCCTTCCTGGGCACCAAGGTCAGAGAGTGTGGAGGACACAGGGTCCTCCAGTCTGGGGAGTAGGTGGGAGCATGCAGGCAGGGGGGTGGGATCAGAGCTGGTGGGCCAGGCCCACACCACCCTTCTCTGCTGCTTCTCTCTCTCTCCTGGGATCCCTTAGCCATTCAGGGGAGAAGGGCCCTGGTCTGAGGAGCCAGTCATCTGAAGTACGGAGACCAAGGAGGACTCAGTTTCTCTGGGAGGCTTCTTGGCCTAAAAGGAGCCAAACCTCGAAATAAAGTGTTAAGGCAATAAATAAAACATCCCACCTCCAGTGAAAACACTGTGAAAGAAGTGAGTCTGCAGGGCTGACGGCACCCTCCAGATGTGGGGACAATGTGGGGACGACTGTAGGACCAGCTGCTACACAGCTAGAGCATTTGTGCGTTGAGCCAAAGGCAAAGAGCCCGGCAAATGTTCTTGTCCTAATGAGGGCAGGGGATTCGGTCCAACCCTGTGGGTCCTCTGACCTCCCCGATGTGGTCCCTGGGCCCGCCACCGACAGCACAAGGCGACCAGCCTGAGATGAGCCCTGGTCGGAGCCTCCAGCTCAGCCCTAGCACCACCCAGGGGGTTCCAGGCTCACAGAGGCAGGTGGGTGGGATGGGAGGACCAGCCCCTCCTCCTCCATCTTTGGTGGCAAAGGGGAAAGAGAAATGACAGACTCTGGCAGGACGAGGGGATGTCAGAGGAATTCTGGTTTCATGCTTGGGTCTGCCAAGGGCCCAGACCCTGCCCAGATGTGAGCACACAGAAAGCAGACCCACTTCTATTCCACCCTTGGATAGTCCAGGCCTGCCACTCCACCGAGGTGCTCCCCAGGTACTCTGTGACCCCACCCTCCCTTACTGGAGCTGCAAGCTCTCTAGGGTGGTGGTAGCCAGGGACCGTCTAGCCTGGGTTTTCCTTCTAGCTCAGGCCACCTGTGGCCTTTACCACAGAGCCCGGCCTCCCCCAGCTTCTCTGTCTCGTCTCCCGTCCCCGCCCCTGTTGTCAGCAGCCCTGGGGTGTTGGGGTCCCAGATTCAGGGCTTCCCGGCTCTGCCTGTCCACCTCTCCTCACAATACCATCCCCTCTCCCACCACCTTCCTCTCCCTCTGGCCCCACAGGTCACTGGTCTGACCGCTGCTTCCCCTGGGGATAGTAGAGGACAGTCAGGCGGGCTCCCAGGGCCTCCAACCCTCTCCAAGGCAGTCTGTGGGGATTCCGAAATGGTGAGGAGGGACAAGGTCAGGGGCAACCACGCTTGGCCACAAAGGCCCAGGCTCTGCCACTGCCGATGGCCACAGATCCCCGAGCCCTTCCAAGCCAACCCAAAGGAGGGGAGGAGGCGGCCTTCTTATGGCCATTATCCACGTAGACGAGGCCCAGGCAGCACCCCTCCCTGAGCCTGCACCCACCGCTACTGCAGCTCCTCCAGAGGCCCGTTCTCTCGGGGCAGCACCCCGTTCAGGCCCATGCTGTTGGCCGCTGGCACCCCCAAGTAGCCAAGCAGGATTTCGCTGCGGCGCCGGGACAGCTGCAGGATGTCGTCCGCCAGTGCCGGCACGGAGGTATAGCGCACGTTGTCCAGGTCAAACATGTCCCTCAGGTACTGCACGATCTGGTGCTGGGGGCAGGGCTGGCATCAGGCCCCAGCTTTGGCCCTCTGCCCCAGCCCCCTGCACTGACGCCCTCCAGACCACCCAAAGCCCCTCCCCGGCTACCGGAGCCCTGACCTGTGCACAGGCTCCCGCTGTGCCCTCCCCAGTGCTTCCTCCGGACCCCTGTGGTCCAGGCTCCCTCCAGGCACCCCTATGTACCCCCTCTTGGGGAAAAGCCCAGGCAGGCCACGCACTCAGTTTACCTTGAAGAAAGCACAGACTTCAGAGAGCTGGGGCTTGGGTCCAAGGAAGCCAAAGGCTAGGACAGGGCTAACGTGCTCCGATACGGAGTAGAAATGGGAGATGAAGCCATCGGGCACCTGCAAAGGTGGCGAGGCTGAGGGCAGGGTCGGGGGCAGGGGCAAGTGCCGGGCCCTGGGGGCCTAGCAAGAGAGTAGGGCTTTGCAGGGAGGCCTGGCTCAGTCGCCTGCTTGTTGGGTGACCCCAGGGAAGCGACGGGGGCTTTCACCTCTGCAGAATGGGGGTAAACTCGAGGCTGCTGTGAGGACTGCATGGGGAGGGGGCGGGGTGGGCTCAGCACAGGAAGTGCCCAGAGTACTTGGCAGTGGCAGCAGGTATCAGCCGGGCAGCAGAGCCTGGCTGGCAGAAGGGAGCAATGGATCTCAGCCCAGATAGAGCGGCCAGTCACCGCCTGGGAGCGCAGATAACAGCAGCCTGTGGGTGGGAGGGAGGCTGCGCTGCCTGCTGGGGGTGGGGGGGCTGTTCCCACCCAGATGCCTCTACCAAGCCAGCCACCACCCCTTTGCACAGGCCCCTCCTCCCTCAAGGATGCCCTTTCCCTCTGCATCCTTCGACATCTCCCGATGGCCTATGTTGTGCTGGCCTATGCTGTGCTGGGAGGAGTTGGAGCAGACCTACATGTGCCTTTAAGGTCCTCCTTTAAGGTCCTCCTGCTCTGGGGGAGATGGAATGG
Organism: Nyctereutes procyonoides; assembly: GCF_905146905.1. Taxonomy (NCBI): domain Eukaryota; kingdom Metazoa; phylum Chordata; class Mammalia; order Carnivora; family Canidae; genus Nyctereutes; species Nyctereutes procyonoides. Next base: position 36,676,716 of record NW_026575020.1, read on the forward strand.
CAGGACAGGGGGCCGGAGCTGCAGCTCACGGTGCTGGGGGCTCTGTGAGACCTCCCCGTGCCAGCCTCATTCCTCTGCCCACCCCACCTCTCCCCACCCTGCCCCCAGCCCAGGGGCCAGTGCATGCCGACTGGTCAGCTGAGGGGTGCACCACGCTCCGGGGCCCCGAGGGGGTCACTCACCATCAGCAGTCTCCTCTTGGCTTTCAAGACTGACCAGCAAGCAGTGGCCAGGGCCTAAACCAAAGACAGGAGCCCACCCAGGTTTCAGAGTGACAGGCCAGGCCTGCAGCCTCTACCTGTTCCCCAGCTCACACCACCCCAAGCAGGAAGATGCGGCTTGGTGCCTAAGTTTTGCTCTTCCTTCCCTTCAATTCGGAACTGGCCACACCTACATGTGAACCTTGATTCTAACCCCTACTGCTGCAGGGCATTAGCCGCTGAACTAATCTCTGGGCCTCAGTTTCCTTCTCTGTAAGATGGCCGTGACCTGGCACCCTCATCTCATTCAGAGATTGTGGGGGTCCACAGTCACTGCCTGCAAACTGCCTGAAGACCAGCCCAGGGTCACGCCTGCCTCACGGGGTCTTGCACTCAACTTCTGCTATTCCTTTCTTTTTCCTATGTTTTAGCTTAGTAAGATGCATTAAATCTAAGTAAAGTTAAAGGGAACCATGATGCAAAAGGAAAATGCAGGTTCTGAATGGGCGCAGGGAACAACGGGGTCCCCTGGGGAGGTTACTCCAGGGCAGGTGCCGGGTCCAGGGGCTGCACAGCTCTCGGGGGAGGGGTGGCTGTTGCCTGACAGGTGGGGGGCCCAGGCTTGGTGCCCAAAGCTGGGGATGGAGGAAAGCAGAGTCTGAGCCAATGCCGTGGGGCAAAGTGTGTGTGTGTTAGATCCGGAGGGCAGCCACCTACCGTCTCCTTGAAGCTGTCTGACAGCCAGCGGTTCCTCAGGACAGCGAGCACTGAGGACGGGGGGTTCTCCAAGTCCTCGAAGGCGTCCATGAGTATGAAGTCCAGCACAATATCAAAGAAGCTCATGCACACCACCTGTGAGAAGGCAGGGATGCTCTGAAGGCTGCAGGCCCACTGTCCAGATGGGAAGACCAAGTCCAAAGAGGCACAGGTGTGTGGGGGCCTGGGTGGGAACACATAGGTGAGTGGGCACATCTTTGGGCTGCAGTGGGGTACAGCTGGGGCCATCTCCCCCATGGCCCGGGCCCGCAGCAGGGCAGGAACAAAGGGCTGGCAGCCACTATGGGCCCATCAAGGCAAAGCTTGGCACAGGTACCCCTCCCTCCTCGAGGACCTCTAGTACAAGGGACCCCATGGTACTGGAGCTCAGCACAAACCAACTCACCCCACGGCCCTCCAATTCCAGCCGAGTGGTGGCCCAGGTCTCAGGCCGCAGGGCATAGCCCATCATCTCCTCGTAACTCTCCAGGAAGCCTTTGGGGCTCTGTGGGGAGAAACACAGCCTGTTCTGGTCATGAGAGAGGCTCAAAGATTTACTTGAACTAGATCCACAGGAACAGGCCCGTGGATGGACAAGCCAAGGCAGGGCTGAGGTCTATTCCTTAGCAGCAGCCACAGAGAAAACCAGGCAAGAAGTGTCCCCTGCCTACCACAATATGCCCCTCAGAGACTAGGGCACGTCTGGGAGAGATCCAACAACAGCACACCCCACAATGTCTCAGACCAACTTACAACCGGGCACCAAACATGTCCCAGGAGATGCACACACACTACAGCATCTGCTTACTTTGCAAAGAGGCATGAGGACAGGAGGTTGAGTCAAGCAGCCAAAGATTCAAATCTCCATGACCCTGGGTGTCACTGCTGAAATGGGAGAAGCTACAGCCCACACTCCTAGGCCTATTCTGGGGAAGTCAGTGAGCTCATGCATGTAACACAATCGGCCCGGTACCTGGACTTAAATGATGAATAGGGCATAATACCTGCCACTGCTATTGGGACACAGGACAGATCCTGCACTCTCTGGGGCCATGAGGTTGAGCTGGACTTGGGACACGGTGTGCACACACTGATGTGCACTGATGGAAATGGGAAGCTGGGATGTGCCAGGGTCTGTTCTAATAGGGATCAACTCCTCTAATTCACATGGTTCTAAGAGGGATGATCTAGTAGGACACCCACCTTATAGATGGGAATACTGAGGCTTTGAGAGATCAGTGGTACCCAAGAGCCAGGCAGGGTGGAGCTGACACAGAATAATAGTACGGGCATGTTTATAACACTTATAAAGAACCACAAGTGGAGGAGCCACCAGACAGATGTTCGCCAAAATGTGAACACGGTGGAGTGAGGGACAAGTTTTCTTTTTGCTTTCATGTGTTTTTTGGGCTTTTTTAATTTTTTTTATTTATTTATGATAGTCACAGAGAGAGAGAGAGAGAGGCAGAGACACAGGCAGAGGGAGAAGCAGGCTCCATGCACCGGGAGCCCGACGTGGGATTCGATCCCGGGTCTCCAGGATCGCGCCCTGGGCCAAAGGCAGGCGCTAAACCGCTGCGCCACCCAGGGATCCCTGTTGGGCTTTTTTAAAATGAGCATGAGGAGATCCCTGGGTGGCTCAGCGGTTTAGTGCCTGCCTTCGGCCGAGGGCGTGATCCTGGAGTCCAGGGATCAAGTCCCACATTGGGCTCCCTGCATGGAGCCTGCTTCTCCCTCTGCCTGTGTCTCTGCCTCTCTCTCTGTGTGTGTCTCTCATGAATAAATAAATAAAATCTTTAAAATAAAATAAGCATGAGTATTTTTATAATCATTAAAAAAAAAAAAACTACTTTCATTAACTTTCAAAGAGAATTTACTAGGGGCACCTGGTTGGCTCCATCGGTTAAATGTCTACCTTTGGCTTGGGTCATGATCCCAGGGCCCCAGGGTCAAGCACTGTGTTGGGCTCCCTGCTGAGCACGGAGCCTGCTTCTCCCTCTCCTTCTGCTGTCCCCCCTGCTTATGTTCTCTCTCTCTTAAATAAATAAAATCTTTAAAAAATATTTTTAATTTAAAAAATAAAGAGAATTTGCTAAGATGACCCTAGACCACAACTTAACCTCCCCAAGTCTCAGTTTCTTCACATGTAAAGGAGGACAATGAAGATAAGGGCTGGCAGCCAAGCACGTGTGACGCCATCACACGAGGCCCCCGGGACATGCCCACTCACACAGGAGGAGATGAGGCTTGGAGAGGGCACATGCTGGCTCATGGACATGCAGTCACAAAGTGGACTGATTTCACAAGTCCAGAGACTAGATGCTGCCCACAGAGCAAGCACCCTCCCAGGGGGCGTGTCCCTGCTCCACCTGCCTGCAATGATCAGACAGGGAATCGGTTCCCGCCTCAGTCCCAGGGCTGAGTGCTGGCTCTGCTCTCCAGAGCTGCTAACCAGTCATTTGAAAAAATACATCCCACACTGGGGTGGAGGCAGAGCGAGCGAGGCCACACCTCCAGGCCCCTCAGCGGCCACAGAGAACAGGCCAATCTGCTAAGCTCCTGGCACCTACATTAGCCTCACCTCCCCTTCCTTTACCTGTTAATTCCTTCACTGTCTTGGGAGGCCACAGAGAACAGGCCAAGGGCACAGCTGCGGTCAGGCCAACCTGGGTTCAAATGCCAACTCTACCCTTCCCGAGCGAGCCCCTGTCCTTCCCCAGGCTTGGTTTCCTTATCCACTGAGTGCAGACTATGGTCAGGACCAAATGAGCTATTGGCAACGTGAATAAAGCGCCAGGTTCATTGCTAGGTAAACGGCTGCTGAAGAGTAATTATTAACACTTATGGAGCACCTGTCCTGTTCCAGGCCCCAGGCAGGGCACACACTTGCTGTGCTGGGAGCACTGTGGTCCTGGCCCTCGTGGAGCTTGCCAAGTAGTGAGAAAGAGCAATCTGTAAACAGGATGCTGGGTGATGGGGCCATGCCAGCAGAGTGAGTCCAATGGCTCCTGGCGAAGCCCTCCTGGGGAGAGAGATGGCTCGAGCGGGAACTTAGAAGAGCGGGAACTTAGAAGACGAGGAACCAAGGAAAAGGGGAAGGAAGGGAGACCGGGGAGCTTCTAGACACTAGTAAAAGCCCCACTTCCTAACCCCAGTACCGGGTACACAGGGGTTCACCTATTCATTCATTAAATCCTGTATCTATAGGATTTAATACTCTTGTGTATTTTGTAATAAAGTAGTTAACAACAATAGCGCTGAGCCAACAGTGCTCCAGGTGCGGAGGGACCAGCATATGCAAAGACCGAGATCAGGAAGAAAGTCTGGTACAGGCATATACTAAAGCCTGAGCCCTTGGGGCACCAGGGAGGCTCAGTCAGTTAAGCATCTGACTTCGGCTCAGAGTCTGAGGATGGAGCCCCGGGTTGGGGTCCCTGCTCAATGGAGTCTGCTTCTCCCTCTGCCCCTTCCCTCACTTATACTGTCTCAAATCAATAAAATCTTAAAATAAAAAAACAAAAACAAAAATAAACAAAACCCAAAAACCCTGAGCCCTTCAGTCTGGACAGGACAAAGGGCTCATGGCAGCCGGCCATGGAACAAAGTTTGATGTTTACCTCAAGGGCAGTGGGAGCAAGGGGACATTTCAGGCAACTGGGTGATGAGGCTCAAGGTGCATTTTATTTTATTTATTTTATTTATTTTTAGAAGTTTATTTATTTAAGTCACCTTTACCTCCAACGTGGCGCTTGAACTCAGGACCATGAGATCAAGAGTTGCATGCTCCTCCAACTGAGCCAGCCAGGTGCCCCCAGAGGTATGTTTTATTTATTTTATTATTAATATTTTTAAAGATTTTATTTATTTATTTGACATATTTATTTATTTGACAGAGAGCACAAGCAGGGGGAGCTGCAAGCAGAGGGAGAGGGAGAAGCAGGCTCCCAGCTGAGTAGGAAGCCTGATGCGGGGCTCTATCCCAGGACCCCAGTATCATGACCCAAGCTGAAGGCAGACGCTTCACCGACAGAGCCACCCAGGTGCCCCCAGAGGTGAATTTAGAACCACTAGTTGGACATGTGAGGTGAAAGAACTGAGGGGAGAAGCATTTTCAAGGGCTCTGCTCAAACACGTGGCCAACACACATGAAAATTCATTCAACCTTATTAATAATCAAAGAAATATATGAAGGAATAGATAAAATAGGTTAAAAGGGTTACTAACATCCAATTACTGAGACCTTATATTTAGTGTAACATAAAGATCCACATGATTACACCTCTAGCAGGGACAATGGCTGTTCAGCCATCTCCAAAAGCAAACTGGCAAGACCTGAATGTGCCCAAGACATGGTACTGCCACAGCTGAGCTTTGCCTCACAGAAAACCAGAGGCACCTAAAGAGGTCTGTAATGGACTGATTATAATAGCAGTGTGACAATCAGATACAATCCAAATGTCCATCCGCCGGAGGACAAAATGAACCACAGTCAGCTTACCCGAGGGAATCCTACACAATCGGTCAAAGTGACTGCTTCTGCCATTGTAGTCAGATGGACAAGATGTACTCTTACACAACAAGAGAGAGCTGCAGAACAGTCTGTAGGGAACTTTAGAAATTAAATAACCATGTTTAAGGGTTAATCCATGAAACCAGACAGGAGCTACAGAGCTGCATGTGGCAGTGGCTCCCTCTGGTTCAGGGAAACCTACGGTTTGTATTTAGAAGTCACTAAATTTTATAAAACCAGGTTATGGTTATGGTATCACCAGAAATAAAAAAGCAATACAGATTCATATTTTTCAGAACTGGCACGGGAAAAGTCCCCTAAGCCTTTCCCAGCCCCTCCAGAGCTTTCAGGATGAAGTCAAAGCTACTCAGCTTGATTTCAGATTAGCCTTTTTTTTTTTTTAAGATGTATTTATTTATTTGAGAGAGAGCAAGGGAGAGCTTGAGTGCAGGGGGCCAGTGAGGGACAGAGGGAGAGGAAAAGAGAAGTCCAAGCAGATTCTGCACAGAGTATGGAGCCCAACACAGGACTTGATCCCACGACCCTGAGACCATGACCCAAGCCGAAATCAAGAGTCAGATGCTTAACCGATTGAGCCACTCAGGCACACCACGTTTTTTTTTCTTTTTTTTTAAACAGAACCAAATAAAAGTTACAAAAATTTAAAAAGGCACAGTGAGAAGAAAACCTAAAAAAAAGCTACCTTCTCAGCCTTGGTCATCAGGCCTGTCACCATCTGCCGGCCGACATCCCCAAAGAAAAGTTGGTTGTTCTTGTCTTCCAGAAGACCCTAAGGAATGAGGAAGGGAGGGGAGCAAGCTGCTGGGCTGGCAGCCCTCCAAAGCTGGCAGAGAGGTGAGCCTAACGGGATAGGCAGGTGACCCATCTGCGTGGAGGAGCCAGGTGTGTGTGGGAGCAGGGCTGGTAGGCCTGCCTGGCTGCACCCCAGCCCCAGCGCCATCCTCTCCAGGTTACCCCAACACCCACCTCGAAGGCTTGCCGCACACAATGCAGCTTGGCCAGAAAGTCCTGGTCACTGTAGCAGCCCAGCAGCTCAGTCCTGGGGGGAAGCAGAGTCAGTGACTCCCCCTGGGCCCTGCCCAGCGATGCCCTCTGGGGTCAGAGTATAGCCCTGAATGGTCCTGCCTCAGCCAGGCAGTATGACCTCGGGCAAGTGCCTGCCCTCCTCTAGGCCTCAGTCCCCACCCCCAAACCAAAGAGGCTGACTGGATGCTCTCCGAGGACGTGTTGTCCTCGGTGGCCATGGGCGCACCTGGCAGGTCTAACTTCAAAAAAGTAGAAATCATTGTTATTTTATGAACTAATTATATTAATTTGCAGTTGCTGGTTGCAGTCCTGCCTGTCTGGGAATTCAAGGCTGTCCATGGCTGGGATAGGAGCCACTGCCAGAGCTGTCCAGATGAGTCCTCACCAAGCACTGCTGACCTCCCCAGCCTCCAAGGGGGACAGGGCACACCCTGCCTACCCCCTGCTCCCCACTCCCTTCCCCACACACTCACCTGAGGGTCCGGCAGGGCACTTTCCCCTCCTTCACCAGCTGGAGGGCCTCCTCATAAGCAGCGGCTGGCCTGGAGAGTAGGATGGGGTCATCTCCAACCTGCAGGGACTCAAAGAGCTGGGGGAGGGTGCATAGGAATAGGAAAGTCAGCCGAGTCACCCCCTGTGTCGGCAAAAGCCGAAGGGGGTCAGGGTGCCTGCCCAGGGGACATCCTTGAGGCCAGTCTCTCAGAGGGGATGCCAGAGGGAACACATCTTCTCATGTCAGGGCCTGAAACTCGTGGCCATGGCAGGAGACACATGCCAAGCAATGGGCAGGCAGTCTAAGAAGAGAGGGCTCTGCGTGGGCTGGAGCCCTGGGGGTGGAGACCCTGCCCTTCCCACATGGGGCCTAGGACACCTGGCTTCTCAGGCCAACCCATCCCGGGCAAGTGCATGGAGTCCCCCGGGGAGCAGCACTTACTGACTGCCAAATTCTGCTCCTGTCGGAGGAAATGCTTTTACTTTCCCATGACCCAGTGCTTCTGGTGAGAGTCCCCCAGGGGTTAGGGCTCCACTCTACCCCGCCCTGCCTCCCTGCTCTTTGACCTCGCCCTGTGTTACCTCGGTGGCAGAGAAGAAGGAACCCTCGGAGGTCAGGCTGTCCTCATCGTCCACCCGTAGATGTAGGGAGCCCTCGGTCAGGGGCAGCATGAGGGTCCTCTCTGGGAAGAGCAGGAAGAGAAGGGCTGGGACTCCAAAGTCACCAGGCTTTCTGGAAGGCACACGTGCAAAGCGTCCAATGCCCAATTCTGGGCCGGCTGCCGCTGCCAATCACACAGCTCCTATGTCCTGAAGACTTACACATGAAGGTTCTGGGGTCATCACCTCAAATGAATGGCTTCTTTCAAATGCCACGGCACCCTTACAGGTAGGCACAGTAAGGTATGGAATGGGGGCTGCTGAGCAGGCCTGCCATGGCCACACAGCTACACCCCGAGGCCTGACAGCCCCTGAGCTCTGCACACACACCCTCTCCTGTACCATATGGCCCCAGGCGAATGGACTCTCCTCTCTGACAAACCGACACTTAGCCACTGATGACAAAGAGCACAAGGGAATGCATCGGCCACTGACTTGGCATTTCTAACCCTAGGCCCTCAAGGACTGCAGAGGTCTGGACCTTCAGGGCACTTAAGAAAGCTCTGTCAAACAAATAAGCAAAGGCCATGGCCTAAAAGGCCCCACCAGCCTTCTCTGCCACCTGGGGAGACCAGAGCAGGTAGGTTTCTCTTCAGGCAAAGCCATTCAGGGACAGGCCGTGGAAGGGTGTGTCAGGCCTGGGTCACCACTGACAGAGCTGGGGAGCTGGACACAGGAGTCTGATGCTCCCCATCAGGGCTGAAAGCACCCAGGGAAGGGTCCTGGGGTCCACTCACTGCACGGGGCCCGGCACATGGTGGGTACCAGAAAAACACTGGCTAAATATCTCCATATTTCTCGCTGATGTCAAGTACCTTTACCTCAGCAGTGTGGGCAACAGCAAGACCTGTTTTCAACTAATCTCCATATGAGCCATCCCTGCTGCCTGCCTGGTGCCCACAGCAAAGGGTTTGGACCAAAGGCTTGGAAGATGTGGACACACAGACCTGAAGGCCTACTCCCTACAGGATGGGCCAAGGCACACTGGCCAGGGACCCCTCCACCAGGCCTTGCCAGCCCCTGTTCCTGCCTACCACCTATAAAAGAACACCTCTGGGGAGCCTGGCTGGTGCAGTTAGTAGAGCCTATGACTCTTGATTTCAGGCTTGTGAGCTTGAGCCCTGTGTCAGGTGGAGAGAGGACTTAAAAACAAAATATTAAAAAATGGAAACAAAGCCAAAAAAACACCTCTGTCCCTCAAGGCCTGTTTCCCCATCGATGTACAAGGCACTAATTGAATGAGGTCCAAAGGCCCTGAGGATTCTGAGGGAGCCATACCCCAGTTCTCTTACCACCTCCCACCTTCACCCTACTCCCACCCCATCCCACCCCATCCTGCAACCAGGTCAGCTCACCGAGGTCCAGCAACACGCTGTCGGCCGGAAGGTGGACCCAAACTCCTCCTGCAGGTGGTAGGCCCGGTGTAGCAGGGATTCCAGCTTCTCTGCAAACTCCCTCCGCTGGGACTCTGGCTGCAATTAAAACATGAACATCAACCTGGAGCCTCCACACTCCCCAGGCCAATGGTGCCCCCTCATCAGTGATGGGGGGAGAAAGGGGAGCAGGCTCTGGAGCCCAGCAGCAAGAGCATATGTCTAGACCTGAGCTGCCCAAAACAGGAGCCACCAACCACATAGAGCGAATGAGCAATTGAAATGTGGCCTGTCCCAACAGAGATAGGCTGTTAAGTACAAATACATGCAGGAATTCAAATACTGAGTACCAAGAAACCACAAACAAACAAAAACACTCTAAAATATTTCATGGGTGTCTGGGTGGCACAGTCGGTTAAGTTTCTGATTCTTGGTTTTGGCTTAGATCATGATCTCAGGGTCATTGGATCGAGCCCTGCAACAGATTCCTTGTTTATTTTTTTTTATTTTTATTTTTTAAATTTTTATTTATTTATGATAGTCACACACAGAGAGAGAGAGGCAGAGACACAGGCAGAGGGAGAAGCAGGCTTCACGCACCAGGAGCCCAACGTGGGATTCGATCCCGGTCTCCAGGATCGCGCCCCGGGCCAAAGGCAGGCGCCAAACCGCTGCGCCACCCAGGGATCCCCAGACTCCTTGTTTAGAAGGAAGGGAGGTCTGCTTCAGTTTCTCCCTCCCTCTGCCCCTCCCCACTGCAAGCACACACACTCTCTCTCAAATAAATAAAATAAGTGGGATTTGGGTGGCTCAATTGGTTAAGCATCTGCCTTTGGCTCAGGTCATAATCTCAGGGTCCTGGGATCGAGCCCTGCATCAGGGGTGGGGGAGCCTTACTCAGCCAGGAGCCTGCTTCTCTCTCTCCTCCCTGCTCATGCTCTCTGTCACTATCTCTGTCTCTCTCTCAAATAAGTAAAATCTTAAATAAACAAAATATCTCAATGATGTTCCATGTTGATAACATGTTGATATGATAATATTCTCCAAAAACAAGATTACATAAAATGTATTATTAAGGGACTCCTAGGTAGCTCAGTCAGTTAAGCATCCAACTCTTGATCTGAGCTCAGGTCTTGATCTTCGGGTCGAGAGTTCAAGGCCCACATTGGGCTCCACACTGGGCGTGGAGACTACTTAAATAAGTTAAGTAAGTAAATAAATAAATAAACTGCACTATTAAAATTGACTTTACTGGTTTCTTTCTTTTAATTTATTTATTTGAGAGAGAGCACAGGCAAGGGGAGCAGCAGAGGGAGAAGCAGACTCCCCGCCAAGCAGAGAGCCCAATGTGGGGCTCAAACCCAGGACCCCAGGATCATGACCCAAGCGGAAGGCAGATGTTCAACCAACTGAGCCACCCAGGCACCCCAATTTTACCAGTTTCTTTTTTACTTTTTAGTGTGGTCTCTATAAAATTTTAAATGAGCTATATGACTTCCTACTGAACAATGCTGACTTGGGGTCTGACCCAGGTACCACCAGTTCCAAACGGTATTACCTCAAGTAAATTACTTTCTCATTCTAATTCCTTATCTATCAGCTGAGATAAGAGTACCTACTTCCTAGGAATATAGGGAAAACATGAAGGAGGGGGGTTATGCAAAGCCCTTCACACAAGGCTGGCCTGTGGTGATGACCAGGAAGTGTTGAGTATCATATTATCACAACCTGAGCTAAAGGCAGTCAATCACTGAGCCATCCAGGCATCTCTCAAATTCCACTGTTACTATGAACCATGTGTACTGGGGAAGGTATTGCACCAAAAACTCAACAGCCTATGGTTCAGTAACCTCCTCCTGCCCTTGCCCTCTAGGCTGGTATGTGGAAAGAAAAAGGTGCTGTACCTTTGATCCCAGGAGCTGGGGCCTGATCCCTGGCTGAGCGGCCAGGCACAGGTAGGCCTACCTCTGCTCTCCATCAAGGCTACCAGATCCTGTACCTGTATGTAACCAGACCGCAGGGAGGAGTCAAGGGCCAAACTGAGCTGAGGCCACTGGGGACAGAGCTAGAAGAGCTCAGAGGAGGACGGCAATGATGGAAACGGTTCTTTCACTGAGTGCTTGCCCTGGACCAGTACCTAACTGTTCAGCCTCACAGAATCCTTGAAAGCAGATATGGCTGTGACCTGGATTCACAAAGAAAACTCAGGATGTTAAGTGGCTGAGCTCATGCAGCTATAGCCCCAGCAGGGCCCATGGAACTCCAGGACCCACTGTCTGCTTTCCTCAACTCTCTGATAGAACCAGACCCCGCATGGCGTGGCTGGCAGAGCCCTTAGCTTTGGCAGGTGTCCTCAGTCTTCCTCAGTGAAGCAGATTCGGGTTAGGGACTGGTTTCTTTGATGTCATACCCAAAGTGCAAATGACAAAAGAAAAAGACATACTGAAGTCATTGAAATTAAAATTTTTTCAGGACGCCTGGCTGGCTCAGTTGGAGGAGTATAAGACTCTTGATCTCAGGATTGTGAGTTCGAGCTCCACATTGGCTATGGAGCCTACTTTAAAAAATTTAGGGGAACCTGGGTGGCTCAGTAGTTGAGTGTCTGCTTTCGGCTCAGGTTGTGATCCCGAGGTCCTGGTATCAAATCCTGCATAGGGCCCCTTGCAGAGAACCTGCTTCTCTCTCTACCTATGTCTCTGTCTCTTTCATGAATAAATAAATAAAATCTTAAAAAAAAAAAGGAAGGAAGGAAGGAAGGAAGGAAGGAAGGAAGGAAGGAAGGAAGGAAGGAAGGAAGGAAGGAAAAAGATAACCCACAGAATGGGAGAAAGTATCTGCAGATCCTATCTCTGATATAGGTCTTGGATCTAGAACATATAAAGAACCCTTACAACTCACTAATAAAAAGACACAACAACTTGTCTGTGGACAGGCATTTGAGTTGCTTCCATATCTTGGCTATTGTAAATGCAAGTATCCATCCACACATGAATGGATAAAGAATTGGTACATATACAGAATGGAATATTATTCAGCCATAAAAAAGAATGAAATCATGCCATTTGCAACAACATGGATGGATCTAGAGTATAATGCTAAGTGAAAGAAGTCAGAAGGACAAATCCCATATGATTTCACTATATGCAGAATTTAAGAAACAAAATATACGAACAAACAGAAAAGAGACAAACAAACAAACAAAAAACCCAGACTCTTAAATATAGAGACCAAACTCGTGGGTGCCAGAAGGGGGAGATGGCAGGGGTGGGGGCAGGGGGTGAAATGGACAAAGAAGATGAAGAGGCACTTATTGTGATGAATACTAAGTAATACATAAAATAGCTAAATCATTAAAAAAATAGGCAAATTAAAAATAAAGGATCTCAACAGACATTTCTCCAAAGAAGACATACAAATGGCCAACAAGCACATGAAAAGAAGCTCCACACTGTTAGCTCAGGGAAATGCAAATTAAAACCACCATGAGATAACCATTTTACACCCACTAGAAAGGCTAGAACTAAAAAGACTGATAAAAACAAATGTTAGTCAGGATATGGAGAAACTAGAACCCTCCTACACTGCTGGTGGGAATGTAAAATGGCACAGCTGCTGTGGAAAATGATCTAGGGGTTCTCCCAGATGTCAAATGTAGCATTATCCTAGGACCTAGCAACTCCACCCCTAGCCATACACCCAAGGGAGTGAAAAACAATGTGTCTATGCAAAAACCTGCACAAAACAGTCATAGCAGCATTACTCATAAGAACCATAAAGTAAAAATAATCCAAATGGCCAACAATGAATGAATGAATAAATAAAATGTGGTCTATCCATACAACAGAATATTACTCAGCAATAAACAGAAATGAGGTAGTGATCCAAGTTACAAGGATGAACCTTGAAAACATTATACTATAGGAAAGTGGCCAGCCATAAAAGGCCACAAATCATGACTCCATCTATAGAAATGTCCAGAACTGGCAAATCTACAGAGATGAAAAGTAGATGAGGAATTGCCTAAGGCTGGGGGTGTGAAGGGATGGAGAGTATCTGATGAAGTGTATGGGACTCTGTGGGGACATGATGAAAATGTTCTAAAATTAACTGTGGTGTTGAACACACAACTCTTTTTTTTTTTTTAAAGATTTTATTTATTTATTCAAGAGAGACACAGAGCAAGAGAGAGGCAGAGACACAGGCAGATGGAGAAGCAGGCTCCACTCAGGGAGCCTGATGTCGGACTCGATCCCGGGTCTCCAGGATCACTCCCTGGGCCGAAGGCAGGTGCTAAACCACTGAGCCACCCGGGCTTCCCGAACACATAACTCTTGAATACGCTAAAAGCCAATGAATGGTACAATTCAGAACTGGATTGAATTGAAATGAATTTCATGGTATCCAAGTGATACTCCAACAAACCTGTTAACCATTTTTTTTTAGGACAGAAAATGTCCAGAAGGATACTAAGTGGCTGCGTCTGGATGGAGGGTTATAATAATAATATAATAATACAAACAACAAAGATCATTTATTGAGCACCTACTTTGCACCAGGATCCTAGGGCTGGCAGTGGCCCCCTGCCAAGGGCCCCAGTGCTCGGGGAGCCGAGGGCCGTGGCCCACGGCACAGAGCAGGAGCTGCCTGATCAAAGATTAAAGACTGGGTCCTTTTCTCCCCCACTCTTTACTATTTCTGTATTTCTCACTATTCTGTAAGGAATACTTCATAGCCTTCACGATAAGAACAATGAAAGTTCTAGAATTTTAAGATGCAGTATAAGTGATCAATACCATTTTGGAAATAAAGTTGCCTCACTTCCTTTCCATGACCTAACAGTCTTTCAGGCATCTACTGTCTGCCCACAGACACAGTGACCTGATGGTAGCTGCACCCTTGGGCCCTGGAGGTTTTGTTACCCCCCTGCCCCTCAGGCATTTCTCCTGATATCCTCGTCCTGTAGCTACAGTGCTCCTGCTTGTATGGCAGGCTCTGAGCTAATGTCCCCAGCTGGGGTACAAGGAACTGGTGACCAGGCATGTCCTCATCCTTGTGTTGCAAACTATTTCTCAGGCTCCTCTGCTAACTGGCTCATGGCCAACAGAAGCATAGCTGGAAGAAGCATGGGATGGGGCAATGGGCAGAGAAATTCCCTTCCCAGTCCTGCCTCACACCATATAGCTGCCCCATCCTACCCAAAACGGGATGACCCCTGCTGGTAAGCCCCACCAGGGTTCTAGGTTCTGTGGCTCCTAAGCTCTGGCACACTGCCTCTTGCCCTGGGCTCTCAACTCCTCCTTCACCTGTGCAACCAATTTCCTGGGTTAAATTCCTGATGATACCTTGACTGACTCTCCAGATACTGTCAGACTGCACCCTGAAGAGCCGGACTTTGTCCTCGCTCCAGCAGAGGACAGGGGCTCCTAGGGTTGCTTTCTGTTTAAGATTTTCTTTATTTATTAGAGAGAGAGAAAATGAGCAGGGAGAGAGAGGCAGAGGGAGACAGAGAGGGAGATGGAGAAGCAGACTCTGTGCTGAGCAGGAAGCCAAATGCCGGGCTCGATCCCAGGACCCTGGGATCATCATGACCTGAGCCAAAGGCAGACACTTCACTGACTGAGCTACCAGGCACCACCAGCCCTTTTTTTTCTTTAAATACATAAAAGCATAAAAACTAAGAGAAACAGTTCACAATCCTACCACCTATACAAAACCCTGCCCATAAGTGTGACTCAAAATCAGGAAGGCCAAACAGTAAGGCACAATAAAAGCCTTTTCCACCTTCCCCTGTAGATCCCACCCTCGTAGATCACTGTTAAGAATTCCCTGAGTCAGGGGTCCCTGGGTGGTGCAGCGGTTTGGCGCCTGCCTTTGGCCCAGGGCGTGATCCTGGAGACCCGGGATCGAATCCCATGTCGGGCTCCCAGTGCATGGAGCTTGCTTCTCCCTCTGCCTATGTCTCTGCCTCTCTCTCTCTCTGTATGACTATCAAAAATAAAAAAACAAAACAAAAAAAAAAGAATTCCCTAAGTGGGTAGCCCAGGTGGCTCAGCGGTTTAAGCGCCACCTTCAGCCCAGGGTGTGATCCTGGAGACCCGGGATCGAGTCCCACGTCGGGCTCCCCACAGGGAGCCTGCTCCTCCCTCTGCCTGTGTCTCTGCCTCTCTCTCTCTCTCTGTGTGTCTCTCATGAATAAATAAATAAAATCTTAAAAAAAAAATTCCCTGAGTTATGAGTCCAGAAGGAAGTAAAAGCGCACATACATACTAGCAGTTACCCACAGGCAGATGTGAGGCATGGATGTATGTCTTTCTGAACCTGTATACACATGGGTTATACTATACACATTCCACATCTTGCTTTTTCTCGCTTAGTGACATACTGTGGAGACAGCAGCCCAGCAGCCTATATGGATTTCCCTACACCTTTTAATGTCTCTATCGCAGACCCCTACTGATGGACATGTAGAGTTTCCATTTTTTTTCTGGTTTCACATTGTGACAAGATAAAGTTTCAGTAAACGTCCATCCTGGATGTGTGTTTGGTATGCTTTATGCAAACACTTTTTATGTTAGCTTTTTTACTTTCTCTTTTCTGATAGTGAAACAAATCCTGACTACCAAAAAAAAAAAAAAAACATCGAAAGGAAAAACAAGGCAAAGGCTGTGTGGTCCCTTAGCTGAACACAGGCCAATTCCCACCAGTCCCTCATAAATGGCACCTTTTCCTCACATAGTTGGGGCTGGGGCGTGCTCATCACCCTGGATTACTGACTGATTACCAAGCAGCATGTGCTAAGCACCTCATGTGTGCATTCTACTCGGCACAATGACATCCTTGTGGAAGGGGAAGCTCCCATCCAGGAGGACCAGAGAGCACCCAGCAGAAGCCAGGGGCTGCCACACTGCCTCCTGGAGGCTGGCTGCCTTTTCGCCCCACCACCAGCCTCCTCTAAGGCTGGGATCTATGGGAGACGACCGCCTACCTCAGATGGTACCTCCGAAGCAGTCTCGGGGTTCCGTAGGCTGTCCCCAGGTGTGGGGGTGCGGCTGCTGTCCCCTCTCTGCCCCACGCTCAGCGCCTGCTCCCACTTCTGTAGCGCTTCCTCGAACAGCTCCATACCTGAGCCCGGGCAGGAGGACAAGGGAGAGTCTGGCCTCAGCAGAGGAATGCACCCAGGCCCCACACTCCAGATGGCATCAGAAAAGCAAGGGGGCAGGAAAACATGAAAGGTCATAAAAGGCAGGACCATGTGAGCCTGGTTCTAGTCACTTTTCCAAGGCGGGTCAGTTCACAGGCCTCCATTCAGACCAGACTTGTTCCTGGAGACTGTCCCCTAGCCACAAATAGCTAGAAACCACCAAATGAGGGTCTTGGGGTCAGGAGTGAGGTTGCAAAAGAGCACCTGGAAAAGTGCCCTGAGCCCAGCCTGGGCTCCCAGGAGGAGGCCATCCTTCCCTCCAACTCTGCCCCAGGAGAGCCCCTGGCTGGCCAGTACCTTGCATGTAGAGACTCTCTGCGTTGCCGTCACTGGCGGTCACAGATTCTTCCATCCCTCTGGTGTCCCATGGTCCTGAACACGCAGCCATGGGGCTGGATGAGTTCACTGCTACCATCTGGGAACAAAGCAGCACAAGGACCCAAGGGCAAGGGGTAAGGCCCCCCAGACTCTGCAGGACCCAAGCCCCTCCCACGGCCTGATCATACGTAGCACGCCCTCTCCAAAGACCATTCGGGAAGAGAGCCTCCGGCACTGCAGCCAAGCCTCCAGCATGGCCTGCTTCCACCAACTCTAACCACGAGATGGCACTTTACAGAAATCGCTGAACTGGGAGGAAACAGAGGCTGATGCCCAGCTCAGGAGCCAGCAGCCTCCTACAGAAGCTGTCCTGGGCCCGTTCCCTGCTCTCAGGCTCTGCTACAGGTCAGACTAGGAAGACACGGAGCAGCCACCACCACAGGACAGGGCAGGGCCCACGCTTGCCACACTTCTCGCCCTGCCAGGACGGGGGCTCCTCCAGGGCAAGAGCCATGTCTTCCTCACCGCTGAGTCCCCAGGGCAAAGCCCAGCTTAAAGCTTGAGGAATGAATGGGTAACCAGGTAAGCAAATGAGCCCAGAGCCCCTCTGCAAGAGAAAATCTGCTTCTCTTTGTCTCATTTCTCTCTTTATCTTCAGCAGAGTCTTTGGTACAAAGCAGATGCCTGTGTCTGATGAACCAAGGAATGAACTTTCATAGACAAGTGTCTCCCCAAGAGACCACCAACCTCTCTCCTGCCCCACCCACCTTTCTTTTACTGAAGTCTGGCACTTGGTAAATGATCAATGACAATCTCTGAAAGCCTGTGTGGACGGATGAGTGAATGAATGAGAGGCTGAACAAAATTTCTCTGGTCTTCCTACTAGTCTGCAAGCATCCTGAGGGCAGAGACTCGAGCCTACTCAGTATACCAGGGACTGAGCCCAGAGCCCCTAGTGCCCTCCCCCAGGGAGTTACCGAAGCCAAGCTGTGGCAAGATCCCGAGTGCTTGCTGGGCTCGATGGAGGAGATGCCACTCAGAGTGTCATTGCTTTTGCTACTGGGGCTCTGCATCCTTCGGCTGGAGTAGCCTGTGAGGAACAGGAGGGCAAAGAGCACGCTAGCTTCGAGTTTGAGCCTTTGCAGAGGTTGTTCTCACCACCAGAAAACCCTTCCTATCCTCATATGAAAGCCTGTCCCCCTATCCTTTAAGTCAAGGTGATAGCAGAGCACCTAAGCGCATGCACTTAGCAGAGTGCTATGCCTCTGCTTGACGTCCTGCTCACCACCATATCCCTGCCATCTAGTGCAAGGCCTGGCCCAGAAGGCCCCAGATCTGCCAGATAAGCCTGAGAAGGAGGTCTGGCAACTGCTCCACCTACTTTTCATTCAATCTCCCCTGTGTTGCTGACTGACTGATTTGAAATTCTCTTCCTTCTAAAAGGAATTTGAGACAATGACTTATTCAAATACACATGAGGGCAGCTGAGGTGGCTCAGCGGTTTAGCGCCACCTTCGGCCCAGGGCGTGATCCTGGAGACCTGGGATCGAGTCCCACGTTGGGCTCCCTGCATGGAGCCTGCTTCTCCCTCTGCCTGTGTCTCTGCCTCTCTCTCTCTCTCTGTGGGTCTCTCATGAATGAATGAATGAATGAATGAATGAATGAATAAATAAATAATCTTATAAAAAATAAATACACACAAAACATTTTTTTAAGTAAGAAAAGTAGGGGAGGGAAAAGAAGGGAACACCAGAGGTGGTGGTGGTAATGGTACAGGGTAGGCAAGTAAGAGGCTGGCACAGAGGCAGCTCCAGGTGTCCCAGGAGTCAATGGAAACAGAAACCCAGCTACATCAGCACTTCTCTGATCCTGTTCTAGATTAGTCTAAAAACTTCTTTTTCTAGTTGTACGAGAAAATTTTCCTTTTGCAATGATTAAGTCATAATTAAAATTCATTTTCATGTGAGATTTTTCTTTTTTTTCTTTAACATTTTATTTACTAAAAAAAAATATTTTATTTACTCATTTGAGAGACAGACGGGGGGGGGAGAGAGAGAGAGAGAGAGAGCGAGCAAGCACAAACCAGGTGCCTCTCCTTTTTTTTTTTCTTCTTTTTTTTAAAGCAGGCTCCATGCCCAGCATGGGGCTTGAACTCATGAACCTGAGATCAAGAGCTGCACACTCTACCAAATGAGCCAGCCAGGTACCCTAAAGGGAATTTTTGCTTCTTAAACCAGGTTTCTGGAGCCCCCGGGGTGGTTCAGTCAATTAAGCATCTGCCTTCAGCCCAAGTCATGGCCTAGGGGTCCCAGGATCAAGCCCTGCACCAGGCCCCTTGCTCAGTGGGGAGTCTGAGTCTCCCTCTGCCCCTTACCCCACTCGTGCTCTCTCTCTCTCTCTCAAATAAATAAAATCTTTAAGAAAATAGAAATCTGGGCAGCCTGGGTAGCTCAGCAGTTTAGTGCTGCCTTTGGCCTGGGGTGTGATCCTGGAGACCTGGGATCGGGTCCCACGTCGGGCTCCCTGCATGGAGCCTGCTTCTCCCTCTGCCTGTGTCTCTGCCTCTCTCTCTCTCTGTGTCTCTCATGAATAAATAAATAAATAAATCTTAAAAAAAAAAAAAAGAAAAGAAAACAGAAAACCAAAAAGCAGAACAAAACAAAACAAAAACCAGGTTTCTCCCACTCAAGATGTGAGCCTGTGAGGACTTCCTGCCTCAGAACGAGATCCATATGATATTCAAGAAACGCAAACATTGGCTTCCTGGGTTACAAAATGAACAGAGGCAGGGTGGCTCAGTCAGTTAAGCATCTGCCTTCAGCTTAGGTCATGATCCTGGGGTCCTGGGATCGATCCCCCCATCAGGCTCCCTGCTCGACAGGGAGTCTGCTTCTCCCTTGGCCTCTGCCTGCCACTCCCTCTGCTTGTGTGCTGTCAAATAAATAAATAAAATATTTAAATTAAAGAAAAAAAAACAACAGCATCCATAAGGGTTTTGAAAGCCACACCCACAGACACAAAACAGCTCAGAGGCTACCGGGGGCTGCAGGGGGAGGGGGGGATGCTGACTACAAGGGACATGGGAGGACTGAGAGCATGGCAATACAGTTCTTGATGTGGTTTAAATACTACTATAGGTGTTACACAAAATCGCATAAAGAATTATAGGCTAAAAAAAAAAAAAAAGAATTGTAGGCTGAAAAGGGTAAACTTAACCTTTAAAAAACAGGGGGTGGGGGCTGGGGTAACACTATCTGGCTCAGGAACCACATGGCCCTTCTTGCTCCTGCACCAGGAGACTTCCCTCCCTGGTCACGGGAGCGTCTCACCAGCTCCCTCTGGACACGGATGTTCCCAAATGTCCTCCGATTCTGAGAACAACCACCACCAACAGGACACGTGCCTCTTGACAGCATCACCCACCAAATCCTTGACTTTGCTGATGACCGAGGGAAGGGTCTACGCCATCCTCACTTCACAGAGGAGGGGTACTTGGCTCGGAGACAGGACGTCACTAGCCCAAGATCCGACAGTGACCAGGGGCCCAGCGGGGACCTGACTCCAGGTCAGGCCCTCCCCGGGCTCCTCACACTTACCTTTCTTCACCGATGGGACCTTCCTGGCCATGAGGATGGGGAGGGGCACCGTGCCCAGATGTGCGCCTCCCATCTCGGGGCCGACCTGCTTCTTCCTCCGCCGTCGCCTCTTCAGCTGATGGGCAGCCAGGGCCAGGGCCACTGTCCCCAGTGCAGTGGCAAAAAGGACCTTCCGTAGGCCTGGTGTCAATCGCAGCTGAGAGAATGCAGACTGCAGGAAAAGAGGGAGGTAGCTAGACTACATCTCCCTGGAAGAGCTCCCTGGAAGAGGTGAGCAGAGCTGTGCTGGGGAGCACCTGAGGGGCACAGGATGCCTCAGGCACTTGGGGGCTATTTGCTGACCAGGAATGTTGGGAGAGGCAGCCACCCCCCGAGAAGGAACCTGGCCAGCATTTCTGAAATGCGGACCACAGAGATGCAAAAAGGGGCCTAGTGGAGGGCACCTGGATGGGATGGCTCAGTGGTTGAGCATCTGCCTTTGGTTCAGGTCATGATCCCCGGGTCCTGGGATTGAGTCCTGTATCAGGCTCCCTGCAGGGAGTCTGTGTCTCCCTCTGCCTATGGCTCTCTCTGTGTCTCTCATGAATAAATAAATAAAATCTTAAAAAAAAAAAAAAAGAAGAAGGGGACTGGGGACAGCAAAATGACAATGCCAAAGAGATCACACCTGGGGTCCAGGTGTCCCTAACTCCATCAGTCGTGATTCTAACAGCCACAGTGACTGAGTACCTATTATGCCAGGCACTGCACTAGGATTTTACCTGCACTCCCTGGCTGGATGCCCATCATTTTCCAGGTAAGGCTCTGAAGCTCACAAAGGTTAAGATACATGCTCAAGATGATGGGGAGTCAGAAATCGAATCTAGGTCTCCTGACCCCATTTCTTTTCTTTTCTTTTGGTTAAGAATTTATTTATTTATTTATTCATGAGAGACACAGAGAGAGAGAGAGAAAGAGGCAGAGAAACAGGCAGAGGGAGAAGCAGACCCCTTGCAGGGAGCATGATGCAGGACTTGATCCCTGGACCTAGGATTATGCCCTGACCTGAAGGCAGATGCTTACCGCTGAGTCACGCAGGTGTCCTTCCTGACCCTATTTCTTAATGACTCCTTGAAGTTGGTAACATTCACTCCACCCAACTGCCACATCTGTACAATTCCCCGCACTTCACTCACTGCCTGCTGAACTCGGAGCCCCTCAGGTGGGGCTGCACCCTACAGAGCAGAGCTTTAGGAAGTGTCAAAAGACCTGGTCAACCACTAACATTTGGGGCTGGCAGGGAGGGTGTGACTGACCTCTTTTATAGACTGAAAAACTGAGGTCAAGGGTTCACCTAGCCCTGTGGTAGAGACCAGGCTTGGGGCTCCAGACTCCTAACCTAGTCCTTCCTGCTCTGCTCAAAGAAGACACCCCAAAAACCTGGGGCTGCAATGAGGGATGAGCTTTCCCAAATGCTAGGGACCCTGGGATGAGTGGCTCACTGTCTTAGAGACAGGGGGTAAAGGCAGGACCACAACCCACCCCAACTTTTACCTGCCCAAACGTTGTATACAGGAACACAGGGATCTCAGCCACCGTCATGGCCAGTGCCTGGATCATGGACATGCTCTCAGTCCTCCGGAATGCCATGGCAGGACCAGCACCCTCTGGTCCAAGAGCTTCCAAGGAAAATGTCTTCAACTGGCCGCTGGCTGGGTCCCATGCACCGTCCACGCCTCAGAAAGACAGGGACACACATACCAGAGGGTCCTTCCACAGAGCTAGGAGACAGATGACCAAGTCAGACACCAGAATATGCTCAGGTGAGCACAGCGAAATGCCCATAACAGTGCCTGAGGGTAAGTGGGAGCAAAGCCTATCTCTGGAATCGCAGGCCTGGAATCAGCCCCCCTCCCTTCTGCAACCACCAGCAGGAAGGCAGCCAAATGCCCCACATACCTTCTGCCCGCCCTGAGCCCAGGAGCAGAACACAGCGTCTTTGGCATTTTGGCCCAAGAACAGACCCAGGGCCTGGGAGATAGATAGGTCACTCTCAAACTCAGGGCTTTACACCACACATGCACAATCTTTTTAATACCGTGTTCCATTGGCTACACAAAACCGCAGGCCATGAGAGGGTCAGGCCCCTGACTGGGAAACATTATATGCTTTTCATTTCCCACAAAGCCAAGAATGTTTTTATTTCCTGTGGACTGTGTTATGAAAGCAGCCGGGTGTTTTCCCTCAAATAACGAAAGCCACTACACTCACTATGTATATATTTTTAAAATATTTTATTTATTTATTTGGTAGAAAGAGAGCGTGCAAGTGCACAAGCAGGAAGAGTAGTAGGAGAGGAAGAACGAGGCTCCCCGCTGAGCAGGAAACCTGATGTGGGGCACGATCCCAGGACGCCTGGATCATGACCTAAGCTAAAGGCAGACGCTTAACTGACCGAGCCACCCAGGTGCCCTGCTCTATGTACATAGAGCACTGGGTTCTTTCTATGTGTTATTTCATGGGATTATTACAACTCTGTGAAGGAGATACTACCTAGACCCGTGCCCCATCTCTGCCAATTTCCAAAGAGGAAAGCGAATCTCGGAGGGGTTAAGTCAGGAGCCCACACTCATACAGCTAGTGTGAGGTAACATCAGGAATTGGACCAAAGTCTACTGGACTTTAGGCTCTCTGCTCAGTACAACCCTTCATCTAAATATGACATGGAGCAGGAAGCAGCAAGCCCCAAAAGAATCACAAACTACAAGGGCAACGTTCTCCTGGGGCCTTCGAGACACCCCCACCCCCAGAGTACCCCATTGCCCCATTCCAAGGCCAGAGAATAAATGGCTTGAGCACACAATGCCCCATCCCCAAGATCCTGCAGAGCACTCCCCAACTGCCACCACAAAGACCAAGGATGCCTTCAAGGTCTCCTGGGACCTCAAGCAGAAGGAATACACAGGCCAGGACAGACCCTATCAACCTGGGATGGCAGCCAAAGTCACCGGAGCAACACAAGAAACAGCTTCTCCCCAGTGAGTGGGAAGGATGGACGATCCTACCAGTGTAGCTCTAGCGCTGGGCCGTGTGGATGAGGGGGGCGAGCAGGGGAATAACCAGTCTAGGACCAAGGAAATGGTCATGCTGTCAAGATAGGAGACATCCTGGGGCGCCTGGGTGGCTCAGTGGTTGAGTGTCTGCCTTTGGCTCAGGGTGTGATCCTGAGGTCCTGGGATCAAGTCCCCCACTGAGCTCCTTACAGGAAGACTGCTTCTCCCTCTGCCTATGTCTCTGCCTCTCTCTCTGTGTCTGTCATGAATAAATAAAATCAAGAAAGAAAGAAAGAAAAAGAAAAGAAAGAAAGAAAGAAAGAAAGAAAGAAAAGAAAGAAAGAAAGAAAGAAAGAAAGAAAGAAAGAAAGAAAGAAAGAAAGAAAGAAAGAAAGAAAAAAGATAGGAGATATCCTGCCAGGAGACTGCGAATTGAGATGTGACCTCCAGTGATCAGGTCCCAGGTTCATATCTTAAGCCAACCCTCTCATTCCCCACAATCTGGTCCAGACCTCAGAGAGAGGGAGACAAAAATACCAGAACGCTGGAGGATCAGCAGCCACTATTTCCCCAGCACTTATACTATACGCCAGGCTTGGAACAGGCTCTGGCTGGGAATCTAGTTGCTACTTACGATGGGGAGGCCATCAGAATTAAGTGACCTGACTGACCCTGCTAACTGACTAAGCTGAGATGTGACCTCATCTGCAAGGGATCCTAAAGCTACGGTGTTTCCCGAGTCATCTGCTACAGCAGCCTCATCTCTCTCCCTGCCACATCTGAAGGACTTTGGGACCCAAGTGAGAAGCCCATATGGAGCCACAACAATGAGCCTAAACACAGGCTCCAGGCGTGAGACGGGGCTGGGAGGTCTGGTTACTTGCCTGCAGGAGAGTCAAGAGCAGCCTCTGCTGCTCCAGATAAGAGGAAGAGTGGCAAGTGCAAGGCGACAACACTGGCCCCCAAGCCTGCTTCACTCCAGGGCTGGATCCAGACTCAGCTCAACCATGCCCTACGCACTGACACAACCGGGGGAGAAGCTTCCTCTTCTCCATGGTGACAGCCTGTAGCACTGCTCCCTATCTTGTGCACACTTCCAATGCCATTCCCCGCTGGGCAAGTCACCCTATAACCTTGGGTAGGAACCTCTTCATTCCATCCTTGCTGTGGCACCTACAACATCCTCCGCCTGACTGCCCACACTTTCCAGAGCACATCTCCTCCCTTGCCCTGGGCAATCCTATTAATGACTTTGGCCTGAGCAGCCCGTCTTTCCTCCTTGACCCCAGCAATGTCCCGGGCCCAGGCACTGAACGGCCCTCTGCCCAGTCTCTGTTCATTCCACCCTAAACACCTTACCTCAAGCTGGGTACTGGGCACTCCTGCACTGGACCTCAGCAATATAGCCCCTTCTTCACAATTTGCTCATCCCATCTCAGACACCTCCCTGTGCAGCCCCAGTTCAGGCCCCCTCTTCTTTTGCCCGACTCTCGGAATATCCTTGAGGGTCGTCCAGGTGCCCACTGGCCCCATACACGGCCGGTGCACCTGCTCCCTCCATTCCGGGTACTTTCCTAGCCCGGGTTCGGGTACCCGCGCCCCTGCAACGTTCCAGGTCGGGGCAGCTCCTCACTGACCTGGCTCTTTCCGTTCTACCTCTCGCGCCTCCCACGGCTCCGGTACCTGTTTATTCCAACCTGGGCCCGGACACCTGCGCCCCCACCCAGTTCCTTGCTCGGATCCGGCTCCCGCCCGCCGCAGCCTCGGTCCCAGGCCCTGCCGCGTCGCCCGCCGGACTGGCTCAGCCGGGGGCACCACTCACCCAGGATCCCATCGCTGCGGAAGGGCAGCGTCTCCTTCCCCGGCGCCCGCGCAACCAACCCCGGGGCCACCGCGGGGGGCGTGGCTTCACGCAGGGCCAACCCCCTCCCCCTTTGCCCAATGAACGTCGCCCAAGCGCTCCTCGGCGCTCCGGCCTCTGGCCAATGGGCTGGGTCACGTGACGGCCTGGCCGGGCCTCCCCGCCCTCTGCTCCGCCCCCCAAGTGCGGTTGAGGCGCGGAAGTGCTCTCTTCTCCCCTACCATTGGCTGTCGCGGTTCGATTGACTCGGGAGCCCTGGGGCGGGGGGGGGGGGGCAGGCCACTCTTAAAAGGGGCTGAGGGGGACCTCTCTGGTCTCTGGGGGTCTTTCTGGGAGGGACCTGAAAACTGCCTGAACCCTGTTCTGCTGCTCTGCTCCCGCCTGGCCCCGCACAAATTCTGCCCGCGCTTGAAAGGCCCGTTTTCTTTCTTTCTTTTCTTTTCTTTCTTCTTTCTTTCTTTCTTTCTTTCTTTCTTTCTTTCTTTCTTTCTTTCTTTCTTTCTTTCTTTCTTTCTTTCTTTCTTTCTTCTTTCTTTCTTCTTTCTTCTTCTTCTTTCTTTCTTTCTTCCTTTCTTTCTTTCTTTCTTTCTTTCTTTCTTCTTTCTTCTTCTTTCCTTCCTTCCTTCCTTCCTTCCTTCCTTCCTTCCTTCCTTCCTTCCTTCCTTTCCTGTCTTTTTTTTTTTTTTTTTTCTTAGGCGAAGGCCCCGTTTTTAAATGTCACTGCCTCTGACTTCTCACAGCATCTTCTTACACCAAACCTAGCACTCTCCACTTTCTTTCGGGGCTGTTTACAAGTTGCCCTTAGCAGACATTGTCTCCCTGAGAGTTGAAGTCAGGTGATTGTGGCCAATGGTGCCTCAAACGAAACACCGAAACATCGGGTTTGGAATAGAGCCTCCTTGGGTTGGAGTCAAGTTTCACGCCGTTAAGCTCTGAAGCTCACGCGGTGCACCCCTCTGTTAAATGGGTGTAGGATTCCTACCTTTCCAAAGTCACAAGGCTTTGGTGAGGCTTGGAGAAAACTGTGGCAAGCCTTTTCATAACTGCGAAGAGCTGGGCATCTAAATTTTTAAAATATAATTACCAGCTAGGTCACAACCTTCATTCATTCGACAATTAATATATCTATGTGCCAGCCTTTCTGCTGGCCAGACACATGGATGCACAGTGGTGGGCAAGATACATGGTGGCGCCAGGGAGCTCACAGGAAGCAGATACATAATTACGATCTTGTGCGATAGTTGCTCTAATGGGAGAAACTCAGGAATGTGGGGATACTGAGGAGACACCAGGGCTTGCAGGGGGAGGTAAGGGACTCCGGAAACAAAGAGATGTCCAGATTGCAAACCTGAAGGATGAACAAGAATTAGTTGGGTGAAAGGGAGACAACAGAGCATGCAGGAGCAGCATGGACTGTGACCCCCAAGGCAAGAGAGAATCTGGCATCCAATGAGCCAAGGAAGAGGGAGCCAGAGCAAAGAAGCGTGGTCTTCACAGTTGGACTGCCTGTGTTCTGGGCTAAATCTCCCACTCTCAGTCTGTGCCCTGTGACCTTGCACAATTCACTTAACTTCTTTAAGCCCCACCTTCCTCACCCCTAATATGAGGAGGAGGATGTTTTCTGAGCTGTTATAACCATTCTCAGTGATTATTCACTTAAAAGTGCTCAATGCTGGACCTGGCATGGTCTCAGAATATTTGGGCCATTGCTATTAAGAAAACTGTAATAGCCAATTGCAAACCTAGATAAATAGATGAAGCATATAAACTGGGACAGGTGTAAGTAATAACTACTGCCTACTGTCTCTCTATGCCCAACATGGGGCTCAAACTCACAACCCTTAGATGAAGCATCACATGAGCTACCAGCTGAGCCAACCAGGCACCCCATTCTCTCTCCCCTTTACCCTGTTGTGTTTTTCTTTTTTTTATAATAAATTTATTTTTTATTGGTGTTCAATTTACCAACATACAGAATAACATCCAGTGCTCATCCCGTCAAGTGCCCCCCTCAGTGCCCATCACCCATTCACCCCCACCCCCCCACCCTCCTCCCCCTCCACCACCCCTAGTTCGTTTCCCAGAGTTAGGAGTCTTTATGTTCTGTCTCCCTTTCTGATATTTCCCACACATTTCTTCTCCCTTCCCTCATATTCCCTTTCACTATTATTTATATTCCCCAAATGAATGAGAACATACACTGTTTGTCCTTCTCCGATTGACTTACTTCACTCAGCATAACACCCTCCAGGTCCATCCACGTTGAAGCAAATGGTGGGTATTTGTCGTTTCTAATGGCTAATATTCCATTGTATACATAAACCACATCTTCTTTATCCGTTCATCTTTCGAGGGACACCGAGGCTCCTTCCACAGTTTGGCTATTGTGGACATTGCTGCTATAAACATCGGGGTGCAGGTGTCCCTGTTGTGTTTTTCTTTCCAGGACTGTTGTATAACATATTTGTTTGCCCAAGGGAGGGATCTTGTTTTGTTTACCTCTCCATCCCTGGTACCTAGACAGTGCCTGGGTCACAAAGACTTTCTCCTTGACCAAAGCTGACTCAGTCTCCTCTGAAGCCATCTGCTCAACGAGGTCGAGCTTAGACTTCCATCTGTGTCCTTGTAGAATCCAGTTTTAACAAGAATTCCCCACCCTTGGTATCTGATCACCTTCCATATTTAAACAAATTTCTCATTCTCTACTCTCAATATCTTGGCCTGCCTTCAAGGAGAATCCTGCTAGCCTTGACATTTCCACTTCTTCATTTTCCATCCACTGACCCTGCCCTGTTCTTTCACTAAAAATCTCCACTTGTCCTCGTTTTATTCAGAGTTGAGCCCAATTTCCCTTCTCTACTGCAAAATCCCCCACTGCAGTGATCCCTCTTGAATAAAAATCTTCCTTACCATCTTTAACAAGTACCATAAATGCTTTTTAAAAAGATTTTATTTATTTATTTAGTTAGTTTGAGTACGGAAAGGGCAGAGGGGAAGAAGCAGATTTCCCACTGACCACAGAGCCTGATGTGGGGCTCAATCTCAAGACCTGAGCTGAAATTAAGAGTCGGACACTGAGGGATCCCTGGGTGGTGCAGCGGTTTGGCACCTGCCTTTGGCCCAGGGCACGATCCTGGAGACCTGGGATCGAATCCCACGTCAGGCTCCCGGTGCATGGAGCCTGCTTCTCCCTCTGCCTGTGTCTCTGCCTCTCTCTCTCTCTCTCTCTCTCTCTGTGACTATCATAAATAAATAAAAAAATAAAAAAAAAGAGTTGGACACTGAACCCACTGAAACACCCAGGCGCCCCAAATAAAATTTTTTAAAGATTTTATTTATTTATTTATTTATTTATTTATTTATTTATTTATGACACACACACACACACACACACACACACAACACAGAGGCAGAGTCACAGGCAGAGAGAGAAGCAGGCTCCATGCAGGGAGCCTAATGTGGGATTCAATCAGGTCCTGGGCTGAAGGCGGCGCTAAACCACTGAGCCACTCGGGTCGACCTACATTTTTTTTTTTTTAACAGTGCTTGATGTGAGTTATTGAATGAGTGAACATATAAGTATACTGATATATGCCTGTGAAGATGATACGGCTGGATGCTCAATGAATGAAATAGACCACCACAGGCAAACTTTGGTAAATAAATGAATGATCAGTACAGATGAATACAAGCACATAATATAATGATGGCTCCAAAGAGCTAATAAACAAAGACTCTTAAATGGGTGCACATTAAGTCACCTGGAAGTTCCCAAACTCCACCTGCCTGGGCTTCATGCCTGCTAAGAGAACCAGTCTGGGAATAGATCTGGGGTCTGGATTTTGAACAAAATCCAGATGACTGGGATTTATGATGGGGAATATGATGGGGACAGGCTGGGGTATATGATGGGGAACTGAGGTTAGTATGTGGAGATAAACAAGTCAGGTATCCAGAGGATGGAGCCAGGGAGGAGACAGTGCCAGTTCAGGAAGAGAGCTCTCCACTGCATTAAAAGGTAGTGTAGAGGTAGAGACAGGTAATAAGCCCCCTCTAAGGTCCATGAATGGGAGGATGTACCTGCAGTCTATTCCATTGTCTGTCCAGGGCTATGAGGAGGTAAGTTCAAGATCAGCAAGTGTCCCTGCTCTAAGGGCAGCCCATTCCACTACCTTGGCCTCCCCACTTATCCTCCCTCCTTCACGTACACCGTCACCCAACTTTGGAGAACCAGAGGGCTTCCAGGGAACAAACAACCAGAGGAGTCCCCAGCCAGCCTGTGCCCTGTCTCAGATGTCCTTAGCATCACCAAGGTCAATGGCAGAAGACGGGGACTGGAAAGGTCAAGGTAGTGGTGAATGGTGGTGGGCTGTACAGAGACCCAGAACAAAAGAGGCAAAGGAATAGGAAGACAGAGGGCCTAGTAGAAGAGTGGGGTGCGAATGGTCAAAGGGACATGAAGAGGCACAAGTTGGCAAGGGGCTGTGGAACAAGGAATGGAGAGAGGCCAGTCAGATGGCAGGCAGAAGCCATAGGGGGCAGCAACCAGTTGCATCAAGACCGGAGGCCTCCAGCCCCGCGGAGCGCCTAAGACTCCGCCCCCGAAGTCCACGCCCCGCCCCGCGCGCTCCGCTGGCTCCTCCCCCGACGCCCGCGCCCCGCCCTGCGCGCTCCCTCGCCTGCTCCCCCGACGCCCGCGCCCCGCCCCGAGCGCTCCGCTGGCTCCTCCCCCGACGCCCGCGCCCCGCCTGCGCGCCCTCGCCTGCTCCCGCCCGCGCCCGCCGCGCGCTCCGGCTCCTCCCCGACGCCGGCGCCCCGCCCTGCGCGCTCCCTCGCCTGCTTCCCCGACGCCCGCGCCCCGCCCTGCGCGCTCCGCTGGCTCCTCCCCCGACGCCGCGCCCCGCCCTGCGCGCTCCGCTGGCTCCTCCCCTGCGGCCTGCGCCCCGCCCTGCGCGCTCCGCTTTGCTGGGCGGGGGCGGCTGCGGGCCGGCGGGCTTGCTGAGGGAGGGCGCCCCGGCAGCAGGTGGGCGGGGTGCGGGCCGGCGGCGGCGGCCGGCTGGGAGCTGCCAGGCTGCGCTCGGGTTGAGCGCGGCCGGCCATACGTCGCGCCATGGACTTCAACATGAAGAAGCTGGCGTCGGACGCGGGCATCTTCTTCACCCGGGCGGTGCAGGTGAGGCCGTGCGCCCTGGGCCTCGCGCGGCCGGCTCTCGGAGCCCGGATGTGGGGCGGGCCGGGAGCGCCCCTACAGTAGAGCCGGGGGCGCAGGGGAAGGCCCTCGAGGCTGCCGAGCCCTCCCCGCTGCGGGGACACCCTAGCTCCCCACATCCCCTACTGCTACTCTGCCCAGAAGAGAGAAGAGCCCGGGGCGGCCGGCCAAAGTGGCCGCACTCAGCGGAGCGGGGGGCCGGGGCTGAGCCGGCCACAGCCCTGCTGCCTTAGGGGAGGTATCAGGGGCCACCGTTTCGACTGGCAGGGTTACTCTGCTGCCGTGGCTCCCGCCCCAGGAGGGGAGAGAGGACCAAGGGGGCTCCTGCCTCCCTGCCCTTTCTCAGCAGTGACTCTGGCAGGCGTTTGGAGGCCTGAGCCCCAGGCCTAGGGACCATGCACCCGCCACGACCCCTTCTCCGAACTCAGTCTCCGCACCTGTGCAATGGGCTGGTGGTACTGATTCCCTCAGGTCCCCTTTACACGCCTGGATAGTCAGTCCGGAAGCCAGGAGGGCTGAGATTATTTCCTTTCTGCTCCATGGGAGGCCTGTTTCCTCTTATTTCTCTGAGCCTGGG